>NC_092876.1:349921434-352376434 GCF_028372415.1 Notamacropus eugenii | reverse complement strand
CCCATTCCCATTTAAAGTTAGAAGATTTAAGTTTACATTTTTTTCCATCTGTTTCTAACATTATTTGTCCCCTTTTGCTGTAAACTCAGTACTATGTTCCTTCACTTACTTTACCTTAGTCTTTTTTAAGGTGACCTTGTTCCCAATGGCTCTCTTGGCTTCATCCCTGATCTCTTCCTCTCATTTGTTAAACCTTTTCCCTCTGAGGTTTTATTTATTAGTTACTTTTCCTCTCCTGTTTTTAACTGGTTATATAATTTTTCTTACCTTTTGTTCATTTTAGCAAGTCAAGTGGATTCCCCTTTCCTCTTCTCCCCTTCAACTAGTGTTGGTCATTTGGTTTTTTTGTTTGTTTGTTTGTTTTGTAATTTTCTTTTTGGGGCCTCTTTCAAAAAAAAAAAAAGGATTTCTTTCACTCTCTTCATTATCTATTCTTTTCTTTTTATCTACTATAGACCTCTATGGGGCAGCTAGGTGATGCAGTGGATAGAGCACCAGTGCAGGAGTCAAGAGGACCTCGGTTCAAATCTCACCTCAGACACCTGACACTCACTAGTTGTGTGACCTTGGGCAAGTCACTTAACCCCAACTGCCTCATCTAGGGTCATCTCCAGTCATCCTGATGAATATCTGGTCACTGGATTCAGATGGCTCTGGAGGAGAAGTGAGGCTAGTGGCCTGCACAGCCCTCCCTCACTCAAAACAAAGTCAAGTGCAAGTCATATCATCATTTCTCTGTTGGCATGGTCTTGTTCGGCAGCAAAGGATGAACACATACTATAGACCCTAATTCTCTTATTCATGACTCCTATCTGGGCTCTCTCTTTTCTTTGTATTCTTTATGCAATCAAAGCTTCCAGAGCATCCATTCTAGACTCTTTCTTCTAGGCAGTTTCTGTTACTTCCTTGTAGAGCTTTCCCTATGGATTTCTTTTTCCACTGTGCCCTACTTCCAGAACAGTGTCAATTACTGCAGGTGTCAGAGTACACTGTCTCATGGCAGAGCCCTTTTCCCTCCATGTCCCTTACTATATAGTTCCTCACTAACCCACAGCCTCCCCTGGTTACCGTTCCTTCCCCATTTGCCTCAAAATCTCCTTCTTGGGTCTATGTTCTCCCACTCTCCCAAGTAACAGTTCCCCCAGGACTTTGAACTCTACTCCTCCAAAGGCAGAGTGAGTAGACTTTTCAAACAATGAAGTTCCCAGGCCACACAGAGCTCTTGGTCCCCATCTCCCTTCACAGACCATCTCTCTTCAACCACAGGAGAATTCATCAGTGAAACCCTCTCCCACCAACAAAGTGTGGTTTCCTTTCTTCCCTCTCCTTTTCAGTCCTTCTCTGGTCCTCCTCACCTACTCCTGAAAACACAGGGATCATCTTCCCATCATTGCTAACTAATGATTTAATCCCAGAACAATATACATTCATCTCAGTCTTCCTGCTCCCCTCCCTTTTTATGTACCCTCTAAATGTTGCAATATAGCCTCACAAAAAAACAGTAATTCATCTATAGTTAGTGTGTCACCAGATTCTGTCCACAGTATACTATGCTTGTTTCGCCAGTTACCTCCACCAGACTTTGGCTTTCACTCTCATCTACCTGTGTACATTTAGAAAAAAAGTTTCTTACTGGTTTCTTTATTGTTATTCTATGCTGTTTCTATCTTTGGTTTTTACATTTATTTACTCTTCCTGTATATCTGGTTTTCTTTCTTAAAATTCTTTAAATGCCACTTTGTTACTGAATGTCTATCTTCTCACATTTATGTTAAAGCTCAGATTTTCAGGGTAGGTCATCCTGGGCTGCATCCTGAGCTCCATTATCCTTTGGAACACAAATCATTCCAATCCCTCTTATATTTTCTTGTGGATACAGAATAGTCTTGTGTAATTAAAATTTTCCTTTCCTTTGTATTTGAAGGTCTTTCTTCTCATCATCTGCAAAACTTTTTTCTGAATTAAATTGTTCAATTTAACCATCATATGTCTTGGAGCTTGCATCCTTTGATTTTTTTTCCTGAAAGTGATCTTCGGATTACTTCAATTGGTATTTCATTTTCTATGTTGAGAAGTTCTGGGCAGTTCCCTTTTATTATTTCTTACATTATGGTATTAAGATTTTTGGTCTTGTCATGTTCTTCCTGGATGACTGTGATCTTCAGGTTGTGTCTACACATCCTATCTTTGAGATAAAACTATTTTGCTTCCATGGTGTGCATATTTTCCTTCAATGTTATTATTTTTGGCTTCTCTCTTTCACTTCTGCATATTTGCATTCTCAATCTAGTGTTTTTTGCTTCTTTTGTGAGACTTGCTATCATAAATCCCAAATATTTTATTCCGCCCATTATTTTTCTGTACAGGCCATAAATTCTGTTCTCAGAATTCTCATTTCTCTTTTGCACAACTCAGGAACAGATGTTGTGATTCCATGTTCTTCTCACATTCTAAAGGCTCCTGTGTCTCATCAAGCAAGCGTTGGATCATTTTTCTTTGTTTTGCAGTATTTATTCATAGATGTCTGAATACACTGCCTAGATCTGGAGGCCATATTTCCTTCTGTTTTTGTTTTCTCTATTGATTCATCTGCTTATGTTCAAAGTCTTTGGACTTTGATCTTCCTGAGGTCTTTGGTAATTTTGGTCTTATTTTCCCCCCTTTTTCTTGTTCATGTTTTGACTTTGTCTACTCTGATGGTTTTTACCTTGGAGGCTGGATCTCAAAGTATCTTGACCTCCTTCCATGAGAGACAATTTACAGTTCCCCAGCCTAGATTTCTGCCTGAAGTGAGCTTTGGGTGGTTGGAACTGGCCATAGGTTAGAGGTTCCCAAACTTATCTGACCTACTGCTTCCTTATAAAAAAAAAAATTACTCAGCCCTCCCATGGAAATCTACTTCCTTTAACCCTTTAACAGGTGTTTTTTTAAAATTCGTGTCATTTCAAAAAATATATACATATATTTTAAAATGATACATTTTAAATTTGATAATTTGTTGTAAATTTGTTGGTTATTTTCTTGCATTAAAATTTGGATGATGCAATACTGCATCATGTAACCATATAGTATTGTACTGTAAACAAGTCATTACACACACATATTCCTGCTGATACATGCTGGACTTCCCAACAACACTCGACATGCTAGCTTGCCAACTTGTTAAGATCTGTTGGAGGACTTGACCACTGATTGGTTATAACTGGCATTTTGTGTGTTTATTTGAAAAATAAAGTAATCCCTAAGATTTTAACTGTTACACAACAGATGAAATGTGTACAAATGGTTTTTCAAAATTCTCTTCTTTCTTTATGCTTCCACTGCCCCCTTATTTTTATTCAATGCCCCTCAATTGTACCCAGTCTACTACCAGTGCCCCAAAGTATCACCTACTTTGGGAACCTCTGAGGCCTAGGTGGATGCTAAGCTCTTTTCCTTAGGCATCCTTAGGAATGCTACACAGGCCCTCCCCTGCCCCAAACACATCCTTTCCTGGTATCCTGTCCTGTTCCCAAAAGGGTAGATTTTGTTATAAGCCTATGTTGGGCCTTTGGGTCTGCTAATATCGTGTAGGAGGTAGGGGAGGAGTGTTAAGTAAGTTCAGGGTCAGTGAGTATTTGTTCTTAGATTTTTTTTTTTTAAACAGTCTTTTGGATTCTGGGTATCCTAAATCATCAGAAAGTTGAAGCTGCTTTAACTGTGGCACATACTTTGTTTTGGAGAGATCTGAAAGGTAGTAGAGAAAATATCTATTCCTCCATCTTATTGCTCACATCATCCAATCTCTCTTTTCTTTTTAATGAATACTTCGTTCTCCCAGAAAGACTGGAAAATGGAGGTTCATTCCTTGAGCCCCTTTTACCTTCTCTTCTAGGAGACCAGCACTGATAGCAGCCACTGAATATTAATAACAAGGACAGAAGTATAAACATTTTACACTCAGTGGAAAATTCTCCATGCTTTCCAAATTTGCTGGAAGTGAAATTTTGGTCATTCCTGCTAGTAAACTCCCTTGGAAACCTGGCCTGCTGAGGGCAGCTGAGGGGTGGGGGGTGGGGGGCGCAGAGGGGGAAGAAGGGGATGTCTTCAAGTCACTCACATAATCAGCACCTCTTTACCTCCTTAGAAACTTCACAGCAAAATCCACTATCCTTTTCATCATCTCACAACCTCTTTCACTGTCTTACAAACCTGTATTATTTAACTTCTTTTCTACTCCAAGTCCTTTCCCCTCAGGTCCTTCTCATTTCCCTCCAATCCTTCTCCTTTTCCTCTTTCTTCTCAGATCCTCCTCTCCTCAAGTCCTTCTTTAATTCTTTTGCCTTGAGACTTTCTTATGGTCTACTTCTAGCCTTCCTCAACTCTAGCTTTTCTCAACCATGAACCTGATTGAGTTTCCCTAAGACCCCCAACTTCAGTCCCTGGACTTCATAATTACAGAAACCCCCAAATCTCAATTTTTTCCTCCTCTTCCCCTTTCTTCACATCAAGTACTCCTATTTATTCTTCCACACAACCTCCTGACACTAAACCTAAAAGCAGAGTGAACCAAAGATTCTCCAAGGTCCCTTCCAACTCAAAAACTGCACAATTCTAAGACAGTAAATCAGATGCAATCATTCATCTATAAAACACACAAAGCTGGGAATAAGTTTGTGTTTGTTTCTTCAATTATTAAACAAGAAAGTAATTTTTAGATTTCCTTCAGAGCAATATTTAGCATGTAACTGAAAATGTTTATACATGGTAAGACCAAAAAAAAATCCTTTATAACATGGGGAAATGCCAATCAAAGCATATTTTTGTGATAGAAAAATTTTAGTGTAGTCTCATCTGTGCATATCTGACATTTTCTGGCAGGCCCCAAAAACTAGCTCATGCAAAACTACTGAACAAAAAAATAAAATACATCTTCTGTCAAACTGAAAAATAGATAACCAGATAGAGACTTCTATTTATCTAGGCACTCCTCTGTGATAATCTATATAGCACAACTTTGCTGACCATAATATAACATCTCATTAACTTTCTCTCTCTCTCTCTCTCTCTCTCTCTCTCTCTCTCTCTCTCTCTCTCTCTCTCTCACACACACACACACACACACACACACACACACACACACACACACACACAGAGAGTTCCTCAACACAAAACTGATCCAAATACTTCTATTATGTTTGCAGCCAATTCTGCCAGCCCCTCTGCCCTTCCCTGCCTGGAGAATGTCAGTCAGAAACTTGGGAAGCAGGACAAGCTCCCACAAGGCACTATTGATATGTGAGGAACCCTGCCCAAGCAGCTGCAACAACAGGGCAACTCTTCAAAGAACATTCTCCCTCCTCTTCACTATCAATGGAAACCTTTATAAGCAGCAATCAATTATAATAAATCTTTGAGACAAATCCTGTCCTCTTCTCATTTATACTTTCCTCTGCCTCTCAAAATACACATTGTCCTTGGTAAAATCCTCAAGGAGAAATCTTCCCTTTTCATACCTCCTCCCCAACTCTTCGGTGTTTTGCAAACTCTCTCAAGTAGGTTTAAAGATGTCTGCTAAAAACTTTTGTTTACCAAACATGTTCTTCCTTTTTTGTTTATATTTAGAGGGGGACTATGGAGTTGTTTATGGGTTGTTTTTTTTTAAACTTAGATACTTCAAAAAGGCACTGGATATTTTGAACATGGTGTGATATTAGGTTGTTCTTTTTTATGTTTATTTCGTTGATTTTTTTTTTTTTTTTGCAAATCAAGTTTTTAATTATTTAAAGATAATCTCAGTCCTCAACTGTATAACATCCAGCTTTTAGCAAACCACAACAAAAGTGTCTTATATTAGCTACAGATGACCAGGCAATGTATCAGTAAATAGTTAAGAGACTTTCATAGAAATGATGTGAAATTTTTGATAGGAAAGCTTTATATTTTGAGATTACTTGCACTATAACTAGATATCAATATCAGACTGGGAGAACACTAAATTGGCTTCTAGCCATTTTACCTATTTCCTCATTTGTAGAATAAAGATATGATTGTGTTATCTCTTGAGTCCCCTTGAGCTCTACCATGCCATTATTCTACAATATTGGTTTGCTTTTCCAAAGAATCATGATTTATTTTTCTAATATATATTTGGCTCACCAAATGAAAGGAAGACAACTATCAATGTTCCATTTTTGCTCCATCAATAGACTTTCTTAACTGGAATCTGTTTCATTTTTGTATACTCACTTAAGCTCTGAGAATTGCTCCAACCTTGTATCTTTTAGCTCAGCTTCTTACTTGCTAGTGACACGTGTTAAGATAAGTATGCAACTTCTTTAACTGATGGTCAATTTGGAATAATGACAATAACAGGAATAGTAGTAACTAGCATTTTAGAGTGCTTTAAGCTTTCCAATGTACTTTACAAATATTACCTCATTTTATTCTAACAACAACCTTATTGGTGTAGGGAGAGACTATTATTATTCCCACTGTTTGTTGTTGTCATTCATTATTTCAGTCACGTCTGACTTTTTGTGACCCCATTTGGAGTTTTCTTGACAAAGACATGAGATTGGTTTGCCATTTCCTTTGCCAACTCATTGTACAAATGAGAAACTGAGGTACACAGGGTTCAATGACTTGCCCAGGGTAACATAAGCTAGTAAGTATCTGAGGTCACATCTGAACTCAGGAAAATGACTCTTCCTAACTTTAGGCCTGCCATTCTATCCATTGAACTACCCACTTTATAGATAAAGAAATTAAGACAGAAGTTAAGTGACTTGCCTACGTTTATATAAACTTAATAAAACCCAGATCCAAAGCCCATAGTTCTCCAGATGGGTGGAACATTTAGAGAGCAATTCAACTTGGTGGAATTTTATCATCTACTGTGAGGAAGGCATCAAGTTACTTCTTTTCCTTCTCCACTGCAGCAAGGATCTGTGATTTCATCAGGATGGGTACTTTCTCCAACAATTCAGAATGAAACACTCCTAACTATCTTAGTAAATAGACTTTGAGAATTTCAATGGTTGAATCATCACCTATATAGTCAAACTAATGATGAGCCTCTTTGAAGGCCAGGCTAATCTTCAAACAAAAGACATTATTAGGCCCACACTTGACAGCTTTGTTCTTAACAGGACATACCAAAACATGTACTCTACACAGGTAGGCAGAGGATAAAACTTAAGGTTATTTCCTCACTAGCAGGTGGCACCAGAGTAGGATCATAGCGGAAACAATCTATCAATACAATCAAAATCCAGAAAACTTTGACTTCCTCTCTGTCTGGGGAGTTTCTACAAATACTGACTCTATGGTAACATCTTAGACACATTAATTGTGGCATAACTCTAAACAATTGCTAAAAGAACCTAATTTTCAAATTTAAGACAAAAAAAATCCCTACATATTCTTTGGTTTCTACAAAAGTTGTTTTGTTACTCTAAAGAAGCAACATTATCAGCAAATAGTGCAGCATACTGAAAAAAAAGTCTACTTACAGGCAAGCAACATTTTGGGGAATCCCTTTTTAGGAAGACACTCTTTAAGATAAGTTAACTTCTATGATTAAAAATTGGCTTCTTGTTCCTAGAAGATCACCTTTACTAAGAATTTCATGATATTTGCTCTTTTTTCTTGTTGCTAACAATGCAATTGTAAAAAACAAAACAAAACAGTTGTTTTAAAATGTGAAGTGATTGAAACTGCAGAGTAAAAGTGAGCTAGTAAGAATCAAGGAACCAATACAGAGTTTGTTTGTTTTTTAATTTGAACTCTTATCAGAACAACTTCCATCCAGCACAGTCAAGACTGATTACTGACTTTAGCAAACTTAATAGAATCTGGATTGACTGCTCTAAGATTAATTTACCCCAAATATTTGCCTAAAGAAACCAAAAAATATGATAATATGGGAATAAAGTATATTTCTCAATGGAAAGAATATATATTTAACATATCATTACTTTTTAAGTGAGAGACTTTCATTTAAGTAGAAGGAAGCTTGGTGACACAAGTGAATAAATCATTAGGCTTGGAGTCAAGAAGAAACCAGTTCAAATATAGTCTCAGAGACTTTCTAGCTGTGAGATCCTATGTAAGTTACTTAACCTTTGTTTGTCTTGGATTACCCAAAGGTAAAACAGGGATAATAATAGCAACTATGTCCCAGGATTGTTGTGATGATAAAATGATAAAATATTTGTAAAGGGCTTTGTTATTACCTCTAAAACCTGGAATTTTAAGTATCTTCTCTGTGTTCACCACTCAATTAACATCCACTCCTTCAATCCAACTCTACCTAGTCTCTGACTTCATAATCAGTCAATCAGTCAGTCAATAAATATTAAGCATCTACTATATGCCAGGCACTGTGCTAAGCTCTGGGGACACAAAAAGAAGCAAACCCTCAAGGCTCTCACAACCTAATAAGGGAGACAACCAGGAAACAAATTTGTACAAACAAACTATGTACAGGACAAATAACAAATTTAAGAGAAGGAAGGCACTGGGATCAAGAGGGACTGGAAAAGGCTTCCCACAAAAGACAGAATGTTAGCTGGGACTTAAAGGAAGTCAAGGAATTCAGCAGGTAGAAATAAGGATCATTCTGACTTAAGAGATTTTCACTTAGAGTCACTAGACCAGAGTTTTCTAATTATGACCCAGGTGACCCTGGGTAAGTCAACAAGTCACTCCCTGGGCCTTAGTTTTCCCATTTTCCTTGGATTACCTGAAAGCCATGACCAAAAAAAGAGACTAGATATTATCTTTCAAGAAATTATCAAGTAAAACTGTTCTGATATTCTAGAACCAGAGGGCAAAATAGAAATTGAAAGAAACATCCTGAAAGAGATCCCACAATAAAAACTGCCAGGACTATTATAACCAAATTCCAGACATCCCAGGTCAAGAAGAAAATATTGCAAGCAGCCAGAAAGAAACAATTCAAGTATCATGGATCTACAGCAAGGATGACACAGAATTTATCAGCTTCTACTTTAAAGGACTGGAGGGCTTGGAATATGACATTCCATAGGGGAAAGGAGAATCACCTACCAGCAAAATTGACTATAATCTTTCAGGGGAGAAAATGGATATTCAATGAGACAGAGGATTTTCAAAGATTCTTGATGAAAAAACCAGAGCTGAAAAGAAAATTTGATTTTCAAATGTAAGACTCAAGAGCATAAAAAGGTAGACAGAAAAGGGAAATCAAAAGGGACTTAATAGTTGTTAAACTGCTTACATTTCTATATGGGAAGATATTTGTAACTCATAAGATCTTTCTCATTATTAGGGTAGTTAAGAAGGACTATATACAGAGGGCATAGGTGTGAGCTGAATATGAAGGGATGAGATCTAAAAAATAAAATTAAAGGGTGAGGAAGAAATATGCTGGGGGAAAGAGAAAGGGAGAGGTAGAATGGGGTAAATTATCTCACATAAAAGAAGCAAGAAACAGGTTTTTCCAGTGGAGAAGAGGGGAAAGGTGAGGGGAAGTGAATCTTACTCTCATGAGAATTGGCTCAAAGAGGTAATAACATACAAACTCAATTGGGTATACAAATTTACCTTACCTCACAGGAAAGTAGGAGGGGAAGAGAATGAGAAAGGGGAGGTGACAGAAGGGAGGGCAGACGGTGGAACGGGGTAGTCAGAAGTAAAACACTTTCAGGAGGGACAAGGGTGAAAGGAGAGAGAGAATAGAATAAATGGGTGGGGAACGATGGAGGAAAATAGAGTTAGCAATAGCAAATGTGAAAAAAAGATTGAAGTGGTTTCTCTGATGAAAGCCTCATTTCTCAAGTGTGGAGAGAACTGAGTCAAATTTGTAAAGATGAGAGCCATTTCCCAACTGATGGATAATCAGGGGATAAGATCAGTTTCTGGATGGTGTAATCAGGGCTGTCTATGGTCATATGAGGGGATGCTCTAACTCACTACTGATTGGAGAAATGTAAATTAAAACAATTCTGAGGTATTACTTCATACCTATTAGACTGGCTAATAGGACAGAAAAGATAAATAACAAATTTTGGAAAGGATATAGGAAAAAATGAGATACTAATGCACTGTTGGAGTTGTGAACTGATTGAACCATTCTGTAGAACAATTTGGAACTATACCCAAAGAGCTATAAAACTATGCAAAACACTCTGACCTAGCAATACCACTACTAGGTCTATCCCAAAAGAGATATAAAACAAAAAGGAAAAGAAACTGTATGTACAAAAATATTTATAGCAGCTCTTTTTTGGGGGCAAAGAATTACAAACTGAGGGATGCCCATCAATTGGGGAATGACTGAACAAGTTGTGGTATGTGATTATGATGGAATACTATTGCACCATAAGAAATGATAAGCAGGATCCTCTCAGGAAAGACTTACATGGGCTGATGCAAAATGAAATGTACAAAGTCATAGCAATATTGTAAGATGATCAGCTGTGAATGAGTTAGATATTCTCAGCAATAGAATAATCCAAGATGACTCTGATGGACTTATTAAAATGTTATCCATCCCCAGAAAAAGAACTGTCTGAATACAGATTGAAACATGTTTTTTTCACTTTATTTTTCTTGAGTTTTTTCTGTGTTTTCTTTCACAATATAACTATTATGCATTTGTTTTGCATGATTCCACATGTATAAATTTATCAAATTGCTTGCCTTCTCAATGTGGGGGGAAGGGGAAAGAAGAATAGAGAATTTGGAACTCAAAGTTTTAAAGACAAATGTTAAAATTGTTTTGATATGTAACTAGGGAAGAAACAAAACACTAGATGGAAAAATAAAAATTTAAAAAAACTTAACTAAAAAATTAATTTAAAAAAATTTTCCCATCTTCTCCTAGATGAGGAAGTAGAGGTACATGATCTCTAAAAACCCTTCCAACTCAGAATCCTGTAGCCACTATTCCTTTGACCCCTTTCTCCCTATTTTTAAATTCATCAATCCCCTTCTGGATTTACCAATCTCTATGAAATACAGACCAAATGGTCAACCATTATAATGATTATTTTTAATACCTAAGAATCCATAATACCTGGCCTTTGTTAAATCTATCAAGCCAGTCCTCAACCCCAAATAACGTCCACCGTTGACTTTTTTTTGTGCTTCCCTTCTCAGGCTGTCATTTTTTGCTGGAAAAAGGTGTATGCTTTTTTCAAGCTTATCAGGGCCACTCTAAAGCTATACTATCTAATTTAAACTGGGTCCACAACAGTGTCTTGGAAACTTATCTGAGATCAGAGAACTTGATATTCATTTTAACCTGATTAGATCTTAATAAAGATTTGGGTATGGAAAAGGAATCCTCAATTTGACCTGGCCAGATGTCCTAAGAAAACATGGCACTGCAATCCCAATTCTACAATTTACTAGTTGTATGACCCTGGCCAAGTCATAGACTCTTCTTAAGCCTCAATTCCCTCATTTGTAAAATAAAGGGGTTGATGTGGTATCACTGAAAAAACAATTCCGTGACCCTAAAGAACTCACTTTGCCTCTCAAGGCCTCAGTATTACTTACCTGTAAGATGAAAGAGGCAGAATAGATGAAATGAAAAAACTAAAGCGACTTTGATACCTGTCTGTGTCTGTGTGTGTGTGTGTGTGTGTGTGTGTGTGTGTGTGTATAATATATATTATATATGTATGTATGGTTCTATAACTACTTGATGTCCTTTTCAGTTCAAAGATTCCGTGATTCACTGATAGAAGAGAAGTTTTATGGATAAAGAACCAGAGAGGGATACTCCAAGCAACTTGGAATTGAGGAAAAGGACAATGGCACAGCAGAAAGGAAGGATTCAGGTTCACAGGCTTTAAAAAGCAGAGAAATCTTAGAGGCCTTGACTTGAATTCCTTTATTTTACAAATGAAGAAACTGACAAAGGTAATGAGAACAAAGCCAAGATGCTATCATTCGTTTAGTCATTCATTCATGCATTCAATAAATATTTATTAAATGTCTAAAGTGCACAGAGCACTGTTGGTATTGGAGAATGTACAAAATTTTAGATAGGTGAACAGTACATGCCCTGATGGAATCTACACTCTAGTAAATTAAGTCTACCTGGCTCTAGTTACTTCTAATATTCCAATAACAATTTAAGGTTATTGATTTTTTGTGGGTTTTTTTTTTAATCTTTACTATTTTTCCCCCTTTACCCAAATATCCAAAACTTGTGAACATTTCTTTGTAGCAACTGTTTTATATATATATATATATATAAAATGTATATAAAGCATATCTATATTTGTATGTTTGCTTTATGCAAGCAGCATTTTCTTGTTTCTTCTATTAGATTGTAAATGCGTTACATTTTTTATTATACTTCTTTTGTAACTAACTATACTGGGCTATGTCTACTGTTGACTGATTCCAGAAATTACTTGTGTAGAAAGAAGGCCTTTTGATTTTTACCAAAGTATTTAAAAAAAACACCCACCTCATAAACATTTTATTTAACAAAACAGGTGGATGTTTTTCATCTTTTTTAAGTGCTCAGACTAAAGTGATTGCTACTTACTTGGATATTTTTTAAAAACCATTAGCAAGGACCACCATTTGTCTTAAAGTGAAATAACTGCTATGAAAATGAGGTACCTGAGGAAGGCAATTTGAAAAGCTAGAATGGACAAATTAGGAAGTAAAAAGGAAGAGTAAAGAGCTACAACTGTACAAAGACTAAAATGGATATAAAAAAAGAAAGTGAAACAATTATAGCGTGCAGTAGAAAGGGCCTTGAACTTAGTGTCAGAAGACCTAGTTTTGAATCCCAGCTCCACTACTTATAAAACTAGGGCAAATTAGTTACTTATCCTAAATGTCAATTTCCTAATCAAAAAATAACTAAAATAATCTTTGCACTACCTATCTCATAGGATTGTTGCGAAATGAAATCAAATAATATACCTAAAGAACTTTGTAACTGTAAAATATGTTATAAATTTAAGTTGTTTTTTTTTTTAAACCACTATATGACAATCAAGCAAAACAAGGCAAAAATATATCATCAATAAGAACTCGTGTTTAATCCAGGAGAAAATTAAGCGGGCTGGTTATACTGCCATCACCAACAGCCAGAGTGCCAGCACAAGTACGCACCAAATATCAAAAAGCCTAGATGCAGAACTCCAGCACACTAGATAAGTTCTTGCTCTTTACAGGAAGACATAGGTAAGAGTTGCAAAGATTAAAAAAAAGGTATAGATAGGTTGCAATTTTCACTGCTAGATGGAATATTTACATCAATGAGATCACAGATTTGCTGAAGTATTTAAATATAAAGATGACACCTAAAAAGGTTTCATAAAGTAGAAAGGAAACATCAGGAAAGAAGTCACAACTCCATCTTTTAATGAGAAGTATATAAATGACTGAGTTATACCAATGATAAGAAACAAGGACTGAGAAGAGATTTTTTTTCAAAAGTAATTATCAAGAATGGTTGTTGACCTGAAAAATGAATGAGTGAATGCCGTATTAAAAAAAAAAACACAGCATGAACCAATTCATTACAAATCCTCAACTAAGCACAGAAAGTATCCAAAAGTGTCCAATTCTGACATATAAAGGATGCCAGTGAACAACTTACTATATCTATTGCCATCTTTTTCCAAGCGTTATTATTTTTAAATTTATGATACTCAATATCAAGTCATAATCAATTTGTCTTCATGGAGCTTTGCTACGTAAGGCATCTAATGAAGGTTTAGGAGAATTCTTGTTAAGGGGGTTAACTAGAAAGATAGCTTCTCATTCCAAACAGTATTTTCATTTTTAGATCAAGGAAAGTGTGGTTGGAAGTATCAGAAGATGGTACTACCTTCTGTAGGGAAGTGAACAAACATTTATTAAACACCTACTATGTGCCACTACTATGGCCTACATTGTGCTAAGAGTTTTACAAATATTATATTATTTGATCCTCACAATCACTCTGTGATGCAGATGTTATTATTCCCTTTTTACAGATGAGGAAACTGAAACAGACAAAGGTTAAATGACTTTGCCAGGGTCACACAGCTAATAAATATCTAAAATCACTTTCGAATTCAGGTCCTCCTGACTTCAGACCTAGTGTTCTATCCACTACACCAATTAGCTGCCTTGTATAAAGTTGAAGCCTTATATTGTGCTCAGACACAATATATTTCAAGTAAGTAAAGAAGATGCTAAAGTGTAAAGAACATCAGTTCCAAAAACGAGTCAAAAAAGAACCAGTAGCTAAAAGCTTCATTCAGTCAAATAATGTTATGTATATACAGTTTCATTAATGATAACTCACAGTCAAGCAGTGAGCAGAATGGGATTTGAATTGATGGCACAAAGTACACTGCCTACTAAATATAAGCAGCACTAGTGTGGTCTGCTCCCAGACAACTATTAGAGTTAGCTACAAGACTTTTGATTTGGAATTTTTTTCTCTTTTTCTTTGTTTGTTCTTTATTTACAATGGTGAGAGGATTGTGTGAATTGTAGTATTCATTAAAGTGAGAAACACATTGCCTAGAACTAGACTTAGTGTGGGCAGGTGCTGCGTAAGCTTTCCCGCACAGCTCTGCCAATAATACACCTTGAACCTTACATCTTATAACCCCAGTTTGTTGTAGTTCTAAGAGCTCAGACAATTTTTCTGATCAAGTCCTAATACCCATATCTGATCTGGAGAAATATCCACTCTTCAATATCTAGGCATTGTATGAGAACAGGTAAAAGTAAAAAAAAGGAAGAGGTCAGAGGGGAGGGGGAGGATGACAGACCCTCGGTGCTAACCAAAATAGAGTTTTTTAATTTTTCTGGCTCATGAGGCACCAAAATCCATTATCCCAAATTACTATGTTGTCCAACAGCTGCCAGGAATGATACATGAGGCAATGGTTGTTATACTGTATATACTTATTATTCATATGATATAGTAATTGAGTCTAATATTTTATAAGAAGTCATTTTCCTGACCCAATGAATTTACAGCAGAAAACAGAAGACTTTGGTGGAGGTTTATAAGGATATCAGATCAACACATAAATTAGCAAAAAAACAAAAAAGAGAAGTGGTATGGGGGATTGGAAAATCATTTCAAATAGAATCAGAAGACCAGGTTCAAATCGCAACACAGATTCACTCCAAACAAGTCACTTGGCTTCAGTTTTCTCATCTTTAAAATAAGGGAAGTTTGGACTAGATACTCTTTAAAGCTCCTTTTAGGTCTAAATACTAAGAACCTATCATCTTACCTTCCTTAACTAGAATAAAGAAACAATCTAAGTCGAATCTACCAACAATACAATTAAAGCCAATGAAATCCCAAAGCCCATCAGAAACACAAAAAAGTGGTAAGAGCTTCCCAAAACCAAAGTCCGTTAAATGAGTAAATAAATGAGAGACCTCAAAGGAATAAAGAACTAATCAGGAGACAAGCTAAAAACTTTGTGTCCTATTGGGCTCCAAAGAAGTTGCTTTGTTTTTTACTTTTGAACTTCAGACTACTTCAAACAAGGCTCCACTTGAAAAATATCCCTTACAATATTAAGAAAAAACAAGACAAAAAAAATCTAACATTTAATTAGTTCAACAACAATATCGGGTTTTTAAAAGGGAACCCTGAAATGAACTAGCAACCTTGGATTTCTCTTTTGATTACATTTTGGTTACTGCTGGGACAGCTGAGTGGCACAATGGATAGAGTGCTGAGCCTCAAGTCAGGAATACTCCTCTTCCTGAGTTCAGTGTGTCCCTGGACAAGTCACTTAACCTCTGTTTGCCTCAGTTTCCCTCATCTGCAAAATGGCAATAAAATCAGCATCAATCTCCCAGGTAATTGTTGTGAGCATCAAATAAGATAACTGAAGCACTTAGCACAGTGCCTGGCAAACAGTAGTAAACTATTAGTAATAAACATTACCAAAGTGCTTAGATCTAACTACGAAAGGCACTGTGAAATACCCTCTGTTCTTTCTGTCAAGCAGTTTCATACAACAAGTCCTAAATACAGAAGTACGTAAAGTATGAATATCCCAAGGGTACTAAATATGACAAAGATGGTTATCCTATAAAGCAATCTCTCCAAAAGGTGAAAATTGGGGAATTTTGGAGTTGTGGTATAGCTTTCTGAACAAGGATAAAGTCTGTGTTTATATATTGTTCTTCAATGGGTGAGAATAAGGTTGAGAAGTTACAGTAACAATAGGGAGGATGTCACTAAGGCTCAAGTTCTGTAATTGGATTCCTTTGGGTCCTGTTTGCTTTCTTTTTTTCTTTTTCGACCACTAATCCAGCAGGGAAAAGTGATCTAGCATTGTAGTAGCACGCACAGAGGGGCTAGACCTGAAATTTTGCCTCTAGATGACGACTGCTCTCGTGCGTCCAGGCTGCCTATTGAAACTAACAATGCCTGCCGCTGCAGCCTAGGAGAGAGAGGATCATCTACACTGGGGAAATGAAGCACATCAGACAAAGGAATGAAAGAATTCTTCCACAGGGTTTAGCTGGTGGTTGGTCATGCATGCCAAAGGGATGTGCCATAAGGATGAGAAAGAAGCTTCCTGGGAGAGGGACTAGGGCAGTCAGCGGACATTTTGAAATACTTAGCAAGGTATTCTTTTGAGAGGGAGGCAAATAACTATATTCGTTTATTGAGGAACTTTAAGAGATTATGGTTTTATCTTTGCAATTCACCTAGGTGTTAGTGTCCCTGTGGATAAAATGAATCAGGGGATTTCTAGCTGGGTGCACTTGTTGTTTTGTTTTTTATGGTTTTGCATTTACAATTTTAGAGATTTTTACATTCGGTTGTTTTCTTTCCAGGGCTAAGGGGCCTCTGTATTACTTCTTTCACCTGAAGCTACGTGAGGGAATAAGTTTCAAGGTTTGTGAATATCCAGGATTGAAACTAATGTATGTGGATGGAACAATTTGCATTGATAATGCATCTTTATATATAACTTTATTAAACTTAACATGAGTCATTAAAATTTAAAATGGGGGAAAACTCAAAACCTTATTTAAAACATTCTCCTATCCTGTCAGTTTGATACCAAACTCTGAGTATTTCAGGTCAAACTTGGCATCTATTTTCAAAGAAATAATAGATTCCCCCAACTTTCAAATACATCTCTCATTAACATTTCCTTCTATTTAACTTTTTTTCTTTTCAAATCATCAACCCATTGGGCTACTTACAAGTTTCATGACCATGTATAAATCATTCAACCCCACTGCACTTCAGTTTCTTCATCCATAAGAAGGAAGATAATAATACTTTTACTACATATCTCACAATGTTTCTGCTTTGTAAGCTTTAAGATATAACAGAAGCATGCTATAATGAGTTCTAATTGCATACGCCCTTCAGACTAACCTAAACAATTCCTATGTAATGTTTCACCTTTCAAACAACTGTCATGATTGATTCCATATGATGAAGGGGAACAGAAATAACTCAAAGTGAAAACACTCCTGGAATTGTTATTAAATTATATATATATATATATATGCACATATGCACACACACATATGTACATGTACGTATATAAACACATATTTAGAGTTCAATGCGTTGTATATGGGATCTCACATTTCTTGTCCCCTCACTTTTACTTGACTTCACCATCTCTATAGCATTTTGATAACTAAATCTGGAATATATTTGATGGCGGTCAAATAATCTTTCTAGGTAGGTACATCTTTGAACAGTTTTCCATTTCCTGGTTGGGGTGAGAGTTAAGTACAAAAATACTAAAACATATGTAGCAAATTCAAAAGGATAAGATCTCCTAGAAACAAACAATAACAAAAGCTGATATGGAAAAGAGAGAGGAAAATATACAGTACACAAGGGAAAGTAAACATAATGAGAAAGAGAGGAGTGTCAAAGATGGTTGCAGTATAATTGAAAATTATCCATACGTGGCAGAACAAAATATATGATTCTAACTCCCCTGAGAATGATGAAATATTTAAAAAATCATTCTTTTTTAAGTCATTAAACCAAACTGAATTCAGGTAAATCTCTCCTGTTAATCAACTATTTATGTTTCCAAAATCAGAGCTCTAATTTGTGTGCTATGACCCTACAATTACTTGTTAATATGGTACAAATAAGAAGTCCAGTTTTCATTGAAAGGACTAGGGTGAACATTTGTGAAATCTTAAATGATGCTTTAATAAATACAACAGGGAATTTGAGCCAAGGTGTGATGCTAAGTGGAAAGAATTCTTCAACCTTCAAATAAAATGTACCTTCAATTCCTTTGAAGTAAAACTAATGTTAAATCCCAGGGTAATTAAAGAATATTAGTAACAAATACCCAAGTTTTTTATTTTATATGTTTCTGTTACTACAAATAAAGCTTTCTTCATCATAAGATGGTTAATGGAGGGGAAAAATTACTCTCTTGATTTCAATACTGACATGTTATTGACCTGTTGTTTCACAGGTATTAATAAGCACTGCAAGATATATTTTCTATAGCTATTCTAAGCCCATTAACAAGCATGTTGATGGCATACATATGTGTGTATATGCACATGGAACTACTGGAAGAATATTCTTGCACTGACTATAAGATCTCCAAAATTCTGGCTGTTCAAGTTCCAATATTGTTATGTATTGATGTATTTTTTTAATGTAGTACTTGTAACAATTAAAATTGTTCTCTAGAAAATTAAGGCTGAAGCTTAAAAGTCATATTTTTAATGAAGTATTAACCATTAGGGTAGATGCTGTTATAACACCTCATGATTGCTTTTGATCTCCATTACCTATAATAACACTACTACTTAACGCATTAACCCCAGATAGAGATTTTTCACAAAATGTTGAAAATATTGTTTACAACAGGAGGTACTGTAGTGGATTTAGGGTTGGCAGATTTTTAGTAAAGGTCAAAGCCAAGTCCAGTTTTCCTAAAAGAAGTCCCCAGAAAATAGGAAAAGTAGTTCCAGATGAAGCAATAAATGATCAATAAAACCAATAAAACCAAATGCTATTAAGCTCTTCCACTCAGTCAAGGACTTAATAAGAATAAATCTGTAAACGTGGGGAAACTGAGCAAGGGCACTACAGCCAGATCTCTGATAAATGGTGGCTAAAGTCAATGACATTTTGGCCCTAGCTTGTAGAGACGGGAACAGGGGCACCAATCCTGCTACCAGTAGGTTACCTGCACAAGAAGACTAAGCAGAGGCACCTGGGCAATGGGTGCAGGTTATGGGCCTGCTGGGAGGTCTGAAATCAGCCATATCACAGATATTTGGTAGCTAGTCCAACAACTAGCAATGACCAAGCAGGGCTTGTAAGGATCATCAAAATAGATAGGGAATTGTTAACTGGTCAAGGAGAAGAAAAGAAACTGGGCTTGGGTGGGAACATGCATCAGCCTACCAAGGCAATGAGGCAGAAGCCTAGGATTGAGGCAACATATATGGCCTGGTTCTGGCTCTGTGCCCAACTGCACACCCCAGACCAGGAGTGTGAAAGCAGAGAGGGAAGTCACTCCATTCAGAACCGCCAGAGTAGAGGCAACAACGTGCAGACTGCAGAGATGACAGAACTGGAGCCTAACTACCCCATTCCAGAAAGTGAGTTGGAGAAAACCTTGGCGCTGGCACAAAGTTCTAATGTGAGAATTGAGGCTGGAAGACACATGAGGAAACAGAAGAAAACTAACGCAAAGAAGAAATACTAGAGGCTGAGAAACCCAAGAAATAATTCCAGAAAATGAGTAACTCCATAATAAATATAAATAGACTCTCAAAGAGATTTTTTTAAAGGAGATTAAGGTTCTTGAGGAGAGGAAAAAGGAGACTAACGAGTTTAGGTGAAATGAGGTAGCATAATAAAATGGAGGAGTCAGAAGACCAGAAATCAAAGTCTATTTCTGTCACCCATGTGACATTTACCAAGTCATTCATTCTCTTAGTGGTCTCAGTTTCTTCATATGTAAAATGGGTCTGAGGTAGGAGTGAGGGTTTCATCAGATGGCCCTTTAAAGTCCCTTCCAGCTCTACATCTTCCTTGAACATGCCCCAAGTAGTGGAATCCCTGATTCAAAATTGGTTGCAGGGTCACTGGAGTCAGTAAGATCTGGGTTTAAGTTCTATCTTCTGGCACAAATAGTGTGACTACACAAAAGTCCCCTAAGCTTTCAACATATACATACATACATGCATATATATATACACACATATACACACATATACATACATGAAGATGTATATACATACATGTATATATGTGAAGATATATATGAATATGAATACTAAAATGAGGATGCAAAGGAACAAGATACATGGATATGTTTTCAGAATGGTGAATTACATGCTTAGATCAAATATATATCATTTATAAAATAGTGAAGTCTGTGCATTCCTATGTATTACTTTGAACATTCAAACCCAGGGTGATTAAAATATTCCTCTATTTATGCTCCATATTCAATACTTTGGTTAGCAACAGTCAAAATAAAGGCAAAAGTAATGGAAACGGATGCACCAAGCCACAGAAGGAAGGTGATCTTCCTTTCCTTTTTTTCATAAACAATAGAGGTTTATCAACAGGTTTAATTATTCATTTAGTGACCTCATTACTTGTGAAGGTTTAATGCAGTTTGCTGAAGCTGCCATTTCTTTCTCCAAACCTCAGGTTTTGTATATCCTATTTATAAGCCCCCTTACCAAGCACTAGCTACTTACCAGGACAAAAAGTTTGAAATTGAGGGGAAAAGATAAGAGAGAAGGAAGAGGAGAAAGAAGTCTATCAGCTGAAAAAAAGAGGAGGGAAAGTCACTGTTGTATGACATAAACAAAAGGAAGAAGCTTCATTTTCTATTCCTAGCTTTAGAATCGATACAGCAATCTTAATTTATGACCAATTCTTTTATTTGAGAAAATGCAGTTTTATTTTTTTTAAGTTGAAAGAAAAAAAGTGGCATGGATGTGCAATGACAAGTGCCTTAGATCTGGAGTGAGAGGCCCTAGGTTCAAATCCCAGCTTTGCAACATTCTCCTTATGTAACAACAATGATGATGATAGCTGGCATTTATATAACATTGTAAGGTTCCCAAAGTGCTTTACAAATATTAACTCATTTTATCCTGACAACAATCCTTGAGAGGTGGGTGCTATTATCTCCATTTTCAGATGACTAAACAGAGGCAGATGAAATTAAATGCTTTACCCAAGATCACACAGCTAGGAAGTATCTGAGGCAGTATTTGAACTCAGGTTTTCTGACCTCCAGTCCAGAGCCCTGCACCGCGGTGCTGCCTGTGCAGCCTTGGGCCCTCTGAGCCTCAGCTGCTTCATCTGCAAAGTGATGATCTCAAACTAGATGGTCTCTAATGTCCCTTCCAGTTCTGGTGCAACGATCTCATTTCTCAAACAACCCCAGTTCCCCTCTGTGTTCCCTTCTATGCAAGAAGGCAAGAGAGTGCACCTGAAGGGGTGCTGAGGCAGGGGTCAGAAGAGCCTGGGCTGAGTCCTGACTGCTCTGCCACTCACTGCTGGCTGTGTGAACACTTCAGCTCTCTGGGCAGGCGTTAGGGCAGATCTATGATTACTGAAGCACTCTCAAGGTCAAAACCAATGATTCTCTATTTAGCTAGTTGTGTTTGGTTATTTTATTTCCCATTCTTGATCAGGAGAGTTGATTATAGAAATTCTTGGAATGTTTCTAAAAAAATCTGAAGAGAAAAACAAGAGTCCAAAACGGAAAGAAAAACTGACTCTCCTTTTTTCCAAATTGCTTAAAATCTTAGATCATTTTCTAAAGAGAATACAATGATAACCTTTAAAATAAAAGTAAGGTTTCTCCCCCATTATTACACCATAGAATGGAACACAACTGGAAAGAAATCAGCCTCTCTTTTTTCAAAATATGGGTCACTACCCTCGGGACAAACTGACATTTTTCTTTTTTTTAAGATGCAGCAATTTCTAAAAGTTCATCACAGCCCATTGTTCCATCTACTCAGCTTTCAAAGTCCTTTCCAAAAAAGTCAGGCCAGAAACTATTCATCTTAAATAGTTTTTCTGATCAGTTAATCATCCCTGATCATTAAATAAACTAAAGACTAAGTACTATACAAGACTGAGAAGAGCAGAATCATTCTTTCATCTTCATGTTTTTCAATCCTGTCCAGTGAAAAGCCTTTTGAAAAAACTGTTGGGGAAGCATTACTGAACTCTGAAGGGACCTAAATCCCGTGTCTCCCGGATTTAGTTAGCCCGAAGCCTCAGTATTTTACATCCTACCACCACACACACACACACCCATACACACGCATGTACACACACACCCCAATATTACCCAAACATTGAAGAAACAATTCCACAGCAAAGGGAACACATTACAAACAAGCTCTTTTACAGTATTTGCATTTTAGTATTAAAATTACCATTTAAAAGAAAGCTATTACAATTCTTTAATATACAAATATTACTAAAACTTTTTCAATGCACAAGTGATTTCTATGTGCTACAGGGCAAGGACTCTTAATAGATATTTAGATATATCCTATTATTAAAAATAATAATGATGCAAATGTGAGTCAAAGCCCTGTAGACCATCTTTTCAGAAGGTTTGCTGTGGAGAAGGACCCCTGGTGTCCATTTGGATTTTAGCCAGTCTGGAGAGTGACTGGTGACTGTAAAGCATGAGTTCACAATGAGACAGCATCTTTGCTTAACTTCTAGTATTTTTTGCCCAGCACAACTGATTCCAAGCCTCTAAAATTTGGAAAGATTCAGATTAGGAAGAAAAATCGGTTTTGTTTTATATTTTAGACTACTTAAAGAAAGGTGAAGCATCTTCTGATTTTTCTGGATACTGGAGACTTACCATTTATGACAGACTGAAATGTGTCTCAGGCACAATAGTTTCACTGTCTGATTGTGTGTCTCTGCAATATATAGATAGCACCAACGTTTATAAAAATGAGTACTGTCTCTACAAGGAGCTTCTGAAGAGGCTTTGATAAAAGCAATATAAAATGTAATGTTGGAAGAAGATTGGATCACTGCCTTGCTGTACACTATCATTGCCTTGCAAATGAAAAATCTGCACCCTTCCTTATGATCAGGGTTTCACCCATTTATTTGGTTAATCATTCAAATGGCTAAACAGACCTCTAATTTGAAAATAAAAACCAATTGATGCAATCACAAACAAGTTCTAAAATTGCGGTTTATAAAAATTGAAATCTTGTTCTAAGCCAAAACACACACACAGTTACCTTTTCCTAATCAGAGCATTCATTTCTCCTCATTATGATCTCACAAGCACATTAAAATCTTATTAACATTAATTACTTCTGAGCGCCTATGCATGAGCAGTGACAGTCGTGAGCGCGTGCGTGTGTGTCTGGATCATATCTACATTTATATACCTTACTCACTTTGCTTATAAAACATGTGAAAATATTTCTGCTAACACCAATTAGCTAATTTCACACACACACATATACACACACACATGCAAATAGTAAACTGCTGTCTCACTGCAAAGCCTATCAGAGACCAACAGACAGATGGACAGAAAAACGGACAAGAAAGGCAGCAGCATATCTCTTAAATACAAAAACCAACACTCCTTCTGCCTTAAGGAGAATGAGTTTTCTTCTTGGGGTGAAAATAAGTTGAGCGAACAAAACAACAAAATATTTTTTAAAAAAATAAAAAATGAGGAAGCCGAGTATTCTATTTTCTACACAGATGGGTTCAACGTTAAGGAGAAAGAGACAAAGAAAACTGGCAAACAGACAAGCAGCAGGCACACAGAGAGACAGAGACAGAAAAAGAGACAGAAAGAGATGAAAGTGTATTCACTGATGTACTTACATAAATGTACATATCTAAAAACTTGAGCTTAACAATAAAAACTTCACCCTTACAGTAGGGTAAAAATAATGGTACACTCCCAAATCAAAAAAGTTTAACTTCACAAGGAAACAAAATCCCTCGTTCATGCAAACTATTTAAGTATTTTATTTATGCTGAAAACACTATAAAAGGTACTACTATAGAAGGTACTATTAAGCTCTAAAACAAAAATGGGACAAATGTAGTGATCTTTATTATTTCTCCTATTCATGTTCTTTCTTTCTCTGCATTCTCTTCCAGTGTCCATAATCTGTCCTTTTAGAAGTCACATTCATGGAAATATAGCCATTTATTTTTCTATCAATGTGACTATCTTCTCTCCACAGCCTATAGTTTATCCTAAATCCACAATGTGGTACATCTATATTCTCCACATGGTGTCCTTAGCTTTTCTATCTCTAATTTTCTCACCTCCATTGACCACTATACCAAAACCTTTTCTAAGACAAATGTTCTAAAATTCCTATAGAAAAAATCAAGAGTCAGAAAACAAAGTAATCATTTTCATCTCTGTTAATCACTTGGATTGAACCTAGACAAAATATTTGCCTTTTTAGGTCAAAGTACCCATATCTGTAGAAAAGAAGATAATCAAACTTCACCTCAAGAAGGTTGTGAAAATTAATTATGTTTGTTAAATGCTTCTAAGAGTGATACTATATGTGTTGATACATATCTATCTATGTTTATACACACAGATATGTATGTGTATATACACATCTATATGCGTGTGTTGAGATACAGATATATATCACTGAAGGCTACATAATGCCAAACTTCTTACCACTCACTACACAACTAATGTTTGAGTGGATTAATGTAGTGGTGACACCTTACTCAATAATGCCAATCATGTCCTGTATACTAACAATACAACTGCATAGTCTTTGGGATCTGTAACATGTTCTCTAGTGTTCTCTTTTACTCAAGTTCAGGTCAAAGTGAAGACAATGGGGAGGTAAAAGTTGTTAGGTCATTATGAATATGAAATAGTAACATTCAGATTGTAAAGACTCTAAAGTCAGCATAGAGTTGTAGTGATAAGGTATGTTAACATTTTAGTGTCATTTCAACATGAGCAGTATTGAAAAGTCCTTTATCAATGCATAAAAATAGATCTTATTAGGGTAATTATGATACTAGAAATACAATAGCCCTCATAAAAATGCTTCAAGTATTTTAAAATTTTTGAGCTAAAAAACTACATTTGGAGAACTACATAAAGAAGAGTTCAAGATGAACAACTATGCAAATAATTATTATATTATAGAATTATTATATTATTATATTATAGAATTATTATATTATAGAATCTGATGTAGGCTTTGCACAGACAAATAGCTCTTAGTAGGATAATATCACTTCAACTATAATACAAATATTTTAGCATATATAAAAGTAACAAGTGAATCTGATGATTTATCAATTAAGTATACATAGGTATGTGCCACTTAAAAATCAGGTAGATAAGTGGAAGGGGATAATTATTCACATTATAAATGATCCCTTTAATTAATGAGAATTTAAATGCTTGTTTGTACAGCATATATCATTTGAGAGAGTTCAGGGATATACAAATTTCCAGCTAAAGGATCAAGAACCACTATCAAATGAAGATATAAAAGAAAAGAAGACAGAGAATCCTTGAAGTTCTAAATCAAGCTAAAAAATGTGATTTGATTCACAAAAGCTAGATTTTCACTTAACTTTTCACTAAAGATATATATGTGTGTCTATATGCATATAGACACACACACATATATATGTGGTGTCAATAAATGTGTACTTTGTGCAACAAGTATTTATTGTTCAGATTTCATTTTAGTCTATTTGTTCCCTAGTTACTTTTCTAATTGCATTACGATGAAAAAAAATATCATAAATAGTAGGCAGTTCAGTAATATTAAAACCTGAAAAAGAAGACAAAAAGTTAATCCAGGTACACATCAAATGAAAACCATAACGCCAATGACTATTATCAGTTTTCTAGGTTTCAGGTCCATTCAAAGTGACCTAAGCATATGGCATCAAGCACTTGAAAAAGCAAGGAAAGCAGGAAGTCCTGGTCGAGAAACCAATTTTTATTGGGTCTCTAATACATCCTGTTATTAGCATTATATTTTATAGACTTGTTATTTCTATGAAACCCAAATCTTTAAATCAGTTATTTGTAAAGTCTGCAATACCACACAAAGCCAATTCAAATTTGACCAATTTTTCATCTCACCATCTAACCAAAATAACCTAAATTTTATGAAAAGATTTTAATATAGTGGTATCCTTGGCATATGAACCATATCTAAGAATCATGGTCTTTTTATCTTGTTGAAGGCTAAGAAGCTGAGGTTTACTAACTTCATCCTGGCTTTTCTGAGCTTCTTAAGGATTATTGAAATTGGAGACTACATATGAAAAAGCTGGTTCATCAATTCCAAGAAAGATATTCCTCCAGATTGCCCTCCAATCCGTGAAATGTGAGATGCCTAAGGAGTGTTCTTTGTGAAAGTGTCTCGCAAATATATCCAAAGATGGTGAGTCCCATATGTCTCTGATAAATGAAACTCGTTATTGTGAATCCCAGGCTCTTCTTTAAAACAAAACACTATTGGGAGAATTTGGTGCTCACAAAATGAAGTATTAATTGCATGGACTAATAATACTCTGAAACCTTTCTTTAGCAGACATTTTAAGTTGTGCCAAATTGGTTTTGGGATGTGAAAATATATTCTGAAGCCAGATTCTCCCACATGCACACACTATGCCCTGAAAGTGAGTTGGACACTTTCGGTAACTGCATTAACTCTTTCAAGCCACTAGGGGACCAAAACGTTACCAGAAGAAAGATCAGCTTTAAGAAGAAACAACATAGTCTGAACTATTGTTAAATTCATGAAAATGATATAATAACAATAACCTATTTCTAGATAGGTGAGAGTCACTGCACCTTCAGATAGTCCCTCGCTCAATGACAATGAATATTTATTCAAGTATCTAGAATATTCTCTTTCTGTTTTCTTCTAATCCTTATGGGCATGCAATTGAAAAAGCATTAAACGTTGTATGCATTTAGGACAATAAATTTTTCATCTTAATCTACTATATTTGCCTCAGACATTGTAATGAAAAAACTTTTACTTGTTTTCTGGTAACTACTTTCACCTTTATTTCTTCCTGGGAGACATATCTCTGTAACACAAATATTCTCTACAGTTTTCCTATTTCTGGCTCAAAATGAGTCCTACCAATCTGACGGTCATCAACAATGTAGTTTTCTATCTTGGCACACTCAGTTGTCCAAAACCACAAAACTCTAAATTCCTTTTTAAAAAATGGTTAATACCAACATCACTAGGACATTTGATTTTACTTTCTTTTAGAAAAAACAAAACAAAATAAAACACACACACACACAATCTGACAATAGCTTGTTTATTGCCAGGTGTGATTTACATTTACCTTTAGAATACTAGAAGCACAGCACTTTCCCTCTTCATTTAAGTAGTCAATGTCCCCTCAAATGTAATGATTTCTACTTATTACCTAATGACCATCCCTTCCATTAGTGAATTCCATTGACAATTTTATGTTAGGTTCACAGTTATCCCTATTTAAAATCTCTTTCCTCTTTTCTATCAAAGAATCAGGAAAGATATAGGTAAAGCAAAAATTACTCTTTAGGAGAAGTAATCATTAAATTCCTATAAATACTTCAAAAATAAAGCTTGGTTTAAGTCTTGAGCAATGTATTTCTCATTAAGAAAACAATACCGCTATCTGCCAATTTGGTGAGAATTTAAGGGGAAAAATTCTTATAAATCTCTATTCCACTTCTCACAAAACCTTGAGTATCACACTGCAGATTGCTTTGATACAATTAGGTACAATATCAAAGAAGAAACACATTCAAGGAATCCATAAAGAATGTTAATCATAAGCCAGGGTAAACAGATATCAATGAATTTATGACTAAAGTAACAAAGCTTAGCCTCAGAACTGCAAAGGGAACACAGCTGCTAGGTGGGAATAGGTAGGAATTATTTGGTGAATCAAAATATCAAAACCCACCCCCACCCAATTCCAATTAATTCAAACTGCCACTCCCAAAACAGAAACAAAGGCTGCAGATGTAGCAAGATGAAAATCATATACCTGGCTCCCACTGGGGCTTTTGAGCTCTGAATGACCCTTAAATGATTCCTAATAGAAAGGATTTTTAGAGGACCCTTTAGTGCATTAGTCCCTGTTGTTACCGAGTCTAATAACGACAGCATCAATTTTTAAGCTGTGCTGCATATTCATTTTGTTAGTTTCTATTAACTAGATAAAGTTCAGATTCCATTTTAATCTGCTTAGTCTCTACTGTCTTAAAAATGGCATTAGAGGAGAAATCATGACATTCAGCACATAACTAAAAATCCAAAAAAAAAGTTTTGCTTAACTTTTCTTACTTATTAAAGGAAATATTCATCGAGTCACCAGACTTCCTATGATTCATTTGGATTGAGGAATAGGAAGTCTGTTTTAAAAAAAGTTTCTGATGTGCTGATATCTCTTTAGTGGAGGGAAAAAAAAAAGACTGATGAAGTTGCCTAGTAGAATAACATGAAGGTTTTTACTAGAGTTTTTAATTTTTAGCTTAGGATAAAATAAAGTCTGTTAACTTATAAGTTATAAAGGGTGATAAAATGACCAAAGAGCAATCTGCCTAATAGGTTATTTAAAAGAGCCCTAATAAAAACACCTCTGTAAAGCCAGCCATAATTGTACCACAATACCTCCCCCATCAAAATCTAAAACCATAACAAATAGGAAAACAATCAATCCAAATGACCATTTCAAAATCATCCACATAAATCATCTTGGGCTTTGTACAAAAAAGGACTAAAATTCTAGAAGTCTGAGATATTCTCTCAAGCTTTTCATTTTCCCAGCCCTGCCATCTTTTCCTGTTGCTAATTTGCTTGAATTACCAACAGTGTCTTTATTCCCAAAAAATGACAGAAAAGATATATACCAGGAGATGCACAATCAGAAAAGGCAACCATATAGCAAGGAATAACAAATGGGCTGCCTAAATGATGTTAAGAGACCTAATGGAGGACCTTTAGGGCATTGGGGAGGTTCTCTTTGGACACTACACAGAAGACACTGACAAGAACGTCACAAGATAAGGTGTAGATGGATTACAGTCTACACAGCTGAAGTACCCAAAGGGATGAAATAATAATTGTAACAATAAAATGTATATAGTGCTTTAACAATTGCAAAGAGCTTCACAAACATGACATCATTTTATCCTAGCAATAATCCCAAGGAGTTGCTATGATCATCATCCCCATTTTACAGATTAGGAAACTGAGGCAGGCAGAGGTTAAGTGATTTACCCAGGTCACAAAGTTAGTAAGTCTGAGGCTAGATTTGAATTCAAGTCTCCTTCCTGATTCCAGATCCTGTGCTCAACATACACTGGACCACCCAGCTGTCTCCCCAGAGGGCATCTTCTGAAATATCAAACTTGCTTGAAACCATCTTGTCCCAGCCCCATGTTAACTATTCACATGACCAAAGGAATTAAGCAATACATTTGATTACTTGCACATAATTTTCATGTGAAAGTTACCTTCAGAAAAAGCCCTGACAGCCACTTAATACTAGCAACTGCTAACACCTAGAGTTTTAAGAAAAAGTTTCTGGGGGGGGGGGGGGGGGGCGGAGCCAAGATGGCGGAGTAGAAAGACGCACATACACATAGCTCCGAACCCACAACCCACAGAACGGCTAGAGGGGACCAACTCACGGTGAATTCTGCACCCAGAGGCCACGGAATATTGGAGCGAGGAAGATTTCTGTTCCGGAGAGACCTGCAAACCTCTCGCGGGGGGTCCTTCGCGCTGCGGACTGGGCGCCAGGACTGGGAGCTGAGTGCAGCCCTGCAGCGGCCGCGACACTGTGAGGAAAAGATCCGAGCAGGCTACGGGGACGGGATCTCCAGTGGCCACGCGGGTCCCTCCACCCACAGAGGGACCTGCAAACCTCTCACAAAAGGTTCGTCGTGCTGCAGACGCAGAGCCCAGCCCAGAGCTGCGGCGGCCGCGGCTCCGAGAGGTACAGATCCAAGCAGGCTTCAGGGACGGGATCTCCAGCGGCAGCACAAGCCCCTCCACCCACAGGTGACGGGGGTCGGTGAGAGAGTCTCTTTGGCGGGTCGAGAGGGGAGTGGGGTGCTCCCATGGCTCGGGCCCCCCCAGGAGATAGAAGCTGAGAGGCGGCTGCAGACAGGGGCTCCCCAAGCGGGCGGGAGCCTGGATCCATTGTGGAAGGTCTGTGCATAAACCCCCTGAGGGAACTGAGCCTGAGAGGCGGCCCTACCCCGACCTGACCATCTGAACTTAATTCTCACACTGAATAGCAGCCCTGCCCCTGCCAAAAGCCCTAAGGCGGGAAGCAGCATTTGAATCCCAGTCCCCAAACGCTGGCTGGGAGGACCAGGAGGCGAGGTGGGTGTGAGGAGAATATTCAGAGGTCAAGTCACTGGCTGGGGAGAATGCCCAGAAAAGGGAAAAGAAATAAAACTATTGATGGCTACTTTCTTGGAGAACAGACATTTCCTCCCTTCCTTTCTGATGAGGAAGAACAATGCTTACCATCAGACAAAGACACAGAAATCAAGGATTCTGTGTCCCAGCCCACCCAATGGGCTCAGGCCATGGAAGAGCTCAAAAAGAATTTTGAAAATCAAGTTAGAGAGGTGGAGGAAAAACTGGGAAGAGAAATGAGAGGGATGAAAGAGAAGCATGAAAAGCAGATCAGCTCCCTGCTAAAGGAGAACCAAAAAAATGTTGAAGAAATTAACACCTTGAAAACTAGCCTAACTCAACTGGCAAAAGAGGTTCAAAAAGCCAATGAGGAGAAGAATGCTTTCAAAAGCAGAATTAGCCAAATGGAAAAGGAGATTCAAAAGCTCACTGAAGAAAATAGTTCTTTCAAAACTAGAATGGAACAGATGGAGGCTAATGACTTTATGAGAAAGACAGATATCACAGAACATAGCGAGAAGATTGGAAAAATGGAAGATAATGTGAAATATCTTATTGGAAAAACAACTGACCTGGAAAATAGATTCAGGAGAGACAATGTAAAAATTCTGGGACTACCTGAAAACCATGATCAAAAGAAGAGCCTAGACATCATCTTCCATGAAATTATCAAGGAAAACTGCCCTGAGATTCTAGAACCAGAGGGCAAAATAAATATTCAAGGAATCCACAGAACACCGCATGAAAGAGATCCAAAAAGAGAAACTCCTAGGAACATTGTGGCCAAATTCCAGAATTCCCAGGTCAAAGAGAAAATATTGCAAGCAGCTAGAAAGAAACAATTCAAGTATTGTGGAAATACAATCAGGATAACACAAGATCTAGCACCCTCTACATTAAGGGATCGAAGGGAATGGAATAGGATATTCCAGAAGTCAAAGGAACTAGGACTAAAACCAAGAATCACCTACCCAGCAAAACTGAGTATAATACTTCAGGAGAAAAAATGGTCTTTCAATGAAATGGAGGATTTTCAGGTTTTCTTGATGAAAAGACCAGAGCTGAAAAGAAAATTTGACTTTCAAACACAAGAATGAAGAGAACCATGAAAAGGTGAACAGCAAAGAGAAGTCATAAGGGACTTACTAAAGTTGAACTGTTTACATTCCTACATGGAAAGACAATATTTGTAACTCTTGAAACTTTTCAGTATCTGGGTACTGGGTGGGATCACATACACACACATGCACACGCACATGCACACACACATAGAGACAGAGTGCACAGAGTGAATTGAGGAGGATGGGGTCATATCTTAAAAAAATGAAATCAAGCAGAGAGAGAGAAATATATTGGGAGGAGAAAGGGAGAAATGGAATGGGGCAAATTCTCTCTCATAAAAGAGGCAAGCAAAAGACTTATTAGTGGAGGGATAAAGAGGGGAGGCGAGAGAAAATCATGAGGTCTACTCTCATCACATTCCACTAAAGGAAAGAACAAAATGCACACTCATTTTGATAGGAAAACCTATCTCATAATACAGGAGAGTGGGGGACAAGGGCACAAGCAGGGTGGGGGGGAGGATAGAGGGGAGGGCATGGGGAGGAGAATGCAATCCGAGGTCAACACTCATCTGGAGGGAAAGGATCATAAGAGAATAGAAGTAATGGGGGACAGGATAGGATGGAGGGAAATATAGTTAGTCCTATACAACACAACTAGTATGGAAATCATTTACAAAACTACACAGATTTGGCCTATATTGAATTGCTTGCCTTCCAAAGGGAAGGGGTGGAGAGGGAGGGAGCTAAAGAAGTCGGAACTCAAAGTGTTAGGATCAACTGTAATGTTCTTACCACTAGGAAATAAGAAATACAGGTTAAGGGGTAAAGAAAGCTATCTGGCCCTACAGGACAAAAGAGAAGACGGAGACAAGGGCAGAGAGGGAGGATAGAAGAGAGAGCAGATTGGTCACAGGGGCAATTAGAATGCTTGGGTTTGGGGGGGGGAGGGGATAAAAGGGGAGAAAATTTGTAACCCAAAACTTTGTGAAAATAAATGTTAAAAGTTAAATAAAAAAAAAGAAAAGAAAAAGTTTCTGTTATTTAATGAGAGTAGTAAAGGAAGAAGAGAGAAATTCCATTGGAATAAATCTGTAAAATGCCAAGGCCTGTGTGGTGACAGCTTTTCTAAGTGAAGAGGCCTGAATCGTAGGTTCTAGTCTCAGCTATGTAACCTAGGTCAGATAATTTAATCTCCATTGACTTCTGTTTGTTGTTGTTGCACTCTTCGAGACCTTGTTTGGAGGTTCTTTGGGTAAAGATATTAGAGTGGTTTTTCATTTCCTTCTCTAGCTCATTTTACAGATGGGGAAACAAACAAAATGGGGTAAGTGACTTGCCCAGGATTACACAGCTAATAAATATCTGAGGTCAAATTTGAACCCAGGTCTTCCTGACTCTGGCCTAGCACTCTATCCACAGTACCACCTAGCTACTCTTTGACTTTTATTGCTCATTTATAAAAATAGGTATAAAAAATTCTAGTTGATAAAATTTCTTCTTTAATAAAACTTCCAGAATATACCCCACAATATTGTTGCCATTGCTTCCTTTCTCCCTGTTTTGTCTAAGCTCTTTTAGGCTTATTTCACTTATCATCTCACCCCTACTTGCTCTCCTCCTCTTCCTTAGTTATTACAGAGACTGAAGCTGAAGTCAGAGCTAAAGACTTTGGCTTCAAGTACTGAGGTAAGCAATAAATGACAGTGCATATTTGGCCCAAACAGGCTTGCGGTTAAGGTGCTGTATCTAGTAGTTTTGTGGGGTGGTTGGAGGAAAATGGAGATCTATCATAATGCAGAAATGTCCTATAAGCTAGTCAGAAACCAAAGTAAATATAAGATGCTCAAAAACACCTCCTGCAAATGCCCCTGTGGGATTCAGAAAATTGTTGAATTTATCCAAATCATGGCTTAAAAGTTAAATAACTCTTTCTCTGAAATCAGAGTCTAATTCTTATATATGACCACATCTCACATTTTTAACCATCCTCTCTGCATGTGTGAATTTATCCTTTTGAAAGGTTTTAAGGAGAATGCTTAGAGAAGAAAGGCTCCCTTTCATGAAAGAAAGTTAAACCAGGGTGCAATTTCCCAGTGGACTTGAAAGACGACTCAGGTAGACAACAATATGTCCCCTAGTTATTGATTTTGTGACCCATTGCCTTTGGCATTGGTACCATTTCATATGGAAGTTTACATACTATAAGAAAACTCAAGAAAATGTACAAAAATCCAACCTTACAAAACATAAATGAGAGAATGATCATTAACATTAAAAAGGGATTCACTGAAGAATGCCTTTAAATGATGAGTGCCCTCCCCTTTCTTAAAATATATATTAATTTATAAACATTCTATTCAAATACAAAAGATATTTGTATAGCATGAGGTACTACTATATTGTTTTATACATACATACCTACATATATGTATATGCACATATACCTTACAAAGAAAAGTAAATAACAGACCCTGTTCCCAAGGAGCTCACTGTCTAATGGGAAAGAACATACAAACAACTATCTGTTACAAAGATATACAGAGGATAATTTGGACACAATCAACAGAAGGAAAGCACTAGATTTAAGAGGGATCAGGAAAGGCTTTCTTATAGGACGTGGGTTTTTGCTGGGATTTGAAGAAAGCCAGGAAGAACAAATGAGGAGGGAGAGAATTACAGGTAAAGAGCACAGCCAGTGAAAATGCCCAGAATGTCTTCTTCGAGGAACAGCAATGAGACCAGTATCACTGGATCACAGAGTGAGTGGGGGTGAGTAAGATGTAAGAAGACTGGAAAGGATGGGGGGAAAGGCAAGGGAGTAAATTATAACAGGCTTTGAATGCCAAACAGCAACATGAAGGGATATGGGACAATATTTAGTGGGTATAGATAAATGAGGGGTTTTGGAGGACAGAGGAGACATGTACATGTCTGTGGGCAGTAGGGAAGGAGTCAGTAGGCAAGGACATATACTTAGCTGGATTATATCCATATACCTGGATCAAAGACAGTGAGAAAAGAGGGATGAGAGAGGGGGCAGTCTGCTAGAGAAGATGGGATGGAATGGAATCACTTGTGCATGAAGAGAGAGGCACCAACACATTAACTAATAACACTGTTTCCAGACTGCAAATAAGGATAATTTTCATGCCCAATAACAACAGATAGATCTATAATTTAGGGAAAAAGAAATGAAGTAAATAATTCTTATGCTTCATGGCATACTAAAATGATTAAAAATGAAATTTTCGTATACTTAATTGATCTGACCCACACAGAATTACAACCAAGAATGTACTGGAGCCAGTTTGAACCTGCTCAAAAGAGTCAATTGTTAAATTTTCAGTGTGAACATTAATACATCAGAAATCAGCAAACATCACATATCAGAGCCTGATTTACTATCGATTATCTAGACGTAAGAAATGATGGAAAAAATGTTAATAAGAGTGAAGGAAAGGGAATAAGCATTTCTTTAGTGTCTGTAATGCGTCAGGCACTGTGCTACATGCATTACAAATGTTATCTCATTTTATATAATACAAATTAAACTTAAAAGTGTGTCATACATTTTCCCCCAGAGAGTAAGCTGTTAAACATTTGCCAGCAACATCTCTGTTTACTTTCCTCAAAGCACCATTAAAGTAGAGCTATTATTTGGAGTTAGAGTTTCTGAGTTCAAATCCTAGTTTTGCTACTAGGTGGGACCACAAGATGTTTAATCTCTCTGGACCTCAGATATTTCATCATAAATTGTAGAAGATTAGACTATATGATGACCAAGGTCTCCTTTTGGCTCAAAATCTGTGATTTTATGATGCTATCAAATAAAAGATGAAATTCACTTCAAAGAATAGCTCCTTAGTAATTTCTGACCATCACTGTGCTACAATTAAAGAGTTCAACAATCTACTTCCACAGGACAAAACAGAAAATTGGAAAATAATGGGAAAACTTTCTCCTTTGGGAAGTAGTCATTGTTAATGACTATCAAAGGTATATCCTTGAAAGGGTAATGTTTACCAAATAAATTTCTTCATTGCTTTGATTTGTGAGTACAGAGTATATACACAACAGGCTTAAGTTCTTACTCAGTAACTGATGTAATGTTTGTTAGCTAAAACTTTTTCTCTGCTGTCAACATTCTAGGTGTGTTGTAATAATAAATTCGATGTGTCTTAATGGTCCTTGAAGATAAATTAAAATATCGTAGACCTGTGCTTTCCTTGGGAGGTACAATGGAAAGCAAACTATATTTAGACTCAGTGGACCTTGATTCAAAATCTAGTGCCACATAGATATGGAATCGCATACCTGTCATCGCCACTACAGGGAGGTTGAGGCTGGTGAACCACATGAGCTTGGGAGTTCTGACCTGAAGTAAGTTAAGCTATTTGGATGTCCACACTAAGTCTGCCACCAATATGGGGAAGAGAGAGGAGAAAGGGTGATCACCAGGCTGCCCAAGGAGATGCAAACAAGTCCAAGTCAGAAACAGAAGTTTCCGTGCGATCAGTAGTGGGACTGGGCCTATGAGTGATTGCTGAACTTCAAGTCTAGGAGATAAGTCTCAGTCTCAAAAATGAAAAATTACAGCCCTACCCGTTCTTACCCGTGTGCCCTTGAGCAAGTAATGTAATAACTTCAATTCCTTCTGCTATATAGTACACACAGTACCAACTTTGTAGGATTGTCTTCTGGACCAAACAATACAATTATAGATTTTTGTAATTCTCTATAAATGCCCTGGAAATCATAGCATGTCAGAAACAACACTGGACTTGGAGGTAGGAGGAACCAGATTTCATACTCTGATATCTAGTACACAAGCATCCTTTGGCAAATCAATTAACCCTCTAGACCTCAGTTTTCTCATCTCTACAATGAATATAATTATATTCACACTATCTGTTATGTGGCATAACAAAGAGTTGGCCTCATAATCAAGAAGACTTGGGTTCAAGCACCACCTCTGACATCCTGGCTGTGTGACTCTAAGCAAGTCCCCAAATTTCTCAGTGCCCCAAGCAAATTCTCTAAGACTAAACTGGAACTGCATTAGAAGAGGAAGTTTCCTTACATGAAGAGTTCCCTGAACAAATGAAATCACTGGTCTGCACCAAAAGCAAACAAAACTACAAAAATAAGAATCATTAAAAGATAGCATTCAATTTTAAATGTGTTAATAACGTGGAAATTCCAAAAGAATATCAATGACCCTCTACATTCCAGGATCTCTGGGCATGTTACAGGGATCAGCCTCCAACTAATCTGGTCCTAATGCATAAGGTAGGTTTCTGTTCTGTTGTTCCAGTGTGGCTTGGGTTTTTTTTTAAAGTCAATCACAGAATAGTAAGACTGGAAAGGACCTTAGTGGTAATTCAACTTTTTCAAGTTACAAATTTACAAATAAATTTACAAGGAAAATGAAGTCCAGAGTTGACATGAAGTATTAAATCACATGACAGCCAAGTTACTGGCAGAGCTTTCTTTTAGTTCATTTTTCAGTGACAAGTGAAATCAGTAAGTATTAATTACCATGTGCCTGGCACTGGGGATAGAAAAAGTAAAACAATCCCTACCCTCAAGGAACTTGGATTCCATCTAGAGAGACAATATATATGTAAATAAATATGCCAAAAAATAAATGTGAAATATATACAAGGTAAATTTTGAGGCTAGGAAGGGCATCATCATCTGGAAAGGGTCAGGAAAAGCTGTATGGTGGTCTTTAAGGGAAGTTTGTTTTTTTTTTCCCAACCAAGATAACATTTATTAATAGAGAAATACTGCCTGTCAGTAAAGGGTCAGTCGCTTGCCTCCATTTATGTCAAGGCCCCAAGCAAAAGACCAGTTCTCCTTTATAAGTTTTAGGGAGTAGAGAACAAAGAACTCAACAGGGTAGATAACATCATGGGATTGAAGGCAACATAACTGGTTACAGTGCTGAGGCGCAGGGTACAACATGACTGGTTGGAAGTTTGGTAATGGGGGCTAATAAGAACCACCACCTTTCCTCCTCTCATGAGACTAAGAAGTGCTCATTGTCTGAGTTCAGGTGCAAGACAATGGGCTAGAGATTTGTATAGCAAACCAGATATCTTTTTAAATTATTATTTTTTTTATATTCTTTTTTTTAATTTTATTTTTCATTTTTAACACAGTTTATAACAGATAAAACAATTCAGACTTTTGGTCAGGTGATATTTCTTTTTAAAGCATTTACAATATGGACCACAAAAGAATTTTTTTTTTTAAACATTAACCAACTGAGACACAAATAATATTTATGTTGCTAATTTCACAAGCTCTTGACCTAATTGTCTCCACAGTATTACTAAGAATTAAAGGACCCTAACTTGTTGTTGGTCTAAAGTCCTATGCCTAACAGCTTAATTTTAGACTTAACCTTGGATGTTCTCCTGCAAATAATCTATAATTTAATAGCCTTAAGGAAAGTTTTGAAGAAATATGTTCAAATGAACCTCATATATGGAAAAATAAAATATATAAATTACACATATAATATATATATGTATTAGATGATACTGAATCAGTACATACTCAGGACCTAGAAGAAAAGGGAGAAACCTCTAAGTAAGATAAGTATTTTCAATCTAGAATCACAGAATGTAAAATGGAGAGGTGGCTTAGAAACTGTCTACTCCAACTTTGACATTTTAGACTTGATGAAATTGAGAAATACCACATTTGCCCATAGTAAGACTTCCAGCTGGTGACATGGCCAGGACTAGAAAGAACACAGGTGTCCTGAATAGCAAATCCCTGGTCATTCCTCTGTACCTTACATCATCTTTCAAGGGTAAATGATTCAGTGTGAGAAGACATTTAGAATAAAGAAGATGGTCCCAGAAATGATTTCCAGGAAGGAAAAACATAAGGCTATAAAAGCTGATATCTAAGAAAAGGAAAAGGAGAATATTGTATTCTAATAAGTAATGTATTGTGAAAAGATCACAGAATTTGAAATAAGATGGAAATTTGAGTCATAGCTATTCTATTTACTTGCTAGGTGACCTTAGCCGAGTCACCACTTCTCTGAGCTTTAGTTTCTTCTATAAATCCCTCTTTCTAGAAATAATGGCATCTCACAAGATTATTATGGAATTCAAATGAGACCATGGACATGAAAGAGCTTTGTAGCAGTACAGTGGCAAAAAAAAAAAAAAATCAATTTATATTATTGTTACTACTACTACTATTCTTACTACAAACCATCTGCATTGATAGCCATTGGAGGTATATGCCAAACTGCCCCTGAGCAAGTAGACAAGCAGCCCCGCACAACCCACATGCTCTCCACAAGCTGTGGTTTTGGCTTTTACCATAAACCCAAGGAGGGACTGAGTCTAACCCAGGGCACCTGAGGAAAAACTCAGCAACCCGAATAGGTGTGTATGGAATAGGAAGAAGCTTATCAGTAATGATGTCTAAGGGCACTGGTGCAAGTTCTAGCAGGTTCTATTACTAAGCTGTAAACATTTCAAATACAACCTGGTAACAGAGCATGGATATGCCCTAGCTGTGAAGAGGGAGGCTAAACATTAGAAGCTTAGCCACCAGGTAATAAAAAATTTGGTGACATTGCAACTCATGAAGACCATCTATGAAGGCTGCATTGAGATGCAGCAATCTGCCTCAGGTAGGTAGTCACCACAAAGTCAAGTGAACTTGAGGGAAGAGGGGCACCACTAATGGGGAAGATGGCATATAAAAGGGAATTCTGGTCTTTTGCCTTAATACTTTGCTAGATCTCTGTCCTCATAAGTAAAGGTACTCCTCACCAATGCAGACACTAGCCCATCCACACCTCATCTTGAGCCATTATCATCCATGTTTTTTGCATAAATCCTCTAGAGGTGATGCAATCAGTAATCTGGAAATCTTGCTCTGGCTCTTGGCATACTTCATGTATAACCTTGCAATAATACTCAGGGTGTTCGTGTGATCCCTATATGAGCAGGCCACTCCTTTTTCATTTATTCATTGTCTTTGATGAGGCCATTTATGATACTTTTTGTACCACTAATAACATACAGACAACCATGTCTTCTTCTGTTGGCCTCCAGGACACCTAGGATTTTCATTCTTCTAACACTGTGATGTTCAATGACTTAAAATTATGACATTTCCCTACTATGTGCCAAGCATCGTACTAAGCACTGGGGATACAGTCAAAAAACAGTCTCCCCTGTTCTCAAGGACAACTTAAATCTAAACAATCTACAATTTAAAGAATAGACATTAAAACAAAAGGCTTGTGTGGCAGTTATCATATTGGGATCACTAAAAAACCTCGTGCTACCTCTAAACGCTGTCCAGCTCAGTCTTCTCTTCCTCTTCAGTTCTGGGCTTCACGGTCACACACACACACACACACACACACACACACACACGTGTATGTATCTTTACATATGCCTAGTTTATGAACTAGTTGCCCAAGGGTCAGCACTGATTAAAACTATGGATAATTATGTAGTTCCAACTTAATAGAGAAGAGCAGATGAACTCCACCATGTGACATGGCAAGGTGTGACCTTTTATGAAGTAAATGAAGATGGGACCAAAAGTAGGATCATGAGAGAAGGAAGTAGAAGCATTTGTTCATATCATTGCATCTAACCCTTTCTCACTGTCTGCTCCAGCCTAAAATATTTCAAGGAATAGGAATTGTAGGGGTGACAACAACTTCTTGAACTTGTTCCAATCCATGAGTACCCTCCATCTTGCTATATAATTACCTTAAATAATGTCCCTAAATTATATATTCATAACATATACTGACTGGTATTAAGGTATAGTGATCATCTCATGCTACTACTTTTTCAACAGAAAATATGATTTCTATACTTATTGCAATGTTTATTTTCAAACATAGTGAAACTAGAGACTAGAAATCACTGGATGTAAAAAAACTACCATTTTTATCATCTATACTAGCAGAGTGAGATATAAAATTCTATCAAATTTCCGCAGCTTGTTTTTTTTTGTTTTTTGTTTTCATTTGGGCCAAGCACAGCTTACACTAGTTGCCACTAGAGCACAAGGTGGCACTGTCATGCCAGGACATCTCAGGTAAAAAAATTTGCTTTTTATAAAGGCAAATGCCCAAATGGCAATAGGATCCCTTTTGGACATCAAAGGCCACAATTCTATAATCTTGACCTTCATCTGATTTTTCAGAATTTTTAGCAACCTAACAGCAAGCAAGATAAATCCTTTGGTATTTTATGAAAATGTAATTCCCATTTGGGAGACATATTTTTAATGTTTTCACCTCCCCCAAAAATCCCTTCCCTTAACACATGCAAAAAATATTCTTAGATGGTATAGTATGGAGTAACAGAGGGCAGCTAGGTGGTACAGTGGATTAGAGCACCAGTGAAGGTCAGGAGAACCTGAGTTCAAATCTCACCTCAGATACTTGACACTCACTAGCTGTGTGATCTTGGGCAAGTCACTTATCCCCAACTGCCTCATCCTGGGTCATCTCCAGTCATCCTGATGAATATCTGGTCACTGGATTCAGATGGCTCTGGAGGAGAATTAAGGCTGGTGACCTTGCACAATCCTCCCTCACTCAAAACAAAGTCAAGTGCAAGTCATGTCATTATCTCTGATGGCATGGTCTTCTTCAGCAACGAAGGATGGACACACACACATGGAGTAACAACATGTTGCAGCAGAATGAGCACAGGATTTTGTTAAGCCAAAACACTTAGGTTCTAGTGACTGCTCTACCACAGTGTGTTGTAGTGGGAATGCTGCAATGGAGTCAGAAGACCTGAGTCTAGTTCTTTACACTGCTACCAACTATGTAACACTGGAGCAGTTAGCTCTCTGAGCCTCAGTTTTATGTGTAAAGGGGTTAGAAAAATGAGCTGTAGAGTTCTTACTGTTCTACAATTTACTCTGAAGAGGACTGGAAATATATGGTAATAAGTGGTTTGCCCTGGCAAGGTGCTTTCGAGCATGTGCGGAAAGATTTGCTTCAGCTCTTGTATCAAGTCAGGAGACCCAAGGGGTGTGTATGTGTGTGTGTGTGTGTGTGTGTGTGTCTGTGTGTGTGTGTCTGTGCATCTGTGTGTGTCTGTGTGTGATTTACTGCCTGCATTCATATTACAACTAAAGTGATGCATGCAGTGGAATGCACCCTGAACTTGCAGGCTTGCATTATAAAGCCCTGGATTCTATTCCTGGCTGGATCATCAAACACCTGTGTGACTGACCTCACACAACTCATGCTATTTCTCTCAGTTTCAGTCATCTCATTTATAAAATTAGGGATTGTAATATATCACCTCTAAAATCCTTTCCAACTCCAAAACCCTATAAGATTTCCATGTCAAATACTAGCTGGTATCTTGCACAAGTGACAACTTCTTTCAAAAGAATAAGAGAGATTTGACCCAGAGAGATGAATACTAGGTCTACACTTCAAAGAAATAAAAAAAAAAAATAGGAAAAGGATCCATGAATACAAAAATGTTTATAGTAATTCTTTTTGTAATAAGCAAAGTAATGCAAACTGAGGGGATGTCTGCCAACTCCAGAACGACTGAACAAATTACAACCTATAAAAGTAAGGAAATATTATTACATTATAAGAAATGCCAAAAAGGAATATTTCATAGAAACTTGAGAAGACTTGGTGAATTAAACTGATGCAGAATTGAATGCAGTGACCGGAAGAGAACCATGAGAACGCTTTATACAATGAGAGCATTATAAAACTTTTGAAAGATTTAATTCTCATCAATACAATGATCACCCAGGATTAGATTTCAGAAAGCTGATGATGAAGCATGAAACCTACTCCTTTGCAGATGAGTGATAATTTTATGGTACAGAATGAGATACAAACAATTTGAGATTTTGTTATAATTTTGATAACTGGTTATGCATATGTTACAAAGGATTTATTTCTGATTTCAAATGGGTTAAGGGTGATAGGAGGGGGAAAGAGGCTAACAAAAAGACACTGAAGAATTTTTTAAATGCATATAAGAGCACAGAAGAAAAGGCAGAAGGAAACAAAAAAAGACAACTTTGAAAGTTAAAAGTTCAATTTATTATATCTTTCATATAAAGAAAAGCATATATAATATAATATATGATAGTTATATAATAGACATTATATGGATTATGTAAGAGAGATGTGCAGTTTCATGGACAATCTCATTTTCTATTCTATTGTGTATAAGGAAGTATTCATGCTATTTGGCGATCATAATTTAAAAAAAAAAGTTAAAATGCATTTGAGTTCTGGCTCTGCTTCCGGCTAGTCAATTAACTGACATGCCTTCCAGTTCTAAAATCATATGATCTTCTGATTCTAACATGCTGAAACACTGAATATTCAATGTATCACAACATCTACTTAGGCCAAAAAATAAGAAAGAAACATTTATGGAAAACTAAAGGTCAGATTATCCCTTTAAATTCTATTATCTTCTTCCTGGATTTCTCTACATTATTGGTGACAGTTTAAACTATAAACTATGGGTTGAAGATTAAGACTGACTACCATTAAGTAACTGTGTAATTTTGGGTTACCTTTCTATCCTTCAGTTTCTCAAAATGTAAAAAGGGTGCATACCATTTCAATGACTAACTTCGTGTTTATCTTAAATAGGATCAGAAGACTTTGCAATTGGAAAAGCCATCAGAGATTATCTAGTCCAATCTTGAGCTTTCCCAAATAAATAATCAGAAAGATTTTATGTGATTAGCTTAAGGTTACATAGCTAGCAATTGACAGTTGTCAAGACCAGAACCACGGTCTCCTGGCTCCAGCCCACTGTTGATTCTATATAACACTGCTTCTCTTAGCATATTAGTAAGTAGGATCGTAGGATTTAGAACTGAAAGAAACCACCTAGGTTATTTAGTCTCACATGAGGCTGAGAAAATTGAAATGACTTACCCAAAGACAGATCCAGAATTTGAACCCAGATCCTCTATTTCGAAATCCAGTGCTCTTGCCACTATACCGCAGCTACTTCATAGTACCTCCTAAAATTTTTATAATACATTTTAGGATATGCTGATATCAAAAATAGTAATATACATGTTTTCTGGCATACTTTTCAAATGTACCATCTTTGAAAATAAGATTAGCAAAGTAGAATGGGTTGATGCAAGCATGTAGTTTCAGGAAATCACAGTATAATATATATGTATATATGTGTATTATGCATGTGTTAGGTGTATATGTGTGTGTGTGTACACACATATGGAAGACAAATGTAAGCCTACCCAAAATGACACAAGGATTATTTTTATTTGCATGCAAAAAGTATGTTTGCTATTTAAAAAAAAGAAAGCCTTCATATTTATCCATTCAACTCCATTTGTCCATTTTAATTTCACTTAGAATTAGTCCTCATCATGCACCAACATCACTGTCAACCCAATACTGACAATGGGATTTGCCTACTGATTACTAAAACTATGAAAGCAGGCATATGACCTCATGTTCCAATCCTAAGTGAAACCAAGCAAAAAGACAGATGGCCTGAAGGAAAACTAGCAGTGGACAAAAAAGTATTTACAATCCTTCGCCTTTTCTAGTTCTCTATTTTGGATGTGTAAGTGGAATCCCTCTCCAAAGTTTACCCTGGCTACATGTTTTCATTCTTACACTGTTGATAATAAGAGAAATAAAGAGGTTGAGAAGAGGGAGAAAGGGGTATTATTCCAGTTCTTTTTACCAAGGGTTTTACATTTCATTTCCTTCTGAGTTGGTGAAACCTGCTTCAGATGCTCGCCACTGCCACTTTTATCTTCAATATCCTATTTGCCTTCTTTTCTTCTCTTTGTCCGACTCCTGTTCTCACTTCTGGGAGGAAGGTGGGAAATTGGTGTTGCTTTTAAGGGCAAGGAAGAGAAAGGACTGTGCCGGATGCTAGTTTAATTCTGTTCTGTTTTTGTTTGTTTGGTGAATCAGGGCTGAAGCACAGGAATATTGGGTTAACTGGTTTGAGGTGGAAAGCATCAGAAAGGAGGTTGCTGTGGAGCCACAAGGGACACCAGGGGGCAGCAATAACCTAGCTAATAAGTGAAGGAAATCTGCTGCCAGAGGCTAAGGAATGCCAGGGGCGGTGGGGTGCAGTCAGGAAATCACAAAAACTCAAGTACTGGGAAAGCTAGTCAGGGAAGGGATCTGAGATGGGAAATAGAGTGGAAGTAGTAGGGTTGCTGGGAATATGGTAGGAGTGGAGAGTCCTAGGTCAACAAAGTTGAATGGGAGAGACCACAATCATGAGAACAGCTTCATGAATCAGAGCCAAGATAAAAACAACCACCAAAAAACAAAACAAAACAAAACAGGAAAAGTATACAGGTGTCACCAAATACCAAATGCTTTTTACCACATCACAGTTATGAGGGCCTAAAACCTCTCTCAGTATTTTAAAGCGTTTTTATACCAAGGACCTATTCCCTACCTTAAAATCAGGTAAGAAAAACACAAGAATAGGAAGGCATGTGTAAATGTGTTTAAGTTCAGTAGATCAAATAGAAATTTAGCAGATGGAATTCTGGGCTTGGAGTCAAGGAAGACGCACCTTCAACTTTTACTAGTTCTGTTGTGATAGCTAATATCCTAACTTTACCACCATGCAAGTTAGGCTAGGTTTTCCTTAAAAGGAATTGAGACCATCCCTGAAAATTGGTTGGCTTAAGTCAATTTACATTGAACTAAAAGTTTAGCCTACTGACATTACTTCCCGATGAAATGAGGATACAAAGCAGCCATAAAGAACTCCAGGCACTCTCTGATGTTTGGTTGATGGATCATGATAGGCAATTCAGGCAGCTGAATCACCTTGAGGTATGCTCAATGCCTAGTCTTACTATCTTTAGCTAGGCCTAAATAAATCTCCTTCTGTTAATTGTTCAGTGGTCTAAGTCTCTCATTTTTTTGTATCAGGATTTAATTTAAACAACCTGGGGATTGCCTCTGAGTCATGTTCAGTCATCTAAGTCTCAGTTTTCTCATCTGTAAACTAGAAATATTAAGGCCTGTAGCATTATTTACCTCAAAGTTATTATAAGGATCAAATAAAATCATGTAGATAGCTATAAACCGCAAGCCTTTATTGAAGGGCTTTTTTAAATATCAGCTATTACTACTACTACTATTAAAGAAGATAGTAAAACTCTGGAAAAAGTCAATAGAGGAAAAGTCACTGTGCAACTTTGTTGGTCTAGGTCACAGGTAAACAATGGAACAGAAGGAAAGTTTTTGTTTTTTCTATTTAATTTTCATGGTATCTAAATAAGGAGTGTTTGTTACAAAATCGCCATAAATTTATTAGATATACTCATACATGCATTATATAAATTATATAACATTTTCTTGCTAGGTTAAATTTAGGACACAAACAATTTGATAGCATCCCTTTACATTTTCTGCCAGTTACACTTTAAGTGCTAGAAAAAAAGGCTATACAATAAAAGCTATCTGCCAGCAACAAACACAGATTAATTATGACAATGATAAAGAAAACATTTAGCAAAGGTAAATTGTAAGCAATTAAATATCTCGATGTATTTGTGAAAAACTAAATCCTTTTTAGACTTTTAAAATTAATGAAACTATTTCAAATTTAAAAATAAATATCTCCATTAAATTCAATGCAACAATCATTTATTCATTAGAAAGACACGTACAAGGAAGGCCCTGGGGATATGAAGACAAAAATGAAATAGTCCTTGATCACTTTGATAGAACATTTAATTTTTTAAATATATGCAAGAAAAAATCATATCTCATAATATTCAAAATCACTGATTTTCATACACTCTATTATCAACTTACTAGGTACCCTTCAAGTTTTTATGAGCCTCAAACTCTGCCACTCTATTACATATTAGTTTTAATCTAATTAAACATAACATCCTAGATTAATAATTTACTCTTCACGGAAAGCTTTCAAAAAAATTCCTTAAAATCAAGAGTTTGGTGAGTTTTACATGAACATTAAAGATCCCACAATACCTATTTTGGACTAAATTTTCTTCTATCAAAAAAAGAGAAAAAGTTACAATTGTCATCCTCTGCAAAATTCTCAAAGGTGAAGCTCATGTTCTGAAATTAGTGACATATAAATATTTGAGGAGGTTTCAGTCTGTACTAATAACTTATGTCCATTCTTATGCTTACACTCCACTAGAATAGAACTTAAACTGGGATAGAAGCATTGTATTCATCAAATGAACTGTAAACATCCTTGACCTGGAATTTCAGCTTAGCCTCAATGTCAGGAGATTTGGGAAATGCAAGCACTATCTGATAACTCTGGGGGGAATTGTAAAAGGCTTCAGCAGACTTGGCCCTGAAGTTGAGATTTCAAAACAAAGCCAAATACATTTTCTCCCCATTTGAGTGCTGAAATAGGACATCACATATATTCAATACTATGGGAAACACACCAGCCCCGTTCCAATCTTTGGCAGCAGTAGCCACTATTTGAATGGCGTATGTCATTCTTTCTTACCTATTCAAAGTCTGCTTCTGTTAATAGCAGGAGAAAGAGACTTCAAATAAACTTTTGGCGCATTTTACATAGATTCATAACCATACTGGAATAAGGTGGGGGTATTAATCCATTTGGGAACATGCAGACCCCTGAAGCCCTGAAAACTGGAGCCCTGAAAATTACCATATATTGCCATGATTCTATAGAAAAAATTTACTGCAACTATTAATCAATGCCTTACACATTATTTAATGTAATAGGCAAGAGCTGAAATTCAGACATTTCCTGCAATTCTTAGGATCTACATATTACCTAAGAGATTTCTAGCAAAGTACTGAAAAGGTTTTGGATTATATGTTTTACGTAGGCATGAGATATAATCCCTAAGAATTCTACAGAATACCAAGAATGATTTAGGTAAAGACAGGAATCATGAAAAAAGTGGGCTTGTGGGCAAAGTACAAAATTCAGACATTCTAGAGAGCCTGGAATCCTGTACATTGCCTAAAGGTTTTTGGCAAAGTATCAAACTGGGCCCAATGAATGTTATATATACAAGCATTAGAAGTAATCCCGAGGATTTCTATAGAATGCCCCAAATGGCTTTAACAATGTGAACAATTATTAAAAAGTACTTGATATTGTATTACATGCCTAATTTCTAGTTCAAGAGAACTAGCTTTTGCATGTAAACACATGCCCCATTGCTCGGGCTGGTTGCTGTAGCATAGGAAGGGCTGTTGCTGTATAAGCAATGCCAGATTTCTACAACTTTTCCTGTACTATTGATATTAGAAAGGTCCACTATAATTTATATCCTTATAAAGAACATATAATTCAGATTTTCTTTTAAATGCTATCTTATCCTTCTAAATAAGATATTTGTGCATATCATTTTAAGAAATAGGATAGGTATATTATTTTACTCATGCATAAATTCTGGAAGGAATATTTTCTACTGAAAAACAATATAATGACCAGAAAAATACTTTGCTAAGGTGTCCACAACTACCCAGTTCAAACCACCTCTACCATCTAAGTTCCAAGTATCTGGCACTAAAAAGGAAGAAGACTAGGACCCAGAACATTCAAAGAATGTCAACACGAGTCCATCCTTTCCAGAAAGGATCAAAAGACACCAGTCAGATGAGACTTCTAAGCACCTTGCCAGCCCCTGGGGCAACACATTTGCTCAGGGCCAGAACCTGGCTTCCTGTATAGTAGCACAATGGGGCAACACTCAGGCTTGAGCAAGTTCATGAACATATCTATTGATAATTTCTATATTTATAGAAAACCAGAACATGTGTAGATAATCACACAATTGGATATTTATGAAATGCCAGATTTTTATGAATACGGGAATTTGTTAATTAGCACAAGAACTAATCATTAAAATTCAAAAATAGAAAAATAAACAGGAATGCCATTTACTTGTTAACATTTCAAAAAAAAAGTATGCAGCTGTTATTCTTTTGATGAATGTGGGCCTATACAGCAAAATGTAGACAGGCAAAAGTATCAGCAATATTTAAAACACTCATGAATTCAATCTAAGAAATTACTACATGTTCTTTATCAAATATAAACATAGTGATTCTTATCCTTAAGGGAAAAAACACACACCTAAAATGGTTTAGAATGGTATTTCCTTGGCATTGGAATTGTGTTCTCTGATATTCCCATGTTTTGGTTCTTTTTGAAGAGCCAAGGTTGATTTTCATCGCACAGGAGTTAAAAAGCATACACATCATTCAATACAAAATTGTTTTTGCTACAGGGCATGGCAAGGCATGAAATAACTGCTTTAGAGCATTTCCTCATGTGGGTGTGTTAGATAGCTGTCTGCTCCAAAACTAAAATAAAACACACTGTGACCTGACCGAGATCTAGGTCGTTTAGGATCTAAACAGGCAAATTTCAAGTGCCGATAGGAAGAGTCCCCTGTAGTAAGCCAGGCTAGTTAATGAGTTGTTCTGACACTCTCCAGCCCTCCTGACTTTCTGTGTTTCCAGTCTCTATTCAGCAGAGTATACTGGTCTTAAGTTTTGCCCAGTCTCAGCTGCATTTAGAGTATGACAGCACACAGCAGGAAAGGCCAATATATTATTTTTTCTGTTGGAAAAAATTTTAGTTATGTAAGAAACTGTAAGTTTGGAATGCTACGTAAGAAAAAAAAAGTCCATAGCCTAAAAAGTCAAATTTTCCTTAAAATAATGTTGCAATTTTTACTTTCCTGTATTCCATTCATAAAGAAAAAAATATTTTCCCCAATTCCCCCTCTTAATTTGTGGTTGCCTGAGATTTACACAAATATAATTAGCATGACTTTAAAGTCCTATCTAAAACAAATGGAATCTATCTGTGGCTTTTTTTATGCATGTGTGTATAATAAACACACATATTTTCATGGGAACAGAGAGGATGAGAAAGTGTGACCAAAAGATGCTGTATGATTTCTTTAAAACAAAAACAGAATTTCTGAATGTTCCTTATCATGAGAGTAAATAAAATGACAGGTGCATAGACAATTTTTGACACATTGGTTTTAATCAAATTTTTGGTTTATGTATTAAAGATGGCAGGAGTGAAGTCTGAAAAGCCATCGAGTCTCTCCTGCATTAATACAACACTTTCAGAAGCCACCAGAGTTCTCCCTTCAACCTGAGTAAAAACTGACAGGGTAGGCCTGAACTGAGCGTGCTCAGTACTCCTGTTGTCTGATGGATGTTTTACTGCTTTGGTCCAAACTATCTTTACTTGACAGTCTAAGAGACAGTTCATGTGAGATGAGCAGGTTAAAAGTCCCAGTGAAAATTTTAAAAAAGGAAAAAAGAAAGGTCTTTGGAAGCAAAAGTTCACTGCCATTCTAGAATAATGGATTTTTAATAAACATTTCACTAGAGCTGAACCTAGAGAATATGTTGGGGAATCTGCTCTCAAGTCCCAGGTGGGTAAAGAATATTGCTTTATGGACTTCCTTGTGTTGTCGGAAAGGCCTAATGGAATTAAAAAAAAAGTATGCCACTTGCTATTAAATAAATAATTTACTATGAAAAAGGTGATTGTTATTGTTGATGATCTCTGCAGATCAGCATCCATTTTCTGCAATTGCTCATGGATACTCCAAGAACATTTATGGATCGCACTATTCATGACTTAATTTTTACTGAGTAGCAGTTTTACTCTCTAACAGACTAGTTTCAAACTCAGCCAAAAGACCTATTTCAAATGGATCTATTTAACTACTCCTTAGAATTGAGAAGAAAACTGCTCTCGGAACTCTTCAACAATGTCAGTCAGCTGTGAAATGCAACTCTCACCACAAAAAAAAAAAAGAGGGGGAGAAAGAGAGAACAGAAAAAGAAAAGTAAAAAGAGGAGGGGGGAAAGGAAAAGAAAGCACCTGAAAACTATGTTTGAAGTAACAAATTATGGAGCCCCAAAACATTAAAAGAATACTTACAGTTGTTGCACAAGATGGTTTGAAACATTTCATAGCTTCAAGACTGTAAAAAGACAGCCAGTCCCCTATTTCCCCCACCCCAAGCATAAATAAACAGTTATATACTAAAAGGAAGACTGAACTAGAGAGAAACTGCCTGTTAGAAAGTTTGCATTCTTACTGACCACAGTGATGTCCCTACAAATGTAAAAGTCCATCTGTAAAACAAAAGTTAGGAAACATTACCTTGTTCCTTTAAAAATAAATGCAGTTCTCCAATGTAAAAAATACATAAATAAAAATCACAAGGGAGACTGTAGGATGATAGCAATTACTTCTTTCTACCCCACCCGGAGCCTCTACCCCCTTACTTACTACCAATGTTATCTAATGTCATTATGAACAGAAAGGGTTCAACCTGTTTTCATGTTTTTAATGTAAATATGGACTTTAAACTTAAATGTAAAACAAAGAATGACCACACCAAAATTACAGCTAAAACACTGGCAAATTACTAACAAAATCCACTTAGCAATAGGTAAGAACATGGTAGACAGACGGACAGATGGAATCGCATAAACAGACAAGAAAAGCAAAGAGACTAGCCAACATACGGAGGGGGTTGTTTTAAAAGAGTGAAAGATACTGATTTACTTGCTACTATAGTGAGAAAAACAAAAAGGTTTGTTTCTAATTATTGTTAAAGTAATTAAACTGAATCACAAGGGCACACCCTTAAATAAGTAATTGGGGGGGGGGGGAGATCATTAGTGAAGAGCAGGCCTTCTATAGATGTTCCAAATTTTAAGCCAGTAATGGGTCTTACAAACTTACATCTAAAAAATACAAATCAAGACAGAAGGAATAAAAGAAATGGGGATTGGGAATAAAAGACTGGGGGTGGAGGCAGCAGGATGTTTTTTTTTTTTAGAAAAGTTGACTGGCCTACCTTGTTCCCCAGCACTGAGTTTCTCTTCTCATAATCGGTGTCTCCCTGGAAGTACAGTGTGAGTGGTAATGACTGCCTGCCTCCCTAATGAGTCCATTTTCCTGCTCTTGATGTTGTGTATATACACACACTGCAACCTACCTTACAAACCACAGAGACGGGAAGGGAGAGAGAGCAAGAGAGGGAGGGGGAAGAGGGAGAGAGAAACAGAGCAAGCGAGTGAGAAGAGAGACAGACAGAGAGAAAAACAGGAGAGAGAGAGAGAGAGAGAGAGAGAGAGAGAGAGAGAGAGAGAGAGAGAGAGAGAGAGAGAGAGAGAGAGGCAGACAAAGCCCTCCTACCAGACAGCAGACAGCCCTCCTTCCCCTATCTAGCAAAATGCAACTCGTCTGATGCAGCAACAGGTTCAGTACTGCCAGACTAACAGAGTAAAAAGGTATATTCTCTATATCATTATTGCTTGCAAATAAACAGTTTAACAGCAGTTGGCTCCACCTTTTTTATTTATGCTCCATGATGAAGAATGCATTGTTTCAGCCCTGGCATACAATACATGTAATTACCATAAATACATTTTTTAATATTAGCAAGAAATGGTAAATGCATAGGCAATTTGACTTGTAATAATACAGCATAAAAAATGTGAGAGAATGTCAACAAATCTGTTTTGAGAAAAGCCCAATAATGATTTTAAAGTCAGAGCAGTCCTAAAGAAGGCTACATAAGAAACATTCTTCATACAATAGCAAGACTTATCTCTTATATAAAGCAAAACAACAAAGAAAAACTGTCACTCGGTAAACAAAGACCACGTATAAAATTATAAGTAAAAATCTAATTATATTTTCTTAGGTAGGTAATACACCAGAGTTCTGGGTCCTCAATCAATGCGTCTCTCTTTCTACAGTTAAAATAATGCTCTGTGCTTATGCTTTAACAGGTGCAATGCATAAAGTACATAGTGTTACAAGGACAGAAATAAATCCCACAAGTAAAGAAATCTACCAATCCCTAGTAAGACAAGGTTATTTAGAATAAAGGTCTGCAACCAAGCCACACCCCTTTTGCCTTTGCCCATACCTAATTTTTTTTACTAGAAGGGAAAAATAATCAATGCTTCTTAATAAATTTTCCATAAAAGCAAAACAGAAAGTGTTTTCTTCAGTTTGTCTCCTCCATCAATTTTCCTGACAGTTCTACATACTAGAGTTAAAATAATGTTGGCATAAGCCTCTCTCCCACCCCCCACAGGTGTGTATTTCCCCACACTGATAAATGGGCAGCTATGGGACCATAAGCACTCAAGAAGAGATTCAGTGTCAACCTGTTTTCCCCATCCTTCAGGCTCTTTGTTATTAGGTAATTTGGCCCACCATCTATGATGGATTTTTATCTGATTTACTATTCCTTTTAGCCATTTAAATGTGACTTTGGAAAAACAAATTGTTCTGTTCTGTTTTCTATGGTCATTGGAAGTAAAATTTTGCTAAAATGGGAGGGGGGGATGGAAATATAAATATATACATATATGTATATAAACACATTGAATACATATACTTATAGTAAAAATACAAGTGTATCAGCTCTATTTAAATCTTGTCTTTAAAAACTTTAAAAGGTACCAGCAAACTTAAATACAAAAATTGTATACTTATCTCACATGTAATATTTCATTTATACACAGATGTTATTGTTTACTAGGCTGTGAAAAATGAATGATGCTGTTCCATAACAAAAAAAATTTTTATTATTGTTCTTTTTTTAAAAAATTAATTAATCAAACTGATATACCTAAATCTTACAAAGTTCTTTATATCTACAGATTATACCTTGGCCACAGTAACAGTATTTTTTATCCATTTTTATGGACGTGTTAGACTGAAACACACATGGGTAGCCTTTGGCTATAAACCATATGGAACATCCTAGGACTATTCTGAGAGGGACTCAGGATCTAAACAGGCCTCAATTCTACTAGTTACTGGAGGTGACAGTATACTAGGGTTTTTTTTTCCTTTTCAATTAAGAATCAGAGGCAAGTCAGGCATGATGGCACGTCTATAATGTCAGCTATTAGGGAGGCTGAGGCTGGAGGATCTCTTGAGCTCAGGTGTTCAGACCTACAGTGGGCTAATCCAACTGGGAGTCCATACTAAATCTGGAATTAATATGATAAATCCCCTGGAGTCCACAAGGTTGCCCAAGGAAGGGCAAACTGGCCCAGGTAGAAAAGGGGCAAGTCAAAGTGTCCAGGCCAATCAAAATGGGACTAGGCAAGTGAGTAGCCACTGCATTTCCAGCCTGAATGAGATAAGAAGGCTCAGTCTTCAGAAAATAAATTTTTAAAATGATTGTTAAAAAATGGTTGTTTAATTTTTTTAAAAGAGTGGCTTCTTAAGGGATCGGGGCATGCAGATTCAATAAAACATTAAAATAATATAATCAAAACCTGCTTCTTTCTGCCTACAGGACTTGGGAAAGGCCCTTCCAAGATACATTTCAAATGCCTAGGTTCCCAGCAGGCATCACACCAACTTAGTACATACTATGCCTGGCAATTGTGGGGTTTTTTTCCCAGCTGATGTCCTGCAGTTTCTCTGCAACTTTGTACAAATGTAATGAGAAAATGGCAGTTAAAAAAGCATAAGATCCCTACAGCTTGCCAGACTGATTCACATCAGATACCTGTATGTCATGAACAAGAAGACACTTGATTTTGTCAACAGGAGTCAAACAAAATGCCAATAAGACATGAACACTCATCACCTTTCTGTAGAGCAACCAGTTAGCTATATTGAAGAGAGAAGAACAAACATATTTTGGCTTAGTGAAGAATGTAGAGCATCTGCACACTTCTCCCATATCTGCACTCATCACTAGATGCCAAGCACAATAAGTGGTACTTTCTTAGTCCTAGCAGGAGCTGGCTGGAGAAGACATATACTTCAGTGCCAGGACTGAGAATATGGTAGGTTGAATTAGCTGTGACACCAGTGAGGCAATAAATCCCAATTAAGTGGGAGTCTTGTACAGTTTTAGCTATTAAATTATTTCCCATCACAGTATATGAATAGGCCACAAAATAACAAAGACCATTATAATGTAAGTCACAAGACCCAGTTGTGATTCTGACACTAACTGCCCATGTGACCATAAATCTCACGGTCTATTCTTTCTTCTGATCCTTCTTGAACTCTCTGTGGCATTTGATATTATTGACAATCCCCTCCTTAAATACTCCCTCTTTTCTGCGTTTTCATGGCACGAATTCCCAACCATTTCCTAAGCATGGCCACCCCGAGGGACTGTCCTGGGCCCTCTTCTTTTGCCCTCTCTACATTCTCCTATGACTATCATCTCTATGCAGATGACTTCTACATTCATAGATCTGATCCTACTCTTTCCTGAGCTCCATTTCTACATCACCAAATATCTGCTGGACCACACAATCCACCTGCATATCCTGGAGGTATGTCAAACATTCTATATGTCCAAAATGCAACTCATTACATTGCTCCCTAAAAGAACCCCCCCCCCCTTTCCAATTCCCCTACTTCTTTTCAGGACACTAGAATTCTTGTAGGTTTAAAACATCAGAGACATTCTTAACTCATCCTTCCTTATCCTCCAGAATCAATTACTTGCCAGTCTTGTCAGTGACATCTTCCATGACATCTCTTGCATCTATCCTCCAAAACACTGCCAAAATTATTTCCCTATAAAGCCCAAGTCAGAGCAAACCACTGTCCTACTTAAGAACTTTTCAGGTGTTCCCTATTGCTTTGGGGATAACATACACACTCTTCAGCTTGGTGTTGAAAACCCTTCATAATCTGGCTCCTCTCTACATTTCCAAGCCTATTTCACATTCTTCTATACATTCTCCATGCCAGTCATACTAGTCTTCCTGCTGCCCTCTGTATTCACCTCCATCTCTCAATTTTCCTCATTCCTTACCTTCATTTCTCAAAACCTCCAGGTTACTTCCAAGCTCAGACAAGGTGCCATCTCCTTTAGGAGGCCTTTCTTGAGCCAAATAGTTGTTAGAATTCTCTTCCTCCTCCTCCAATGACCATGTAAATATTTATATGCATGCGGAATCCCTCTAGTACATGGATTTTTAACCTGGGGTCCATGCACTTGGATGGGAAAAAAAATGACATCTTTACTTTCATTTATCCCTAACTGAAATTTAGCATTTCCTTCTATTACAATGTAGGCAATGTAACATTATTCTGAGAAGGGAGTCTTTAAGCAGACTGCCCAAGGAGTCCCTGACACAGAAAGGAATAAGAATTGCTGCTCTAGTAGATCTTAAATTCCTTGAGGCCAAGGATTGTTTTTGGTTGTGTCCTTAATATTCCCTAGCATAGCAGTTCTCATACTTTTTGATTTCAGAACTCCTTTCCACCTAAAAATGATTAAGAAGCTCCACAGTGTTGGTTTTTTTTAATGTGAGTTATCAATGTTTACCATATTAGAAATTAAAATATCTTAGTGATACTATGAAAATAATCTTGACCTTACAGACCCCCTAGAAAGGGTCTTCAGCGCCCCCCCCCCCCCCCCCCAGGTCAGTAGGCCACATTTTGTTTTAGAGATAAAGCAAAGTGGCTGACCTCCATAATGCTTTGCACATAGAGACTGTAGGGACTAGACCTATTATTTTATGCTTTTCATATAGAGACTATAGGGACTGGATGTTTAATATGATCTTATGATCTTAAATATTTCTCTTTATAGAGAAGTCTCAAGCTTCTACCAAAGCATACTGCCTGTGTGCGTATGTGTGTGTGTGTGTATACACACATACATATATACATATAGTAAATACTCAATAAATGCTCTAATTTTAAATATAATGTTCTTTGCACATGGTAGTTACTTTAAAATTTGTATTAGTATGAAATGGACAACTCCCTTATCCTCGATGGTATTTTAAATTCACCTCTTTTTTTTAATGGAGGGATAGGGACATTAAGACTAAATTATCTCTACGATGCCTTATAATTCTAAAATTCTATGACTATTCTCTAAAGTCATAATGGCCAGATAAAACATTGTCTTAACCTGCAAACTAAAGCACTGTGCATAAAGTTCCTACCAATTCAAATACAGAATTCTATTTTGTCCTAGAACTCCAGAATCACACCCTCCCCCAACCCATTTTATATCATTTGAATTTACATTTTTGTGGGCTGGGTAGACAACCAGTCACCAAATGGAATGTTGGTATAGAAAATCTACATTAATTACCTACTGTTATAGTGGGTTTATTAAACTGGCTAGTCCACTATGGGTGAACCCTTTGTTAAATAATTATATGGTTCCGAAAGGTTGCTTATAACCGGATTATTAAATGTCTAGTAGTATTGTACGGCAAAATTAAAAGGGATTAAAAACAAACATGTTTCTTTATTGCCTGAAACAAGAAAAAATATATGAATGATGTCCAGGAGTCACTCAATCATATCAACCTGCTGAAATATAATCTTCACAAAATCTTCTATCCCCAAAAAGAATTTACTCTTTCAAAATAGAATAGTACTCACATAATCTGATACACTATTGAATACACTAATTTAAATGTGGTGTTTCAAAAGAAAACAAGAAACTAAAATCCATAAAAACAAAACAAGTAGGTATAAGAATCTATTTTTGTCATGTAACAATTTTATTCAGTCATTCATTTATTTAAAAATAATAATGAGTGACTGAGAGGTAGTGTAGATTGGTGGATGGAGAATTGGTATCTAAACCCAGAAGACTTGCCTAGGGTCATGTCTTATCTCTAACGCATCCTGGACATGTAAGCTTGAACAAGTCACTTAAAACTCTTAGTGCTCTAAGCCAGAGGTATCAAACACAATGGTCATGTATCCTCAACACTCCTGCCTGGGGGAAGGAGAGGGGAAACAGATCAAAATGTAATTGGGAAATATTTAACAAAATAAATAAAAATACAATATAACATAGACAATGTTAATATGTGTTTTTCTAAGCCAATATGTGGTCTGAAGGGATCTTTATGTACTATTTGGTGGTCCAGAATCTACTTGAGTTTGACAAGACAGATTTAGGCAAATCTCTAAGGCTGTCAGAGAAGGTGTAAATCAAAAGTCTAGTCCCTACTCCATCCCTTATCAAGTGACTACTTAAAAGCCTAGACATTTGGGGGATACAAAGACAGATTAGATAATGTCCTGGTCCTTAAGAACCATATACTTTGGTAGAAGAGATAAAACATATAAACAAATACAATTGAAATGAAACTTAATTAACACTGAACCTAAATAACTTTAAATTGGTTTTAAGCAATCATGTTTATAGTTTGCTAAATAAGTAAAAATGTGTAACAGTGTTTATCTACTTTATAGAAGGAACATATGACACAGTGAATGAAAAACTAGGCCTGGAGTAGGAAGATTCATGTTTCTGAGTTCAGATCTAGCCTCAGACGTTTATTAGCTCTGTGACCCTGGGCAAGTCAACTTAAAGTCTGTTTGCCTCAATTCCAGACACTTTAAACAGAGATAATAATAGCACCTACTTCAGAGTTGTGAGAATCAAATGAAATAATATTTGTAAAAGTACCTGACACAGAGACTGGCACACAGTATATGCAATATAAACGCTTATTCCTTCCCTGCCATCTGCAAAGAATTCACTGAATGCTGTTGGAATAGATATCTTTTTCTATAGCTAACCATCTTTTTATATATCACTGATATTCTGTTCTAATTGTCTGTACATATTACCTATATCCTGCTTTGTTTGTGCCATATATCACATATCTTGTCAAAGCAGAAGTTTAATGATGAAAATGTTTTACTCCAATGCATTTCTATATTCTGTTAATGACGTCTTATTATTCCAAAATTGTAGCCAATCGGAAAAATGCATTTCCTTTTGTTTTCATTTTTTCATTAAGATATTTTCCATTAAAAAGTATTAATTTTTCTCCCTCCTACACCACCTCCAATGGAAAAAAGAAAAAGAAAAGCAAAACAGGGTTCATATTGACCCTTACCATGTCCAAAAATGTGTCTCACTCTGCAAATTAAACCCATCACTTCCATGCTGGGTCATTGCTTTGCTGTATAGAAAAGTACTATAGGAAATATCTCCTTCCCTTTGTTGTCTAGTTACTATCTCAGGATTTTCTTTCAGGTACCACAAAAAAAAAAAAAAAAATGAAATTCCATAAGAGAGAAGTGCTTGCCAGGTTCAGTGCAAAAAGAGACCACTTTGGAGCTAACTCAAACCTTTTCCTTTTATTGAAAAGTTCCAACTCAAATCACTCAACATATCACCTCATCTCCTAATTTAAATTATTAAATGGAAATTCTCTCTCTAAACCTCTTAGTGAACCCCCTCATGTCAGAGGAAAGTCTGCCACTTAGCCAATGACTCTACTCTACTCCATTCTACCTGGATCCTCACTACTACCTCCTCACACTTCTTCCTTGACCTTTCTTCCCAGTCATCATTATGAGTCCCAGGTCAAAGATGAATCACTGGGGTTGGGCTTATGAGTGGCTACTGCACTTCCAGCCTGGCAAGACAGGGAGACCAAAAAAAAAAAAAAAAAAGAAGGGAAGGAAGGTCCCCATAGGCTTCACTCACCAGAATGCTATAGGTATGAACCCCTGGCCTCGCTTCTTGCTCTAAGTCCTCTGATACTCCGATAACAACCTACTTTCATCTAGTTCTTTTATACATGCATACCGCTGGTCACAAGGGGGACCATGTGAAACAACATGACTAAATCATCATTAATATAAAAACAACTCAAAATGCATACTCCACTAATCACAGAACTCACTGGCAATATCTTTATATATGATAATATATAAACAAATATTTCTTTTTAACTCTAATAAGATGACTTATCTTCAAGTATCTCTTTAAATTTTAAAAGTTACATAGTATCAGAATCACAGAATTTCACTGTCAAGAAGGACCTCAAAGTTCATCTAATCCAGAAATATCAAACATACTGCCCACAGACCTTACAAGCCCACAATACTCCTGAGAATAAATAGCCTGAACCAGATTAAAACATAATTGGGAAGTATTTAACAAAATAAATTAAAAATACCAAAAAACAAAGGTAATATTATATACTTATAATATTATAATTATTATAATTATAATTTATAATATTATATTTTAAAACTATTAAAAGTATCATATTTTAAAACTAAGTCAATATGTACCCCATAGGAATCCCTCTATATACCTGCATTTCTTTTTTAATTTGAACCATTCTTCTAGTCCAACCTAGACTTTTTATAGGACTCCCCTGTACAAATTCACCAACATATTTCTTGATATCCCACAAAAAAAGAATACATAAGGATTTTTATATACAAACTTTATTTCTCATCTAGTCTCTAAAATATGCTCTATGCTTGTTGAACTGAATATGTATGCATATGTATGTACATATATTACACACTAGACAAATTCAAAATGTCTTTTTAAACTTTGATAACTTGGGTTATATCTGTCATACAAATAATTTGTAAACAGCATTTAAGATCCTACTTAATGAAAAATAGCTACTTTAGACAATAGCTACTTTACTAGTCACTTTGTCTTGTGACTAGTAAAACTGAAAATCACATCACCTCAGAAGAAATTCAATTTGCTTTTAACTGCCTTTTACAGATAGTTTCTAAGATTAAAGAACAGAATACTTTAATAAAGATAAGATGCCCCCATCAGCTTCCCACCTCTCCACTGGCCTCTGGAGTTCACAATACTTCACAACACAGATTCCTTGGAGACTGCTCTGTTCCAAGATTCACCAGTACACAGTTTTGTCTGGTGAACAATGGGTTACAAAGATGGGTTTTCAGAGAGATAGTTGTTGGGTTCATTAACCGCACTGCACAATTTCCAAGTGCAATCCTTCTCACTCTGCTTTATACCTATTCAGTTCTAGCCCTAATTCACTACCACCTACAGTAAAGTACAGAAATATATACTAATGTACTAAAATAAATGAATGGCATCATTCGTTCATGTAGTTCTTCCTAAACAATGTACACATAGCTTGACAAGGCCAATCTCTTTTGTTATACTCAGATCTCATTGAGGAGGTCTTAGAATGTTCTAATGCTACAAATAGGACCATCTGGAGGACCTAATCATCTGATACTGTGTGTGTGTGTGTGTGTGTGTGTGTGTGTGTGTGTGTGTGTGTGTGTGTGTGTGTAAAATCACTGCAGAAGATCATGGATAACAACTGACCAAGAAAAGAAGACACGGATGGTCTGAAGTCTGAATCAATAGAGTAAATATCAATATTTATGGGATCATTGAACTATTGACGTATTCACATATGCTAAACACTATCTCTACGCAATTCTAATTACCAACTCACCTGCTTTCTCCAGATGTTAGGATATGTTCTTGAAAACTTGAAAAAGAATATTCTAGCATTATTTACTGAACTATTCCTGCACTATTATGTCATTTGAAATCTAAAGCCTTTTTTTACATCCAGCACTGTTAAGCACTAGAAATAGCCATTTCTTTTCTGTCTTACCAACTATACAATAGTTTGTTAATATGGAAAGATTGATGAAAAAAATTTAAATAATAAATATAAAATTGAACTCTGTCCAAAAAAAGAAAAAGAAAACTGGGGGATCTGAAGCCCTTCAGCTTCTGCTAACAAAGCTCTTTCCATAGGTAAGAGAGTGAAATCCTTCTGACCTCCATAAGGAGTCTGGGATATTCTACACATGCTTATTTTCTCTATGCCTAGTTCAAAACTGAGCTTGCACATTCTCCCCATGATCGAGAATTCCAAATATTTGCCAGTAACAGTTTCTAAATTATATAAGAGTAGAAAGGTATAGTGGAGAACTCTGGGCACTAAACGGTCAAAAAAAGAAGTCAAACTTGCTTAGGAAAAATCTAGTCCAACTCCTTCATTAGGTGAGTATTTTAGGCAAGTCTGCATGTTACCTTGTTTGTATGGATACTAGCTGGCTCAGTACAACTGAAAAACAGGCCAATTTAGAATTTTTGTCATTTTATTATCTGATTCTGATTGCTCCACAAGTGGTTTAAGTAATTTTAAGCATATCTGCTATCGATACTAGAAAAGGCACACTAAAAAAGATCAGCTACTAATTAACCATGCCATGGCCAATTTGTTCTAAAAATAATCACAGTTTATGAAGCATAATTCCTCTCAGGTACCCCTATACAGTACAAAAGTATCTTCTTATTTACCTCAATTCATCTTTCTATTAGGGCCAGGTGAAGTGAAATAATATCCAATATAGTCTAATCAAAAAGAAGATAAGGCTACAAGATGACATATCATCAAGTATATGAGGGATTGCTGAATTGTATAATCAAAGAATTTCATAACTAGAAGAGACTTTAGAGTTCATTTTGTACAATACCTTCATCATACATGGAGTAGAGTGATATATTTTTTTATCTCCTCAGAGGTTAGAACAAGAAATTAGCTACAACTATAGTAGGAAGATTATTAAGTGTGATAAAATTTCTTGTTAGGATTATTAAGCATTAGAATAAATTTCAAAGACAAGATGGACTATATTTCTGAATAGATCTTTAAAAAAAGGTAGATTCTCATCTTTCGGAGACAAGTTTAGGGTCTTCATCTTGGGGACCAAAAATATGAACTAGACAATATTACATATGTATGAAGTTCTGGGTTAGACTCCTAAAGAAAAGAAGTAGACAGAGTGGGCTAGATTCAGAGGCAGGAAGATCTGGGTTTTGTTCGACCTGTGCTACATACTAGTTGTATGACCATGGAGAAGTTATTAAACTTCAAAGTGTCCCCAGGTATCTCTCTAAGACTATAATGTTACAGAAAATTTGAATCTACATTGATAGAGAGAGTTTCCACAATCTAGACCAAGAAGAAGAAAAAAAAACAAAGCAGATTTACTATCATATACAACATATACACAGCTATAAGCTACTTGAAGGCAGTGACTATTTGTCTTTATAGCTCCAATTTCTATCATAGTGCCTGGTACATTTTTTTTTCATTTAATAAATGCTTACTGATTGACTGCTTAATGGCTGATATTATGTTTAAAGAGAGTAAGTACGAGGAGGAGCCACATTCAGTAAAAAACCTAAATCTCTCTCCTCCAGGACTACCTGAAATTCAGTTTTTTTAGATCATGAACTGATGCATGAAAAGTATCCTCTTTTAATGGAAATATCCAAAAAATGCTGGATACAAAATAAGCCCACATAAATCACCAGCATTTCCATATATTACTAATCAGCAGCAAGAAACAGAAGAGAAATTTCACTTAAAATGACCACAGACAACATACAATATCTGGGAGTCTACCTGACAAGGCAAACTCCAGAACGATATGAACACAATAACACCACATTTTTCACGTGAATAAAATCAGATCTAAACAATTGGAAAAATACTAATTGCTCGTGGATAGGTCAAACCAATCTAATAAAATGACAATTCTACCTAAACTAATCTATTTAATCATACCAATCAAACTACCAATAAATCATTTTATAGCACTAGAAAAAATAATAAAATTCATCTGGATGGACATGAGCTCAAGGACATCAAGGGAATCAATGGAAAAAAATGTGAAAGAAGGTGGTCTAGCCACATCAGATCTCCAACTGTATTATAAAGTGGTAATTATCAAAAGCAATCTGGTACTAGCTAAGAAATAGAGTGATGGATCAGTGGAATGATTAGGTACAAATTACATTATAGTAAATGACCATAGTAATTTAGAATATGATAAATCCAAAGATCCAAGCTTATGGAACAAAAACTCATTATTTGACAAAAACTTGCTGGAAAACGGCATGGTACAAACTAGGTATAGACCAACTTCTCACACTATATGAAGATAAGGTCAAAATGGGTACATGATTTACAGGTAAAAGGTGATATCATAAGCAAATTAAAAGAGCATGGAATAGTTTATGTTAGATTTTTGGATAAGGGAAGAATTTAGAACAAAAGAAGATACAGAGAAATGATAAGCAGGATGATTTCAAAAAAACCTGAAGAGACTTACCTGAACAGTGAAGTGAACAGAGCCAGGAGAACATTGTACACAGTAATAACAATGTTGTTCAATGAAGAACTGTGAAAGACTTAGCTATTCTCAGCAATACAATGATCCAAGACAAATGATGAAGCATACTATCTGCCTCCAGAGAAAGAACTGATATTGATGTAATACAGTCTGAAGCATGCTATTTTTTCACTTTATTTCTTTAATTTTTTTCTCTTATTCTAGTCTTCTTGTACAAAATGACTACTATGGAAATGTTTTACATAATTGCACATGTATAGCCTATATCGATTGCTTACCATCTTAGGGAGTGGGGAGGGAAGCAGGGAGGAAGAAGGGATAGAATTTGGAACTCAGAACTTCAAATAAAGATGTTTAAAAATTTTTTAAAAGGTAAATATCCTGGTGAGGCATTGCACATGAAGTTACTAACAACTTTAGTTTGAGTTTATATTTTCTAGCTCCTTTTCATAAAGCTGTTCAGGAAAGACATGGAACATCATATCTGCACTAGATCTAGTTACTAGAAGGGGGTTGGAGGGGTGGGGGGGGGAAGGCACAAACACAAATTTGCACCTATATAAAGAATTCATTTTTTTTGGCATAGGTTTTAGCTCATGGTCATGTACTATATATGGAGTTTTTTTGTTTTTGTTTGTTTTACTTTAAAGAAGTCGGTCAGGCACTGGACTTCAAGTCAGAGGCCCAGGTTTAATCCTGGCTCTTTTGCTAACTACATATTTGATTTGAGCAGATCACTTAGCCTCTCTATGCCTCAGTTTCCTCATATGTAAAAGAAGAGGCTTAGATGAGATAATCTCTAATATGTTGTGTTTTCTAGCATATTTTGGAGTTATCTGTTGGACTAGAGGGCCTCTAACAGACCTTCCAGCTCTAAACCTATGATGCTCTGATCTGATTAGATTAAGAATATATGGCTTTTAACAGATTTCTTTTTGTTTGTTAATACATTAAGAGAGCTTATTTATGAAATTCATTTTCCTTACATCTCCAATTATCTGTACAAATTGGGATAAAGGAGATAACATATTTATTACTGAAAGCCAACATTTTTTTAAAAAAATGATTAGCATTTACTTGGTACATAGTAAGCACTTAATAAATGCTTTGTAATTTATTCATGATTAAAGTAAATGAACAACCAGTGGTCTAAACTTCAGCCATGTCTTGGGATAAAACAGAAGACATTTATAATTCCTACAACCCTCAAGCAGTTATTGCAACGTTACACACATGCATTAGTTATCTTCTATTTTTTAAAAAGTTAAAAGGCAATGAAATGAGAAAATTCAGGGAATTAATAAATAAATAACATTCAAGAATAAACAAAAGGGTTCTGCCAATAATAGCTGGTGTGGGTAAAAACCTAGAAGCAATGATATTAATATATCTAGCAGTTTTGAAGACTTGTACTAATCCCAGCCTGATGGCAGTCCATCTCAATTCTATAAGGCTGGCCTGTACCACATACTGCCCCCTTGCCACTTATAACCCAAGAACAGGTGGCCAGAGAAAAATGTAGGGTTGCCACTCTCCTTTTTGTCATGTGACCCATGTCAAGCAACCATCATCAGTCTGTCTCCAGTCTAAGCTGTCTGTGGCCCAAAGAAGTTTAGCCTATTTTAATTCTGGCCACTTTCTACTACCAAGTTGTGCAGGTCTGCTATGAGGAATCATGTAATAGGAATGATTTTAAAATTATCTTGTACATATTATTTATTTATAAAGCTTAAATCAACCCCACTATGTTTTGTGGGTTATGGTCATAAACTTTTAAAAACAGTTTTCAGAAAAATTACTATGCTATATCCAAAACTACTAAAATCTACATAAAATACTATCCTTTCAATTTTCATTCTTATATAAGACAAGAACAGAAAATACTTTTGTTAATCAGAGTAGATTAATTCAAAATGTATAATAATTTAGGTACAGCATTCAAGATTTTGGTAAAATAAAAATCTGAAATAAATTACTTAGGACTTTTATAAAATATATAATCTTAGTTTTTATTTATAACTGAATTTGCTTAATTATAATTCCTCTAGGATGAAATACAAACTCCTGAACTTGGCATTTAAATTCTTCCATGATTTGGCTCTTAATTACCTTAGTATTGCACCTCTTACCCATTCTCAATTTCAGTCAAGCCAACATATTAGCTGTTCCCCATACACAACATTCCACCTCCTGACTCCATCCTTCTGTACAGGTTGACCTATGGCTAGAAGGTACTTCTACTATACTTCTTCCTCTCAGAATCTCTAACATCTTTCAAGGTTCACCTTAAATTCTTACTAACTACTATATATGGCCTTTCCTGCCTGATTACCTTGGTTATTAGTGATTTACACCTCCAAGAATTATTTTGTATTGACTTAATTGTATACATGTTAAATCTCTCTACCTACCACTCTATAGTAAAAGATGTGTGTAGGTGTGTGTGTATGTGTCCCCTACTCTCCCTAGTGCCTAGCTTAGTAGTTTGAACACAGGAAGTACTCTTTGTTTAACTGAATTTAATTGTATCAATTTCATCTTCTTTTGTTACATGTATTGAAAATGAATACAATTTAATTTCTTTAAAAACATGCACCAATTTAGGTTTGCAACTAATGTAAAATGGAGGTTGGGTTCCCTTTTGTTTATTCCAAAATAACAAAGTATATACATATATGCATGTATACGTATATTTTTAAATAATGAGGATGAAGTTTCCATAATACAAATAATAGCCCTGAGATGGTTTAGACTGACAGGGAACATGAACATAAAGACAAACGTCTGGTCAGTTGAGAAAAGTTTTAGTAGTCCCATTCTAAATAGCAGTAGCAATGAAGCATAATGAAACTTGTATTAATTATGAAAAGAGTTATGAAACAAATGAATCATTATTATGAAGTTCACTTTAGGAATTTAATACCTTGGGCTAATTTTACCTGATTCCTATGATGCTTAAGGTCAAATATGCTGAGATTGAAATAAACTCTAAACTACTGACCTAATATTTCCCAAAAATTCTCTAAGTTCCATAGTTCTGCCCAAAATAACTATTCTCCCTAATAACAAAAAAAAGTACAAACTGATAAGCCTTTGTACAAAAAAAAAAAAATCATTGCCTTTTCAGGACAGTTAGACTGGGTGCTTAAAAAGAAAAAAAACAACCAACTGATTTTGTTGATGGTGAGAAACCACTAAATTAGTTCAAACCCCTCATTTTAGAAATAAGGCAACTGAAGCCCAGAGGGGTGAAGTGAATTACAAAAGGTCACATATAAGAAGTGCCAGGATCTGAAATCAGATGATGACTCTAAAACAAATACTCTATATAACGTGTATTATTTGTAAAACCTCTACAGAAGCATGTACTTACATTCTACATAGAAATAATCAATTAAATGTAAAATAATGCAGGACACACTATTATTTCTACAATTTCAGTATTCCTTGATACGAAGCATTACATTACTTAGTCTAGAACTTTGGCAAACACAATGAACTCTTAATTATTTATATTAGTTAAAAAGGAAGTACTGGAAATCCAGAAGTAATTTACACTTGGATTTTGGATAGTTTTTCCAAACCTACTTTTAAATGTAGGTGTATCTTGCTTTTGGAATTTACTTCAAAAAAATAACAAAGAACAGCTGTGAATAATTTACTCAAGATGATGTCCACTTTTCCTAACCTGTCCCTCTGCTAGTCTCTTTTCTGTGACCTAGTCCATTTTGGGAATAGGCCATTCTATAGGAATGATACAGGATTTGCCTTTTCCAATACCTTCCCTGGAACAATAGGGGTAGTTAAGTATTTGAATTTCAAATAGATTTCCTGCATAAAAGTAAATATATGAAGTTGAGCCATTAAACCAAGTACTTAGAGTAGATGCTCATTGTCAGTAAAAATCTGAAATGATGAATATAAGCATATAATTGAGTTGACTATGATATACTTTATGTTACCAATGCAAGGCTTTTAGACTGCATTCAAAAATGAGAGTCCCACTATAGTCTACTGAAATGCTATCTGGAAAACTGTATTCAATTCTGGATGCCACATTGTAAGAAATATTAATAACCTGGAATGTGTCCAGACAGTGGTGGTTTAGATAGCAAAGGGATTCAAAAGCATGCCACTAGAGGATTGGTTCAAAGTTTGGGGGTGCTTACCCTGAAGAGATGAAGTGAAAACAGAACTGTTGTCTTCCAAAATTTGAAAGACTCTCTCACATAGGCATGGGGATCAAGTTTGCTTATTTTCTATGTTTTATTTTCCACAAAGTCTGTCTTTCTATGTTTGGCCAAGATTTCTGTTCTGAATGTTCACAAAAGAATGTGAAACAGTACCGCTCAGCCCAGGTGGCCCTCTTACTATAAACCCAAGTATTTATTTCTGTTGACTCCAGGAGATTTTTGAACTTTTTAAATTTTGGCTTTAGCGTGCAATTTGGATAACAGTTATAGCAGATGTTAGAAGCTGACAAGTGGCAAATAAGCAACTACTGAGGAAACCCAGGATGTGACAACACAAAGACTATATATCTTCATGGAGAGGTAGGTATATGAGGGAGTGAAGCTGCATGGTTTCCATCTTCCATGACATACTAGTCCATGCCAAAGAGTAAACTGGTGTGTCATGACAAGTCTGACTTTTTCCCATCAGTCCAGTTAAGTACGGTTCCTCCTGAAAGGAACTCCTGAAAAGAACACAGGGCTGATGGATATGCAACTTTATCCACCTATAAATAACAGAGTGAGTTGGTGGCAGAACAAAGAACCTGAAAACTACATGTTAAGAACAGTCATATAACTTGGACTCTGTAGCTATTCTATATACTGCTAATAATATCTTAACCCTAGAATTTGTTCCAACACTTAATACTCCAATGGACATGTGGTCTCATTGACATGGGTTGTTTCTCAATAATGTAAACTGAAACTTACTAATTCCTGCGTGTTCTATGTAACTCTTAGTCATGTCCTCCCAAAAGGTTACATAGGGAGATCCACACAAATGCCATGGGCCTTTCTCAAGATGCTCTTATATCACAAGGATACTAGTGGAACAAGTAGATAGTCAATAAATTACCCCTCAATTGTATCATCTGAGCAGTCCATCTCTTTGATATAGAATAATGGCATAAAAACTAATGGCTTTTGCTTTGACAAAGTACTACCCTCACTTGTTATTGTATCCCTAGTACCTAGCATGGTACACAGTACACAGAAGGTGCTTAATAAACACTTATTAATTAACATATGCTATAAATTGTACAAAGCACAGACAGAGAAACATCTCTTTTTTAATATAAGTTTTTATCTAAAACAAAACCAGACATTATATGCAATAGGGAAATATTAGAGGCTTTTCTACTAAATATAAACATAAAACAAGTATGCCCTCTTTCCTAGATTTATTTGACAGAGATCTAGAAATTCTAACAATCAAGAGAAAGAAAAGAAGAGCATAAATATAGGCGAGGACCTGAAACTATTGTTATTTATCAGTTACATAGTAACATATTTAGAAAATACTAAGCAATCAGCAAAGAAAGTAACTGAGATAATAGCTTCAATAAAGCAGCAGGTTATGAAATAAACCCACAAAAAAGCAACAGTATTTATGTAGAGAAATAACAAAATCCAAGAAAGACTAAAAGAAGGGGAAGACACATTTAAATTAAGTATAAAATAATCTGACAAAGGATAATCAATATGGATATGGATACAATTATAACATGCTTCTTAAAGTAAAAAAAAAGTTAAATAGCCAGAAGAATATTCAGTATTCATAGCTGTTTTTTATTATGTTTTATTATAGTTTATTTATTATGAGGAATCATAATAAAAATGAAAATACGACATAAACTAATTATATAAATTTAGTAGTATGCAAATCAAACTATCAAGGAGACACTTTCCAGAGCTAGAGAAAATAATAACAAAACACCAGTCTGAGGAAGAAAAGATCTAAAATAAAAAGAGAAATAACAAAAAGAGTATAAAACTGAAAAAGCATTGGCAGACCTCAAACTGTATTATAAAATAACAATTATCACAACTATTTGATACTGGTTACAAAAAAAATTATATTGATGGAACACATAAAACTAGGAAGATTAAGAATAATTAAACTCAATAAGTTAGTCTTTAATAAGCCCAAAAACATAAATTACCTAGAAAATAACTCCTTTTTGAAAAGAGTCACTTAGAAAACTGCAAAGCAATTTGGCAGAAATTGGGTGTAGACTACCACCTTATCCCATATAACAAAATAAACTAAAAAAATGGATTTAAGCCCTAAAGACAACACTATAATAAAACTAGAAGAGAAGAACTACATCAGATATATTTTACAGGAAGAGGTAGGGGATGAATTTTTATCTAAAAGGCCAGAGATGATTAAAAGAGATAGAACATATTTTTATTACATGAAATTGAAAGGCTTCTACAAGAATAAAAATAATGCGACTAGAATAAGAAGGGAAACAGTTAAAAAAGAAAAACATCTGCAAATTAAATATCTTTCATAAGAGTCTGATATCTAAAATATATGGGCAAATAATTAATATCTAAAATATATGGGCAAATACTAGCATATACTACAGGACCAAGAATATAAACAAACAGTTCTCAAAAGAAAAACTGCAAACTACTAACAATAAGATGAGAAAATATCTGCAAATCATTAACAACAAGAGTAATTTAAATGAAAACAACTCTAAGGATTCACGTCACACTTGGAAAACTGGCAAAGGTTAAAAAGATGGAAATAGTCAATGTGGTTGGAGGGATTGTGGAAAGATAGGCACATTGATACATTGTTGGGAGAACTATGAACTGGTCCTACCCTTCTGAAAAGCAATTTGGAATTATTAGAAGAAAGTGATTAAAATGTCATATACAGTAAGATCAATGACAAAAAGGAAAGCCATATATATATGTATGTATTTATGTATCTATGTATACCAAATTTTTAAATAGCAAACACTGGCTATCAAGTAACTGCCCATAGATTGAGCAATGACTAAACAAGTTAAGGCATATGAATGTAAAGAAGGGCTACTGTTCAATAAGAAATGATAACTAAGGAACACAGAGAAACCTGAGAAGACTTACATGAACTGAAGCAAGATAAAGAAAGCAGAACCTAGGAAACAACATACACAGTTATTACAATAATACAAAGGGAAAGAACACCAGGATTTTGGAGTAAAGTAAGCCATCAATATAGCGGACTAGGCATTGTTTCTGATCTCCATGACTTCTGAAACTTCTCCAAAATAGAAATTATGTACCAAAATAACACGACTTGAGCTGTTTCTATGGTCTAGTATACCCAGAATCCAAAAGAAGTTAAAAAAAAAACCCAAAACACCAAGAACTGATGCTCATTGACTCTGAGCACAGTCCCCCTCCCCAACCTCCCATGCTACCAGCAGTGATGCCCAATTAGGAGACCCAAGGATATACCATAGGCTTACATCAAAATGGACCGGTTCAACCTAGTCTTTCCTCCTTCTTTCCAGTACAGTAGAGACCTCAGTTTCAGGCTGCAAAACTATGCATGGATTTCAATAGTCAGTCTGATGCAGCAAAGGGCAAAAATCTGCTGGGGGCTTCAAGTCAGAAGTACCAGTCCTACAAAGTTCTAAACTGCCAGTGCTAGGCCAGACTGAATAACAGGTAGAGTGAGCACATCATGTATGGGGTAGGGGTGGGCAGAAGGCAAGTAAGGGTTGTACAGCAAATCCAAGGGAAAGAGCATAGCAGCTAGCTATATTCTGACCACCCAAAAGTCACTCAGCACAGAGATCAAGGCTGGTAAACCCTGAAATTGTTCAGTGTGGGAAGAAGCTGAGATTCTTTGAGGCCATAAATAAACCACAATCAGAGGAGAGAGAAAGTAAGAAATTGAATGATAAGAAAAATAAAGGAGGGGGTAGAGAAAATACTAAAGATTCCAAGAATAAGGCAACTCAAAGACCTTGACCATAAACAGATAAATTGACAGGAAAAATAGTAAAAACAAAAGGAAATATGGCCTATGGATCTAATCAATAAGTTCAGGCATCTGTGAATAAAAACTACAACATGAAGAAGGAAAATGATTCAACTCTTGAAGAAACAGAGAACCTTGTAGAATTTGAGAACAGGGAATCACAATATGCTATATTTAAGTGGTTTAAAGGAGGAGAATCAAGAGAGCAGAATTTATATTCCACACAGGAAAAATAATGAACAGAACAGAAAAAATCTTGACTGTACAGCGACAAGTGACAAAAATGACAATGACACACAAACAAGAGAGAATAGTTTGGGAATGCAAATATACAGAAGTCAAACACAACCTAAAAGAAGAGAAGCAAAAAATAATAACATTAAAAGAAAAGTGTTTACTACACAAGCACAATATACTGAACTTGAAAATAGAATAGACAGAGACAACCAAAGGATCATTGGTCTCTCAGAAGAACACTATAGGAGGAAAAAAACCAACATTATAATGAAAGAAATAATAGTATTGAACTGCCCAGAACTTCTTAACATAGAAAATAAAATTCCAATTAAAAGAATTCACAGATGACCTCCAGGAAAAAAAAAACACAAAAAAACAAGACTGCAAACTGCAAGACATACGGTGGTTAAATTTAACAATTCAATTCAGAAATAAGTCCTGCAAGCAATCAGGAGAAAAACCTTTCAATACAAAGGAAAGGCCATTCAAACAGGACAAGACTATTTTGTACCCATTAGGAAAAAAAAAAACAGGAAAGAATGAAATAATGTGATTCAAAGAGTAATGGAGTTCAGAATGCAGCTCAGGATGACCTCTCCTGCAAATCTGAGCTTAACCATACAGGACAAAATTTGGATGTTCAATAATAAAGAGTTTGAAACATTTTGGAAGGAAAACTAGAACTGCCAGTTTTATTTAATTCTTGAACACCACAAATGACAGAAATGCAGGAGTGAGTAAATGCAGCAGGCAAGGACAGAAACAGAAGAGTGACAACAGAGAGACTAATAAGAGATTTCTTTCTAAATGTAAATAAGAATACAGGGAAGGTAGAAATCTGGTAGAGGTAACAGTGAAAGGTAGACTGTAATATTATAGATGAGATTTAGTAACATCCTGCCTACACTTCAAAACTTCTTTTGCAGAACTACTGTACAACAATGGAGGTTATATAAAAGAGGGCAGGGGAGTAGGTGCAGGGGGGATAGATAGGAATGAGTGATGTGTCTGAATAAAATCAAAGGCTAGCAGTGAGAGAAAGTGAACTCTGAAGTCTCCAAAAGAGAAAAGTCTACATAGGAGCGTGGAAGAAGAATAAAAAGAGGGGGGAAAAGGAAGGAGGCTGTACTTTGTAGGTGGGAGGGGCTTCCACTGACACATACTTCTGTGGGTTAAAGGAGATGAAGACATTACACTGGATGAGGCCTGAGGAATTTGTTTCTTGAAAATCTACTTACTGGGAATTGGGGTGGGGTGAGAATTGGGAACAACTGGCACCTGCTGAAGTAGGAGAACCTGGTCATGAGGAGTAGATTTCTACGCAAATATAGGGGGGAAAAGGTCAACAAAAGAGGGTAAATATCAGTAGCTAGCTGCATAATCAGGGACATGATGGGATATCAGGCTTACCATGGGGCAGTATCCTCTCAAATACTTAAAATATAGTTATCCCTTGTACATCAAGACTTGCCTCATTGTGGCTTTGATATATTGCAGGTCGGCATAAGAAATTAAATGGGAATTTTGGGGGGATTTTTGCAGAAGCTGCACACAACATGCAAAGGCCAGCAGACACAGAAAAAGTTTAGAAACTCAAGAAATGTATAAAATATATGTATAGTATTGTATAACATCGATATATTTTATCTTTTAATGTCATAATAATTCAGACTTCTTCTCTGGTATGAAGGAAGGGCCAAAAAGTTTTACAGGGATTTGTTAGATTACAGGGGTAGCAAACCCCTAACCCCTGAGATGTGGAAGGGATAACTAATTTGCATGGTTCTGGAAATGATACACAATATAAAAGAGGAATCCTGCCCTGCAAGGAGGTGCCTAGAGGGTTGTTGTTGTTGTGTTTGTCCTTCATTCTGAAGATTACCATGACATGACTTGCAATTGACTTTGATTTGAGTGAGGGAGGGCTGTGCAAGACCATCAGCCTCACTTTCTTCTCCTGGGCCATCTGGGTCCAGTGGCATGATATTCATCAGGATGACTGGAGATGGCTCAGGATGCAATAGGAGACCTTGGCCCTTTCAGGCTAAGGTCTTATAGCATTCTCACTTTGAGTGAGATACCACCTAGAGGCACAGAGCTAGGATGAATACCTTAGAAGTTTTGATTGCATGAAGAATACAGAGAAAAGAGAGAGATCAAATAATTTTACAGGACATGAATCATAAGATTAGGATCTAGATTCCAAACCCTAAAAAATCCTTTTATTAGAGGGATATGTTTTGTGAAGTTTGGATTCAGTTAAAAGGTCACACTTGAGGACCCAGAGGGCCACATGTGACCTCAAGGTTGCAGGTTCCCCACCACTGGAAACCAAAAAAGAAGATGAATAATGAAGAAAGTGAGAGAAATGTTTTTTGAAAAGGGGTAAAAAAAATTTTTTAAATAAAAAAACCAAGGAATAGGACTAGCTGAAGGTGAGGAAAGGAAGGAGGAATATCAAATGAAAAGAAGAGATAAGGGGTAAAGGGAAGTGAGTCAATGGGAACAGGGCCATATTGAAGAAAGATTCAAGTAAAGTAACTGAAGGAATACAATACTATGTTTACAGCAGAACAGGGAACTTGAAACGGAAAAGCTTCTGCATAATCACCATTAATGCCTCTAGGAAAAGAAGGCAAGAAGGCAAATGGGGAACAATGTTTGTATCAAATTTCTCTGATAAGGGTTTGGCATTCAAGATACATAAACGATAAAAAATATATAGCCATTCCACAAACAGATAAATGATCAAAGGATGTAAACAGGTTTTTTTCTTTATTAGTCATGTACTGAAAGAAAACATAGAATAACAACAACAAAAAAAACCTCAAGAAAATAAAGTTAAAAAATTTGCTTCAATCTGTATTCAGAAACCATTAGTTTCTTGTCTGTAGATGGATGGCATTTTTCATCTTAAGTCTTTCAGAGTTGTCTTGGATCATTATAGTGCTGAGAATAACTAAGTAATTCACAGCTGATCATCTTACAATATTCCTATTACTTTGGAGACAGTACATTTCACTTTGCATCACTTTGCATGTAATTCTTTCCAAGTTTTTTTCTGAGAGTATCCTGCTCATCATGTCTTATAGCACAATATACCTATAGTTTATAACACACCACAATCACATACTACAATTTGTTCAGCCATTCCCCAAATGATGGACACCCCCTCAATTTCCAATTCTTTGCCACCAGAAAACAGCTGCTATAAATATTTCTGTACATATAAGTCCTTTTCCTTTTTGTTTTTTATCTCTTTTTGAATACAGACCCAGTAGTGGCATTGCTAGGTCAAAGGGTATGCATAGTTTATAGCCCTTTAGGTATAGTTTCAAATTGCTCTAAAGAATAGTTGAATCAATTCACAACTCCACCAACAATGCACTAATGTCCAATCTTCCTCACATCCCTTCCAACATTTGCCATCCTCCCCTTAGGATCGACTAGCCGATCCAGTGTGAGGTAGTACCTGAGAATTGTTTCAACCTGCTTCTCTCCAATCAATCATGATCTAAAGCATTTTCCCTATATGGCTATAGATAGCCTTGATTACTTAATTCAAAAACTTCTCATATTCTTTCATCATTTATCATTGGAGAATGACTTCTTTTTTGTAAATCTAAATCAGTTCTCTATATAATTAAGAAATGAGGCCTTTATCAGAGAAACCTGCTTCTAAATTTCTTTCACAGTTATGACTGATAAAAGTATTTCCCTCCATTCTATTCCCCTCACCTCATTTATTCTATTCTCTCTCCCCTTTCACCCTATTCCTCCTCAAAAGTGTTTGCTTCTAGGGGCAGAGCCAAGATGGCGGAGTAGAAAGACGCACATACACATAGCTCCGAACCCACAACCCACAGAACGGCTAGAGGGGACCAACCCACGGTGAATTCTGCACCCAGAGGCCACGGAATATTGGAGCAAGGGAGATTTCTGTTCCGGAGAGACCTGCAAACCTCTCACGGGGGGTCCTTCGCGCTGTGGACTGGGCGCCGGGACTGGGAGCTGAGTGCAGCCCTGCAGCGGCCGCGACACTGTGAGGAAAAGATCCGAACGGGCTATGGGGACGAGATATCCTGCGGCCACGAGGGTCCCTCCACCCACAGAGGGACCTGCAAACCTCTCGCAAAAGGTCTGTCGCGCTACAGACGCGGAGCCCAGTCTGGACCTGCGGCGGCCGTGGCTCCGAGAGGTACAGATCCAAGCAGGCTTTAGGGACGGCATCTCCAGCGGCGGCACAAGACCCCCCACCCACAGGTGACGAGGGTCGGTGAGAGAGTCTCTTTGGTGGGCCGAGAGGGGAGTGGGGTGCCCCCATGGCTCGGACCCTCCCCCCCGGGCCCCCCCCCCCCGGGAGATAGAAGCTGAGAGGCGGCTGCAGACAGGGGCTCCCCAAGCGGGCGGGAGCCTGGATCCATTGTGGAAGGTCTGTGCATAAACCCCCTAAGGGAACTGGGCCTGAGAGGCGGCCCTGCCCCAACCTGACCATCTGAACTTAATTCTCACACTGAATAGCAGCCTTGCCCCCGCCAAAAGCCCTAAGGCGGGAAGCAGCATTTGAATCCCAGTCCCCAAACGCTGGCTGGGAGGATCAGGAGGTGAGGTGGGTGTGAGGAGAATATTCAGAGGTCAAGCCAGTGGCTGGGGAGAATGCCCAGAAAAGGGAAAAGAAATAAAACTATTGAAGGGTACTTTCTCGGAGAAAAGACACCTCCTCCCTTCCTTTCTGACGAGGAAGAACAATGCTTACCATCAGGCAAAGACACACAAATCAAGGATTCTATGTCCCAGCCCACCCAATGGGCTCAGGCCATGGAAGAACTCAAAAAGAATTTTGAAAGTCAAGTTGGAGAGGTGGAGGAAAAACTGGGAAGAGAAATGAGAGGGATGAAAGAGAAGCATGAAAGGGAGATCAGCTCCCTGCTAAAGGAGAACCAAAAAAATGGTGAAGAAATTAACACCTTGAAAACTAGCCTAACTCAATTGGCAAAAGAGGTTCAAAAGGCCAATGAGGAGAAGAATGCTTTCAAAAGCAGAATTAGCCAAATGGAAAAGGAGATTCAAAAGCTCACTGAAGAAAATAGATCTTTCAAAACTGGAATGGTACAGATGGATGCTAAGGACTTTATGAGAAAGACAGATATCACAGAACATAGCGAGAAGATTGGAAAAATGGAAGATAATGTGAAATATCTTACTGGAAAAGCAACTGACCTGGAAAATAGAATCAGGAGAGACAATGTAAATTCTGGGACTACCTGAAAACCATGATCAAGAGAAGAGCCTAGACATCATCTTCCATGAAATTATCAAGGAAAACTGCCCTGAGATTCTAGAACCAGAGGGCAAAATAAATATTCAAGGAATCCACAGAACACTGCATGAAAGAGATCCAAAAAGAGAAACTCCTAGGAACATTGTGGCCAAATTCCAGAACTCCCAGGTGAAAGAGAAAATATTGCAAGCAGCTAGAAAGAAACAATTCAAGTATTGTGGAAATACAATCAGGATAACACAAGATCTAGCACCCTCTACATTAAGGGATCGAAGGGAATGGAATAGGATATTCCAGAAGTCAAAGGAACTAGGACTAAAACCAAGAATCACCTACCCAGCAAAACTGAGTATAATACTTCAGGAGAAAAAATGGTCTTTCAATGAAATAGAGGATTTTCAAATTTTCTTGATGAAAAGACCAGAGCTGAAAAGAAAATTTGACTTTCAAACACAAGAATGAAGAGAAGCATGAAAAGGTGAACAGCAAAGAGAAGTCATAAGGGACTTGCTAAAGTTGAACTGTTTACATTCCTACATGGAAAGACAATATTTGTAACTCTTGAAACATTTCAGTATCTGGGTACTGGGTGGGATTACACACACACACACATGCACACACGCCCACACACATAGAGACAGAGTGCACAGAGTGAATTGAAGAGGATGGGATCATATCTTAAAAAAAAAAAATGAAATCAAGCAGTGAGAGAGAAATAATGGGAGGAGAAAGGGAGAAGTTGAATAGGGCAAATTATCTCTCATAAAAGAGGCAAGCAAAAGACTTATTAGTGGAGGGATAAAGAGGGGAGGCAAGAGAAAAACATGAGGTCTACTCTCATCACATTCCACTAAAGGAAAGAATAAAATGCACACTCATTTTGATAGGAAAACCTATCTCATAATACAAGAGAGTGGGGGGTGGGGGACAGGGGCACAAGCAGGGTGGGGGGGAGGATGGAGGGGAGGGCATGGGGAGGAGAATGCAATCCGAGGTCGACACTCATGGGGAGGGAAAGGATCATAAGAGAATAGAAGTAATGGGGGTCAGGATAGGATGGAGGGAAATATAATTAGTCCTATACAACACAACTAGTATGGAAATCTTTTGCAAAACTACACAGATTTGGCCTATATTGAATTGCTTGCCTTCCAAAGGGAAGGCGTGGGGAGGGAGGGAGCTAAAGAAGTTGGAACTCAAAGTGTTAGGATCAAATGTAATGTTCTTACCACTGGGAAATAAGAAATACAGGTTAAGGGGTCAAGAAAGCTATCTGGCCCTACAGGACAAAAGAGAAGATGGAGACAAGGGCAGAGAGGGAGGATAGAAGAGAGAGCAGATTGGTCACAGGGGCAATTAGAATGCTTGGGTTTGGGGGGGGAGGGGATAAAAGGGGAGAAAATTTGTAACCCAAAATGTTGTGAAAATAAATGTTAAAAGTTAAATTGAAAAAAAAAAGTGTTTGCTTCTAACACCTGCCCCACTCTGCCCCTCCTGTCTTACTCCCCCCTTCTCTTATCCTCTTCCCGTCCTACTTTCCTGTAGTGTAAGACAGATTTCTGTATCCAATTAAGTGTGTGTTATTTCTTCTTTTGAGTCAATTCTGATGAGAGTAAGGTTCACTCACTCCCCCTCTCAGTTTCCCTATTTTCCCCTCCACTGAAAAAGCTTTTTCTTACCTCTTTATGTGAAATAATTTACCTCATTTTACTCCTCTCTTTCTCTTTCTCCCAGAGCATTCCTCTCTCACCCTTTAATTTTACTTTTTTAGATACCATCCCTTTATATTCAACTCAAACTTGTACCCTGTCTATATATACTCCTTCTAACCCCTTTTTCATTAGAATGTTTTTTACATCCAAGTACCATCTTGCCATATAGGAATGAAACAGTAACTTATATTAAGTCCTCATGATTTCTTTTTCCTGTTTACCTTTTTATGCTTCCCTTGAGTTTTGTATTTGAAAGTCAAATTTTCTATTCAGCTCTGGTCTTTTCATCAAGAATATTTGAAAGTTCTTTATTTCATTGAATATCCATTTTTCTCCTTGAAGGATTATACTGCTTTGTTGTAATCCTAGCTCCTTTGCCCTCAATATCATATTCCAAGTCCTCCAGTCCTTTAATGTATAGGCTGCTAAATCTTGTGTTATCCTGACATGTGACTTCACAGTACTGTTTCTTTCTGGCTGCTTGCAATATTCTCTCCTTGACCTGGGAGCTTTGTAATCTGGCTACAATATTCCTGGAAGTTTTCATTTTGAGATATCTTTCAGGAAGACTTCTGCAGGTTCTTCAATTTCTATTTTACCTTCTGGTTCTAGAATACCAGGGAAGTTTTCTTTTATAATTTCTTGAAAGATGATGTCTAGGCTTTTTTTTTTATCATGGCTTTCAGGGAGTCCAATAATTTTTAAGTTATCTCTTCTGGATCTATTTTCCAGGTCAGTTGTTTTTCCAATGAGATATTTCACATTGTCTTTAATTTTTTTCATTCTTTTGGCTTTATTTTATTGTATCTTGATTTTTCATAAAGTCATTAGCTTTCATTTATTCAATTCTAATTTTTAAGGAATTATTTTCTTCAGATTTTGTATCTCCTTTTCCATTTGGTCAATTCTATTTTTCAGGGATCTTTTTCCTTTGGTGAATTTTCATTCCTCTTTTTCCATTTGGCCAATTCTGCTTTTTAAGGCATTCTTTTCCTCATTAGCTTTTTATATCTCTTTTACCATTTAGCTTAGTCTGTTTTGTAAGGTATTATTTTCTTCAGTATTTGTGTGTGTATGTGTGTGTTTTTTACCAAATGGTTGACTCTTTATTCATGATTTTCTTGTATCACTCTCATTTCTCTTTCCAATTTTTCTTCAGTCTCTCTTGACTTCAAAATCCTTTTTGAGCTCTTCCATGACCTGAAATCAATTCACAGTTTTCTTGGAGGCCTTAGATACTGAATCTTTGATTTGTTATCTTCTAAGTGTGTGTATTTTGATCTTCCTTGTCACCACAGTAACTTCCTATGGCCAGACTTTCTTTCTGTTGTTTGCTCATTTTTTCCAGTCTACTTCTTGACTTTTAACTCTTCGTTAAAGTAGGGCTCTGCTTCCAAGGTGGCAGGTATATTGTTGCAAGCTTCAAGTTTTGTGCAGGTCTTTACTGCTGCACAGTACTTCTAGGGACCTGTAAGTTTTCAGTTCTTCCATCCAGTTCTTATGATACAAGGAGAGGTGCATCTCCTAGCTTGTGCTCCAGACTGTGAGTGACCACAAGCACTCTTTTCTGCCCTGGAACTCTGAAGAGGGTCCCTACTCCACTATAGTCACAAGCTCTGTTGTGGTAGTGTTCCTTCTCACCTGGGAGGCTACTTGGCTACCCAGCAGTGTTACCCATATCTGAATATGGGCAAAGCAGTAGACCCCAGTGCTAGCAAAGAGATCCCTGTAATCTCCTTCTGATCAGTTACCCTTACCATCTGCTGGTTGAGGGCACTGGAAGCAGCCACTACCACTGTTGATTCCTTGTGTCCCAAGACCTGTCCCTGGTTTGCTGGGGTCTGGTCTGTGCTGGCACCACCTGAGCTCCACTCTCATCCCAGTGCAACAGACCTTTCCTGTCAATCTTCTAAGCTATCTTTGGCTGGAAAATTATTTCATCTCTGTCCTTTTGTGGGTTCTGCCATTTTGTGGGAATTGCTTTATGGAATTATTTAAAGGTGTTTGGAGGGGTTTTGGTAAGAGCTCAGACGAGTCACTGCCTTTTCTCTGCCATCTTGGTTCCTCTCATGAATAGTGCTTATAAAAGAGAACTGCAAAGTAGCCACGACTGCTTGAAAAAAATACTCCAAATCACTAATCAAAAGGGAAATCTAAATCAAAACAACCCTGTGAGATGAAATCTGACACTCTGCAAACTGGCAAAAATGACCAAAAAACAGTGGATTTTGCTGGGGTTGTGGCTACATAAACACACTAACAAAGTTATTGGAGCTATGAAATGGTACAACCATTTTAGAAAACAATTTGGAACTATGCAAATAAAGTGACTAAAACATCCATATCCCTTGCATAAAAAACTCCATTCCTGGGCATACTCCCCAAGGAACCCAATGATAAGAAAAAAATTCCCATATTGTCTAAAATATCTATAGCAGCACTTTTTGTGACAGCTAAACACTGGAAATAAAGCAGATACCCACTAACTGAAGAATGGCTACACAAACTGTGATATATGAACATAATAGAATATTACCATGCTGTAAGAAAAGATGTGTATGATATAGAAATAGATGTAATTACAATAATGTAAATAGAAAGAACATACTAGAAAATCAAAAGTAAATGCAACAAATTATAAAGATCAAGTGAGACTCAAATAAAGAGATATAAAAAGACATCTACAATCTACCCCTTCATGAACATGGCAAATCTGTACTGCATATTTTCAAACCTTTTCACAATATCAGTTGTGCTGACTTTCCCCCCTTTTTCCTCTCCAAAAAATACTATTTGTCACATGAGATGGTATTTTGGGTGGGAAAGGGGAAGAGATACATGGGATATCATGGTGATATAAGAAATACTAATTATCAATATAAAAATTTTAAAAAAAGAAAACATCACCAACAAAACAATACCAAATATTGTGACATAATGACTAAGCTTGGTCCCAAATAAGAGCTATGAGAAAGCATTTCCACAGATTCTTTGCAGAAGTGGATAACTATGAGAATGAAATACTGCATATACTGCCAGATATTTTTTATGTCAGTTTTGCTGACTGATATTTTATTCTTTCTCTCAATGACTTTCTGGAAGGGAAAAACATGAGGGGATGCACTGGGGAAAATATGTGATACAAAAACAAAAGACCAAAATAAAAATGTAAAGAAGAATAAAACTTTTTTTAAATAGGCCTTAACTTCACTTCTCCTTCATAGTTCTTTTGCATAATTAGTCAAAGCCTGTTCATATTCAACCACGTACCTCAGGTTATCATATGGCTGAGTCACAGAATACTACATTGCGCAAGTAGTTGAATTTGAGTATTTCTAGACAGATCTCACTCACTGTTCTATCCTCAAAACCCCACTCTTTGTGCCAGGAGGTCTGCAGGCATAAAAGATTTGCAATATCAAATATGAGCTTCCTTCCACCTGTGCTTCTGCAAGTAATGCTACTTTTTCTCTTCCTCTGTCATCTCTAGCATCCTTTTTTCTGTGTATCAAGGTGAAGAGAACACCGGGAATGGAAGTCAAGAAGCTTGGTTCTATTTCTAGCTATACCACTAAGTAGTGGTATTGACCCTGAGTCAATCATGACAATCTACCCAAGTTTCAGTTTTCTCATCTGTAAAACTGGAATTATACTGTCAGTCCTACCCATCGCACCAGGTTATTGTGAAGACCAAAATAAATACTATAAGTGAAAGTGCTTTGGAAAAAATAAAAAATTATCCATATTTTAAGACATTTTGATCATTATGGTTAAAATGCATGCTTTCTATACACCATAATTCCCACAGAGAGTAGGTTCTCTGTAAGTTTCCAATTAAGATCCCAAAAAACAACAAGTAGTAACCTGAGCAGATAATTCATTTTATACTGGAAACTCAAGGGAAAGAGGTTCTTGTTTCTTTTCAGGCTATATTTTTAAATATTTTTAGTGGTACACCTGGAGGGAGGGAAAAATTTCCATGTCCAGTGGGAAAAAATTGGCTGAAGGGAGCTACTAGTAGAGAGAGTAGGACTATATGGATGGCACCAAAGGTACTCTGGTAAATGTTTAATAACCAGTGCTTTGAAAAAAAAAATGTGTAAGACATACTTTGAGGTCTAATCTGCATTAATACTTCTTCTATCATGTTCAATAAATCTAGACAATAAACAAAACAATAAATCAAGCCCTGATTTGTACTGTTGGCCGATTTGTGAGGTATAAATGTCCATGCTGAAATTTTAACAATTAGCTCTCACAAGACAGTACTGCTCCAGCATACCCCTGTTTGGAATACTCCTTATAAGAGGATCTTTAAGGGGTCATTTCTCTCTATCAAATCAAATGCTTTTTTAACAGTTAACGAAAAAAAAAACATTGAGATCTTATATTATCTATATTTTTCATTTAATTCATGATGCCTCCTCTATAAATACATCCTAGACTAAAATTTTAGAACCTAGGTGTGATGGCTCTACTGTCCATATGTTGTGAAAAGGTTACTATAAAGAACTTTGCATATCTTTTCCCTTTTTTATTTTCTGTGTTGTACTCCTATTTTCAAACTTAAAAGCCCTAGGGATGACTTTGCTTGGTTAGGACTTTTATTAAATTTTCTTCTTCAATGGATCATAGAATCATAATTCTACAGCTGACATTAGAGGGACTTCAGAAGCCATTTAGTCCATCCCCTTCATTTTACAGATGAGGAAACTCAAGTCATGAAGTCTAGCTGATTCACCCAAGGTGAAAAAAAGTAGTAAGCATCAGAGGCAGGATTTGAATGCAGGTCTTCCAAATCTAGGACCAATTTTCTGTTTTTATTGTACCATGTTAATTTTATCCTCCAGTATTGCCTTTGGCTGCCACATCTCTCCAATTTGCAAGTAAGTCAGGTGTGTGCTAAGTTTCTTTTTTTTTTTTTTAATACTCTTTTGGTCTCTTTGTTATTGTTACAGAAACTGATTTCTTATTTAAATTTCTACATTAAACTATTAAATTCTATTTATATGCAATTTCTTCCTTCCACATGCCATTTTAATGCATTTAAATAGGTCAGCATTAATCCATTTTAACTTCATGTCTTTTTTCTGATTTTTATTCTTTCTTGTATTTTTGTACTATTTTACTTTTTCCTCTCATAAGTCATTGTTCTAATTAAACACAAACAACTATTTCAGCTAGAACTCCAACATCAGTAATGTGTCATTTGCTGAGTATTAAAACATACCCAATTTCACTTTTATAAGTGTTCTTCATACCAGAGGGCCTTTGATTCTTTTCTTGAAGAAAAAATGCATGATAGTTATAAACCTATTGTGCAGTCTAAAGAGTTTTGGCTACTCTTATTCCTTATTCGTTTTCAATGTATGTCTCACGACCTTCACTTCCTCCCACCTTTATTTTTAAAATCACCAAGTGTCTTTATCCCAAAATCACCTCCATATTGCATCTTCATGAATTAATGTATTAAGTTATCACTATAAGCAAGTCACTACTAGTCAAAGTGTTGGGATTAAAACTGAAAACTAACCTACCCTTACCCTCAAGGAGCTTTCAGCATAATAAAAGTACACAAAGAAGTGTGAAAACAGGAAGAATGTTTTAAGTACAAAGAAAAGCTTTCTAAGAAATTGAAGGAGGAAGAATATATTTAAATTTGTTTGAGTTTAGGGTTCTGGTAAGGCCTCAAGGAAGAAATTAGTGGAGTATAAGGATAACTAGAATATATTCCCTTCACTTGTTCAAATATTTCACTTCCTTCTAATGCTTGTCTTCTACAAACACTCCAAGGTGAAAAAGGGCAAGGTAAAGATCAGGAAAGAGCAATAATACAAATTGGCTGGAATAAAGAATACATGAATGTAATAAAGCTGGATTTGAGCCAAATTATGGAAGGTCTTATATGTTTAGTGAAAGCATTTTACTTTATTTTCAACAAAATGAGGAGGCAACTTCAAAACTGCGTTGGGGGTTTATTTACAAGATTTCAGTTGTTTGGAGAATGGGTTGGTAGGGGTGAGGTTTGATAGGAAATATATACCCTTGAGATGGCACTGATCCCAGTATCAACCTGCTAGTCACCTGAAAGAATTAAAACTCACTGGAGATCTCACAAGTCAACATTCTCCAGAATGTTCCAAATTATCTGTGGACAATGATTTAATTTTGACAAAAGCAGGGGTCCTAGTACTCATCAAATTCCATGGCTTCAGAATTCAACCTGCTGAACCTAGGATGGACATAGCCAAGAGCTTCAGAAACACTCGTGACCAACAGGCTCATTTTGGTTGTAGTCTGTAGCAGCTGACTGACAAAACTTCAGAGTGTCTTTGATTCAACAGAACCTTCAGTGCACCTACTCTCCCCCCACATATTCAAAGATGCAATCTCAAAATTATGGAAGACTCAGCTTTGAAGACCCTGTTAACAAAGTAGATTTAACTGAGACAACATTCAAACCCAGAGGCTTCAGTAACTTGTTAAAACTCAAATTCTAGACTCATGAGTCAGATTTTCCAGAAAGGTGTTCCCTATACTTTTAAATTACACAATAAATTCATTTCTAATTGAAAAAACAAAACAAAAACAAAAAGGTAGCGCATCACTCCTGAAGTTCATGTTTTCCATATACCTGGAAGGGTGAAAGTAGAACAGACTTGGAGCTGAGAGGGATCTGAGACATCATTTAGTCCAACCACCTCATCTCACAGATGAGAGAACTGAGCCCTAACTGAGGAAAAGTGGCTTGCTCATATTATTACTGTCAGGGCCAAAACTGGAATCTAAGTCCTCTGAATCTAAAGCCAATGGTCTTTCCACTGTGGCAGGAGACACTGCCAGACCCAAATAATTAGATTGAAACCATCTAAAGAGTAGTGGAGGCACTCCCTGGAGCAAGTCAAGAGTCCAGGAGTATCAAAATCTACCTGACCTACAGGAAGGGTAGGAACACAACAAATAGTCTGTGGAGTAGAATAGTCTGTAGGGAAGAATCCATGTCCTAGGATGTACCCTATCTTCCCTTATTATCTGTACTTTTAATAATGAAGTTACTAATAATGTCACGTTATTGGTATACAAGCTCTCATTACATTAATAGATATTAATGTAATTCTCCACAGAATCACTAGGCTCATAATGGGAAAAGTCCTGTGACTATGAATAATGTGATAGACTAAATTATTTCCAGAGTTATTTCTAGCTGTTTGATAAATGCTACTCTGGTATATAAATATTGAAATTGCTACATTTTCTAGACTACTAAGTGACTGAGGCTATATGATGAACCTCAATGAAGGGGAAACACACACACACACACACACAGTAAGGGGACATAGGTTTGCAGATGGGAGAAAGGTTGGTTAATGAGCTGTTTATTGAGGAATCTACTTTATCCTTGATAATCTAACTTCCCATTATTTCCCATTTATAAGAACAAGTAAAGTGGAAAAAGAAAATTTTAAAAGAAGAAAATTAAGTTGGATTTGTGACAAATCTATGGGTTACCAAAGCATTAATTTATTTTACTGATATCAATATTATTTTCCTTTTAAAATAAATTATCAAAATTTCAGTAAAATCTACTAATAAATGTTTAGCATATCTAGTCATTACAGTTCATTTCTGTAAATTATTAGTGACATGCTAACTTCTAAGTTCTTGTATAATAGGGACAACAATCACCAACAATTTATAACATTAATTTAGTCAATCTCTGAAGTAAATGAAAAAAACATTTGTCAGTATTTGACAAGGAGAATATGGAATTTTAAAAAATGGCTTTTTAAAAAATGACTTTTAAAAAACATGGTGATTTAAAATATTTTAGTTGCCCAAAATGGTCAATGAATAATTTAAGCATTCAATATGATGCCTCTATGGCACAAAGAAATGTACTATTAAAGAACAGAAATTGTTCCTGCCTCAAAATTAAAATACAAATAAGATAAACATGCAATCTACAAAAGTATATTACAAGAGTTACAAAATAGGTATAAATGAGAGAAAATTGTCTGCTGGAGACTATATTTACTCTCCCTGAGCACAGAGTTAATCTGGAATATAATCGTATAATTAACAAAGAATTCCAATTTTGAAAAAGACTCCATATTCTACTCCCTCAATCTCCACCCTACCCCTACTTTCCATCTATTCCCTCTATTCTGTCATAAACACTCTTCTAAACTTTCATTGGGTTGGAAGAAAAAAGCCAAGAGACTTGAGTAGGAGTGCTGATAGATTATGTAGTACATTATATAGAGGCACAAAACTGTGAGATTCTTGAGAGCGTGAACTGGTTGGTTTTGGGTGGGTTTTTTTGCCTTTTTTGTATCCCTAGTACTTTAGTACAGTGCCTGACACAGAGTAGATGATTAATAAATATTCATGATAGGTTTCATCCAGCTTTCCATCCCAACTCTGAACTGAGAAATAATTGCATGGGTACATAAGCACTTATAAGAGAAGGACCAGGGAAGAAGACAGGGAGATATAACAGTGTTATAAGCACTTTTAGTACTACATACTTTGCTCCTATTAGGAGAATTGCTAACTAAAGTCCTGGAATATCTGACCTAAGGCTGAACAACCTTTAGAAGGAAAAAGTTAATCACAAAGTAAAATGAGTAGGGCCAACAACATCGAATAGACACAAATAACACATCAACAAGATAAAAAGTGAGACTCCTTAATAACGATAATAATAACTAATATTTACATAGGACTTTAAGATATATAAAATGTTTTACAGAAATCAAATCATTTCATCATCACAACAATATGAAGGAGTTTCTAGAGATGTTACGTTCTCCTGTTGCAGCTGAGAAAGCTGCATCTTGAAAAGGTCACACAACTTATCCGTGATCACAGAACCAGAGGCAGGAGCAGGATCCAAAGCTGCATCTCCTCTAACTCCAAGCCCATTGCTCTTTTGATTCTATCAATGCACATGCTAGGTAAAGGAGGACTGAAATACAGATGAATAATAACCTGATAGATGCTGTGACATTTCAGTGAATCTGGGGTCTCATGGATGTGGATGATTCCTCCAATGGTGCATCAGATGCCACTCAGGCCTTCTCATCCTCTGCAACTCTTTTCTCTGTTTTCTCATAAAAAAAAAATTTCTACTCAGATCCATCCTACAATACTCAATGTCTTCCTCTGGATCTCTGAATATTGCTTGAATACCAATGAAACACACTGGCGTTCAACCAATTATCCCTCATTTTTGCTACGTGAGTAAACCACCTTCTTTTCTGATTACACATTTCTTTACTAATATTTCTGTGCAATTCTCCACTGATAATATGTTGCTGTCTATTCATACACATCTGCATTTTGTTCTCAGGATGACTTGCAACTTTCAGAGAGTATGGTATTTCATGCTTCATAAGCAAACACCATTACTGAAAGCACTGAAACTTGAAGGATGGGCCTTCGCATCAGGGAGAAACTTGGGAATCATTAAAACGCACTAAGTAAATTTCCAAATGCAACCTAGCCTGCTTTCCTCTTATTAAATTCTGGGCCTCATTCACTCCCCATAGTTACCCTCTGTCAAAATCTTTATTTACTAATGGATCAGTTGCATAGGCAGTTCATTCTAGGACAGTTCATTTAACTGCACATCTTAGTCTAGACAATAAGAATTCTTTGTTCATTTAGTTTTACTTATGTGAATAGTTAGGCCAAATTCTTTTGCACGATTATGAAAGTCATTTGAGTGGCTCTGCAATGTTTGATGTAATCAATATAAGGTCATCCACAAACAAGAATTTCTCAAATATTTCACTATCAATACTGGACTGTCATCTGGACTCTTCTTTAGAGAATCTCCATGACAGTGGCATCATTTTTGGCAAGCAGATGTTTGTCCACTTTATGTCTCCCTAATCTATCTGTAAGAATAATCTGCATATGTATAGAAGCCATCCTTGATGAAAGGAAGAGAAAGAACAGTCAGATGCTTGCAAATCATATTAAATAACAGATCATATCTTTAGTCACACAACTGAGAGGTCAGAAGTGCAAAGTATACAAAACCCCACTGTACTTATTGTTTCTCAACTATAAAAAAAGGAATCAATTCAGTAAACCAAAATCTACCCCTAGATTTAGTTTGAAATAGGGGTATCCTATGCATATTTTAAAATACTATTAAATATATAACACAGTTCTGTGAAAGATCCTCGTAGATGTGATAAGTAGAAAGGGAAAATAATAAAGAAAAAAGTGTTGGAGGATGATATGGTCCTGAAGGTTTCATTATGCGGATAAAGTTCAACTTCTCTAGCAAACACTATTGACAGTTAAATCCCTGAAAAAAGGTATATTGTTGTAATTTGCATTTAGAATTATAATTAGCTGATAAGGCTAACACCTTCACTTTTGTGAGCAATGGTGTATGTTTCGTATATTAATACTAAATTTAGAAATTTATGTAAATTCAGAATATTAAAATGAATAGGCTTAGTAAACAGATTAAATTGTTGATTGTATACAAATTTGAACATATCAAAGTATGGCAAGGTTGATAACTCTTTTTAAGTTATATTTTGGTATCATAAATAACATACATGTAAAATTAATAGTTACAAAAAAAGGATTACTGTTGGATAGTCCTGAAAATGTTTCCTCTTTTTGTTCTATGCAGTTGTAGAGAAATAGAACAAAGGTTTTTTTTCCCCTAATTTGAAACTTTGCTTGTAAGAAAAATGCTGAAAGAAGTGAGGTAAAGCTAGAATTTAAAGGACAGACTCAAATCCAGGGTGACATATTCTTCAGGCACTTGGCAAACTGAAAGAAGATTAATGAAGATAATCTCAGTAAAATGATATTTAAAATCTCAAATATGAAGGCTTCAAAAATTAAGGGATTATTATTTGGTCAGTCAGGCTGGAACTGGGAGAAAAGACCAAAAGAACAAAATTGATAACATACATGTTGACTGTCAGTGGTACTCTTCAAAGTAAGAAAAAGATAAAATGACTTTTGAATAGAATTATCAGGGTCATACACTGAAGAATATATTAGAGGATACTACACATAGCCATATGTTAGGAGGGATAAGAAGGGAGATGCAAACACAATATGCATCATGGATGAGAAGAATATTTTGAAACAAAAGTAATTCTTATGCAGCCTTATAAGAAGTTGGAGTATTAAGCAAAATGCAAAACTCACTTATTACTTCATGATAGTCCTGGGTCCAAAGAAAACTGGCTTAACATTAGGATAAGAATGAGAAGTAAGTACAAAGTTCTTCAGGGATAAGAAGATTTGCATTAGGTAGTATATGAGTCCAAAAATATCTGTGACCACATACTAAAAAGCGTTTGTTCATTCTATGGCTATAATAGTACAACTACCAGTAAGAGTGAATAAAAAGTATGTCTATACCATATTCACAACAAATGCTAAGTAAAGATAATTAACTGGCTGAGAAGTCAAGAGTAGAAATGCCTGATGTATTTAAATGGATTCATCAGGTAGAAATAGGAAATAATTCACATAGCTAAGAAGATAGTGGCACCATTCTAAGAAATACAAGGAAAGCTTTTGACCCTTTGGAGAAAGAACTATAGGTTACAGCAACACAATCTCCATTTTTCAGGCATTCTCAATTACAATGCAGAAATTTGGAGAAATATGGAAACAAAGGATGTGAAATAATAGATAATGTCACAAATACTACTAATAAAGCTAATGGAGAAAGGAAAAATCCATTTCTGTATAACTCAAATTCCTGGAACAAGAAAATATGGGGAAGAAGTCTTGAAGAAGTAAAATGAAAGAGGAAGTTTGTGATTTATAAACTGTAAAAGCTAAACAAATAATTTTCGAAGTGATACAAATGTAATTCAATATTACATTTTGAATGTAATATTCTTACATAGGTAGATAAATGAGTGGCTTCCTGTGGTTGATGTCATAATTATAGTCAACCAACAAGTATCTATTAAGAATGTGCTACGTGTAAAGCATTGCATGCTAGACACTGTTAATATGAAGACAGAAATGAAATAATTCTTGCCTTCACAAAGCCTACAGTCTATCAATGAGTTAACATGTACATATAAATATAATATATATGTAAATATATGAAAAAACAAATTATAAAGTAGCTAGAAAAAGGTTCCATGTAGAAGGTGGCAATTAAGCTGAGCCTTGAAGAAAACTAGGGACTCTAAGGTTAGGAGGGAAGCAATTTCAGGCAAAGAAAACAAAGGCATAGACCTGGTCTAGTGTGTTGGTACACCCCTGTAATCCCTGCTATGAGAGAAGCTAAGACTGATCTCCTGAGTTTAGGAATTCTCAGCTACATAAGTATGAGGTGATTGGGTGTCTACATTAATACAGTGAGTCCACGGGAAGTAGGGGCCATCAAGGTTGCCTAAGGAGGAGTAAATTGGCCCAAGTCAGAAACCAGAGCAGGGCAGAGTTACTTGGTCAATCAGAGAAGGATCAGGACTGTGAGTGCTCTTTGTATTCCTAGTCTGGGTAGGATAGAGACACTAGGTCTTTAAAAAAGGAAGGTACAGATAGGATATGGAGTGGCATGTGAGGAATAGCAAGAAAGTGAGTGTGGTTAGACTGAAGCATGTTTGAGGTGAAAAGTAATGTATAAAAAGGTAGGAAAGGTAGTAAAGTCAGTTTAGAAAGGACTTCAACTAGAAGGGTTTTATATTTGGTCCTATACATGACTAGGAGCCACTTTAGTTTCTTGGGCAGGAAAATAACAGTCAGACATATTTTAGAAAAATTCCTTTGTCAAAAAGAGTAGAGGATTGGATAGAGATTTTAAATGGGAAGCCCAACTACAAGGCTATTGCAATATTCCAGATAAGAGGTGATAGGAGCTTGAATTAGAGTACAGACAAGGGAATAGATGCAAAAGATGTTGTGGGGATAGAAATATCAAGACTTGGCATTTACTTTATTAGTGAGGAGGAAGAGAGTAAGAAGCAGAAAATTACTCTAAGGTGCAAACCTGGATCAGACTACTGGTTGTATCCTGATCAGAAATGGAAAGTTAAAATATGGATAGGTTTGGGAGAAGAAATCATGAGTTTTACTTTGGATACATTGGTTCTGAATTGCCTATGGGACATCATTTGAAATGTATAAAAGGCAGCTATTGATATTGTAGGACTCTAAAATAGGAGAAAAACTAAACCTAGGTATACAGATCACCTACATGAAGAGAATAATTCAAAGCATGAAAACTGTAAGAGAGAGACTATGTGCGTTTGGGGCACATTCACATTCAACAAGCATGAAACAGATAACACAGCAAAAGAGAATGAGAACCAGGAGACAGCACTACTTACGAAAATCCAGAGAGGAGTCTCAAGGACAATGGTTAAAACGCATCAAATGCTACAAAAGATCAAGAAGGCTGAAGACTAAGAAAAGGCCATAAGATTTGGCAATTAAATCAACAGTAACTTTGGAAAGTACATTTTCAGACAAATGATGAGATCAGAAGGCAGGTTGCAAAAGGTTGAAACTTTTAAATATTTGTATTGCTTTCTTTTACAATTCATAACATATAATCATCAAAGATCCAAACTTACTTTTTCACCTTACTTCTGTCTTCATCCTTCTATCACCCGTATTCCAAGAATCTGAGTTACGTAAGTATAGATTTTTTTCCTTTTTTCCAGGAGAAAAGCACCTATATTCACTTAGCTTTATCAGTAGTGTTTGTGGCATTGTTATTTCATAACCTTTGTGGCTGGGAGTGGGAAAAATGGAAGCAAATAAAATAGCCAAGATGTTTCTAGGAACTTAGCTATGAAAGGGAGGAACAATCTAGGATGCTATCTTGAGGGAATGGTGGGGTCAAGCAAAGGGATTTTTTTTCTTTTAAGAATTGGGGTAACTTTGCTCTGTATGTTGGATGAAAACTGGGGAAAACTGAAAAAGAGGGGTGGGGTGGAAAGCGATAGAAATTACTATAGTGGTAACTTATAACTGGAGATGGGAAAGGATGAGACCACAGGTATAAAGTAGTGCTTGGTCTTGGTGAAGAGAAAGTGTTACCTTTTCATTAGAGGTGGGAGTAAGTGATAAGAGAACCGAGGATGATTTCAAGATGCTTTGAGATACAGACAAAAGGAGAAGGCATAGCTTACCAGAAATGACCTTTATTTTCTCAGAAATAATTTCTTCATTTTTATTTGTATGAGGCAAGTTTCTCTGCTGAGAGGGTGGGAAGAGGGTTAGCATGAGAAGCTTGAGGAGAAAGGGCAGGTTTAATGCTAAGTAAAATAGGATCTTTTGCTGTTTTTGTTCTACTAAAAATGCCTCTGACTGAATAATGTGATTAAGGAAGATCAGTCCCACCCATTGATTGGGCCTGCCCATTGTCGGAAGTTTAATTAGGGGAGTTGTTTTGTAGGAGGGTCCCAAGTACCTTTTGCTTTTTCTATTGAGGCGCTGGGTCAGAGGATTATACCTTCTGACTCTAAAAAGTGTATAAATACTCTGAGGGTGAGGTTCTACTTTCAGGTTTACTGACTGGAAGTGTTTCTTTGGCCAGAGAATTCTGGGAAGCTGTTAAGGACGTTCCCCAACCCCCAAAACCCAGAAGTTGATGCTTCCCTCTCTGGTAAATGTGTACGTATGTACAAATGTCAGACATTTTGGAAGCATGTTGACTTGATTTCTCTGTATTTTCTCTGAAATTTTGATTTTGATTTTCTGTGATACCTGTGCTTCATTAAAGTGACTGTTAACCCCTCAAGTTGCCTTTCCTTTTATGAATGCAGATCTAAAAACCTGATATCGGGTCCCAGTGTATGTTGCGGTGCTTACTGATACAGCAGGTCTGTCTGAAACTGCAGCAATGGGTGTGTATAATGGAGATTCAGTTAGGCAGAAATATAATGATTGTCTTGTTATAAGAAAAGTCCAGTTGAGATTAGATAATATAAATTCATAGCAAATCTAAGTCATCAGATTTCATGACTTCTTTCACCACCATATGACTAGGAATGGAGGAGCAGATGGTGAGAATAATCCAAGGTTGAGGTCTGGCAAGGTATGGGTGACAAAAAACAAAACAAGAGAGGGAGAATTTTACAAAAGTCTCATAAGGATATGAGTATCGCAATACATTTCAATAAGCAAAAAACAGCTTATAAGTCAAAGGAGGTACAATGATCCATACACATATATTTACATACATAGGTTTTTTTCCTTTCTTTTCAAATTCCAGAATGGAAATCTTAACTCTTTTGCTGTAGTCCAATTAAGTGAAAGTCATATTTCAAGGATTTTTTGATCAAAGAAAATATTTTGGCAGAATTAGTAAGGGCCAAAGAAAAGGTGTCCATGACTATAAGAATGGCAAAGTTCTAGAAATTTCAGATGTTTCTGTCATCCATATTCTTTATTAAAAGTACTGGTGCTATAAATGCCAGAGATAGATTGACAATTTGATCTATAACAACAAAAAATCACTGTTGTGCTTGAAGTTTCCAAGGCTGTTTGTTAAGTAAAAACACAACTTCAGGATTAACATGATGCCCATATGTGTGAAAAGGGCCCAGAACTCTCTATATAGCTTGCAAGAAGAGTTCATCACATGAATCAAGTTATTTTGATGGCAGGGGAAAAAAAATTCCAATGTTTTTTGGGGAAAAAAATTCCAATTCTAAAGACCCAGAAGATTATATCCTTCCTAAGCTTCTTTTTATTTTATAATAGTTTTGATACTGTTACTATTGGGAAATTAATTTTCTATTTATTTTCATCTTTGTAGGCTTCTATAAAGGTGAATTTGAGTACTAAAAGTTTCATCATTCTCTGAATTTTATAGGCACCATAGTTTTCATGTAACTTTTGACATGCATTATATTACTTAATCTTTATAACAACCCCTTTCAAATAAGCAAATAATCATTACCATTTTAAATAAACAAACACAGAAATGTAAAGGTATGCCTTCATACAATATGATTTCTTCCATTTCCTTTCCATTAATGCCCTAACAATTTTTTCCTTTCTATTCATGTCTTCATACTGTGGATATACTGGACAAAAGACCTGTGAGACTGGAAATCTAAATGAGTTCATCATGAGGAATAACGAGGAATAATATATGGGCAGGCACACTGTGAGAACTGTGTTGGTACCATAAGACATTAAAAAATTAATTGAAAGTTTCCAGTATACACTTCCATGGATGATATATAGAAAGATATAAATCATCATCATCATCATTATGAAAACATGTAGAAGGGAAATAAATTGTACTAGTATATGGGATAGCCACACCAATTGAGATCAAAGATCCATCTAGATATTCACACCCCTAACATATCCAATCAAATCAACAGATATTTATAAATTCTTAAATATCCAAGAAATTACAGTAGGGAATTCTGTGGTTATGGTTAAGTCTTGGCAATATGGGCATCCAAAATGGTTAGATTTCACTTGCTTATAGTGTGTAGATGATAATTTTATATGAAATGCTGGAATATCATCTAGAGCAGAGATTCTTAATGTGGGGTCCAAAGCTGCCCCCATCCTGAAGAAATCTGTAGCTAGGTATTAGAATCTCTGAAACTGGATGGGCCAACATTACATCCTTATTTTCATTATTAAAGTTTGGGATCCTTCATAATACTATGTATTTTATTTTATGCATTTAAAAGTCTTATCCTGAAAAGAAGTCCATAGGATTCACAGACTGCCAAAGGCATCAGTGACACACACAAAAATTAAGAATTCTTATCCTAGAAAGTTCAAAGGATTTTTTAAACTCCTGTTAACAGGCTACTAAAAATTAGCTCAAGAAAATCATAACAGTCCATGAAACTTTCTTCTTTGACAAGAATAGCTCTAGAAGGGAAATGTTATGTGTGACTACCACAGACTACTTTAAACGTTAAAATACCTTTGCCTAGATCTAAGACATCATTCCAAATATTCCAAAGAGTAAGTTTTTCTCCAGAGTACACTCTTAAATATTCAAAAACAGAAGTATGTTTATTCTATGTATCTTTATTTCATAAAGATACCACATGGACATACAGATCCTAAATACACTATAGCTATTAATCATTTCAAATAAGCTTTAATGCAATCACCAGTTTTAATTATGCTAGTCTATAATTAATCCTTTGTTTTGGAAAAGGATGTAAATCAGGTTGTGTAGCTTCAGATAGACAAATGAAGATTTCAGCTAATCATATATGTTTCCCAATGAAAATGAATGTCATTTTCTGGGGACTTAAATATTACCCCTATATTGCAGGATTAAATAAAGCCATCTAGTATACTATTCATACCCCTAAATTATATTTTTGCTATCTAGATGCATTATGGGTGAAATTCAATTAAATTCTACTCAGCAAACACTTCTTAAGAAAGGTCCTGTGTCATTGCACACATTTGGAGAAAAAGAAAAAAACGAGTCACTTGCCCTCAAGGAGTTTACATTTTAATGGGGTAAGAGTAAGAATAGTAGAATATGGGAGTAGGGACTGACGGAAGAGGTTAAAAACAGTTGCTGTTAATGAGTATGATAGTCACTTGAAGAATAATAAAAGAACTGCCATGCACCAACTAGAGTCCAGATCTGCAGTGGGCCCAGCTGAAAACACTGCATGACTTTCTCCAGTCAGCAGTGTTTCACAACTCAGAAGTAGGACTGGAGAAGGTAAATGGTGGGGATAACATAGGGTTGAAGACTGTCAGGGAATAATGGTAATAGGATTAAAGGGTGGAAGAAAATAAATTGTTGAATTAATTATAGAAACAAGATCACAAAGGGAAGATGGAGGACAGCGATCTCAGAAAAAAATAGATCATGGTGAAGACAAACAGGATTGAGACAGATGAAGAAGAAATGGAAGGACAGAGATTACTATCCAAAGAATTTGCTGTTCAGTTCAAAGAAGTGAAATGTTTCAGGTGATCAGGTGTAACCACTCTGTGAGTGGCAGAAACAGAAATGAGAGATGGATATTGGGAGTAGAGGTGGTTGATGAACTAAGAGGTGAGGGTATTTGAAGGTATATCAGGATAGGTGTTCAGGTGGAGAGGAAGGAAACCTGTTAGCCAGAGGCTTTAGCTTCTTAAAAAAGGAAGAAGAATGACAGAAGGTGACAGCAATAAGTATCTGGAGAAATTAACTACCAAAAGAAATGTTGCTGGGTGACGGTGGCTAAGGGAGAGTGTAATAGTGGCAGTGGGAAACATGAAATATGCTGACTTGTCCTTTTTGCCTGGCATGCAAAAGAACATCTAAAAGAAATCCAAAGTACAGAGAATACAAAGATAAAAGAATATTCTACAGAAAGCCAGCTTTCCATGTCTGACTGGCTCCTTAGAATTGTATTTACAAAATTGAGCCTTTAGCATGAAACCAATCCAAAATGGGGTTGTTAATTTAAAGGAAGTCAGGTAAACATCTGTTTATGTGAAAACTGGAAATTCCATGTAATACTGTGTAAGAGTCAGCAGTACTCTAGGAAAGAGAAAATTGTGGTTGGATATATAGGTGATTTTTCCTACTATGCAAAGAGCAACCTATAGAAGAGGTGACATGGTATAGTGGCATACTATAAGAATGACTTGTTCAACAGTTGTTTTAGGAGATACTGTCCAGAGTTTCCATACTTAAAAAACAAAAAAAGGCTATGTTGCTCTCATGTCATTATTTCAGACTGCTGCAGAATTTAGTTTCTTACAAACATTCTACAGAGAAAGAAAAGTAGTTAAGTGTTTAGTTTTAAAAGTAAATAAGGGGAGTTGAAATGTCATCAAAGCAGTTGATAAGCATGTAGGTGCCACAATAGTACCTAGATGTCAACAAAGTAAATATTTAGTAAGGTATTGTCAAACTTAAAAGCAAAACGTTTCATGAATAAACTAAAATTTGCATAAAAAGGAAAATATAAGTTAAATCCATAGCGTATACTTCTGAAATAGATTCATATCTATCCCAAATGATCAGTGAAGTGCATTATTTTTTAAAGAAACTCTAAATGTATGTGGCTGAAGAAAATGGTACAGATATTGTCACTGGAAAAAATATTAGTACCTTCAGATATCCACAAGGACATTACACGGTGAAGATAAGAGGGCAATATGGCTAGCTGCTAGTACAACTACTTGTCAAAAGAAAAGTACTATTCAAACAGATCTAAAGTTTATTGTACTAGAGGGGAATAAAACAATTTTGTTCCAAATCAAATTCTGTAATTATGGAATTGATCAGTTAAAATTTTCATTTGAATTCCTGTGAATCACAATTGAATAAAATTTGACTGAATTTGGATTTATCTTCATCCCATATACAGAATAAGAACTTGTTAAACAAATAAAAAAATATAACTAATTTTGCAAGGATAATGTTTAACCTACTCAAAAGAAAACAATATATGTATCATATAAAGATTTTTACTAATTACAGGTATGTCTACTTAAAAATCTTTTTAGTATTGTAATTTTTAATAGCTAAACATTTCTTTATTCTGTAACTCAGATTGGCCTTCATCTAAACTATCCAAATTAGTATAATTTTACTATAGTTGTACTGTTCATCTGTTTCTATTATATTTAGTAATAGGTATAATGTGGTTCAAACACATATACTCTAGTAAAAAGAAGCATAGCATTAGAATTAGCTATGGGAAAACTGAATTTACATAAAAAATTAGTGGACATAATTCCACCTAAAATTTGTGAGGAATACATAGTTTAGAATCACAAACTTCACTGAATGAAACGAGCAAATATTTTCCAAATAAGAAAGGATAATTGGATAAACTGTGTTTCTAATAGCAATAATTTATATGTTCACTCACTTTAAGGTTTAAGGCTTGCAAAACACTCTCCTCATAACCACCCTATAAGGCAATGTACTATTGCATGTACTCTTAATGAAATTTTGCAGATTAAGAATCTGAACTGAAGTTCAGAGAAATGAGGTAATTTCTCAACATCCTCGTGTCAAAGGTAGGATAAGCCTTTGTTGACATTTTTTTCCGCTGTAAAATGGTGCCTTAACATACCCTAGCTAGGAAAAATCAAGGTTTAAGTGGTTCCAAAATTACAATATATAAAGTCAAATAGTGTGAATAATATCACTTGTAAGAAAAGATATTTTATGCCTAGACTGAACATGCCATGAACATGTTTAAGGAAAGGACTAGAAATGAGTTTGGGTGGATTCTTAAAGTACTCATCCTAGGATGAATTTTTTTGAATCATTCAGCTCTTTTAATGATCTGATTTAATCAAGATGACCAAAAATTTAAATCGTAAAAATCTAAAAATTATCAAACCCAAATGGTTCCTGTGGTCCACAATTATCTTGTAATGGTATCAAGAATTGTTTTGTTTGTCTTGACATTAACCTCACAAGAATAGAAAAATATCCATAAGACTAGTTTCCCTTAATAATTCATCATCCATAGATGCATTTTAACTTTTTCTGAAGCAGCATATATTTTCAACTTAAGCCACCTCTTCAGACAGCAAATTCTGTTGTTTCCTAAATAAATTCTTTAAATATCACTTCATATTATTTACCCTAAATCTGCCCCAATTCTAGCACGTTAGAAGTTGGGCTGAACTTACTAAGTTTGGTTAGTACTTTCTATGGGTGCTGAATTATCAGTCATCGTGACTTTTTCTTTCCAAGAAAGAGTAAAAAGAACTAACAGTTACATAGGTTTCCCTTAAGGTTCAAGGTCCCCTTCCTTCTGTGATGGTGAGCATATTTTTGTGTTCTGTTTACTTAGTTTTGACACACTTGATCATTTGACTTCCATCTCCTATATTATCTCTGATAGAACCTTTTTTATGGCAAGACAGAATTCACTTTGTCATTGAATCCCCAGATTCTCAAACAATGCCACTTTAATAAATGTTTGAAGCAATTAGGTGGCACAGTGGATAGTATTACGCCTGTAATCAGTTCAAAAATTCAGCCTCAGACAATTACAGTGTGACCCTGGGTAAGTCACTTAGCCTTGTTTGTCTCAGTTTCCTCATCTGTAAAATGAGGTGGAAAGGAAATGGCAAACCACTCCAGTATCTTTGCCAAAAAAACCACATAAAGTCACAGAGTCAAACATGACTGGAAAACAACTAAATAGCAACAAATAAATGTTTGCTGATTGCCCCATTTGAACTCACTTGAATTTGCCATCTCTAGGACTTTTCTTCTCAGTATTCATAGCTCTATACCAGTAACAGAACTAATGCCATAAAACTAGTCACCCTTCTCATACCTCTTATGATTTTATAAACTTTAATCAGCTCTCCTTTTAGCCTCAGTCCTTCTACGTTGAGGTCCTAATCTTCTTAACCTTTGCTTTCAAAACAATATCATCTCCATTTCATACCTTTTCATACTGAGTTATTTTTCTTTGAATTTTCTCCAGCACTTACCTTTCTTAAAGTTAAAACCATCAGAACAGTACACAATATTTCAGGGGAGGTAGTCCTCTAGTTTTAGCATAGAAATAGGTTTTGTTGTTTTGTTTTCCATTATCCTTCTTGATAATGTTCAGGATATAGTTATCATTTTTAACTATAGCAGCACACTGGACCTTCAGATTAATGCCTTTCTATAGTTGATAACTGATAGGAAAGGCTACCATTAAAATTAGGATTCATTTTTCTTTACTTTTGGCCATATTGAAATTCATGCACACTTCCCTGCATTTGATCACTGGTCAGATGTTTCACTAACTAAACATGAAGATTTTACCATATCTTTCAGGTCATTTATAAAATTCAAGATCAGAGCCAGCACTAGTATCTGGGCAAAATTCTAAGTTTATAGTGTTCTCTAGATGTAGAGGTTATTTGTAGCAGAATCAAAGTTTCTGGTAACTTTTCCCAGCTTTCTGAATGTCAATCTTCATAGCCATTCACCTTAAGAATTGAAAATCTGAACCAATTACAGCATGTAGTTAAGAAGAAAGAAAAAATTTTAAATTACAATAATTGGAGGTATTACTACTAAAGCATGAAAAATACTTATCTCTTTTTTCTAGCAATCATATCCCTGTCTCGGTCTCTCTCTGTCTCTCAGACTTCCATGTCCAAAAAGCTTAATGTTTTCTTTCCCACTCCTTAACCTGTTATATTCAATTAAGGTTACCAAGTTCTATCAATTTTTCCTTTACCTTTTACATTCATCTCCTTCTATTCTCAATGGTAACAACCAAACAGAAGCCTTCATTACTAATCATCTGAACTATTATAAGTCTTTTAATAAGTTTTCTTACCTTCACTTTACTCACAATCAGTCCTTCAAACCACTGCTAAATAATCTTCCTTATGTATAGATCTAGTAGTCTCAGCAGTTATGTACCAATTAAAATTCAAAGACTGACTGGAAATCAAGGTTCTCCTCTCCCTGGGCATCACTTATCTTTCTGGTCTTATCTGTTGGCTAGTTTATGGATAAGTCAAACTAGAATAATGGTTGACATTCCTACAATGCTTTAAGTTTGTTTTAGAATGGCTTTCCCAACAACCTGATAAAGTAGGTAGTTCAAGTATTATGATTCCAGTTTTACAAGTAAAAAAAAATGGAGCTTAGCGATTTTAAGGACTTTGCCCACAATCATACACTTACTATCATGACTGGTACTACTCTCCTATCTCATGCTACACTTGTGCTTGCAATATCCTTTGCACTAGGAAAATCTCCAGTATTTACTAGCTATATAGCCAAGGCAAATCACTTATTTGAATTTCAGTTTCTTATCTTCAAAACGGTAACAAAATAATGCCCATAGTACCTACCTTACAGCGTTAAGGAAATAAAATAATGTACACTGCTCTACAAAAACAAAGGGCTATCTAAATGTCAGCTATCTAAAACTCAACTCAAAAGTCTTCTCTAAGAACACTTCCCTGATTCCCCTTTTACTCAGTAACATTCTCTAATGGACCTCCAATAGTACTTGCACTTTTCTAATGTACTAATCAGAATTATTTTGTATTATATATCACCATATTCTCTTGCCAGATAATAAGTTCCATGAGGGCAGGAATTGTGTCTCAATTTATTTTTTTAATTTTCTTCAGCACGTAGCACCTACCTCTGCACAATAATAGGTGCTTCATGTTTGATGAATTTGCTGAACTAAAGGGAAAGACAACCTTCTAAGCATGGGCATACAAATTATGTGGAGGTTTGTAAGAAACACTATAATCCTCCTTTTTCAAAGTACTGGAAATAACACTTGGAAACAATAAGATCACTTAAGTCAAATTAATTTTAGCATCTTTTGACCAGAACAGAAATTTAAATATTGTGCCCATTTAACTGTCCTTCACTCTATAAATCAATTTAGGAAGAAGGTAATATAAAATGAACTGTAATATATCTGTCTTAAAATTGTATCTTGTTCTGGTCCCCTAGACTATTCCCTCCCTTTCTAGTTAGTAAATTCTAGCAAGAAATGATATTGCAAAGGGGTACTGGGAAGTCACAACAAGCCATCCCAAAGATCAAAGGAACATAATTTACAAATTGTACTATATATTAACTAAAATGTACATCCTAGTAATATGTGCTGAATCAGGAGAAACCAACTAGGCACTGCTTGTCAAGGCTTCTGCTCTTATGGTATGTAATTCCATACAAAATCCAGACCTCCACGGTTCCAGACAAGCAGAACATCAAAAAGGTGCTGATAATTTTTGAGCTGGTGTGTCCCCCCCACCCCCACAAAAAAAAACCCTATTATAATAGGATGGCAAACTCCTGCCTTCCTCACATCCCATGTCCATCTCCATGGGGCCACACTGCCTAGTGCTCCCAACTTTAATCCATGGTTGTGAGCATACTATCTCTCCCTATCCCATCCTCTTCCCTATCCCATGCCCTATCCCTGAATCTGTCTCTGCGTCACTCTTTGCTGCTTGTTTCTGTTTTATTAAAGTGCCATTTCCTGCTGCCAATCCTCCTGTTTCTTCCCAAAGAACTGGGTGTGCCTGCCCTCATTTCATAATTTTATATTTTCATAAATTATCAGTTCGGCATTGTAATTACTACATGCCATAATCTTTGTGGATATAATCTAACACAACCTAGTCAAATTATCTTCATTTTTCTCTAAAAATAGCAGGAAAGTCTCTTTATCTTAGAGAAAACTTACATACCAAGAAAATTGTAAAAGATTAGTTCGACTCAATAAGCATTTAGTTCTTACTATATGATAAACATACTTGGAGGATAAGGCTATAAAGGAAAAAAAATGAAACAATAACTCCTCAAGGAGTTTATATTCTACTACAGTGAAACAGCATACATAGGTAAGTATCACATATAGAGAAAAACATAAATAGAGGAGACCAGTAATTGAAAGGACAGACCTCAAGTAGGAGGTGGCATTTATTTGAATGAGGGCTTATAGGAAGGTTCCAAGAAGCATAGGTAAGAAAAAAAGGGCATTTCAAGCAATAACCTGAGCAACACCATGGAGGCAGGACATGGAATGTCACAGAAACAAAAAGTAGACTATTTTAACTAGAATACAGAAAGTGTGAAAAAGTAATAAATGAAATGAGTTCAGAAACACAGGCTGGAACCAGATTTTAAAGAGCTTTAAATGAAAAAAGGAGGAGTTTGTGTTTTATGCTGGAGGCAAGAGGAAGTCACAAAGACATTTTGAGCAAGGCAGTGACATGGTCAGAACTATGCTTCAGAAATATCATGTTTGGCAACTTCGTGGGCCATGGATTAGAGAAGAGCTTGGAACAAAGAACTACAAGACTATACCAAGAGTCCAAATGATTCTTTTTTGGGAAACAGGCCCTTATCGGGTCTTTGGTTGAGTGACAGTGCATATGATTTTAATTCATATTTAATACATTTCTTCATTACACGTCCTCTTCCTCAAATGACTGCTTCTGTCAAAAACACCTTTATGACACTCTGGATTTTTCCTTTGCCCTTATCACATTTATATCATACTCAGTTTTGGACTTGCTCATTCATTCATTCTACAAATATTCATTAAGTGCTTACAGAGTGTACAGCATTGTGGCAAGGCGTAAGTACTAATGATAAAGCACAGAGGAGATGAACTCTGCCCTACTTAGGCTTACATTCTAAGGGGGAAAGATCAACAACTATAATGTAACATATCACGCAAGTACAAAAACAAGTGCTCTGTGAGGTTATGAGAGGCAAGCTTCTAATAGAGTAGGGATCATGGATGGCTTCACAGAATTGTTGGCATTCAAAATTGTTGGCATTTAAAAGCAGTTGGGCTTTTAAAAATGAGTAGAAATTTAAAGGCAGGAAGGCCACATTAGGCAGTATAAGTAAAGGCATGGAAGAAAGAAAGATCACAGCTTGTTCAGAGCATGGTTCAGTTTTTCTTGAGCCTAGACTAAACCACAAAGCAAAGTGTGTGATAAGGCTGGAAAGGTAAGGGGACACCACACTGTAGACGGCACTGAATCCCAGGCGCATGAGTTTGAACCGTACATGCAGTATGGAGCCAGTAAAAAGTACTGAACAGAAGAGTGGCATGTGTATAAGGAAGATAATTCTGGCATCAATGAAGTAGCCTAGAGAAAATAACAGAGGCAAGAAACTGTATTAGTAGGATACTGAAATGCTCCAAGTGGATGGTAATTAGGCTTTTAACTAGGATGGGGGCAGTAAGAAAAGTGGAATAAAAGAGATAGCTACAGAGGTAGAATAGACAGAATTTAGTAAGTGATACATAACTTTTGGATGCCAAACTCCTTGAGGATAGGACTAAATAATTTTATTATTATATCCCCAGTCCTAGCACAACACCCTGAAAATAAGCAACGTTTAATAAGCATTTGATGAACTGAAGAGGGCTACTGGGTTTTGTGAAATTGCAACTATATTTATTTACAAGACTACATTATACATAAAATGCATGTGTATGAAATTTGAAAGAGAGTAACAAAGAGTAACAAAACTTTATAAAGTATTAATGATGAAGATGTAATGGACTCAAAATACTTTCTTGGTTTCTAAATATTTCTAGTGACATATAACACAAGGTTATATGTTTAATTGGATGTCAATGTGCAAAAATGTATCAGTATTTCATTGTTCAGCATCTTGAAGTTAAAACATTTCCCTTCCAAAGTAAACTACTTGAGATGTTAAAGTTTTGTCCAATCAAAACAAGAATAAACTATTGTACTGTCAAAAGGATAAAAGAAAAACAATGAAAAATATAAAAGAATATTGAAATTATAGTTTGAGCTAGAAGAAACTTGAGAAACAATCTCATCTAACCACCTTAATTATTTTACAGATGAGGACTAAGTCTCAGAGAAGTTAAGTGATTTACCCATACAACTAATATGTCAGAAATGAGATTTGAACCAAGGACTTCCCACTACACTGGTTATTCCAAGTCTAACAGTCTAACCACTTTATACCAAACTTAAACTTTCACTTAAATCAAAACAATATGGAAAACATTAAAGTATTTTAGAAATATTTTAAAGAAGCCAGAGAAATTTTCTTGAATCACCTTTGCTAAATTTTTTTTAATATGGTAAGCTGTTGGATTTTACAATTTTTCTTTTGTTACAGAAATTTGTATTACCAAAATGATGACACATTTACATTAAAGGTTTCTGATAAACAGCAAATCTCTTAGCTATGAATGAGTAAATTCCTGGTAGCTCTTACTACTAACAGACCAAGAGGGAAAAAAGTCATAAATTTCTAATCTAAAAATCTGCATTGCTTCTCAATACTATCTTTGGGTTGGTAATAGTAAATACCTAAAAACAAAATCAGAGGTACCGAGTTAGCAAGAAAAATATTAAATTAGGACATCCAAATCCCAAACTGTGTATGTTTTTCCTGAAGTGCATATTCATGAGCTGACAGTAGAGCCAGGCTGGCTGCTTTATTTCACTGTGGTTGTTTACCTCATGCTGTCAAGTATGGATTTTGACACTCAACAGTATTAATATTGCTATTTCTACTGATATAATTAGCAGCGCTATAAATAATACCTAAGCCTGCCGTATCTAAGCATATCATTACAATAAAAAAAAAATTAGGGTTTCCTTTTTGTAGTACAATGTCTTGGAAACACAGACTTATGGCTCCAAAACCCAAAAATGACCTCCTATACCGACGAAATTACTGAACAATGTTGCCCTGTCAATAGAGACTACTGTTTTGTGTATGACTCCATTAAACAAACTAGTTTATATTTGTTTGAAACTAAAGTTTCTCACCAATCTGCTGTTTCAATTTCACATCACACCATATTGTACCTAAAACAGGCAATCTGGATTTCTGTTGCTACATTTTTTTTTTCAAACAGCTCAGGATTTGGTTTTCAGTATAAGGTTTGAACATTTAAACCAAAAAAATTAGACATCTAAAACTCACAATGTACAGTCACTTATAAAATTTCTAGGAGATGGAATACTTGTACAATTTACATGATGAAAAACTCCAATAATTTTAATATTTTCTTTATATCAAATCATGTCACAATGACTTTATTTAAATCTAAAGAAGATTCATTCATAAAACAGAGGTATGTGTGTCTGTTTCAGTGCAAATTCAATACAAAAAATTTGATGGGCAAAACAAAATGACAATACAATTCACAAGTTTGTGAAAATTTTGGACTAGTTATTAAACCTTTCTTTGTCTGTATCACTTGACAGATGGTTAGCCCTCACACAGCCTAGTATGTCTGGCAAACAAATTACTGTGTTCTAGCCAGCAACACCCCAAAAAATTGATTTGAAATACATTAGACATTCTTACACTTACCTTAGAAATATGAATATTAATGCAATAAAATTGACCATTGCTAGTTTATTTTTTTTAAATGGCAAATATAGTTTTACTTCTATCTCATCAGGACTTTTTCTTGAGTACTCTGAATCTTTCTTTCTTAGGAATTCTTCTATGAATTAAATATACTACTAGGTTCTATATCCTTTAGGTTTCATTCTGAAAGGAGGGGAGGAGTGCAAGCTTATTGGCTCTTTTCCCCCTCTAAAATCCCAAAGCAACATTTTAGTAAAATAAAAAATCATTATTAGTTTTTTAAAAGAGTAATTTATCTTTATGCTGCTCAAATTAAGGTTCTAATACTAATAAAAAAAGCTAAACAAAGTCATGTGGGAATTTGGTTGCATTCCACGTCATGGATCAGAATGTAGGATCTGAATTTTTTACCAGTACTGAAAACTGTTTATTTTCTAGCTCCTAATATACATATAGAACAACCATCCTTATATAGGACAGAAATATTTTCTAGTACCTATTTAACAGTTCTATACTAAATATTCTTTAACTTTTTGCTTTAAAAAAATCTATTGTTTCACCAAGACATCCCAATAAAGTTATAAAGTCTTATTTTTCTTCCAAGTCTTCCTATTTATAGCTTTCAGATGTTGGTGAGTGTATACAAATATCCAGAGGCAACTTCAATATGCTCTAAATTACATTAATATGTACTCTTTCTGGAAGAGGTGATTGCTTCCAAATTTGCATAGAGGGATCTCTTCTAGGTACAAAAATAAAAATGCAAGTTCTCCTCAGCATGGAGACATAATAAAGTTAGGCAACCAAAAAGCTGAATATATATTTGGTTAAGTAAACTAGTACTCCCAAAACTGCAACAGAGAAAGATGGCTTAGAATTAAACCTTAAATTTGAAATCTGTGAATTGCTTTAGAAAGGGCACCCAGTATGTTAAGCAACAAACTTAGCATTAAATTATATATTTTTACACGCAAGTCATCAGAAAGTTTCTTTCTCATACAAAACTGGGATTTTTACATCTACAGAGTAAATGATTAAATTTAACATGATGCTACAATCTTCTATAAGGTTCCTCCTGAATTCAAAACTGACTAATAAATCAGTGAAGTACCAATCTAATGCTTTTGTAATTTTTAAAAAAAAAAGGTTTAAATAACAGAATTTTTGCAGGCCTCTGTTTCCCTCTCTAGTCAGTGTCCTCTATAAATTAATTACCATGTTTCTATCTCTTCTAGATGAAGCCATCAATGAAGTTTTTAAGGACCTAATTTTTCAGAAAATTTTTCAACAACAATTCTAATGAGAAAAATATGATATTCTGGTTCTAATTGTATCTCTATGAAAACCACAAGCCTCTACAGTAAATTCCAAGACACAAGGAATTTTATATAAAAATAACATTTTATTCATTTGAAATACACATGAAAATATAAATGAAGGTCTATCAGTCAGTCAAAATGAACTACTGAGATTTTCTAGAAATTTTTAATGCAATAAATAGTTGATATATTTAATGAATAAACTACATGGCAAATGAAAAACTTCAATCTCAACCACTTAATCAAGATTTTTCAAATAGCATCTTCAAAAGCAAAGAACTTGCCTAAAATCTTACTCCACTAAGTACCCCGAATATACATTTAAAAAACGATTCCACAAAATCAAGAAGGGTAATTCATGAAGCTTTACTCAGGTTTCCAATTAAATGATTTTAAAAAATTCTTGTATTAATTTTCATGCTGAAGTAGTTCTTCCATTTTTATATTTAAAGTCCTTTATATGTACTTAAGTGAACTTTCCATACTTTTATTAAAATAACCTAATTATTTTCAACTATTCCAATCTTTTCTCAAAAGATCCATTTTAATTGAAAGGTTTTCTGGAGATTCTAACTATGGAAATGAAATAACTTATGTTAAGTTACTTTGTCCAAAGATGTTCCTTGCTTCCAAAAACAGTCACACTTAAACAACAGACACAACTGTTGAGATACTTATGTGCTTCAAAAGGAGTATCTAACTTCCTGACATTGGCATATTGGCAACACATCAACTAGCAGTTCAATTTTCAAACTCAACTACCAGGCAGAAATATTTTATTTCCCTGGCTTCCCTTAAATACTGATTTCAGTAATAAGAGTCAGCAAATGTTGAAAGACTCAACAGTGCTCCACTAATTTAAAAATGAGCAATATATGAATTTTCTTGGTATTAGTAGCAGTCTTCAAGCACTGGCATCTCAGCCGGCCAGTTCCTCTAAGTTCAGAGATTTCTTCCTGGACATGGATAAGATGAGCAAATGCTTTTTAGAAAACTGTGTTAGACTACAATCTTACCCCCTTTAAGTATCCCTCCTTTTTACTCCTAAAACCAAAGTGGCTTCTACAAGATGAGATACAGTTTTGCATATGGATATTCAAAAGTATGTTACCTGATGTCCACATGAAACTGAACTGAATTCAAGAGTTTGGTTTTTTTTAGATAAAATCTAAAATCAGAACCCCTACTTGTCCAAATAATCTAAATGAACAAAAAGTTTCTGCAAAATTCACACTGTCATCTACTTTTTTTTTAAGGGATAACAATCCTTCCCCTACAATAAATAAAAAGTGCAATGGAAAATATACCCACTATTTTAAGGCTTAAACCTTGAACACTGAAGTGTATGACCAATAATTCACCAAGCACAATTTCAAGTTTTTTAAAGAAAAGACTCTTTTCTGAGGGCAGAGTGGTGGTAGGGAAGAAACAGCATCAAAACTTTCAAAGTTTATAACTAATGCCAGTCAAAAACTTCCATTGTCATTTAAGACCACTTAAATTGTTTTTTCTCCTGTAATTATAATTTCACCTGAAGTAGTAATGCAAAAATCCAAACAGAAAATTAATCTTGAGCACTGAAGCACATGTTGCATATTTAGGATTAAGTACCATATAAGAAAGCTGCCCATGAAAACCTTACTTATCTATAAACAAATGTTGACCTGTGTGTATGTATGCCTGTATTCAGTATTTTTAATTTTTAACTTATACATTTAATAAACTCTATAGATCCCAAATTGTTTAATAATTAAGAGAATAATTTCAATAATTTACTCCTCATGCATTTACTGTGGCACTCTTTAAAAAATCTGTCTTCATATTCAAGGCAAGTCATTAACTATAGAATTTCAAAATCAATTTAAAATTCAGGGTTGAATTTGGTGGCTTAATTTGCTCAGCTGAAAGCAAATGATACTGATGAGAAATCTTAACACTTGTAAAAATGTATGGGAGTTTTAACTAGCTAGGCAGTCAAAACTATTTTTAAAAAATGCTTCCTTAAGGTCTCTAGGAATCAGTTCCTCATCTGTAAAATGGGGGGTGGGAAAAAGGTTGGACTTGATCAATTCTCAGGTTCTTTCCACCTCTAATTGTACGATACTGTGGGTCCAGCATTTTATAGGTTCAGCTCAACTTGGATCAGTACTGATTTATAAGAAATTAATGCTTTTCAAGCTTCCAAACCACTTCCTGCTTCACCTTTTTTTTTTTTTAAACTGGAGAGCTGTCATCTGGCGACTGACCCCATTCAACCCAGTACAGCATGCGAGATTGATGGATTGCTGCACTAGGTAGTGTCGATGTAGGCCATATTGTGTTTTTCGTTTATGTTTATAGTTTATGTGTGTGCCTAGCATATGTTTGTGCAAGTGTGTTTATCAATACAACTTTTACAAAATCCCTGCCTCCTGCCTTTCCCAGCATCATTAAAAGGGATAACAGCTTCGGGGGTGGTGGGTGGAGAGGGAGAATAGGAATCAGCCACATACATAGTCAGAAATGCATTAAAGAAGGGCAGAAAAAAAGAAGCCTATCAAGTTCCAAAAGGTCACATTTCGGGAAATAAGACTGCCATTCTTGCCCGCACTCGTCACGCGTATGCATACGTGTGTCCCTTTCAAAGAATCAAGTACAGAAGCATAAAGTCAGAAAGCCCTATTATTCCACTCTGGCCGGGGAAGCGAAGCCGGGGCTGGTGGTTCCACTACCTGGGGAGGTTCCAGCGGCTTCGGGGCGGGGGAGGGGGGAGGGACGCGGGAGCGCCCTCCGGCACCCAAGTTCTCTGAAGAGGCGCTCCAGGGACCGAGGGTGCAACCCAGGAGAAGGGGAAGGGGAAGGGAGGCGGAGGGGATGGAAAGAAAGGTTTTAAAAAATAAGAAGGCAGACACTTTCCGGCAGCTCCTCATTTCAGGACGCTGACGGTCGCTCCCCTTCCCCCAGTCTCTCTGCTCTTCTCAGAGGCAGCTCCAGAGGCCGGGAGTAGCGCAGAGGGAAACAAGCCACAAGTTTGCAGCTGGGAAAAGACCCCTCCCTCTTCCTAGGGACCCGCGGGCAGCGCCCCTCCCCCCGCGACCTCGGAAAGCCGCTCCAAGCGCGCTGGGGAGGGAGAAAGGGGGCCCAGGCGCGAGGGGGGCGGGGTGAGGGGCGCGCGCGCACTCTCCCAAGTGCCCCCCCCGCGACCGCCCGCCCCAGGCCGCCGCCACTCTTTCCCACCAACACACACTCACACACACACTCGCACACCCCGCCTCGTCCCGTTCCTTCCCTCTCGCGCCCCACCTCTCGCTTAAAAAAGTAACTCGAGGACGGCTCTCCACTCCCCCTACCCACTCCCCAACAAATGAGAGTTCGTGGCGTTACCTCCTCGCGCTCTTTAATCTTCTTTCCTCAACTCCTAAACTAACCCCCCCATTCCCACCCCCGCCCCTACTTTTTCAGTAAACACCGCGCATTGGCCGCTGGAAGACGAGAACCCGCCCCTCCTCCCCTCTACGGGTCGGCTTTCACGCCACTCCGAGAGCGCTCAGCCAATGATAACGGAAGGGCCAGCGTGAGGGTGACGCCCATAAACAAAATGCACACTCCCCCCCCCTCCTCCTACCGCCTTCTCTTTTTACTCCTCCCTCCTCCCCCTCGCTCTCTCCCCGCCTTTCATCCCTCGCTTTCCTCATCCCTAGCACCGTCTATTGGGTAAGCAGAGACCCAATCCGCTATTTCACAAACTCAGTGGCGCAGGCGGACGTCAGTCTAAGCGAGGCTGCTCTGGGATTGGCCAAGGCTCTTTCCACCTTCCCCCACGAGGCGCCTTCGCCCACTCTGGAGAGGTCAGGCGCATCTCGTTGTTCAGTGATCCCTGAGGCGGACGGTTATTGGTTGAGCGAAGCTGTCAGACAGCCTGGGATCGGATTGTGATTGGCCAGAATGGACACCATCAGGTTTGGTTGTCTATTTCCCCCGTATTTTCCCCGCCCTATCTTCCCCCCGCCCCCATCCTTCTCTCAGCTGCTTTTACTTTCTACGCATTTCTATTTCCTCCTTTATTTATTTATTTGTGATAAACTTAAATGACCCGGCGGTGGAGGCAGGACGCGGGGCGGGGGCTGGCGGTGACGGACGGCAGCTCAGGCCCAATCGCCAAGGGAGATGTGCACTGAGGGGCAGCGGAGGTGGCCAGTGGGAGGCAGGTGTCTGGGGCTACTCGGGTCCTATCGGGCTGGAAAGCCCCAGCGGAGGCGGCGGTTACCCACCGTCTGGCGCGGTGAACTGTGTGTGAGGAGGGAAGGGCCGGTGGGGGAGGCGCTGTCGCCGCAGATTCTCGTGGCGACAGCGGCGGCGGCGACTGCATGGAAGCTGGCACTGGGGAGACGGGGGCAGAGGAGGAGACGCCGCGGGCTAGGGGAGCTAGCTTCGGGAGCCTTGGCGGATTTTTCTCTCTCTCTCTCCCCCCCGCCGTCTCACCCCCAGACCCGGCGGAGAAGGCAGTGTCACCTTCCGCGGCCTCTGCGCGCACGACCCGAGCTCGCCCTCGTCCCCTTGTCGCCCCCTGTCGGGCAGCGGGGGAGGCGCAGGGGGGAAAGTTGATCTTTAATGCAAGGAGGGCTTCATGTTTTGTATTACAGTCCGTCTTATTATTTAAAAAACGTTCTATTATTAATTCCTTAGCCAAGTCTCATCCTCCTAATGGAAGAATGAATAGTGCCAGATGCAAAAAATTGGATTCTCATTTTCTGTTTGTATCTGAGTTTTCTATATGTATCAACGTGATAATGGACCAACTTAAAATTGTGAAATCCCTGGTCTAACAAGTTCTAAATTTGATTTTTGTACTAATAGAGACCTGCAGTCTGAGCTAACTCTGGTTACTTGACCCTAATTTAGTCCTATGATATGTAATAAATGTTTATCATATAAATCATAGATATATCATATAGTAAATTGATTTAAATTCGTGTTAAGACCAAAGGACATTTTTAGCAGAGAGGAGATCTCCCTAAGTGGCCTGGGCTGGAGAGGACCTGCTCCGAGGCCGCGCCGGACCTGGGGCCCTGCATCAGAACAGGACACGTCTGTGGATTCCAGTTTGCTGTTTGTTTTTCCCCTTTACACCTTTTCTCCGTAAGGTCTTCTTATCAGAGGGGATTTGGTTTTGTCCAAATGTTCTCAAAGGGGCTTGCCCCCTCCTCTTTTGTCAAAGGGCCTGTCCATCTTCCCCCTTTTTCTCTCATATTATTCCTCGTAAATCCCATCGTTGGAAACCCTTGATGGAGCGTGTTTGTCATATCAGCGATTTTTGAGAACACGACTCTCAAGAATCAGATGGGCAAATGTGAGAAATGATTATTAGTAACTGATATCTTGGGGAGATCCAGGGGCTCTCCCCTTCTTGTAAATTCCCCCTTTTAAATGAAAGTTAAGATTTTCCTCCGAAGGATATTACTGATAATGAGACTATTAACTCTCTAGATCTTGGGCAGACCCAACCCTGCAAGGAATTTCACCTATGGTGGGGTTGGTATGGAGATACTTTTCCTATCCAAGAGATACTAGATCTTTCATTTTAATATAGCCCCGGTCGGATCAGGTTAACCAGTTAGGTTTGATTGCTGTTTGATGGACTACCAGCTGTTTTGAAGGGTATGTAAACTGTGAGTCTGCTGCCATGACTGTCTTCGATCTGAAAGAGAAGGCCAAATGACCTTATTAATAAAATAACTAAATTACCCAGAAAAAAAGAAGAGGGGAAAAAAGTTTATAAATGTACTTTGGATGAGGCCTCCCCACCCCTACACACAAGCATTTGCTGGGGTCCAGTCATTTTTCTTTTTTCTGGACTGTTCCCCTTAAAGGGGGAGGCACTGGACAAAGCCAACTTGTCTGCAGGCTTCAGTTTGCTTAATAGAATAAATAGAAGTGTTGGACCCCCCAACTCTTATGTCCTCAGAGTTCCAGGGGTTTCTAATTCTATTGGTCTCACCCCAAATCTGGCCTGTTTCTCCCAATATCCATTCCCAGTGCTCTCTGCCCCAAATATCATTTTTCCAATGCTAGTTACTATCTCCTCAGTATCATTTAACCAGTGGGTATCATCGATAAGCAATTAATACAGATTTTTCCAAAGGAGTGTTTATTGAGAAAAAAATAGCAAAAACTGAAGTAGAAACAAACACCCCAGGCCTCCCCTAAATTGTGAACATACTTCTTTCTACTAAGCTAGGGAAAGTGGGCTCAAACTTGAAAAAAGTTGCTACAAAAGTTCCTCCCACCAAGTTTACTTCCAGATGCTGCAGAAAACCTCCTAGCAGAAATCTCCCCAGAGACATGCTGGCAGCTTACCTACCATAGCCTCTGCCATGGGCTCTCTAGTTAATTGAAGTCTGGTAACTCCTGCAACCTTTTGAAGCTCATGGTTCCTGCCTGGTCCTCAAACAGGATTTTTCCTTCAGCTAAAATCCGGAAAGAACAAAGTGTCATGTTTAGAACTGCCTTTCAGCCTGAGGGAAATAGCTCCCCAACATAGAGGCACAAGCAGTTTCTAATTCAACAGGGAAGAGAGCTAGATTTTGCCTGTCCTTGCCTTTTGTATGTACACTCAGTTCTGGCTAAGCAAGCAAAAGGTAGTCAGTGGACAGGAAATAGGCACAGAATGTATTAGCATGATCTGCATCTGTGACCTCTCCCCACTATTCTGCAGCATGGTGAATTTCCAGAAGTAGGCTTCTGAAGACTTAAACTGATGTGACACCAGGCTGAGTATATTGTGCATAATCCTGACTTGGGCTCTTATTGTCCAGTCTCCCCTTCCTCTTACATATATAAAAAGGAGTTGAATTAGAAGGCATCTCAAGTGCTAACTCTAGATGTATGAATGTATTGGACTAGTAATAGCTGACTTTTCAGAGTGCTTAAGGTTTGAAAAGCACTTTGCATATATTATTCTCACTTGATCCTCACTTGTGAGGCAGGTGCTATTATCTGCAGTTTATAAATGAGGAAACTGAGGCTGAGAGAGGATGGCTAAGAGACAATTAGGCTATTTAAATAGTCCAGGTCAGAGGTGATGAGGGGCAGAACTAGAGTGATGGCTATGTGAGTGGAGATAAGGGAAGGTATACCAGTGATGATGCGGACCCAAACATAAAAGACAAGGTTTATTAACTGATTAGATATGTGGAATGAATGAGAGCAAGGAATCAAGGATGACACAGGTTGTGAGGATGAACCTGGGAAGATGGTAGTGCCCTTGACAATAATACAGTTCAGAAGAAAGGTGGTATGGGAGGAAAATGAGCTCCTTTTTAGACATGTTGAATTTGAAATACCTATATGATTTCCAGTTCAAAATGTCCAATAGGCAGTTAATTGGAGACTAGGGATGGTTATATAGACCTGAGAATAATCAAGAGAAATGACAATTGATCCTATACTAGCTGATAAGGTCACTAAATGAGACAGTATAGAAAGAAATGAAAATTGGGCGCAGGACAGAAACTTAGTCAACCATAATTAGTGGCTACAACATGTATAAATAAGCAAATGAGACTAAAAAGTCAGATAGGTAGAAGGAGAACCAAGAGAAAGCTGTGTTACAAAAACCTATAGAGTGTGTCCAGGAAGATAAGGAGATCAACAGGAGTTGAGGAGAACAAGGATTAAGAAAAGACTTTTTCAAAAAATATTTTTTAATTAAGTGTTCTTAGTAATCTCTCTCCCACTAACTCCTCTCCCCAACCAAGTAAATTTAAAAACAACAGAAAATCAAAACCTTCATTACATAATTGAATGATCTGAGAAGAAAAATTCTGATACTGTCAAAAAAATATGTCTCCTGCATTTTAAGTTCATCCCTTTATCAGGAAGCGAGTGGAGTTTTGACTTATGATTTATCATTGTTTTGATCAGGGTTCTTAAGTCTTTCAAAGTGGTTTTTCCTCCCATAATGTCATTCCACAATAAATTGTGATATTTCTTCTCTCTTAATTTTGCATCAGTTCATAAAGTTCTTCCTAGTTTTCTCAGAAATTGTCCCTTTTATTATTTTTTATGAAACAGTATGCTATTATATCCATATGATACTGTTTGTTTAACTGTGTGTGTGTTCATCCTTCGTTGCCAAAGAAGACCATGCCATCAGAAAAATGACAACATGACTTGCACTTGACTTTGTTTTGAGTGAGAGAGGGCTGTGCAGGTCACCAGCCTCACTTCTCCTTCAGAACCATCTGAATCCAATGACCAGAGATTCATCAGGATGACTGGAGGTGACCCAGGACAAGGCAGTTGGAGTTAAGTGACTTGCCCAAGGTCACACAGCTAATTAGTGTCAAGTGTCTGAGGTGAGATTTGAACTCAGGTCCTCCTGACTGCTGCACTGGTACTCTATCCACTGCACCAGGTAGCTGCTCCAATTTGTTTAACTGTCTCCAAATGAAGGAGACTCCCTTAGCTTCCAGTTTGGGGCTACCACAAAAAAAGCTGCTATAAATATTTTTTGTACATAATAGAGCCTTGAGAAATTGCCATTAGTTTCTGAGAGAAGATTTGAACTTAGTCTTTAGACTCAAGTCTACTGTCTTAACTACTACACCACCTAGCCAGTAGCAATTCTACTTTGCAAGATTGCAGAGAGGAAAACTGGAAGGGATTTTATCAATCCAATTTAGGAATTTAGATACTTAAATGGATCTAGGATCTCATCAGCATTGGTGTTTTCCTTCTTCTCCTCAACCCCCAATGAAAACTGTATTTAATTCAAAATTAAAATTATAGCTCATGGCCAGTTTTTTTGTTTGTGGTTTTCAGAGTCCAGTGATTCTTAAATTAACTTTCCTTCTCCTGTTTTTCATGTCAGTTGCTTTTGATAGTTGATAACTTATAAAGTTCTCATCTTTCACCCTTTTGACTTTGTTCTAATATTTCTTACATAGTTTAACTTACTGATTGGTTTGCTCTGTTCTTTTGTTTTAAGGTGTCCTCTACTTGGGTAAAATTTTCCACCATCTGTTCTAAGTTGTTTATTTTTCCAAGGGTGCAAATTTTATTCTTTATATCTTGTTTCAACTCTTCCTTTATTTATTCCATCACCTTTTGGAGATCTTTGAGCTAATACATTATGTTTTTTTCTTCTGGGATTCTTCTTGTAATATTGACTATTTTTTCTTCTTCTGGTATTTTATCTTGGGAATACTATTTATTCATTTCATTTTATTAGCGGTTTTATTCTGTATACTCATGTCTTCAGTCATAGTTTCTATATTAAGATTTCGTTTCAGGGCCAGACCTTATGCCTTGTTGCAATTTTGGATGAAGTAACAAGGCCCTACCCTTTCTGCAGTTCACATATGATGTTCTGTAACAGTTCTGGATAATGTGATTGAGTCTTGGTCTCATCTTCTTTAGTTGCATTGTGTTTAAGTTATTTGGTTTTTATGTGATGAATTTACAGCTCCTTAAGAATAAAGATACTGAAACTTTCCAAAACCAGTGGATGAAATATTGAACTTTAAATGTCGAATAATAAATTATTTTACTTAATATTTTAAAAAGAAATTGTCATTACCAAAAAATTGGAGCACTTAATATTCAACCTACTAACCAGTCACTCCATTCTTAGAAATTGGTCCTTAGACAGTAAAATAAGGCCATAACCAAGATTGTACCTGAAACCTTTTGAACATTGAACCTATGAGAATTTATGCTATTTTGGCATAGTCTTTGAGAACCCTGAGGCACTGTCATCCCACAATGTCCCCCAGTCTTTTCATTTCTACAGTGACAGTGGTAGAATGTCAATGGGTGTGTGGAGGAAGGGTGCCAAGAATCATCCTATTTTTTGATTATTTATCAATGTTAGCTATAGATACTGTAAATTTGAGATCTTTATCCAATCACCACTGAATTGACATGTATTGGAAGAAATGTTCCACATCAAATATTGATTGTTTCATGATAATTGCTCCCTCCAAAAAGTTCAACTAAATGAAAAGATTGCTCACAGGTTCTTCTTGAGAGGAACAGATAAAGGAGTTGACAGATTTGGTTTCATTGTTCATCTTAACTAAGTCAACAAGAAACATCATTTCATAGGATATTTGAAAATTGTATTTTGTAGCACTCATGATAAACACATGTAAAAGGTCTACCAGTAAAATAGCTGAAGCTTATGCATCAATATCTATTACAGAGAACGAAGTAGAAAAGATGTTTAATTCAACAAAATTCAATAAATATTTATTAAGCATAATATTTATGTTCCAGGCACTGCTCAAGGCACTAGGGATGAAAATATAAAAACAAAATCTACCCTACCATCAGGGATCTTACATTCCACAGGGAAAAATACAAAATGTACATGGGTAAGTAAATATGTGTAAAAATTAATGAAAAGTTATTTCAATAAAAAGTAATTTCAAAACAATTTCAATAACTTGACAAGATTTCCAAAGCATTTCCTTTGTTACTCTGCAAAATAATGAACGCAAAGTACAATGGTAAAAAATATGATTGGGGACAGAAGCTTGTAGTTTACTCAGAAACCTCACTACTATATTCCATGAATACTTTGTACTTGAAGAAAATCAGAGGACTCTATGGCAAGCACAGAAATCACCCACACACATGCATGCATGCACACACACACACACATACACATACATACTTAGCTGTATTTCAACAGGCATAAAATTGTTGGTTACTGATGTGTTATATCAGTCAACTTTCTGTGTGCAGTCAGCCCAGCCACTAGATGAATGATCAAAACACTGAATTTAAATAAAAACTAAAGGCAAGAAGACACTGAGAATGACTGCTCCAGCTTTTTTCTGAACTATACAAATGAACTACAGATATTTTTTAAAGGAAATGGTAATTGCAGATATTTATTACCACTTCCTAGAAGTTTAGCCAATGTAAAGCAGTCATTACAAGAAGAAAGCCAAAAGACCCCAGAAAATGTCATAGCCAGAAAGCACTTGCTTTTGCCAAATGAAGAGAAATGGCAGCCAAGAGAATGAATACAGATTCATCTGTAAATTATTATGGAGGAGGATGGGAGAAGATCATGAGCAGAATCAGCTTATAAAACCATGAAAAGTAATGAAAACCAGTCTAGGGAGGTTAGAAATACAATATTATGGCCAGACTCAGGGTTAGAAAGATGGAAGTCCAATTTGTGCTGTTGAGACATACTGGCTGTGTGACCCTGGGCAAATTACCAAACCTCTCCATGTCCCAGGTGACTCTCTAGGACTACAAACCATAGAACAGTTACTGACCTGTATTCATAGAAGGAATTTCTTCAAAGAGAGTGATTTATATCGATGAAATGACCAGTTTGGACCCCAAAGTAAAGTCTAAAAAAAGCTTGGCATGAGTTCTGAATGACTCACATCATTACAAAATCATTCATAGATGAAACTCGCAAGAGGATGATAGACAGCAAATGTAATAAGTTTCAATAACAACCTGTTTTCTCCATCATTAACAGGAGAATTACCGCACTTTCACACTTGAACTCTTAATATCTAAATCCCTGAAGTGCTACACCAAGGAGTAGAGATGGTACTTAGTAAATGAAGGCAGGCAGAGATATTAAATGGAATATAAGTAAATACCAGCAAAATTTATGCTTAAGGTGACACTATTTTGAGAGCATTGAGGGATTATAAGATAAATGAGGAAAGGAAGATATCACAGAATGGAAAAATTTACCTTTGGTATTAATATCCACTCCCAAAGGAAAGGTGGTGAAGTAAGGCAGAGGATTACCTGGCTTTCCCAAATCCCCCACAAATAACTTAAAATAATACCTCAAAATAAATTTTAGAGCAACAGAAATTATTAAAAGTCAGAGTAAATTAGTTGTCCAGCTGAGGACAGCTTGGGAGGACATTAGGAAAGATCTGACTTCCCAGCTTGGTAGTCTGACCCAATTGAAGTGCAGATCCTACTAACTCAACAAATAGGGGGAGCTGTATAGGTGACAGCCTTAGCTTTGGGAGCTTTTGCCCTACAGATGGTATGGGGGTTCAGCAGCTGGTCAGGGTAGGATTGTGGGGCCCTTTCACTGGGGCTGGATGTAAAGCCCAAACATATTGACCAGAAATGGTTCCAGGCTGTGACTATTGGAGAGGAGTGAACACGTGCTGGTAAGTTTAGATGCAAAGGGGCAGAGGCCCTGTTGGTTGTGGTCACTGGCAGGACAATGGAGCCCCTGCTTTCTGTTCCAGAGCAGAGGAGCAAGTTAACCCTTGTAACTACCTGAGAGACTACAGAGAGCTAAAATGTGGTGGCAGCAGTTCTGAGGACCTTGGTCATGGCTCTGGGGCAGAGAGACATATAGACCAAAGTCTGAGCCAGAGGAGCAGTGATCATATCTAGCCTTGAATTATAGAACATTAGAACAACCAGAAGTTAAAGGCCCCCAGACAGAGCTCAGAAAATGACAGTACAAACCGCTCCCCCCAAACCTGAAGCCTGAGACGTTATTCCCCAAACTTTGGGAGTAGAGACAGACTCTAAAGTTAACAGCCAAGGAACAGACTTTTTAAAAACACAAGTAAAAGATGGTGAAAGAACCAGAACATAGATAGCTACTATGGTAATGGAGAAGATCAGAGTTCAAACTCAGAAGAAGACAAATGAGCTTTCTATTAAGCTTCAAACACAAATGTAAATTGATCAGAAGCCCAAAAAGAGTTTTTAAAAAGGAATTTAAAGATCAGAGAGGTTGAGGAAAAGTTGGGAAAATAAGAGTAATGTAAGAAAAGCAACCAAATTATAAAAAGAAAGTCAACTAATGGGAAAGAAATTTTAAAACTTGCCAAAGAAAATAACTCCTTAAATTTAGAATTGGGCAAAGGGAGGTTAATAACATCCAGAAATAATAATAATAATGAAAAGAGTGAAAAAATACAGAATGTGAAGCATTTTATTAGAAAAACAACTGACCTAGAAAACAGATCAAGGAGAGAGAATATAAGAATTGTTAGACTATTTAAAAATTATGATAAAAAAATTTAGATACTATACTTCAAGAAATGATTAAGGAAAATTGCCCTGAAATTCTAGAACTAGAAGCCAAAATAGAAATTGAAAAAAATCCACTTATCACCATCTGAAAGAGATCCCGAAATGCAAATTCACAGGAACATTTTAGCTGAGTTTCAAGTTTCCCAGATCAAGAAGAAAATGTTACAAGCAAGTAAGAAGAAATAATTTAAATATTGGGGAGCTACCATCAGGATAACACAAGATTTAGCAGCTTCTACATTAAAAAAAAAACAAAACTGAAGGGTGTGGAATATAATATTTCAAAGAACAAAGAATTTGGGTTTAAATCCAAGAATAACCTATCCAGCAAAGCCGAGTATAACTCTGCAAAGAAAAAAAAAATAGATGTTTGATGAACTAAAGAACTTCCAGATATTCTTAAGGAAAAGACCAAAACTGAACAAAAATTTGACTTACAAGAATCAGGAGACACATAAGAAGGTAAACGTGAAAAATTAATTGTCAGTGATTTAATAAGGTTAAAATGTTTACTTATGTGGAAAAGTGATATTTGTAAACTCTTATGTTTACATACAAGAATGTTGTTGTTACTAAACTAGTTTGAAAGAGTATACATAGATTAAAAGCTTGGGGTTGAATTGATTACGATAGGATGATCCCAAAAAATAAAATTGGACATGGAGAGGTAAAATGGAGCAAACTATCTCACACAAAAGTGGTGTGAATGGAAGAAATGTTAGAGGGGAAGGTAGGATGGAGGGTGGGTAGTGTGGAACCTTATTTGAACTGGGTCAAAGAAGGAATAACATGTGTTATGTGTTAAGGTACAAAAGTTTTCTTTACCAAGAAGTAGAAGGGCAAGAGGATAGAATAAGGTTGAGACTTTTAGAAGAGTGTGAGGATTAAGAAAGTGATACTCAGAGGTAAATAGATTTCTGAGAAGGAATAGGGTTAAAGAGGAATAGAAGGATAGTAAGGAAAAATAGGATGGAGGGAATTATACAACTAGTAATTATAACTTTGAATGTGAATGAACTCATCCATAAAACAGAAATGGAGAGATAGTAAAATGGATTAAGATCCATAACCTGACAATATATTGTTTACAAGAAACACTTGAAAATGATACATGCACACATTCACACAATAAAGGGCTAGAAAAGAATTTATTATGCTTCAACTGATGTAAAAGAAAAAACGGGGAGTAAAAATGATCCCAGACAAAATTAAAGCTAAAACAGATTTAACTACATAGATAATGAAGTAGTGTCAATACTAAACACATAAGCACCAAATGCAAACATTCAGATTTCTAAAGGAAAGGATAAATGAATTACATGTGGAAATAGATAACACATATATAATAGGGGGAAATTCAACCTTCCTCTCTCAGAACTAGATAACTCTATCTGAAAATAAATAAGAAAGAAGTCAAGGAGATGCATAGAATCTTAAATAAGCTAGGTATTTTGGACATCTGAGAGAATTGTATGGGAATAAAAAGGAATGTACCTTTTTCTCAGTGGTACATGATACTTTTTACAAAAATTGACCATATATAAGGCCACAAAAACTTTATAGTTAAATGCAGAAAGGCAGAAATATTAAATGCATCCTTTTCAGATCATAATGCATAAAATTACATTTAATAAAGTTCTATGGAAATGCAGATTAAAAATTAATTGAAGACTAAATACCTCATCTTAAAGAATGAGTGGGTTAAAGAACATGGAAACAAATAATTTTATTGAAGAGAATGATAATAATGAAACAAGATATCAAACTTTTATGGGATGCAGCAAAAGCAGTAATGAGAAAAAAATTTATATCTCTAAATGCTTACATCAACAAAATAGAGAAAGAATACATCAGTGAATTGAGTATGGAATTTGATAAAACTAAAAAACCCACATTTTCAATGAATCACTCAGTTGGAAATACTAAGAATGAGATAAATAAAGTGACATGAATAAAATTAAATGTAAGAAAAACTTTAAGTTAATAAATAAAATTAGGAGTTGGTTTTATGAAAAAAGTGATTTTTTTAAATAAAGAAAGCCAAATAACTAGTATTGAACATGAAAAAAGTGAATGTATCACTAATCAAGATAAAATTAAAGTAATTATTAGTGATTTGCCCAATTATGTGCTAATAAATTTAATAATTCAAGTGAAATGGAAGGATACTTAGAAAAATATTTACTGCTCAGATTAATAGACAAGGAAATAGAATAGCTAAGTAAATCTATTTTTTCTTTTTGGCAAAGCAACCAAGGTGAAGTGACTTTTCCAGGTTAACACAGCTAGTGTTAAGTATATCTGAGGCCATATTTGAACACAGGTCCTCTTGACTACAGAACTAATGCTCTATCCACTGTACCATCTAGCTGCCCCAGTAAACCTATTTTAGAAAAAGAAATTGAACAGGCCATAAATGAGCTTCCTAAGAAAAAAATATGAGGACCAGATGGATTTTATTTTATTTTGAATTTATTTGTTTTCACTTCTCAATAATCACTTCCATAAGTTTTAAATTTTCTCTCCCTCCCTCCCTCAGGATGTTATGCAGTCTTATGTGGGTTCTATACATACATTCTGATTCAACGCATTTTCACATTAGTCAAGTTGCATAGAAGAATTAAAACGAATGGGAAAAACCAAACCAAAATAAAATGTAACACAAGAGAAAACAGTCCTCTTCATTCTACATTCTGATTTCATAGTTCTTTCTTTGGATGTGGATGGCATTTTGCATCAAGTCCTTTGGGAATGTTTTAAGTCCTTGCATTGCTGTGAAGGTGTAAGTCTTTTAGAAGCAGTCCTCACACACTGTGGCTGTTCCTGTGTATAATGTTCTCCTGGGTTCTGCTTATTTCACTCAGCATCACTGAAAAACTTTCCAGGTTTTTCTGAAGTCCACCTGTTTGTCATTTCTTATAGCACAATAGTATTTCATTACATTCATGTACTACAGTTTGTTCAGCTGTTCCCAAATTCATAGGCATTCCCTCAATTTCCAGTTCTTGGTCACATCACAAAAAGAGCTGCTATAAATATTTTGGTATATGTGGGACCTTTTCTCATTTTTATGTTCTCTTTGGGATATAGCCCTAGAAGCAGTATTATTGGGTCAAAGGGTATGCACATTTTTATAGTCCTTTGGGCATACTTCCAAATTGCTCTCCTGAATGGGTGGATCAGCTCACAGCTCCACCAACAATGAATTAGTGTTCCAACTCTCCCATATCTTCTCCAACATTTATCATCTTCCTGTTTTGTCTTGTTAGCCAATCTGATAGGTGTGATGTGGTACCTCAGAACTGTTTTGATTTGCATCTCTCTAAATGATAATGATTTAGAACATTTTTTCATATGACTATAAATAGCTTTAATTTCTTCCTCTGAAAACTGCCTGTTCATATCCTTTGACCATTTATCAACTGGGAAAAGGCCAGATGGATTTACAAGTGAATTCTACTAAATATTTAAAGATCAGGTCATTCCAGTATCAAATAAATTATGTGGAATAATAGGCAAAGAAGAAGTTCTATCAAACTCCTTTTATGAAACAAATTTGGTACTGATACCTAAATCAGGAATTATAGTCCATTTTCGCTAATGAATATGGATTTTTATATAAATTTTTATATAAATATAATATAATAATATAATATAATAATATATAATATTATATATGTAATATATAATATAAAAATCCTAAACAAAATACTAGTTGGAAGACTACAACAGTATATCACAAAGATTACATATTATGACCAAGAAGGGTTTATATCAGGAATGCAGGGATTGTTCAGTATAAGGAAAACTATTAACATAATTGATTATATCAATTACAAAAGTAACAAAAATCACATAATTGTATAGATGCAGAAAAAACTTTTGACAATATAAAACATTCATTCCTATTAAAAATACTTCAAAGCATAGGTGCAATTGGATTTTTTTCTTAAAATGAAAAAAAGTATCTACCCAAAACCATCAGCAAGCATTATCTGTAATGGGAATAAGCTAGAAGCCTTCCCAATAAAATCAGGAGTAAAATAAGCATGCCCATTACCACCAATGTTACTTAATATTGTACTAGAACTGTTAGCAATAGTAATATCAGAAAAAAAGAAGAAATTGAAGGAACCAAGAAAGGGCAATAAGGTAATAAAACTATCTTTTGAAAATGATATGATAGTATACTGAAAACTCCTAAATATTCAAGTAAAAAGCTAGTTGAAACAATCAATAATTTTACCAAAGTAGCAAGAAACACATATAAATCATCAGCATTTCTATGCACCACCAACAAAGACCTGCAAGAAGAGATGGTAAGAGATAGTTCATTTAAAATAACTATAGACAATATGGGAGTCTACCTGCCATGACAAACCCAGGGACTATATGAATATAATTATAAATTACCTTTTATACAAATAAAGTCAGATTTAAATAGTTGAAGAAATAATTGTTCACATGAGTTGAGCCAATATAATAAAAATAACAATTCTACCTAAATGAATCTACTTATTCTATGTTATTCCAATTAAATCACCAAAAACTATTTTATTGAGATAGAAAAAACAATAACAAAATTGATTTGGAGAAACAAAAGGTCAATAATCTCAAAGAAATTAATGAAAAAATGTATAGGAAGGCGGTCTTGCAGTGTCAGATCTTAACCTGAATTATAAAGCATTAATTATCAAAAGCATCTGATATTGATGAAGGAATAGAATGGTAGTAGATTAGTGAAATCAAGTAGATATAAAATTCAGTGTAGTAAAAGTTTGTAGTAACCTTGTGTTGGATAAATGTAATGATTTAAGCTTTTGAGATGAAAATTAACTTTTTGATAAAAATGATTAGGAAAACTGGAAAGCAGTCTGGCAAAACTAGCTATAGACCAATATCTTACACCATTTACCAAGATAAGGTCAAAATGAATACATGATTGTAATGGTGATTTAAGGGTAATGGGGGTGAAGGAGAGAAGTGTTAAAGATCTTCCCTGCCCATTAATAGGCCTCAATACCTACTGAGGCAGTGAGTCAGTGGGTCCTGCCCTCCAGCTCTGAAAAATTTTTTAGTACTCTGTGGTGAGGTTTTACTTTGGAGCTTACTCTTTGGAAGTGTTTGGCCAGATGAGATTCTGGGTAGTCACTAAGGTGCCCCCCGGCATTGAAAACCCAGATGTTGGTGCTTCACTCTCTGGTAACTATGTGTGTATGGTCAGACAGTTGGATCTGTCTGTTGATCTGTGATGTATGTATTACTTATCATCAGACAGTTGGAAGCCCTGTCTGTCAGTCTTTCTGTTTATAATTTCTGCTTGTAATTTCTGTTTGTATTTTCCCTGAAGTTCAGGGTGCTGATATTTCCCCCTGAACTAAGTGAATGATACACTTGCTTGATTAAAGTAGATTGTTGACCCCTCAAAAGTTGTTTTCCTTTTAGAAAAGCAGATCTAAGAACTTGTAGAGCAGGCCTTCTTGTGTATGCTGGGGTCCTTGCTGATATAATGACCTAGACATAGAAGAAGCTATCATAATTAAATTAAAAGAATATGGAAAACATCACTTTTTTGAATGGAAAACATCAGTTTTTCGATTTATGGATAGAGAAGAATTTATGAATAAACAAAGACAACATTGTGAGATGTAAAATGAAATTTTGATTACAAAGAAAACCAATGTGACCGAAATTAGAAAGAAAGCAGAAAATTGAGGGGGGAATTTATACACAGTTTTTCAGATAAAAATCTCATCTCTTAAATATGTGCAGACTTTTGTCATATTTATAAGAACATGAGTCATTTTCCAATTGATTAATGGTCAAAGGATATGAATTGGCAGCTTTTAGAGGAATAGATCAAAGCTATCTATAGTCATATGAAAAAATGATTTCATTATTGATTAGAGAAATGCAAATTAAAACAATTTTGAGATGCCATCTCATACTTATCAGATTGGTTAAAAAGCTAGCATGAGGAAATGATTATTGGTTGAGGGGATGTGAAAAAATTGGAACACTGATACTCTGTCAGTGGAACTATGAATTGATCTAATCATTTTAGAGACCAATCTGGAATTATGTCCAAAGAATTATCTACCTCTTTGACTGAATAATATCACTTTTAAGTCTATTTCCCAAGGTGATTGGGAAAAGGGAAAAGAACCTATATGTTCTAAAATATTTATAGCAGCTCTCTTTGTGGTGTCAAGGAACTGGAAATTATATGGATGCCCATCAATTGGACATTGGCTGAGTAAGCTGGTGGTATATAATTGTGATAGAATGCTGTTGTGTCGTAAGAAATGATGAGCAGGTTGATTTTTTTAGGAAAACATAGAAAGACTTGCATGGAATAATAAAGAATGAAACTAGAAGAACCGAGATAACACTGTATGCAGTAACAGCAACATTGTTTGCAGAGTAAACATGAGTGACTGTTATTCTAAGTTATATGAATATTTAAATGAGCTACAAAAGACCTATGAGGGAAGATGCTATCCACCTCCAGAGAAAGAACTTATTTATGGAACTATGCATTATATAGTTTCATATGTGTGTGTGTGTATGTGTGTGTGAAATGTTGGCCTTCTCTAGTATGGGGTGGGGAGGAAGGGAGGGAAACAGCTTAGAACTCAAATGTAATGACAAAAAGAAAAAAATCCACCCCTAAAAGACTTAGAGAACATCAATAATTTCGGACCAAAGTAATTATTTTTTTATCTTTTTAACATCATGTGAGAAATTATATATGTATATATATGTACACATATATGTATGTATATATATGTGTGTGTGTGTGTGTGTTTGCATATCTATATCTATATCTACATCTATATCTATATATCTATATATCTATATCTATCTATCTATCTATCTATCTATCTATCTATCTATCTATCTATCTATCTATCTATATATATGGAGAGAGAATAGGCAGGATTTTCCAAATGATTCTCTGCAGGAAACCATATCATTGATTAAAAAGTTCAGAAAATAAAATACCCCAATAGGATCATAGATCTAAGGCCAAAAGGGAACTCAGAAGAAACATCTGAGGTAATCTATTTCAACATACTCATTTTGATGAAGAAACTTAGGACCAAGAGATTAAGTGACATGCTCAAGGTCCCAGAGTGAAGCATCAGAATCAAAATTTGAACCCAAGTCCTCTAACTGATTACAAAGTCAGCATGTTAATTCCTTCGTAACAATAAACATATATTTATTGTTCATTGATTAGAAAAGATGAATTTTACCAGAAGTCTCTCTTCCAACTTATAGCCAAACAAGAGATAGAGAACATTATGAAAAGCAAAAATGGATGATTTTGATTACATTAAATTGAAAGGTTTTTGCACAAACAAAGCCAATGCAACCAAGATTAGAAGGGAAACAGAATGCTGGGAAACTTTTTATAGCCAGTGTCTCTGATAAAGGCCTCATTTCTAAGATATATAGAGAAATGAGTCAAATTTATAAGAATACAAGTCACTCCCCAATTGATAACTGGTCAAAGAATACAAATTGGCAGTTTTCAGATGAGGAAATTAAAGCTATTTATAGTCATATAAAAATACTCTAAATCACTATTGATAAGGGAAATGCAAAACAAAACAACTCTGAAGTACCGCATCATACCTACCAGATTGGCTACCATGACAAAAGAGGTAAATAATAAATGTTGAAGAAGATGTGGGAAAATTGGAACATTAATGCTTTGTTGGTGGCATTGCAAACTGATCTAACCATTGTTGAGAACAATTTGGAACTATGTCTGAAGGGTTATAAAACTGTACATACCGTTTGATTCAATAGCACCTCTACTGGGTCTGTGTCCCAAAGAGATCATACAAATGGGAAAAGGAACCAAGTACAAAAATATTTATAGCCGCTCTTTTTGTGGTAGCAAAGAATTGGAAACTGAGGACATGCTCATCAATTGGGGAATGGCTGAACAAGTTGTGGTATATGAATGTAATAGTATAGCATTATTCCGTAAGAAATGATGAGCAGGCAGATTTCAGAAAAATCCAGAAAGACAAGCATGAATTTGTGCTGAGTGAAATGAGGAGAACCAGGAGAACATTGTATGTAGTAACAGTCACATTGTGCAGTGACTAACTTTCATTGACTTTGCTCATCTCAGCAATGCAGGGATCTAGGACAATTCCAAAAGATTTATGATGGAAAATGCTGTCCAGATTCAGAGAAAGAGCTATCTATGGAGTCTGAATGTAGATCAAAGCATACTATTTGCTCTCTTTTTTGTTGTTGTCTTGTTTCTTTTCTCTCATGGTTCCTTCCTTCTTTACAACATTAGTTCTAATTCCTCTTTGCAACATGGCTAATGTGAAAATATGCTTAATATAAATGTATATGTAGAGCCTATATCAGATTGTACACTATCTTGGGGAGGGGGGAGGGAAAGGAGGAGGAGGAAAGGGAAGAAAATTTAAAACTTGAAAGCTTATTGAAGTGAATACTGAAAATTAAAAGTAAATAATTTTTTTAAAAAATAAAATAAAATTAGACAAATTATACTGCAAAAAAAGTCTCTCTTCCAACATGGAGTTTCTCATGACTTTGTTAAGATTATACATGATTTCTTGACAAGTGCAGCCAAAGAAATAACTGTTCATTGACCCTATGTTAATTGACAAATGAAGCTTAAACATATGAAAAGATAAATATTCTCACTAAAAGTGTTTACCAGTGTTAGGAAGAATATCTTCTTAAATCTTCCAGATGTAACAGTGATTTCCTGTATATATGTCCTGTATATATATTTCCTATATATCTATCTATGTATCTATATCTATCTATACCTATACATATGTGTATGGATGGATATATATGTGTGTGTATATGTATGTATATATAGTGTCCTGTAGATATTCTCATTCATAGATGATAATGAGATGATTTATCTTATGTTCCAGAATATTACATGCCCTTCTAAATGGTATATATGATCATTCAAAAGAAATCAACCTGACAGTTCATAAAGGATAGAACTAAAAGGATAAAGTCTGCCTGTGCTCTAAACCAGTAGTCTCAAACTCAAACAGAAATGGAGGTCACCAATCTGTACGTAAGGATCCACGCAGACTGTATATTGACTTTTAGTTTTATACCTGGGAGTATTGTAGGCCATATCTGGCTTGTGACCGTATATTTGGCACCTCTGATTTAAACTATGACAAGCATTTGGAACACTAGTCTATTGAACAAATACATCAATGCATTGTGTTTGTCCCTCTCTGCCATCAGAGAAATGATGACATGGCTTGCGCTTGACTTTGTTTTGAGCGAAGGAGGGCTGTGCAGGTCACCAGCCTCACTTCTCCTCCAGAATCATCAATGCATATGTCTAGAACAGACACTTCAGATGCATAGCGAGTTGGGTCCCAAACTGAAGAGAAATAAGAGAATATGAAGGTTGTATTAGAAAATGACAAATGCCCATTATGGATTCCCTCTTATAAACTGTTTCTGTAGTTGTCTTGTACATCTTGCTGCTTGGCCTCATTTTTCTTTTTGTGCCTCACTCTTAGAAATAACAATTCCTACAGGTGATGGAGAAGATATTGCCCCATTGTAGGAATCTTCCTATGTCTCTGATTATGCAGTTCATTACTGAGCTTTGCTTTCCCCTTGGTAATCTGTTTCCCATTTATCTGAAAATCTCCTTCTTGAAGCCGTACGTTCCCACTCTTCAGAGTGTCTATTCCAAGGAGTTCTAATTTCTTTTCTTCTGAGGCAGGATGAGTGGTCTTTCTCTAAGGACCAAATCTCTGCAGATAGTAACCATTGAAAAGTTTTCATCTCCTTTTATAAAATTCTTTCTTATTTTGCAGGAACATTCATTAGTAGTACCCTCGCCCTCCTCCATCACTGAGACAAGATTTGTTCCTTTCTTTTCCTTTTTTCAGTTCCTTTCTTTGCCTCTTCACCTATTCTCCTATAGATCCTCTTTTTGCTGAGAGATTACAAGTTATTTTCCCTTCAAGGACAGCCAGGTTAGAGCATTGAGCCTGGAGGCAAGAAGACCTCATTTGAAATCTGGTCTCAGGCATTTACTAGCTACATGACCCTAGGCAATTGATTTAAGTACTATTTGCCTCAGTTTCTTCAGCTGTAAAATGGGAATAACAATAGCATTATCTCCCAAGGTTGTAATGAAAACCGTATATGGTGATATTCATAATATTTTTGGGTCAACTAAATATATTCTTCATTCAAAAGACATTTAAAATACAAGAGTCATAAGTTTGAAATTAGAATGATTTACAACATTAAATAATAAACTATGATTTTTAGTTTACTCACTGGGAAGGTTGTTCATTGCTTAAAATATTGGAATATAGGAGATCCTATTGGAACTGTTGAATAGGCATTTTGTCTTCACTTCAATTCTGTGGCCTTAATATTTCCCTTAAGATCCATTTCTCCTGGCAAGCTAGGCTTGGGTTTATCTTCCTGACTCTGTTTATTTTCTCCTCTGAGAAGCAATGTAGGAGACTCCTCCCATAGTGCTTCCAATACTGACTGAGAAATTTAAAAATTCCCTATTTTTAAATTTAATACTTTATTTTTCCCCAATTACTTATAAAAACAATTGTTAACATTTACTTAAAAATTTTTTGAGTTTCAAATTCTCTTCCTTCCTCCATTCCCTGCCTCTTTGAGAAGGCAAGCAATTTGATATATGTTACACATATGCAGTCAAGCAAAACACATTTCCATGTTAGTTATATTGTGAAAGAAAACATAGACAAAAAAATCCAAGAAAAATAAAGTAAAGAAAAAGTATGTTTCAATCTGCATTCAGATTCCATCAGCACATTTTCTGGAAATGGATAGCATTTTTCATCATAAATCCTTCAGAATTATCTTGGGTTATGGTATTGTTGAAAATAGCTAAGTCATCCATAGTTGATCATCATACAATGTTGCTGTTGCTGTATACAGTGTTCTGGTTCTACTCACTTCACTTTGTATCAGTTCATGTAAATCTTACGTTTTTCTAAGAGTGTCTATTCATCATTTCTTATAACACAATAATATTCCATCACAATCATATACAGCAATTTGTTCAGTCATTCCCCAACTGATGGACATGTCTTCAATTTCTAATTCTTTTCCACCATTAAAAGAGCTGCTATAAATAATTTTGTACATGTACGCCCTTTTCTTTCTTTCTTTAATCTTTTTTGGGATACAGACCTAGTAGAGGTATTTCTTGGCTAAAGGGTATGCATGATTTTATAGCCATTTGGGCATAGCTCCAAAATGTTCTACATAATGTTTGAATCAGTATACAACATCACCAACAGTGCATTAATGTTTCAATGTTCTCACATCCCCTTCAACATTTGTGTGTCTTATTAGCTAATCTGATAGGTGTGGTAGTAGCTGAGAGTTGTTTTAATTTGCATCTCTCTAGCCAGTAGTGATTTAGAGCTTTTTTATATGACTATAGATAACTTTGTTTACTTCATATGAAAACTGTTTGTTCATATTCTTTGACCATTTATTAATTGAGGAATGACTCATTTCTATAAATTTGACTTAGTTCTCTATATATTTGAGAAATGAGGTCTTCATTATTGAAACTTGCTGTAAAAACTTTTTCATAGTTATAATTACTATGTATTTCCCTCCATCCTATTTTCCCCATTTATCCTACTCTTTCTCTCCTTTCACCCTGTCCATTCCCAAGTGTTTTGCTTTTGACTTTTACCTCCCCCCAGCTGTAATAGTAATTTAAATGGAAAGATCTTTCTTGTTAATTAATAGGCCCATATGATCTGCTTAAATCACCTGGAAACCTGGGTCACAAATGGTGGGAGGAGCTTGCTGAAAGGTGGAGCAGAACTGGGAGGGAGTGAGTGAGTGAGGTCAGGTCAGAGGGGAAAGAACACAGGCCAGCTGACACAGGTCAACTGATACATTGTTACAGTTGGCAGTTGAGAAGGTCTGGCTGAAGGAGGAGAGGTTTGAGAATGGCTTTGCCCCATGCTGTGATTATGGTTATTAACTTCTTGGTCACTATGATGGATTTGGCTTTATGATTCTGGGATTTGGCTTTATGATGTTTAAATAAATGCTTTTCTTCTGCCTTTTTTATGGAGTCTTTTATATTTTGTGTTTGAGAACTATGCTGGCATATTCATAGTCACCACCAGTTCTGTGAATATTGCCTTGGCAATACATTTGGTGTCATGAACAGGATTGCAAAGTAAAAAAATCTCTATGTGGAGGCAGAAATGATTTAGAGGAAGATATTAATATCCTGGGATGGGAGAATTTAGCATATTCCTCACTAGCAAGGGAGTGGGTTAAAAGCACTGAACCCTGTGAAAACTGGGAAGTGAAGTTACAGGAAGGTGAACCTGGAGATTTGGAAAGGTGTTTGCAAGGAATACCAATAACTCCAGGTAAGGGGTAAGTAGGAGAGGCTGGATTTTACTAATGGCTTACTATATTATGTGTAGAAACAGAGATGAGCTGCTTAAGGAAAAAATTCAGATGGAAAAAGAGTTAGTTTGCATGGGAATTCTCATCCTTCCCACTCTCCTTCACAAGAGCAGTCTGGGGGGGTCTCAGGCGGAAGGAAAGGCTGTTCATTTAACTCAGAAGAAGCTGAAGACTGACAAAAGAAATGCACATCTGATCTTTGTACAGACCCAGCCTAGTTGCCACAGTGACATAGGAAGTGAAATAATTTTAGAGGAAAAAGTTTCTCGGTGAGAAGCATGCTCAGTAGTGAGGTGGAAAGAGGAGAACCAAGGAGGTAACTCAGTGTATAGGGAAATAATTGAGGATTTTACTCAGTAAGAGGTCACAGAAATTTTGAGTAAATTCATCCAAAGAATGGGAGAATCATTAATATCTTGGATGGTGAGAATCAGTGATGACAGAGCTAGAGAAATAGCTATTGATCCCATCGACTAAAATTTATAGGTATTAGTCAGAATCCTTTTGTACAGCAAACTTTTAGAGATTACAGTATGCAAGGAGGTAACAATACAAGTAATGTGTTAGCTTTGGCTGCAGAAGGCTGCAGTAGGCAGTATCCTACTGACTCTCTGTGGCCTAGTGGAGAAAGACCCTGGTATTCACTTAGGGACTATACAAGAAAGTTAAAGGACTAGGTAATGAAGATCGTCGTAATGACTGGAAATGCAGAGGCATACTATGATACTCCCTTTGCAGTTTACCATAGGAATATAATAGTGAAGACAGCTCCTCCTACTTACAAGCACTTGATTTTGACTCTAATAATTGGGGAATAGGGTACCCTCTTTCAGAGGTGCTGGACAAGATTTCACAGTTAGGTGACTTAGGAGACTGGGGAAAGACAAGATTGCTAGAGAGAGAAGAGTAAATTAGCTAGCAGATTCAAAATCAGAAAAAATTGACAAGGAGAGAATTGTTTACTGATCTATTGAGATCAGGGGTAGATTTTAGAACATAGATGGTATTCCAACTAATGAACTATACAGAATGTACCAATAAAAGGTACTTGATACTAGATGAAATAGAGAAGTAAGAACTTCCCCTACAGATCCCACTGAATCCTTATATCCAAGTTTGTTGCACCTTCAGGGAGAATAGGAAGTTGACTGAACTCCAACTCATATTAAAGAAATACACAGATGGGATTACAGACTTCGTATCAATTTGATCATATATTGGAAAAATGGATCAAATACTGTAACTAGGACATTAATAGATACTGAGACAGAGGCCTCCCTTATATATGGAAACCTGATAAGTTTAAACATGGAATTCCTATCACCATCGCAGGACTGGGAATTGCTGAAATATCCACCAGAAAAGTTAGTCTGATGATAAAAATTGAACAATTACCTAAGAAAGAATATACCATGGTAATTGTACCCATTCCTGAATACATCATTGGAATAGACATATTGAGAGGCATGACTTTAAATTTACCTGAAGGAAAATACCAGTTTGCAGTAAGGAAGATAGGACTTAATACAGTTTTACTGGGTAAAATAAAAATGGACCCAGTCACTGTACCTGAACCTTCTGAAGTGATTATTTTAAAGCAATATCGTGTGCCAGGTAGACAAGAAGAGATTACTATTACCATAAAGGAATAGGTTGAAGCCAGAATGTTAGTCTCTACAACCACTCAATGGAATAATCCGGTCTAGCCAGTATGAAAGTCAGATGGGACATGGAGGATGACAGTGGATTATAGACAATTGAATAAAGTCACTCCTCCCTTGTATGTTGCTGTTCCAGATACCATTGCCTTAATAGAAAAAATCCAGAAATATGATGGGACTTGGCATGCAGTTTTTGATTTAGCCAATGCATTCTTTACTGTTCCAATAGATTCGAAACAATGGGACCAATTTGCTTTCACTTGGCAGGGCTGACAATACACTTTTACAGGCTTGCCACAAGGATATCTGCATAGCCCCACTATTTGTCATAGGATTGTGGCTGAACGTTTGAATGAATTAGAACTACCTGGTGCACAGCTTACCCACTACATAGATGATATTATGATACAAGATAAAACTGTAGAAGAAGTAGAGAAGAGTTTGACACTTCTAATTGAGTATATAAAAAGCAAAGGGTGGGAGATTAACCCTGCAAAGATTTAAGGGCCAGCTCAAATTGTAAAGTTTTTGGGTATACAGTGAAATCAAGGGCTGCAAGAGATTCTCCCACAAGCCCAACAAAAGATTCAGGATTTTCTTATCCCCTCCAGTAAGAAAGAGACCCAAAAGTTTATAGGATTATTTGGATATTGACAACATCACATACCACATTGAGGACAAATTTTGAAACCTTTATATAAAATTACTAGAGAAAAATATGGATTTGATTGGGGACTTGAGGAGACCAAAGCTTTTCATGAAGCTAAGGTGGCTATTCAACTGGCCCTAGATTTATGGCCTACGCAAAGTGGCCCAGTGGAATTACACGTGACTGTACGGGATGAATATGCAAACTGGAGTTTATGGCAAAAACAACAAAGCTGAAATGTGCCCTTAGGATTTTGGTCTGGGAAACTCTCTTCATCTGAAGTTTAATATACCCCTTTTGAAAAGCAGTTGTTAGCTGCATATTGGGCTTTGGTAGAGACTGAACAGCTGACTTTAGGCCATGAAGTAATACTAAAACCTGGAATTCCAATTATGACCTGGGTAATGAGTACCCCAGCTTCTCATAGAATTGGACATGCACAGGAAGCTAGCATAATTAAATGGAAAGAATATATTCAAAATAGATCTAAAATAGGCAAAAGTGGAGTTTCTGCTATACATGAATCTATAGCAAAAAGATACTGAGGGAAAGGGTATGCCAAAGCAACAGTTGTTACAGGCCTTGGTAAAATAAAATGAGGGATATGATGCACTAACTGAAGAACAAAAGAGACATGCATGGTTTACTGATGGGACAGCAAAATATTTGGGTCACAAAAGACATTGGAAAGCAATAGCCTATAACCCATGTATTAGGCAGACTTTGGAAAGCACTGGAATAGATGGAAGTTGTCAATACACTGAACTTATGGCAGTATACCAAGCTATCAAAACAAAACAAGGAGGACAGGGTCATATATTCACTGATTCATGGGTGGTAGCTAATGGGTTAGCTACATGGATGCCCATGTGAAAAAGTCAAAATTGGGAAGTTCACATGGCAAACAAATCTGGGGCAAAGAATTATGGGAAGATGTATGAGACTTATCTTTGGTTACTAATTTGTCAGTTTTTCATGTAGATATTCATGTGGCCCTCATCACACCAGAATGTGAGTACAATGCATGTGCTGATCGACTAGCAAAGATTGCTGCTCAACATATTGTCCCTACTCTGACACCAACTGATGATCCAGTACTAGCAAAATGGGTCCATCAAATGACTGGCCATATAGGGGTTCAGGCCACACACCACTGGACACAAGACCGAGGTATTAGTATCTCTCATTTATTGCTAAAACAAGTAGCTGAAGAATATTATATATGTCAGTTGGAAAAGGAATGAACTGTTGCTCAGGTAGTAACTGGAGAGATAGTAAGGGGAAAAGTACCAGCCCAGATTTGGCAAAGAGATTTTATTAGATCCCTACCCCTAGATAAAGGATACAAATTTATATGTACTTGTGTGGAAACCTATTCAGGTGTACTAGTGGCTTTTCCCTATAAGAATGTGACCCAGAAAAACACCTGTAAAATTTTAGATATCATAAGTCTATATTGTGGAAACCCAATGCGGATTTAAAGCCACAAGGTGTCACAGTTCAAAGGTAATGAAATGAAGAGATATTATGTATTAAACAACATAGAATGGATATATCATATTGCATATTATCCACAAACATCTGAGTTAATTGAAAGAATGAATGGATTATTGAAAGAACAGTTAAGGAAGTTAAATTCTAATAATTCTTATCAACATTGGAAAGATAATTTGTTCATTGCTTTACATAATTTGAATAATAGACCATCGGGAGGCAGTACACCTCTAGCCAGAATGATGACCCCAGATCTGCAAATTAGAAAACAACGAACACGTAAGATCCCAAATGTTGAGTATTGGACTGTGAGGCCAAATGTTCCAGCACCGTATCCAGGGACACCTGTTTGGCAGGATATGACTTATGTTGTTTAGAGGACTACTGGTTGGATAGGAAAGAAATAAGAACAATCTCTACTGGAATATGTATGAGAATCCCAAAAAATCATTTTGGACGGATATTACCTAAATCAGGATTAGCAGCTCAAAGAATACATGTATTGGCTAGAGTGATATATTCTAATTATCAAGGAAAAATTTAGGTGATGGATCCACACAGTTTTATAAAAATGATAGAATAGTTCAAGTGATTATTATTCCTTGTGAAACAAGACCACTTGTGAAAACTTACCCTCCTTCTGAAATAACTAACAGAGTAACTGAAGGATTGGGTTCTACTGATAGAATAAAATCAGGAGCTAAACTATGGGTAAAATGGAAGCTAGATGACATTCCAAAGGTTGTGGAAATTATAGCACATGAGAAAGATAATACCATAACTATTGTTTATTCAGGAGAGAATGATGACCAAATTGTACCCTTAACTCATATAATCTACCATAAATGAGTGGGTTTATGGACTCCAGAACTCCAGCTGACCCTATATCTACCCTGCTTCTGGTTATTGTTTCCTTGTTTGTTTGTTTGTTTTTGTCTTTTCATCTGTCAGACTTATTTGTTAGATTTGTTTCCTGTAGGCTTAGTACCCTCCATGGGCAGATGCCTGATTGCTTAAGCCGGATATCACTGGATATCCATGATGGTGATGTGTCATGTCTGGACCTGAAGCTGACCAAACTCCAGAAAACAACTAAAGAACTGATCTCTCAAATGGGACCTCCTGGGGCAGGGACAGCTCTATGTCCAATTTCAAGAGAAAGTAGTTGTAGAAGAAGAGACATTTGCCTCTTACCCCAAGATTTTGGGCCCCATTTGTTGAAGGGGAATGATAGGGTGCTTGTAGTACCAGTTGCCCCACCAACCTATGTAATGAATATGAAAGATCTTGGGATCGAATATAAGAGTAATTTAAAAGAAATGATCTTTCTCATTAATTAATAGGTCCACATGACATGCTTAAATCACCTGGAAGCCTGGGTCACATGTGGTGGGAGAAGCTTGCTGAAGAGGCAGAACAGGAAGGGTAGAGTGGAACTGGGAGGAAGTCAGTGAATGGGGTAAAGTCAGAGGGAATAGAACACAGGCCAACTGACAGTGTGACAGTTGATAATGAGAAGGCCCTGGATGAGGGAGGGGAGGTTTGAGAATGGCTTTGCCCTCTGCTGTGATCATGTTTATTAACTTCTTGGTTACCATGAGAGATTTTCCTTTTTGGTTTTGGGATGTGGCTTTCTGACATCTAAATAAATGCTTTCCTTCTGCCTTCTATATGGAGAGTCTTTTATATTTTACGATTGAGAACTATGCTGGCATATTCATAATCACTACCAGTGCTGTGAATATTGCCTTGGCAATACACCAGCCCACCTTCCCTTCTATCAGCTCCACCCCACCCCACCCCACCCCCTTATTTCCTTCCCCTTCTACTTTTGTGTATGGTAAGATAGATTTCCATATCCAACTAAGTATGTATGTTATTTCCTCTGAGCCAATTCTGATGAAAGTAAGGTGCACATATTCCTTCTAACCTCCTCCACTGTAAAAGCTCTTTTGAGCCTCTTTTATGTCAGATAATTTACCTCATTCTACCTCTCCCTTTCCACTTCTCCTAGTGAATTCCTCTTTCCCACTCCTTAGTTTTGTTTTTTAGATAGTCATCCCGAGCAGAAGAGTAACATGATCAGAGGTGAAACTGAGGAATCCCAGTTTGGCAGTTGTAAGAAGAATGGGTTGCTGAGAAAGCCATCCTATAAAACAAATATTTTTAAAGAAAAAATGGGGCGGAGCCAAGATGACAGAGTAGAAAGACGCACATACACATAGCTCCGAACCCACAACCCACAGAACATCTGTAAAAAGGAACTTACGGCAAATTCTGGAGCAGTAGAGGCCACACAACAGTGGAGCAAAGGAGATTTCTGTTCCAGAGGGACCTGCAAACCTCTCGCAAAAGGTCCTTCACGCCGCGGACTGGGCGCTGGGACTGGGAGCCGAGTACAGCCCTGCCGCGCCCGCGGCACCGAGAGAAGCAGATCTGAGCAGGCTTCAGGGACGGGATCTCCAGCGGCCGCGCGGGTCCCTCCACCCACAGGTGACAGGGGTCGGTGAGAGGGTCTCTTTGGGAGGTCGAGAGCGGAGTAGGGTGCCCCCATAACTCAGGCCCACTTGGGAGGCATCAGCTGAGGCAGTGGCAGGCCAGGGCTCCCCAAGCAGGCAGGAGCCTAGATCCATTGTTGAAGGTCTTTGCATAAAGCCCGGGAGGGAACTGAGCCCAAGAGGTGGCCCTGCCCCCACCTGAGCACCTGAACTTAATCTCACACTGAAGAGCAGCCCTGCCCCTGCCCAAAGCCCTGAGGCTGGGAAGCAGCATTTGAATCTCAGACCCCAAGCGCTGGCTGGGAGGATCAGGAGGCGAGGTGGGGGTGAGGAGAATATTCAGAGGTCAAGTCATTGGCTGGGAAAATGCCCAGAAAAGGGAAAAGAAATAAGACTATAGAAGGTTACTTTCTTGGTGAACAGGCATTTCCTCCCTTCCTTCTGATGAGGAAGAACAATTCTTACCATCAGGCAAAGGCACAGAAATCAAGGCTTCTGTATTCCAACCCAACCAATGGGCTCAGGCCATGGAAGAGCTCAAAAAGAATTTTGAAAATCAAGTTAGAAAGGTAGAGGAAAAGCTGGGAAGAGAAATGAGAGACATGCAGTCAAAGCATGAACAGCAGGTCAGCATCCTGCTAAAGGAGACCCAAAAAAATGCTGAAGAAAATAACACCTTGAAAAATAGGCTAACTCAATTGGCAAAAGAGGTTCAAGAAGCCAGTGAGGAGAAGAATGCTTTCAAAAGCAGAATTAGCCAAATGGAAAAGGAGGTTCAAAAGCTCACTGAAGAAAATAGTTCTTTCAAAATTAGAATGGAACAGATGGAGGCTAATGACTTTAGGAGAAACCAAGAAATCACAAAACAAAACCAAAAGAATGAAAAAATGGAAGATAATGTGAAATATCTCATTGGAAAAACAACTGACCTGGAAAATAGATCCAGGAGAGACAATTTAAAAATTATGGGACTACCTGAAAGCCATGATCAAAAAAAGAGCCTAGACATCATCTTTCATGAAATTATCAAGGAAAACTGCCCTGAGATTCTAGAACCAGAGGGCAAAATAAATATTCAAGGAATCCACAGAACACCGCCTGAAAGAGATCCAAAAAGAGAAACTCCTAGGAACATTGTGGCCAAATTCCAGAGTTCCCAGGTCAAAGAGAAAATATTGCAAGCAGCTAGAAAGAAACAATTTAAGTATTGTGGAAATACAATCAGGATAACACAAGATCTAGCAGCTTCTACATTAAGGGATCGAAGGACATGGAATAGGATATTCCAGAAGTCAAAGGAACTAGGACTAAAACCAAGAATCACCTACCCAGCAAAACTGAGTATAATACTTCAGGGGAAAAATTGGTCTTTCAATGAAATAGAGGACTTTCAAGCATTCTTGATGAAAAGACCAGAGCTGAAAAGAAAATTTGACTTTCAAACACAAGAATGAAGAGAAGCATGAAAAGGTGAACAGAAAGAGAAGTCATAAGGGACTTACTAAAGTTGAACTGTTTACATTCCTACATGGAAAGACAATATTTGTAACTCTTGAAACTTTTCAGTATCTGGGTACTGGGTGGGATTACACACACACACATGCACACACGCACACACACATAGAGACAGAGTGCACAGAGTGAATTGAAGAGGATGGGCTCATATCTTAAAAAAATGAAATCAAGCAGTGAGAGAGAAATATATTGGGAGGAGAAAGGGAGAAATGGAATGGGGCAAATTATCTCTCATAAAAGAGGCAAGCAAAAGACTTATTAGTGGAGGGATAAAGAGGGGAGGTGAGAGAAAAACATGAAGTTTACTCTCATCACATTCCACTAAAGGAAAGAATAAAATGCACATTCATTTTGGTATGAAAACCTATCTTACAATACAGGAAAGTGGGGGTAAGGGATAAGCAGGGTGGGGGGGGGTGATGGAAGGGAGGGCATGGGGAAGAAGGAGCAATTTGAGGTCGACACTCATGGGGAGGGACAGGATCAAAAGAGAATAGAAGTAATGGGGGACAGGATAGGATGGAGGGAAATATAGTTAGTCTTATACAACACAACTATTATGGAAGTCATTTGCAAAACTACACAGATTTGGCCTATATTGAACTGCTTGCCTTCCAAAGGGAAGGGGTAGGGAGGGAGGGAGGTAAAGAAGTTGGAACTCAAAGTGTTAGGAACAACTGTCGAGTAGTGTTCTTGCCACTAGGAAATAAGAAATACAGGTAGAGGGGTATAGAAAGTCATCTGGCCCTACAGGACAAAAGAGAAGATGGAGACAAGGGCAGAGAGGGATGATAGAAGAGAGAGCAGATTGGTCATAGGGGCAATTAGAATGCTTGGTGTTTGGTGGGGGGAGGGGATAAAAGGGGGACAAAATTTGGAACCCAAAATTTTGTTAAAATGAATGCCAAATAAATAAATAAATAAATAAATAAATTAAAAAAAAAAAAGATAGTCATCCCATCGTATTCAACTCACACCCATTTAACTCTGGACCCCAAATGACTTCACCATATAACTCTGCTTCCATTCAACATTGCTTTCTTAAGAAATTGATATGTCTAAGGGAGAGGCACAATAGAAAATAACATGAAGTAAGATCTAAAAATGTATTCTCAAGTATTCAAGTGGATGTGTCATCCTATCGATTCAGTTTGAAACCAGTGCATGCCTTCCTGTCCTATGTAATTCTCTTCCATATTCACCTCAGCGAGCACTCAACATGCTGGAGACCTTCTTTGCTTTTTACTCAAGTACAAAGGTACAAAGAAATGGGATTGAGGAGGGGCTTCAAATTTAGAACCTCTGAAACTTTATGTTCATGAAGGAAATAGTATATATGTATGTGTGTGTGTGTGTGTGTGTGTGTATGCGTACACACACATATAATGAAAAATAAGGGAATAGCCCATTAATCAGAGAAGAGAATTTAGAATAAATTAGAAGGGAGGAGGAATATCAAAGAGGATAAAGCAAAGAAAAACTTACCGGAAGATAGCACAGCAAAAGAGTTTTACTTAAAACAAGAATTTGGAGGGAAGAAAGGGAAACAAATTTTTTAACCATATGCTTAATTAGACAGAGAAAGAGATGGGTAAAATGAATAGGAGACATCAATAAATAAAAAGAAAGTGAAGCTAATAATTTAAGTAAATAAAAGGAACTTGGGATAGGATAAGTAAAAGGAAATGGGAGTAACAGCCTATGAGGAATAATAATAATAATAATAGGAACAAAGTGTTAATTTAAAAAGTGAAGGGAATTAAAATAAATGAAAGCAAAAAAAAGAGGCATAAAACATGGGCCTTACAATTATAATGTTAACTGGGAATGAAATGGACAATCTAATAAAACGAAAGAGGGGGTAGAATGGATGACAATAAAATCCAGCAAACTGTTGTAGTCAAGAAACTTCTAAGAGATAAAGACATGTTTGCAATAAAAATAAGAGGATTGAACAAAATTTACTCTGAATCAAATGATTATTTAAAAATGGAAGTTGAACCCATGCTGTCAGATAAAGCTCAAATAAAAATTCAAAATGTCAAGAGAGATAAGTAGGGAAACCACATTATATTTAAAAGAACCATAGACAATGAAACAATATTAACATTAAGCCTAGTGGCATGACATTGAAATTCATAAAGAGAAAGTTAACTACTTTTAAAAAACCCCCAAATACTACATAGTAATTGGAGACTTTGATGTTGCTTTCTTGGAGGTAGATAAATCTAACTAAAAAAAGATAAAAAGTAAAATACAGAGCAAAACAAACTATTAAAGAAGTTAAATCTGAAAGACTTTTTATTTCTTCTGAATAGTAACATTAGGGAAATATAAATATCTCCCCATCACATGACCATGTTACCTCTCACCTTAATAAACTCCAATGGCTTCTTATTGTATCTAGGAGCAAATATAAAACGCTCTGTTTGGCATTCAAAGACCTTCATAATCTAGTGTCAGCCTACCTTTCCTGGTTTTCTGGTTTTCTGAGACCTTATTCTCTGATATGTACTCTGTGATCTGATGATATGACTTTCTTCCACAAACATTGTTACTCCCATCTCTCAGCTCCAGGCATTTTCTCTGATTTCCCCTATACCTTTAATGCTCTTCCTTCACCTCTCTGTCTACTGGATTCTCTGGCTTTCTTTAAGTCCTAATTAAAATGTCATCTTCTATAGGAAGCCTTTTCTTATCCTTCTTAATTCTAGTACCTTCCTTCTGTTAATTATTTCCTATTTATCCTATTTATATATACCTTTTGTTGTATATATTTTTGCTTGCTTATTATTTTCCCCATTAGATTGTGAGCTCCTGGAGGTCAGGAATGGTCTTTTGTCTCTTTTTGTATCCAGAGAGCTTAGCACAGTGCTTTTGGGAGGCACTTAGTAAGTGTTAGTTGGTTGATATATAAAAACCCCACCCAAACCATGTGATTATATCAATTGATGTAGAGAAAACCTTTGATTAAATACAATATTAATTTCTGCTAAAAATCCCTAAAAATTATAGGCAATAATATAAAGTAATTTGTTGTGTTAAAACTTAGACATATATCTAAAATAAAAAGGTAGCATTATTTGTAAATGACTCAAACAGTCCACTAGCCTCAGACTCCTGCTAGTTAGGATTACAGGTATGAGCCACCACCCCCAGGTAAACTTATGGAACTAAAACCAAAAGTTAGTATTATATGCAATTGGAAAACACTAGAAGCTGTCCAAATAAATGTAGGATGCCCACTTCTACAATTTATTTGTAATCATTCTACAAGTTCTAGCAATAACAGAAGACATGACAAAAAAATAAAGGCAATAAACCCTGGTAAGGAGTGGAAGAAATTAGTACTATTTGTAGATAAAATGATAGTTTACTTATGTAGTAGTCTGCCCTCCACTGATTTTTAGCAAAGCTGACTGTCAGAAGAGGCAAAAAATGAACTTGGAAATGTAAAGAGGAAGGTCTTTCAGATATCAAAGAAATGCTACACACCTTAGAAAGGGTCCCTAAGAATATGGTGGCAAGCAAAACAGTATCTTTTGCTGTTTTTGTTTTAGTATAACCAAGTGCCTCTGATTGAATCTTGCCTTTATCAATCAAGAGTCTTTACTAGGAGTAAAGTATAGAAACAAGAGTTTCTTTAACTAGAAACTGTATATGTATTTGTATTATTAATTATTTTAATGTGATTAAAGATCTTTCCCACCCATTAATGGGCTTGCCCATTGAAGGGATTTTGATTAGGGAAGATTTGCAGGAAGACCCATACCTTTTGTTAATGAGGCACTGATTCTCAATGGTTGGGATACCCTCTACTCTAAAAAAGACACAAATACTCTGAGGGTGAGGTTTTACTTTGGGGCTTACTAGAATGTTTGCTTGACCAGATGAAGATTCTGGGAAGCCACTAAGGAAGCCCTTCTCTTCCCCTTCCCCCCTCCCCCCCAGTGCTTTGAAAATCCAGATGTGTGTACTTCCCTCTCTGGTAACTATAGTCAGACAGTTGGGCCTGCCCATTTAATTATGGTCAGGCAGAGGAAGTCATGTCTGTTGATCTTTAATTTCTCTGTATTTTCTTTGAAGTTCAGGGTGCTGATTCCCCTGAACTAGGTGAATGATATATATATATATATATATATATATATATTGGGTTAGAGGAATTATACATGTGCTTGATTAAAATGATTGTTAACCCCTCAAAAGTTACCATTCTTTTATGAATGTAGATCTAAGAATGTGTGATAGCAGGCTCCCCTGTGTATGTTGGGGTGCTTACTGTTACAAAGAATAACTCAATTGAATATGAAAAGGCCAAGAGAAACAATGAGCTTGCCTTTAGGGCAAAGGTTGGGATTAATACTTTTGTCCCTAGATACTACCTACATAAGATCCCACCTGGGGTCAAGGCAGTGTAATAGATAATAATTGTTATATACAATAACTGAGACCCTTGCTTAGGAAACTTGCTCTGAACCAGGAAGGATTGTTGAACTGGAGATCTTAGACCTCTTGCAACCCTTGACAGAGGTGATAAGTCTTAGTGTTAAGGCTCTGAGGATATCAAAGTAGATACTTCTAGTAATCTTATGCTAAGGGTGCTCAAAGAGCACTGTAGAACTATAGCTCAAAAGAGTATTGTAACAATCCCTCTAAAGAGACTTCTGTACCACTTCACCATGTCAGTGACTGAAGGTGGTGAAAGACTCCAACTGCCCATCAAAGAGTAAGCTCAGGGAATTCAACTTATCAATCAGATCAACCAGAATTTGAGCCTTGAGAGGATCTAATAAGCCTTACTTGAAAAGCTATAGTCTAGTGACTAAACAACCTGCCTAACAATGCCTACAAGCATCCATAGACAGCAGCCCAACAACCTGTCTGGTGCAGCCAAGACTGATAATTAGCCACCTCCATAGTTAAACAACCTACTTGACACAGCCCAGCACTGGACTGACCAACTGAAAAGCAGCTAGGTGACACAGAAAATAGACTTGACAAGCCTTACAGGCTTGATTCTAGGCTTTTGGTCAAGTTCAAATCTGGAATCCATCACATACTTGCTAGCTGTGTGATCCTGGGCAACTTAACCTCCATCTGCCTCAGTTTCCTCAACTGTAAAAGGGGGATAATAAAAGTGCCTACCTTATAGGGTTGCTGTGAGGATTAAATGGGGGGATATTTGTAAAAGTACTTAGCACACTACCTACTACATAGCAGGAGTTTAAGAAATTCTTGTATCCTTCTTTCATTCCCACAAAGAAGAAAAAGAAGATCTTCAATTTGAGATACCTTCAAGAAGTGAGTTCATCTGATGCCTCCTAACCCATAATGAATTACATGAGGGTCCTCTGAGGAGAGAAAAGCCATGAATACCCTAGAGTTACTAAATTTGAGTTTTCTTGTCAGGATGTGTTCCTTATATATGTGTCTCACTATCTTTGTATTTCTAATTTATACCTACTCTTCATCCCATGGACTCTCTGTAATTTTGGAACAACACAGAAATATTTTGCAGCTACTATTTGTTATGTTGTTTGAGTGAATGAATGAATGAATAAAAGTATTTCAATAACATAAAAGGTTTTTAAAAATTCAATCATGGAGGTGGAGCAAAGGTGGCAGAGTGAGAGCAATGACTCATCTAAGCTCTCAGACAAACTCCTTCAGATACCTGTAAAAAGAGAATCTGATCAAATTTTAGAGGTGCAGAATCCAATAGAAGACAGACTGTGGCAGATTCAAAGCCCAGGACAGACTAGAAGGTACATGGGAAGGATCTGTTCCACGGAGATGAGCCCACAGTGCACTTCCAGTGCAGCGGAGTGGGAGAGCCCTGGGAAACCTGAGACAGCAGTAGGCAGAACCAGCAGAGCCGCAGCCCAGGGTGAGAGACCAGCAGAGCTGAGTGAGTGACAGCCCCTGAGTACCAGATATCAATGCAGCAGTTCCTGAGACTTTCAGCCTGAGGATTAAATGTCTGTAAGTCACCTCCTTGAAATTCCAGGAGCCAGGATGGCAGAATGATCAGTAAATGCTCTCTCCTCCCCCCTTGATGACCTTGAAAGAACCATAAAATATTTCCCCAGAAAAATCCTAGATCAGTGGGAACAGCAGAGGGGGCAAATAGTCTCATAACACCTGAGGCTAGGAAAATAGCTAAGGGGGATTCCTCCTACTGTGGTGGAGGCAAACCAAAAGGAAAGGGGCTCCAGGGTGGAGAAAACTCACACTAGGACCCAGGCAAGCCTCAGTGCCAGAAGAGGAGGCCCAGGAGGGATGGAAACTTGCACCAGCACTAGGATCTAGGCATGCCTTAACACTCCAGGGGAAACAAGAAGACAATAGGGCAGCTGGCATCACCATCCCCTGAGCTTGCCTTTGCCTCAGTTCAGCTGAGGAGATTTCCTGTAAGCAGACTACCTCTCCCCCACACTTAATAAGCTAACCCCAGGGCTGATCAGGGAAACACAAAACAAAAACCTGCTCTTAGCTTCTTCACACAAGTCAGCTCAACACCAAGTCCTGCCACTTCTAACTGGAAGAACCAGAAGCCACACCACATGATCACCATTATGAACAAGAAAAAGCAAAAGGAGGGCGAAAAAAAAAACCACAGAATCTTTCTATGGGGACAAAGACCAAAACACAAATACCAAAGAGGTCAGTGGTGAGACTGTACTTCCATCTGAAACTTCAAAAAGGACTATGAACTACTTACAAGCACAAACAACTCTCCTGGAACAGCTGAAGAAGGAAATAGAAGAAAAACTGGCCAATGATTTTAAAAGTATAAAAAAAGAATTCTTTGATGAGAACATCTCTTTGAAAAGGAAAATTGAACAAATGGAAAAGGAAGGACAAAAATTAACTGGAGAAAATAGCTCCTTCAAAGGAAAAATTGGACAGATGGAAAAGGAGATGCAAAAGTTAACTGGGGAAAACAATTTGATAAAGATTAGAATTGGGTAAGTAGAAACTAATGACTCTACGAGACAGCAAGAATCTATCAAACAAAATCTAAAGAATGAAAAGATAGAAGAAAATGTAAAATATCTAATTGGAAAAACAACTGATCTGAAAAATAGATCCAGGAGAGAAAATTTAAAAATTATTGGCCTGCCAGAAAGCCATGATGAAAAAAAGAGTCTGGACAATATCTTCCAAGAAATCATCAAGGAAAACTGCCCAGAAGTACTAGATCCAGAGGGCAAAATGTCATTGAAAGAATCCACTGTTCACCTCCTGAAAGAGATCCCAAACTCAAAACCCCAAGAAATATCGTTGCCAAATTCCAGAACTATCAAGTGAAGGAGAAAATACTACAGGCAGCCAAAAAGAAACCATTCAAATATCGAGAAGCTACAGTCAGGATCACACAAGACCTTGCAGCTTCTACATTAAAAGATCGAAGGAATTGGAATCCGATATTCTATAAGGCAAAGGAGTTGGGACTACAACCAAGGATCAACTACCCTGCAAAGTTCAGCATAACATTTCGGGCAAGGACATGGTCATTCAATGAAGTAAGGGATTTCCAGACCTTCCTGGCAAAGATGCCAGAACTTAATAGAAAATTCGATCTTCAAACACAGGTCTCAAGGGAGGCTTAAAAAGGTAAACAGGGGAGGAAAAAAACTTATTACTCAATTTGGGCAAACTATTTACCTCCCTGTAAGGGAAGATGATACCTGTTAATCTTAAGAATTGTGCATCTATTATGAAATATAAAAGGGATATACATAGAGGGAATGGGTATAAAGTAAATGATATGTTAAAAATAGGATTTAAGTACGCAAAGGGATTGTAACAGGAGGTGTGAAAAGGAGGAAGCAGAAAATGGTAAATTACATCACAGGAAGAAGTACAAAATTATAGTAGAGGGAAAGAGGGGAGGGAGATGAGCATTGTTTGAGAGGTACTCTCATCTGATTTGGTTCAAGGAGGGAACAATAAACTTAAGTATATAGTCCTAACTAGCTCTATAGGCAGTAGGAGGGGAAGGGGGAAGAAAGGGGAGGGAAGCTAAAAAGGAGGGAAGAAGCAGTATGGGTAAAGGGGAGTAAAAGGGAGGGGAGCTAAAAGAAGGAAGGGAAGGCTGCAGGAGGTGGTGGTGAAAAGTGAAAACTATTGAGGAGGGGAAGGGAGACAGGAGAGCAAAAAGCATAAATGGTGGGAAAGAGGATGGAGGGAAATACACAGATTGTAATCATAACTGTGAATGTGAATGGAATGAACTCTCCCATAAAAAGGAGATGGATAGTAGAATTGATTAAAAGCCATAATCCAACTATATGTTGTTTACAAGAAACACATTTGAAATGGGGGGATACACACAGGATGAAGGTCAAAGCTTGGAGCAGAATATATTGTGCTTCAGCTGATGTAAGAAAAGCAGGAGTAGCAATGCTAATCTCAGACAAAGCAAAAGCAGAAATAGATCTAATCAAAAGAGATAAGGATGGAAACTATATTCTGCTAAAAGACACCATAGACAATGAAGCAATATCATTACTAAACATGTATGCTCCAAGTGATACAGCATCCGGATTCTTAGAGAAGAGGTTGGGAGAGTTGAAGGAAGAAATTAACAGCAAAACTATGCTAGTGGGGAACCTCAACCTCCCCCTCTCTGAACTTGATAAATCTAACCTCAAAATAAACAAGAAAGAGGTTTAGGAGGTAAATAAAACTTTGGATAAGGTAGATATGATAGATCTCTGGAGAAAACTGAGTGGGAATAGAAAGGAATATACCTTTTTCTCAGTGGTACATGGCACATATACAAAAATTGACTGTGTTCTAGGACATAAAAACCTCACAATCCAGTGCAGAAAGGCAGAGATAATCAATACATCCTTCTCAGATCATAATGCAATAAAAATTATATGTAAAGATAAACCAAAAATTAATTGAAGACTAAATAATCTAATCCTAAAGAAGAAGAGGGTTAAATAAAAAATCATAAAAACAATCAAGAACTTCATTGAAGAGAATGACAATAATGAGACAACCTCCCAAATCTTTTGGGATACTGCAAAAGCAGATCTTAGGGAAAGTTTTATATCTTTGAATGCCTGCATAAATAAAATAGAGAAAGAGGAGATCAATGACTTGGGCATGCAGCTGAAAAAGCTAGAAAAAGAACCAGTTGGAAATCCCCAAGTAAATACCAAATTAGAAATATTGAAAGCCAAAGGAGAGATTAATAAAATTGAAATTAAGAAAACTATTGAATTAATAAATAAAACCAATAGTTGGTTTTATGAAAAAACTAATAAAATTGATAAACCTTTAGTCAATTTGATTAAAAAAAGAAAGAAGAAAATCAAATTTCTAATATCAAAAATGAAAGGGGTGAACTCACTTCCAGTGAGGAGGAAATTAAAACAATAATTAGAATTTACTTTGCCCAACTTTATGCCCACAAATTTGATAATCTAAATGTGTTGGATGAGTATTTTAAAAAATACAAATTGCCCAGATTAACAGAAGAGGAAGTTGAGTACTTAAACAATCCCATCTCAGAAAAAGAAATTGAACAAGTCATCAATGAACTCTCTAGGAAAAGATCTCCAGGGCCAGATGGATTTACAAGTGAATTCTATCAAACATTTAAAGAATAGTTAATTCCAATACTATATAGACTATTTTTGAAAATTGGGGAAGGAGTCCTCCCAAATTCTTTCTATTATACAAATATGGTTTTGATACTTAAACCAGGAAAAGGCAAAACAAAGAAAGAAAATTATAGACTAAATTCTCTAATGAATACAGATGCAAAAATTTTAAGTAAGATTTTAGCAAAATGAATACAGCATCCTATCAAGAGAATAATACATTTTGATCAGGTAGGATTCATACCAGGAATGCAGGGCTGGTTCACTATTGGAAAACTATTAGCATTATTGATCATATCAACAACAAAGCTAACAAAAACCACATGATTATCTCAATAGATGCAGAAAAGGCTTTTGACAAAATACAGCATCCATTCCTATTAAAAACACTGGAGAACATAGGAATAAAGGGAACTTTCCATAAAATAATTATTTCCATAACATAATAAGTGGTATCTACCTAAAACCTTCATTGCATTATATGCATTGCATTATATGCAATGGAGATAAGCTAGATGTATTTCCAATAAGATCAGTAGTGAAAAAAGGATGTGCATTATCACCATTCAGTATGATACTAGAAATGTTAGCTGTAGCAATCAGACAAGATAAAGAAATTGAAGGAATAAGAATGGGCAAAGAAGAAACTAAGTTATCACTCTTCGCAGATGATGTGATGATATACTTAGAGAATCCCAGTGATTCAAGTAAAAAACTACTTGAAATAATAAGCAACTTTGGCAAAATTACAAGTTACAAAATAAACCAGCACAAATCTTCTGCATTCCTATATATTAGTACCAAAGTCCAACAGCAAGAGATAGAAAGACAAATACCATTTAAAGATAGGGTAGACACTATAAAATACTTGGGAGTTCACCTGCCAAAACAAACCTAGGCACTATATGAACACAATTACAAGACACTTTTTGCACAAATAAAGTCAGATCTAAGTAAGTGGAAAAACATCAGTTGCTCATGGGTAGGCCGAGCTAATATAATAAAAATGACAGTTCTACCTAAATTAATTTACTTATTTATTGCCATACCAATTAAATGATCAGATAATTATTTTATAGTGCTGGATAAAATAATATCAAAATTCATCTGGAAGAACAAAACTTCCAGAATATCAAAGGGACTAATGAAAAGAGATAGTAGGGAAGGTGGCCTAGCCCTACCAGATCTCAAATTGTATTACAAAGCAGCAATTATCAAAACCACTTGGTACTGCCTAAGAAACAGAAGGGTAGACAAGTGGAATAGACTAGGCACTCAAGACACAGTAGGTGAGGAATATAGCAACCTCCTGTTTGATATACCCAAGGACCCCAGCTTCTGGGATAAGAACTCACTGTTCGGCAAAAATTACTGGGAAAACTGGATAACAGTGTGGTAGAAACTGGGTACATGATCTAGGTATTAAGATTGATACCATGGACAAACTGGAGGAGCAAGGAGTAGTGTATTTATCAAATTTATGGAGAAGGGAAGAATTTTTGACTAAAGAAGAGATAGAAAGCATTATGAAATGCAAGATGGATAATTTTGATTACATGAAACTGAAAAGTTTTTCCATAACCAAACCCAATGCAACCAAAATTCAGAGGGATGCAGTAAATTGGGAACGAATTTTTACAGCTAATCTCAGGGATAAAAGTCTCATTTCTAGAATATATAGAGAACTGAGTCAAATGTACAACAATACAAGTCATTCCCCAATTTATAAATGGTCAAAGGATATGAAGAGGCAATTTTCAGAGGAAGAAATTAAAGATATCTATAATCATATGAAAAATGCTCTAAATCACTTTTGATTAGAGAGATGCAAATCAAAACAACTCTGAGGTACCATATCACACATATTAGATTGGCAAACATGGCAGAACAGGAAAATGATAAATGTTGGAGAGGATGTGGGAGAGTTGGAACACTAATTCATTGTTGGTGGAGCTGTGAGCTTATCAAATCATTCTGGAGAGCGGTTTGGAACTATGCTCAAAGGGCTGCAAAAATGTGCATACCCTTTAACCCAGCAATATAATTTCTAGGACTGTATCCCCAAGAGATCATAAAAATGGGAAAGGGTCCCACATGTACAAAAATATTTATAGCAGCACTCTTTGTGGTTGCCAAAAACTGGAAATCAAGGGGATGCCCATCAATTGGAAAATGGCTGAATAAATTATGGTATGCGAATGTAATGGAGTATTATTTCACCATAATAAATGATGAACAAGAAGACTTCAGAGAGACCTAGAAGGACTTATATGATCTGATGCTGAGTGAAAGGAGTAGAACCAGGAGAACTTTGTGCACAGCAAAGACCACGGTGTGTGAGAGTTTTTTCTGGTAGACTTGGAACTTTGTAACAATGCAAGAACTTAAAAAAAAATTCCCAATGGTCTTCTAAGGCTAAATGCCTTCCACACTCAGAGAAAGAACTATGAAATTCTTTCGCAGAATGTAGCAGATCATTTGTGTGTGTGTGTGTGTGTGTGTGTGTGTGTGTATTATGTTTTGATTTGTTATACGATTTCTTCCATTTATTTTAGTGTGTCTACACATCAAGACTATAGTGAAAATGTATTCAGTAGGAAAGTATGTGTAGATCCTATATAGAATTGTATGCCTTCTTGGGGAGGGAGGGGGATGGTAGGGGTAGGTAGGGGGGAAAAATCTAAGTTTTATGGTAGTGATTGTAGAACATTAAAAATAAAAATTAAAAAAATAAAAATTCAAACACTCAGGAAGAATTCATGACAGCCTAACAATAATTCTCTTTCTGGTGGGTGCTACTTTTCTCAAGGTACTGAGTCTCCATGCTCAACACCTCCCCATTTTTGAACTTCCAGAAGAAAAGAACTGAATGAGCTGCTAAACAGGGCTTGAAAGTCACAAAGATCTTCTTAGAACTAATTCTTCTCCCAGTAGTGAAAGATGTTTTGAGGTTCTAACAAAGCAATCACTAGAATAACTCATTTTAATAACAATTCAAAGTCCATGATCCTTCTTCCTTTTGATGTAGCTACTCCTAGCACAAGCCACCATATGTACAACCCTCATTTCTTGCCAAGAGACACAGTACTCAGAAATTCCTCTTTTCTCATAGACTTCATTCCTGAACTCTGGAATCTGGGTTGCACAAGAGGCAGTCCCTGAGTCAACCAGTGCCCTGAAAAAACTCTCTCCTTTAATTAGGAGACCAAAATTTAGGAACAGTTTGACTGGGATACTCCCTCTGATTAGGACAGTCTGCTTAATTTGATAAGGGTAAAAGATAAGGCCTTTGTTGGAAATTTTGATTATGTCTTCAATATAGGTTTGAGATATCCCTAGAAAGATCTTGTCAGGGACTTTGCTTATATTTTCTTAATATAAAGAAAGGAAATTCCCTTGGCAAGGTTATCTATTGATATGGTAATCTACCTTCATTCCTCTGTCAAGATTATTGGTCCTAGAATTGAGCAAATAATTTCATTTGATAAAATTGATGAGGATAGGATCTGGATCTGAACCCCTAAAAGGAAAAGACCATGTCTTTGGGATCTGGATCCCAAAAAAGGAAATATCCTGTTCTTTCTCCCATGGCTGATGTGTTTCTGGAATCTGAAATATAAAGTGAACCAATTTTAAATGAATAATAAATGAATAATGAATAATTGGGTGTCATATATTTGAACAAGAAGACATTGTAATCAAATAAATTATCATTTTCAAAAATATGTCATGACATATAAAATTATAAACTTACAGAGTCATTTTCAATGATTGACAATAATTTTGACCTTCTTACAATTCAAATTTTTCAGGGGGAGAGGGAGAGGATACTTTAGGTTCCCCAGGTTTTTTAAAGAAAAAAATGTTCAAGGAGATTTAAAATTTTCTCTTGATAAATTTCTCTGTATATAATAGAAGTACTTAAAATCATTATACTATTTTAAAACTCTATTCAAAGTAATAGTTGCTCAATGAATGCTTGCTGTTGTTGATGATAGTGATTATCAAGCTTTTCATATAATAATGACTGACCCAGAATTTCTCCCTCCCAATAATTTTCTCATATAAACTTAGTTTACTCAAAATTGTCGAATTTCTGTAGTTTCTCACCAAAATAAGTTTGCCTGAAAAAAAAGTTGTCATATTTTAGCATGCCTGAAACATGTAGTTCTCCTTGTATGGTTCTCTTAGTCTAACTGGTCTCTCAAATAAGGGTAGGACATTTTTGCAGAAGACTCTCTGTCCTATAACCTCAAAAATATCCATCACCCTCTCTTCCACTGTTATTTGCAACAAATACAATTTAGTATGTCAATTTTTGAATGCCTGTACTACAATGTATCTAGTACAGAAATGAAACTAGGAATAGAAAAATGAAAAAGAACATTCATAATGTCTCATAAAACTCTTGGCACTTTGTTGACAAGCTATTTGATCACTTTGTACTTCATTGGGAAGCCATAAAAATTAACAACAGGCAATTAGTATGGACTTTTAAAAGTGTTTTTAATAGAATTTGCAAGTTAAGAATGAGATCATATAGTATCCGGACTGCAGATGGGTTGCAAAAACCATGTTATGAATGAATAAAATCAGCAAGAGATAATGTCTTAATAATATCTAATAATACAATGTAAAATGAGTGAATTTATTGTATTTGAAATATAATTTCTTTCATTTTTATACCTTTTTGGAAACATTGCATAAATAAGTTACATTTAGCCATGGAGTAGCTATTGATCATTTCCTTTATAATATTCTTACCATTCTGTTGTTGTTCAGTAATTTTTCAATTGTGTGTGACTCTTTGTGACCCCATTTGAGGTTTTCTTGGCAGAGATACTGGAGTGGTTTGCCATTTCTTTCTACATCTCAAAAATGAGGAAACAAGAATTAAGCAGCTTGCCCAAGATCACACAGCTAGCAAGTGTCTAAGGCCAGATTTGAACTCAGGAAGAGAGGTCTTCCTGACTCTGGGTACAGCACTCTATCTGCTGCACCTTCTAGCTGCCCATCTGCATCACCTGGCAGGGTCTTAATTCTTCATTGCTAAAGCAGATTTATTGTAATATGAATATCAAATGGTCATCCCACCATCAAAGGAAATACACAAAACAAGAAGAATGTACTTTTCATTGGAGAAAAAATAATTAAATGAACTCTTCTTGATTAGAAATTGAAACTGGATTTCCTTGAGTATCATTTAAATGATTATGATCACATCAAAATCTAAACACTAATACCTCTATAAAATTCAGATTTAATATAGACTAATCCATTCCTTCTTGTTTCTCGTGAATGGCTCTTTGAATGTGCTACTAATCCAAATCTAGAACCAGAAAGCTGCCACATATCAGAGCAATATGAAATGTATATGCACTACTATGCTTCCAATTCACCCATTCACTCCTTCATAATTCAGAAATTGTGCCAGTGGATGGAAGTTGGGATTGTTAGCTGCCATGATCATACAATATATCAACTTTGAGAACTCTTGAATACTAGTGAAATTACCTCAAATGTGAGACAGTAGAGTGAGAGTAAAATATTCTTTGGATTGAGAATAAAAGAAAGATAAGATAGCATTCTTCCATGGAAGAAAGAAAAGAAGATACATAGCAATAGCTAGAGCTCCTGACACAGAGCATTCATTTAGAGGGGCATAGATAAAGAACAAAATAATCCTTTTTTCTGGAAAGGATATAAAGAGAATAAAACAAGCTTTATGAGAGATCTGCAGAGGGAGACACTGTCTTCCCTAAATCCTTTCATGAAATGAGAGAAATACTAGGTGGAAAATGATACCTAGGATTCCTTTCTGGGGTTGGAAAGGTCTCCTAAGTGATTGTTTCTTTTTCTTATTAAGGAAAAAAATAAGTAGCAGGCTGAAATGTGGAATCTGAGCATGCCTTTTTGAAACTTTCTTGCATCTCCTTGAGATTTTGAAATATTCTTTACAACACAGGCTTTTTAATTCTTCAAATTTCAGATTAAAATCTAGATACTGTGCAAGATGAAGACTATGAGGTATAATCTGAGAATACTGCTAAATAGTATACTTCTAAGATAGCCGAATGCTTTGTCTTTTTCATTAAAGATTGCTAGCTTAGCAACTTGGAACTATGCCCAAAGAGCTGGAAAGCTCTGTATACCTTTTGATTCAGCAATGCAACTGCAAGGTCTATATCCCCAAAACATCCAAAAAGTGGGAAAGGACCTATTTGTACAAAATATCTATAGAAGTTAGTTTTTGTGGTGGCTAAGAATTGGAAATAGAAGGGATACCCATCAATAGGGAAATGACTAAACAGGCTATTGTATATGATCACAATGGAATATTAATGTGCTGCAAGAAATGACAAACAGGATGATCGTAAAAAACTGGAAGGATTTACAAGAACTGATGCATAATGAAGTGAACGGTACCAGGAGAACATAATAATAGGAGTATTGTCTGATGAGGGACTATGAATGACTTAGCTGTTCTCAGTAGTACGATGATCCAAGACAATCTCAAAGGACTAATGAGGAAACATAGTATTTTCCTCCAGAGGAAGAACTGATATTGATTGAATACAGACTGAAGCATGCTGTTTTTCACTTTCTTTCATTTTTTCTTTATTCTAGTTGACTTGTATCAAATGACTAATATGGAAATGTTTTACATACATAATTGTACATATATAATCTGTCTGATTGCTTACCATCTCAGGGAGGGCAGAGGGAAGAGAGGGAAGAATAGAATTTGGGACTCAAAATTTGAAATAAAGATGTTAAAGAACATACTCTAAATCACTATTGATTAAGATAACTGATATATTACCTCACACTGATCAGATTATCTAATATGACAAAAAACGGAAAGTGAGAAATGTTGGTGAAGATGTGGGAAAATTGGAACACTAATGCATTGTTGGTGAAGTTGTGAACTGATCCAACCATTCTGGAGAACAATTTGAAACTATACCCAGAGGGCTATATAACTGTACATACCTTTTGATCTAGCAATAGCACTGCTAGGTCTGTCTTCCAAAGAGAGCATGAAAAAGGGAAAAGAACCCACGTGTACAAAAATATTTATAGCAGCTCTTTTTGTGGTGCAAAGAATTGGAAACTGAATGGATACCCATCAATTGGAGAATATCTGAACAAGCTGTGGTATATGAATGTAATGTTATAGTATTGTTCCATAAGAAATGATGAGCAGGCAGATTTCAGAAAAAGCTGGAAAAACAAGCATGAACTTATGCTGAGTGAAGTGAGCAGAACCAGGAGAACATTGTACACAGTAACAGCAACATTGTGTGATGATCAACTTTGATAGACTTAGGTCTTCTCAACAATACAATTATCTAAGAGACTTCTAAAATACTTATAATGGAAAATGCTATCCACATCCAGAGAAAGAAATGTGGAGTCTGAATGCAGATTGAAGCATGTTATTTTCTTTTTTGTTTTTCCTTTCTTGTGTTTCACAATATGACTAATGGACAAATACTTTTAATATTATTGTACATATTTAGCCTATATTAGATTGCTATTTTAAGGAGGAAGGAGGAGGAAATTTAGAACTCAAAATCTTATAAAAGTGAATGTTGAAAACTAAAAATACACATTTTTAAAAATGTTAAAGAGGTGTGGGGAAAAAATGATTATTAGCTTGGACTAAAACAGGACAGCCTTGAGAATAAACATAAGACTTTGAAGAATTACTGTGTACCTGTAGTAAGTCTGACTTTCTTATCATGACCAGCATAAAGCTGCAGGTCTTATAGCTCTGGTTTCCAAAGTGATTGTGACTGGTAGAAGAGAGGACCAAGTCATTCACTCCGCATTCCCTGGGGGCACACTCCCTAATGGATGTGCCTTTGTATAAAATTTTGCTCATATAAAATTTTTATTTACACAAGGATATGAGCATTTGGCAGTTTAGATCATAGCCATCTCAAAGTTTATGCACATCCTGCAGTTGGGCTTCTGATAGAGTAGATATGGCTGATTACTATCTAGATAGAAACTCAGATTCATAAGAAAATTCAGGAGGGATTTTATATTCTCAATCCCTTTCTTGCCAGGGAGAGCATAGTTTACATTTCCTTCCGAATTTGAAAGAGACAATAAAGTTGAATTGTTTTGATTTAATGTGCAGATAGAGTAGTGTTCTCAGTGTCCTAGGGGAAGTTCTGTCCTGATGGGTACTTAAAGCAGTAGATATGTCCATTAATTTGGGGCAGAACAATTCCCTACTTAGGTTGCTGATGCATCTCACTCATAAATGCATAGACATTCAAGTTCCAGAAAATTATCTAATGCTTGTCTGGATCTTGAGACAGACTGATAATTTTCCAAGTCAGGTGAGGGGATTTCTGGAAATTAGTACAATAAGTAGTAGAGGTGTTCGTTTCCTGGTATATAAGGTATATCAATACAATTACCCTTCAGATGTATCTGTAGCCTATGCCTGTCAGCCAGCTGGTGGACTGGCCAAATTGTATGTAATTCATTCTGCTTTTGATTCTTGTAGTAGGTAGTGATCTTGCTAGGAAGTCCAGAATGCTTGTGGTCATAAAGCCTTCATTGGGATTGATAAAGTTCTAGAACAAATGGGGTTTCGTTATCAAGATTTAGACACCAATATGTTAAGGCAAATACAGGTAGTTAACTCAGGCTGTTAGTGTTTCTTGAAAACAGCAACAGCTCTTTCTCTTACTGAGAGATCTTTTGAAGGCTAAAGAACTACTTAACATCTGTGGACTCATTTGGGTTCTGCCATATTCAGGAAGAAGAAGTATTGATTTTAGAGATAACCTTGGGATTGACTGAGAATTCAATGAAATTTAAATTCAACAAGTGTTTCTTGAATCTCTCTTAAGTATGCATTCAGGATGGTAGTGAAATACAAAAGAATATAAAACACAATTCCTGCCTATAAGTATTTTACATTCTCATCATGGATGATATAGTTCATAATCAAATATCAAAATGTGTGCATTAAATACTGATAGGAAATAAAATGAGAGTGTCATTAACAAGAGGAGTATAAGGAGTTTTTTGGGTTTTTTGGATAAGTAGAAAGTACAGGAGAGGTCATTCCTGTGGGAAACAGGAAGGGGAAGGGCATGATGGTATTAATAGTATATAGGCTATGGAATGGGATCAGTTCAACTGAAGCAGAGGGCATCTATTAGGTGATAGATAGTTCAACAATGGTGGAAAGATAATGTTGAATCAGTAAGAAAAGGTTAAATTATGGATGACCTTGAAAGCTAGAATAAGCAGTTTTCACATTGTTTGATACACATCAAGTAATTTATTTAACTAGATATAGTGATATGAAATTGCCTCTTTAAAATGATTAATCTGGTAGTGACATAAATAAAGTGTATTGGATTAAGAAGAAAGACAGGAGAACTACTTAAACTATCTAGGCATGTGAGAATAGCTCAGTTAGAGTGATGACAATGGGAATGGAAAAGAAGGAATAAGACCAGGATTTATTTTGAGTGAACAATCATTTGGGCTTGCTGACAAAATGAATCCAAATATCAAAGGTGGAGGAGAGGTTAAAGAAGACTCCAGGATGTCGAGTTTAGATATGGGAAGCATAATGATGCTCTTGATAGAAGCAGAGAAGTTGGAAGAGGGAGCCTGTTTTGGAGGGAAGCTGATGAGTTTGGTTTTGGACATGTTGAGTTTGACATCCAAGCAGAAACATTTCAAAACAATTGGAAATATGGTATTAGAGCTTGACTAATTTCAAGAATGTCCATGGGAAAAAATGACATAGACACTGTTCTCTTTAAATGAAAAGAGAATTTGATGATAGTTTATTCTCAAACTGTGAATGTATGATACTGAGTTTGTGAAATCTGTTTTACATGTCAAATAATGGAGAAATTGGAAATTAATCACTTAAAGTATACCTATGGTTAGAAAAATTGTTTTAAAATTCTCAAACACTCTGTCTGTGTTTTGACTTTAAATGCTGTCTTCATAAATTGCGGCTGCTGCTCTACTCATTGTAACAATACCATGGTATTAGTCTCCCTACATTAAAAGGAACTTTGACATTTTTAGGCTGCTGGAGGAAAACCTTTCACTAGGTGTATGTGGCCAATTCTGTGTCCTCTACTTCTTTTTTTGAAACAGCAGTGAAGGTTCTTCTTGCTCCCTTCAGAAAGTTAATACCAGGTATTTTTATATGCAAGGATAAGGGCCCATATATCATAAGGCCCATGTTTGGCAAGGGCTCTCCTTCCACCTCTAACATGGAGCTGTTACTATGGAGTTTGAAAGGAGGCAGAAAAAACAACTCTAGCCTCTTCTCCCCCCATTCTTTTCCAAAGGACGCTTTAATTTCTACCAGGAAGGGAAGTGGGGATTTGAGGCTAGTGGCCATTCTGCTCTCCTCAGAAAGAGTGAATATCAGGCTAAAACTGTATCTATTTTCTTGCCTAAGTATGGTTAGTCTAAGGAATATAATTGGCTTCAAGCTAACTTCTGATTACTGTGTCATTACTGGGGGGGAGGGTGGGGTAAGGAAGAACATCAAGCTTTATATCCAAGCCTTGACCTGTTTCCTACCGAATATCAGTTACACAATGAATACACATAGTGAATAGCAAAGAAACAAATTTATCCAAATCATAGCAAAACAGAAAACAGAGATGGTATATGTGAAACATATATATCAGAGTGAAGAAGTTCTCCCATTAGGAGGGAGGTAACTCTTCAATTAAGGGACAGAAAGTCCCAGATGCCTCCCAAGGGGGAGCTCCCCAAAGTCTTTAGTGTACCAGTTGAGGATAAGTGTGTGATAGAGAATGCCAGCTCCTCTCATATCTTTTCAGAGTCCTTTCCTTCACTAATCCCAAATGAGGTTAACTTCTTCTATCTTCCCTCTCAAACCTGGAAGGCAGCAATGCCTGAAGAGATTCAAAGCTTGAAGAGTCTGAGGACTAAAAAAGGTTGGAGTTTCTCTACTCCCACCAAACTTTACCCTACCTCTCACACAGGACAGGACATTCATTTTCACCAATAAGGAGAGAGTCCCATACCATGGACTTTGGGACAGGAGTTACATTTTGTTTTGTTCTTTAAGGTTTACAAGGTTTCTCATGACTCTCATGACACAGGGGAGGGAAATGACCTCTTAGTTCAGCAGTTAACCCAATATTCCCAAGTTATAGGGCTGTCTCTAACTGTAAACTAGAAAAAGCTTATGGTGTTGTTATTTGTCCTTTGTTTTTGAAGATGATCAATGACATCACAGGAGATGTCTTAATTTGGGTGTGAATTGGACTTAAGTGAGACATAAAGCTGTCAACCTCATCTCTCTTCCAGATTCACTGAAGTCCAGTGGAAAGACAAAAATCAAGATGACCAGTGATGGACCAGGATACAGTGGATGATCTTAGTATCTTTTCTATCCAAGCTCTAAGTACTCCACAACACCTGTTTCAGTTGCCTTCATGGTCAATGGAATAAATTGTTCTCATCAGCCCATTCCATCAGGGGAAGTCATCACATGCTTGGGGCAGATATCACCTGACTCACTCTTGGGTTTGAAACTCATTGGTTACCCATAGCCTAGTTTAGTCCTTGTGCTAAGATGGCTTCTCAGGCTGTGGCTACTGAACATGGTAAAGCTTCTTGGAGTCACAGGTAAGAGTTGAGTGTCAGCTAGACATCAAAGATGGATGAGCAGCCCTGAAAAGGGCTCAGCAAACCCTCACACCAGAAGTGCTAGACTTCCCTGAATACCATTTTCACCCTCCACCTTTCCCCCCAAAAAAGAAAGAGAAAGACCATATGATGTGAAGAAGGAAGATTCCAGGAGTCATTATGAATAGTTACCGGGAGATTTGGATTTGCCTGAGGTCCTGGCAGAATGTACTCATGGAATGTACATTAGATGGTCCAAGGCAGGTGACAATAGAGATGCTCTGAGCATGAACAACATGTTAGTCTGGATCTAAGAGTTCAAACCTAGCTGATCTTGGAAGAAAGGATAGTGATCCTTTTCCTTTCCCTTTTTCCTTCTCAGGAGAGAAGTTGAATATTTATATGTTCTATTTGCTCTTTCTCACTTTCTGATTCCATCTGACCCTGGTTGGCTGTTTGATAGGCAGTCAAAGTTTTGTAAGTTTTGTTCTTTCCTCAAATGTTTACTTTCTATTTAAGTCATTAACATTGTGATAAAGTGTTAGCCAGCAAAAGACCCAGGCTGTTTGATGTATTAATTAATGCACAAATAGCAAAAAGGGGAAGAAGATGAATTACCCCATTCAGGGACAAAGGACATTTTTGTCATTAATGCTGGACTCTGGGTTGGAATTGCAGCAGCAAAGAGAGGAAGCTGTTGTTATCTTCCCCAAGCCTTGCAAAAGAGTGTTTAAGATTGAATACAGAAAGTTAGAACCCTGGAATTTTATTCTTTCCCTTGCATAAAAAGACAGATGCTAGAAGCAATGCACTATGGGGAAAAGAAAAACTGCTGCTACTTCAGTCTGATATGTTTGGAGCAACAGCTTTCCCATGGATGCTTCAAAGCATAAATGCTAAAGAGAAGGAGGAGGTGAGCATGCAATGTAGGAGCTATGGCCTAGCAAAACGATTTTTAATAGGGCATATATGGGTACCACAGTAAGGCTTCTCTGGTGGTTTAGGAGGACTGCTAGTCCCTGAAATAATTTATAAGCCTCCCTGTTGCTTAGAGATCCATTTTCTCATGTAATTCTTATAACAACCCTGGAAGGATGTATTATCTTTATTTAACAGATGAGAGAAATAAACTTCAGAGAAATTAAATAACTTTCCCATGGTCACACAAATAGTAAGTATGAGAGTTGGGATTTAAACTCAGTTTTTACTTGACTCTAATGCCCAGAACTGTTTCCACTATATTACCTCTCAAGCATAGTTGAAAACCATTTTAATTTGCTTAGCAGAACAAGGAGGTAAGATTCCAATCCAAATATCAATTGCTGTCATCTGAAGCCAAGTTATTGAATTTTTCCTAATTGTCTAGCTTGATCAATATGTTTGCCATGTGATTTAGAACTTAAATTCAAAATTCTCATTGGATAGCTGTTTCATAGGTTCTACTTGTTGCCCCATTAAATAAGAGGAAACCGGTCTGTTTCCATCCATCAGAGTAAAAAAATACCTTTACTGTCAATCTGAACAAACAATTTGGACAAAATTGGTACCTATTAGTTAAGGGGATTTTTTTGAATAATTCTGGTAGCAGTGTATCTTCTCTTTATCCCTAGCTTGAAGAAAGAGAAGCAATAAGGCTTTAAATCTTTATCATAAGTAACTAAGGTTCATTGAATCAAATTTATCATATTAATAATAAATGCCATTTAATAATTTGGTAAAGATTTTAGATACCCATGCCTAAATTCACATAAAATAAATCATTAAAAACATATATGACTGGAAAAAGAGATGGGCCATGTTAATCAGGTAGCAAGAATGAAGTATAATGGACAACTTTGAATCTGCAGTGGTATCTGAAACATATTAAAAAATATTCCATGTAAAAATCCCAAGCACATTTGGCAGATTTTAATGGAGCACTCAAGGAAAGAGGTAAACAAAAACTGAAAAGGTGAGAAAACATGGACAGGTTTGCAATCTTTTGGGTACCTTAAGCAGTACCTTAAATTATGAATCTACTGAAGAATTTATATCCTAACTTTCCTTATAGAATGAACCAAATGTGACATAATATATCCCTAAATAAATATTTCTAAAATTTGAAACATGTTTTTTAATGAACCCCTTCAAATTAGAGCAAGGATCCTGAACACTGATCTTCAAAATGTTTTGTACATAGCAGAGCACACATACCTATGGATTTACGTGATATGTAACTCACCTGGTGAGGACAGTGGTGAACTCTCTAACATCTTTAGGAAATCAGTGATATGCTTCAAGGGTTACCATAGCCAAGAATTTATCATCTAGTGTCTGGCCAAGAAGTGATGAACCTCCATGTATCTAGGTAGGCTTTTCCTTAGATAAGATTATGTTCTGTTCATATAATCTGCCACCAGAAACATACTCAAATCTTTTCAGGCTCAAAATCTAGATTTAAGGCATTAGAATAGGGACATGTAATTGATCAAAATTCTAGGCAGTTTACTTATGCCTTCCCAATGCCCAATGTGAGTTAACTGGGAAGTAATTAGGATTTTCTAGCCTCTAGGACATCTATGGGAATGGATGCCTCACCTCATTTCATTGGAATGGCAGCAGGTCTGAGATGAAGCTTTAATGATCCTGAGTACAGAGTCAGTGACATTGACATATAACTAAGATCAGGAAAAAAAAAGTCCCCAAAAAGTTTGGGACACACTGATCTTCAGTTCCCTAGCCTTTGGGGTATGACTGAGACATCCAGATACAGTCAAGATGCAATCTGTTGGTGGAAACTCAGAAGGAAAAGTTCTTCATTTTAACTCCAATTAATCCAACAGAAATATTTCTGAAGGGGTATTATCCAGTAGGATCATGATAAGCTTCCATGTCTCATTTAAGACAAATGCCTTTTGATAGCTGTGGTCAGCTAGTATGAGACAATTTGGAGATTTTATTAAAAAAAAAAGAAGTAGACCTATAGGCATTAGGAGTGAACCTGTGGATCAAACCTACAGTAGAATCCTATGGCCCTAAGAATGGTACAATGAAAAGTTGGCTAGATTTGAGTTTAAAGGTCATGAGTTAGAATCCCAGCTGTGTGATCTTGGGCAAGTATTTGAACCTCTCTATGCTCTTATTCTTCTAAATTAGACTTAGATCCCTATGTATCTTAGAAATGAGATATTTATCAGAGGAACTTGCTGCAAAGATTTTCCCCAATTTCCTGCTTTTCTTCTCATTTTAGCAGCATTCATTTTGTTTGTGCAAAAACTTTTTAGCAGTATCATTTTGAAAAGTGTATGGAAGTCTGCATATGAATCTAAGTTTATTGATGAACCATGAATGACAGTGGTAAAAGTAACAAAGCATGGTGGATAAAGAAGTGGAGGCAGAAAAATCAGGATTTCAATCTCCTCAGACACTCATAAACTGTGTGACAAATTTGGAAGGAAGGAACTAAATATTTATTAAGCAGCACTATGCTAAACGCTACAAAAATTATCTCATGATCCTCACAACAACTCTGAGAGATTGGTGCCATTATTATACACATTGTACAGGTGAGGAAACAGAGGCAAACAGTTTAAATGAGTTGCTCAGGGTCACATAGCTAGTAAATGCCTGAGACCAATTAAATTAAGGTCTTCTGGAATTTAGGGTCAGTGTTCTAACTACTGCACTACCTAGCTGCCTCTTTTCCCTTCCATTACTTATTCTCATAGTCTCAGTGTTCATGTCAGTCAAGGATAATAATAACACCTGCTCCACAAGGTTATTGTGAGAAACAAATAAAATGGTATATGTAAAATATTTTTGCAAACATCTATCATAATTATTGCAAAAATATGTTATTATCATATCATTTTCATTTTTCTTGATGAACTTCAGATATGGATAATCCTGGAATAAGTCCTTATCCTCCTGTTATTCTTTTATATTTAACATTCTTTGGTCTTTAGTAAATGGATAAAATAACTGACATTTTATAATTCCAGAAAGAATGATGCCCCTTATCTTATTCTAAATAGTGGTATGGTTATATTGTTACATTAGTATTGCCATCACTATTAATGTTATTCAAATAAACTCCTCCATTAGAACTTACACATCTTTAAGAGAAGGAGGGCTTTAAGAGATGGAGGGCTAACACCTCTGGTGAGCCCTTTTCAAGACTGTTCATCCATCTTTGCTGTCCACATATTACCCTATACTTACCAGTGGCTCCGAGAAGCTTTACCATGCTCAGCTGCTACACCTGTATAAAACTTCCTTGGCAGATGATCTAAGCCAAGTTGAGGGTAGCCAGTGGGTCTCAAACCCATCAGTAAACTGGAGGCTAGCCGCAAGTATGTGAAGATTTCTCCTCATAGAATGTGTTGATGAGAACAATTTATTCCAATGGCCAAAAAGGCGGCTGAAGCAGGTGCTGTGGAGAGCTTAGAGTTTAGTTAGACATCAAAGAAGCCAAGGTCATCCACTGCATTCTGGGTCATTGTCAGTCCTCTTGACTTTTGTCTTGCCATTGGACTTCAATGTCTTTGAAAGGGAGAGTGAGACCGATGGCTTTGTGCAGCTCTGCCTCATTTAAATCCAATTCACATACAAGTCAAGACATCACCCTGTGATGTCATTGGTTCTCTTCTAAAAGGAAGGATGAAAAAACAGCAACATCTTTCAAGGATTGTTTCATTCCTTGATTTATGTCCTCATGGCCTAGCATGTGCCTAGTATACAGTAGGTGCTAAATAAATGTTTGTTGATGGATTGTATTTTTCATCTTTTCCTATTAGATTCAGATAGAAATGGTCCTGGAACACGTGACTGTTCTGCTATTTTTTTTCTTAAAAAACTGGGAACTGTTCACAGGCGGATAAAATGACTGATTTTTGTAATTGAATAAAAGGATTGGGATGTAAGTGCATCTTTTTTAGATTCACTGAAAGCATCAATCTTTAGGAAAACTTTAGAAGCAAATTGGGCAACAAGAATGAAACATATCTCATATTTTCTTTGCATGCCTAGAACCACATTAGAGACAACATTGATTTCTTCTTCTAGGTCTCTATATTTTGGAAGTTTTTTGTTCCATGCAGGTTGGGAAGTTAGTGTATTAAGTATGGTGACATCGATTAAAATACTGTTTTTAAATTTTTATTGATTCGTGTTGTCTTGGCAATTGTACATAGCAATTCTGTTTGTGATAATGGTTTAGTTGCAATACAATTTATTTTTTGAAGTCTTAAGGAAATCTTCAGGTCTGTATTTGTAGTGTGGGCATATGTTCTCTGGTAGTTTGTGAAATTCTATCTAACACATCATGCTATGTAGCGTATTCAGTAGGTCTATTTTTGCAATGTGCAGTAATGTGTTACGGCTTCTCCTATTTCCTTGCATAATCTGCATTGTTAATAAAGTCCAGGCACTTTAACAATAACCCTTCTACAATATTTGGTGGTGATGACAAGTTCTTGAATTGTCATTACAAATCCTTTTGTTTCATAAATGAATGCACATGAAAGTAATTGAAAGTAATTTGTTCAATGTCTCTTTGTTTACATATTCTTAGTCGCATTCATGCGACCATCACCTTTGGATCCAACTCTTGGTTGGAGTCATTTCAAAGTCAATGGTGTGCACTTATTTTCAGTTTTCACTATTGCTTCATGAAGTAAGTGATTTCTGTTTGTTACTAAAGTATTTCTGAAAATTTTTAACCAGTTTATTATGTGTTCTGAGAACACCTATCAATCATCTTCCTCCTTTTTTTGTGAGGAATTATTGATCTTTTCAAAGCTACCTTACAGAGACAGAAGCTGTTTTATTTATTTTTTATTTATTTAATTTTTGTTTGGATAATTCCCAAATTTGTCAATTCTATTTTATAATTTTAACATATATATATGTATATACATACACATACATATACACACATATATACATGTGTATATATTGTAGTTCTAAAAGTATAGCTTTAAATATGTTTTTCCACTCATTTTTATTTCAGAATACCAGTCTTGAGGCACACAGCCACAGTTTTTTTCATTGGCAGACTGACTTCCAAGTCTTTTTGCCTACATGAAATCAAAGTATTTTCAAGTATCATATTTTCTTATTTTGTCAGATCATATTCCTCATTCTCATTTTAGGGGGGATTCAGATAGAAATGATGCTGGGATAGTTATGCTGTTCCTTTATATTTAGTGTTTTATGGCCTATTGAATAAAATAACTGCTCTTCATAAATGAATACATTTGTTAGGATGTGAGATCATCCTTTGTCAATTAATGGAAAGCATCCTTAGTTTAATTCCAGTGTCAGGCAGCACAACAGAAATGATATGAAACGCACTTGGTCCCCATATGATTTTAATTTCTGATAGGCATGTTTTTGAAAGTTCTTTCTTTCTTGCAGCTTGGCATAGCAACATAAATTTAAAATATTATTCTTAAGTTTTTAATGTACCAGTTCTAAGTCTGGGTGATTGTGAGCAACAGTGTCTGTATTAATGATACAATTCCATCACAGTCTGCTGGTTGAGTTCTTTGGGATATATTGAGTTCTGTATTTGCAGTATGTGGATTTGTGGTCTGTGAATCCATGAAAGGTATAACAGAAAATGTATAATTCTAGACACCAGGTCATGTCTGGCTTGGTGCTTACTAATTATTAAATTTGTTCAGCCTGTATTGAGGAGTTGTAGTTTGCATAGCTTCCCGGATGAATCTGCAATGATCTCTACATCTGGGGTCCTTAAAGATGATGTGTCTAATTTCTTGTGGCAATAACCCAGACTGTAATTCCTATGATAAACCTCTTTCTTTCCATAGCTATATTTGCACATCTTGGTTATTTGTCTAATCCTTTTTTGTAGGTTTGTTCTTTGTTGAGTTCGAATTGTCCAAGAATCTTAGACATTTCAAAGTTTTCATTCATACATAAATAAATTTTGGTTATGTTCAACAACTCCTATAGTGTGCATGTTATCAGCCTTCACCATATTTGGTAAAGGGATGTCTCGTTAGTCCAAAAATATTTCTGTAGTTTTTTTTATCTGCTTATTGTGTGCCATGAAAATATTTATAAATAATCTACTTCCTTTTTTATCAGGAATTATTGTTCTTTCTATGGTTTCCTTGACTGTATGAACCCTATGTTTTATTAATGCTGTGCAGATTTTTGTTGATACTTTGTTAAGATACTTTCCAAATATGTTCATCTTCTTTTTTATCTGCTTTATTTCTCAAAGCATGTACAAAATTCATACTATGTAGGTGCTAAATGCTTTAAATGTATTCTTTCCATTCATTTTAGTTCAAAATGTCAGTAAGAATCTTACTATTTTAAACCACAGCCTCCTTGATATTTTTATGGTTGAAGCATCTTGTCCGGAGAAGACCAAGATGTTTGTAGGTATCAGTTTCACTCATTGATGCAAAACAATATTAAGATTCAAGCCTGATGCCTTCAGTCTCTATCTCTGCTTGGCAAACATCAAATCCAAATGTCATTTAAAGATAGGTGATAAAAGATTCCATGACATGAAGGGGCTACTTAATGTTTATGTTGTTTTTATTTTTGCTGTGTTTTTGGTTTATATTTGATGCCATAGAAATACATCAAATGATTCATTAAATATGTTTGTTCAACTTCCTCTTTAATGGGAAAGTCATACTTATTACACTATTTAGGGTGGAAGAAATTAGACAGGTATTTATTAAGGACTATTTTCTAGACGTCATGCTAAACACTGGGGAAACCAATATAAAAAGAAAGAAAAACAATTGTTGCCCTGAAGCAGCTTATATTCTAACAGAAGAAGACAACACACAAAGATTCCTGGCACAGGGGCATGGTTTTGAAGTCTAGAAAGTTAGGAACAGAACCAGGAGGGTAATGAAGAGAGTTGAGCCTGGGCCCATCCACAACTTGGAGACTCCAGGAGGAACTCATCAAGGGGAGTCAGGACCAGACCTTACCAAAGTATTTATATTTGGGGCTAGGAGGAGCAGGCTATATGTATAATAAGTTGTTCTAGGGCAAGGAAGCCCAAGGAGGGAAGTTCAGGATGAGACAGTATCAGAGACATGGTTTTGAAATATGGAAAGACATGAGCAGGGGAATTTTAGAGAAATAGTAATGGTTTTAAGATTAGATAAAATTATAATGGTCTCAAACTGTTTCCCGATAAAAGAATATACTTTATGTCAATTGTTCTTGACACTATTGTGCTGGCAGAATGTTTTAAATTGAAAACAGTTTTCCATGTTGATATCAAATCCTGTAGTCTTTTCATCATATTTGGATCTATATCATGTATTTGTAGCACCTAAATGAGCCATGAGTGCAGAACTAAGTCAAGTACTTTCCAGTAATCAGCAAAAATAGTACAAATGTTATGGTGCTCTCAGAAAACTTGTTCAATAATTGCTGAATTAATAATAAATTGCTCTTTATAACTCCAAGACTTTCTGGCAAACACTTTCTGCTCCTCAGTCAATTTAATGTTTCCTTATAAGTGCTTATAGAATTTTTCTGTTATATAAACTGCAAATGTATAAAGTATATAAACATAACTGGCCTGTATTTGAAGGGATTTTTCCTATCTTATAGTAACAGATATATGATTTCTTCTGTCAAGAAAGGTGAGATTTGGCTTGCATTCCAGAGGAAGCTGCCAAATGCTTTTCTGGTAATGTACGTGTCACTGTGAAATGTTTGAATCAATATTTATGGTTCTCATCCACCTCAGTCTCTTTCCAATTTTGTAAAGCCAGAGTGTCAGTCACCTTCTTTAGTGTGTGATCATACTGTGATATATTACTGTAACAATGTATAAGCTTTCCGTCTCTCATTTGATCCAACTTGATTTTTCACTGTGTTGAATTTCATGAGACAACTAGAAATTTTCTTTATTCTCCTTCTTCAGGGAGTCCTCACTTGCCTTAGGTTTCTTTTCTTTCACTTCTCAACTTTTATATTACAGTTTGTAAAATATCTTAATAAAGTCCTATATCATTTTGTTCCCTGTGTTTCCCTGATTCTTTTTATTGCTTTAACATTTCGACTTTTGCTTCAATTGCTGATTGTCTAGAACTTCTGATAGGCTTTAGCTTTCCATGTTCTGTTTCATGGGGTTTTTTTTAGGCTGTTTATTATTGGACAATATGATAGTCATATTATCTACTGCATTTACCAACCAGATATTAATGTAATTTTCTCATACCTTTCCTTGAACCTTCAATAGCTCTCTCTCTTTATATCTGTTCTTAGTGGTATTTCTTGATGGTTTTGCCTTTCCTACAAACGTTCTTACTATGATATTGGCTGATACATCTGCTCTTGCATTCAGATTCTGACATGCTTGTCAGAACAATACTGTGGAAGAATATGTCCCTTTACAATGGTTGTAGCAAATGACAAGTACCCTGCTTTTGTACTGATGCCATTGGACTTAAAAAGTGCTTTTTCAAAACTCTAATTTAAGCATTCCCATCTCTTTTTCAAAAATAATTTGAGTTATTGGTGTTTTTGCTACTATTAGTAAATTTTCCAGGGTTTGTATTAAGTGACCATTTCAAATAACCTCAGAGTCTTTAACTCTTTAGAGTTTAGTATTGCTTAAATTTCACCTCTTATTTCATCTAATCTAGGCTTTGAGATGAAGCTTTTAAAAAAAGATTACACTGTTATGACTTGGTAAGATGGTGTATGACTTGAAGATGAGGCTACCAATAAAAAAAAGAATATGAAGTTTTTACATATGACAGGTGGAGATCTATTTCCTACTTTATCACCACATAGTTATAACAGTACTGTTGTATCACGAAAGTATTATACCTATCCTTCATTTTATTCCTACTTATGCCTTTCCTGTTTTAGTGGTCAGTATTGTTATCACTTAAGTATTTCTGTCAGGTGAGGACTTCGTAATTTTGATTTGCTCCAATGTATCTTGACTTCTTCTGGTACCAGAACATGAAGTGATGGGGTGCTTGAGTGCCTGTGCTTGGTCCCCAGTTCTAAAATCACATTACTCTCTAAATATCACCTTTTTCCCTAACCTCAAAACACTATCCCTGGTAGTTTCTCCCCAGCCTAATGACAGCCTGCACTAGAAAAACCTTTATCTCTCTTCCTAATACAGTAGCCAGCTGCACCTATGGAATTCATTAGTTGAACCAGCTGTGTACTGGCTGGACTGGCTGTGTACTGGGTTGTAAAGATATTCACTACTCACTGACCTATCATATGTATCCTAGATTTAGACATGCGTATACTCCCTCACATTTATCTTGTCTAACAAGATTTCTCAGTCAGCCCTGACCATTAGCTGACAGTGACGTTTCAAGCCTAAAATCACACCTCCCTATAGTCCTGCCTTGGGCTCTTACCAGATGAATTCTGGGTAAAATACCAGTACAGTAGATACTAAAAGTGCATGTTCCTTAAAGAACTGACCTCAGATCTATTTCTTTGATTCATTACACTGGCTGAGGTACCCTATTGGACCCTATTGGCCAATGTTTCAAGATTCTTACCTAGCCTTCATAGCCACTTCAACACAGACCTGTACTTTTCCCAGAAAGGCATTCATTTATTTTACTGTTCTTGTTTTAAATGTTTTTCTGGGATATTGTATATCTTTCAATTATAGACAATTTCTAATCTAGAAACTGGATGTATTTTACAAAAGCATGGTTTTTACATCATGTTTTGGAACTTGCAGTGAGTTTTCCCTTAGAAGTTGTTGTTCAGTTGTTTTTTGGTCATGTCTAACTCTTTGTGAACCCATTTGGGGTTTTCTTGGCAAAAATACTGAAGTGGTTTGCCATTTCTTTCTCCAGCTCATTTTGTAATGAGAAATTGAGACAAACAGGTTTAAGTGACTTGCCTAGGATTACATGGCTAGTCAGTGTCAGAGGCCAGATTTGAACTTAGGAAAACGAGTCTTTCTGATACTAGATCCAGTCTTAGCTGTCCTTTTCCCTTAGAAAGGTGCTCTAAATGGGGAGCAGATTTCCTGTGCTAACCTATGCAAGCTTCTTTTGCCCATAATATTACAGGAAGACACTATTAATACCAAAAAAAAATCTAACTATCCTTTGTGACTTTGTTTCCATGGGAAGATATGTTCTGAATTCTGATTTATAATAAGAACTACATAAATTTAGTTATTATTATTAATAATAATTAGAAATGCCACAAACATGGCAGCCTTCATTGAAAGGGCCTTTTTCTCTCAGTTCCAGGAACAAAAACTTTTGCTATCTCCTCCAATTCTTACAACCCTGCTTTTGGGCAATGAGTGGTCGTGATAATAATTCATTTTATAATAAAGGAAACAGACCTGACAATTAGAGATTTTAAAGAATTAGCCTATTTAGATAGTAACTACTCAAAGGGTAGGTGCTGATCTGCCTCTATTTCTTTTATTTTTTCTTCTATATTTCTTCATCAGGAGTTCCCTATATCAATAAAATCATAGGTATGTTCTTTTTTTTAGAAGTACCTTTGGCTCCCATAAGCAGCAGTTATAGAATCTTTGTTAGATAAAGGGTTAAGGCATTAGGAGGGGGTGGTAGTAGATGTTTTGTATGTATAAATATGCGATACACACATGCGTAAATATCTGTATATATCTATATGTGTATGTGCATACACACAAAATAATATGTTTGTGGCACAATACCTACCATATGTTGTTAATTTTCTTTTAAATTCATGACCCTTCCTTCAGTTACCTTTTGACTGTCAGATGTACAAGTAGAAAGGAGACTGATATAAGATCTAGTGGATCATACAAAAGCAGCTTTTTCAGCAGATACTCAAATATAGGGATAAGCGTATAAAAGGCCCAGGACTTTTACACATTTTCTGGGTGTAAAAATAAGTATCAGCTACAAGGTATCATACCTTTTAGTAGTTTGCATTCTAGTTAAATGTATGAGTTCGTAGCCTGGTTTAAGATGTAGAAAGTTTCATGAACAGATTTCAGGGGGTCTGTGAAATAGGATAGGAAAAAAAAAATCTTTATTTCCTTTTACCTTGAATTGAAATTTAACATTTCCTTCAATTATGTAAAAACATTAGTCTGAGAAAGGGCTCGTAGGCTTTACCAGACTGCCAAAAGTATCCAAGAAAGAAGGAAGGTTAACCCCTAAGTAACAGAGACCGAACCATCACATGAGTCAATCAGAGAACAATTTAAAGCTAATGAAAACATTACAGTAGAAGTAGAATATTAAATAGGTGGGGATTTTATAAGGAAGTCTAGTTCTAATACATCTGTGGAATATTACTTGGCATCATGGAGGGAAAAATGTTACAATAGAATTGAATTTTCATTTTAACAGTTAAATCAGTAAATATGACAGGGGCAGTACACCATATAATATTTCTAGGACAATCTGTCCTATTAATTTTTAAAAAGTCTTTTAATTTATGAGTATTACTCTGTAATATGATTGAATAAGTGAAGACATATAGGTCTGAGTCAGACAATCAAACATTATTACTGTTAATCTATTGTATTTTTATGATGGTAAATGTAATTTTCTTTGAAAATATTAAACTTGTAGGTAATACAGAAAGGGCTTTTTTCCTTGAGAAATAGGTTATGAAACAAGTATGTTTTAGGCACCAAATTTGATATGTAAGAAATTGTTATAATCTATGAGAAAGTTCTTCTTATATTAGAAATATGGGTAGTACTATATACTACTACTAAATCTATTATTATTTTTTCCCACACATTCAACAAATCAGAATTTAATTGGTTTAGTGACTAACTGCTTTTCTTAAAATTTAAAGCATTATCAGAATTAAGCAAAAAGCATGACAAAGCAGGAAATAACATTTTCTATATACTATAAAGTTAATGTGAACTTGAAAATGCTACTGTATATATCATGCTAATGCATGTGTGTGTGTGTGTGTGTGTGTGTATTTCCCTCTCATGGTTCAGTGCAAGGAAGAAATGTTGAGTATAGGAACCTGTGTGAGCTACTGATTTTCTATACATATGTTTGTTCAAGTTACCGAGAGGGTGAAGTGTACAACAGCACGAACTGATCAATAACTTCTTTAGGATCATGAAATCACAGGATTTAGAGGCAGCTAGATGGCAGCCTAGAGTCAAGAAGACCTAAATTCAAATCTAGCCTCACTGACTCTATGATTTTAGGCAAGTCATTTCCCCTCTATCATTTTCTGTAAAATGAGGCTAAAAATATCACCTACCTCCCAGGGTTGTTGTGAGGATAAAATGAGGTATTTGCCAAGCACTTTGCAAGCTTTAAAGTGATGTATAAATTCTAGTCATAAAGAGACTAGAAATAAACTCATTAGGCTGCTTCACACTGTTTTCCCCCCAAGGTTGACCCTGGACTGAATGAAATTTAAGGTTTTTATATTTAGGTTTTCTGCTCCTTCACTATAAATTTTAAGTTTTAGGCGTAAATATTTTAAGCAGTTCATTCTCACATAGTGGATCTTCAAAATATCCTTGGAGTGTCACAGAGAAGAGATTTGTTACTTTTCATTTAAATATATTACCTCAAGTGGTAGTACAGTAACATAAGATGAATAACTGAAACCTCAAGGTCTGAAATAAAAGTTTAATTGTAAAATAGATTTACAGCTTCACTTAATGAAGAGACTTATTGTGTAGTGTTTATATCTCTGGGTAGCGGAGTGGGGAGGGGGGAAAAATTATCTGGCAGGAGCTGCCTCTTCCCTTATACCTGGTTATCAGGGGTTATATCAATGCCTAATTTAATGAGTTGTGGGCTAAAACCAGAGAAAAGAGATGAAAAGTGTCATTAAAAGACTTTTTCTGTCTGCCCTGACTTTGCCTGCCATTTATCTATCTTTTCTTTTTCCTTTTCCTTCTCCTCCTCCTCTTTCTTCTTCTTCTTCTTCTTCTTCTTCTTCTTCTTCTTCTTCTTCTTCTTCTTCTTCTTCTTTTCCTCCTCCTCCTTTTTCCTCTCCTTCTCCTCCTCCTCCCCCCTTTCCTCCTTCTCCTCCTTCTTCTTTTTTCACCATCACCATCACCATTAATAACAAAAATAGATAACATTTATACAGTGCGGGAATATTTTTTTATTCTTACTCTCATTTTACAGAGGAGGAAACTGAGGAAAATAGAGGTTAAATGACTTGTCCAGGGTCACATAGCTAATGTCTGAGGCTGGATTTGAATTAATGTCTTCTTGATTCTAGGTCTAGTACTCTTTCTACTCTGCTACCTAACTGCTTCACACTATGCTATGTTATTTCATACCATGCCATGCCATGCCATGCCACACTATATCATACATACCATACCATACCACAGCATACCACAGCATACCATACTATACCATACTATACCAAAGTATACCAAAGTATACCATACTATACCTTACTATACCATACTACTATACCATACTATACCTTACTATACCATAGTATACCTTACTATACCATAGTATACCTTACTATACCATACTATACCATACTATACCATACTATACTATACTATACTATACTATACTATACTATACTATACTATACTATACTATACTATACTATACTATACTATACTATACTATACTATACTATACTATACTATACTATACTATACTATACTATACTATACACCATTGTACTTGGAGTAAAGTCACAAAGGGTAAATGTTACACTATATAGCTTTGTCAATGAGTCACACTAGGAAGCAGAGAGTTGGATCTGAGGTTGCCGCCACCATTGGAATTGTGAGTGAGAAAATCATTGATGTTATTATTTTCCAGTGGATTTTGCCATGGCTCACTTAGGGCATGTGAGTTTGAAAGCTAATGGGATTTAGGATGCTTAGAGGTCCTAATGGCAACTAGATGGCACAGTTGATAGAGCACCGGTCCTGGAGTCAGGAAGACCAGAGTTTAAATACAGCCTTAGACACTAATTAACTGTGTGACCTTGAGTAAGTCACTTAACCCTGTTTGCCTCAGTTTCCTCATCTGTAAAATGAACTGGAGAAAGAAATGGCAAAACACTCCAGTGTCTTTGCCAAGAAAACCCCAAAAGGAGTCAAGTCAGACATGACTGAAAAAACTGAACAACAATAAGTCCTAATGGGAGCAGCTGAATCTAAATCTAAATTGTTTCTAGGAAATTTTTTGGGGGTTGAAGAAATGTGGTACAAAAAAACATGAACTCAGTAATTTCTGTAGTGTCTGGTGTCCGTATTTCCATATACATTTTTATTACATTTATAAGGGTATGGCTTTGCTTATTGAATTTTGTTTCTACAAGTGGTAGCCTTCTACACTCTGAGGAATGAGATGAATCAATATTGCTTGCTATAGAATATATACATATGTTTATAATAGTCAAAATGAATTGATAAGTAGAAGTATGTATAGAAAGGTTTTACATACATACATACATAGGTACACTTACATACATATACACACACATACACACATGTATTTGTGTCTAATGGCAGCCATCTCTAGAACAGAAGGGAGGTAAGAAAAAAAGAAAAACAGTTACATGATAATTTATTATATTTTTAAAGAAATAACAAGTTGTACAAAATGAATTTACAGTTTCAGTTTTTTTTTTAAAAAATGATTGTTTTATTCCATAAATTGAAAATAAAATAAATAAAAATTTTAAAAAAGAATATATGTATGTATAACAAGGGTATCCCATTTATTATCTTCAGAGTTGCCCTTCTAGTTCTAATTGATCTCATAGTAGCTTTGGGATCTGGTTCCTGCTATGTAGTGATTCAATGCTTAAAGAACATGGTAATTTAGTATGATATGACAAACCCTGAATCATCCCTTGCTCCTCTCATCAGTTTATGATAGTGATGGGGGACCAGGGCAAGGTGCTTATACTAGTTAAAAAGAGTGTTTTGGTTGGCTCTCTGTGACTTCAACACTTAAATCGTGTAATTCTTAGACTTCGGTGAGGTATTAGGAAGGACTGACCTCACTTTGCCTCAGCGTCATGGAGACCATTCTCACATAGCAACTAGTGTAGGGGGCCTTAAATGGATTAGCTTTTGCCTGAGTCCCTGGCTCACTTTTCTGCTTTTATTTTTGTCTATTCCCTATCTTAGATGAATGAGTATCTATATAAGGATGGATACAACTAGGTTTGTGAGTTCCAAAAGTCTGGAGGACCTGGGTTCAGCTGGGTTGAAACTGAATAGCAAGATACGAACTCCAGGTAACTGATTCAGAGGGTGACCATTGATAAGATGAATGATTCAGTCCCAGAAGACATGTTTGGATAGTGCAGAAATGAAGTTAAAAGTAAAATATCTCTTTAAAATTCTGAAAACTCTGAATATAAATTGAAGCATACTTTTTTTACCTTATTTTTCTTGAGTTTTATTTTGTTTGTTTTCTTTCACAACATGACTTATGAATATGCTCTGCGTGACTACAGATATGTAACCTATATTGAACTACTTTCCTTCTCAATAACAGGGGTGGGTTGGGGAGGAAGGAAAGGAAAGAATTTGAAATTCAAAATGTTAGAAATGAATGTTAAAAATTGTTTTTACATGTATCTGGGGAAAAATAAAAATGAAATGCTAAAAAAATTCTAAAAACTGATTTACATTTTGATGAGGATATTGAATCTTAACTTGGGTCATCCTGCTAATGTTTGTTGTGTAAGTCTTTTATGTGTAGCATTTCTTTTGTGTGTAGGAATAAATTACCTGCTCCATGATTCATATTTTGCATTTGCTATCTTTCTACCTCGTCATCACACTTTTTAGGGAAACTTTAGACTTGATCCATAACCTAATATGTAAGTAAATTTGTCCCCAGGGCATAGGGGTTGGAGTAGAGTGGGGTTAAAGAGCCAAAGAGTGTAAGTACAGTTCTCTTTAGAGGCTGTGCCCTCTGGAACTGACCCTGGTTCAAATCACATGCCTATGTATAGGATAATGAGCAGGTACAGTACTTTAGTCCCCATATGTCTAGCAATGACTTTTCAAACTTAGATATGTATACACACTTTATATATAACTATATCAATAAATAAGGCTTTCTTAGAATCTATGTGAGAAGGAAGTTTATTTTTCTTCCTTTATGAAATCTTAGATAGCATTTCACACTTACAGTTCCAGCTGGAGAAAGACAACAACCACAGTCATAAGTACCTATGTAAGGCCTTTGAATCTTCACTTGAGAAAACTCAAGGCTATTTTTCTTGCACTTACTGGATAGTTTAAAAGACAGAACTCCCTAGGGAGATTGGTGCCAATAGCATTTGGTATATGTTCTATGATGTTAATTGTCCTTTTCTCTTTTGCTTTTACTCCTAAAACCGGATGAGAAGATCTTTCTCTCTCTCTCCCTTTTCCTCAATAATAATTTTATGAGCAAGTTCCCGTCTAGGCTCAGAGAGAGCTCTAAAGCACCTGACAGTCTCTTTGCAGATAGGAACTGCCTAATCTCCTTATTAGCTAACTTTGTACAAATCAAGGAGCCCAATGCTCTCATCTTTCTCAAAAAGTTTGAGCTCAAAGAGCCAAAAGCAGACGTGAATATAGTAATAATATAATATGGCAGATAAATTATATATAGATATAAAACAGAGCAGGTATATGATATAGTGAAAATACCTTGTTCCTCACTAACTATCATTCTGGAACTCCTGATAAAGAAAGAATAAGAGGTGGGACTTTTCCCATACAGAAAGGGAAAAACAGGAAAGTTGTCTTTGGAGGTGCTACAATCACCCTAGTCTGAGTAATTGTTAAACTACTTGGTCCCAATCTGGCTGCAGATTTGGATGCCTACAGTATCCCATTTCTATCTCATTGGCTGAAAAGAATGTTTTTCAATAAACTTTGAGTCATCCAAGTCTTATGTGCAAGTTTCTCTTTTACCCTCTACATAATCACTCATTTGGATAACCACATAGTGACTAAAATATAGAGAACCATTTGCTTCCAAATTAAGGAATTGCAATGGATAGGAAAGACTGATAAATTCTCCTCCTCATTTTTAAACTTCTCAAATCCATGGAGACCTAATTCTAAATGCTGATGAGAGGGATCCTAATTTAGGGAGTACATTTAAATTGGTTATGGGTAACTTTAGTCTAGGAGAAATTGTGGGTGTGTAGCTTGCACAGTAGTTACTTTAATATGCTTACATTGTATTTCTTTTATTTCTTGGCATGTGTACGTGTGTGAATATGTATATGTGACTGACTTGTTTAGCCTTGTTCTCTCGAATAGGGTTCATTAAAATATGGCACACAAGGGATGAGGGAGTTATCCTGGTTAGTGGAAGCTTAAACTAAAATTCTAATTTGATAATACCCACAGAGCACATCTCTCCCGACTAGCAAGAAAACCACTCGTACCCACCCCAAAAGGGGCAGAATTGAGCTAGAAGCTCTCTGAGAACCGTAAAGAGATTGGTGTTCTTCCCAAGGCTAGTGTTGGATGGAGCACACACTTGATCTTTCTCACTGAAAAGGGTCAGTTAACTGGACAAAGAACCTCCTTGTAAGTTATACTTTATTCTTTAAGCCATCAACCAGCTAAATAATAGTCTTAGCAAGAAAGAATGCTTATTAAACTGAGAATCAGGGGAGTGTAACAAAGGGTGTGCTGGGAAATAGTCAACAACTGGATCTCCAGAAAAAGAAATGTACACATGACATTCTTAAGTTTAATCTGCATCATTAACATTTCCTCCATCACTTTTTAAAATCTAGACAATCAACAAAACAGTAAATCGAGCCCTGGTTTACAAAATTTGCTGATTTCTAAGATGTAAATGCTCACACTGACAATTTAACAGTCAGTTTTCTCAAGCTAACACAAGCTGGCTCCAGTACACCACAGGTTTTAATTGTCAATAGTAAGCCAAAGTTCTCTCCCAATAAATGTAGTCACTTTGGAAAAAATTATCTGACTTCTAAAGCTTCAATAACACAGCCACTTAAATCAATCAGTTAAGTTTTTGTTGAATGCCTCCTATGTACTCAGCAATGTGTTGGGCTTTGTGGGGACAAAAAGATATCTAGATTTGTTAACTTATTCTAATTTGTTCCCTGGCACCCTTAATGCTAGGTCAGTCTCTAAGCTATTCTTTGCATATAACATATGTATTCCTTTCTCCATAACTTCTTTCATATTGTTACCCATTCTTAGAACATATCTTCTTCTTTTCACCTATCCACATACTCCAAAGTCCACCTCTAATTTCGCATCTTCCCTGAAATCATTTTAGATACACCAACTTTACCTATTTATTTCCTTTTTTTCTATGTATTTGGTCTTCTGTGCAAAACTTATTGTCTGTATCAAACAGTTTAGCACTTAATTATATTCTGCCTTGTGTCATTTGAACTATCACATTTAAAGGAAAATGAATTAGTCTTTCCTTCTCAACTAGATTATAAACTCTTTGAGAGTAACTATTATGTTCGGCATGTTTAATGCAGATGTAGAAAGTGTCTTTGTTTGGCATTTTGACAAAATTCCCTTTTGGGCGGAGGACTTTTATTATGCATAACATTAGCCATGTAAAAATATTTTTTCTAGCAATACTAAGACAGTTAATATGGTTGCATATAACATTTGACTCACAAGGTAAACTGTCCTATAGAATTAAGAATAGGGTCAAAGGAACTTGGTGGAATAGAAAGAGATGATGAGGTGATACAAATACTTTGATCTTCTCTAGGCAACCTAGACAACCTTGTCTCCTCTCTCTTGCTTCCCTATGCTCGTATCCCATCTGTTGCCAAGTCCTGTCAATTCTACCTTCACAGCATCTCTTATTTATGCCCCCAGCTCTCTTCTGATGAGAGGTACACTCTAGTGTAGGTCCTTACCACTGCAGTGATGCTTTCTAGCCTTTCTGTTCCCCTTTACTTAATCCTCGTGCCAAGGAATACACAATCCACCAGTTCCCTGCAGTGCTATCATTCTCTGCACACAGGCTGACTTCTCATCCACCAGCTTTCACTATCTTCCTCATTTATCTGCAGCGGTAAGAATTATGAAAAAAATTTCTTGTCCACAAACCAAAATCTTTAGCTCCTTCTTCTCCCATTCCTACATTATCCCAGTCTTCCAAGAGGAACACATATACCCAGAATGGCCCGGTTTTGTTGGATTGTAGCGTGTGTGGAGTAGAGTAGTGTTAAATGAATATTCGTCAGTATTAGTCTTTCAAACTTGCAACCTAGGTATTCTCCTTGAGTCCTCACTCTCTCTCTCTCATCCCTTCCACCCTCCACATCCAATCTGCTGCTAAGATCTGTCAATTTTCCTTTTTGTAACATCTGGCACATACACCCCTTTCTCTCCTTTGACACTGGCTCTAAACTGGTGCCGAACCTCTTCAAATCAAGTCTACACTATTTCAAGAGCCTTCTGTTTGGTCTCCTGGCCTTAAGTCTTTCCATATTCCAGTCCATCCACTATTCAACTGTCAAATTGATCTTCCTAAAGCATTTCTTTGACCAGGTCAATAAATTCCAGTGGCTCCTATTATCTCCCAGGACTAAATATAAAATCCCCTGGATTTTAAAGCCTTTCCTAAACTGCCTTTTCCTTACTTTTCCAGTCTTCTTTTAGTCTATTCCTCTCTGCTCTTTCTCCCCTATGGGATTCTATCATCCAATTACAATGGCCTCCTTGCTGCTCCACACATAAGACATCCCATCTCCTCCACTCCATGAATTTTTACTGACTGTCCCTCATTCCTAGAATTTTCTCCTTCCTCATCTCTTTCTTCTGGCTTCCTTGGCTTCTTTCATTGCTGTCTGTCCTTTGTTCTCAAAGAAGACCAGTGACACCAGAAGGGTGATGTTTTGACTTGTAAGTGAGTTGGATTTAAGTGAGGCAGGGCTGTGTAGTCATTAGCCTCATTCTGTCCTCTAGAGTTCTGTGAGTTCAATAAGAAGACATTGATCAGGATAACTAGCGATATACTCTGGCTTTCTTCAAGTCCTAGCTGAAATCTTACCTCCTATAAGAAATCTTTCTCATCTCCCTGGATTCCAGTACATGGCACTTAATTTCCCTCTGTTGATTACTACAATCTATCTTGTCCATATTTTGTTTGTATATAGTTGCTTTATGTACCTCTTCAATAGCCCCTAGAACCTTAAATCTGAAAGAATAACAGGAAAGCTAGGTGGTGTAATGAATGGATAGAAGACCAGCTCTGGAGTCAGGATGACCTGAGTTCAAACCTGACTTCAGATACTTACTAGCTGTGTGGCCTTGGGCAAGTCATTTAATCCCAATTCCCTAAAAACATCCCAAAACAGAACAAACAAAAAACAATAACCACATAATGACTTGTCTTAAGACCATTTCTCTCTGAAAGTCATTAAGCAAAATGACAACAAAAAAATGATGATGATGATGATGAAGCTATAATGAATAGAAAATTTGCTTCAGAGCCAGGAAGTCCAACCCTCTCATTTTGTAGATGATGAAACTGAGGCCTTTGAGATTAAAGGGCTAGTTTAGTGTCACTCAAATATTAAGTGGCATATCTTAAATTTGAACTCAGTTCTCGGTCAGCCAATAAAATTTTTAAAGAGCTTATTTTGTACCAGAGTGCCAGGGCTGGGGAACTGTAGCCTGGAGGCCACATGTGGCCCTCTAGGTCCTCAAGTGTGGTCCTTTGTCAGAATCTAAACTTCACAGAACAAATTCCTTCAATAAAAAGATTTGTTTTGTGAAATTTGAATTCAGTCAAAGGGCCACACCCAAGGACCAGGAAGGTTACATGTGACCTTCAGGCCTCAGATTTCCCACCTTGGGTCCTAGGCTCCTGTCCTGCCTCTGACCCATATTGGCTGTAACATCCTATGAAAATCACTTAACCTCTCAGTGCTCCATAAATTAATTTAATTTAATTCAACAAGTTGTGCAGCAGTAGCCAAGCTGAAGTGGTAGAAGTTTTCCTCATTGAGATTTCCTGCAACTAGTAAAATAAGTTTAGTTAAAATAACAACATGACTTGTTGACATTACTATAGTGTTGTAAAGGGTTTTGCTTACATTTTCTCAGAGAAACTAGGTTCCTGATGCTCATGGTACTTATTATTTGAGCAAAGCTTCTCTTGGTCTTAGTTTCCCCATCTGTAAAAAGGAGTTTGACCGGATGATCTCTAAGGACTCTTCTAATTTATTTTTCTGATCCATTTTTCATATTTGACAGAATCAAGTCATTTTTAGTTTAATTCCACATTTTACCAGTGGTAAAAACACCACCAGATAGGTAAAGGCATGACTGTAATATATGTGTAGGAAGCAATGTCAGTAATAGCAGGATCTTAAAATATGAACTATCACATTACTTTCTGTAGAAAGTGGATAGCCATGCTTGAAAATCTGCAACAAAGGTCTTACTTTTTTATTTTTAAAACGTAACTGTTCAGGAAATCTCACAACGTTTCCATCAAGAACAAGGCTGTTTTCAGTCTATTTTGAAAATGTTTCCCAAAACTGAGGCGGTAGAGAGGGCAAAATATAGCATAGAGGTTAGGCTATTCTTGATTTTAAACTCAGGCATTCTTCTCCTTGAAGTACACATTTCATTTCAGAATGTCCTCAGTGACAGCTATTCTATGACAAATTTCCTGTGCCTTTAATTTAACGTACTGAGATGAAATTCATTAATGTCGGTTTTTTGGGGGGTGATATGGAATGGCCAGCTCTCCTACTATCATCATCTTCTATTCTAGAAATAAACGGTAATCAAAGAAAAAAAGATTTCGAAGTGAAAATAAATCAAAGCTTTTCATGCTTCAGGTTTGAGTAAGAGAAACAAACTCAATTTAAAGGGTTCCACCTGCTGGTAAGAATAAGAATAGCTACATATTTTAAAATATACTGCAAAAAAAGGCAAGTCACAGAGCCCTAGAAGGTTAAAGGTTAGTAGGGAGCTTTCAGATCACTCAGATCACTTAGAGAGCCTCATTTTTTTTCCAAATGAAGAAACAGAATACAGCACTTAATTCATCTTGGTTGCTGATGAATCACCCAACAGATAGCCTAAGAAAATTGATATTTGTTTAATAGATAAATGAATTTTGGTGTTTCTTAATTGTTATACTCAATGAACTGTAAATCAAAGTTGTTTTTTAAAATTTAAATGCAAAATCATGTTATTTAAACTTAAAATAATACTAACAAATTTATTATTAATTGTCTACTAGCTAATGGCCAAAATTTTTGGTCAATATCACAAATTATCTTTTATTTCTACTAAACTGAAAATTCTAGGGGGGAGAATTGGGGATGGGTATGAAAAGAGTACTTTTTATAGAAACCTGGAAACAATATCCTTATAACTTGATAGGTTGGTTGTTTTTAATATGTAAGAGGTGGACCCTTTTGAGCAGATATCACTTAATGCAAAAAAATTGATATCAAACTTATTTTAAATGAGTATTCTAATTTTGGGGATAACCACATAAGTCATACAGTAATGGTTATTTTAGATAGAGGTTTAAGGAATTATAGCAATAGTAATTTAGGGAATTACAGTAGTAGATTGTTTGGAGTAAGACTGTATAAGACTGTATTTCTCTAAGGGGGTCAGGACATTTCCTTTTATCTTCCCTTATTGTCTAGCTAGAGTGAATTGGGTATAATAAATTCTTAGATAATCCCTGGGCTCGTGATTTCACCAGTATGAGTGAACTTCAGAGTGATAAAATTTTCTCCTTACCAATGACATCACCTTCTTTTTGCAATTTAGAATCTCATAGAGTTGCCTAGAGTACTGAATGGTTAAATGAGTTTGCTCAGTCACACATTCAGTGTTTGTCAGAGAGGAGACTTGTATCCAGGTTTTCAGCTATATGCAATGCCAGCTCTTTATTCCCCTATGACAGGGCTGCCTTATGGAGGGAATGCTCCCAACTGAATAAATAGTAATGCTGGCGTGGAGTGATGACCCATAACTCTCCAATATACTCACATTTGTTTCATTTTGTACTTGTTTACAGATTGCCAATTAATGGGACACAAAAGAAAGAAAATTCTGTGGGGAAATTGTAGAGAAACTTCTTTTCACAAAATAATATCATAACTGTTGATGTAGCCATTTTAGTTCCTGTGAATATATATTTTAAAAAAAATGATTCATTTCTCTAGGTTTTTTATGTAGATAAAATTTGCATGATAATATATCATTGTTCCTTCTCTCTAGTATGGGCATTTTCTAAAAAGAAACATGGTAACAGAAAATGTTAAAGTCAAAAATGTTTAAGTAAGATTTGCTAAACATGTTTCTATCTATACAGTGCCATCAACGGAGGAAAGCAAAGGAGGAGTTTATCCTTTCCCAAATGAAGGTAGTATGGTGATGTTGAAACAGACCACACATGTGCAAATTTGAGCAACATGTACTTAATAGAATGAAGGGGCTGGCATGATAATTTAAAAGAATTGTAAATATGTAGAAAAATTAATAACCAATCAGAACATAGATTTTGTCAAAATGATGAAGATAAATGGGAGAAATTAGAATTTTCCACAACTTATTTATGCAAGTCATTGCCCTTTTCTTAAGTCTTGACTTGAAACCACTTTGAGATAAATGTCACACATTTCACTATGGTTTTGTGGGAATTCACATGTAATAACTTCTATAATTTATTTCTGGAAAGGTTATTGAACTACTGGCCTCAAAGCAAATCAAAGAAGTTGGAAATCTTTTGATTGGTCTCTCCCCTATATTCTACTGTAGCATCCTAAATAGCAATACAGTATATAGCAGTCCTAATTTTAGCACTAATTTAAGAAATGACACAAAACAGTATCCTTTATAGTTACAAGGGGACTTTCAGCTGTAAAAGGGAAGAATCCTGTGAAAAGTGAATGTTCTGTCACTGTTATATTTTCCCCTCTTAGATGGTACTTACTTAAAACAGGACACATTTATATACAGTTGAAGAGGCATTCAACTTCAATCCAACTCAATCTATATATATACACACACATGCACACACACACATACACACATATGTATGTATGTATGTATATAGATACATATATATATATGAAAAATCCTGTGCTATGCTAGAGATAGAGAAGGACAATATAATTTCTGCTCTCAAGGAGCTTACATCCTACTAAAGAAAAATAACATGAACACAGAAAAGTATATTGCAAGGTACTCTGAGAACGAAAACTCTAACAGTTGGGAGAGGGGGGCGTTTGTTGGAAGGTAAAGATTCTAAAAAGCAGAGATTAGAAATGAGTGAATTCCAAGCAGGATTATGGTTTGTGGGAATATAGAGAGGTTAGAGAGAGCCCTATTGATTGTCTGAAACATAGGGCATGTAAAGAAATATAGTATGAAATAAGGTTATTCCAAGTATGTGGAGACAACATGGTAGAAGGAAAAGAGCGTTGACTTTGGAATCAGAAAACCTAAGTTCAAATATTCCTTTGGTGTTTGTTATCTGTCTGATCATAGCAAATCACTTAACCTCTTGGGGCCTCAATTTCCTTATTTGAAAAATGAGAGTAGTGGACAAATGGCCTCTGAGGTACATTCTAGCTCTAAATCTCTGGTCTGTTGATAGATGTCCGAGTATGTATCTATACTGTGAAAGGTAGCTTTGAAGCTACATCATAGAGGGTCTTAAGCGTTAGGTTAAGAAGGTTGCATTTTGTCCTAAAGGTAATAGGGAGCTGTTGAAGATTTTTGAGTAGACAAATAACATGGTTGTATCATAGGAGCATAAGATCATAGATCTTGAGCTATAAGTGATCTTAGATGTCATTCTGTTTGATGCCTTAATTTTGTAGATAAGGAAATAGAGCTTATGCAACTTCCCCAAGTTCACATAGATAGCAAATTACATAGATAGGATTTGAACTCCAGAGCCACCGTTTTTTCTGCAGTACTGGTCTTTATACTGTAAGAATGTTATTTTAGCAGTTAAGTGGAAAATGGCTTAGAAAGGGAATAGAGTAGAAACATGGAGATCAAATTGCATGATAATACAATAACCCAAATGAAAAAATGACAAGGACTTGAACCATAAATGGAGAGAAAGGAGGCAGATAAGACAAGGATTATGGAGATATAATCAATCACATTCAGAAACTGATTGGTTGTTTGGTTGTGGTTTGTCCTTCCTTCTTGAAGAGGACCATGACATCAGGAAGATGATACCATGACTTGCAAGTGAATTGGATTTTAGTGAGGGAGGGCTGTACAGTCATCAGTCTTACTTTCTCCTCCAGAGTCATCTGAGTCCAAACGCCAGATGTAGATAAGAATGACTGGAGATGAACCAGGATGCAGTGGAAGACCTTGGCCTTTTAAAGCTGAGGTATTTCCCAGTTCTCATTTTAACTGAGGCAACACTCATTCACTGATTAGGGCTCATTAAGAAGGAGCTACAGAATGGCCCCTTTAATTAAAAAAAAAATCAAACTGGGAGGGGAAGACCATCAGGGCTTTTGGCCAAAAGAGAAATAAGGAGTTAGGGAGAAGTAAGGATCCAGGACAATTATGAGGTTACAAATCTGAGTGGCTATTGTTGTGGTACCTGAAAGAAAAAACTGAATTACAGCTCCTAGTCAACAGACTTTTTAATTAGTGAAGCATGGGAGATGCACTTCAATGAATATATCTGAACACAGATACCCAATTTTACTATATGGTTTCTTTAAAACAGAAAAGTGACAAGATAAAAGGAAAGACTTACTCTTTTCTGAATGGTAATACTAGTATGACACAGGAGTAAATGGGAGTACAGGAAAAAACCAAACACCTCACAGTTACATATGTAAATAATTTATAGTTTAAAAATATCAATGATATGTGGTAGAGACAATTAACTGCAGTTCTTGAGATATCTGTACAAGCAGGATATAGGTGATATATGGTATAGAAAACTAAATCAAAAATTACCTATGGCAAAAGGTTTAAAGGTATAGGATGTTACTTCAAATAGAAACGTGTCTTCACATCACACTCACTCAGCAAACTCCAGCAGTCCTGTGATGACTTGGAACCAAGATGGAGTTTCCTAGGCTTACAGAAACAGAGAAACGTATAGTAGCAGCACATTGAGAGGAGACAATCAGTTCTGTTTAACTGGAGGATCCTGTGTGACCTTCAGTAAGAGATGTGCACCAAGCAGTTGATGAGGCAGGATTCAGGAGTGATAGATTTCAGAAACACCAAGCTGAAGATTGTGGTCGTGTTCATCCTTTGTTTTGTCTTGACTTGCACGTGAATTCGATGTAAGTGAGGCTTTTGTTGTTGTTGTTCAGTCATTTGAATTCCAATTGGAATTCCATTCAGTCATTTTCCATTGTGTCCCATTCTTTGTGATCCCTTTTAGTGGATTTTCTTGCCAAAGATATTGGAATCATTTGCCAATTCCTTCTCCAGTTCATTTTGTAGATGAGGAAACTGAAGCAAACAAGGTTAAGTGACTTACCCAGAGTCAAACAGCTAGTTAGTGTCAGAGACTGGATTTGAACTTATGTCTTCCTGATTCCAAGACTGACACTCTATCCACTGCACCAGCTGGCTGCTACTTAAATGAGGCAGAGTTGCACAAAGTTGTCAAGTCTCACTTTCTCTTTCAGAGTAATCAATGTCCAGCGGCAAGGCAAAAGTCAAGCCAATTGGTGATGTCCCAGGATACGAGGATGACATTGGTGTCTTTGAGTCTCATCAACCTCTAAGCACTCTACAATGCCTGCTTTAGCTGCATTTTGCTGCCTGATGAGAACAAATCGTTGTACCAGGGGAAATCTTCACATACGTGAGGCAGATAGCCCTCAGCTCATCCAAGTGCCGAAGACCTGTCAGTTATTCTCAACCTGGTTTAGCTTGTCTGCTGAGTTGGTTTTGCTGGGGTGTGGTCACTGTGCATGTTAACGTCTAGATATGATAATTGAACTAGAAGGATAGAAGAGAGGATAGAGAAGAAGGACCATGGCAGAGTCCTGGGGGACACCCATGGTAAGGGGACAGTAGATGGATCATGTTCTAGAAAAGAAAACTGAGGAGTTCTCTGATATCTGAAGACAAGATATTAGTGGCTTTATATCACTAGTCAACAGATCATGGAAGGCCATGTGTCAGACTGAGAAGTTTGTTCTTTGTCCCAGAGATAAGAGAGAGCTAATGAAGGTTTTTATGGGGCAGCTAGATGGTGTGGATAGAGTGCCAGGCCTGGAGTCAGAAAGACCTGTCTTCCTGAGTTCAAATCCAGCCTCAAACACTTACTAATTGTGTTGCCTTGAGCAAGTCACTCAATTTCTGTTTGCCTTAGTTTCCTCATATGTAAAATGAGCTGGAGAAGGAAATGGCAAACTGCTCCAGTATCTTTGCCAAGAAAACCTCAGATGGGGTCATGAAGAATTTGAAATGAATGAACGACACAGCTTTTTGTGCAGGTGAATAACCTGATTGGACTATAGGAGCATAAGAACATAAAGTCAGAAGGGACTTTAAATGCAATTTAGTAAAGCTCCTTAATTTTATTTATTTTAAAAATTTTATTTTATTTTTAAAAATTAACACAATATTCTATTTTTTCTCCCACCCACATCCCCTGTTCCCCTTGAAAAAGAAATTCCCATGTCGGCCACACTAAAGTCTACACCCTGAGTCCATTGCTTTTCTGATAGGATATGGAGAACAGGTTTCAACATAAATCTTCTGAAATTACGTTTGTTCATTCTGTTGATCAGAGTTCGTAAGCCTTTCAAAGTTGTTTATCTTGACAATATTATTGTTATTGTATAAATTGATCTGATTCTGTGCACTTTACTCTGTAACAATTTGTATAGGTCTTCCTAGGTTTCTCTGAAATTTTATCAGTAAATATCTGATGTTCAAGTCCTCAGGACTAGACTATACCTGAGTCAAATCCCAAGATATTGGTTGACAAAATACATGTAGAGTACTGCCTGACCAAGCTAGGAGGCTCTTTATTGGTCCCAGATTTCTGGTACTCTAACTACTGAAGTGCAATTCCTCTGATTATTCTGGCTTCTGGAACCTTAGGAACTCTGGTGGCTCTGGTTTCTAGCAGCTCAGAACCTAATCATAACTCCCAGAAAATATCACCTACAGCTCTGGGGGCGGATGGTGTTGATATGCATCGGGACTCCTGCAATTCTGTGGAGCTCCCAGCAAGGCCAATTAGGTCCTCTACTAGAGCAAAATTTTCTCTCTAATTAGGTGCTTGTTCAGCCTCCACAATGGAGAAGACCTCCACATATCTCTGCTTCACAGCTCCAGTGAGGCAGCATTATAGGACTCCCCTCAGTAAAGTGATTCTGCTTTGAAATCATTGCTGCTGAATTCTGGCCTCCAAAGCATTTCACTAAGGAATAAGGATATAAGTCTTTAAGGGATATAGTTACAGAGAAAAACATGTGACATGCTAGGCTGTATACTAGATTTGGACTTAGGAAGACCTTGGTTCCAATCCCTTCGCTGATACCTATTAATTAATAGGTGGTGCAGTGGATAGAAGCTTGTCTTCCTGAATTCAAATCTAGCCTTCCTAGTTGTGTGACCTCAGGCAAGTCATTTAATCCTGTTTATTGTAGCTTTCTTGTCTGAAAATGAGCTGGAGAAGAAAATGGCAAACCATTCCAGTAGCTTTGCCTAGAAAATCCCAAATTGGGTCACAAAGAATAGGACATGGCTGAAATGACTGAACAATATCAGCAACACTTAGAACTAGTCTGCTTGGATTTGAATCCCAGCTCTCCATACTGGCTGTATGATCATGGACACATAGCTTTACCTTCTCTGAGCTTCAATTTCCTCATATGTACAATGGAGAAAGTAGCACTTCCTGCCGCATACTTCCCAGTGATGTACAGCTTCAAGTGCTGTACAAATTTGAGGAGCAGCAGTGTATTGTGGGTGGTCTGGAAATTGGACTCTTGAACCAGAATATTTCCTTTCTTTTACTAACAACCCTTAACTAACTGGAAAAACTACAATTTGTATATGAAAGTATTTAGAATATGGTAGCTTCTATATAATAGAAACCAGTTGTCTTGAATACAATATTAATGTTCACAGTCCAGCATCTTTAAACAAAGAAATTCATATGTTTCTAATTCCCCCCCACCCCAGAATCCTATCTTCATCAACCCCGCCCCCCCATTGGTAGTTTGTGTAATGCTGATGTATCTCAATGTATGCCTTACATGTGTTCCCAAGAAGTTCTGTATTCCATCTAAACTGTGTGTTCTTTCTTCTTCTTAAAAACATTTTAGGACTTTCTGGAGTGTTTGCTAAGTTTGGAAGAAAACCATTTAACCAAAAAAAGCTTATTGAAAGGATGACAATAGGAACTTGAAAAAAAGTAGTGAAGTTCTGGAAGTGTCCAATTAAGGAATAGATTAATGGGTTAAGAGTTGACCACTGGAGTCAGGAAGACCTGTGTTGAAGTCCAGTCAATGATACATAATAGCTGTGTGACCCTGGTCAAGTCACTTACTTTCTTACTTCCCCCAGGCAACCCTAAAAGACTACAAATTGTAGGTGGAAATCTAAACTCTTTAAGATAAAGATTGTTTCACTCTTTGTATTTGTATCTGCAGTGCCTAACTCTTGGCCTGGAACATAGTTTGTTCTTAATAAATATTTGTTAATTGAATGATTGATTGTATGGTTGTGGATTTACCTTGAAGAAGAAAGTTTCTATGCTGAAAATTTCCCATGTCAATAAAATCACAGGCAAATCTGCCTCCCCACTTCCGCTCAAAAAACAAAACAAGAAACAAATCACAACCAGTAATAATGGGGGACAAGTTAAGAATATTTAATTCCATTTCTAATTACTCTTGCCTCCTTTGAAAAGTGCAATATATTCCTATAGATACTTAAGGGCACCACTTAAGTAATGTTTTTTAAAAAATGTATTTCCAAAGGTAAGTTAATTGTGTATATACTATATCCTAGCTGCCGATATGCTGTTGTCTTTGTCTTTTTTTTTTTTTTTTAATCAATGAACTTTCATAAGTGAGCACTGGGCTTTAATTCAGAAGACATGAATTTGTGTCCCAGTTCTTCCATATATGTGCTATGTTTCCTTACTTTCCATCTCAGAGCCTCAGTTGTTCTAAAGTTGTAATAATAATACTAATGCTAATAATATACCTTCTTTGTGGAAGGAATCATATTCCTCTCCTGCTTAAGAGACTGCTGTAGATTGCTCCTGAGGGCAGAGACATTTCCTTCTAACAAGTTCACAGATACCCTGATAAGGATATAAGTGGTAGAGAAAATGCTGACCTTCACTTGTAGATGGAGTTTTTCCTGGGAGTTTCTATACCAATGGAATTACAGACACAGCCTCTATTTCTATCCTATATTTTACACAAATTTATCTGTTTACATGTTGTTTTCATCCAGTTCTAGGCAAGTTCCTTGACGGCAAAGGTAATTTTATTTTTGCCTTTTTATCCCCAGAACACAGCATGAGGCATGGCACATAGTAGGCCCTTAATAAATGCTAGTTGAATGGAATTCATTAAAAAATTAAAGTGCTTTGATACTATTATAACATTTTATATGATGATAAAAGCAGTTGTCAAAGGTTAAATTCTATTTCTTTCAGAAGGGACTCCAAACCATAATGTGTTCTGAATCTGTAGAACTTTATTACCATGTGGAAAAGTGAATTTCATCCGAGAAGGAGGAGAATTTTATTGATTGTTTGTCAGCTTGTTATTTTCTACATTTTCTGTGCGATGAAATAAAGGTTGTCTTGTACCCAATTAATGTAAATGAATGAATGACTGTGAAAGAAGCAAGACATGATACCTAACTCTTCGTTAGGAAACATGGGACAAGCAGAAAGATGACAATTGCCTATAAGTAAGTTAGACTTTTTTCAATGATCGAGAAAAAAATGAAAAGTGAAAGGGAATTGGGAGGAAACTATTCAGTTACGTGTTGTTAAATGCAAAGCTGATGTAGGTATTCAATAGAGATTTGTTGAAGGAATGCAGGAATAAATAAATTAATCTGAACTTCTATTTCTTGTTATAATTCTCTAGGTCCTCCTATTTTTCATATTTTTACCTACCTTATGTAATTTTTTTTCTTAGTATTAATGCCACAAATTGTATTCATAAGATTCAATTCAACAACAAATATTAACTGGGCACCATCACTTGTTAGGTACAATACCAATAGTTACCAGGACTAGAGACATGAGAACAAGGCCCTGCCTTAAAGTAGTAAGGATATTCGAAGCAACAATATGAGATAAGCAGCTAAGAACAGGCCTGAGAATGAGGAGTATGAATCATAATTCTGGCTCTTGCACTAATTGAATAGGCAGCATTGAGTAGTTCATATATTTTATCTGCAAAAAGAAGATAATATGTTTGTCATCAACTTATTTTAGAGAAGTGCTGTGAGAGTTAACTGGAAAGAACTATATAGCACACTGCCAATATAAAAGCTACAGATATGTTTAACATAATTAATATTTACGGTTTTTTTCTGTGCTTCTGATCTTATGCTGGTAAGAATGTTAGCACTCTAAATAAGCCGTAAATATCTATTTTTGCTTTGTGTTCAGTAAACAAATGTTCCCATCTTTTTTGCACTTATAAATTTACTGTAATTTAGCCTTCTGTGAAATGTTTGCATTTATCTTCCTTTTTGCCCACTTCTGCTCTGGCAGATATGTGCCAAATAAAATGTTAGTATCAGCAAACAAACATTTTAGTTGGGTGCGTCCTAACTGTCCAAATGTTTGTTTTTAGTTGGAACTATTTGTTTCGGTTGCTGTGATGAAACATGAACTTATTTTTGTACCATCTTAACAGCTCAACTGTTTCTGCTTTTTAAGTTCTCTTTGGTCTCCACTTACTCAGCCCTCCTTCCTTATGAGTTTTACCATTGGCCAGAAAGTCTTATGAGACTTCAGTAACTGTCTAGTAGGAATGTGTGCAAAAACATTTGTGGATAGCCCAAACATTTTCAATAACATTTGCTTGGAAAAATTTCACTGGCAGTCAGGACACATTATTCAAGCATATTTCAAAATATTTGTGCATCCTTGCAATACTTTGGCTGTGTCTACATAGCATGACTGGATTGATGGGTTTTTCTTTCAGTTGATTTTGTTTGTTTGTTTATTTTTGATCATTTATAATAGTTGATGGATGACCATTTGATAAGATTTACACCCAGATGATGTAATTAACTTAACATTAAGGTGACTTCTCAGTGATGCAGTTTTAATAAAAAAAATTGGATCAACCATGTGATGAGCCTATCAACTGCTTGACAATCAGCTGACAATAAATGTTATTATCCCCTTTTTATGGATGAAATATGTAAGCTATCAAGGGTTCTTAATCCAATAGCATAATACAGCCCCCACAAAAGTTATCAACCAGACATGATCAATTTTGTAATTGTCAGAACGGGACAGATTTTATTTAGTGGTTTAGAGATAGCTCGTATGAATCTTACATGTAGACCTTATAATGTTTAAACAGGTTTTCTTTCTTTGCCTTCCTTTTATTTACTTAACCATGACTTTGGCTAAATAAAGAAGAAAACTAATCATGTATTAGAGGAATATATTTGAAGTAACAAAAATCAGATTAATTCTTTTTATTTAATTTGATACCAAGTTATTGACCCCCAGATGAGGAGTGGAGAATCTTAGGCTCATGGACAGTATATGATCTTTGGCATAACTTCACTTGGCCATGAGCAGTTACCAAGGACATGTTATATCCATTTTAGTTAACAGTTGGAAAAAATGCAATATATTTTAAAAACAGTTGAAAATCAACATTCTAAAAGTCATATTACAAAGTTTTTGATCTATGAAAGTTTTGTATCTGTCTATCTGAGTAGTTTTTCCTGTACTCTGCTTCCTTCTTAATATGTTTTATGTGATGTGTTCCTCAAATGCCTCTTTATTTCTCTGTGTGTTTCCAGATCTGTATGTGTTTTTGTCTTTTTAGTCCTTGTTTATGGTATTGTGTCTTAATATGCTTCTATCCTGTATGTGTGGATATGAAGCTCTCATGTTTTGTGTATTTATTTGTGTCTGTCTTTCCATGTCTCTTTTCTATATCTATATGAGTAACTCAATATTCATATTGCTTTTATTTTTTAGTTTGTATTTTTAATGTCTCTCTTTGTGTATCTTTTGCTGTTTGGTTGCTTTAGTCGAGTCTGACTCTTCATGACCCCATCTGGGGTTTTGTTCGCAAAATTACTAGAGTGTTGGCCATTTCCTTCTCAAGCTTCTCTGGACATACGGAACTGAGGCAGGCAGGGTAAAGTGAATTGCCCAGGGTTACATAGCTAGTAAGTGTTTGAGGCCAGATTTGAACTCAGGGAGAAGAGTCTTCCTTCTTCCAGGCCTAGAACTCCATTCACTATGCCATCTAGTTTTGTGTGTGTGTGTGTGCATGTTTACAATTATGAAACCCTCTATGTCTCTCCCCCCAAATCCCATTCTGAGTTTTCATTGGACTTTCTTTGCCTATGTATTTATTTTTGTGATAGTCTCTCTGTGCCTATTTCTTAATTGGGCATAATATGGAACTAAAGTATAGCTTTTGTTATTTCTTAAACTTATTACATTTAAGTGTTTCATTCTTAATATTTAAAGAAATTGAGTGAGTTATTTTATATTTCTCTTATTATAAAAGATGAAAAGTAAAAAGCTAGATTGTTTATTTTTCTGTATATGACCTTTAATCAGTCAATAAACATTTATTAATCACCTATGTGCCAGACACTGTACAAAGTACACACTTTTTTTTTTTGGAGGTCAATAATCCCTAATAGAAAAAATTCTCAATTGTGTTCTCTATGTAAGTTTAGGTGGCCTCTCTCCATTTACTTTGCACAACATAATAGAAGAAAATATTTACATGAATTTTTAAAATACATAATATTTAAGCTGAATTCTTTTCAAAATGTAATTCAGTGTGGAGTCTGAATCAATCTTACAGGAAACCATAAAGATGAACACATATAATGCATTTTGTTTGAATCTGACTCAGAGGACAGTGATTTCTCTTTGAGGAGGCAGCAGCATACTGCAGTAGAAAGAGCCTTGAATTTGGAGTCAGAGGACCTTACTGCCTGTGCAGTCTTGGATTAGGCACTTTCCCTTTCCCTGCAACATCTGGGAAGGTTGTATGAAATTAATCTAGCTCTCTATGGCTTCTTCTCCCTCTAAAGCACATGAACTCTAAGAACAGTCACTGGAGAGTCAGAGTGATGTCAATGGGAAAACCAACTTCAAAATTCAAGGTTGTTATGGACTACTGAAAAGCAGTCAATACTTAAGAATTGAGGGACTTTCTTAAAATTTACCTATCAGAGAATGACTACTGGGGATCATCAGAAGGCCCTCCACCATATGACAGCCTTGGTTTCCAGTCCTGTCATATCAATCCTCTCCAACATTGTAACCAAACTGAATTGGAGTCTGCCCCCCACTCAAAATCTGCTCTCTGTCCAAGTCTATGATATTTCTCACGTTGTTCCTTATTCCTTAAATAGATGATAAATGATAGACACAGACAAACATATACATAGATAGATAGATAGATATGTATATATATATATATATATATGGATAGATAGACAATTGATTATAGATGGCAGATAGATGACAGATAGATAGATAGATGGACACAGATTATCGGTGACAGATGATAGGTAGACAGATAAATAGATGATAGACAGATAGATATAGATTGTAATTCACAGAAAATAGTTAATAGATAAATGAACAGTTGGAGAGATAGAAATGATAGATAAATAGCAGATAGATAAAGATGACAGATAAACCACAGCTAGAAGGTAGATGACAGACAGAAAGATAGATGAACAGACATAGATTATAAGTGGCAAATAGATGATAAATAAATGGTAGATCAATAGACAGATGATAGGCAGGTAGAAAACAGATAAAAGTAGATGAGAAATGGCTAGACGATAGATACTGCATTTATTAAATGCTTACTATGTGCCATGTTCTGTGTGCTGAAGGACACTGAAGTCCAATTCAAATGCATCTTTCCAAAAACCTCTTCTGTAATGACTTTCTCCCTTAGTCCTCAAAAGCACTTTATTTTGTAACTCTCTACTACACTTACCATGTGAAATTATGTATTTTAGCTATCTGTATATGTGCCTTAACCCCCACTCTACCGCAGGCTTCTTGGGGGTAGGGACTAAGTCAATCAATAAACAATAAACATGTACTATGTGTCAAGCACTGTGCAGGGGATACAAAGAAAGGCAAAAGACAGTCCTTGTCTGCAAGGAGCTCACGATCTAATGAGGGAAAATCACACATACAACATACAAAAAGGAGCTGAAAATTCGAATGGAGAAGAGGATGGCCAGGGGTTAGGTAGAGTGAAGTTCAAAGAAGTCCTTAAATGGAGGATCTGGGAAGAGCTCTCCACTTGTCCACCCTCCCCCCTTTCCAACCAGAGGGACAGAGGTGCCCAAGGGCAGGAGGTTCTAAGAAGGTGTGAATTTCAAGGCTGATGTGTCCTTGTAGGATAATGAGATTCCAGATGATCATCTATATGTTCCTTTGAGGCAAACACAGTGTTCTGTGCCTAGTATGTGCTTACTAAACGTGTGTTCTTGATGATGATTTAGAGAGCTGTAGAAATATTTCAGGGATCCTGAGGGTGCATAGGTGTGTAGCATTTAATATCATGACTGTATTCATTGTGGTGTGTTTAGATCATGATCCTGACACACAGTCAAGCTCAAAGGACCCCAATTCACACAAACAGTGGTTTTTTAGGCAAACTACAAGTGGGGATCTCCATCAAATAAAATTGAGACATTTCCCTCAAATTATGCCATTAATATTCATGAATTCCATTGTCACTCCTATCACCTATTTTTAAGTGACAAGTAGAGGGTGTGAACTCCAAAGAACCTTGTCATAAAAGTATGACAGAAAAATTAGTAAAAATAGAGTGCTGGTAAATGCAGAGCTCTAAGCAACATAGAAGTTGGGTGGTATGAATAAGAGTACTTTAGAGAATTTCTGACACAATCAGAACAAGAAAACGAAAAGTCCTGAAAGAATGAATGGCATATATTATAAGTAACAATACCTGGCACTGCACTTCACATCAAAGGTGACCTTTGAACTTTATGAAAAGGATTAAGGACCCATAGCAAGAAGCTTAGTGTGAGGCTTCAGTGTAATGGATGTAATGTAAGGGATCATTAGAGGGTACAAAGAGATGTACTTTAAGCTCATGGATTTAACCCCTCTATGGTTGTTCTAAATAACATTATTTGTAATTCAATTTCTGTCCTTCACAATGAAACTGACATGAGTTGACCCCCCCAAAAATTTTCAGTGTTACACGTCTACTTACAAAGTGTTTTGTTGTTCATTTAGGTTCAACTCTTTGTGACCCCATTTGCTTTCTTTTCTTTTGGCAAAGATACTGGAGTGGTTTCCTTCTCAGTTTATTTTACAGAAGAGGAAAATGAGGCAAAGAGAGTTAAGTGACTTGCCCAGAGTCACATAACTAGTAAGTGTCTGAGGCCAGATTTGAACTTAGGGAAAGAGGTCTATTCTGACTCCAGTCCTGACTCTATATCCACCCTGCCATCTAACTACTTGACTTAGGCAGTGATGCAATTTGCCTAGGGAATATAATAAGAGTAGAGTATAATAAGAGTATTTTATAGCCAGACTGGATCTTTGGGACTACCTCCTCCAATTTCATTTTACAGATGAAGGAAATGAAGTATCTTTCTTTTTCCATTTTTGAAAGAGACTACAGTGCTTCATTTCAATCAATTAGTCAGTCAACTAGCAAGCATTTATTTAATGGAGATACAGAGAAAAGAGGAAAAAAATCCCACCTAGTTCCTTCCCTCTAAAGTCTTACAGTCCAGTGAGGAAGACGACATGTAAATAATGAGCTTCATACAATATAAATACAGATGGGAAGGAAGATAACCTTATCAGAGAAGGTTCTTTTTCCCATGGAGCCAAAGAGGGGAGAATGTCTTGTGTAACCTCTCCTACTTTGCATGCTTTGCCTGAATAGAGTTTCTGCCTTTGTCAAGCAGAGAAATATTTTGCTCTTAGCTTGTGGCCTGTGTGACCATTAGCTAGCTCACAGTGATTCCTAAGTGTCTCTCAAAGGCTGTCAGGAAACAGTTGTAGCATGTGTGATACAAGAATAAACAAATGCATGTTTTGGGGGATACTGAGTCATGCTCGTAACATCTCAGCAACATCACAAATGGTGCTTGGGGCTATGGTTTGGTAAGCAGAGAAGCCACACAGGGGATGACTGCCTTCCTCCCTTTGTGCACATTAGTAGAAGGCTTTCACGAGGGGGTGGGCACAAACTCAACCTCCAAACCAGTGCTTTGGAGAATCAGACTCAGCATTCAAGAAATTGTTATATCATCCTGGGCAAGTCACTTAACCCTGTTTGCCTCAGTTTCCTCATCTGTAAAATGATCTGGAGAAGGAAATGGCATACCACTCCAGTATCTCTGCCAAGAAAACCCCCAATGGGGTCAGCAAGAGTCAGACATGACTGAAGTAACTGAATAGCATTATTATTGTTATTATCATTATTATAGCATGTATAAAGCAAAATCTTCCTTCCTCACTCATGGAACAAGGCAGGTGTTGTAAGTAGTCATAGCTGGCATTTGCCTATTTGACAAGATATTAGAAGCAAAATGTTAAAGAAAAACAACCCACCACAGTTATCCTCAATAATCTTAAAATAAAATGGTGGGTGTGGGTGTATGGGTATTCAGGGAAGACTAGTATTTCTGGTAAGAGGACTGCTCATCTATTTTGGTGTTCACTTACCACCCAACTCTCACCTGTGGCTCCAAGGAGCTGGAGCATGTGCAGCAGCCACACCCCAGTAAACCATCTTGGCAAATGGACTAAACCACATTGAGGATAACTGAGGGGCTTCAAACCCATAGATCATTATAGGGTACCCCAAGCATATGAAGACTTTCCCTGGCTGAATTGGCAGATGGAAACAATTTGTTCCAACCCCCATGAAGTTGACTTAAGCGGGTGCTGTGGAATGCTTAAAGCATTTTACCATTTTTACCTATCTCAAAGTCCTGTGGCAACAGGCAAGTGATAAGAAGCAGGTGCACATATACTGGAAGTTGTAATCACAACCCTGCACACAGGCTGCCTAGGCCATAGGGTTGTCTTCTCCCTGAATTAAAGCAGCAGTGGGGAATCATCAGCCCCCTGGGTGTCTGAGCAGCCTTTTTAAAGAACCTCTTGCGGGTAAATGGCTAGAAAGGGTACCCTAACAATTGTCTATGTCACACAGGAGGAGATCACATCCTGTAGCCAAAACACACAAAAAATACAAAAACTTTTGTGGGCATGGAAGACACTGGCACTTCTCCTCAGCCTGGCATGCCTGCATCAAAGAAGGAGCTATGCTCAATGAGCAAAGCAGAATTGCAGTAGCTCAAAAGAAATGTGAGATATGCACATTTCAATACATTTCCACTCCTAAAGTATTTGTACACTATTTGTGCCTGATCTGTGATAGAGCCTTCCAAACTCATAGTGGTCTGATCAGCCACAGTCAGACACACCATAACTTGGCCCCGACATAGTGATGCCGTTTTGGTCCTTTTTGAGCTTGAAGGACAATAATCAACCAACAGCCAACTAAAATAAAACAGAAGGGAAAACATAGCTAAACATAATGAAAAGTTGGAATGCAAATGCATAGGAAAGATTCACTGGTATGAGAGATTTAAGGAGGGGGCCAGGATTTATAGCTAGAGGGATTATGAAAAGTTTTATGAAGGGAATGATGGCTGAGTAAGGCCACGAAGGAAGAGAAGGATTAAAACGGAGAGATATTTTGAGGGTTCCCTACTGGACTTGAAAGATGACCTGCTTGAAGGCACAAAAGTGGGAGTGAAAAGGAGGAGATTAGAGAATGGGGAGTGGTTTAGTGTGGCTGTATAAGAGTCTCTCTGCAAAAATTAAATAGAATGAGATAAGAAGGAAAAGGTATGCTAGAGTCTGAATATGGAAGGCCTTAACTATCAGATCAAGTCCAACCTCCACCAGAAAGGAATTCCAATGACCACACACCTGATAAGTGTTTGTCTCCACTTGAAGATGTCCAGTCAGGGAGAACCTACTATCTCCTGAGGCAGATTATCTCACTTTCAGATAACTCTGATTGTTAAGAAGCTTTTTCCTTACAGTGAATTTTAATTTTCTTCAGTAATGGGAGCCTAGAGTATGCTTGTTCAGCTGATTCAATTTCTTCACATGGAGGACGTCAGGGAGCTTGTTTCCAGGAGACTTGTGATGGATATGTAAGGGAAGTACCTTGGAGAAAATGTGAAACATACATAGAAATTTATGATCAGTTATATAGCTACAACTATTACTATCTGCCATGGTTTTGTTTTTTTGTTTTTGCCTCACTCTTTGGGGCAGAGGGAATCTCACTGACTCCTCCACCCATGACATCTGGAAAGAGACTATGATGTAAGGGAGGATCTGAACTCTACCTCTCTGAGGTCTAATATCCCAAGGAAGTCCTTAGTCCTTGGTCTTTGCATTTGTTTCTTTCCATTCTATGTAGAGGAAATAGAACTTCCAAGACTTTGTGAGTCTGAGGAGTCTAGAGATCATTCTAGGTCGGGTTTGTAGCCAGTTCAGTGTCTGTGATTCAAGAAGCAAAGAACAACCTACTGGACCCATGCCACTGAAAGCTCAAATGAAGACTCACCTGATAGTGATATCACCTTTGAATGTGACTTTGATGGGAATAATGTTATATAGGAACTGAGCTTGTTCCCCCAGAGACTCAGGAGGTTCAGGGGAGAGTATTACTCTGAGATATTCAGGGGGAAATGTTTGTATGTTTGTTCTTGTTGTATCGGTGAAACAAATTTCCCTTTATAACAGCTAATTGATATTGGGTCATTAAATCGAAATGAATGAATCATTCCTTAACAATGGGGAATGAACATAGCCAATGGGGTCTTGAGTCAATGGTATTAGAGAAAGAGACATCTCTGCTCTTCAGGGTTACTCCCTGAGACTTTGGGAGAAATCCCAGAACCTCCCTGTCAAACTTCTCTGAAATTTTCACTTTCGTCTTCTAGGACCATTACACCTCTAGATTAATCCCTCGATCACATGACAGACTTTTCAGGTATTTGAAAAGAGCTAATGTCCCTCCTAAGCCTTCTCTCATCCAGGTTAAACAAGAGCTCCTTGAATGAACAAATGAATGAAATTTTAAAAAGCATTTATTAAACGTTCACTTATGCAAAGCACCACAAGAAACAGAAAATTGGAGACAGACATATAAGAGGTTTCAACTTCAAGTAAGACAGAAATATTCCTCAAACTCACACGTTCCTTAGGGTACGGTGGCAAAGCCAACAGCTATGTATTTTCTTTAATGTTGTTTCCATGGATAGATAAAACCATATCTGTATGTCTCTTTCAATGTATTCTCATATGGCAGGAGCTGGAAGCCCTCCAAAATGAATAGATTCATTTACAAATTCATGGAAACAGATATAACCAAGCCCATAGAAAACACAGGATCTTCCAGAGAATACTTCTCCTCCATTGTCTGTATGGGGACAGCTAGGTGGCCCAGTGGATAGAGTGTGAGGTCTGGAATCAGGAAAACTATCTTCCTGAGCTCAAATCTGGCCTCAGACACTTACTGGTTGGGTGACCCTGAGCAAGTCACAACTCTTTTTGCCTAATTTTCCTCATCTGTAAAATGAGCTGGAGAAGGAGGCAGCAAATCACTCCAGCATCTTTGCTGAGAAAACCCCAAAGGGGGTATGACACTACTGAAAATGACTGATCAACACAAATTGTGTGATCTTTGTGACTTATATATGGAGCTTCTGCAGGGAATGGTCAGTTTTGCTCCCCTGCACTGGTACTCCACAATGCATTGTCTGCCTCGGGAAGTTGTCTTCTGCTCCCAATAGGTGCTGATTACTGCTCGTTAGGTGCTTTCATTCACTCTCTTCATTCAGTTAATGGTGATCATTTGCTGCCCTAGTCCGTACTTCCTTCTACTCAACTCTGTTACCTGCAGTTCATCTCTCCTCCAACAGATGGTACCTGTCCCCCATTTGCTTTCTGAGGCTTCTCTCCACAGTTCAGCTCTTTTCCAGCAGATGGAGGTCCTTCTCTGACTCCGAATTCAGCACAATTTACACCTTACACTATGGTTCCAGAACCCTGGCAGGACAGGACAGGATGTGTGGAGATGTATACAGAGGAACAGACTTGGGAGTCTCCTGTAGGAGCAGCCAACTGACCGAAGATGCCATGGATGCACATAGATACCTGTATTGTCATAGAATTTATAGCTGGAAGGGACATCTAGTCCAATCCCAATTTATAGATAAGAAAAAACAGTTCTAAAAAGGTGAAATGGCTTGTCTAGGTCATACAGGTCTAGTAAGTGACAGAGCCAAGATTCAAAACTATATTTTTCTGACGTCCAATCCAATGTTCTTTTCATTATAATGACTGTCTCACAGAACGCAGTCTCTGTGAGACAATGACATAAAATATCAGATAGGAAATTGTCTCAGTCCCATCACAGGATGGATCACTTTAAGGGAGGAGGTAAAGAAGATGTCAGTCTCCCTACTTATATACCTATATAGATTGTTTTCTATAAGCACTCCACTGAATATAAAATCTTCATTTTATCTACCAAAGAAAGAGGATGACATTAGTCATTAGCCACCTGTAGAGATAGGAACTAGGAGGCATTCATTCATTCATTCATTTATTCATTCATTCATTCCTGAGAGAGATGTTTTTTAACCTGGAGAAAAAAAGACTCAGGAGGCATGTGATGGCTGTCCTCAAGAACAAAAGTTATCATGTGACAGAGCGCGTGGTCAATGTTCCATTTGGTCTTAGAAGACAAAACTAGGAGCAAGGGACAGAAATTTTCAATACTCTAGCTCAGGGTGGGGAACCTGCTCTGGCTCAGTCTCCCAGAGCCAGGACACTACATCTTCCCCATGGAGTTTCAGGTTACCAGAGTCATTAGTCATGTAGGCTACTGCTACCCTTTTGGGGGTATTCTACTTCCTTCCAGGCATAGACATTACTACAAAACTGGAAAAGTTAATCTTAGCAATGATAATAGATGCTGGAGCAAAAGTCACTAGGGAGAAGAATTGTTGGTCTGGCCCCTCCCCAAGCAAAACTTAAAAATAGGAAAATGGTTCTTCACTGCCCTCCCCCTGAGCAGTGCAGATTCCAGGCAGCGATTCTCTGAAGCAGTGAGTGCCTCATATCCACAATTATCTCTTCTTCTTTTCCTTACAAACCCTATTACTTCAGTGCCCAGATTTCAGCTATGAAGAAGGAATGGTAAAAATAAATTAATTCACTTTTAAGGTGTTGGAGACAATACCCTAATGTGTAAACTTTCCCAGGAGATATACTTATGTGTGTATGTATACATACATACATATGTATGTGTATATACACACATACATACATATGCATATATACATATTCATATACCTACCCACCTACACACACTTATATAAATGTAGAAAAGAGACCTAATGCTTTAAGAAAAGGTGATCCAGTGGAAAATTTCTGAATCTGATAGTAGGAGGACATGGGTACTTCCTGCATGTCTGTCAACCTCTCTTAGTTCTACCTGTAAAAAACTGGTAATTATACCTGCAGTACGTACCTCACAGGGCTGCTATGGGAATCAAATGAGATAATGGATATCAACTACTTTGTAAACACTGAAGCATTGACTAAATTCCAGCTATTATTGAACATAAAGGAATCCATTTCTGATGCTGGATTTCATGTGTCTGTTGACAAACTGGAAGTGGGGGAGAGATACTTTAAAAGCACAGTGGCCTCAAGTCATATTACAGAGATGATCATGTGTAAGAACAAACCTGGCTAGATCACACATGCTTCTTCCTGCTCTAATTCGTATTCCCCATGGCTGCCAAAGTGATTTTCCTAAAATGCATATTTGATCATATCACTTCCCCTATTCAACAAAACTCTAGTGTGTCTCCTTATTGCCTTGAGGATCAAATATAAACTCCTTTGACCTTTAAAGCTCTTCCAACTTGGCATCTTAATACCTTTCCAGACTTTTTAATATTTTTTATTCCCTTCTGTGCACACTATGATTCAGTCATATTGGCTTCCTTACTGTCATTACACACACAGGACATTCCATCTCTTGTCCCAGCTAAAATCTCATCTTTTTCAGAAATCCCAATCCCTCTTAATTCTAGTGCCTTGCCTCTGTTGATTATTTCCAATTCATCCTATATAGAGCTGGTTTGTTCATAGTTACCTCCATGTTATCCCTTTATAAGACTGTGAGTTTCTTGACAGAAGAGACTGTCTTTCACCTTTCTTTGTATCCTGAGTGCTTTACACAGTGCCTTGAATATAGCATGCTTGCTACCTTACTGACTCCTGTTTCCATGCCTTTGCATTGGCTGTTCCATGCTTGGAATGAACTCTCCCTTCAATTCCACTCTTTGTAATTCCCAGTTTCCTTCAAGATTCAGTTCAAAAGCTACCTTTTCCAAGAAGCTTTTCGTAGTTCTCCCCAGCTACTAGCACACCCTGTCCTAGAACTGTTTTGTGTACATTCTTTATGGATTATATTTCTATACACACATATCATATCCATTAGAATGTAACTTACTTGAGGTAATGTATTATTATTGTTGTTCAGTTGTTTTTCAGTCATGTCCTCCTCTTTGTGACCCCACTTGAGGTTTTCTTGGCAAAAATACTGGAGTGTTTTGCCATTTTCTTCTCTAGCTCTGTTTTACAGAGGAGGAAACTGATGCAAACAGGGTTAAATGACTTGTGGGGTGTCACATAACTAGTAAGTATTTGGGGCCAAATTTAAATCAGGTTTCCTGATTCCAGGGTTGACGTCTCTATCCACTGCATCGTCGAGCTTCCCTTGTACATTTCATTTATGTCATTTCATCCTCAGTACTTAGCACAGCGCATATATTAGATGCTTAATAAGTGCTTTTTTATTGATTCATTGATGGCAGCCAGGAGTCATAGCTAATAGCTTCTCCCTATTTCTTCAGATGTTATGTATTGTATGTTTCTTGAAAGGTAATATTTCACATAAACATGCATGACATGTGGGTTGGTACTTTTAAGTTCATGGCAACTTGATGCATTACTGATTATTCTTAAGGATTAGCAAACAAAACAAAACAAAACAAAAAAAAAACCCAAAACCCATCCACCTTGATCAATAATAAACTAGTCTAAGAGTTGTTGAGGTCGTGTGAGAGTAGATGTTACAAATTTTCTTAGTTCATGATTTTCACAAAGTCTCAGTATTATACGGGAAGTTAGAGGTTATTTAACCATCATAGCTTAAGGGAATGATAGGTTCAAGTGCACATTTTTTAAGGCTGAGGGAGATCTGGATATGTTTGTGGAGAAGTTAGAACACCCTCCTTCTTCCTCAGGTTCAGGGTACTTTTTAGCACTACCTCAACTCAAAATGATGGCTCATGAGTCTGATGTGTTTTTCCCCTTCAGTTATCCATTAACTAATTAATTAATTAAAGAAATAGCACAATAAAAAGATTTAGACTAGAACATTCCTCCCATCAACCTAGGGCATGATCTCTCACAAATAAGCACACCATTAGTTGGGAGAGGGAGAATGAATAGGAATCACGCATGCATTGAGTCTCCACATGGGGAATAGGTGTGTAAGGACATCTCCAACCTTCAATGCTATAGGGAGTCTTCGGGTAGAATGCCTTCTGGTGGAAGGCATTCCTCCTCACTGGGTCTGTTGCTCATGATGCAGATTCTTTGTCAAGTGCAATAAATCTGCTAAGTTCTTTATCCCCTATCTTTGTAATCATTGGGGAAACTGCCAACAGAGAAGAGGCTGAAAATTATAGATGGAGAGGTAATGATCTAGAGTAGAAGTATCAAACATGAGGAAAACAGCCCCCAATCAATCAATTATTCAATAAACATTTACCATGTGCCAGGTACTATGCTAAACTCTGGGGATACAAAAAGAGGCAAAAGAAAGTCCTTTCCCTCCAGGAGCCTATAATGTATTGGGGGAAGCAACACTCAAGCAAATATATACAAAGAAAGCTATTTACAGAATAAATAGGAAATAAAGGGATAGTACTAGAATTAAGAGGAATTGAGATGGGCTCCCTACAAAAGATGGGATTTTAGTTGGGACTTAAAGGAAGCGCACAAAATCCCCAAGTGCTGGAGGACCATATTAAAATATATTTGGGAAATGTTTAACAAAATAAATAAAATACAATAACACAGACCACATTACACTCTAAAATTAAGTCAATATGCTGCCATCAGGGATTCTTGTGTATGGGTTGTTGTTCAGTCGTTTTTCAGTCATGTCCAACTCTTTGTGACCCCTTTTGGGGTTTTCTTGGCAAAGACACTGGCATGGTTTGCTAATTCCTTCTCCAGCTCATTTTGCAAATGAGGAAACTGAGGCAAGCAGAGTTAAGTGACTTGCACAGGGTCACACAGCTAGTTAAGTGTTTGAGGCTGAATTTGAATTCAGGTTTTCCTGACTCCAGGCCTGGCACTTTATCTACTGTACTATCTAGTTGCACCTCTTCATGTATAGATTGATGGTCCCCATTTCTCTTTGAGTTTAACAACCCTGTTGTAGAGCACTACAAGGCACTGGGATTAATGCAGTAGTCAGAGGCCTGAGGCCTGAATCATAGGTTGATGCAGGGAAAGTCCCAGAAGTTGAGAAGTCACAGGTGGACAGGGTGGATCATGGTGACACATTCCCTGGGAAGTTCTTGAAGCGAAGAGAGACACCACAGGTGGATTTCAAACTGTAAATGAAAATTGGAGAAGTTATACAAGTTAGAATATACCTGTAAATAGGTAAGAGTGAATGAGTTCTTTAGATGGGAGGAACATCAAACCAAAAGAGCAAGAGAAGATTTCATCTCACCCAAGGAGAAGTTCTCTATTTGAGGTCTCTAGTGAGACAAACTAGAAATCAGGGACATGTTGAGGAGCCAGCTTCCCCTACATGTCTGCAGCTACCAAAACCTTTGCCTTTCTACTCCTTGAAGTATTTTTCTGTCCATGTGTGTCTCTCTCCTGATTAGTCTCTGGAGTCACACATGCTTCTCTCCCAAGAAGCTCTGACACCAATTCTGTCCCTACCACAGATATGCTGTGACTGTCTTAGCATTCTTTCCACCAATCTGGAATCACCTTGTTTTCTACTGATACATTCAAGTGACTACCTATGCATGCTTATGGTGACTTTGTAACTAGATTAAGGGACACGTTACAGGTATTAAACCATTCCAGGTTTTAGTACCTCTTCTGTAAATTGAGGTAATGAAACTGGAAGATGTTTCAGATAGGGCTCTTCTCTTAGAGTTAGAAGGATCTGGGTTTGAATTCCTTTCCAGACATTTAATAGTTATATGTGACCTAGAGCAACTCATTTAACTTCTCTGGGTCTCAGTTTCCTCATCTAAAAAAATGAGGAGTTGGACCAGAAAACCTCTCTGATTTTTTTGAGCTCTAAATCTGTGACTCTTTCATGTTTATACACTCTTTTTCACTGCATTCTAATTGCTTTGGTTTAGTGCCAAGACTTCTCTACACAAAATTCCCACAACAGCATCAATATCTGTTTTTCTTATGGTATATAATAATTTTCCATTGCCTTCCTGATGCTGCTTGTTGTTTAGGAAAGTTATTTAGGATGCTAGATTAGAGAGGGGAAAGACTGGAAGTAAGGAAATCAATTAGGAAGTTTTTACTATAGTCCATATACTGTAATAATGTAATATTAGGTTCAGGCTTGCATCAGTTTCAAACAGTCTGTTTTTGCATCCCTCAGGCCAGACAGGTTCAACCTTTCAACTTTTAATTAATTAATTTTTTATTGAAGAAGTATTCCTCATCTTCTTTCTTTTTTGAGTATCAAGAAAATGAGTAATGGTTTCTATTCCTTTTATATTAAAATTCTAGTTCAGTTTATATATTATTCTATTGCTATCTTCTTGCTCAAAGATGATAATTATGTCATTGACATAAATTAGAATGTATATCCATCTGTTGCCTTGGTTTCTGGAGTACAAGCATGGATAGGTCTGCTTAATGTGAATGCTTCCTTGGGGATCACTTCATTTATCTTTCTGTGCCATGCTATGGCAGCTCATTTAAAGGCATCATTGCCTTTGCTTCATATGCACATAAGATTTTTGATTTTATGATTTGGAAAGGCCAAGTAAAGTATCCACCAAATGTTGCCATGAAGGAAGGTAGCCCTGCCTGGTGCTTCTATTATCTCCCTGGCTGATACACTAAGAATTTTTTTCAGCTTTAGCTCCATGGCTTCACTGTGTTTATGGGGAAAAGCTTTTGACCACAAAGAAGAAGGGAAAAGGAGAATTTGTGGAGACATAATAGCTGTCTTCAATTATTTGAAAGGTTGCCTGTGGAGGAGAGATTTGCCTTGTTCTCTTTCATCCCTTGTAAAAATATCCTTATGATCTTCCTGGGACGTGTATCCAAAATAGAACATTCCAGAGGGAAGAAAAAAGAGCAAATGGTAGAAGTGGAAAAGAGGCAAATTTAGACTAAATGTCATGAAAAGCTTCCTGAGGATTAGAACTATTCAAAAGTAGAATAGATTTCTGCATGAGGTGTTGTGTTTCTCTTTATTGAAGACCTTAAATCAGAGAGTACTTGTTGGGTGTGTTATAATGAAGAACTCTTTTGCCAATGCATTGGGAAAGATGGCATTTGAATTCTCTTCCAATTCATAAATTCTAATTCTGTGGTTTTGCTAATGTGACCAGTTACTATTCAATTTCCTTTAAGACTGGTCTTTTAAAAGCATTATATATTTTTAATCTGCAAAGATCTACCTTCTCAACCTCCCAAATCAACATTTCACACAATTAAGAACCAAAGGAAAAAAATACCCATTACAAACATGTACAGTCAGAACAAAAAAGAAAAATGATAAATGTTGCAAAGGATGTGGGAAAATTGAAACATACTAAAGCACAGTTGATGGAGTTGTGAACTGGTCCAATCATTCTAGAGAATGATTTGGAACTATGCCCAAAGGGCTATAAAACTGTGTGCCTTTGACTTATCAATACCTCTAACTAGATATGTATCCCAAAGAGATTAAAGGAAAAGGAAAAGGACCTATGTGAACAAAACTATTCATAGCAAATAATCTTTTGTAATGGCAAAGAATTGGAAATTGAAAGGATTTCTGTTGATTGAGGAATGGTTGATTTGTGGTATATGATTATGGTGGATTACTATTGCTCAATAAGAAATGATGAGCAAGAAAGTTTAAAAAACCTGGGAAAACCTATGTGAAATGACACAAAGTTAAGTGAACAACCAAGAAATCATTGTACGCTGTGCAATAACAGCCATATTACAATGACGATCAACTGTGAAAGACTTAGCTACTCTGATAAGTATGATGATCCAAGACAATTTCAAAGGTCTCGTGATGAAAATACTATCTACCTCCAGAGAGAGGACTGATGGACTCTGAGGGCAAATTGAAGTATAATTTTCTCTATATTTTTCTTGCTTTTGTCCCTTCAACATGGTTGATATGGAAATATGTTTTACATGATTTCATGTATATAATTGATATCATATTGCATGCCTTCACAATAGGTGGGAAAAGGGTGAGAGGGAGAGAAAGAATTTGGAACTCAAAATTTAAAAATGTAAAAATAAACAAGAAGTGAAGACAAACAAATATATAGTCAGGGAAAATAAATTTTCATATTGTTTCATTCCCACCTCTCTATCAGGAGATAGGTAACTTGTATCATTATTAGTTCTCTGGAATTACAGTTGTACATTATGCTCATCAGGATTCCTAATTGTTTTGAAGTTGTCTTTACTTATTTTTGTCATGGTACAAATTGTTCTTCTGATTCTGTTCACTTCACTCTGCATCTGTTTACATGTTTCTCTATTGTTTCTCTGAAACCATCTCTTTCATAATTTCTTACAGCACAATAGTTCCATCATACACACTGTGCATTTTTAACATGCATATATATGTAATATATTTATTATGTATATATATGCAATATATATATATGCATGATGTGTGTATGTGTGTATATATGGAATAGCTTGTTCATACATTCCCCAGTTTATGGACACATTCTCAGTTTACCATTCTTTGCCACCTCAAAAAAAGAGCTAAAAGTATTTTTTTTCAGATCTTTAGTTTGTTTTGCTTAGGACTACTCCCTCCCCTAATCTACCCTTCTTTTAATTCCCCCTCTCTCCTTCCTTTTCCTTTATATTTTCCTGTTGAATGAAATATATTCCTGTACTCAGCTCCCTATGTGTGCGTATATTCTCCCTCCCTTTTTAACTAGTTTAGATGAGAGTAAGGTTGAGGTTTCAGCTGCTCCCCAACCCCTCCTCCTTGTTTGTGTAGTTTACACACCCTGATTTAAGTGAGATAATGGCCCTCTCCCCTCCCCACCCCCAGTGCATTGCTCTTCCTCTCCTTCTATTCTTCTCTTAAGATCACCAAGAATAACAGAACTATTCCTGGGCTTGGCAGAATTAGGTTCCCTCTTTGACCCTTGATGATGAAACAATTCAGAGGGGACACGTGTCATCTCTCCATATTTGAATGTAAGCAGTTTATTTTTGTTTATTCTTTATTCATATTTTCTTTTTTCATGGCTCTCTCAACTCTTGTATTTGCTCTTCAAAGTTTTGATGCAACTGTTGTCTTTTCATCAGGAATGCATGGAAGTCTATTTCTTTAAATTCTTTAAAGATCCTTCTTTCTCCCCCAATGTAGTGTTATACTCAGTTTCCCTGGGTGCTTAAGATTATTTCTTTTGTCTTTTGGAATACTCTGTTCCAAGTTCTCTGCTCCTTTTTAATAGGGGCTGTGAAATTGTGTGATCCTGATAGTTGCTCTTAGTATTTGAATTCTTTCTTTATAGATGCTAGCAATATTTTTTTCTTTGACTTGGAAATCGTGGATTTTGGCTATAAGATTCCTGGGAGTTTTCATTTTGTATTACTTTTTTCAGGAGGTAACTAATGGATGCTTTCTATTTTCATTTTGCCTTTTGGTCCTAAGAGATATGGGCAATTTTATCTTGACATTTCTTGAAATATGATATCTAGACTCTTTTTTCTTTTTTGGTCATGGCATTCAGATAGTCAATTGAGTTTAAAATTTTTCCCTTTCATTTTGTTTTCCAGGGCAGTTATTTTTGCTAAAATACTACATTTTCTTTCTATTTTTTCCCAGTCTTTTGACTTTGTTTCTAATATTTCTTATTGTCTCATGGAGTTGTGGGCTTCTATTTTGTCCATTCAGATTTTCAGGCGATTTGTTATGTGGACAAGGTTTTTTTTCCCTTTTGTGCCAAACTATTAATTCCCTAACTAATTCTTCCTTCCAGAACTCTCATTTCTTTTCCAATTTTTGCTTCAAGTCTCCTCATTTAAGTGATAAAAACATTTTTAGCTCTTAAAAATTAAAAAAACCTCTTGCTTCTTCATATCTTCCAGGAAGAATTCTAGTTGAGTTTGTGCCCAAGCAATATTTTCTCTGAGGCATTGTTTATAGATGTTTTGGAGTCATTTTCTTCTTGGTTTGTGTCTTGAGCTTCTTTACCACTATTACATCTCTTTTTGGTGGGATTTTTTTTTTCTTTTGCTCATTCTTTCAACCTACTTCTTGACTTCACACTTGATGTTAGGAGCAGTTCTGGAGGGGGGATCTGGACTGGTGTTTGCTGTTGCTTTGGGGGCCATATTGGGTGTTGGCCTCAGGTTCAGCCTGGGAACCTGCAGTCTTTCAGAGCGATGGAATACAAAATGTGATTGTTGTAAACCCCCGACCCCACCATGGTCTGAGCTCTGCAAGTTCCTAACCTGGGTTTGGGTCTGAGTACCAGTAGACTACAGCTAGATTCCACCTCAATAGCCAATTGGAAATCATTATTATTTCTGAGGGACAGAATTGTGGGCTTCTCAACATATTACTAACTTGCTTATTTTTCTAGGCTGAACTAGATGCTAGAAATTGCAGTTGATATTCTGCTACTGGGGCTTGAGCCAAACCATTGCTATTTATTTCTGTACGTCTTCCTTCCTTAGCCCTGGGTCCCAGAAATACTACTGCCATGTGCAGGTCCCCTTCTTAGTCTGCCCTGGATCTGCATCCCAGAACTGAGTAATGAATGACAAAGCTGCCAGTTAGCACCTATCCCTGTCACAGTATTCCCCCCTCCCACTATATCCTTATCCATAGACTACTCCTGGACCCTGGAATGCTCTGAACACAGCATGCTTCTGGCCTGACCCCATCCTTAACATCCAATGACTTGTCTCTCTCCCTATGCCTACCTGGACGTGATAAGTAATTCACCGAGCCTTTTTCTGTATTTCCCCATCAGGATTCAGTCTAGTATATTTTGTAGATATGTTTGGGAGAGTTTTATGGAAGGGAGCTAGCTGTATTGCTTCTGCCTCCTCTGCCATCTTGGCTCCTGATCCTCAGCTGATAGTCTTGTGAGTTGACTTGTTTGCAGAATGAGCCCATGTCTTCCTTTACTCCATCTTTTCATTTAATGTCTGATAACTCTTTTCACATCAGATGGTTCATTTTATTCCATTCAGGACTTTGGGTGGCATTTCTCTTGTAGGTCAGGTTCATTTTTATATGAGGCTGATTCTTCTTAGTCTCTGTCTTGCCTCATCATCAATCTTTCACTCCATTAGCATGGGTATTTCATAGTGTGACCTTCTTCTTTTTTTCCTTTGTGATCTCTCTCTTGGTAATGTATTTTGTTTTCAAGGATTTAATGATATCCCCCAAATCTATAGATCTATTCCTGATCTCTCTCCTACATTCTAGTCTTGCATCATCAATTGCCTGTTGGACAAATCTTCCTGGATGTTTGGCTTGGGGTCTTTTCATAATTCACATATGTTTAATAGTAAGTTATTCTTTTGTTAAGTTACAGTTGGAGAAGGTTAGCATCTACAGTTACAAGTAAAATGAGGGCCATTCATACTATGCACTTGACTCTGTTGGTGAGAAATCAAAGACTTGGGGTCATGTGACCAAAAGTTTCTTTCAGATTATATAATGTGTGTGTGTATGTGTGTGTATGCATGTATGTCTATAGATGTGTGTGTATATATACATATATATGTATATATATATGTATATATACATGTGTATGTATATATACATAAAATGTTTCATTTTCAAGGTGAGCATGTGGACTAAAGCTCCTCAGGGGGTCAGCTGTATTCATTACCAGCCTTAACTCCTCATGGTTGCTAGGATAAAGTTCAAACTCTTCAGCATGTCATTTAAAGCCTTCATTGATTTGGCTTCAACCTCAATTTCTGACTATAATTCATTTTACTTTCTTTTACATGCTCTATATTCCAGCCAAACTTGATGACCAGGTGTTTCTGGAAATTGTCTTTCTCTCCCTTTGTCTTATATATTTACAAAAACTATCTGCCAAGGCTGGATTATACTCCGTCCACATCTCTACTCGTTGAGCTTTGTAAGAAGAAGATTTTAACTCAGGTACTATAGAAAGTGATCTCTTCCTGTTGATATTTCTTGTTTCTTATTTATGATAGCATTTTTGTGATCTTTTCTTTGCCCTTTTTTATACTCTACCTTGTATCATACTGATTTTCATACATGCCTTATTTTCACTATTAGGTTGTGAGAGGCACCTAAGTAACATAGGTAATCAATTAATTGCTAGACTTGGAGTTAAGAAATCAAATCATGCTTTAGAATTTGGTCTTCTACCCTTTGCCAGATTTATTTGCAGATGCAAATAGGTAGTAGCATGGTGACTAGAAAGCTGGACTGAAGAGTCAGAAAGAACTGAGTTTGAATGCTGCCTCAAACTAACTATATGAACTTTGAGAAGTTACTTAACCCATCTCCCTCAGTTTCCTCATTTGTAAGTGGGGATGACATAGCACCTACCTCCCAGGACTATTGTGAGGATCAAAAGACATCACTTCAGTGACATACTATATAAATGTTAGTTATTATTATTATCATAAACACTTTGAAAACAGAGCAATCAGTAGAGGGCATTGTCTTTCACCTAGGTGGCTCAGTGGATCTAGCACTGGGCCTGGAGTCAGAACGACTCATCTTCCTGAGTTCAGATCCATCCTCTGACACTTACTAGCTGTGTGACCCTGAACAAGCCACTTAACTCTCTTTGTCTCAGTTTTCTCATCTGTAAAAAGAGCTGAAAAAGGAAATGACAAACCGCTCTAGTATCTTTGCCAAGAAAACTCTAAATGTGGTTGTGATGGAACTAAAATGACTGAACAACAAGAAATTGCCTTTCACAATAGGTTGGTGAAGAAGAGGACGTGAACTGCTGATAACTCCTCACAAACTCTAAGTGGCAGGCCCACTGAAGGTCCTTAGGGGCTGAGGAGAGCTAGCCATTGACAACTGAGAAGCTTCATCTTTCTGGAGATCAAAGTCAGATGCCCTAAAGGGAGAACAGATGTGCCAGGTTTTGTCTGTAGTGACTTCAAATGTACATTTTTCTAGGTAGATATATAACTTGTACTGCTGGAGGCAGGCCAGCACTAGCCAGACATGTACAGCTTGGGTCCTGAGAATACAGTAAATTGTCATGGAGACAGATGATCACTCACTGACCCAGAAGATTTCACATTTCATCAAGAATGGCTGGAATGCTTTGGATGCAGTGCAGTATCTAAATAGCATTGCAGTGTATTTCCAATGCCTCTAACCAATTTGAAATGTGGTCTTTCAGATGAGCTTCCACCCCTTGCCAGATTTAGGCTGATAGGTAGCATGGTGACTAGAGAGATGGACTTACGAGTATGGAAGAGCTGAGTTTGAATCCTGCCTTAGACCCTTAGTGGCTGTGTGACCCTAGGCAAGTCACTTTAACCTCTGTCAATCTGTTTATTCAGTTGTAAAAAGGGGATAATAGTGGAATCTAACTCACAGGGTTAATGTGAGGATCAAATGAGAATATGTATATATATATATATATATGTGTGTGTGTGTGTGTATATTTATATATTTTAAATATATATATACATATATATTTCTCATTTGATGAGAAAAATGTTTAATTTTCTCATATATATGTTTTGAAAAGAATAAAGTGCTAGTTATTGCTATTATTATTATATCCTATACAGATATATGTGGCTTAGGAACTTAGAAACACAAGTTCACTCAAAGACCACACATACACAATGATAGTAGAAAAACCCAGGTTTTATTCCAACCCTCTCATTTTGCAGATGATGAAACTGAGGCCCTTGAGATGAAAAGACTCATTTAGCATCACTCAAATATCAAGTGGCATATCCTAAATTTGAACTTGGTTCTCAGTCAATAAAATTTGTGAAGAGCTTATTATGTACCAGACACTGTATTCACTGCTGTGTCTTCTGGCTTTCAATCGAGGGCTTACTGCCTCCTTGGAGCAATTATTCCAATGCTTTGCTACCATATCAGCTATCAAAACCTTTGCCTTCTCTTTCTACATTCCTGACACATCTTTCCACTCCTCAGCCATCCACAGAATGACCTAGTCCTTTGCAGATATCCTGCATTTCACTATCGCATCAGATCCTGGTTTCTCCTATCCTTGTTGGCTTTGAGATCAGCTTTCCCCTCCTTCTCAAGCTTATTTTCTGCAATTATTATCACCCACCCTTCCATGTTATTTCTGACTCTGGTCTTGCCTAGGAGAAAATTAATGAGGATGCTATATGACTGAAAACCGCATATCAATCCTGTAATTATAGATAGTTCTCAGCTTCTTCCCTGATCTCCAGCAGCTGTTCTGTAGCATGGGGCACAGAGTCCACTGGCTTGTGGATCTTTCTTCCCCTTTTCAATCTCCTTTTGTACAGTTTACACAACAAATATAATTTGCTATTTAGGTTTGTGCATTTATGTAATTTCTGGAGCACAGTCCAAATAATTCTGACTGTGTCTTGCTTTTCCTGTCTGGATGAACCAATTGTCTTCCAAAAGCCACCTCATAATTGCCTTTTCTTGCTTATTCTTATGATCCCAGACTGCTGGGTTGTCAGCTGACCTTTCTTTGCTTAAAATGTCTCATAGATCATCTCTACATAGCAACATCTTTTACTTAGATAACTGCTTGCCATTCTCCCTTTCTAATATGTTCCTTTTGCCCTGATGCATTTTTCTGCATAGGCCAGACAGTCTTCTTCTCTTGTCTTCCTATCAATTGATATCTGGACACATGACCAGCCAGTGACGTTAACTAATCGATCAATCCAAAGGGTCTCAAAATTACTTGGTATCTTAGATTTGCAGCATAGGAAAATACAAGAGCAAAGCACAGCAGAGTTTGATTCCCAAGGCTGATACTTATTACCTATGTTAATAAGTATTTTATTGCCCGATACCTTATTACATGACCTCAGGCAACTTACCTTTTTAGGGTTTCAATTTCTTCATCCATAAAATGAGATTGGAATAGATAATAATAATAATAATAGCTAAGGGTAGCTAGGTGATGCAGTGAATAGAGTGGTGGTCTTGGAATCCAGAAGACTCATCTTTCTGTGTTAAAATCAGGTCTCAGACAATTACTAGTTATGTAAACTTGGGCAAGTCACTTAAGCCTGTTTTCCTCAATTTCCTCATTTGTAAAATTAGCTGGAGAAGGAAATGGAAAAACCACTCCACAATCTCAGTCAAGAAAACCCTAAATGGGGTAACCAAGAGTTGGACACTACTGAAAAAAGGACAGAGCAATAACAAATAATAGCAACAATAACAAATAATATGTCTATATAATGTCATTTCATATATAATATATAAAATATATAATAAAGGTTTGATATATGACACTTGCTTTTACATGTGTTATCTCATTTGGACTACTGTCACCCTCATTTTATAGATAGGAACAGTGAGCCTAAGGAGGTTAAGAGACTTGATTACAGTCACATTTCTAACAAATGTCTGAGACAGGATTTGAATGCAGGTTTTCCTGGCTCCAAGTCTAGCATCCTATCTATTCCACTGTCTACTCAGATCAAGATCTTTTATAGCTTTCCATCTATGAACCTATGATCTTATAAACATAGCCCAACAAATTAAAGGGGGAAGAGAACAAATAGAAAATCACTTTGCTAAAGTTTTTCAAAAACTTTAAAAAACCAAAACCAAAGAAAGCAACTAGGGATGTTAAAAGCCATCTGGCTATTAGTAATGTATCATAATGTCAACTACCTATTAGAGATGGGTTTTTTTTGGAGGGGAATATCATGTCTATAGGTTAATTTATATATCAAAGAGGTGATTTTTGGCTATGTAGTGCTAGCTGATAAATACAGTGATACTGTTCCCATCCTTAAACTTTGTCTCGCCACCTTTTGTTATGGTGACTGAAATTATACTATATTATAAATTCCTTTAAATCAGGGGTCTTAGACTTTTCTGAAACAGATTAAAAATTTTTTTTTGGCAAATAATCACTGCTGAGGAGCATAGATTTTAAGTTGAAAGTTAAAAGCCCTCTAGTCCAGTTCTCTCATTTTGTAGATAAGAAAATTGAGTCCCAGAGACCTTCAGTGACCTATCCAATGTCATACAGTAAACAGGAGAGATAGAATTCAAATTCAGGTCCTCTGATTCTTAAGACGACTATAATTTCAACTGAGTTACATGATAGGAAGTGAGGAGAGGTAGCATGGTGTAATGTTAATGGGATATTAAGATCTTCCTGCCCATTTATAGTACTCAAGTGGAGCCCATTAGGGGAGGGACATGCCTAAGGAGGAGCTTGTTTAGGGGGAGGCTTGCTTGTAGGAAGGCTTCCATACCTTTTGGTACTAGATTTATTAGGCACTGAGTCATGAGGGTTGTGATGCCTTCTGGCTCTGAGAAGTGTATATATAAACTGAGTTGATAGCTTGCTTTGGGAATTCACTTATGAGAAGAACCATTTGATTTCCTGGTTGAGACTCTGAGTAGCCATATATTCAGAACTCTCCAACTGCTCAGATGTAAAGACTCTCTCGATGCAGTGGTGTATGTAAAGTGTATGGTAATATTGCTGTGGTTCAGGCAGTTAAGAGCCCCGTCTGTTGGTCTTTATGCTAATTCCTCTGCTTGTGTTTTCTCTGAAGTTAGGTTGCTGACTTTTCCCCTGAACTAGTGAATGTAATTTTAATTAAATTAAAGAAGATTGTTGACCCCTTAAAAATTGCTGTCCTTCAAGAAAAGAAGATCCAAGAACTTGTGCTAAGCTGGTCATCCTGGGTGTGCCAGGGTGCTTGCTGTTACACATAGTGATGGTGTTCATGGGTGGGAGGAAATGCCCTAGGGAGATGATCAAGGTAGTACCTACTGTCCCTAGGAAGGAAACAAATGTAATGAAAAGAATAAAAGACTGAGGGTCAGGAAGCCTGGCTTCTAGCCAACACTTTGCCTTAACTCGATGTGTTACTTTGGACAGGTTACTTAACATCTCCATAAGATAAACAGCAAATAATTGACAGAGAGATGGCACTGCAGTTAAGAATTGTTCCTGTGGGAGGTGGGATTTTAGTTAGGACTTCAAGGAAGCCAAGCAGTTCAGTAATTGCAGGAGGTAGAGCATTCCAGGTATAGTGGACAGCCAGTGGAAATCCCCAGAACTGAGAAATGGAGTGCCTCATGCCTCCTTGTGAGGAGTCTAGTGTCACTAGATCAGAGACTACATGGGAAGGAGTAAAGTATAAAAAGACTAAAAAGGTAGAAGCACCTAGGTTAATGAAGGGTTTTGAATGCCAAATAAAGCATTTAGTATTTGATCCTAAAAGTAATAGGGAGCCATTGGAGTTTATTGAGTAGTGGTGGTAATGTGATCAGATCTGTGCTAATCACTAAATCGCTGCTAAAATCACCTCAGTGGTTGAATGGAAGACAGATTGGAATGGGGAGAAACTGGAGGCAGGCAGACCTTCTAGCAGGGTATTATAATCATCCAAGTGTGAAGTGATGAGAGCTGCATTGGAGCTATGATAGTGTCAAAGGAGAGAAGGGAGTATATTCAAGAGATATTGAAGATGAAATCAACCAGCCTTGGCAATAACCTGCATATGAGGATGAGAGAGAGTGAGAATTCCAGAATGACTCCTAGGTTGTAAACCTGAGGGACTTCCCTAGAGCAAAACTCACTTCTCTAGTCTCCTTTGCCTTATGTATCTTGTCTTCCCTTATTTGTTTGTGAGCTCCTTGAGGGCAGATTCTCTCTCTTTTTAAAATATTTTTGCATCTGGCATATTATAAGCCTTAAAAATGCTTTGAACTTTTTTGTCAGATAGAATAGTACTCCTTCCACTATATTATGATTGGGGAGGGCTTCCAGAGCATGATGCCTCTCTGTTCCACTTCATGACTCACAGGTTTAGTCTTGCCTGATGTCTGTTTTATCGTGTTAATTTAATAACTTGACTTTCTCCTTTCCCCTTGCTGCTGCCGCCCTCCACAGGCCTTAATCTAGCATCCACCTTCTCCTTCCTCTTAGTAGATCCAACTTCTCTTACACTTTAGTTGAGCATTTATGAATTTCTTCTTAAAGTTTTATCAGTACCTTTAGTTTTTGTACCACAATTATTTCCTGAAAAAAAAAAAAAAACCTTCTCTCAGAGAACCCTCCATTGTCACAAAGAAAATCAGTTAAGCAAAAGTTATGGACATAGAATCTGACAGTATTAAACTTTTTGTAATCATAGTTCCCCACTTGGAGGTGTGTAATGTGTTCCATAAGGATATTTATTTACAAAGAAATGCATTAATTGTACATAGGGTATAAGACAAGAAGAGAGCTAATGAAAATATTTTTTTCCAATGCATGATTGACTGAAGAGCTCTAAAGTATATGCGTAAAAACAAAAATCTATTCTAATACAACTAGTTTCTTTGATCCTCTCACCGGGTTGTACCATGTTTTCCACCAGTTATCTCACCACCAAGCTTACAAGACACTTGAAAGCTCAAACTTTGTTGATTCCTTGCCCAGAGAATAGAAATTCTTCCTAGCATCCTCTAGGACGCTGCTGGATGTTCTTCACCTGGCTCCTGATTCCCTGAGCTGTAGTATTTTTCAGTTGAAAGATTATATTTATACTGTTAGCCGGTTGGAAATGGACACCACCTGGCTGGTTGTACTTTGATATCCCACTGTTACAATTCCAGGTGTGGCAATCACTTCCTATCTTCTTGCTTGGTTCATTGCCCCTCCCCTCAAAAACATAGGCAATTTCTCACCACCAAAATCCCAAATATCTATGATAGTAGGTGCTTTATCAGTGGTAAAGAGGGAAATGGAAAGATAGAAAGAGCCAAAATGCCACTAATTTTATATTTGTGTTTAGAGCTTCTCCCGAAGACAGGTAAGAGAATAAAAGTGATTTGCTTAGCAGCTACCCAATACCACTCCTAGAAATAATCCAAATCATATGTCCAATTTATAATGAATACCACTGAGTCCAATACCCTTCATTTCTCAGGTAAGGAAACTGAGGTCCAGGAATGCTAAGTGATTTGCTCAAGGCTATATAAGTAAGAACCATCTCAGATGGAATTCAAATCCAGGTCCTCTAACTCCAGAGACAGTGCTACTGTATGTTGAAAGACCAACATTTTTGTTGGTGGGTGGTGAGGAAGGCCTACATTGGAATCTTACCCACCTCATCCCCATCCCCACAGTAGCAAAGAGTAAAAAAGTAACAAAAAAACAGTTCAGAAAGATCAACTACCACATCAAGAAACTCTGGTTTTGTATTTAGCATTCCACACCTTTGGTCCCTCATCCTTTGTGAAGGAGTGGAGGAGGTGCTGGACATTACATTTTAAAGGAGATGTTGACAAGCTGGAGTGTGTCTGAAGGAAGGTGACCTGGATGTGGAAGATGCTGGAAATCATGCCATTTGAAGAATGATTGAAGAACCTGGGAATGTTTAACCTAGAAAAGATATGTGCGTGTATGTGTGTATGTGGGTATATGTACAACCATAGGTACCCATGTGCACTTGGGGTGGGGAGAAACATATGAAGGACTGTCATATAGACACTTTAAAGGCACAGAATACTTCTTAGTTGTATAACCATGTGTACTTCAGCTTGGTCCTGAGAAGGGCTCCTCTTTTTTGACCCCTCTCCTAGCAGAGTGAATTCCTTAAGATTTAATGCTTCAAAAGAGCTTGGATTTCATCATTGTGACTTCTTTCCACCAAAGCTGATCACAGCTCCTTCACAGATCAGTAGATGGTTTTCATGAGCTTCTCTGGCTAGTGATCTCAGCTAGGTTGCTCTATGGATAAGAAATAGACAGCCCTTCATCAGATCCATGTTTGAAGACTTGCCAGTCTGATAAGACCTCCAAGAATTTGTGGGCTGCTGGCAAAACCTATTAGACCCCAGAGTCATTTCCGCTCCATAATTAGACATTGAATTAAGACACTAGTGAGGGCTTTTTACCTGGTGGATATTTAATAAATATTTGTTGTATTTTGAATGAATATGAAAATGGGATAGATAGCTAATACATCTGTTAAATTTACTATGCGCCAGGAGCTGTACTAAGTGTTGGTAAAACATTTAACCAACAAACTGAAAAAAAAATCAACCTATTCTCTACTATCAAGGACTTTACATTCTATTTTGGGAAGATAACACATATAGAGGAACTGGAAGGATGTGGGCATATGGAGGGAGGATAACTAAGCGGCCCAAGAAGAAAACAAGCATTTATATAACAAGTGTCTGCTTAGTGCAAGACAGTTCAAATGGAAGAGATTCAGTTTCCTGGCATAGTGTGTTTCACAAGCATATAACAATGAGATCAGCACAACGGCTCTGTAGACCTTCAGTTTGGTAGACAGTCTAATACCTCTTTTCTCCCAAACCTTTCTTTGGAGCCTCCCCAAAACTGAGCTAGCTCTGGTAATGCATGCATCAACCTCATTGTCACTGTGTACATCCCTGGAAAGTACACTACCAAGGTAAGTGAACTTATCCACAGCATTCAAAACTTTTCCATTTGTTGTAACCAATGGTTCCAGGTATGGATGGTGTGGTGGTGGCTGATGGAGCACCTGTGTTTTTTTGGTGTTAATTATTAGGTCAAAATTAGCACAGGCAACAGAGAATTGCTTCCATTTGAATTATCTTAGGAAGATTCTGAGGATCACCTGGCAGGATAAGGTACCAGACACTGAAGTCCTTGCTTGAGCTGAACTGCCAAGTATTCAAATTATGCTTCAGAGAGCGCAGCTCCGATGGGCTGGCCAAGTTGTTCAAATGCAAAATGTATGCTTGCCAAAGACTATTTTATGGAGAACTTGCATGGGGCAGGTGATCACATGGTGGCCAGAAGAAACGATACAAGGACACTCTCAAGGTCTCTCTCAAGAACTTTGGATTTGACTGTACAACATGGGAGACACTGGCACACTCAACATGGCATGCCCACATCAGAAAGGGTGCTGTGCTCTTTGAGCAAAGCAGAATTGAGACAGCACAAAGTAAACGCAGGATGCACAAATTTGGGATATTCTCCCCAAATATTCACATGGACCCTCTGTGCCCAACCTGTGGTAGAGCATTCTGAGCCCGTATCGGTCTGATCAGCCACAGTCGGACACACTGAAATTTCTTCACTTTATCAAGGTGATGTCATTTTGGTCCTTTTCAAAGATGAAGGACAAAGACCAACTAACTTTGTTCAAGACAACAGTGCTGAGTGCTTTACAAATACTACCACGTTTTAGCCTCTCCACCCTGAGGGGCTGGATCCTATTATTATTCCCATTTTACAGCTGAGAAAAATAAACTGAAGCAGGAAGAAGTTCAGTGATTTGCCCAGGAGTATGCAGCTGGCAGGTATTGGAGGTCAGATTTAAACGCGGTTCTTCCTGATTCCAGCTGCAGAGCTCTGTTCACCGTGCTACTTAACTACCCTTAGAAAGTCAGAGAAGTGAGGCGTGCTCAAGATATTGTGGTCCAGGCCAAGGACTCACCAATGAGCCAAGAGGGCAAAGAGGTCACCAGCTGGAGAAAGCTCTTGACTGGCACTTGAAATCCAAATAGTGAAGAGTGAAGTAACTTATTCTAAGTAGCTTCAGAAAGGAGAGTAAATACTATTAGATGCAAATTAGAGGACAATTAGATCTGCCTGACATTGGGATGTTTCTTGTGAGGTAGTGAGCTCTCTGTTCCAGGAGCTGTTCAACCGAGACTAGGTAACCACCTGCTTCAAATCCAGTAGAAGGGTTTCTTGCATTGAGAGGTTGGATACATGACTTCTAGGTCCCTTCTAATCCTCAGATTCTGTCATTCTATCTTCCTAGCCAACTTCTTATTAGGGGAATGTATTCATTTTTTTTTTTTTTTTTTTTTTTAAAGAACGTAATTCTTTAAATTCAAACGTAGTTTCTTGGCAATGAATGCAACTCTTATTCTTGGACGAAAGGGGGCGACATTCTCCCTTTTCTGAAAATGAGAGACCTTTGGCCGCAACCCTTTCTTTCTAGGAAAAAGAACTCTTTTTATCAGATGGTATTTAGAACAGACATACATTTTAGGCCCCCTTTTTATGTGTCTGTTTATAGAGATAGCAATTGATTTACACTTCCTAGTCGTGGGGCCCAATTTATCATATAACTATAAATAAAGTAAAGCCCAGGTCTCTCTGCACTCTCAGACTTCCCCTTATCCCTTGTCTTTGTCCCTACCACTGGGCGTGGCAGCCTTTTCTCAGAATAAGACTGCTACTGGGCGGTGGCTAGGCTGAACAATAGAAATCCAACCAATCTAATGCTCAGAGAAAAAGCACCATTGGAGGAAGATGGGAGAAAAAGGAACTGTTTTACCTTTCCATTTCTTTGGTTGCAATTGCGGATGCTCTTTTCTCCCCCTGAATTTTGGCTTTTTTCTTTTCTTTTTTTTGCTATCTTACTTTTTATCGTTATTTTTAAAAAATGTGACTTAAGGAGAGAACAATTCTATCCACAAATGTCCACATTGTAGGGATGAATGGAGAGCAAGATGTGTTCACTATGGATGGAATAGATTCTCATTAGCATAGTGACCCTCAAAGTTTAGTAATATATCCATTATTGCGTCTCTCATTGCTGATAGAGTTTTCATAGCAGGGAGAGTGCGGTGTTGGTGTGGCAGGGCAGGGGATGTAAGAACATCGGGAAGGTTTAACATTGTCTGTCCAGCTGTATCTCTATGACTCCTTCCTATCAGGCCACTGATTTGAATGGATTTTTACCAAACCTGATTTCGTTTATGCCTAGGTAGACAGAACTTGGAAAAAACACTGGCTTTAGAGTCAAAGAACTGGGTTTAAATCTCACCTTTCATACTTATGACCCATGTGACCTTGAACAGATCATTTAAGTTCCCTGGACTTCAGTTTCCTCATCTTTAAAGTGAGGGTTTGGAATAGATGGTTTCCCTGGTCCTTCCAGCACTAAAACCATGAACCTAATCTGCAGTCATGGAACTACATCACCTTCCCCAAAATCCTTGATCCTAACCAAATTTAGCCTGATGATAAAGGATAATTGACCCATCCAATAATTAACTATTGCCAAGGCAAAGGTCAGAGCAAGAGTCATCTGATTTCTTTCTTTCCCTTTGTGTAGAAATTAAGGAATTTGCATCTGTATAATTAATTTCATATTAGGAGTTAAGACCCTGCAGTGAAGAAAGTACTTGGAAATTTCTTCCAAGATCTAAAGGGAATTTAAATTAGCATTTAAATATCAAGTAACGCTGATAATTTCTTATAACATTTACAAAAATTTATAGTCCTAGACATTAATTGTCAGATCTATTGCTCTGTTAGCTTCATTGATGGGAATGATCATTAAGTGTTCAAATGACTATTGTATGGCCAATAAATTAAATCAATGAAAGGCAGCATGGTATTATGGAGAGAACACTGGATATAGAAATGGGGACCTGACTCCTTCCTACCTTTCCAGAATTCCCATGCCTTACATCCTGCCATTGACTGACTCTACCATCCAGTGACACTGGTCTCCTTGCTGTTGCTCCAACAAGATTCTCCATTTCAAATCTCTGTGCATTTTCTGTGGTTGTTCTCCATGCTTAGATACTTTCCTTCCTTTTCTACAACTCAGCTTTCCTGGCTTTGACAGAGTCTTAACTAACATCCCACTTCCTTCAAGATGCCTTTTCTGGTTCCCAACATCTTCTTTCTGAGATTACTTTCAATTTGTTCTCTCTCTGTGTATACACACATACACACACACACACATACACACACATATTGATATCTATATATCTTGTTTATATCTAGATGTTTGCATATTGTTTCTCCTGTTAGATTATGAACTCTGTGGTCAGTGACTATATTTCCCTTTTTTTTTTTTTTTTGCATACCTAGTGCTTAGCATAGTGCTTGGCAAACAATAGGCACTTAATAAATGTCTCTTGACTTGACTTGAGAGGATCTGAGTTTGAGGTCTGGCTCTGCTGCTTCTCTGTGTGACCTTGGATAAGTCTCTTCATATCTCTGAATTTCAATTTCCTTATCTGTCAAAATGGAGTTAGATTTTATGACATGTAAGGTCCTTTCTAGCTTTAAGTCTATGATCATAAAAAAAGTCTGATGAGGATCATATTCCACGTAGAGTGGTCAGTTTTGTGTGGGCTGTTGTAGGAGGGACATTGACAGGCTAAGTTGATCAAATCTGGAGAGGAGTCCTGATATGGAATGCACTTCATATAATCATCAAATTTCAGAGCTGAAGTTCCCTTTATCCTTATATATTTCAATACTCATATTGCTATCCCCCTCAAATATCCTAGTTTTTCAGTTTTTCATACTCCTTGTAACTTCTAACTTCATTCCAACTCAGTCACACATAAGGACAGTCCACACCTTTCATCTTACCATTACTACAAATTTTCTGCCACTATGATTCAGAACTCTGAAATTCTTCTGTCCAATCATACATAACCTCCTATCCTACCATCTCTTTCTGTGCCTCACTTCTCTTAAACCTCTACTTCCTACTCACTTGATGTCTGCTTTTCCAGTCCATCACTCCTGCTCTGATATTACTTTTCTCCACTTAAAATCTAGACCCTCTAACTAATCAATTTATCTTTGGTTAGTCTTTTACTCTTCAACTCCTTGACTCCTTGTCCTATTATCACTTTCTAAACCACTGTGAATTATCTCCACAATCTGCCTTCTCTGTTTCTAATCTTGTGTTGATAAACACTGGAGGAAGTCATACAACCATGTTCCTGTTAGTGCCTGTTAGGAATTTCTTATCCAATGTCAAGGGGGCCCTCATCCTTGCATAACAATTCTTTTATCTCTCCCTGATTGACTGGGGGTGGGGAACGGAACCCCTTAGGATCTATTCCAAATTTCTTTTCTTATCATTTACCTGAATCCCACTGTAGTGGTCTTCCTTTTTTCCTGTTTTCCACCTTATGATCTCTTAATATCATCACCATGTTCCCCTTCTTTGTTCTAATCTCTGAGGAAGAAGTGGTTTTTCTCTTTGGTGATGCCAATCATTCTACTTGTGCTCTTGATCCCAATCCATCTAATCTTACCTTGTCCAGAAACTTGACTCTTTTATCATAAATTTTCCCTTTCTAGTTTTTAATCTAGAGAGGGTCATCTACCCTCATTGCTTTCACCTACTAATTATATAGCTTTGCCCATTGACCCCTTTCCTCCCTGTAAAAATACCCAGATCTCCATTCTTAAAAATCCTTTCATTAGCCATCATCTCTGGCCATCATTCTATATCCTCCCTTTCACAGTCAAAATTCTAGAAAGGGTTGTCTAGCCTCATTGCTTTCATTCATTGACATTTCACATTGACTTTTTAATTTCTTACAATCTGTCTTTCAACCCCACCATTCCAATGAAACTGTTCTTTCCATGGTTACAAAGATCTTTTGTTAAACTGAATGGCTTGGGTGGAGCCAAGATGGTGGAATAGAAGGATGAGCCTGTAAAAGCTCTCCTCCATAGCCCATAAGATACCTGTAAAAAATGACTCTAAACAAATTCTAGAGCAGTAGAAACCACAAAACAACAGAGTGAAAGAGATTTCTGGCCCAAGACAGCCTGGAAGGACAACAGGAAAGGTCTACCACACTGGGCGTGGAGTGGAGTGCAGGCCAGCCTTGGCCTCCCCAGCTTCAGGGACAGGATTGGAGCAGGCCTCAGGGGGCAGAATCCATGGTAGCAGCTACGGTTACCAGATTGCTCAACCCACAAACACCAAAGACAGCTTTAAAGGTCAGTGAGAAAGCTCTTTTACCTGGGTGAGAAGGGAGCTTAGTCTGGCCCTGCTGGCAGCAGTCATTGCAGCAGCACCATCCATTTTTGGAGTCCTCATCTAAAGACCCTGGGGGAATTGAGACATTGATCTAGATCTTAGCCCTGAGTGGTGGTCCTGGGGTGAGGAAGAGTGCGGATGTGGTGGAGCTGGTAGAGGCTCTGGACAGGGAATTCTACTTGTAGATCCTGGGTAGAAAAACTTGCAGTAGCTCCCAGACCAGAGCACAGGCCAGGAGAGGAGTAAACTCCCCTCCCTTGACTGTGCCACCTTGAAGGAACTGAGAACTTTCAGGTCCCTGGAGTATACCCTCTTCTTGACAAAGGACTCAAAAGTCAAGTAACTGGCTGGGAAAATGCCCAAAAAAGGGATGAATTGAATGACTTTTTTTTCTTAGTTCTTATACTTTTTGATTGCTTTGCAGAATTTAACTTTGTTGACTGCATCATCTTCTTGGACCCACTCTTCTGCCTAAGTTTTCAAGACACTACTTTCTTGTGATATTCTCAATATTTGATAGTCTCAATATTTCTTCTCCATTTCCTTTGCTCTATCATCATCCATGACTAACCCTTTATGACTGTGCAGACCCAAGGCTCTGTCCTGTGACCTCTTCTCTTGACTCTATGCATTCCATTTATGAGATTTCATTAGGATCTGTAGTTTCATTATAATCTCTTTGCAGATAACTTCCCAATCCAATCCACGCCCCCTTCACCTTACAGTTCCATATCACCAAATGCCTACTAGAATCCCCACTTAGATGTCTTATTGGTATCTCAAAATTAACATATTCAAAATGGAATGATCTTCTTCCCAAACTCATCCCTCTTTCTAACTTTTTTATTTTTGTATAAAACAGTATCATCCTTTCAGTCAAGTTTCAACTTCATTGTTATTCTTGACCCTCTGTCTTATCTAATTAGTTGCTAAGTGTTGTTTATTCTATCTACACATTTCTGTCATTCATCCCTTGATCTCCACTACCAAATCTTCATCACTTGCTGCCTAGACTACACTGGTATACCCCTAGTTGGTTTCCCTGCTCCTCACTTCCCCATCTCTAATTTTTAACCCACATAACTTTCAAATTGAAAGGGCTAAAAAAGTGGACATAGTTCCTTAATGTCTGTACAACAAAATGTAAATTTCAATTTTTTTTGCCATTTAAAACCACAATTTGACTATCCTGTCATCTAAGTTTATTTCACATTGTTTTCCCTCACGCTTCCTTTGCTGTTGTTCATTTTCTCAATTGTGTCTGACTCTTTATGACCCCATTTGGGGTTTTCTTGGTGGTGAAACTAGAGTGGTTTGTCATTTCCCTCTCCAGTTCACTTTACAGCTGAGGAAACTGAGGCAAAGAGGGTTAAGTCTTGCCCAGGGTCACACAGCTAGGAAGTATCTGAGTCTGGATTTGAACTCAAATAGATGAGTCTTCTTGACTCCAGGTCCAGTGCTTTGTCCATTGCTCCACCTAGTTGTTCCTTATGCTTCCTATACTTCAACTCATCAAAGATGTTCTTTGTGGTACAGGGCATTCAATCATCTTGCTTGGTTCCTTTGCACAGACTTGGTATCCCCCATACCAAGAAGGCTTTTCCTTCTGTAATGGTAAGGGAATTTGAAGATCTTCTCTGTCCTTTAAGAGGCCCATGTGACCATGCTTTGAGCTCTGGCCCAGCCCACAGTCCATGTCACATTGTGTCAATGGTGGGAGGAGCTTGCTGAATAGGTAGAGTAGGAAGGATGCAGCAGGAAGAGAAAGGAGGCACAGCCGAAGCAGAGTAGAACACTAGTGTGAGTAAGAGAGGGAGTGATTTTGTCAAAGGGAGCTTGTCTGTGGGGAGACCTGATGGAGGGAAGGGTTGGGGATGGCTGTGCTCCCTGCATTGATAATGTGTATAGATTTCTTTGTTACTGTGATGGATTTGGTTTTTTGGTGTTTGAATAAATGTCTTGATGTCATCTTTGAGGAAGAGAGCTTATATTTTGTGAATTTACCCTGGAAATACACATGTATATCATAGCGGCTGCTGAGGGTATCACATGTTATACCTTCTTACCTAAATCTCTTGTAATGCTTACCTCCATTTGAGGCTCAAATGACACCTACAAGACTCCTTTTCTAATCCTCTCAGTTGTTAACACTTCTCCTCTCAAATTTTTTATTTTATATATTTTTGTGCATCTGTATATTTTGTACTTTTTGTATATTTTTGTACATTGTATATTTTTCTTTCTTAGCAGAATCCACAATCATCAAGCATTTATGAAACAGTGCCAGCGTTTTTATTTTTGTCTTTGTGTTCTCAGTGCTTTGCACAGTGCACAGTAATAAAAGCTTGTTGAGTTGAATTGACTGGGAAGTGACTGTAGAGTTCATCTAATTGACTCCCTACTCAAATCATAAATCCCATGGGCAAAATTCCTAACAAATGCCCTTCTAGCCTTGGCTCGAAAAAAAGATTCACTGTGACTTTAAGAAACTCATTCCATTTTTGGACAATTCTAATGTTTTGAAAGTTGTTAGGTTGAACCAAAATCTATATCCTTATAAGTTCCACACATTGTTCTTTTCTTCCTTCTGAAGCCAAATAGGATAAGTATAATCTATATTCTTTAGATACTTAAAGATTGCAATCATCCTCCTCAAACTGATGTCTTTCTGCCCTCTTCCTTCACTCCCACTAACTTTGGGCCTGGAAAAGATCACTTTGTTGGCACACAAAAGGCCTCATTCTTCTTCCCAAATTCTGCCTCTGGCTCAGAGGTTAACAAATCTTTCTGCCATCTTTTGCTGTTACTCCAGAGAAAAGATGGGAAGTAATTCTCATTCTTCTCTGGCCCCCAGACAGAGTTGTCTAGTACACAAAGATATCCAGGAATGGCACCACTAAATTTGATGGATTTCAATTAAATAACAAATGTTTTTACTTCCTTTTTATTTTCCTCAGTTTTCTCCAGGTTTTTTGGAGTGACTTTGGGGGTGAGATTTTATTTTCTGTTTACATTTTAGATTTTTTCCCAATTAGTTCAAGGGGCTGAGGTTTTAAAATATGCTTTCCACCTCAAAGGACAAGAAACCAGAGTAAACTGCTTTATTTTCCATCAAGAGCTGTTTTTCCAAACCAGTCAGAATCAAGCACCCTCATCCTGATGTTTTTTCAACATTGTCAAAAGTTTGAATTAGTTCAATTTGTTTGAAAAATTTGTTTGAAAAAAAAAAAAGATCTATGAGTTTCAGTGGACTCCCAGTGCAATTTGGGTCGAAAGGATGGAATGACAATGAAAGAGTTAATTCAGTGTTTGGGCTACACGAGCAGAGTGTCTAGGATTAGGGAAGTCAACCACAACTAGTGTATTATGTTCCAGTATGGGCGTGTGTGTTCGTCTTTTGTTGCCAAAGAAGACCATGCTATCAGAGAAATAATGACATGACTTGTACTTGACTTTGTTTTGAGGGAGGGAGGGCTGTGCAGGTTACCAGCCTCACTTCTCCTCCAGAGCCATCTGAATCTAGTAACCAGATATTCATCAGGATGACTAGAGATGACCCAGGATGAGGCAATTGGGGTTAAGTGACTTGCCCAAGGTCATACAGCTAGTGAGTGTCAAGTGTCTGAGGTGAGATTTGAACTCAGATCCTCCTGACTCCTATCCACTGCACCACCTAGCTGCCCCTCAGGTATGGGTACCACCATTTTAGGAGGGACACTGCTAAGTTAGAGAGTCAATCATACAATTGAAAAGCATTTATTAAATGCTTACTATATGTGAAGCACTATGCTTAGCATTGGGTATACAAAGAAGGACAAAAATGTGTTTTGCACTGTGAAGGAGCTTTCATTCTCATGGTGGAGACAACAAGCAAAAAAGTACACAAAAAATTATACATAATGTGAATGGAAGGTATTCTCAGGGAACATACTAGCAGTATTAGCAGTAGATCTGTACAAGTAGGTGGGTGGGTAGGTTGAGGGTAGTAGAATTTGCAAAGGGAGACTAAGAAAGGGCACTATAGAAGATGGAAGTTGAACTGATTCTTGAAGGAAACTAGGGAATCTGGGAAGCTGCGATAAGAAGGATGAGCATGCCAAGCTTGGAAAGCAACCAAAGAAAAGCAGTGATTTGGACAAGATAGTATCCTATTTGAGGAACAAGAAGGCCGGTTTTGGTGAGTCATATAGTGCTGAGGTTGAAAGGGAAGAATAAGGGAGGGGTAAAGTATAAGAAAACTGGAAAAGTAAGAAGGGGGCATGCTGCAAATGCTTTAAAAGCCAAACAAAGAATTTTATATTTGATCCTGGAGGTAATTAGGAATCACTGAAGTTTGAATGGGAGTGAGGGATGGGAGAGTGGAGTGTGACATAGTTAGCCTTAATCATTTTGTCAGCTGAAGGTAGGATGAATTGCAATGGGGAGAATTTAAAATTTTTTTCAATATTAATTTAATTAATATAAAAATTTTTTTAAAAAAAGATTTGAGTTCTAAATTCTCCCCCTCCTTCAAGTCCTTCCCACACACGTTGAGAAAGAAGGTAATAGGATATCAATTATACATGTGAAATCATGCAAAACATTTCCATATTAGTCATGTCACAAAAAGCAAGAAAAAAAGTGAAAAATATTATTCTTTGATATGCAGTCAGACTCCATCAGTTCTTTCTTTGGAGGTAGACACATTTTTCATCAAGAATCCTATGTAATTGTCTTTGATCATTGCATTGATCAGAGTAACTATATCTTTCATGATTGATCATCTTTATAATATTACTGTTACTATGTACAATGATTTCTAGGTTCTGCTCTTTTCACTTTTTATCATTTTATATAGACTTTTCTATTTAGTTTTTCTGAAGCCATCCTGCTTATAATTTCTTATGGAACAATAGTATTCTATCACAATCACATTCCATAACCAGTTCAGTCATACCCCAGTTGATGAGCATTCCCTCTATTTCCAATTCTTTACTATAAATATTTTTGGATATATAGGTCCTTTTCCTTTTTCCCTTTCCTTTGATCTCTTTAGGATACGTACCTAGCAGTGATATTGCTGGATCAAAGGGTAAGCACATTGTTATAGCCCTTTAGGCATAGTTCCAAACTGTGCTCCAGAATGGCTAAACCAGTTCATCACTCCACCAACAGTTCATTAGTGCACTTATTTTTCCATACCCACTCTGGCATTTGTCATTTCTGATAGATATGAGGTAGGACCTCAGAGTAGTTTTAATTTGTCTTTCTCTAGTCAGTAGTGTTAGAGCATTTTTTATATGACTAGATAGCTTTGATTTCTTCTGAAAACTGCGTGTTTATATCTTTTGACCATTTATTAATTGGGAAATGGCTATTATTTTAATAAGTTATATTCAGTTCCCCAGATATTTGAGACATGAGACCTTTATTAGAGAAACTTTCTGTAAAATATTTTGATATTACTTTATTATCTATGACACTTGTAGCACAATGTGATTATTTCTTTTAATTATGTATATTTTTGTTTTTGCTTTGTCTGAAATCATGGTTGCTACCCCGCCTTTTTTTCTTTTTTTTTTACTTTGACTAAGCATGATACATTCTGCTTAGTCCCTTATTTCAATTCTCTCTGTGTGTCTTTCTGTTCTAAGTGTGCCTCTTATAAACAGCATATTTTTGATTTCTGGTTTCTAATATATTCTGCTTGCATTTTATGGGTATTTGTCTCATTCACATTTGCATTTGTGATTGCTAACTATGTATTTCCCTCCATTCTATTTTCTTCTGTTATTCTTCTCTTTCTCTCTTTTACTCTGTCTATTCCCAAAAGTCTGTTTTACTTCTGACCTCTTAATCCACCCCTTCATTTTATTGCCCTTCTTTTTCTTAACCCCTTCTCATGCTACTCTCCTATTGACCCCAGTGAGTGTGTATATATATTCTTGGCTCTTTGAACAAATTTAGATGAGAGTCAGATTTGAGTCCTCCAGTTTCCTCTCTGTTGTACAAGTTTTTCTTTGTGAAATCTTCTTGTTTTCCCATTCTTTCTCTTCCTTTCCCTTAGCATAATGCATCATTCTTTCTTACCCCTTCATTTTTTTTGAGAACATCAATGGGGAGAAACTTGAAGTAGGGTGGTCAACCAGAAGGTCATTGCAATAGTCCAAGAGTGAGGAGATCCATGAGGGTGGTGGCAGTATGAGGAAAGATAAGGTGATAGATGTTATAAAGGTAGCACATTCAGGGGAGGCCAATCAGGAAGGTGAAAAGTTTCAACTTCATGCCATGTGAAGATCAGCTGAAAAAAAACAACTAGAGATATTTACCCTGGAAGAGATATCTTTAAATGTTTAATGGATTGTTATGGGATTCAGTTTCCTCTATTTACCTCAGAGAGAATAATTGGGAGCTAATGGATAAAAGTTGCAAAAAAGAAATATTTAGGTTCAACAGAAGGAAAAAAAACTTCCTGTATCACCAAGGCAATATTCCCATCACTGGTATTGACTACGGATGTGCCGGTGAAGTTCTCAGTCACAAAGTATAACAGAATCTCCATACAGAATGTAGAAGAAAAACATTTATTCAGACACCATAAAGCCCAATCTGTCATAGTGACCAAGAAGTCAATACATAATAGTACTGCAAGGGGGAAAGCCATTCCCAAGCCTCTCCCCTCCAACCTCTCCCCCCCCCCCCCCCCCGCCCCTCTGGTGCCTTCCCACAAACAAACAAACTCTCGTCAGCCTAACTGTTCCTGCCTGCCCGTGTTCTTTCCATCTCTGACTAGCCTGGCCAACTTCCTCCCAGCTCTGCCTCACCCTTCCTATTCTACCTGTTCAGCAAGCTCCTCCCACTACATGTGACTTAGGCTTCCATGTGATTTAAGCAGGTCCCTATTGATGAATGGGAAAGTTTTTCCCATTTATATTACCATTACACTTCCTAATAGAAATGCCCCCAAATGCAATGAAGTTTCCTCAAGATAAAGTGGGTTCCTCCTGGACTGAGGTATTCAAACAAAGATTGTGTGACCACTTATTTTCTGGCTATGTGATACTGGTGATTCTTATTTAGGTAAAATTGATCTAGAGTCTGACCCCTGTGGTCTTGTCTAACTCTGAAATTCTAGAATTCTCATTTTCACTTCTGACCAGGATAGATTTCCAATAAACAGGCTGTCCATATAGGGCACTGAAAGAACAGGCAGATGTGTTTACTGGTGGCAATCTTCAAGCAATCATGGAAAATTAGAAAGAAGACTAAGGAAATGCAAATGTTGCCCCAGTTTTCCAAAAGGGGTAAAATGCACATTCTGAAACTGTATACCATTAAGTTGATCTCCAGCAAAATGCTAAATTACATCACTGATCAGATGGCTTTTGAGAAGGTTGTTAATTAACCTCACTTCCTTTTTTAATAAAATGACTACAATATCAGAGAATAGAAATGGAGTAGAAATACTGTTTTTGGATTTCAGGAGGCATTTGATGAAATCTCTCTTAATATCCTTGTGGACAAATTGGGGAAGCGTAGACTTGATAATAAAGAAGAGTTGTATCCTTGACATATTCTGAATCAATTCTTATTTTCTTGGACATGCCTGTATCAGGGAACATCTAGAGCCTAGACCCTAGATATCAGTGACTGTGTACTTTTGCTAAATAAAAGCAGTATATGATATTATTCTCATATTTTTGCTTAGGTAATCATTATGTGCCACTTAGTTGTAGAGTTCGATGGCACAATAGATCGAGTGCTGAAAGTCAGGAAGACTTGAATTCAAATCTGGCCTCAGATACTTATTTGCTGTGTGGTCCAGGACAAGTTACTTAAACTCTGTTTGCTTTAGTTTCCTCACCTGTAAAATAGGGATAATAACATCTGTCTTACAGGGTTGTGGGAATGATAAAATAAGATAATTTTGCAAAAGACTTTGCAAACCTTAAAATCACTTCACTATTTAAATATTATTGTGGTTGGTGATGATGATGATGGTGGTGATGATGATGATAAACAATCATTTAAGGCTGAGTACTTGCAGGATCTATAAGAAATAGCTTGCCTTATAGCATAACAGGACTACTTCACAGAAGCTGGTGACTGTGGTAGCTCCACTAGCATTCTCAGCCAGGGAGGTATTCCTGATCCCTGAGTTTACCATTGTTTTTCTAACCATAATGTTCGGATGGAGCAGATACTAAAGTCCATATGAACAGGTAGCTAGATCACACAGCGAATAGAATGCTAGACTTGGAGTTAGGGAAACATGAATTCAAACCCCACCTCAGATAATTACTTGCTATGTGACCCCTGGGCAGCTTCTCTGTAGCTCAGTTTTCTTATCTGTACAAACTTTTTAGTATCAGGGCCTTTACAATCTCAAAAATTATTGAGGCCCTCAGTTCCAAAGAGCTTTTGTTTACGTGAGTTATAGCTATTGATATTTACTATATTAGAAATTTAAGCTGAGAAATTTTAAAGTATTTATTCTTTTATTATAGCATGTTAACTTAAAGGGTATCTAGGTGGTACAGTGGATAGAGTGCCAGGTCTGGAATCAGGAAGACTCATCTTCCTGAGTTCAAATCTGGCCCCAGACACTTACTAGCTGTGTGACCCTGGGCAAGTCTCTGAACCTTGCTTGCCTCAGTTACTCATCTGTAAAATGAGCTGGAGAAAGAAAAGGCCTTTCTGCCTTTGGAGAAAGAAAAGGCAAACCACTGTAGTATTTTTGCCAAGAAAACCTCAAATGAGGTCATGAAGAGTCAGACACAACTGAAGTGACTGAACAACAACAAAATGCTAACATAAATACCATATTTTATGAAAAATAACTGTATTTTCCAAAACAGAAAAAAATTAGTGAGAAGTATGACATTGTTTTACATAGTTTTGCAAATCTCTTTAATCTTAATATATGAGATAACATTACTAGTAATTATTCATAACATTAACAAATGAATTAATGTATGTAAAATACTTTGTAAATTTGAAAGCCTTATATAAATGCTAGCTATTATAATATAATAGAAGACAGTTATATTCTCATATCTGCTTTTGCATTCAATCTATTGTGATATGTTGTTTTGGTGGAAACATATGAAGAAAATCTAATCTCTCACAGACATGTAGTTGGAAAATGGAGTCCTATTTTAATAGGCAAATAATATTTTTGTATTATTGTAAAAATAGTATAGACCTTGAGGACCCTCAAAGGTCTACAGACCTCACTTTAAGAGCTGCTTCTATAGATTATAGTCAAGTTATTGATTTACATTGGCAGAGGAAGTTTCTTCTCTGTGGGTTTCCTATGCTAAGGAATAACAACAACTAAAACAGGGAACTCATGCATTAATATCCTAAGAATTAACTGCATTAGTATGAGATGAGAGAGACATGGTCTGATAACAGCTCATATGGGAAAAAAAATTATTGTCCCATGAGCATATGTGTTTGCTGTTTAAAAACCTATGCAATAACTTTAGGCTGAATTGGTAGAAAAAGTGTCCATGTTAAGGGACAATGATAGCTCTGCTATGCTCCATGCTGATGAGACCAGAGTGTTGTCTTTAATTACAGTCACCAAATTTAAAGAGGGATACTGACAAGGTGGAAAGAATGAACAAAATAGCTAGAGGTTTCAAACAATGCCATGTAAGAAATGGTTGAAGGAACTAAGATTGTTAAGCCTGGAAAAGAGAAGACTTAGAGAATGATAGTCGTCCATTGTTCATTTGTTTCAGTCATGTCCAACTCTTTGTGACCCCATTTGGGATTTTCTTGCAAATGTACTGGAGTGATTTGCCATTTCCTTCTTTAGTTCATTTTAAAGATGGGGAAACTGAGGCAAACCAGGTTAAATGACTTGCTCAGGGTCACACAGCTAGTCAAACACTTGTTTGAGGCTGAATTTGAACTCAGGTCTTCCTGACTTCAGATTGGGCATTCTATCCACTGCACCACCCAGCTGCTTATCTGATTGGTAGATTTCCTCAAATGCTGTCTCATCCTGTAGAAGAAGAAATTTTTCTTGCTTCAAATTAACTGCTAGCTCGCTTGCTCACACTCCTATTGATCTTCTTGGTTTGAACTCTGGTTGTCCAATTATCATCACCCGTCATTGACCTAACCCTTTCTTTCCAAATTGGAAGAATAAAGAAGATAGTTGGATTGTACATCTTTCGCTTATTCATTTACTAGTGTAGGGTCCAGTGGGTACCCTTCAATTCACAGGATGGATCTCCTGGAGGACTGCTGATCCATGATGTTTGAGGTTTTATGAGGTCATGCCTAGAAAACTATTGCTCATGGACCCTCATCAATGTGTTTGCCTTTCAGTACTCACCCAGAGAATGTATCTCAAAGATATCTACTGAAATATTTTAATAAGAAAGGTAGCAAAAAAACCCAAAAAACAAACCCATCTCTCCCATACACCTATAAAACACCATCCTGAAAATATTCTCAACATTAGTGCAGAGAGTGGTCAAGTATAGAAGTCACATGTAGTTATTTATGCATGGAGTACCTGTGACCAGGGAGCATGTGGGAAGGGACAACACATGCATCTGATACTGTAAGGCTGCAGGACCACTGATGCCCTCTTACTACTCACCTTTGAACCTGATGTTTCAGTCTTCCCTAGACACTCTTCCAGCGGTCATTTCTGGAAATTATTATTTGTAATATCTGCTGCTTTCAGCTTCTAGTTCACCTGAAACTCCCAGTTGCTTTATATTTCAAGTAGGATGCTTTGTAGGAACCATGTGGACTTTCATTTTTCTTGTGCAAGAAGCAGGATGCATCAGGAAATATTTCTCTAGGTAGAAGATCCAGTGCTTAGAATTTACCTGAATTTAGAGATGCTTCAACTTGAAATTAATTTGAGGCTATGCTCAAAATTGGTGCTAACCCAGAGAGCTTTCTTTGTCCAGGATTATACCGTGTAGGAAATTCATAATTGCTCTTCCTCTACCTAGAAGATTGGGATTCCAAAAGCAAGGTCCTGAATTCCCCTCTTATTCTGAATGCAAGCAATTCTGTGGTTGAGTGCTTCTACTACAAGTCACCATTATTGCTTCTGACTGGGGGAGGGATGCAAAAATCCGTCCCATCCCTCCCCCTTGCTATACTCTGGATGAGGTACAAGGGGAAAAGGTGAAGACTAAATCCTCAAGAACCAAGGACTTGTTCTTAAGGGCTAGGTCTTTCTTCCAGATCTGAAAGTAGGATCAGCTTGCTTTCTAAAGGTTTTATCTTCAGCTAATCAATAACTAGAAGTTTCCTGTGTCTCATTGTTTGCTTTTGTACAATGGTTAATTCCCAATTATGTTATCAGGTTGTTTAGGAAACTCCTTCTACTCTATTATTGGGTTGTTTAGGAAAATTCTATTTGATCAGGGATTGCCTGATCTACCTCCTTTCCACTGGGAAAACATACAAGTTTTTGGTTCCAGATCAAATTGGAATTTGTGAGGCAGCATGGTGTTATGGAGGGTACTAAATATGGGGTCTCAGTTTCCATACTCAGTCCTGTTTGTGACTCCCTGGAATTGTGGTTGATCATTGCGTAGATGAGAATTTTTAATTCTATCAAGGTGGTTTGTCTTTACAATGTTGTTATTATATGAGTTCTTCTACTAGTTCTGCTCATTTCACTCTGCATGAGTTCTTGAAAGTCTTCTCAGGTTTCTCTGAAAGCATCCCTTTGATCATTTGTTATAGCATTCAAAGAAGCATGTTGAATGGCACAGTGGGGGTGATGTAGAGACAGGTAGCATTGGATCTTCTGATGGCCTTCTTGTCTTCACAGACAAGTCACATCCCCCTTAACCTAGAAAGACAATTTGGTGAAACTTGGTAAAGTATAAAGAGCCCGCACAAGCAGATCTAAAACAACCAAATTATGGATTAGTTGGCTAGTGAGGAAGCAACAATTTGATGAGTAAATAGAGGGCCTGAGATTTAAAATTGGTAGTGACAATTTATTAGATAGGACACGGCATGCATGCTCCTAGCACTTTTTCTTCTCATGTCTACAGGTGGTGTCAATAAAACAAACGAACACCCCACACATATTAATCACAGATTTCTTTAGCTTGAAAGATTCTATGTGATAATAACCTAAAATAGGATGGAAATGAGAAAATGGAGCACAGAATGATTTCTAAAGTAGGAAAACATTTCAAAGTTTAAGCAAAAGATAACAACCTTGTAATAAGGATTACAGATGCTGTCATCTCCTACCCCCAGCATAGGCTCTAAAATGCCAGTGTAATTAAAAACATTTCTTTTTGAGACATTTCACATGTAGAGAAGCTTGTCTCCTCAGGAAACTTCACAGTGTTTTGCTGATGACAAACTAGTGTAATTTAAAAAAAGAAATGGAAATAGGGTTTAAAATTTTCAATGCTTACAGATTTAACATGTAGTAATCTATAGAGAACTAATCCAGTCAAATCTTATATACCTAAACTATTAGATTATAGTAACCTCTTAGGAGCAAAATCATTGCTTAGAAATTTAAAAAATGCATTAAATATTAATGGTATTAAAGCACTCCAGGAGAATCAGATAACTTTCAGGTCTAGATTTGTAAATTCCACCAATTTTTATTGTTTTTTATTCATGTGGATGCTTTTTCTTTGCCTTCAGAAGCACTTCAAAGTCATACAATGCAAAAATTAATACATATCAATGTTAGGTTGCTGTACATGTCTTAGGGGTAAAGGGAATTTGCAACCAGATTATGTATGGAAGAAAACAATAGAGCAGATTGTACTCTGCTAAACAAATTGTTAGATCATTTAGGGGATAACTCCTTTTGGGTTCAAAAGACAGAGGCATTAACTAAAATATAGCTTTTTAGGCTTTGAGATTTGCAATAGGAGGAAATAAATTGAAGTTTTAAAGGCTAAAGCCAACTTTGGAAAACATGTCTATAAACAATTTATGATTTAAAAGAAAATGGAAAGGAATCCAGAAAAATAGTGGGAAAGAATTTTGAGAAAGCTCATTACAGCAGACTTAGGGAAATAGAAATGTTCCCAAGAGAAAGAGTTTAGCAACAACCTGCTATGGGGGAAGTGGAATTTTCTTGAAAGAAACAATTCAAATAGATCATAAAAAAGTCTTCCAGTTAAAAGGAGGTTAGAGTTAGAAATCTGAATTGGTAGAAGGGCCAGGAAGATGCTTTTCCCCTTTTTGTGTTTATGCACAAAAATATCAAGACATTGGATAAGAGTGTAACCATATTACCCTGTTTAAGGATATAGATGAAGGTGGTTCAGAACTGAAACCATATTTAAGGTGATAATCATTTAATATCATTTTTGGACTTTAATAAGGGTCAGAGCCTGAATTATTCAATCAGAAGAAGAACCTGGACCTAACAGCCTTTTTGTTCTCTGAGTAAGCTCCGAGAATACCTTTTACTAAGTCAACAAGACCACATGGGCCTAATTAAGAGTATTTTCTCTCTGTTTAAGGATGTGGCCCTTAATCCAAGACACATCTTGAATAATGGGACTTTTTCCATACTTTATGGACATATATTATGTTATGACATGTTAATGGTAAAGAAAACACAGATATCCTGGGTCATAATTTCAATTGACACTTTGTCAACTCTCTTATTGTATTTACAACTTATTCAGTTATGATAATTCCTTTCTCATGGTATAAACATATATAGAGACCACATATAGAGACACAGACATGCTGGGATTGTCCTAAAACAGATTTAAGGCTGGTCATTTTTGTATCAGACAGTCAGAACCTATCTTTTGGCTCCTTGTATAAATTTACTAGTTTAGACTAGCTTAAAGGGAATAAACTATATGGATTAACATATCTCCTAGCCTGTTTGCCTCTTTTAACCAAACTCCAGGTCGACAAAGCATTCTTCTGGTCAAAGGGCTACTGACCTCTCAGGAATGCTCTGACAATTTTCTACCCAAATGGAAAACTCTAGGGAACTTTGAAGAGATCGCTAGCTCCTGGGTTAGTGATTCTCTCTTCAGATACATTAGATTGAAGAATAAGGAACAATCAATCAATGAGCAACATCCATTAATCATCTAATAGTTGTTTGATCATTTCAATCATTTCTGACTCTTCATGACCCCATTTGGGGTTTTCTTGGCAAAGATATTGAAGTGTTTGCCATTTCCTTCTCCAGCTCATTTTACAGATAAAGAAACTGAGGCAAAGAGGGTTAAATAACTTGCCTGGGGTCACACAGCTGAGACCAGATTTGAACTCAGGAAGGTGAGTTGAAGGCCTGGCACTCTATCCACTACACCACCTAGCTGCCCCTAATGGTCTACTAAGTGACAGATACTGTGCTAGAAACTAGAGATCTTGCCATAACTATTTTAATAGCTTTCTTGGGTTCCCTGTCTTAAGCCTCTCCCCATTCCAATTCAGTCCTCTACTGAGACTTCGAGTGAGAGTTCACCTTTGACTTTATCACTCCTATTCTCCTTACTCAATAAACTCCGGTGGCTCCCTATTACTTCTAGATAATAAACTCCTCTGATTTACATTTAAAACTGTCCCCTTCCTATTTTCCTGGCCTTTTTTCTTACATATTTCACTTCTGCATGCTCTATGGTCCAGTCATACTAGTGGCTATTTACTTTTCTGAACATATGACATTCCATCTTCTATTTCTATGCCTTTGCAATGGTTGTCCTTTTTTTTGGAATGAATGACATAGTTACTTGAAACTCTTGAAATCTCAACTCAGACTCAACTCAGTTGTTACCTACTATATGAAGCCTTTCTTGCTTCCCCCAGTTGCCAGTGCCCTCTCTCCCCAAATTACCTTATATTCACTTTATATATTTCTGTTTTCTCTGTCTCTCTGTTTCTCCCTCTCTCCTCCCTTCCTCTTTCTTTCTCTTTCCTCCCTCTCTTCCTTTCTCTCCTTCCCTCTCTTCCTCTCTCCCTTGTATATAATATATATGTATACGTACATATATACATATTCATATTGTCTCCCTTATTAGAATATAAGCTTCTTCAGGGCAGGGATTGTTTCACTTTTGCCTTTGTATTCCCAAAGACTAACACATGTATAGGTGTTTATTGATTTATCTTGAAGAACTTAATTATATCAGTAAAAAAAAAAAAAGTAAGATGTCTATTATGAAGGCAGCTAGGTGGTATAGTGGATAGAGTGCCAGGTCCAAAATCAAGAAGCCTGGAGTTCCAATCTAACCTCAGACACTTATTAGCTAAGTTGATTAGTCTCCATCACTGTTCCTTAAATGCGAAATGGAAATCATAATAGCACCTACCTCACAGTGTTTTTGTGAGAATCAAATATTTGATGATATTTGTAAAGTACTTAGCACAATACCTGGTACATAGTTGGTACCTAATAAATGCTTATTTCTTTCCTTTCCCTTCTCCCTTCCTATTTAGAATCCCAGAAGACAAATTGCTTCACTTTCCAGAGCTGGAAGAAATGAGAGAGCATTAGGGATGGAGAACATCTACACTTATGTGTACTATGCCTTAAGAATCAGATATTAATGATAAATAGAGAAAATTGTCTCCCCATTATAGCAGCTATGTGATGCAGTAGATAGAGTGCCAAGCCTGGAAGACCTGAATTCCAGTGTGACCTGAGACGCTTCCTAGCTGTGTGACCCTGGGTATGTCACTTAACCTCTGATTGTCTCCATATCCTCACCTGCAAAATGAGGATAATGATAAGACCTACCTAACAAGGTTCTTGTAAGGATCAAATGAGGTAAGAATTATAAAGCACTTTGCACAGTGTCTAGCACATAGGAAGTACTATATAAATGTTAGCCATTATTATTGCAAGGTATAGAAGGGCAACTGACAAAGGTGAAGAGAAAAAAAGGAACTGAGAAAGGGAGCAGCACCTTACACGAGATATGTTGATGGATACATCATCTCATCTATGTAAATACTCCTTTCTTCCACTTGCACACACTGTAACTTATCCACACCCTTTTGGCTTAGATCATTCTTGTCAAAATTTTCCCATAAATTCTTCATGCCGAGCCTATTAGTGACCTAGAAGCTTTACCCCTTGGTCTTTTAACTTGCATGAGTCCCAGTGCAGTATTTGGCCTGACCACCTATTATCCTTTGCCATTGCTGCATGACTATTCTGCCCTGCTTTTCAATGAAATGTCATTAATGATGTCTTTCATACCGCTTCTTTCAGGTCATGCAAACCAGCTTTGGTAATTTGCTGCAATCAGTCAACAAATATTTAAGTCCCTCCTTTCTACCAGTCACTACGCTAAGTGCTGTGGTTACAAAAAAAAGAAAGGTAAAAGACAGTCCTCTGCTCTCAGGAGTCCACAGTCTAGCAAGGGAGACAACATGAAAACAATTATATTCTAACAAAATATATTCAGGAAAAATCGGACATAATCAACTGAAGCAAGGCTCTAGGAACAGGACACAATATTTTGCTGCTTTATTGATCTCTGGGTCACCTACAATTTTGTTTCATCTAGGATAAAAGTGTTTCATGATTCACAATTATATGATGTCATCAAGAGTATCTCATTGCAAAAAATATTTAAAAGATCATTTTAGGTTAGAGAGCACCTTGAGGTCATTGAGAGTGCTATACAATTTTTCAAATGTAATTCAATTTATTCTCCTTTTTCTATTCAATTTAGGACCCAGCTCATGGCAACCATTTCTCTTAGGTTCACACAGAGATCAGATGTTTGATGGAGGAGTTGGTTTCTGGGCTTTTCTGCTTCCTTGTTGTCAACTGTTTTATATCCATTAAATTACCTCTAAGAAATTATGTAAATAGAACCAATGTCTTTTATCCATTTTCCACTTTTCCCCAAAGAAAACAGTTTGTTTAAATGGGTTAGACTGTAATTTTAGGCATTATCATCATCTCATCTTTATCCTTTCTTCAAAATTGGTATTGATTTTGTCCTTGGTTCTAAATAATAGTCTAAGTGCACAGATACCTGATTTGGAAATAATTTATACCGTGGTAACCAGTTCTTTTCTGCCTATTAAGCTCAGAGTATTGGAGAGACATTTCTCAATACTTTTTCACTAAAAGGTATTAAGACCATCCTTGAGACTTGATTGGCTCAGAGAATTAAAGGCTCAAGCTATTGGCATCATTTCCTTGTTGCTGACTTCTTTGATGATTGATTGGTGGGTCACAAAGGACAATCCAGGTAAGGGAGCTTCATTCACTTGAATCAACTTGAGAGGGTTCTTAGTGCCTGTCCTTGTTAAACATCCTCCTACTAATCCTAAATAAGCCTCCTTTTGACCATTGCTGAATGACCTATAAGTGTCAACCTAAATAAATGACCAGGGTACTAGTCTGAGGAAAGCCCAGCCCAGAACAGACCTTCTTCTTAGAATCATGTTTTTAAATGCAAAAAATATAATATATATATTATATAAAGTATAAATATGAAATATAATATATAAGATGAGAAAGGAAGCCAATTTACTGAATTTATTAATAACTATTACATATAATATAATATACATTATAGAATATATAATAATTGATAGCTATGGCTATAACCTGGGCAAGCCATGGAACAAAACAGAGGCTTTATACATATATGCATATAAAATTATACATATATATTAGATATTATACTATATCATTGTAAGGTATATTATTATATATAATGTAAATGGCTTTTTTAATGCAACTGGTTTCCTTTCTAATCCTATAAATATGTGTATATGTGTGTTTATATATATTTCACAGACCACAGGTTAAGAACTTCTGATCTTCATTTTTAACTTGGCTATTCCTTAATTAGTAGGTGCTATATGTACTCTCTGTTGCCAAGAATGCCCTTGAAGACTTCAACTTGGTGCAATCTGCCAGAAATTCCATTGTCATAGTTTTCAAGAATCTATGATTACTCATATGCCACAATGGAGCACCAGAGTAGGCTTTAGGTAGATTCTAACATCAGAAGTTGAAGAAACATATAGCTCTCTAATCATAGGATTATCAATTTAGAAATGGAAGAGTTTTCAAAAGTCACCTAATCTAACCCCTTCATTGTAAAGATGAAAAAAGTGAGGGAAAGGGAGTTAAAGTAACTTTATTATGGCTACATAGGTAGTAACAATTTGAGATGGGATTTGAATCCACTTCTGACTCTGGAGCTAGTGTTCTTTCAGAACAGAATAGAAAAGGTTATGCATTTTAGAAACATGTTTTAATACAAGAGAGAAGAAACTTAAAGGAAACTGGAACAGAAACCATGACACAGTTGGAGTCAAAAGGACCTCAGTTCAGATCCTGATGCTAGTACTTATTACATGTGTGAACTTTGGAAAATCACTTCATCTCTCTAAGCCTCAGTTTCCACATCTGTAAAATGAGTTATCTAAAGTTCCTTTCAGCTCTAAATCTATGATCCTATGATAATAAACCTATTTGGAGTATCAGCATAATTTTACTTAAAGCAGGGACTGGCCAATCCTTGTAGTAACAAAAAAATTTCAAACCACCTCTGTTTATCACCTGAAGGTATAAAGATAATTAAGTGTGCCCCGAGGAATTTGTCCTTGGTATCTCTGGGGTCTGCTTTCTGTTCTTCTTTCTTACTGTGTGGCATCTTCTCCTCTCCCTGCCTTCAGAAATTTGTTGTTTTATGTGGTTCTAACTTTCTCACTATCCCAAAAAGCATCAATACAATTTACACCTTGACAAAAATTAATTCACACCAAAAATTTCTCTCTCCCAATTGTTTGTTTGTTAAACCTTTTATCTTTAATTGTGAAATGAAAGACTTTGTTTCCAGTTAAAGGATTTAATAATTCAGAAGCATGTAGAATCAAAGCATTATAGAGATCTAGAAAGGCCTGCCAATGTAATTTTGCCTGACCTTCTAACTTGACAGATAAGGAAACTAAGGCCCAGAGAAGTCAATTGACTCATCATGATTGCACAAGTGACAGAACTAAGATTCGAATCTAAACAGTCTGACTCCAAATCCAATACTCTCTTAAAAGTACTCATTCAAGCTTTAAAGGATAGTTTACCCCCCAAAACCAGGCTAGTACAAGCATTATTATTTCCATTTTCAGATAAGGAAAGTGGAACTCAACTGAGATCTGACTTGCCCAAGGTCAAACAGCTGTAAGTGAGAGGGCCAAGATTAAAATCAAAGTCTTCTGATTGCATATTTACCATTCTTTCCCCCAGTCCTTCCCTAGGAAAATATGCTAGGGAGTTAGAAGAGGCAGAGAAAAGGGAATCCTCTATTGGGTAGTAAGATTCAGAGCCTGTGCATAAACTCAGTTATCTGGAACCTTTAGCGAATATATCTAAAAAACTAATTTCTCTGGACAACTAAGGCTTCTATTTTTCAATTGTAAAAGTCATGGAAAGGTTACAAACTGCATTGTGAGGGTTGGTGGGGAGAGAAGCCAGTGAGGGTGAGAGGGAGAGGGAATATCTACACAAGTTTTTTTCAGGGGTAGAATTACTTAGTCTAAGAGTATGACCAATTTTGGATCCTTTTCCCCATTCGAATGAAAGACTCTTTTTTTCAGTTTGTGTTTCTATCTTTTGAACTGAGCAAACACCTTACATACACACTTAATAAATGCTTGTGGAATTGAATTGAGCATAGTGCCAGATACTGAGGTTGCAAAGACAAAAATTAAATAGCCCCTCTTTCAAGAAACCTACATTTTATAAGGGAATTACCATATCTATTTAGATAAGCAAAACCAATATAATTTTAGGGTAGAATGAATAAAATATTAACAGCAGCTGGGGATGAAGAAAGGCCTCAAATCAGAGAGCACTTTGCTCAGTGCTTGAGATGCATTTAAGTCACCAGAGGGTCCAGATGAACTATACACAGGTATTGGGATACTGAAGGAATTTGCAGATGGGATTACTGAGCAGTGATTTCTGTAAGATCCTGGAAGGCAGGAGAGGTGCCAAGGACTGGGGAAAGGTACATTATAGAACAAGAGAAAATGATAAAATTTATGTGGTGGAACAAAAAGGTGTAGAAATCTGAAAGGAAATAATAGGTAAAAGTAGGAATGAAAGGAGACTAACTCTTCTGTACTTCAAATTATATTATTAAGCTTTTTGTTGTTCTTCACTTATGCCTGACTTCATGACCTCATTTGGGGCTTTCTTGGCAAAGATTACTGGAATCTTTTGCTCTTTCCTTCTCTGGTTCATTTTATAGAAGAGGAATGGAGACCAACAGAGTTAAGTGACGTCAGAGTCACAGCTAGCGAGTGTCTGAAGCCAGATTTGAACTCACAAAGATGAATCTTCCTGACAGCAACTCTGGCACTCTATCCACTGTGCCACCAAGCCATCCATGTTAGTAACAATCCAAAGCAGTAACAATCACAACTATTTTGTCCTAATTAAGAAATAACAAAGTAAATCAGTAAAATAGACTAGATATGGGAGAATCATGAAAAATCAAACTGAATAAATGGGTGTTTGGTTCTCTAGAGAACATAAATTGACTCAGACAGGAACTCTTTAGTTTGTTAATATTGCTTGGAAAATTGAAAAGTAGTTTTGAAAAAAATGGATTTAGATACAGATTGTCATTTTATGCCATATATCACAATAAGCCTAATAAGCTCAGTGACTCAAATAGAAAATGTTGCATTATTAAATTTTTTTTTTGAAAAAAGAGTATGAGATAAAATACCTTTCACAGGTATGCCTAAAGGGAAAATTCTTGACTAAACTGCCTCTGTATTTAGAGGACCTCAGTTCAAATACCAACTCTGATACACCAATGTATGCTCTTGGGCAAATAACTTGAATTCTTTAAGTTTCAGTTTCCTCTCTGTTAAATAAGGGAGTTGCACTAGGTGGTCCATGAAGTTCTTTCAACTCTAAATCCATGGTCCTGGAATTTTGACAGCATGAAAGTAAGCATCATATGCAATGGGAATATACTAAAATCTTTTCTAAAAAATATGAGAGGGAAGCAAAGAGACCCACTCTCTCCACTATTATTTGATAGAGTTTTAGAAATACTACCAATAGTAATATGACAAGAGAAAGGAACTGAAAGAATAATGATAAGTAAAAGGAGAAAAAATTATTCTTATTTGCTAATGACTTATGGTTTACTTAGAAAACCCCAGGAAGTCAGCAAAGATACTAACTGAGAAAACTAATCGCTTCAACAAAGTTGCAGGCTGCAAAATAAATACTCAAAAGTCAAAACCATTTCCATATAATAATAACAAAACATAGAAAGCAATAAAAGAAAGGGAAATTTCATTCCAAATAACTATAAAATGGCTAAAATATCTGGGGATCAACCTCCTAAAGCACACAAAAGACTTGTACAGATTCAATTATAAAATGCTCCTTAAAGAAATTAAGAACAATCTAAATAGCTGGAAGAATATTCAGTGCTCATGACTAGGCTGTGATAATATAATAAAAATCAGAATACTACCAAAATTAATTTATATTTTTAATGCTATACCAATTGATTTACCAAGGGGATACTTTACAAGCTTGATAAAATAATAACAACATTCATTTTTTAAAAAGCAAAAATCTAGAATATCAATGGAAATGATCAAAAGAAGTAGAGAGTAAGGAAGAATAGCACTTAAAGATCTCAAACTATATTACAAAGCACTAGTCCTTAAAGTTATCTGGTATTGGGTAAGGAAAAGAGAGATAGACCAATGGAACAGACTAGACAAGAGAATTCAGAAATAATAGTACTCCATAACTCAGTGTTTGATAAAGTGTAAAACATAACCTACCTAGAGAAAAACTCCCAATTTGATTAAAAACTGTTGGGAAAACTGGAAAGTAGTCTGCCAGAAATTAGGCCTAGATCAACACAATACATTCTAAGTGAATATGTAACATTAATATTAGTGATCATACTATAAAAATAAGAAGAGAAAGAGATATTAATACTTCTTACAGGTAGGGGTTAGAGATAAATTCCTAAACAAATTAATCATAGAGGCAATTCTAAAAGAAAAAAAGAGATAATATTGATTACTTGAAACTGAAAAACTTATGCACAGACAACATTAATATATCAAATATAAAAAGGAAGTGACTGAGTGGTAAAATCTTTGCCTCAAGTTTCTCTGATAAGACTGGTATACAAGATATATAAGCAATTCTCTCTCTCTCTCTCTCTCTCTCTCTCTCTCTCTCTCTCTTTCTCTCCCCCCCCCCCCCCATTCTTGAAGTGGTCAAAGAATTTGAACAAACAATTCTCAAAGGAAGAGTTGCAAACCACATGAAAAAATCACTAATAATAAGAAAAACACAATTCAAAATAACTTGAGATTTCTCCTTATAACTTGCAAACTGGCAAAAATAATTTAAAAAATGGCAACAGTTAACATTGGAGTAGTTGTGGTAGGGCACAGTAACACATTTTTAGATAGAACTATGAAATGGTACAACCATTTCGGAAAACAATTTGGAATTAAGCAAACAAAGTGACTAAAATGTTCATATCCTTTGAACTAGAAACTCTGTTCCTGGCCTTATACTCCATGAAAGGTATATATGAGAAAAAAAAGTCCCCATTGACTCTGGAACACTTACAGCAATACTTTTTGTAATAGCTAAGAATTGGAAGCAATGTTTCCAAAAGTCCCCTATCAACTGGGAAATGACTAAACAAATAGTGATGCATGAATGCAATAGAATGCTGTCGTGCTATAAGAAATGAGGTATGGGATGAATACAGAGGAGTATGGAAAGACCTAGATGAACTGATGCAGAGTGAAGCAAGCATAATTTAAAAAACAATTTACACAGTAGCTACAGCAATGCAGATGAAAAAGATCATATTAAAAAATTGTTACAATACTGCTGTTATTGTATACAGTGTTCTGGTTGTGCTCACTTTATTTTGTGCCAGTTCCTATATAAGTCTTTCCAGATTTTTTCTGAAACTATCCTTTTCATAATTTCTTTTAAAACAAATGATTTTATTCCAATCACATGTAAAAATGTTTAACATTTGTTTTTTAAAAATTTGAGTTCCAAATTCTCTCCCTCCCTCTGCTCTCCCCTCACTGAGAAAGTAAGCAATTTGGTATAAGTTATACATGTTCAATCATGCAAAATGTATTTCTATATTAGTCATGTTGTAAAAAAAATGCATACCAACCCCCCCCCCCCAAGAAAAATAGAAGTGGTATTAATTCAAAGGGTGTATACATAATTACAACCCTTTGGGCATAGTTCAAAATTATTTTCCATAATGGTATGATCAGTTTACAACCCACTGACAGGGCATCAGTATCTTTAAGTGTTCCACATCTTTTCCAACATGTGCCATTTTCCTTTTCTGTCATGTTAGCCAAACTTATTGATGTGAAATGGTATCATATAGTTGCTTAAATTTGTATTTCTCTAATCAATAGTGATTTAAAGCATTTTTCATATGACTATAGATAACTTTAATTTCTTTTTCTAAAAAAAGTTCATATCCTTTGACTATCAATTGGTGAATAGTTCTTATTTTTATTAAACTTTGTTCTCTATGTATTCTAGAAGTGAGACCACTAGGAGAGAAACTTGTAACTGCCTCTCACCATTTTACTGCTTTCCTTCTAATTTTGGGTTCATTTGTTTTGTATATTCAAACCCTTTTTAATTTCTTGTAATCAAAATTTTTTCATTTTACTACCAGTGATCCCCTTTATCTCTTGTTTGGTCATAAACTCTTCCCTTATCTACAGATCTGAGAGGTAAAATTTTCCAAGCTCCCTTTACGTGTATTATCTTTTATGTATAAACCATGTATGTATTTTTACCTTATCTTGGTAGATACAGTGTGAGATATCTATGTCTAGTTTCCGATGAACTGCTTCTCAGTTTTCTGAGAAATCTTTGTCAAATGGTGAGTTCTACTCTCAAAGCTTGGATCTTTGGGTTTATTAAACACTAGATTACTATGTTCATTTATTACTGTGTATTGTTTACCTAATCTATTCTACTGATCACCACTCTATTTCTTAGCCAGTACTAGATTCATTAGACCTAATATTATAACAATGGTTCCTATGTATAGATTCTATAAACTACAACCTCCCTTAAGGGAAGTCTGTCATGGTGGTCTCAACAAGGGCCAATCTTATGCTTTTTGATTCAGAGACTCGACTGTTAGGCATATACTTCAAGGAAGTCAAAGACAGATAAAAAGGTCCTGTTTATACTAAAATATGTGTAGCAGCACTTTCTGTGATGGCAAAGAACCACTGAGTAGATGCTTAGCGATTGGGGAAAGACTAGACAAATTGTGGAAATAAAATACTAAAAATAATATAATGTAATATTATTGTACAGTAAGTACAGGTATGAAGAATTCCCAGAAACATAGGAAGATTTATAGGAAATGATGCAGGGAAAAGAAAACAGAATCAGAAAAACCAATATATACAAGTAATTACAACAATTCATATGAAAAGAATAACAATAAGAAAACCAAACAAACCTGGATGATGTTTAATTATAACAACTAAGCTTAACTGTAGAATTGACCTGAGGAGATATAGCTCCTCTCCTTTGTAGAACAATCTGTTGGGAGAGAGGCGTTAGGATGATGCTTGTGAAATGTGGAATATACTGCTACATATGATTGATGTGTTTTGTTGGTTTTGGTGAACAACTTTTATTTTTTGTCTTACTCTTTTTTTCCTTTGCTACAAGGGATGGCTTCTTAGTAGAGAAAGCAGGAGGGATAGATTCAGAAATGAAAATGAAGTAAAAGGAAAAGGAATCAATAAAATATTTTTAAAAGAAAGTTTATGTGGACAAGCTAGATATATTCAAAGTAGCTAATCTTTAATTTTAATGATAAGGAGAGTTCATTTCTCTGACTTTAAATAGGTGAATGTCTTTAAATGTGAAATGAGTCCAAAATAAAATTCTCAATGCTCAATAAAATAGAAAGCATGTTGTACCTAGGATCAAATCATATGCCATTATATAAAAGACTGAGAGGTCAGTGAGGAGAGAAGTCCAATAGTACAATCTTCAGAAACTTAGTAGAGTACCTTCAATATCTGAAAAGTGATGAGATGTGGAGAAACTAGAAAAATCACAATATAGTTTCTCTATTTAAAAATTGAGAAACAGATAACCCTAAGAATTATTAACCTGTCAGCTTAGCTTCAATATCTGGAAAAAAACATTAGAACAAATCATCAAAAAACGAATATACCAATACGATACTAGGTAATAACCAACATGGATTTTAGAAAGAAAGCACTAATTTTACCAGTGCAGTGTAATCTAAGGGTAATGGCTTTGATAAATCAACAGAAGGCAGTAGATACTGATAATATGGTTTGAATTTAATAGTACATTTAGTCTCATATTTTCTCATCCTTCTATGTTTTGCTGGTCTTAGACTCTATGACTTTATGGTAAATATTCAATAACTATATTCTGGATTAAAAGTACCTTTAAGACCTTCAGCTAAAACATGTAAAGTTTCCTTTATCTGACAAAATAGCAAGAAAATAATGAAACAGACTAGTGACCTGAAATTTCATTAATATTAGTTGAAGAATTGTCTTTTCTTAAGTTTTTATTAGTAGTATGATTTTTAAATTTTAGAGATACTTAAGGAGCGACTGAGGAAATCAGAAGAGGATCATATTTGTTATGTTAGACTTTAAGGATCTGGTACTTGAAGAAACTCATTCTTAGCTCATTGGATCTGAAGTCAAAAGACCTGGGTTCATATGCTATCTTTGATACTTAAGCACCTAAGTGACATTGGGCAAGCTACCTAACTTCTTTGGGCTTCAATTTCCTTACCTGTAAAAGGATTGTATTAAATTATCTGTTAAATCCTTTCCAGTTCTAGCTCTATGATCCTATGATTTTTGTGACTTGCCTTTCCCATTAGATTGAATTATCTTCATAAAATAGTCCAAACTGATGTCTGTGATGATAAAAAAAAAATCCATTATTTGAAGTTTCTGGAAACTATAATGTAGTGGTAATGTGTAGGACCACTGTCTTTCTCCTTTTCTCCCTCCCTCCCTCCCTCCCTCCCTATATCTCTGTAAAACTAGGACAAATTATCAGGGCTTGCTGTTGTGGAGAAGGGCCCAGAGCTCAGAGGGGCCAAAGACATGACTATATTGCGCATATTTTTCTTTCTCTGGAGTTTCATTATTTATAGATTGTTTTTGAAATGCCTTGTAAAATCAGCGAATTTCAAAGGAAATAATGATAAATAAAATTTTGTTAAGTTATAGATTCTAATCAATGAAAGAACTACTAATTATAATATCAGGAACATAAGACAATTACATTTTGATGTATAAACTAAACATGTATATTTCATATTCAATGCACACACCGTTTTAAAACAGAAGCTCACCAACTAATGTGACAAAACCAGGAATTTCTGAGTACTTCAGGAAACAATATCTCTTGTGTTTTGACATTTTGGCATGGCAGTCTTTTCTTACTCTGTGCTTAGCCTTAACTTTCCTGGTTGATTATACTAAAGTGTAGCTTTTGTGAATAAAATTGCAATTTGGAAATTGGGGAACAAATATATATATTCTAATTTTTAGTTGTTCTTTAAAATAAGGTTTTAAGGATGTCTTTGGTTTCTTAAATCATTATAATTATCCATAATATCCTTCTACTTTCTCTTCTCAGAAAGCTATTCCTTTTACAAACAATATTATTTTAAAGAGAAAAAAATTAGCACAATAGATTGATACACTGAAAAAGTCCCCAAACATGCACAATTGTGTAACACTGTGAACCTTCCACCTCCACAAAGGGATAAGATAGGGATGTGTTCTCATATTCATTTCCCCTATATTGCTGTAGTCACTCTGTGTATTGTTTTCTTGGCTCTGTTTATTTCGCTCTGCACCAGTTCTTATATATATATATATAGAGAGAGAGAGAGATCTATAGATCTTTCACTTTTTTCTATTCATCACATACATCATTTCCTTGTTGTTCAGTCATGTCTGATTCCTTGTGACTCTGTGGACCATAGCACACCAGACCCTTCTATCCTCCACTCTTTCTCTAAATCTATCAAAGCTCATCTTTATTACTTCCATGATACTATCTTTCTTGTCTTCTACCACCATCATCTTTTTTTTGCCTTCAATCTTCCCTAAATTGAGGGTCTTTTCCAATGAGTCCTGACTCCTCATTATGTGGCCAAAGCATTTAAGCTTCAGTATTTGTCCTTCCAATTAATAACCTGAATTAATTTCTTTTAGCATTGACTGATTTGATCCCCTTCCTGTCCAAGGGGCTCTCAAAAGTCTTTAGCACCACAAGTGTTGATTATTCTCAGCCTTCCTTATAGTCCAACTCTAACAGCCATACATTACTAGAAAAACTATAGCTTTGGCTAGGAGGATTTTAATCAGCATGGTGATGTCTCTGCTTTTAGTATGCGTACAGATTTGCCACAGCTTTCCTGCTGAGGAGCTAGGGTCTTATTAATTTCATGACCGCAATCACCATCTGAGGTAATCTTTGAGCCCAAGAATATAAAATCTGGTACAACTTCCACTTCTTTTCTCTCTATTTGCCAGGAAGTAATGGAATCAGTTACTATGATGTTGGGTTATTTTTTTTAAATGTTAAGCTTCAAACCAGCTTTTACATTCTCTTCTTTCACCCTCAAGAGGCTTCTTCATTCTTTTTCACTTTTTGTCATCAGAGTAATATCTGCAGATCTTGACATTGTTGATATTTTCCCCAACAACCTTAATTCTGGCTTTTGATTCATCCAGCCTGGCATTTTGCATGATGTGCTCTGCATGTAAGCTAAATAAATAAGGTGCCATAATGTAGCCTTGTTGTACTCCTTTCTTAATATAAACCAATTAGTTCCATTTTTGGTTTTAACAGTTGCTTTTAGACCTGCATACAGGAGACATGTTTCCTCTAGACAAGTAAGATGATGGGATATTTCCTTCTCTTTGAAGACTTGCCACATTTTGTTGTCATCTACATAGTCAAGGCTTTAGTTAATGAAGCAGAAGTAGATATTTTTCTGGAACTCCATTTGTTTTCCCAATAATCCAGCGAGTGTTGGCAATTTGGTTTCTATTTCCTCTGCCTCTTTGAAAGCTAGCCTATTCTTCTAGTAATTCTGGGTTCACATATTTGCTGAAGCCTAGCTTGCAGAATCTTAAGCAAAACCTTGATTGCACCTGAAATAAGACAATTTTCCAGTAATCTGAACATTCTTTGGCATTGCCCTTCTCTAGGATTTGGACATAAAGTATTCTTTTACAATTTAGTGGTTATTGTTGAGTTTTCTAAATTTGCTGGCATATGGAGTACAGCAGTTTACAGCACCATCTTTTAGGATTATATTAATTAGGATTATATTATATTTAGGATTATATTAATTCACTGAAAATTTTTTTACCTTTGCTAGCCTTATTAGCAATGCTTCCTAAGGCCCACTTGACTTCATTCTCCGGGATATATGGCTCTAGATCAGTAACCAAACTATTGTGGTCATCAGTGATATTAAGATCTTTCTTATATAGTTGTTTTGTATATTCTTGCTATCTCTTCTACTTCTGTTAAGTCACTATTATCATTTTGTATAGGAGAGTAATATTTCATTCCACTCATATATCACAATTTGTTTAGCTATTTCCTAATCAACGGACATATCCATTGTTCCAATTCCTTGCTATCACAAAGAGTGTTGCTACAATTATTTTGGAGTATATGGGGATTTTCTTCTTACTGAGATCTTTCTTGGGGTGTAAGCCCAGAAATGAAGCCTCTAGTTCAAAGGGAATAGTCATTCAGTTACTTTGTTTACTTAATTCCAAATTGTTTTCCAAAATGGTTGTATCATTTCATAGCTCCAACAACAATGTGTTAATGCTTATGTTTCTATTATCATCATCCCCAGTTAGGATTGCCATTTTTGCATTCATTTTTTTGCCAATTTGCAGATTATAAGATAAAACCTCAGGATTTTTTATTTACTTTTCTCTTACTATTAGTGATTTGGAACATTCTTTAACGTGTTTGTGAATATTTTGCAATTTTTTGAGGAATTGTTTGTTCATATCCTTTGACCACTTATCTGTCAGAGAATGGCTGTTTCGTGTGTGTGTGTGTGTGTGTGTGAAAAAGAGAAAGAGGGAGAGAGAGAGAGAGAAAGAGAGAGAGAGAGAGAGAGAGAGAGAGAGAGAGAGAGAGAGAGAGAGAAAGAGAGAGAGAGAGAGAGAGAATTTCTTGTAAACCAAATATTTATTAGAGAAATTTCATACAAAGATTTCTTTCTCCCATTCAACTACTTCCCTTCTCATCCTAGGTACATTAATTATTAATTTTGTCTGTGCAAAAGCTTGTCAGTTTCAAGTTATCAGAGTTATCTATTTTATCTTTTTTATCTTTTGTAATCGCTTCTATCTCTTGTTTGGTTAAGAATATATCTCCTACCCGTAACTGTGAGAGGTATATATGATCTTTTCCTGTTTCAATTTTTTTCAGTCTGATCATTAATATTAATGTTGCATATCCATTTAAAATGCATGGTGGAATATGGTGTGAAGTGTAGGTCTAAGCTGAATTTCTTCCAGACTGCTTTCTAGTTTTCCTAGCAGTTTTATCAAATAAGGACTTTTCCCCTAGGTAATTTATGTTTTTCATTTTATCAAACATTGTGTTATTGAGTTCCATTGCTTCTGATTCTCTTTTGTCTAGTCTACTCCATTGATCTGTCTCCATTTTTAACCAGTACCAGATGGTTTAGATGACTGCTGTTTTTGAGTAAAATACTATTTAAAATTGTAGTCAAGTAAAATTTTTAGTTATTCTTTAATTGCAAAAGATTAAATGATCTCCATAGATTTTACAAAAATTATTTTAAGTGGATTTCTATTTCCTCAGTTTTTAAATCAGCAAGACCTCATATCAAAATTATGAAAATTTAGTGAGTTAATACTCTAGTGAAAAAACAGGTGTATTTAATGAGTAAGTTTAAATATTTTGCATAATTTGAGTATTTCAATTTGTAAAAAATCATGATGGGAGGAGTTGTATTTTGTATTTCCTACAATGTGAATTACAATAACATGGTATGTGTGATTTTGATTTTTTATAGGCTTACATTTTTATATTTATTTGAGAATAAATATTTTCTTTTCCTATTCCATGTTTCATTTGTGCAGTAAGCAGGGTATATTTGTTTTCTTATTCACACAAATAGGAATCCATGTAAAAATTTTTAACTAGTCTTCAATAGTTTCTTCTCTTCCCTTTCCTTTTTCCTCCTATCTCCAGATGTAGATGGTCTTGCACAATTTGTTTAACTTGTCATACTCAATTTCTTCATTTGTTAAATGTGATGGCTGTATAAGTTGATCTCTAAGGACTGTACTGGGATCTAAAGGAAGTCTTAGGATACTTTCCATGTACAGCCTGGATGATATACTTCACAAGTAATTATTACACAATATATTAGTAATTTTGTATATCATATTTTCCATATATTGTATTCACTGAATTCATCTTAACTTAGCTTATTCACCATTAAACTGTCATTTTACTCTTTTAAAATTTGGGCTGAATTTCCTCAAAAGAGTTACTGATTAAATTTTTGTTTCAAACCTAAGGATCATTCTTTCCTTTCCTTTTAAGCTATAGGCTTTACCATCGGTTTAATAGCAACATTGCTCTTGCTTGAGAAGTATATTAAGAAAGTGACCAAATTGTCCATATCCTTTGACTCAGAGATTCCAAGATGTGGCATACGCTCTGAGGTCAATGATAAAGAGAAGGTGCTTACTCCAGATGCAGAATGAAACATTCATTTTTAGACATGGCCAACACAGAAATTTGCTTTGCTTGACTATGTGTATTTACTACAAAGGTTTCTCCCCTGTCCCCTCCTCTCTTCTCCTTTTTCCATCCCCTCTTCCTCCCCTTTCCTCTCTTTACCTTTTTTCCCCAATGGGAAGAGAAGAGAGGGGGAGAAAAGAAAACTGCTTATTCACTGAATAAAAATTTTAAAGGTAAAAAAAAAAGTCTCATATATAGCAGTGTTTATAGTAGCCTTTTTTTTTTTTAAATAGCAAAGAACTAGAAACAAAGTAGATGCCCATCAGTCAGTGAATGGCTAAACAAAATGTGGTATGTGAATATAAGAGAATGTAATGGATTACTATTCTGTTATAAGAAATGATGAATATGATAATGGGCTTTGGGAGTTGGTTAAAATAATAAAGAGAAAAAAGGGAAAAAAGAAGAAAGAAAAAATAGTATAGAGAAACGTGATGGCTAATATGAACTGATGCAGAGAGAAGGAAGCAGAATCAGTAAAACACTATACACAATCACTAAAACAACGTAAATGGAAAGAACAACAATGAGACAATAGGAGCTGAATGCTGTGAAATTTGAATGGCCCTGGAGGAGCTCACAATCTAATTGGGAGGAGTTCACATCATCACTGAGAGACAAGGTAATATAGTAGACCTGGAGTCCAGAAGACCCAACTATGATACTTATTGGCTACTTGACCATGGTCAAGCCAGAACTTCTCTGAGCCTCAGTTTCCTCACTTTGAAAATGAGGATAATAATAATTGTATTACTTCCTTCAGGGATGCTGTGAAGCTCAAATGAAAGAGGGTATGTAAAGTGCCATATAGTAGTTATCACTACTATCTAAAAGCATTTATTAAAAATGTACTGGGATCAGTTACGCAGACATAGTATTTGCCCCCCAAGCCTGAAAAAAAATTAAGTTTCGTGGGAATTGATGGTATCAGGTAAGAAATATAGTTGCCTGAAAATGATAACAAATTATCATTCTGACCTAGGTTTCAGTAACTAGCTCTTGGAATAATCTTACATCTATTTCTTATGTGGATAGTTTATGCTATCCACAGCTTTCTTCTTAAATACGCAGTTTTTTTTATTTTAAAGAATTTAAAATCATCAACCACATAAACAGAAAATATATGTCACTTATAGTTAAGAATTATTGCTCTGAGCTCACCTAGAGTGTATTCAGTCTTGAGGATCACTCTCTAATAGTGGTCTCTGTGATCCATATTACTCCTTTTAGGGACACTCCAGAAACATATGAATTTGACTTATTTTTACCTTTCTTCCAAGGGTCTTTCCTTATCAACTTGTTCTCTACAAGCATTCAAGGCTAGCAGAAGCATTTAAACATAGAACAGTCTTACTGAAATAAGGATTTGCCATTGAATCTAGTTAGTAAAGGAATTGAGTCCTTGTGGGTGTCTGGAATTGCTGTGAGTGCTTTCTTTACACATTAAGATAGAATTGATCAGGATTTAATACTCATAATATCTCATTTGTATTATAGAACAAATGGCCATTTTTAATATACTGATTATCTCTGTCTTGTTCCATGCATGTTAATGAGGCTACCATTAAGAAAACAGATCTAAAAATTGTCCTGGCCTGGGGTAGCAAATATGCAAATGTCAATGAAACGCCAAGTAACAAGGATTCAGACCTCAAAAGCCTCTGTTTTCTAATTGTGGTTTAGTCACTTAGAAGACTTATATGAGTTCTTAGGGGCTGTCTTACCTGAATGAGCTTAGCTACATTTTTAGTAACATTTTAAGATATCCTCAGCTTTTGTCCTAAAGACCATAGAATGCAGGTGTCTTTTTATTAAAGGAACAGTATTTCTTTATAAGGTGACAAACTCCTTTGCATTTGCTCCTTTAATTTGTCACTATCTATGTTTCAACCTCCTGAATTTCCATAGTTTGAGGGAATGCTCTTTTGTGGGAGTTTCAAAGCTTGGGTTACTTGAGACCCCAGAGAGAATATTCCCTGCTACTACATCTGTAAAACCAGATATCAAAAACTGAATATTCAGACTGAAAGAAAAAGAAATTCAGGAAGACTGCTTGGGCTAGTTGTAGCTTTAGCGTCTTAGGATACTGATAGCTTTTTAGGAGCCCTTAGGGTACATAGCCAATCAGTAGCATTCTGTGACAGAATGGAAATGGGGGAATTGTGCAAGCCTTGGGGTCACATGAGTTCTAAAAGGTCAAATGTGAGCCTCTGGGAAAATGTATTTCTCAGTGATTAGTCTTATCAGTATATTCTGTGTTGGTAGTACATCTCTAGGATGATGGAGTCCCCTTCAAAATAGAATCAGTCAGACTCATCCTGTTGTTTCCACTAAGGAGAAGAATAAAATACATCCTTCAGGTCTTTATTGACACAACACCAAAGCTCTGTTTCCTTAGTCTTACTTTACTTATTGATTACTTTTATCTGGGGAGCATATTTCCCCCAAACTTACAGTACATCAGTTCATCTACCTCCTCCCCGATGCATTCTTGGGCTTCGTAGAGCCACTTGTCCATAAGTGGTGTACTTGTGCTGCAAAACTTTTTGATGAGCTCTGGGAATAATGCCAATGAATCTATGGGCCTTATAGCAAGGGAATCAGTGGTATCAGAATTAGACACAACCAAAGTCCCTCAATAAGGAGAATATATTTAGTTTGCATTACATGCATTAGATTGTAGACATCTTCAGACACACAGTGAGGACATCAGGCAAAATTCTCAAGGTACAAAATAGCGTCCTGCTGGCCAATATAATAAAAATGACAATCTAAACTAATTTACGCCATACCAACTAAATAATCAAAAACTTATTTTACTGAATTAGAAAAAAATAACAAAATTCATTTGGAAGAACAAAAAATCAAGAATACTAAAAGAACTAATAAAAAAATGTAAAGGAAGAAGGTTTAGCAGTACCAGATGTCAAACTATATTATAAGCCAAGAATTATCAAAACTATCTGGTATTCACTAAGAAGTGGAAAGGTAGATCAGTGGAACAGAGTAAACATACAACTTACAGCAGCAGTTAAATATAGTAGCCTTGTATTTGACAAGTAGAAAGATTTGGGGATAAGAATTCATTATTTGATAAAAATTGTTAGGGAAAACCGGAAAGCAGTTTGGCAGAAATTGGGCACAGACCAATATCTAACAACGTTTACTAAGCTAAGATCAAAGTGAATACATAACCTAGATATAAGATTACAAGAAAATTTGAAGAATATGGAATATATTGCCTGTTGGACTCATGATAAGCAAATGATTTATGAACAGATAAAAGATAAAGAGCAGTGTGATGTGCAAAGTGGATAATTTCAATTACATTTTATCATTATCATTATTTTTATAATACAAATAAAACAAATGTAGCCAAGGTCAGAAGGAAAGCAGAAAATTGGAAAAAAAATTATAGACAAATTCTCAGATAAAGGTCTCATATATCAACTATATAAAGAATTTTGTCAAATCTATAAGAATATGAGTCATTTCCCCAATTGATTTTCAAAGGATATGAACAGGCAGTTTTCTGATGAAATCAAAATCTATGATTATATGAAAAAGTACCCTAAATCATTATTAATTTGAGAATTAAAAATTAAAACGATCTTGAGACATCATTTTATACCTAACAGGATGGCAAATATGATTAAAGGGAAAAGCAACAAATGTTGGAAAGGATGTGGAAAAATTGGTGCACTAATTCAAGGTTGATGGAATTGTGAACTGATCCGATAATTTTGGCAAGTGTGCACGTGCGTGCATGCTCGCGGGTGCGTGTGTGTGTGTGTGTAGCCTCTAGTCCCACCCTGCTGCTCCTTCTCCTGGCTGGAATCACAGTCTCCCTTGGTAGGAGATATTTATCTAGAGATATTTATTTGTGCCTCCCTGTGAGCCACATCTAGACAGACAGACGTAATTACACAAAACCTACATGGACAACAATACTGCACCATACTCATAATACACACACACACACACACACACACACACACACACACACACACTATAAAACAGACAGCATTTATATGGCACTTTAAGGTTGAAAAGTTACTTAATAAATATTAACTTATTTATCCTCACAACTCTGAGAGGTAGATGTGCTATTATTATCCCCATTTCACAGATGAAGAAACTGATGCAGAAAGAAGTTAAGTGACTTGGCAAGGTATATGTGTCTATAGCTGGATTTGAATTCAAGCCTTCCTGACTAGCTTCAGTGCTCTTTCCATTGTGCCACCTAGCTTCTTAAAAAAAAAAGAAAAAAGCACATAGTGCAAAGCACTGTCGTTTCTTCCTCATAACAGCCCTGTGAGATAAGTGCCACAGGTTTCATTATGCCTGTTTTAAAGATGAAGAAAATAAGTCTCAGAAAAACCAAATGATTTGCCCAAGATCAGTCACCAAATGGGAATCCTCATGAGGTAAGATCTGAACATTGATCTTTCCGGACTCCTTTTTAAATGATCCAATTGTTTCTTTACTTCTGTTGCTAAGAATTTGTATGAGATGATGTTAAACTTAGATCATTTTTCTGCGAAAAAAATGAATAAGGTGAATCTGGTCTGAAACAAGAAAGAAATGAACCATTCTAGAACATTCTAGTCTTTCTTTTGCATTGAAATTTTGATGGTTTTTTTTTCTGGATATCAGGATAAGAAAAACAAAGGCAATAAGATTTAAAGTACTCTAAAAGGTAAATGAGAGGCAATGGCTATGTTTCTAGTACTTTAAAATTTTAAGTGGTTATAAATAATAGACAGATATAATGCATTTAAACATTAAGCTCACAGTACTCTGTAATTTAAAGCACCAATCTAGTTAGTGTTTACTAAGAATGAAAGCTTTTCTCATCCTCCTAGCCACAATTTCGCTCTTCTTTTAAAAGAGTCTGAGGCTCATTTCTGTTCAACATTTTCCTCACAAGGACCTGGGCTGCTCTAGTGGGTTTCATGCTAGAATTCCTAAGCCCAACTTGTAAAAATAATCATATATTATTTAATAACTTTTCTCACTTTTTCCATATGCTCCACTTTTCCAACATCCCTTCACTCTTCAAGCCTCTGCATTCTGGTTTCTGTTCACACCACTCTATAGAAACTGCCCTCTCCAAGGGAACAAAACCGAAGAGTAATGTTGTCTCCTCCTTTTTCCTTAAACTCCCACATCCTAGTTCCAAATTAATTTAAATCTATCTTCACATCATCTTTGTCCCTTCCTTGATATTCTCACCAAGAATGACCGAAGAGACAGTCTCTCAAATAATCAGCCAAGATACTTTAATGGAAGCATTTAGGATTATTCCTCTTTGGAATCTACATATGAATGCTAAATCAGATTTCATTGGGCAAAGGTAATAAATGTCCAGTGTTTTTATACATATCCTGACAAAGAGAATGAAAATCTTAATGACCAATACAATTGTGTATTTGTGTGTGTGTGTTTGTATGTGTGTGTGTGTGTGTGCCCGGGAGAGTGTGTTCAAACTTTCATTTACAAATGGTTTCTTCTTTGTTTTTGTTGTTTAGTCATTTTCAGTCATGTCCAACTTTGTGTGACCCCATTTGAGGTTTTCTTGGCAATGATACTGGAATATTTTGTCATTTCCTTCTCCAGCTCACAAGATTGGGAAACTGAGAAAAACAGCATTAAATGATTTGCCCAGGATCATAGAGTTCGTACCTGAGATAAGACTTGAAATTAGCAAGATTAGTCTTCCTAACTCAAGACCTAGAATTCTGTTTCTTGTGGCACCTCTGCCTTCGATTCACTGCTGTGCTGGGTCAAGGTGGCTCATTAAGCGCACGTGCTATATGTACATTTTAACAAGCACTATCAACTTATTTACATTCTTCAGATGAAAGATGGCACTTGCAGTTGCAAAATTCTAAGAAGCAAGCATATTCTTATACATATTTAAGAAATGCCATGGAAACCTCAAACTGGAAACTGCCATGAGCCATAGTAGTCATAATTTAAGGAGCCAACAAAAAGTTGGCCATGATCAAATGCTGGATTTGGCATGTACAAATTGCTCGATAAATCAGTCTAATCTAGTCTGATAAATATTTATTAAGCACTACTATGTTCCAGGCTCTATGCAACAATGAATAAAAAAGATAATTCCTGCCTTCAAGGAGCTTACAATCTAATGGGGTAGGGGTAGGGGCAGGATACCAATGGGCATCTTGTTCTTTGGAGCTGAAACCAGGCAGAACAGCAAATGCAGAGTGGAGTGAGACCTGAAGTCCAATTTCTGCCCTCTATAAAGGAAGGTATTGGTAGAAGTTTGGTATCCTACCCTCTACCCTACCATCAGAGGGGAGAGAGGGCTGAGGGAGTTGAAGTCAACTAAGGCTGAGTCAGTAGCGTGGTGGTGAGATCAGAGATGATGAGCTTAACCTGGGAAGAATACCTTGTTCTGTGGAGTTGAAATCAGGTAGAGTAGTAGATGCAAAGTGGAGTGTTAGTGGGTTGATAATTGCATCTTTCTGAGGTAATTCACTGAGGATTAGTATAGCTAAGTAACTCAAAAATTACATTAACAACTCTGTCATTCTGGAGAACAATTTGGAACTATGCCCAAAGGGCTATAAAAAATGTGCATGCCCTTTGCCCCAGTAATGCCACTGTTAGGTCTGTATCCCAAAGAAATCAAAGAGAAAAGGACCTATTTGTACAAAAATATTTATAGTAACTTTTTGTTGTGACAAAGAATTGAAAATTGAGGGAATGTCCATCAGGTGGAGAATGATTGAACAAATTGTGGTACACGATTGTAATAGAATATTATTGTATTACGAGAAATGATGACCAGGATGGTTTTAGAAAAATCTGGAATGACTTATATGAACTGATACAAAGTAAACAGGATATTTTACACAATAACAGCAATACAAGGATGATATACTATGAAAGACTTAGCTACTGTGACCAATGCAATGATCCAAGACATTTCTGAAGGACCCAAGATGAACAATGGAATCTACCTCCAGAGAGGTAATTAATGAACTCTTGGTGCAAAATGAAGCATCCTTTTTTACTTTCTTGATTTTTCCCATTCTTATTTGTGTGTTTTTTTCTGCAAAATGGTTAATGTGGAAATGTTTTATATGACTTCATATGTAAAATCAATATCATATTGCTTGCCTTCTCAGTGGGTGGGCAAGGCACTGGATGGAGGGAGAGAATTTGGAAATCAAAATTTTAAATAATGAACTAAAATTTTTATGTGTAATAGGGAAATATTTAACAAAATAAATAAAAAATACATTAAAAATTGGATCAACAGGGCAATATTCATAGAATAATAATAGATTTAGGTCTGAAAGAGATCTTAGAGGCCATTGAATCTAGCATTCTTATTTTATAAGCAAGAAAACTGAGGTACAGACAGCATATAGATTGTAAGGATCCAAGGTAGGATTTGAACCCATGTCTTTCTGACTTAAAGTATAATATTCTGTCGACTATACTGGACTACCTATATTATTCCTTGACTTAGGATTCATTGTTGTCGTTTTTTGTTCTGACTCTCCTTGACCACATTTGGGGTTTTCTTGATAGAGATCATGGAGTGGTTTGCCATTTCTTTCTCTAGATAATTTTACAGATGAAGAAACTGAGACAAACAGGCTTAAGTGACTTAAGGTCACACATTAGTGTCACACACACTAGTAAAAGTCTGAGGCCATATTTGAACTCAGGTTCTCCTGACTTTAGGGCAATCTATCAACTTAGGTATCCACTTAGGATCCTAGCATATTCAAACATGGTTCTTTCTCCGTGCCGGCATAGGCAAATCTTCTGGTTAGCAGTCTCATGCCTAAGATGGTGTTAAACAATTTCTTGAGCTCTTGGAGAAAGTCTCCATGCACAGCACAGCCAGTTACCCCCTCACTGGTCTGTTCCAATTGCTACGTAACTCTGAGCTGTTTGAAACCTTCTGCTTTACAGTTTTCAATCTTGTAAATGGCTCTGAATGTCATTGTCAGCCGCATCAAGATCATACAGAGGGCATGAGATAGTGCTATCATTCGACCTGGTATAGCAGGCTACGTGTTGATGATTAGTACGATCAGCTGGGTGGGAGGAAAATTCTCACTTGGACAAAGAGGGACAGGGCCAACCCAAGTTGCCCTAAGCAGTTAATTGACCAAAAGCCAGGGCAAAGAACCTGGGTTTTATGGATCTAACAAAATTTAAGGGGCTGAGACAGAAGTAGAAAGGAATTTTCTGTTGCAAACCCTCTCCCCCAAAACGTTATCTTTTCCTGGTGATGGTGACCTTCCTTTTTCTTACTTTGCTTTGACTGGTTGCTTCATTGTGGATTGAATTCATTATACTCCTTCCTCACTCATGATGTCATAGGTTTAGAAAATAGAGAGTAACATATATCTCATGCAAAGTTAGGTGTGGGAGCTGGGTGCCAATGTAGGGTGTACACCCCTACATATATTTCTGTTACAGGCCAGCTCACTGTTCATCTCTTTCTTTTCTCTCATATTTATTTGAAACTTGTCCTGAAGTTAATTTATATCTCAGAGAAACCTCTAGACTAATGTCTATTTCTAATAATGTTTTGATTCACAAGAGAAAATCATCTTAGGTCTCATCTTCGAGTCTCTAGTCTAGTTCATTAGTTTATCTGATCAGACCCAAAGAAATTATGTCTGGGATTACTTTGAGCATATTTAGGGGTAGGGTACAAATTAAAAGGAATAAAAAATGACTATGTATTCATGTTTTTTTTTAAACTTTGGAGGAAAAGGAATATTTGATCTGTCAAGTGCCATAAATAAATGTGCTGAAATAACTCATCTTCAAGTAATAATAAAATACAGTAAACACATTAATTCTGCTCCATTTTATGTTAGCGGTATTGATCCCAGTCTTGAGATTTTTAATGCCTTCACCCGCAAAAAAAATAAATACTGTCTGAATTAGTGAGAAGTGCTCAATGGATATTTGAAGAGTAAAGTTCTTTTATTCTCCTTAAATGCAAATTTTCCTCACACTGCTGTGTATACTCTCTGTGCTTCAGTGCCACAATTGGCCTGATATAGAAAGAGGTAGTTGAGGAGGTGGCTCTTTCCCATTTTGCCTTTGGGAAGACTTCAGATAGAGAAAATTCCAGACTGGTTAGACTCACTGGCCTGGTCTTAGTTCATTGGTCATAGGATCATAGATTTAGAACTGAAGGGGAAACCTTAAAAGCCACATAGGCTAATTTCCTCATTTTATACATTTGGAAACTGAGACTCAGAGAGGTTAAGTGACTTACTCAAAGTGGCACAGGTGGTCGGTGGCAGAATGAGAATGGGTCCTCTGACTTTAAATTCAGTACTTTTTTTTTGTTTTGTTTATAGTTTTTCAGAGATGGAAGAACATTGCACCACATGTCCTGTTGGGTTTTATAAATTAAAATTTTCTTTTTTGTAATTACAAATTTGACAAGCATGAGCATTTCCACACACGAAGAACAGAAAAAATTTTGTTTTCTGTTTCTTTTAAAAGTATATACTGAATTCAACATGTGCCAAAACTCTCACTTGTCTGTGTTTCCCTATAAACCTCCTTCTGTTCTCTTCTGTGCATTTTTGGAACAGTGGTTATTCCAAAACTTTTTTCCCCTCCTCAATCCTCCTGGGTCCCACCCCATAATCTTTATCCCCACCTTTTCAGCTGAGGACCTTACCTCATACTTCACTGAAAAAATAGAGGCCATTATCAGAGATATTCTTCTTCCCCTCTCTTCTTCTTCCTCCATTATCACCTCCTTCACACCAGTCTCTGATGAGGAGGGAGCTCTTCTCTCCGCCTAGGCTAACCTCTCTACATTCACCTTTGATCTAGTGCATTGTCTTCTCCAGAGTATTACCCCTCCGGTGTATTGCCCCCAACTTCTTTCTCTCCTTGTTTACTGACTCCTTCCCTGCTACTTACAAACACACCCGCTTCTCCATCATACATAAATCTGACTATCCTTGCCAACAACTCTTATTTCTCCTCCCCTTATTGACTGTTCTTTCCTCATTCTCTTCCTTCCTGTATGACTATTGTTATTTTTCAGTCATTTCTGACTCTTCATGACTCTTCATGTTCGAGATTTTCTTGGAAAAGATACTAGAGTGTTTTGCTAGTTCCTTTTCCAGTTCATTTTACAGATGAGAAAACAGAGTTAAGTAACTTTCCCAGGTCAGGCTGATAGTAAATATCTGAGGCTGGATTTGAACTCAGGCTTTCCTGACTGTATGTCTGGCACTCTATTCCCTGGGCCATCTAACTGCCCTTCCTACTTCTCATCACTACTTCTCATAGCCCTCTGGATCTCTAAGTCCCCATTACATTTGAATAAACCTATCAATTTGTCTTGGTTGATTGTTAAGGTAGATATTAGGTGCTCCTGGATTGATGGGAACTAGTCACCCAGAAGCACACTACCCAAACATGCCATCCCCATGTCCAAAACTGTTGCTAGTAATTGAGACTCAGTTGGAAATAAGAGGAACAGTATGTTATTGATCTCTAGGGGGAATTTCTGTGAGGTGAGAGATTGACAGGAATTGTACAAGGGAGAAACTCTAGAGTGGAGGTTACTTGTTTGTCAATGTTAGAACCTAGGTGAAGGGAGAAAGATATCTCCTTCTAACACAGGGAAGCTCTCACTATTGCTCTCTATAGTGATAGGATGTGATCACATGAAAAAGATTTTCTTTTTTTCGGTCAAGATGGTTAACAATACTAGAGGAGCTACAACGCAAGAAAGAAGAACCATGACGGGGATTGATACTGATACCATCTGATGGGAGCCATGCAGACTTACAGGAAGAGTGCAAGAGGACCTCTATCAATCAATTAGTAAACATTTATTAAGTGCTTGCTACATGCCAGGCTTTTACAAAGTTCTGAGAGCAACCTATTCATTGATGGGTATCTTCTTTTTTCATAAATTCCACTGTGAGATAATTCTATTTTATTTTCCTTGAATTATCAATAAAATGTTCTATCTTTGAGTTCTGTCAACCATGTGCTTGCAAAGGGAGTTGGTATAGTACACTGAGTGCTGTTATATTGTGAGTTTCTCATATTTTATGAGTGGGGCACCCAGCCAGAGAAATCCTGCCAAGCATACCTGCAGCCTTTATGTTACAAGAGAGACTTGAACACAAGGATTGAACATGTTCATTCGTTGAATAACTCTGGAGGATTTATGGGAGAACATGGAAAAAGAAAAACCATACATGTAGAAAAGTTGTAGCTAGGTTGCAATTTGCACGAGTGGAAAGATTATCTATAGCAGGTGTGTCTCTGCTAAATGTTGAAGTCACTCATGACATTGATACCAGTAATTTTACAATATGAGTAATCATTTTCTAAATCTAGTTTCAAGCTAGTTGAAACACTAGCTAGCTCCATTCATAGTGTAACTTGGGCCTTCATCTGCTTGCCCTACACATATGTTTCTATCTGCTAGGTATTTAAATGGGAAGTTTGATATAAACTTATAGGATAGTGTTGGTCAACGTAGCTTAATTATCTTTTTATCCAATGTTTAGTTTCTCCCCAAATTCACTCTTGACCAAGCACTAGCTTATATATACCTCTTCCCTCAGTTTCATTGTTTTAGGGATTGAAAGCTGAATGAAAATGTAAAGTGATTGTGAAAGAAAAAAAAGAAATGAGAAAATGATTCTCTTGTAGTTTTTAAATAGGAAAACTAAAAGTAAAATGAACAGGAGAATCAGTCATTAGGTTAATGTTGTTTTCTGAAGGGTGTTGTACAAACACATCAACAGAAAAGTGCTAGTTACTCCAGTGAGGGGAGACTGAAAATCTGTGCTCTGTCTTCACTGGTCTTGAGCTTTGAATTTCTTGGAAACATTGATCAGTGTAAGTGCAGGTCGATAGAGGCTTTTGTGTTTGCATTTAAATGTTAATCAATCACATTTTATTAAAAATTTAAGGCATTGGAAGAGAGAGAATGGAAAAGTGTTTGGATTTGCGCTTATGACAAAGAAGTCAAGTTTGAGCTCTATCCTGCGGTGAGGTCAGATCTCTTCAGTATTGACATGTTAGAAACCCATTTGCTCAGTAGACAATGGGGACCTAATATACACTTATTGATGCAAACATGCTATCTCTCTGGATGAGAAAAGGAGAGAACAAGTGGCTTTCTATGACATCTGGGAGAACCAACCAAACTAAATACCTTATTTTTAAAAAAATGTTTGATCAATGCTTTTTAAAGAGCTTGTAACAAGATGATAAATCAAAGTAAAGGAGGGAAGGAAAGATAAAGTTCAAAAAAGAAACAGAAACTCTGTTTTGCATTCTCTAATGCTGAAGAATGAAGTTAGGAGATGACGCAAAGGGAAGAGAAGGATTTGCGGTCATAGATATGGGAGGGCGGGGGAAGAGAAGCTATGAAGAATTCTCTAGCCTTTTCCCTTTTCACAGGATATCAGAAATCTGTTTCTATCACTTGTAGGATGTGGAAACCAACTAAAGTGAAGTCTTTGTGTTCAATTCATTTTTATGATCACATTATGTAATTATAACAATTCAATAAGATAACTTGAGAATGTTATGGTCTATGTGAATTATAATCATCAGATCACAAATCTAAAGCTAAAAGGGAATTCCAGGGTCATTAAATACAAGTTCCTCATTTTACAAATCTAGAAAATGGGACTCAAGAGAGATGGTCAATTTCCCAGGAACACACAGTTTTAGAAAGTGTCCAAGGAAGAATTTGAGCCTAGGTTCTCTTATACCAGAGCGAACCGTCTGCCTCATTTACTTAATTGACTTAATTGAATGGAATTACTGAACAGAACTTTCCGAACTGCAAGAAAATACTGAATTTGAATGAAATTATAGAAAAAGGAGCATGCAGATCAGGGATTCCCAACCCTTTTTGGTTGTCAGACCTCCTTAGCTTTTAGTAAACTTTTCCATATTATTCATATTATACATGTGTGTATATACACATACGTATATACACATATATATGTATATTTGAGACTGGGGTCCTTATTTCACCAAGCTTGACTGTGCAGCTATTCAATATTCATTATTTATTGCCTCTGTTGCTGATCTGGGTTGGCTAATTTCTCCTTATGCAGCCTGGTACCAACTTAGTGCAGATACCTGATTGACTTTACCCTACTAGAGTTCAGAACTCCTGAGTTTAAGAGATCCACCAGCCTTAGTCTGCCCTAGTAGCTGGGATGTATCATGTATGTATCACCACACTTTAGCTCTCCTATCCAATATGAAAGGAAATAAATTCTAGAATTTACCATACATGTTCATATAAAAAGAAAACAGAGATTAATTAATTTCCTTCATACCTCTTGGTAAGATTTTTCGATTCCAGTTTGGAAACCCCTGATATAGGCTGTCCATTTAGAGGGAGGTGACAGAAATATGCACAAGATATTGAAAGACTGATTTGGCTATGAGCATCTCTGGAAAGAATTTTTTTCTTCCATTCAGACTTCTCCTGACTTTGGGGAAATAGTGGCATAAAGAGCAGAGTGCTCCAGCATTTCAGCAGTAAAACAGCCTTTTCCAGAGTATGATGTTATAGCTCTTGTTACTTCTTAAAGCATGATCATATGGTCCTAAGATTGCTTTCATAATTTTGACAGAAAAGACATAGGACTTGGTGCTGTTGAGATAGGAAAAAATCAGTCAATAAGCCAGTGAGGGGAAAAGCTTGAAGGGGATTTTCTGAAGTGAGTGAAGGTGAAATTCAGATCTGTCAATTCTTGTCATATTGTAGATTTGGTCATGGAGGGAGGTTAAAGCATTGACAAATTAAATTTTTAAGATTATCTGTCTAGTTCATTGATTCATCCCATGAGGACAAATAATAAAAGTTTGTGTGCCTTCAGTAGGTTTCTTGCATTTCTCCACCAACTTCTCTATTGCTCTCAGTTGCCCCATCATTTAACCAGTCTCCTGTGTTCAAAAGTGTAGCATTATCTTTGAATCTTCTTTTCCTCTCACCTCACAAATAGAGTAAATTTTAAAACTTGGGCAATTCCGTCACTATAGTACTTCTTGAGATTGTACCCTCCTCTTTACCCGCATTGCCACTAGTCCAGCACAGGTTAATATTATCAATTACCTGGATTGCTGTAATAGCCTCATAAACAATCTTCCACCTCCGCACTTGCTCCCCTTCAATTCATCTTTCAAATCGTTCAATACTTAATACACAGACATACATTTGTTAAGTGGCTCTTATGTATAAAACACTATTCTAGGTACTTGGAAAGCAAAAAAATGACAACAAGCAAAACCCAGGCCTCTCTTTCAAAGAGTTTACATTCTTTTGTGGGGATACATGTAAACCCAAATAAGTAATTACAAGATATTAGTGGAAAGAAAGCCCTTTCCAATTACGGAATCAAGAATGGTTTCTATAGGAAGTGGGACCTGAGTTGAATCTTTTTGGAATCTAAGGATTTTAAAGGTTTGATTTCAGAGGAAAGAGTGCATTATAGGCAGAAGGTACAAATTGCAAAGGTGTGGAGGTCAGAGATGTATAGAATGCTGAATAGTAACCAGGAGATCAAATGCAGCATTCAAAGCATAACAAGTAGACCAGTTTGACTGGAACAGAGTATATTTGAAGGGAAATTGTGCGAAAAACCTCAAAAAGGAGGTGGCAAGGGCAGCTAGGTGGCACAAGGGATAGAGCACCAGCCTCGAGTCAGGAGGACTTGTCTTCAAATCCATCCTCAGACAGTTGACTCTTATTAGCTGTGTGACACTGGGCAAGTCAATTAACCATGATTGCCTGAAAAAAAGTAGGTAGGAGTCATATTGTGAAGAATTTCAAATATCAAGGCAATACTATCTATGTGACCACGGGCAAGCAGCCTTCAGACCTCACTGGTAAAAGAGGGATGAAAATATTTTCAATGTTGATCTCCTAGAGTTGTAAATAAGAAAGGGTTAACTGCGCTAAATGTATTTTAAATGCCAATGTAAACAATTCTCTTTTTATCTTAGAGAAAACAGGCAACACTAAACACTCTTGGAGCAGGGCAGCCGTTTGACCACACTGTGTTTTAGCAAGATGGTCTTGACAGCTGCGTGAAGGACGCACTGCACAGAAGGAAACTGGTGATTAGGAGACCAATATAGAAGGTTATTGCAATAATCCAGGTAAGAGGTGAGGAGGTCCTGACTTAGAATGGCCAATATAAGTAGAGAGAAGGATGTGAGAGATGTTGTGGAGGCCAAATTGATGAAACGCATCAACTGGTTGGATATAGAGTGTAAGGAAAAGAGGAAAAAAGAACAAACTTGAGAACGACTGCAAGGTTTTGAACCTGGAAAAACTAAAAGGGTGGTGGTGCCTTCAACAGAAATAGGGAAAGAGAAGATCTATTTTGGATACTTCAATCAGGCATTTGTATTCTTAAGCATAAGTCAATCTGGGTTACTCCTTTGCTTTACATCATGCTATGGCCAATGATTGAATACTGAACAAAGTTCAGATTCCTTAGCCTGTCATTTGAGGGTTGTTTTTTTTTAATTCTCACTACTCTATCTTTTCATATTTATTTAGTTAATCAGTTGATAAGCATTTATGTGCCAGGCACTGGAATAAGCAATGGGGATGGTTGTTTGTCCTTCATTCTCCAAGAGGACCATGGCTTCAGGGAGGTGATGCTATGATATGCAAGTGAATTGGATTTAAGTGAGGGAGGGCTGTGCAAAGCCTCCAGAGCCACGTGGGTCCAATGGCCAGATATAGATCAGGACAACTGGAAATGGTCCTGGATGCAGAGGGAGACCTTGGCATTTTCAAACTAAGGTCTTTAATAGGTCTCAGTTAGACTGAGGCCATGCCCACTCAGTGATTAAGATTTGAGAAATGAGGCAGAGAATGACCTCTAATCCCCGCCCCCCCCCAAAAAAAAGATCTGAGAGGGGAAGACCCTCAGGGTTTCTGGCCAAAATAGAAATAATTGCTATTTACATTCATTCTGAGTCAATCCGGGCCCAACAATGATCAAATAGGGCTTGGTCTGGAACCTATGGTTGGCCAATTGATGAGAGCGGGAGTAATTTGGGGTTAAAAAAATTTTGGAGATTAAAATAACATTTATATTCCCTTTGGGGAGAGCACCTAGAAGTAAGGATGCAATACCCTATGTTGACCGAGGGAAGGAAGAGAAAGAAAAGAAAGAAAAAAGAAAAAGAAAGAGAGAAAGAAAGAGAAAGAAAGAAAGAGAGGAAGAAAGGAAGGAAGGAAGTAATAAAGGAAGGAAAGAAGGAAGGAAGGAAGGAAGGAAGGAAGGAAGGAAGGAAGGAAGGAAGGAAGGAAGGAAGGAAGGAAGGAAGCGGGCAGCTCCTTTCCTATTTACAGAGGCTGTTGTTTGGGCTTCCTTCTTAGAGGACCATCCCATCAGAGGTGACATCATGACATGCAAGTGAACTGGATTTAGGTGAGGGTGCACTGTGCCGTCATCAGGCTCACTTTATCCTCCCGACCCCAAGCAATGGGGTTATAAAGAAAGGGAAAAGACCATCCCTGATCTGAGGAAGCTCATAGTCTAACGGGAGAGACAGCATGCAAACAACTCTGTACCAACAAGTCACATACAAGATAAACTGGAAATGGGTAACCTCAGGGAAAATGCCTGAGTCCTGCATGAGGAACAACAAGGATGAAAAATTCATGCAGGTGAGTGAAATGTAAGAAGACAGAAAAAGTGGGGTGGGGCAGGTTATGAAGGACTTTGAAAGCCAAACAGGATTTTATATTAGATTCCGGAGTTGGCAGAAAGTCACTGGAGTTTATTGAATTGGAGGGTGACATGGTCAGACCAGAGTGCTTTGACAGATAAAAGGTAGGTGGACTAGAGTAGGGAGAGACTTGTGACAGGCAGATCAATCATGCAGTAGTCCAGGTATGAGAAAATGAGGGTCTAATCCAGGAAGGTGGCAGTGTCAGAGGGAAATAATATGGAAGATGTTGCTAAGGTAAAATTAACTGGTGCTGGCAATAGATTGGACAGGCAGGGGAGGTAGGCATGAGAGAGTGAGAAGTCAAGAGGTGACACCCTTGGTGGGAGCCTGGGTGACTCATATTTTCTAATCCTTAATTTTTCATCTTTGTCTTTAAGAAGGCTTGTGTCGAATTCATTCTAGTACGACCCAGTGTGTCGGTATTTTGGTGTCCCCACATCACCCCAAACCTCAACAGGGCCATGAATTCCTATCCTCCATTTAAGGAGAGAGATCAGCCCAGATGTCCTCATTTCTAGTCTGGCTTCACTGCTCTGGGATTTCTCTGACTGAATTTCCCATATGTGTCCCTGATTCTTTCTTTTTCCTTCTTTCTTTGGCTTCCTTATATGTGTTATCTTCTCCCATTAGGTTGTAAGTTTCTTGCGGGCAGGGACTCTTTTATTTTTTCATATTTCTATCTGCAGTGTTTATCACAATGCCTGGCACATAGTAGGTGTTTTATTGACTGTTGACTATACTAATCTAATACTTCTCTATTCTTTATACTCTACTATCCAACAAAACTTGACAATTCCCTGTTCTGTTACACATGTGTTGCTATTGGAATATTGGGCTTATGCAGAGATGGGAGAAGAAGGAGAAGAAAATACTGCTTTGAAGATAGGAAGATTCTTTTCACAGTTATTACTGCCGGACATAGATGAAGAAAGGAGCATTTAGGGGCACCAGGAAAGACAAATTGTTGGAGGATGGTGCAAAGTAGTGGATATGAAACCAACCTGAGTAAAGAGAATTAGGGCACTGCAGGAGACACTGGGGTATCTGCTATGTATTACTTGGCAAGACAATTAAGTGAGGAGGAGCAGAGAGGTTGGAAAGTACAACCATAGTGGTAGAGTAGTATCTGCCTGGGATGACTTTTCTTTCTAACAATATTGTGGTGTTTGGCTTATTCAGGGCTTGTGGTTTTGAAGCTATTACTTCCACAGAACATATAGCAATTTAGAGAAACCATTGATGAAAGCTGTATGATGAGAGAGAGTCTAGTGTAGTTTACTTCAATTTTGCTGTAGCTGAGCTTACCTCTTTTTTTTAGCTTGCTAAAACAGAGCATTGTTGATGGGTTCATCAAAGGGTAGCATTTTGGTACCTTTATTCATTCTGTTCCCCTTGCCTGGAATGCTCTTTTATCTACCACCTTGTCATTCTTTAGAGTTCAACTCAGAATTGCAATAGAAACTAGTCAGTGAACATGGGTTCAAATCCTGGTTCTAATATCATTTTGATGACCTAAGAAAGTCAGTTTCTCTAGGGTTAAATTTTGTCATCTGCAAAATGATAGGGCTGGATTAAATGAATTTGAAAGTTCCTTCTAGCTTTAAATCCTATGGGTCTATGAACTATCACTTCCTCCATGAAGTACTCCTAATCCCCCTCCCCTCCCCAGGCCAGTGGTAACTATCTTTTTCTCCACTCATCTCACATAACAGGTGTATTGTTTTGATGCACTTAAAGCATATTATTTTATATACTCAGTGGAATCTCGCTGCAGACAGTGGCACACTGTAACCTCTCCATGCCTGCCCAGCCAGTGGAAAACTTGACTATGTCTTCCTACCGACCATGCTGGGACCTTCTTTGATTGCTCTACCATCACTAGGTTACCAACATAAGACACAAGTTGTCCATTGGTTGTCTCTTGTTCTTTGCCACGTGATCTATTTTTTCATACCTGCAATTCTTTGGCTATATACTTTACATTTTTCTCCTTGTTTGTAATTTCTTGTTTGTAAAACATTGCAGTTAGTTATTTATTAAGCACCTATTATAAGTCAGATGGGCTGAGGTAGATAGAGTGACCAGCCTGAAGTCAAGAAGACTTATCATCCTAAGTTCAAATCTGACCTCAGACACTTAATTGCTGTGTGACCCTGGGCAAGTCACTTAATTCTCTTTGCCTCAGTTTCCACCTCTGTAAAATGAACTGAAGAAGGAAACTGCAAATGATTCCAGTATCTTTGCTAAGAAAACCCTAAACAGGGTCACAAAGAGTTGGACATGACTGAAATGACTGATAACCACTAAGAAAAATATGCCAGACACTGTGCTAAGTGTCACTGTAGCCTACTCACATCCACTATGAGGTTTTCATTGTCCTTTGAATGAACCTCAAATTTGTTTCTCCTGAGGGCATAGAATTCTTTGATTCAAAGCCATACAAAAACATAAGAAGAATATTGGTGTTAAATAGATGGACCTTAATTTAAGGAGAAAGTTTGGGATTAGTGAAAAAACTTCACAATTTCCAAATCCATAAGAAATTACTTTGAATTCAGTTTTTGTGTGTATACACACACATGCATAAACATGTATATATACTATGTATGTGTATATATATTATGTTTAGATAAACATGTACTATAATATTAATAAAAGATCACACACACATATTAACACACATACTTATGAGGTAAGTAGTGCTAGAATTATTCATTTTACAGATCAGAAAGTTGAGGCTTGAAGAGTTTAGGTGATACATTCTCCTTTTCAAGGCTAGTGCTATAGAGTTTTAGTGCATGTTAAAACTTATTTACAGCTTCCCAACCTGTCTCATTCTTGTCCATATTCTCCCATAAATCCTCTGCAGAGATCTTTTGTTTCTTTTTTTTAAAAAAATATTTTGCATCACTTTGTCTGTTCATTTGTTAATCCCTTTCTTTCAGTAGGTGACTGTCCCATTCCTTTCTCAAGGAATGCAATGTTTCCCTAATGTAGCTTACTTGACTTCTGGTATCATAGATTATTGCTGCCAAACAGATTTTTTTCAAAGCTTCTATAATCAGTGGCAATGAGATTTTTGCATTTGGACTCAGTCCCTAGTGTGCTAAATGGGGAAGTAAAAATGGCACTTAAGAAAATTAGCTTGGAAAAAAGCCACTGGCTCAGACCAAGTACACATCAGGGAAATTCATACAGGAGGCAATACAATCTTGAAAGCAACAAAGAATTGTTTTGCAAGATATTTCAGGGAAGAAGAGAATGGGAAAAAAATGATGGATGATATTGATAACCAAAAAAGATGACTGAGAGCTCATCAATAACTACTGACTCATATGTCTACTATTCTCATCTTTATAAAATCTTTGTGAGAATGATCAATACATAGAGCAAGAGTATCTTTGATGAAAATATAAGGAGGGGACAGGGGTTTCACAATTTCCAATAGTAAACCACATCTTGACAGTCACACAATTGGTTGAAAGGTGAAAAGAATGTAAGAGCCTGCTGTGCTTCCTGTTTCCTCATTATCTGAGGCACAGATGGATGGGGTTCAGTATTGGAGTATCTCATGAATAACTTCCTTTCATCTGTACCCCCATCCAGGGTTTCCCCTGTGACCTTAGAACTAGATCCATATTGTTCCTACCCAGGGTTTCCTTTATGAGCATCAGATTTTAGTTCATTTTAGCTTGGTCTCCCCAGATAAAGAAAATGAAAGATTCATCAGCTCCCATGTATGAATTCAAATAAAAAACAAATTTCTGGACAAGGTTTATTTAACTTGACAAATATGCAAAACAGAAATGACTTGTACCACAGCCCATAAAACACCAAGAAAACTTTTTTCCCTCCCTTGTGGGTTTCCATCTCCCTTAGGGATCCCATTAGTGTTTAGTACCCTTCCCATACAACTTTAGTTTGTTAGAAACATCTAGATGGATTGTTTGATAGAGTGCTGTATCTGGAGTCCTGAATTCAAATCTAGCCTCAGGCACTTACTAGTTATGTTACCCTGAGCAAATAACTTACTCTCTATCTGCCTAAGTTTCCTGATCTGTAAAATGGGGATAATAATAGCTCTTATTTTCTTAGGTTATCGGGAGGATAAAATGAAATATTATTTGTAAAATGCTTTGCAGACCTGTAATTTCTATATAAATACTAGCTATTGTTATTATTATTAAACCCCTCTTCCTTCATAGCATCCCAACTTTCCAGTGACCTGTACCTTTAGACTGATAGTTCAATTCTTATTGAGCCCTCTCTCAACCTAATATCTTGTTAGATATAGTACATGAGGGAGAAGGAAGAGTGGAGGATGACTCTGAGGTTTTGAATTTAGGTGATGGAAGGATGCTAGCATACAAAAGTAAGACGGGAGGTGGACTTACAGAAAACGTAAAGAATCTGAGATGACTTTTGGATCTCCAAGTCAGCTATCCAACAGGTAGCTGATGGTGAAGGACTGCAGCTAAGAAGAAATCTGTAAATTTGGGAGGTATTTGCATAAGGATAATAACTGAACCCAAAGAATTTGGTAAGAATACTGAGAGAGGATATAAGGAGAAAAGAAGATAATCCAAGGCAGAGACCTGGGGGGCACACCCTTGAATAGGAGATAGGAGTCTTATCCTGATACAGCAAAGGAGACTGACAAAGAATAGGCAGGTAAAAAAAAAGAACCAGAAGGTAACATTGTCATGAAAAACCAAGGAGAAGAGGACATCTCGTAGAAGGGGGTCCTAAACATTATTAGAGGGGTCAAGAAGGATGAGAAAACATGACTGTGGGTAAAATTAAGAGATTCACTGGCACTCTTTGAAAGACATATTTCAGTCAGCTGCTATAACTGACATCCAGATTGTAAGGGGTGGGAAGTAAGTGGGAGATGGTGGTCCCATGTATAAGCAATCGCTTTTTGGAAGTTGGACGTGAAAGTGATGAAACATAGAAGGTGATACCTTGAGGGTCAAGAGAAAGGTTTTTTAAGAATAGGGAAGTTCTGAAGATATTTGTAGGGAGGATCCAGTGGATGAAAATAATGAAGATGGGAGAGAGAAAGAAGGAAAAATCAAAGGGTCATGGATGAGACGGAAAGGGATGGCATGGAGAGGCATAAGGGGGGGGGGGGTTGGATTTGGCAAGAAGAAGTATCTTTTCCTCAGAGAGTGGAGTGAAGGATGAGAAAATGGAGAATGAGGCAGAAGAATGTGAGCTATAGAATTTGGGAAAAGAGAGAGCTCATGGTTCATGCCTTTTATTTTCTTGGAAATGTATGAAATGAGATCTTTTACTAAGAGGAAGGTGGAAGGGTGGTTCTGGTAGTTTGAAAAAGAAAAAAAAATATGAAACAGATATGGTAGAGATAGAAAATCCACAAGGGAAAAATGAAAGGATAGGAGTGTAGTAGAAAAGGCACAGTTGGGATTAAATGACACAATTTTGTAACCAGTACAGTTGTGTGACTACCTCTGAGACTTTCAGCAGCCTGAACATAATAATAACAATACACATCTGGGCTTTCAAATGGTACAAATGGCAAGAGGAAAAAGAGGCCAAGCATTCAAAAATAGACAATACTGGAAAGTTAGATTGGTTGAATATATGATCAAGACTGCAAATAAAGGAATAAGACCAAAGCAGGAGTGATGAACTGGAAAGCCTCTGAACAACTGGAGGTCACATGAAGACAAAAAGTGGGTTTAGAAGGAGTAAGGTAGAGGGAGAGATTGGAAGTGTTGCAGAAGAGATTAAGAGAATTCTAATCAATTTGATGTCCCAATTAACTTGAAATGGTAGGACCTCTATTTGAAAGAGTATTATTACATGGAGCTGAGTATGTGATGTGGACCTTTGTCAAGAGAACATCATGAATGTCTCTCATTAGTCCTCAGTGACTGGAGATGGCCTCTGATGAGTGCTTGACTGATACTGAGAAAGATAGATTCCTGTCAAAGGAGTCACCCTCTGGGTGATATATAAGAGCAAACTATGGAATGGCTTCACACTTTTTTGATTTATTTCCCCTTGAAATTGTAAACTAGGATGTAGCAAAATATGAGGGGTCCCCACCTCATTTTCCTTTCTTCTTCCACGCAGCAGTAGAAAATGGTAAGTTGGAAGAGAATCATATGGTGAGTATGACCTGTGCTTGTGTAGGCAAGCCTGAGATAAAAATTTCTGAATCTCCCAAATATTTGCTACTTTCTTCTGGCTTTTCTGAACATAGCTCAGTGGCTAGAAAATCTGAGAAATGGACATTTTTAGTCATAGGGTATTACCTGTTGAGTGCTGGGCCATCTCCATTTGTCCTGATCTGGGCCACTGGGCCCAGGTGGTCCTGGAAGAGAAAGTGAGGCTGGTGACTGTGCACAGCCCTCCCTCATTTAAATTCAGTTCACTCGCAAGTCATGGCTTCATCATCCTGATGTCAAGGTCCTCTTCAAGAATGAAGGACAGATTACATAACCTTATGAATAGGACTAATCCTAGTATTTCTTGAATTGGGGAAATGGGAAAGAAAAGTTTTTTGTAACAATATAATTTTCAGAGAATTATATGACCACCATTAGGATCATCGTGTAAATGAAATAATAAAGTCATGCATTGGAGAGGCAGGAGATCTGAACCTTGCCAAGTCTCTATGAAAACTGCTGTGAGTCATTCAGGCAATGATAGTCTATAGAGAATGGGAAGTATATTTCTACATTCCCACAAAAGTCATTGGCTTTCTGGGGTGAGTATGAAAAGTGCAAGAGACTATAGGAGTATTTTAAATCTCTTCAAGTCTTTTTGCATCTTCTGAGCTAGAGGAAAAATTAAAAAAAATACTATTCCTTAGTTTATCCACATTGTATATTGAGCACATTTTTAGTAGGGGCCTCCAAACTCCTTAGAAACAAGATATATCAAAGCTTACTTTAAGAAATTTCCCTTAAATTGTGGTCCACAATAGAGGCATTAATGAATCATAGAAAACCTGACTCCTTTCGGGTCAGACATCCCCAGTAAAAATCAACAGTATTTGTTAGACATCTACTTGTATACTAAGTGTTCTGGAGTGTGCTAAGGACTGGAGATACAAAGAAAAGTAACAATAATCCCTACCCTCAAGAAACTTGCATTCTAAATGGGAGCTCACATGTAAACAATTATGAATAAACTAGATATAGGCAGGGTAAATTGAAGGTAATCTCAGAGGAAAGGTACTAGCATTAAAGAAAGATTTTTTGTAGAAAGCAGGATTTTAGTTGAGACTTGAGGGAATCTAGAGAAGCTAGAACATAGAGGTGAGGCAGGAGAGAAGTCCAGGTATGGGGGACAGTCAGTGGAAATTTATAGAGACAGGAGATGAGCTATCATATGGAAGAAACAGCAAGGAGACTAGTGTCAGACCATTCTAGAATTATTGGTGTAAAGTGTCAGTCAGAAGACTAAATGGGTAGAAAGGGACCAGATAATTATGGATTTTAAAAGCCAAACAATGGATTTTATATTTTATCCTGGAGACAATAGGGAGCTCTTGAAGTTGATTAAACGGAGTGAATGAGTGACATGGTCAGGCCAGGGCTTCAGGAAGATCGCCTTGGAGGATGGACTAGAGTGGAGAGAGATTTGTGATAGAGAGATCAACCATCACACTATCGCAATAGTCCAGGTGTGGAATGATGAGGGTCTGTACATCAGGGGGGCAGTTTTGCAAGAAGAGAGAAGACAGACCAGAGATGTTATGAAGTAAAATTGACAGACCTTGGCAACGAATTAGATATGGGGTGAGTGTGTGTGTGTGTGTGTGTGTGTGTGTGTGTGTGTGTGTATGTGAAGAGAGAGAGACAGACAGGGAGAGACAGGGAGAGACAGAGAGAGGCAGAGAGACAGAGAGAGACAGAGAGAGACAGAGACAGAGGGAGAGGGGGAAGGAGGAAGAGAGAGAGAGAGAGAGAGAGAGAGAGAGAGAGAGAGAGAGAGAGAGAGAGAGAGAGCAGTAGAGGATAACACCTAGATTGGGAGTGTGGGGAGACTGGAAGAATAGTGTCCTTAACAGTAATAGGGAAACTATGAAGAGGGAAAAACTTGGGGAGAAAAATAATGAATTCTGATCTGGATATTTTGAGTTTGATAGGTTCAATAGTTGGTTGAGATATGAGAGAAGTTGGGGCTGAATGAATATTAATAAAGTAATAATAATAATAATAATGTTTTATGTAGCAAATTAAGGTTTACAAAGCACTTTGAAAATATTACTTCATTTAATTCTTATAGCAACCCTGTAAGGTAAGTTCTATTATTATCTCCATTTTAAAGTTGAGGAAATTAAGGCAGACAGAAAGTATGTGACTTATCCAGACCACACCGTTAGTAAGTATCTGAGGTAGACTCTGAATCTAGGTCTTCCCGACTACAAGTTCAGCATCTTTCCATTGCATCACCTATATACCCCTTAAATAGATTTAAGAATCGTTTGAATAGAGATAATATTTAAATCCATAGGAACTGATGAAGTCACCAATCTAAATAGTATAGAGGGAGATGAGGGCCCAGAAGAGATCAAACCTGATCCACATGATCCCAGAATTTCTTGTGGGAGGAATAGTGCAGGGCTAAAAGTGTTTGAAGGGTAAGGGGCTATAGTCTGAGAGAGGACTTTAGATTTCTGGATCATGAAAGGAGAATAGTAATGGGTGCTGTTTTTGGTTGAGGTAGAGTGAAGGGCAGATTATGGGAGGGTAAGGAGGGAAATAGATTGTTGAAGGTCTGGCTCCTGCTTGGTCAAAAATTTCTCCTGATTGTTTCTGGAACTTGGTTTTGTCCAGGGATTCCTTTTCTCTCCAGGGTGCTTGTCTGCATTTTTTCAGTTGCAAAGCTACAACTTCTCCTCTGGTTTCAGGATGTCCTCCATTGAGTGGTTCTTCCTCCAACAATCACCTCATTACTGCCCCTGATGCTCCTCTGTAGCCATCTCTGGGACGGTGCAGTTTCCATGGATGGGGGCTGTCTGGATAGGAAGATTTCTCCCCCCTTTCCTCTGTGTTTTTGTCTGGAACATCCATTGTCTTTTTAAAGGTCTCTAAGAGTGTAGTCCAAATGCCCTGAAACTGGCTGTCAATCCATCATCCTTAATGTGGGTGTCAATGGACCAGTAAGTACCCAAGGTGAGGTGAGTTCACATACTATAAAGGAAACATCACCATCACTGTCAGAACAAAGTCTCAAATGCAGTGTTTTGGGGAATATTTATACCTTGGAAGGGGAGATATTCAGTGCTAGAACAAAAGTCTATCCTTGTTAACCTAGATTGTTTTTGGGGGTACTCCTCTACTAAATCATTTTGCTTTTTCGTTTGAGGTGGGAGAAGGAATCTGGTTCCCCTCTTGATAGGTGGCTTAAAAACAAAGGTTAGATAAGAAAGGAAATAAAGTATTTATATATGAACAATTTGTTAGCACCTAATAGTCCCTTAGCATCTTTCTTTGATGGGTCAATAGGGATAGCAAACACTGGACATTCCAGGAGTCCCCTTCAGGAAAGGGGAAAACCAGATTTGTTTCTCCTCCCCTACATCAGCCTTTATTCCTTTTGGAAGGAGTTTTCTCCATAGGTAGCTCCGGGAATGGACTCATTCAAAGAGCTTAGCTGTTTAAAGCTTTACAAAGATATGTACAATATTTGTTGTCCAATAAGGAACCATTAGGGGTTAATACATTGTTAACGCATTAATACCCTTTTACCTCTTTAATTTAACCTTTGCAGAGAGTCAGTTACTCAGGGGAGGAAGTAGCTTTGAGGAGCTTGACCTCTGGAAATAAAAAAAAAAGATCTGTGTATTCAAGAGAGGAATAGCCCTAACAATTAAGAGGTAAGCTATGGAGGAGAGTAGACCTTGAGATCCCAGCTGAGTAACTTGCCCAGCAGAGATGTTGCTCCACTGACAGACTTTTGTGAGGTCTCCACAAAACAGAAAGGACTTTCAGGTCCTATAGTAAGAGTAACGAGTAGCCTTGGTATCATGTGTTTCTTGCAGATCTGCTTTACTACCAGGCTACTGTTACATTTCAGTCTATCCTTCCCAAGGATACATGGACCCTATGGGATGATAAAACCTCTAGTTTATGGGCAGGATATTTTGTAGCTTCTATTCTTAATGCACTTCCTTAATAAATGCTTTTGTTAGTATCCCACTGAGTCTATTGCTATAACTATTAATAGGAACTGTACCAATAGGGGTTTGTAAGCTGTATTTCAAGAACAGCCACCCTAAAGCACCTAGAACCTGGAGCCTCTCAGGGGCTGAACCCACAAATCTCAGTACAAGTTGGATGAGTTTTAGAGGGAATCCTCCCTGTCTAACAAGATTCTTCTCCTACAGGGAGCCCCTCATCCATAAATTAAGATCATTCACAATTCTTGGCTAAATTAAACCATAAAGACAACTTCATTCAATGGCTTTAAATTATCAGCATCAAGATACATGCTCATCAAAGGGATTAGCTATTGTCATGGTGGATATCTTGTTCAAGGTCCAAGTAGAAGAGGGATTCAACATACGTGGTAAAGTCCTTCAGATGCTCTTATTATTCATGACGTTATATGGCTAGCATCAAATGGCAGAACACTAAGTTCTTTTTAGTGAGTTCCATGATAATCTTCTAACTGGCTACCTTGCTTTTATTCTCTTCCCTCTATGATTTTTTCTCCACACAGATATCAAATTCACATGCCTCAAATTCAAGTCTGACCATGGAGCTCCCCTGCCCAAGAAGCTTTCATATCTCCCTACTGCCTCTAAGAAGAGATATAAACTTCTTTGTTTGGCATCAAAAACCCCTCACAATATAGTTTCCTAGGCTCATATCATGATTCTCCTTCGTGAATCATGTGCTCCATCCAAACCTACTTATGGATAGTGACAGAAGACAGTCCACTTCCCCTTAATGCATGCTGTTTTCCATTCCTGTAGTATTGTCTTTCCTAATTTCTGTCCCTTGGAATCTCTAGATCGCTTTAGTACTTAACTCATTTGCCATCTCCTATACAAAGCTCTTTTGTGATCTTAGGGCTATCCTCTCAACACAATACTTTGTACTTATATATCTGTGTACATGTTTTATTCCTCCAGTAAAGTTCAGGCCCTTTGAAGGTTAGGACTGTCTCATTTTTGTCTTTATATCACCAGCACATGGCACATTGTTTGGCACATAGGCACACAGGAAGTACTTAAAATTTTCTTCTTAATGGGAGAGAGAGACACAGAGAGTGAGAGACAGAGACAGAGAGAATGGGAGAATGGGAGAGAGAGAGAGAGAGAGAGAGAGAGAGAGAGAGAGAGAGAGAGAGAGAGAGAGAGAGAGAGAGAGAGAGAGAAAGAGAGAGAGAGAGAGAATGGGAAAGACAGAGAATGGAAGCGAGAGAGAGAAAGAATAGAAGGAGAAAAAATTAGGATGAGTACTCTAACAACAAATTGCCACTTAGTAATGAACAGTTGTATTTGGGATCCTGTAAAGTGGAAATATCTAATGGGAAGATGATGCGTAATTTCTTTTTGTCTCAGTGAGACAGAGTTCCCATCTGGCTGGAGTCCTGAAAAACCCCAGAAAAACCCCCATAGCAAAGTGCCAGATGTCATTTTCTAGATTCTAAAAGCTTTTTCTCAGTTGCTAAGAAGATGTGTCCTTTCCCCCACATTCATTTGAATTCTGAGCAGCAGGGAGCTGATGTAAGAAGCACAGGGATCTAACAAAGTCAACTGGGCTGACATCATACTAGCTGTGTGTTGCTGATGGGAATTCAGAATATCAAACATAATGTCAAGGGCAGTGATCTGGTGTGACTCATTTCCCTAGAGAAGGAGAGAGAGGCAGGAAGCAAGAGAAAGGATTATCTCACACTGACACACATAGGCTTTAAGACAGAGGGATTCAACTGGTTTATTTAAATGCAGTAAAGCAGTGTTTGTTTCTTTTTTTAAATCATTTGTGTCTCTGTAACACTTTGTATTATTTTAGTATGTACCAGCATGGAACTTAAGCATTTCATTGTTGTGATGAATTTTAAAATACCCAATTCTTAGAGTTAGGATTTTTTTTTTATTATAAAAGAAAAATTATGTAACCATTCCAGGTGAATAACTTTTTCATTTCCTATATTTTTCCCATCACATATCACTCAATAAATTAATCAGATTTCTCTTAAATGAAAAGCGACTGAACAAAAGTGACTTGATGTGGGGTTGGTGGAGCTGCTATAGCTTTTTTAAACTAGAACAGTATTTGATTTAGGAAGACTAAATAGTTCATGGTCAAGTGTAATGCTGGATGCATAAGTTAAATTCTATAAATGCTAGTCGAATAAATAATATCTAGAACATCTAAGGATGTGTTAGTGATGCAGTGGAGAAAAGACAGCTCTTGAAGTCAGGAACATCTGGCTGCTCATCCTGCCTCTGACATCTACTAGCTGCTGTATGGCCATGGGCAAATCATTTAGACTCTTATTGTTCTAGGCAACTCCCTGACACTCTAAATTACTGAACAGATGCCAGTTTATAGTGGTGTTTTCATTCAGGGAATTCTTCATGTTGTTGAAATCACAACTTTAGGCTCTTTTCATCTCCAAAAAGCAGAGATGTATATTTGTATATGTGTCTACTTTTTTTTTCTCTGTGTGTTCTTTCTCTGTGTCTGTCATTGTCTCTGTCTCCTGCAATGTTATGAGAGTCTTACCTATTTTTGTATGTTGATTAATTATCAAATGATTTTTAGAGCAAATAATCGATGAAATCTGGTACTAGGCATCTTTAGTGGTGATGAATGCACTCCGTCCCCTCTTTCTTTTCTATTTGGAACATTTCATTAAAATAATTGGACTAGTGCTATTAAGGCAGAGGGAGAAATAGATCAAAGCAGTAAGGAAGCCTTATGTCATTGCAGATTTAGTGTTCAGCAGCTTTGCAGGAGGGAAAATGAGATGACTCACATTTGTAAGCATTCTAAAAGCCTTCTCTGGCTTTTGTTATACCACACAACAGCACTGGACTTTTTGGGCCGATGTTAGGTAGAATCCAAGAAATTGAGGGGTAGGTGTTCCATTGCTTCTGATGGTTTGGAAAATGCGCCATTAATTCTTATGTTCCCTGGGCAGGTCTCATGGACAGCATGTGGGTACAAGAGACTGCAAAACATATTGTAATTAACTCGTGTAGGGTGTCCTTGTTATAAATTGGTATGTATAGAAATGGGATAGTATGTTTTTGATTACCTCAACAAGTCCCAAATAGAGTTCCTTTCCTTTGCCCTACAGACAACTAGGTCACACAGGAAGCATTCAAGGAAGACCTGTTTGAATGCTGCCTCCTCAGACACTTATTAGCTTTGAGACTCTGGGAAAATCCTTAACCTTTCCCATTCTCATTTTCCTCATCTATAAAATGGGAGGGGTAATAGTACCTATTCCATGGGGTACTTATATTAAATGAGATAGTAGATGTAAATTGCTTAGAAAACTTAAAAGCACTATGTGTGTTCATTATTATCACAGTTCTTCCCTTAAACCCACCCTTCCTCCTAACTTCTCTAGTTCTGCCTACAGTTCTAGTACTGCCTACAGTACAACCATCCATGCCTCATCCCTTTTGTGTGGGCTTTCTTCTCTCTCTGCATTCTTTCTCTTGGTAAATGATTGGTGATGATCTCACCAACCCCCAAATATTCAGCAATTATCTTTATGCTGATGACTTCTAAATTTTCATGTCCCACCCTCAGCTGTCCTGAGTTTGGCTACCATACTTGAAACTACCTCTTGAATATCTCTACCTGGTTGTTTAGGAAGCATCTCAAACTTAGTATGTCCAAATTTGAATCAATTATACTTCCTCTCAACTTTCTTTTTAAGGCACCATTAATTTCCTAGTCACCTAGCTTAACAACCAACAAGTCATCATCAACTCCTCATTCTCAGTTGTCCTCTGTACTCCCTCCATATTTAATGAATCGCCAAATTTTGTCGAATGTACCTCCTCAGCACCTGTCATACTCATCACCTCTCCAGCATTACACCACAGTTACCACCCCCTGCAGGGCACTGGAACAATTCAGGGGGGCAGTAGTAGCCTTGGGTCCAACTGGGGAGTGTTGAATAAAAATAAGGGGGTGGTGGAAGCATAAGGAAAGAAGAGAAGACAATTTTGAAAAACTGTTCATGTTTCCTCTATTGTGTAACAGAGTTCAAGTCATAGTGATTACATTATTTTCCAAATAAACATACAAAATGCAAGTTATAACCACTTGGTGGTCAAGTCCACCAAAAGGTTTTAACAAACAAATGTTGACAGGTGAGTGTGTCACACATTGTCAGGAAGTCTAGTGTGCATTGGCAGGAATGTGTGCATGCAATGAATTGTTTGCAATATGATACTATATGGTTACATGAGGCAATGTTGCATCATCCAAATTTCAATGTGGGAAAAACTCTACAAATTTACAACAAATTATTAAATTTAAGATGCAGCACTTATACACACACACACACACATATATGTATACATATATTTAAAATAGAGCAAATTAAAAAAACTGTTAAAGGATTAAAGAAAATACATTTCCTTTCTTTTTTTTTTTTAAAAGGAGGAGATGGACCAAATAAGTTTGGGAACCTCTCATTTGGACCACTACAATACCTTCCTAATTGGTTTCCCTACTGACGGCGACCAAGTCTCTTACCAATAGCTTTGATTCAAGGATGTGTACAGATCCCGTATACACTCAGCTCTCCGACTGATTCAGCCAAGAAGTGATTGTACCTTAGAAAGGTAAATTACTTTCAGAATGGAGCGCAGCCCTCACCTGTGGTGTCTCATCTGCTGTCCTTCAGTGTGCTGTGAGCTCCTCAGGGTTAGAGCTACTTTGAATTTGTCTTCATATCTACAGCACATAGTACAGTGCCCGGCACATAAGAGATGCCTGATGAATGTTTGTTGAATTGAGTCAATTTGATATCTAATAGTATATAATTGCCACTATACAAATGGCTTTAGAGAAAATGGAAGAGTAAAGTGTTCAAAGGGAAAGTAGTCTTCTTTAAAGATAACTCATAGAAGGACATAGAAACCTCTAAGCTCTTATTATAAAATATTAAATAGATTAATACAAAAGTTTAAAGGATTCCTTGAAGTCATTCTAAATTTCTGAAATGGATGTAAGTAGTTTTAGAAAAGTGGGATAAATTTACATTTAATTTCCTTTTTCTGAAAGCCACTGTGGACTATCTTAATGGACATGTATGTCACCCCACACCTCAATTCCAAATGGTCATGACAATTACATGGTCTTTGGTGATGAGAAATAATAAAAATAATAAATGACATTTAAATAGCCCTTATAGGTTTATGAAACCTTTAATGTACATTATCTCATTTGATCTTCACAATAATCATGTGGTTTACATATTACAGACATTGTTATCCTCATTTGACAGATGAGGACACTGATGTTCAGAGTAGTCAAGTGTCTTACTCAGAATTACAAAGCTACTTAGGTTGGTGGTAAGATCTGAACCCAGGTTTTCCTATCTCTAATTTCAGGAACTTAATCTATTATGTTATGTTACCTCATAGTATAGAATGTAGATACTTGTTTCAACAACTCCCTTGCAATACTTTTAGGGGTCCCAATGTTCAAGAATTCTTAGAACATCCCTTACACAGTAATAGCCACAGTGTGCAAGGACTGTTTCTGATAGACTTAGCCCTTCACAGCAATGCGAGGACCTAAAACATTCCTGAAGGACTCGAGGCAAAATGCCATCCCCATCCAGAGAAAGAACCATGGAACTGGAATGCAAAATGAAGCAGACTGTTTTCTCTTGTGTTATATTTTGCTTTGGTTTTTGTTATAGTTTGTCCCATTCATTTGAATTCTTCTATGCAACATGACTAATGTGAAGATGTGTTTAATAAGAATGTATGCGTAGAACCCGTGTAAGATTGCATGCCATCTCAGGGAGGGAGGAGGGGAAGAAAATCTAAAACTTATGGAAGTGACTATTGAAAACTGAAAACAAATTAACTAATTAAAATGTTTTTTAAAAAAGAGTTCTTAGAACATTCCAATCTTCACTCTTCTTGGAGATTGCCATCACAGTATTATTCCTTGTAACATAGCTGCTGCCCAATATACCTCATGCATATTTCTTTCAATTCTCCCAATAGAAACCTACTCAGGTTGCAGTGGATAGAGTACCAGTGCAGGAGTCAGGAGGACATGAGTTCAAATCTCACCTCAGACACTTGACACTCACTATCTCTGTGACCTTGAGCAAGTCACTTAATCTCAATTGCCTCATCCTGGGTCATCTCCAGTCATCCTGATGAACATCTGGTCACTGGATTCAGATGGCACTGGAGGAAAAGTGAGGCTGGTGACCTGCACAGCCCTCCCTCCCTCAAAACAAAGTCAAATGCAAGTCATGTCATTATTTCTCTGATGGCATGGTCTCCTTTGGCAAGGAAGAATGAACACACACACACACACAAATGAGGAAAGACATGGCAGACAGGACTTCTGTCAAGAATCTGTGGTAGAATATACATAAATATATCCATGCTTAATTGTAGCCTTTGAAGGGGGGACGGGGGAAGAGGAAGGAGGAAGAGGGGACAAAGAACAAAGTAGAAAGTGTACAGTAGAGAACAAAAGACTTACAAGGAAGCAGAGAAAAGATGGACAGTTCTCAACATAATGTGTAGTATTTATTATATAGACTTTCTTGAAATGGAAATTTATTGCTATATATTTTGAATCCTCGGTTACATTCTGCTGTGCATGACATTTTTTTCTTTTCTTATTTTATATGTAAGTTTTAGTATTTAAATTTACAATGCTTCTTTTCCTTTTCTCATGTATTTAACTTTTAATATTTAAGTCTAAAATTTAAAAAAAAGGATCTATGGTAGAGTATGGATAAAAATTGTGTAGTACAATGAGACATGGATGACTCATGTGTTGCACTAATGAATGAATACCTATATTGATGACATCATGGATACATTGAGGGACTGATGTGGGTTAGCTTTTGGAGCCTTGAAAACAGGTGTCACAGTTTAAAAAGAAAAAGTATGGGAATTGCTTTTCTAGGGATAAAGAATTAAAGCTTGGGGTAAGAGGTTCTTCGTTAATGTCTGTCTACTTGAGCAGGTAAAGTTGGGAAACTTGTTTGACTTATATGAATTTGTGAATAATACTATCTCATCTGCCTTAATACAGGAGTGTGATGGATCTAGTGATTTGTCTGAAGTTTCTTCCAACTCTAACTCCAATACTATTTGATGGAGAACTCACACAGGACAAACACTCACTTTATGGTTGGAAGTAGCTATACAAGCACACTCTCATGGTTTCCCTTAAGAACTTTGGAATTGATTGTGTGACATGGGAGACACTGGCACAGGATCACTAACCATGATGTGCCCACATCAGAGAAGGAGCTGTGCTCTATAAGCAAAGCAGAATTGCAGGAGCGCAGAAGAAATGTGAGATGCACAAATTTAGAGAATTCACTCCAAATGTTCACATGGACGATTTGTGTCCAATCTGTGGTAGAGAATTCCGAGCTTGTATTGGTCTGATCAGTCAGTCGGACACAGTCGAACTTAACTCTGGCATAGTGGTATCATTTTAGTCCTCTTTGAGAATGAAGGACAACTTCACTTCTCTATGACAAATCTTCCTCTAACTGGACAGAAGCAGGTATTCTTCTCAATGTATTCCATATAGGGGCTATTTCTTTTCTTTATTGTGCTTCTTTTGTCCTGATCTTAGGTTAATGAGTATCAGAGATATTCATGAATGAACCAGATAGTGAGTTTTGCAGGGTTGGAATTGCCACTAAAGGTCCAAGAATTAGAGTTCAGAATTGCTAGTAGTCATAGCAAAAGAGACTGGGGAAGAGTTAGTCCTAAGAATCAATGTGCTTGGCCCAGCCTGCTGGTGAACTGACCTGACAGCCAAGATGCCATGTCCTGTAAGCAAAGGAGCAACTTATTTGTTTCTTCTGTCTCAACCAAAAGTGAATTTGGTGAGGGAAATACTTGTTAGCAACCACTTTAACTCTGAGCCTCTTCTCCCAGAGACTAAGTGGATTTGTAGAGGAGAGAATGTACTTTGGTTGGTGGGGAATGTTTTTGTAAATCTATACTTGCTATATTTTCTCAGTCTTTGCTAAAGTTAATAGCTGATATTTGGTTAAGTAATACTGAATAGAAATGAACTGGTTAGATTGATTTTGGAGAAGTAATTACTGGTGATGATATTGAGAAGAATATATTGGATAGGTGCTCATAAGCTGTAATATCTGAGAAACAAGGTCATTCTGCTCACAAATTACCCCTTGTACACTGAGAAGAGTGACTAGCTCCGGACCTCCTAGGCTGTGTGAGTTTAGACTACAATAGTTTTATCCCTCAAAAGGTGGAAGAACCCATGAAGGATACTTCTACATTAGGTATGATTCTCACCAATAGGGATCAACTAGTTTTTGAAGTGGAAATTTTAGGAATTATGGTTGAGGAAAAACTGACTGCTCCATCTTAGAGTTTATCGGAGGAAAAGAGGAAAGTCAGGATAGTCTGACATAAGCCCTAGATTTTCAAAAGGCAGACTTCAAAGGGTTCAGGGGGGAAAAATCCCACATGAGTCTATTGGGAAAACAAACCCAGGAGGGATGAGAAAACTATTAATTTAGAAATACTGAAAACACAGAGAAATAGTTCTGATGAAGAGAAAAGAGGTCCAAAGAGTCGATGTTGGATGAACATGGAACTGATTGATTAAGATTTTCAAAAGATTTTCATAGAAAATGGAAGCAAGGGCAGGGAATGGAGGATGAATACTAAGCACATCACAGTCCTGGAAGAAGAGTGTCCGGAATACTGAAACTTATTATAAGCTGAGCCTGGTGAAGAAAGCTAAGGATAAAAAGAAGATATTTTTAAAAATGCTTATAATAGGGAAAAGCAGAAGATCAAACAAAGGTAGTACCACTGTTCAAAGTAGATGGGATGCTGATAAATGATGATGGAAGAAGACTTTTCAGCTCTCATTTTTCTCTAGTTTTCTCTGCCTTAGAGAGTGATCTGTATATCAGAAGACAGCAAGAAGGGTAGTATGGAGCTGACGCCCCTAAGGAAGTAGATTGATAGTGGTAGATAGTAGATAGTGGTAGTAGTAGTGGTGGTGGTGGTGGTGGTGGTGGTGGTGATAGTAGACTGATCCAGCTTCCCATGATGAGTTCAAATCACCAGACTCAGCTGACTCAGATCGAATGCCACTTTCTACATGAGGCTTTTTCTGGTTTTCCTACTCCACCCCCAGCTACTAGTGCCTCCCTGTCCCCAAAGATGCCAAGTACGTGTTATGTATGTGTTTTCTGAGGGCAGGGACTATTTAGGTTTTGCCTCTATATCTCTAGCAACCAACTTAGCACTTGACATATAGTAGATGTTTAATAAATGATGAAAGATTGGTTAATCAAACCATAGGCTGGTGAGTTTAAATTTTATTACTGGCAAAATTCTAGAAATTATTATTAAAGAAATGTTTAGTAAACATCTAGATAAGCAACTCTTTTCCCCAGGAAGCCAACATGACTTCAGCAAGAATGATAATGCCAGCCTAATTTAATTTCTTTTTTCTTTTTTTAATCAAGGCTAGATGAGGTTAGCATCATGGGTGCAATTTCCCTAGGTGTCAGCAAAGCATTTGACATAATCTCTCAGGCAATTCTTGTGGAAAAGATAGAGAGAGCTCAGTCAGATGAGAGTACTTTTAGGTAGATCTTGAACTGGTTGTGTAATGGCAGTCTAAATACTTTGCTTAACTATCTCATTTATGATATTATAATAATATATTATAGATAGGTAACTAGGTGGCACAATGAATAGAGTGCTGGGTTTGGAATCAGGAGAAGTCATATTCAGGAGTTCAAATCCAGTCTCAGAAACTTACTAGGTGTATGAGACTGGGAAAATTACTTAATCTTGTTTGCCTCAGTTTCCTCATCTGTAAAATGAGATGGAGAAGGAAACCATTCCAGTATCTTTGCCAAGAAAACCCCACTTGGAATCATGGAGAAATTGGACATGATAAAAACAACCCAACAACAACAAAAAATACAGAATATAAAAGCACTAGAGATATTTTCATCCTGATTTTATTTATGAGGAAACTGAGGCTCAGAGAAGTTCATGAATTTCCCATCTTCATGAAACTGATGTCTCAAAGATGGAGTTTGAGCTCATATCTCCTAACTGTAAGTCTGCTCTTTCCACTACATCAAGTTACTGGAGCCGGAGTACTTATTAATGGTTCGATGGAAATGTGGACCAATCAACTCAAGACCTTTCTAGTGAGGGGCCCTAAGAATTTGTTCCTAGTCCTATGCTATTTAATATGTTTCTCGATTATGTGGATAAAAGCAAAGGTAGCATATTTATCGAATTTGGAAGAAGAATAAAACTGAGAGCGATAGCTAACAACAAAAAGTTCTTGTCCTTGGTTTTAAATAATCAACCTCATAGATCCAAGAAGGGGAGGTTTGACTAGACAGCAATCCATCTGAAAAAGATGTGGTGTTGGACTACATGCTCAATATGAATCAACTTTGTGTGGTTTGGGTCATTTCAGTTGTCTCTGACTTTTTTTGACCCCACTTTGAGGTTTTTTTGGCAAAGATCCTAGAGTGCTATGTCATTTCCTTCTCCAGCTCAGTCTTACAAATGAGGAACAGAGGCAAACAGGGTTAAGTAACCTGCCTAGGGTCACCCAGCTAGTAAGTGTTTGAGGCTGGGGTTTGAACTTATAAAGATGAGTCTTCTGAATTTCAAGCCCATTACTCTATCCATTGTGTGATATTTGTGACTATATATTATATGCAGTTTTAGATATATACATATATGTATACATATACATATAATTATCGAGTAATACACAAAACATATAAAGGCAGATAGGTGGCACAGTTGATAGAGGGCCAGGCCTGGAATCAGGAAGACCTGAGTTCAAATCCAGCCTTAGACACTTACTAGCCATGTGACCCTGGACAAGTCACTTAACCCTGTTTGCCTCTGTTCCTTATCTGTAAAAATGAGCTAGAGAAGGAAATGACAAACATTCCAGTATCTTTGCCAAGAAAACCCCAAATGAAGTCATGAACAGTTGGATACAACTGAAATGACTGAACAACAACAAAATATAAGACATCTAACAATAAAATTCAAGAAAACTTTGGAGGGGAAAGCACTAGCATCTGGTGGAGGAATGGGGTAGGGTGGAAACCAGGAGAGGCCGCTAGCAGAAGGTAGCTCTTGAGCTGAGTCTTGAAGTCCCCTGTCATTCCAGGAGATGGTGGTATAGAGCGATCATAGGTTAATATCTCAAGAACTGAAAGGACCTTAGAGGTCATCCCATCCAAACCCTTCTTTTTAAAGATGAAGAAACTAAAGCCTAGAGGAGTTCAGATACTTGCTCAGCATTATATGGGTAGTAAACATAAGTGGCAATATATGAGGTGCTGTTTATTGTACTACACCACACCTTCCAGAAATAAAGTATACCTAGCAAAAATCATGGAGATGGGAGATAGAGTATTACCTATGAGAAACAATAGGTAGGAAAATATGAAAGTACTATACAGGTTATGAAGAGGAATAATGTGTAAGAAGGCAGGAATAATAGGGAACAAAGTTAGAAACAGCTTTAAATGCTGAACAAAGAATTTTTGGTTTGTTCTTAAAGATAATTGGGAACAACTAAAGTTGATTAAATAGTGAGGTGACTTACTCTTTAGGAAAATCATCTGGGTGGTCATGAGGATGATGGAGTATGGAGGGACTTGAGGTAATGAAAATAGTCCAGGTGAGAGATTATATATGTATATGTATATATAGATTATATATGTAATATATAATCTATATATAGATATAAAATTCAAGAAAACTTTGGAGGGGGGAACACTAGCGTCTGGTGGAGGAATGGGGTGTATATATATTATATGTATCTATATCTGTCTATCTATCTATCTATCTATCTATCTATCTATCTATCTATCTATCTACATATGAGATACTGGCAGGGGAGGGGACAGAAATGACAAGATTTAGTAACTGATTGGAGATGTAGGGTGAAATTGAGGCACTGAGGCTGATATGGATGCTGCCAATGTAGATGATGTCAAAGGAAGATGGTATGTACAACAGTAATAGGGAAGCTTGGAAAGGGATGATTTTGAGTGGAAAGATAATGAGTTCTGTTTTGCACATGCTGAGTTTGAGATGAGTACAAGGTATCTAGTTTAACACATCCAATAGCACATTAGCATTCCGGACTGGAGCTCAGGAGATTAAGGCTTAATATATAGATTTAGGAGTCATTTGCATAGAAATGATAAATTAAATGCCTGGGAACTGATGACATAGCCAAGTGAGGGAGTAGAGAGACAAAAGAAAAGAGGTCCCCGGAAAGAACCTTGGTATACATGTCCAGGTAGTGGGTGTGATATGGATGATGACTCAGCAAAGGAGATGGAGATGCTGTCAGAGAAACAGGAGAAAAACAGGAGATGTGTCACAAAAACCCAGAGAAGAGAGAATATCCAGAAAGAAAGGTTCATCAACAGGGGAAAATGCTGCAGCAAGGTCAAGGAGGATATGGATTGAGAAAAGGCTATTAGATTTTGCAATTAAGAAATCATTAGTGACTTTGAGGTGAGCAATTTTAGTTGAGTTAGGATGTTCAAAGACACATTGCAGGGGGCTCAAAAAGAGTGATAGGAGAGACTTAGAAATAGAGGAGATATATAGGATGATTGCTGGAGGGCATTAGAGGATATGAGCAATTTTTTTTTTTTTTTTTTAGTGATGGACATTTTTGAGAGCAGTGGGAAGGAAGCTGACAAACTGAGAGAGAATGAAGGTTGTAGAGCAGGATGGGGGAATGAAAGTGGATGCTTGAGAGTCTGCTAGAGAAGATAGGAGGCAATGGTCTGGAACACACAAGTAGAGAGATGGGGCTTGATGAGAAAGACCATGTCTCTATCAGAGAGTGGAGTGATGGAAAAAATAGTGAGAAGTTTTAAGATGAGAAGGAAGGGAGAAGAAGGAGTTCAGTCTTTGTTTTCTCAGTGGTCAGATCCTCAGCTGAGAAGGTGTCATGAAGGTAGGGTTGCTCCCATAGTAGAAACATACTTTGATGCTGACCTCCATTTAATCAGGAATTACCTACTATATAATCATTGGCTTCGTGGTTAAGCTATCTGGCTAAGAACAGAATCCCTAAGGCAATTAAGTGTGTGCCTTAAGTAGCTTGTGACATGGTTTGTACATTTTGTTTTTTAGGTATTTGTTCAATATCCCCAGAAAAGTTGATTGGGTTCATCATATCTCTAGAGCTGGAAGGGATCTTAGTAAAATTTTAGTCTAACCCTCCTCTTTTGGGAAACTGAGGCCCAGGCAGGTTAAGTGGCTTGAAACAAGGTCACAGAAGGAGGAAGCATGAGGGAAAGGATTTTAATCCAGATCCTCTGGTACCAGAACCAGTACTGGTTCCACTGCATCAAATTGTTTGCCTGCTTTTGGCATCATGAGAATTTGTAGAAAGAAGTCAAGCTTGGTTGATAATCTCTTCTCAAGAGTTACAGCTAGAAGAGTAGCTCTGTCAACCAAATTTGGGTGCCATGTTATTTATGGTTTCATCCCTTCTTACTCAATTGGTAATGACCTTGCCCCTCAGAGTTCACATAGTACTTTGTATTATAGTGCCCTAAGGAATTTGTTCATGTAATATTACTATTTTAACTATCTATGTTGGTGTCATAACCTTCTACTAGAGTATAAGTTCCTCAAAGGCAGAAATCATGTCTAATTTAATCTTTGCTTCATCCTCCCTGTTGTACTCTACACATAGTAGACATTTAATGAGCGCTATATTGTGTTATATTTTTGTGATTATTGTTTTTGTTATACTGTAATGACAAATGTTGAGAAGGCAAAAAATGGAGAATGCTCAGAGTCACTGCTTTTTATTCTTATGGTCCTTCTAACGTACAATATGTCAGTCAATTTTTCACATTGATTTGAATGATCAGGCAGAAAATAAAATCTATTTCACCCTAATGTCTCTGCCCTAACCAAGGAAGTAAATTTTTCTTTCTTCTTTTTAAGCTAAGTGGCCCGTGGTGACTTCTTCATATCTGAATCAACCAGCTCATCATTTGAATGAAATATTTCTTGCTGATATTCATTTGTTTGGAGGTTATTTTCCTGGTGTATTTCAATCTCTCTTTTTTTTTTTTTTGAGAATGTTAATTGCCTTCCCCCCATATCTCTTGAACTATATCCCATTCTTGCCTGGGGGGATAGTTTTCCATTTGGTGTTTCCATTTTGATTGAGGGATAGTACCATAAAGACTCATCTTCTTGGTTCAAAGGACAACTTATTATTTCTGTTAGATGAATATACAGTTTCTTGAGAAGTGACAGAAATGGAAGGGGTGAATATCTAACTTACCTGATTGATAGCTGCATTAAAGGTAGTAGTAAGTAAAATTATTCCCTGCAGTTCAATATGGTAAATTCCTTTTTATTTTTCCTTGAAGGACAATTTTAGTTTATATTTGGTATTTAGACTTTGTTGCTAATACTGCCGAATATTTCAACGACTGTCTATTGAAGAATGACAACTTAGTGGTGGAATATAAAATGTTAATTGTTGTATATAATTTTTAAAGTATCTAACAAAAACTGGGTCATTGAGAAGTATATGTTTTCCATAAAAATAATGGTACTTATAATTTCAGATCCACTGCATTGATGTCTCAGATGCTAAAGATAGCTTCAAGCAATATTGTTTAACATAACTGGCTTCTTTATAATACTGGAGAGAGATGGTCAATATATTCAAAGATTAGCATTTGGAATTAGGATGATTATATAGAAGAAACAAAAGGTTTCTTCTTGAACAATGATTTTCTTTCTTTCCTTTCTCTTTTTTCTTTTCTTTTTTCTTTCTTTTCTATTTTCTTCCTTCCTTCCTTCCTTCCTTCCTTCCTTCCTTCCTTCCTTCCTTCCTTCCTTCCTTCCTTCCTTCCTTCCTCTCTCTCTTTCTTTCTTTTGCATTTTGTACCAACAAAATGACTGTACCACAGTCATTTCAAGGTATATTCTTCTTCCTTTGCTAGTACTGAGCCTTTCCTTGTAAACAAAGGAGGAAAAATATTTCGGTAAAACCAACTGACCCAAGAGTAACGTAATATTCTACATCCATAGACTCCAGCAACCCCCACCTCTCTTAAAAAAGGAGTAAGGTAGATATTTTCTCATCTCTTCCTTAGGGGCAAAGATTGGTCATTGTAATTACACATCATTCAATTTTATTTTATTTTATTTTTGTTTATACTTCTATTGTCTTTGAGTATTTTGGTTTTCTGGTTCTCCTTACTCACTCAGTTCATTTCATAAACCTTTTCTGTGTTTCCCTGAAATTTTAATATTTGTCCTTTATTGTGCACAATAATATCCCATTATATTCATATATCATAATTTGTTTAGCCATTACTGAAATATATGCATCTACTTTGTTTCTAGTTGTTTGCTACCACAAAAAGTGCTGCTGAGTGTACTTTATCATATGAAGGGGCTTTCTGTTTCTAGCTTTGTTGGGATATCACAGGATCTTTGCAGACACATTATTTTTAAGCTTTTGGAGGCTGAGAAACCTTTTTTTTGTTTGTTTTTGTTTTTCCTCACTCTGAATCTCAATAGTGTTGTTTAGTGGATAGAGTGCTGGACTCAGAAAGGAAATCTTTGGTTCAAGTCCCATCCCTGATACCCACAAACTATGTAAGTATAAACATTTATCCTCTCTGTGCCTCAGTTTCCTTTTCTATAAAATGAGGCTAATAATATCTAGAGCAATTACCTCCTGGGATTGCTCTGAGAATGAAATGAGTTAATGAGGGGAAAGTGCTTTGCAAACTTATAAGCAATATACAAATGCTAACTATTATAAATGGTATTGGCCAGGTGTGGGGAACCTGTAGACTCAAGCTGACATGTGACCTTCTAGGTCCTTGGGTGCAGCCTTTTGATCGAGTCCAAATTTTACACGACAAATCTTTTTAAGGGGATTTGTTCTGTGAAGTTTGGATTCAGTCAAACGGCCACACTTGAGGATCGAAAGAGCTATACGTGACCTCAAGATTGCAGGTTTTCTACCCGTGATATTGGCAAAGGACCTGGCTAAGACATAGTAGAGTCAGCTAGTGTGGCATGGTGGGTGGATTTGAAATCAGGAAGACTTGAATTCAAATCTAGACTCAGATACTCATTTCACCACTGCCTTGCTTGCCCTGCCTCGCTTAAAACCAATTCATTTGTAAGTCAAGACATCAACCTACTAATAACAATCTGTAAAATGACGGAGTTGGACTATTTGACTAAAATAAGCTTTCTTCTAGCTCCAAATCTATTATCCTATGACTAGTATCATGTACCTAATGTTTACTACCATGGGATATTTCAGATGAAAATAAAATTTCTCAAGCCCCTAACTGGTTTGGGGGATCATGATATGAAAAACAAAGCTTTGATAAACCTTTTATCTTGTTGAGGGTCAATTGTTATGTTTTATATTAATCTATACTGAAACTCTTTATTATACATAGGAATAAAGATTGAATACATTTTTATTGCCTTCAGTTTGTTGGTATTTAGAAGTTATTTAAGCATTCAATGCTTATGTATAGCATTAATATTCTGCCCTGGTCCCAATCTATTATAGTTGCTTTCTTCCTCCCTCATTACATCACTTCAAAAGGAATAGTAAAACAGATAAACAATTGAGCTCCCTATATACACTATTACAATTTATATGTTCTTAAAATTTCCACATTTTAAAAATTCTCTGTGTTGCTTTTATATCTAATTCCTGCTATCGGCACTGCACACATCACTCATGTTTTGCTTTCCTAGCTCAAAAAATGCTCAATAAATATGTTTATAATTGCCTCTGGACCAACAGAGCTTCCTATACTTAGCAGCTCTATCAGAAATGTATTGGTTCTCAACAAGGTCCCCCAGCAGGGGTCAATGCAAGGTGTGACTAAATTGCTTTATTCCTTTAAGAATGCTTTCTGTGACTATGTCCAATCGAACACTGAGGAGGAGAGCTATAATGATTTGGCCCCTGAACAGGCACTGTTGGCTGCCTGGGATGTAGAAATCTATAACCACAATTTTACTCCAGCCTTGTAACACACTTTATTGTTATTGGTGATATTAAAGAATTATAAGAAGCACCCTAGTTAATTGATTAATTTCACCTCAACTGCATAGTCTCACTTGGCAACATTTCTTCCTGGTTCACACAAAAGAGGAAGTATGGCTTTTATCATATTTGGAAAAATTAAATGATTGCAGTCTGGATTCAAATATTGACTGTTCCTATTTCTGCCACAAAACAGTTTACACCTAAAATTGCACTTGACCTGGAATAACTATTCCTATAGCTCTAATTGTGGATCTTCAGGGGGTCTGAGAATAAAACCCTTTTCAGATTGACTTTGACTTCCAAAGATTGCGTAGCAAAGTAATCTTGTAACAAAGGAAGGTCTCTAAGACTAGCATATGAGTTTATTACAATTATCACTTAAAAACAAATTAAATTTAAACAATTTTAAATGAGTCTGTGATATTGTATAAATGATGTTAATTCAACAGAAGGATGATAATCTGGTGTCTCTTTTCCTTTTTATAGTATCTAATGTTGGGAGTCCATTTGATTTTCACTAGACTTACAGGTACACTTAGATACAAAATCACAAATGTCAGAGCCAGGGAGAGACCATCTAATCCACAGGTTCTTAATCCTTTTTGTGTCATGAACCCCTTTGACAGTCTGGTGACACCTGTGGATCCCTTCTCAGAAAAATAATTTTAAAGGCATAAAACACACCAGATTGTAAAGGAAAATTAAGATGTATTTTTTCCAATCCAAATTCATGGATAGGAAATACATCACTGAAATATATTCAAGGACCCCATAGGACCCCAGGGAACCCAGATTAAGAACACCTGATCTGGCTCAACACCTTTGTATGAAGATGATAAGGTCCTAAGAGATGACAAAAGTCTGGAGTGACAAAGGCTATATAGGTAGCAACGTGGAAAAGCCATGATCTGAACCAAAATTTTTTGACTCCAAGGCTTGCGCTCTCTCTAGTATGTCATACTGCCTCCATGGTATAATCACATGGAAGAATTAAGTACTGAAAGTCTTTGAACTGAAATTAATTGTCTGTCTCACTAATGATTTCTCTGGCATATGGCCTAATTAATGGATTCCAGCTGTAGGGAACACTCTTTTTCTCCTTTGGGCTTTTAGACACCCCCCCCCCCCCCAACTCATCTATGGGTTTGAGGTCTATCGGTTACCCTTAACCTGTAACAGGCTAAAGACTGTCTGCTGAGATGGTTTACTGGAGTATGGCTGCTATACACGCTATAGCTTCTTGGAGCCACAGGTGAGAACCGAGTGCCAGGTAGACACCAAAAGGGGATAATATGTCCTGAAAAGGGCTCAGCAAGCTTTCACATCAGAGACACTAGTAAAGTGTATCATATATTCGTTACATCCAGCACAACTATGGACAGCCTCTGAGAGCTGGGGGCTATCTGGTTGCCTAAAGCGGGATGAACTTGCCCAAGCTGGAAAAGTGGAGCAAATTAAATCTCTACACTGATCAATATTAGAATTGGGTCTTTGTGTGACCCCTGAACTTCCAGCATGAGTGTGATTGGGAGATGTAGTTTAAAAAAAAGTGGGGAGGGGAGGAGAATCTGCCAAGGTTATGAATTTTTTCTCTTTGTTGTGTGTGTGTGTGTGTGTGTGTGTGTGTGTATGTGTGTGACAGTAAGTAGAAATAAGAGGAAGGGCTGGAGGCTGATCATAAGCTACCCTCGTAACTCACTTTTAGGCAGAAGAATAAGGGCCACTGCTGTTCTCACAGCTGGAGACCACTCTTTGTGAGCAGTGAGGAAGCATGACAGCAAGCGACTGGCCATGTGTCAATTACTATAATTCACTCAAATTCATAGCATAGGATTCAGTTTTCCTAATTCCTAAGCTGTCAATCAGCATTAGAAGTATGGTCTACCCTTCATGCCAAATTTAGCTAATTAGCTGGCACTAAAATGTCTGTGCATATATGTAGATTTTCCCACCTTATATTTAAACTACATTTAAAGGATATACATTAGAATGCCTAAGATTCCTAAAATACCTAGATTCTCTTGATTGATGGTAGACAAAAATTTAATTTCACAAATTTTAATTAAGTACCTCGTTGTTGTTTGTCCTTCATTTTAAAAAAAGACCAATGACATCATGGAATGATGTCATCATTTTCTAGTCAATAGGATTTAAGTGAGGCAAAGTTGCACAAAGTCACCAGCCTCACTCTCTCTCTTCCAGAGTCATTGAAGTCTAGAAGCAAGACAGAAGTCAGGAAAACTGCCAATGGGCTGAGGTACAGTGGATGACCTTGGAGGCTTCAGTGTTTTACCAGGGGCTAAGTGCTCCACAGACTCCTTCATGGTCCTTGGAACAAATTGTTCTTATCTGCCAGGAGAATGCAGAAGGAAAGGAGACAGTGGGTCATAGTAGATGACTAGTCTTGCAGTTAGGAAGACCTCAGTTAACGTTGTGCCTTTAATGCATACTAGCTTTGTGACTGTGGGCAAATCATCTGAAATTAAGTTATAGTTGAGCAGTCCATTCACATCAGTGGAGGGAGTTTCTAAATAAGTGGTCCCTGAATGAAATTATAAGTCTCTTCCTGTTAAAAAAAAAAAATCTACCCAAAATGCAACAAGACAGCATTTGTCAAGAAGTTTACTCTCTAACATGGAGAATGTTAGTACGCTGCAGGGAATAGGTCACCTTGACATTCAGAATTCAACCTGTTAGCCTGGATCAGGTGGAGAAGGCTAGATCTGCCAGGTTCAGTCAGATATTTAAAGCCTTCAGGCACTCTCATCTCCCCCGGTGTTATGCCTTCCTGCCTTGACCTCATTTCAGCCTATAATTCTGAATTGAGGTACTTCTTCTATACTTTCTGACTCTGACTTCGATGATATTGGTCTTGGTTTATCAAACGACCATTTTCTCTCATATTCCTGACTTTTAGCATGTTAAATTGACTCTGACCTACAGTCAATTCTGTAAATTGCTATATAAATCTAAGCCATGTAACTATTGTTGAGAATAGGCTCTTTTAATTTTCTGCTTCTATTTCTCCTTTTTACTGTATCCTGATCTGTTTGCAACACCAGCCTGTTAACCTGAACTTCATTCATGATTGCTTTCTTTGCTGAGTGAGTTGGCCTCATATTCTTGACCTTAGATAGTACCATGAATCTGAAAAACATTGTAATAGCAGCTTAGCAGGAAGGTCATGAACTCTTCCTGACAGTGAGATTCTGCAGATAGCCTTATAGTTTCCATCCTCAACACAAACCTTTGCAACAGGAAAGACACCCTTGTAATTATAAATACAGAGTGCTTCCTGTGGCTAACTCTTCTGGTAGATTTCTCTATAACTGCCTCTGGTAATGGAATCTCATCTGTGAAGTGAACCAACTAGACTGTAAGCTCTTTGAGGACAGGCCATTTGTCTGTCAACCTTGTACAACCTTAGTACCTGATAATACCTTGAATATTGTAGGTACTCAATAAATAACTTGTTGATGATAAGTTCTTGATAAGTTAATAACATGTAATCAGAAGAAATTCTTTCAAAGGTTCAGGAACTTTAAAAAAATATCATACTTCTCATTACAATAGAAGTATGAATATAGCCAATACACACTACATAAAACAGGGGTCTCCAGGTCTGCCAACCTTGCAGTAAAGGTTGAGTAGTAGTAGTAATATATTTCTCCTATGTCAAAGAAACTTCTTTATAGAATTTTCTTACATTGAGAACTAGGGGCAGCTAGGTGGTACAGTAGATAGAGCACTAGTGCAGGAGTCAGGAGGACCTGAGTTCAAATTTCACCTCAGACACTTGACACTCACTAGTTGTGTGACCTTGGGCAAGTCACTTAATCCCAATTGCCTCATCCTGGGTCATCTCCAGTCATCCTGATGAATATCTGGTCACTGGATACAGATGGCTCTGGAGGAGAAGTGAGGCTGGTGACCTGGACTGCCCTTCCTCACTCAAAACAAAGTCAAGTGCAAGTCATGTCATTGTTTCTCTGATGGCAGGGCCTTCCTCAGCCAAGAAGGACAAACACACAGTGTTATCTATGGCTTATGAGCTTTAATTATATATCTAATAAGCATTTATCAAATGAGGCAATGAGGTGGCATAGTGAATAGAGAACTAAACATGGAGCCAGGAAGGTCTGAGTTCAAATATAGCCTCAGATACTTACTAGCTGTGTGACCCTGAATGAGCTGCTTAATCTCCACCTTCCTCAATTTCCTCTTCTGTAAAATTAGAATAATATCATCACCAACTTCCCAGGATTTTTGTGAGGATCAAAGGAGTTAATATTTATAAAGTGCATTGTAAACCTTAGAGTAGTTTATAAATGCTACCTGTTATTAGACTAGTTACTATTATTAGGTACAAGGTACTTCATTGAATGCCAGCTAACATAGTGAGAAATAATAATAGTAACAATAATTCGTATTTATGTAAAGTATGTTATTTGTTATCTCACTTGGCCCTTACAATAGCCCTGTGAGGTAAGTACTATCATTATCCTTATTTTAGGGATGAGGAAACGGAGATAGACAGGGATTGAATGTCTTGCCCAGAGTCACACAGCTATTAAGTGTCTGATTCCAAGTTAGCACACTATCCAATACACTATGAATGAAGCTAGTATTATTATTTACTGAGCTGAAGTAAACTTTGGACTAGCTTTCCTTTTAAATACTATCTCTTTTGTTTGTCTTAAAAACTATTCTCACTTCTTATTCTTTGTTATTCCTCTTAAATTTCCTTTCTCTCTTTCTGAATCTGTTTTATGCTTTCTTCCCTGACATCTCTATATACCAACCTTATCAGGACCCCTCCAGGGCATTAGGTTTCATTATTCTGCTCAGCCTTTTCCTCTGTCTTGGAGAATGCATGAGTGTGACAGAAGAGCTGACTTCTCCAGGGTCAGTCCTGAGCTGAGGTGCAGCAGTGATCTCCTGGCATGGAGTGATTTCTAGAGGGCTGGGAAGGCCTGCTTCCTTTGTCCCCCACAACTCACCTCATACATTTCTACCTAGAATGACTGCTTTTCCATGGTTCCTTAATTCATTCCATGTTTATTCTGTGCCTACTATGTGTAGATACTGTGTTAGGGGCTGGCGATGAAGACAAAAATGATTAATGGTGTTGTCTCTGCCCTGGAGAAATTTATAGTCCGGTAGAGCTTCAATTCTTTAGTTTAAAGCTCTGATTCCTATTTAAATGCAAATATCCCTGGGAGGGCTAACAGTTTATGCGGTTCCCAGACATAACTCCTGGAGCAGAGTGACCTTTAATCTCAACAGTTCTACTACAGGGTCAGTCACGTGGTAGACTCCTCGAAAAGTGTTTGCTTAGTATAAATAATTTTCATATCTTTGCCTGAAAGCAGGTTTTAGGGATAAGGAAGGAGAAAACTTAAGGGTTCAGGGGCTGCGTGGGGATCATTCTGTATAAAATGGTTACAGAACGGGAAAGTTATGGGGTTCTGAACACAAATGTTATCTATTTCACATCTTCTTTGCATTTGATGAATTATTTTTTCAATGAGCAAAAATCAATTTTCTCTTCCTCTGACCACCATTGGGGGAAAAGAAAAACAAAATCTTTGTAAGAAATATTCATAAACAAGCAAAACAATTTTTTTGCACTGGCCATATCCCAAAAGATCTCATTTTGAACCCTGAGTCCTTTGGAAGGTCTTTCTGAGTGTTTCTCCCTTCTATTACATTTTTCAGCTCTTCATTTAGTTTTTGAGGATGACTAAGTAATCAGGGAGTGGCCCTTTTAATGAGCCAAAGAAAAAAATAAGTAAATCAAATTGGGAGGGAAAGAGAAACTGTTACTATTGATAATCACTCTAAGCCAGCCATTAAGTGGAGCTTGGGCAGGGACCTATTGTTGTCCAACCTATGGGCTTCAGAGTGCACTGGGTTTAAGGTTTTGGGAACAACAAAGAAGGAAGGAAGGAAGGAAGGAAGCAAAGGAGGGAGGGAGGAAGGATGTCAAGCCAGTAAATCCTAAAGGAAGGGGAGAGGGTGACAGAAGGGAGAGGATGAACTGGGTTATCCAGCTAGCTGGGTCCCCACTCAGGCAGGTAGGTCTGCTCACAGGTTTGTCCTTCATTTTTGAAGAAGACTATGACATCAGAGAAATGGTGACATGACTTGCACTTGACTTTGTTTTGAGTGAAAGAGGGCTTTGCAAGGTCACCAGCCTCACTTTCTCCTCCTGAGTCATCTCAGAGTGTCTTCTATGAGGAATAAGAAAGATGCCATTTCATAGAAGAGTCTATGGCTTGTAAGGTATAGAAAGACTATAAAGGTGGTGGTTGGACTGGCTAGGTTATAAAGGATTTTGAATGCCAAATAGAGTATTTTGCATTTAATCCTGGAAGTGAGAGAGAGCTCTTGGAGCTTACTGAGTATGGAGGGCATCAAGTCACATGTGACAACAATAGTTCACCTTTATCTAGTGTTTTACAAAGTACTTCTTTCATAGTAATTGTAGGAAGTAGACATATGAGGTATTATTCCTATTTTATAGACACAGAAGTTGAGACACTGAGAACATAGGTAATCTATGCCTAAGATCATACAACCAGTTGATGTTGAAGACAGAATTTAAACACTGATCTCTTGAATACAAGTTCAGCTCATTTTCGATGGCTTCATTTTCTTCTGCTAAATGCCTGATATGCAGGCCTCTGTAAGAGCTGGATGTTTGATGGCATAGCCAAATGTTTTAAAATTGCCAGTTTACCAACAGATTGTATCAAAAAATTTGAGGCTCATTGAAACCCTCATTGCTTCCTTTTTCACCATAGCATGATGCAGATATGAACTTTGTAATGGATCTATCTTTATTGCATGGGTTCCCAATGCTTTTTATGGTTATTGATAATCATTTTAGTGACTAGTTGTTAAGTTGTTTTTCTGTCATTTTCAACTCTTTATGAGCTTATTTGGTATGTTTTGGGGGAAGTTATTTTATTTTTTAATTAATTTATTTACTTTTAGTATATAACATTCAGTTTTAAATTTTAATTAAAATGAGTTTTAAATTTTCTCCCCTTCCCTCCCCTCCCCAAGATGGCATGCAATCTGATATAGGCTCTACATATGCATTCATGTTGAACTTTTTCACATTACTTATGTTGTAAAGAAACATTATAGCCAATAGAATGAGCCACATGAAAGAAGAAACAAAACAAAACACAAAAGGGAACAAATGGTATTCTTTGATCTACATTCAGATTCCATAATTCTTTCTGTGGATATGGATAGTATTTTCCATCATGAGCCTTTTGGAGGTATCTTCGAACTTTGCATTGCTGATAAGAGCCAAGTCTACCAAAGTTAGTCATTGCACAAAGTGGCTATAACTGCGTACAGTGTTCTCCTGGTTCTGCTCCCCTCATTCAGCATTGGTTCACATAAGTTTTTCTAGATTTTTCTGAAGTCCATATGCTCATCATTTCTTATAGCACAATAGTATTCCATTACATACATATACCGCAACTTGTTCAACCATTCCCCAATCAATGGACATCCCCTCAATTTCCAATTCTTTGCAACCACAAAAAGATCTGCTATAAATATTTTTGTACAAGGGAGGGGGGCTTTTCCTATTTTTATGATCTCTTTGAGATACAGTCCTAGAAGTGGTATTGCTGGGTCAGAGAGTATGCACATTTTTATAGCCCTTTGGACATAGTCCCAAGTTGTTCTCCAAAATGATTGGACTGCACCAACAATGCATTAGTTTCATTTGGTATTTTATTGGCAAAGACACTGGAGTGGTTTGCCATTTCCTTCTGCAGCTCATTTTACAAATGAGGAAACTGAAGCAAACAGGGTTAAGTAACTTGTCCAGGGTCACACAGCTAGTATGTGTCTGGGGTCAGATTTGAACTCAGAAAGATTGGTCTTCCTAATTTCATACTCATAGTGTAGTGTAAAGAGCATTAGATTTGGAGACAAAGGGCTTTGGTTGTAATTCAGGATCTACCTGCTAATTCCTTGACCTTGAGCAAATCATCTTACCTCTTCCAATTTGTTTCCTGATCTATAAAGTGAAGGAGTTGGACCAAATGACATCTAATGGTTCTCTAGCACTAAATCCTATGCCTAAGACATCTTTTCCAACATAATAGAGGACTATCAGCCCCCAAAAGATCTTGAAAGTATTTAAAGAAAGCCAAGTTGATCTATGTCTTGTATACGTTATTTTTTTCTAGGCCATTTGCCCACAAAGCTCAAATCATCATTACCACTAATATTATTATGCCAGTTTTTAAACATTTGATATTCCTATTCTTTGCCAGTCTGTTATGAACACTGCTCTAGGAAGGAATGCTTTTCTTAGCCAATAATTTTTGGAAAACATGCAAGTGACTGATGGAGTATTTTATTGGGTAGTAAAGTAGTAATGAACACAGCCATGATTTGAATCCCAACGGTGACTTCAAATCTAGTTTTCTTTATGCTGGATCACTTTTCTTCTCAATTAATAGCATGGAGTTCTGCATTCAGTGTTTGTAGGAGAGGGATGATGTTCATACCTTAGTTAATAATGGATTTCAAAATAATCAGAGGATGGTGGTGGTAAGAAAAAGACATGGATAATAATACTGGAGGATTGGATATGGGTGAAGGTAAGATATTCATATCCAATGCTTGGCTGTGAAGTTTAAATACTGGCACCTAGGGAAACCTCAGTCATGTCCCTACCCCCACAGTTATTAGGGGTAAGTGTAGAGGAAAATGAGGAGAATAGTGCCAATTGCTACATCATAGACCAAGACCCTGGCCATGGTGCTGACACAGCTTATAGTTGATCCTGATATAGGGCTGCAGCCAAATTTCACAGTTATTTTTGCTGAGAGCTGCTTTGGCAGCAAGGTGGCTTTAACTATCATGAATCTCACTTAAATACATAGTTTTGGGTAAGTTGGTTGTAAGGATATTTTTACATGAATGATCCTGGTCAGGTCCTGGTCATTGGTCTAGGGTAATTATATCTTATCTCCTGGGTGCCCTGAAGTAGAGGGCTCCCTTTCTTATCCTAAGCAGAGTGCCTGTATTGTTGTTGTGGGATGGAGAGAACCATGGGATTTGTGGGGCAGGAATTATCTGATCCTAGTCTAGTTAGCCCTTTAGGATTTTTGTAGCCTAGACAAAAATGTAGAAGTTGGTTTTCAGGTCACTCTATTCTTAAAACTTTTCTATAATATAGCATTCTGAGTCCCTACCTTTGTCTATCATTATAAAGAGTAAAGTGATGATGGGGAGACATTTGCCATCCTGGGTACATATATTTTCATCTTTTTTGTCAGGCATGATCTTTTGCATCTCTACCTTCTTTTACCAGGATATCTTTATCTGTTCTTCAAGAAAAAGGTGGTTCTTGATTACATTTTTTCACATTGAGTTTGTTCAACTAACTGGCATCTGGTTCAGGAAGCTGTGATTGAGATATGCATGGGATGTGTCGCACTATTTATTGAGCTGCTCTCTAGTCAGAGACAGAAAGAGCAGTTCATCATGTAGGAAAACATTTCTTCTACGAAAACGTGCAAGGCATTTGTTTGTTCACTGAGCTGCCATGAGCATACTTTGTGCATCAGTGGAAAGAAATAATTTGGGGCCCAAATAAGATGACTAGGAGGAAGTAGCATCTAAAGATGTGGCTTGAGGACAGAGAGCACAAGTGAGAACTATAATCTCGCAGGCAATTTGGTGGGCAGGCATTTTAATGGAAATTATCCAAATCCAAATGAATGGCATAAAATGTAAAACCTTCTATTTGTGAAATTCTCTTTAACATAATTGTTTCTTGACTCCCAATTTTTCCTGTGGCCTCTTTCAATATTAATAAAATCTCCATGTTACCAAGTCATTGTGACATCCATAATCAGAAACCCCCAACCTTCCTTGTTGGCTTTGCTGGCACACCTGTAATTACCTCTCAGCAATATCTGTCTAATTTGAATTGTAAACCCATGGGGGCAAGAGCTGTGCCTAATTATACATTTTGCAGAGCACCTCTAATAGGCTTACAGAATTTCAAACTGATGTCCTGCCCTGCTATTCCCCATCAGCCCCAACCTTAGCTTCTTTGCCTGGTATATAATACTCAACACTACATCCTACAGCTAGACATGCTTCAGAATCAGGGGTCAAGGAGCAAGAGCAGGCCCAGATGACCTCAAATAAATCTTCCAGCTCTAAGGAGTCTATGAATTCAGTATTTATCACTAGATCTTAGGATCAAACATTTGGATCTGTAAAGGACCTGAGAAGTCATTGAGACCACTACTCTCATTGGTCAATGTGGAAACTAAGATCCTGACCTATACAATTAGTAAGTATCTGCGACAGTATTTAAAGTCAGGTGTTCCTAACTCTCAGCACATTGCCCTATCCAGATGAAGGCTATTATAAAATCATCTCTTTGGAATTGTTTTTTGGGGAAAAGTATTATAAATACTTGCCATTATCACTGTGCCTTAGCTTTTTGCCAACTTTGGCTTATATAGCTGTAGAAACCTGTACCTTAACTTTTATGTCCTTGAAAATATATGGGAATTGAATACATCATTGGATACCCATCATTGGATACCGAATTTGCTGCTCCAAACTCTGAAAAATAAGAGCCATCCTATATGGTGTGCCTACGCTGCGACTAGTCTCTTCTCTTTCTTTCTTTGCTCGTGCCTAGGAAATTATAGATAACATGCATCAGAATGAGGGAATAAACATTATCTGGTGCCTTCTGTGTTACAGGCACTGTGCTAAGCGCTGTAAAACTATCTCATTTGATCCTCAGAACAATCCTATGAGGGAGATGCTCTCATTATCACCATTTTGCAGGTAAGAAAACTGAGTTAAATAAAAGTTATGTGAACACATATCTAGTAAGCGTCTGACGCTAAATTTGAACTCAAGTCTTCTTGACTCTATGCCCAGTGCTCTGTCTACTGTGCCTTTCAGCTACCTCTCAAAACCTTCATCTGAATGGAGTTCAGTAGGACATACTTTTTCAAGATCTTCAAATTAGTATGAAATGCTCTATCTTAAAATATTGTCACATGTACCATCAGCTAAAACAAATGTTTGAAAGGATCAAGAACAGATGCAAAAAGTAAGTAGACTTGGAACCTATGGGTACATGGCATAGCGGAAAGGGCTGGGCATCATATGGTTTCTGGGCTTAACTGGATAAGCAATCAGTGCAGATAATTCAGAATATTTTTGGCTAGTATCATTCACTTTGGCTATCTACATGGTCTAAATTAACCATAAAATCACAAACTGTTCCCTTCAGCTTGTACTGTGCAGCCATGACCTTAACAAATGATGGGCTTCAGGGCAGCTGGGGACTGAGGTTTGGGTCAGTGCAGATTTCATTCTTCCCACTTGGCATCATTATGGTCTCGGCTCCCATCCCTGGCATGGTGCTAAGATGGCACATACAGCCTTCATCAGAGTCTGCATATCACTCATTTAGCATTTAGAAAACACAGTGAATAATAATTATCAGTCAAATAGCTTGAAAGTGAAAATGACCTAGTAATCTGAGTAAATATGCATTATACTGCCACATTATATTGTGTAAATATTGTGGAGACATATGAAATGTAGGAACAAGTAGAATTCTAATTTTTATAGGACTGTATGAGACCAGTGCTCTCCTGGCCCTCACATAGAGTTTTTGGATGCAGCTAGTAAACATTTTGACCTGACAGTTACTAAAGCCCCTTGGTCACTTGTTTACTTACATATTCTTTGATGGGACAGGATAGTACTTTGACTCTTTAAATCCCAAATCTAACTCTAGATACATAGGGGATATATGGAGTAATGATGATGATATGATGGTGGAAGTTCATTTATTATAAACTAGCATTGGCAGTTACTTTCATGTTTATTACTTTCCTACTGCAGGCTTTTATGGCAGCGTTTTCTTTCTTTTTTGGTAGGAGATGTTAGAAGACATAGAAGATTCCTAGTTCCTAGTGAATCAAGTGGGGATAATATCAATATGGCAGAAAATTCATGGATTACCTGCTGTCATGAACTGTGGATATTAGATAAACTAAATTCCAGACAAATTCATTAGCAAATTCCTGAATTTTATACTTCCATTTTCCTTCATCGGAAGCCCCACTGACTAGAGGGCATGAATGTAGTATTTATAGGAGTGATAAGTTTGTAGGATGATAAAGAGAAAGGCTAAATGACTAAGTATAATTTTGATGATCTATAATAAGATATTTAATTGCTTTGATTCATTGAAAGATTTCCTGACAATGATAAGGTAATAGAAACAGAATGTACAGATTTCCATTCATGGGATGGATATATACCTTAATCAAGGTGACTTGATAGGATCAAATTTATTAGTCCATACCTAGGGTGTGTAGGAAAACAGGTAACCTGATGGAGCTGACAAGTGGTCAAGCTATTTTGGAAAACAGTTTAGAACTAGACTAAAGAAATAACTGCAATGCCCTTTGATTCAGTGATAGTACTACTAAGCCTTTGGCCTAATGAGATCAAAGAATGAAGAAAAGGAATCATATTTGCAAAAGTACTTTTTATACCTACTGTAATTTTGTACTTATGTGTATTTATTGTTTTTCTTTTTGTTGTAACAAGGCACTGGAAACTAAGCAGGGGTAACCAACAATTGAGGTATACCCAAATAAATTGTGATATGTTAATAAAATAAAATATTATTGTACTATATGAAATTATGAAAGAGATGGATTTAGGGAAATCTGGGGAGACCTGTATGAACTAATACAGAAGATAAGAGGAAGTGATAAGAGGGACCAAGAGAACAATATTTACAGTAACAATAACATGGTAAAGACAGTTCTAAAAGGTTTGAGAATACTGACCAAAACAGGATCCCACAGGACTAGTGATCGTCAAGAGGTGATGGCCTGGAAGTACAGAATGAGCAATACATTTTTGGATACAGCCAATGCTTTAATTTGTTTTACTCAGTTGTGTCTATCTGATTTAAGAGTTTTGACTTTGGTTCCTTCTTCTTCTGCCTTCCCTTCCTTTTTACTTAAGTATAAGTCATGTCATTATTTCTCTGATGGCATGGTCTTCTTTGGCAATGAAGGAAGAACACACACACACTGTCCTTCCTCTCTCCCTTCCTTTTTCATCCTTCCCTTCTCCCTCCACCTTTACTTTTCTCCTTCCCTCCCTCCCTCCCTCTTTCCTTCTTTCCTTCCCTCTTTCCTCCCTCCTCCCTTCTTCCTCCACTTCCCTCCCTCCCTCCCTCTCTCCCTCCCTCCCTTCCTTCCTTCCTTCCTTCCTTCCTTCCTTCCTTCCTTCCTTCCTTCCTTCCTTCCTTCCTTCCTTCCTTCCTTTCCTCCCTCCTTTCCTCCTTTCTTTTCTTCATAGGACTTTAATAGATAAGGATAGCTTGGGAGAACACATCAAGTGAAGAAATTAATGAAAGGCACAAAAGGAAATAAAAATGTAGTTGTTTATGGCATAGTCAGTAGTCCTGTTTGGTTGGAGTGCAAAATATGTCTAGAAAAATAGTGTGAGATGAAACTGGAAGGATTGGTTGATGGTATACTGTCAAGAGCCTTGAATGCCAACTGAGGAGTTAAAACAATTCTATAGACTCTATTTTTCAGTCTAGGTGTGACATGACATGATTGGAGCTGCGCTTCAGGAGAATTAAATTGTCAGCAGTTCATAGTATGGATTGGAATAGGAACGAAGTAGAAACATCGGGAAGCTATTGTTGTCATGTAGACAAAATCTCACAAGAGTTAACCTGATCAAAGATGACAGGGATGGGAATGGAAAAAGGGACAAGTGCAAGAAGCACTGTAGACCTAACTAATTAAAAAGAATGGAGAATAGAGAGCAAAGGATGATTCAAGGGTGTCTCACCTGAGTAATAGAAAGCGTTGTGACATTAACAGAAATAGGAAAGTGAGAAGGAAGAGTTGGTTTAGGGACAAAGACATAAAGTTTGGTTTTGGTCCCATTGACCTTCTTTTTTGTCCTTTTAAGAGCCTTATGTAAAAATAGTATTTATTTTTAATATTTAAAAAATTTTGAGTTCCAAATTTTCTCCTTCCTTCTAGCCCCTCCCACAACAATTGAGAAGGCAAGCATGTGATGTTAATTATACATATGAAATCATGCAAAACCTTATTAGTCCTCTCTCTCTCTCTCTCTCTCTCTCTCTCTGTCTGTCTCTTGCACGTGTAAATGCTCACACACACACACACACACACACACATACCCACTATAGGAAAAACAAAGTGAAAAAAATGCACTACAAATTTGCACTAAGAGTTCATCAATTCTCTCTCTGGAGTTGGATGGCATTTTTCATCCTGGGTCATTCAGAATTGTCCTGTATCATAGAAAATTTAACAAAACATGAAGGACAAAAAATGTTGAGCAACAGTGAAGGCCTCGCTGAAATCAGTCATTTAACATTCCTGGGCCTCAACTTCTTCATATGAAAAATGAAAAGACTGTGCTAGAAAATCCTATCCTATGATTGGGTCCTTAAAGATGATCTAATCCAACTCCCTCATTTTACAGATAAATAAACTGAGATCTAAAGATATGAAGTAATGCCCAAGGTCACACAAATCAAGATTCCAACCTAGGGCCTCTGATTTAGAATCTAGTCTTTTTTACAGTAAATCACCATATCTAGTCTGTTGCTTTCTTTCAAATATTAGTGAACCCTAAGGAGGCAGCATGGCATAATGAAGCGAGCACTGGATGTAGAGTCTAGAGAAACTTTGGTTCAAAATTCTATTCTCCTCCTTACTATCTTGTGATCTTGGGTAAGTAGTCATATAGCCTCTCTGAATCTCAGTTTCTTCATCTGTAAAATAGAGATAAGAATGCTTGTACCTACTTCACTTTTCCTGTGAAGATCAAGAGAAATAAATGGTTTATTTTGTAAACTTTATATTGCTGTGCTGTACACATTAACTACTGCAAGTGCTTGCTTCCCACAAGAGAACATTCTCTTCTGACTTTTTTCTTTATTTCAATCAGACCTGTGAGGAAACCCCCCTCTACTAATGCCTATTAGTTCCTGCTATGCAGTTTATCTTGGACCTTTGGGGCACTGAGAGTGCCCCCCCCAGCCAGTATGTGTCAGAGGTCTGTCTCAGACTCAAGATTTCTTGACTCAGGCTGGCTATCTGTCTACTATGTCTCACTGACTTTAATCAAACTTTCAAATAAAAAAGCAAAAAACATAGAAATGTTAGATCCAGAAGACATATTAGAGGTCATTTAGTCTCAGCCCTTCATTTCATGATAAAGAAATTCAAGAGGTGAAGGGTACTTACTTGACTATTAGTTAGACAGAGCTGACTTTCTCCACCAACCACATTTCATTCCTAACAGAAAGTATTTTTTTTTTTTGCCATGTCATCTCATTCACATTCATATTGTATTCATACTTTTTTTCTCATTGTTTTGTATTCGTAATTTACCTCTCTATTTTTCAAGTCAAGTCAAAAAGCACTTATTCAGTACCTACTGTATACCAGGCACTGTGCTAGCTTTGGACAAAGAGAGGCAATAAAACCACAGTAGCAACAAAAAAAAATGGTGCCTGATATCAAAGAGCTCAAAGTCTAATGAGCAAACAACTGGGTTCAAATTATTGATAACTGTAGGGGGAAGGCATTATAATTTCCACTATTCTGTCTCTCACAGAGTCAGTTAACTACAGTGCTTTGTACATAGAAAGTGCCCAGTAAATGTTGAGTAAATGAATGTAAGCTAGGAACTTCAGACCCCTGAAAAAACCACTACTGGGAAGGTGAATCAATGGGTTTAGGAATCTAAGGAGGAAAGTTGTATCTGTAGTGTTTGTAGGAATAAAAGGAATCTTCTGAGAAAAAGAGAAACCTACTGTGGATCTCACTAAGGATAGTAGGAAGGTGGGATGTGGAGAGTTTCAGTTCCAAAATTAAACAAGTGAACTTACCTCCACTTTGTATAATGTGGCCATCCTTTTCTCTTTCCAGCAATGGACTGCCCCCATCACTCTGTCCTGATCTCTGTAAGTAAATATATCTATGGGGCTTTGTGTTCTATTAATGATACAATAGCCAAGGATGTCCTAATGCTGTCAGTCGATTTACCTGGTGTCAAGTACTTGTATCTATTTGCTATAAAAGTAAAAGTGTCCTATAGACAATAATTAGATAAACATAATTTGAGCATAAAATGAAGAAAGATAAACATAAAAAGGCAGCATGGTCTACTCACATCTCCCATATAGGGTCTAATTTCTGCTATTAACTGTGGCACGTTAAAAGTTTCTTACCTCTCTTTGCTTCAGGTTACATACGTGTAAATCTGAAAAGATTACAATTTACCTTTATTTATTTCATTGTAATGATGTGAAGAAACATGAGAGATGTGGCTCAAATGTCACAATGAATTCCGATGAACTTCTTGGCACTTTGGGCATATTAAAATATAATTATACTGAAAGAAAGAAAAATGTTATGGAGATCCAAAGGGCAAAAGAGCATTTCCAATTAATGAGATTAGGGAAAGCTTGTAGAATATAACTGCAATGAATGCAGTGAATGTGTCTTGATTATCTTTTTTATTTCCTTCAGCACTGTGGAGACATGACGCATGATCCTGGCACAAGATTAGTTTTCAAGGACCACCTTACCTAATTATGAGGAGGTTCACTATGTTTTGTCTGTCTATTTATTGACAAATTCAAGGCCCTCACTTTGGAATAGATAAAAATAAACACCAAGCTGAAATAATACATAAAAATCAGAAGATGTAGGTAATGGGAACCCATTTTCAATTTTACAGCTTTGGTAGTAGAATGGTAGAAAAGGGTCTATATATCATAGTTTTTAGAGAATTCTAGACATTGATTCAGTTGTTGGTATTCTATATGTAAGAAAGTCATTCAGCGATCAATGAATCAACATATTGTTTGAAGAACTGAACTGTATTAATCATAACATCATAACTGTAAATGAAATCAGAAGAAAAAAGAACAAGTAACTTGAAGGATGGCTCATAGATTCTCATTGGATAGAAAATAAAGGATCTGAAAGAATGGATTTTATCATGTGTACAAAGGCTACAAAGAACATCATTTCATGGGACATTTGGTCATTTCATAATGCAGTACTCATGATAAATCTTGGAAAAAAAGACCATTATGAAAATTATTGCAAATTATGCGCCAACATAACTTGGGAGGCAGCATCATTTTGTGGAGAGATTACTGAAGTAGAGTGAGAGGACCTGGGCTCAAATTTCACTTCTTAGGCTTACTAACTTTATGATCTTAGAACAAGTCACCCAAGCCCCATGGACTTCAATTTCCTTATATTTAAAATGAATAGATTGGAGCAGGAGATCCCTGAAGACTCTTGTATTATGAAGAATTTGATGATTTCTCATTTTGGACACAGTTGTATGCCAAGCATGATTTCCCCCTATTTTTCTCATACTCAGATAATGAGATAAACCTACTTTGTGAAGGGAAATCTCTCCTGTGTGCCCTTGATGCCATCCCCACACATCTCCTTTGGATTTTTCTTCATTAGTTATCTTCTCTCTCTTTTCTTCAGTCTTTCCCTCTTTATTGCCTTCTTTCCTTCTGCCTACAGGCACATTGTCTTCAAAACTTTATTTGACTTTGCTATCCTTTCAAGGTATTTCCTCTGTGTAATGCCTCCCTTGCTCTGCCAAGTAGTGTAGTTTAAACTGGCTAACTATACTTTATCACTACTGCTAAAGATTTTCTCTCCAAAGAATCCTAGTGGCCTACCTTTCAAGTCAAGTTCTTATTGCCCATGGCAGCATTTGTTCCGTGATTCCATTAGCTAGAAGTGATTGGCATCAGGAAGAGTTGGATTTGAATCCACCCTCTATCATATGTGATTATATGATCTTGGGCAATTCACTTCATCTCTCTAAGTTTCGGTCTCTTAATTTGTAGAATAAAGATGGAGTGATGGGTGGAGATAGGATGGAAGCATAGTTGGAAGAAGTATAGACTAATTTGCCCAATATACCCCTCCAAAATATCTAGAAAATGCTCCAGATCAAATCTTGATCAGGAAATCCAAGAAAAAAATCTCCGTGAGTCAATTTTTCTAGGCCATGTTGGCAGAGGGAGATAGACAGAGGAGTCTGTGGACATAAAGGATAGGGTCTACCCAGAAGCCATGTGAAGCATCCTGGAACCTGGGACTGAAAAATGAGAGGGGCCATATCCTAGGTCAAGAAGAGGTCCTGGGTCCATACTAGGGAACAGGGGTCTGGGGCCAGATGAAGAATCAGCTGCCAACTTTCAAATTTACCATTTACCACTCAGTTTCTGGGGCATAGATCTCGTGCAGTTTGAAGAGAAGACCTGTGTCCATGAGTGGCATTCTAGAGTTGGGAGTAGTTGCATGTACTGAGCTAATAACAAACTCATAAATGAAGAGTAGACATGTGGTTCTGGTTTGGATTGGACTGGGATCTCAACCTCTAGAATCCAATCCAATCTGAAACTGGCAATTAAATAGCTGGGGAAGGAATCCCAGAACAAAGGATAGTCTCTAATTCCGTTGCTCTGAACATGTAGAGCTTCCCACCTGACTGATAGTGACTGAATCTACTGGCACTTCCAACTCTGGGCAAGCCCAAGGAATTGTTGCTTAGACAAAAGGTTGCTGAGCTCAGACTAGGAGAATGGTGATTAGACTTTGTTCTAGATTATAACACTTTGGAAATGCCAAAAACTTTTAGGTTATCAGACTGGGCTGTCTCCAAGATCAGAGAATAATACAAAACTCAGTTCCCCCAAAAGAGGAGCAAAAGGATCTATGAAGACAAAAATTCAAGTCAGACATTCCCCTCCAGAAGTGTGCAGAGTCTAGCCCCAACATATAAAAATCAAGGAGTGGACTGGAAGAATGTACAAACAAACAAAAATTTCACCATAAAGAGCTACTATGGTAATAGGGGTTTGTAACACACACATATGAAAGAAGAGAATGACCAAAATATATATAAGCAAATCCAAAAAGAAAAAAGCAACTCATGTACAAGGCCAAACAGAATTCCTGGAAAGAAATGAAAAGTTTGAAAAAAGGAGCTAAAACTGTTTTTAAAAGCCAAATGAGAGTATTAGGGGAAAAAAGGAAAATATATAAAAAGTTATGGAAAAAAGGTTTGGAATGGGAAATAACAGTTCAAAACATGAGGTACAAAACTTTACCCATGGGGAAAAAACTTCCTAAAATTAGAATTGACCAAGTAGAAGCTAATAATTCTATGGGACAACAAGGAATGCTAAAATATTTTTTTAAATGGGAAAAAGTAGAAGAAAATATAAGATGTCTTATAGTAAAAGCAATTGACCTGGAAAAAAGATTAAGGAGAGATAACTTAATTTGATTCCTTAGAAGTCATGATAAAAAAAAAAGAACCTCCACACCATATTTTAAGACCACTTAAAGGAAAATGTCAAGATCTCATAGAATCAGAGGGCAAAGTAAGAAAAGAAAGAATACATCAGTAACCTCTCACATTAGGACTCCTAGGAATTTTATAGACGAAATCCAAAGCTTCCAGGTCAAAGGAAAAGAAAGAATTCAAGTACTAAACCCCAGTGAGGCTTATATGTAATTTAGCAGCCACCACTGTACAGGAATGGAAAAGTTGGAATATGATATTCTAGAAGGAAAAAGATCTAGACATATAACCAAGAAAAACTCACCTAGCAAAAGTAAGTTTAACCTGACAGGGGAGAAATTGGATTTTTAATGAAATAGAGGACTTCTAAGCATTCCTCATAAAAAGAGCAGAGCTCAGCAGAACCTTTGAAATACAGGAGTTAAGAGAAGCAAAAAAACAAAACAAAACAAAAAAACAAACCCAAAGCAAAACAAAACAAAACAATTCAAAACAATAAAAAGCCAAACATGAGTGAATAATTATATGAGATCAAATAAGATTAATCTGTTTATTGACATTTTTTTTTTATTTAGCTTTTAACATTCATTTCCACAAAATTTTGGGTTACAAATTTTCTCCCCTTTTATCCCCTCCCCCCCCAAACGCCAAGCATTCTAATTGCCCCTATGACCAATCTGCTCTCTCTTCTATCATCCCTCTCTGCCCTTGTCTCTGTCTTCTCTTTTGTCCTGTAGGGCCAGATAGCTTTCTATATCCCTTTACCTGTATTTCTTATTTCCTAGTGGTAAGAACATTACAGTTGATCCTAACACTTTGAGTTCCAACTTCTTTAGCTCCCTCCCTCTCCACCCCTTCCCTTTGGAAGGCAAGCAATTCAATATAGGCCAAATCTGTGTAGTTTTGCAAATGACTTCCATAATAGTTGTGTTGTATAGGACTAACTATATTTCCCTCCATCCTATCCTGTCCCCCATTACTTCTATTCTCTTTTGATCCTATCCCTCCCCATGAGTGTTGACCTCAAATTGCACTCTCCTCCCCATGCCCTCCCTTCTATCATCCCCCCCCACTCTGCTTATCCCCTTATCCTCCACTTTCCTGTATTGTAAGATAGGTTTTCATACCAAAATGAGTAGGCATTTTATTCTTTCCTTTAGTGGAATGTGATGAGAGTAGACTTCATGTTTTTCTCTCACCTCCCCTCTTTATCCCTCCACTAATAAGTCTTTTGCTTGCCTCTTTTATGAGAGATATTTTGCCCCATTCAATTCTCCCTTTCTCCTCCCAATATCTTTCTCTCTCACTGCTTGATTTCATTTTTTTTAAGATATGATCCCATCCTCTTCAATTCACTCTGTGCACTCTGTCTCTATGTATGTGTGCGTGTGTGCATGTGTGTGTGTGTAATCCCACCCAGTACCCAGATACTGAAATGTTTCAAGAGTTACAAATATTGTCTTTCCATGTAGGAATGTAAACAGTTCAACTTTAGTAAGTCCCTTATGACTTCTCTTTGCTGTTCACCTTTTCATGGTTCTCTTCATTCTTGTGTTTGGAAGTCAAATTTTCTTTTCAGCTCTGGTCTTTTCATCAAGAATGCTTGAAAATCCTCTATTTCATTGAAAGACCAATTTTTCCCCTGAAGTATTATACTCAGTTTTGCTGGGTAGGTGATTCTTGGTTTTAGTCCTAGTTCCTTTGACTTCTGGAATATCCTATTCCATGCCCTTCGATCCCTTAATGTAGAAGCTGCTAGATCTTGTGTTATCCTGATTGTATTTCCACAATACTTGAATTGTTTCTTTCTAGCTGCTTGCAATATTTTCTTTTTCACCTGGGAGTTCTGGAATTTGGCCACAATGTTCCTAGGAGTTTCTCTTTTTGGATCTCTTTCATGCGGTGTTCTGTGGATTCTTTGAATATTTATTTTGCCCTCTGGTTCTAGAATCTCAGGGCAGTTTTCATTGATAATTTCATGAAAGATGATGTCTAGGCTCTTCTTTTGATCATGGCTTTCAGGTAGGCCCATAATTTTTAAATTGTCTCTCCTGGATCTATTTTCAAGGTCAGTTGTTTTTCCAATGAGATATTTCACATTATCTTCCATTTTTCCATTCCTCTGGCTTTGTTCTGTGATTTCTTGCTTTCTCATAAAGTCCTTAGCCTCCATCTGTGCCATTCTAATTTTGAAAGAACTATTTTCTTCAGTGAGCTTTTGAATCTCCTTTTCCATTTGGCTAATTCTGCTTTTGAAAGCATTCTTCTCCTCATTGGCTTTTTGAACCTCTTTTGCCAGTTGAGTTAGGCTAGTTTTCAAGGTGTTAATTTCTTCAACATTTTTTTGGTTCTCCTTTAGCAGGGAGCTGATCTGCTTTTCATGCTTCTCTTTCATCCCTCTCATTTCTCTTCCCAGTTTTTCCTCCACCTGTCTAACTTGATTTTCAAAATTCTTTTTGAGCTCTTCCATGGCCTGAGCCCATTGGGTGGGCTGAGATACAGAAGCCTTGATTTCTGTGTCTTTGCCTGATGGTAAGCATTGTTCTTCCTCATCAGAAAGGAAGGGAGGAAATGCCTGTTCACCAAGAAAGTAACCTTCTATAGTCTTATTTCTTTTCCCTTTTCTGGGCATTTTCCCAGCCAGTGACTTGACCTCTGAATATTTTCCTCACACCCACCTCACCTCCTGATCCTCCCAGCCAGTGTTTGGGGTCTGAGATTCAAATGCTGCTTCCAGCCTCAGGGCTTTGGGCGGGGGCAGGGCTGCTATTCAGTGTGAGATTAAATTCAGATGCTCAGGTGAGGGCAGGGCTGCCTCTCAGGCTCAGTTCCCTCAGGGAGTTTATGCACAGACCTTCAACAATGGATCCAGGCTCCTGCGTGCTTGGAGAGCCCTGGTCTGCCGCTGCCCCTCAGCTTCTGTCTCCCGAGGGGGCCCGAGCCATGGGGGCACCCCACTCCTCCCTCGACCCGCCAAAGGGACTCTCTCACCGACCCCCGTCACCTGTGGGTGGAGGTACTTGTGCGGCCGCTGGAGATCCCGTCCCTGAAGCCCGCTCGGATCTGTTCCTCTTGGTGCCGCGGCCACGGCAGGGCTGTACTCAGCTCCCAGTCCGGGCGCCCAGTCCGCAGCACGAAGGACCTTTTACGAGAGGTTTGCAGGTCTCTCCGGAACAGAAATCTCCCTCGCTCCAATGTTCTGTGGCCTCTGGGTGCAGAATTCGCCGTGAGTTACTTCTTTGTAGTTGTTCTATGGGTTGTGGGTTCGGAGCTATGTGTATGTGCGTCTTTCTACTACGCCATCTTGGCTCCGCCCCGATTAATCTGTTTATGTTCTAATATGACATGTCTCCCTAAAGAACTCTATCATTATCAGGGGTCATGGAGAGAGTCCAATTGGAGACTCTGGAGGTGGTTCTGCTATTTTTAAAAATGATCTTAAAAGAAGAATAGAAAGAGAGGTTAAGAGGGATACACTGGATGGCAGGGAGAGGGAGAAGAAGCATGGGGAAAACTATCTCACATATTCGAAGTATGTAAGAAGTATATACAATAAGGAAGAACGAGTAGGAGGGTAGTAAGTAACAACTTGAGCATCATTGTTATTTGAGCTAGTCAAAGGAGGGAAGAATACAAACACAGTTGAGTAGGGAAATACATTTTCATTCACAGTGAAATGGGAAGGAAAGCGGAGAAGAGAAAGGGGAGAGGAAAAGATAAGAAGGGAGCTATCCTGAAGTCAGCTTATTTCAGCAAGAAAGTCAATAAGATATTAATAAGGAAATCATAGCAATATATCACAAAGACCATATAATATGACCCAGCTGGATTTATACCAGGAATAGAGGCAGGTTTTATTCAATATTAAAAAAACCCACAAAGATAGTTTACCATATTAGGGGCAAGAACAACAAAAATCATCAGCATTTCTGTATCTTGCCAACAAAATTCATCAAGAAGAATTAAAAAGAAAAATTCCATTTGAAATTAATAAGAGTGCAAAACACTTAGGGATCTACCTGTCAAAATACATAAAGTAACTATATGAACACTTACAGAGTAACCTTTACACAAATAATTTTGTTGTTGTTTAATCATGCTTGACTCTTTGTGACCCCATTTGGGATTTTCTTAGAAAAGATATTGGAGTGATTTGTCATTTCCTTCTCCAACTCATTTTCAGATTAGGAAACTGAGGCAAGCAGGGTAAAGTGATTTACTAAAGGTCACTCAGCTAGTAAGTGTCTGAGGTCAGATTTGAACTCATAAACCTGTATTACTTATGGGTAGGTCAAACCAATATAATAAAAATGATAATAGTACCTAAATTAACTTACTTATTCAGCATCATTTCAATCAAATTATTAAAGGAGAATTAGAAAATTCAGAGAATTAGAAAAAATATTAACAAAAATCACCTGGGGAATAAAAGGTCAAGGATACAAAGGGAATTAGTGAAGAAAAATTTAGAAGACATGGAGCCGAGCAGTACCAATCTGAAGCTTTACTATGAAGTAGTAATCATCAAAACAATTTGGTGCTGGTTAAGAAACAGAGATGCTGGTCATTAGAAGAGATTTGGTATGCAATATATGGAAACAAATGTACATAGTAACCTTTTTGTTAAAACTTAATCATCCTGACTATTAGGACAAGAACTCAATTTTTAACAAAAAGTATTGGGAAAACTAGGTAGTAATTTGTCAGAAACTAGATGTAGATCAGCAACTTACATCATATGCCAATGCAAACTCCAAATAGATACATGACTTAGATATAAAGGGAGGCATGATAAGTACATTAGAGGAACAAGGAAGAAATAATTTGTCAGATCTATGGGGTTGCAGGAGGTTAAATGGAAAATTATGATTGTATAAAATCAAAAAGGATTTTTTTTTGCATAAACAAAACCAATGCAGCTAAAATTTATTTTAAAAATAAAATGATAGTAACCTGAAAGGCTTCTAAGGTGCTACAGTAAAAATAGCATAAGTAACTTCATTTTGTTTTGTAACAACCATTTAGTAAAGTCAAACTTCACCTGATTTTAGAGATTGCACAAGTCTACTTCCTCTTCCCATTGGTACCTAACCACAAAACTACTTCTCTATCCTTCACCTGAATGTTTCCCAATCCCCTCTCTACCAATAAGAAATCAGGTGGCTTACTCCTCACATCCTGTTTATCACTCCTTCCAACTTGTATATTAAGTGTATAGAAACCAGGATTCAGTGCCCTTTGTGCTACCAAAACTTTTGGGTCCAATTTGTTTCTGCAACTACATGCCTTGCTGCATAAATCACTTGTCTTGATGAAACTCAGTTTCTTTATTTCAGTGTAACAAAGGCCAATCCAAACTCCAAATCTGTGATCCATGATCCTGAAATCTCCCATACCATTCTCTTTGGACCTGCCACATATAAGTACCATACTTTAACTTATATTTATTGATGTATGTGTCTTATTTCTTGTTTGGATTGTAAGTTCCTTGAAATATCCAGTTTCAACCTTATATTCTCAGGATTTAGGAAAGCTAGTAATATTAGTAAATATTTATTGAATGGAATTCTTGAAAAGATGCCTTCAGGACCTTCTGGCATTGAGAAAGGCTAACAATGAGAACATTTGTAACTATAGCATTGGGCTAAAATAAAGGATAGTGGCTTGGAGATACTCTCATTATAAAAAATTTTTCATTGTAATGTTATTTGTTACAATTGGATTTGGTCTATAGCTCAGACAAAGAAAGAGCTTTGACCTTCTTTGAACAAAGGTGCCATATTAATTCAGTGTGCTATTATTACTATTCTGAGAGGCTGACTGGCTGGCTACCTGTCTGTCCTGGTCCTAAGAGAGGCTCTTTCTATGTTAGATCACAGAAGCACAATCAAGAGTTCCTTTGAAAAGCTGAAGACTATTTAGAAGGATTCCTAAATATTAACAGGTGACATATCTTCAAGTCAAAGTGTTTTCCCACTCCTTGCCATTTGACCTATTCTACCTTTTGTTTAGGACAATATTTTTGATAAACATATTTCAAAAACTGTGTTTCTACAGCATAAAGCAAATACTTAGTAATCATCCAGTTAATTTTATCAATGCAGATAGCCAAAAGGGATTAGTCGAGGTCTCATGTCTACTATGGATGTGGGCAAGGGTACCATAGATTCATATGCAACATTTACTTATTAAGGTTCTCCCTCCTCCATTTCTAACTGGACGTGGGATTTTATTAGTACTGGGAACTCCTAGTGAGGAAAATCCCTCTCCCAATGAGATCATGTTCTCATGTGCAACATACATTATTAGAGAACTATATGGGGGTACTGAGAGGTTAAAATAACTAGTGTTGCAGGGCTTAAATGAAAAGAAAGGTATCAAATTGGCTTCTTAGTCAAACACCCTTTATTAAAAACCTTCCTTACGATTACAATATCAACTTGTTTCTTCTTAATTTAAAAAATAAAGAAGTCAGAGTTTAATCTTTGTGGCAGAGGTCACAAATTAAAGCAGGAAGAGACCATAAAGACTTAGACCAGTCTCCCTTTTTTTGCCATTTGATAATTTAATTTTTATTTTATTTTTTTTCCTCAATGGCATGTAAACAAAAATTTTCAATATTTATAATTTAAAATTTTGAATTTCAAATTATCTCTCCCTCCCCTTCCCCCTACTTGTGAAGGCAAGCAATTTGACATAGATTTTACACATGTAGTCATATAAAACATTTCCATATTAGCCATGTTGCAAAAGAAAACATATAACAGAAAAAAAAATCTAAGAATAACAAGGAAAACTTTTTAAAAAGTATGCTTCAATCTGCATTCATATGCTATTGGTTCTTTCTCTGGAGGTAGAAAGCATTTTTCATCATAAGTCCTTTGGGAACTATTTTAGATCATTGTATTATTGAGAATCACTAAATCATGAATAGCTGATCATCATACAATATTACTATTACTGTGTATAATGTTCTCTTGATTCTGCTCATTTTACTTTGGATCAGTTCATGTAAGTCTTTCCAGGTTTTTCTGAAAGCAACCTGCTCACAATTTCACATAGCACAATAGTATTCCAATATAATCATATACCATAATTTGTTCAGACATTTCCCAATGAATGGGCATCCCCTCAATTTCCAATCTTTGCTACCAGAAATGGAGATGCTAGAGATATTTTTGTACATAGAAGTCCATTTCCTTCTTTTTTAAAAAATCTCTTTGGGATACAGATGTAATAATGGTATTACTGAGTCACAGAGTATACACAGTTTTATGGCCCTTTGGCCATAGTTTCAAATTGCTCCCCAGAATTGTTGCATTAGTTCACAACTCTATCACTGTGTCCCTATTGTACATTAGTGTCCCTATTTTTCCACAGTCCCTCCAACATTTTCTTTTCTGTCATATTAGTTAATCTGATAGGAATGAGGTGTTTCAGTTTGTATTTCTTTAATTAACAGTGAGTAAGAGCATGTTTCATATGAGTATAACTAGCCTTTATTTGTGCCTATTCATATCCTTTGATCATTTCTCAATTGGGGAATAACTTGTATTCTTATAAATCTGACTCAGTTCTCCATATATTTGAGAAATAAGGCCTTTGTCAGAGAAATTTGCTGTAAATCTGTGTCCCCCCCCCCCACTCAGTTTCCTGCTTCCCTTCTAATCTCGACTGCATTGGTTTTGTTTGTGCAAAATATTTTTTATTTTGATGCAATGAAATAAGTCATCTTACATCTTTTAATGTTATCTTTTCTCCTCTCTCCATAGATTTGATAGGCAAAACATCCCATACTCCCCGAATTTGCTAATAATATCATCTTCTATGTCTAAATCATGTACCTATTTTCACCTTTTCTCATTATACAGTGTGAAATCTTGTTCTAAACACTTTCTGTCAAATTTCTTTCCAATTTACCTAGCAATTTTTGTCCAATATTGTTTTCTTGTCCCCAACTCTTGGATTTTTGTGTCTATTAGACATCAGATTATTATGGTCATTTACTACTGTGTGTGGTATAGCTAATCTATTCCACTGATACACCAGTCTCTTTGTTACCTAGTCCCAGATTGTTTTGATGATTACTGCTTTGTAATAAAGTTTGAGATATGACAAGCCGTCGTCTATCACTTTTTTTCATCAATACCCTTGAAATTTTGTCTTTCCAGATGAATTTTGTTATGAATTTTTAGTAATTTGATTGATATGGCACTGAATAAGTAAATTAATTTAGATAGAATTATCATTTTTATTATATTGGCTTGGCCTACCCACGAGCAATTCGTATTTCTCCAATTTTTTAGATCTGTCTTTTTTTGTGTGAGAAGTGTTTCCATAATTGTGTTTCTATAAGTGCCTAGGTTTGTTTTGGCAGGTAGTCTGTCAAGTATTTTATATTGTTTACAATGATTGTAAATGCATTTTCTCTTTTTGTCTCTCCCTAATGGATTTTGTTAGAAACATGTAGGAATGCTGACAATTTATGTGAGTTTATTTTATATTTTGCAATTTTACTGCAGTTGTTAATTATTTTGACTAGTTTTTCAGTTGATTCTCTAGTATACCATTACATCATCTACAAAGAGTTTTGCTTTCTCATTGCCTATTCTAATTTCTTCAGTTTCTTTTTCTTGTCCTATTGCTACAGCTAGATTACTAAAACAATACTGAATTACAATTGTGATAATGGGCATCCTTGTTATACTCCTGACGCTATTGGGAAGAATTTTAGTTTGTCCCTAAAACTATACAGAGAGTTTCAGATAGATACTACTTTTTATTTTAAGGAAAATTCATTTATTCCTAAGCTTTCTAATGTTTTTTTAATAGGAATGAATATTGTATTTTGTTAAAAAGTTTTTTCTGTATCTACTGAGATAATCATAGGATTTTAAAAATTATGTTATTGATATGGTCAATTTTACTGATAATTTTCCTAATATTGAACCAGCTCTGCATTCAATGTAGGTAGTCTCTGTGATATATTATAATCTTTTTGTTATATCATTTAAAATTTTTGTATCAATGTTCATTAGGGAAATTCTTTTATAGTTTTCTTTCTCTGTTTTTGCTCTTCCTGGTTTAGGCATCAGAACTATATTTGTGATGTAAAAGGAATTTGGTGGGACTCCTTCTTTGCCTATTTCCACAAGTGGTTTATATAGTATTGAAATTGATTATTCTTTTAATGTTTGGTAGAATTTGCTTATGAATCCATCTGGTCCTGGGATTTTTTTCTTAGGGAGCTTATTCATGGCTTGTTCAATTTTTTTTAGACAGGGTTATTTAAGTATTCTATTTCCTCTTCTGTTTATCTAGGCAATTTATATTTTTATAAATATTCATTCATTTCACTTAGATTGCCAGATTTATTGGCATGCAGTTATACAAAATAGCACCTAATAATTCCTTTAATTTCGTCTTCATTGGTGGGAAATTCCCTCTTTTCATTTTTGATACTGGATAATTTGGTTTTCTTCTTTCATTTTTTAAAATCAAATTTACCAATGGTTTATTTATATTTTTTTTAAAATAAAGCCAGCTCCTAGTTTTATTTTTTAGTTCAACAATTTTCTTACTTTCAATTTTATTCATTTCTGCTTTGATTTAGGATTTCTGATTTGGTGTTTAATTGGCTATTTTAAATTTCTTCTTTTTCTAAATTTTTTAGTTGAATGCCCAATTCACTGATCTGTTCTTTCTCTATTTTATTGATGTAAGTATTCAGAGATATAAATTTTCTTGTAAGCATTGCTTTTGCTGCATCCCATAAATTTGGGGATGTTGTCTCTTTGCTGTCATTCTCTTTAATGAAATTAGTGATTGTTTCTATGATTCGTTCTTTGATTCACTTATTCTTTAGAATTAGATTACTTAGTTCCAATTAATTTTAATGTATGTCTGTATACCTCTTTATTTAAATGTAATTTTTATTGAATTATGTTCTGAAATGATTAATTTAATATTTCTTCTTTTTGTTCTGAGGTTTTCATGCCCTAATACATGGCCAAATTTTCTGAAGGTGCTGTGTACAGCTGAAAAAAAGGCATATTTCTTTCAATTCCCATTCATTTTTCTTTAGAGGTTTATCTTATCTAACTTTTGCTCTGTGTCTCTCTGTTTCAATTGTGGTGAGGAGGCAGGCAGTGAGGGTGGCCTACAGTTTTTTAAGAGTTTATCTGTGAAGGGGGAATATAGAAGAATATTTTTAATGGATGACAGGATCACAATAAGACTATTTAGGACAGGGCATCAGTATCTCAGGTACTGGACAAAAATCTGAAGACAGTGTATCATTTAATAACTACATAAATAAAAGGATACTTAGCCAGGGTAGGTATGTGGGACAAAGTTCCATAAGAGGATTCTACCTAGGGAAGATGTGTGTAGTTGAAACAATGTAGTGGAAAGAGCTGGTGTCAGAGGACATAGGTTCGAATTCTACCTCTGGCCCTTACTGTATGTGACCTTGGGTAACTCAAACTCCTTGGTTTTTTCATCCATAAAATGATATGATTAGACTAGATTAGCCTCTGAGGTCCCTTCTAGCTGTATATTAATAATATATACTAATTGTATTATATTAATAATAATTTGATCCTAAGATCCAAGTGATCAGCTCAGCATGAATATTGGTTGTTTCAGATTCCATTTCTATATTAAAACTATTGATTTAGCTTAGTGCTATAGGTGACTTCACTTGTCATGGTTTCCTAGACTGTCTTCTTGAATTTCCATGGCTGAAAAGCTCATCCTCTGTTGCCCAACCAGAGATATATGGGAACTAGCTTGAATTGGTTCCCTCAGACCCAATTGTTAAATTTTCATTGTGAACATTTACATCTCAGAAATTGACAAAAGCTACAAATCAAGTTTTGGTTTATCCTTTTATTGTCTAGATTAAAGAAAATGATAGAAAAAATGTTAATGATGTAGATTAAATTTGTATGACTTGCACAAATTTTCCCTCCTCAACTAGTTGTTAATCATTTTGTCAACATATCCCTGTGCTCAAACCCACTGGGTGTAAGCCTCTTTGAACGTACCTAGTCTGGTCCTTGGCTAAGAGATATACACTCCACCATGGAGCTGGTTCTCAAAGTCTTTCCAGCTTAAGAGGACATGCCAGACCACCTTCGTGATTGGCAAAGTCTTCAAGAATTCAGTCATTTCCAATTGTGAAGGACTGGGGATCTCAACCTCCTGAGAAAGGACTGATAGAGTCTGAATGTAGATTGAAGTATACTATTTTTCTTTTTCTACGTTTAATATTTTTTGGGGGTCTATGCTTCCTTTCACAACATGACTAATATGGAAATGTTTTGCATGATTGCACACATATAACCTACATCAAATTGCTCACCCTCTCAGGAAGGAGGGAAGGCAAGGGGAAAGGAATTTGGAAGTCAAAATTTTTAAAAATGAATGTTAAAAATTGTTGAACATGTAATTGGGAAAAAATAAAAAACAATAAAAAGAAATCCGCTAAAAAAATAATTCATTTATCTCCAAACCAAAATTAGGCAACAGAGTAGGATGTTAATGAAATATTGAGACCATACCCTGGATAAAAGTCTGTTCACTGTCCATTCTAGACCATTATGTGTTTAGCTATAGTGAGTGATCTTCTAAAAAAAGAAAAAAGGGAAAAATGGCTTCCTATTCCACTCCTCCTCACCCTTATCTGTCTCCATACTATATTACTTCATTATTGGTACAGTTCCAGAGAATATGTGCGAATTTTAACCCACAAATCTCTTAAGACTCTACTCTTTTTAAATATTCAGGAGAGGGCTTCTGACAGTGAGGGGATGGAAAGCAAAGGAGAGGGAACCAAAAGGAAGAAAAGGGAGTCAGATATGTTACATTAACTGGCAAAAAGACAAACAGGTTGAAACTTCCAACTGACTAATTCTTTGGCAGAATCTCATTGGTTAAAACCAGTCTACCATTTCAAAAACTAACACTCCATCCACAATTTCCCCGAACCTCAATTACTTCTGTAACAAGTTATGTTTTTCATCTTCTTCCCCTATTTTAAAAGTTATTTGGAGAAAATGTCCCTTTTATTCCGGTGAAAGGAAAACCCCACCCCATTTTATATGGTGTGATGATACTAGTCCAAATGCAATCAGTTTCTGGAAATGGCAAGTGAGACACTTGCTGCCATGGTGATTGTTAATAGTTCTGACTCAGATGTAGTGTTGCTATGGTAACTACATCTGAAGCCCTTAGGACTTGATGCTGGCTTTTTTTTTTTAGCAGTAAAAAGCTCCAGAGAATCATTTTTACTAGTTCCTTGTTGTACTGCAGTGACGAAGCTTTTAAGGCTGTTTTATTATTTGCTAGATGAAAGATGGTCCTGCTCCTGTACTGATGATATGTTGTTCTGCATTATAAATGTACCTGTATGCCTCACAATAGCAAATGCATTATCTTCCCATTAATGAATTCTAATTCTCTGATTTTAATGGTATCTATTATCACCACACTCTCCAGGATGTCTTAAAGAGTGTTTAATATATTTCAATGTAAAGAAACCAAAAGGCAAAGAGAGTCATGAGCAAAGATCTTGGAAATGTAGGCATTGTGTGGGCACATACCTATAGTGTCTGGCATATAATGCAACCTTAGTAAGTGTTTGTTGATTGACTGAATGTTTAGAGAATGATCTTAGTGGGGGCAGGCTTGGATTTTGAAGTTCCCAGCTGACTAAGCCCCTTAGTTTGCCATAACTCTGAACTGCTGTGGTTGTTTTTCCTTTTTAAATTGTGGAAGCATGTCTTCCTTTGTTCTTCTGGGACCTTTTCTAGATTTCTTTCATTGTAGGGTCTTGACCACATTAACTTTAATCTAGCAGGTTTCACTGGTGTCAAGAAAACTGAGAAGTAGGCCAAGTTTAAGTCCAATTTCCCTTTCCCTTCAGGACTTTTTCCTGCCAGGTTCCTCATTGCCCCAGATTTGACCTACTCATATTACTATCCATCTGAGTTTATGGCTACCAGGCTTCATTTATCCTGCTCCCTGTCCTTCAGCGGATTCCTTTTTTATGCACTTTGAGGTGCCAATCCATTCTAAGGTAATCAAGAAGGCTAGGAACAATATGGGTACTGCCAATGTAGTGTGATGTGAAAGATTTAATCCCTAGATTAACTTGATTATTTCTGTTGAGGGCATCCTCCTCCTCCCAGTCACCCAGATTATAATCTTGGAGCCATCCTTGACTCTTAATTCCCTGTCCTACTCCCCTATAGTGATCTAAATTAACAAGCATGTATTAATCATCTACTCACATACATTCCCAAAGTGGGCAATACTACCCTCTGCGGAGCTCTGAAATGATCCAGGGGGATGGTAGTAACCTTGAGTACAACTGAGAGGTGGTGAAATAAAAATAAGGGGTGGTGGAAGCATAGGGAAAGAAGAGAAGAAAATGTATGTGTTCCATTTGTTGTGTAACACAGTTAAAATCATAGTGATTACATTATTTTCCAAATAAACACACAAAATGCAAGTTGTAACCAATCAGTGGTCATCTGCCAACAGGTCTTAACAAGCAAGTGTTGGCAGGTAAGTGTATTACATATTGTTGGGGAGTCCACTACACATCAGTAGCAATATGTGTATGTGATGACTTGCTTACAATATGATACTATAAAGTTACATGATGCAATATTGCATTACAAAAATTTAAATGCAGGAAAAACCCTACAAATTTACAATAAATTATTAAATTTAAGATGTGTCATTTAAAAAATATTTTTTGCAATGATGCATATTTCAAAAAAAAAGTTTAAGGGTTAAAGAAAGTAGATTTTCAGGGAGGTGCTGAGCAACTTTTTAAAAAAGGGGGTGGTAGGCCAAATAAGTTTGGGAACCTCTGATTCCCTCTCCTACTTCCCTAAAGCAATCTAAATTAACAAGCATGTATTAATCACCTATACTGTTTTCTGGCTACTTTTTTAGGCGCTAGGAATACAAAGACAAAAATTAAAAATTCTGCACCTCAAGGAGCTTATATTCTGCCAGCTTGATATCCAATCAGTTTTCCAAATATTATTAATCCTACCACCACAATATCTTTCCTATCTATCCCATTCTCTCCCCTTACACAACCACAAACCTAACTCAAGTTCTTAATGAAACTTAGCAGGATTATTGTAATAGTCTCCTAATCAATATCTCTTTTTCCAGTCTCCCCACAACAATCCATCTTTCATACAACTTCAGATATGATCTTGCTCATGCACAGGTCTGATCATGTCACTTCCCTGCTCAAAAAACTTTTAGTGGCTCCCTTTTGCCTATCAGGGGACAGGTAGGTGGTGCAGTGGATAGAGCTCTAGGGATGGAGTCAGGAAGACCTGAGTTCAAATCTTTCCTCAGATACTTTCTACCTATGTAACCCTGGGCAAGTCTTTTTGCCTCAGTCTTCTCATCTGTAAAATGATCTGGAGAAGGAAATGGCAAACCACTCTAGAATCTTTGCCAAGAAAACTCCAAATGGGGTCAGGAAGAGTTAGACATGACTGAAACGACTGAACAACAACATTGCCTATGAGATAAAATACAAGCTTCTTAGCCTGGCATTTAAGCCCCCTCACATTCAAGCTACTGCTTGCCACTTTGGTCTTATTTCATACTGCTCCTCTCTCACTCCTAGCATTCACATATGATTGCCTAGTTTGCACCCTCTGGTTCAGCTGATGTGTTACCTCCTCCATGAACACTTCCTTGGCCCCGCAATTATTTGGGCTCTTCCATTTCTGGATTTGTCTCATGATACACACACACACCCACACCCACACCCACACACATACACATACACACACTCAGTGTCATCTCACTCCTCACTCTCCCTCACCCTATGCAACCAATCCATTGCCTCATCCTATTTCTACCTTACAATACCTCTGCTCCTATTATCTCTGCCGCTACAGCTACCACCCCAGTTTAGACCTTCGCTGTCTTGTCTACACTCCTCCGATAGCCTTCTAACTGGTACCCTTTCCTCAAAGCTCTCTCCATTCTCTCCCCTGTGCAGGTGCCAAAGTGATTTCATGAAAGCACATATTTGACCTTTTCACTTCCTTAACTGATAACCTCCAGTGGTTACTTACTGCCTGTAAGATCAAATATAAATCCCTCTGTTTGGCATCTAAAGCTCTCTAGGCTAAACCCATCCAACTTGTCTAGCCTAATTACACCGTGGTTCCTTCCACACACTCTGTGGCCTCACCACCAAAATTACCTCCATGTTGTTCCTTGAATGCAAAGTTCTATCCCCCATCTCTGGGCCTTTGAATTGGCGGTTCCTCAGACCCTCTCCACCTCTACTTAGGTCTCTTGGGGATGGGGACACAGAACATATGTGCAGATAACTATAATGGCAAACGTTTGTGTAGCACTTAGAAGTTTGCGGAATGCTTTACAAATATCCCATTTTGCTGTCTCAACAACCCTAGTAGGTCAGTGCTGCTGTTATTTCCATTTCACAGATGAAACAGAAAGACAGCAGTGAAGTGGCTTGACCAGGGTAACACAGGCAAGCTAGTATCTGAGGCTAGATTTGAACTCTGAATTTCTTGACTCATAAATCCAATATTCTTTCCATTTCACCATTTCACTGCTTCATAAACAAGGAAAAACAAAGTACAAACCAAATAATATGGAATAATTTCCAGAGAGAGAGAGTGTGTTAATTGAGGATCAAGAGAGACTTCTTGTAGGAGGTGGAAGCTAAATTCTCCAAGTAGTGGAGGTGGAAGATAGAGTTCACTCCAGAGATGGAGGATCTGAGTATATAATGATTAGTTAACAAGCCAGTTTGACTCAAATGGAAAGAATATGAAAGGGTTAGGGTTATCTGCACTAAATATGAAATAAATCTGCAATAAACTCCTGAAAATAGTAGGTACTTAATAAATGCTTATTGACTGACTGGAAATAAGAAATTTACATGTGTTGGAAAAGGAAAGGGACAGCAATGTTTGAAGGAGAGTAAAACACTCCTGAGTCAGAGAAAGACAAAAAAAGAGGAAAGACAAGTGAAAAGCAAGTGAAAAGCAAAATGTTAATGGAGAATGAAAGCAAAAGGAGCAGGATACTAAAATGTGTGGTTTAATATAGGATTGGGCAGCTAGGTGGCATAGTGGATAGAGTGCCAGGCCTAGAGTCAAATGTAGCCTCAGATACTTACTAGCTGTATGACCCTGGGCAAGTCATTTAACCATGTTTGTCTCAGTTCCTCATCTGTGAAATGAGCTGAAGGTAATGATAAATCACTCTAGTACCTTTGCCAAGAAGTCAGAAAGAATTGTATGTGACTGAAATGACTGAGCAAATATATTTCGCACATGTACACATCTCTCTTTATATATGTATATATGTGTGTGTGTGTATATATGAAAGTTTAGGAATTAAATCTCTAGCTTTTAAATTATCTTTGTAAAGAATGGTTTCCCAATACCATATAGCTAGGACCATAGGGTTTGGGCTAGAAGGGACTTTAGAAGTAATTTAGTCCAAATCCCTAATTTTGCAGATGAGGAAACTGAGTCTTTGAGAGGCTAAGTTGCCCCTTGCATGTAGTAAGTGACAGAGCTAGAATTTGGACCCAGGTTCTCTGATTCCAAATCTAATTCTTCAGGCAAAGTGGCAATCAGATTTGCTGAGGCCAAACTGGCCACCATCTTTTTCAGTTCCTAGAATTCAGTTTTCTTAGGTTTTTAGGATTCATACACTTTTAATCAATTAATTAATTGAACACTTCCTTTTTTAAAAATTAATTTGTTTTCAGTTTTCTATAATCACTACCATAAGTCTTAGATTTTCTCCCCCTTCCTTCCCTGAGATGGTATGCAATCTTATATGGGTTCTACACATTCATTCTTATTAAACACATTTTCACATTATTCATGTTGCATAGAGGAATAAAATGAATGGGAGAAACCATTAGAAAAAAACCAAAACAAAACATAACACAAGAGAAAATATTCTGCTTCATTCTGTGTTCTGATTCCATAGTTCTTTCTTCATCAAAATGGATGCCATTTTTCCTCAAGAGTCTTTTAGAAATGTTTTAGGTCCTTGCATTGAGGTGAAGTGCTAGGTCTACTAGAAACAGCCCTCGCACAGTATGGCTGTTAACTGTGTATAACGTTCTCCTGGTTCTGCTCATTTCACTGAACATCACTTCATATAAATCCTTCCAGATCTCTCTGAAGTCTTCCTGTTCATCATTTCTTGTAGCACAAAAGTATTCCATTACATTCATATAGCACAACTTGTTCAGCCATTCCCCAATTGATGGGCATCCCCTCAATTTCCAGTTCTTTGCCACCGAAACAGAGCTACTATAAATATTTTTTGTACATGTGGGAAATTCTTTCTGTCCCTATCTTAAGCATCATTTCTTTGTATTTTTCTTCATTCATTTATGGAGCACCTAATGTATGTCAGGAATTGTGTTATTTTCTCAGGAGCCATAAAAAGAAATAAAACATGGTCCCTATTTCCAGACACGTTCTACTCTAGTAACTCTAGCACTTGGCACCATAACTGGGACATAAGCACTTAATGTTCATTGACTTGACTCCCATGCACCCTTATCCACTGTTCCACCATACTGACTTTTCTTTGATTTTCAATTTGTCAAAAATTGGATATAATGGAAAGAGAATTTCATAGGAATTCTAATTTGAGCTCAGCCATACCTGTGTGAACTTGTGACCTATATGACATATCAGCTATATGACCTTGGAGAAGTTATTTAATCCTTCTTGATATGTAAAAGGAAGAATTTGGACCAGAGGATTTCTCAATTCCTTTCCAACTTTAAAATTTGTGATTCTGTGATAAAACTACAGACACTTTGGTTAACTCCTCTACAGATAAGATTTAATGAATTCCATATTCCAATTTTGAAAAGCCTGCACAAGAAAAAGGGAGTGACTTATGTATATGTATTAGCCATGCAGACCCATTGAGTGGAACTCAAGGATTTTTCCAAATCGACATAATAAATGCCGTCTCTTCCCCCCACCCTAGAGAATTGGAATTCAGGATGACGAGACCTTTATTACTTAGAGCATGTTATCCAGGATGCAAAGACTAGGGTGTTGGATCAAACTTGGCTTTTTTGCTTATCACATGTTCCACCTTGTCGCAACTGTTCTCTGCCAAGAATAAAATTCTGAACTTTACAGCCATTGTATACCTCTTGCAAATACAACACACAGAACAAACATATCTGGTTTTCACCTCTGTTGCATTGAATTGAAGCTGTTTGGCAGTGACTGACTGGATTACTGGTTCTCTATTGTCCCATCATCTAGTGCTGCCTTAATTTTGTGCCCTCCCCATAATGAATCACATGTTAAAGCCAATTGTCTTATGTGTGATAGAAGACTTAAAGGAGAATTGAATTAATGTCTTCTAATATTTGAAGGTGGTTACATTGGAGAGGGATTATATTTATTTGACTTGGCCCCAGACTTGGTAGAATTAGAAACACTGTGTTCACATTGCATCCAGGCAGATTTTGGCTCAATTTTCAGCCTTTTCCTGATCTAGGTATCTCAGTAAATAAAGCAATGGTTCTATTGTTGAGAAGACCTGAGTTCAAATCCAACCTCAGATACTTCTGAGTTATGTGACTCTAAGCATTGTCTGCCTCACTTTCCTCAGCTCTAAGATGAGGATAACACCTACTTCCCAGGGTAATTGTTAGTATAAAATGACATGATCTTCATCAAGTATTTAGTACAGTGCCTGAACATAGAAGGTTCTTAGTACACACATGTTCCCTGACCTCTCCCAACTACTAGTGCCTATTCCCAATTTGCCTGTTTATTTGTATGTATTTTGCAAATACTTCATATTTGTATCTGTATCAGTATCGATATATCTATTTCTATCTCTGTCTCAACGTTTATCTCTAATCTCTGTCCCTCATTTCTTTCTCTATCTCTATCTCTCTTTGTCTCTGTGTGTGTCTCTGTCTTTCTGTCTCTCTGTCTCCCTTTTCTCTCTCTGTCTCTCTGTCTCTATCTTCCTCCCCGATTGCCCCTCTGTTGTATCCCTTAAGAGAATGTAAGTTCCTTGGGGGCATTTTCTGTTTACATTTTATCTTTGCATTTCCTACACCTAGCACAATACTTGGCACATAGAAAGATCTTACTACAATTCTTGTAGCTTAATATAGAAAGAACTTCCTAACACTTACAACAGTTCAGTGCTACACAAAGGAATAAGCTTCTTTGGAGTGTTGTGAATTCTCTTACACTGTAGAAACTGAAGCAGCAGTTGGAGCACCACTTCTTAGGATGTTGCAGAGGGACGTGTGTTTTAGGTGGGGGGTGGAATTAAATGACTTCTACGGGTCCTTCCAATTCTGAGATTCTAGGACTCCACTTTAGAGGATTATGTATCTTTACAAAATGGACAACCCAATTACACAGAATGGACATACACTAGCTTTGAAGATGGTTCTTTATTGGTTTTTCTGCTCTCCTTTCTTGGTCCAGGGTTCTTGCCCACCACACTTGCAAACATATTATCTCTCATCCCTAAGCTTCTTCAAACTATTTTTTCTTTATAACTCTTCTCTTGTCTCCCAGCTCCCTGGCCCCTTTCCTCAGTCCTTGATACTCAGGTGGATAGGATGATGGTGACAATTGACTTTTTAAGCTGCATCAGTTAGAAGAGACAGAGCAGAGTAGAAAGAGGATTGTGAGATAGTCAAGAACAGAGACTGGCTTTTGGAGGCTTTTCTTTGAATTACTATTGCTTAGCACAGTTCCTGACATATAGTAGGTGCTTAGCAAATGCTAATCAATTTGACTTGAATGTTACTTGAGGTGGAAGAGACAACCATAAAGAAGACAGAAATATTCCATTTATTTCTTTTTTATTTTCTGTACCTATGGAAACAATCTTTGACCTGGGAACCTTGAACAGAAGAGGTTAATAGGGAATTGAAACTCAAGATAAGTGGGGAGTTAGTAAGTGAGCACTTCTTGTTCAGTTATTTTTCAGTCATGTTTGATTCATCGTAACCCTGTTTGGGATTTTCCTTGACAACAGCACTGGCTTGGTTTGCCAATTCCTTCTTGAGCTTATTTTAGGATGAGGAACTGAGGCAAATGGGGTTAAGTGACTTGCCCAGAGTCACACAGCTAGTAAGTGTCTGAAGGCTAGATTTGTACTCAGAGAGATGAATCTTCCTGCCTTCAGACCTGGCACTCTATCCACTGTGTCATCTGGCTGCCCTACCTGCCTTCAAAGAATTAAAACCATTTAGTCCAGCAGAGTAATAACTAGTGTGGGACAAAAAGAGTTTTTCCTACACCTTACTTTGTGGCACCTTGGAAACGCAGGATATACCAGTCTGCCCAAGTGTCTGTATTCAATCAAAGGAACAAGGAAAAAGCAACTTAGTGACCAGTATGGGGCCAGTTTTCGGATAAGTCATATAGGTGACTTGAAATGTATACTTGTGAGAAAATCCCCCTCATCAATCTTTGGATCTGACTGACTTTCTAGTCAGCAAAATCTAGATCTTTGGTTTAAGTGTTTCTAAGCATCAGGTAGTGGTGGTCTGGCTTTCCAAACACACAAGGCTAGGTTCAAACAATGCTAATAAATTTTTCTCACAATTCCCATAATTGAAAAAAGTTTTCTCACAAGAAAGAAATTGAACTAGACCCATAACTGTATAGAAAGGGAACTGAGCTAGATCCAGAATTGAATCACAAGATGGATACAGTGTTTCACTTAATTCCCACAATTCCCACAAGAGGACTCACAAATATCTCAGCATCCTCTAATACTGGACAAAATGTAACAGTAATTATATATCCTCATGCACACACATATGCATATATTCAAAGTTTTACATTTGAATTTTAAAAATCAAATTGCAAGCATTGGATAGGGGAGTGTTGTGAAATAACAATTCATGGGGAAAATATCCAGGGGTTTCAGTGGATTACACAAGTTTAACAAGATCCAACATTATGCTATCACAGCTAAAAAAAAAGGGTTATTGTGAATGTAGTCTAATAAAGACAGAGTATACAAGATAGGGAAGGTGATACATCTACTCTGCTCAGAAATATTTAGAAATATACAATGGAGTGTTGGATTCAGTTCTAGATGCCATCTTTTAGGAAGGACATTGACTGGCTGCAGCATGTCTGAGGAAGGAAAGAAGAAAGGAAGGAAACAAGATTTTATTTAGTGCCTACCATGTATCAAGCATTGTATTAAGTACTTTATAAATATTATTTCACTTGATCCTCACAAAACCCTGGGAGGTAAGTGCTATTATGACCCCCATTTTACAGCTGAGGAAACTGAGGTCAGGTCACACAGCTAGGGAGTGTTCAAGCCTGGATTTGAACTCAGGTCTTTCAGATTCCCAGTCACTGTGCTGCTTAGCTACCTAAAGTCATTTAACTTTTCTGAGCCTCAGTTTCCTGATCTGTAAAGTGGACTGGATGGCTTTTGAAGTTCCTCCCAGTTCTAAACCTATGATCCTATGAAAACTGATTAAAGGAACTAGTTTTGCTTGAAGTAGCCTACGACTGTCCTTCTTCCTTCCTTTATCCTTTCTGAAGCAGCTAGGAGGCACCACAGTGCATAAAACATTGACCTGGAATCAGGAAGACTATAGTTCCAGTCTAGCCTCAGACACTCACAAGGTTATGATCCTGGGCAAGTCACTTAACCTCTGCTTGCCTCAGTTTCTTCAACTGTAAAATGGGGATCCTAATAGCACCAACCTTGAAGAGATAATATTTGCAAAAGTGCTTAGCAAAATGCCTGGCATATAATGGACACTTAATAAACGCTTGTTTCATTCTTTCTTACTTTTAGTCCAGTATTCTTATAGTTTCATTTTTATTTGGGTGTCCTTAGTGCCTAGCACAGTGCTGGGAACATAGCTGGCATTTAATAAATACTTACTTGATTCACTGAAATGCTGGATACTTCAAAATTTAAGGAATGATGTGGTATAAATGGAGAGAGCACTGAACTTTGTGCCAGAAAGTCCTGGGTTCAGATCCTACCTTAGATACCTATTGGTTTTGTAGTCTTACTTGAATCTGTGCCTCAATTTCCATATCTGTAAAGAGGAGTTTGGACTTAGTGCCCTTCACCACATTCTTTCTGCTCTCAACCCATCATTCTATGTTCCTAAAGCCCCAAATATTCATATAATACACATTCCACTGAGTGTGTGACTGAACCTCAGATGGGTGCAATCTCCGTTCGTATCTCTGTAGGGAGAGAAAAGTTTGAAATGTCAAAGCTGTGCATTCTCAAAGAGAGTGCCTGCCCTTTAATAACTCTCGCCCCTGTCTCCTGAATTCCTTAGATTTACTATAAGCTATTTGAAAGAAATGTTTTCCTCTCAGCTAAATTGAACTTACCACTGAAGTGCTCTCTTGTAACAGTGTTCTTGAAAAACATTGTAAAAAAAAATACACTGGTTGAGGTTTACCATGAACCTCTGCAATTTCTTTTTTCTCTTTTCTTATTTTTCATCATTTCTGCATTCATTTTTTTACTTCACTTCAAAAAAAAATCACGTGACCGTATTTATTAAATGCCTTTGGGCACATGTACTTCTAAACATAGTCATGAGGGCCTTTCCAGCTATTCTCTATTTCTATTTCAAGGTATATGGATTTTAAGAATCTCTCATCATTGCAAATTCCTAGAACAGACTTTCTCTTGACCTCGGTAAAGCCAAGATTTGCCCACTTGCTTCAACTCATGGCCTCAGTTCTGTCCATATTCTGAGAGTAATTCTCTTTCCAGTCTCTTTCCAGTCAGGGAGCTTGATATTTTGAGGCTCTCACCTGGATCCTTTGTCTAGCTCAGGGGTGGGGAACCTGTGGCTTTGAGGTCACACGTGTTCTTCTAGATCTTCAACTGTGGCCTTTGGACTGAGTCCAATTTTTATAGAACAAATTATTTTTATCAAGGGATTTATTCTGTGAAGTTTGGATTCAGTCAAAGGGCCACAGCCTTGAGAACCTTGAGGGACACTTGTGGCCTTGAGGCACATGTTCCCCACCTCTGGTTCTAGATCCTGATTTTTGTTTAAATTTTTTGGCCTTGGTTCCTGATCCCTTGTTGCTAAGACTTTTGCCCTCTTGCCCATTGCCTCATTGATAGTCTCAGAGCTTTTCCTTTCCCAGATCCCTATCTGTTGTAGTTGATTAATCTTGATTTCATTCCTTATCTACTTGGATGAATGGTCCCATACCCATATCCCAGGAGTTTTTAATCTAAAGTCCTTGAACTCATATATACACATATATATGCACGCATACACATACACTCATATTTATGGCACATGCATGGAGTTATACACAGATACTTAGATATGTGCACAGGTATGTATACATTTATGTATATATAAATTCACAACATATATATATGTGTGTGTGTGTGGTGTGTGTGTATGTAAGTTCACAGACTCTAGGTTAGGATCTCTGGTAAAAGATCACTAAAGTCCCTTCCAACTTAAAAAATCATATGACCTTTTTATCATATATGTTGAGGCTTTCAATTCAGGATTTCAAACAATCCTCAAAGAAAGAAATCGCCTTTATGTTTCAAAAATAATCCTTTCTCCTGTATGCTTCTCCCCTTCCCCCACCAAATCTTCCCCACTGAGATTTGTACCATTTTCCCCAGGATTCAACCTTTCCTTAAGGCAGGGTTGAATGAACTAGGAAATAAAACAATTGTCTGAAAAATTCTTTCTCTTTCTCCCACTTCCAGACTCAAGGAGCAGCCTAGAGTATGTAGTTTGATGACCAAAGGAAAGATCTGGAAGTCTTTTTACATTATAGATATAATGGAGTGATGTTTGATAGATTCACACTTTAGCCCTGGGCATAGAACTAAAGCATTAACTGTGTTTATGAAAACTAGATTCAGTCTTGGGGACATCACTGAAGATTCTCTCTTTGGCTCCTACCCATAGTTTTCTTTGGAAAGACCAGAATTTGGCTCACTTCTATGTGACTACAAAAAAAGGGAAAATGTACTGGGCTCACATGTAAGCGCTCAGAATAACAATACAATATATATATTGGATGGACTTTATGAAAACACACACACACACACACACACACACACACACACTTATGCCAGATCCTATAAATAGGTACCCCTAATTCCTCCTCTGGTGGGCATCTATGACCAACTCTCCACTTCCTTCTTTCCAGTTCTCACTACCTCTTCTTTTAAAACCTACAACCAAGGATGTAGCCTAGACCAGAGGTGTAAACTATGTTGCTGGTGGGCTTTATTGTGGCTAACACCCCCAAGTACAGTCAGAATGAGATTAAAATATAATAGCGAAATATTTACAAAATAAATAAAAATATAATTTTGTTGTTCAAGTGTTTCAGTCATGTCTGACTCTTTGTGACCCTACTGAGGTTTTCTTGGCAAAGATACTGGAGTGGTTTGCCATTTCCTTCTCTAGCTCATTTTACAGATAAGTAAACTGAGGCAATTAAGATTAAGTGACTTGCTCAGGGTCACATGGCTAATAAGTATCTGAGGTGGGATTTAACTCAGGTGTTCCTGACTCTAGGCCCAGTGCTCTAACCACTGTGCGACCTATCTACCCCCAAAATACAATATACAATAAAATATAGATAATGTTAATACAGTTATCCCTTCTACACATGACTTTCCCCATCATTTCAATATATCGCTGGTAGACATAAGCAATTAAATGGGAATTTATTTTTTAGTTTTATGGAAGACATAGATGATACATGAAGGCCAACAGATGACTCAGAAAAAGTTTAGAACTCCAGAAATGCATAGATTATCTATCTATCTATCTATCTATCTATCTATCTATCTATCTATCTATCTATCTATCTAGTATTGCATAATTTCTACACATTTTTTTTTATATCATAATACTGTAATTTAGATTTCTTCTCTGGTATGAAAGAAGGGCCATAAAATATTATACAGATTTTCCATATCATAGAGGTGTCATGCTCCTAACCCCCATGACGTGGAAGGGATAACTGTTTATGCTTGGACCCTTAGGTTTAGTGACTTCTGTTGCTATCTGAGTTTGACACTACTGGTCTAGATGTGAACTAATTGTAAATGGATGAGTCATTCTCAATGTGGTATTAAAGGAGAAAAAGGAGTTCAGACTTCATCAAATAACTAAACTTATTAAAGGAATTTCATACCTCATAAAGAAGACCGAAAAAAGATTCAAGAGGTCCTTTGTATCCTTTATAGATTATTTACCTTCTGGTAAAAATGCTCATGAACAGAGAAATAGTCAAAGGGCAAAACAGAGACAGAAGGACAATATGACACTGTGGAATGAACACTGGACTGGTAGTTATGAACCCTGAGTTCAGTTGGTGGCACCTTCTCTATGACATAAAAGGGTTAAACTAGATGATATCTGAAATCTCTTTCAACGACTTGGGGGGGGCACTCGGATAAACCTCACCTGGCTGTCCCCCATGCCTGGGATGATCTCGTTCCCCATCTCTGCCTTTTGGCTTCTCTGACTTCCTTTAGGTCCCAGCCAAAACCCCACCTCCTGCAAGAAGACTTCCCCCCTCTCCCTTAATATTAGAGCCTTCCCTCTACTGCTTATTTCCAACTTATTTGGTCGATTTGCTTATTTTTAATTAGTTGTTTGCATGTTCTCCCTCCCATTATACTGTGAGTTCCTTGGGAGTAGAATCTGTTTTTATCTTTGCTTTTATTTCTAGAGTTAGCACAGTTCCTGACACACAAAAGGCATTTAAATAAATGCTTGCTGGCTTGACTCTACGGGTACCTGTGATAATATATACCCCACTTTCCCACTAAACCAGAAACTGAAGTCTAGGACCAAAAGAAAAAGAAGCACCTTAGTTTTTACATGACGTATCTCACCAGGCAGTTGTGACCTTACTAATCCCCAGAGTAACATCAAGTAAGTGCTGACATCATCAATATCGTGGGCACAAGAGCAGGTTACAGAAGGATGATATAAGCTTACTTCAGTCCCCAAAGACGTTGCAGACCCCCTAAAGCAGGGCTGTCAGCTGGATATAAACAGAACTGGTGAGTCCATGAGGTGTAACCACAAAGCATCAGGAAACATTGTAGCAACTTGTACTTGCGTTCCTGTCTTGCTCGCTCCTGACTGGTATGCACATAGGTGCTTGTTTACATATTCACTTTAAAATCTTCCATGAGCACATCTATGCCGCCTGTTAATAGCAAAGAACAAAGGAGGAGTGGGGTTAGGACAAAGGGAGTCACTTCCCTTCGGCACCTGCCGCTGCAAAGCTGACCACTTTCTAGCTGGACCTCAGCTGTGCTGAGGCATGTATTTTAATTATGACAAATGGGGTCCAGGTATTCATGTCACCAAAGTGTATGTTTTCATTTTATGCATATATGTAGATATCTACATATGTACAACATATACATATATATTTATGTAACATATTAGTAATTATAATTCAGTAAGCTATCATAAGCATGAGCTGGGTCTCTCTTCCTTGAATCCAAAATGAAAATGCTGTCCCTTATTAGAGGACAGCTAGATAGCGTAGTGGGTGAAGTGCTGTGCCTAGAGTCAGGAAAACTTATCTTTATCAGTTCAAATCCAGCCTCAGATACTTACTAACTGTGTGACCCTGGGCAAGTCACTTGACTGTGTTTGCTTTAGTTTCCTCATGTATAAAATGAACTGGAGAAGGAAACAGCAAAGCACTCCATTATCTTTGCCAAGAAAACTCCAAATGGAGTCACAAAGAGTCAGGCACAACTGAACACACCTCTGAGATCTTATCACCCAGAATACAATTTCCTATAATACGCATTTGCAGCTAATACACAATAGGCCAAGTTCCATAAATCCTTTAGAGCTAGTTTATAGCAACCAGAGGAGTGTGTATGTGTATGTGTGTGTGTTGTGTGTGTATGTGTGATGGCCATGGATTTTCCCCTTCTCAGCTGGTCCTTTTTGGTCTTTGTGCTTTCAGCAATCTGGTTTTCTGTGTTCCCTTCATTGATCTGTGGCTTTCTGACATGTAGCCAGCATTTATCAAACATGTACTATGTGCTGGGATCCCAGGCCATCTCCAGTCATCCTGATCTATATCTTGCCACTAGATCCAGATGACTCCAGAGGAGAAAGTGAGGCTGCTGACTTTGCACACTTTCCTCACTTAAATCCAATTCGCTGGCAACTCATGGCATCATCTTCCCGATGTCATGGTCTTCTTTGAGAATGGAGGACAAACAATAGCTATGTGCTAGACACCATGCTGATTGCTTTACAAATCTTATCTCATTTGAACCTCACAACAATCCTGTGAAGTAGGTGCTATTATCCTTTTTTTTACAGTTGAAGAATCCAATAGCGTGCAGTTTGCAATACTAATATTACAGCTTAGCAATGGACAACTTATCATAAATTTGTAACACTAATAAAATAAATGTCAATTTAATTAGAGTAATTAATTAAATAAGCTTAATAATATGCCTCTATTGTTAATCGTTAGCCTTATAATACTTTTTATTATATAAGTTGGACTGGAGTCGGAACACGTGGGTTTGAATCCCACCCCAACCACTCACTCAGCTGTGTGACCTGGGGCAAGTCACTTCCTTTTCTGGGCCCCTAGTATTTTTTTTGTCTGTAAAATGAAGGACTTTAGCTAATTATCTGGTCCCTTACAACTCCAAAATCTCATGTGTTTACTGTTCAGAATGTGCCCAATGCAAAATCATGAAATGCACAGTTTGTCAGGGGTGCCATGGCCTCCCCATGGTGGCCTTCCCCTCCACTCCCCTCCTCCATTTCCAAGCCTTCAAGTCTATCTTTATCCCCTGGGAAAACCTGCCCTTTGACTCCTTATTCACAGAAAATTGTGAAAGACATAACAATGTATGTATATTATTGAAATATTGTATACTTATGTATAATTATGAAATGATGTATAATTTCTCTTAGGATTTGGATCTTCTCTGCCAGATAATGAATGTCTACTTCATCTGTACAGTCCTAAGAAAGGAAAAGCACACCTCCTTGCTTGTGGCATACAGAAACTCACATATTTTGACACATTTTGTTCATTGGGCTACCTTTATACTGATAATTAGAGAGATTATACTTGGATTTCATTTCTTAGATGGAATGCTTATACGTGATTCACAAAAAATTTTTCTTTATGTTTAGTTTCTCTCTCTCTGCCTTTCAATCTTTCCACCTCTGGTTCTCACCACATACATGTATACATACACACACATCATACATACACACACATCATACACACACACATACATACATACATACCATGCATGCATATACTGGATTTTTGAAAAAAAAAATCCTACTAATTAACTAGGGCATCTCATCTATTTGATAGGGTGTCTTTTAATAATTAGATCTATCAAGCAGGGAATGGAGCTATCCTCAGGATCTGAGGAGGAGGCACAAGTCCTTATACTGCAGCATAGCATGTCAGACCAAACTGCATTTTTCTCCTCTTCGCAGGCATGCATGCCTAGGGGATCGGTGTTTACCTTGATTTAACATCTCATCAGAAGCATGACACCTAGCACAGCCCCACTGTGGTTTGAAGTAAATGAAGCATGCCGATTTCTTTAGAAGGAACTGAAACCTCTAGTCTTCAAGGCCTAGAGACGTGGGGTGAGGAGAGAAAGAGAACAAAATCTCTTGGACGACCTACAATAGACAATAAAGGAAGCAAGCATTTTTCTCACCCCCCTCATGACAATGGCCATAGATGACGTAGCTGAGGTTTGCACTCATGACGTTGGAGAGGAGGCATAACATGCCACTGGGAGGTCCTTTGAAGCTTAGATTGGGGGGTGGGGTGGGGTGGAGTTTCTGCAAGCCTTTTGAACCATAGACTGTAGAATCTCGACAGTACAGAGGAAGCCATCTTCTGAGACACACAAAGTCCACAACCTGCAGGTGTCCTTGACATAAAAGGACAAGCTGTGTCTTTCTCAGAGAAAGGAGTGGTGCAGGGAGAGATTATTTCCCATCTTTGCTAACAGACCTGATAGCTATGTCGATACAAGATATTCTAGAATAGTATTTTCTTTTTTAATTAAAAATTGTTTACTATTTTATTTTCCCCAATTATATGTGAAAACAATTTTTAACATTCATTTTTAATAATTTAAGTTCCAAATTCTCTCCCTCCCTCCCTCCCAACCTCCCCTTTAGAAGGCAAGCAATTTGATATAGGTTACACATGTGCAGTCATACAAAACATATTTCCATATTAGTCATGGTGTGAAAGAAAACACAGACAGAAAAACTCCAAGAAAAAATAAAGAAAAAGTATGCTTCAATCTGCATTCAGACTCCATCAGTAGAACAGTATTTTATTTTCCCCAGAAGTAAATATTAGAGGAATATAAGAAATAAAATGAAGGATCTATTCACCACAGAATTCGCTGGGCAGTGAAACCCAAGGACAAATCATGGAAGGGTGGGGTTACCTTCAAGCTATAAATCTGCCTTTGACAATTATTAATTAGTTAGGTGACCTTGGGCAAGTTACTTATCTACTCTGAATCTCAATTTCCTCAACTGTAAAATGATGATTATATCTATACCAACTACCTCATTGGCGGTTGTGAGCCTCCGAGATAATATATGTCAAGGTTCTGAGATGTGCCTACAAATATGGAGCTTTCGGATTTTTCTTCCACACAGCTCTGTGAACCTTTCTTGAAGCTATTTATAGATGTATTTTTTTGCCTATGTTACTTCTTGGGGGAATGCATTCCTTATGTTTATCTGTTGTGTCAAATAGTATTTTATTTATCCTTACTTCGCCTCTAAAAATTTCCATGAGTGTCTCCTAGGTCTAGCAGACCCAGGTTTAGAGCATGTCATAGCCATGCTGTATCTAACACTCAAGACTGTATGGATCAATCCATACTAGGCAATCAAACTTTTCCCTCATCGAATACCATGTCCATTTTAATTGCCCATTTTTTTCTGAATGTGGGAGTATTATTGCCAGAATTGCACATAGTAACGACGTATACCGTGAGTGCACTAAGGTCTGCAAAGCTCTTTACATAAATTGTCTCATTGGACTCACATCAGCCCCATGAGGTAAGTCCTACATGAATTATCCTCCCTTTGACAGATGAGGAATCTTAGACTCAGAAGGGCTAAAGACTTGTCCATAGTCACATGCTCATAAGTGTCAGAGTCAGGATTTGGACTCAGGTCTTCTTGACTCCAAGCCCAGCACTCTTTCCTCTCTATCACAATGCCTCTTTAGCATGGCATTGTAGGCCATTGTTTGAGCAAAAGCCTTTCTTCTTTGCTTAATCTTCCATCTTTCTTAGTTCCCATTTCCATTTTATAATTATCATGAAGTTGAAAAGTTGACTTATAACTGATGAGACCAGACCAATTTCATTTTAAATAAATAAATCCTTAAAGTGGATGTTAATATGATATAATGTCTGCCTTACTTCTTTGAATGCCAAGGTGAGAGAATTAAATGAAGCAGGGATGAATGGTGGAAATTTCCTATTCATGTAACCACAGGGAAAATAGCAGTTATAGGTTAACTAGGACATTATGTCTCCCTGGTTCCTACTACCAATAATGTTAGGGACTACAGAGCATAGAGTATTTAGGAATTTAGGTTTAGGTAAATGATTGTGGTTTCTATTCCACAGCTCTCATAGAACACCCTGTGTTCAGGGTGGCTCAGCCCTTATAGCATTCTGTACTTTGTTAAACTCCTAGATTGGAGATAAACTCTCTTTCTCTTTTTTCAGTCCAGCAACAGATCTGGTCATTAATTTCCTAGACAAAGTGGGGTTGGGGGAATTATAATGGGTTAGAAGTCTTGGCTATGGTGTTTACCAACAGCTGAGAGCTGATAAAGGAGTTCTGAAATGGTATGATCTCAGGCTGTGAAATCCTAGAAGAATTTTGTCAGCTGAGGTTGAACATCCTGCCAAAGAAATGCTTGAGATGCTTTCTGACGCTAATGAAGGAATCTTATAAAATTTGCTATATGGGAGGGTGGTCGATAAATAGAAAACGAGTTGGATTTAACCACCTGGAAGAAATGTGTCTGGTGTTCCAAAACAGTCTTTCTATCCCCAAAGTGACCGGGAATCCCCCACATAAAGAGCTGAGGTGTATAGGTTAAAATAGAAGTAAGGGTTTTAAGTATTTAAAAGTCACAGTCAAGGTACCTAGGTGGTCCAGTAGCATTGGACTTTGAGTCAGGAAGACAAGTTTAAATCATACTTCAGGCACTTATTAGGTGCGTGAACCTGTGCATGTCACTTATTCTCTCTTGGTTTCAGTTTCCTCATTTGAAAAATGGGGAAAACAATAGTACCTACTTCAAGTTAAATAACTTATGTAAAGCACTTTGCAAACCATAAGGCACTAGATAGAAATACTGGTTTTTATTAGTAAGTTAGAGCACATATGAATTGGTTCTAAGAACTAGGGATGTTTAGATTGGAAAAGAGATTGAGAAAAGATGATGAGTTCTCATTAAGCATGTGAGGAAATGTCATGTAGAAAGCAAAATACATTTGTTTTGTTTGACCACAGAGGGCAGAAGTAGTAGCAAGGGTAGAAGCTACAGAAAAGCAAATTTAGATTTGATATAAGCACAAACTTTCTAACAATTACATTAATAATAATACTACCTTAATAAGCTCCTTGAGGCCAGGGAATCTTTTGCCTCTTTGTATGTGTTTAGCACAGTGCCTGGCATACAGAAAGTTAGAACATGTTTATTGATCGATTGACTATTTCAAAGTGAAATGGGCTTCCTGCAGAGGCTGAGGGTTTCACTTAACTAGAGGCCTTCACGTAATAGCTGGATAAGCACTTGTTGGACATGATAGCGGAAGAGATTCCTGTTCAGTCCATTTTCATTAGTTAGACATGACCTGTGTCTTTCTTATTCTGAGATTTTCTAATTCTGTGAAGAAAGGATTTGTCTAATAGGAAAATGTGTAACAGGAATCTCTGAATCCCTGAATAATGAATATGATGGTCAGGCAGGATTGAGGTGATACAGGTCAATGAATGATGCCTGGGAAATGAAAGTTGAAAGCCTGAAATGGTGGCTAAATAGTGGACAGAGCAACCAACCTGAAGTCAGGAAGACTCACTTTCATGAGTTCAAATCTGACCTCAGACACTTACTAGCTGTGTGACTGTAAGCAAGTCACTTATGACTGTTTGCCTCAGTTTCCTCATTTGTAAAATGAGATAGAGAAGGAAATGGCAAACTACTCCAGCATCTTTGCCAAGAAAACCCCTAATGAGATCATGAAGAGTTGAAACTGAAACAATGAACGGGGAAAAAAGGTCAGAAAGAGCCATACATCTATCTTCAAAAAAGTTGTTCTGGAAAAGAGAAATAAAAGATTGGCCTGCATTATTGAAGCCATTGTCCTCCTGCCCCACCCCAAAAATCTTAAAGAATTAAAGGAGTAACAATTGATAGAAAAACAAAATGTTGGAAGCTTGAATTTTTATTTAGATTTTTAGAACATTTTATCATAATAAATGAACGGGGAAAAAATGAAAGTTGTGTAGGATCTGGTGTCAAAGGATTGTCAGGGTAGGTGATCTGTTGCTGAAATAAACTCTTCCTCCACCCCACCAGCTATTAGTGCTAAGGTTCTAATTCTGCATTTCCCTCCTCCCCTTGAACTTTCCTGCAGAAAGGGTAGCCCTCAGTAGCTAAAGTCTTTTCCTCTGGGCACAGGGAAAGTCTGTTTATCTTTGTTTTGAATGATTATTCAGTCTTTAACTTTAATCCGTGTGTATTTAGGAAGATTACAGACGGGAGAAGATTTTTGAAGGGAGACTATCCCAAGAAAGGTTGAGCAAGAGAGATTTATTTATCGTTTATTTACTTTAGCATTCTTTTAAAAATTTGGGGTCCCTCCCCCACCCGCTAAGAAGTAAAAATATATGTTGTAAGCGTGAAATCATGCAAAATTTATTTCCAGATTAGCCATGTTGAAAAAAAAACCAAGAGACACAAAGAAAGAAAGTGAGAAAATTGTATCTTAGTTTGCATTCAGACTTTATTAGTTCTTTCTTTGCAGGTGGATAGAATTTTCATTCTGGAATTGTCTTGGATCATTGCATTGCTGAGAATAGCTAAGTTTTTCAGTTAGTTATTGTTATGTATTACAGTTACCGTGTACAAGGTTTTCCTGGCTCTCACTTCATTTTGCATAAGTTCACATAGGTCTTTGCCATGTTTTTCTGAAACCACCTCCTTCATCATTTCCCACAGTACCATAGTACTCCATCACAATCATATGCCACAATTTATTCAGGCATTCCTCAATTGATCAACATTCCTTCAATTTCTAATTCTTTGCAACCACAAAAAGAGCTATTATAAGTATTTTTATACATATAGAACCTTTTCCTTTTTTCTTGATTTCTTTGGGATACAGATCTAGTAGTGGATTGCTGGACCAAAGAGTATGCATAATTTGATAACTTTTTAGTTATAATTCCAAATTGTGCTCCAGAATGGTTGGACCAGTTCGCTATTCCACCAACAGTTAATTAGTGTACCTGTTTTTTCTCGTTCCCCTCCAGCATTTGTCCTTTCTTATAGGTGTGAGGTGGTACCTTTACTCAAGAGTGATTTAGATAATTTTTATGACTGCAGATAGCTTTGGTTCTTTGTTCTTCCAAAAACTGCCTATTCATATCCCTTGACCATTTACCAATCGGAGAATGACTTTTGTTTTTGTAAATTTGACTCAGTTCCCTATATATTTGAGAAATGAGACCTTTATCAGAGAAACTCACTGTGAATATTTTTGATATTACTGCATTTTTTATGGTACCTTTTGGCAAAATGTAGTTTCCTTGATTATCCCTTTCAATTAGATCTGCTTTTGCTTTTCCTTTGTCTGAAATCATGATCGCTACCCCTGCCTTTTTTGCTTTACCTGAAGCATACTAAATTCTGCTCCACTCCTTTATTTTAACTGTGTATGTATCTTTGTGTGTGTGTGTCTTTCTGTTCCAAGTATGTCTTTTGAAAACAGCATATTGCTGCATTCTGGTTTCTACTCCATTCTGTTATCTGCTTCTGTTTTATGGGTGAGCCCATCCCATTCATATTCACAGTTATGATAACTGTGTATTTCCCTCCCTCTCATTTTCTTCTCTTTATTCTTTTCTCTCTCCCTTTCTCCTTCTCTCTCTCCCTCCCTCCCTCTCTCTCTCTCTCTCTCTCTCTCTCTCTCTCTCTCTCTCTCTCTCTCTCTCTCTCTCTCTCTCTCTCTCTCTCTCTCCTTTTATCCTGTCTCTCCACAGAAGTCTGTCACTTCTAAACACTGCCTCCCTTAATCCTCTCTTTTATCATTCCTCTCACCCTTTTTATCCCCTTCCTGACCTAGTTCCCTATAGGATAGGATAGTTTATTGTTTTTATTGTTTCTATATACTGTGTATGTGTGTGTGCATATGTATGTTCTTTCCTCTTTGAACTTATTCTGATGAGAGTGATGTTCAAGTATTGCCTGCCACCTCCTCTGTTTGCCTCTCCACTGGAAAAGCTCTTTCATATATGCCTCTTTTATGTGAGATAATTTCCCCCATTCTGACTCTCCTTTCTTATTCTTTCAGTGCATTCCTCATTATTATCCCTTTATTTTTTTGAAGATCATTACAACATAATTGACTCATATCCAAGCCCTTTCAAAAATACTTAGTTTCAAGTATCGTCTCCCCACATAGGAATGTAAACAGTTTAACTTTATGAAGTCTCTTATAATTACTCTTTCATGTTTACCTTTTTGTACTTCTGTGGAGTTTTATGTTTTAAGGTCAAATTTTCTATTCAGTTCTTGTCTTTTCATCAGAAATACTTGAAAGCCCCTAATTTCATTAAATATCCATTTCCATCCAGAAGGATTATATTCTGTTTTGCTGGATAGGTGATTCTTGAATGTAATCCTAGTTCTATGGCCTTCTGGAATATAATTTTCCAAGTCTTTTGCTCCTTTAATATAGAAGTCACTAAATCTTGGTGATCCTTACTGTAGCTCCATGATGTTTGTACTGTTTATTTCTGGCTTCTTACAATATTTTCTCCTTGTCCTAGGAGCTCTGGAATTTAACTGTAATATTTCTAGAAGTTTTCATTTTGAGATCTCTTTTAGGAGGTGACTAATGGATTCTTTCAATGTCTACTTGGTCCTCTGGAGTTAAGATATTGGAGAAGTTTTCCTTGAAAATTTCTTGAAATACTTCTATACTTTTTTTTATCATGACTTTTAGGTAGTCCAATAATTTTTGAATTATCTATCCTCAATCTGTGTTACAAATCAGTTGCTTTTGTGGTGAAATACTTCACATTGTCTTCTATGTTTTATGTTTTTGACTGTTTTATTGTTTTGTGATGTCTCATGGAGTCATTAGCTTCCACTTGCCCAACTCTAATTTTTAATGTATTTTCTTCAGTGAACTTTTGTATATTTTTCCATTGTACTTATTCTACTTTTAAAGGAATTTTTTCATTAGTAAAAAATAAAAGGCCTTTGTGCCTCTTTAATCATTAGACCAAACCTGTTTTTTATGGTATTTTCTTCAGTACTTTTTGTGCCTGTTTTATCAAACTGTAAATTGTCATTTCATTTCTTTTGCATTATTCTAATTTCTTTTCCCAATTTTTTCCCCTACCACTCATATATTTGTTTAACTCTTTTGATAATTCTTGTTAGGCTTGAGTCCAATAAGCATTTTTCTTTGAGGCTTTCCTTATAACTGTTTTATTGTTATTGTGTTCTTCTGAGTTTGTATCTTGGTCTTCTTTGTCATTGTAGTAGCTTTTCATGGTCAAGTTCTTTTTTGGGGGGGGGGTTTGCTCATTTTTTCAACCTCTTTCTTGACTTTGAACTATATGTTAAAACAGAGCTATGCTCACCTTGGACTGAGGAGGCACTGTCCAGAGCTTCAGACTTTTTCATACTGCTGTATTCAGAACTGATTTTGGGTGTCTGGAAGTTTTTGATGCTTCAAAGGTAGTGTGATTCAGAAAGAGATGGGGTCACTGCTCTTCTGGTCTGAAATCTAGTCTTTCTCCAGGAATGGCCCCCCAGCTCCTCTGCAGCTGCTAGCACTCCTCTTTGCCTTGGAACTGTGACCAGGTCCCCTGCTCTCTTGTAGCTGAAAGTTCTAGTATTCCTTTCTGCCTTGGAACTGAAACCAGGGCCCCTGCTACCTTGTGACCAATTGAAAGTACTCCTTCCTACCCTGGAACTGCAACCAGAACTGCATATGGCCAATAAGCATCAGCTGCATCCAGTGTTAGCAAAGGTTCCATTGTAATCTCTTTCTGACCAGTTGCCCAACCATTTTACCATCTCTGGATGAAAAGCTCATAAAGCTGCTCCTGTTGCCACCACAGCTGCCACCACATGCCCTCTGGACCTTCATCCCAGTGTCACGTAACTCTCCTGCTCACCTCTTAAGTTTTCTCAGATCAGAAAAATGTCTCACTCTTCTCACTATTTGTTGGCTCTACCATTCCAAAATTTGATTTGATGTTATTTTAAAGTTGTTTGGAAGGGAATGTTCAGAAAGTTCATCTGGGTAGCTGTTTCTAATCTACCACCTTGGCTCTGTCTCCTGCAAGAAAGATTTAAAGCTGAATTGTTTGCTAGAAGCTATCTCTAACTGGAGGCACAGAACTGAGAAATGGAGAATTATTGATTCCTTTTACTTTCTAGAGTAGAGAAAGATGTTTATACCAGGAGAATTACCTAGGCAAGAGGCAGTATTATGATGAAGGGGTTGCCACAAATGTGATCAGTAATGTCTAAACAACCTACTCACCACCTCACCCTGCCATTGCTACATTTCATTTTCTATAGTGTCCATACACTTATTCTGTGTTGTAGTTGTCTATTCATATGGCTAACCCCTAGTTACTAGACTGCAAACACCTTGAGGAATGGTATCACATATTATTTAAAACTTACAGCTCTCCCTAGGATCTAGGCCAGTGTTCTACATACAGAAGAATCTAAGAATCTTAATATTTGTTGATGACTGCAAGAATAATAATTTGATTTTTTAAAATGTTTGTAGTAATGTTTAGTAGATGGGAATCTAATAAGATGGCATAAGATAGGACAGTAACCGAGTACTCATGAATGTGTTTATTTGCAATATGATAAAAAAATTAATCATCTAATTAGTGCTACATGTAAAGGAATGAAAATCCTATTAACCACAGAAATATCTAATGAAATCAATTTAGTGAACTTTTCACAACACCTGTTTAGTGGAATTAATGGGGAAGAGATCATTGTATTCCAAAAAGTTGGAATGTGCCTTCTTGACAGGTGACTAAACTGATTTCTTGTTATCACTGATGATCTCAACTTGGATTTGAATTTTGGTTGAATAAATAAATGGAGACCTTAACAGTTCTTAGGGACCTGTGTGTGGTGGGATAACCTATTTCTTGCTCTTGAAAATCAGTGGATCTGGGTTCTTTTTCTTTTTAAATACTAAAAGTACAAAAGGTATATTTATACTATGGAGTGTATCAGAACTAGCTCAAACCAACTTACTAGAGTTTATCACTGCATTTTCAATGTAAGCATTTATTTACACCTTGGGAATAGGCAAATGCTACAAATTGGGTCTTGGTTTATTGTTTTGTTCATTGTCCAGATTTTTAAAAATTAAATTAAATTAATTAAAAGTTTAACCAATTAAATTAAATTAAAATTAAAAAATTATTGGAGAAAGTGTTGATAATCCACATTTAACATGAATATGCCACGCATGTATTTGTTTCCCCTGGAAAGCTGCTTGTTACACATTTACCAGCATTCCTTGGCTTATACTCCAATTTTCCTCTGACTATGATTTGCGTTTTTGTGTTGTACCACGAGTCAGGCAACCTTTGCTCTGATTTTGACTTTACTAGCAATTGCTAAGATATCTTTTAGAAAAGCTTCCCCTTTGCAACTCTCTTTCACACAGTGAGTTTGAATGTGAATTGAGAATATTTGGTAGCCTGCTTTGCAATTTTGGTAAATTCTGTGTGCAGCATTGTTTGCTCTTTTATAAGCCAAGCTTTAAAGTTTTTAAATCTTGTTCCCACTTTACACCTCTCCCCACTCCCTCCACCCAAATTCTATGCAAAACATCCACAGCCTTCTTGTCATATTTATCCTTTCAAAACTCCTGTTCTAAAATCTATTTCTCTACAGACAAGGCTATTGTGATAGATTCTGAGTGGCTATTTATTCTTTAAGGTGATGGTGACCGGAACACTCAGTGCTGAACTAACTGCTTTACCATTTCTAAGGAAGGAGCACACTGACCCAGGTAAAATAACCACATAAATTAGAGGTAGAATATTATAACCATAGCAATAAGCTGTAATCATTTTTGTAAATGTATAGCTTTTCATAGTAGAGTGGCAAATGTTTTTTATACATGTTGCAAGGATACTTTGCTTTACACGAGCAACATGTTCCTGAATATTTTAGTAAAGTTAAATTTTTGTAAGTTAAATTTATAAATTAAACTGTGACTCAACTCTTACTAATTTAAATGAATCCTATTGAAATCTTTTTCAAAGATGAAGAATTCCCTTTAAAAATCAGTTATGTATATTGGAAAGGGGTATGAGATTTATTGTAATATATCCCTGTAAATGCTGGTCCCAATGTGCCACTACCATTAAAAAAAGACTGACAAAATACTGGATAAAATGAGAAAAGAAAGTGACAATGTATAAGAAAACCTCATATACTTTGATAAAGCTTGAGGCACCTTTCCCTGGGATTCTGTGTACAATTCTGATCACTACTTTTTAATAAAGGTAACAAAAAGTTTGAAAAAGGAACTAAAATGATCAAGTGATTTTAAGGAAGTAGGGTAAGATATGAGAATACTGTAAAAAGACTAAGACTGAATTCTGGAAAGATGAAGGCTGAGATGGACTGACAGGAGAAATGTGAACTTCTGTTATGTATGAAATAAAACTCAGAGAGACTCTGAAGCTTTAAAGAAGTGGATGTAATTGATGTGTTTGATATGGAAAAGTCAACATTTTCCATAATTCTTGAGCTCAAAGAATAAGGATTCATTGGAGGAGAACAGGAATTCTGTTTCCCATGAGAGCATGCTCCTTGCACAAATGTCGATTGGCTACTACTTCTCAGAAGGATGCATGTGAACTGGGTGGGGTAGGAAAGTGGGACCAACTTTAGTCTGCCAGACTGATTAGTTTGTAAATTAACTGTAGTTTACCAGACTACTATTTATTTACCACTAGATCAGCATTATTAAATGGAGGTGGGATTAAATTTGGAGATTTGCCTAGGTGCCTAAGAAATTAATGTCTCACTGTCATTTTCCTGGATCTTTTCTACCTGGATTCATAAGATCCTGGATATTGATGACTAAGGGGGTTAAAAATGTAGCATATTATGTTGCACTGAGTAATGATCCGCCTGACTATAATGATGCAAGACTGATGCTTTTGAGGAGGAAATCTGAAAAGGGCCACTGACTTCAGGGACCAAGACATACTGCGCAAGACTTTCTGGTTGGGAGAGACCATGTAGTATTGGGACGCAGGCATGGTGAGTTGGGGAATATAAAGAGAACTAGTTATAGAACTATAAGAATCATAGGTGCAGAAAGCACTACTGTGCTGTGGTAAACATATTTTTAATATATATCATTACAGGAGTACCTTGCTTTACACAAGAAACATGCTCTTGACTATTTGAGTAAGCCTAATTTTTATAAGTTAAGTCTATAAATTAAAATGTGACTTAAGTGTTAATAATTTAAATGAATCCTATTAAAATTCTTATAAAAAATGAAAGATTCTTCTTTAAAAATCAATTATGTCATAGGATAGGGGTATGAGATGTATTGTAAACTATCCCTGTAAATTCTGGGCCCAAGGGCTACCATGGTTAAAAAGACTGACAAAATGCTGTGTAAAATTAGGAAAGAATGTGACAATATATAAGAAAACATCATGATGCCCTTTGATAAAACTTAGGGAACCTTCCCCTGGGATCCTATGTGCAATTCTGGTCACTACTTCCCAAGAAAGTTAACAAAATATCTGAAAGGGGAGCTAAAATGATCAAGGAATTTTGAGAAAGTGGAACAAGACATAGGACTGTAGTAATGAAAGTGTCCCAGTATAAGAATTGGTAAAGATGCACAGTTAGTAGAGGAACCTACAGTTGTCTATGGCTAGGACCTCATTAATGTAATGTTGTCTAACTGTATAGATCAGAGAGATCAAGCCCAGAGTCTGTCCTTTTCCTGCCTGATATTTCACCTGTGGAAGCCCCAGGGGAGCTGAGGCTACCTCTAGAGTCTGATTCCTGAGAGGACAGAGATAACATCATATGGTCTGCGCTATCATAGGCTCAGAATTAAGACTACAGGTCTGTGGGCCCAAGGATACTCACCTATCCATGATAGTTATGGACATTGGGGTGCAAAAGTGACGTAGAGCCACCGCTACTACCTAGAGTACGAAATTGCACACTGAAAAGGAAAGAATATCTGGAGAGTGACCAGGCTAGCATTTGAGGCTCTCTGGGGTGACAGGTAGGCTGTCATGCAACCAGACTAATTGTGTGATGTACTTTGCACAATGTGTGAGGAAACTCAATGTTCTATGTACCCACATAAAATAATAATAATAATACCATTTATTTAGCACTTACGTGACTTTTGTATTTATCATATCCTAGGCAGATTACGTGTCTTCATGTGACATTGATGAGGTTGGTGTATAAGTTATATATAAATTCCATACATTATTCACACATACATATAGTCTATACATGTGTAGTCATTATAATTTTCAGGATTATACATGTCTAATCATTGTACATGTAATGAATACTGTTGTCTTAATATTTCCACAACAAGGCCAGCTACGAAATATTATTCTTCTCTGGATTTGAGAGGAGGTATCCTTATGGGGTTGGTTAATGAATTTAAACCTGGCCTCTGACACTTACAAGCTTTGTAACCCTGGACAAGTCACTTAACCCTGTTTGCCTCAGTTTCTCATCTGTAAAAATGAGCTGGAGAAGGAAATGGCAAACCTCTTCAGTATCTTTGCCAAGAAAATCCAAAATAGAGGTCACAAAGAGTTGTACATGACTGAAACAACTCAACAACAACAACTTTTTAATGCCATCTGCTTTACTCTCCGTTCCAGTGTCTCCCTCCATCCATTTTAGCTGTTAATGATTAATGACCCAGCTTCTTCTTACCAACAAACATCAATTATTTTGCAGATAAAACAAGAAGACCTTTGGCTCCAGATTTGATTCCTGTATCCTTAGGGTCTGAAAGCTCGTCCAATTGGGTGCAAACTCCAATGTGGACTCCATTCCTGGACCTTCTGGTTACTCATTCTCTTGACCTTTTGGTCCTCATAAGGTTACAACCTCCAACTGCCTTTGTCTAAAATGAAAGACCCGACAACAAGGCAAAGAACTATGTATTTTATTCATGGGCCACACATTACCTTAGATGGTGAATTCCTGAGGCCTCTCCACTTATTGAGTTTTCTCTTCTTTTACCAGAATGCCACCAGGAAAGAATATTTCCCTGAAAGATATAGGCAAAAGGAAGATGGAGGACTAGAAAGACACACTTACACAGGGTCTCCCCAGACAGCCCACAAAATACCTGTAGAGAGGGACTCTCAACAAATTCTAGAGCAGCAGAAGTGGAGAACAACAGAGTGGAGGAGATTTCCAGGTCACGGTGACCTGAAAGGCCCACAGAAATGTCGGTTGCACCGGACATGAAGCTGAGCATGGAGCCCAGCCCAGCCTTGGTCGCATGGTGTGAGGAGACTCTGGGAGGAGGACACCTCGGGGCAGAATCTCCAGTCACAGCAGCGGGTCCTCAGATCCCTCAACCCACAGGTGCCAAAGGTCAGCGATGGGGGTTTATCAGCTGGCCAGGAAGGGAGAAGGGCCTTCCCATAGCTCCGGCAGCAGGCAGCAGCCAGAGAGGCTGCACAGCAGCCCATAGACCTCCCCATTGTTGGAGCGTAAAAACCCTTGGGGGCAGAGAAGAGCTGAGTCTTACCTTACCCTGGGTGGAGACCCTGGGAGAACTGGTCTTTGTCTCACACTAAATGGCAGCCCTGCCCATCCAGCTTATCTGAAAATCAGCCCCCAGTGCTGACTTGGCAGAACTGGAGGACAGGTGGCTGTGGAGAGGTAACTGCTAAGATTGTGGGCATAAAAGTCCCTCTCTGCATCCAGACCAGTACATGCTTGATCGTGCCACCTTGGAGGAAGTGAGATCTCACTCATCTACTCTTGACAAAGGACCCAAAAGTCATGTAACTGGTTGGGAAAATGCCCAAAAAACAGAAAAAAAAATAAGACCATAGAAGGTTACTTTCTTGGTGAACAGATATCTTCTCCCATCCTTTTGGATGAGGAAGAACAATGCTTACCATCAGGGAAAGACATAGAAGTCAAGGCTTCTGTATCCCAAACTTCCAAAATAAATATTCAATGGGCTCAGGCCATGGAAGAGCTCAAAAAGGATTTTGAAAATCAAATTAGAGAGGTGGAGGAAAAACTGGGAAGAGAAATGAGAGAGATGAAAGAAAAGCATGAAAAGCAGGTCAATACCTTGCTAAAGGAGACCCAAAAAAATGCTAAAGAAAATTACACCTTGAAAAATAGGCCAATTCAACTGGCAAAAGAGGTTCAAAAAGCCAATGAGGAGAAGAATGCTTTAAAAAGCAGAATTAGCCAAATGGAAAAGGAGGTCCAAAAGCTCACTGAAGAAAACAGTTCTTTCAAAGTTAGAATGGAACAGATGGAGACTAATGACATTATGAGAAACCAAGAAATCACAAATCAAAACCAAAAGAATGAAAAAATGGAAGATAATGTGAAATATCTCATTGGAAAAACAACTGACCTGGAAAATAGATCCAGGAGAGACAATTTAAAAATTATGGGACTACCTGAAAGCCATGATCAAAAAAAGAGTCTAGACATCATCTTTCATGAAATTATCAAGGAAAATTGCCCTGATATTCTAGAACCAGAGGGCAAAATAAATATTGAAAGAATCCACCTGTCACTTCCTGAAAGAGATCCAAAAAGAGAAACTCCTAGGAACATTGTGGCCAAATTCCAGAGTTCCCAGGTCAAGGAGAAAATATTGCAAGCAGCTAGAAAGAAACAATTCAAGTATGGTGGAAATACAATCAGGATAACACAAGATCTAGCAGCTTCTACATTAAGGAATTGAAGGGCGTGGAATAGGATATTCCAGAAGTCAAAGGAACTAGGGCTAAAACCAAAAATCACCTACCCAGCAAAACTGAGTATAATACTTCAGGGGAAAAATTGGTCTTTCAATGAAATTGGGGACTTTCAAGCATTCTTGATGTAAAGACCAGAGCTGAAAAGAAAATTTGACTTTCAAATACAAGAATGAAGAGAAGCATGAAAAGGTAAACAGCAAAGAGAAGACATAAGGGACTTACTAAAGTTGAACTGTTTACATTCCTACATGGAAAGACAATATTGGTAACTCTTGAAACCTTTTAGTATTTGGGTAGTTGGTGGGATTACACACACACACACACACACACACACACACACACACACACACACACACACAACAGAGCACAGAGTGAATTGAATAGGCTGGGATCATATCTTAAAAAATGAAATTAAGGGGTGAGAGAGAAATATTTTGGGAGGAGAAAGGGAGAAATGGAATGGGGCAAATTATCTCTCATAGAAGAGGCAAGCAAAAGACTTTTGAGTGGAGGGAAAAAGAGGGGAGGTGAGAGAAAAACATGAAATTTACTCTCATCACATTCGATTAAAGGAAAGAATAAAATGCACACTCATTTTGATATGAAAACCTATCTTACAATAAGCAGAGTGGGAGGGCAGTGGGAGGAGGGAACAATTTGAAGTCAACATTCTTGGGGAGGGACAGGGTCAAAAGAGAGACTAGAAGAAATGGGGGGCAGGATAGTATGGAGAGAAATATAGTTAGTCTTACACAACACGACTATTATGGAAGTCATTTGCAAAACTACACAGATATGGCCTATATTGAATTGCTTGCCTTCCCAAAGGGAATGGGTGGGGAGGGAGGGATGAAGAGAAGTTGGAACTCAAAGTTTTAGGAACAACTGTCGAGTATTGTTCTTGCTACTAGGAAATAAGAAATGCAGGTAATGGGGTATAGAAAGTTATCTGACCCTACAGGACAAAAGAGAAGATGGGGACAAGGGAAGGGAGGGATGTTAGAAGAGAGGGCAGATTGGTGATAGGGGCAATTAGAATGCTTGGTGTTTTGGGGTGGGGAGAGGGGAGAAATGGGGAGAAAATTTGGAACCCAAAATTTTGTGAAAATGAATGTTAAAAGTTAAATAAATAAATTTAAAAAGAGATATAGGCAAAAGACAGAAAAGGAACCATGTTATCAACAAGTGCCTTTTTGACTACACAGTTCTTGTTACACAGTCAATTGAAAGGCTCTTCTCTATCAATCTATCAGTCAATAAACTTTTATTAAGTGCCTACTATGTATTAGACCTCATGCTAAGCACTATTAAGGATGTGTTAAGCAGACTGGAGCCATTTATAAAATGCCTACTCTAAAGTCCATTTTGGGGAATAATGTGAGGTACTATATGTGCACACGTAAGAACTGGGCTTATTGACCAATCCTCCATTTTACCAATTTTTAACAGGAATATTACAGGAATGTATGGTAGGGAAAAGACTATATTTTCCTTGATGGCTGGGCTGGAGTTTAAATATTTCCTAGAGGACAAAGACACCGTGGGCATGAGATGAAAGCTTCTATGAAGGAAGACATGGGAACCAGGAGAGAAATCCAGAAGTTGAGTAATGGCATCGAGGAATTCTAGTACATCTTTAAGGTATGATGGATCAGGGAAAGAAGGCATCTAGGCTACTTAAGAGTTTTAATGACTGGATAAAGAATTGCACAAGACTACTTTGCAAGAGATAAAAGAAAAAATGCAATATGAAATTCCAAAAAGCAAGACTGGTAGGGTTATCTTGATTTCTGTTTGTGTGTAGCAATAAAACCCACAGATTTTTCCAAGCCTTTGTTATTTTTCTTAATGTATTTTCTAGATAAATTAAAATCATTTTCTCAACACTCAAAATTATCTCACCCCCAACATGGACTTTGTCTGTGTATACTCGATCAAATTCAGCTGATTTTCCTATCCCTCTTTTCCGTTTTCTCCTCATTTGGATTTCTGTGTATAGTGCATTGGAGGTTATGATGTTTGAGTCCAGCTCAATATAAAGAATTTTCTAACATTTAATTGTTAGATTTAGTTGCTGTCTCTAAATGGTGAGGTCCCTTTCATCAGGAGTATTTAAGGAAATGTTTGTCAGAAATGTAGAGTGGAAGTGAGTAATAAGTGCATTGCTGTACTAAATGACCTCTGTGGTCCCTTTCGGTGGTGAAAAGCCATGATATTGTGATTCTTCTATAAACGGAATAAAGACTACTTCACTCTCATTGGATTAGCAAAAAGAGAAATGAAAATGATCCAAGATTTATCAGAAAGAAAAAGGAGAAAAATATATTTTGTGTCATCTACTGTCACTAGATTATTAAACATCTGTCCAGCTGCTGCTGCCTTTGGATACGAGGAAAGTTTCCTGTCTGTGATCTCCACGTATGGCTTTTATTGCTCCCTCATCTCTTGATAGCGCTCTTGATTCCCCTTTGCTGGAGAATCTGTGACCTGAAATGGAAGTTGGAAGTTAGCCCTTGGCTAAATATACCCACTGACACAGCCTGTCCTGTCTTCAGCTAACTAACAGGTATTCTAACAGGTATTGTTGCTTTACTCAAATAGGATAATTAATGTGCCTTTCCTCATGGGTGACAGAGGTTGTTCATTAGAAACTTGGCTGCATTTTCCACTTACATAAGCCCCCAAAACTTCAGTAGGATATTATAATGCTACACACAAGAATACTGGAATGATTGCCAAAAGGACAATTGGCCTTGGTAAAGTATGCTTTCCAAGTACAGATAACTCTTATGGGAATCTTGTGCTGATGGGGGTTGAGAAGAGATGGAGGAAAGAATGTGGAGAAAGCTATTTTTCTTTCCCCCAAAAAGTCTGTAAGTGATTCCTGGAATGTTGTAACCTATGGAAAATGCTGAAGTCACCAAATCTATCAAAAGTAGAGAACAGGGGAATAATGTGGAAAATGTATCATCATTATTGATATTGATGACAAGGATAATGATCATTCTGTCTCTTTCTTGGTGTTTCTTGCTCCCTTTCGGTCTCCTTTTGCATCTCTAGCTTTTCCTATTGTTTGTCTTTCAGAGACCATGGATTTTCAGAGCTGGGAGAGGCTTTTGAGAAAATCTATCCCAAATTCATCTTTTTTTACAAATGAGAAAATTTAGGTCTACATTGATGAAATGGGCTACTTGAAATGATCCAATGACTTAGTGGTGGAGTCCCCACTGGCACCCATATCTTCTGATTCTCTGATTCTCAGTTTAGTCCTCTTCTCCTACGCCACATGGTATCTATGACTGTGATCTTTCAAACGTTTTTGTGTTTGCTTCTGTCTTTTTTTCTGACTGTATTTCTTCCTCTTTCTTTGCTTATGACCGGTATGTCTCCTGTTCCCCTCTATTTGTCTCTGTCTGCCATAGCCCCTTTGTGTATCTGTATTCTGTCTTCACTTTTACTTTTATCCCTGTGCTGTGACTCATAGGATCTCTCTGATGTCTTTTCCCACACAACTCTGCCTACTCCATTCATTCTGTTCATCTTAGCATCTTTTGTTCCTGTACCTCTCCATCCCTTACTCCCACATTTTGACCCTGTGTGTCTACATTACTGACTTTGTGTTGGTGTATATCTTGACCAATGTCACACAGACTTATGGATGAAACATCTACATAAAAAAGATATCTTCATAAGAAAGAATGCACCCTAAATCAGGTAGAATGGAAGAAAATTGTTTGCAGCTAAAATTCAAACTTAATATGGATGAATACTACTCCTAATACCTGTAAAAAGGAGTTTACTTCATTTTTGCTATGCAGCTCATTCCAATAATTAGTATTTATTTCCCATAGATTTATTTATTTAATCTTTAAATGCAACTCATTTAGAGGTTCTCCATCACAATTTCTTACCTTTTCAGTTTCAGTTTTTTTTTTTTTTTTTGCAGAGGCAAACTCGATAATTTGTGATGGAGATCATAGTCATTGATACCATCATATAATAATGGATCTTTATAATAACATATATGTGTGTGTGTGTGTGTGTGTGTGTGTGTTAACTAATAAAAATAACTAACATCTCCTATGTGCCAGGCACAATTGATTCTCTTAGCACCTCTGGGAGTTACATACTATTATTATCCCCATTTTACAGATGAAAAAACTGAGGCAAACAGAGGTTGAGTGACTTGCCTAGTTAGTAAGTTTCTTTTTTTTTTTATTAATTAATTTATTTATTTAACTTTTAACATTCATTTTCACAGAATTTTGGGTTCCAAATTTTCTCCCCCCTTGTCTCCTCCCCCCACCCCAAGACACCAAGCATTCCAATTGCCCCCATCACCAATCTGTTGTCTCTTCTATCATTCCTCTCTGCCCTTGTCTCCATCCTCTCCTCTGTCCTGTAGGACCAAATAACTTTCTATATCCCTTTACCTGTATTTCTTATTTCCTAGTAGCAAGAACAGTACTCGACAGTTGTTCCTAAAACTTTGAGTTCCAACTTCTTTTCCTCCCTCCCTCCCCACCCATTCCCTTTGGAAGGCAAGCAATTCAATATAGGCCAAATCTGTGTAGTTTTGCAAATGACTTCCATAATAGTCGTGTTGTATAAGACTAACTGTATTTCCCTCCATCCTATCCTGCCCCCAATTATTTCTATTCTCTCTTTTGATCCTGTCCCTCCTCATGAGTCTCGACCTCAAATTGCACCCTCCTCCCCATGCCCTCCCTTCCATTGTCCCCCCCACCCTGTTTATCCCCTTATCCCCCACTTTCCTGTATTGTAAGATAGGTTTTCATACCAAAATGAGTGTGCATTTTATTCCTTTCTTTAGTGGAATGTGATGAGAGTAAACTTCATGTTTTTCTCTCACCTCCCCTCTTTTTCCCTAAACTAAAAAAGTCTTTTGCTTGCCTCTTTTATGAGAGATAATTTGCCCCATTCCATTTCTCCCTTTCTCCTCCCATATATTTCTCTCTCACTGCTTGATTTCATTTTTTTAAAGATGTGATCCCATCCTCTTCAATTCACTCTGCGCACTCTATCTCTATGTGTGTGTGTGTGTGTGTGTGTGTGTGTGTGTGTGTGTGTGTGTGTGTGTGTGTGTAATCCCACTCAGTACCCAGATACTGAATAGTTTCAAGAGTTACAAATATTGTCTTTCCATGTAGGAATGTAAACAGTTCAACTTTTATAAGTCCCTTATGACTTCTCTTTGCTGTTTACCTTTTCACGCTTCTCTTCATTCTTGTGTTTGAAAGTCAAATTTTCTTTTTAGCTCTGGTCTTTTCATCAAGAATGCTTGAAAGTCCTCGATTTCATTGAAAGACCAATTTTTCCCCTGAAGTATTATACTCAGTTTTGCTGGGTAGGTGATTCTTGGTTTTAGTCCTAGTTCCTTTGACTTCTGGAATATCCTATTCCATGCCCTTCGATCCCTTAATGTAGAAGCTGCTAGATCTTGTGTTATCCTGATTGTATTTCCACAATATTTGAATTGTTTTTTTCTAGTTGCTTGCAATATTTTCTCCTTGACTTGGGAACTCTGGAATTTGGCCACAATGTTCCTAGGAGTTTCTCTTTTTGGATCTCTTTCAGATGGTGATCTGTGGATTCCTTGAATACTTATTTTGCCCTCTGGTTCTAGAATATGAGGGCAGTTTTCCTTGATAATTTCATGAAAGATGATGTCTAGACTCTTTTTTTGATTATGGCTTTCAGGTAGTCCCATAATTTTTAAATTGTCTCTCCTGGATCTATTTTCCAGGTCAGTTGTTTTTCCAATGAGATATTTCACATTATCTTCCATTTTTCCATTCTTTTGGTTTTGTTTTGTGATTTCTTGGTTTCTCCTAAAGTCATTAGCCTCCATCTGTTCCATTCTAATTTTGAAAGAACTATTTTCTTCAGTGAGCTTTTGAATCTCCTTTTCCATTTGGCTAATTCTGCTTTTGAAAGCATTCTTCTCCTCATTGACTTTTTGAACCTCTTTTGCCAATTGAGTTAGCCTATTTTTCAGGGTGTTATTTTCTTCAGCATTTTTTTGGGTCTCCTTCAGCAGGGTGCTGACCTGCTGTTCATACTTTGCTTGCATGTCTTTCATTGCTCTTCCCAGTTTTTCCTCCACCTCTCTAACATGATTTTCAAAATTTTTTGAGCTCTTTTTGAACTCTTCCATGGTCTGAGCCCATTGGGTGGCCTGGGATACGGAAGCCTTGACTTCTGTGTCTTTCCCTGATGGTGAGCATTATTCTTCCTCATCAGAAAGGAAGGGAGGAGAAACCTGTTTGCCAAGAAATAAACCTTCTATAGTCTTGGTTTTTTCCCCTTTTCTGGGCATTTTCCCAGCCAGTGACTTGACTTCTGAATATTCTCTTCACACCCACTTTGCCTCCAGATCCACCCAGCCAGCACTTGGGGTCTGAGATTCAAATGCTGCTCCCCAGCCTCAGGGTTTCCACGGGGGTGGGGCTGCTATTCAGTGTGAGATGAAGTTCAGGTGCTCAGATTGGGGCAGGGCCACCTCACGGGCTCAATTCCCTCTGGAGGTTTATGCAGAAACCTTCAACAATGGATCCAGGCTCCTGCCTGCTTGGAGAGCCCCGGTCTGCTCCCACCTCTGCTGTTGCCTCCTGAGGGGGCCTGAGTTATGGGGGCACCCCACTCTCCTCTCGACCCTCCAAAGAGACCCTCTCACTGACCCTTGTCACCTGTGGGTGGAGGGACCCGCGTGGCTGCTGGAGATTCTGTCCCTGAAGCCTGCTTGGATCTGCTCCTCTCGGCGCTGGGCAGCCAATGCAGGGCTTGTCTCTGCTCCATGTCCGCAGCGTGAAGAACCTTTTGCGAGAGGTTTTCAGGCTCTCTGGAACAGAAATCTCATCCGTTCTGCTGTTCTGTGGCTTCTGTTGCTCCAGAATTTTTTGGCAGTTCTTTTTTACAGATATTTTATGGGCTATGGGTTTGGAGCTAGCATATTTGTGTTTTTCTACTCCGCCATCTTGGCTCTGCCCCTTAGTAAGTTTCTAAGGCTGAATTCAAACTCAGGTCTTTTTAATTCTAAGCTTGTCACTCTATCCATTGTGTCACCTAACAGCCCTATCATCATATGGCATTTCTTACAAAATCTCAGTTTATTACTGTCTTCTACTTCACTATAAAATGTTATTTAGTGTTTTCTTCTAGGTTCATAGTAAAGTTCTTACTGGGAACCTAGACTGATCAATCAACAGATATTTACTGAGTACTGTGAACTGTGTTGTGAAGAGCAAAGAGCAAGTAGAAGAGATGATTCCTGTTCTTAAGGACAGCTAACATTTATCCAATGCTTTAATATTTGCAAAACACTTAAAGGTTCTTAAATCTAGAGCTAGAAGGAACCTTAGAGGGATCTAGTCTAGCCTCCTCATTTAGAGATGAGGAAACTGAGGCACACAAGCAATGTGTCAGAGATGGGATTTGAACTCAGTTCCTCTGACTCTAGGGCCACTGCTCTTTGCATTGTATATAGCATTGCTTCCTTTTTAAGCATAGTATTTTATTCAACTTTCAGGGAAATTCTATAAAGTAGCTCTTCTTATTTACAGCTGAAGTAAATTGAGGCTCAGAGAGGTTATGAGATGTGCTTCTGGTCAGAAAAGAATCAATGTAGATTTAGAGACCTTGGAAATCATTGAGTTTTTCCTGATTGTACACTGAAGCTTGGAAAAACTTATGTCCTACCCAGGTCACAGAGCTGGAATTTGGTTCCGAGTTTGGTATTCTTCTCACTACTAAAAAGCTAGTGTGGTTCTTAGGTGAGTTTTGAGTCCAGGTCTTCCCTATTCCAAGTCTTGTAGATGAGTCATTTCAGTCATAGCCAGCTCTCCATGACTCCATTTGGGGTTTTCTGGGCACAGACACTGAGCTTGTTTGCCATTTCTTTCTTCAGCGCATTTTACAGATGAGGAGCTGAGGCAAATAGGGTTAAGTGATTTGGTCAGGGTCATATAGTTTATAAATATCTGAGTCTCGATTAAAGGTCCTCCTTTCTCCAGGGTTGGTGCTCTATCCATGGCACCACCTATGTTGAGTCTATTTTTCCACACATTGATTTTCAGGTTAGGGAGAGATGAGCAAGGAAAAAATAATAGCAAAAAATTCATGACAATATTAAAGTGAAAAACTATGTGGTGCAGTCTCTACATTTTGTAGATGGAGCTCCAAAGAGAGGAAAATCAATGAAATGCTAGAGTTGTTGAGGAAAATCATAGGAAACAGGAGTAGAGACTGGGCTTAAAAACTGGTGGGACCCCAAATTAGTTCCTTCACTTGATAAAAACTGCATACACACTGCAATTTCTCATTGTCAGCAGTATTAGCACAAGATAGGGAACATGGCAGACATAACACTGAACAGGCACTACAGTCATGGAAGCAAGGCAAGTGACCTGTGGGAGAGGATCAGAAATTCTTCCATACTGAGATAATTGGTAAAGAGCAAATAGAGCAGGGAGGCCAAGAATTCGAGGCTGGGGATATTGAGGTGGCCTTTGTACCATTGCATGGGGCCAATTCTCCTAAGAAGAGGGAGAGAGCTGTAGGTGAGGCCTTTTTTTTTCCAGAACTGTATGATATGGGGCAATTTAGTTACTTGGTTGGTATTCCTTTGTGTCTGTTTTTAATATTCCCTTGCAGTGTGTGTGTGTGTGTGTGTGTGTGTGTGTGTGTGTGTGTGTGTGTGTGTGTGTGTGTTGCTAGGACAGTATCACACATATGGATTGTCTGAGACAACAACAAACAAAGAGAACACCAAAGAGATGGGTAATGATGACTGCTAAAATAGGATAAGGACTTTTTGGTCATATAAGTAGCTTCATTAAGATAGAATTAGGACCACAAGGCCTGAGGGAAATGAAAAGGGGAAGCTTTGGGGTTAGGAGGGGATTAGGAGAATCTTTGGCAATAGATAAGCAAAATGTATGAAATATTTTCTTTGCCTATTTATGGGCAAGATTAGTGTTAAGGATAATTATATTGGCAAAGGAATTTGATCTTAATGCCTTAATAGATCTGAGACAAGGAGACAGAGAGGAAAGAAAGAAAGGGTATTTGTGTGTACTTGTGGTGGTTCCCACATTAGGTCCCTGGAAGAAAAAACAAATATGACCACACAATGTATAACAACACTAGTAAGGATAACTAATGGTGCTTTAGGGCTTACAAAAGGCTTTACAAATATTGTCTCATTTTATCCTCACAAAAACTCTAGGAAATGGGTACTATTATCCTTGTTTTTTTACATGAGAGGAAACTGAGGCGGACAGAAATTTTGACTTCTCCAGAGTCATACATCTAGTAAACATCTATGGCTAGATTTGTCTCTAAGTTTAGTTTTCTTTCAACAGTGCTACCTAACTAATCAGCAAATGAGGTATAGGGATAGGGACCAGACTTGTGATTTCATTGATACAGGGATCTCCCATGCAGGGATCTTCCCTTCAACTTACAGTCTTGGACAGTATAACTTCAGTTTTGAAGTAACTTGCCCATGTTTCAGAGATGAGACTTGAACCCAGACCTTCCTGGTTAAAACCATATCAAATGCTTATATTGCCATCCTCCGTGACATATAATATATTAAAGTTTACAAAATGCTTTATATATATATATATATATATATATATATATATATATATATATATATATATATATATATATATATATATATATATATATATCATCTCATTTGATCCTCACAACAAACCCTGTGAAGTAGATACTTCAGGTCTTATTACTTCCATCTTACAGATGAGAAAACTGAGGTAAAAAGAGGGTCAATGACTTAGCCCAAAGTCACAAAGGAGGACTGAAACCCAAATCCAACAGAAGTTCTTCCATATTTCCAGGGTCAGAACTACGTTGCTGAGGTGCCTTGAGAGCTAACAAGGTCAACAGAAGATCCATCTTTGACAACACCTTCTGATCCTTTCCTCATTCCCTTGGTCCTTGCTGTCAGAGGTCATTATGGCTTGGCATTGTACTCTACCTTGTGCTTACATTACAGAGGAAAATTACCTTATTTCAGCGAGGGAATAATGGCCTCCTAATGGCCAAGGTACAAATGATATAGTGTTGGGTAAGGATATAGGGCAGCAGTGGGGAACTTGTGGCCTAGAGATCACATGTGGCCCTCTAGGTCCTCAGGTGTGGCTCTTTCACTGAATCCAGACTTCACAGAACGGGAATTTGTTCTGTGAAGTTTGGATTTAGTCAAAAGGCTGCGCTTGAGGACTTAAGAGAGTCATATGTTACCTCCAAGTCGCAGGTCCCCCACCCCCGAATGGAGGGGACAAAATTCATGAATTATCTAAAATTTTGGCTTGTCATACCAAATTAAACTGTTCACAATGAGCACTACCTTTCTCAGCAAACTGGTTTGTTTGCCTTCAGTATCTTCATTAAGAATGTACTCAAAAAAGCAGGGAAATGTAAATTAAAACAATTCTGAGGTACCATCTTGGTACCTAGCAGAAATGACAAATTCTGGAGGGAATGATGGAAAAATAGGTACCCTAATGAACTCTAATGGAGCAGTGAACTGGTCCAACCATTTTGTAACACAATTTGAAAACATGCCTGAAGGGCTATAAAACTTTGCATAGCCTTTGACCCAGCAATACCACTACTAGGTCTGTATTCCAAAGAGATCAAAGGAAAAGGACAAGGACGTATATGTCCAAAAATATTTATAGCAGTTATTTTTGTGGTGGCAAAGAATTGGAAATCAAAGGGATGCTCATCAATTGGGGAATGACTGAACAAGTTGGGGCATATGATTGTGATGGAGTGCTATTGTGCTATAAGAAATGATGAGGGAGGTAGTTTCAGGAAAACATGGCAAGAATTATATGAATTGATGCAAAATAAAGTGAGAATAACTAAGACGTCATTGTGCATAGTGAAAGCCATGTTGTAATGATGACCAGCTGTGAAAGACTTGGTTACTCTGATCAATACAACGATCCAAGACAATTCCAAAGGACTCATGATGAAAAAGTGGTATCTACTTCCAGAAAGAAAACTGATGAACACTGAGTGAAAACTAAATTACAATTTTCTTAATTTCATTCTTTTTCTTGCTTTCCTCCCCCAATATGGCTAATATGGAAATGTGTTTTGCATGATTTCACATGGATGATTGATATCATAGTGCTTACCTTCTTAGTGGATGTGGGAGGGAATGAGAGGGTGGGGGAGAATTTGGAACTCAAAAAGAAAAAAAATGATATAAATAAATAACAAATTAAAGTTTAAAAAATAAGAAGCTTTACAGCAAACATGGCATGTTACTTTGAAAAAAAAATAAACAGAGGCTTCCTTTTTGGTGCAAAATGCCACAAAAAGAATGTACTCAATTTGTTCATAATGACATAAAGATTTTGCTTAAATGGCAAAGTAGTCATGTACATAAATAATGATGTTTTCTCATTTGCCTTTCTCTGATATTAGTAAAGTCTGAGATTTTTCCCATGCCTTTGGTACCTCTTTCAGATATTTTTATCAGTCCCTCAGTGCCCACATTCTGTTGCCTCCAACATGGATCTCTTCCACTCTGTATACAGTTGATTCAATGTGAATTCTTATCCCATTTTTTTCTCTTTAGTAACATTGCTACCTCTTCTATGTAAGCCCTTCCAGGATTGTGAGTTTAAGATTAAAGTGTAGTAGTTTCATTGTCTTTGATGGAGACAACAGCTTGTAATCTTTTCTAGTTTTCTTCTGTTTATTGTCTTCCTTTCATTTGCATCACTAAATGTTCTTGGGATGCCTTCGATTAATTAGATATCTTGCCAAGTTTCCTTTAAACTGGTCTTACCTTGTACTGTTTCCCTCTGTTTTATGAAAACATTGATCACAATCATCCATCATCCTTCTTTGAAAGGTTTATGAACAAATTTATATTTGAACTCAGGGTGATCTATGGAAGCCATCACTCTCTGATTGGCAAACCAGTTAGATGTTTTCTGATCAAGGTATTTTCTGGTCTCTTTTGGTTTCCTTTTGTGGTAATTAATTTACATTGGTTAAATGTCTGGAGAAAATTATTATAACATACACTTATTTTAGTATCATTATATCAATAGCATTTCTGCTGTCTACACAAAATATGTGTCTACAAAATAAATACCAGGTAAATTGTGGAAGGAGCACTAATTGTTGGGGGGATTAGGAAAAGCTTCATGGAAGAACTTTGAAAGAAATGAGGAACCTAAGTCAGAAAGGTCAGGAGAGATTGCATTCCAAGCCCTGGGGATGCCCTTCATCTGAACCTGACAATAAACCTGTGTGGTAAAAATGATATCTATTATTCATTGCACTTTATTGTTGATAAAACTAAGTCTCCGAGGCATTCGTTGACTTTTTCACAGACACAAAGTGAGTTAAGTGGCAGAGTCAGGATTAAAAGCCAGTTCTTCTTACTCAAGTCTACATGCTGCCTTTGTTTCTGGTTAGCAGAGAAGGAGAAAGAAAAATGAAATGAGAACATTCCTATGGGCTCTCTATAAGTATTCATTGATATTGTGCCTTCGATTATGCCTGATAGACTCAGAACTATTGTTTAAATGTTGAATAACATGCATGTTTTCTTTATGGGTTGTTTTTCTAGAAGCACTTCATCGCATATGCCAAATAGATTTATTATTTATAATTATGTTTCATATCCTTCCAGTCTGGGCATCAGGAATGAAAGACCCTGAGAGGTGGGATAGAGCTGATATAAAGTCAGTGACAGGCTGGGCCTCAGGGAATTCCTGAGCACATGACAAGACAATGCAAGACAGGGCCTTAATTATGATAGAGATTTGCAGTCTACACCGGTTTGGCAGCTCTTTCTATTCTTTTGCTAATTTAAAATTGCTTGTTGTGGGGGCATCTCTCTCTTTTATTTTTGTTTTTCTTAACTTGACCTCGGAACAGCAAATGTACATAAATCATGATATAGTCTTGTGGCCTTCGTAGCCTTGGGTTCTCCCATTATTGTTCCAAGGATCTTTTGAAGGAGTGAAGAACAAATAAAATACATATTTGAACCATACAAATTGAAGCGTTTTTTTATACTAATATCTAGGGCAATTTAGGTGTGATATTGCCCCCAGGCTCTGAGAGCTTTTGGAATTGTGATGTGTACAAAGCTTGTATAAAGCCTGAAGGCAATATTACTATGTCAGAAGAAAACGTTCTGCCCAACCAAAAACATATGTTCTAATATATCATCAGTGTTGCTTATATGGATGTCAGATTTTTGGGGGGGAGGGGGCTATATTACCATTTGTGAAATGGGTTCCTGAAGGCAAGGCTTTCCCTAAACAATATTGTGCATGAAGAAAAATCTCTCTTGGTGTCTCCTACCCTATATTAGTCTGAAACAGCATGGATTTAGGAATTTTGCTCCATTTAGGAAGTTGTAGTTAGAAGTTCTCTTGTTCTACGCCCTCCCATATGACTTTTAAGTGTTTCCAAGGTCTCACTAGCACAAGATGCTGACATATCATCTTTCTCTTATTTCCTCTGTCTTGGAGAAGGGATTCATGCCTCCTGCTAGATGACTACTAAAGGCTCTTTCAACACTGAGATTCAACGATCCTTCTTTTTCTTTCTTCCCCCGGGGCTTTCATGACACTTCAAGACTCTCCTGTCATAGGAGAAAACAAGTGAATAAAGCCATTCACAAATAGATATTGTATCTATTACTCTCTTGGGGGTGTTTGCCTTTAAAAGAAGACTGCAGGAAAGGGCAGCAAAGGGGTAATGCTTCAGCACATGAATGAATTACCGACACTGGTGGGAGATATTTTGGTGCTGGGAAGTTTCCATGAAATCCTCAGATCATGCCAAGTTAGACCAAATGTCCATCCTGTTGGTCAGAATAGACTTTGGAGAAAAGATAGTTCTGATTCTCTCTCTTTCTCTACCTGACAGATTTGCAGGAAGTAGCGAGTGAGATGAGGAGAAATAGTAGGAGAGATACCTGTTCTCCTTACACTTCTTCTTCCCCACAGAATCAGTTGCCAGTGAGATCATCCATGCTTAGTAATTTATTAGGCTTTATGGAGATTATGTCACTATTTTCATTTGAGTGAGAATGAATCTTGGATAAAGGGCCAAAGAAAGTTTCAAACACAGCAAAGTAGGATATTTAGAGCTTAGGTACAAGGTTGGCATACATTAATACTAATCTCCAGACCATTATATTATCCCTTCATTTTGCCTTAGCATTTCACTCTCCTTCCTTCCATTTTCAATCCAGTCACAAGAATTTCCTTCCTCTTCCCAGATTCAGAGTTTGGCATTAAACAACCTCTACTATTTTTTTTCCCATATAAGAATAGGCAGTTACATTTATATCTATTCACTTTTATAAAATGAGTCTGAACATTTATATTCAGGTATCACAGACCCCTAGCAACCAACCACCATAATTAAAGGTTTAGTAATCCAATGCAAAGAAAATGAAGGTCTCAGGCATAACACCTTCCCTGGGTAGTGTGGGTCCCTACATATTCTAGGCAGATTGTAGCTAAGCTTAACTAATAGAACTATAGGACTGGTTCAAAGAGCTGCTTTGGAATTGTGTCTCAGATTTGTGACTTAGGCCTGTGGTCACATGACTTAGCTGCCCCTATTAGCAAAAAAAAAAAAAAAAAAAGAAAAAGAAAGAAAGAAAGAAAGAAAAAAAAGAAAAGACAAAAAGAAATATTATTTGAACTGAGGGTATGCTTGTTGACAGCTGTCAATGTTGCAATAGAAATAGTCCTGATAAATGGCTGTCCCTGAACAATCTTCTCACTATCCCAACAGGGTAAAGTACAAATTTCTCTGTTTGACTGGACAGTTCCCCTTTAAGGAAGCAGAGAGCCTGTTTTCTAGATTATCATTGGTGTGATTTCCTTGCCACCTGTGTCATAAAAGGCCCAGTCCAGAGGGAGTTGGAATCAGAGGTTTTAGCGGAATTATCACTATTGGGCTGGGATTCTTCTCTAGCCAACTGTGGCTGGTGCCAAGGTAAAAGTGCAGGCAGCAAGGTCAGATATGGCTGAATGGTATCCTTTTAAAAAATCTTCTCTTAATCAAATTGTTTTTATTTGATTTTTTATTTATATTTAATTTTTTTTATTTTTATAACATTTTCGTGGTCCAACAAATGTTATCAATGCAGTCTAATCCCCAGCCTGAATCAACGGACTGGTTTGAGGTAAGCCTGGCATAGAATATCTTCTTCATCTGGCTGCAATCTTGTCTTTTCAGACTCATTTCAAGTTATTCCTTCTTACACAATCTATGTTCCAGCAAATTGGTTTACTTGCTCTTCTCCAGAATGACATCCCATTTCTTCCTTCTGCCTTTTCACAGGAAATCCCTGGTGCTTGGGATGGTTTTAGTTGTCAGCACCATTTCTTGAAATCCCTAGCTTCATTCAAGGTTTAGTTCAAATGGTTCCTCTTATATGAGGCTCTTCTTGACACCCTCAAATACTTAGTGCTCTCTTCCCCTCAACCTACAAAAATGCTTTTTGTTTATTTTGTATGTGAGTTTACAAGAAATATTTAAAGAGACAGTATTTGGAGTGGAGAGAGTCCATCTTGAAGTCAAGACGATGGCTTTTGGTTTGACTTCTGATGTGATTTCTGCCTGTGTGAGCAGGCAAAGACTTGCAGAGGCAAGTCTCTCAACTTCTCAGTGCCCCCATGCAACACTCTAAGGCTGGAAGTTGAAAACAGTTACCTAGCTGCATTGATAGAAGTTTTCTTACTAAGAGTTCCTTACTCTAATAAAATCATTGGTTCAGTTAAAATATTTTGTATTTACTTATGTATATTTTGGTTTCTTTTTGTCCAATAGTAAGAAGGCTTCTGAAGGGCCAGGATTATATTAGATTTTATTTCCAGTGTCTAACAGTTGGCGTATAGTTGGTGTTCAATAAATACTTTTTGAAATGAATAGAACACATTTTCTGCAAGCCCAGAAGAATCTTTCTGTCACAGAGCCTCTTGTGAAACCTAGCATCCGAAAAAGATCCTAGACTAAATAAAAGATAGGGGATAGTTCTTACTAACCTACTTGAATCAGCAAAGATCTCACAAGCAACACTGGTGCTATCTTTTATCAAAATCATGAGGCCCTGCTTTGCTCTGGGAAGGAAAATGTGTAATATTCTACCCCTCTGATTCCCTGTTTTTTGTGTCCTGGGTTAACTCAGTCTTAGCTACTCTCTACAGGACTATCACTCAGTATGAACCACTGACTAGGGAGGGAGGTTTAGGGGAATTTTCTCTCCTATGACACAAAGTAGCTGGGAATAGGGCTTTTCCACAGGAGCATTAATTACCCTTGTCAGTCTAGGCAAGAGCAAATTCAACTTCAACTAAGGATCATGATGTTTCATTAACACCCAGTGAATGAACAATGAAGTCTTTGCCATTTACCCAGCCATATAATAAATTTAATGTCTCCTCAATTTATGGGGTTTTGTCTGCTTAAATTGGCAAAATGCCTATTAATAATACAGCAAATTTTTGAATATGTGTGGAAAGGAGGAAGTGTGCTAGCAAACAGGATTAGATTACAAGTGTGTGTCTCTGTTTTCTGGCTCTTTTCAGACATTTCCACCAGATGCCTAACTTGTTCTTTCTCCATCTTCTACCATTTTTTTGGTCATAATTATAGAATTTTAGAGCTTCCTTTTGCACGATCATAGTTTCCACCATTTTTGAGAGTAAGGATCTCTTTTTTAATATAGAAAAAATTTACAGACTCCCCATAAAAGTATGCTACTTGATTGAGAAAATACATGACAAGATATACCTGTGTAAATATTATCTTCACGATGATCTAATCCAACCTCTTTTTGCAGAGATGGTTGTTGAGTTGAAGAGATTTGCCCAAGGTCATAGTGTTATCTAGGTTCAGAGTTAGAACTAGAATCCAAGTCATTTGTATCCCATTCCAATATTCCTTTGCTATAACACTTCCCCCCCATTTTGATCTCCCATATTCTATGTTGCCTTTACTTTTCGATTGACTGGTCCCTGAGATCTCTTGTTTTTTCCAAAAGGGACGGTACCTAAACATTATAACTGACTTGGCAATTGTGTGGCTTAGTATATTCAATAGTTTTAGTTTCCTATTAAGATGCAAATCCCTTTAAGAGGGATATTTCATTGCCTTTGACAAATACCTTAGAGTAAATTAGTTTATCAAATTCTTTTCAACCTAACCCCCAGCTAAAAAGAAGGGCTCAAATATGGGAGAACCTTAGAACAATGTGGTTAAAAGGAGAAGATATAAAGTACTGCCATGAAGCAGTGTTTCATGATTTTTGTTTTGCAACTTCAGCATTCAAAAGACTGATTTTTTTAAAACTCTATAGTCCCTATACTTTAGGTAAGCTTCTACCAGGTGGCAGTCATTTGCCATTGTCATGAAATCTGATGACATTCAAGATGGTGGCTGTCCTTTGGCCATCTTGATTTACATGTCCTTTTATTTCAAAGGTATCTTTTAATGGTTATCATTCTTTATCTGCCCAGTCTTCTAACTTTGTACTCAGAAAGATCAAGGTCCTCCTATTCTTACAATCACCTATTTAACTTCAGAATCAACCACATTTTTGGCAAATTGTCATTTATCTTCAGCTTGAAGTTCTTCATTTTGTTACTCCTTCTGTTACAAGTCTTATGAAAAAGTAATTGCCTCAGCCTATTTCAGTTCTGCTTTAATTTCTTATTTGCAGTACAGTGAGGTGCACATGAATACAGTAGGTGCTGAATAAATATTGTTTGATTATTCATCAATCATTATTTCATGAAGAAAATTAATCCATAGAAGAGATAAATAAGTTCCCTGCTTCCTGGGGCATTAGGCAACAAGCATTCATTAAATGCTTATTATTTGCCAGGTGCTGCTAAATGCTGGGGATACAAAGAAAAGCAAAAACAGTTTTTCCTCTCCAGTCTTACATTATAATGGGAAACACGACATGTAAATAACTAGGTAGAGGTGAGATATGTACAGAATCTGAGAGTGGATGGTATTAGCAGCTAGAGGGACAAAGAAAGGCCTATTGCAAAAGCTAGGATTTGAACTGAGTTTTAAAGGAATCCAGGAAAACCAAGATGCTAGGGTATAGCCAGTACAAATGCATAGAGGGGCAGCTAAGTAGCCCAGTGGATAGAGCACCAGCCCTGAAGTCAGGAATATCTGAATTCAAATCCAGCCTCAGACACTTGATACTTACTAGATGTGTGACCCTGGACAAGTTACTTATCCCCAATTGCCTTGGGGGGAAAAACAGATGTTGTGTTCCTCCTTCCTTGCTGAGAAAGACCACGCCTGCAGAGAAACGATGTCATGACTTGCACTTCACTTTGTTTTGAGAGAGGGAGGGCTGTGCAAGGTCACCAGCCTCACTTCTCCTCCAGAGTCATCTGAATCCAGTGATCAGATATTCATCAGGATGACTGGAGATGGCCTATGATACAATGGGAGACCTTGGCCCCTTTAGGCCAAGGCCTATGCAGGTACTCACTTAGGGTGAGGTAATGCCCACTCAGTGAATAGGCCTCTTTAAGAAGTAGCCAGGGGATGGCCCCTTTCATGAGGCAGAGAAAAAAACATCAGACTGGGAGGGAAACAGCAATATTACTATTGATAACAAACAAAAAGCCAAATGTATAGAGAAAGAAGATAAAATGTAGTTTGTGAGTAGGAACAAGTAGGCCAACATGGATGGACCATAGAGTGTGGGGAGGAAGCAAAGTGTAAGAAGATGGGAAAGACATATGTCATATATATATATATATATTCTCTTGCACTGTTCACCAAGACGGTAAAAATGACTTAGATATAAAGGAGATATTACAAGAAAATTTGATGAACATGGAATATGTTACCTACCAAACTTAAGTATAGGTGAATAATTTATGAATAAACGAGATAAGAGAGCAGAGTTAGGTGTGAAATGCCTAATTTCAGTTGTATTAAATTAAAAAAAATGTGTACAAATAACATAAATGTAGCTTAGATCAGAAGGAAGAAAGAGAACTGAAAAAAAGGCAGATAAAGACATCATATCACAAATAAGTAAAGAATTTTGACAAATCTATAGGAATATGAGTAACTCCCCAAAATGATTAAAGGATGTGAACCGGCAATTTTCCAAAGAAGAAATCAAAGCAATTTATAATCATATGAAAAAATGCTCTAAATCATTATTATTAGAGAAATGCAAATTAAAACTACCTTGAGATATCATTTTGTACTTATAAGATTGGCTAAAATGATTGAAGGTAAAAGTGACAAACCTTGGAGATGTAAAAAAAAACCTGGGACACTAATTCACTGTTGGTGGAACTGTGAACTGATCCAATCATTTTGGAGAACAATCTGGAATTATGCCTAAACATTATTAAATTGGCCTATACTTTTTGACCCAGCAATATCTTTGTGAGGTCTGTTTCCCAAAATGATTAGGGAAAAAGGAAAAGAAGCTATATGTTCTAAAATATTTATAGCAGCTTTCTTTGTGGTGGCAAAGACCTGGAAATTGCAGGGATGCTTGTCAGTTGCAGAATGGTTGAACAAGTTGTTTCATATGATTGCGATGGAATAGTATTGTGCTATAAGAAATGAACTTGGTAATTTTAGAAAAATATGAATAAATGAGCAGAATCAAGAGAACATTGTGTATAGTAACAACAGTACTGTTTTAACAACTACTTTGTGTGACTAAGTCATCTTGACTACTATGAATAACCACATTAACTACAACGGACATATGGAGGAAGATGCTATCTGCATCCAGAGAAAGAACTGATAAATAGAAGTATGTATAGAATGGTATTTACATATATGTGCATGTGTTTGTGTGTATGTGTATATGTGTGTGAGTGTATGTCTAACAGTAACCATCTCTAGGGCAGAGGAAGGGAAAAAAAGGAGAAAAAAGAAAATGACATGATAACTTTATTATGTCTTTAAAAGGAATTAGCAAGCTATACATAATGGATTCACAGTTTCATGGATAATCATTTTTCTTCCTATTCTACTATGCTATGGAAAGACTTGTTTTATTTCTTAAGTTCAGAATAAAATAAATAAAATTCAAAAAGAAGATGGGAAAGGTAGGAAGAGATTTGGTTATGAAGACATTTAAATGTCAAACAGAGGATTTTGTGTTTGTCCTGGAGGAAATAGTGAACCACAGGAGTTCATTGAGCAAGAAAATGATGTAATCAGATGTAAGTTAAAAAAAAAATCACCTTTGGCAGCTAAGTGGAGGATGAATTGGAATGGGAAGAAATGAGGGAGAAAGATGGATATGAAAGCTGTTGAGGTGATGAAAATCTTAACTACGGTGATTGTGCTACTAGAAAGCAACATATATGAGAGATGTTATGAGAGCAAAAACAATAAGATTTGGCAATGGATTTGGATATGTAGAATGAGAATGAGGCAGTGAGAATGACAGTTGTGGTCCTGGGTCTGGTGGTGGGCCAGGGTGACTAAAGGATTGGTGGTACCCTAAACACTAATAAGGAAGTTTGTAAGAGGGAAGAATTTAGGACAAAAAGATAAAGATCATGAGTTATGTTTTGGCTATGTTGGTTTGAGATTCTTATAGGACCATCTAGTTTGAGATTTACAAAAGGTATATGGTGATGTGGAACTGGAACTTAGGAAAGAAACTAAGCTTACATAATTAGGTATGGGAATCATCTGTATAGAGGAAAAATGGAACCAGAGGATCTAATGAAATCACCAAGTAAGGTAGTGTAGAGTAAAGAGAGAAGAAAGAGGAAGGAAAGAAGAAAAAAGAAAGAAAAAGAGACTGAAGAGTGATCACACAGATAGGAGAAACAGGAGAGAGCAGTCATGGAAATGTGGGAAAGAGAGAATTTAGGAGAAAGAGTTAATCAGTGCTGTCAAATGCTGCAGAGAGGTCAATAAGGATGAAGATTCAGAAAAGGCTATTAGATTTGGCAATTAAGACATCGTTCGTAACTTTGGAGGTGACAGTTTCAGTTTCCCTACCTTCTTTCCTTGCTTCCTTCCTTGCTTCCTTTCTTCTTTCTTTCCTTCCTCCCTTTTTTCACTCTTTCTTCCCTCCTTCCCTTCCTCTCTCCCTCCTTCCTTCCTTTCTTTTCTTCTCCTTCCTTCCTTTCTCTCTTCCTCCTTCTCTTTCCTCCTCCTTCAATCTCAAATTCATGCTAAGATATAAATTAGACTTTGACAGTCAAATTAGATGATATTTATTATCATCCTACATCAACCAATCAACAAACACTTATTAAGTGCCCAATATGTACCAGGCACTACCCTAGGAAATAGGTAAACAAGCTAAAAAAAAAAACCAATTTTAACTCTCAAGGAATTTCTACTGCATGGAATATCCACCAGGATATTTTGAAACCCCATGCAATTCATGCCAGTGTCTTTATACAAATTCATCATGTAATAACTATCCCAAGTAGAGGACTTCCTCTACGTGTTTAATATTTCTTGGATATTATTGCATGAAATGTTCATTTATTATTCCTCATTCATGTTTGCTGCATGACCAGTTTGTCCTTTATATTTTCCAATCATATTTTTCCTTAATTACATCTCTTTTGTCACTTCTTACATGTCATCATTGATAACATTCTATTGAACCTGGGAGTTAGAGGCTTGAAAATTTCCCCAAGATGGTTTGGAGAATGGATTTTTCAAGGGAATATTTGGATCAGAATAACCGATGAGTGTATTCAGGTAGTGAAACTACTTAATTTTTAAAGTTTTTCCAGCATCTATTTGGTATCATAAAAAAATTGCCTCAATCCTGTCCTTGTTTATATTTACCTCACATTTGCCACTTGTCATTCTCTTTCATTTTTCCCTGATTATGTTTGTTTGAATAATCCATCCACCTTTTCAAGAGAAATTTATTTATATTTACTTTGTCTTGTTAATACTGTTCTATGGCTAATTATTTCTTTTTTTTTTTTTTTTTTTTATTAATTTTTTTATTTTTTTTAATGTTTAAGAATCACTGCCATACAATTGCGATTTTATCCCTCCCCACCCACCCCCCACTACCTCCCTCCCTCCCCACGACTGCATACAATTCTGTATAGATTCTACATAAACTTTCCTATTGAGTATATTTTCACTATCGTCATGCTGTGTAGTCAGACTAAGATAAATGAAAGAATCCGTATAACAAATCAGAACATGATACACAAACAGATACACATACACAAACATGATCTGCTACATTATGTGAGTGACTTCCATATTTCTCTCTCTGAGTGTGGAAGGCTTTTTGCCTTGAGGTCCACCATTGGGATTTTTTTTTTTTTTCAGAAGTTCTTGTGTTATTACAAAAATCTAAGTCTACCAGAAAAAACTCTCACACACTGTGGTTGTTGCTGTGCATAAAGTTCTCCTGGTTCTGCTCCTTTCACTCAGCATCAGGTCATATAAGTCCTTCCAGGCCTCTCTGAAGTCTTCTTGTTCATCATTTCTTATGGCACAATAGTACTCCATTACATTCATATACCATAATTTATTCAGCCATTCCCCAATTGATGGACATCCCCTTGACTTCCAGTTTTTGGCAACTACATAGAGTGCTGCTATAAATATTTTTGTACATGTGGGACCCTTTCCCATTTTTATGATCTCTTGGGGATATAGTCCTAGTAGCGATATTGCTGGGTCAAAGGGTATGCACATTTTTGTAGTATGGCTAATTATTTCAATTCTTTATTTATTGAATGGTTCTTGCTATTCTCTTCACTGTCCCAAGTCAAAATATAAAAGGAAACACTAGTCTATTTCCCCCACACAAAAACTCTTCAGAGAATCAGAGTTGGAAAGAGCCTAAGCAGTCATCTAGCCCAAACAACTAATTGACATAAGGAATCTCTTTATAATATCCATAACAAGCGTTCAACCAGGTGATGCTTGAACACCTCCAGTGAAAGTGCGCATACAAATTCCCAAAGTATTTCATTCAATTATTGGACAGGCTAGATTGGTAGGAAATTTTTCTTTATGTTGAGCCAACGTTTGTTTCCCTATGATTTTCATTCATTAGTCTACACAGCGTAAATGTGGCTTATTCCAATCTCTGCTCCACATAATTATCATGATATCTGAAAAATGAATTTTGCTTTTAATATTCTCACCCGTAGGATTCCTTAAATCATAGAATACAGTTGCTAGATCCTATCATCATCCTCGATAGATTTTGCAGGACATAATTGAGTTCATCAGTGTTACTCTTAAAATCCAATTCTGTGAATGAATATTTCAGAATTCAGTACTCTAAAGTAACACAGAACTCAAGAATTTATATTCTATCTAAGTACCATGCACTAATGTTTTTAGCAGCTAGATCACAGTCAGCTCATATTCAGTTTGTGGTCAATTAAACCATCCAGATTTTAACATGAGAAGTACTGACAAATCAAGCACATTTCTCTTTACTTGACCAATTAATTGTTTGACTATAAATCCAGGAATTTCTATTTAATCCTGGATTTAATTTAATTTTTTCTAGTTCTTTTTACTTTTCATTTCAGTGAACTCATTGTCTCCCATGAATTTAACTTTCTTCTCTAAGAATTTGACCCTCAAATTTGCATTTGTAATTCTCTTTTCTCTCTTGAGGTTCAGTTCTGCAGTTCTAACTTTCTGCCAATTTGTCTATGTAAATGTTTCATAAATTTCTCAAACCCAACACATATAAATCAGAACTCATCTTTCTACCAAATCCATCTTTCCTCCAAACTTCCCCATTTCTGTTATAGGCATAACCATTCTTATAGTCATCCATATTTACAACCTTGGAATCATCCTTAATTCTTAAAACTCTCTTTCATCCTTCCATTTCCTGGTTTTTTATTTTTGTCTTTGAATTGACTTTCCCTCATACCTATAATGTTTCCCTCCTCACATCTGCCTCTTGTCATTTCTGACAGCTAAAAGTTCTTTCTTCACTTCCTTAGTGTCTCCCACAAATCACTGCAAATTTATTTTATATTGATTGAATGATATACATATAGAAAGATGTAATATTTGTTTGTGTACTCTTAGTAGGGGGTGAGTTTCCCTTGAGTTGACTTTCTCTCAGTTCACTGACAACTAGTGGATCAACAACTTGAAACCAGGTCCTAGTTCCCTCCATATCTTAATAATACTTATATACTAACAGGAATTCACAATATGTCTCTGCTGTCATAGGTACACAGAATACATGGCACAGTCACTTTTCATTAGCAGTAGAAATAGCTTCTTCAATGCCAAGGGAAAACACAAAGACCTCATAACATCAGAGAAGGACTGACTTATGAAAGATTGTGAGGTGGATGTCCTCTGGGCATTGAATCTTGCAACAAATTGGTCTTCAAATATTTATCTAGGACTATGGACTCTGAAAATGACACATTATCTCTGGGGGTGGTGATGGGCAAAGGGAGGTCTAGCATTGATAACCAACAAAAATCTGAGTACCCTGTAAGATCCTTAGAGTATGTGCTTTGGTGAGAACCAGATAAAGACTCTTTACTTTATTTCTGCAATTCCCAGTTACATATAGCTGCAATGAAGTAGCAGATTACTTATCTATAATGCAGGTAGCATCACTATGCTCAGTTGGATAGGCACAATGAGTAACAGCTTGCTCCCCATCTGACCTGGCATTGGCCAGCACTATGGACAGCATCCCAGCACTACTACTATTCTTGCTTCTCTTTGCCATTGACAAATTTAACAAACATTTTCCTAAGTCTTTATTCAATATGTGTCTGCATATTGAATAGCACTAGTCAAAGAGAGATGGCAGATATATTCCCTTATGTATTGCCTTCCAGCCTGACATAGAGCCAATAAATACATTCATTCAATTGAGCGATTAAGGTAATGGTGAATCTACCTAATAGGACTATCATATAATTAAAATCTCACTAACTTATCCATGTAGATATTGAGGGGAATTTTGTCAAATCACTTACTAAAATCAAGATACACAATATCCATGGAATTAATCATTTCTAGGAACTTTATAACAAAAAAGATATGAATTTAATATCTGATGATTTGTTTTTTTTAACTGTTAATTGATTCTAAGTGATCAGATGCAATTGCTAATAAGCCCTTCGCTTAATAATATTTTATAGTTGTTGGCTACAATAAAGATTTCCCAATTTGGTAGTCCTGGCCATTTAATTAGTGTTCCATATATTGATTAAAAAATCTTTGTGGGCTTTAAATAACGTCTCATCATCTGCTTCCATGCTTAAAATTTTCTATGTGATCATTCAGTTCCTGAATATGGTGGTGACATCTTTGAAAATGGAAACAAATGACATTTCACACATTAGTTGGCACTTAAAGCTTTAATGTTCACCAGACACTCTTCTCACAATAACCTTGTTCAACAGACAGTGCAGGTATTATTACCATTGTGATAAGAAAACTGAGTCAAAAGTAGTTAGGTGACTTGTCCAAGGAAATAGTGGTAGAGCTGGGACTTAACCTTAGGCTTTCTAGCTCCAAGGCCAATGGAAATCTCACTATACTATAATACTGAACTTCCTATGCTTTCTAGGATCTTACAAGAACCTCAAAATAAGTAAGGCAAGAAATGAGATGAAAAACTGCTCTTAGTCCTGATTGACATTCTCTTTTTCTCTTTTTAAAAGTTTGTTCTTTTTATGGAGTTCATTATGTTATTAAAAAAAGAAGGGAGCTAATAGGAAGGAAAGTAATTAAGTGTTTACTATATGTCAGGTTCTGTGCTGAGCACTTGACAAATATCATCCCATTTGATCCTCACAACAACCATGTGAGGTAGGTGCTACTGCTATACCCATTTTAAAGTTGAAGAAACTGAGACAGGCAGAATTTAAGTGATTTACTTAGGGTGACACAACCAGTAAGTGTCTGAGGCAGGATTTGAACTCAGGTTTTCCCTGCTACAGGCCAACTAGCTGTCTTAATTAGTATAATGAGAAGAGCATTATATATATTATATATATTTACATATATTATATATATTTGATAACAGATCTACATTTTGTAGTAATGAGTCATAGCTCTGTGACCTATTAGTTATGAGACCCTGGGGAAGTCTCTTTACTTCTCCAAGTCTCAGTTCTATTATATGTAAAAGTAGGTAAATTTTGGTAAGTAAATTCAATAAAGATAGACTGAGATACAGACTCTGAGCTAAATCAGTTTATTAACAGTGACACATATAATGGTTAACAAAGTGGGTCACTAGCAATCTCAATAAAGCCAGTGATTCCCAGAGAAGGAAGGGATCTTTCTTATTAACACACAACAAAGAAGAGGGCTTGATAAACATGGAGAAAAGGCAACATGTTGTAGGTTGGGGGAGGAAAATATGACTGGCTCCAGAAAGAGTAGGCTAATATTGAGGTAAATCTAATCATACCCTCTCTAACAATTAAAGAATATGAATTGTTTTGTGGGTTTCATTTGAATCTTGCAGGTTTTTGCTAAAGAATCACAACTAACAGACTTCTTGTCTCCCTGGAAGAGATAAAAACTCCCTTAAGCACACAAAAACAGGAAAGGGCAGATGTCATATCTTTTGGGGATCACTTTGTGAAGCTAAACAAAACATATCCATGAAGTATCCTGGGGACACCAGCATGAGAGAAAACAACCTTTCTTTTAAACTAACTTTAATTTAGATCAGTTAGATTTCTGAGCTCAACTTAAGTCAGATGGATGCAGATCCAGTTAGATTCCTGAGTTTAACTCAAAACAGGTAGATACAGGCACAGTTGGAGAATTAATACAGCATAAAATAAATAACATTGTAGAACCAATACAGTAGAAATTAATACAGAAGAAATCAGAGGTAATGTTAATTTTGGTCATGTCATAATATGAATACTTTTGCTATTTATCTCAAAGGGTTTTTTCAAGAATCAAGTGAAAGAATATATGCAAGCATTTTCAACTATAAGTCTATATCAATATTAGCTATTTTTTATTATTGTTATTATTTCTTCTATTGTTTTGAAGTCTGATGCTTCTTCATGGTATGGAGGAAACTCTCAAGTTTGTTCTGATGAAATGTAAACTTTTCCAAGACTTAGTAAACTAGGAATTATTCTACTAAAGGCCCAGTGATAAATAGTATGTACTTTGTGTGAATATAATACTAAATAAGTGTGGAGAGGTTTATCACTAGGGAGATGGTAGTAACTAAAATATGATTTTTTGTCAACTGCAGCAACTCATCAAGATTGTGTTAATTGACTGTTAATTAAGGAAGTCTTTCCATCAATAAAACTATGAGTCCTTCATAAGTTATAGCAAGTATTTCTATTTTTCTATTGAAGGTCAGTTAGCGGGAGAGGAAATTCAATTTAGGATGATATAATTTCAAAATATATAAATTTATTTAGTTTTTTTAAAGGAAAAACTAAAATATTCCAACCAAAATGTGGTTAAACTTTATGAATTTTAAAAATTATGAATAGGAAACATGAAACTCCTTTGAATAAATCCTATGAAAAATAAAAATGCTTTATTGCTATATTCTGATTAGTTGAGTGATATATTCATAGATTAATTACTATAGGATGTTAGCCATTGAAAAGGAATATTAGAAATTATTTAGTCCAACCTCCTCATTTTATGATGAAGGTACTGAGACAAAGATGGGAGGTGATTTGCTGAGGGACATGAAGTCAGATAGAGCTGGAAATATAATGTAGGTCCTGGGTTTCTGAAGGGAAGAAGAGAACCTTGATAGATAAATATCTAATTCATTTACCAATACGGTCCCTTTAAAAATGAAAAATGGAATTCAATCATCTAGATAAAAGAAGCAAATAAGTTTTGCAAGAAGGTGTAATTTAAACATTTTTAATTTCTTAAAACTTAAAAGTATATTGGAATCCTGAACAGGAGAAAAAAAAACCCCTAGCTTTCTAGTCTGCAAAGTGGACGAAGTTACAAGTATTTTACCGACTGGAAAGTCTACTTTCATGCAATAATAATAATCCCTTCTTATGGTCTTTTGGAATATTTATACTAAAGACTTAAATTCAGATTGCAGTTTCACAAGCATAGGCATCAGTGAGTATCCACCTCTTGGTACTTTCCTTGTGGCTCTAATATAATCAAACTGAGTCATATCTAAAAAGTTAAGAGGTTACCAAACTTTACACCACTTTCCTCCCACCCCCGTTTTCTTACCCTGTCACTTTGTCATGCTTTGTCTCAGTGAATGAAGAAAAATGTATAACGGCTCACATACTACAAATCAGAGTTAATATTGGTTACCATGGTTACTTAGAGATTTTTTTTTTTTAAAGACTAATTTCTGGTCACATTGGAAACAACGTATAAAACTACAAAAAGACGCAGTTTAAAAAAAATCGACATTGTTCTTCTGTTACTGTTATTGAATAGTTCAGCCTGAATGTCTTAGCTGGTTAGAATACAGATTTAATAAAGATTAGGTTTGAACTGTGTAAAAAACACAACTTCACAGGAAGAAAAACTCATTTGTAGGACAAAAGTTGTACACAACCCTATAAATCCCATACATATGTGCCATTCCTTACCGGGGCACTGGATAAGAATGTGTGGATTACTCCTTGCAAATCTATCACCATTAATGGGAGAAGATAAAAAGACAAAACAAATTGCAGCTCATGAGCTACTGATGATTTTTAAAACCCTACTCTTACTCATATTTCCAAAAGGCTTTTAAAAATCAGAACTTGTGAATCTGAATCCCTCTAAACTAAAGATGTCCAAGAACCAACTGTCCATGTTGAACAGAACACTGCTGTCTTGTTTCTATTTATTTTTTGAGACTGGGTCTCCCTATCGTGCCCAGGCTGGAAGTGTAGCAGACGCTGATAGGCCCACCCCAATGCTAATCAGCACTAACACTTTCACCTGCCCTATTTCTGGCCTGGCCAGTTCACCTCTCTCTTCTTAGCCTCCTAGTTAACCTCCTAGGCTCAAACTTTTGATGCCAAAGTGTTAAACCCAATTGGATTATCCCTTCTACAGCTCAGAACTCCTGGGTTCAAGCTATCCCTGAGCCTCAGCCTCCATCATACTAGGTCATACTAAAGAGCATCTTTCAACAATGTTTTTTTGTTTGTTTGTTTGTTTTTTTTGAGAAAGAGTGAAATACCCTTATAGAATTATAGAGGGAAAGGCTGTGATATTTGGCCTTCTCCTAATAGAAGGACTTAATAAAACATATAATACTTCCTACCTCCTTCATGGATCCTTTCTTAATTATTCCAGTCTCCACTGGTTTCTCCTTTCTGCCTTGCATAAGATTCAAACTGGTAACTAATATTTGTAGATAGTCTAATAACTGCATTTTTAAAAATTTTATTCTCTTTTGCAACACCACTTATTCAGTACTTACTATCTGTCAGACACTGTGCTAGCACAGGGGATAGAAACACAAAAGTGAGACAGTCCTTACCCTCGAAAAGCTTAAATTCTCAAAATGGGAGACAATTCATATACGAGAATGGTGACCAGGGGATGGATTATTTTTATTTGGTGAATTATTGGATTGGTGAGCAGAGCCACAGGACAGGTGAAATAGTTGGATCTGATGACCATTTCCAGAGCACTAGGAAGAAGGCTGTTGGAGTGAGGACCCAGAGTAAATTTTGTTGTTTAATCGGATGACAAATCCATAGAACATATTCTTTTATGTTTAAATCATGATTCTTCTATATGAATCTTAATGTTACGAAGTGTTTCCCCCCTTTATTTTTATAGTTTAATATAATATGCTACAGCATTTTTGCAACTTTTTATCTTTTGGTTATTTTATTATTTCTAAAAATGAAAAATCAATTTAAACAGATGTGATTCCCCTCTCCCTTCCCTCTAAAACAAACCCAGGCAATTAGATATTATAGCGGATAAAATGCTGGACCTGGAGTCAGGAAGACCTGAATTCAAATCCAGCTTCAGACACTTACTTGCTTTATGACCTTGGGCATGTCACTTAACCTCTGCCTTCGTCAGTTTCCTCATCTGTAAAATGGGGATAACAATAGCACCTAGCACCTAGGGTTGTTGTGAGGATAAAATGAGATAGTAGATGTAAAGAGTTTTGCAAACCTCAAAGTGCCATACAAATGCTAGCTATTAAAGAGTGCTCTTGTTCCCTACTGGTCTCCAGTAGAGACTGTTGAATGGATTTCTGATAATATCTTGATCACTGCTGGTCAGTAATAGGCAGGTCTCCACTGAACATGAGTTTGCAGAGTTGCTTCCAGCTTCTGACTTCATCTGCAATACTCATTTGAGGGTCTTTTCCCTATAAGAGGAAGTGGAATTGATAAGGTTTAGGGGTGCTGGGGACCCCAAAACACCGACACACTGAATTCGACTCAAGCCTTCTTAAAGTCAAAGAAAAACAAAGTTTATTAAAGATTCGCCAAACTGGGTTGGCTCTTAAGGAGCCTAAGCATTTGTATCACTTGTATTGCAAAGCGAGTCAGATAGAATTTCAGCTAGACAGAGTCTGTGCTGGATCCCACCTGAGCTCCTTCATGCAGGAGAGATGGAATTTAAATACAGAAAAAGACTGTAGGAGGGATCTAGGGATGGTCTGGTAGTCTAGGGTGGTGGGAGGAGGGGTTTAGGGAGGGTCTTGAGGAGAAGTCCAAGGAGGGGGTCAAGTATTGGAAACAGTGGAGGCAATCAGGAGATATCAGACAATGGAGGGCCTGGGCAAGAACCACGTGTTGCCAGGTAGTCTGGGGTCCCAGGGATGGTCTCCATAGATCAGCGCCAGGGAGAATCCCGTCGGGAGTGGCTGATAGTCTGGACAATTCACAACTTGGACTTCAAGAGAATGCTAAGTAGTTGGGAATATCAAAAGGATGCTAGAGTCAAAGCAAGAGAATGCTAAATGTTGATCAGATAGGGGGTATCAGGGCTGAGAGACATGGAAGGGAAATCCAAGGAGCACCCCCAACCCCAAGGCCAGACTTTCGGGGACCTTGCAGATAAATGTGACAAAAGTCCTCCTGATCCAAGGGGAAAAGGTCTTGGCTTGGGCTTGTACCCCATCAGAATGGTCTCTGGTTATCTACCTCTGTAAAGCCCAGAAGCTTATGCCTCATCTGTCTTAGAAAGGTGGGGTCCTCACACTTCTAGTATCAGACCAGGGAAAAACCCTTAGTTGTTCCCCACCTACCCACTCCCCCCAGCCCACAGGAGAATCTGAGAATTCTCAGAACCCTGGATGTGACAGCTTTTTTCTCTCTAAAAGGAGATCTTTGTCTCTGTTGGGACAAACCCTTAGAATACAGAGCAGTTAGTCAACTAAATAATGCCCATATGTTTTAAGGTTATTTTTAATTTCAGCTTCTTAGTCACTATGATTAGTAGTTCTCTCCCAGTCCTCTGATTTAGATTTAGAAGCATATAACTCATCCTTAATTTCTTATTGCTAAATTGTACCCTTTAAGCAATATTTTGGGGGCTGCTCCTCCACCAAACCAACAAGTTCTATGTGGGTTTGAGGACTTGCAGCTTTTTTGAACTTGAGTTCTTTTGGTCTTCCAAGATGTGAGAAGAGATTGCTTAATGAACTCTATCCATACAAACATGCACAGAGTGCTTCTCTGATAAAGTCTCTATGTGGACTTGAGCATGTGCAATTACAGTTTCTGGTCTGCTTCACCATGTGAATTGGAGCCATTCAATTGGCTGCTTAGTTGGAAATGAAAATATATTTGAAATATACTAACTAAATAGCCAATGGATTTTTTCTTTCCTACCTAGCTACTTTCATCAAGGGAAAGCATGCTTCTGTTAACCTCTAGATGGAGAGAGGTCTTGGGCCTTCATTTTTTCACCTGGGCCCATGTGGTAATATGTGCTTCTGTTCTTTTCCTCTGTTTGTTTACTCTTTATCGCTTTTAGGTGACATATTGAAGAGGGCTATGACTCTGTGGGCTTGAAATGGTTGGGAGAGTGAACAACTGCAAAATGAGTAACAGAAATCCAGTCTGGAGTTTGCTACCAGTCAAGGCAGCCAAGGAAATGGAGCCAAGCCCAGTAGTAGCTGAGATGCCAACTAGCCCAACAGTTATGCCAAATTTAGAAATAAAACTGGTGGGGCAAATGCTGGAAACCACTTTTAGGTTTTCGTCTACTCTCCTACGATGAAGAAAGTAGAGGAGAAGGTTCCTTCAGATATTGGGAGAAATAGTTGTACTTTTTTCTATTTTTGCTATATTTTTCTAGTAAATATTGCTTGAAAAAAACTTATTAATGTTATTTGGCTAAAAGATACTGGGGTGCTAATCACTGGTTATTCATATTGGGGAGAATACACTGGAGTGGGGGCTTGAGCCAATAGCATTAGAAGAGAATCATCCTGATCTGTCTATTGAGGACAACCTTAAATATCTGAGGGAACAATGTGGCTGTGATCTGTGGGATGGGACTCATCAATGTGAGTATGAGTTAGAATAAAGATCCTCAGCGTCTATAAAGTCTACCTACATATGTGACTTCCCAAAAGGAGACTTAAAAACTCCCTAAGTGGAAATGCTTCAAGGCATCACTTTGCATCTCTACTGCTTGAATCTTCTGTTAAAAGTGCCTGCCTTTATTACCTGGCTTAATTTTGTGCCCTATGTAGCAGATCAATGAGTTGGTCCATTTCAGTTATGACAGAATAGAGATTTGGACTGGACTTGTGATTTCACTGGTATAAGCAATTCTTAGAAAAGGAAATTCCAATGTACTTGCTTTGTAACTTTATAACAGGTTAAATGATTTGCCTAACAATACTAACTAATCAGTATGTGGTAGTGATGGGATCTGAATCCAAGTCTTCTTGACTTTAAAGCCAGTTCTCTCTAACCACTTTGCCACAATGCCTTTTTTATAAATAGGAAAAAATTGTAAATAGTGTGCTATATTGGTTTTATTAAGGACAGCCTCCAAAATACAGTCCTTCCTTAAAATGAAGGTAGAAAAATAATAGGAAATAATATACAAGTTAGTATAAAAGTTGTAATTCAGTGTAATTCATAACTTTCTTATAAAATCAATTTCGTACAAAAAGAAGAAATAGAAATGACTATCAGAATTTACTATACACAATTATATAATCAAACTGAGACTTTTAAGGAAATGGATAATTATCTATAAAATATTAAATACTCAGATTAATAGAACAGGGAAGAGATATCAAACAACTCAATCACAGACAATGAAATTGAACAATCTACAAGAGAACTACCAAAGAAAAAATTCTTGTTGCAGACAGATTTAGAGGTGGATTCTATCAGTTAAAAACCAATTCCTGTGTTACAGAAATTATTCTCAAATAATTAAGAAAGAAAACTCTATGAAACTTCTTGCATGAGATAAATATTGCTCTATTAAACAAAGAAGGATAAAGCAAAGAGAGCATTGTAAACCAATATCATTAATGAATATAAATAAATAAAATCCTAGCAAAAAGATTGCAGCCATATTTTCAAAGTCATTTATTATAATCAAATTGTATTTATACCAAGGATTTATGGAGCCTTTAAATTGTGAAAATAGTTAACATAATCATATTAATAATGAAAACTTCCAAACCATATAGTTATAGCAATAGGTGTTGGGGAAAAACAGCATCAGCAATATATAACATTTATTTATGCTATGAACTATAAAAAAAAATAGGCATAGATATGTAACAGCAAGCACCTTAGCATGCCCAGGATGGCCTGCTAGCACAAGTTCTTAGATCTGCTTTTCTAAGGAAAGCAACTTAAAAGGGAGTCAACAATCTACTTTAATTACATTCACCAACAGAGAAAAGACAAGCAGAGAAATAAAGACCAACAGACAGGGCTTCTAACTGTCTGACCATAAGCAATACATACATCACAGATCAACAGACAGATCCAACTATCTGACCATTACATACATACATACATAGTTACCAGAGAGAGAAGCACCCACATCTGTGTTTTCAAAGCTGGACTCCTTAACAGCTACCCAGAGTCTCATCTGGCATATGAACCTTCTTCTAAAGAGTAAACCCCCAAAGCAAAACCTCACCTCAGAGTATATATACACTTTTCAGAGCCGGAGAGCATCACAACCCTCATGACCCAGTGCTTCATTAGAAATTAACAAAAGGTGTGGGCCTGCCTACAAAACGAGTCTCCTCTAATGAAGTAATGATCACTAACATTACAATATGCCATTAAAATAATGCTACATATATAAGATTATGTGTCTGTACACATATGTGTGTATATGTATATATATATATATATATATATATATATATATATATATATATATATATATATATATATATATATATATATATACATATCTATCTACTTATGAAAATGAGCATTATTTGCAATGGAGAAGCACTAGATACTCTCCCAGTAAATATTTGATAAATCAAGGATGCACTCTCTTCATATTGTTACTTTGAAGAATTCTAGAAAAACTAGTGATAGCAAAAAGACAAAAGAAAGAAAAGCAAAGCATAAACATAGGCAAATAGGAAATGAAATTTTCCTTATTTGCTGATGAGATAATGATTCCTCTAGAAAATCTTAGAGAATCATCAAAGAATTGAATTGTGATAATTGATAGCATCAGAAAAATACCAGGACACAAAACATCCACAAAAAATCATCAACATTTTATTTTGTCATTTATTTAATTGAATTTTAGTTTTCAACATTCACCTCCACAAGATTTTGAGTTCCAAATTTTCTCCCCATATCTCCCCTCCACCCACCCCAAGACAGTATACATTCTGATTTCTCCTTCCCCTAATCTGCCCTCCCTTCTATCACACCCCCTTCTCTTCTCTTATCCCCTTCCCCTCTGTTGTAGGGCAAGATAGATTTTTATACCCCATTGCCTGTGTCTTATTTCTCAGTTGCATGTGAAAACAATTTGTAACATTTGTTTTTATAACTTTGAGTTCCAACTCCTCTCCCTTCCTCCCTCCCCACCCACCCCCATTGAGAAGGCAGGCAATTAGTTATAGGTTACACATCTGTAGTCATGCAAAACACTTCCATAACATGAAAGTCATGTTTTGAAAGACTAACTATATTTCCCTCCATCCTTTCCCGCCCCTTATTTATTCTATTTTTTCTTTTGTTCTTGTCCCTCCTCAAAAGTGTTTACTTCTAATTACCCCCTCCTCCCATTTGCCCTCACTTCTATCATCCCCCCACCCCCATTCCTAATTAATCCCTTCCCCCATGGTGTAAGATAATTTTCATACCAAAGTGAGTGTGCATATTATTCCCTCTTTAAACCAAATCCAATGAGAGTAAGGTTCACTCTTTCCCTCTCACCTCCCTCCTTTTCCCCTGTATTGAAAAACGTTTTCTTGCCTCTTTTATGTGAGAGATAATTTATCCCATTTTGTTTCTCCCTTTCTCCTCCCAATATATTCTTCTCACCTCTTAATTTTATTTTTTTTTAGATATCATCCCTTCATATTCAACTCACCCTGTGCCCTCTGTCTACATGTATATTGTCCTTCCAACTACCCTAATTCTGAGAAACGTCTCAAGAGTTACAAATATTGTCTTTCCATGTAGGAATGTAAACAGTTCAACTTTAGTATGTCCCTTATGATTTCTCTTTCCTGCTTACCTTTTCATGCTTCTCTTGATTCTTATTTTGAAAGTCAAATTTTGTATTCAGCTCTGGTCTTTTCATCAAAAGTGCTTGAAAGTCCTCTGTTTCACTGAATGATCCTTTTTTTCCCCTGAAGTATTATATTCAGTTTTGCTGGGTAGGTAATTCTTGGTTTTAATCCTAGCTCCTTTGACCTCTGGAATATCATATTCCAAGGCCTCTGATCCCTTAATGTAGAAGCTGCTAAATCTTATGTTATCCTGATTGTGTTTCCACAATGCTCAAATTGTTTCTTTCTGACTGCTTGCAATATTTTCTTCTTGACCTGGGAGCGCTGGAATTTGGCTACAATATTCCTAGGAGTTTTCCTTTTGGAATCTCTTTCAGGAGGTGATCAGTGCATTCTTCAATATCTATTTTACCCTCTGGTTCTAGAATATCAGGGCAGTTTTCCTTGATAATTTCTCAAAAGATGATGTCTAGGTTCTTTTTTTGATCATGGCTTTCAGGTAGTCTAATAATTTTTAAATTGTCTCTCCTGGATCTATTTTCCAGGTTAGTTGTTTTTCCAATAAGATACTTCACATTGTCCATTAGTTTTTATTCCTTTGGTTTTGTCTTATAATTTCTTGATTTTTCATATGTCATTAGGTTCCATCTGCTCCATCCTAATCTTTAAGTAATTATTTTCTTCAGTGAGCTTCTGGACCTCCTTTTCTATCTGGCCAGTTCTGTTTTTTAAGGCATTCTTCTCTTCATTGGCTTTTTACATCTCTTTTGCCATTTGGGTTAGTCTATTTTTTAAGGTGTTATTTTCTTGAGCATTTTTGGGTCCCCTTTAGCAAGCAGTTGATTTGTTTTTCACGATTTTCTTGCATCACTCTCATTTCTCTTCCCAATTGTTGCTCTACTTCTCTTATTCGATTTTTAAAAACCTTTTTGAGCTCTTCCATGCCCTGAGACCAATTCATATTTTTCTTGGAGCCTTTTGGATGTAGCAGCTTTGACTTTGTTATCTTCTTCTGTTTGTATATGTTGGTCCTCCCTGTCACCAAAATAAGATTCTATAGTCTTATTCTTTTTCTGGTTTGTGCTCATCCCCGCAGCCGTTTACTTGACTTTTGAGCTCTTTGTTGAGGTAGTTCTCTGCTTCCAGTGGGGGTGGGTGGTGTACTGTCAGTTGCTTGTTTCCCCTACCATCTGTGGGCCTAGAGCTCCAGAAGCAACCACTACTGCTGCCCCTGCTGTTGCTGCAGCTGCCAGGTTCCTCCACACCTCCCCCACACTGGGGCTGGGGTTGGACCACTCTACTCTGTCATACAGGTCCAACAGGTTTTTTCCACTGATCTTCCAATTTTTCCTTGATATTTTGGGGTCATGAAGTCTGTAAACCACCACAGGTGCCAGAGATTTAGTCCCTCCCCTCCCCAGATCTGCTCAGGTCCCATCTGTGCTGGCACTGGACTGTACTCTGCTCCAAGTCTGGCATGATATATACTTCAGGTTGACCTTCCAGGCTATCTTCAGCTGGAGATTTGCTTCACTCCATCATTCTGTGGGTTCTGCAGCTCCAGAATTTTTTAGTCAATTTTTACTGGTATTTGACTGGGTTTGATAGAGAGCTCTGAAAGGCCCTGTTTTTACTGTGCCATCTTGGCTCTGCTTCTGGGCCATCAACATTTACATATAGTAATAACAAATGCCAGAAAGACATAATAGAAAGGAAATTCCTACCCACAGTAATGTTAAAATGCATAAAGTAACTGGCAGTCAATTTATCACAACAAATGACACATAAGAAAAAGTTACAGAATACTCTATAAAAACAAAGAAGAAAGATATTGTTCATGGCTATACCATGCCAATATAACTAAAATGATGATATTAACCAAATTAATTTGTACAGTTTTATATCAAACTACCAAGAGATTATTTTATAAAACTAGGAAAAGACCCCCAAAATCATTTGAATGGACAAAATATAAAGGGAAGTAATGAAAAGAAATAGGAATGTAGAAACAATAACTCTGACTTCAGATTAAATTTAAAATGGTAATAATTAAACCTAACTGATATTAGTAAAAAAAAATAGAAAATTATATCATTAGAACTAATGTTCAAGAATCAGAAGTAATCAAACTTGATAACTCAATATTTGTTAATTCTGAGAACAGAAACTACTTGGGGAAAGGACTTCTCATTAGGCAAAAACTGCTGGGAAAACTGGAAAGAAGTTTCACAAAAAAAAAGGCTTAGATGAGCATTATGAAGAATTATGGCAATGAGTCCCAAGTGGAGAGAGGATCTGAATATTAAAGGCTATGTCAAAAATAGAGAAAAGTGTGTGGATATATTACACTTCTATGGATGGTGGAACTTTCTTAACTAAAGGAAGAACATAATTTTAATTTAATGAAATTGCAAGAGTTTTGGGGGTTATTAAAAATCAGTGCAGTAAGCAAAAAAAGGCAAACAATACACAATGGCTATGGTATAAATGGAAAAAAAGAATAAAATTTTAAAATGCTATAAATGACTGAGTGTATAAATGGCCTTGGTAAAATTTGTAAAAATGACACTCTTCTCCCTTCTTCAGAGGTAGGTGACTATGGGCATGGTTTATTGTATATATTCTCAGACTCAGTCAACATATTGGCTTGCTGAACTATTTTTACCCTCATTGCAAGGAAGGCTGGGGTTGGAGCTCTATTTGGAAATGAATGTGATGCAAATAACTAAAAGGCATCAGTTAAAAAAAAGATTTTGTTAGGTAATAAAATTCACATTGCAGCTGTTCCCAACCCAAGTAATCCCTCTAGCCTATATTTTTACAATCTAAAAATCACCACAACCTTAAGCTTTTCTCCACAATGAATAATTCACCTGGCAACCAGTATTATATATCAAGAAGGATGGAAAATTTTTTTGTATAAATCAAAGTACATTGAAATTCTGTGCAGCTCTAGAGGTCTCATCTAAAATTTTTTCCCCTCTATCTATGATAATAAGAGTGCAATTATTGTCTCTTCTCAGGTTGTGTGTGTAAGTCCAATTTGGGACAAAGTGTAGTCTATATCTGGGTGAATATGGTAAATACATGTTAAACTATTTCAGACTGAATCATTTATGTAAGCAGTACTCCTGAAAATTACCTGATCTTATATGACTTGTACCTTAATATTATGTCAAAGTGATTTCACATGCTAAGTCTATGATGTAGCATGGGAAATGTTAATGGCCTGTTATGAAAGAGAGGTAAAAGGGGTAAAACTGTGATGCCAAAGTTTCTCTCTGAGGAGGATCCCCTTTTAGTCAGAGGACATGACCAGAAGTATACACAAAGGGTCTTCTCTTTGAGGACAACACTGTGTTTGAGAGTGTGCTAGAAGATAATACCATCCTGGAGTGAAGTTAGGACATATCTCTTGCTCTCCATTAGTACCACATTCAATCAGGGAACATATTTATTCTATGTTGAACATTGAGGTAGGTAGTATGGCTCATTTTATTTATTTTAAATAGTATTCTATTTTTTACCCAATTACATGTTAAAACAGTTTCTAACATTAAAAAAAAGTTTTGTGTTCCAAATTCTTTCTCTCTCTCCCTCCTTTCCTTCCCCCCCTCTTCTCCTTCCCCCTTCCCTTAGATTGTAAGCAATCTTATATAGGCTAAATGAGTGCAATCATGTAAAACATTTTCAAGAAATATTTGGACAAGAAAACTTGAACAATTATTGAATGAAGGAAGAAAGAAAAAGAATGAAAAATAGTGTGCTTCCGTTCTGTATTCCGATAATATCAATTCTTTCTCTGATGGTGGCTAACATGAAACCATCAAGAGTCCATTGGGGTTATTTAGGATCATAGTATTTCTTAGAATGATTAAGGGCTTCATAGTCCTTTGTTGTATAGTATTGTTGTTACTGTGTTCAATGTTCCCCTGCTTCTGCTTACTTCACTTTGCAACAGTTCACGTAAGTCTTTTCAGGTTTTTCAGAAATCATCCTGCTTGTTATTTCTCATTGCACAATAACATTCCATCACATTCATATACTATAATTTGGTCAGTCATTCCGCAATTGATAGGCACCCCCCCACTTTCCAATTTTTGGTCACCACAAAAAGAGCTGCTATAAATATTTTTGCACAAGGGAGTCATCCCTCCTTATGTTTTTATCTTTTTGAGACATACACCTAGCAGTGGTATTGCTGGATCAAAGAGTATACACAGTTTTATAGACCTTTGGGTATAGTTCCAAATTGTTCTCCAGAATGGCTGGATCAGTTCACAACTCTAACAACAATGCATCAGCGCTTCAATTTTCCCACATCCTCTCCACCATTTATCATTTTCTTTTTCTGTCAGATTAATCAGTCTCATAGGTGTGAGGTAGTACCTCGTAATCATTTTAATTTTCATTTCTCTAATCAGTAGTGATTTAGAACATTTTTTTCATACAACTACAGGCGGCTTTGATTTCTTTGTTTGAAAAGTGCCTGTTCATGTCCTTTGACCATTTGTAGTTGGTGAATGACTTGTATTCTTATAAATTTGACTCAGTTCCCTTTACATTTGAGAAATGAGACCTTTAGCACAGATACTTGCTGCAAAACTCCCCCCACCCCAGTTTTTTGCTTTCTATGTAATTTTGGTTGCATTGGTTTTGTTTGTGCAAAAATTTTTTAAATTTTATATAATCAAAATTGTCGATTTTACATTTTATAATTCTCTCTCTATCTTGTTAGGTACTAAATTCTTCCCTTATCCATAGATCTGAGAGGCAAACTATCCTGTGTTTTCCTAATTTACTTATGGTATCACCTTTTATCTGTCAATCATGTACCTATTTTGACCTTATTTTGGTATGTAGTGTGAAATGCTCTATACCTACTTGCTGTCATACTGGTTTTCAGTTTTTCCATCAGTTTTTGCAAGGAGGGCTTATTTTCCATGAGCTCAGCACTCCTTTTAGGATCCTCTGGTTATCACGAAGGTCATACCTTCTTGGTTGCAGTTCTGCTTCTGAAACCTCTAGAGAAGAGGAGAGCTATAGGTGTGACTACAAAAGAAAATGAGCTTTGGCAGGCCAGCATTCTAAAAGCTACTTCTGTATCAGAGTCCTTGTAAAGCATAGAACAAGGCTTGCTTTATATACACATCAGAATCTCTTACTTAACCAAAATTCACATGGAAATGTGAAATTAATTTACGAAGTTACAAATCCATTCTAAGGAAGCACTGTTTGAATTTACACATTTTGGGGGGTGGGTGGGGAAGGAATGGAGGTGAGTGGGTGGTGACTACCCAAGCTTCCATCTCATTCTTACAGTTGCCTCCAGATGAATTACCCTAGCAATATTCAGCAATTTGCAAGGCTCAACAAATACCATTTTGATGTTCTAACAGCCATTAGTGAAAGTGCTAGTTCTCATTTAAATATGTGGCCCATAAAGTTGGGAATAGTACAGCTATTGTAGGTAACAATTTTCTGATCATTGTGAAGCATTAATTGGTTGGTAGACAACTGCATGTCCTAGAATATATTGGACTGTTTTTCACTGCAAAACAAAGTTTAGATAGTTCATTCTTTTCCTCTGTATGTGGTGTTTGTCAGTACTTGGGACAGAGGTAATAGGGACAATGTAAGTTTGGCAGAATATAGAGTGAGCAGCCTGAAATGATCTGTGGTTCAACTGTATTTCTGCCAAGATTATGGACACATGGGTGTCATATATAGCTGGGGACTTTAGAATGAATAGGATCAGAATTTCCTGCCTGGCACTTTGAAGGTTTGGTCACTACCATGGAGACTATAATCTCTTATAGTAGTCAATGTATTAACAGAACTTGTAAGGGGACAGAAGTCAGGAGGAGAAGGGGTCTTGGGCAGCATCTCTCCTAGGCCCAAAGATTGAGTCTCTGTAATTTTAGAATCAACCCTGACAACTGTGGCTTATTGTTAAAATTGTCTGGCATTATTGTTTGCAAGCATTTTGTTTCAAGAAATAGAGATACCAACAAACATCCTTAGAACTTATGAACAAGCCAAGCTGAATGGGTTTCAGTGGGAATGGGAGTCATTTCTCAAAAAGACAGGAAGCCAAAATAGAGGAGATCTTGTCAGGATGTCCTGGGGAACTGTGGCACCTGGTGTATAAGTGTAATACAAACATTACCAGGATGACACAGTAGAGAAGTATTCTAACATAGTCCAAAAAGATTGTAATGAGGGTAAGCAACGATAGAGGTGGGACATCTTAGGCCATTTTTAGAGTAAAATTTAGAGAATGGTGAAGGAAGAGTGATGCCTACAACCAGTGGTGTGTGGTATTAACAATCAGCTTTCTGAAAAAACATGCACATGACATACTTTTAAGTTTAATCTGCATTATTAACATGTTCTCCACCTTTCTTTAGTCTGGGCAATAAAAAGTATAATAAATTAAGTTGAGATCTGTGACCTTTGCCAATTTCCAACGTGTAAATTCTCACACTAAGAAAAAAATAAATTCATATGCGCCAAGGTGAACCAGCTCCTACATATTCCACTGGTCATGGAGATAGGAGAAGGAAAGAAAATGCCTTTGTGAATATAAAATCATTTATTTCTGGAAGAAATTTGGATTTAAGTTATCTTTTATACTGTACCCTTTTCCCCTGTACTTGCTATCTGGAACCATATGGACCCATAAACCACTGAGATGTAATATCTGAGCCATATTCTAACTTGTAGAGTGCATCTCTCAGGATACAGATATTCCCTTTCCTGAGTCTTAGTTTGTCCAAAATAAATACAAAGTAACTGCAGTGTAATTAAATGCAACTAGGTTGGGAGGAAAGACACTCTCAGCTGGGGGGATCAGGAAAGGCTTTATGTAGAAGGCAGTGTCTCTTAGTAGTATCACAACAGAAGTGCATGTATGTGTGTGTGGGTGTGTGTGTATGTTAGAGAGAGACAGAGATAGAGGCAGAGAAAGAGAAACAGACACAGAGAGAGGAGATACAGAAAATAAATATGTATCTATTGAATATATATGTATATGTAAATATAAATATACATTCTCTCTGAATATATGATCATAAATTAGCCTGGGGCACTTTGTATGCCACTGCATATGCCAACGGAGGCTCCTAATTGGTTCAGAGAATACAGATGCAATGCTTTGTACCCGCTAGACAGTCAGAGTTAGTGCAAGAGATCTGGGGATGAAGACTTTAATACTTGGCTTTTGGACATTCTTAGAAATTGACTCCAGTGGAGGGAAGAAGAAAGACATTGGTAGCTGCAGATATGTTAAGGGTACCAACTCCTCAACATGTCCTATTTCCAACTTGCCTGCCAGAGATTTCAAAAAAAAGAATTACCTCCTTAGTTGATAGTAGTTTGAGCTGAGATATTATCTCCTTCCTTAAAAAGAGTTTATTCACTTGTCTGTTTTGGAGGGAGCATATTTTAATCTGTATGATTTCTCCAATTTCTATTTGCTATTTTGCTCCTTTAAATGGATTTGGTTGCCAAGTCTAATGACTTTGTGTAACTCTGCCTCACTTAAATCCAGATGAGCACCAGTTAAGACATCATGATGTTGGTCTTCAAAAAGAAAGGACAAACGTTTCGTCATATGTGAAAGTAGGTGGTTGGATTAGATAACCTCTGAAGACCCTTCTATCTCTAGATTTATGATTCTGTGAAGATTCTGAAAAAAAAAGTTAAAAGAAGTAGTAAAACACACATATAGTGAGAAAGATATTCCTATGCTCCCTAATCACGTTTCAGATGCAACAATCTCAAAATACATAAAAAATCACAGGATCATAGAAATGGAGTCAAAAGGGATATCACAGGCCATCTAATTTAACCCCCTCATTTTATAGATGAGGAAAATGAGGATCAGGGAGGTTAAGTGACTGCTCAGACACACAGGTAGGTGGGGTTTGGGTTTCTTTTTTTTTGGCCTGAGTCAGTACTCTTTCCATTGCACAACACTGCCTTTCTCTGTGGTAGGACATGAGGATAAAACATCTTTATCCTCTTATGAAAATGCCTTGGATACTACAGCATGATAAGAATCAAGTGGGACTGATTTATGCTTAAAATATTATTTGTATCTTAATAAGTTCAGCATTAATGTGTTTTTGCTTCAATAATTCAATTTGCTTACACAAATATTTGTCAGATAAAGCATGGCACTGGGTCATAAGGGTATAAAGATAAATAAGAAATTATCTTTATGCTCAAGGGGCTTACCATCTAGTAAGATGGAGATGAATTAGATTTGAACTCATGTCTTATGAATAAAAATCTAGTGTTCTTTCACATGTGGAGATCAGAGATGGGGGAAGGAGGGAAGTGAAGAAGAAGACCAGTGAATACCACAAATCAATAATCTTTTATTCTTTGGGAGATTAATGTTCCCCCTATATCTAATTTGCTGATTTTTTTTTTTTTTTTTACTAAATGGTTTATCAGGATGGTTCAGTATTTCCTTAGAGGAATGAAATGGATCTCTTCAGGGAAGATTAGTCCACATTACTTTTATGAATAAATCCTTCTCCTATCCTGAAATGTTTCAGGGTCCTACTGTTCCTTAACATGTTTACTCTAGGAAAGCTTTGTGAAGCATGGATGCAGGATGCAAATCTGTCTGGTTTAAAGTGGCAGTCAGCCATGGAATTATCCAACACCCAGGGTTCTAACCTCAGAAATCAGGTTGGGAAAACCTCTCATGGTGCCTAGAGCTCTAGGACTCTGTCATTTCCTCTCTCCAGCTGCACATTGGGCAAATGCTCAAGTACTCTGTGGGGCGGGAGGGTGGGAGGGGGCACCCAGTCTTGCTTTTAGGCTGTTGAAGGCAAGGCCATAGATTACTGCTCACAGCTAGTTCTCCCACATCTCGTGCATAAAGCCAGAGTCTCAGGTTACTGGCTACACAGTTCTTTCAGAATGTCTTGGGGGAGGCCATCAATGAATCCAAATGCTGCAGCAAATTCCTTGGTGTCTTGAATAAAATAGCCCTGGTGGCTGATCCACATCTGATTCATTCCAGCTAATGATTTCCAAAAGCATCAAAGGAAGCCACTCTATTCATTTACAGCTGCCTCTGCCTGAATTCCTCCAGACTGCCACTTATATCTGTTTCACAGCCATCTCACCTTTGGAGCCAGGCCTTGATAAAAAGGCCTATTAAAGTGGCCTGTCATCGACCAGGGCTATCTTCCAGCTATAATTCAAAGCAACAGATTTATTTTCAGTCCTTTGGAACAAGTCGCACCTGCCAAACAAGTTACAATTAAAAGTTACAAGACACTCCTAATGTCTCTAGCAGGCCCTGGATCAGCGAGAGAGAAGCTATCACTGGAATGGAAACATATGATGCCATAAAATGTCTTTTGCCTTGAATTAATAGTCCAAGTTATACACTTGGAAATATACTACCCATGTATTTTAGTGTGGACACACCAGATTTCTCTAGAAACAAAACTCTGCAAAGTATCTTGGGGTAAACTTCTAAGTCTGACTCTTTCTTTCCATGCCATGACAGCATGACCCAAGGCTTGACTCATTCATCTCTATCCATGTATAGTTTTCCCTTCATGATGAATTTCCTCCCACATTTCCATGATACTCAAATCTGCCTAAGCAGTAGGATTTGATGAGTTTTTGTCATACAACAAATAGGAACACACACACATACACGCACACATATGTACTAACACAGAATGAAATTCAGACTCACAAGTATTACCATGTGCTTTGTGGACAGGGGGTCAACCAGGGTTGGTATTTGAAAGCAAATGTTTTATTTTTCTGCGTTATTGAAAAATGTTTCTTTTCCTCTTCCATTAGCTCTTGACAATCTCTATAGGAAATTTTAGATTTCTCTTCCATTTATTCTTACCAGTTTTGTGACCTGTCCTATTTCCTAGATAAACCAGAGAGAATCTAGTCATTTAGGAAATGTCAGTTCTTGCCAGTTCTCTCATAGCTGAAAAAGTAAGGAGTATAAAAAATCCTGGGTGTGTGTCCCTGTGTATTTCTTACTCACTGTGTGACCTTGAGCAATTTAGACTCTCAGTTTCTTTAGCTTTAAAAGAATAAGAACTGTTTCATGGTTTACATTAACAGAATTGTAAGATTGTTCAATTCAATAGCCTTCATTATGTACTTATTATGAGGGATATACTCACAGAGATAGAGATAAATGTAATGAATATTCTCTGACCCAGAACCAGGCTGAAATATATTTTCCTTAATGTCCTAGGGGTTACCCTGATGGGTTTTGGAGTGCCTTTCTCTACGGCCATTAGATTGTGAGCTCCTTGATGGCAAGGACTATCTTTTGCCTCTTTTTGTATCCCCAGTGCTTAGCACAGTGCCTGGCACATAGTAGTTACTTAACAAACACTTATTGATTGATTGCTATTGGATCAAGTCCCCACAAGCTGCTTTTACCCCTGCCTTAGGTGTCAGTGACTAGCACCCTACTTCCATTTAAGCACTTAACAACAACTAACTTTTAAAAAGTGATATTTGCTTTGAGGACATTCTTCCCCAACACCTCAAGACCATACTCCCCCATTTCCTACCTTGGTCTCTGGGGAGAGTGAGTTCAGACTACTCAGTTCCTATATACTATTGGTTCCACCTAGTTCAAGTCAAAATGTGATACCAATCCTAGATGAGTCCTTTTCTGGGTTGGGCTCCAAAGATCACTCCTTGATCCCTGGGACTGCTAGGTTGACTGCTAAACTCAGTATGGATTCAAAATCCTAGAAGCTGTAACCCGACCTTTTAACACAAGATCAAAGCTTCCAAATACATATCCTTCATCTAAATCAAAACAATAAACTCCAGGAGAGACAAAGAATCAAAACTTTTTTCATAGTTGCGTGGCCTTGAAGAGGGGAAAGCCTCTCCCCTTTATAGCATTATCTCTTATTAGATGGCATCTGATAAGTCAATCCAAGAGTGAGTAGCAGAAGTGATGAAATGGCCAGTGCTCTTCTCTCTGGTTCCTTTTGAATGCCTCTTCAGTTTATTAAAGATCCTCCTCTCAACCTTGTTGTTAGTTGCAAGCAGCTAGTTATAGAATTTCTCTGCATGTTCCCATACTTCCCTAAGATAGCACTACTGCCCATCATCACAACTCTCCTAGAAGCAGACACTGTAGCTTCTCCATGTGGTGAGATGCTGGTAGGGGTATTCTGTACACACACTAATACCTGTTACATATCTTCACAAATTATACTTCATCTCTTATTTCCCTTCCTCTAGCTGTTCCCATCCTCCTTTTAGAATCCCTGTCTTCCTTCAACTTTCAGTTCAAGTGCCACTTTCTACAGGAGTCCTTTCCTAGTTCCCTCAGCTGTGGGTGCATTCCTCTCTAAAGTTATCTTGCAAATACTTGGCATGTATCTCCTATATAACTAGCTATGTACATATCTTACATATTAGAATGAGACTTCCTTAGGGACTGTTTTTTGCTTTATTTTTCCCTTTGTATACCTGAGAATTTAGCAAAGTGCTTGGCACAGAGTATATACGTAATAAAGTATTGAGTGATTCATACAGAAGGTGGCACCTCAGCTAAATCTTGAAGGAAGAGAGGGAAGCTCAAAAACAGGGATCTATGGAACTCTGGGTGAAGAAAGTGTACTTTTCAAGCATGAAGGACAGGTAAGAGTATGCTAATAAATGTTTAACAACTGGCTCTCCAGAAAAAAAATGTACCCATGATTCACTTGAAATTTTAATTATATGGGACCCAAGATGGCGGAGTAGAAAGACGCATATACACATAGCTCCGAACCCACAACCCACCGAACGGCTACAGGGGAGTAACTCACTGCGAATTCTGCACCCAGAGGCCATGGAATATTGGAGCGAGGGAGATTTCTGTTCCGGAGGGACCTGCAAACCTCTCACGGGGGGTCCTTCGCGCTGCGGACTGGGCACTGGGACTGGGAGCTGAGGGCAGCCCTGCCGTGGCCACGGCACTGAGAGGAAAAGATCCGAGTGGGCTTCAGGGACGGGATCTCCAGCGGCCACGCGGGTCCCTCCACCCACAGAGGGACCTGCAAACCTCTCACAAAAGGTCCATCGCGCTGCAGACGCGGAGCCCAGTCCAGCCCAGACCCGCTGCGGCCACGGCACCAAGAGAAACAGACCCGAGCAGGCTTCAGGGACAGGATCTCCAGCAGCCGCACAAGTCCCTCCACCCACAGGTGACGGGGGTCGGTGAGAGAGTCTCTTTGGCGGGTTGAGAGGGGAGTGGGGTGCCCCCATGATTCGGGCCCCCCCGGGAGGTAGAAGCTGAGAGGCGGCTGCAGACAGGGGCTCCCCAAGTGGGCAGGAGCCTGAATCCATTGTGGAAGGTCTGTGCATAAACCCCCTGAGGGAACTGAACCTGAGAGGCGGCCCTGCCCCAATCTGACCACCTGAACATAATCTCATACTGAATAGCAGCCCTGTCCCCGCCAAAAGCCCTAAGACTGGAAGCCGCATTTGAATCTCAGTCCCCAAACACTGGCTGGGAGGATCAGGAGGCAAGGTGGGTGTGAGGAGAATATTCAGAGGTCAAGTCACTGGCTGGGAAAATGCCCAGAAAAGGGAAAAGAAATAAGACTATTGAAGGCTACTTTCTTGCAGAACAGGCATTTCCTCCCTTCCTTTCTGATGAGGAAGAACAATGCTTACCATCAGGCAAAGGCACAGAAATCAAGGCTTCTGTGTCCCAGCCCACCCAATGGACTCAGGCCATGGAAGAGCTCAAAAAGAATTTTGAAAATCAAGTTAGAGAGGTGGAGGAAAAACTGGGAAGAGAAATGAGAGAGATGAAAGAAAAGCATGAAAAGCAGATCAGCTCCCTGCTAAAGGAGACCCAAAAAAATGTTGAAGAAATTAACACCTTGAAAACTAGCCTAACTCAATTGGCAAAAGAGGCTCAAAAAGCCAATGAGGAGAAGAATGCTTTCAAAAGCAGAATTAGCCAAATGGAAAAGGAGATTCAAAAGCTCACTGAAGAAAATAGTTCTTTCAAAACTAGAACGGCACAGATGGAGGCTAAGGACTTTGCGAGAAAGCATGATATCACAGAACAAAGAGAGAAGAATGGAAAAATGGAAGATAATGTGAAATATCTCATTGGAAAAACAACTGACCTGGAAAATAGATTCAGGAGAGACAATTTAAAAATTTTGGGACTACCTGAAAGCCATGATCAAAAGAAGAGCCTAGACATCATCTTCCATGAAATTATCAAGGAAAACTGCCCTGAGATTCTAGAACCAGAGGGCAAAATAAATATTCAAGGAATCCACAGAACACCGCCTGAAAGAGATCCAAAAAGAGAAACTCCTAGGAACATTGTGGCCAAATTCCAGAGTTCCCAGGTCAAGGAGAAAATATTGCAAGCAGCTAGAAAGAAACAATTCAAGTATTGTGGAAATACAATCAGGATAACACAAGATCTAGCACCCTCTATGTTAAGGGATCGAAGGGCATGGAATAAGATATTTCAGAAGTCAAAGGAACTAGGACTAAAACCAAGAATCACCTACCCAGCAAAACTGAGTATAATACTTCAGGGGAAAAAATGGTCTTTCAATGAAATAGAGGATTTTCAAGCATTCTTGATGAAAAGACCAGAGCTGAAAAGAAAATTTGACTTTCAAACACAAGAATGAAGAGAACCATGAAAAGGTGAACAGCAAATAGAAGTCATAAGGGACTTACTAAAGTTGAACTGTTTACATTCCTACATGGAAAGACAATATTTGTAACTCTTGAAACATTTCAGTATCTGGGTACTGGGTGGGAGTACACACACACACACATGCACATACACACACATACATAGAGGCAGAGTGCACAGAGTGAATTGAAGAGGATGGGATCATATCTTAAAAAAAAAAATGAAATCAAGCAGTGAGAAAGAAATATATTGGGAGGAGAAAGGGAGAAATTGAATGGGGCAAATTATCTCCCATAAAAGAGGCAAGCAAAAGACTCATTAGTGGAGGGATAAAGAGGGGAGGTGAGAGAAAAACATGAAGTCTACTCTCATCACATTCCACTAAAGGAAAGCATAAAATGCACACTCATTTTGGTAGGAAAACCTATCTCACAATACAAGAAAGTGGGGGACAAGGGGACAAGCAGGGTGGGGGGGATGACAGAAGGCAGGGCATGGGGAGGAGAATGCAATTCAAGGTCGACACTCATGGGGAGGGATAGGATCAAAAGAGAATAGAAGTAATGGGGGACAGGATAGGATGGAGGGAAATATAGTTAGTCCTATACAACACAACTATTATGGAAGTCATTTGCAAAACTACGCAGATTTGGCCTATATTGAATTGCTTGCCTTCCAAAGGGAAGGGGTGGAGAGGGAGGGAGGTAAAGAAGTTGGAACTCAAAGTGTTAGGATCAACTGTAATGTTCTTACCACTAGGAAATAAGAAATACAGGTAAAGGGGTATAGAAAGTTATCTGGCCCTACAGGACAAAAGAGAAGACGGAGACAAGGGCAGAGAGGGATGATAGAAGAGAGAGTAGATTGGTCACAGGGGCAATTAGAATGCTTGGTGTTTTGGGGTGGGGGGAGGGGACAAAAGGGGAGAAAATTTGTAACCCAAAATTTTGTGAAAATGAATGTTAAAAGTTAAATAAAAAAAAAAGAAATTTTAATTATATTATTAATATTTTATCTATGACTTTCTTGAGTCTAGAAATCAAGAAAGCAACAAATCATGCCTTGATTTGTAGTGTTTATTTATTGGTAAGTTGTAAATACTGTAACAGTAAGCTCCCCAACATATGGAAAGGCAACTTTTGAGGGTTTGACAATTACTTTAATAAAGCACAGGTATCAGAGAAAATCAAAATCCAAATTTCAGAGAAATCAAAAATCAACAGATAGCGCTTCCAAACTGCTTGGCCATTAATATACACACTTCTTTACCAGAGAGGGAAGCACCAACATCTGGTTTTTCAAAGCTGGGGGAGGGCCTCCTTAGTGGCTTCCCAGAGTCTCTTCTCACCAAAGAAACACTTCCAGTTGGTAAGCTCCAAAGTAAAACCTCACCCTCAGAGTATTTATGCTCTTTTCAGAGCCAGAGGGCATGACCCTCTGTCCCAGTGCCTCAACAGAAAAAAAAAGGTCCTTAGGGACCCTCCTACAAAACACCCCCCCTAATCAAGCTTCTCTCAATGGGCAGGCCCATCAATGGGTGGGGAAGATCTTTTTTAATCACATTCAAATAGGGTATTATACTTCTTGGTATAAACAAAAAACCAAAAAAGATCCTAATTTGATTGCCATCACAAATACTCTCACTGAATATTTAACAGGCTCTTCTGAGCTAGTTCAAGCTGGCTGGAGCATACTCCTAGGTACAACACATATACAAATGGGTAGGTGATGGTATTTTGATTGGGGAATAGTTAATAGTCTAATTTGGCTAGAACTAGACTGAACAAAGGGCAATGGTGCGGAATAAAGCTGAAAGGGGAAGTTGAAACTAAATTGCCTTAATTGGGCCTTAATTGCCAGGTTAAGACATTTGCATTTTATCCAAGCTACAAAAAGTTTGTGAACAAGAGATTAATATGACTTTTGCCTCAGGAAGATGATTTTGGTAACTGTCTTGAGGAGAAATTAGAGAGGAGAAACTGAAGGTGAGAAGGTTGGTTAGGAGTCTATTACAGTAGTCCAAGAGAGAGGTGATGAAAGTCTCAGTGATGATAGTCATACGAATAAAGAAATTTGGGGAGATGTTAGAAATCAGTGGAGACAGAGACAACAAGACTTGACCATGAATTAGATGTGAAGAGTGAAGGAGAGAAAAGAGTCAAGGAAGACAGATTTTGAGTCTGACTGAATTACTTGAGTTTAGGTGGTGCCATCAATGGAAATATGCAAGTTGGAAGGAGGGATAGCTTGGATAAAAGAGAATTAGTTCTGTTTTGTACTTGCAGAGTTTGATGTACTGGCAGGTCAGGTGGAGATGTGAGATTTGACTTACGGGCTAAGTTTAGTTTCAAGAGTCATCCTGAAGTGGGATGATCTTTGGGTACACGGGAGGAGATGACATCCCCAAGTGTGGCAGTATATATTAAGAACTTTTTAAATCTATAAAACATGTAACTTACTATTTTTAATAATTAAACTTGAATACTCAACATAATACTATCCATTGACAAGATACATTCAGGCCTGGTAAGAGTTTCCTTTGCTATGTGGGAGAGGACTGTGATCTAATATGTGGTTTGGGCATAGTCAAAGTATATCTCTGACCACAGGAAACTTACATTTCCTCTTCTGTCATATTACAGAACTATAGTCCATGGGAATCTCTCTATTGATGTGGTACATAATGGCACCCTGCAGAATAAGGGACAGGAAATATCAAAGTTATTCACAGATTTTCAGGAAGTTTGTGGCCAGCTCTTCTCTTTAGTAATTGCTGGCCTTTATAGAAGATGATTCATAGGGCAGGTGCTTGGAGCAGTGTTTCCTTTGGCAGGATTGGTTTGTACTGATTCAGTCACACTCTCTTGTCTCATGGTGTGCTAAACAACTTAGCTTGTTTGCAATGGTCATTCCATGACAAACTAACTTGCAATTACCTGTCTTGTTAAACAAACAAGGAAAATTAAATGCTAAATATGTGCAAATTTGTATGTACTCTTTAATCAGTAAAAATGGGTTTCAGTTTAATGGGAAATTTAATTATCCAATAAAATACCCGGTAACTAGGAATGAGTAATGAAAACAGTTGTTTCTCTAACATTGCAGTATTCCTACAGTGTGGAGTAGAAAGGGCCTCTCTATTTTTGTAGAAACACCCATGCTGCAAAGATTGTATGTGCAAAGATTGTATGAATAATGTATGTCCTGGCACTGCATGCATGCCAATAAAAAGGCCTGAAAGAGTCTTTCTCATTTTTTATGTCATCATTAGGGAATCATTAGGCCATATAGGTAGCCTGTGATAAATATTCCTGTCTTCATTTGTATTTGGAAGGTGTGCACCACCTTTGGTTACACCTTATATATTTCCTATAATAATAGTGACCAGGAAACAGAGGATGAAACCCACACATAGCTGCTTGTTCAGGTTTGTATAGGGGAGAATGAAAGAATCATTTCATAATAAAAGTTGTATTTATCCAACTGTGGTGATTAAAAAGGTTCAAGAGCAAATTTAATCATTTTACTAAGAGTATCAGAATTTTAATAAAAGGATAGTCATTTGGGGGCATCTCTCTTTTAGACCAAAGACAAAGATAGCAGCAAAGTCACAGTTTACATACCCTTTAAAGAGTAGGTGTTTCCCATGGTGGGAATCAACCCTGACTGATTAACAATTAATGAGAAAATGAATACTATAATAAGGGACTGGACCTGAACTTTGATTAAGTCACATGCTTCTTAAGTTGACCCCAACCATGGGCAATTTATTCAAAGAATTTATGCCCCACCCAATCTGAGCAGAACATAATAGGTAGCCCATAATAGGTGGGGTCTGAACAAGAAAGTTAGTCCAATCTCATTATCAACAATGTCCTTCAAGAGACTGAATGTTTAAAATCAGAATTTTAGGAAAAGGGAGGATCAGACTCTGCATCTTCCCAAATAATAGGTTATTAATAATCATTTCTCTCGTAACTTTATTAAAAGTTCTTATGGGTAGGAACTATGCTTTACCATTCTTTTGTATTCTCCTCAGTGCCTGGCATAATAATGGGTAAATAGTAGAATAATGAAAAAATATTAATAACTAGCACATTAAGGTTTGCAGAGCTTTATGATCAATTATTAATAATGATCTAATATTAATTCATTCTATTCTCACAACAACCCTAAGAGATGGCGCTGTTCTTACCCCTGTTTTACAGATGAGGAAACTAAGGCTGGTAGAAAATAAGTGACCTGTTCAGGGTCACATAACAAGTGAGTAACCAAGACTAGCTGAATTTAAGGAGCATTCTTGGCTCCTGGATGAGCACTCTATCCACTGCACCACCTTATCACACTAAAAATGTTACTGATCTGCATCAAATGTCAAGAAAGAAGGAAATATGAAAAAGAAGAAAACAGTGACGACTTTAACTTAAATGAATTAAATAAAATGGAGACACGTATTTGTCATGGGCTAGCTGTATGGCTTAATGATTCCCTCATGGTGATATGAAATTGAAGATTCTTTTAGGCCATTTTGCTGGTGTGCATGCAATGCACACATAACATGGACACGTTTAAATTTTTAAACATTTTTATTTAAAGTTTTGAGTTCCAAATTCTATCCCACCCTGCTTCCCTTTCCTCTCCTCTCCCTGAGTTTGTATGCAATCAGATATAGGTAGTACATGTGCAATTATGTAAAGCATTTCCATATGAGTCATTTTGTAGAATAGAATAAAAGAAAAAGAATGAAAGAAAATGAAAATAGCATGTTTCAGTCTATATTCAGACAATATCAGTTCATTCTCTGGAGGAAGACAGGATGCTTCATCATTAGTCCTTTGGGGTTGTCTTAGATTATTTTACTGCTGAGAACTGGTGAATCATTCATAGTCCTTCACTGAACAATACTGTTGTTACTATGCACGACACTCTTTTTGCTCTGTTCACTTCATCATTTCATCAAAGTCTTTCCAGGTTTTTCTGAAATCATACTGCTTGTCATTTCTTACAGCATAATAAATATTCCGTTACAATTATATGCCACAGCTTGTTTAGCCATTTCCCAATTGATGGGCATTCCTTTGATTTCCAGTTCTTAGCCACCACAAAAAGAGCTAACATAAATATTTTTTGTACAAATAGGTGCTTTTCCCTTTTTTTTTTTTTTTGGCATATCTTTGGGATATAGTCTGAGCAGCAGTATTGCTGGATCAAAGGGAATGCACAGTTTTACATCCCTTTGGGCACAGTTTCAAATTACTCTCCAGAAAGATTGGGTTGGTTCACAACAGCACAGCCATTTCACCCTAAGTGCACAGGCCTTTTCTACTTCACATTGCAGGAATACTGCAATGGTTAGAGAAACAAGGGTTTTCATTACTCAAAAGGAAACTAGTTTGGAAGTGGAACCATCATCTTACAATGGTTATCTGACAAGATTTTTTTTCCTGGGACTTCTTTTAGATAGATCTCTTTTTCTCTTAGTGGCATTATTTGCTTGCATATAGTCAATAATCCTGAGCATGTAGATAACTGCCAGATCTCAGCCTAAGTCTCTTTCCTGTGCTCCAGTCTTGCATCACTATCTATTGGACATTTCCAACTGGATGTCCTATTAACATCTAAAATGCTGTCATCATGCATCAATATGTCCAAAAATGCAATTCATGATTCTTCCTCTTTTTGTTTCTAACTTCCTTACTTTCTTTGGTACCATCAACCCTCCAGTTACCCACATTCCAGTTACACTAAGAGCCATTTTCAACTCACACATTTCTTGTATTCAACTAGTTTCCAATATTGGCTTGTCAGCTTTACCTCCACAACATCAATTCCTTTTTCTGTATCAACATGGCCACCATCCTTGTTCAGAACTTCATCATCTCTCACCTTGACTATTGTAATATCTTCTATATTGGCCTCATCTTCTTCTGTCTCTCTCCTCTCCAATCCACGTTCCAAATTTATATTCATAAAGCACACACATGACCTTGCTGCTTCCTTGCTAAGGAAATTCCATTATGTCTTCAATAAGATACACACTCCTCTGTTTGGCATTTAAAGACCAGCACCGTCAAATTTCAGACAACATTTTCAGGCTTATTGTATGTTATTCTCTTTCATATATTTTATATTCCAGTTAAAATATCCTACTTGATATTTCCTTGTATGTATCATTTCATCTGTTTCTGAGGCTTTGCAGAGGCTTCCTCTCTTGCCTAGAAATCATTCCCTCCTCACTTTCACCTCTGAGAATTCTTAGCTTCTTTTTAGGTTCACATGTCATCCTTTCAGCTAATGACTCCTCTGTGCAAAATTATTTCATGTTTGATTTATATGTATTTTTAAATTTGTCTCTGTACGTTGGGTTTTCACCCAATAGAATGTAAGACTTCTGACGGCTACTATTGTTTTCATGTTTGTCTTTTTAATACCAGTGCCCAAGACCTGAAACATAATAGCTTGTTCACTAAAAGTTATGACTGAATGATTTTCAAAGAATTCTGTACAGAAACAGACAGCAACTACTGTTAGAAGCTACCTGGAATGGCAAATCTGCTTCAGTTCAGATGGTTATACCTGGATGACCAGCCATAAACAACTCTGCATCCTTTGAACCTATGGGCTATAAGAATCTAGCCAAAATGAAAACTCCTAGGAATATTCCAGAACTCTTAGGTCAAGGAGAAAATACTGCAGGTAGCCAGAAAGAAATGATTCATACGTTGAGAAACTACAGTCAGGATTATACAAGGTTTAGCAGCTTCTACATTAAAGGATTGCAGGGCTTAGAATATAACATTCTAGAAGGCAAAAGAGTTTGGATTACAGCCAAGAATCAACTACTCAACAAAACTGAGTATAATATTCTGAGGGGAAAATGGTTATTTAATGAAATAGCGGTCTTTCAAATATTGCTGATGAAAAGAACAGAGCTAAACAGAGAATTCGATTTTCAAATACAAGATTCAAGTCAAGCATAAAAAGGCAAACATGAAAGAAAAAGCATAACTTATTCATGAAGGTTAAAATATTTACATCCTTACATGGGAAGATGATACCTGTAATTCTTTTTTCCCCTTTAATACTTTATATATGTACATGTATATGTATATATATGTATATACATATACATATTTCCAGTCACATGTAATGATAGTTTTCAACATTCATTTTTGTAAGACTCTGATCCAAATTTTTCTTTCACCCTTGTTTTCCTCCCCCTATTCCAAGATAGAAAATAATATGATAAAGGTTATATATGTGCAATCATGTTAAGCATATTTCCACATTATTCATGTTGTGAAAGAAGAAAAGAAAAATCCATGAGAAAGAAAAAACAACAAGAAAGTGGAAATAGTATGCTTCAATCTTCATTCAGACTCTAACATTCTTTCCCTGAATGTGAGTAGTATTTTCCACCATAAGTCTTTTGGAATTGTCTTGGATCACTGTATTGATGAGAACAACTAAGTCCATCATAGTTGATCATTGCACAATGTTGCTGTTACTGCGTACAATGTTTTCCTGGTTCTGCTCCCTCACTCAGCATTGGTTTATGTAAGTCTTTCCAGGTTTTTCTGAAATCTGCCTACTCATCATTTTTATAGCACAACAGCATTCCATTACATTCATAAAGCACAACTTGTTCAGCCATTCCCCAGTTGGTGGGCATCCCCACAATTTTCAATTCTTTACCATCACAGAAAGTGCTGCTATAAATATTTTTGTATATGTGGGTCCTTTTCCCATTTTTATTGATCTCTTTGGGCCACAGACCTAGTAGTAGTATTACCGGATCAAAGGGTACGCACAGTTTTGTAGTCCTTTGGGCACAGTTCCAAATTGCTCTCCAGAATAGTTGGATCAGTTTACAACTCCACCAAATATGCATTAGTGTTCCAATTTCCCCACATTTTCTGCAGCATTTATCGTTTTCCTGTTTTGTCATATTATCCAATCTGATAGATGTGATATGGTATCATAGAATTGTTTTAATTTTCATTTCTCTAGTCAATAGTGAGTTAGAGTATTTTTTTCATTTATCTATATTTGGCTTTAATTTCTTCCTCTGGAAAATGCCTGTTCACATCCTTTGATCCTTTATCAACTGGGGAATGACTTGTATTCTTACAAATTTGACCCAGTTTTCTATATATTTTAGAAATGAGGCCTTCATCAGAGACTCTGGTTGTAAAAATTGTTTACCAGCTTTTGTTTCTCTTCTAATCTTTGGTTGCATTGGCTTTGTTCATGCAAAAATTTTTCAATTTAATGTAATCAAAATAATCCATTTTGCATTTCATAACATTCTTTATCTCTTGTTTGGTCATAAATTCTTCCCTTCTCCATAGATCTGACAGGTAAACTATTCCTTGCTTTCCTAATATGCTTATGGTATTTTCCCTTATGTCTGAATCATGTACCCATTTCTCCTCATCTTGGTATAGGGTTGAGATGTTGATCTATGCCTAGTTTCCGCCATATTAGTTTTTCAGTTTTCTCATCAGTTTTTGCAAAATAATGAGTTCTTCTCCCAAAAGCTAGAGTCTTTGGGTTTGTCAAATGGTGGATTTCTATAGTCATTTACTACTGTGTCTTGTTCACCTAACCTATTCCACTGATCCACCACTCTATTCCTTAACTAATCCCAAATAATTTTGATGATTGCTGCTTTATAATACAATTTTAGATCTGGTACTGCTAGATCACCTTTCCTTCCATTTCTTTTCATTAATTCCCTTGGAATTCTGGACCTTTCTTGTAGGTGAATTTTGTTATTATTTTTTCTAGCTGTATAAAATAAATTTTTGGAAGTTTAATTGTCATGGCATTGAATAACTAAATTAACTCAGGTGGAAGTGTCATTTTTATTGTATTAGCTCAGTCCACCTATGAGCAACTGATACTTTTCTAATTATTTAGGTCTGACTTTATTTGTGTGAAAAGCATTTTGTAATTGTGTTCATATAGTTCCTGAATTTGTCTTGGCAGGTGGACTGCCCAAAATTGTATATTGTACACAATTAATTTAAATAGAATTTCTCTTTCTATTTCTTTATGTGTGTTTATTTTGTATCCTGCAACTTTGCTAAAGTTGTCAATCATTTCAGTATTTTTGTTGATTCTCTAGGATTCTCCAAGTATAACATCATGTCATCTGCAAAGAATGATAATATTGTTTCCTCGTTGCCTATTCTAATTCCTTCAATTTCTTTTTCTTCTCTTATTTTTAAAGTTAACATTTCTAGTACAATATTGAATAACAGTAGTGATAGATACTTGTAATTCTTAAGAACTGTGTCTCTATTAGGGTAGTTAGAAGGAGTAAACATAGATTTGAGGGTGTGGGCTTTAATTGATTTTGATAGGATGATATTAGAAAAATAAGAATCTAGCTTAGTAGCGGAAATAAATGTGATATCAGAAGTGAGAATGTCCACATCCAAAGAAATTCTTTAGAAAGCTATATCTCCTAAGCTATTGTCATAGCATTGCCCATTCAATTACCCTTGGCAGTAACATAGTTACAATTAATAACAAACTATTTTCTTGTACAATAGGTCTCAAGAAGGATGAGACTACAGCAGGTCATAAGTTATGGGAGTGTCTTTCTATGACAAATAAAACAAGGCTCTTGACTCAAAATTATGGTTCCCAATGACTTATGTGGAATGGATGGAGCAGTCTGCTGTCTTAGGAAGAATCCCTTTGTTTCAAAATCATCTTCTCCACTGGAAAAAGTAAAGACATTTCCATTAGCAAGAAGAGCTTGGAAAGTAGATAACATTTACCCCTCAAAAAAGAGTCAAACTTGGATTCCAGAAAGAAAAGATATGGCTAGAAACACATGATCTGGCTTGATCAGCAAGGTTGGTAATCAGGGTTTCTGGACCCAGGTCTTCTCTGGTTTTTCTTGTTGTTTTTTTTAAAAATTTTAACAGGAGAATAATAATCTCTTGGCTCTTCTTTACCTGGAGGACTGGAGAGCAGGAAATTTTTGGTTTTGCTTTATCTTAATTCCTTCCTTTTTTTTTTGTTGGCTAGTATAATAGAGATCTTGCTTTGTCCTATTTTAACTTTTTTTCTTGTTGACCAAAAAGCACTTCTTGGATTTTCATATGACTACATGACAGGCACCACTGGACCTAGCAAAGGTATTGATTGGCAATACATTACCTTCATCTTTTTTTTTTTTTTCAGAATAAGTCATATATTTAACATTATTAACAATAATAATGCCCTATTGTGCCACTTACCATCACTGTGACAGCTCAGAGTACTATACACTTCCTTGCCTACTCCTCCTCCATAAGTGGAGTCTTTCCCTATTAGAATGTAAACTCCTTGAGGGCAAGAACTGTTTTGCTTTTGTATTCATAGTCCCAGCACTTAGCCCTTAACAAATGCTTTTTAATGAATGCAGTTCACATACTTCATTATATAGGATCCTTTTTTGGTTTTTAATGAATTTACAAATTTGCACTGAACTAGGAATTTTCCCCAGTATTCTATATCCTTGATAGATGCCAATTTATACTGAGTTAGTTTTGTTTGATACTGAACTAAAAATTCCTCTATAGTCTGCATCTGGTATTTCTTATTAAATCTCTCTCTGGCTTTCTCTGTCCTTTCTCTCTCTCTCTCTCTCTCTCTCTCTCTCTCTCTCTCTCTCTCTCTCTCTCTCTCTCTCTCTCTCTTTCTCTCTCTCTCTCTCTCTTTCCCTCTCCTTTTCTCCTTCCTCCTCCTCCCACTCTCTCTGACTCTGTGTATATTTTTGCCTCTGTCATGTCCCCTGACTCCATTTCCATCCCTTTTACTACTTCTCACCCTTTTTCTGTCTCCTTTCTCTCCCCTCCCCTTTTCCTCAAAATATATTTTAATTTTCTGTGATTCATTTTTCAGAGTCAGGTGAGGCAGTCACACAGGTCAGGATGAATTGTGGTAGCAGAACAGATTTAGGGTCAAGAAGGTGAGAGGCATGATGATTATAGCCAATCAGTCAGTATGAGTTCTGCTAGCAAAACAACACTTGGAAAGATTAGAGGTGAGGTAATCTATTGTCAGGAAGGTTTCAGGCAGTAAAGCTAGACTAAAGCTGAGTTGGTTTAGCACCAAGGAGAACTCCTAAGGCATAATTTCAATAAGATTGCCAGGTTAAATAATGATGTTAGCATGCTAATCTAGTCTTGTTAGAGGAAGGGAGAAAGGATTGTAAATATTTATTGTGTAAAATGTTTTACATGGTAATTTTAAGAATATTCTATATATGCGTATTTCACAAATAACACATAGGAGACACTAGAATTTTCAGTCTCCAGCCTCTAACAGGTTCACTCTTGATCTGATCAGACAGGCAGACACCTTTGGAGGGGTTAATAATCAGCTTTATTCTAGTCTAGTCTTCTCAGAAGGGTTGTTGATATTGGAAGTACTAATTCCCTAATCACCCTTCTTGTGGGGGTGGGCAGGAAGGTGGGGTGGGCAACTATCCCTATGTCTTGATGGGGTCAGTAGAGACAAGCACAGCTTGTGCACTTCCCTTAATCCCCTCAAGCCTCAATGGGGGCCAGTTTGAGGCAGGTACATGCATTCCTCTATGCATTACCCACAGTTTCCCCCATGGACTCCCCCATGGTTCCCCATGGCTCCCCATGGTTTTCCCCATGGATTCCCCACTCACTGACCAGTGCCCACCTGCTTTATAAGGCAACAGCCAAAGAAGGCATCTTGCTAACATTAAGCTCACAGCTTAACTTCAGCAATATCATCATTCTGCGCAAGTGTAGTAAATATTACATTATGTCACCCTTTATCCCACGATGCAGTCCTCAGTACGACTGTCTGTCACAATGATTCTGACAACTACTATCTAGGATCCTTGAGACTGTCTGGAGTTATTATCTAACACCCAGAAACTAGACACTCCCATGGCCATGGATCGTGAGAAACTGACCTGCAAAAAGGATAACAAAATCCTCCTTACTTACAATGTGTGTCTGTACATATACAGACAAATGTACATACATACATACATACATACATACATACATACATACATACATACACACATATATTTCCTTATTGAAAATCTAAAAGTCTAGAAAAGTCCTAAAGGAGGGGCATGGACCATAGGTAAACAAACTGAAGTGCTGTATCTGACTCTAATGGAAAATTCAGTATATTGCGGTGAGAGGTTAGAGAGATATAGGTCGATGAAATATTCTGAGCAAGGAACTCCATGTCTGGAACTCTCACCCTCTTTACCTCCATCTCCTGGCTGCCTTTGAGTCTCAGCTAAAGTTTTACTTTCTATAAGAATTCTTTTCTGGTCCTCTGAAATTATCTCCAGTTTATCATATACATATATCTATATGTATATATGTATATATATATTTTTATATCTTATTTGTACATAATTATTTTCAATCTGTCTCTCACATTGAACTATGTTAGGACTAGGACTTTTTGTTTTTGCCTTTTTTTTTTGTATCTCCAGTGCTTAATACAGTCCCTGGCACATAGTAGGTGCTTAATAAAATGCTTATTGACTGACTTAATTTGACAAGGGAGGAGATAATCCCATTGTACTTTGTTTTAGTGAGACCAAATCTGTATTATTTAGTCTATTTCTAAGAACAATATTGTAGAAGTCTCACTGACAAACTACAGCACATCCATAGTAGGGTAACCAGGATGATAAGGAGACCCATGTCATACAAGGTTCAGTTATAGGAGAAATGAATTTTTATTTTTGAGAAGAGAAGATTCATGAAAGGAATGACAAATGGCACTTTAAATATTTAAAAGATTATCATGTGGAAGAAGGTTGAGACTAGGAGCAATAAGGATATTTTAACAGGGAATCAGATATCACCTCAAGATGAGGAAACTTTCCTAATAATTAGACCTATCCAAAAATAGAATAGCCTCCTAGGTTAGGGGTGTGGAGAGGTGTAGCAGCAAGCACTCTGGCATACACAGGAAGGCCTCCCGCACAGGTTCTTTGATCTGTTTTTCTTAAAGTAAAGCAACTTTTGAGATATCAACAATCTACTTTAATTACATTCATGATCAGAAAAAATACAAGCAGAAAAATAAAGACCAACAGACAGGGCTTCTAACTTTCTGACCATAAGCAATACATACATCATAGATCAACAGACAGATCCAGTTGTCTGACCATTACATACATACATAGTTACCAGAGAGAGAAGCACCAATACATGGATTTTCAAAGCAGGGGGGCTTCTTAATGACTACCCAGAGTCTCATCTGGCACATGAACCTTCTTTCAAATAGTAAGCCCCAAAGTAAAACCTCACCTCAGAGTATATATACATTTTCAGAGCTGGAGGACATAACCCTTGTGACCCAGTGCCTTATTAGAAATTAACAAAAGTTATCTGAAGTCTATTAATGAGTGGGGAAGATCTTTATCTCTAATTAACATTAGAAAAGAGTAGTAGGTATCATCACTTGGGGACTTTAAGTGGAAATTGGTGTATGGTAGACTAGATTCACATTTGGATGGAGGTTAGACTAGAACATGGGGTCACAACTCACAATTTAAGAAGTGCTGAAGGGGTGAAGAGTGGAAACATTTTAAGAATCCCTGGACTAGATGACCCTTGAGTTGTTTTCCAGCCCTGTTATTCCATGATTCTACAATCTAGTGGCATTAAAAGCTAGAGAGATAAACCATGGTGAATATTGAGAAAAGGCCATTGTTTGGAGATGTCTGTAGATTGTTCAGAGGACAGTTCCAAAAGACTAGAGTGAGCCAAATTCAAAAAGAAAGAAATGGAACTATCTAGCATAGCTTACACAATTCCTTCTCACAACTTTGTAAATATTTTCCTTTTTAAACAAAATATCCTTCCCCAAAGCCTGGGTCATTTCCTACCTATTTCATGAAATCTTTCTTGACTACCATCACCAAGGTGAACTCTGTGTTTAGAACTTATCTGTATTACTCATTTCAGAACATGATATTTTCTTGCTGAGAGAGATCCCTTTCCTCCCCCCTTTCCATCTAGGATGAAGTACAAATGCTTTTGTTTGACTTTTAAATCTGTCTTTTCAGATTTATAGCTTCATGAACACAAAAATCCAACTAAACTAGATTACTTGCTATTCGCTATTTTCAACATCTTATCTCCTCTGTGTCTGTCATCACATTTGGAATTGAATCCTTGTTCACTTCCACCTAGTAGAACGTCTAACTTCTTTTCAAACTTAGTTCAATTGCCTTTTCTTTTCTATGGAGGAAGCCTAGCCCTATTCCCTCAATTGTGTATCCATTTTGCATATGTTTGATGTGAATTTTTCTAGGTATGTAATGATTTATCCAATAGAATGTAACCTTTTGTTTCATTTCAGGTTTCATTTTTTCAAAAGTCTGGCACATGGTCCTGGCACATACTAGATGGTTAATAAATGATTGCTGAATTAATGAATAAATTTTGCTCTTACTATCTAGTATCCTGTATCTAGTTATTTTTTAAAAAATATGTATGCATTTTATCTCTTAGTTAGATTGTAAGCTCCTGGAAGTCAAAGACTCCATTTTATCCATTTTTGTGTTCCTATATGGTAACAGAGTGCTTTTTACATAATAGGTGCTTATTAAATGCTTTGTTTATTAATTCATTAGGACAAGTGTGTTAAGGGATTGAGTTCTTTTGAATTAACAACCAGAAGCTGGTCTGGGGCTCCAAAACACATAGATACAATGTGTTCAGATGGAGTCAAGGAAGATAGACTAAGCTATCTTATTTAGACAGTAGCCCTCTCACAACTATCAAAATAGCCTAGCCTTTCTAGTTAAGGTGGAGTCAGGGTAGAGACTTGCAGCAGGCTAAGCACATTGAGCTTAGAATACTGCTTCCTCACTGTTATCAAAGCATTTAGCCTAGTGCTATATTAGTCATAGACAAGAACTCCTCTGCAACTGGGAAACTGATTGTCTTTCCTTATTCAATGCAATGAGAATTTATTAAGCATCTGCGAATGGCCTGGTGCTGTGTTAGGTCTGGTGATGCAAACACAAGAAAAGAAAATAGCCCCTTCTCTCAAGGAGCTTGTATTCTATTAGGAGACTTCAAAATGGGCACAGATATAAATTAATGCGAAACAAATACTAAGTTGTTTGGAGACTTAGGAGCATTAGGGTGGGTGAGGATGGAAACATAAAAAACTGGGGGAATGAGGAAAATCCTCTCACAGGAGACAACATTTGAGCTGAGCAGAGCTTTTTTGGGGTACAGGATCTATTGTGGCAGGATTGTTGACAAATGACTATGGTCCAAGGTTGAGCTAGAGTCAGCTCCTATTGGTGGCCCTGAGCCAATTATTAAATTTTCAATGTGAGTGTTTACTTACACCTTGGAAACTGGCAAATTCTAAAAATCAGGGCTTAATGTATTTTTCTATCAATTGACTAGTCTTAAATAAGGAATGGAGAAAAGTTAATAATGCAGATTAAACTTAAAAGTATATCATGGGGTACATTTCTTTTTCAGAGAACTCATTGTTAAACATTTATAAGCTCATCCCTGGTAGACCTCTAGACAAAATAGGAAGGATTTTCTGGTGTGGGGCCAGATAGATACAGTCCTCTGGGCTAAGTGAATTTGCAGTTCCTCACTCATCAATCAAAACAGCTTAATCACAGGATAAGAGTTGTAAAACAGAGGATTAACTTCCCTTGATTTTGAGGACATGGTTTTTGTAGATTTGGTCTGGTGAATCCTGTCCCTATGAGGAGAAATGGGACAATTTTAGAGACAATGGCAAAATGATGAAGGTAGGCAGGGTAGGGATATGAGAAAGAATGAGAGATATGAGAGAGAAAAGGAGGATTACTAAGAGAAGTGAAAGGGCATCATGATCAAACTTTCATAACCTCACAGTTTTGTGTAGGTCTAGCTCTGTTTATAACTAGTCAAATTGCAAATCATCTTGGTTCATATGTTGTTATTTGTTGACATTTGCTCTAAAAGTTTCCACAGAGAGCTTTTCCTTTAAAAGCTAAAGTTTCACAGAACAACAATTTATACAACAGCAACAACACTCTAAAGAGAAACAACTTTGAAACACTTAGAAACTCTGATCAACAAAATGACCTTCTGTGATTCCAAAGAACTCGTGATGCAACATGCTATTCACTTCCAGATGGTGAGCTGATGGACTCAGAGTCCTGATGGAAGCATGTTAAGTCCCCTTCCCTTCTCTTGTCTTCCTTTCCCTTCTCTTCCCTTTCCCTTTCTTCCTCTCTCTTTTTCTTCCTTCCTTCCTTCCTTCCTCCCTTTTTCTTTCTTTCTTTTTTTTTCTCTTCCTTCCTTCCTTTCTTTGTCTCTTTCTCTCTTTCTTTCTCCTTCTTGAATGACATGACTAATGTGGGAATTTGTTTTGATTAACTCGTAAATACCTATTTGTAACCAGTTTTGTTTTTCTTGCTTTCTCAATAGGTAGGGGAGTAAAAGTTGGAGGGAGAGAATTCAGAACTGAAAATAAGATAGAATTGAATTTTCAAACACACACACACACACACACACACACACACACACACACACACACACACACAAATCAAACAAAGACAAAGCTAGTGATTCAGTCCAGAAAGGCAATAACCCAGATGGGTTTTCTTATGACTGCTGATTGACCTGTGTGAAGCAAGATTTAGATATTTGTTAAGCTGCTTCTGGGCAGCTGTCCAAATAACAGACCCAACCTTCAAAAAGGCACTAATCAATAAAAGCATCTCCTTCTTGGACAATGAATTCCATGTTATGGTTGCTAAATCCATAAAAAGACCAGCATATATCAGTGAACCAGGCTAGAACACTGAGCCTCTATTTTGAATGCCCTGGCACAGACTGGCACCTTTCCTTAGACCTATATTAAAAAATGAAACCCAGGAATAGAACCTTTGTTTTCCCAATCACTTGCAAGTGCTCTAGTTCTGCCTGAGAGAAGAACTGCACACAGTGGAGATTTTTAATACCTGCTGCATACACCTTTGGTCCCAAGGCACTTTCTTGGGGAATTTCAGCTGTCACTTGACTCAGGAGCTCTGGAGACAGTTTTATTTGGCTCCCTTGGAGATTTCATTCGATGACCTCATTTCATTGTGACCTTCACAATGTCTTATTCTTCCTGTAAATTTACTTTTCCAGCTATTTCATTCAAGTTTTAGAAGATTAATAGGTTAGAAGACCTTGAAGCTATGTTTTGCATAAAAGGACACAAGGCTCACATCAGAAACACATTATTATTATTAATCACAATACTCTTAATAATATTATTGACACATTTATACACATCTATCTACAGTTTCCTTATAACAACTTTGGGAGGAGATAGTTTAAGCACTATTTCCCCCATTTTATATATAAAACCCCATAGAATCATAAATACAGAGCTGGAAGTATCCTGGAAGGTAATCAAGCCCCATCCTTTCATTTTACTGATGAGGAAATGCAGTCCCAGAGAGCTTAACTGATTTGTGTTGGGAGGTCATACAATAAGTACCTGAGGCAGGATATAAACTTAGGTCTTTCTAACTCCAGATCTAGTGCTAATTCATTAGCCCTGGATCCCTCTCTTAAGTTGTGGTTCAGTTGTTTTACAGGGTTAAGTGACTTGCCCAGGGTCATACAGCTAGTAAATGTCTGAGGCTAGATTTGAACTCAGGAAATTCAGTCTTCATGATTTAGGCATGGCAGTCTATGTACTGCAATATCTGTGGAAATTCATTTTTAGGCCAAAGAATGTTAAGGCTGGAAAAGACCTTAATCCAATTCCTTAAAAATAATAATAGCTACCCTGAGTGAAAGGCTCAGGGTAGCTTTTAAATCCACTGTCTCCCATTTGTACCACCAGAATTGGAACCCATTTTTTCTTTGATAAGTGTTTTAGAATTTTCAAGCAGCCAGGGATCTCTAAACCCCAAGGCAGGATTTTTAAAAAATAATTAATGGTTTCTGCCATTGATTTTAATTCTTTTACTCAACATGACTAATATGAAAATGTGTTTAATAAGAATGTATGTATAGAGCCCATATAAGATTGCATGCCATCTTGGGGAGGGAGGTGGGCAGAAGGGGAGAAAATTTTACACTTGTAGAAGTGACTCTTGAGAACTGAAAACAATTAAATTAAATAAAATAAAGTACTTAAGATCAGGGTTGGGGGAGTCAAATTTATCAAATAAGTAATGTAATACAATCTGGAATTCTAAAATTCCAAATAAAGAAATTTTACTTTTTGAAAAAATAATCATAGCTAGCATTTATATAGCATCTAGTACATTCTAGGTACTATTCTAGGTATTTAATTCTCATGATAAACCTAGAAGTCAGGAAATAGTCTTCTTCTTCCCATTTTAAATGTGAGGAAACTGAGGCAAACAGAGGATAAGTGTCCAAGGTCACACAGTAAGTGTCTGTGGTCTGATTCAAACTCAGCTCTTTTTGACTCCAGACCCAGTACTCTACCTGCCACACCACCTCGCTGCCCTAATTCCTTCGCTTTTATGTGAAGCAGTGAAGACTAGAGAGATTGTGCCAAACCTTCGAAAGTCATGCAGGAAACTAATGGCAGAACCAGGGCTACTTGCTGTGTACCAACTTCCAGTTCAATTCTCTTTCCATTACATCGTGCTGCCTGACAGTGGTTGGCCATCCTCACAATATGACTTAAATAGGCTTACATTCAACATTACAGCTCACTCTTTCAGGTCATTCTAATAGTTACCATATGCTAGGTAGTTCAGACTCCTTGATTTACTTTTTCAATCAAGATCCAAAGACTGTGCAAATTGAAGAATTCATTTAGTCCAACCTAATTTCATAATAGAGGAAACTGAGGTATAGAGATTAAGTGTTTTGCCCAAGGTCACCTTAAAAAGTGTTCCCTGGAGAGTTCAGATTTCACCCTAGTTCTCCTGACTTTTATATTAGTAAGCTGAGTCCTGTCATGTGGCTCAATTATATAAACAGTTCTATCTAGTAAATTTATTATGAGCATTTTCTATTGTGTGGATGTAAGACTTTGCCAAGAGGGCAGCAAGGTGGTGCAGATCTGGATAGAGCACTGGACTTGGAACCATGAAGATTCATCTCCATGCTTTCCTGCCTCACACATGTTTCAACTGTGTGGACAAGTCACTTAATCCTGTTTGCCTCATTCCCCATATGTAAAGTGATCTGGAAAAGGAAATGTCAAACCATTCCAGTGTCCTTGTCAAGAAAACCCCAAATGGGGTCACAAAGAGTTAGACATGACTGAAATGACCGAACAAACCAAAAAACCAAGACTTTGCAGAAGACAACCAAATCAGTAGAGATGAAAGTTTTACACAGCTTTCATTATTGTAAGATTTCCCCCCTGGGCACAGGATTTTATAGAATCAAGTCATTCTACTGTGACTAAACATCTGATGGTCAGGGCATCTCCTCAAACTAAAACATTCTGCTATATTTACATCCTGAGGTCACTTCCCCTATGTCTGCGTTGTTGTTCTTTAAGCCCAAACACAATTCCCTATCTCGTTCCCCTGTCCCATCCCAGTAAAATGTAGGGTACCGATTATGTCTTTATAAACCTATTGAGCCCATTGCTGGTACGTAAGGGGTTGTTAATCCTCTTCCTATCTATAAAAGAGAATCAAAGACACAGTGATCTCAAAGCTCCCTTCCTGCTCTATCAATAATATCAAACCACTAATTTTCCACATTTTCTAGTCTCTTTTGGATTCAAGATCATGGAGATCATGTAATCTGACTGCCTTTCAGATGAGGAATTTAAGGCTCAAAGAAACTAAGAAACTTGTCCAAGTTCACACAGATAAGTTGTGGAGCCAAGATTTGAATCTGTGTCCTTTGACGTCGTAGCCAATGTTCTTTCTACTCTTATTTATTTATTTATTTCTGGGTCCATTTTTAAAATTAATTTATTTATTTTCAGTTTTCTACTATCACTTCCATAAGTCTTAGATTTTCTCCCCCTCTCTCTCTCCTCCCTCCTGAGACGGCATGCAATCTTACATGGTTTCTATACATACATTCTTATTAAACACATTTTCACATTAGTCATGTTCAAATGAATGGGGGAAACCATGAGAAAAAAACAAAGCAAAACAAAACATAACACAAGATTTCCACTCATATAAACAGAGGTTGAATCACCTTCTGTCAAGGATGCTGAAGAAGGGACTGACCTATAGGCAGACTTGCTGATTTTAACTCAGGGGTATATTCGAACCAGTTCAAGAGAACTGATTATTAAAGTTTTAGTATGAGCATTCGCACTTTAGAAATCAACAAATACTACGACTTAGGTCTTAACTATTTTGTTAATTGTCTAGACTTAAAAAGGTGATAAAGAAAATACTAATAATGCCAGTTAAACTTAAAGGTATGTAATATATACATTTGGGGGGGAGCAGCTGGTTGTTAAACATTTACAAGCATACCCTTGGTTATTCCATTCTGATATAGTCAACATTTCACCATAGAAAGGACAGATATGACTATCTCATTTGCCTTGAAATCTCTCTCTTTCTGTCTCTGACTTCTGGCTTCCCTGACTTTCTTCTGGTTTCAGCTAAAGTTTCACCTTCTGCAAGAAGCCTTTCCTAGTGCTTCTTAATCTTAATGGCTTCCCTCTGAGATGACTTTCAATTTATCCCTCTTATATCTTGTTTGTACAGTGGCATAGTTGTTTGCATGTTGTTTCCCCTGTTAAACAAAGCTCCTTGCATGCAGGCATCTCTTTCCTAGCATCACTATAGTCTAGTGCAGTGCCTACCTCATACCAAGCACTTAAGAGATGCTTCTTGACTTGACTTAACTGCTATAACCTGCAGTACAACAGTGTGGAGTTACCCTTATCTAGTGTTTGGTGAGCTTTTGCATATCTTTGGCATAGGTTCAGTTCTGCACCAAGACAATTTTATTGGACAGGGATAACATTTCCCCCACAGGCTACCCAGGCTGTCAAAGATGAGGCATCTCTAAGTTCACAGTGTGGCTTAGTTGGATCCACACACAAATGTTTAGACATGGTGTCATTATCTAATTACCTCAACTGCTCACTTAATCAGGTGTTCCTATGGAACCACATTTCTTGACGTGAAAAGAATAGTGGTAACCAGCGTAGGAGGTGGAGAACATCATAAGCAAGTTAATTGAGCAGAAACCCACCAGCAGTTTTCTGAGGGGGGGAAATTCATGCCCATCCCTCACAATGCGGGTGAGGTTATTGTTTCTCCTTTATGCTTGCTCTCCTGCCTCCTTCTTTTGCTCAATATAACGTGAAACAATAACAGCCTCAATAACAGTCTCCCCTCAGGCTCTCCCAGGCAGCCTTTGCATTTACTCTCCAGCTGAGGCTTCAGTCAAATGGAGATCAGATGATTTCCTCCATGGCCCAGTCTTCTCCCACATGTCAATATCTTCTCTGCCTTACACATTTGCCCTTTACTTTTGAAATGAGCACCTTTCTCATGCTCTCCTGACTTCTTTTTCTCTCTCTTCAAAAAATCCTATGGCTTGAAATGGCTTCACTCCTTATTCCTACCTTAGGGCAAAACAATACTTCTACCAACCTGGAATAATGTCTATTTGCCCTTTCTTATTAAAAAAAAAAAATATTCCACAGAGTTTCCACAATCTCCCTTGTAAGTTGGATGAATTTCCTTTCCTCATTATTTGAGTGTAATTATACATCCCTTCCATTGTGGAAAAAAATTTTTTTCCCGAGTAACAGGTTGGAAATGTGTGTTTGTGATAAATTTCTAATGACAGTGTGATTGAAAGTAACACGGGGAAAGAGGGGGAAGATAAATGAAAAAGGAGAGTGAATCTGGACCAGTAGTAGGAAAATAAAAACAGCAACAACAATTCCGGACATTTGTATGGCATTTTAAAGTTTACAAAGCACTTGAGTATATAAAACGAACAAGCATTGATTAAGCCCTTATTATGTGCCTGCTAAGTTCTGAGGGTGGACAGAAAAGGCAAAAACAGGCCCTGCACTCAAGGAGTTTATATTCTTGGAGGGGAGAGAATAGATATCAATCAAAACAACAAAGCTAAGTACAGAACAGCCTTCGAAGGCAGCTGGGTGGAGCAGTGAATCAGGTGCCGGGCCTGGAGTGAGGAAGGCTCATGTCTTCTGAGTTCAAATCTAGCCTCAGACACTTACTAGCTGTGTGGCAAATTACTTAACCCTATTTGCCTTAGTTTCCTCATCTGTAAAATGAACAGGAGAAAGCAATGACAAACCAAGACTGAACAAACACAAGAACAACAACAGTCTTATAGGGGAAGGCCCTGACAACTTTGAAAACCTAGAAATCTCTAAAGGATATGGTGTTTGCTCTGAATCTTAAAGGAACCTAGAACATTCCAGGCAGAGGGAACAGACGTTACAAAGAAGGTCACACATGATGATAGGCACATAGGCCAGTATGTTTGGATTGTGGAATGTGTGGAGGGGAGCAAAATGTAAACTAAAGAAAAGGTAGGCAGGGGCTAGGTGATGGAGACTTTTAAATGCCAAAGAAAGAACTTTATATGAGGTGACAGAGAACCATTGGAAACTTTTGTGTAAGGGAATGATATGGTCAGACTTAACACTTTAGGCAAGTTGCTTTAGTAGCTCTTTGGAATTTGGATTAGAGTGGGACAAGACAAGGAAGGGAGACCAATTAATTATAAGGCTGTATATAATTATAATCCAGGTGAGACTGATGTGGACCTGACCTAGTGATGGCTTTGTGAGTAGAGAAAAGGAAATATATGTGAGGGATGTGGTAAAGAAATTAAAAGATTTGGTTTCATTGTTCAGTTGTTTTTCAGTCATGTCTCATTCTTTGAGATTTGTTTTTTTCTTGGTAAAGAAATTGGAGTGATTTGTCATTTCCTTCTCCAGCTCATGTTACGGATAAGGAACTGAGGCAAACAGGGTTAAGTGACTTGCCCAGGGTCACACAGCTAGTAAATATGTGAAGTGAATTCGAACTCATGAAGATGAGTTTTCCTGACTCCAGACCAGACTCTATCTCCTGAGATTCTATCTCCTGTGCCATCTTGTTGCCCAAAAGATTTGGTAACTGACTTGATGTGTGAGATGATTGCTAGAGGAATAAAGAATGATATCAAGGGAGGGGTGACTGGAAGAATGATAATATTCTTTATAGTAATAGGGAAGCTCAAAAGAAGGGAGAACTCTCAGGGAAAGGTGATGCATTTTGAATTGGAGATATAGATGGGATATCCAGTTTGAAACATCTAACAGGCATAACTGGAGCTCAGGAGACTGGAACTGGATACATAGATCTGGGAATCATCTACCTAAGGATGATAAATGGACCTCTGTTGATTGATGAGATAGCCAAGTGAGAGAGTGTAGACTTATGAAAAGACCTATGACAGAGCCTTGGGGAACACCCCTGGTTAATGGGTATGATATGGATAAAGAATCAGCAAAGAAGTCTGAGAAGTAGTACTCTGAAGCAGAAGTAGGAGGAGAACCAGGAGACACCAGAGTCATAAAAACCCAAAGAGGATAGGGGTGGCAGCAGTGCTCAACAGTGTTAAATGCTGCAGAGAGATCAAGTAGTCAGGATCAACAAGAGACCATTACATAAGGCAACGAAAAGATCCTCATAACTTTGGAGAGAGTAGTTTCAATTGAATTATGGGGCAGAAGCCAGACTGCCTAGAAGTGAGAGGTTGTTTCATGTAGATGGTTGTTTCAAGGAGTTTAGCTGGGAAGGGGAGGAAGGATATGGGATATTAGCTAGCAGGCATGGTAGGATCTAATGAGGTTTTTTTTTCCAAGGGAAAGAGACTTGAACATGCTTGTATATAGTTAGGCTCAGGAAGATTTGAGTTCAATTCTGGCCTCAGGCACTGTCTTACCTTGGGCAAGTACTTGATCACGTCTGCCTCAGTTTCCTCATTTGTAAAATGCAGATGATGATAATAGAATTTACCTCACAGGGTTGTTGTAAGGATAAAATGAAACAATATTTATAAAGTATTTCACAAACCTTAAAGAGCTATATAAATGCTAGCTGTTATTATTAGTTGGTAGCAGTAAAGGAGACAATAGTTAGGGAGAGATTAAATATTAGAGAGAGTGGGGTCTACTGATGTACACAGGTTGGGATCAGAATTATAGTAGAGTAACTGACCTAAGCAAACAGAGAGATGATCCCATTATCAGAGACTGTTGTTAGGTAGAAGACAGCAGAGACTAATGTCAGAGGAATGTAAGAAGAGTAGGCAAGCAGAGATGCTATCTGAACATCGTAACAATCTTTGGGGGCAACTAGGTGGCACACTGGATAGAACACTAAGCCTGGAATCAGAAGACCTTAATTCAAATTCAGCCTCAGATACTTAGTAGCTGTGTAACCCTGGGCAAGTCACTTAACCTTGTTTGCTTCAGTTTCTTTATCTGTAAAATGAGCTAGGAAAGGAAATGGCAAACCACTCCAGTATCTTTGCCAAGAAAACCCAAATGGGTTCACAAATTGTTGGATGCCATTGAAATGATTGAACAACAACAGTCTATGAGCTGGCTGCTCTGTTTATTACCTCCATTTGGTAAACCTTTAATTACTGAGACCTGGGAAAGACCTAGTTTAAAAGATCAAGGTCTCTCACTGCATCTGAGGCTATCCCCAGTTGTCCTGATGCATACCTTACTACTGAAGACTCTGGAGGAGAGATTGAGGCTTATGACTTTGCACAGCTCTGCCTCTCTCAATTCCAGTTCACTTGTAAGTCAAGACATCACCCTCCTAATATTGGTCTACTTGAAGAATGAAGAATGTATAACAAGTCTCGATTTTATACTTGAATAGACTGGTACTCAGGGAGATTAAGTAACTAGCCCATGGCCACACAGAGAGTAAGTGTCAGAAGCAGACTTTAACCTAGGATTTCCTGATGGCAAATCTATATTTACCCTAAAGAAAAGCTATGAGAAGACACCTCCCCTCCTTTACCTTTTACCCCTATACATATTACAGAGGAAAGAGGTCTACTTATGTGGAATATCACATATATTTTCAATTTTTAAAAATTTATTGTTAAATTTGTTGATCTTTCTTTTCTTTCCTTTTTTTTCTATTTAAAAAAAATCTTCATTCTGTAGGATGGCTTCCTGGGAGGTAGAGTAACAAAGGGGAAAATTTTGGTGTTGTAAAAACAAGTTATCCATATAATTTCTTTGAAAGGCAGTGGGTAGTAGAAATGATGCAAATTTATTGGAAGGAGTAGTTGAAGGTTTTCTGAATTTGAAATTTGTTTTGACACCCAGCTAGGTATTCAAATTCAACAATGAACAGTCTTGCTTCCTAACAAGAATGAATCTTATGTGCCCATGGGTACTGAGAGAATAACTGGGCTTTAGGTTAGCCAGACAGTATGGGAAAGGCAATTCAAATTCAGTAAGCATTTATTAGGTGCCCACTGTTTGCAAGTCACTCTGCTAGAAATAGCACAAAAATACATTTAGGAGCCAACCGCTGCTTACTAGGCTCCTGATCACTTCTAGGATCAAATATAACATCCTTGTTTGGCATTCAAAGCCCTTCACAAGCTAGCACCGTCTTTGCAGTCTTCTTATACATACCTTGCTTCCTATTACATAATCTGTGATCCTGGCCTCTTTCTCGTTTCACTAAAATCCTATCTTCTATGAGAATTTTTTCTGATGCTTCTTAATGTTACTGCATTCCCCCTATTAATTTTCTCCAATGTATCTTGTATATAGATCATTTGTACATATTTGCTTTTATGTTGACCCTGCCACTGACTGTGAATCCGTTGAGAGTAACTGTCTTTTGCCTTTCTTTGTGTCTCCAGTCCTTAGCTCATTATAGGTGTTCTATAAAGGCTTATTGATTGATCCAGGAGCTTACAATTATATACTAAAAACTATAATCAAAATTAGACTATAATCAGTGCAAAAAAGTTTGACCAAAATACTGCAGATAATTTGAAGGAGAAAACTTTTGGATGGAGAAGATCAGAGGAGGCTTCATAAAAGAGATGACACCTGAGGTTGGTTCTTGAAAGTAAAGGCTTTGGAGATATGGCAATTTGAGGGGAGAGAACAAAAACATGGTGAATGGAGGAGGCAAGTTAAGAATGGAAGTAGTTGATAAGTAATACAGTTTGGGTGGAACATTACTAGTTGCAAATATAAGTATCAGTGTTATGGTGCAGTGAAGAAAGTATTGACCTGGGGAGGACCCTTAGTCTTTAATTTTGGCTCTGTCACTAACTAGCTGTGCAGCTTTCCTCCACACAATGAGAAACTGGGAATAGTCTCAAATATTCCCTTCAGCACTCTCTTACTTTTCTTTCATATCTTGAATTCTATCACTTCTCTACTTCCACTCATGTCCCCACCCCCCCAACAGCTTTTTCATCCCTAAAACAGAAAAACCTGTTACTTTTGGCTATTATGAGTAGTGCCTAATTCTCAATACTTAAATCACTTTTGTTACTCTCCTTTGGAGCCTTTCCAAGCACTCCATGGCACATCTAGGTTATGACACCCACAATTGAATACAGGACTCTAATTAGATCCTGACCAGTCTTGACAGAGAGAAGATTCCAATCAGTGTCTGCATGTTATTCTCCGACGTTTTTATAAATTGCCTCATATGATTTGTCCCCCTCTTCTAGCATAGCATTTCATTGCTGACTTACAGTTAGCTCGCAGTTTGATACGTTGTGCTAAGGATAGCATTCTCATCTAGTGATCAGGTCTGGGACAATAGCCTTGGTTTCTCACTGTGCATAGCCCAGCCCAGTGGATATCAGAACTGTGTTAAGAATAAGGAAAGGTAATGAAAAAAAAGTGAGGAGGTTGAGATATTGAGACTGGAGTAATAGAATTGGGTGGAATGATTTCCTAGATAAAGGCACAATGGGAAAGATGAGATGGGGAGAGAAAAGGTGTTGAGGTGATGATAGATGTAGGGATAATATAAAACCAATCAGTGGAAAGGGGTAAGGGCAACAGTAGGCATGGAGAGAAAACAGTGATATTGTATAGATGCCAAGCAAATCTAACTCTATGTGATTCTTGTTTCCCAGTGACAGTGTCTTTCTTTCATGATATTTTAAAGCTCACTTCTTTTCATGAAATTTTAAAGTTCACGTTTAAAGGTAAACTTCTTAGTAATGTCTATGGTGTTATAAATTTTGTTATCTTTTAGATTCTTCTAAATTGAATTTGATAGACTAGAAATAGCCCTAGATTGAGAGTTCAAGTGCCTTTGGCCTACTTATTCCTTGTTCTGACACCAGCTAAGCTGTGTCATCTTGGGCAAGTCACTCGATTTCTTTAGTTTTTTTATCTTTCTTGTTTATCAAATGAGTGACCTGAACTGTATAATCTCTAACGTCTATTCCAGTCTCATGCTCAGATATAAGGAATTATCCACTTACAAATGGTTGTATTTGCTGGGTTTTGTGTGTTATGTATATGAATGTTTACGTAAACATGTCAGAGATATTGTGCCTTTGGTTCCAGACCACTGAAATAAAGAAAATATGCATTAAAGCAAGTGAAATGAATTTTTTGGTTTCCCATTGTATAGAAAAGTTATGTTTACACTGAAGTCTATTGTGTGTGATAGTATTGTTATTATGTCTAAAAAATGTATATATTGTAATAAAAATACTTTATTGCTAAAAAATGCTAACTGTCACCTGAACCTAAAGCAAGCCATACTCTTTTTTGCTGGTGAAGGCCTTGCCTTCGTGTGGATGGCTGCTGACCAATCAGGATGGTGGTTTCTGAATGTTGGGGTGGCTGTGGCAATTTCTTAAAATAAGACAACAGTGCAGTTTGCTGCATTTATTGACTTCTCCTTTCACATGAACAATCCTAACCTTAATTTGTGTTATCAGGGAACAGAGAAGCCCAAGGAGGGTGGGGTCCGGGGGACAGCTGATTGATGGATCAGTCAGAACACATACAACATTTCTTAAGTTTGCTGTCTTCTACGGGTGCGGTTTGTGGTGCCTCAAAACAATTAGAATAGTAACTTCAAAGATCGCTGAACACAGATTACCACAACAAATATAATCAAAATAAAAAATTTTGAAATATTGCAAGAATTACCAAAATATGACACAGAGACACAATATGAGAACACATTCTTAGAAAAATGGCTCTAATAAGATTGCTTGATACAGGGTTGCCACAAACCTTCCATTTGTAAAACAAAAACAAAAAACTAATATCTATGAAGCACAATAAAGCAAAGTACAGTAAAGTAAGGAAGGCTTGTAACAACCACAGTAATGACAATGAGAACAATAGCAATGATGGTGATGATAGCTGTCAAACTATTGAGATCTAGCAGAGTAAAATCACATGAGAGCAGGATGAAGTGTATGTCATTCCTGTAGTCCTGTCTGCTGTAGGAGTTGTACCAAGGATGCTTTCCGTGAGCCTACTAGAGAATATGCTTATGTACTTTTTTGACGAAAGAGAGCAGAATGTTTATTAGTGCAATAGCCTGTAGAATATGAAATATAAAAGAATGATAGCTTGATAGCAACTTGTTCCAGGAGTGTTTCTATTTGAATCCTGTAGAAAACAATGAGAATGATGGCATGATAAAGCAATAGTAATTCTCAAGTAGAAACTAGTACTCTTTTTCTTTCCACCAGAGAGGGAGGCAGCATGATACAAGAGAGAGAGCACTTAGTCTGGGGTCAGAAGGTCCAAGTCTAACCCTACTTCTGATACTTATTACCTAGTTACTTAACTTCCCTGGGACTCACTTTCCTCATCTATAAAATGAGTGGATTGAACTAGATGGCTCCTAAGTTCCGTTCTAGCTTTAGATCTGGGATCATATGCATATTAAAGAAAAATGAAGTATACTTTCAGACCCAGATAACAGAAGTTCATCCATCTCATTTTTGAGACTCCCAAATTCTTTGGAATTCTATAAGAGAAATCAAGATGTGATAATTAAAGACAATATGACCTGAATATAAAATTCAGGCTTTAGGGGGAAGATAAGCAAGGAGTGTAATTTCACCTACCTGAAATCAGGAATAGAAGGAGGAGGCTACATGCTTCTTATGCTGTTTCATTGTTTTGATCACACCCAGGGACGAGACATGTCCTAGGGCAGTTTCCAAACAGAAGGCTAGCTTCACCACTCTTTAGGTAACTTCTCACCAGAGGGGTGTTAGGGAAGGATTGTGGAGTCAAGAGTTTCATTTCTAAAGATTTTTAGCTCTGCCTTGGAATTGGGAACTCTCTAATATACTTCTTCTTCCTCTGCCTTTGACAATAATAGTTAATTAAATCACTTAACATGCACAAATTATTTCATTATGATAGCAAGGACTCTCAGGATGGATTCTGTGTAAATTATGTCCTTTTGGTCTGGGCTTCATGATCATCCCTTAGTCTTCCAGGTCAAAACTATTCCATTCTTGGCTACTTACAACTTCTTTTATTTCTCTGATAAGGAAACTAAAGCACAGAGGAAGAAATAATTTATTTGAAGCCATATTTTTAGTAGCCAGCACAGTCTCCTAACTATGCCTAACACAGTATTAAGTCTATAGCAAGCACTAGATTAAAATAGGTTAAATAACAGATCTCTCTGGAAAACAGAAGCTTAGTTTGTCCACACAATTATATGTATTTATATTATATATAGCATACATATGTGTATGTGTATGTAAACATGCATGTATATTATAGTAATAATACATATATCTATGTATATACACACACGTGCATGTATGTATATGTATATGTGTGTACATATATACACATATATACACCAAAAGATACACACATGTGTGTATGTGTGTATATATGTAAATGTGTACATATATACATACATACATATATAAATCACACTAACGAAAATAAGATTTGATTACTAATAAGATTCCACAGTGAAAGGCAGACTATTAAAAAGGCTGTTAACTTTAGGCTTCTTTGAAGATTGATTAAGACTTTAAAAGGCTGATTTAAATTTATATGTTAATAAATCAAAGAGCTGATGATTTCATCATTGTGAGTTCTTCCATTGATGTAGATTGTAATTTCTTTATAGCTTAGTAGATATTCTTTGTGAATTACTGTGGCCAAGTATTCAGCACTGTGCAGTCTATCTGGTCATGAGTCTCTCTGAATTTTACCTACACTAATTCTTAGCTGAAAGATACACACTTCATTGCCAAACCTCTGTTTGAAACCTTTCCAACCTGGTAGGGCCTGTCAGAGATTATGTTCCAATGGTATATAAAGCCTTTGAGAATGCTTGGTCAACAACCACTTTGTGAAGAGGCATTGAAGTAGGACTTTAGACAATGATAAATATGTTTATGGAATATATTTTATATATTCATGTGATAGCATGTTCCAGAATGGTGTCTCTAGGTTGACATAGGGTTCAATTTTGGAGAATTTCATATTTCCTTTAATTTTGCCTCTATTCAAGGTTTAGCCTTAGAGCATGAGAAATTGGCTCTTTTGTCTCCATGTAAAGTATCCTCCAGGAACATCAGAATATAGCTCATATTTGAAATTCTGTATTAGGGCAGCTAGGTGATGCAGTGGATAGAGTACAGGTCCTAGAGTCAGGAAGACTCATCTTTGCATGTTCAAATCTGGCCTCAGACACTTACTAGCTGTGTGATCTTGGATAAGTCACTTAACCCTGTTTGCTTAGTTCCTCATCTGAAAAATAAATCAGAGAAAGAAATGGCAAACCATTCCAGTGTCTTTGCCAAGAAAACCCTAAATGTTATCACAGAGTCAGACATGACTGAAACAACTGAACAATAAAGAACTATGTAGTAAGGTAAAAAGGGCTTCCATTCAACTAGCTAGTCCTGAAAACAGAACATCCTGTATTTTTCCTGACAGGAAATAAAAATCACAAAGATCTCCCACACAACCTCAATAAATAATTAAGTATAAGGTTGCTTCCTTGAACAGTGTACTCCCTTCCCACAGACACATATATAATGATAGATACTTATAATATTACACTGTAGTTGAGGTCTCCCCCAAATAAGGAAAGAACTTGGGGTGGTTAGAAACTTGGCTAGATTTCTTGAGATCAGTGTAGCATACATCACTTGTAGTGACAGTGATGGGTATGGTCTGGGTTTACGTCTTCACATCATGATTCCGTTCCTTGCTGTTCCTTGGATCGAATGCTTCTGCTGGATTCTGTTGCTCATCTTCTTAGTTCATGAACCATTTTTCACTGTCAACCAATCAATCAGTGCAAGAGGGGTATCTTATACCATGTAGTTGAAACTAAGCAGAACTGCAGATAGAAAGTGGAGGGAACATGGAAAGCTTTGGGAGGAGTTTAATGCTCCAACTTCATCTCAAAGAGGACAGAATGCTGAAGAATAAACTGAGACTGCAAGAGGTTGACTTGCCTTGGGGCAACACAGCTAGTAATGTCTTTCCTGGGACAGAATTCCAACTCAGAAATTCATGACTCTAAGTGTATGCATCATTCATTTTTACTCTATGAACTAGATGATCTTCCTTGTATATTTCACATTTTATGTCAATTGTTCTTGACATTATTGTGCTGGGGGCATGTTTTAAATAAACAAAAAAATTTCCTTGTGGGCATTGAGACTTTAGCATTTTCACCTTTCTGGAATTTATTTTATATATTTGTAATAAATGAATAAGCCATAAATGTGGAACTGGGTAAAAGGATTTACCATAACATAAGAGTTGTAAACGTTACAGTTCTTTCTGTTGTTTATTCAATAATCATTGAATGAATAATGATTTGTTATTTGTATCTCTGGAAATTTTTGGCACACCCTTTTTGCTCCCTACCTGAAATATTATTTTCTTACAGGTGTTTTTCAAGAAGAGTCAGACATGACTGAATGACTAAACAACAATAGGTGTTTGTAGATTTTTTTTAGCAATATAAATTATGAATGATTTGTTTAAAGTTCAGAAACATTTAATTGGCCCATATTTGGAAGGATTACTGGGTTTTTTTTTCAGTTTTTGTTATAAAAATATTGTCACTTTACTTAAGAAATATGGGAATAGGCTTAAGTTATAGAGAAGGCTGGTAAAGTGCTTTAATAGTAATTCATGTGCTACTGTAAAGTATCTGAGTCAATAATTATGAATCTTATTTGACTCCATCACTTTCCAGTTTTACAGATAAGCTGGAACTTCAGTAGTTCCCTTATAACTATTTTATCATTCATTATATGCGTGGTACACAAGCTTTGTTTTGTATTTGATCTAATTTCTGTTTTCATTGTAGTTAATAACTTTTGGCCACATAGATCACCAGAAATTTTTCCTATCTTCTTTCTTCAGAGTTTTTCTTGTCTCTCTAACCTTTTTTCTTTTCAAGTATCCCTAGTACAGTTTTTATTGATGTTGAATTTTTAATGTTTTCTTTGTATTGCTCTGACACCATATATCTCCTTAATGATTTGTTTTTCACCTTCAATTGTGTATTAAGAGCATCAATAGTGTCTCTTATATTTGTTTTCCAATTTCTGTTCTCTAGGTTTTGCTTATATTATCTTTAACTGAATAATGGGGCATTTCAGTTTTCTTTGGCATGTATTAGATAGACATTAAGGTAATCTTTTAATGTCTTTTCTTTAAGGTTTTAGTAATTTTCTCAAATCATTGCTATCATTATTACATTTGATATCTTTCCTAAGAATTCCAAGAAAATTCTACCATTCATCCAATGGTCCCTTCTTAGCCATGGCTACAGCATAGTACAAGTCCTGAAATGTTTTTATATTTTCTGTCAAATACTGTGGGAGAATATGTTCATTCATGGTGCTTCTCACAGATAATAACTTTTCAAAATTGCTTTGTTATGGTATATTTGGTCTATTAGTTAGATAGATGTAATCAAAATTTAAAAGGTTTTTTTCCCCCAAAATTCAATTCTAATGAGCATTCTAAGAGCACATCTTTATGTGCTCTTCAAAGTAATTGGAAACACTGGTATTATTTTTGCTCTCTCTTTCATTGTTGTGTGATACTTCTGGAGTTTCTATTAAGTATAGATGCTCATTGCTTTCAGGTCCTTTCGCTTCTGCCTTTTTAGATGTAACTTCACAATTTCTAGTCATCTTTAATCTAATATGAATTTAAGAATTAAGTTGTTTCTTAAGATAGTGCAATACATTTTTGTCCATCTTGAAAAGAGAGATATCATCAACAAAAGTGCAGGGTGAGAGGCAGAGTCAAGATAGGGGAGTAGAGAAGCGCTTATCTGCACCTTCCCAAGTTCCCCTCCAAACAACTCTAAAAGAACACCTCAAAGTTGAATTCTGGAGTGGCAGAACCAACAAAAGCTTGGGTGAAATGATTGTTGAGCACCAGACAATTTAGGAAGTTGGCTGTCATGGTTTATCTTGCCAGGTAGGGGTTGGACATGGAGCAGCACAGATGGGACAATGTAGATTGCACTGGATTCCCCAGCAACAGGCTTGGAGGGGGCTGCAGTGGTGGCAGTACCAGCTTCAGGAGCTCTGAGCCCACTGATGGTATGTGTGTGGGGTCAGACAACTGGTTGAAAAGAGATTGCAGAGGATTCTTTCTGGGGCTGGACTCACGGCCCTGTTACAGTGTCCACTGCAGTTCCATGTCAGTCCTAGGACCAAAAGGAAGGATAGCATTTGTGGCCACAGGGGAACAAGGGTCTTGGTCATGGTTCCAGGGCAGAGAGAAGTGCTTTTGGTTGCTTATGGGGGAATAGGGACACAGTTCTCAATACCAGACAGAGGGGAGCACTAGCAATTAGAATTGGAAGAGAGTGGGGGACTGGGTTAAAGTCCCAAGGCCAGAAGGAGTGCAAGCAGTGGTGGCTACAGGGGAACAAAGTCCCTTCCTAGGTAAAGACCAGAGTACCAGGCAGGAGAGAAGCAAGGGCACCCATTATCACCACTATTATTCAATATTGTTCTAGAAACAACCAATGGAATTTTTATGACATAGTTTTGCTTCATAATAAAAACATTTACATCTTTAGTTCACTTATTGACAAGTTAGTGGTCAGCATCATTTGCATTGCTGCATTTCCAAGACCTGGAGTATCAGTATTTCTTATTCATTCCTATGTATTTTGCCTTTTTTGTGGATGTGAAAGAGAGCCACTCAACCCAGTCCCATTGAGGTCAAACTTACCATCCCAATGGTTCAAACACAGCTGTCAAAATGAACTTCTTAAAGTTCAGGTCTGATTATGTTACCCTTTTGCTCAATAAACTCCATTGGTTCTAGGGATCAATGACAAAATCCTCTATTTGGCTTTAACTGCCTTTATAATCTGGCTTTGTGCTACCTTTCTATTTGTTATTTGTTATTAGCTTACCTTTTACTCACCTGTGTACTCTACAATGCAGCTAACCAAGCCTACCTGCTATTCCTTGAACATGACATTCCATTTCTCAGCTCTGTGCCCCATGTTGGAAATGTTCTCTTTCTTTATCTTCTGGTTTCCTTCAGTAAGTAACTCAAATCCCACCCTCTGGGAGAAGCTTTTGCAGTCACTCCACTATTAGTGCCTGCCCTTTTGAGATTACTTCCCAATTTGCACTGTATTTATCATCTAGGTAATACATATTTGTTTGCATCTAGTGGGCTCTTGAGTTCAAGGATCATGTTTTTTGCCTTTCTTTGTATCCCTAGTGCTTGGCACAGTGCCTGAAATGTAGTAAGTGTTTAGTAAATGCTTGTTACCAATATATAACCTTTTACCACCCCAGTTATTTGTTACATTTATAGGAGTAGCAACATTACATTGGATAGAATGCTTACCCAAATCAGTGGTATCATAAAAGTCCAATTGGCCAACAGTTTAGGTTTCTATCCAGGTCTTCCCAGCTACTGATGAGATGCTCATGAGACCTGAGTTCCTGTTGTTCCATCTTTGCTAACTTTCCATTACTTTGCCATTGTGTGCCCCGGCCCCTTTAGCTAATGGGTTGGGCTTTGTTATGGTGGTGGTTATTATCATTGTTGCTATTTAATATTTTGGCAGAGTAGATGTTCACCTAATATGTTACTTGAAGGAACTCATTCCTTTGTGCTCTCATTTTCCTTTATGACAGTTCAAATACCCTTGAAAGGGATAAGGCATTAAGTTATTATTGACCATTAACACATTAATATAGATGAGATTATTAGATTCTAATGTAACCAGCCAGTTGAAAGCAACTTCCTGTGGAAACGAGAGTCTAGTTATAATGATGAGTTCCTTATTTTTGATGATTGCGGGGAACTTTTTATAATTGTTGTTGTTGGGTAGAATACACTCAGAGCATTTGCACATTAGAAACATTTAATAAATATTATGGAAGAATGGCGGGAAGTCAAGAAAGAAGGAATGTTCACTTATTTAAATCAGTTGTCATCAATCTTTTAAAATCATAAATTGCTATCAGTATTTTTGAGCATATTTACTTATAAATTTATATGTATTTACTTATAAATATATGTTACATATATTTATATTTACTTATAAATTATATATTCTTACTATATATATATATACATATATATTTACTTATGAAACTTACACTAAAATCGAAATTTTTAAAAGAGGAAAAAATATTTGATCCTGGAAGAAATATGGAGCCACTAGAATTTATTGAATAGAGGAGTAATATCCTACACCTTAGGAAAATCACTTTGGCATCTATGTGAAGGATGGACTAGAGTGGTTAAGGTTTGTAGCAGGGATAACATTTAAAAGGCCATTACAATAATTCATATGAGAGGTGAAGAGGGCCTGAACTGATGGGGCGGCTATCTGAGTTGAGAGAAGGGAAAAAATGCAAGAGATCTGATGGGGTAGGATTGGTGAGATTTGGTAACTGGCCGGATATGGGAAGTTGAGACAACTGAGGTTGTGAAAACTGGAGTGATTTGAAGGACAGTGTTGCTTTTGGTCGTCATTAGGAAGTTCATATGAGGGGTGAGTTTTGGGGGAATGTTAATGTAAGAATACTTTCAATCTATATTACAACCTACTCATGCCTGTTTGTCTCACTCTCTTCTGTCCAAAATGAAAAGGGGGAAGGAGGGTCCTTACTGTCCACTCTCTGACAGTGTCTGTTTCTGCCAGGAGCTAATTTTCATAGCAGACAATAGGAGCAGAATTTTCCTAAAGGCATCTACACAGCTTGCATGAATAACTATTAATTTAGAATTAGGGAGTGAGGAACTTGTGACCTCAAGGTCCCATGCGGTGTTGTAGGACATTTGGGTGTAGCATTTTGACTGAGTCCAAGTTTTACTGAACAAATCCTTTTATTAAGGGGATTTGTTTTGTGAAGTTTGGATTGAAAGGGTTACATTTCAGGACCTAGGGGGCCATAGGAGGCCTCAAGGTCACAGGTTCCCCACCTCTGGTTTACATTATAACTTCTCTGAGGTGCTGACATTTGGTTTAGAAGAGTTAAGACTGGGAACCTGATGGAGGGAGGGGCCTAACTGGGAAATGGTTGGGTGATAAAGGTAACCAGTGGTTTTGTTGTACTTCAACAATTAGGATGATGGAATTTGACTTGTTTCGCTTATTCCTCAACCCCATTGCTTAATTACACACCCCTTGGCCCCCTGGCTCCCACTTTAGAGACCATGGAAGGAAAAATTGATTTGTGTTGGTTGACGGAAGAGAGGATCCCGGGTTTTCAGAGACAGCATATTGGTTTGAGTAAAGAAGGGCATTGAAAAGGAGGCACTGAAAGACACAGCCACCTGTTTTCAAATTCTGCCTAGGGCTGGTTTTTGCTCATGTATGTATAGGGTTCAATTCAATTCAAGTCAAAAGTGTATATTAAGTGTCAACAATGTGCCAAGAACAAAACAATTTGGTTGGAGACAGGAGGCAGCTTGTATGGTAGAGTATGTATGTATGCTTGGAGCAATATGGTAGAAATAGTATTGAACTTGGTGTTAGTCAATAAGCATTTCTCAAGTATCCACTGTGTCAGGGGCTGTGCTAACACCTGGTGATACAAAGAAAGGCAAAAGATAAACTCTGCTCCCAAGGAACTATGTACAAACGATATATATGGGATAAATTGGAGATTATCAACAGAGAGAAAATCCTAGAATTAAGGGAGCTAAGAAAAAGCTTCTTGTAGAAGGTGAGATTTGAATTGGGATTGGAAAGAAACCAGAAAGCTGGGAGTAGAAATGAGGAGGGCAAGTAATTCAGGGATGTGGAAGACACTGTGAAAATGGTCAGAGTCTGGTGATAGGATGTCATTGGAGGAGCATCAAGGAGGCCAGTGTGAATGAAAACTGGAGTACATGGAGGGGAGTAAGCTGCAAAAAGACTAGAAAGTTGTGAGGAGGGCTACATTGCAAAGGGCTTTAAATGCCAAAAAGAGGGTTTTATATTTGTCTTATATTTAGGGAACTACTGGAGTATATAAAATAGGGAATGATAGATGAGACAAGAACATTGGGACATAACCATGAAGATATAGGAGGCAGAAAACATCTATCTTAGTCCTGGCTCTGCAACCTGTTAGCTATGTGACCCTGGGCAAATCATTTTACTCTGGACCTCTATTTCTTCATCTATAAATTAGCATTATAGTACTATTGTCTTATCTACGTTATGGGGTTATTATAAAGATCGAGTGAGGTAATATATATGAAAGCACTTTGAAAACTGTAAAATGTTATATAAATGTCAAGTAGTATTAGAAATAAAGACAAAAATTTATTCTCAGAAGGAACTGAGGCAAAGAATTGCTTGGGGTTTGAATATTTAGAGCAGACAAAAAATGCCTTTACTTCCTGTCCTTATTACATACTTTATTTTCCTTTTTAAAATCATAATTTCATTGATACATTTTGCTTTAACATCATCTTAATTTTCATATTTATCCTCCCTGCTCCCGCCCCAGAGCCAAGAAGCCATCCCTTATAGCAAGGACTTTAAAGGAAAGAATAAACCAGTTCAGCAGAAGCAGCCAACACATCAAACACGTCTGATATCACAAGCATTTGTATTCATACAAAGACGGAAAAGGAGATAGATTTTTCAACTTTCCTCCTGGGTCAGAGTTGGCCATTATAAATATTCAGAATCAAGTTTCTTTTTTTGTCCTTTTCATTTAGATTGTTGTCATCATTGTGCATACTCTTCCTGGTTTCTCTTGCTTCACTCCAAATCAGTCCATACATGTCTCATATTTTTCTGAATTCTTTATGTTTCTTTAACGACAGTAATATTCTGTTAAATTCATGTATCACAATTGTTATCCATTACCTAATAGCCATCTAATTTATTTCTAGTTCTTTGTTATCACAAAAAGTGCTGTTATTGGATATACTGCTGTATATGGGAACTTTCTGTCTTTGACATCCTTGGTCTATACATTTTGTAGTAGTTCTCTGGATTAAATAGTATGGAAACTTTCTATTGTTACATAATTCTAAATTGCTTTCAGGAGTGATGAGATCAGTTCAAAGCTCCACTGGACTGCCATGGTGCCTGAAGTTTTCACCATTAGAGACTCCTTCCTTTAGTTTAATAAATTTCTATTCTCATAAAATATAGATAACCCTGAGTGAATGAATTTGTTTATCAGTGATTATTGGGTCGTGACCTCTAAGATCTTGAGGGAATAAAGAAAAGGATAGGCATGCTTTGATGGGAATTGAGAATCAGAGAGATGCAAGATGAGAGCCATAGATTGAGACAGCTGTTTGGAACCTTTGAGGTCATCTAGTTTGACCCCTTCATTTTATACATGAGGAAGTTGAGTCTCAGACAGGTGAAATGACTTGTCCAATGTCACATTGTGAGTTCCTGTCAGGATCAGAATCCAGGTCTCCTGGATCTCAAAGCATTTCCCCCCCATAGTTCTATACTGCTTTTTGGGAGTTTGGGGAATGCTTGGGCCAGAGTATCACAAATAGTTGAGGGAGATGGGAAGGGGTTCTGAGCTACAGGGTCACTGGTTGTCTGGATTGTGGAGGTCAAGAGGTAATTTATGTTCTAGACAAATTTTGCCTAGTTCATAATCTTTCCTAGGACAGTACTCTGAATATTTAGTCTCACCCTTTCACCTTTACCTTGAAATATGCCAATACAATATTTCTTTCTGAGAAGCTAATTTTGCTAAACCATGCTTTGTCAAGGAATTCAGTCCATTAGAGAATCTTGAGGAACTTCTGTGAAGCTAGAATCTATAGCGGGTTAGACATTGGCAAATGAATGATTTCATTCATTCAAATGAATGGCAAATAAGGATTTAACCAGTTTATGAACTCCTGCTAATTTAAACCACTCAGGTTTCTTATTGTGATAAGCCAAGTGTCAATTCTTTGTTGTCAGTGTCTTTGTTGTCAATTCTACTGTATAGTAGAAGGAAGGCCAGTCTACTTTTCAGTGCTTTACTTTCTCTAATTGTAAAATAGTTGCTTAAAAAAATATTTCCCTATTTCCAGAAAGAACCTAGAAATACATAAGTGTGAAGGTGGTAATTCTATGACTTGATTTTAGCAGGACAGTAGGGTTAGACTTTAGGGTTCAGGCATTCAGAAGGAAAGTTATTCCAAATCCATTGTCTTCTTTTATTTTATTGATGCTTTCAAAAAATTCATTATCATTTTCTAATTACCTTTCACTTTGCCTTCCCCCATCCCTGCCCCGTACCTTTCTGGCCACAAAAAATTATAGTTAAGCACAATGAATGAACATATTGGTTATGTCTTAGAATGTTTATCTTGTTTCGTACCTATGGTCCATTATCTTTTTAGCAAGAGGATGGAAGCATAAAGACTGACCATGGTGTTGATTTGAATTTAGATTTCACTTCAAGTGTTTTTATCTTGAAGTCTGTGAACTTGGTTTTTTAATTTTTTTTTGATAAAATCTTTCAATGTATTTGACATTTTCCATTATAATTGGTTTTTTCATTATAATTGGTTTTTTCATTATAATTGGTTTGCTTTGTAGCTCTATATATTTTCTTTTATGTATTTAAAAACAGTATTCTGAGATGGGATGTAATTATGAGTATAAGCAATGAGAATTAATCTGAGAAGGCGTTGTAGGCCAGACTAAAATTGGATGCAGGACATACAAAAAGGTTAAGAACATTTGCTCTAGGTACTGTTTTCTTTTACAATATTGTGATCATTGTTCTTGTATATTGTTCTGTTGGTTCCACTAATTTCATTCTCCATCTGTTCATACAAATCTTCCTAATTTCCCCAGTTCCTTTTATTTGGCATTGATAATGATACAATAATATTCCATTATATTCACATACCACAATTTGTTCAGTCATTCTCCAATTAATGGGATATCTACTTTGTTCCAAGCACTTTGCTATCACAAGAAAGTGCTACTGTGAATGTTTTGGGAACTTTTCCTTTAATTTCTTTGGGGTCATATTCCTTATACAGAGATAGGGATAGGTACTGGACCTGTAATTTCACTGTCGTAGGGAAGTACAGATGAGGAAACTCCCTCTACCAATGTAGGTGTGCAACTGTGAAACATCATTTTAGAATTGCCTACAACATTGAACTTAGGTTATTTAGCCAGTATGTTAGAGAAGGGCCCAAGTCTCCTTGATTTCAAAGCTGTCTCCTATTCACTACCCTTCCCTACCTAATTCTAAAATGTTGAGAGTTAGGTCAAAGGATAAGGACAATTTAGTGACTTTTCTAAAATAATTCCACATAGAATATAATTTTCTCTTGGAGCTGGATGCAGATTATTTTTTTTAGGATCTAATGCAAGATTTGCTGTTGCATCAGAGACATGAGAGCAATTAATTCATTCTCCGGTAACTTCACTGTCCTGGTTCACAGAAGCAGAAACAGGTGAAGCACAGCCTACCTGCGAGGGCCAATTCCTTGGTGATAAATGGGCATAGCTTCTAACTCCTCAGAAAGAGAGCAACAGTAGATGATGTAATTGTACCCCAATACCCTCATAATTTTTCCAGACTGCTTCTCCTCTCAGAAGAACCTAGATGTGGCTAAGGAAAATACTGTTTAAATGTATTGTGCTGGCAGTGATGGGCTTGACCAGATCCATTCCTTGCTCGCTGGACTTCTCTTTAGGAACCACTGCTCTTTTCCAGAGCTCTTTCTACCAACTGGTTTATCATTCTCTGTGATCTCATCACTGTTAAAGTCATATGGCCTGCAAAAGTCCCTATTATAACTGTAAGGTGGTAGTGGTAGTAGATGTTTCATTGTGCCTGCTAATAGCTGTATTAATTAGTCACTGCAATCAGGTTGGCTCATTTCCCCCACCCTTTGGCAGTCAATATGCGCTTGAGGGCAAAGGGGAAGAGATAGTAGAAGTAAGAAAAAGATTTTTTCCTTTCTCATCTCTGAGGGATGTTCCTGTTTCAAGTGCATCTCCTGAGAGCTAATGGCCGACGTAGCATTATTATCATCCTGGGATGAGTTCAATTTTTTTTTATGATAGTAATTTGTTACACCAGTTTGCCACATGCCTGCTGCTTCCTTGTTAATCCAATAATCTATATGAGAAAAGCAATTTGACATTCCTCCTTCCCATCTGCCGCCCATCACCCAATCTATATCTTAACTATCAGTGATTTATTAATGGCGTCTGCATTAAGCACATCTCCACTCCATTGGCGCCCTCCCTCCCTCTCTAGCTGTCTCCCACTCTTAGATACTCCCTGGGTGTATTAGAGAGTGAACTCAGCATGGAGATTAAAAGAAACAATAGAATAATAAACTGAATTTCAGAAGCTGATCTCTTGAAATAATTAACATATATACATAAAAAGTCACTGAGTAGATTTTAATCTGGGTCAGCCACAAAACAACCTGTAAGAAATGCCACTAGATTTCACATTCAGTTTCTCACTTGGTCCCCAACCATTCAATTACTTACTGTAATGGTCATCCACACCCGACATCCACCTGTATTTTCTCATCTAATCAGCCTTCTCATTGGCTGTCTCACTTGAAGGAAGGTGTTGTACAAGCTCCGGACACTGAATTTTCTGTAGGGACCAAAGGTGGGGAAAAAATTCTGTCCATGGTGAAATTGTGCAAAGTAACCTCAGCATCTAATGTAATTCATATATGAGGGAGAATATCATATATTACAAATCCACCCCTCCTCCCCTCCCTGCTCCAATCCCCCCCCCCCCCCCCCGCCCCTGCTCCACAATGGTAGTCTGCTCTCCGACTGATGACTTTCAGAGATGAGGAACTTCCTACCTCCACCACCCAGGCATCTCAACATATTTCTGAATAGGTCTATTGTTAGTATATTTTCCTCTTATGTTTAGCTGAAGTTTGTTTCTCTGTAACTTTCTCTTATTTCTGGTTCTGTCCTCCAGGACCAAGAAGAAAAGAATCCAATTCCTCTTCCAACCAAGCAATCAGTAAGCATTTATTAAGCACTTCTTATGTTCCAGGCACAGTTAAGTGCTGGGATGGATGCAAGCACACAAAAAACCCCCAAATAATCCCTACCAGCAAAGAGCTTATATTCTAATTTTTAGGCAGCTCCAACATGTCTCCTACTGTCTTTTTTTTAAAGTCACAACTACTTAAACAAGTCCTTGTTGTATGGCATGATTTAGTGACATCACATTTGTCAGCATTTCTTCTACAATTCTACATCCAGAACAAAACCCAATTGTGCAGATGTGATGAGAAAGGCATAATATCTCACAAGTCCATAGAACTTTAACATTGACAAAGTACTGATCTGACTGATACAAAGTACAGTAGGAGGTCACGTTGTATAGATGAAGGGTCTTAGTTTTTTGGAAGTATAATTTGGTAATTTTGTTCATGCATTCCAATGCACGTAGAAAAGACTTTACCCCATTCTTGCTTGTTGAGCTTCATCCAGGCACAGCTCATTTGCCATCTCTTCCAAAAAGCACCCCCCTGCCCCCGTTCCTTCCCATCAGAGATCACACAATCCTGGAATCTCAAAGACGGAAGAACTTTTAAATAGTACTTGATCCCATTCTTTCATTTTATTGCTAAGACTGATACCCAGAAAGAGTTCACAATTACTCCAAAGTCATATATAGCAACTTAGTCTCAGAGAAGCGAATAAAACCCATATCTAATCTTTCCACTAAATCATATTTCCTCCTCAGATCTCTCGGAAAACTTAGTAGCTTTTCTATTTAATTATCTTCTAATGTGTGTTACAATATACACATACAGGTCATCACCCTTACTAGCTTGCAACTTCCTTGTGGGCAGCAGTTAGTACATAAGTAAACGGTCAACAATATTTATTAAATAAATGACTGAATGAAGTCCCACTGTGAAGTTTACATATGGCTCTGGAAACCCCAGGGCTAAATGGTACCAGAGAAGGTTTCCCTTAACTCTTTGGTACCAAACAATTTGTCCTGTATAGAAATTGCTTTCCCTTCCTCAACAGTTCTTCCCACTGCATCTCCATTTCCCTGTTCTTAATTAGCATCCTTTTTTAGTGCATTTTCCCCTCTCTGTCAGTTTCTTCATTATTGTCTACTTGTAGCTGTTATGGAGCAGAGAAACTGAGCAGACATGCTAATGAGCACACAGTGTGTGGGAGAAGCACCTCGAAATTCTCTTGCATTGGGTGGGTAGCTTATTCCTACTGACTCTTTCTAAAAATAAGCCTCCAGTTGGCAGCCGGGAGATGGATTATTTACAGTTTCAATGATAGAAATTTCTACTTGGATTAGCTTTGGGTATTTCCATTTAATTACAAACAAACTAGTTGCCCACCCCAAAGTCCTCATCTAGATAACTCACTTTGTCAGCTAGTCGGATGCTCTGGATTCTATTCACATCTCCCTGTCTTGATTAAGATGTTCCAGTCACAGATGTTCCTCATTACACAAATAAAGAGACTAATAGAGTCAGAGACTAAGTGACTTACCCAAGATGATGTGGGTGGTAAGCAGCAGAGGAAAGATAAAATGTAGGTCTTGTAAGGCCAAATCCAGCACTCTTCCCACTCCCTCCTGCTGCCCCCAAGTAGGCACTTAGCATCTGCTGCCTGCAAAGCATGAATTTGTATGGAAAGTATTGATTTTAATTAGTTATTTAATCATAGAAATTTTCACCTCTAGTCCTCTTCTGTATGAATCTCCACTATTTCTGTCAGAAAGTTAAAGGCTCTTGATTTTACTCATGTGTCCAGGACAGTGGTGATTATTTCCCTGCCAGGAAATTTGATCATCTTACAGATAATTTTTTCATTTTCTCAGAAGCCTAGAAAGACTGATATTAATGACCCATTTTCCAGATATGGCTAATGGAAGTGGGGAGAATTTCCCAGTGTTAGAGAAGATAGAATCTGTATTACCAATATGAGTTTCTTATTGAGTCACACACTGAGGTCGGTAGGTACTTAATCTCCCCAGAATGTTTCCCAGCTGTTTGGATTTCATGACCTTTAGACAGACACATGAAGAAGCCAACTAATAAGAGGATGAGTTGGAAGGGGGCAGACTGGGGCCATGAGGAGATGAGGGGTAGAACAAGACATAGGGCAGTCATCAAACAGCTTATTAGCATTGGCATGGTCCCAGTTAGCAGAATACATAGAAACTTTGTAATCCTTTGTGTTAGCATCTGTATTTTTCTTGGGATATCATTACTGTATTATGGAAGATGAGATGATAACAATACTAGTACCTAGATCCCAAGGTTACTGTGAAGATAGAATAAGATAATATTAAAAGGAGCACCTGATGTCACATTTCTCCCAGGATCCTTCATAACAGAAAATTCTCTTCACTTCTCTTCCTCCCTTTCTCACTTCCTCTTTCTGTTTCTCCTTCCCTCCAAATATGTGCCATTTCATCAATACCGCCCTGAGGGTCAGTGTGGTACAATGGAAAGAGCAGCAGTTCTGATGTCAAGACTTTAGCTGAAGTTCCACTTCTGATCTTGTGTGACCATGTCACTGAACCTCCTTGCCTCAATTTCCTCATTTGTAAAAGAAGGGGTTGAACTGTGAGATTCCTTCCAGGTCTAGATGTATGTGCTTTTACCAGAGACTATAGCTAGCTGGAGTTGTCAGAGGATTTTTACATAATTTAGCCTTCATGTCCATAGAGATGAGATGTACACTGCAGGAAAAAGCCCAAAACAAAAACATGAACATCTCTCACTTGATTATCTTCTCTGATGTCCTCTCTACCCGAGAAAATAAGAATTTGAGGGTCTAGGTAAATTGTTGCTGTATTGTCCCTTCCTCCCTCCTAATTTCCTCATGCTGTGCCCTCTCAATAAAGTACAATAATTTGGTTCTAGGCCAGAGGTGCAATTTAGTATGTAACTGGCTCCATCCTCATCTTTCACTTCAGAGAAAAGATGTGTTGCCTGGTTTTAAATGACTCACCAGAAATGGAGTTGCAATCAGCTGTAAATTTCCCTGCAGTCTCCTAATAGGAAGTTTCCCCTAAGAAATTAGAAGGATTCCTTTCCTGAGTTCTATCCCACTGCTCAGTCATACCACTGGCAGTGGGCTAAATAAGGATTCATGTTAAATGATTTGTGGGCGGTTGTCACTTTGCTCATCATGTATCTAAACTTGAGGAGTTCTTTATTGGGAGAGGCAATGCAAAGTGTAACTCTCACAGCTGGAGAAATTGAAAATACGCTATAAGATATTCAGACTAATTGGCCAACTATTGTAGGTAATGGGTAACTTATTAATTTGGGGATGTAAAACAAACAAAACATTGAGGAAGAGTAGATTTTCTTTTGTACTTAGCCAAAAAACCACTAGCAGAGTTTCTTCAAGAAAAGAAAAATCTCTTCTTTAGGTATTTTTAGGACTGAATTTTGATTTTCATTCTTTGAATTATATTTTTTCCCTTGTTTATGAACTATAAGGCTGCATACACTTTGCTGGCTGAATATGCATTCTAATTTCTTATGCAGATGATTGTCACTGAATTTATGGTAGGAGAGAACTAGCCCAACATGCAGAAAGCTAATAGTATCTGAGTTTTACATTTCCTTAAGAGGACAGTATGAATGAGTCTCTCTTACTCTCTCTTCTTAAGCTGTTACAGAAGCTAAGATTGTTTCTAAGAGCCTCTTACTTGGGTAAAAAGGACTGACAATAATAATATCAGATATAGATCAAAATTCTCTTTTTAAATTTGAGGAATATGAGGTCCAGAGCAAGGCTACATGAGGAGGCAGAGCCAGGATCTGAACCTGCCTGCTGACTCCAAATCCAGTTTACCTCACATCACTTTGCCTCCTATTCTATTTAAAAGCTTTGCAGCTATCAACAAAGATGAAATAATGGGTCAAAAAGGGAACTTCTCGTTTGTGGACATGGCGTATTCCTTCTTCTAAACTCTAGACAAAACATCATTGTATACCCAGAACCCAGCACTACATATTCTACTTAGTAAGTATTTAATAAATATTTGCTGTAATAAGCTGAAGAATAAAAAATATTGAGGAAACAGGTGCAACAGATAATGAATATTTTGACCAGAGCCTGGCCGTCTGTCAGTAGCCATGACCTTGTGCATATATCTGTTGATCCAGTGCCCCATGTCTGATGTTACTTTCCCAGGTCCACATATAATCTAAGACTGAGATTCATTTAAGACTCCCGTACTACTGACCATGCCCTTTTCCAGCCATTCTTTTATGCTGTTTGATTTATGACCTCCACTAAAAGTCATAATGTAAACCCAGTTTAATTGAATCAATAAATGTATAGTAAAAGCCATAGCAATGGAACTTACTTCAAATTCCATTCATTTTCAGCCACTCTAATCCTTCCCAGGGAGTAAAAAATTCAGCCTATGCCCTCAAGAAGTTCATAATCTAATCACATATCTGATATGTAGGAAAGGGTGACCTTAAACTGAGGTCCTCCAGGCTCCAAGAAAGGATTTCTATCTGTTCCACTCAACTGCCTTTCTAGTGTGTCATTGGTAAATAGAAGTAGCTTTGTCGTCTTATTTGTATTCTCTTAATTTGTGTTTTGTGTCTCATTGCAATAGCTAACATATTTAATGCTGTGCCAAGTAATAATGAAGACAGTAGGCACCCTTGCTTCATTTCTGATCTGACTGGTAAAGTTTTATATTATTCTTCATTATCAAAATGCTACTACTAGTTTTAGATGTTTTGGATTTTGTTAAGAGAAACCCTTCATTATGATATTTTAAAATTTTTTAACTTAAGTGCTACAATTCATTAAATATATTTTATGCCTCTATTAGTGTAATCATATGACTGCTTGCTTTGTTATTACTATGATTATTCTAATAATTTTTCTAATTATGAACTCTTTATATTCATGATCCAAATTAAATTTAGTCATACTAATCATGTTTTTGGATGTGATTTTAACTTCTAATAGTTTATTTAGCAGTTATTGTGTTAGTAATATTGCTTTTTAGTTCTTTTTCTTTATTGCTTTCTGTTTGGGAAAACAAAATCATATTTGTTGTTTGTTGTGCAGTCACTCAGTCGTGTGTGTCTCTTCATGATCCCGTATGGGGTTTTCTTCACAAAGATACTGGAACGGATAGCCATTCTTTTCTCTAGGCAAATTAGGTTAAATGACTTACCCAGGGTCAAAAAGCAAGTGACTGTCTGAGGCTAAATTTGAACTCAGAGCTTCCTGATTCAAGACCTAGTGCTATATCCACTGAACCACATAACTTCTATCTGTCTCTTAGGAGTTTAATATGGTGAATTTCTTCTCTTTTTTTAAGGGCAGTTTATGTAGCACAATGATCATTTGTTTTTCAACTGTTTGATAGAGTTCACTTGGGAATCCATCTGGACCTCATACAGTTGGCTCAGTTTCTAAGAATGATTCTTTCGATTTTCTCTTTCTCTCCCCCCACCCCCAATTTTGGGGTTGTTTATGGGCTTTTCTGGAATAATTCAAACATTTAGTTTAAATTTTCACTTTTGCTACCATAAAGCTGGGAGTTATGGTTTCTGATCGTTGCCTTTTTAATCTTTTTTTTAAAATTTATTTATTTGTTTATTAATTTATTTAACTTTTAACATTCATTTTCACAAAATTTTGGGTTCCAAATTTTCTCCCCTTTTGTCCCCTCCCTCCACCCCAAAACACCAAGCATTCCAATTGCCCCTATCACCAATCTGCCCTCTCTTCTATCATCCCTCTCTGCCCTTGTCCCCATCTTTTCTTTTGTCCTGTAGGGCCAGATAACTTTCTATACCCCTTTACCTGTATTTCTTATTTCCTAGTAGCAAGAACAGTACTCGACAGTTGTTCCTAAAACTTTGAGTTCCAACTTCTCTTCATCCCTCCCTCCCCACCCATTCCCTTTGGAAGGCAAGCAATTCAATATAGTCCATATCTGTGTAGTTTTGCAAATGATTTCCATAATAGTTATGTTGTGTAAGACTAACTATATTTCCCTCCATCCTATCCTGCCCGCCATTGCCTCTATTCTCTCTTTTGATCCTGTCCCTCCCCAAGAGTGTTGACTTCAAATTGCTCCCTCCTCCCACTGCCCTCCCCTCCATCATCCCCCCCACCCTGCTTATCCCCTTATCCCCCACTTTCCTGTATTGTAAGATAGGTTTTCATACCAAAATGAGTGTGCATTTTATTCCTTCCTTTAGTGGAATGTGATGAGACTAAACTTCATGTTTTTCTCTCACCTCCCCTCTTTTTCCCTAAACTAAAAAAGTCTTTTGCTTGCCTCTTTTATGAGAGATAATTTGCCCCATTCCATTTCTCCCTTTCTCCTCCCATATATTTCTCTCTCACTGCTTGATTTCATTTTTTTAAAGATATGATCCCATCCTCTTCAATTCACTCTGTGCTCTCTGTCTCTATGTGTGTGTGCGTGTGCATGTGCATATGTGTGTGTGTAATCCCACCCAGTACCCAGATACTGAATAGTTTCAAGAGTTACAAATATTGTCTTTCCATGTAGGAATGTAAACAGTTCAACTTTTATAAGTCCCTTATGACTTCTCTTTGCTGTTTACCTTTTCATGCTTCTCTTCATTCTTGTGTTTGAAAGTCAAATTTTCTTTTCAGCTCTGGTCTTTTCATCAAGAATGCTTGAAAGTCCTCAATTTCACTGAAAGACCATTTTTTCCCCTGAAGTATTATACTCAGTTTTGCTGGGTAGGTGATTCTTGGTTTTAGCTCTAGCTCCTTTGACTTCTGGAATATCCTATTCCATGCCCTTTGATCCCTTAATGTAGAAGCTGCTAGATCTTGTGTTTTCCTGATTGTATTTCCACAATACTTGAATTGTTTCCTTCTAGCTGCTTGCAATATTTTCTCCTTGAGCAGGGAACTCTGGAATTTGGCCACAATGTTCCTAGGAGTTTCTCTTTTTGGATCTCTTTCAGGCAGTGATTGGTGGATTCCTTGAATACTTATTTTGCCCTCTGGTTCTAGAATATGAGGGCAGTTTTCCTTGATAATTTCATGAAAGATGATGTCTAGGCTCTTTTTTTTTGATCATGGCTTTCAGGTAGTCCCATAATTTTTAAATTGTCTCTCCTGGATCTATTTTCCAGGTCAGTTGTTTTTCCAATGAGATATTTCACATTATCTTCCATTTTTCCATTCTTTTGGTTTTGTTTTGTGATTTCTTGGTTTCTCATAAAGTCATTAGCCTCCATCTGTTCCATTCTAATTCTGAAAGAACTATTTTCTTCAGTGAGCTTTTGAACCTCCTTTTCCATTTGGCTAATTCTGTTTTTGAAAGCATTCTTCTCCTCATTGGCTTTTTGAACCTCTTTTGCCAATTGAGTTAGCCTATTTTCCAGGGTGTTATTTTCTTCAGCATTTTTTTGGGTTTCCTTTAGCAAGGTGTTGACCTGCTTTTCATGCTTTTCTTTCATCTCTCTCATTTCTCTTCCCAGTTTTTCCTCCACCTCTCAAACTTGATTTTCAAAATCCTTTTTGAGCTCTTCCATGGCCTGAGCCCATGGTATATCTATTTTGGATGTGTGGGATACAGAAGCCTTGACTTCTGTGTCTTTCCCTGATGGTAAGCATTGTTCTTCCTCATCAGAAAGGAAGGGAGGAGATATCTGTTCACCAGGAAAGTAACCTTCGATGGTCTTATTTTTTTTCCCTTTTCTGGGCATTTTCCCAGCCAGTGACTTGACTTCTGAGTTTTCTTTCCACCCCACCTCGCCTCCAGATCTGGCCAGCTAGTGCTTGGAGTCTGAGATTCAAATGCTGCTTCCCAGCCTCAGGGCTTTGGGTGGGGGCAGGGCTGCTATTCAGTGTGAGATTAAGTTTAGGTGCTCAGGTGGGGGTAGGGCTGCCACTCAGGGCTCAGTTCCCTCAGGGGGTTTATGCAGAGACCTTCAACAATGGATCAGAGCTCCTGCCTGCTTTGGGAGCCCCTGCCCACCACCGCTGCCCCCACTGCTGCCTCTCGAGGGGGCCCGAGCCACGGGAACACCCCACTCCCATGTTGGCCACCCAAAAAGACTCTCTCACCAACCCTTTTCACTTGTGGGTGGAGGGACCTGCGCAGCAGCTGGAGATTCTGTCCCTGAAGTCTGCTTGGATCTGCTCCTCTTGGTGCCGTGTGGCCAAGGCAGGGCTGGGTTCTGCTCCATGTCTGGTGCATGACGGACCTTTTGCATCAAGTTTTCAGGCTCTCTGGAACAGAAATCTCATGTGCTCCGTTGTTCTGTGGCTTCTGCTGCTCCAGAATTTGTTGGGAGTTCTTCTTTACAGGTATTTTATGGGCTGTGGGTTAGGAACTAGCATATGTGTGTCTTTCTACTCCTCCATCTTGGCTCCTCCCCTGCCTTTTTAATCTTAATTCATTCTTAATTTTCATTTCTTATCTTTAATTTCGATAATTTGGCTTTCCCTTTAATAAAAATAAAATCAACTAAGGGTTTATCTTTTCAAAAAATTAGTTAAATAGTCTTATTTTCAATTTTATTTCGTTTTCTTTGATTTTCAATGTCTTCCTTGTGCGCTTTTTTTTTTTTTTTTTGAGGGGGAAGGTTGTGATGGATCTAGATCAGCGATTTCTTTGTTGTAGAGAATTCTTTTCTCTACATAAGGGCCTATAAAGCCTACTTTCCTAATATCCTGACCAGAGCCATGATTTCCTTATTCATTATATTTGTTAGATTAGTCAAGTTTTAAAAGGGATCTTCAATCAAAGCTGATTGGCCACTGTCCAAAAGTCAGAGTCTCAGAAAATTGCCTGAGGCATGGACAAGTTAAGTGACTTGCTAAGGGTCAAAGAGCTTGTGTGTGTGTGTGTGTGTGTGTGTGTGTGTGTGTGTGTGTGTGTGTGTGTGTGTGTGTGTTCATCCTTCGTTGACAAAGTAGACCATGCCATCAGAGAAATAATGACATGACTTGCTCATGACTTTGTTTTGAGCGAGGGAGGGCTGTGCAGGTCACCAGCCTCACTTCTCCTCCAGAGTCATCTGAATCCATTGACCAGATATTCATCAGGATGACTAGAGATGAGAGTTAGACTAGAATTCGGGATATACAGATTCTGTGGCTGTACTTCTCTCCACTGTGTATTACTAGCTCTCTTGTACTTGTTTAGAGATTATTCATGTGTTTCATGTTTTACATTATATATGTAATCATTTTCTCTTTCACTCTTTTATTAATAAATGTTCAGAGAGAAAAACTTTCCTCTAGGAATTGCCTATACCCCATAAACTTTGGAAGGTTCCCTCATTTTACTAATTCTATTCCATACAATTTTTTATTATTTTTATGATTTGTTCTTTGACCCACTCATTTAGGATAGAATTATTTCTTCTTCATTTAGGCCCTTATATTTTGTTCATATTTCCTATTGTTTTCATTTTATTGCCTTGTATAGAGTAGATAAATAATATATTTAATAGTTATACCTTTTCCCATTGATTTTTGAGCTCATTAGACATAATTATGATTAGTATCATTTTGGTAAAGATTCTATTTGATCTTAAAAAATAAGTATAGTCTTTAATGTTCCTATTCAACAATTGTTATAGGTTTATCAAACCTAGTTTCCCAACATCTTAATCAGATCCCTGATTTCCTTCTTGATTATATACATTAGATTGGTAAAATTTTAGTAGAGACACTTATAGTTATTATTTTATTATTTAACTCCTTTTGCATTTTTAATAATATTTTCCTGAATTTTGATGCTCTGACATAGAGTGAATATATGTTTAATACTGTTAGTATGAGGTAACATGTTAAGTGCTTTGCAAATCCTAATGCACTATATAAATTCTAATTATTATTGACAGCTAGATCACTGGTCCTGGTGTCAGGAAGACCTGAGTTCAAATTTGGCCTCAGACACTAATTTCATGACCTTGGGGAAGTCATTTAATGCCTTTCTAATCACTGTCTGCCTCATTTTCCTTATCTGTTAAATGGGATTAATAATAAATGGGATTAATATTAATATAATAATAAGTAATAATATAATAATATTAATAATAATTAATAATAATAAAATGGGAGCACCTATATCCCAGAGTTGTTGGGAGGATCTTTCAAATAGCCTATAAATTCTAATTAATTGTTGGTGTACCAATTGTCATCATCATTATTATCATTAGAATCTGCATGACTCAGTGGATGGATACTACTCTCTCTGTTTGCCTCAGTTTCTTCAGCTCTAAAATGGGCACAATAAGAGCACCTACCTCCAGGGATTGCTATGAGGAGCAAATAAGTTTAGTTTCAAATGAGTTTTTAATTAAAATGATTTGTTTCTCACATCATAGTCGTTTCAGGCATTCCTCTCTCCCCCTTGACAGAGAGCCATCTCGTATATCAAATAACATTTCTAGAGAGAAAAAAAAATCGTCTACAACTGACTGGTACATTGAAAAAGACCGCAGGCATCTACGTGTCTACATCGGTGGACTTTCCATCACCACGAAGAGTTGCACGAGGGGTTTCCTCTATGTCTCTTCATTTGTGTCCTTCTTGATCTTTATCAATTGATAAATTGATCATTTACTTCCGGTATTTTGGTGGGTAGTTTTTTCCATTTACATTGTTGTATTTATTGTGTGTATTATTTTCTTGGCTCTGCTTACTTGACTCTTCACATAGATTTTTCCGTATTTCTCTTTTACTCATCACACACATCATTTCTTAATGACATTTCATTACATTGATTTGTCATATTTGTTTAGCCGTTCCTTCATCTATGAGATCCAATCTGTTTTCAATTCTTATTTTTTTAAATCAGAAAAAGTGCTGCTATAAATATTTTGGTATACCTGGGCACTTTCTTCTTATTAATTGGGGTGTAGACCTAGTAAAGAAATTTCTGATTTAATGGTCATGGCTGTTTCAGTTACTTCATTTGCATAATACCAAATTGCTTTCCAAAATGATAGTGCTATTTCACAGCTCCACCAACAATGCATTAGTGTACTTATCATTCCATAACCTCTCCAACACTGACTATTGTCTTTTTTTGGGTCATTTGGGGGAATTTATAGTGTATGAGGTGAAACCTAGGTGTTGTTTTGATTTGAATTTCTTTTAGTATTAGTAATTTGGAGCATTTATTTACATAGTTGTGAATATTTTGCAATTCTTTTGAGAACCATTTGTTTATTTTGACCACTTATCTATTGAGGAATGGTTATCATATATAACTATGCATACATACATAATACATATATACATATTGTTCATATATCATAGATACCAAATCCTTATCAGAGAAATTTTATATAAAGATTTTAGTCCATTCAACCATTTCCCTTCTTATCTTTGATGCATTAATGTTGTCTGTGTAGAATATTTTCCAGTTTCAAGTAATCAAAGATATCTATATCATCTTTAGTAGTTGCCTCTCTTTCTTGTTTGGTTAAGAATATATCTCCTATGAAACTAATAAAATTGTGCATGCTGTGCCTGGGAAATCAAATGTAGACTCATCCCCTAAAACTCAACATCAATAAAGAAATGCCAGTTTTCAGAAAGTGGCATGCCCAATTAATCTTACACAAGTAATTCTTTTGGAATTATTTATACAGATGAGTATCATATATAATTAAGTTGTGGGACTTAGATAATAAGTTTATATTTTACATAACTTCCCTGCCTCCACTCTCAGAAGTAGAAGACAGAAGGGTGATAGATTTTCACATAACAAAAATGATGAAAAATGAGTTTCTCACAATTGCTTTTAAAAGGAAAGATTAATCATAAACATATTACCCTGATTATATTATACTAAAAATTTATTTTAAAAGAAGCTAATTTATAAAAAATGATATAATTTTATAAATTGGCCCAACTAATATGAAATGATGCAATTTCATGTGCATTATAAATGTAGGCTATTTTGCTAGTTATTTAAAATTTTTTCTTCTTTCTCTTCTTTTCTTCTCAGTGTTTTTTGCCGTAATTGTGCATAGTATTTTTAATTATTATTTTTATTCTTATGACTTTGCTGTGATTTCACCTTGTTTGCTACTTTTAAAATTTAATTTTCTGCTCTTTTCTCTTTAATCAGATAGTTAAGGAATGATCACTTTTATTAGTCTTTTCAAAGAATCAGTCTTTAGTTTTATTTATTATTATTCTATGTTCTTTTGTTTCCAATTAATCTATCTCCCCTCTAATTTTTAATATCTCCTCTTTTGTGTTTATCTTTGGGTTATTTGTTGGCTTTCTAATTTTTTAAAATTCATATTTATTTCATTAATTTTCTTTTATCCTATTTTGCTAATGCGTGTTTGCTGGGATATGATTTTCCCTCTGAAGACTGCTTTAACTTCATCCCAGAAATTTTGATATATTGTTTCATCATTGTCATTTTCTTTTACATGGTTATTGTTTTTATAATTTGTTCTTTGATTCACTCATTATTTACGATTTCATTGTTAAGTCTCCATTTGTATATGTGTCTTTTTATTGGTGGCCCCTAAGTCAATTTCTGTTTTTACTGTATCATGGTCAATTTTTGTAAAAATCGTACACGTAGTTGAAAAATATGTATATTTTTTTGCTGTCCCATTTAGAAGATGTCATAAGATTTTTAGTTCTTTTGTTTTTTCACAGCTATCTATTTAATTCAATGGTCAATAGCCAGTAAATACTTATTAAGCACTTACTATGTGTCAGGCACGGTGCTAAGCACTGTGGATATATACATGAAAAAAGAAAGACAGTCCTTGCCCTCAAGAAGCTTATAGTCTAATGCAAAGGTAGGGAACTGGGGACCTTGAGGTCACATGTGGTCCTCTAGGTCCTCAAGTGTAGCCCAAAGGGCCTCGAGGTCTCAGGTTTCCCACCCTTGGTCTAATGGAGAGACAAAAATATTTTCCCTTTTATTTTGGTTAGAGTTATCCAAAATTAAGAGAGGAACACTGAAATCTTCTGTCACTATTGTGTTACTATCTTTTATAACTCAGATGTTTCCTTTATGAATTTGGATGCTAAAAAATTTGAAACTTATGAATAAATATTCTAATAATATTGATTTATTATTTATAGTTCTTTTCACTATAATGTAGTTTCCTTGTTTATTTCTATTTTTTGGCTGTTTTTGCTTTGTCAGCATGATTGTAACTCCTACTTTTTTTATTTTATTTGATGCATAGTAAATTATCTTTTCATTCCCTCAGTTTTATTTTGTATATGTCTTTAATTTTTAAATGTATTTCTTGTAAGTAACTGACTGTAGAATTTTGTTTTCTTATCTAATTTGTCACTCTTTTTCATTTTATTTGACTGTGAAGTTATAAATTAGTTTTATATGTTCTTCTCTTTTATATTTTTTCCCAAGTTATGGTTTATCTACTATAAACCGTATTATATCCCTTCAGTTGTATTTTACCTTCATCTTCTTTTAAAGTGGTCCTATTCCTACTGGAGCTCTTCCCCTCAATTCTCATCATCCTTCTTGACTGTTATCCCTCTCCATTTAGGGATTTGCTTATTAGTTCCTTTTTTTCTCCGGTTTTTATCTGGTTATATAATTCTTCTTGTTCTTGTTTCCTTTCAGTCAAATAGATTTCCCCTTTCTCTCCTCCCCTTCAACTACTCCAATTCATTAGTTTTGGAAACTCATTTTTTGTGCCCCTTTCCAAAAAGGATTTCTTTCACTTTCCTCATTATACATCTTCTCTTTCTGTCTCCTCTAGACTCTCATTCTCTATTTCATGGTCCCTACAATTATCCAGTCTCCCTATATTCTCTGTATTAATCATACAATCAAAATGTTTGAAGTATTCATTCTAGATTCTCCCCTTTTGTCAATTTCTGTTCTTGCCTGGTAAAGTAGGTCCCATGGATTCTCCTTTTCCATTTTGCCTCACTCTCAGAAATATGCTGATTATTGCAGGAGACAGAGAGGACCCTTCCCTTATCATTGGGAATTCTGCCCATGACTGATCTATACTCTTTCCTAGTTGTTATTAGCAAGGGGAGTGTGTTCATCCTTCATTGACAAAGAGGACCATGCCATCAGAGAAATGATGACATGACTTGAACTTGACTTTTGTTTTTTGAGTGAGGGAGGGCTGTGCAGGTCACCAGCCTCACTTCTCCAGAGCCATCTGAATCCAGTGACCAGATATTTATCAGGATGACTGGAGATGACCCAGGATGAGGCAATTGGGGTTAAGTGACTTGCCCAAGGTCACACAGCTAGTGAGTGTCAAGTGTCTGAGGTGAGATTTGAAATCAGGTCCTCCTGACTCCTGCAGGGGTGCTCTATCCATTGTACCACCTAGCTCTCCTAGTTACTCCCCCCACCAAATCTCCCTCTTGGGTCTATGTCCTTCCCCTCTTCCAGGTGCTCATTTCCCCTAGGAGTTCTAACCCTCCTTACTTCCTTAAATAAGGGAGTAGACTTTTCAAGCACTAGTTTTCCCAGATGACATTCAAAACGAAGTCCCCATTTCTCTTCACAGAACATTAATTTACCCATAGGAGCATTTATCAGTGGAATCTCTTTCTACCACCAAGGCAAAGTATCCTTCCTTTCCCCTTCTTTTCAGTTCTTTATTTTGATGGGTTATGGGACCTGGAATCTTAAAAGGAAAAGAACATGTCTTTGAAAGTAACCCAGTCCCTGAATTTTCCCATGCATTTCAGCAGCCCAGAGCCCTAGTGCCTCCAACCAATGCAACTGGTCCACCCAGCCCACCTTGATTAGTTAATTAACTTACTTGATATTCCTGCTCTTGGCCCACCCCAGACTACTTGCATGTACCAGTCACTCCTTAAACACATCTAGATCCTTTTACTGGTGCCCCTGCCCCACCCCAGGCTATTTACCACTCCTTAATCCCATTCAGATCTTCTCACTGTCTTTTCTAGTATATAAGAACCAATTTTAGCCCCATTAAATCTCTCAGATTCACTTAGAATCTAGCCCATTTCTATTTGCATCACAAAGAAACCTGCTACTTTGAAAGAAGGCTTGAGTGGTGGAGTTATTTTGAGGAAAACCTGCCTTGTAACCTTCCTTTTGGGGATTCCCAGCACCCTACACCACAACACACCACCCATCCTTTCATCCTCTTCACTTTTCTGCAGGGACTTCTCCTACTAAGAGCATAAGTTTATCTTCCCCTCATTGCTAGCCCTCCGTTTGACTGAGGCACAATCACACATTCCTTGCCATCCCTTTTTTATGTACACTCCCATGTTGTAATGTAGTCCCACAAATAAAAACCATCGATTCATCTGTACGAAGGGTGTCACCAGGTTCTGTCTATAATGTCACAGACCTACCTCTCCACTGTTTTCTCCACTTGACTTTGTCTTCCTTTTGTCCATTTAGAAATAAGTCTCCTATTGGTGTTTGCGGTGTCACTCTGTTGCTGTTTTGTCCTGGGCTGCTGTTGTTGTTCACTTCTGCATTTCTGTTGTTTGGGGTGCTTGAATAGAAAATAATCTCTGCAGCTCTGTTTTCTTTCTAAAAATATTTCAAATACCTCTTTATCATTGAAAGTAAATATTTTTCATTTATTTCAGCTCAGATTTGCAGGGTAGGTCACCCTGGGCTGTATCCTAAGCTCCATTGCTCTTAGGAAGGTTATTCCGTTCTCTTTATGTTTTCTGGTAGGTGAAGAATAGTCTTGTTATTTGAATTTCTTTTCTTTTAAATTTTAAACTGAACTATGAAGTTGAACACCTGTGTGTCTTAGAGTTCACAGGCTTGAGTTTTTACTGGAGGCAATCTATGAATTCTTTCAACTGATATTTTTTTTCCATGTTTAGAAGTTCTGAGCTGGTTTTTCTACTACTTCCTGCACTATGGTATTAAGGTTATTGTTCTCTTCTGTTCTTCTGGGAGATCTATGATCCTTAGATTGTCACAATATCCTGCCTTTGAGATCAGTATGTTTTGATTGCATAGTAAGCATATTTTCTTTTAATGTTGAGAGAAATTAATATCTTATGATTATATTAATAACTACTTATGAATTTGTGACCTACCTTTTTGTTAAGTTTCAGCCTTTCAAGGATGTGACTGATTGATGAGATTCTCCTAGCCCTCAAGGCATATGGTCCTAACTATGAGACCTAATTTCTATTTAGAGTATAAACAGAATCCAGTCTGGGTGAACCTTTGCCTGAGGAAATACCCCCTGCCCTGCATTCCTTCCTTTGGAGGGTAGATCAACCCAGATGCCTTGAGGCTGCTGAGTCTCATGATCAATCCATTTTCTCAGACAGAAGAGCTGAAGACTTTTAGCCCACCTCTTCATTAAATGTCCACCAAGCAAAGTTGATCTTCACTTGTCAGGAAAATTCTTTTTCATAAAGGATTTAGGCATTTCAGGATCTCTCTTGGCATCTTTGGTTACCAAGAGAAAGCACTGACAATTTATTGGTTTCTGGCTAACCTAATTAACAAATCGGTTATTAGTTGTCCAGAAACCCTGGCTCTCAGTGTTTTCATTCATTACAATGTTGGTGCCTTTTTTTTTGCTTCTCTTCTTGATTGTCCTTCACTTCTGTATATTTGTATTCCTAATCTATTGTTCCCTCTTTCGTTTCTTTAGTCATAAAACTGGAATTTGTGATGGCACCTCTATTCTGCACATTGTGTCTGCTGTGAATGTCATGAATTTTGCTCTCCTAATTCTCATTTCTCTTTTGAATCACTCAGTAACAGTGTGTGATGGTTTCATATTCTCCTCAAATTCCATAGGTTCTATCTCATAAAATGCTGTATCATTTTCCTTCATTTTGCAGTATTTTTTAATAGATACTTGGATTTGTCTACTAAGTCTCGAGGTCATATTTCTTTCTGCTGTTAATTATTTCCTGTTAATTTATCTACTTATGTTCAAGTTCTTTGAGTTTTCTTCTTCTTGAGATCTTTGGTCATTTTAGTCTTCCCCCCTCCACTTATTTCCCTTATTACTTTTTGAGTCTCTGACTTGCCCTCTCAGATGGATGTTTCCTTTTAGGCTGAATCTCAAAGTTTCTCAACCTCGTCTCATATTGGGACACCAGCGTAGATCTCTGTCCAGAAGAACTGGCCCCAAATTGGGTACTGAGTACTTTTCCTCAGGCTTATTGAAGTGCCACACAGCCACAACATACACTGTGTACTGTCTTGGTGTCTTATACCTTTCCTTCTCTTCTTTGGGTCTCTTGTCCAGCATGAATAGGCAGTTCCATGTTGGTGTTAGAGGGCTGATTTTTGTTGTTTAGGAATGAGGCTCTGGGAGGATGAGCTGGATGGGATGTGCTGCTGAGCTCTATTTTAAACCCAAATACCTAATCTGCCCCCTTTTTCTCTATTTCTTGTTTTCCTACAGAGATCTTTTTGTAGCATGGAACACTGCCCACTGGGGTGCTGGTTGTGTGGCCCTAGTAATCTTCTGTAGTTTGGAATGCTACTGTGGTATGCTAGACATCAATCTCGGCTGGAGCAGACTCCTATAGCCTGGAGCCAGGATCTCTATGGCACTGGACAGAGGAAGGAGAGATTGGGTGTAGTGCTGAGTTTTATTGAGATCCCATGAGGTGTGGAAGATGGATGCTGAGTGAATTTAGTATAGAAATCATTTTGTAGTTTTGTTGGCTTGTGTTTTTTACCCCCACCTTCTTTTGGATTCCAGGTATTCTAAATTATGACAGCTGAAGTTTCTTTATCCTTTGTGCGTAATTTGTGTTTTGGAAAAGTTTAAAAGGTCAAGGGGATCAGGCCTGGTTTTCCATCTTGTTTATCACATAAGATAATATTTGTAAAGTGCTCAGCACAGTGTCTGGCACATAGTAGTTGCCATATAAATACTAGCTATTATTATTGTTATTATTTCATGGTGACCTTTTTAAGCTTAATATAGCTTTTATTTTATCTCTATTGACTACATCTATTTATGACCATTATCATATTTGTAATCATGATTGCAATTCATACTTTATGGATCCAGCTGAACATAATAAATTTTATTTCAGATTCATTTTTAACTCTGCATTCAAAGAAAAATTGGGTTCAGATGTGATGGCAAATTGGCCTGTTGGCTTCAGAATACCTGGGTTTTAATCCTGCCTCCAATGCTTGTTAATTACGTGATTATGAATAAATTACCTTTTGAGCCTTAGTTTCTCATCTGGAAAATAAGGATGATACCTGTAGTATTTATCAAACAGGGTTGTTACAAGCATCAAATAAGATTAGGAGTATAAAGTGCATTTCAAACCCTAAGCACTATATCAATGTCAACTGTCATAAATTCACCTATAAATCCATCTAGATTATGATTTTTTTCCATTGAGAGAGCATTTATGGCTTGTTTGGTTTCTATTTACAATCAGAGTGTTTAGGATATCTATTTTTAATTTTGTTAATTTGGATATTTTTGTTTATATCACCAGCTTCATATAAATTTCCAGGTGTTACAGGGCATATAACTGAGTATTAGTAACTTCTGATATTATTCATTATTTTCTCTCTATTTTTTATAATTTTTTTTCCTTTGCTATCTGGACAATATAGTTTTTCTCTCTCATTTTGGATTAAATTACCTAATTGCTTATTTCTTTTGTTAGCTTAAAAAAACAAACAGTTTTTTTGGTTTCATTTGTCCTATTTAAAAAGATTACTCCTCTCCTTTGGTTTAAGAAACCCACCTTTTTGTTTTGGAATTCACAGTTAGCTGGTTTTCTAGTTTTGAGAATGTCATAGTCTCATTAGTCCTCTGTTTTTCACTTTTGTAAATATGTATTCAGAGAAATGATTTTATTTGAAAGAGCAATTTGCATTTTTTTTTGTATAAATTTTGGCATGCCTCACTGGGATCATTCTCTTTTCTAATTAGTACATGAATAAATGAGTGAAAAAGTATTTAATAAATGCACATTCTATATGCCAAACATAGTTAAGCTGTGGAGAAACAAAGACAAAAGTAGAGACTGTTTCTGATCTCAGAAAGTTTATATTCTAATGGAGGGGAAAAGGGTACACAGCGTATTGAGAGATTGAAAAGAGTGCTTTGGTCCAGAAAGTTGGAAGGATGGTGAGTGGGGTCACAGGAAAATAGATTGCCATATCTTATGCAGAAACAGTAGAAGGTTTAATTCGATCATAGTTCATGATTCTAGAACTGGGGCTGGCATTGGGGGAAGGAAGAAGTAGAAGGAGAAGAGATAATGAAGTAAATCATGGCTGGAGCTTTCCTTAAATGGTTTCACCAATTAGGAGAATGGATCCTCAGTGCAGAAGTTCTAGGGCATCCCTGGTGTGCTCTCCCAGGCAGTTGTAGTGAAGGATGTGGAGAAGATGGCTTGAGAGGAGGCAGTGAAGTCAAGCATGGGTAGCATTTTTCTGAAATGGTGTTCTGATTTTGTGATTTGTTACTTGACCTCGTTATTTAGGATATTTTTATTTAGTCTTTACTTATCTCACATTTTGATGTTATTTTCAGTTTATAATTGCATAATGATATAGAAAATTGTAATAGTTCTACCTTTCTGGATTTCTTTATAGATTATTTACGCACTAACGTTCTCAGTTTTTCAAAAGATACTGTTAATCTCTAAAAAGGAAGCTTTTTTAAAAAAAAAAATTCTCGTCCTATTTGCTTAGGTCTGTTACATCTAGTTCCTCCCACTTTAGGCTAAGATTCATAATCTTCATTTCTGTTTCTGTTAGATTTCTTATGTTATGAAAGAGACACATTGAAACCACCTGCATTTACTATTTTCCCTCAATCCAGCATATAGCGCAACATCTAGCATGTAGCAGCTGTTTAATATAAACTTGTTATTATATTAATAACATTAATATTAAGCTTATTGTATACAATGTTCTGGTTCTGTGCACTGTACTTCAGTTCAGATAAGTCTTCCCAGGTTTTTCTGAAGTCACCCTGTTCCTCATTTCTTATAACACAATAATAGCACAGTGTGACTGCTTTCTAATGGCATCATATGAGTAGACTTTTCTGTCTCAGTACTTAGTTTTCTTATACGATTTCCTAAAACATTTAGGTTTTTAATTTTATCATGTTTTTCTGTGAGATCAATAATCTTGGTGGTCTTCTTGCTGAGTTCTAACTGTAAGGTCAGTTACTTTGCTTTGTAAAGAACTCCAATGTTCTTGCAACTTTGCAGTCTTGATTTTACTTTGAGATTTTTTTTGTTCCCTATATACTAATCATTACTAGATAGTTTTGTATTGTTATGTTCCATCTCTATTGCTGTATTTTTCAATGTTCACTGCATTATAATTCTCACATTTGTTCTAAATAATTGATTCTTTTGGTTGTCTTTTAAATTTTTTTTAAAAGAGTTTCAATTTAAAGAGCTCCCAACATCTTCTTCTAATCATTTCAATACTCTTACTCACTGTGGGAGATTTTCTGCTTTATTTTACCCTTAATTCATTGTATTACCGAGTAGGAGGAAGGTAGCCTTAGAGGAGAAGTTTCTAGAAGCTCTTAGTGGCCTGGAATGGTCTCCTGAAAGAAGTAATGCTTGATAGAAACCTCTTGTTATTTCAATATCATTCCTTTCTTCTGGAAATTTCTCCTCACTTTATACAGAGTAGGAGGAAGGTAGCTTTAAAGGAGAAGTTGCTAGAAACAATAGTGGCCTGGAAGGGCCTCTTGAAAGAAGCAATGCTTGACCTAAACTTAAAGAAGCCAGTCAGAAGTTCTGTTTCTATCAAAGGCACTGTAATCCTTCCAGCCTCCCAGGTTTGCAATTTTAGGGTTATCCTGGACTCTTCACTCTTATTCATCCTAGTTACCACTCCTTTAGTTGCCAAATATTACTTCTATAATATCTCTCCCACCTGATTCCTCTCTCCACTCACAAAGCTAGTTTTGGCCCTAATCATTTTTGCCTAGATTATAACAATTACCTCCTAACTGAATCCTTTGTCTCAAGTCTCTTCCTTCCTTCCTTCCTCCCTCCCTCCCTCCCTTCCTCTCTCCCTTTCTTCCTTTCTTCCTTCCTTCCTTCCTTCCTTTCTTCCTTCCTTCCTTCCTTCCTTCCCTCCCTCCCTCCCTCTCTTCCCTTCCTCCCTTCCTCCCTTCCTCCCTTCCTCTCTCCCTTCCTTCCTCCCTCCCTTCCTCTCTCCCTCCCTTCCTTCCTTCCTTCCTTCCTTCCTTCCTTCCTTCCTTCCTTCCTTCCTTCCTTCCTTCCTTCCTTCCTTCCTCCCTTCCTCTCTCCCTTCCTTCCTCCCTTCCTCTCTCCCTTCCTTCCTCCCTTCCTCCCTCCCTTCCTTCCTCCCTTCCTCCCTTCCTCCCTCCCTTCCTTCCTTCCTTGCTCCCGTCCTTCCTTCCCAGTGCTTAACATAGTAAATGCCTGTGCTGACTGATTGATTAGTTGTAAGATGATGAAGGGTGTCTGCCCTTAGATCCTGTGACCTTAGCTCTGCTTCCTCATTTTCCCCATTTTGTTTGTGAAAATTTTTTTAACTGTACCTTTTTATATTTATTTCTATTAAATTACACACACATACACACATACATACATATACACACACATACTTTGGCTCATTATTCTTGCCTGTTGAAATGTCATTTTTTTTTTATTCTATTCTCTAACAACCTCCATCTAATTCATTGATAAGATTCTTGAATAGAACATTTCCAAGAATATATTCATGGAGCTAAAATAAAACAGTGGGCATAGTTGGGACAAGAACCGTAATGAAGGGATTTTGCACCAAAGGCAAGTATTGTAAGCACAAAGGGAACTCCATTTATATGGTAGGAAGGCAGAGAGGTATAGATATTGATCTGTAGGGTAAAGCCAAAGGCCCTGTGTCACAGTCAATGCTTAGTTTCCTGAATTAGGAAACAAAGAACGATATAGGAATGTCTACCTAAGGTAGAGGGAGATCTCCAACAGAGACACAGCTTTGACATTCAGGAAATATAGTTTAAAAAATAAGATTAGACTCAAAACTCCAGACGGCTGACTGTGGCATTGCTATGTGTTCTATAAAGGGGAAAAGAATATCCTTCTGGCAACAGAAACTTTTTCTAGCCAAGTCTTTGGAAGAAACAAATAGACCTCTCCTTGAGGAAAAGAAGCTAGTAAGATTTTTTCCCCTCTTCACTATGAATACTTTGTTCCCCCTCTTTTAATGGTTGGGTGTGTTTAGAACCTGTACTGTCTAATGGAGGCAGATCAGGGAAGATGGCAACTATAACAATAATCTCAAATCCTATGGCCTTTAAATTGAAAGAGCTCTTTTTTTCCATGAGGAACAGGTAAAGATAATAGCTAAAGATTTCTGAGGGAAGTATTTATTGTTAATTTTCTTGACACACTATTCCATGAAATGTCCTTTCCTTGAACTAATCATGTTCTCTGACTGACTAGTAGAGGTAAACATACCAGTAGGGGCTCATGATTTGATCCAGGAATAGACTTATTTGGGGAGTCCACCTGGATCTGGGTGTGTTCCCAGGTGCTGTAATACCCATTTTGCCTCTCTAAGCCAAATGATAGCATATTTGTTCGATAACTTGTTTGCTTTTAAATTGCTGAGGTCATTTATTTAGTATTTCATAAACAGGTCCCCAGGAAGTCTATACTTATTTAAATAATGGTGTCTAGAATCAGTACTGATAAATACAAGAATAGCTTGAACAAATAGATTTCATTCTTACATAGCAAGTGGTTAGCTTGGTAACTTTGCTACATCATTTTAGGGGCTGCATTATTAATAGTATCAGTAATAAAAATAATACTACTCTAATAGCTATTATAAGAATGTATTGAAGAATTTATCTCCTAGGAATGTCCATTACCATTTAACCACCAAGTAGCATTTATAGCCATTTGCTGGGGGAATGACACACATACTGGAAGTTTTATGTTATTTAAAAGTTGGAAGTGCTAAGTGCTGTCTTCTCTATAATTACCAAAGAATCAATTACCTGGGCAAAAAAGTAGGGCCATTATTAGTGGTCTTCAGGTCCCTCCAACCTTGAATACTTCACCTCTCTGCCACAGCTGCATCTCTCCCCTCATTTCTTGTTTCCCTCAGGAAATCTCAAATTGTGCAGTAGGACAGGAGAAGGACAGGCAAAGTGAGACGGGTGCTATATTTATAATGTATAATAGAGAAATCAGCTATTTGAAGGAAGGTCATTTATAATACCCCCTCAAGAAAAGCCCCTCTTATCTTAGCAATAAGACTATAATAAGGAGCTCTCTGTTGTTTTGTAGCCAGTTAATTTTTCCTCATTCTCTTCCCATCATTTCTCCTCCTTTTAAATGAGAGAGCTTTGACTCAAATTTTTCCTAGTCAAAATGCATTCTAATTTAGCCTCTTACTCCTTGCCCTTCCCCTGTAATTCAGGGTCAGACTTTTCAACCTGTCCCCATTGACCTGTTCAGCATCATTACTGGGTACCAGGAAGATGGCATGTAATTGAATTGGTATTTTTGCTGTCACCATCAATTTATGCAGGGAAAGGGACTGAAGAAACACAAAAGGCAGAAACCCTAATTGAATTTGGTTACTCCAAAGGTAAGAGATAGTTGAGATTTTCAGTGTGGAGAGTAGTGTATGCGTGCGTGTGTGTGTGTGTGTGTGTGTGTGTGTACATAAAAAGGAGAAGAGCAGAGAGAATAAATAAAATTAATTATCCCTAAGGGAATAGGGGAGCCAGAGGCAAAATTCTGAGTCACCATGAATATCCAGGAACTTTTAAAAGTCATAGCCTCTTCCTGGTACCTCATCAGTTGCTTTTCTAGTCAAGTGGAAAGATGCCTGTGCAAATGCAAAGTCAAGAACACTGAACTCTCTACCTAAATGACTAGTCCTGTTAACCTTTGACAAATGACTTAATTTTCCTGAGTCTCAGATCCCTCAGAAGTGCCGGTTAAATTCAATTGAATCTGTAAAGTAAGGACAATTGTAACTGACCCACCTATCTCACTATGTTGTTGTGAGGATTAAAGGAGATAATAAATTTAATATCTTCCAAATATCACTTGAAACAGTACTTGGAAAAGCATAAAACACTGTACAAATGCAGATCCTATTATTATTGTCATTGGTGCTTCTGAACTGACTGGTAAAAGCTGCTGATCCATTACAGGAAAACACCATAGACAAATGACTGGGAGCAAATCACGTTCACTTAACTTGAAACCCCTCAATTATCCTGCAATATCATGATGAGGCCTTTAAAGCTGTTGGGAAATTCAGAAGCTGAGATTTGAATAGAAGGTTTAAATTTCTTCCCCAAAATGTCAGATCAACTCCTTCCTTGGCAATTCTAGTTCGGGAAGTTAAGACCAACATTTTATCATTGTCATCTCCTTCCTGTGTTTATTATAAAGTCTAACCTTGTAACCCTGCTAATTAATCGTTATTTTAGGGAGATTTTGATGAGGTGGTCACATGAGCACACAAGAGCTGGCAGTCAAAAAGAAAAAGACCAACCATCTCATTTCTTCCTCATCCTTTTCTCTTCCTATTTAGCAGTTTTCTTTTCCACTGTCTTCCTTTCTCTAGCTTCTGGTGCATTTCATTATATTCCAAGAGCTCATTTAATGAATCTACTTTAGTACTGGCCTCAATTAGTCATTTAACAGGAGTGGTATGAACTGCTTATGGAATTCCTGTCACTCTCCTAATACATACATGTTTCTCTGTGTGCAATCAAGGACCAAAGTGACAACTGGTTAAAGCCTCCCCTCTGTGCTTCCCTGTCTGAAATACTGGCAGCTAGATTAACAGCTGGAAGTCATTAATCCATTGGAGAGAAGCCTGGACATGGATGAACTCCTTTGAGATTCTATCTTTGAATTATAGTCTCATAGAGCTGGAAGAAACCTTAGAACTCATTTTATCTAATCTCTCCCTCCTCTTCCTCTTCCCCCCATCCCCCATTTTACACACAAAGAACCTGAGAACCAGAAAAGTGGTTATAGTATCATCAAGTGTCAGAGTCTGAATTCAAATTATTAGAGACTGGTAATTTATGGACCTTGAGGTGGATATCCATTGGCTCAGTGGGCCTGGAGTCAGGAAGACCTGAGTTCAGATGCAGCCTCAGACACTTAAAAGCTGTGTAAACCTGGCCAAATCACTTAAGCTATCTGTTTGCCTTAATCCACTGGAGAAAGAAATGTAAACTTATCTAGTGTCTTTGCCAAGAAAACTTCATATGGGATCACAAAGAGTTGGACCAGACTGAAGAATTTATAGACTTGTTGACTTTATAGGGGGCAGCTAGGTGATTTCAGATCTGGCCTCCATCACCTAGTAGCTATGTGACCCTGGGCAAGTCACTTAACCCTATTTTCCTCAGTTTCCCCATCTGTAAAATGAGTTCAAAGAGGAAATGTCAAACCACTCCAGTATTTCTCTGCCAAGAAAACTCCAAATGGGGTCATAAATAGTTGAACACGAGACTGAAATGATCAAAAAACAAAAGTCTTTATAGTTTCGTAGTTTTAAAGCTAGAAGGCACCTTAAAGATCATTGGGTCTACTCCTGTAATTTACAGGATTCATCTTCAATCATTTATTTTTTTCTATGTGCCATGCACTAAACCAGAGATTAAAGACAAAAGAAAAAGAGCCCTTGCCCATAAGGAGCTGACTTTTTAACTTGGGAGACAGTATGTAAGTAAATAAACACTGCAAATGAAAGATAACCACAGTGAGTTGTGGTAGGTAAAACAGGGGAGAGAAGGCCTCTGTCAGAAAGTGGCATTTGAACTTAGTCTGAAAGATTATCTGGGGATTTAAGAGATGCAGTTTTCAAAGGAGAGCATTCTATGCCTAGGGGTTAGTCTATCAGATAAAGGATGCAAAGAGAACTGAGGACCCCACAGGTTCCAATTAGAAAACTGAGGTTTGCAGAAGTTGTGATTAGTCACACTGAGTAAATAGTAAAGCTGTGATGCCAGAATGTGAACCTAAGTTCTCTGATTCCAAATTCAGCATTGTACCAAAATCTCATTGATGTGAGCGGAAGAAAACAGGAAAAAAAACCACACAAAGTCTGTTATTCCAGGATTGGTCTTAAAGAGAATTAAATGTTTGTGGTAAATCTCCTATAAGAGTCCCAGGGTTCTTATAAAGGTTACAGAAATCCTACCTAGGCTGTTGAAAGTGAAAGAGAGATGTATTCCAGCAATTAAAAAAAAATAAAGGGTGAGTTTTATTGCCACAATACAGAATTTTTTCCCCTTTCAGCAGCTCTTTTTATTTCATTCTCTAGATTTATAATTTGAGATTCTTGCTAGTAAGAGCTCACACCTGTATAACACAAATTAGAAAAGCTTTCTTCTATACTGTATTGTTCAAGTACTATTATTCCCATTTTACAGATGAGAAAACTAAATCTCAGTGAGATTAAATGATTTTTCCTGGTTCATAGAATATGAGGTGGTAGAATTAGGCCTGGAAACCAAGCTCAATTCTCTCTCTATTGAAATGTGTTGTGTGATTGAAGTTGAAATGTTGGTGGCTGGCTACATCATCTCCATGACCTAAGGCACCTGGTCCATTGCATCATGTTTCATGTGTTTAAACTTTGTGTTAATGGGCTCTCTTGAGTTTTCTGAGGTTGTAGTAATTTAATGTGAACAATGAATTCTTGAACCAATCAGCAGGGGCAGAAGACAAGTGTCCTTGGAGTTTTTGATTTCCATAACAGGTGGCGCAAGCAGACAATTAATTTCAACAATTCAACTCACTTATTAAGTGATTGTTGTGTGTAGAGTATCATGCTAGACACTGAGTCACATCTGATGCATTCCCCCAACTTCATGAAGTTTGCTGTCCAGTAGCAGTCTGTGAACTCAAGATAACTCTAATAAAAGATGCCACGCTAAGAAGAGGAAAAGAAAGTGCTTTGTGGGGTTCACATAGGGCAGAAGGTCATTACCAACTGAAGAGACCAAGGAAGGCTTGGTAGAGGAGCTGATATTTGAGGTGTCATTAAAGGATGGTTAAGAATTTGGCCGAGAAAGCAGGCAGAAGGAAGATCTAAGTGTAGGGAATAGTTCACGAGAGATCGTGGAAGTGGGAAATTACAGACTGTATATGGAGGATGGTATCTGCTCTTATATATCCTGAGATCCACAGTGTTCCTGAACTTGCTTTTGGAGAGCAAACGTTGTAAGATTTCACACTTGAAACAGATTTCTTGGCATGGTGGAGAAAGTACTTGACTAAGAATCAGTTTTCTTCACTTAATGTTGAGACCTTGGGCAAGTTTTTTCTCCTTTCTCAGACTTACTTTCCTTGTGTGCAAATTAGGATAATAATATGTTATTACAGCCTGAAGGTGGTGAAGTGGAAGATTCTTCTTCATAAGTTCAAATCCAGTCTCAGACACTTAATGACTGCGAGATCTTAGGCAAATCACTTAACCCTGTTTTCCTCAGTTTTCTCATCTGTAAAATAAGGATTCTAGAACCAGAGGGCAAAATAAGTATTCAAGGAATCCACAGAACACCGCCTGAAAGAGATCCAAAAAGAGAAACTCCTAGGAACATTGTGGCCAAATTCCAGAGTTCCCTGGTCAAGGAGAAAATATTGCAAGCAGCTAGAAAGAAACAATTCAAGTATTGTGGAAATACAATCAGGATAACATAAGATCTAGCAGCTTCTATATTAAGGGATCAAAGGGCGTGGAATAGGATATTCCAGAAGTCAAAGGAACTAGGACTAAAACCAAGAATCACCTACCCAGCAAAACTGAGTATAATACTTCCAGGGAAAACATGGTATTTCAATGAAATAGAGGACTTTCAAGCATTCTTGATGAAAAGACCAGAGCTGAAAAGAAAATTTGACTTTCAAATACAAGAATGAAGAGAAGCATGAAAAGGTAAACAGCAAAGAGCAGTCATAAGGGATTTACAAAAGTTGAACTGTTTACATCCCTACATGGAAAGACAATATTTGTAACTCTTGAAACTATTCAGTATCTGGGTACTGGGTGGGATTACACACACACACACACACGCACACACACATAGAGACAGAGAGCACAGAGTGAATTGAAGAGGATGGGATCATATCTTTAAAAAAATGAAATCAAGCAGTGAGAGAGAAATATATTGGGAGGAGAAAGGGAGAAATGCAATGGGGCAAATTATCTCTCATAAAAGAGGCAAGCAAAAGACTTATTAGTGGAGGGATAAAGAGGGGAGGTGACTGAAAAACATGAAGTTTACTCTCATCACATTCCACTAAAGGAAGGAATAAAACGCACATTCATTTTGGTATGAAAACCTATCTTACAATACAGGAAAGTGGGGGATAAGGGGATAAGCAGGGTGGGGGGGGGTGATGGAAGGGAGGGCAATAGGAGGAGGGAGCAATTTGAGGTCAACACTCATGGGGAGGGACAGGATCAAAAGAGAGAATAGAAGTAATGGGGGGCAGGATAGGATGGAGGGAAATATAGTTAGTCTTACACAACACAACTATTATGGAAGTCATTTGCAAAACTACAGAGATTTGGCCTATATTAAATTGCTTGCCTTCCAAAGGGAAGGGGTGGGGAGGGAGGGAGGAAGAGAAGTTGGAACTCAAAGTTTTAGAAACAACTGGCGAGTACTGTTCTTGCCACTAGGAAATAAGAAATACAGGTAAAGGGGTATAGAAAGTTATTTGGCCTACAGGACAAAAGAGAAGATGGAGACAAGGGCAGAGAGGGATGATAGAAGAGAGGGCAGATTGGTGATAGGGGCAATTGGAATGCTTGGTGTTTTGGGGTGGGGGGAGGGGACAAAAGGGGAGAAAATTTGGAACCCAAAATTTTGTGAAAATGAATGTTAAAAGTTAAATAAATAAATAAAAAATAAGAAAACTCCAGAGAGGGTCACAAAAAGTCAGATATGACTGAAGCAATTGAACGACAACAACCACAACCCACCTCACAGACAGTTTTGACAATCTGATGAGAACATTTATACAAAAAGGCTCTGAAATATGTGAAGCAGTATAAACATTTTAGACATCTGTGGGAATTTTTCTGAGAACCACTAGGGCTAAATTTTGTTCTGTGTAATTAAATGCTTCTTAGTAATCAGGAGAGCAATATACTTGACAAATTCTATTACTATTGTTTTGTTGTTGCTTTCACAATGGGCAGTGTGAAAGATTCAGGCGTTATTTCTTAATCTGTGAAACAAGTTCCACTTAATGGTAATGACTCACTAAAGTCCTTACCACATTCCTTACTGCAATCCTATGAGACAGGAAGTACAAACAATGTTATTATCATTTTATTTTACTTATTTTCACTTTTAAAACCATTTTCTTTTTTCCTCAATTGCATGTTGCTACCATTATAAAGAAGAAGCTGGAGTTTAGAGAGCTGAAGTGACTCATCCAGGGTAAAACAACTATTAATATTAGTCAAGTCTAGAAGAGACCAATTCAAGAATTTGTTTTGTTTGATCATAAATGTTTGTAAGAGTTTTGCTTTCTTTTTCAGTTTTGTGGAAGAATAGATAAAGTTCTGGGCCAGGAGTCAGTAAGATTTGAGTTCAAATCCAGCCTTGACTAGCTATGTGACCCTGGGCAAGTCACTGAAACTCTGCCTGCCTCAGTCTGCTCATCTGCAAAATGGGATAATGATAGCACTTACCTCTCAGAGTTACTAAAGATAAAATGGTTGAAGTAAAATGGTTAAAAAGTGGTTGAAGATAAAATGAGATATTTGTGAAGCACTTTGAAAATCTAAATAAATATAAATGCTAACTAATATTACCCATCAGGTTGTAAGCTTCTTAAAGTTAGGGACTATCTTTTGCCTTTTTTTAGGAGTATACACAGTATCCTTAGCACAGTGCCAGGCACATAGCTGACACTAAATAAAGGCTTACTGATTGATTTTATAGTGGGGAGGGGAAGAGAGATGGAAAAAAAAATAGACCTATATGAAAATAAAATAGAAAAAAATTTAATTAAAAAGTATCAGTTTGTAGTTCTTTAACCCAACTCCACTAACTCAAAAGTCCACTTATTTATCCATTCAACAAATAGCTATTAAACATTTTATCGTTGTTGTTCAGTTACTAGATATTAGGGAATAAGGGCATGTTGGCTGAAGAGTTCAAGGATGTAGGAGAGCTTGTTGAGAATAAGTAGGGATCACAAAGACCATTGAATACTGGGCTAGGGGATAGACCACTATGGTTGAAGTAGGCCTGGACAACTCTTGTTATACCAATAACCTGCTATTGGTAATCTATGTATGTTCTGCCACCATGGTTCATTTGATGATGATAATGATGATAATGATAAAAAGCCCAACAACATTTATATATTACTTACTATGTGCCAAGTGCACTCTGCTAAACAGATTAGAATTATCATCTTATTTTTTTCCTCACAAAAGCCCTGGGCGGGGGGTGGGGGAGAGTAGGTACTATTATTATCCTCATTTTACAAATGAGGAAACTGAAACAAACAAAGGTTAAGTGACTTACCCAAGGTTACATAGCTGATAAGTGTCTGAGGTGGTGCGGTGGATATAGCAATGGGCCTGGAAGTCAGGAAGACCTGAGTTCAAATCCAGCCTCAGATACTAGCTGTGTGATCCTGGGCAAATCACTTAACCCTGTTTGTCTCAGTTTCCTCATCTGTAAAATGAGTTGGAGAAGGAAATGGCAGACCATTCCAGCATCTCTGCCAAGAAAACCCCAAAATGGGTTAAAAAATAGTTGCATACAACGGAAATGATTAAACAAAAACAACAAATATCTGGGGCTAGATTTGAACTCAGTTCTTCCACTCTATCCATTGCATACTGTCTAGCTACAACAATGTAGTAGCAAGTACCTGGCATACACAGGAGGGCCTACTAGCACGGGTTCTTATATATGCTTTTCTAAAAGGAAAATAACTTTTGAGAGATCAACAATCTTCTTTAATCACATGTACCAACAGAGAAAATACAAGCAGAGAAATAAACCAACAGACAGGACTTCTAACAGTCTGACCATAAGCAATACATACATCCCAGATCAACAGACAGATCCAAGTGTCTGACCATGCATAGTTAGCAGAGAGAGAAGCACCAACATCCGGGTTTTCAAAGCTGGGGGGGCTCCTTAACGGCTACCCAGAGCCTCATCTAGTACATGAATTTTCTTCCAAAGAGTAAACCCCAAAGTAAATATTCACTTCAGAGTATATATATATATATATATATATGTATGTATATGTGTGTGTATATATATATGTATATATGTGTGTGTATATATATATACGTATATATATGAGCATATATATACTCTTTTCAGAGCCAGAGGGCATGACCCTCATGACCCAGTGCCTCATTAGAAACTACCAAGAGCTGTGGGCCTTACTACAAAACAAGCCTCCCCTGACCAAACTTCCCTTAATGGGCTCCACCTGAGACCTATTAATGGATGGGGAAGATCTTTAACTCTTACATAACAAGCCTCCCCTAATCAAGCAACTTTCACTAACATTACAAACAGGCATAGCCAGTATCTCCAAGTTCACAGGTATTGGAGACAGAAGGAACTCACCACTGTTCTAGTTATTACTCTCTTTGGAGGCAGCATGATACACTTGAAAGAACACCACATTTGGAGTCAAAGAGTCTTTGTTCAAATATCGGTTCTGCCATTTATAATCTGTGTGACCTTGAGCAAGTCATGACCTATGTAGACCTCAGTTTCCTCATCTGTAAAATTATAAGAATGGACTAGAAGTCCTCTGAGGTCCCCTCTACCTCTAGATCTATGATCCCTTGGTCCTTGCCCTTGTATAGAAAATGTGACAGTTTGGGGTTTAAAAACTAAATAATCAGGGGCCAGAGTCAAGATGACAGAGTAAAAATAGGGACTTGAACACTCCTCGAAACTTCTCCAAATACCTCTAAACAAATTTTGGAGCTGCAGAACCCACAAACTCACAGAGTGAAACAATCTCCAGTTGAAGACAGCCTGGAAGGTCAACAGGAAGTGTCTATCATGTCACACTGAGGACAGAGCATAGTCCAATATGGGCTGCACCAGCATAGACAGGGCCAGAGCAGGCCTCAGGAGACTGAATCACTGACAGCTATGGTGGTTACCAGACTTTTTGATCCACAAAAACCAAAGACAGCTGAGAAGGTCAGTGGGAAAACCCTATGGGACCTGATTGGGGGAGGGGAATAGTATGGCCCCAGCTCTCAGGCAGTAGAGGTGGTGGTGGCAGCCCTGGCAGCAGCTACTTCCAGAGCTCCTGGTTCATAGATGGTGTGAGTATGGAGTGGCTGATCAGAGGGCTATTGCGGGGATCTTTTTGCTGGCACTGAGGCAGGATTCTCTAGCTTTAACTTGTTTGGATCATGGTCATAGTCCTGGGGCAAGGAAGAGGGCTGGTGTGGTAGATCTTGTGGTATAGTGGAGAAGGAATCCTCCTAACTGTTCCAAGGCAGAAAAGAGTGCTTGTGGTCACTCACAGACCAGAGCACAGACCAGGAAAGAAGGAAATACTCCTCTTTTGACTATGCCACCTTGGAAGAACTGAAAATTTACAGGCCCCTAGAAATAGCTCTGAAAATAGCTGCACAAAATCCCTGAAGTTTGGGACAGTACACTGCCCCTCTCTCACTAGCAGCAGAGTCGTACCTTGACAAAGAGTTAGAAAGTTAAGTATTTCGCTGGGAAAATGAGCAGACACAGTAAAACAACTCAGACTATAGAATCTTCCTTTGGTGACAGAAGATCAAAACATACAACCATAAGAAGACAATAAAGTCAAAGCTCCCACATGTAAAGCCTCCAAGAAAAATATGGCCATGGAAGGGCTCAAAAAGGATTTTGAAAAACAAGTAGGAGAAGTAGAGGAAAAATTGGGAAGAGAAATGAGAGTGATGCAAGAAAATCATGAACAACAAGTCAACAGCTTGCTAAAGGAGATCCAAAAAAATACTGAGGAAAATAACGTCTTAAAAAAAGACTAACCCAAATGGTAAAAGTGGTCCAAAAAGCCAATGAGGAGAAGATTATCTTAAAAGGCAGAACTGGACAAATGGAAAAGGAGGTCCAAAAGCTCACTGAAGAAAATAATTCCTCAAAAAATTAGAATGGGGGCAAATGGAAGCTAATGACTATTAGAAATCAAGAAAGTAAAACCAAAAGAATGAAAAAAATAGAACATAGTATGAAATATCTCATTGGAAAAGCCACTGACCTAGAAAATAGATCCAGGAGAGATAATTTAAAACTTATTGGATTACCTAAGAGCTATAATCAGAAAAGAGTCTACATTATCTTTCAAGAAATTATCAAGGAAAACTGTCCTGATATTCTAGAAACAGAGGGTAAATTGAAAGGTCTACTGATTGTCTCTTGAAAGAAATCCAAAAAGGAAAATTCCTAGGAATATTTTAGCCAAATTCCAAAGTTGCCAGATCAAGAAGAAAATATTGCAAACGGTCAGAAAGAAACAATTTGAGTATTGTGGAAACACAATCAGGATAACATAAGATCTAGCAACTTCTACAATAAGGGATCAGAGGCCTTGGAATATGATATTCCAGAGGTCAAAGGAGCTAGGATTAAAACCAAGAATCACCTACCCAGCAAAATTAAGTATAATACTTCAAGGGAAAAAATGGAATTTCAATGAAATAGAGCACTTTAAGCATTCTTGATGAAAAGACAAGAACTGAATAGAAAATTTGACTTTGAAATACAAGACTCAAGAGAAGCATGAGAAGGCAAACACGAAAGAGAAATCATAAGGGACTTATTAGAGTTGAACTGTTTATATTCCTACATGGGAAGATGATATTTGTAATTCATGAGACCTTTCTCAGTATTACGGTATTTGTAGAGAATAAATATGTATATTATATATATATGTATGTATGTATGTGTGCATATGTGTGTGTGTATACATGTGTATATATATACACACACGTACATATATATAGACAGAGGGTATAAGATGAGTTGAATATGAAGGGATGACACTTAAAAAATTAAATTAAGGGGTGATATAGGAAAATATTGGGAGAAGGAGAAAGGGAGAGATATAATGGGGTAAATTATCTCAAATAAAAAAAAGCAAGAAAAAGCTTTAACGATGGAGGGGAAGAGGGGGGCGATGAGAGGGAATGAGTGAACCTTACTCTCGTTGGATTTGACTTAAGGAAGGAATAACATACACACTCAATTGGGTATCTTACCCTACAGAAAAGTAGAGGGAAGGGGATAAGAGTGGATAGATGACAGAAGGGAGGACAGATTAGGGGAGGGAGTAAATGGAAACACTTTTGAAAAGAAACAGGGTCAAAGGAGAGAACAGAATAAATGGGGAGCAGGATTGAATGTAAAAAAATATAGTTAGTCTTTTGCAACATGATTTGTGGAAATGTTTTGCACAAGTATAACCTATATTGAATTGCTTGCCTTCTCAATGAGGGTGGGGGGGGAGGGAAGAGGGAAGAGAATTTGGAACCCAGAGTTTTAAAAACCAATGTTAAAAATTGTTTTTACATTCAGTTGGGAAATAAGACATTCAGGCAATGGGGGCAGAGAAATCTATCTTGCCCTACAAGAAAATTAGGGGGAGAGGGATGGAAGGGGGTAAGGTAATAGAGGGGAGATCAGATTGGGGGAAGAGGTAATCGGAATGCAAACCCTCTTGAGATGAGGGGTGAGGAGAGATGGGGAGAAAATTTGTAACTCAGAATCTTTTGGAAATGTGTGTTGACTAAAATAATAAAAAAACCTAGATAATCAAGTTATATTCAGTTAATTCCCAACCAAATGTGAGTGTGGATAAAATATCTTTTTTAGGGAAACCTTCACTTGTTTCTTATGTCAAACTACACTGAAATCCAGCCCCATTTCACAATACCGACATTCTTCCTTTTCCCTTAGCAGCCATTTCTGGGAAGAGACAGATTATGAGCTCAGGTTGTCAATTGCATTCAGGTAATCCTATCAAGTACATAGGATGAGCACTCAGATTCTGCCAAGAAACACTGTTAAAAAAAATCCGAGGTAGGAAAACAGACAGAACTTACAGGCCAGTTCTTTATCTGCTTCTTGCTGATGTTTTCCAGTTTCTTTTTCAGAGGCAGCATGGCAGCTAACCATGTGACATAGCCAGGCCAAATGGTTAGTTAAATGGGAATAGGGCCTCCTCATCCCTTGGAAATGGTGCTGGCCACTTATAGCTGAATGAGGAATATGGTAGGATAACATTTTTGTGCTCTTGAACTCGTTGGTTTTGTATTCTGTAGAATTATTTTGTTTCTCTTAGTTGATAAGAAAGTCCCAGACTTTCAAATATTGATTGAGCAATTTTTTTACCTGTATACCCTTGGACAAATGGCTTTACTTCTCAGGGTTTCCATGCCAGCCTTGCATGGATCACCTCCAGCAACTGAAACTCTGGGCAAACAGCACAGAGCAGAAACAAAAACCCATCCAATAGAGCGATTGCCAGGGAAAGACAAATCCCTCTCCTTTCACTAATTTAGTTCATGGTGCCCAGATTGGGTACAACAGATAGAAGTCCCCCAAAATAGAATAGCTGAAAGAAACTGAAAGAGGGCGAATGGCTCAGTCTTGCCAGTTTTAAAGATGTGGGTGGTCATTTGAAGGAGGTCACCCCTATCTCCACCCAATGAATTCCATGTCCAGAAACTTCCAACATAAGGCTAACCCTTCTTCAATCTGGTAATCCTTCAAATATCTGAAAACAAGATTCATACCCTACCTTTGTCTTTTCTAGAGTAAACACCCCAATTTTCTTTAACCCTTTTTCTCCATTTGCAATTAGCTTTGCATCCTTCTCTTTGTAATACTGAGAACACTTATTTCTACAACATCTTTCTCTCTTCTATTTGATATGAACACTCACTTGTCTCTTTAGCCTGATGCCAAGAACTCTTAATTTTGTGCCCTGTAGGAATTAGATATTGTTCTTTGAATTTCTCAGAGGTATGCCATTACTTCCAGTAGTAAATATTCTTTGTGTTTGCAGAACATTCCAAGACTAAATAATGTTACAAGTAAGTAATAACACCTTCCCCTTCCCCAAATTGTAGATAGCTTTCAAGAGTTTCTGAGGCTAAGAGCTTAGCAGCCCAAGGTCAGTATGGGAATGGGCCTCTCCACACCCAATTAGAGCAGTTCTCAGATGATGGATATGCAGTTCATCAGGATAAGCGTGGCAGGATTTATCAGTCTGCTCTCCTTTAGGATGGCCTTCCAGAATACAGGTTCCCCCCAGAAGTGACATGATAAAGCATTGAAAGGAGACTTTTAGTCAAAGTACCAAAACCAAAATGAAGAATGTGTCTGTAACAGAGGTTTGAGAGTTTACTGGTATCTTAGGATTTATAGGTCAGAGAGAAAGGCATTCCCTCTCAGCTTTATTCTCAGACTTCTAATACATATAAAAAAAAAAAATCTCTAATCATTGGTCATTTGATGAGTCTTATTGATTCTCCTTCAGAAAAAAAAAAAAAGATCGAGTCCTCTCCACTCAGACAGCCACTACCCTAGTTCAGGCCCTGGTTGCCCCTTGCATGGACTATTGCAATCATCTCATAATTGGTTTCTCTGACTAAAATCTCTGCTCTCTAATCAGTCCTTCACATAATTGCCAGAGCCTTCTGGGTATGCCATCCTTTTTCAGTACATTCCTGATTACTTCTCCTCTAGGGCTTCTCAACTATTTTTCATCATGGACCCCTTTGGCAGTCTGGAGAAGCCTATGAATGGTCCTTTCTTAGGATTATGTTATAAATAATGTTCATAATAACAATAGTAATAATGTTTTAAAAGGCATGAAATATAAAATGAAATGTTATAAAAGAAAATCCTTTTTATTGAAATTCAGATGTCTAAATATTTGAAAAAAAAAAATAAGTTCATGGACTTAAGAAACTCTGATCTAAAATCAAACAAAACTTCTGTTTGGCATTTAAGGCCCTTCACAGTCCTCGCAGCATTCCTTTTCAGACTTATTAATGATGGCCAGATTAATTCCCCTTTATTCTCCTTCAGAGGCTCTTTGGTCCAGCCAAACTGATCTTCTGGTTAGCCCTCACGATTAACATCCCATTTCCTTTTCTCATGCTTTTGTACTGCATGAAATCTACTTCCTCCTCATTGCCACGTCTGGGAATCCCTGGCTCCCTCCCTCATCTGGGGCCTTTACTGATACCCCGCCAGCCTGAAATTATCTTGCATTTACTTTGCACATACTTTGAATGTATGAAAGGTAGTAGTTGTTTGTGTGGTTCGTCTTTCATCCTCCAAGAAGACCAGTGACGTCATGAAGGTGATATATATCTTGCCAGTGAATTGGATTTAAGTGAGGCAGAGCTGTGCAAAGTCATTGGCCTCACTCTTTTTTGCAGAGTCATCAGAGTTCAGCATAGTGGAAAGGAATTTGGCTTCCAAATAAGGAAGCCTGGGTTCAATTCATGCCACGATTCCATACTGTCTACATGGTCTGAGGAAGTCATTTTATCTGTCAGTAATCCAGGCGAATCTGTAAGACTAATTGATAAGTAGGTGTTGACCTTAGATTTTCCTATAATAATGGAAACACAGACCTAGTCCAAAAAATGTTTCTGATAATCATAAATATGCATGTACATGGTGGCCTAGTGGATAGAGGACCAGCCTTGGAACCAGGAAAACTTAGATTCAAATCCAGCTTCTGGATTCTAGACACATATTGACTGGATGCTCCTGAGCAACTGCCTATGACTATAAATAGCAGAGATAGGATGTATCTGCTTTGGTGGAGAGGTCTTTCTCCTCTGGGAGTTCTCTACACTATTGAAATCTCAGGTACAGTTTGTGTATTGTTTCTTCCCATACGCTATGAGTCATATTTTTTATAACTGTTTTTCAGACATATTTTTTTCTTCATATACCCAGTATCTAACATCTAGCACACTGTCTGGTCCATGGTAAGTGCTTAATAAATGCTTGTTGATTGATTGATTGATTGATATTCTCAGAAATAACCAGAGGTACCAGGCTATAATTTCAATATCCATTTTTACACTTTGCCACTAAAATAGATATTTAAAATAAAAATACTACTCATGAATATGTATTAATCATAGCAATGCTTCTGTCTGGTAGGCCAGTCTTTTCTCTTTGATTGAATTAGTTTATTTCTTAAATGGCAGAAGGCACAGAGAGGTATTTGGTGAATGCAGGAGAACATGGAATTAGTACTGCTCCAGCTCCTTCTAGTAATCAAATTGGAACTGTGATCTTTCCTATCTCTCAAGGGATGTGGCAAAGAATAACATTTCATGGTTAATGTCCTCCTCCCATCCCCCTCTCCCAGTGTCTTCAGCTGACCCTTTCCCTTTCATCCTCCTTCCAGCCGCCTGGCTAGCCTTTCCTTATTGAATTGAATTGCAAATTTATGAATGCCTCAGTGGAAGTGCTTATATTTCAAGACTGTATCCTGGCCCACCCCCACCTCCTTGGGGAAAGGCAAGAACCCCGAGGAAATTCAGTCAGCCCCAGTTAAGTGAAGTCTCTGATCAGATTAGCTCCCTCTCTAATAAGAATTTCCATGGGCTTCCCAGCTGCTCTCCAGCCCATTTCAGGCTGGGTCAGCCATTGACCTGAAGGAAAGGCCTTAAGAGGCTCTGTGTGGGTATCCATTCAGAATTCTATCTTTTCTTTGTCATCTAGGATCAGGAGATTCTGATGACTTATGGTCTCCATTGCTGTCTGTGTATTTTGGAATGGTAAGTCTTCAGACATGGCTTTGGAGAAAGAGGATCTGGCTTCACATTCCACCTCTGATGGCTACTACCTGTGTGCCCTTGGGCAAGTCATCATCTCTGAAGTGAGGTGGTGGGGCTGGGGGTAAAGAAGGGTTGAATTTGATGGCCTATGTAGTCTTTTCCAGCTTTACAATCCTATGGTGATGTGCTTTCCTTTTTTCATTTAGTCATTTTAGTCATGTCTAACTCTTTGGGATGCTTTTGTTTTGTTTTGTTTTCTTTTCTTTTTGGGGGTAAAGATACTGAGTGGTTTGTCATTTCCTTCTCCAACTCATTTTGCAGATGAGGAACTGAGGCAAACAGGATTAAGTGACTTGTCCAGGGTCACACAGCTAGTAAGTGTCTGAGGCCAGATTTGAAATCAAGAAGATGAGTCTGGCACTCTATCTGCTTCATTACCTGGCTGTCTATTTTGGACATAGTATGTTGTGATAATAATCATTTGTCCTTATAGCTTTCTTAGATTCCCATTCCTGCTGATGTTGTTCTTTGCCTGGAAGTCTCTCAGTCCTTTTCTCTTCTCTCACCTATCATCCCTGTTCTGTCTTCAGTTTTCATCCTTCGCTTTTTGGAAACCCTTAGGTCAGTTATATCAGTCATATAGTGAGTGGAATAGTGAGTTGATTGGGAGTATAAAAGGATTTCTTTGTCACAATGAATGTCCAGTTGAGGTTATTTAACATAAATAGTGGTTCCAGTCAACAAGTACTAGGCATTCTAGATGATATTATCACATTTTACAGATTATGAGATTTTGAGGGGTCAGGTAACTTCCTGTTGATCATAGAGTTGCTAAGTGCCAAGGGTAGAATTTGAATCTAGTCCTACCTGACTCAAAATCCCACATTCATTCTGCTATGTTGGGAGGAGTGGAGAAGTCATATGGAAGAGGTTATTCAGAGTTGGAGATTAGCCACATGGGATCACTGGATAGTCAGGAGGGTGAGGGATCCAAGGACAGGAGTTATATGAATAATTTCTTCTACCAATACAGATGAAAACCTTCCCTGCAAGTCTCAATACTCCAGGCAAAAATCCAAGGACGGAGGATGGTATATGACAAAAGAGTTTATTAACATGGAAGTGGTGTATTTGTTGGTGATGGGAGATCAAGGATGTGACCAAAGGTATAGCTGAGGTGGGATGGAGGTCATGGTAAAAGAGTAAATCAAAACATTAAAAAGTTAGTGTGTTTGTGGGTATATCAGTATATATGTTGATGATTCTCAGATCTACCTTTCCTACCCCAAACTCTCTACTGACCTTACATCTTCTTACTGAATCGTACATCTTACATCTTCAACTGCCTTTCAGTCATCTCAGACTAGATGTCCAGTAGACATCTTACACTCAACATGTCCAAAATGGAACTCATTTTCTTTCCCCTAAACCCTCCCTTCCCTCATATCTTTGCTATTTCTGTAGAGAGCGAGAGCAACACTATCCTCTGAGTCCCTCAGACTTACAACCTAGGGAACATCTTGGATTTCTCAAAGTCTCTCACCCCCACAAATCCAATGTTGCCAAGGCCTGTCAGTGCCATTTTCTCAACATCCTATGACTATGTCTTTTTCTTTTCTCTGACACTACAACCATTCTAGTACAAATCCTCATCACCTCACAACTGGATTATTGCAATAACCTGTTGATGGATCATGCTGTCTGGTCTCTCCTCTCCAAATCCATTCTTCATTTAGTCACTAAAGTGATTTTCCTGAAGCACAGGTCCAATCATGGCATCTGTCTATTCAATAAACTCCATCAATTACCTATTGCCTCCAGGATCAAATACAAAAGCCCTTCATAACCTACCCCCCTCCTACCTTTCTGCTCTTCTGACACCTCCCTGAAATGTACTTTTTGATCCAGTGACACTGGCCTCTTTGTTTGTTCCAGGAATAAGACACCCATTTCTCTACTCTGGGGCATTTTCTCTGGTTGTCCCCCATGCCTGGAATGTTTTCTCTTCTCTGATCAAATTTGATATGTGTTTCATTGTAATTGGTTTCCATATTTTATTTTGTACGTTAAAGAATATTATTCTGAGAAGAGGTTTATAGACTTCACCAAAGTGTCAAAAACAACTAAAATACAAAAATGGTCAAGAACTGGTAGATTAGATGATCTAACATTCCACAGCTTAATTATGTTAAGCACTTAGTATTCAAATGCTGCCTGGCACATACTAATGAATGTTTGTTGATTGATTGATTGATTCACTGCTTTAAGAACAAAGGCTGGCCAAGTTGAAAGAGCTTACCTTAGAAAAGACTTAGGTGTTGTCCTCCAGTGTTCCTTTCTTTGCATTTCCTGAACTGAAAGGGGTGGAGTTCTCAATCAGTTCTGTTCTTTAATGAAATTTAATTCAGTTCATCTAGGTGGCTCAGTGGGTAGAGGACAGGGTCTGGAGTCAGGATTGTGAACAAGTCACTTGATATTTATTTGTCTTAATTTCCTCAATAGTAAAATGGAAATAATAAAAGCATCTACCTTCCAGGATCAAATGAGATAATGTTTGTAAAGTGCTTGGCATAGTGCCTTCCACATTGTAGGTATTTAATAAAATACCTTCCTTCCTTCCTTCCTTCCTTCCTTCCTTCCTTCCTTCCTTCCTTCCTTCCTTCCTTCCTTCCTTCCTTCCTTCCTCCTTATTCTTCCTCCCCTCCTTGGAGTCAAAGACTGGACAATCACTTGTTGGATATGGTAGAGGGGATTCTTGTTTGGCTTGGGTTGGACCAAATAGCCTCTCAGATCCCTTCCAACTCTGATATTCTATGATATGGTGATTCTGAGATGGGAAAGACTAGGAAAGGAAAAGAAGATATTGTGCAGTCCAGCTTGGCAGAAACATTGAATAGTTAAAGAGAGTCAGCATTGGATAAGAGGGAGTTTGGAGTGTCAGTAGGCATAGCTAATGTCTGACTCCCTTCCATGGGCACGTGGAAGATTGCTGCCATCACCAGCATCACTAAGACAGCTCTAGCCACTGTCTAGGAGGTTGTTATCAGTAGGGTCTGAGGGACCCCTCCCTCTGCATTCCCATTCTTCAGGAGGCAGGTTTTCCAGGCCCTATTGACTCCTCATTACAGTATTCCTAATGTCTCTAGGAAAAGGGATCACAGTAACATTCCCTAAGGTTCAGGAGCCCCCTGCCCTAGAGTCAAGGCAATCTATTTCATAGGATTAAAGAACCATCAATTTGGAGTTGGAAAGGACCTTAGAAACCTTCTTTATTTTACAGATGATGAAACTGAGGCAAAGACAGGTTCAATGACTCGCCCAGGGTCACATAGCAAATAAGCGTCTAAGGTAAGATCACCTATAGTGCACTACATCCAAGTCCAGGGCCCTGTTCACCACACCATCCTACCTCTCCCTGACCCCTCCTTCTCTTAGGTCATAAACAGGTAGATATAGGTGTGGCTGTACTTTGCTTTGTAGTTTTACCTCTGGCCAGGTGTAGAGGTTGGCATCTGTGTCTCAGTGAGGTTTAATGAAAGAAGAAAGAAAAGGATGCTGCAGAGGTGATGTGCTCAGGGTCATCCTCCTGAAGAGAGCATTTCAGCCCCAGATTCTTTTCCCTTTCAGTCCCAGCTCTCTCCAACACACACACCTTTCCAGAACAGGCCCTCCACCCACATCCTTCACAAACACAAAGGAAAAGAAGGAGCCTTCTTTCACTGCTCAGAGGACTAATCTGACTCTGTTACTGCAAGAGACAGGTCTGCATCTTAGCACGCAGTTGCTATCCCCCACACCAGGGGAGAAATATAGAATAGGAAATGAAGTGTGACAGGAAGTAAAGGAGCAACACATGGGATGCAGTATGGGTGGGGCAGGCATCAGAGGCACTGGCTTGGGGAAGAGAAGGGCTTTTCTCTTTCTGCACACTACAGGCTATTCTAACACAGGAAGATGAGCACAGTGCCTTCATGATATTTACTGACACTGGAGGGAAGACTGCTGCAAGCCCTGTGAAAGCAAACTTAGCATCGTGGGTCGGAAGGCCAGAGGAAAAGGCCTGTTGTTCAAGATTAAACCATCGTCACCTTTAACTACCTGTTTTATGCAATAAAATGGTCTCATCCCTGGCATCGTGATTTATCCTTCCACAATCTCCGGCCCATAGAACATAGACATTCTCACTTCCTGCCATCTCACACTGGTGGAGGGAGTGGGTGGGAACAGATGCTTTTGAAGTGGTTTCCCTGTTAAAGTATTCCAATGGCTTGGCTGCTCAGGGGGATGAAATATTTTTTGAGGCTCCACAGCAGTTTCACTAAACAATTGAAAGAGGGAATGAATGGTGGGAGGGGAAGCAAGGAATGAGGGTTGGGTGGAAAGCAGCTTAAATGGATGAAAGTCCTAGCCATCAATCAGAGACTAAGTAGAAAAAAAGGGGAGATTCTTTCCTCTGCTCTAAGGGAGTCTAATTAAAAACAATGAGATGAAATTAGAGATTAAAAAATTAGACTGTCTAGCAAAGAAAAGCGGGCAGACATTTGAAAATAGACTGGTCAAGACCCCATAAGGTATGTTGAAAAGGGCAAATACATCTGGATTTCTTAGTTCCTATGCTACCCTGTTGTGGCAGCCAGGCTTTGCTGTGGCACATTGCCATGAAGTGGGCATGCCCCGGAGTGGCTAGCACTATTGTTGTTCACAGCTAATGTCTGTCTTTGCCCTGTACAGAATCATGTAGGGAGAAGATTTCCAGGAGTGTGTCTCAGGAGACTGATTGCAGGGACAGCAGACTTGGCCCTGGAGCCAGTTTTCCAGTAGGAAATTACAAACATGTTAATTAGGAGCTATCTTTGTGATCTCCCAAAGTAGGCAGAATAGAAGGAAGAGTAGGAGAAGGAAGACGAGGAGGAGGGGAAAGGAGGAAAGGGAAAAGAAGATGGGGGAGGAGGGCAAAGAGGAAGATGTTTACTCTCCTTAAAAATTAGAAGAGGAAGTTGGAAAATGGGAAAAAATAAGCAAGAAGAACTGGTTTATATATTTACTATTTGGATGTAATCTAATCCCACTGATTAATTTAGTGTTGGCATAAAATGTAGGAGATACATATACCATTTACTAGTGGTCTTAAAGTGTGAAATTTGGGGCTTTATGCATTTTTTTGCATTTTTTCCCTCACCCCCTTCTCTTTCTCTAGGTGGGGGACACATTTCTTATCCTCTTATGATTTAACCACAAAGAAGTCCCACCCTGTCCCTGAACTCTGAAAATTCAGAAAATCTCTGAGAAGGCCACTAGAGGGCCATTCATAACTTATGGCAGGGAGAATCACAAAATGTAGAATGTCAGAGTCAGAAGGAGCCCCAAAAGTCATCTGGTCCAAACCCTTCATTTTACAGATTAGGAAACAGATCCAGAGGTTAAGTGCATCACCCAAGGTTATAGGGATAGTATGGTAGAGCTGGGTTACAAGTCTCTAGACTCCTGTGCTATGTTGCAGTGGGACAGAGATGTCCTGTTATCTAAAGGTTATAGCAACATGAACTCCTACAGAAGCTTAATCCTTTTTGTAAGGGATTACATCAGATCTGTTTCTACTTTTTCATGGTGACACTTTCTGACCATGAGAAGCTGTTCCACTGTGTTTTCATCTGGAATAAGCCATGTCCCCAAAACCTTTTGTTTGAGGGGAGTGAAGGGAAGAGAAGGGAGGGAAACAGACCTCTTTAAGTGCCTACTGTATACCAGGCACTGTACTAGGTGCTTTACAAATATCATCTCCTTCTATCCTCATGACAACCCTGTGAGGTAAGTTTTATTATTATCCACATTTTACAGTTTAGGAAACTGAGGCAAACAGGTTTTAAATGCAGTCATCACAAGCACAGTTGTGTCTTGTCCTCATTCTATGAAATAAAGAGAATAGATGAAGGTATGGGAGGAACACCATTACAAACAGTGGGAATAAAGGGTTTATGGGAGGTGGCAAAGAGGAGTTCAGTTAGGCTGCAATAGGTTTCCCCCTTTGTAAAATGAAGGAAATGGAATGGAGATTTCTAAACTCCTTCCTTTCTCTAAATCCTATTGTGTTCAGTCACATCTGATTCTTTGTGACCACATCTGGGGTTTTCTGGGCAAAGATACTGAGTGGTTTACCATTTCCTTCTTCAACTCATTTTACAGATGAGAAAACTGAGGCAAACAGAATTAAGTGACTTACCTAGAGTCACAACAGCTAGGAAGTATCTGAGGCCAGACTTGAACTCATGAAGACAAATCTTCTTGACTTCAGGCCTAGCACTCTATCTACTGTGCCACCTAGCTGCCCTAAATCCTGTTATCCTATGAACTGATAGTAAAGCACTATGTGGTAGGAAATAGCATAAGGTGGAATGGAAATGATAAGATGACACATACTTTTGTGGAGGGCCTTGAATGCTAAGTAAAAGCATTTGGACTTTACTTGGGACACAAAAGAAAGCCAACAAAGATTTTTGAATGAAAGTGTGATTAGATCTAATGTGATTAGATCTATGCATCAAGAATGTTGTAAGTAGAAGCAATATGAAGGATAGACTAGTGTGCAGAGAGACTTGGTGAGGGAAAGATCTGCTAAGTTATTACTTCTTCTTGGAACCACTGATGAAGTTTCATTGCAATGAGAGATTGATAAATGAAATTATCCTCATGTCTGGAAAAAAGGGGGCTATTACAATAGCCCAAGTCTTGCTAATGAGCATCTGTACAGGATGATGGCTATGAGCACAAGGGGAAGGAGTCAGCTTGCTCCATGAGGAAGCTAGCTTCTTGGGAGCAGGGACAGTCTCTTGCCTTTCTTAGCTTCGCTAAGACAGTGCAGAGCTTGGCACATGCCACATGCTTAATGTTTATTGTTAAATGTTTATTGGCCAATGACTGATCCCATGACCCTCTCAGTTTCTCAGTTGATTCTCTAAGACTCTAAGTTGTAGAATAGTAGATGCTCTGATTTAATAGAGGGAATTTCCTCACTAAGTTCTTTACAGCCATGAAATCATAGTCCAAACCACTGCCTCCTTCTACAATGGGGGATGGGGACGAAGCGTGAGAACAAAAAGATTTTGACAGGTGTGTAGGTGGGAGGGCCATTCTGAGCATAGGAGACAACATCAATCAGCAAAGACACAAGAGGAGGAGATTATTTAGTCTCAGTTGGGTCTGACTCTTTGTGACCCCCTTTGGGGTTTTCTCTGCAAAGATACTGCAGTGGTTTGCCATATTCTTTTCCAGTTCATTTTCCAAATGAGAAAACTGAGGCAAATGGGGTTAAGTGACTTGTCCAGGGTCACATAGTTAGTATCTGAGGCCAGATTTGAACTCAGGAAGATGAGGATAAAAGCAGAGGATGAGTCATTGTCCAGTTTGATTGAAACACAGAGAACAAGACAGGGAGTTGTTTGAGATAAGTCTGGAGAAGCAACATGGCACCAGATTGTAGAAACTTCGATTGCCAAGTTAAGAGGGAGTTGGAAGCTGCTGATCAGTACATGGATGATTTATGGGTACTTCTTTGCTTTCTACCTTCTTTGCAGTCTTCCCCATAGAATTAGACTAACTGCCTGATTTATTTTCTTCCTATGTATTTTTTTACCTTAATGATAAATTTTTTAAACACCTGTCCTTGTTTCAGTGAATGCTTCAGATGCTTCTTAAAAACCGATTTATTTCCAGAAAAGCCCCATGATGAAAGCAACAGCAGAGGGAATTCAGTAGCCATCTGGTTAGCCTGACCAAAGCAGGAGATTTTCCCAGTTGTAGTAGAGTAAGTGTGAAATATTTTTTAAAATGACTTAGAAGCTTAATTTAATTGAATTTTAAAATAAATGAAAAAAAAAAGGTTTTCAGAAGCCAAGTTTGCCCCTCGTTTATGGGGAAAGTAGGCAGCAGTAAGCATTCTATGTTGCTTATTGTAAGGGGGAATCTTTGCCCTATGAATATGTAATCCTTTAAATACTGGCTCTCAGTAGAGTACAGAGATGTGACCTGTTACTTAGAATTGAGGCTATTAATGGCTTCTAGTAGATTCTTCCCTCCATGGGAGTAAATGATGTTTTGAAATTACCTATGAATTTCAGTTTATCCATGCTCTCCAATTCCTCATTTCAACAGGTAATCAATAGTTAATTCCACTTTGAATTTGTTCATAACTGTGTCCTAAGGAGGTTGAAAGTCTTGCATACATTTTCTTGTTAACACTCTCAATGCTAGAGCAGTTTCAGAGGCAAGCTCCAAAAATCTCTCAGACAGCAAAATGTTCTTCAGCTTGTCTAATTCTTCTTTTAGTGTCACAGCAAGGAGGCATTGGGTAGCCATAATCAGTGTTCTGAAGAAAACAGTGCAAATTCTATTGGCCAATATACTTGTGTTATTTAGGTTTGCACTGATACAGAGCATGATCAAGTTTGCTCAGTTCAATTAAACAAATATCTTTTAGGAGAATCCTACATGCAAGGTACTGTACTTGGGGCTGGACATCAGAGATGAAGATGAAATAAGACCTTCCTTCAGTGCACCTCCATTCCAAGGGCAGTGGGCCGGGGTGGGGAGATAGAAAGAGAAAGAAAGAAAGGGGGGGGGGGGGGTGAGAGAGAGACAGAGACACAGAAAGACAGAGACAGAAACAAGCAGAGAAAGAGACAGAAAGGCACACACAGACATAGGGAATACAACAGTACTTGCTTGGGCTAAGAGAATCAGAGAAGAACTTTAGAATTATAGTTTTATATATATATGTATATATATATATATATATATATATATATATATATATATATATATATATATATATATATATATATATATATATATATATATATATATATATATATATAAAATTAGAATGGAAGGGATTCAGATAAGGGACCCTACCACCTTCATTTTACTGATGAGTAAACTAAGAGAGATTAAGTGATTTGCTCAAGGTCACACAAATAGCAAATTCCAGGGTGAAGATTCAAATTCAGACGCTCTGACTTCAGAGACAGTGCTCTTTTCACTTTACCTCAAAGAGGTGCCCTATCTTAGCTGAGCCTTGAAGTACGACAAGCATTTTGTGAGACTGAGATGAGAAGAAAGTGCATTCCAGGCACAGAGATAGGAAATGGAATATGGATTTAGGGACACTAGTAACCTAGTGTGGCTGGAAGGTAGAGTATGTGAAGAGGAGTAATGTGACAGTAACATTAGAAATGTAGGCAGGATCCAGGTTGTGGAGGTGCTTGAATGAGAAGCTAAGAAATTTGTATTTTATCTTGAGATAATTGGGAATTTCTGAAGGTCTTTGGAAAGAGGAATGACATGGTTTGACCCTTACTTTAGATTATTTTGGTAGCTAGATGGAGGCTAGATTAGAGAAAGGAGAAACTTAAGTTAGGAAGACTAATTAGGATGATATGAAAATAGTCTGGATGACAGGTGATGTGATCCTCAAATAAAGGAATGATCATGTGAAGATGGACAGATGTGAGATATGTTGAATCAATGTTACTTGCCAAAAAACTGGATGTAGGAAATGGAGGGGGAGAGGGAGGAATAAAGAATAACTCTGTGGTTATGAAACTGGGTGGATGGTGGTGCCTTTAACAGAAATAAGGTAGTCTGGAGCAGATGAAGATTCAGAGGGAGAGATGATTAGTTCCAGTCTGGACATGTTAGTTTGAACTGCTGATGGGTCTATGTTTATTGGTTGGGCATGTTATGAAGGTAGGTGGTAACAGGGGGATTTTTTTTAAAGCAGTGGGAAAGCCAACCTCCAGAAGATTAAATGATATAACATTGGGATCATGTACTACAAGGAATCAGGGACACAGGGCAAGAAATTGGGATGAGAACAACAAAGATATGAAATGACTGAAGATAGGAAAAAAGTACATATCTAGGCAAGATGATGGGACCCAAGAAACACAGATGCCAGAGGTCAGAAACCATGTAAACAACCAAAAAATTCAGATATGAAGCACCAGAAACAAGAACTCAATAATGCAACTTCTGCCTCTGTCAGGAAATCTCTTATAAAGCTCCCTTCTAAGACAGGAACAATACAAGGAACAAGTTTAGACCAGGGTTTGTGTGTGTGTGAGTAAATACACTTTGTTAAAGAGGTAACAAATGTATTAACCTAGCTGGAGTATGGGGTCAGAGATGAGGGTAGACCCTAACATCCTCCCTCAGAGAACCTCAGCCTTCCACTACAGCTATCCCATCAATGTCAGCATTTGGAGGCTGGGCATGGTGGCACGGATGGAAGAACTCAACATTCTAGAGTTCAAATTTCCAGATAAGTACAGCAAGGAAATCTGCAAATATTATGGCAACATATGAGCTTTGTTTAATATACTCTTTCACCTGTATATCTGTTGCTCAGCAACATTGCCTTGGTTTGGAACCAAGTTACTCAGCAAATCTGGGACTGACCCTGGGGTCACTAAATCCAGTCTGCTTATGCATACTTCTACTGCCTGGCTACTTGGAGCTCCTGGACTTGTGATCTGGCCCTTGTTTTTGGAGTCTGTTTCCCTGTCTGTGACCTCCTGTCGATTTAAAATTTCTTGACCTTGAAGTCAATTTGTATTCTTAGAATCTATCTTCTTTGGGAGTGCTACTGCCTAGTCAAAAAGTCTGTGCATTGAATCTTGACTGATTGCTTAAAGACCCTTCAAACACTGTAGCCCAAACAATTCCACATGCAGTCAAAAGAACTATTGATTTTCCATTGTATTTGCCTACAAATCTAATATGTATAAAACCCTAATGGACTCCTCTACCTTCTATACCTATGCCTATTCCTATTAGACTCTCCTGTATAATCGGAATAATGGCACTTTACACATGCCCTTACCACTTGAAAGGTGCTTTACCTATATTTTCTTATTTGAGCATCATAACAACCTTGTGGGAGAGTTATTTCCATTCTAAAGAAAACTGAGAAAATTGAGGAAAAGAGAGGTAAAATGACTTGTCCTAAGTCACACAGCTAATAATGATCAGAAGTGGGATCTGAAGTCTTCCTAACTCCAAGTCCACCACCATCCCATGCTGCTAGAGCATGGGCATTAACAATAACTTCTCATACCTATCTTTAGAACTATATTCTATTTGATCAGCTAAAAACTGGAGTTTCTGAGAGCCTGTCATCAGAAGCACCTAATATACATATGTTTCTAGTAAAACATTAATGAGGGCAGAGATGCCGTTTGTTGGAGAAATTGATTTTTCTGATTGGATTTTAGTCATCAGCTATAGAATATTAAGAGATTTTTTATTTCATCTGAAAGTGCTACCATTAGGCAACTGGAGTGACTTTTTGGAGGTTGTTTTAAGAGACTTGGTACTGATGGTACATCTTGGCAAAAAGTTGCTTTTGTGCCTTCTGGAGAAAGCAGGTCCTTCCCAATGCCAGTGGCCTATCTTCTTTGTAATATAATTTTAGCCTTATGTGCAAAAGAAAAATGCTAGATGAATTCATTCTGAAAAGTGAAGAGAGACTGGAGATATGAAAAAGACTCGTGATGTGTTTGTGATTGATAATCATAATTGTCATAGAAGGAACTCTGGTAGGTGATTGCATGTATGCAAATTCTGTTAGAGAGGAGATTCAATTATTTTGTTTCTGATTTGAAAATATATAGTTAATACCACTGTATTATGTGAGAATATGTCTAGTGTACTCTGTCCATTTGACTTTGTATAATAATCTATTCTGTGGAGATATTAGGGGTATGTAAGCATTATTTCTGTAATTTCAAAAAACACCCTTAGAATAATGGTTCAGAGTCTCACAATCTGATATAGTAGAAATGAAATCTCAATTATCTCTGGCATCCTCCTCATTACAGATTTTGCTTTTACTGGAATATTGACTCTTTACTACATAATGTCAAATGTTGCCATGAGACATCTAGAGAAGCAGGACACACACACACACACACACACACACACACACACACACACACACACACACATCTATTACTACCCTATGGCTTAGCACAATGGGTTGAGGTGGGAGAAAGAAATAGGAAGACATATCCAAATCAGAGAGGATTTTCTGAAATCTTATATGTACAGTAACACTCTTCGCATCCCTAGTGCTTCACCTCAGTCTTGCTCTTGATTTGTAAAGACCAATAAAAGGCACAAAAGTAGAATAAACTAAATCTACTAGACTCTTCTCCCTCTCTAAATATTCCATTTACTGTTTCCCCAGAGTACCCTTGCAACATCAGTGGACTGCAAGTGGCTGGCACTTCGTTGCTTCAGTACTGAGCTAGCCATTCAGCCGTGACACAATCTCTGACCATGGTGCTGAAACTTCTTAACCCTGTAACAACTGTCTAGGAATACTTGAAAGCCTTTTCAGAACTAGAAAGCAAATTAAAATGACTTAATTGGATATTCTAGTTTGAAACTATCAAAGGCTTTTTAGCTTGAATGTAATTTAAGTCTACTAGGTAGGTGTAGGTTGTAGGTGATTGGTAATTTTGAGTGCTAGATACATTTAGTTTTCCCCCTAAATTCTATTTTACTGTTGATGGCACCAGCATTTTCTCAGTGATCAGGCTTGGAAACTCCCAAATAATGTTTTATTCTTTTCTCCAGTTCATTATTAACATCTAATTACTGAATTACTAAACAAGTCTTATTCTTTCTACTTCCACAATTTATTTTTTATCTGTCCCCTATTTCTAGTCCCACAGTTACTAGTCTAGTTAAGACTCTTATCATCTTTTATGTGGACTAATATAATAGTCTCTTATCTAGTCTTCCTGTTTCTGGTGTCTCTTCTCCAAAATGCCCTTCATACTGCTTCCTGAATAACCTTCCCAACCACATGAATTTATCCTTAAACCCCGCCCCCCCCACTGTCTACAGAATAAAGCATAAATGCCTAACTTAAACTTCAAGACCTTTCACAATCATGTTTTTTTCCTACTTCACAGATATTTTACAGTAAACCTATTTTTATACTCTGCATTTCAGCTGGACTGGACTACACATTATGCTATGGTCTAGCCTGACCATTGTTAGTAAAGTAATCAGGGAAATACAGAGAGAGAGAGACAGAGAGAAAGACTTACACAGAGTGTGACAGAGAAAGAGACAAGGAGACATAGAAACAGACAGAAAGAGGGAAGGAAGGAGGGAGAGACAGAAGACAGCAAGAGAAAGAGAGAGAGAGAGAGAGAGAGAGAGAAAGTCCAAAAATTATTATTAACTTTAGCAAGAGATAAAATGTCTTAATGGATAGGAGACTGACTTTGGAATTCAGAAGACTTTAGTTCTGTACTGCCTCTGATACATAACAGCTATGTGAATCAAGTGAAAGAAATCCTTTACACTTTCAGTTCCCTAAGCAACTCTTTGAGACTGAAAGTTAAAGTCTCGATCTACATCAGTGGAAAATGTTTTTCCCTACAATAGTGAAATCACAGATCTGGATGATGAACACACACAGATACACACACACACACACACACACACACACACACACACCTACACATAGATATACGCATACTGGGGCAAGCAACCCAAAAATGCTTTCAAACTTACTTTTTTTTTTTTTTCAAGAAAACATACAAATATTTAAATTTATTGAAAAAATGCAGTATTTCAACATTTATTGAAGGCTAAGTTGGTGTTGTAGGTAGTGACCTAACCTCAGTCATAACTATTTGGATTCAGGGTTTGCCTCTAATGCTGAAGAATTTACTAAATCTCTCACTCTCCATAAAGAGACTTCCAAAGGACTTGAGTAGAAGTATAACCGTTGATGTAAATTATATATATACATGTGATATTGGAATCATAGATCTGAACAAACCATACAAACCCACCAGTCTTTACACATGTACACAAATATAATATTATATACGTATATGCATACACATATATATTCTATACACATGCATATATGTACACACATATGCACATGCATACACACATAAATAAATAGCACATGCATTATGTATGTGTATGTGTATGTGTGTAATGGAAATGATGCTAGATATAGAGTTAGAGGCCCTTGGTTCAGTCACCAGAAATGACTGGAATTTCAGCCTTGTCAATTAACTTTGTACAACATTTGACAAAGCCCTGCTAGCCTCATGTATAAAATTGTGGTGGAGTCAGACAACATTGTCTTTAAGGTCCATTTTAGTTCTAAATTTATGAACAACTATAATCTATGAGTATATGCATATTGTGATTATGGAGAGAATAATGAAGATATTTCCTTTCCTCATTAAGTTTATAATTAAATTTTGGAATAAGATAAATAAAATACACAGAAAAATAAAATGCAAGGTAGAATTGATAATGCAGAAAGATATAATGGGTTTTTTTTTGTTGTTGTTTTTTTTTGTTTTTTTTTTTTATTTTGTAATGTTTAACCATCACTGCCATATAATTGTGATTTTATCCCCCCCACCTACCCCCCACTACCCCCCTCCCTCCCCACGACTGCATACAATTCTGTATAGATTCTACATATACTTTCCTATTGAGTATATTTTCACTATTGTCATGCTATGTAGTCAGACTAAGATAAATGAAAGAAATCGTATAACAAATCAGAACATGATACACAAACACATACACATACACAAACATGATCTGCTACAATATGTGAGTGACTTTCATATTTCTCTCTCTGAGTGTGGCAGGCATTTTGCCTTGAGATCCTCCATTGGGATTTTTTTTTTTTTTTTTGGTAAGAAGTTCTTGTGTTATTACAAAATTCTAAGTCTACCAGAAAAAACTCTCACACACTGTGGTTGTTGCTGTGCATAAAGTTCTCCTGGTTCTGCTCCTTTCACTCAGCATCAGGTCATATAAGTCCTTCCAGGCCTCTCTGAAGTCTTCTTGTTCATCATTTCTTATGGCACAATAGTACTCCATTACATTCATATACCATAATTTATTCAGCCATTCCCCAATTGATGGACATCCCCTTGACTTCCAGTTTTTGGCAACTACATAGAGTGCTGCTATAAATATTTTTGTACATGTGGGACCCTTTCCCATTTTTATGATCTCTTGGGGATATAGTCCTAGTAGCGATATTGCTGGGTCAAAGGGTATGCACATTTTTGTAGCCCTTTGGGCATAGTTCCAAATTGCTCTCCAGAATGGTTGGATGCGCTCGCAGCTCCACCAACAATGAATTAGTGTTCCAACTTTCCCACATCCTCTCCAGCATTTATCATTTTCTTGTTCTGTCATGTTTGCCAATCTTATAGGTGTGATGTGGTACCTCAGAGTTGTTTTGATTTGCATCTCTCTAACCAATAGTGATTTAGAGCATTTTTTCATATGATTATAGATAGCCTTAACCTCTTCCTCTGAAAATTGCCTGTTCATATCCTTTGACCATTTATCAATTGGGGAATGACTTGTATGATTATACATTTGGATCAGTTCTCTATATATTCTAGAAATGAGGCCTTTATCCCCGAGCTTAGCTGTAAAAATTCTTTCCCAATTTACTACATCCCTCCGGATTTTGGTTGCATTGGGTTTGGTTGTGCAAAAACTTCTCAGTTTAATGTAATCAAAGTTATCCATTTTGCATTTCATAATGCATTCTATCTCTCCTTTAGTAAAGAATTCTTCCCTTCTCCATAGATCTGATAAATACACTATTCCTTGCTTCTCCAGTTTATTCATGGTATCAATCTTTATACCTAAATCATGTACCCATTTGGACTTTATTCTTGTGTATGGTGTCAGGTATGGGTCTATGCCTAATTTCCGCCACACTGTTATCCAGTTTTCCCAGCAATTTTTGTCAAACAATGAGTTCTTATCCCAGAAGCTGGGGTCCTTGGGTTTATCAAACAGAAGGTTGCTATATTCCTTGCCTACTGCATCTTGAGTGCCAAGTCTATTCCACTTGTCTACCTCTCTGTTTCTTAGCCAATACCAAGTGGTTTTGATAATTGCTGCTTTATAGTACAGTTTGAGGTCTGGTAGCGCTAGGCCACCTTCCCAAGCATTTCTTTTCATTAGTCTCTTTGATATTCTGGACCTTTTGTTTTTCCAAATGAATTTTGATATTATTTTGTCCAGCTCTAGAAAGTAATTGTCTGATAGTTTAATTGGTATGGCACTAAATAAGTATATTAATTTGGGTAGAATTGTCATTTTTATTATATTAGCATGGCCTACCCATGAGCAACTAATGTTTTTCCACTTACTTAAATCTGACTTTATTTGTGCAAAAAGTGTCTTGTAATTGTGTTCATATAATCCCTGGGTTTGTTTTGGCAGGTAGACTCCTAAGTATTTTATACTGTCTACCCTAACTTTAAATGGGATTTCTCTTTCTATCTCTTGCTGTTGGACTTTGTTGCTAATATATAGGAATGCAGAAGATTTGTGTGGGTTTATTTTGTACCCTGCAACTTTGCCAAAGTTGTTTATTAACTCTAGTAATTTTTTACTTGAATCTCTGGGATTCTCTAGGTAAATCATCATATCATCTGCAAAGAGTGATAACTTAGTTTCTTCTTTGGCTATTTTAATTCCTTGGATATCTTTATCTTGTCTAATTGCCACAGCTAACATTTCTAGTACCATATTAAATAATAGTGGTGATAATGGACAACCTTGTTTCACCCCTGATCTTACTGGGAATGCATCGAGCTTATCCCCATTGCATATAATGCTTGCTGAAGGTTTTAGATAGATACTGCTTATTATTTTATGGAAAGTTCCCTTTATTCCTACATTCTCCAATGTTTTTAGTAGGAATGGATGTTGTATTTTGTCAAAAGCTTTTTCTGCATCTATTGAGATAATCACGTGGTTTTTGTTAGCTTTGTTGTTGATGTGATCGATAATGCTAATAGTTTTCCTAATATTGAACCAGCCCTGTAGTCCTGGTATGAATCCTACCTGATCATAATGTATTAATCTCATGATAAGATGCTGTATTCGTTTTGCTAGAATCTTATTTGAAATTTTTGCATCTATATTCATTAGGGAAATTGGTCTATAATTTTCTTTCTCTGTTTTGTCTCTTCCTGGTTTGGGTATCAAAACCATATTTGTATCATAGAAAGAATTTGGGAGGACTCCTTCTTCCCCAATTTTCAAGAATAGTGTATGTAGTATTGGAATTAACTGTTCTTTAAATGTTTGATAGAATTCACTTGTGAATCCATCTGGCCCTGGAGATTTTTTCCTAGGGAGTTCATTGATGGCTTGTTCAATTTCTTTTTCTGAGATGTGGTTGTTTAAGTATTCAACTTCCTCTTCTGTTAATCTGGGCAATTTGTATTTTTTAAAATATTCATCCATCTCGTTTAGATTATCGAATTTGTGGGCATAAAGTTGGGCAAAGTAGTTTCTAATTATTGTTTTAATTTCCTCCTCATTGGAGGTGAGTTCACCCCTTTCATTTTTAATATTAGTAATTTGGTTTTCTTCTTTCTTTTTTTTAATCAGATTGACCAAAGGTTTATCAATTTTATTAGTTTTTTCATAAAACCAACTATTGGTTTTATTTATTAATTCAATAGTTTTCTTAATTTCAATTTTATTAATCTCTCCTTTGGTTTTCAGTATTTCTAATTTGGTATTTACTTGGGGATTTTTAATTTGTTCTTTTTCTAGCTTTTTCAACTGCAAGCCTAAGTCATTGATCTCCTCTTTCTCTATTTTATTTATGTAAGCATTCAGAGATATAAAACTTCCCCTAATAACTGCTTTTGCAGTATCCCATAAGTTTTGGTATGTTGTCTCACTATTGTCATTCTCTCGAATGAAATTGTTGATTGTTTCTATGATTTCTTCTTTAACCCAACCCTTCTTTAGAATTATATTATTTAGTTTCCAATTGATTTTTGGTTTCTCTTTCCATGGCCTTTTATTACATGTAATTTTTAATGCATTATGATCTGAAAAGGATGCATTGATTATCTCTACCTTTCTGCACTGGATTGTGAGATTTTTATGTCCTAGTACATGGTCAATTTTTGTAAATGTTTCATGTACCGCTGAGAAAAAAGTATATTCCTTTCTATTCCCATTTAATTTTCTCCAAAGGTCTATCATATCTACCTTATCCAGAGTTTTATTTACCTCCTTAACCTCTTTCTTGTTTATTTTGAGGTTGGATTTATCGAGTTCAGAGAGGGGGAGGTTGAGGTCCCCCACTAGTATAGTTTTGCTATCAATTTCTTCCTTCAACTCCCCCAACCTCTCCTCTAAGAATCTGGATGCTATACCACTTGGAGCATACATGTTTAGTAATGATATTGCTTCATTGTCTATGGTGCCTTTTAGCAGGATATAGTTTCCATCCCTATCCCTTTTGATTAGATCTATTTCTGCTTTTGCTTTGTCTGAGATTAGGATTGCTACTCCTGCCTTTCTTACATGAGCTGAAGCACAATATATTCTGCTCCATCCTTTGACCTTTATCCTATGTGTATCCCCCCGTTTCAAATGTGTTTCTTGTAAGCAGCATATTGTTGGATTATGGCTTTTAATCCATTCTGCTATCCGTCTCCGTTTTATGGGAGAGTTCATTCCATTCACATTCACAGTTATGATTACAATCTGTGTATTTCCCTCCAACCTCTTTCCCACCATTTGTGCTTTTAGCTCTCCCGTCTCCCTTCCCCTCCTCAATAGTATTCACTTTTCTCCCCCTCCTCCTGCAGCCTTCCCCTTCTTCTTTTGACCCCCCTCCCTTTTAGTCCCCTTTACTCTTATTGCTTCTTTCCTCCCTTTTAGCCACCCTCCCCTTTCTTCCCCCTTCCCCTCCTACTACCTATAGAGCTAGTTAGGATTATCTACTTAAGATTATTGTTCCCTCCTTTGAACAAATCAGATGAGAGTACCTCTCAAACAATGCTCATCTCCCTCCCCTCCTTCCCTCTACTATAGTTTTGTACTTCTTCCTGTGATATAATTTGCCATTTTCTGCTTCCCCCTTTCCACACCTCCTATTACATTCCCTTCTCATACTTAAATCATATTTTTGACATGACATCATTTACTTTATGCCCGTTCCCTCTACGTATATCCCTTTTATCATAATAGCTGCACAGTTCTCAAGATTAACAGGTATCATCTTCCCTTATAGGGAGGTAAACAGTTTGCCCTAATTGAGTAGCAAGTTTTTGTTTTTGTTTTTTCCCCTCTGTTTACCTTTTTATGATTCTCTGGAGACCTGCATTTGAAGATCAAATTGTCTATTGAGTTCTGGTGTTTTGGTCAGGAAGCTCTGGAAATCCCTTATTTCGTTGAATGACTTTCTCCTTGCCTGAAATGTTATGCTGAACTTTGCTGGGTAGTTGATCCTTGGTTGAAGTCCCAACTCCTTTGCCTTACGGAATATTGGGTTCCAATTCTTTCGATCTTTCAATGTAGAAGCTGCAAGGTCCTGTGTGATCCTGACTGTGTGTCCTTGATATTTGAATTGTTTCTTTCTGGCTGCTTGTAGTATTTTCTCCTTCACTTGATAGCTCTGGAATTTGGCAACTATATTTCTTGGGGTTTTGAGTTTGGGATCCCTTTCGGGAGGGGAACGGTGGATTCTTTCGATGACTGTTTTGCCCTCTGAGTCTAGTACTTCTGGACAGTTTTCCTTGATGATTTCCTGGAAGATATTGTCCAGACTCTTTTCTTCATCGTGGGTTTCTGGCAGGCCAATAATTCTTAGATTTTCTCTCCTGGATCTATTTTCCAGGTCAGTTGTTTTTCCAATTAAATATTTTACATTTTCTTCTATCTTTTCATTCTTTAGATTTTGTTTGACTGATTCTTGTTGCCTCATTGAGTCATTAGTTTCTACTTGCCCAATTCTAATCTTCATCGTAGTGTTTTCTTCAGTTAGCTTTTCCATCTCCTTTTCCATCTGACCAATTTTTCCCTTAAAGGAGCTATTTTCTCCATTTAATTTTTGTACTTCTTTTTCCAGTCGACCAATTTTCCCAGTTAGGTTTGGGATTTCCTTTTCCATCTGATCAGTTTTCCCAATTAGGTTTTGGGTTTCCTTTTCCATTTGATTAGCTCTTCCTTTTAGGGAATTATTCTCTCCAGTTAATTTTTGAACTTCCTTTTCCATTTCTTCAATTTTCTTTTTCAGGGTGATGTTCTCATCAGTGAATTCGTTTTTTATAGTTTTAAAATCATTGGCCAGTTTTTCTTTTATATCCTTCTTCAGACGTTCCAGGTAATCTAGTTGTGCTTACGAGAAATTCATAGTCCCATCTGAGGTTTCAGATGGAAGTGCAGTCTCAGCTCTAACCTCTTTGGTGTTTGTGTTTTGGTCCTTATCCCCATAGAAAGATTCTATGGTTTTTTCACTTTTCGTCTGCTTTTTCCGATTCATGATGTTGGCTGAGTGTTGTAGCTTTTGGTTCTTTCAGTCAGAAGGTACAGATCTTTAAGTTGAGCTGATGTGTGTCTGGGCTAAAAGCAGGCTTTTGTTTTTTGTTTCCCTGATCAACCCTGGAGTTAGCTTGTTAGGTGTGTGGGAGGTGTGGTCTGGTCTCAGGCTATCTCCTCAGCTGACTTGAGGCAAAGGCAAGGTCAGGGGATGGTAATCCCAGCTTCCCTATTGTCTTCCCTTTTCCCCTGGAGGGCTGGGGCACGCCTAGAAGCTAACGCGTGTTCCCGCCCCTCCTGGGGCTCGTCTCCCGGCTCTGAGGCTTGCCTGGGTCTCAGTGCGAATTTTCTCTGCCCTGGGTCGTCTGTCCCTCCAGATCGCCTCCACCACAGTAGGAAGAATCCCCGTTTGCCACTTTTCCAGCCTCTGGTGTTATGAGACCACCCGCCCCCTTCTGCTGTTCCCGCTGATCCAGGATTAATCTGGGGAAGAATTTTATGGTTCCCTCAGGGTCATCAGGGGGGAGGAGAGAGCACTTACTGATCACTCTGCCATCCCAGTTCCTGGAAGTTCAAGTAGTGACCCACCGAAGTCCGTCTTCAGGCTGAAGATTTCAAGGGCTGCTGCGCTGATGTCTCGCACTCAGCGGCTCTCACCCGCTCGGCCTGGCTTATCTCCTGCTCTGCTGGTCTCGCCCGCCACTCTCGGGCTCCTCTGGTCCCCTCCGCCCTGCCGCGCTGACCACGCTGCGCTGTGCGCCGGGGTCTTACCCCCGCGGAACAGATCCCTCCCGTGGACCCTCCGGTCCAGCCTGGGCTCCGAATCCGTCAAAGTCCGTCACCCACTGGATTCTACACCTCCAAAGTCTGGTCCTCAAACTTACTTTTTAATTTATGACCTGAAAACCATTTAAAACAATGATGAATTAAGACAAGTATAGTTAAGTGGGGAGGAGAATTTGTTATTCTAGTGACTCAGGAGATAGAATTTTAGAGCTGGAATAGATCTTGAAAGTCATCTATTCCAACCAATGTGTTTTAGGGTCTCTTTGTACTCCACCAGAGATGTCTTGGAAAGGTTCCCTCCTGACCAACATGGAGAAAGTCAAGTAATACTGAGGTTATTGTTCTTTTTAGGAGAAAATATCTCCACTTTGGAGAGAGAGCTGGAAAGGGGCTGATCTACCTGGTAAAGAGGAAAAGAAGGGAAAATTCTACAAGCAGAAAAGGTAAGTTGATTGGGGATTTCTTTATATGATGGATGGACAGAAGAGATGAGGAAACAGGCTCACACACAACGATAGTCCTTATTAAAGTAGAAAATAATACCTGTCTCTCGCATCTCCATCTATTCTCTGCAGGACTGTCAAATTGATATTCCCAAAGCACAGATATGATCATGTCACTCCCCTGCTTAAAAATGCTCAAAGATTTAAATCTGACCTTTAGAAAAAAATGTAAATTCCTTTGACACTAATACACCATTGGTAAAGCTATGAAACTGTACAATTTCAGAAATTTGCAGTTGTTCAAAGGAAATGATCAAAATTTCCATACCTTTTGACTCAGAGCTTTCAATGCTATGCATATACACCAAGTAAGTCAATGATAAATGGAGTGCCCACATATATCACTTTTTGTGGTAGTAAGGAAATGGAAACAAAATAGATGACATCAATAGGGGAAATTGCTAAACAAGTCATGTACTTGAGTATAATGGAATGCTTTCCTTATTTAAGAAATGATGAATATGATACAAACAGAGAAGTATAGGAAGATATATATATATATATATATATATATATATATATATATATATATACATGTGTATATGTATATATATGTATGTGTACATTATACATACACACTTACATAAACTAATGCAAAAATCTAAGTTCTACTGGTAGAATTAAATCTTTTTCAAAGTTTTTTAGGGAAAAAAGTTTTATAGACAGTTCATCGCAGGCTATTTAAGTGTAACAGAATCTCTTACTCTATTGATAAGAAAGAGGAGAAGCATAATATCAGGAATGAGGGAGCTGACAGTCCCACTGTGCTCTAACCTGGGAAGACATTAGACACTTTTTACTTTGTTCAGAGGGCAGAAATAGTTGTAAAGAGGCAAAATTAGATCTGATTTGAAGAAAAATTTGTTAACAATCAGACCTATTCAAAAGTGCAATGGATAGCTTCAGAAGGTAGTAGTTTTCCCTTTTCTGAAAAAGGTTGAATGATCTCTTGTCTTAGAAAGAAGTGTTGTTCAGCAAGTGATTGGAGTTGATGTGTTCTGTGGTTTCTTTCAACTCTAAGATTCTATAATTCTTTTCCAGGGCCTTGCACTGTATTTGTTGATTTTAGGTGTCTTTCAAGATGTCTGCTCACACCCATCAAAACACAGTGTTTCCTTACTATGGGAAAAGGTCAATTGTGACATACAGATTTTTTTTTTTTGCTTGAGATTTTTAAGGTTTGAAAAGAACTAATGAAAACTCCAGGATTTCTATCAGTCTTGTTCTGAGATTGTGTCATATGGCTGATTATAAAAGTTTGAATTCTGATTGAGGGCCACCAGACTATGAGAGATAATAGCTTACCAATTTTCTTTTTATCATGCCACTTTATTACAATGTCTTATGTAGAAGATTTATAGCTGAAGGGGGCCCTTTAGGCTTATATTCTTTATGTGTGTAAGTAAGAAGGTAAACCTGGTGAATATGTGAGTCAAATGGTGTGCAAATAGGTAGAGTAGGGTGAATAGATATGCAAGTGGGCAGAATAGATTCTTTCTTCTCAATTTGAAATAGTTTATTTTTATAGACAAGATGTCTACCTTGCCATTCTTAGTCTAGCGTGACTATAAAGTTATGATGTAAGAATAATAGGATTTATAAACCTTGATGGATTTTCAGACATTTCAGTTCTCTGGGTTGCAGTGGTCAATATCACCATTCTGGTGACTAACAGTCCCTCACATCAGATATAATTCTATGCTGTTAGGATCAGTTCTTCTGAAATTAGCAATTTATATCTATATTGAACCATTCTAATGTTATATTTAATACAAAAGAAGATAAAGTTATTTTAAAAATTTCAAAATTGTCCTTAATTCAAAGGAAACACCAATTACATGGAACTCGTTCTTGTAAATCATGTGAGAGTAAAGATTAAGGCATATGAAATGTATAGGCTGGCTGGCCCCTAGTTGGGGTTAGTTGGTTAATAGCCTGGCTTAGTGCATTAATTCTTATGACAAAATATTGGGAGAAATCAGGGTGGATTAGGATCAGAGCACATGTAAAGGATGATTTCAATAGCTAAAGCCAAGCTATGACTTGCATTTTTCCAGTAGGAGTAGGCATTCTTTCTTGAGAATCTCGTATAGAGAGATACTATGATGAGAATTTTAACCATTTGTGAAAATTTGCAACCACAGAAAGCACTAAACTCTCCTGACATTTGTCAGCTATGTAACTGAGTGAATAGAACACTGGACCTAGCATCAGAAAAATCTGTTGAATTCAGATGGACACACACAGACTATATGATCCTTGGCAAGTCCTTTAACTTGTCTTACTCAGTTTCCTCATCTGTAAAATGGGGCTAATAAAAATAGCTACCTCCAGGGTTGTTGTGAGGATTGAATGAAATAATACTTTAAGTGTTTCACAAATTTTAAAATATTATATAACTTCAAGCTATTATTTCTATTATTTACGAATAGGTGCTACCTTATGATAATTTATGTGAACCTTATATATATGACCATGAACCTTGAGATGTTTTCTTTACCTGATCAAATTCAAATTTCTCCAACTTTTCACAGAAGCAATGTTCTCTCTGGTGCTACAAAATGAGATTTACATACTAGGATAAGCCTGTACGATTTTCTGAAAAAAAGACTGAGCATATTATTAAAATATAGTACCATGACCACTACATACATATAGCAGTCTTGAAAAGTATCACAAAGTGTTGAAATAAAGAAACATTGCTGAATTCGAATAGCATTAGCATCCTTTTTGACACCACATTACAAAATAGTTTGAACTGCTGTTTGGGTTACAAACAAAAGTCATTTTCAAGACTTAATATTGTCAGTAGCATGATGTAGCAGCCAAAAAAAGATAATACAAGTTTAATCTGCATTGAGAGAATAGGATAGTGTTCAAAGGGAAAGCACTGATTGTTCCTCTGTACACTTTCCTCATCAGACTTCATCTAGAGAAGAGAGTTCTCCATTTTTTTGCATGTTATGGACCCCTCTGGCGGTCTGGCAAGGCTGATGGACCCCTTCTCAGGATGACATTTTTAAATGCATCAACAAAAAAAGTATAAGATTAAAAGATTAATTGTAATAAAATTCAGTTATCCAAATTAAAAAACAAATGCACAGACCTTCCAAAATCCACTTACAGACCTTAGTGTATTGAATTTTATGATAAAATATTAGAATAAATCAGGGTGTCCATGGACCCTAGATAAGGAAGATATTAAGTCTGGCACCATTGCTAAGCTCCTATGAAGGAGAAGGGGAGAATACAATAGACTGCCTAAGGAAGAAAAATCAGTCTAAGTTGGAAATGGAGCAAGTCAAAGGTTCCATGCTGATCAGTGGTGGGATTGGCATGTAAGTGACTGCTGTAGTTCCAGCCTAGAGAAATAGGGAGACCTAGTCTCATACAAACACACACACACACACACACACACACACACACACACACACAAACACTCATGATCTGGAGTATTTGCATATAATTTTGGTATTTTACCAAATACCATTTTTACCAAATACCAAATTGCAAAATACATATTTTAAAGGAAATATCAACAAAGTAGCGTACATCCAGAAATGGGTGAACAGAATCATGAAGAGACTGGAAATTATGCCTTTGAAGGATATGCTGAAAAGACTGGAAATAGTGTAAATAAGAGAAGATTTTGAATAGGATAGCTGTGTTTGAGAATTTAAAACATTGTCACATAGAGAAGTAATTAGCTATATACACGTATGTGCACACATACACGTATGTATGTATACCTATATATGTATATATATATATGTATATATTTTTACCCAGGTTAACTGAATTAAGGCCAATGAAAAGAAATTTTTGGGAGATAGATTTTGTCTCAACATAAGGAATAATCTCCCAATGACTAGAGCTGTCAAAAAAAAGGCTGTTGCTTCTTCATGCGGATAATGAGGGCCCTGTTACTCATATCTTCAAGATGAAGTTACTAACCACTTGTTATATTGTGGAGGGGAGTCATGTTTTGGATAGGAATTGGTCCTTTATAATTCTGTCAGTATGATTTGATATTAAACCACCATACATCAATAACAATTGATTGACAATATTGACTAAGCATCTGTTTTGTGTCAAGGATTGTATTAGTCTCTGGGGACACAAACACAAAGAATCTGTACTCACAAGGAACTTATGTTCTACTGGGAGACATTTCAAGTATACACATAGGTATACACATTTAAATGTAAGGAGAATAATACAAAGAAACACAAACTCAATACAAGGTAGGAGGAAAGTCATAAACCTTGCAATGATCAAGATAGGATCCATGTAGAAGATGGTACTTCAGTTTCATCTAAAACAGAGGGACTCTAAGAGGTAGAAGTAAGGAGGGAGTATATTCCAGACATGTAAGAGGCCCAATGCAAAGGCATGGACACTAGAGATGGAGTGTGTGAAATTGAAAACTGATATTCCATTTTAATTTGCATAATTTAATAAAGCTTAATCAATTTATTATGAATTCATTATCAATCTCCTATGCATTGGTTGGCCCCCTTGTTATGTGAGTTTGAGTTCCCTGAAGCCAGTACCTTCAGTTGTCTATTCTGAAATTTGAAAATTGATATTCTATGCTGAATTATTTATTGGGAATTATATCTAAACAGTGTATTTAATTGAAATCAATATTTGTGAATCAAATTCAGATATGTGGAGGCCCTATTAGTAACATTGGTAAGAGTTTAACTTCCCTATTCCTATGGGCTAAAGTCCAACCACAAAATTTAAATCTGTGAACTTTTGCTTCCCATGGGGAGAGATGAGTCAGCCTGGTGAAAGTATGCCTGCCTACCATGAGACTTTCCAAAGAATGTTAGTTAAGGGATGTTGGCCCACCTGGTAAGGAACTCATGTAAGTAGCACTAAGCAATCAAGAGTGAAATATGTTTGTATATTCAATGTGTAAATGCTATAAAAGTTGCTTTGTCAGATGAATCCTTGACTACTGTGGGGTCTTGGAACGAATTTATTGGTATGCTAGTATGCTATTATACTAATAAATTGATTGTGCTCAGAACTTTGTACCTCAGTTTCCTTTTATCAAAGATTTTTATGACAAGTGTTATGTGGTAGGAACAAAGGGTGAACCTATTTCAATAAATTCCAGTCGTTCGATATCACCTCCAAAAACAAATGTGACTTTATTAAAATCCTTTATTAACCTGTTCTCCCTACCTTTTTAGTTTTCTTACACATTAACCAAGTTCCAGTAAAATACCACCTTTTGTAAGAAGCTGATCCCAGTCCTCCTTAATCTCAGTGTCTTCTCCCTTTTGGTTATTTCCAATTTATCCTGAGCATAGAATGTTTGTACATCCACAGTTTATAAATTGTCTGCCCTGTTAGATAGTGAGACCTCATTCTTTGAGACTCATTACCCTAGAAAGAATCAATTCCATTTTTTGATAGCTCTAATTGTTAGGAATATTTTCTTTATATTGTGATAAAATCCCACCCCCTCTCCCCACAATGATCATTAGATAGAAGCTGCCATTTTTAACCATTAGAGAATGATGATTAAGATATGTGCTATCAATTTTCCATTAGCAGGATATATTCTACCAACTCATCCTAGTTCTGTCCACCAAGCAGAATAAATTTAACCCTTTATTCCCAGAATACTTAACTTTCTTCTTTTCAGAAAAATCCCAGGGGTTCTAGAACTTGGCTGGCAACTGGCATGCCTCTTGTGACTCTGGCTGTAGTAGTTCCTTGTAGGGTCAAGCCTTTAAGCTTAATATTGCCTGGAACTTCAGGTAGGAGAGAATTATTTTGCAGGTGTTTTGGAATGTTGGGAGTAGAGAAAAAAGTAAATATCAACATTTTGACACTTCAACATAATACTGGACCATGAATCATTAACTATCTGGTTTTCATGAAAACAGGGAAGTATGAGACTGAGATGAAGTTAAACATATTGTCAGCTTGAGCATTTGGGTATGGGTGGGGAAAAGTGGCTACATTTCTTTGTAGATGACAGGGGCAGTTGAGAGAAAGCACCCACTGGTTCTCTGTGCTGAAGCAGGGACATGTAGATGTGTATTAGGACATGTAGAGCCATGAAACTCTCAAGCAGATTAAAGGTCTATGAAGTTAACAGGCTGCCCCGGTATGAAAAATGACTAGTACTAGGGATACATTCCCTAGGGAGGTAGAAGATGTAATGGCAAGGAGACGTATTGGTGCATGGAAATAAAAGTACTTTAAATCAGCCATGTGGGAATGAGCTCATATATCTAAGCAGGAGCCAGTTCTAGAGTGTGGCAAGCCTGGGTCCTACAGGTGGATACAAGTGCAATGTTAGGGAGAAAGTAAGTGGTTGAAGCTAGTAGGAGAATCTTACATTGATCCAAAACCAAGACAGACCTTGCCAGCTGATGAGTGATAGTCAATAATAAAGATTCAGTTCATCTGAGCCCTGTCTTTCTGTGTTAATCCCCAAACTGTGCTGTATTTAAAGCATTTCATATACTTTTATCACCACTCTAGGGAAGTTAGCAATAGTAACCATCTCTTACTTTATTTTTCTAAATTTCTATTATATTAAAGAGACACTTAAAAACTTTTAAAGCAATTTTATCTCATTTTAAATCAGATAGTATTAGAATGATGCAATATATTTTCATTGCTAATTTATTTTTATAAATTTATTTCTAATGTTGAATTTCTATGGCAATATAGGTCTTATTGATCAAGTATATTATGCTCATCTTTTGTTAGCACATAGGCCCTTTGATAACATCTCAATTGTCCATATTGTTGATTTCTGAAAGACTGCAAAATAAATAGAACTAACCCTGGAATCAGGAAGAACTGAGTTCAAATTTGGTCTCAGATGCTTACCAGCCAGTGACCCTGGGAAAGTCACTTAACTCTGCATCAACTTCTCAAAATTAGCTGGAAAGTTTTTTTATGATTTCTCTTTCCTTTTCACCTTTTCATGCTTCTCTTGATTCTTGTGTTAGAAAGTCAAATTTTTTCTTCGATTCTGGTCTTTTCATCATGAATGCTTGAAAGTCCTCTGTATCATTGAATGACCATTTATTCCCTTGAAGTATTATACTCAGTTTTGCTAGGTAGGTGATTCTTGGTTTTAATCCCAGTTCTTTTGACTTCTGGGATATCCTATTCCAAGCCCTTTGATCCCTTAATGTTGAAGCTGCCAGATCTTGTGTTATCCTGATTATATTTTCACAATACGCGAATTGTTTCTTTCTAGCTGCTTGCAGTATATTCTTTTTGATCTGGGAACTTTGCAATTTGGCCACAATATTCCTAGGAATTTCTCTCTTTGGGTCTCTTTCAGGAGGTCATTGGTGGATTCTTTCAATATTTATTTTGCCCTCTGATTCTAGAATCTCAGGGCAGTTTTCCTTGATAATTTCATGGAATATAATGCCTAGGCTCTTTTTTTGATCATGGCTTTCAGGTAGTCCCATAATATTTAAATTGTCTCTCCTGGATCTATTTTCCAGGTCAGTTGTTTTTCCAATGAGATATTTCACATTATCTTCTATTTTTTCAAACTTTTGGTTTTGTTTTTTAACTGCTTGGTTTATCTCATCATCATTCATTTCCCTGAACTCAAGTCTCTCTTTCAAAGAACTATTTTGTTCAGTGAACTTTTGGACCCTCATTTGGCTAATTCTGCTTTTTAAAGCCTCCTTCTCTTCATTGGCTTTCTTGACCTCTTTTTCCAATTGAGTTAGCCTCTTTTTAAAGGTGTTATTTTCCTTAGCATTTTTTTGATTCTCCTTTAGCAAGCTTCTAACTAGCTTTTCAAGGTTTTCTATTGCCTGAGCCCATTTTACATTCCCTTTGGAGGCACTGGAGGCAGGGGCCTTGACTTCCTGTGACATTATGCCTTGTTCTTCCTCATCAGAAAGGATGAGAGGAGACACCTGTTCACCAAGAAAGTAACCTTCTATGGTCTTATTTTTTTCCCTTTTTTGGGCATTTCCCCAGCCAGTTACTTGACTTCTGAATCCTTTGTTAAGAGGATGGTCCTATTGCCCCTTCTCTCCCCAGTATTGTGTTCAAGGCTGAGATTGGACTCAGTTGCTTGATTCCCCAAGGGCTTTGGGTGGAGGTGGGGCCATCACTGAGGGCTGAGGTTTAGATCAGCTGCTCCCTACTGCCCGAGGCTTTAAGCTGAGCTGCCTGGACAATGAATCCAGGTTTCTTCCTGGCCACTGTAGCTACCTGCGGTCTGTTGCTGCTATTGCTGCCATCAGGAACTCCATTCCCCTCTTGCCCTGCTGGGAAAGCCCTCCCACACTGATCTTTGGAGCTTTCTTTGTAGCTTGTGGGTTGAGGTATCTGAGACCCTCCCTGCTGGGAACTCTTCCCTGGAGGTCTGTTCAGGTCCTGTTCCTCCCAGTGCTGTGTGGCCAGGGCTGGTCTCTTCTCTGCTCAGTATCCCGTGAGATAGACCTTTCCCCTGTTGGCCTTCCAGGTTACCTTTGGCTGGAAACCTCTATTGCTTTGTTGTTCTGTGGCTTCTGCTGCTCTAGAATTTGTTGAGGGTCATTTTTTACAGGTATTCTGTGGGCTGTGGGGGAAGCGCTAGAGTATATGCGTCTTTCTATTTTGCCATCTTGGCTCTGCGCCCGGTAAAATGAGCTGGAGAAGGAAATGGCAAACTGTTCTAGTATCTTTGCCAAGAAAACCTCAAATGGGGGTCATAGAGAGTTGGAAATGACTGAATTGATTCAACAACAATAATTATTATTATTGTTATTATTTATAGTTTGAGGCAGTGCCAGTATTGTAATCTAGGTTATAGAATCATGGAACTAAAATTGAGGTCATCTATCCAACCTCCTCATTTTCAAGATAAGGAAGTGAGGCTTGGAAAAATTAAGTGATTGGCCTCTAAAAAGATCACAGAATAAGTTTGTAGCAGGGTAGGAAATCAAACTCTGATCCAGTGAGTCCAATTCCAGTACTTTTTCACAGTAGAAGAATGGTATAATTGTCAGAGAGACAGTGTTGGAGCCAGAAAGCTAGGATTCATAATCTTTCTCTGACACATACTAGCTCTATGACCTTGTGTAAATCATTTAGGTTCTTAATGATCTGAATGTCTCTCTAAGAGTGTATAAGTTAAGTCAAATGACTAATTTGCCCAGGTGGAGAGAGTTGCCACAATGGGAGTATTCTGCCCTGATTGAAGTATAGTATGGAAATATTAGCCAGTTTTACCTTAAGTAATTCACTATGAAGTATACATACTCTGATGGCTAAAGTTTTTAGACTGGGGCAATAGCTTTGTGAATCTTTTTGATAGATAATATACTCCTTTTATCATCTCTGGACCCTGGAGATGAAGACAGAGAAGGATCTGCCTCCTAACCAGTCACTAGGGAACAAATGCATTCTCAGAGGCTCATGGATTCTAACTCCATGGTCATTGATTCACCTATAAATGGAATCAGGTCACTTCCTCCAGTGCTAGCAGGATATGCTGGTAACCTTGGCAACACCCTGAGCCCTACCCATCCCAGGGACTGCAAAATGGCCTCCCTTTCCTCTTTTAATTAAAAAATTGTTGCTAGGGAACTGCTTAAAGCCAAAAAGGGGATGAAACAGGGAGGGGCAGAGGAAGCAGGAAGCAGTGGTTGAAAGGCAGACTGGACACTGCAGGGAACGTGGGGTGAAAGCATAACTGTAGAGAATGTGGACAAAAAAGGAATGATATTTTTTCCTCACTAACAGCAGAGAATTTGTCATTCATTTCAATTCTGGGTGTTCTCAAGCAAATTTCTCTTCCTTGTCATGAATATTTTAAGGATAATTTGGAAGTGGCGGATAGATTAGCTTATTTTTTATTTTTATTTATTTTTAGATTTTGACTTTTTTTTCCCCTTTCAGGTAAGATTTTCCTGAGGGGAGGGGAGAGGAGAGGAGGAATACTTTATTTCCTCCAGTACCTCACTGAACCATTGTGATCTCATTTTGGTAATGGAGTCTGATAACCTGACAGAAAAGGGAAATAAAGGGGAGAGAAAGGAAGGAGAAGGGAAAAAGGAGAGAGAAGAGGAAAAGAAGAAAAGAAATTTATATAGTACCTACTATGTGCTAGGCAGTGTGTGAAGTACTTTATGAATATATTTGGGCCTGCAGAGGTGCCATGGATAGCGGGATGGACCTGAAAAACCTGAGTTCAAATTTGACCTCAGACACTTGTTTGCTGGGTGACTTTGGGCAATTTGTGTAACTCCATTTGCCTCAGTTTCTTTATCTGTAAAATTAGATGAAGATGGAAAGGGTAAACCACTTCAGTATCTTTGCCAGGAAAACCCCCAGTGGGGTCACAAAGAGGCAGACATGACTGAAATGACTGAACACCAAAAGACAGTATAATGTCCAAGAGAGAGGCATGTCCAAGAGAGGTTCATGCACCAGGTAGTATTTGAGGTAGGTCTAAAAGGATACCAAGAAGCCAAGGTGGCAGAAATAGGAGGGAAAACACCCCAAGTGTGTGGGACAGCCAGGATAAAAGACATGGAAAACATAAGTGCTTCTGTCCTAGTAATCACCTCCCCTGTCTCTTCACGGGCAGAAGTTTCCTTTTCTTTTTTCCTCCATGCTTAAACTATAGTAAGAGGCAATAGGTTATAATCATTTTGGAGAAGATTGTAACTTTTCCCTCAGAAGACTAAAAATGAAAACCAAGTGATCAATGAGACAATCCATAGCTACGGACTGAGTGTTTCCTCTACTTTGTCCTCAGAGGCAGTAGAAAAAGCACTGGCATCAGAAGACCTGTCCTCAAACCCTCCCTCCTTCTACCATTTACTCCAGGCATTTAGGCAGTTATGTGGTGCAGTAGATAGCGTTAAACCTGGAGTTGGGAAGATCTGAGTCTGAATCTTGCCTCAGACACTTACTAGCTGTGTGACCCTGGGCAAGTCACTTAACCTGTTTGCCTCATTTTCCTCATTTATAAAATGGGAGTAATGATAACACTCACTTCCAAAGGCTGTTGTGAGGATAAAATGAGATAATACGTGTAAGTGCTTTTTGCAGATTTGAAAGCATTCTATAAATGCTGGCTATTACTATTATGAAGTACCTACATTGGACTAGGCATTGGGATACGCACTGGGGATACAAAGAAAGCCAAAGATTATGTAACTATGGGCAAGTCATTTAGCCAATCTGTGTGTCAGATTTCTCATATGTAAATGAAGGAGTTGGAATAGATGATTTCAAGGTCTCTTCTAGCTCTGTGTCTATGTTTCTGCAATATCCTCCCCCTCGTTCCAGACTGTGGGTGTATTATACATGAGCTTGTGTTAATAAACGCTTGCTACCAAGCAGCTAACTGCCTGTTTGACTTTGGGCATAACATTCTCTGGCCCTCAGTTTCCTTTCCTACAAAATGAAAGCTTGGACCAAATGAACTTTAAAGCCCCTTTCAAATTTAAAATGTAATATCTTTGTGAAACTTTGTGAACATTTGTGTTTTGTGTGTCATTTGAGGTTAAAACCTTATGATCCTTAAGGTGCCATCATCATCATGATCACAGCTAGCATATATATATATATATATATATATATAGCACCCAGTATGCCAGACACTTTGCTAAGTGCTTTATCAATGTTATATCATTTGATCCTTACAACAACCCTGGGAGATATATGCTATTTTTATTCCCAATTTATAGTTGAGGAAATAAGGCAGACAGAGCTTAAGTGACTTGCCCAGGGTTCACATAGCTAGGAAGTGTCTCAGCCTAGATTTGAACTTAGTTCTTCCTGACTTTACGGTGTCATCTAACTGTCTCTGAAAGTCATTGACATTCTCCAGCAAAAGTTTATTGGGGGAGGAGAGGGCAGCTAGGTAGTTCAGGGAATAGAACAATGGCCCTGAAGTCAGGAGAACCTGAGTTCAAATCTGATCTCAGATACTTTACACTTACTAGCTGTGTGACCCTGTCAAGTCATTTAACCCCAATTGCCTGACCAAAGTACAAGTTCATTTTGTTAAGGTTTATCAGTCTTTACTAGTCAAAAGTTCATTAGAAGACTGAGTTCATCTAAAGCCTTTATTGTCAAGTTGCTGTGCTTTGTTTATTGTCATGTAAGTTTTTGGTGTCAAAATAAGAACTGGACATACCTTTGAATCCCAAAATTGCTTTCTTGGCCAATGGTTTCTTAGATGGTCTTTTGGTGGAATTCATGAATACCCACTTCGAATTTTCACGTCCAGTTTGCTTCTCTCTAGCAATATGTTCAGCTTTGTATTGGTCAGGTTGAAGGCTAGCATCCAATAGATCAGAGACCATTAGTTGAGAGGCTATCAGGTGCTAAGTTAATTCTGGAATCTATGTCAGCACCGATTCAGCCTTTGCAATACATTGCAATTTATTCACTGGTTGGTAAATAATTTCACTGATCTAGTGCTAGGAGGGACCTCAGAAGTCATCTAGCTCAACCCGTCATTTTATCAATTAAACAGAAGCTTAGGGAGGTAAAATGGCTTGTCCATCATCACACACACACAGAGTTAAGTGTCAGAAGTGGAATTTAAACTGTGGTTCGCTGACTCCAAAACCCATGTTCTTTCCACTGTGTCATCGTGATTTCCTAAACCACAATGACGTACTGGTAGGAAGAAATTTATTAGGGTAATGCTCAGATAGCTGAAGGAATTGCTACTGGTAGACCCTAGCCAATGAAGGTTGGAGAAGGATGGAAAGAAGATTGCCTGGGTGGGATCTCCCATTGGACAAACTGCATATTTGAATGTTACAAGCACAGTAGCAGTAAAATGTATGTAATAAGCATTGAACATATCATCAACTCATCTAGTTTTCCCTACCCAGTATAGTTCCTTAATGTGATCTTAATTTTGATCACAAAGTTGAAATTGAAAAAATATTCTGAGTGTAAGTAGGAAAAACTTCATCAGATCAGATATGAAACAGCCTAATATTTTTATCTTAAGAAATGGGTCAATATATGGAGAATACACAAAATGATACGAAGCTAAGAGAGTGGATCCAGAAAATATGGCATCTACACTTAAAAACAAACAAACTATAAATGCTACTTTGGACCACAGTTATTTGTATATGTGAGATAGCTCTGGAGGAGAAGCCCTCACTCATTCAAAACAAAGTCAACCGGAAGTCAGGTCATCATTTATCTGATGGCCTGGTCTTCTTCAGCAACGAAGGATGAGCACAATTTGTATATGCATTATCTCTCCCTCCCAGACTCAAAACTCTGTGAGGGCAAAGACTCTCTTATTTACATTTTGTATCCCTCCTAGCACTTAACACAAAGTTTGTGGTTCAGTCATTTCAGTCATGTCTGACTCTTCATGATCCCATTTGGAGTTGTTTTTTGGTGAAGATACTGGAGTAGTTTGCCATTTCCTTCTCCAGCTTGTTTTACAGCTGAGGATACTGAGGCAAAGAAGGTTAAGTGAATTGTCCAGAATTACACAGCTAGTAAGTGTCTGAGGATAGATTTGAACTCATGAAGATGAGTCATCCTGATTCCAAGCCCAGTTTTCTATCCACTGGGCAACCTACCTGCCCTAACATGGGATTTAATGAATGCTTATTATGCACTATATATCCTCATATTGTATTTCATTGAACTGAAGATAGAAAAACATGTTGTCACTCCTACCAAAGAAGACCTTTGTCTTCTTACCCCCTTTGCTTGTTATTCAGATTAAAGATGAAAACAGGTTACTGTTATTTCATAGTTCTATTTTTCAACCATTTATTTAAAAACCTGAGACTTTCCACGCAAAGCTTCACATATCTTCACCATTGTGCTTTGTTCAGTCTATATGTGCCCCATGGAGCACAGTTGGCTAGGAATATCTTGTGCACCTAAATATGGTCACAATGTGAGTTCACATCTTTAGTCAAGAATAGTATTTCAGCCCTTCCTTTTTAATAATATAGGGTGAAGTAGACTGAATTTGGAGGTAGAGGACATGGGTTTTTTTACTTTTATTTTTTTTTATTTACTACCTTGACACATCACCTCTCTGGGTCTCAATCTCCTCTCCTGTAAAATAAGATTATTACCTTTTTTTTTTTTTGTCAAAAGATAAAGGTAATAATCTTTGAGGTCCCTTCCAGTTCAGACATTCTAGAGACTATTGCCTGGCTTGGGACAGGGCACACCATCTGGTTATTTGGGAATGGCAAAATGTATGAACAGAGATAATCTTAATTGAACCCAAAGGGTAGATGAATAAAATGAGGACCCAAATTATAGGATTTCTATCTGAAAGATACTTCAAAGACCATCTAGTCCAATCCTCTTATTTTAGAGTTGAGAAGCCTAATACTCAGAGAGACAAAATGATTTGTCCAAGATTGTATAACTGACAAATAAAAGAATCTGGTCCTCTTGGACCCAGATCCTTGGCCTCCAGATCCAGTGTTCTTTACACTGACACCATCCTGCGTTGTGAGTAGCCATTACCCACTGTACTTACTGATCTTTTCCCCATGAACCCAAATCAGTCAGTAAGTCCAGAACCACATCAATCTCTTTTTGCTTTCTTTTAAAATCCCTGTCCTCTCAGCTTCGTCCTCATTGATATTTCTCAAGCTTTTAATGTTCCAACATCTTTATGATGGATCTTCAGAAGCTCCACCATTACCAGTAAATGCATTCATCCTTTCTCTTTTTCATCCTACCTTTTAACCCTTTCAGTATGTGGCAGTTGTCTTGAAAATTGAGACTGAGTAGGATGGCTATTAAAAGAGTTGGAGATTCATAACATGACTAATATGGGAATATGTTTTGCATGATTACACATATGTAACCTATATCAAATTGCTTATCATCTCAGGAAGGGGGGAGAGAGAAGAGAATTTGGAACTCAAATTAAAAAACATTAAATGTTAAATATTTTTACATGCAGCTGGGGAAAAATAAAATATTATTTAAAAAGCATAAAAGAGATGGAGGTAAGGAACAGGACATATGTCTCTACATTCTGAACATTCACAAACTTCAAACAAAATGAAACCCACAGGGCCAGGTATTCTTTATTCTTCTATTCTAGGAATGGATGGTATTACTTCTTAGCAAAAAACTAGAGCCCGGCTTTCTTATAATAGAAGTCAACATACCTCTTCCCCAAAGGGAAGCAATCATTTTTTAACATAGAAGGTCTTTCTCTCACACTCCTATGAAGATTAGAGTAAATAAAAATCCTATTTGCATTACAACATTAATTAGATAGATTACAAGATCATTAAGGATTTGAAAGATTAGGTATAGATGTTCTGCCACTGGATAACCAATGCTATAATTTGGGGGCATTTTCACTGCTTGAGATTTACAGATTCTGATTTGTTTGAACAATTAGCTTCAACCTATGAAATTCATCTCATACATGAAGTGAATTGAGGCAGCTGCTTGGCATAGTGAATAGAGTGCTAAACCTGGACTCAGGAAGATCTGAATTCAAATCCAGCATCAGATACATGCCATCTTTGTGACCCTGGACAAGTCACTCAACCTATTTGGCTCAGTTTCCTCATCAGTAAAATGTGGAAAATAATAACACCTACCTCCCAGGATGGTTGAGAGGATCAAATGATTATGAAGCATTTAGCATATTTTTGTTTGGTCATTTTTCAGTCATGTCTCACTCTTCATGACCCCATTTGGGGTTTTATTATCAAAGATACTGGATTGGTTTGTCGTTTCCTTCTCCAGTTCCTTTGACAGATGAGGAACTGAGGCAAATTGGATTAAGTGGCTTGCCCGGAGTCACACAGTTTGTAAATGTATGAGGGTAGATTTGAACTCACAGAGACGAGTCTTCCTGATTCCAGACTTGGTGCTCTGTCCACTGTACTACCTCATTGCCTCTATAGCACATAATAAGTGCTATGTAAGTGTTAGCTACTGCTACTACTACTACTACTACTACTACTACTACTACTACTACTACTACTACTACTATTACTACTACTACTATTACTACTACTACTACTACTACTACTACTATTCACAAAAGAGATAATAATGTTCTCAAGAGATCAGAAAAAATACCCAAAGGGTAAGAATTTCTTTGGCAGAGAGGTGCTTCCAACAAGATTTCTCATGTAGCAATTTTAATTTGGGGGTAAGGAGGGCAGATATGTACATAGGTATGCATTTTCCCTTTTGACTCCATAACTAGGCTGGTGGTAATGCCCTTTTTGCAGATCCCTCGTGCCCCAAAGACCAAATAATGCTCTGCTGGAGGGAGTTACAATGTTAATAGAGAATGAGATCTTAGAGATTATCCAAGTCCAAGCCCATCTTTTTTTCAGATATTGTGTGGTTCTTCCCTTCTTCCTCTTCTCCTCTTTCACTCAACACAAAAAGTTGGAGACTTTGGGATTTTTCTTATTCTGCATTATTTTGAAGATTCCTTAGTTTCAGCCTGCAGCCAACTTTTACGCTGAGCATTCAACAACTTTTGCTTTCACCTTGTCTGCTTCCTCTGCCCATTCTCTGCCTAAGAACTCTTTCCTGTTGCACCTCCTCTCCTGTCATCTTCCTCTTCTCACTTTATCTTTTTCCTTGCTCCCTCCTCCTGTTCCCCTGAGGGAGGGTGCCTCTACTTCTGTAGATTTATGCATGCTCTTCATGAAACTGGATTATATAGTTCATCATTTATAGGATCATATATTTAGAGTTGGAAGGTACCTTATAACACATCTAATATAATTCTCTCATTAATAGATAAAGGAAACTGAGGCACAGAGTGATGTGGATAACAAGTGGCAGAATGTGGATCTGAATGAATATGCTTTGACTCTGAACCCAATATTATTTCAATAGTACCATACTGCCTCCAGTACTGGGGTGGTGAAGTTTCTGGCAGAGAAGAGAAAGTCCTCACTTTCTGAAATTCCCATCAAGTGATAAAACTGATGGGAGAGAGCTTGACAATTCCAGTAATGCCTCAGATGCAGAGTGATAAACACCCCTCCTTTGTACTCGTGATCATTAGCTCTCATCTTGGCTTATCCCTTAAGGATGTTATATTGAAAGAGGTTACTGGCAATATCCCTTTCTTCTCTCTCAGCCTACCCCTTCCTCCTTTCTCAGAACCAGACATATTGCTTTTCTTTTACCTGATGCTGACCTCAGAACTCAAGATCTAGTTCAGGAATTTAACTTATAACCTTTTCACTTCATAATGTCCCTGTCACATTTTTCATGTGTAAAATCCTTTAATGACTGTTTTTCTCAAAACTAGTGCTTGACCCATAAGCAGTGGTCTCACCCATCCTCAGAAAGGTGACCCTGATGTGCCTTACATTCATTACAAACTTAGAGGTTTGTTGGCATGTTCCTTCATCTTCCCTGCAAAACCTGAGTTCAGGTATCCTGCCATAGTTTAATGAATCTAGCAGTTGGAAGGTCAAGATTGTTTGCTCTACCTGCACTGACTCTGTGGCATTGGCTGAATAATTTAATTGCTTAGGCCTTCTGTTTTCTACTCTATGTAAGGACAGTTATCAAAGGTTGACCCATGTACATGCTACATGTATTTAACAAGTATGTTGGAAGAATAAGGAGAGTCAAACCATATTAAAGCTTGGTTCTCTTGCAAATAACTTGAGAAGTGACTTTTGACTTTCTCTTCCTAGAATCAGAAGTTTGGAATAGCTTTGCAAAGGGTCATTTAGTCCTTTCAACTTTCTTCAGACAGACTCACAGGGAAATGTTTCCAAACTGAGTAGAATTCAGTTTATTTTCTAACGACTTCCAGAGAAGGAGATTATAAACTCTCCTCTGGTAAACCATTTGATCATCAGACTGGAAATTCTTTTATCTGAACTCAATCTTTGATGTTACCATTTCAGCCCCTTTCTACTTGAATCAGAATCACAAAGCTCTTGAAGGTGATCTGTTCCAGCTCCCTGCCAGGGCAGGCATCCTCCCTACAATGACTCTAACTGATTATTATCCAGGCTTTGCTTGAACACCTCTAGGAATGGGTAACTTGCAATCTCACAAGGGAGTGCATTCTACTTTAGGACAGGTTCTAATCATGGGAAACTATCTCTATGGGCAAAATCTGTTTAACTATAATTTCCATTCATGTTTCTAGGTTTGTTCTGCTTGATGTTCAGAATAAGCCTAATACTAACATTCTTTTTTCCTTACCCCCCTCCCTAGAGATGGCCACCATTAGACACAAATAGGTACACACACCCACACCCACACACACACACAAGATTATTCTATACATACTTCTATGCTACACATACTTATTTCTCCAGATGCAGATATCATCTTTCTTCATATGTCCTTTGTTTTTAATTTGTGTATTTATAATAGTTAAGATGATTTAGTCTCTCCAAATTGACCTGCCTGCGCTTTAAAAGTCTTCCTCTTCCCCCCACCCCTTGAATAAATTCATTCCTAGTTCCTTTTTCATATGATAGAGTTCTGTCTTTCCACACCATCCTGGAGGGCCTGCTCTTGCTGTATTTTGGCTTGTCAATATGCTACTAAATCATGATACCCAGAAAAGAAGCTTGTATGAAAGATAAGAATTGAATGGTATTGAGTGATTGCCTTGATGAGAAGTAACTCTCCTGGTTTTGGACATGATTTCAAACCAGGATTGCTCTGATGAGGCCTATCAAGTGGGAAAGGTTTTATCTTCAGAAAAGCTCATTATTAAAAAATTGTCCACAAAGTGATGACTTTTTTCAGCAACAGTACCTTATGAAGGTCAACTAAAGTATAGAGGTTGTTGCTAACTGCGTGGCAAAAGATGTTTTCTCCCTGACGAAATGATAGATCTTGGAAATATTGAAGTATGTGTTACCTTTAAAACGAGTCAAGTAATATATAAGTATCTCGGTTTTAATCAATCAATCAAAAAGCATTTATTGAGTACTTAATGCCCTCCAGATAGTCTAGCACTCTGAACCCAAGATCCTTTAGGTATAGCAACCAGTGCCTGAAGCCATCATCCTGTGAAGTAATTCTGTGGAGATGTAGCCTGGCACCTGCTCCTAACAGGTCCTACAGCCACAACTACTGAGGACCCAGAAAAGAAAATTCTTGTCACTAAAGTCTTTGGCACTGTCAAATAATTCAACATCAGAAAGTGGTATGATTTTATCAGAGAAAATAGCATCAAAGAAGAAGCATTAACATCTGCTATATCTCTATTCACTAAGGAACATGGGACTTTTCCATCTGAGGAACAGCTGAAATCTTCCATATCTGTTTTCTTCCTCATTATAATGTGAATTTATTGAGTGCAGAAACTGTCTCATTTTTCTAATTAATCTCCTATGCTTAACTCAGTGCTTTAAACAATAAGTACTTAAATGGAAGTGGAGACAAGATGGTAGAGTAAAGGCAGGAATTCAGTTGAACTCTCCCAACATACCCCTCCAAACAACTTTAAAATAATGCCTCAAATATAATTTTAGAATGGCAGAGCCAATAAAAGATCAGGGTAAGACATTTTCTTCCATCACAAGACAACTTATGAGGCCAGCAGGAGAGGTCTGTGACTCTGAGGTAGAGGCTGACCTGGAGTGCAGGCAGTGGTAGCACCAGAACAGACTTTGGAGAAGGCTGCAGTAGTGGCCTCAGCAGTTTCAGGAGCTCTATGCTCAGAGATGGTAAGGAGATCAGAAAACTAGTCAGAAAAAGATTACAGCAGACCCTTTGCTTGCACTACATGCAGGACTCTGTTGCATTGCCCAAACGTAGTTCTGGATCTCAGTTCTAGGACACAGTTCCAGGAGGGAAAGGAGCACTTTTAGCATTTGTGGCTGCAGGATGAACAGAGGCCCTCATCACACAGTTCCATGGTGTGATTACTCACAAGAGTACAAGGGCACTGGTCTCAGCTTCAAGGCATAAAGGAGAGCAGGGGATCTGGTCACAGTTTCAGGGCCAAGAGTTGTGTTACTTGTTGCTGCAGGGAAGCAAGGTCCATGAAAAAGTAAAGAGCAGAGTCCAGGAGAACAGTGACCACAACTCTCTGTGGATCATACCACCATGGAAGCACCAAAATCATATAGACTCCCAGACAGCAGCACAAAAACCTGAAGTTTAAAATATATAAGACATAAGAGTGAGAAAGAGGGATGCCCTGGTAGAAGAGAAGGGAGAGGACAAATGGGGAAAAGAAAGTCACATAAAAGAGGAATGCAGGGAAGAGCTTTTACAATGGAGGGGAAAAAGAAAGAGAGAGGAGTGGTGAGAAAGGCTTGAACCTCACTCTCATAGGAATTGGTTTAAAGAGAGAATAACATACACACTCAATTGAGTATAGAAAAATAATATTTGGGAATAGTAATCTCTCTTACCCAACAGGGAAGTAGGAGCAGAAGGGGATATGAGAAGGGGGGTTGATAAAAGGAGAGGTGGTTTATAGGAGGCAGTAGTTAGAAGCAAAACAGACTTGTGAGAAGGGACAAAGGGAGGGAAAGAGGGATGGAGGGGGGAGAGAGAGAGACAGAGAGAGAGAGAGAGACTGAGAGACAGAGAGACAGAGGCACAGAGACAGAGATTGAGACAGAGAGAGCAAGAAAAAAGGGTGGAGGGAAATACACAGTAATCATAACTGTGAATGTGAATGAGATAAACTCATTCATTTAAACACATTTAAATGGAAGCAGATATCAGAATGGATTGGAAAGCAGGATCCAACAATATATTGTTCATAAGAGAAACACTTGAAACAGAAAGACATACCAAAGAGTAAAACTAAGGGGCTGGAGAAGAGGGATTAACACATAGTAAACACTTAGGAAATGATTGTTGACTGATTTCTTCCCCTCCTAAAAATCGAGTGGTTTCCTAATACCTCTAGGATCAAATATAAACTCTGTAATTCAAATTCATTCTCCTTTGACTCCTTCCTGTCTTGTTCATATTACTTCTTTTCATGAAATCTATGAGCCAAAATCAACCACTGACTTTTCCCCCACACTTGAAACACAATCTTCCAATTCCATGCATTTGTGTAACTATCCATCACATCTAGAATTTATTCTTTCTTTATTGTTTACTTCACAAAAGCCTTGTCTTTCTTCAGAGGTCAGTTCAGATTCTATTTTATCTTTGAAGACTTGTTCTTTTCCCACTTTGACTCCCTCACTCTTTAGTTTTCCTTTTATTTATTAATGAATAGCTTTTATCCTCCCAGTAGGAGGTTAAGTCCTTAAAGGTAAGTGCTGCTTTATTTTTCTGGTATCCTGTTTAACTGAGTGTCCCTAATAAATGCTTTTGGAATTGGATTGAACCTGCAATTGATTTAAAAGGAAATTTAGGATTTCCAGATTTTTAAACTTTAAGGTTTGAATTTTTTCCCAAAGGACTTTTATTGATGATAATTTTTATGTTGTGGTCCGTTAAGGATATATTTCACATGTCTACTTTTCTATATTTGTTTATGTGGTTTTAGTACATGATCAATTTTTAGAAAGATGCCATTTACTGTTGAGAACCCTTTTCTATTACCAATCAGTAACAACCAGACATTTATCATAAACAATGTTTCCAAAATTCTACTCAAGTCCTTAACATTTTCTTCTTTCTCTTTCTGTTAGACTTCTCTAGGTCTGAAAGATGCACATTAGACTTCACATCTATTATAGTTTTGCTGTCTGTTGCTGTCTATTTCTCTATATTTCAAATTTCTCTTCCTTTAAGTTCTTAGATGTTATCCTATTCAGCGTACATATATATAAAATATTGATGTTGTTTCATTGTCTCCACTATCTTTAAGCATAATGTAGTTTCCTTTTTTATCTTCTCTAACCACATCCCTTTTCACTGTTGCCTTGTTTGAGATCATGACTGATCACTGCGGTCAGAGTGGTTAGTATGCCTTGAGGTTTTCAAACCCTTTGTAGCTTATCCATCTGAGTCCTTCAGGTTTCTTGCCTTCTAGATGCAGAGCACTGGAGGCTTCAAGAGTCCCTGAAAGGTCTCAGGTCTGACAAGCTGCTAACTTGCTTACCGGTGCTCATGTTGGTTTTCTAGGTGAGACTGCTTTCTTAGCACTCACTGGCTTCTGTCTTTTCATATAGCTGGTCTTAGGCTGAAGAAAAGAGTTTGTTCTTGTTTCTCTTTAAATTTCTTGATCATTATCCAAACTGATGATCTTTTTTAGATCATAAGAAATGTCAGATCCTCATTGAAATTTTCTGCCTCCATATTAACTGGAAATCAAGTTCCTTACTTCTTAAGAACAAGGACTGATTTTTCCATCTCAAGCACCGACTAGACTTACAGTCTTGGGTTTGAATCTCACCTCTGGTGCTTGATATTTGTGTGACCTTAGGTGAGTCACTGCACTTGTGTAGGCCTCAGTTTCTTTGTAGAATAAGGAGGGCTGGAGACTAGATGGCTTTTAAGGTCCTTCTAGCTCTATACCTATGATTGTATAGTCCTATGATCATTTTCCCTTTGTCTTAGCCTTGCAGTCCTTTACTCTCTCCTTTTCCTAGACTTTGATGATATAGAGTTTATGGAGGGCATAATAATCCTAATTTAAAGAAAATATCCTTTATCAATTAGCAGTATAGTAGTGAGGGTTGGGAAATATTTGGCTTAAAGACATTTTTGAGTCACTGAAATGTGATCCAAAGAAATCAGTAACTCCCTCTGGTTCCATATTAGAAAGCTATCCCTGTCCTCACCCATATTCTATATTGACTAAAATTTCACCACTATAGATGAATTCCTTTGTTTATTCTACACTGACCAAAATTTCGCCATTATAGATGAATTCCTTTGATTTAAAATAGGTGTGCAAATCCCGTAGAGACTGGAGAGAAAAACAAAAATCAAATGAATGCCAAGTACAATTAAAAAACAACTTAATTTGGGACTCTGGAAGAAAAAATAATGGTTTGTTTTTCAGTTTAAGAACAGGGAACGCAAGACCATTTAATAATAATATAATAATAATAAATTTAAAAAATAAAATATAAATAAAAAGTAAAATCATCTAATAATGAGAAAAGTTACAGCAATAATAATGATAGGAGGCTTTTAAATGGTGATTTAATTTTTGCAAACACTTTATATATGTTATTTCATTTGATTTTCACAATCATTCTTCAGAGTAGGTACCATTATTTCCCCCATTTTGCAGATGAAGGAACTGAGGTCAAAAGCGGTTAGATGACTTACCCAGGGCTAAAGAACTGATAAACTTACAACTACAGTGTGTGAGAGTTTTTTCTGGTAGACTTAGATTTTTGTAATAACGCAAGAACTTCTTACCAAAAAAAAAAAAAAAAAAATCCCAATGGAGGATCTCAAGGCAAAATGCCTGCCACACTCAGAGAGAGAAATATGGAAGTCACTCACACATTGTAGCAGATCATGTTTGTGTATGTGTATGTGTTTGTGTATCATGTTCTGATTTGTTATACGATTTCTTTCATTTATCTTAGTCTGACTACATAGCATGACTATAGTGAAAATATACTCAATAGGAAAGTATATGTAGAATCTATACAGAATTGTATGCAGTCGTGGGGAGGGAGGGGGGTAGTGGGGAGTAGGTGGGGAGGGATAAAATAGCAATTGTATGGCAGTGATTGTTAAACATTACAAAATAAAAAAAAAAATAAAAAAGAACTGATAAACTTTTGAGGCAGAATTTGAACTCAGGTCTTCCTGACTAAATCTAGCATTCTGTCAATACTAAAAATTACACTTCAATTCTAGGTAGTGGCTAATTAAAGAAGAAAGAAAGATAGAGATAGATATAGAAGTAGAAAAAAGAGAAGGTAAATGAAGAAAAGAGTTTAAAAGAGCCTGGAAAAAGGGAAGCACCAAAATTTCCCACCCACAGTCTTTCCAATTCCATTATATTTAGGTTTCTGCTTTGGTCTCAATTCCTCCGCTAACCAAAGGGTACTTAGAATCACATCTATCTTGGCCTCAGCTGCCTAATAACAGGAGCCTTCTCTACTTTCCTGCTCAGGGTCTGATACCACCCCTCTCTTAGGTTGCCATGCCATTTTTCCCGACCAACATGGACAAGGAAAAATTGATCCTTTTACCTTCACTGTCAGTCAACAATCCCTGAAATCTCAGCCCCATTTCCCTACAATCTTTTACTCCTCAGGTGACTTACTATTAAAACTGAAGCCCTAATCCTTCCCTTCCACTCCCCAGTTGCCAAAATTTTCTGTCTCTTTTCTGATTATCTTTTTAATCAGCATAAAGTGGGACAGCCTGGACCTTGTTACTGTTACCATGGCACTAGTCCCATTTCCCCCCTAAAACTACCACGACAACCTTCTCTGAGAGTGCCATGTTAGAATCAAATGATAAAGTTTGTTGTCTTCTGCAGACACTTTAGCTTAAAAAAAATGCTGTAATTCACATGAAATCAAATTTAGAGTTGGATTTATGGATTAAATAAATCTTGTTGTTATTGTTTAATCATTTCAGTCATGCCTGACTCTTTGTGACCTCACTTGGAGTTCTCTTGGAAAAGATGCTAGAGTGGTGTGGTATTCCCTTTTCCCACTTATTTTATAGAAAAAGAAATAAGGCAAACAGGATCAAGTGACTAGCCAGGGTCACACAGGTAGTAAGTATCTGAGGCCAGATTTAAACTCAGGAGGATGAATCTTCCTGACTCCATGGCCAGCACTCTATCCGCTGCATCACTCAGGAGATACAGCTAGAAGCATGCTCTTCTAAAATACAAATATTTTATCCCAAAGAAGACATGAAAAAATGTATCTCTCTCCCTTCTTTGCAGAGATGGGAAGTTATGGGTGTGGAATATTGCATATACAATTAAAATTGACTGATTGTTGGTTAACTTTGACTTTGGATTTTTCTCATTTTTTATTACAGTAGCTGGTTTTCTTAGTAGGAAAAGAGGAGGATATATTTGAAAATGATGAAGATGTGAAAACAAAAGATAAATTTTTTTAAAAAAGTAAAATAAGATATTGCTGAAAGAGTACCTGAGTTTTTATTTGTCATATATATCACATATATGTCATATATATCATATATCATGTATATGCCATATATATTATATATCATATATTTTTCATATGTACATATATACATATCATGCACTCATTTATGAGATAAGCCCAGCCATAATCAGGGGGCAGAGTGGGGAGGTAGAGTATTGGAGCCTAGACCCTGCTTGGGTAGGATACTCTAGATGGGATACATATGGTACATGAAGCTACTGGACTCCTAGGGGACTGGTGTCTGTAGTGGGACAAAAGAGTATAGAAATAATAGAAATGGCCGAGGTAGTGGGACAAACTTCACTTCGAAAATTTTGTCTAGGTCTAGGGCTTACTGTGATTATTGGATTCTTTGCTATGTGGTGAAGACACATGAGAGGTCAAAGATCAAAAGGAATTCTGAAATTAGTCAGGAAATCTTGAGTTCAGATACTGATCTCAACATTTAGTAGCTCTATGACCTCAGGCAAGTCACTTAACTTCACTAAACCTCAGTTTCCTAACCTGTAAAATGGAGATAATAGCATCCCTACTACCAACATCACAGATGTGCGTGTGTGCGTGTGTGTTTGTGTGCATGTAGAAGCTGTGTAAATCTTAGTGCTTTATAATTGTGAGCTACTATTATCTAAAACAAGAGATTTCAGCAAGATCTTTGGGTTTTGTCCTCATGAATACAGTCCAAGTAACATGGGAGTCAGAATAAAATCAGAATTCCGCTGAAGGAATGCAGTTTACACTCCATTTGCAGTGAGAAAATCCTCCTTTCTGTCAAATTTGGCAGAGAACCCTCTGCTGCCCCCTCCCCTCTTTCTGTGGCAAGGCAATGCTATATCTCCAATGAGTGTTACTATAGTTACCATGTTACTTCCCCCTGAGATCCTGTTGAGGGGCAAGCTGAAGTTGATTCCACTGTGTATTAGTCCAGGAAGTCTCGATTTCTTTGACATACAGTTGGGGACACAGGTATGTTTCCACAAATTGGTTTCCTCTCTTTTGGTACTTGAAGTATGGCTTACAGTCAGCAAAGAGATACAAAAGGAGTATTTCAGCATGCCTACAGGGAATATGGCTGAAGTGTGTGACTGTGTGTGTGTGTGTGGGTGTGTGCATGTGTGTGTGTGTGTGTGTGTGTGTGTGTGTGTGTGTGTGTGTGTGTGTGTAGGAGCTCCACTGGGTGGAGAGGAGGTGATTGTGGTTCCTTTCTATGACCATGAAGTGGAGATGAGGAAGAGCTCATGCATGGAGGCAAAGAGAGGGGCAGAAATGAGATCCATTGCCAGCATGAGTCAAATGACTGTGGAACTAGGCAGCAGAAGTTGTCAAGGCCATGGCAAAGGTAGAGTTCAAGATGAATAGGTGAAAGAAGGATAAATAGCCTATCCTGGGAGTCAGAAGGCATGCCGTACAAGCCAACAAGTTGTCCTGATTGGTAGGTAGGTAGGTAGCTTAATGCAGATGTGTCTACTCCAGGGTTGGGGAACCTGTAGTCTTGAAGCCACATGGGGCCTTGAAGACCCCTTAAGTGCAGATCAAAAGGCCACACTTACGAATCTACAAAGCCAAATGTGGTCTCAAGGCTGCATGTGCCCCACCCCTGCTCTGCTCCAAGGTCCTGATTTGGGCTTCCCAGTGCAGCCAAACTAGATTAAAAAGTAGTTGGGAAATATTTAACAAATTTAACAAAATAATTTAAAGACACCAGAACACAGATAATGTTAATATGTGGTTTTCCAAGACAATGTGTGCTCTGCATGTATCCTTATGCAAGGTTTGTGGCCCCTGTTTCTATATGAGTTTGACACCACTGGTAGTCCTTAGGACAAGGAGTCTGGAAGACCTGGTCCAGATTTTGTCTCAGACATTTATTAGTTGTACAATCAATCACTGGTAAGTCCTTTAACCTCTCAACCTTCAGTTTCCTCATTCATCAAGTGAAAAACATAAGAGGACCTACCTCACAGTTATCTTATGAGGATCAAAAGAGAAAACATGCAAAGTACCATATGAATCCTAATTATTACTACTACCAGTATTATCATTGGACCTCGTGGCCACTTCACGGACAATGGGCTAACTGGCTATATCCTAGCACAAGTGAGCTGGATGGAGACTCAGCAAGAATCATCCTCAAACCCCTTTCTTGAGTTCTCTACCTCCCCAGTTATGCTCTGGGCACCAGAGGGGGTCTCAGGAGTAGATTGGGAGAGGGAGCTCAGAACCTGTGTGCTACTTATTTGTCAAAGGTGACAAAAGATGAGAAACCTGCTCTGGGCCCTAGGTTTGAGATCAGTGCGCTCAGTCAGTCAATGAGCACTCGTTAAAAATCTTCACTGTTGGGCTATGAAGGCAAAATGGGGAAGGAGGAGCCTGCCTTCATCAGCCACTTTCCTTTCCTACACCAAGCCCTTGATCTGCCCCACACTTCAGGGCCCTACATTGTTCAAGTTGCTTCTTTCTTAACTCTAGACAATGTCCCTGTCAGATCATGATTGGAGCAACTCTGGGAGGCCCAGAGGAGTATAATTCCTATTCTCCTGCTATTCATATCAGAAAGTAAAAATTGATAGCTTCTTAAATTTAGAGCAGGAAGGAATTTCAGGGATTATTTATCCCAACCCCCACATTTTACAGATGGATAAACTAAGGTCAAGAAAGGTTACATGACTTGGTGGCATAGCAACAGAGCCAGGATGTGAAGCAGGGTCCTCTGACTGGAAATCCATCATCTATTCCATTCCTTACTTCCTGCTTTAACTTTTACAGTTGCAAAAATGGCTGTGAAGAGGAGTGTTACTTACATGGGCATGTTTCCCATGGGTGCCAAAAAGGTTGAATAGAGGTACCAAGAAGGCAGCTATGATAATTTATTTAGAGCTAAAAGGAATATTAGAAGACTTACAGTCCAACCTTCTCAATTTAGATAAAAGTAAAAGGTGAGAGAAATTAAGTGACTTGCTTAAGTTCACATAGCTGTAGGATTTGAATCCGGGTCCTCTAACTCCATTGGAAAGACTTTAAGAGATAGTGGAGGTTAGAAGGGCCTGGTACGCTATGGTCCCATACTGTTTTCCACTATCTCATATGTAACAGGAATTATTTTCAGGGACCAGTCATGATTTGGGATGTACACTATTAAATTTAATACTTGCTGTAGAAAGAATATTTGGTGAAACAGTAGAGGAACATGGAGAAAGAATAGTAGAGTCTAGGAGATTAAGCATACAGATGAAGGCATTGGATCTCCTTCCTTTGAATTGACTTCCTCCATCAGCCATGGTTGGACGCAATGGACCTTGACCCAGACATAGTGATGTTTGTGTGTGTGTGTGTGTGTGTGTGTGTGTGTGTGTGTGTGTGTGTGTGTGTGTGTGTCCATGGAGTTGATGCAGAATTGTATCAGCTGAATTTGCTGTTCTTAGATCGGGGCATCTATAACAAATCAGTACTGGACTTTCCTTTCATCTTTCATATCTATCCTTGTATTTTCTTCCTCTCGCTAGGTCCTCCTAAACCTATTCTTTGTTTTCACCAAGACTCCTAGTCATTCATCTATCCCTCCCTACTTTTCTAGTCCATCTCCCCTGCTCTGACTTCACTTTCTTCCCTCTGATATCCTGACCCTAGAGTTACTCAGTTCAAATAGAAACCATTTTCTGCTCTTGGATTCCTTGTTCCTTGTCCTCTTGTCCTGTAGCTGCTCATGCCTTGCCAAATCCCAATTCTGGGTTATTCCCACCATCCTACCTTCCCTACTCCATAGTGTTAGAGAAAGTCCTGGGCCTGAGTCCACTACAAATTTATGCAGGACCTTTCCAGATGCATCAGAATTCTTTTATTCTCCCTTACTAGACTACCTCACTCTCCACTGTAGCAGTTCAAGCCTTCTCTTCTGTCTTCAAGGCTTGTATCTCACCTCCTTGTTCAGTCCTGTTCTCAGCAGAGTGCTTTGTCTCTTCTTTACTCCCATCCCTAATGAGTTCCTTCTTCCCCCCTACTCTACACTTCAAACCCTTTATATCAACCTTCCTCCATTTTGCTATAATTTTCTATCTCTGATTAAGAGGTGACCTGTTTCACCAAGGTCAAAGTACTACTTTTATGTCATCTGCCCCCATCTTTTCTGAGCTTGACCCTTTAATTAACCATTCTACATATATGTATAAATACATACATAGATATGTATGTAAATACACACACATTCTATACTAAGCTTACCTTGTCTACTGACTCTTTTCTTTCTGCCTTCTGATATGTCTAGGTCTCTTATGTCCTTGAAAAATTAATACATCTTCACATTGCACTACCATTGCCTCAAGGAATTATTTCATAGCCAAAATGTCTCCTTGTTGTATCAGTAGCTCAGAAGAAACATGAGACACACAAATTTAGAGACATCTTCTTTATTCCAGATGTCCGTATGGCCTAATGGTGCCCAACCTGTGATAGAGCCTTCTGCGCTTGTGTGGATCTGATCAGCCACGATTGGACGCAATGGACCTTGACCCAGACATAGTGATGTCATTTTTGTCCTCTTGAAGGACATGAAGGGCATGAAGGACAACAATCACCAAATGGTTGACTCCATATTCTCATTTCTTTTTCACCTCTCCATCTAGCTTAGGGTCTAGCATATAGTAAGTTCTTAATGAGTGTTTGCTGATTGATTTGTTGATTGATGCTACCACACTTGACTAAAACTACTCTCTCCAAGATTACCAGTGATCACTTAATTGCTAAATATGATGGTTTTTCTGACTAGCTGGTAAATATGTAACCCTTTTGAGTAGTTTTTGAATTTCATAAGAATATGACTACAGAGGTGACCCAAAGGCCTAAAGACAGAATGATAGGGAGACGCTGTTACCCTGTAGTTTTCTTTTCTGATTGTTGAATCCTTGGCCTGGATGAGTATTTATGAAGTTCCTTGGCTATGTTCAATTCATTCTTTGGACTTTACCTCTACCCAAGGGTGTGGGTATCCGCTCCTCCTTTCCCTTATTTCTAGCTCTTCTCTATTTGTCACATTCCCCCATTGGGATATACACTCCTTGCAGATAGAGACTGTTTATTTTGCTTGTATTTGTTTAGATGGTGCCTGGGACAAGGAAGCAATTAATAAATGCTCTATTTTATTTGTCTATCTACTGAATAGATAGGTGGAGTGGAGGAGGGGCTTTCTCAGACTCCTTAAATCATATGATACATGTTTTATGCATGCATATATGCAGGGCAGCTAGGTGGCTCAGTGGATAGAGCACTGGGCCTGACATCAGGAAGTCTCATCTTCCTGAGTTCAAATCTGGCCTCAGACACTTACCAGCTCTGTGACTCTGGGCAAGTCACTTAATCCAGTTTGTTTCAGGTTCCTCATCTGAAAAATGGAGATAATAATAGTATCTACCTCCCAGAATTGTTTTGAAAACCAAATGAGATAATACTTGCTTAAATATTATTAACTAACATTTGTATAGCACCTACCATGCGTTAGGTGCTGTGTGAAGCACTTTACAAATATTATCTTTGCTAGGATGCCCTCCTGTTCCCCCGGACTCCTCCTTCTTGAAGATTATTGGCCTTGACTCCAGGAAAATACCACCAGAGAAGTTATTTGGATTGTAGGCTTCTCTCCATGAAATCACATATCTTTGGGATTTCTTCCCAGGTACCAGATTTTATTGAAAACCATTTAAATATATAAAAGATAGATGCAATAAAAAGTATTTTTCAATGGTCATTTTTTAAATTTCAAAAGAGTGAAATGAAACGAATGTACATATTACACATTGCATATCGTATATGTATGTATAACATTTGTTTTTGTTCAGTTATCTTTCAGTTATGTCCAGCTCTTTGGGACCCTGTACTTTACTGATACAGATCCAGTGGTCTAGATTCATGACAGGGTAGCAAACCTGCCAAGCAGAGGTTGTTGCTGCTATTTAGTTGTTTCCATCATTTCTGACTCTTTGTGACCTCATTTGGGGTTTTCTTAGCAAAGGTCCTAGAGCGGCTTGCCATTTCCTTCTCCAGCTTATTTTACAGGTGGGGAAACTGAGGCAGAGAGTGTTAAGTGACTTGCCCAGGTCACACAGCTAGTAAATATCTGAGGTCAGATTTGAACTCTGGAAGATAGAAGTCTGGTGCTCCATTCACTGTGCCACCTAACTGCAGATGTCACAAAGATAGAAGGCCCATCCCCAATGGCCTAGAATCATGACAGGTTAGCAAGCCTGCCAAGCAGAAATAATCTGAACTTATTTTCCATGGCTAACATAGCCTCTTTTAGATTGTTGTCCTCCCCAAATCTTCTTTATTCGTCTCAAACCAATGTTGTTATTGGTATTTTCACCACTGTTTTTTTTTCAGGAAGAATTAAGCTCTCCTTAACAGATAGATGATCCTTAAGTATCACCCTTTCTTTCTGCTATTTCCTCATAGCTCACTTCCTGGTTGAAATAAGCCCACTGATAGTGAGTAACTGCAGTGAGTAACTCCATTCATCCTTTGAAAATCATAAAGAATCCAAGGTACATGAATCTAACCTTTAATATCCACCATTTGGCCACTGGATTTTAAGTCTAAATTGCTGTGTCAGTCTGGTGTAGTTCATTAGCTTCTAGGATAAAATCTGTCTTTTCCTTTGTCTATTGATGCACTGTGTACTTGCTGCTTTTAAAAAAAATTAGGCATAATAAATTTAAAAAATGATGACAGTTGCACCAGTTTTCTAAAATGCATCTTCAGTATCTCTTACCTGGAAAAGTGGTAAATACTTCTTAGAAAATTCCAAGCACTTAGTTTGACAATTCTAGCAAACATTAAAAAAGAGAGTGAATCAAAGGAGATTATATTATCTGGTAGAGTGTGTCCCTAAGCTAGAGTCTGAAAATAGGACAATACGATATTTGATCTGGGAGAGAGGTCCAGTCATTTGGACTATTTCTTTACAAGTCATATTAAACTCTAGATGAATGTTTCTCGTATTTTTGTCACTCTACACTACAGCATGGATTCTTCACGTTTTTTTCTTATGATATGGACCACTTTAGCAGTCTAGTGAAGCCCATGGAGCCCTTCTCAAAATAATATTTATAGCAGCTCTTTTTATGGTAGTCAAGAATTAGAAATTGAAAGGGTGACCATCAGTTGGGGAAAGGTTAAACAAGCTGTGGTTATGATTGTGATGGAATATTATTGTGCTATAAGAAATGATAAGCAGAATGTTTTCAGAAAAGACTGCAAAGTCTAACATGAATTGATACAAAATGAAATAAGAAGAACCAGGAGAATGTTGTATACTATACAAATGATTTAGCTATTTTCAGCAATACAATAATCCAAGACAGTCCCAAAGTACTTATGATGAAGCATACTATCTGCCTCTAGAAGAAGAATTGGTATTGTTTGAATACAGACTGAAGCATGCTATTTTTCACTTTCTTTCTTTCATTCTTTTCCTCGTATTAGAATTATTAAATTCCTATTTATTAATTAGAAGTTCCTTCTTGTACAAAATGATTAATATGGAAATGTTTTACATGATGGTACATGTGGAGGGAAAAGGAGGGAAGGATAGAATTTGGAACTCAAAAGTTTAAAAAAATGTTAAAAATTGTTTTAACATGTAATTGGGGGAAAATAAAATATTGAAAATAATGTTTTTAAGTGTACAAGTAAAATGTATAGGATTACAAAGGAAATCAGTTATATAAAACTCAGTTTCAAAATCTTTTTTAAAAGAAATATTTGCTAAACTTAAGTTAAGAAGCCCTGCTTAGAACTACATTTTCAATTAGCATTAAGCAAGAGACATCTGACCCTCACACGCCCAGGAGACTTTAGCACAATGAAACATTCTAATACAAAAATGAGAGGCTCAAAAGGATCCCACGTTGCAAGTGAAAAATCCATATATTACATGAGTATCATTGCATTAGGGTTCTAAGATCTTGTGAAAAAGTAAGTCTCAGGAAATGCAATGGTTAACCTAAAAGTCACAATCAGTGGGGAGAAAAAAAATCAGGTATATCTCTTTTTCAAGGTCTTTAGGTTTCCTGATGGTGGCCTCTAGACCTAGTTTGTTCCAGTGTGATCAAAGGAAGTGATATTCCCCTTACTCTTCCTGATCTTGACCTTGGCTTAGAAATTGACTCTGTTCTCCTTGGCTCTTTTTTTTAAATTTATGGAATAAAATAAGCATTTCCATCATATAATACAATAAAAAAGATAACTACAAATCTACTAAGCACAACTTGTTATTCCTTTCAAATATACAACAAAATTATCATGTAAATTTCCTTTTTTTCTTTTCCTATGCCCCCACCCTAGAGATAGTTACCATTGGACCCAAATAGGTATATGTTCTCCTTGGTTCTTGACTTTGCCTTGACAGCCAGATTTCCGTCTTCTGAGTTGATTCCCTTAAATCTCTGTTGCACCTGCTTTTCCCTTAGGTCATGAGTAGCAGCAGAAGGATGGATGAAGCGCATAGAGACAGCACACAACACGAGGCTCAGTGCAGCAGTGAGCCAAGAGGCCAACTAGACAAACAGATAAAAAATGATATATGGATAAGAGCAAGATGTGAACCTCAAACACCCCACAAAATCATAGACTATGAGATATGAGATATTCAAGGCAAACCAACAAGTCTTAGTGTAGTTTTAAGCTTAAAATCACACTGAGATTTTTGAGATACCATTAGGTAAATTAGAAAATCAATGCTCTCATCAATGCAGGTCATCACGGGATCAGATAAGGATGCCAGTTTTCTGTCCCACTCTCAGCTGCTTTTACTTCTCTCATCTTGGTTAAATCCAGTCTTAAGCAAACTGGCCTAGACATTGGCAGGTGGTGACAATTGAAAACAGCTGACTTACCAAGCAGTGTGTGTGGAGTTAGTGAACAGATGTAGTCCTTGGCAGACATTTCCCTGACAAGATCCTGAATGCCAATTTTCTGACCCTCACCTGGCAATTGACCCTGGCCCCTCATTGCGATTCATTCCCTGATGAGTTGGCTTGGCATTCTGGACCCTAGATCTAATCCTGACCATGATAGATTCTGTGTCAGCATCTCAACAGCAGAGACTTGAACCTGTTCTCTTGATGGAGTTATAAAGTAATGGATAGAGAGTTGGAAACATCCAAATTTCATGTTTAGTCAATTTCTTTCAAGTCTAAATGGCTTCATATTTTCCTCCAAAACTCTGCCTTTGTGACCACTCACACATTTTCAGAAAGTTATTTAGAGCATCTCTGTAGGATTCTAATTATAGGTTTGTGGGATCACATTTGGATGGAAAACCAAAAAGTTCATTTAAAAAGCCAAATGTTTTATTTACTTGATGTCAAACATTCCAATTTTGGGGAAAAAAATCAGAAATTTTTCCAAGTGTTCAATATATCCAAATGTTTGGAATCAACCAAAAAATTGACTTTCTGAGTGAAATATTTTGACTTTCATTCCAAGTTTTGGCAGCAGGTCACTCCAACCCCATTCTTCAGGAGCAATAGCTATGCTAAAATGTCAATGAATTGTTGCCTTCAGAACTAGAAGAGACCTCAGAGATCATCTAGCCTAAATGCCTCATTTCATAGATTTGGAAACTGAGGCCCAGGGGAATGAAGGGACTTGCCCAAAGTCACAAAGCAAGTAAGTAGATTTCCTCTTTGCTTATTTGCCTAATGTTTCCCATTGGGGCAGCTAGGTGATGCAGTGGATAGAGCACCAGTGCAGGAGTCAGGAGGACCTGAGTTCAAATCTCATCTCAGATACCTGACACTCACTAGCTGTGTGACCTTGGGCAAGTCACTTAACCCCAATTGCCTCATCCTGGGCCATCTCCAGTCATCCTGATGAATATCTGGTCACTGGATTCGGATGGCTCTGGAGGAGAAGTGAGGCTGGTGACCTGCACAGCTGTCCTCCTTCACTCAAAAGAAAGTCAAGTGCAAGTCATGTCGTCATTTCTTTGATGGCATGGTCTTCTTCAGCAATGAATGACAAGCACATCTTTAATGTTTCCCATCTGACTATGCATATAATATAGCAGCAGCATGGGGTGAAGGATAGAATGCTAGGTTTCAAGTCAGCAAGCTCAGAGACCAAACCTCACCTCTAGTTATATAACCTTGGGCAAGCCACTTCACCTTTATGTGACTCAAGCAACTCCTCATCCACCATGTCAAGGTAGGTTGGAATCCAAACCTGGAATTCCCCATGCTGGCTGGCAAAATCAGATTTTAGTTAACATCTTAGTTTAGAAGTCTTGATTTCCTAATCTGTAAAATGGGATTAGAAATAATCTGAAATACCTACTTTGCATGGTAGTTGGGAGATTGAAAGAAGTTAATAAGTGTGAAGTGCTTTGAAAACCTTTAAATACTAAAGAAATGTCAGTTATTATTATGATTTGGGTCAGACCTGTGATTACATTGTCACAGGGGACTCCTAGATAGGAAACCCCCTCAACCAATGAAGATTAGCGCAATTCTTCATTTTAAAATCTTAGATAGTTGTCTAGGGTACAGGGAATAAATGACTCGTGTACAGTCTTGTGGCCATTATGTTTCAGGTCTTCCTAATTCAGAGCCCATCATTGCTATTATTATTATTTTTCCTTCTTCTTTTCCTTCTCTTTCTCCAAGTCCTCCTCCTCTTCTTCTCCTCCTCTTCTTTCTCCTTCTTTTCTTTCTCCTCCTTCTTCTTTTTCCTTCTCCTTCTTCCTCTTCTTCTCCTTCCTCTTCTTCTCCTTCCTTTTCTTCTTCTTCTTCTTCCTCTTCTTTTTCTTCTTCTCTTCCTCCTCCCCTTCCTTCTCCTTCTTCTCCTTCTCCTCCTTCTCCTTCTTTTCCTTCTCCTTCTTCCTCTTCTTCTCCTTCCTCTTCTTCTTCTTCTTCTCTCATCAAATTTAGATAGAAATAGTGCTTGGGCAAGTTGCTATCCTGCTATTATTCTTTCATATTTAATGTTCTGGAGATTAATGATCAAGTAGACAAAATAATTTTTTTTATCAATAAACTCTTAAGTATCTACTATATGCAAGGCACAAGGCCTATAGTTAAATAAATGGATATTAAATAGATATAAGCTGATCTTTTGAATGCTCACTGAAAGCATCTTTGGGACAAATCTAGTAGCAAACAGCCCTTTGGACTGATGACAGGGAGAATGATAGTGATGACAATCCACGTGTAGAACTCCATTTGTGAATCTGAACAGCCTCATGACAGTAGCTCCTCCTATGCTTCTAAATATTTTTGTCTGGATTCCCTAAAGTCATTCTGTTAGATTCTACTCTTGAGATATGATCTGGTTAAATTAAACCATAATCATCTTAATTTATAGGCATTTCTAATTCCTTGTGACATTTGCATGACTTCATTAAGGAAAGTACAAAATTGACATCAAGGATTTTCCATCACAATCCCATATGTTGAATGTGTATGTACATAATAGACTAGAAAAACCATGTAGATTGCCTGATGCCAAGTACAAGCCACAGTTGCAGTGACATGACAAGTTTGACCCAGATGGAAAGTGTGTAGAACTAGGAGAAATAAGGAGAGCAAGTGAACCCTCTGGCTTCTCAGGGCTCCTGGGGAGCCTAAGTTCCTGGAAGATCAGTTCACCTTGAAGTGATCTTTGTACCAAGCTTTCAATTTCTGTGTTCTAACATAGTGCTATCACGTCACTCAGCTCGATGACTGCATACTGGTGTGCCTCGGGTCATAAAGGTTGTTTGGGGGAAGCTTTAATGTTCATCCCATGGGGTTCACTGGCGATCGAAGGTTCTCATTGGATTAGCATAACAGCCTCCCAGATGAAAAGAAGCAAGTGGCAGCTTCTGAGGCAGAGAGAGCAGGTACCAGGTAACAAACTGGTAAGAATTCAGCTAATAGCTGCCATTTTGATAGAAACAGCTCATCAGATCAATGAAATGGCTAAGTGCTTTATTATAACCGTTACATTTGTCTCAGAATGATTGAGGCAATTTTCCCTGCTCAGTCACAGCTGAACAGTCAGTGTGGGTGACATTGACTGAATTTGCTTTGTTTGAACTTGGTATAGCTTGTTGTTTGCTAAGTCGTTCACAGTGATGGGAAAACCTGAGGGGCAATGACATACACACACAGAAACATAGATGTACATATATATACATGTGTGTATATACATATATGTATGTATATATAACATACACATATACATACACTTTCTCTCTGTCTCTCTGTCTCTCTGTCTCTGTCTCTGTCTCTGTCTCTGTCTCTCTCTCTCTCTCCTTGTCTCTCTGAAGGTCAATGGCTCATCAGGCCCTTGGTCCATTTATTCCCACCCCACCCCCATCTCCTGGGATTTTCCCACAAGGCAATTGGTGGGGTTCAGAATTATGTCAATGAGATATTTACATCTGCCACATCTGTGTTATCCCAGTCTTTAAAGGTAAGACCTCCTCTATGACAATCAGTTAGGATTCCACATGGCTCAGGCTTGCTGTCCAGACTGAGGATGGAGACTAGACGTGTTAACCTTTTTAGGGTGCTTTATTTCTTAATCTCCCCCACACTCTCTAAACTGACATTCACCTCAAAGTTCTCAAGTTGTTCAGGGATCTGCAACTGAACAACACCCCCATTCACAACACAGGCTGACTCATACCCACTGCAAATACTCTGACTCACAGACCTCCTACTTGTATACACGCACACTGACTAGTTGCTCTCTTTATTTTCATACAGTCAAGGTCCACTCACAAAGTCTGTCACAAACACCCGGAAACCAGCTTCCTGTTCTGATGCTCTCTTGTAGCCTGAAACTAATAACCAAATTGCGCAAATGGCTTTAAAATAGGCATCTTGAGGGTCTAAAATGGAGAAGAAACTTTCAGAAGGCCCTAGAAGATAAATGATATTCTTTCCTAGCCTTGGGGTTGGAAAGAACCTTTGAGGCTGTCTAGCCCAACCCCCTTTGCATCTTTAAATTGGATGAGAGGGTTTCATATGGATGGTTTCTAATGTCTCTCCCAGATTTCAGCCTGTGTGATTCTAAGAGTCTGCACTGCTTACCATACCAGGGAGACCTCCAAGAGCTCTGGGGAGTGATACTTGTCCTATACTGATACTCAGGTACTTTGACAAACTTGGTAGAAGGAAGAAATTTATTAAGCATCTACTGTGTACTAGGCACTGTGCTAAGGGGTTTACAAATATTTCATTGATCCTCATGGCAATTTTGGGAGATATCCTCATTTTTCAGTCCAGGAAACTGAGTAAGACTGAGGTGAAATGACTTGCCCAGGGTCACATAGCTAGTAATTATCTGAGGCTAGATTTGAACTTTAGACTTCCTGATGGACCTTAGACAATTACTAGTCTATCCACTGTGCCACCTACCTGTCTACTGGGAGATTAGGTGCTCTTTAGGGACTGATATGAAAATAAACCATGAAAGGCAGTATGGTACAATGGAAAGAACTCTAGATTTGGAGTCAGAGAATTGCTTTAAGTCCTGGCTTTGCTCCTTATGATCTATGTGCCCTCAGTCAAGTCACTTATCTCCCTGGGTCTCAGATTCTGTGTCTGCTAAATGAGCATGGGTTTGGGGAGAGAGGTTGGGAGAGGGTGGGGTAGGTAAATGAACCAGAACAACACCAAGGTCCTTTCCAGCTCCAAATCTATAATGTTGCTACTTTATTGATTTTGTTTCAATTCCCATCACAGTTATCAAGTCAGGCCATGAAGTAATACTAGGTTTTGGCCAAGACAGCTCCTTGCATAGTCTGCTAAGGTGTAGAGGGACTATTATCTGCATCCATAATAGGGGTACCCATAGAGATGAAGTCCTGTATTTCAGAGGAATTGAATCACCATTACAACATCTATCAAACATTATTATTAAGAGACTATTAGCACATAGTGTGTTGGCAGGTTGTTATCCTTTATTCTCAAAATACTACAAAGGAAAATGTGGAGACATGGTTCCTTCCTTCTAAAAGGTTATGTTCCAGTTGTGGCAAGTTCTACTTTTCTCTCAGACTGCAACTGTCCTTGTGAATATGGGTGATAGCTTACAAGTTGTGAACATGAATGAGAGCCCAGATCTGCAATTCCCATCTACACATGAAACAGTATCTGGGGCCAATTTTCATCATCTGCCTCTGCCCCACATGAGTCTCTCCTAGAATTGCTACTTCTCAGCCTCACACTTATATAAGTGCACCCTCCCCAACTCTCCCACCAGAGAAGTCATTTATGGCTCCCTGAAAGTAGCAGAACATGCACATAATATGAGGAAGGTTGGGAGCATTCACCAAATGGATTGGGGTCAGCATTCACTGAAAGTTTGGTTCCCTGAAGAGCTAGTTCATAATATTCAAGGTTATTACTCTGAGAAAATAGTATTGTTGAAAAAAATGGCTCATCAAGGTAGCCAGCAAGCTAACCAGGATATGAACTCTCATTGGCACTTTATAGTTATGGTTCCACTGGTTGATTACTGGGTGTACAGGGTTGTGGCTTTGCTGAATTGGTTATAGCTATTGAGTGGCATGTTTGTTGACTGGCTGGAAAGACTTGGGGTTTTCAGACGCTGGGCAGTAGCTGTTTCTGGACTGCAGACAAGGTCTAGGTACTGTCACTAATGTTCAGTTTGCCTGAACATACAGCCTGGATAATTACTTGCCCCCTCATTTTGTCCTGATGAAAAGATTATTCAATCCTCTGTGAAGCAGGCTATTAAATGATTCAAAACACCCCCCACCCACCCACCCTCATAGATTTTAGTTGAATTATCAGGGTAAATTCCTGGAAGTTACGTAAAGATTTAAGGCAAAAGTGGGATAGGATTTTGGGAGGGGGCAGGGAGGAGGCACAAGAGCAGGTGGGAGTGAGGGAAGGAAAGAAGAGATGAGAGAAAGAGAGAAAGAGAGAGAGAGAGAGAGAGAGAGCACTGCAGTAAAGGAAGTCTGACCTTTGAGAGAAAAAAATGAGCATGGTTAGGCACCTAGATATTCAGAGATAAAATTCTGGGGACTGGGATATAAATACTCCAGGGAGCATTTTGGGTGAGTTGGAGGATTGCTGGAGGGAGATTATGTGAAATTTTTTGCAAAAACATGCTATGGAACCTGGAATTGAAATATCTCCTCTCCCACCTTCCTGCCCTCCATATTTCTGAGACTTGGGGGATAAGGAGATTTTGGCTCAGGACAAACTGATTTTGCCCCTCCCCAGCCATTCAGAAGTTCCCTGTGAACTGACTGATAACTGACAATTGACCATAGGTTTCTTTTAGATGGTGGGTGGCTTTGTGAAAATATTTTCTTATTGATCTGGCCAGATGTGTTGCAGAGTAACCTCATGTGACTTTTCTGTTCAGATTTTCCTCAGTAAGTGTCTTCTCATCAGAACCCAAGAAAATATCCATTACTTGCACTTGCACAAAGAAACTGTCTACAATGACCTTCCACAGAGCTCAGAGGCCTGAGGCCAACCCAATTATATCATGGATGAGATGGAGTACCTTGTGTTGGGCTGTAAGATAGTTTAGGAGGTGGAATGATCAATCCTTATGATAAATCCTTATTGTCAGACAGACGGAAAGAAGCCCTCTCACCCCACCCCCATTTTCTTTTTCATTAGCCTCCTGACACCATCCTCTGAATAACTTCTAAAGTGAGCAGCCCATCAATATTGCACGAGTTTCCAATACTAAGAGCTGATAAAGTTTATTGTACTTATAAAATAAATAGAAGGAAATGCTTTCAGTTTCCTATTTATAGGTCTCTGGGGGGATCCCAGGTATAATTTATTACTTCAATTTTAAAAATGTGATCTCTTCACACATGCTCACTCCCTCACACATTTGTTCATTACATCCATCTTACACATATACACATACACACATCTGTTCAGACCCACATACACATTCACATGTGTAAACGATTAAACAGGTGCACATTCACACTAATGCACTGACATATTTGCATTTATGCACATTCATTGTTTTGCCTTCTGTTATATGCTAATTTTATTGATCTTATTCATGCACCATTCCCCACCCCCAACATTCAAAATCGAATAATATTAGATTTTTTTTTCCCCTTCTTGTGCCCACCTCTTTTCTTTGGTTAACAGATGGGCAGTCATGGCTTTTTCCTCCTCTCTTCTTCTTTGGATTTCCAGTTTTACACTTTTATTATGGGACAAACCACCTACTTAGATATGCCCCCACAAATTAATAAGTTGGAGATGTTGTCAAAAGAATGCAAATGAAGATGGTGCTATCAATGTAGAAAGAGAAAATGGCATACACCACTTCCTCTGTATGGAGGCCAAGAGGTAGCCACTATTTTGCATCCTCCAACTATAGCCAATGGTGAAGAGAATCTGAATTGTAAGAGCAAAAGAGAAAGATCGATTACACAGGCCTTCTGATTCCTCAATTCTGATTGGCCAATCTAATTTACAACTTCTATCAGCTTCATTTGTCTTGGGTTTCAACCTTGGCAGAGGCAACTATGATCATCTGGTGGTATATCTCTTCATTTGCACCCCAACGGTTCCTTGTTTCTGAGGAGCTGCCTTTCTGAAACAAGTTTAGACTTGAATTATCACCCTATATTTTTGGAATCAATTTTACATTTAAACCCTGCTTAATTAATTGCACATTCACACCAGACAATATCCAGCAAAGCAGCAGCAGTCTATTTTGTTTTCAGGTAGAATGAGTGTGTGTGTGTGTGTGTGTGTGTGTGTGTGTGTATTGGGGAGGAGGCTATAGGTGATTGACTCAAAATATAATTACCTTGAAACAATATTTTTCTTTGACATGGTTAATAGAAGTGGAGGGCATTTAAAAATTATTGGTGTAATAGTGAAGAAATGGAAGAATTTGCAGCGTGGAGTAGTGATATCTTTGAAATGTAGGCACTACACTTTACAGAAAGGAAGCATACATGTGTTTGTATATATGTGTATGTGTGTTCCTGAGAAGACATGTAAATTAATTACCATAAATTTTCAAAAAACACTAAGGAAATTTCCTACTTAAAGTTCTCTATGGCTGACTTTTTTTTTGCAAAATGAGCAATCCCATTATTTAATCAATCTCTTTAGTTGAATTTTTGGTACATAAAAAGATTTTTTCTTTTTTAAAAAATGGAGGCACACCTGGGTTTTAAATTTGCCTCTATTTTGAAGTTTATAGCTGCATGGTGCTTTATATCCATTTTTATAATGTTGACAAATAGTGTAGTACCATTTTGTGAACTGTTTAAAAAAGCAAACAAACAAGGAAGTTCATAAGCAGCCTGGAGTATGCTATTAACCCTATCTACTAGACGTAATGAAGCCTGTGATCTTCTGGGGAGATCCATAGTCCTAGCAAAATACAATCAAAAGAGACCTGGATTGATAATTAGGAACGAACGAATGAATGAATGAATGAATGAATGATTATGTTTCAAGTGCTTACTATATGCCAAGTACTATGCTAAGCACTGAGGCTTCAAATAGACAAATGAAATAGTGAGATAGCCCCTGCTTTCAAAAAGCTCACATTCTAATGGTAAGGAGATGATACACATATGAAGGTTCAGCTGCAGAAAGAATGGGAAGACACAGTGATCCTTAGAATGGAATGACAAGGAACGTGATAAGCCCCAGGAGTCCAGAGGCTGCAGCTTCAGAGTAGATGGTAATGCCTGAGATTTTAGAGGATACAAGGGTCAGGTAGATAGTCATGTCTAGAAGGTATGACAGCAAAATAATAGATTTTGGTCCTGGATCACACTATTTGTGTGATCTTGGACAATTTAATTCACCAGTCAATATTAATTAAACCCTTACTACATGGAAGACATGATTGAAAGCACTGGATGTGCAAAAATATGTAAAAACAATCAAAGGTCTCAAAGGTTTTCCAAGAAATATGATAAAGTAAACTTCAGAAATTTGACGAGAGTGAGATTGTTTTGAACCTACATGGGTAGGGTTTGAGGAGATGAGTTGTGAAGGAAGAGACGGCTCCTGAACTGAACTTGATAATGAGGATTTAAAAGCCAGAGATGGTAATGGAAGAGAGCCAGGATGTACCTTATTGCTGTAACCAGGTAAAAGATTAGTGGGAATAATAGCAAAGGGGATTTGATGTTGATCTGCCTGAGCCATAAATCCAGTGAGTCCTTATATTTCCCTGGTCTATGGCTAAATTGTTTCAAGCCTACTATATGAATACACAAGCAGATGAGTGGTTAAATGGCCCCAGATGAAGAAATGCAGCAGTAGAGAGCAAGATTGGAATGTTCTAGTCTTTCTTTCTTTCACTATTAGCCAAACTTCTCTACTCACTTTTCTCTGACCATGACTCGTATTTTTCCATTTTCCTATTTTTTTGGAATGACCTTTTCCTCTCTGATTATCCATTTCCAGTCATTTTTTGAGGTCAACCTTTGTAATGGTAATTTAAATGGGAAGGTCTTTCCCATTCATTAATAGGCCCATGTGACCTCCCTGGGTCACATGAAAATCTAAGTCACATGGACCTGTGGTAGGAGGATTTTGCTGAATGGGTAGATCAGGGAGGAGTGGAGCTAGAGCAGAGCTGAGAGGAAGTTAGTCATGAGAGTAGTCAGAGCTAGGAAGGATGCAGGCTCATGCATAGTGTGAATGAAAGTGCTTGTTTGTGATTTGTTTAACGGAGTTGGTTTGTGGGAAAGCTAGTAGGGGGAAAGCTTGGGAATTGGGTTGTCCTCCACATTATTGTGTATATATTTTTGCTACTATGATGGATTTGGCTTTCTGGTATCTGAATAAATGTTTTGGCTCTGTCTTCCATGTGGAGAATCTGTTGTATTTCATGATTCAGAATGATGCCAGGATATTCATGGCTACTGTAGGCGCTGTGAATATCACACTGGTGCTACAACCTCCAGTGTTACCTTTCCTATGAAGACTTCCAAGATCACAAGACAAACCTGGAAGTGTCTTTCTCTTTTCCCTGAATTCCTGTGGCATTCACCTGGGCTTTTTCCCAAATTGCCTTATATTGTAGTTTTTAGTATATGTGACTTATACTGGAATGTTAACCCCATGAGAACATAGATTCTATATATACATTTACTATAATGCTTATAGCTTTCTATCTTCCTCTTCATGTTTCCAAAGTCACAGAATGGAGACTTAAGGTAAAGGCAAATATGGATTAGAATTTTGCTTCCACTTAGAACTTCATAGCTGCAAAATGATTTATACTCATTTTCATGCTCCATGGGTTTATAGTTTATCATGATTTTTTATATTAGGGGGAAAAATAATCACTGACCACTCAGTACATATTTGCTAAATGAATGAATAAAACACACTAGTTCTAGGCACCTCTGAGGCATATTTTTAGATTCAATTCTATTCAATAAACATTTATTAAGTGTCTACTACATGCCAGGCAAAGCACCGGGGATACAAAAAGAGGCAAAAGTCAGTCCCTGTCCTCAAGGAGTTACAATCTAAAGGGGAGGCAACATGCAAATGAATATATGTGAAGCAAGCTATATACAGGATAAATAGGAAAAAATTAACAGAGGGAAGACACTGGAATTTTGAGGGGTTGAAAAAGGTTTCCTGTAGAAGGTGGGATTTAAATGAGACTTAAAGGAAACCAGGGAGGTCACTAGTTGGAGTAGAGGAGGGAAAGTATTTCAAGTATAAAGAACAGCCAGGGAAAATGCCTGGAGCCAAGAGACTGAGTGTTTTGGTTAAGGAACAATCAGGAAGCTAGTGTCACTAGACTGAAGAGTACATGTTGGAGAGAAAGGTGTGACAATACTGGAAAGGTAGGAGAGGGCTAAGTTATAAAAGTCTTTGAATGCCAAACAGAGAATTTTGTGTTTGCTCTTGGAGGCAATATGAAGCTACTGGAGTTTATTGAGTGGAAGCAGCATGGGGGAGAGAAGGACATGATAAGACTTACCTTTTAGGAAAATTACTTTAATGACTGAATGGAGAATGGATTGGAATTGGGAGAGACTTGAGGCAGGCAGACCCACCAGGGTCTATTGCATTAATCAAGACGTGCGGTGAAGAGGACCTATACTAAAGTGGTGGCAATGTCAGAGAAGAGGAAGAAGTGTATTTAAGAGATGTTGTAAAGGTGAAATCAGAAAACCTTGGCAACAGCTTAGATATGGGGGTGGAGTGGGGTGAGACACAGTGAGGAATTCAGGATGACTTCTAGGTTGTGAGCTTTAGGGACTGGGAGGATGGTTTTGTCCTCTACAGTAACAGGAAGGTAGGAGGTGGGGGGAGGGTTTAGGGAGAAAGACTGGGTTCTATTTTGACTTCAAAATGTCTATTGGACATTCAGTTACACGACAGGTATAATATTGACTGGTGGAAGGCAGGTTAAATGGGACACAGACAAAGCACTTGTTACATCTTTACTATCTTTTACGTTCCCTACTTTTTTCCTAGGTTGCCTGAAATCCTTTGGTGAGTCACAAGTGGCCTATGGGCTGTATGTTGTGCAGGTCTGTCTTAGCGATTTGTAACTTTTGTAAACTATCTCAGCCTGAATCCTTCAGAAACTGAAGTGTTTCTTAAAAGAACCTAGTCTACCTCATCTATAGAGCACAACAGCCATAGACTTCCTGGACCAAGATTTAAACTAGCTTTATGACAACAGTCTGAAGCATTCGGTTAAAACAGAAACAAACTCCAAATTCAGTGAGTTAATGAGCATAATAAATAACTAGAAGCAGAATTGGAAGAAGAACAAAGAAAAGTATGCAATAAATCTTTGACATGCATTTGTTTTAGACTTTAAACTCTTTGAGGACAGGAGCTGTGCCTTTTTTAATTTTTATATCTTCAGCACCTAGTACAGTGTTTTAAACAGACTAGCCACTTAATAAATGTTTGTTGAATTTAATGTGTTATTGAATTCCAAAAATATATCTGTTTCCAAAATGAGTTTTGAATGATTTAGATTAGGAAACAATTACACCAGCTAAAAATTGAGTAAAAGACTTTCAGAAACACAGACTGATCTAGTTATGTGATGCCAAATATATTTGGAGCCAGCCAGATAATTGGCTACATTTTATAGCTTTTATCCAAATGCTGGCCTCAGGTAGAGAATGTCCAAGTCTGCAAAGGCAAAGTGAAATGCAAAGTTTTTCATTGGATTTATGTGGAAAATCAATATGCATCATTTCTGCCTACAGTCCTGTTTTTCCATTCATTCCGCTTGAGTTGGTGCTCATGTTGTTCCCTACAACTGGCAGGCCTTCCCTTCTCTCCCCTGCCTCTTCCATTCTCCAAGATGGAGCTAAAGCCTTTTGCTCCCATAATGCTTTTTCTTTGCTGATCTAGTGCCTTCTCTGAACCCTTAATAGCATTTAAGGTGGGTCTAATTATTTCCTAGGTGTTGTTTCCTCCTCCCAAATTAATTGTAAGCTCTTTCATGGAAGGAGCAGTAAGATACACACAGTAGCTGTGTGACTTGGGCATAGCACACAAATAAAGTTAAAGCAATGTGTGGCTTGTATGGGGGGCAGCAATTGGTTAAGAGATCTCAATAATGACCTTTCTGATGTGAGAGCCATAGCTTTCCCTAACCAAACAATCAAACCAACAATTATTCTATTATCCTGTCATCCTGGAAGGATTGAACTCTTCTAATTGTTCTGATCCAGCGTGACAAATAAAAGAATGTTACACCTGATCTACCTCCATGAAAACGTGAGCTAAAAGCACCCAGAATAATCTTTAGTCTATGCTTATCATCATTCTTCTATTTTATTCTAACTGGAGTAAGAGGGTATGTGTTCAAATTCTGACTCTACTACTTACTGTGTGACTGAGCAAGATCTTTTTCTTCTTCCTCCTTCTTCCCATTAAATCTCCATTGTGTTTATCATGTCTTTACGCGTATGATAGTCATACAAAGTTCAAATAGAAGAGGTCCATTGACAAGTAGTTTCTTCAGGTAATCTTATTTGCCTTGACATTTTATGCATTACCCTGAACCTTGAAGACCACAGGGCCACCTCCGTGACAGCCACACCTTTCAAAAGAGATTGAGTGACTTCCTCATGGGAAACAGTTGAAGAATGTATCTTCCACTATGGCAATGCATACTCATTAAAGGGGTCATCCCCTGGCTACTTCTTAAAGAGGCCTATTCACTGAATGGGCATTAACCATACCCTAAGTGAGTTCCTGAATAGACCTTGGCCAAGGTCTTCCATTGCATCCTGGGTCATCTCCAGTCATCCTGATGAATATCTAGTCACTGGATTCAGATGGTTCTGGAGGAGAAGTGAGGCAGGTGACCTTGCACAGCCCTCCCTCACTCAAAACAAAGTCAAGTGCAAGTCATATCATCATTTCTCTGATGGCATGGTCTTCTTCAGCAACGAAGACAAACACAACAACAGTCATTGAATCAAAAGAAACTAGCCTGGTAGTTTTCAAGTCACAGAGTTGCCTCATTTACATTCTTCTTTGGTTATTTATCCCAAATATGATGTTGTTAAATTACAAGGTTTCTTTCTGATCTCTGCCTTTGCTCCAAAGCTCCCTTCCAGGTTTTCAAGGACTCATCTCCTTATGCCTTTCTAAGAAAGCTTCTTTCTCACATCAAAGATCTTCTCCTTCAAACTGGCTGATCAGAACTGGTCTCAGATGCTTGCTAGCTTTCTAACCGACTCTGAGCAAGTCACATAACTTCTATTTGCTTTAGCTTTTTCAACTGAAAAATTGTGAGAATCAAATGGGAATAATATTTGTGAAAAAACACTTAGCACAGTACCTGGCACATAGTAAGTACTATTTAAATGCTTATATGCAAGGCACTGTGCTAGGTACTGGTGACATCAAAACAAAAGGAAAAAAAAGTTCCTACCCTCAAGGTGCTTACATTCTTTCTGTTTTTTGAGGCTCAGTGGCAAAATGCAACATGAACATGATAAGAGAACACAAGACCATTTGAGAAGAGGGAGCAAACCAATCACTGGACCAAGGGCTTCTTAAGCTGGGGAGCCCTTCATAGATTTCAGGGGGTCCATGAAATTGGATGAGAAAAAAAATCACATATATTTTCAGTAACCTTTATTTTCCTTTGTAATCCTTTGTATTTTACTTGATTTATCTAATAACATTATTCTGAGAAGTGCTCCATAAGCCTTACCAGACTCTCAAAGGGGTCCTTAATTAAAAAAGAACCCTTGAAGTAGAAGGATCAGTAAAGGCTTCCTGCAAAAGATGACATCTGAACTTAGACTCAAAGGGAGTTAATGTGAAAGTGAAGAAGTGAAGAGTGGAGAGGACGTTCCTCTGTGCGTGTGTGTGTATGTGTGTGTGTGTGTGTGAGAGAGAGAGAGAGAGAAAGGGAGAGAGAGAGAGAGAAAGAGAGAGAGAGAGAGAGAGAGAAAGGGAGAGACAGAGAGAGACAGAGACAGAGACAGAGACAGAGAGAGAGAGAAAGGGAGAGAGAGAGAGAGAGAGAGAGAGAGAGTAGGCCATAAGAGATATAATGTTGAGTGTTGGGAATCATCAGCAGACCAATTTGGCTGCAATTTAGCTTTATGTATATGAGAGGAAATAATTCTAAATAATCCTGGAAAGGTAAACTGGAACCAGACTGTGAAGGGTTTTAAAGGCTAAGAAGAGAGTCTTAATACGCTGAGTCTTTATAGAGTTTTATGGTTTATGAAGCATTTTCATATCCATTTTTCCAACTGATACTGACAATAACCTTGTAAGGTTGGCAGGGCTAGACATGATCACTCTTACTTTACAAATGAGGAACTCAAGGCTCAGAGATGTTAAATGAGCTATCAAAACTAACACAGCTAGTAAATTTCTGAGCCTGGCTGAGAACTTGTTTTCTGACTTAAATGCAGTGCTCATACAATAGGAAGAGGAGAGAAATAATAATGTTCAACCTAGAAGTTAAAAGGCCTGACTCAAAATTGACAAGTGGTATTTAACATGAGGACAATGAGAACTGATATATTTGGAGAAAAATTAACTCAAGTATTGATTTCCATGGAGAAGCCTGGAGTTTTGACTAGGTTAAGAGAAGTAGGTTGGTTGGAGTTCACACTTCTTTAATTCAGTTGAAGACTCAATGGGATTGCCCCTTCTCAAGAATGTCTCAGTGATTCCAAGATCTTTGCTGAGCCTTAGTCTCTCATAAAAACTTAATGCCTTTATATCTTATTTCCTCACAGACCTGACTGTAGTTTATAAAACTGAATCTGAGAAATTCATTCCTTTAAATATATTAATAGGCAATAATAACTTAACTTCTTCCCTTTCTGTTTAGTCATTCCAGTCACATTTGACTCTTTGTGACCCCATTTGGGGTAGTCTTGGCAGAGATATTAGAGTGCTTTGCCACTTCCTTCTCTAACTCATTTTAAAGATTAAGAATTGAGGCAACAGGGTTAAATGACTTGCCCACGGTCATATAGCTAGTAAATATTTGAGGCCAGATTTGAACTCAGAAAAATGAGACTTCTTGATTTCAAGTCCAGTTCTCTATCCACTGTTCCACTGAGGTAACAATATTTGATCACTTACAGGGGCCTTGACCTTGACCCTAAAGAACTACTTATGTGGTTATTTCGAGTACTAGATCAGGGTAGTGGTAGAAATATTTTTTAATAAAATCATAGCAGGTATGTGGCTCCCTCGTTTTCATACAGAGAACCATCCCTGAGTGGGAGAAAGCTTGGAAGTGATACAGAAGCTCCTTATTATTATTTTTAAAAGTCTAAAATACAAATATTAGCCCTAACAAAAACATAAAGTCCAAAAAAAATAAATTTGAGTTGATTATTTTTGCCACTAAAGAATTTTTACGAAAGGAGTGCGTTCATAGCAGGGATTCCTTTTAAACTGTAATTGCCCCAAAGAGGCAGTGTGATTTGGAGCCAGGAAAACCTACATTTGAATGCTCCCTCAGATACTAACTAGATGTAGGGCCCTGGGAAAATAGCTCCATCTCTCAGTCTCAGTTTTCCCATCTATAAAATAAGGATTATAATAGGATCTACTTCGTTGTGATGTGAGGATGAATGCGATAATATATGTAAAACATTTTGCAAACCTTAAAATGATAACTTGGATATTATAATAGCTATTTAGTATGTACTTCTTTGTATGTACTTGACATATACCCCCCTCTCCAATAAAAACTAGGAAGAGTTGGGAAAGGCATTTAAAAAAGATTTTTGACTCTTTCTTGGTGGCAAGGTAAACCTCTGTGTAGGTAGAGGATCCTTCCTTTCCCTGCACTGCCCATCTCCATAGCTCTCCACCCTGGCCTTCGTGTGGGCTGTGAATGCACAGTCCTGCTATTTCTTCTGCTCTGACTGTGTTTAATATTTCTTTACCTTAGGCTGAGGAGTACTGGAGACAGAACAACAAACTTCAGGGCTCCTTGTGTCAGAGGAGAGTATGACAAGGAGCCATATCAGCCCTGAGGAGTAAGTACCTGCATAGCCCGACCCAGCAACAAATCAAGAAGCCAACTAAGACATTACTTTCTGAAAGTAAGAGAGAAGCTTTTCTATTCACTGTGCCACATTCAAGAGTGACCTTGGCATCCCATTCAGAAGTGACTGTGGCAGGAAGAATGTTGGTGGAAGCCACTCTAAGTTTGAGTCCACTCTCCCTAAGGACAGAGGCAGTAGAGGGGAGAATGTAACTCCAGTTTTGGGCAGATATATTTGTACTTCTGCTTTTACCAAATAGCTTATTATAAAATCTAAGATGAATGAAATAATGAAATGAAATGAAATGGTCGTATCTGGAATACATTCTCTCTTCCCTTCTTCTCTAGCTTCCTTCAAAGCACAGCTCTGCTCAGGTACCCTTTTCTGAAAGACTTCCTTGATTTACTAACTTCCTCTTCACTAAGGCTTTCTCCCTCTTGAATTTTCTCTGTATTACTTCTGATTTACTTTCTATTTAGTGTGTATATATTGTTGTCTTCTCCTCCTGGCTCAGAGTGAATGTAAATAGTAACTGTTTCCCTTTTGGCCATTACTCCTGAGGGTCTTTCCCTCCAGTTTGATTGTTTTTTATTATTATTAAAGAGGCCATCCCTTGACTCGTTTCTTAAAGAGAACTATTCACTGAATGGGCATTATCTCACTAAAAGAGAACCTGAAAAGACCTTAGCCTAAAAGGCCAACGTCTCCCCATTGCATTCTGGGCCACCTCAGTCATTCTGATCCATATCTGGTCATTGGACCCAGATGGCTCAGGAGGAGAAAATGAAGTTTAGTAATCTTGCACAGCCCTTCCTCACTCAAATCTCTTCGAGAAAAAGGACAAACACAACAACAAAAATTGTATCTTCTCAGTAGAATGTAAGCTTCTTGAGGCCAGGTTCTTTTTCATTTTTGTCTTTTGTGTCCTCAGAGTTTACACATAGTAAATTCTCAATAAATGTTGATGAATCCAGTTATTAAATGTTATGTCAAAGGAAAATGGGATGTGATTTATAAACAACCGATTGTGTGAATTCTCAGAAATACATCTGTTTATTCATACAGAAAAAAATCTATTTCCATATCTTAATCTCAACTGCACAGAGACAAAAACAAGAGAAGCCAGAGAGAAAGTGAAGACCATATGATCAGTACAGGACTCTTTCATCCCCCAGTGATCCAAGCCCAAAGCCTACTCATCCAAATAGCAACAGAATCTCCTCTTACCAAAGGTGAACCTACAGACCTCTGAGAATTGCTCTCCACCCTGAACATGACTTTTCCATGTATATTGTGGCTCTCAATTAAAATGTGAGCTCTTTGAGAGCAGAGATTGTCTCAGCTTTCTATTTGGAACCCCAATGCTTTTTAGCATTTTTGTTGCTAAGTGTTTAAGTCGTGTCCAACTATTCATGACCCCATTTGGAGTTTTCTTGGCAGAGATACTGGAGTGGTTTGCCATTTTCTTCTCCAGCTCATCTTACAGATGAAAAACTGAAAAGACAGGGTTAGGTGACTTACATTTAGTAAGCAATGAATAAATGCTTTTCCATTAGAATAGATGTCTACCCATGTATGAGAAACATAGATGGAAGAGACATGGTTCCTCTTCTTAATGACCTCACAATCTATTAGGGAAAAGTGGGACAGGGAAGGAGGAAGGGGCTAAGCATTTATATGGTGCCTACTATGTGCCAGGCACTGTGCTTTATAATTAATTACCTTTCTGTTTGTCTTTGTCTCTGTCTCTCTCTTTCTCCATCTATACATACATACTTATGTATGTATACCTATTACCTGCTACAGCAAAACATGCATATAAATAATTACATTTTGAGATTGAATGTGATAAATACCAAGGGAGGGACACCATGAAGTTACTATGGTAGGATAATGGGTAGGGAGATCACTTTTAACTGAGGGGAACGAGGAAAGTTTTTAAAAGAAGGTGGCATAGGGACTAGGCTGTGATAGACTGATAGAATTTCAGGAGACAAAGCTGATGGGTAAGAATAATAGCAATGATTAACATGAATATAATACATTAAGTATTGCATGATTCTTTCTTCACAAGAACCCTGGGAGGTAGCTGAACAGTTAGGCAAATGTTATTATATCCATTGCACAGAGGAAAAAAAACCAAAACAACAAAGACTCAGAGAAGACAAGAGAAAACATTGCTAGTACGATGTCAGAGCCAAGACTTGAACCAAGGTCTCTTGACTCTAAGTTTTGTTTTGTTTTGTTTTTCCAGCAGTGGCAGCAACAGCAGCATGAACAAAGGTAGTGAGGAGAGAAAATGAAGGATTGAAGCTAAAGTATGTGAGAAGGTGATTAGCTCAGGATGAAGCCAGAATGATTGCTTGGGTCCATTCTTTTACTCATTCAACAAACATTTATCAGTCACTTATTATTAACTATATACCAGGTACTGTGCTAGATGCTGGAATACAGAGTCCCTTCTTTCAAGGTGTTTGCATTCTACTGGGGGATGAAACAACATACAGATAGGATTGCATAATATATGCAGAGTAATTGAGGGGAAAGGAACTAAGAGATGACAGGATAGGCTTTTCGTAGGGAGTACTTGAGCCAATCTTTGTAGGAAGTCAGGAACTCTGAGGTGGAGATTGTGCATTAGGAACAGGGGGGATATCAGGTGAAGACACTAAGACAGGAGATGGAAACTTAGATAAGAGGACTAATAGTAAGAAGACCCAGTATTTAGAAATCTAGAGTGTATGAAGGAGAATAATGTTTAGTAAGTCTAGAAAAGAAGGCTGGAGTCAGCATGGGGAAGGGCTTTAAATGCCAAACTAAGAAATTTACATGTTACTCTATTACCTGCCATCACTTTGAATTTCCCACTCACTGCCTTACCTCTCCTAAAGGTATTCTTCCTTCACATATAATCCCTATACTCCTCAGTAGTTTCTTGGACTACTGACCTTACTCTGACTTCACTCTCCACTCTTCTTAATCTCAAACCTATAGTTAAGTCCATACTGCCCCCTCTCTACCCTCAAATTCCTTGCCTCCTTGTCCTATCACCACCTATCCCTTGCCAAACCAAACCCCAATGCTACTTTTTTCCTACTATCCATTTCTGCGCTTTCTCATGTGCTCATTTCTTTAACTCCATTCTGCAGGAAAAAACTAGGGTTAAGGTTTGGAAGGGCAAGACTTGCACAAAATGATGAAGAGTGCCATGAGCAGAGCCAAGAGAAAAGCATATATAGTAAGAACAATATTGTTTTAAGAATGGCTTTGTGCAAATAAGTTGTTTTGACTATTATAAATACTCAAATTGACTATCAAGGACATATGAAGAAAGACATTATCCACATTCAGAAAAAAACTGATAAATAGAAATATGTACAGAATAATTTTACATATAAACATATTTGTATATAATATATATTTGTATATTATACACAAGATTATAATAATACAGTATTATATATAATATATACAATATATAGTAAGTATACACACACACTTATTTCTGTCTAATGGTAGCCTTCTCTAGGATGGGGAGAAGAAAGAAAAAATAAACTTACATGATAACTTTATTATATATTTAAAAAGAATAGAAAGTTGTACATAATAGATTTGCAGCTTCATGTGCAATCATTTTTTATTATTCTGTGTTATGAAAACACTTATTTTTTCCATAGATTGGAAATAATATAGATTAAAAAAAGAATGGCATTTAAGAAAGTCAGATAACCAAGATGATTAGAACATTAACCTCAACTGGGCTCTCAATGAAACATCCAATCAATTTTTTTTAATTGATTCTTTTCCATTACCCACAGAAAGTATTCTGTACCTTCCTTTTTCTCTTCAAGCTTCTTCCTCCACTTTTCTCCCTCCACTCGTTTAGCTGAGGATTTTGCCTCTTACTTTATTGAGAAAAAATGAGGTCATTCCTTACTATTTCATCTTCTCTATTTCTCTTTATTTAAAGGTCCTTCACACCATTCCCCATTCTTTCCTTTTTCCACTCATCTCTGATAATGAGGTGACCCTTTTCCTGGTCAAGACCAAAAGCTATACCGATGACTTTGATCCTATCTCCACTCATCTTCCTCAGTAGATTACTATCTCAGCTATCCCCTCCCTGTTAATCTTTCCCTCTGTGTTGCTGTCTTTCTTACAAGTCTTCTAAGTCTTTCCCACCTTTAAAAAAAACCTTCACTTGTTCTTTCCTTCCCTTCATGCTGTCCAATATCACTCCCAAATTTTTTTTGCCAAATTTCTAGAAAGAGTTGTTTAAATTCACTTCTTTTACTTCTTTTCTTACTCACTCATCAACCCTTTGCAAAGTAACAGTTACCTATGCCCCAGACCTCAGTGAAATTTTCAACTCCTCAGTTGTAATTACCCCACATATACAATCTGTTGCTAAATCTTGCTGTTTTTAATTTCTACCAACTTAGGTGAGAACCTCATCTCTTGTCACATGAACTGCTTCCAATAACCTCCTAATTGGTCTCCTGCCTCAAGACTCTCTCTACTTTAATCCATCCTTCATACAACTAGCAAAGTGATTTTCCTCAAGTGCAGATCAGATCATTTCATTCCACTACTCAATAAACTCAAGTGGCCCCATATTGCTTCTAGGATAAAGTATAGACTCTGTTGTTTGGCTTTTAAAGGACTTCACAACCTGGCCCCCACATATGTTTCTAGCTTCATTATATACTACTCTGCTTCCTGCTCTCTACAGTCCAGATCAGCTGGTCTTCTCTGTGTTCCTCACACATGGAACTCCATCTTTTATAGCTGTACTTTGCACTGATTGGCCCCCATGCCTGGAATGCACTCCCTCCTCATCTCTGCCTCCTAGAATCTCTCTCTTCCTTCAAGACACAACTTAAGCCATATCTTCTATAGGAAGCTTTTCACAATCCTGCCAACTGTTAATGTCCTCCCTCCATCCCTTGTATTTATTTTATTATTTTGTGTATATACTTTGCATATACTTCTATAGGCACATGATATCTCTTCCCAAGAGAATGTAAGCTTCTCTAAAGCAAGAACTATTTAATTTTTGTTTTGTTCTCTCTAGCATAGAGTTTGGTATATGACAAGCACTTAATAAATTCTTGTTGATTGAGAATTTATCCTACAGGTAGAAGACTATCATTAGAATTTTTGTACCAGATAAGTTGACATGGTTAGTCCTGTACTTTAGGAATATCAACTTGGCAGTTCATGGAAAGAGAATTGGAAAGAAGAGAGACTGGATTCAAGGAGACTGATTTGGAAGCTATTGCTATTGTCCAGGGAAGAGGTATTGAGGACCTGAATACATGGATGATGGCCATTCATGAAAGAAGAGAAGGGAACAGATGGTAAAGATAATGGAGTATTCGAAAATTAGGATCTTCTTTTGTTAGGTACTGTCAAGTCACTAAAGAGAATGCAGGGTGAAACAATCAGTGTCATGCACCTAGAAAATATACATATAGAATAGATGACAGGTAGAAGACAGGGAAAAGATAGAGGAGTCATTTAGGAGAATATTTTAAAGTTACAAAAGTCTATAGTTAAAATAGAGAACCTAGAGGCATGAATATGAAACACAATTTACATGTTCAAAGGCAGCCAATATTGTTTCTGCAAATTTAGTTGGAGGATGAAGCTTTTCCTGAAATAGCAGAGCTGACCCTGTGCACTAGATCTTAATTTCTTCATCTATAAAGTGAGAGGCATTGAACTGGATTAACTTTGAGGTCCCTTTAATCTCTAGATCAATGGATATACATAGATTCTCTCTCTCTCTCTCTCTCTCTCTCTCTGCCTCCAAATAGTTATAGATACAGATCTAATTAGGGCATCTTCAGGCTTATTGGGATCTGTATCTCTATGTCCATATCTCTATCCCTATCTATACACACAACATCTATCAATATTTATATTTAGTTCTAAATATGTAATATTGATTTATATAGTATCAACCCTATTGCTTCCATATATGGGAAGCCACTATCCATTGGCATGACCATAGCTAAGACACTGCGAATCTCATCTCAATATCAGAATATGAATCTTAGATGTGGAAGCTAATCTTATAATGGGGACCTCACTATATAGTGGGAGGTAAACATATGAATGGGGGCAGCTATGTGGCGTAGTGGATAGAGTGCCAGGCCTGTAGTCAGGAAGACCTGAGTTCATATCTCGTCTCAGACATTTACTTGCTGTGTGACCTTGGGCATGTCACTTAATCTTGTTTTCCTCTGTTTCCTCATTTGTAAAATGAGGTGGAGAAGAAAATAACAAACCACTCCAGTATCTTTGTCAAGAAAACCTCAAATGGAGGGAGGAGCCAAGATGGTGGCGCAAAAAGACACACATACTCTAGCTCTTCCCACACAGCCCATAAAATATCTGTAAAGAATGACTCTCAACAAATTCTAGAGCAGCAGAAGCCACAGAATGACAGAGTGAAGGAGATTTGCAGCCCAGGATGACCTCAGAGGCCAACGGGAAAGGTCTGTTGCACTGGATGCGGAGCGGAGTATAGCCCAGCCTTGACCATGTGGCACTGGGAGGAACAGGACCAGAGCAGGCCTTGGGGGCAGAATACCCAGCAGCAGTGAGGTTCTCAGATCCTTCAACCCAAAGGCATCTTCAAAGGTCAGTGAAAGGGCTTTTTCAGCTGAGCAAGAAGGGAGCAGGGTCTCCCCCTGGTGGCAGGGAGGCAGCAGTAGTGGCAGAGGGTGGCAGCAACTTCAGTGGCTGAAGCAGGCAGCAGCCAGCTTCCATTTTGGAGCCCTCAGCTTAAAGCCCCTGTGGGAATTGACCAGCTGATCTGAATCTCAGCCTGCTGGTGTGGTGGAACTGGAGGTGGTTGTGGAGAGGGAATTCAACTACTCACAGACTCTAGGGAGAAAAGTTTCTGGTTGCTCCCAGACCAGTGTGCAGGCTTGATTGTGTCACCTTAGAGGAACGGAAATATTACAGGTCCCCAGATTACACCCTATTCTTGACAAAGGACCCAAAATTCAAGCAACTGGTTGGGAAAATGCTCAAAAAAGGAGAAACAAAAGACTATAGAAACTTACTTTCTTGGTGAACAGGTATTTTCTCTCATCCTTTCAGATGAGGAAGAACAATGCTTACCATCAGGGGAAGACATAAAAGTCAAGGTTTCTGCATCCCAAACATCAAAATAAATATGCAGTGGCCTCAGGCCATGGAAGAGCTCAAAAAGAATTTTGAAAATCAAGTAAGAGAGGTGGAGGAAAAATTGGGAAGTGAAATAAGAGTGATGCAAGAAAATCATGAAAAGCAAGTGAACAGCTTGCTAAAGGAGACAAAAAAAATGCTAAAGAAAATAACACCTTTAAAAATAGGCTAACTCAATTGGCAAAAGAGGTCCAAAAAGCCAATGAGGAGAAGAATGTTTTAAAAAGCAGAATTAGCCAAATGGAAAAGGAGGTTCAAAAGCTCACTGAAGAAAACAGTTATTTAAAAATTAGAATGGAACAGATTTCCATCTAATGATTTTATGAGAAACCAAGAAATTAAAAAATAAAACCAGAGAATGAAAAAATAGAAGATAATGTGAAATATCTCACTGGAAAAACAACTGACCTGGAAAAAAGATCCAAGAGAGACAATTTAAAAATTATGGGACTAGCTAGAAAGAAACAATTCAAGTATTGTGGAAATACAATCAGGATAACACAAGATCTAGCAGCTTCTACATTAAGGGATCAAAGGGTATGGAATATGATATTCCAGAAGTCAAAGGAACTAGGACTGAAACCAAGAATCACCTACCCAGCAAAACTGAGTATAATACTTCCAGGGAAAACATGGTCTTTCAATGAAATAGAGGACTTTCATAAAGACCAGAGCTGAAAAGAAAATTTGACTTTCAAATACAAGAATGAAGAGAAGCATGAAAAGGTAAACAGCAAAGAGCAGTCATAAGGGATTTACAAAAGTTGAACTGTTTACATCCCTACATGGAAAGACAATATTTGTAACTCTTGAAACTATTCAGTATCTGGGTACTGGGTGGGATTACACACACACACGCACACGCACACACACATAGAGACAGAGAGCACAGAGTGAATTGAAGAGGATGGGATCATATCTTAAAAAAAATGAAATTAAGCAGTGAGAGAGAAATATATTGGGAGGAGAAAGGGAGAAATGCAATGGGGCAAATTATCTCTCATAAAAGAGGCAAGCAAAAGACTTTTCAGTGGAGGGAAAAAGAGGGGAGGGGAGAGAAAAACATGCAGCTTACTCTCATCACATTCAACTAAAGGAAGGAATAAAATGCACACTCATTTTGGTATGAAAACCTATCTTACAATACAGGAAAGTGGGGGATAAGGGGATAAGCAGGGTGGGGGGGGTGATGGAAGGGAGGGCAATAGGAGGAGGGAGCAATTTGAGATCAACACTCATGGGGAGGGACAGGATCCAAAGAGAGAACAGAAGCAATGGGGGGCAGGATAGGATGGAGGGAAATATAGTTAATCTTACACAACACGACTATTATGGAAGCCATTTGCAAAACTACACATATATGGTGTATATTAAATTGATTGCTTCCCAAAGGGAATGGGTGGGGAGGGAGGGATGAAGAGAAGTTGGAACTCAAAGTTTTAGGAACAACTGTTGAGTACTGTTCTTACTACTAGGAAATAAGAAATACAGGTAATGGGGTATAGAAAGTTATCTGGACCTACAGAACAAAAGAGAAGATGGGGACAAGGGAAGGGAAGGATGTTAGAAGAGAGGGCATATTGGTGATAGGGGCAATTAGAATGCTTGGCATTTTGGGGTGGGGGAGGGGAGAAATGGGGAGAAAGTTTGGAACCCAAAGTTTTGTGAAAATGAATGTCAAAAGTTAAATAAATAAATTTAAAAAAAAAGAAATTATCAATGCAGACAAACAGGTTGAAAGCTACAGGTTAAACTTATATACTTAAAATGGTAAAATTAGCTGTGCATAATAAAGAACTGCAAGAATCAAAAAAAATTATGGGGCTACTTAAAAGCCATGATGTAACAAATAGGGTAGACATTATCTTGTATGAAATTATCAAGGAAAACTGCCCTGATATTCTAGAACCAGAGGGCATAATAAATATTGAAAGAATCCACCAATCACCTCCTGAAAGAGATCCAAAAAGAGAAACTCCTAGGAATATTGTAGCCGAATTCCAGAGTTCCCAGGTCAAGGAGGAAATATTGCAAGCAGCTAAAAGAAGCAATTTGAGTACTGTGGAAATGCAATCAGGATAACACAAGATCTAGCATCTTCTACATTAAGGGATGAAAGGGCATGGAATAAGATATTCCAGAAGTCAAAGTAACTAGGATTAAAACCAAGCATACCTACCCAGCAAAACTGAGTATAACATCATTCAATGAAATAGAGGACTTTCAAGTATTCTTGATGAAAGACCAGAGCTGAAAAGAAAATTTGACTTTCAAATACAAGAATCAAGAGAAGCATGAAAAGGTAAACAGGAAAGAGAAATCATAAGGGACTTACTAAAGTTGAACTGTTTACATTCCTATATAGAAAGATAATATTTGTAACTCTTGAAACTTTTCTCAGTATCTGGGTAGTTGGTGGGATTATACATACATACATACATACATACACACACACACACACACACACACACACACACACACACACACATATATATATATATAGAGAGAGAGAGAGAGAGAGAGTGCACAGGGTGAATTGAATAGGAAGAGATCGTATCTAAAAAAATAAAATTAAAGGGTGAGAAAGGAATATATTGGAGGAGAAAAGAAGAAATGAAAAGGAGCAAATTATCTCTCATGAAAGAGGCAAGAAAAAGCATTTTTCAATGGAAGGGAAAAGCGGGGAGGTGAGAGGGAAAAAGTGAAGCTTACTCTCATCACATTTGGTTCAAGGAAGGAATAAAATGCACACTCAATTTGATATGAAAACCTGTCTTACACTGCAGGAAAGTAGGGGAGAAGTGGATAAGAAGCATGGAGGTGATGATGGAAGGGAGGGCAAATGGGAAGAGAGAACAATTAGAAGTAAACACTCTTGGGGAGGGACAAGTTCAAAAGAGAGAATAGAAGAAATAGTGGGCAGGATTAGATGGAGGGAAATATAGTTAGTTTTACACAACATGACTCTTATGGAAGTCATTTGCAAAAGTACACATATATAGCCTATATTGAATTGCATACCTTCTCAGTGGGGGTGGGTGGGGAGGGAGGAAGGAAGAGAAGTTGAAACTCAAAGTTTTAGGAACAAATGTTGAAAATTGTTTTTGCATATAACTGGGAAATAAGAAATGCAGGTAATGGGGTGTAGAAATTTATCTTGCCCTACAGGACAAGAGAAAAGATGGGGATAAGGGAAGGGAGGAATGTTAGAAGGGAGGTCAGATTGGTGGAAGGGGTAATCAGAATGCTCAGTGTTTTGGGGTGGGGGAAGAGAGAGATGGGGAGAAAATTTGGAACTCGAAATTTTGAGAAATGAAAACTTAAAATAAACAAACAAACAAATAAATAAAGAGCAAACCTCAGATAGGTTCATGAAGAGTCAGACTCACTTGAAATGACTGAAATACAACAAAATATACAAATGGGAATAGCTAGTAGGAAGTTTGAAAGAGAGCACTGAAATATAGGTAAGAAGTCAGAACTAGAACTGTACATTAAGAGTCCAAAAGCATATAGGAGAAAGCTGGTAAAGAGGAAAGAGCACTAAACTTGAATTCAAATCCTAGGTGTTCCACTTGTGACCTTGGACAATTTGCTTAATGTCTATGGGTTCTTGTTTCCTTGTACTAAAGTAAGAGTCTCTTAATTACCATATAGCATTATGTTTATGATTCCTTGGTCCTATGAACTTATAACTGAAGCCATCAGACCCAATGACCTTCTTGAGAAGGAAAGTGCATCCTTCCTAAGTCTTAGTGTAGTTTTAAGCTTAAGACTGTGCTAAGACTTGGGAAATGCTGTATAGCAGACAAATTTAAAGACTTATAGAACCCTGTGGAGTACCCACAAGTATAAGCAGAAATAAGAAGAATATTCAGCAAAAGTGACAAAAAAAAATTGTTGAATTGGCAGCAAGAAAGAAAAGAAAATGCAGTGTCATGGAAGCCAAATGAGGAAAGAGCATTTTGAGGAATAGGTCACTAATTTCAATACCAGAGAGGTCAAAATAAAGATTAAGAAGAACCTATTGCTTCTCCAAAATGATACTTTTCATATAGTGTGGGAGCAGAAGTCTCATGCCAAGAAGGAAAAGGAGTGAATAAATAGGATATGGGTATAAACCATAACTTTGAGAAGTCTGACAGGAAAAGGAATAAGGGAAATTAAATAGTAGATGTAGAGGAGAGAAGTATCAGATTAAGATATCTAGTAGAACCATTTCTGATCCTGTTATTGAAATCAATGGAAAGGTGTGAAGTCATTTTACAAAAATTCAGGATATAGCAATTTTTTAACTGAAGGAAAATGATATTGAAATATTGCTTCCCAGAACCAAGAAAACAATATATACAATGACAAGAAGAATGGAAAGGGAAAGAACATCCCCACCTACCCAACAAAGCCCAGTATACTGTGCAATTATAGTGAATTAAGTTTGTTCTTAAAGAAAAAAATTGAGAGAAAATGCTCCTATCTCCCTTCTTTGAAGAGGTGGGGAATTATGGACATGCAATATGTAATACACTCTACTGTTATTTGATCCATGATGAATTTTGCTGAACTACTGATTTTTTCTCACTTTATTCTTTGTTTGGGAGATGACTTTGTGGGTAGCAGAGTGATGTGAAAATAAAGGAGCGAAAAATAAAATATTTCAATCAAAATTTAAACAAACAAGAAGAAACAAAAGAAATATGATTTCAAACTTGTTGGATCATTGTCAACAGACATGGAGTTCCTTTCCAGGATGGGGACATAATAGCTCAGTCCCTCCCCATTTGTGCAGCAATCAGTAAAATGGACTTGCAAGTGAACCAATGTAATGAGATTGCCTTTCTGTTTTTAGCAGGGTAGGACCCTATAGGTTCAAAACTAACTTGTTCCTTGCCTCCATTGATTCTCACATCTGATAGTTTAATGTTGCTTCTGACTTTCAGTGAGTACTGAGGAGCAGACTATATATGAGGATGACTAGAAAGGAGTCATTACATGGAACTTAACTACAACACAAATAATAGGTGGGACTTGACAAAACAGGCATTCTGAGGTCTTATTCTTTCCATCTAGTAGAAAAGTAGAAGCTAACACTGTTTTTAGTCTTTGTTCAGCCTTTAACTGGTGGCTTCATAAAAGCTACCTGGCTAGGCCTCAGACAAATATCCATAGGAGATCCCATTTCACCTTCTTCACAGAAATGCTTGGGCATTATATCTTGGGCATTATATTGGGGTACTGTTAAATTATGCTGCCTATTTTTTGAGTCATTTTAAATGGATCTGTATTTCTGTTCCTGAGCTCAGAATTCTCCCTGAAGATCCATATGCTTGCTAGTCCTAAAATAGCTCTCACTTTCTGGAGCAAGTGTGTTGACTATGTAGAGTTTTATCCACAGAGTGCCCTATTGTGCATTGCCTTTCTCCAGACATAATTAAAGAGAATACTGAACTTTAAAAATTTTGGTAGACATGGACAAAACATAGCAGGGGCTTAATAATGCTTGTTGATATGTTGACTTGATTTGTAACATTTATAAGAGAAGAAGGCAGGTATAGAGTTCTAAAGAATAGTCTGTATCACATTGACAAGAGCACCCACGCCTCTCCTCGGATTGTCCTATCAGGATTAACATTGCATTTTCATTAATTCTTTCTGTCCCTACAGGACAAAGAAAAAAACTTAATCTACTGAGATAAAAGTGGAACTTGCATGCCTCTCAATCTACTTGACTTCTCTAGCTATTTTTTAAAAGCAATAAGAAATCAATCAACAAGCGTTTATTAAATACTTACTAAGTGCCAGGCAAGGCAATAACAGTGTCTAAAGTTCAGTAACAAGAGGAAAACAACCCAGCAACAAGGGGAAACACTACAGTAATAAGAGTAAATGTGCCAGCTCTTCAAGCTAATAAAATTCAGTTTTTGGTGCTTATAAATGAGAGTTCAAAGGAGTTGTGAGCTAGAAAGCAGCTTTTTGTAATAGAGCTGGACCATTTGAAAGGGGTTGGAGATTCATAATTGAGGGTGATTAGAAGTCCAGATGGAGCAAATATTCTATAAGGTTCATACTGGGCACAGTGGATTTCTAGAATCTTCTGTTCTGGGATAGAAAATTGTTTAACTACGACAGATGCTAACACCAGGCAGTTCCTTTCCCTTGCTCACCTTCCCAAAATTGCTTGTGCATGCAAAGGCAAAGGCTGGTGTCTGCTTCCATTCTGGTATTACTAAACTTCTCATGATAAAAAAAGACCAATGAGAAACTTTATTGATCCATTTAAAGGTCAGCAACAGAATCATAGGCCACTGTGTTTCTTTTGAATAAGGAAGAGACTACAGAAGGGGTGGGGAACCTCTTTTTAATTCAAGGTCATGGCCTCATAGTTAGAAAAAATTAATTAAAATGCCTACCCAGAAAAACAATTTTAATACATTGCTTTTTTTGAGGAAAAAATATAAAAGTATTTGAATCATCTACTTTTAAAAATTAATTACAAAGTATATACATTTTTTTTTCTGTTATTATGAATGTATTTAAAAATATACCTGGCAAGTCAAAACTTTCAGGGACTCCGTCTGTCAAATTAAGGCAAGTAGACTGAATGACCTTCAAAACCCCTTCCAACTCCAACATCTTATAATTGTCTGTTATTCTTTGATGCCAAAGAATAGTCTTAAGGGAGAAAGAAAGGGACAGAGGAGGAAAAAAGAGTGGAATAAATAAGGAAGAGAAAGGTGATAGAGGATGAGAGACATGAGAAAGTCAACAAGTATTCATTGCTTTCAGCTCTTGAGAGCCTACTAACTCTCAGATAAGGGCTGAGACAGAGGGAAGAGAGGGAGGAGCAGGTAAGGGGTTAAGCACTTACTAGTGCCATATTCTGTGCTAAGCACTTTACAAATATTATCTCATTTGACAGTAAGACAGAGAAATAGAAAAAAAGAGAGACAGAAAAGGCAAGGCTCAAGAGGTGCTAGGTGAGTGTATTACAGATAAACTGCTCCTGTCACAACTTGCAATTCAACTTGCTGTGGGCGTCACAATAAATTATTTCCTCATATCATTGCCTGTCAAACTCTGATTAGCTCTCCAGCACTTTAAACATTCCTTCCAGCAATGTGAAATAGTTTGTTTACCTTTTCAAACTCAGAAAGTTGATTTTTAGAAAAAAAGAATTTCAGAAAGAATTCTGAAGACTTTTGTGATGTATGAAGGAATTTTAAGGAATTTATTTTAGTCCATTACACAGATCAGTTTGTCTGAATGTCATTTGCTATTCAAAAGCTTGCCTTATCTTCATTCTTCCAGAAATTAGGGTTTGCTCATTCCAAAGTGCCTGAAGGGACATTAAGAGCTAGCATTTATTTAATTAATTTGTACTAAGATTTTTTTTTTTGCATATAAAATTCTGAGTTTTTTCCTCCTCCTTTTAAAAAATGTATAACTACAATTCTTTTAAAAAAGTTACTCATTAATTTATTTTCAGTTTTCAGCATTCACTTTTTTTAAGAATTTTAAAAAGATTTTATTTTATTTATTTATTTATTTATTTAACTTTTAACATTCATTTTCACAAAATTTTGGGTTACAAATTTTCTCCCCTTTTGTCCCCTCCCCCCACCCCAAAACACCGAGCATTCTAATTGCCCTTATCACCAATCTGCTCTCTCTTCTATCATCCCTCTCTGCCCTTGTCTCCATCTTCTCTTTTGTCCTATAAGGCCAAATAACTTTCTATACCCTTTTACCTGTATTTGTTATTTCCTAGTGTCAAGAACATTACTCGACAGTTGTTCCTAAAACTTTGAGTTCCAACTTCTTTTCCTCCCTCCTCCCCACCCCTTCCCTTTGGAAGGCAAGCAATTCAATATAGGCCATATCTGTGTAGGTTTGCAAATGACTTCCATAATAGTCGTGTTGTATAAGACTAACTATATTTCCCTCCATCCTATCCTGCCCCCCATTACTTCTATTCTCTCTTTTGATCCTGTCCTTCTCCATGAGTGTTGACCTCAAATTGCTCCCTCCTCCCCATGACCTCCCTTCCATCATCCCCCCCACCCTGCTTATCCCTTATCCCCCACTTTCCTGTATTGTAAGATAGGTTTTCATACCAAAATGAATGTGCATTTTATTCCTTCCTTTAGTGGAATGTGATGAGAATAAACTTCATGTTTTTCTCTCCCCTCCCCTCTTTATCCCTCCACTGAAAAGTCTTTTGCTTGCCTCTTTTATGAGAGATAATTTGCCCCATTGCATTTCTCCCTTTTTCCTCCCAATATATTTCTCTCTCACTGCTTGATTTCATTTTTTTAAAGATATGATCCCATCCTCTTCAGTTCACTCTGTGCACTCTGTCTCTATGTGTGTGTGCGTGTGCATGTGCATGTGTGTGTGTGTAATCCCACCCAGTACCCAGATACTGAATAGTTTCAAGAGTTACAAATATTGTCTTTCCATGTAGGAATATAAACAGTTTAACTTTTGTAAGTCCCTTATGACTTCTCTTTGCTGTTTGCCTTTTCATGCTTCTCTTCATTCTTGTATTTGAAAGTCAAATTTTCTTTTCAGCTCTGGTCTTTTCATCAAGAATGCTTGAAAGTCCTCTATTTCATTGAAAGACCATGTTTTCCCTGGAAGTATTATACTCAGTTTTGCTGGGTAGGTGATTCTTGGTTTTAGTCCTAGTTCCTTTGACTTCTGGAATATCCTATTCCACGCCCTTTGATCCCTTAATGTAGAAGCTGCTAGATCTTGTGTTATCCTGATTGTATTTCCACAATACTTGAATTGTTTCTTTCTAGTTGCTTGCAATACTTTCTCCTTGACCTGGGAACTCTGGAATTTGGCCACAATGTTCCTAGGAGTTTCTCTTTTTGGATCTCTTTCAGGAGGTGATCAGTGGATTCCTTGAATACTTATTTTACCCTCTGGTTCTAGAATATGAGGGCAGTTTTCCTTGATAATTTCATGCAAGATGATGTCTAGGCTCTTTTTTTGATCATGGCTTTGAGGTAGTCCCATAATTTTTAAATTGTCTCTCCTGGATCTATTTTCCAGTTTAGTTGTTTTTCCAATGAGATATTTCACATGATCTTCCATTTTTTCATTCTTTTGGTTTTGTTTTGTGATTTCTTGGTTTCTCATAAAGTCATTAGCCTCCATCTGTTCCATTCTAATTTTGAAAGAACTATTTTCTTCAGTGAGCTTTTGAACCTCCTTTTCCATTTTGCTAATTCTGCTTTTGAAAGCGTTCTTTTCCTCATTGGCTTTTTGAACCTCTTTTGCCAATTGAGTTAGCCTATTTTTAAAGATGTTATTTTCTTCAGCATTTTTTTGGGTCTCCTTTAGCAGGGTGTTTACTTGTTTTTCATGCTTTGCTTGCATGTCTCTCATTTCTCTTCCCAGTTTTTCTTCCACCTCTCTAACTTGATTTTCAAAGTCCTTTTTGAGCTCTTCCATGGCCTGAGCCCACTGAGTGGGCTGGGATACAGAGGCCTTGACTTCTGTGTCTTTCCCTGATGGTAAGCATTGTTCTTCCTCATCAGAAAGGAAGGAAGGAAATGCCTGTTCACCAAGAAAGTAACCTTCTATAGTCTTATTTTTTTTCCCTTTTCTGGGCATTTTCCCAGCCAATGACTTGACTTCTGAATACTCTCTTCACTCCCACCTCGCCTCCAGATCCACCCAGGCAGTGCTTGGGGTCTGAGATTCAAATGTTGCTTCCCAGCCTCAGGGCTTTTGGTGGGGGCAGGGCTGCTATTCTGTGTGAGATTAAGTTCAGCTGCTCGGGTGGGGGCAGGGCCACCACTCAGGGCTCAGTTCCCTCAGGGGGTTTGTGCAGAGACCTTCAACAATGGATCCAGGCTCCTGCCTGCTTGGGGAGCCCTGGTCTACTGCTGCTTCCGCTGCTGCCTCCCGAGGGGGCCTGAGTTGTGGGGGCACCCCACTCCCCTCTCAGCAAGCTGAGAAGACCCTCTCACCAACCTTTGGGGCCTGTGGGTGGAGGGAACTGCATGGCTGCTGGAGATTCTATCCCTGGAGCCTGCTCGGATCTGCTCCTCTCAGCACCATGCGTCCAAGGCAGGGCTGGGCTCGGCTCTGGGTCCGCAGCGTGAAGGACCTTTTGTGAGAGGTTTTCAGGGCTCTCTGGAACAGAAATCTTGTCCTCTCTGTTGTTCTGTGTCTTCTGCTGCTCCAGAATTTGTTGGGAGTTCTTTTTTACAGATATTTTATGAGCTGTGGGTTTGGTAGCGTGTGTGTGTCTTTCTACTCCGCCATCTTGGCTCTGCCCCTCAGCATTCACTTTCACAAGATTTTGAGTTCCAAATTTTCTCCCCATGTCTCCCCTCCCCCACCCCAAGACAGTGCGCATTCTGATTACTTCTTCCCCCAATCTGCCTTCCCTTCTATCACCACCTCCCCTTCTCTTATCCCCTTCCCCTCTATTTTCTTGTAGGGCAAGATAGATTTCTATACACCAAGCCATAAGACATACATTGCCTGTATGTCTTATTTCCCAGTTGCATGTAAAAACAATTTTTAACATTTGTTTTTAAAACTTTAGGTCCCAAATTCTCTCCTTTCCTCCCTCCTGACCCACCCCCATTGAGGAGGCAAGCAATTTCATATAGCTTATACATGTATAGTCATGCAGAGTACTTCCATAACAGTCATGTTGTGAAAGACTAATTATATTTCCCTCCATCCTATCTTGCCCCTTCCCATTTATTTCATTCTCTCTTTTGACCCTGTCCCTCCTCAGAAGAATTTACTTTTAATTACTCCCCCTTCTATTTGCCTTCCCTTCAATTTCCCCCCACCCATTCTCTTCCCCTCCTACTTTCTTATAGGGTAAGATAGATTTTCATTCCCAATGAAATGTATGTTATTCCCTCCTTAAGCCAAATCTGATAAGAGTAAGGTTCACTCATTCCCTCTCACCTCCCTCCTCTTTCCCTCCATTGTAAAATCTTTTTCTTGTCTCTTTTATGTGAGATAATTTGCCTCATTCTATTTCTCCCTTTCTCCTTCTCCAAATATATTCCTCTCTCACCCCCTAGTTTTATTTTTTAGATATTATCCCTTCATATTCAACTCACCCTATACCTCTGCCTATATATCTATATCTATATAGATATATAGATATATTCCCTCCAACTACCCTAATACTGACAAAACTCTCAAGGGTTACAAATATTGTCTTTCCATGTAAGAATTTAAAGAGTTCAACTTTAGTAAGTCTCTTATGATTTCTCTTTCCTGTTTACCTTTTCATGCTTCTCTTGAGTCTTGTATTTCAAAGTCAAATTTTCTATTCAGCTCTGGTTTTTTCATCAAGAATGCATGAAGGACCTCTATTTCATTGAATATCCATTTTTTTCCCTGAAGTATTATGCTTAGTTTTGCTGGGTAGGTGATTTTTGGTTTTAATTCTAGCTCCTTAGATCATTGGCATATCATTCCAAGTCCTCTGATTCCTAAATGTCTACATTTAATCTGCTAGATTTTGTGTTATCCTAATTGTGTTTCCACAATACTCAAATTGTTTCTTTCTTACTGCTTGTAATATTTTCTCCTTGACCTGGGAACTCTGAAACTTGGCAAGAATATACATAGGCATTTTCCTTTTGGGATCTCTTTCATGAGGTGATTGGTGGATTCTTTCAATATCTATTTTACCTTCTGGTTCTATAATATCAGGGCAGCTTTCCTTGATAATATCTTGAAAGATGATATCTAGGCTCTCTTTTTGATCATGGCTTCCAGGATGACTCCAGGCATTTAAGGTAGTGGCAGGATGAACCTACAGTAGAGATATGGTTTTGAAATCCAGAAGTCAGAAGAGGGCCAAGAGGAGAATGAAAGGCTCTAATTTTGTTCTAGTGACAATAATTTGTAGTGGTAACCAAAAATTCAGTGAAAGGCTCTTTCAGGAATAAATGCTGCAGTTTATACTTCTGTAGTTCCCTTACTTTTATAGCGCAACACTTAGAGTCAGAAAGATTTGGGTTACAATTCTGCCTCAAATACTTACTAGCTTTGTGACCCTGAACCAACTCACTTATTGTCTCTGACCCTCAATTCTCCTCATCTACTTTACAAGATTGTTGTGAGAAGCAAATGAAATTGTATACATAAATCACTTTGAAAACTATAAAATCTTACATAAATATAGGCTACTATTATTATCTTATTTTCATCTTTTTTGATGGGTGCAGGTAGACATAATCCTGGAACTAGTCCCCATTCTGCTATTTTTCTATTCCACAGACTATTGCACAGGTGAACAAAATAGTTGGTTTAAAAAAATAGATGAACAAAGTTATTAGGATATAAGCTTATCCTCAGTAAATCCATTGAGAGCATCCTCAGTACAACTCTGGTAGCAGACTGGATGTTGGGGGTTAAATGTACCTCATCTTGGTCCTACAGAATTTTGATGCTTTGGCCAGATCTCTATACTTTAAAAGCCTTTCCTTCCATGTAGCTTGGAGATTATGGCATTTGAGATGGTAATATCTATTTAAAATGATGTTTGTAGATTTTTAAGAATCATTTTTGTTTTCAGGTGATTGTGGTAATAGAAAAATCTGTGATAGTAGTTTGGTTCTAGCACAGTTTGTTGACTGAATCCTCCAGGATATTTTGAGGTTGATTGGGAATTTATCATCTTCTAGTCCACAAAAGATAACAAACTTCTTGCTACATATTCAATAGGTTCTGATTTTTTTTTAAATAGCCTACAGAGATTTCTGTATATAATCTATCTTGATCAATAGGCCTGGACTTCTTGAGGATAAACCTATTGTAGCTTTTGATGGAAATTGCCTCTTCCTGAATTGTCATCAGAAACCTCTCAATTTTCACAAAGCAATTTGTTTGACTCAGTCATGCATATGTTTTCTTCATCCACATATTGTTGAATGAGTTCATGCTGATGTCATCTATAGAGGACCTTTCGATTTCAGTCTTTGATCTAAGTTGTTTCATAGACTCTATCTAGAGATAAACTACTTTTGAAGACACTGGGCAAAACTAATGCAGTGTACCTGCTATCACCCTTTACCATGCTGGCACCTGGAAACTCTTCCTCTAAAACTCCACTGTCCACATTGGTGGTGGTCTTAGTTATCCACTCCATCTAGACCCAACTCAAGTCATGCTTGACTTCACTCACCAGAGATTTTCTCACTAGCTACCTCATCCTAACCAAGAAACCAGATTCTGATAGGCTTGACATTTTCATATTACACTCAGACCTGCCCTGCTGTCCTGCTTGATAGCTACTTCAGTTACCTACTGAATCTAGGCTCAGCCCTCATCATATTTCACTTCATCTTTTCTTTTATCTCCTACCTTCAACCTCTCTCTACTTCCACTTCTAGTTTCAAGTTCCAGATCTTCAGATCAACTCTGTCATTGCTCCTAGAAAAGGTGTGGCAATCTATTCCCTCATGGCTCAATATTCCCTGATCAATATTCTCATATGTCCATTTCCCCCATTAGAATAAAAACTCCTTTAAGTGTAGGAATATATATATATATATATATATATAGATATATATATATAGATATATAGATAGATATATAGATAGATATATAGATATATAGATATAGATAGATAGATAGATAGATAGATATAGATATATTTATATCTCTAGTACTTAGAAAATATTTGACTAAGTCTTTAATGAATTCTTTTTTATTCATTCATTTATTCCCTCATTCATTGGGTTTTTGACCTGTTAATCATTTACTCTAAGAATGTCTTTTAAGTCTTCTGTTCCCTTTTGATTTAGAAGTGTTCATCTGTTTATAGCCACCTCATCACCACAGGGTGATGAGCCCTGTGTTTTGTTACTATAGTATGTTGGGTTTTCTTTTTAGGATCCTTTCCAAATCATAATCCCAAAGACAGTATGTTAAGACTGCTATTATATAGGTTTTGATTACATTAAAATCTATTCTTGGATAGCTTTGATTTCAGGATGCCGGTAAATCTCTTACTATTTTCTTGAGATATTTATGGTTAGTGCATCTTGCCTGGAGAATGTCAAGGTATTTCTATATGTCACCTTCATCCTTTGGGTCAGTGTTGTAGATTTTGTGGTTGATTTTACTGTTGCTTTTATTATTATTCACTTCATTCTGAAGTTGTGTAAGAAAGATAAAGAGCCAGCGACAGGTTGCTATTCTGACAGCTAGATGGTACAGTGGATAGAGCATGGAACCTAGATTCTGGATGACATGAGTTCAAATCCAGCTTCAAATACTAACTGTCTGACTTTGGGCAAGTATGCCTCTGTTCAAGTTACAAGTTTGGCTCTGTCTGCCTCAGTTTCCTTACCTATAAAATGGAGGTAATAATAACACCTGCCTCCCCAGGTTGTTATGAGGATAAATGAGATAATATTTTAAAAGTGTTTTGCACAGTGACTGGCACAATGTAAGTACGAAATAAATATTAGTCATTATTTTCTTTTTGTATTTAGTGTCTTGCACAGGTAAGTAAAAAAAATTGCTTTTTTGTAATTGAAAAAAAGTATTGGGATGTCAGCTTATTCTTGGTAAACTCACTAAAACCATCTTTAAAATAACTCCAGGAGCAGCAAGGATGACAGAGATAACAAGTACTCATACTATTCAACAAGATTTTGATTATTTTTGATAGGTTTTTCTACATTTTAAAAGCTTTTTGTCCAACATAGAAAGGCAAATGAGAGTAGTGCATTAAAAATTTTGGCTTAAAGTCATAAAGACATGATTTCAGGTCCCATATTTGACTTACAACTAGCTACGTGACCCTGGGCAAGTTCCTTAACCTAATAATAATTTAGGTCATTCAGTCTGTAAGTTGCAGAGAAAATACTGTCTCTGTTTATAGTTTTCTCATTCTAGTATTCCTACACCAATGAAATCATAAGTCTAATCCAATCCCTATATGCTTCATTCCAGGTAGCTTAGAAATGATGAGTATCTTGTATAGTAACATCTGTTAAAAAGATGTATTTCTTAAAACTTCTTGGATCCATGTTGCATCTAGATGATTGTGAGCTATGTCTTTTTTTCTTCTGTGATACAACTTTGATTTCAGCACAGTTTGTTAAAGTTCTTATTCTCAAAGACATTTGAATTTTGTGTTTGTAATTGTAAAACAAGTTTTGAAGAGGGATCACTTTAAGAATTATACAACTTCTAGATGTATACTCCTAACTAATAGGTTGTATTTTGCTAGATAGGCACTTATTTTTATTTTCCATGAGGGAAACCCTGAGATAGCTAGTTGTCCATAGTTGGAGCTCATCCTGAAGAGCAGAGAATATGGGACTATTATCAATATTAACTTAGAAAGGGTACAGAGATGTCTTGAGTATGATTAATTGTCTATTCACTCAACTGCATTAATAGACAATTAACTCTTTAAGCTTAAATCTTGTTGAATAGACAGTCCTTTCCTTATGTTTCCCTCTTGATTCCTGGAGCCAATTTGCACCATATTACAAATCTATTCTCTTGGTCCTTGGGACTCATTCTATTTCAAGTTCTTACTTGATTTATTTGCCCTTCCATATGATACACTCTCTGCTTCTGACACCTTATGAATTAAAACTTAACTGCTACGGACTTTGCTGTCTTAATGGGAGGAAACTTATAACATGAGCCCACAAAAACCTGGACATCAACTTAAGAGTTCTCCTGAATGGTCCAGCACACATCTTTTACCACAGCTTCACAAGTGCTTCTCCATTGGCTCTTAGGCAACAAGGCTAGATCTTCCATGCCTCAGTTTCTTCATCTGTAAAAAGATGATACTCATTTCCTTCCATCAATAAATATATAATCCTATGTGGTACTTAACTGAGGCTGGATGAAATTATTTAAGGGGATAAATTAGCTTCTTGCAATCTTCTAGATTTTTTTTGGCTAGACTTGCAATTTTATTGTTGTGTGGAACACTCAAAAAGGGAACCCCACCTGTAACAAATGCAGTTTGGCAACTGGTATGCAACTTTTGCTCTTGGAAACCATATGAAGCAATGTGTGACTAAGTGACTTTTTCAGGGCTAAATGACAATCATTTGTCAAAAGCATGACTTAAATCCAGGTCTCCATGATTCTGAGGCCATTTCTCTACGAGAATTTCTTAATCTGGGCTTCTAGACTTCCAAGGGGCCCATGGATAGATATGAAGAAATTCATCAATTATTTAAAAAAAAAATTTTGATAGATTTTAAAAAAAAATGTAACTAGTTTTCATTTTTATACTACACATTTTGTTTTATGCATTTAAAACCACTATTCTGAGAAGGGGTCCATAAATTTTATTAGATTGCCAAAGGGATCTATGACACACATAGAAAAATGACTTAAGAATCCACCTTCTCTGTCTATCTGGTATAACACACTAGCTTAGCATTAGCTATGCCATGTTAAAATGACTGTTAATGAAGAAAATAACATTTGCTTATTTCTCAATGTTTCATTTAGTTCTTTCCAACAGTGTTAAATGGTACCATCCTATTCCCATTTCTTGGACCAAAAACTCTGCAAGTGCAGAATTCTTGTTTTCCCTTTTTTTATGTCTTCTCAAAGAACTTCATACAGTGCTTTGAACACAATAGGTGTTAAATAAGTGATTATTGACTTATTGACTAAGGGGAGAACTTTTGAGATTGCTGCATATCAAGGCTTCATTTCACATCCACCAATTTGTAATTTTTGATCATTGAGACAGGCTGCAACAAAGCTTGCCTTTATACGCTCAGGGAGGAAGTTGGGCATATTGAGTGCACACATGATTACAAAAGGGATGTTTAACTTACTTCAGGGAATAAGCTGTTTTCACACCCGAAAGGAATCCAGTTAATATACAAATAATGTAATTGCAGTGTGAGCAGAAACCAGCCCTGCTTAGGCTGACATTTTTTTTTGTTCTGTGAAACAAAAGCCATTCTTAAATATTAATCTGTTCATTAAAGAAGAGTTTCCACAAGGCAACACTCATTAGCCTAATTGGAATTACTACACTGATTTGAAAGTAATAAAGCTTCAGATATTATATAGATACTACAATCACAATAAGCTTAAAATGGATATGGGATTTGAATATTAATTCATGGTCTTAAAACAATTAGAAAAAAATTACCGGATCAGGTATGACTGGAGGATAGAGAAGAGGGGGAGAATCCTTAACCAAATGTGGATAGAGATAATTAGAAAAGAAAATAGATAATTTTAGTAACATGAAGCTAAAAAATGCATTGGCAATCAAGACTATGAGGATTAGAAAGGAAGGTACTCTGAGTTGTCTATTGGGAAAATTCTGTGTATCAAAATATCTCTGATAAGTGTCTGATATCCAAGATTTATAGGGAAAAAACATAAATATATAAGAACAAAATCCAGTCCCCACTAGATAAGTGGTCAAAGGAAGTGAACATATTGTTCTCAAAAGAACTGCAAACTATTTAACATCATATGGAAGATTACTTCAAATAACCAATAATGAGACAAGTTGGAACAACTCTGAATCTTCACCTTATTCCCAGTAAACTAACAAAGATGTCAATGTTGGAAGTTCTGTGGAAAGAAAGAAACACTACTGCACTGTTGCTGACGTTGTGATTTGGTTCAACTCTTTAAGAAGCCAGCTTCGTAGCTGTGCCAAGAAAGTGACTCAAATGTCCATACCCTTTAATCCAAAGATCTTATAGCTAGACATATAGTCTAAGCAGACCAGAGAAAGAAAAGATCTATGTACACTAAAATATTAATAGCTGCACTTTTTGTAGTAGCAAAGAATTGGAAACAAAATAAATGTTCATAGAATGAGAAGAGGCTAAATAAATTGTTAATGAATGGGATAGGTAATTATTGTCTTATAATATGAATATGAAGGATAAAGGAAAGCATGAGAAGACATAAACTGAGGCAAAGTGAAGTAGGAAGAAGCAGGAAAACCACATGCACGCACGCACACACATGCACATGTATAATGACTATGATGATTTAAATAGAAAGAAAAAGAACAACAACTAATCAGAACTGAATGTCTTGTAATTATAATGACCAAACTCTGTTTTCAAGAAGTGTGAATAAAGCTCCCTTTTTGTTAGGGAAGTGGGGGACTGTGGATACCAAATACTGCATATGCTGTTAATTTGATTGCTATCTTCATTTGTTTTGCTGAACTCTAGGTTTTAAAAAATCTTTTTTTTTAAGAGCTACATTTTTTAGGTGAGGAAGAAGAAGAATAAAGGTGTTTTAAAAGCAAAAAAATGATCAATAAAATTAATTGTAAAAAAAGAAATAAAACTAGCAATTAATATACAATAAATTCAGACTTCTCATACATTTAAAATGGCAATCTACAAACATAATGAAATGTAACCCAAAAGAATTAAACAAAGCTAAAGTCACTGTCCTTGCCTTCTCCCTTCTTCATGTACTTCCTGTGAACAGGCATATGCTTTTATTGGGGGGAGAGCTAGCAATGGAGTCATACTAATGACTAAATGCTAATTTAAAGCTAATTAATTAATACTAATTTAGGTGATATTAGAGTTCTTATTAGTCCCATTCTATATATAAGAAACTGGGAGACTCAGAGGAGTTAGGTGACTTGCTCATGATCATTCAATCAGTAAATATCAGAGACAAGAGCTGAACACAGATGTTCCTGATCACAGGTCTAGTACTATTTTTACTAAATTTTAATGCCCCTCTAGTGAGGTATTAAAACTTGCCCTTGCTGGCTTTTGCATTTGATGTGGCCCCCTATGATTTCCTTCTTTGACTGTTTGGCAAATAACTGTAGTATTAGTTCTGGAACACTGGGAAGATTTTTTTAGGGGGATGTAGGGGGTGTGCAGGAAGGGGACAGTGTTGAAGAATGGAGCAGGAGGTATCTTGCTCTCATTGTGTCTGAGAGTTTGTGACGTTCCAAACTTGCTCTAGATCAAAGAAATCACTTTCAGACAGTATTAGAATAATAAAGAATGAGATCTAGACCTTCTCAAGTGTTTCTATACCTTTGGGTGGTGTTTGGTAGTGGGGAAAGGAGTACAGTAATTGATATGGGTTCCTACTAAATCAGTAGCTAGTTGGTGCATTAGAGAGAGTGCCAGGCTTGTAGTTAGGAAGACTCATCTTGATGAGTTCATATCCAGCCTCAGATACTCGCTGGTTGTGTGACCCTGGGTAAGTCACCTTTTGCCTTGGTTTGCTTATTTGTAAAAATGAACTGGAGAAGGAAATGGCAAACCACTCCAGGATCTTTGCCAAGAAAACCCCAAAAGGGGTCATGAAGAGTGTGACACAACTGAAAATGACTGAATAACAACAATCCTCATACATCAGTTTGAATTGGTGGATAATGTTCTTACCTTTATGCTATATCAGCTGAAATATTTCTGGAACGCAATCTTCTTGGATCCATTACAAGAGGAGTTTAGTTACTAGAAATGCAAGGAGGATCATGTTAGAACAGTTACATTTGAAATAACAATTCAGAGTATGGGGGGCGGAGCCAAGATGGCGAAATAGAAAGACGCACATACACATAGCTCTGAACCCACAAACCACAGAACGGCTAGAGGGGACCAACCCAGGGAGAATTCTGCACCCAGAGACCATGGAATATTGGAGCGAGGGAGATTTCTGTTCCGGAGAGACCTGCAAACCTCTCACGGGGGGTCCTTCGTGCCGTGGACTGGGCGCCGGGACAGGGAGCAGAGGGCAGCCCTGCCGCGGCAGCGACACCATGAGGAAAAAGATCCGAGCGGGCTACGGGGACGGGATCTCCAGCGGCGGCACAAGCCCCCCCACCAACAGGTGACTGACGGGGGTAGGTGAGAGAGTGTCTTTGGCGGGTCGAGAGGGGAGTGGGGTGCCCCCGTGGCTCGGGCCCCCCCAGGAGATAGAAGCTGAGAGGCAGCTACAGACAGGGGCTCCCCAAATGGGCGGGAGCCTGGATCCATTGTGGAAGGTCTGTGCATAAACCCCCTGAGGGAACTGAGCCAGAGAGGTGGCCCTGCCCCTGACCACCTGAACTTAATTCTCACACTGAATAGCAGCCCTGCCCCCGCCAAAAACTCTAAGGCGGGAAGCAGCATTTGAATCTCAGTCCCCAAACGCTGGCTGGGAGGACCAGGAGGCGAGGTGGGTGTGAAGAGAACATTCAGAGGTCAAGTCACTGGTTGGGGAGAATGCCCAGAAAAGGGAAAAGAAATAAAACTATTGAAGGGTATTTTCTCGGAGAAAAGACACTTCCTCCCTTCCTTTCTGATGGGGAGGAACAAAGCTTGCCATCAGGCAAAGACACAGAAATCGAGGATTCTGTGTCCCAGACCACCCAATGGGCTCGGGCCATGGAAGAGCTCAAGAGGAATTTTGAAAATCAAGTTAGAGAGGTGGAGGAAAGACTGGGAAGGGAAATGAGAGGGATGAGGGAGAAGCATGAAAAGCCAATCAGCTCCCTGCTAAAGGAGAACCAAAAAAATCTTGAAGAAATTGGCACCCTGAGAACTAGCCTAACTCAGTTGGCAAGGGAGGTGCAAGGGGCCAATGAGGAGAAGAATGCTTTCAAAAGCAGAATTAACCAAATGGAAAAGGAGATTCAAAAGCTCACTGAAGAAAATAGATCTTTCAAAACTGGAATGGTACAGATGGACGCTAAGGACTTTATGAGAAAGACAGATATCTCAGAACATACCACACAGATTCAAAAAATGGAAGATAATGTGAAATATCTTATTGGAAAAACAACTGACCTGGAAAATAGAATCAGGAGAGACAATGTAAAAATTCTGGGACTACCTGAAAACCATGATCAAAAGAAGAGCCTAGACATCATCTTCCATGAAATTATCAAGGAAAACTGCCCTGAGATTCTAGAACCAGAAGGCAAAATAAATATTCAAGGAATCCGCAGAACACCGCACGAAAGAGATCCAAAAAGAGAAACTCCTAGGAGCATTGTGGCCAAATTCCAGAATTCCCAGGTGAAAGAGAAAATATTGCAAGCAGCTAGAAAGAAACAATTCAAGTATTGTGGAAATACAATCAGGATAGCACAAGATCTGGCACCCTCTACATTGAGGGATAGAAGGGAATGGAATAGGATATTCCAGAAGTCAAAGGAACTAGGACTGAAGCCAAGAATCACCTACCCAGCAAAACTGAGTATAATACTTCAGGAGAAAAAATGGTCTTTCAATGAAATAGAAGACTTTCAAATTTTCCTGATGAAAAGACCAGAGCTGGAAAGAAAATTTGACTTTCTAACACAAGAATGAAGAGAACCATGAAAAGGTGAACAGCAAAGAGAAGTCATAAGGGACTTACTAAAGTTGAACTGTTTACATTCCTACATGGAAAGACAATATTTGTAACTCTTGAAACATTTCAGTATCTGGGTACTGGGTGGGAGTACACACACACACACATGCACACACGCACACATACATAGAGACAGAGTGCACAGAGTGAATTGAAGAGGATGGGATCACATCTATCTTAAAAAAAAAATGAAATCAAGCAGTGAGAGAGAAATATTGGGAGGAGAAAGGGAGAAGTTATATGGGGCAAATTATCTCTCATAAAAGAGGCAAGCAAAAGACTTATTAGTGGTTGGATAAAGAGGGGAGGAAAGAGAAAAACATGAGGTCTACTCTCATCACATTCCACTAAAGGAAAGAATATAATGCACACTCATTTTGATAGGAAAACCTATCTCATAACACAGGAGAGTGGGGGACAGGGGCACAAGCAGGGTGGGGGGGAGGATAGAAGGGAGGGCATGGGGAGGAGAATGCAATACGAGGTCGACACTCATGGGGAGGGAAAGGACCATAAGAAAAGAGAAGTAATGGGGGACAGGATAGGATGGAGGGAAATATAGTTAGTCCTGTACAACACAACTAGTATGGAAATCATTTGCAAAACTACACAGATTTGGCCTATATTGAATTGCTTGCCTTCCAAAGGGAAGGGGTGGAGAGGGAGGGAGCTAAAGAAGTCGGAACTCAAAGTGTTAGGACCAAATGTAATGTTCTTACCACTGGGTAACAAGAAATACTGGTTAAGGGGTCAAGAAAGCTATCTGGCCCTACAGGACAAAAGAGAAGATGGAGACAAGGGCAGAGAGGGAGGATAGAGGAGAGAGCAGATAGGTCACAGGGACAATTAGAAAGCTCGGGTTTGGGGTGGGGGGAGGGGATAAAAGGGGAGAAAATTTGTAACCCAAAATTGTGTGAAAATAAATGTTAAAAGTTAAATAAAACAAAAATTAAAAAAAAAAACCAGTTCAGAGTATGAATGCTGAAGATGGCCAAATAAGAACCCTAGGCATGCGAAAGTCAGGAAGCCCTGAGTTCAAATCCTGCCTTGGATACTTTTATCCTGTGTATATTTTGTTTGTACATAGTTGTTTGCATATTTTCTTGCTCACTAGACTGTCAGTTTCTTGAAAATGGGCCATTTTCATCTTTTTTGTATCCCCAGTATCTGACACATAGTAGGTGCTTAATAAATGCTTTGGGACTTGTTGACTATATGACTTGCCGAGAATCATACAACTAATGAGTGTTATGGTCAGTGTTTTAAACAAAGTCTTACTGACTCTAAGTTCAACATCCTATGCATTATGTCACACTGTTTGTTGTATGTTTGTAACATTATAATTGAAACCACTATCTATTCATACAGTAAATGTATACTTACTAATTGAAGTTACTTTTCAGTGGCTTTAAATTTTGTTATAAGGGATATTTAAGCTAATGAGAACTAAGTTGTTTTCATCTCTCACATCTCTTGCCAATTTATGAGAAGCAGGGAAAACTTATAAGCCAAAGGAATAGATAACGGTAGGGTAAAATGACAAAAAAGGAAGTTAATGATGCTTTCTGAACTTAGTAACTTCTATGTTATATAGATAAAGAAAATGAGTTGAAAAAAAAAAGGAGGAAAAACTCCAAAGCCTCATTAAATGTATCTTTTGCCACATGGAACTTTGTCTAATTGGCACTGTTTTTGGAAATATCTAGCTTTGTAGTCTTTCCTTCTGATGTTTTAATTGTATCGTCTTTGTAGATTTACAGAAAATGGCAGGTTTCACTGACTGAAATCAATATCATGATTGGCTGTATTTTCCAACATAAATTAATTTCTTGTATGTGCCAAAAATGACTGAGGAGCATATAGCAGACAGATAATGTTAAATAAGACTTGCTACCAGAAGGGATTTTTTTTTTACACTTAATAAGTTTTGTTTTGTTTTTTTCCAATTACATGTAAAGATAGTTTTTAACATTCAGTTTTGTAGGATTTTGAGTTCTAAAATTTTCTCCCTTCCTCCTTTCCCTCTCCCCTCCCCAAGACAGCAAATAATCTAACATAGGTTATACATGTGCAATCATATTAAACATATTTCCACGTTAGTCATATTGTGAAAGAAGAATAAGAACAAAAGGACAAAACCACAAGAAAGAAAAAGCAAAAAAACAACAAAAAAAGTGAAAATAGAATGCTTCAATCTTCATTCAGACTCCATAGTTTTTTCTGTGGCTGTGGATAGCATTTGTCACCAGAGTCTTTTGGGATTGTCTCGGATCATTGTGTTGCTGAGAAGAGCTTAGTCTATCATAGATGATCATTGCACAATGTTGCTGTTACTATGTAACATGTATTCTGGTTCTGCTCACTCCACTCAGCATCAGTTCATGTAAGTTTTTACAGGTTTTCCTGAAATCTGCCTGCTCATCATTTCTTATAGAACAATAGTATTCTATTACAGTCAGTTACCATTCCTGAAATGATGAATGACCCCTCAATTTCCTTCCTTGCCACCACCAAAAGAGTGACTATAAATATTTTTGTACAGGTGGGTCCTTCCCCCACCCTTTTTAATGATCTCTTTGGGAAATAGACCTAGTAATGGTATTGCTGGATCATAGTTTTATAGTCCTTTGGGCATAGTCAGGAGGGATATTTGTGGCAGAATTCTAATCTACATTCCTAGGTTAAGTGTGTAAAAGTATTCTATGTTTGGCAACATTTGAGACTATATTTCATAGACTCTATGATGTGCCACCATCTTTAGCGTAGGAATTGCCATTACCTGGACTCACAGAGATGGTGGTCAGAGCAACCCCTAGACATCTAGGTGGACCAGCATGGAAGAGAGGATGGATTTTTATAAGTATTTTTATATTCATCATCGTCATCTCTACCAACTGCCATCCACAGAGCAGGTAAGCCAATCTAGCAGAAATTATATGTGTCAGGCAAGTCAAACCATGATGATCATCTAGACCACCAAATCCCCTCACACCCTGAACCTTAGCAGCAATCACAGTGCTTTCAGTCTAGTGACCTCAGACATCATTCTAGGAAGCAAATCCTGTGGAAGTAGAGCTTGACAATTGCTTCTACAGGTATTACAGCCATAGCTGCTGAAGACCCAGGAAAGAAAGTTCTTCCCCACAAAGTCTTTGACCTTGTAAAATGTTACTCAGAAACCAATATTATTTTTTTCAATTGAAATGACATTAAAAAGAGATATCACTATCTACTTTGCTAGTGCAGCCTAAGGACCATGGAATCTCTCCATTTTATGTATAGCTGATGTTTTCCGTATGTATTGTCTCCCCCATCAGAATGTGAGTCCCTTGAGAATAGGAGCTGTTTTGCTTTTCTATTTGTATTCTCAGCATTTAGCATAATGCTTTGCACATACTAGATACTTAATAAATACTTCATCATTCATTTTTGCAATGGCAGTTTTGTCCTTTTGGAAACGCAGTAGGAGAGCTATTGGCACAGAAATGATAGCTATATTAAAATATCTGAAAAATAACTTCAAAACCCTTAGAGAAAATGACATTTGAACCCTGAAGGAATTCAAATTCAGTATTCTATGAACTATCAGGTACTTTAATGGCATCAACTCTTACTAGTTTTTTAAGAGTCAAATTTATTTCTATAAATTCTCAGTGTATGTTACCATTTCCTTCCATCAAACATTCTTATATGACTTCCACATTGCTAATTTGATTCTTTGCCATCTTGAAGACAGAATTTCCTGAGTCGGCTTAATGTTTGATAGCTTCTTTTGCTCTAGGAGTGTCCAAACTCATTAGTTATCAATCCCTCACAGTTATGTCATTAAGAAGCACACTTAGACCATGAGATGCCAATTCAATCACAGTACTATGTGGATCCATTATGCTCTCCCATGAGACATTCATATTACTTGTATTGTTGGTTAGCTAAGCAAATGCTTTACCACTTCCTTTTTCTGTGAGACCACATAACTTATAATTGATTTTTACTATAGTAAGTCTGTTCACTCCTATTTTAGGGCTTTTGTCAAAAAAAAAGATGGGTGAGGTGTTACCATGAAACTATGATTCCTTTTCCCAGTGTATTTGTCTAGTTCAGTTTGAGAAGTCGTCACCACAGGAAGTGATTCTTCCTGCGTAGAGTCTATCACCCATTCATAGCTGGACTCTCAAAAAACACTTGCTCAAAGAATTTTTACTGGGCAAATATTATAATGGCCTCAGCAATTCAAAAACTTTGTGATTTTACATTTGAAACACTGACTACAGAAGAATATATTGCTCCTATAAAAACTTGGTCTATTTTTCTTGATCTTCTTGTGTATGCATGTATGTCATCTTGTGTATGCATGAAGCTTCCTGTTTTTATATGGTTGTTTAAAATCTCTGGTAAGCAGGAAGTTTATTGGGAAGCCCTTTGAAATGATGCTAATATTAATATTACAGAAGCAGCAAGTTAGAAGGAAATTTCTAGATATAGAGCCCAAGAAAACAGTCCTTTTAACTTTCTTCATCATAGTGCCTTTTGTACTTCTGGTTAGGACTAAGTAGGACTGTGTTATCATAGGATTTAGAACTAAAAGGAACCTTAACCATCATTTAGTTGGAGAATTATAGACTTAGAGAAAGAAGGCACCGTAAAGGTCACTGAGTTGAATCCTCTCTTTTTTACAGATGAGGAAACTGAGATAATTAAGGTTAAGTGACTCACTGAAGATTACTCAGGTAGTAAGTGGAAGAGACAGGAATGAAGCACAGGTCTTCCAAATCCAAATCCAATGTTCTTTCCTCTACATTATGCTGTCCTTTGTTTTAACAAGAAGACTTCTTGATCATTATAGGATCCTTTTACATAAAAAAAGACTATGTATTTAGTATGTTCTTCCCTTAAAGCTTCTATTTGGTGAATTCATTCATTTCTATGGCTACTATTATTGCCTCTATACTCCCAAGCCTATATCTTTAACTCCAACTTACTTTTCAACTTTCATTACCACATTTTCAACTGGATACCTAGCTGGCATTTCTAATTCAGCATGTCTAAAGCTGACCTTATCATTTTCTGCCACATACCTGAGCCTTCCAGTACTTCTGTTTCTGGTGATGCCAATACCATACTCCCATTCTTCCAGGCATCAAGCCTTGAAGTAATCTTGGATTCTTCTTTCTATCTTAATATTCATATCTAATCAATATCCAAGTCTTGTCATCACGCCTCCATGTTGATTTGCTCTTCTCTTTCCAATCTGATACCATTTTATTGCAGGTTGTTATAGTCTCTTTCCTGGAATTTTTAAAATAATCTCATATTTGGTCCACTTGATTCCCAATTTTCACCTCCCTATGCTTTTTCAGAGGCTGCTAGTTGGTACACCTCATAGAACACTGGACTTGGAGTCCTGAAGAGCTACCTTCAATTCTCACCTCAGACATTTACTAGATCTTTGACTTTAACAAGTCGCTCTTGACTTAATTTGGCACTTGCAAAATGGTCCTATTATATAATGTGAGAATTAAATTGTAATAATAAAATAGAAATAATAATTGATTATGAAAGCATAATAAATTATTATAATAATAGTGCCTACCTCATAGGGTCAGGATTAGGTGAGAGATAGACATAAAGTACCTTGTAAAAGTTCTATATAAAGGCGATATGTTAGCTGTCAAAACAAACTCCTAATGCATAGTCTGACTGTGCTATTCCTCTAATCAAACATATTCAGTGACTCCTATAGGATAAAAGACAAAATCTTAACCTACCAATAGAAAGTTCCTGAAATTTGTCTCAAGCCTAGCTTCCCATACTAATCAATCAATCGACAACATTTATAAGATGCCTACCATATGGCAGGTACTGTGTTAAGGATAAAAAGACAAAAGTTAAATGCCTTTTTTATGGACTTCTCTCATTTACAGTTTCTATCTTCCATTGAGAACATGTGACTCATTGTTCCTAGATCTCATCCTAACCATTTCTTCCATTTGTGCTTTCTGTATCCATCCCCTGTGCCCACGACAACCTTCATTCACATCTCTCACTGTTGAAATATTTCTTTTCCTTTTAAAGTCCAACTGAGGTGGAACCTCATTTGGACCTCAGTTTCCTCTTCTGTCGATGAAGCAGCTTTGACTGGATGACCTGTAAATTCACTTTTATTCCTAGTATTTTATGAAACCAGTAGACTTGCTCTTTCTTCTATCTGACCAGAGTCTTTTGAGCAAATAGGGCTATGACCTCCTTGTTTCTAATTACTTTAGGAAGAAGTAGAAGTTACTACACTACCCACTTTATGCCCAGGATTTTGAAGGCCTGTTCACAGAGTAATGATTAATTTCTCCACCAATGAGGAGAGTCTTTTGCAAATGAAAATTGGGCTTTAGCCCCATGTTATGAGAAAAAATAATCATTGGGACAACAACACAAAAATTGGCATTGATATTCATAATAGTACTGCATAAAAAGGAGAAAAAATAGATCTGAGGGATAGATTTAATTAAGAAACAATAATAATAACATAACAATAATAAAACAATTCACATTTATATAGGTGTTTCAAGTTTCCAAAGTATTATACACCCATTCTCAACTGATTCTCCCAATAATACTGTGAGGCAGCTGTTATCATTAACCCTGTTTTACAAAGGAAGAAGCTGATTCCAAGGAAGGTTAAGTGATTTGCCTAAGGTCACACAGATGATCAGTGAGGAAAGCTGCAAAGCCAGGTCTACCTGACTCCTAGTGCAACACTCTGTTTAACACACTATGTCATGCTATCTCTTTCCAAAAAATAATCCAGAATCATATCAACACAGAAAATCAGTGTTTGTTAAATCCAAGAACAAAACTACTGGACAAGAGATCCTTTATTTGACAAGAGCTTTTGAGCAACCTGGAAAGCAGATTGACAAAATAAGTTTAGAGTACTATTTTATACGACATACCACAATTAATTCCAAATGGCTAAACAACAACAATGTAAAGAGCCACATCATAAAAGTTAAGAAGTTTATTTCTTTTGCAATTGCACATAGTGACAATATTTAGAACCATATACAACTACAAAAGACAAAATTGGAAATTCAATTATATAAAATTTTAAAAGTTTTGTACAAACAAAATCAGTTTCGCTCAAATAAGAAGAAAAAGATCTGGCCTGGAGAAATTTGCATTAAACATGTCTAATAAAAATCTAATAACCAGAATATATAAGATGAAGAGTCATTCCCCAAAAGGCAAATGGTCAAAGCATGTTAATAGTTTTCAAAATAAGAAATGCAAAATATCAATAACTACTTTGCTCAAAATCACAAATAAGCATCATAGTTGTGTAAATTTTAAAAAGTCTGAAGTACTATTCAATACCCATCAAATTGACAAAGAAGGAAAAAATTCAATGTTGGTAGAATTATAGGAAAATAATACATGCTAATTCACTAATCTTGAGGCTGTAAATGTGCTCCGATTCTTTTGAAAATAATGTGGAATTTTGCAAGAAAAATTAGGAAATTGCTCACACCCTCTTAATCTAAAATTAAACTCCTAGGTTTAAAAGCACCCAGGGAAAAACCTGCATGCCTTAAATTAATCATATTATGTTTGTTTTTATTTTAAAATACATATATATGAATAAAATATGTAACTGTTAATTTAAGAGTTGTCATAGAAATTATGTATGAATATAATTGTTCCATTATGAACATGAATATGAAAAATTCTGAGAAATGGGTAGATTCATATGAAATTAAGTAGAATAAAGAAAATAGAGGGGTCTTTGAAAAGATTTTTTTCAGTTATGACATAAAGCTGAAATATTTTTAAATAAAAAAGTCTTCAGACTTTACTATATTTTCATGACAAAGAATAAATTGAGAAGCTTATATTTATCAGCTCTATTTTCCCTGCTAAATGAATTAGATTTGAGTCTCTAAGACTCTATGACTACAGTTTTTAATTTGTGTAATAAAATGAATACAATTAAGAAAAAGTTTAAGAATTTGGTGGAAGTACACACAAAAGAATCGTTATGGAAGACTCACTTCATTTTCTGAATTCTCAAAATCATCAGAACAGGATACCAGAAATATCACCAGCATTCTTTGTGAACACTTGGAAGCAATTCTGGTAATCCTGGATGTGGACCATCTACAAGTAGAAGCAGCATTGGTAAAATTTGTGGGCTATGAACACATGTGTGCATCTCCCAAACAGCCATCTCAGAGATGTGAAATGAGCAGAGCTGAAACGATGACTTTTTCCACCTGAGGAAAGCACCATGAGTAGCTGGGAGGCAGGGCTACCTAATGGAGAGAGCTAAGGCTGGAGCAAGGATGAAGTGAGGGGAGAACATGTCAAGATGTAGTAAATATAGTATTAACCTTGAAATCAGGAAGCCCTGGGATTCAAATCTTGCCTTAGATATTAACTGTGTGAGCCTGAGTAAGTTACTTAGCCCTGTTTGCCTCAGTTTCCTCACCTGTAAAATGAACTGGAAAACTATTCCAGTATCTTTGCCAAGAAAACCTCAAATGAGGTCAGGATGATTCAGACACAACTGAAATGACTAAATGACAACAACTACATAATTTAAGTTGGGAATTGCTAATGTTGTCTTAAGTCCCTCATTTTATAGATGGGGAAAGTGAGACCTAGATCAAAGAAGTACTTTGCTCATGGTTGTGCAATCAGTGGCAGAACTGGTACTAGAACCCAGATATTTTGACTCCTAGTTTGGTTTTTCTCAACAACACCATGAGAAGGAGGGGTAAGGGTGTGCTCAAACTGAAGCTAATTGTTAAATTTTTAGTGTGAGTTAAAGTTAGTTAAATTAGTTAAATTTAGTGTATTTGCACCTTGGACTGAAAACAAATCAGTACTAAATTTATTGTTCTGTTGATTTGATTTTGAGCAAATAGAGACTTGGCTCTTGGATAACAGTCTGCCAACCTCTCTATACTTAGGAAAGTGATGGAGAAAATCTTAATAATGTAAATTAAGCTTACAAATGTATCCTGTGATTTGGAGACAGAGCTATGTTAGACCTTTATCAGTAGAGATGGGACAGTTTTACCTACAGCTAGCCCTCCTCTCCTGCTTTCTTTCCAGGCAATAGATAAAAAATATCTCCTTCAGACAAAAAAGGGAGTGGGGAGCCACAAAAGGAGGGGAGCCCCAGTGCTCTGCTGTGGGGTATCTGGAGTATCATGCTTCAAAGTTAGAGAGCTGCGCACTTAGGAGTACCAGCAAAGGAAAGGGCCTGTACTTCCCACCCAGAGATTCAATTGGATTAACAAATTCCTCTTTTAAAATGCAAATTCTTCTGAAGCAGGTCATTTATTAAGCCTTAATGTCAAGGCCTTTAATCAGATACCTATCTGGGGTGGAGGATAAGGCTGACTTTAGGCAACTTCAAGTTTTGACTCCACTGAATATTTTACCAAGATTGTAGCAAAAATGATAAGGAGTTTCATTTTCTCTTCCAATCCCTTCTCCACTTCTGACATAGCTATGTAAAGGTGAATTGTTGTTGTTTTTGTCCTTTGATCTTAAAGAGGACCATGGGAGGTGATGCCAGGAATTGCAAGTGGATTGGATTTAAGTGGGGCAGGGCTGTGCAAAGACACCAGCCTCACTTTGTCCTCCAGAGTCATCTGGGTCCAGTGGCCAGATGTATATAGTTAGGAGGACTAGAGAAGGTCCCCTATTTAAAGGCAGTGAAATGATTGAAAGACAAGAGGAAAGAAAAGAATCCATAAGCTTTGAATAGCTACAAAAGGGAATCAACTTGAATAATCGGGATGAATTAGTAACAATTGCGTAAAGACGGTCAAACGTATTGTTTTATCAGCATGAGCATCATCATAGCTTGAATTTATATCATGCTTTAAGACTTGTGAAATGCTTTATTCCTATTATCTCCTTTGATGCTTATAACAATCTAATAAGGTATTCACTATTATTAGCCCCATTTTACAGATAAAGAAACTAAAGCTAAAAACAGATAAATAACTTGACCAGGATTACACAGCTAACTAAGTATGTGAGTCAGAATTGGCACTCAGGTAAGTTATATACTTTCCCCACTGTATAATATGTAACATTTCATATCTCTATATATCTATAGATACATATACATGCATACACACAGATGCATGCATATGTTTTGTAGAGATGTAAATATACATAATTTATGTATATAGGTGCACACATATACATATACACACAATATGTATGTGTGCATACATGTATGTATATACATATGCATATGTGTGTACATATACATACCCTCTAATACTTTTATACTTGGATTATGGTATGGAATATATAACATAAGAGTTATTTTTTATATTAATATATATTATAGGTAGCAGTGTGGTATAGTGTGAGGGTAAGCCTTGGAATCTGGAAGACCTGGATTGAAACCCTACCTCTAACATATATTAGCTTTGTGACTCTGGGAAAGTCACTCAATCTCTAAGTGCTTCCCAGGCAATTTTCTAAAATTATAAATCAGTGCAGTGTCTGATATACAGTTAACACTTCATATCTATTGATGGATTGATAAGTGATTAATCTAGGGAACTCCAGGAGTTCTTTATTCTAATAAAATCACAAGTTTGATCAAAAAAAGTGTACCTTTCGCACTTATTTTCTATCACCAAAAAACTAAAATTTCCCTGCATATTACATTAACTTACACATCACAATGAGTACATAGTTTTTTGCCTGTGTTTCTTGCTCCTATTTTTCATATGTGTTTCACCCTCAAGGCCAATTCTCCTTCCAATTCTTTTATATACATTTATCATCTTCACCACTTCTGGGATGGGGATGGGGGTGGAAGTAGAGGCCAACATGACAAGTGGCTTCAAATATTTGAAGGGCTATCATATGGAAATGGGAGTAGTTATATCCTAGTGAGTGTAATTGACCAGATGGTATCTTTTGGCTCTAAACAGAGGGAAGTGGATCATACCTAATATCAGCTCTTCAGCAATGAAAGAGGCTGCCCAGTAGAATATAAGTTTCTGGAGGGAGAAATCTTTATGCACACTTAGTTCCTAGTATAGTATTTTGCATAAAAAAAGAATTTACTAAATATTTAATAAGTATTTACTGAATTTAATAAAATTGTGTTAATAGTAGTTAGTCCTATCATCAAAAATGTTCAAGAAGTATCTGAATTATGATCTTAAAGTAACTTTATCAATGAGTGTTTCAGGAATTTTAGAAAGGAGATTTCTCCCCTGTTAAGGAGGTTAGGCTAGATAACTTCTAAGATCCTTTTCAAATGGTACAGTGGAAAGAATGGTGTCTTAAAGTTCAGAGGATTTATGTTCTAATTCCACTTTTGATGTGAAAATGAAAGGATTGGACAAAATGAGCCTCCTTGCAGCTCTAAATCTATGATTCTATAGTAATGACAATAGCTAACATGTATATAGCACTTTAAGGACTGCAAAACGTGTTATATATTTACTGTCAATTGATCCTGTCAACAGCCCTGTGAGGAAGGTGATATTATTATCCCCATTTTACAGATGAGAAAACAGAGGTTAAATGACTTGACTAGGGGCACAGAACTACTAAGTGTTTGAGGTTTAGAAATCTGTGCCTTCCTGATTCCAAATGTAAATTCAAATTTTTAATTTTCAAATTTGTTGCACCATCATATTGTCTTTCCTTATCTCCGCCAAATAAAGAACACTGAGGGTCCCGATACTTCCAACTTCTCCCTTTATATCATCAGTACTACTGTTTTCCCCATTTTGTTCCCCATTCTTATGACTTTACACTTGCTTTTATCAAGTCTTGCTATATCTTTGCTGGTAAAGCTATTGACTCATTTTAGGCACTCACTTGCCTTTAATTCAACAAATGTTAAATGCATACTCTGCCTGTGCGAGACACTTTGCAGGACATACAAAGATGAAAAACAACAATTTCTGCTTGCCAGGATATTGCATTTTCTTGAGTGGTGCTGGTGATGATAAAAGTGATATATGGGACCAGACAGTATGCTGGTGCTGTTATTTAGTTGTGTCTAACTCTCAGCGATCTTATTTGACAATTTTCTTGGCAAAGATACTAGAGTAGTTTGTCATTTCTTTCTTTAGCTCATTTTACAGATGGGAAACTGGGACAAACAGGGTTAAGTGCCTTGCCCATGGTCGCACAGCTAGTAAGTGTCTGAGGCCAGATTTGAACTCAAGGTGAGTCTTCCTATTCCAAGCCCAGAGCTCTATCCACTGTGCCACCTGACTGCCCCACTCAGATAGTATACAACAAGAAAAATGAGGAAGGAGAGATGACTTTCAGCTGAGAGGATCAGGTAATGTGTCATGTATTGAGGCTTTTCTTATATGGATTTTAAAGCAAGGTAAAGACTTTAAGAGCCAGAAATGTGGAAAGAGTGCTATCCTGGAATGGAGGATAGGTTGTTTCTTGGAGAAGGCTGAAGAAAGCAGGCCATAAGATAAGATTGTTTTCAGGGTGGTACAAAGGAAAGAATGGTAGCTCAAAATTCAGAGGATTTAGGTTCTAATTCCACTTTTGATATGAAAATGAGGGGACAAAATGACTTCTGAGATTCCTTCCAGATCTAAATCCATGATTCTATAACAATGACAATAGCTAATATACATATATATATGTGTGTGTGTGTGTGTGTGTGTGTGTGTGTGTAGTGTGTAGTGTTTTAAAGACTACAAAGCACAGTATATATTTACTGTCAATTGATCCTCACAATAACTCTGTGAGGTGGGTGCTATTTATTAGAATGTTGAGTATGTGAGCCTGGTTAAATGGAAAAATTAACTTGGAGACAGATTGTTGGAAGACAACTTAACTTGGAGAAAACTTTGAGGTAAGCTGGGTGAAAAAGGGGGAAACTGCCAGGTAGCTGATTGGATACATGAGCGAGGAAAAGGGAAGAGTTATGTATGACTCTGAAGTCATGGGATGATAGTGGTGCCATCCTTAGAAACAGGGTAACTGGAGATGAGGAGGGCAGATGATGAATTTAGTTTTAGACATTTTGAGTCTGATTTGCTTGCCTCTGGTCTTCTTAAGGCCAGTACAATGCCATCTTTCTATATTTTGACTGGCTTCCCTGTGACTGAACTCAGCCTTTGAACACATAATTATTCTTTCTTATCTGTACACTTTCCTCCTCCAAAATAAGGCATAATTTCTTATGAGTTACACAGACTGCATGTTCAGGATCCAGTAACACAGTTCTTGCTTTTTCTTTGGACTTTTCATCCATAAATTTTCTAGATGCTCTTTCATCTCTGTTGCATCCCTTCTCTTCCATGCCTGAAATATTTTTCCTGAGTACATACAACTTAAGAAAATACCTCAGTATAGCTGTAGCATTTCTTTGTCTGCTCCTTCTTTTAACCATTACCCTTCTCTGTCCCTAAAGGAAAAGCATTTGCCATACAGTTGAGCTCTCCTGACCCCCAACCTTCTAAACAGTTTGCTTATATTTTCTAGCTCAAGTTTTTTCCATTTTTAAAAGAAGACTCCTTTTACTGGTCCTGTTAATATATCACAAAATCTCTGTAACTGACTCACAATGTGGCATATATTCCCTACTTCATTTCTGATGAGAATGAGTAACATCTTTATACTTGGCCTAAGTGGAATAAGCACAAAATTCTCCCAGAAGTCCTGTCTTATCTCCTGATACTGTCTCAAAAATAAATTCAATTTCTCTGTTATCTGAAACTCACATCAAATTCTTTACTTTTAGGGATTTGAATTACTGCAAATATGTCCCTAGAGTTTCTCCTGATTGAATTAATAATCAAGATCCTCACCAACTGCAATTTCTTGATGCAAATCCACAGCATGGGTTTTCCCTTGAAGGAGCCCTCCTGTTGTACTCACCCCATCACAGTCATGAATGTTGTTTTATCTTTCTCTGTCCTCTTCTACCTCAGTTCTAATATAAGACAAAGTGGATGAACTAGCAATTTCTACTTCTTTTCTTTCATTCTCTCCTTTTCTTCCTTCTTTCTCTTTCCTCCTTTTCTCTTCCTTTTCTTTCTCTCATTCCAACCTTTTCTAGTTTGTCACCTCTTTACTATATTCACCTTTCTTCAAAATTCTTATGCATAGCTGACACTAGGAGCTAATATATCAAAGTTTTGTATACTCAACTTCCACACATATGTTCAAAGTACTGTCATTACTCTTTAAGTATGTCATCTTTCTCCATCAAGTTCAGAGTGCCTTGGATCCTAAGCCCAAGCTTGGGCTTACTGTCATCTATCTCTTTCCTCTCTTGATCTACCTGCTGGAATTGTTATAATGTCCTCTGTATTACCTACCCTTTTTGCATTCTCATCAGCAACGCCCATGTTTTCTCCGACCTAGCATGCACTAGTCACTCACACAAATGAAAATACTTTGTGTGTTCATAGTAATTTCAGGGAAGGATAGGTAAAACTCCATTTTATAGATGAAAAAAGGCAAGGCACATATTTGTGCTGGAGTTAGGTGCAGAAGCAGTTTTCTGGCTCCCAGGTTTAGACTTTTGTCTTTTAGACCAATATTTCTTAAGCTTTGCCCATTTGAGATAACTAATTTTAGAGAATAGATAGGAACACATTGTGGCATGAAGTAAGTAACTGATATACTTCCCTCCTCTCAAATACAGGTATTCAGAGGTCTAGATATTTGTTGGAATAGAATATGTACATGAGTAATATAGGCATATATAAACAAAAAAATATGTAGTAATTGTGGTGTTAGAAATATAGGATGTTGGGAGGCAGAGCCAAGATAGTGGAGTAGAAAGACAGATCTGCTCTAGCTCTCCCCCCACAGCCCATAAAATGCCTGTAAAAAAATGACTGTAAACAAGAGCAGCAGAACTCACAAAATGGCAGAGTGAAAGACATTTCTAGCCCAAGACAGCCTGGAAGGACAACAGGAAATGTCTATCATGCTGGACTCAGAGCAGAGAGGAGTGCAGCCCAGCCTTGGCACGTGGATAGGACTGGAACAGGCCTCAGGGTGCAGAATCATGGGTAGTAGCTGCGGTTCCCAGATTTTTCAACCCACAAATCTCAAAGACAACTTCAAAGATCAGTAAGAAAGCTCTTTCACCTCGGTGAGAGGCGAGTGTTGTCTGGCCCTGGTCCCAGGGTGGCAGCTGCCACAGCAGCAGCAGCAGCATCCACTTTTGGAGCCCTCAGTCTAAAAATATATTAATAAATAAAAGAAATATTCCTCTATTCCTCTCCAGTGGGAAAATTGGGACCATGAAAGAAAAAAAGAAATGGGAAGGAAGGAAGACAAAAGGGAGAGAGAGAAGGAGGGAGAATACAAATATGGAAATAAGTCAGTTCCTGTCCCCAAGAAGCCTACTTTCTAAAATGACATATATTGTGGGAAAATTGGAACAATAATGTTCTGTTGGTAGAGTTGTAAACTGATCCAACTATTCTGGAGAGCATTTTGGACAAAGGGCTATAAAACTATTCATACCCTTTGACTCAGCAATACCACGATTAGGTCTGTATTTGTCATGGCAAGTAAAGTGAGATCTTTTCCTGTTTTTGTTTTAGTATAATCAAGTGCCTCTGATTGAATCTTGCCTTTATCAACCAAGAGTCTTTACTAGGATTAAAGCACAGAAACAAGAGTTTCTTTAACCAGAAACAGTATATGTATTTGTATTATTAATGTGATTAAAGATCTTCCCTGCGCATTAATGGGCCTGGGAAGATTTGTAGGAATGCCCACTCCTTTTGTTAATGAGGTACTGGTTCTCAAGGGTTGTGATGTCCTCTGGATCTAAAAAATTTATAAATACTTTGAACTGAGGTTTTATTTTCAGGCTTACTGATTGGAAGTGTTTTGTTTGGTTAGATGAAATTCTGGGCAGCTGCTAAGGAACCCTACCTCCCAGCTCACTTTGAAAACCCAGATGTTGGTACTTCCCTCTCTGGTAAATATGGTCAGACAGCTGGACCTGTCTGTTGATTTGTGATATAGGTATTGATTATGGTCAGACAGTTGGAAGCCATGTCAGTTGATCTTTGATTTCTCTGTATTTTCTATAAAGTTCAGGGGGCTGACTTTTTCCCCTGAACTAAGTGAATGATATATGTGCTTGATTAAAGGAATGATATATATGCTTGATTAAAGGAGATTGTTAACCCCTTAAAAGTTGCCTTTCCTTTTACAAATGCAGATCTAAGAACTTGCGATAGCAGCCCCTGTGCATATCTGGGTGCTTACTGATACATTATTCCAAAGAGATTTTTTTAAAAAGAAAAGAACCTAAAAGTACAAAACTATTTATAGCAAAATTTTTTTGAGGAGGCAAAGAACTGGAAATTGAAGAGATGCCCATCAACTGGGGAATGGGTGAACAAGTTGTGGTATAAGATTGCGATGGAGTACTATTGTTCAATAAGAAATTATGAGCTCAATGCTTTCAGAAAAAGCCCTGGAAAGACTTATACAAACTGATGCAAAGTGAAATGAGCAGAACTGAGAGAACATTGTACATAGTAAGAGCAATATTGTACAATGATCACTTTTGAATGACAATTCAGTAGAATGATCTAAGACAATTCTGAAGGATGTATGATGAAAATGTTATTCACATTCAGAGAAAGTAGTGATGAAATTTGAATGCAGATAAAAGCATACTCTTTAAAACTTTTTCTTGTTTATTTACTTTTTGGTTTGTGTTTTCTTTTACAACATGACTAACATGCAAATATGTTTTGTGGGACTGTACATGTATAACTTGTATCAAAATGTTTGCCTTCTTAATGAGGGGGTAGGGAAGGGAAAGAATTTAAAACTTAAAATTTTAAAAAATGAATGTTAAAAATTGTTTTTACATGCAATTTGGAAAAAAACTATTGAAAAGGGGAAAAAGAAACTTTCTACCAGGGACATAAAACATATAGGGAAGTTGTGGTCAGAGAAAGAGTCTATCAGTGGTTTGGGATGTCACAAAGATGGTGAGTAGAATAAGGTGTCTGCCACTTACAAAGACTTGCTCTTATAATACAGTTGTACTCTTTTGTAAACACATTTTAAAGTTCTTATTTCAGGGGTAAGGTCATTTTAAAACAGTCAAAATATTCAAGTCAGAAAATTAAGCCTGAAGGTTTTTACTGCAGCCTAAAATGACCTTTCATTTGGATACAATAAGACATCTATAGTAGCCACATTTGCCTCTGTGACTGTCATTTCATCCAGCCATTGCTCTGTATTTCTAGACATTTGAGCCTGAAATTTAGTATCATATCACAGGAAAAGATTGAATAGATTTCCTTAAATTATGATCAATGTGGGGATGCTAATTTGGAATAGATATGTAATGACCACTATTGAAAGACCAGTGTGATTATTCTGTTGAGGTTATTAAATGCATTTGAAAAAACCGGTGAAAATATATTTTTACAAAGATTGAAGGCCCACTGTGAGAGAGCATGCAGAAGCCTAGAAAAATAATGATGAGCTGAGACAAGCTGATGGCCCACACAGCATCTGATTGACCCCAGTTGTTAATTAGCCCCACAGGACATGCCCTGGATGGTAAATGTTAGCTTCTTGAAGGCTTTCCTGGCTAATGTCAAATCGAAATTGTTACTGGTAGTGCACAGGTTGTGGAACCACCTTTGCGGAACATCTCAGGGATGAAAATGTCTAGGATCAGAATATCTTTTTACTTAAACTGCTCAGCTACAAATGGTGTACCTGAAATGGCCCAGGAGCATCACTCATAGCTTCCCTTCTTTTTCAAGTGGAAATTGGCATAGAAACAGGAGAGAAATCTTTTCATTTCAACACTAATCCTGTATATTTGTTTGAGTGCAGAGATCCTGTTGGGGGAGGCATGCTGGCAATGCTTGGATAAACCTTGCCCACAGTTGTCTGAAATCCTTAGGACTACAAATAATGTAGCAAGATTGCCATATTTTCATTTGCCTGATTCATATTAACTAGTATTAGCTTTTTCCTTAGAACCATTTCTACTTCTGTCTAATGAGGCCAAGAAGTTCTATAGTCTACCGCTTCCTGGACCTGGAGTCAGGAAAACCTGAGTTCAACCATGACTTCAGACAACTGCTAACTGTATGAGCTTGAGTAAGTCATTTAACATCTGTTTCCCTTGGTTGCCTCATCTGTAAAATGGGATAGTAATAAAACTTACTGTCCAGGTTTATTGTGAAGATAAATACTTGTTAAGTACTTTGCAGACCTTAAAGCCTGATGTAAATGAGAGCTATTATTATTTCTTAACCTCTTTCAGAATCAGTTTCTTCATTTATAAAATTAGGTTAAAAGTAGTACCTACCTCAAGAGTGCTTGTAAAGGTCAAATGAGCTAATATATGCAAACCTTAAAGCATTAGAAAAATGTTTACTATAATCATTACTGTTTTTTGTTATTATTATTATTTTTTAGGGCAACTATGTGGTGCAGTGGATAGAACACTGGGTTTAGAATTGGGAAGACTCATGTTCATGAGTTCAAATCTGGCCTCAGACACTTGGCAAGTGGGCAAGACCCTGGGCAAGTCATTTAGCCCCATTTGCCTCAGTTTCCTCATCTATCAAATGAGCTGGAGAAGGAACAGCAAACCATTCCAGTATCTTTGCCAGGAAAACCCCAAATGGCGACACAAAGAGATGGATGACTGAATATTAACAAATTAATTTTTCAAGAAAACACAGCTGCCTGACAGAAAATGATGATTCCCATGAAAACTGAGCTAATAGGCAGGATTAGTTGTGGATAAACTATATTAAATTTTTAAAAACATGCACTGCTTGATTTCTTTTATATCCTGAATCAATGGGTATGTTATTCATCTCCATATCATTGGGTGAATTTCTGAAAACCTGAGAAAAAACATGTTAACTGTTGACACAAATTACTTATTTGGTGAAGGGCAAGGTGGAGGGTGGGGGTAGATGAGGAGAGTGGTGAAGATGGAGGGCTCAGTTTTGTGACCAGCTAGATTGACAAAGCCTACCAACATGCTTAATTTTCACTAGTCCTGGTGTCAGTTTGGTCCAGTGGAAAGAACATTGGATGCAGAGGCTGAGTATAAATCCTTTCTTTCTCACTACCTTTGTGACTTTGAGCAAGTCTCACCTCTCTGGGTCTCAGTTTCTCATCTGTAAAATGATGAGATTGAGCTAAAGACTTCTGAGCTCCCTTTCAATTCTAGATCTATGATCCTACGAAGATCTTGGTCAAATCCCTTTATGTCTGTGGGCCTCAGTTTCCTCATCTGGAAAAAGAGGAAACTGGACTAGTTGCTCTCCAAGGTCCTTTTCAGCTCTTTCTCTGTCCTCCTCTTCTCCTTTGACTCTCTGATCTCTACAAATCCACAAAGTTCCCAGGCCCACCCAAAGGAGCTTTAGAGAACAAGGACACTTTTTAATTTTTCTCCCTCTTGAAGCCAGAAATATACACCTGAGCTCCTAGGCAACCAGGAGAAATGTTTTCTAAATTGCCTCCAGCTCTTAGATTTCCAGTTCTTTGGGGGAATGACTGAACAAATTGGGTACATGATTGTGGTGGAATGCTAATGTATTACTGCTATAAAAGATGATAAGCTCAGTGATCTCAGAAAAACGTGGAAAGACTTGCATGAAATAATGAAGAGCTAAATGAGCAGAACCCAGAGAACATTGTAGACAGTAATAGCAATATTGTTCTAAGAACAACTTTGAGTGAATAAATAATTTTGACTATTATAAATACCCAAATTAACTATAGAGGACATAGGTAGAAAGATGCTATTTGCATCCAGAAAAATAAAAAATTAATAGATGTATAAAATAATTTTATATACACACATGTGTGTGCATATTTATATATGCACACGCATCTATGGAAAGGAAGAGAGAGAGAGAGAGAGAGAGAGAGAGAGAGAGAGAGAGAGAGAGAGAGAGAGAGAGAGATTAATTCTTATGGTAGCCATCTCTACGGCAGTGGGGTGGGGGGAGAAAAAAAGGAATTTACTTGATAATTTTGTTGCATATTTGAAAGTAATAGCAAGTTGTGCATAGTAGGTTTGTGATTTTTGTGCCATCATCTTTTTTATTGTACCATTTTATGGAAATGTTTGTTAAATTAAATTAAAAATAAAATAAAATTTAAAAATAAACTGCATCCATCTAAGTAGATGTCACACCCACAGCATTTGTTCACTCCCTTCTTTCCCTCAATTCATCTGGATACTTTGTTCCTTTCCACCCCCCTCCTCCATAGTACCCCAAATGATTAGGTAGTTAATGCCTGAGAATCTACTTCTCTCTGTCTTTCTGTACATAAAGATTTCAAAGGAACTTTAGAAACCATCAAGTCGAGCCTATTCAGTTTACAGATGAGGAAATTGAAGCCCAGAAAAGCTTTTGTCCAAAATTACACAACAAGTAGCATTTTTTGCCTTTGTACATTTCTCAGTTTAACACAAGTACTAATTTAAAGAAAAGATTTTTAAAATCAAAAGTGAGGACGAAGAGATAATATAGATTGATATAGATCATATCAAGTATTGGAAATTTTGATTCAGGAATTTGGGGTCTTCTTTGATGGAAGTCTTCAAGGAAAATATGCCAGAAAATTTTCAAAAATGTTATAGAGGGAATTCTTCTAGGTATGAGTTTGACAAGGTGGTCATTTAGATGACTTGCAAATACAAAACTTTGTGACTTTGTAATCCCAGGGAGATTTTTAAAATATAAGCCACAGCCCAAGAACCAGGCTGGTATTCTTATGGATCCCATTTCCTTGCCTATTCTCTCAACTCCTAGAAATGGAAAGTTTCTGAAATCTATGATGAGGGGGAGATTGAGAAGAGAAATTCTGTTGGAATTTAGAGGATAGTTGAAACTATTTGCCCATCACTGGATCTGAAGTACCATCAAGTAAACATTTTGTACAATTTACTTCTACTACCATTAAAGTGGAATTTGTAGTCATTGAAACATAGACTGGACTGGTTTACATTATTTACAATTATTCAAAAGGCACATTAGCCACATGCTTAAAATGGTCTTCTCCTCAATGTATCTAAAGAAAGGATGCCTTTGGTGATATCTTAATGTCTTGGATTTCCTCATTTCTCTTTTCCAGTTTTAGTCCAGGTACCAGAAATGAAGAGGAGGAAATAGGAAGGGAATAGTTGGAATGTTGCTCTGGTACTCATAAAATGTTCAAAGACTTAAAATACCTTCTTCTGGGCTTTTTTGGGAAATTAAGATAGTAACATCTTATCTAGCTGAAGGCAGGCTAGAATGCTTGACTTCTCGAGGTTCCTTTGAGCTTTAAGCCCTCTGAATCAGTTTACAGAGTAGAAAGACAGAGCTCAAATTTCTCCCCTTATTTTATTCGGTTTTCTCTTTGTCTTCATATAGAGAGTTGGTTGGGGGTGCTTAGTATTACTTGATGTCTTAACAATGTTAATTCCTTTGAAGGCAAAATGTTTGCTATATTGACTCATTAGTCACCAATTTCCCTAGGCATCCTTCCATTTTTTTCTTTCTCTTGCCATCTCTGTGACATGAACACTTAGAAGGGATATACCTGTCTATGAATATTTACTTGTTCTCATAAAGAAGAATGTTTGGATTTCATTCCTTTTGGTCCTACAGGGCAGAAATAGAGTCAGTGTGAATTTCTGTGAAGCAGAATTTATCTCAATACAAGGCAAATTTTCCTAACAATTATTCCTGTGCAAAAATGGAATGTGCTTCTTTGAATGAAGTGACTTTTCCATTGAAATGTTGAGTTGGAGAGTGAACTCCTCATCAGGAATATTGTAGAAAAGATTTAGGTGTGTGTGTGTGTGTGTGTGTGTGTGTGTGTGTGTGTGTGTGTGTGCGTGCGCGCATATGTTAGATTAGATGACCTACAAAAACAGTTTATTCCAACTCTGAGATTCTGTGGAAGAATTGTAGTGCACCATACTGCCTGGATCTTCTATGGAGAATTAATGGAAGGACATGCCGCCAAATCACATCATGTTAGAAGGAAGTAGATAGGTTGTTATCTGCCACACTGGAGGTAAGACTTGCTCAGAGGTCACGGAAGAATTAAAGGAAGAAGAGGGCTTTGTATATAAGTAAAAGGGCCTTAGGATGGAAGAATATATTTGGACAGATGGATCATTGGACAGGAAGGAGCACTATTTCCTGGAAAGTCCATATGCATGGCACAGACTCAATATAGCTGAGAAACACTGAATTAGAGTACTATGCTAATGAGTCTGAGGTGGTGGGTTCATTCCCTTTGTGACACAGATTCAGTCACATATGTTCATAGCACTTCCCACTTGCCATTAATTATGATGTACCTAGCCTTTCAGTTGGTTGGCTCTCTTTTCCCTTACAAGGACTACTTAGAGCTCAGAGCTATATTAATCATATTTCTATATCTTCCAGGGACACATTATTATAGGTCCCAAAATGTTGCTATTGCTTAGCAGTTAGCCCATGGATCAGGGCCCACAATTCTCTGATAAACAACATGGACAAGAGATGTTTACTTTCACTTGGTCCTAGAACCCAATCCTTCACACCCAACCCAGAATAAACTCTGAAGATACTTATGTGACTGCCCTTCCTCCACCACACTCACTTATTAATATTCTACACAGCTCTGTGCTCACTCACTAATACATACTTTATTATCTTTGTCCCTGGTTCTCCCCTCCCTGCTCTCTAAGTGAGAATGAGATGAGATCTCAACTCAAACTCAGAGAAGGAATGATCTTGCCCAAATTCGTTTCTGTCTCATCAGTCTAGAAATGGAAGCCCTTGAGGTCAAATATGATGGGGCTGGCTGCCATACTCCATGGTTCAGAGGATGGCATTCTGCCATTCCAGATTTCTCTCTGTCTCTCTCTCCCTCTTCCTTTCTCACTCTCTCTCTCTCTTTCTGTCTCTATCTTCCTCTCTTTGTTTCTATCTTTCTGTTTTTATGTCTGTCTCTCTACTTCTCTCTGTCTTTGTGTCTGTCTCTTTGTGTGTCTCTTTCTTTTCCTCTCCCCTTCACTCACTCCATAATAACCACTACATGCTCCTCACACCAGTAACAATCACCAACATCAAGAGGGCACCTTGACACTTTTATAGCCGGAAGGGATAATGAACAATTGTGGATGAATACAGGAATACTCCATCTTCCTCTCCTGACTGTCTGCTTCCCCCCAGGGTTCTTGACCTTAACACTTTGCTTCACTCTATTTGTTTTAGTCTATAGCTACAGATTAGACTCCTGACCCTGATCAGTCATTGAGCATGCTGTGAGTCATACAGAGGGAAAGTGGGAGGATGAGGATGGGTGAGCACAAATCTAATACGACATGGCAAAACCTCAAGGATCTTTCATTTTGTCTGTGACATACTACTATCCTACTCTTCCTTACTAGATAAGCCTTAGTATTGAAGCCATAAATCACACAGTAGGAAGTGTGAGCAGCAAGGTTTGAACTCAGCGCTCCCTGACTCCAAGTCATTATTCTCTACTGCTTCTCTACATCTGTAACCTCTGGAGAAAGGCTCTACTTAGGATGGATAGGTAGTACAGCTTATTTGATTACATTCCTGTATTCCTAGGGGCAGCTAGTTGGCACAGTGGATAGAGTGCCATGCCTCAAGTCAGGTAGACTCATCTTCCCAAGTTCAAATCTGGCCTCAGACACTTATTAGCTGTATGATCCTGGGCAAGTCACCTAACCATATTTGCCTCAGTTGCTTCATCTATACAGTGAGCTGCAGAAGGAAATGGCAAACCACTGCAGTATTTTTGCCAAGAAAACCCCTGATGGGGACATGAAGAGTGGAATATGACTGAAAATGAGTGAACCAAAAATTCCTATATTAACCTAAAGGTTTTCTTGTGTGTTAATGATAGATTACAATTACCTAGGTTCAAATGCTGACTTACAGAGGTGAGTGTTGAAAACAGGTCTGTCTTATGGAAGACACTGACTGAAGCAAAACCTGTTACAAGGGCCAGGTTTGGAGAGGGTGAAATTTATTTATACAAGCACACCTCAGAGGTATTGTGGATCCAGTTCCAGACACAACATTAAAGCAAATATCACAATAAAGCAAGTTTATTAATTTTTTTGTTTCCCAGTGCATATAAAAGTTATATTTACACTGTTCTCTGTAGGTCTATTAGGTATGCAATAGTATGATATTTAAAAAATCTATATGTATACCTTAATTAAAAATACTTTATTGCTTGAAAAATGCTTTCATCGGAGCCTTCAGTAAATTATAATATTGGTGAAGGATCTTGCCTTGATATTGACGGCTCCTGACTGATTAGGAAGGTGGCTGTTGAAGGTCAGGGTGACTGTGGGGATTTCTTAACATAAAACAACAATGACGTTTGCCTTATCAATTGACTCTCCCTTTCACCTGAACACTTAGAGGCTATTGTAGAATTATTAATTGGCCTAATTTTAATATTGTTGAGTCACAGGTAACAGGGAAACCTAAGGAGGAGACAGAGAGATATCACCCCAAAACAATTATAATAGTAACGTCAAAGATCACCGATCACAGAGCATCCTAGCAAATGCAACAACAGTGGAAAGGTTTGAAATATTGCAAGCGTTGCCAAAACGTGACACCAAGACATGATATGAGCACATGTTGTTGGAAAAATGGCACCAATAGACTTGCTTGCCACAGATTTTCAATTTGTAAGAAAATGCAATGTCTGTGAAGGGCAATAAATTGCAGCCCAATAAAGCAAAGCATGCTTGTAATCATAGAAATAGAAGGAAATTTAATGATATTCTTCTTAAATGCTTTATTGCCATTCACCCCCTAAGCACAGCTTTCCAGAACTTTCTTCGTGAACCTAAGAGATTGGGAGCAATGGTATTATCCCCATTTCATAGATGAAAAAAGAGGAGACTCAGAATGGATAAGTGATTGGCTTTGCTCCAAGTTATATAACTAGTCAGTATCATAGTCAACATATGTCTCCTGACATAGTACACTGTACCGTTATATTTTTTGCAGCTTTCCATTTACTTAATGAATACATAGCAAAGCCAGAGTTTCTGGGTTCTTTGGCATAGATAGATATAAAATTATTATTATTGGTTCTTCTCAGGGTTTCAAATGCAGAATCTCATTCTATAGATCTAGTGGCTGTTGATGAACAAAATAAAGGGAAAGATCCCTAGAGCATCCAACCAGAAAAAAACAACATTGAATTACCCACTAAGTTTCTGATAAAGAACAACTGTTGGGTTTGGATAGGCATCACTGGGCAAGAAGAATTTCTTTGCCTAGTGACACTGATGTTTAAGCAAGAAAGATATCATCGTACTGCTTCAGTCTTGGGTGGGTCATTGGGTCATAGATTTTAGAGTTGGAAAGAACTTTAGAAATCATCAAGTTCAATACCCTCATTTTACAGATGAAGAAACTGAGCCTCCAAAAGTGGTTTTCTCAGGATCACCCAGCCAGTTTGTGATATGAGATTCAAGGCTAGGTCTTTACGACTCCAAGTCAAGATCTAGATCAAGATCATTCTAGCACATTGTTTTTCAATGTATCTTCCTTCCCCTTCTGCCTATAGAATACTCTACCACTTTAAACATCTGCTTGCTACTCATTAAATTCCAGTTTGGTTAACAATAACCAGAGGCAGAGGATAGGAGATAATGTTTTCACTGTATGACAAAGTTCTTTGTAGCTTTCTATTCTATTGATAATTAAGTAGTAAGGTAAGATGTGGAATATACTTGATGCCTGTTAACTATAAGATGCAGGGCTAGCCCAAGACCCAGCTAAAGTACATGACTTCAAATTCCTTACCCAGCACATCAAGCAATCTCTTTTGATCCACTCATGGATATCACAGAACCATTTCAGAGAATCTGGTGACATCACCATAGCCTAACATCATTACTCATCTCTGATGGTTCTATTAGGGATGTGTACAGAACTTTCAAGTGTGGTCAACTGGATTTTCCAACATTTTTGTGGATGCTTGACCCATTCTCTTGATCATTTTTAAGTACACTACATGATAGTAGCAGGGCCATCACCAGATCTGACTTATGTCTTGCCACTGGACTTTTATGACTGAAGGAGAGAGTGAGGTTGATGACTTTGCACAGCTCTGCCTCACTTAAATCACTTGCAAGTCAAGACGACACCCTTCTGATGTCTTTGGACCTGTTTGAGAACAAAGAATGAACAGTAACAACACATGAAAGTGATTCAAGGACTCGTAAAGTTTGAAAGGGATTTTGAAGATAATTTTACAGATGAAGAAACAGAGACCCAGAAAAGTGACCCAATGAACATAATTAGGAGCAAAGACAGAACTTGAACTCAGGTCTATGTGCTCTCAGGTCAGAGCTTTCTCCACTGCTCCACGCTGCTACAATCACTGAAATAGAGTTAACACTTAACTATAGTTCATCAAGATGGTTTTCACCAGCTTGAAGTTTACGTAGGTCTTTGGCTTGTCCTATTTAACTGTTGCCTTAGGGAAGGGAAACCATTTGGTAGAGAGGAAAGAAAAATGACTTGTGGAGTCAAAGGACCATTTTCAAATCCTGCATCTTATGCTTACTAGCTACGTGACCATGGGAAAGTCACTTAATCTCTCTGGACCTCAGTTTCCTAATCTGTAAAATGAGAAGGTTGTAGTATGACATCTAAGAGTTCTACCACCTATCAGAATTATGGATACAGAAACATTGACTTCTTTAACCACATGTAGGTCAACTTCTCAAGCTGTTTAAAAACATGTCCTCTCCATCTGATATGATCTAGGCAGAATTCTGCCACTGACTCTTAAAGGACATGTAACCGTGGGTGAGACTCTTAACCTTTCTTTGACTCAGTTCTTTTAACTGTAAATTGGGGATAATTACCAAACCACAGGGCTGTTGTGAGGCTGTATTGCCAAACTTCATGCCTTTGCAACTTTGGAGCAGAGACTTGATCTCCTGTAGGACTTACAACTTTCAACCCTGGAAATCCTGTGATTCCTGTCCTGATTGGTCAGTGTTTCACCATGGTTCACTGATCTAAGAGGCTGCCGTCTTACTTCATTTTCACCCTGAATTTTCTCTTTACAACAGCTACCAAATCATTGTATGCAAAACCTTCCCCCTTTTCTCTCCATTTTAGCTCTGGGATGAGAATTATATCAACACTGTCATTGTTACTGGAAAGAGTATGACAATTTATCCTTATGATTCCACTCATAGCTCCAGTAACTTTTAAGATTAAAAAGTCCCTCCTTTATATATTCTTTCTTCCTCATTAGATTATAAATCTCTTGAGGGCAGCAGCTGTTTCAACTTTTTAAGTTGTTTTTCCAGAGCTTAGTACATATTAATTGCTTGATAGTCTTCCTTCCTTCCTTCCTTCCTTGCTTCCTTCCTTCCTTCCTTGCTTCCTTCCATCCCTTCTCTCTTCCTTCTTCTTTCTTCCTTCTTCTTTCCTCCCTTCCTTCTTTTCTCTCTACCTTCTCTCCTTCCACCTTTCTTCCCTCCCTCCCTCCCTCCCTCCCTCCCTTCCTTCCTTCCTTCCTTCCTTCCTCCCTTCCTTCCTTCCTTCCTTCCTTCCTTCCTTCCTTCCTTCCTTCCTTCCTTCCTTCCTCCCTCCCTCCCTCCCTCCCTCCCTTCCTTCCTTCCTTCCTCCCTTCCTTCCTTCCTTCCTTCCTTCCTCCCTCCCTCCCTCCCTCCCTCCCTCCCTCCCTTCCTTCCTCCCTCCCTCCCTCCCTCCCTTCCTTCCTCCCTCCCTCCCTCCCTCCCTCCCTCCCTCCCTCCCTTCCTTCCTCCCTCCCTTCCTCCCTCCCTCCCTCCCTCCCTCCCTCCCTTCCTTCCTTCCTTCCTTCCTCCCTCCCTCCCTCCCTCCCTCCCTTCCTTCCTTCCTTCCTCCCTCCCTCCCTCCCTCCCTTCCTTCCTCCCTTCCTCCCTTCCTCCCTCCCTTCCTTCCTTCCTTCCTCCCTCCCTCCCTCCCTTCCTCCCTCCCTCCCTCCCTCCCTCCCTTCCTTCCTTCCTTCCTTCCTCCCTCCCTCCCTTCCTTCCCTCCCTCCCTCCCTCCCTCCCTCCCTCCCTCCCTTCCTTCCTCCCTCCCTCCCTCCCTTCCTTCCTTCCTTCCTTCCTTCCTCCCTTCCTTCCTTCCTTCCTTCCTTCCTTCCTTCCTTCCTTCCTTCCTTCCTTCCTTCCTTCCTTAGTTCTTGGCAGACCTTGAAGTGCTAGATAACTACCAACTATCACTACTAGAAATATCCTCCCTATAAAGATGGAGAAGATGAGGAACACAGATATTTGATTTAACCAAGGATGCTTTCTAAACTCACCATCTGAACTGAATACAGAGAACACAAGTCCTTAGTCCCAGAGCCTGGCTGTAAATAGCAGATGATCATGCATTTCCCCTGCCCCCACCTCAAATTTTGTGTTGCAGGAGAGCATTTTTTTTTTATTTTGCATCGAATATCTATATCTCTACATAAAGTGAACGCCTGGTGGGTGGGTGTATGGGGGTGTTCACTTTTATTTAGTGTAATGTGAACATGTCAGAGGCATAGAAAATAGAAGGGAAGAGTTTTATGCAGTGCTGTCAGTTCTCACGCCTGGTGCTTTTTTGCTGAGATGGTGTAGAAACGACTCAAACTTGATATCCATATCCATTTGATCACATCAGATCTGATCATTAATGAACACTATTTGAATGATAGCTATTTCCTGTCAGGCATTAGCTATCCAGCAGTACCCACATTTCCATATGTTTGGAACTGATATGACTCAGAGAGGCTGGGGAACAGTGGGAGGAAGGAAGCAACTTAAAGATGAAGGGTAAGAAGAGGCCAGGGTACAGACTCCAGTTTGATTCTAAGTTAGAATATCTCTACATACCTTTCCCCTGAAAAGTTGTGGGTGGGTTCAGAGAGGTTATTTAAAAAATGTTGCATTCTCTGTATGACATACAGCCTCGTTATCCATAAGATGGGTGAAGTTAATTTGTCAGGAAAGCCTGAGGGTGGGCACTGGTGCTCAAGATAAAGGCAACACAGCAATATAAAGGGAATTGATAGACTCTAGAACGTTGGAAGAATGTGTGCAGCACCAATGTGTGAATGCACAGCCTTCCAAGCAAAGATATTCTAAGTGCGTCTTTAATTTTAGGAAGGGAAGAAGTAGAAGACACACGAATGAAGGGACCTTTCCCCTTTTTGTCCCTTCACCCTCTCTTCCAATATCCAGGATGTTTGGACCCTTGGGGATTCCAGGGAAAGAATGACATGACTATTCACACTGTTTGAATAACCTGAGACTTACCAATTATAATTTTTTTCAGGGGGATGGAGGACCATCAGTTCTTACTATCTGTCCTGACACTGCATCCCAAGATTCTCTGAGCCTTAGCCTTTACCTTGGCCCTACATGCTCCAGAACTTTAGACACTGTCGTCAAATCTGTAGATGCACTGTGTCAATTAGTCAATAAACATGTATTGATAACATTAATAAATAACATGATTATTATACTTATGGATCAGGCACTATGCTAAGTGCTGGGGACATGGAAAGAAGAGAAAGAAAATGACTGCCCTCAAGGAGCTCACAATCTGATGGGAGGAAATAGCAAGCAAACAAATATATACCAGTAAGTTATATACAGGAAATAAGAGGGAAAATTAAAGTGACACTGATAAGTGGGTTGGGGATGGTTTCCTGTAAAAGGTGGAATTTTAATTGGGACTTGGAGGAAGCCAGGGAGGTCATTAGTCAGGGTAGAGTGGAGAGGACACTCCAGGCATGGGGGTCAGCCAGAAACAATTGTTGGAGCCAAGACGTGGAACGTCTTGTGCAAGAACAGCAAAGAGGCCATCATCATTGGACTGAAGAGTATGTGGTGAAGAATAAGGCATCAGAAGACTAAAAAGAAAGGAGGTGGCTAGATTATAAATGACTTTGAACATCAAATAGAGAATTTCATGTTTGATCCATGAGGTTATTGGGAGCCATTGGAGTTTATTGAGTGAGGGAGGGGACATGGTTGGACTTACACTTTAGGAAAATCACTTTGGTGGCTGAATGATGGATGAATTGGAGGAGAGAAGAAATTGAGGCAGGCACATCCATCTGAAAGGGGTTATCCCTTGAGCAACTACTTAAAGAAGCCTATTCATTGAAAGGTGAGAATTCTCAAAGTGAGAATGCTATAAGACATTAGTCTGAAAGGGCCAGGATCTCACATTGCATCCTGGGCCATCTCCAGTCATCCTGATGAATGTCAGGCTACTGGATCCAGATGGCTTAAGAGAAGACAGTGAATTTGGTGACCTTGCACAGCCTTCTGTCATTCAGATCAAAGTCAACTGCAAATCATGTCATCGTCTTGATGTCATGGTCCTCTTTGAGAATGAAGGACAAACACAACAACAATTGCAATAGTCCAAATGTGAGGTAATGAAGGTCAGTTCCAGGTGATGGCAGTGCCTGAGGAGAGGAGGGGTCACATTGGAGAGATATTTCAAATGTGATATAAACAGGTTACTGATTGGATATCTGAGGTGAGAGTTAGTGAGGAGTTGAGGTTGACACCTAGGTTGTAAACTGCCCTCCTGAAGTACCCTTAGAACTCCTCAGACTTCCTGTTCACCCTACAATTGAACTATATTGTATGTGTTGTTACTTCCAAGCAATGTAAGCTGCATAAAAGCACAGGATGTCTAGCTTTTATTTGCGTTTGTATCCCCAGAGCTTAGCCCAGTGATTGGTATATTATAAACACTAAACAAATGTCTTTTTATTCATTCTTCATTTGTGCAATAGAATCATAAATTCAGAATTTTAAGTCTCTTCCAGTACTATATCCCAAAAGTGGAAGGATAAAATCTTTTGCAGACCTACATTCATTCATTTTACAGATGAGGAAATTGCAGATGAGGTCCAGGAGGGTTTCGACTTGCCTAAGGTCACTGAGTTAACCATATAAATAAAATACCAAAGTACAATATCCAAGGAGTTTGTGTGTTATAATGGAATTAAAGGATCAGACTTACAGAGGAATTAGACTTCAGAAGTCATCTAGTCCAACACTCATTTTATAGCTGAGGAAAGGCAGATCCAAAGAAAATAAATCACTTGCTCAACCTCAGACATGATAGCCAGGATTTGAACACAGTTGTTGGGAATAGTAAGAGCAAAGGCACAGAGGTGGGAAATCATGGTGTAGAATGGGACCCAGACCCACCAGGCTGTATCATTTCATTTTCATGCAGTGACTAAGTGAATTCCCTCTCTCCCCTTCCTTTGAGAACAATAATCAATGCAATACTTAAAATTCTTAGAAATCATGTGCCAATCAAATGTCCTATGCCTCCAATTAGAAACTCTGGCTTTTCCTTGATCAAAACACCTCTGCCTGGCCACTACATTTAAAGCACAGGATTCTAAGGGAAGGGATTATCCTGATTTTTGTGCTTGTATTCCTAGCACTTAGCATAGCATATACCTTATATATAAATATTTATATGTTATATAATATAATAACAGTAATAATTATATTATATATTCATATATTATACATAATAAATATATATTTATATAGAAATACTTTATAAAAACTTTGAAAATCATTCATTCTACAATTGTTCCATAAGAAATGGTAAGCAGGCAGATGTCAGAAAAACCTGGACTTACTTGTACTGATGCTGAGTGAAGTAAGCAGAACCAAGAGAATATTGTGTACAGTAACAACCGCTTTGTGCAATGATTACCTTGAATAGACTGACCTCTTTTTAGCAATGCAAAGATCTAAGACAACTCCAAAAGACTCATGATGGAAAATATTATTCACATCCAGAAAAAAAAATCTATGGAATCTGGATGCAGACCAAAGCATACTATTTGCGCTTTCTTTATGTTTTGTTTTTTCTTTCTCGTGCTTCCTCCCATTGGTTCTAATTCTTCTTTACAACATGATAATGTGAAAATTTGTTTAATATGAATGTATTTGTAGAATCTATATCAGGCTGAATGCCATCTTGGGGTGGGGGGAGGGGAAAATTTGGAACACAAAATCTTATGGAAGTGAATGTTGAAAACAAAATAAATAAATTAATATTGTAAAAAAATTCATTGATTTATTCATTTTATGTGAACTTGTGATTCTATATTACATAAACTTCTTTTTAAAAAGTATATATTACATTTAACATATAGTTTCAATAATGATAATGACAAATTTGCCCTGCTTGTCTGTCTTCTGAATTTTCTTCTAATCTCATCTGCATATTTTAAAAATGTTTTGATATTCTTTTCTTCTTTTCTTTGCATCACTGTCACCACATCTGTTTCTCACCTGACAACCCTCTTGCCTTCAATAACATCCCTCCTTTATAACAAATTAACATAGTCAAGCAAAATAAATCCACACAATGATCTTCTGAAAAAGTATGTTTCATTCTGCTTTTGGAGTCTATCACCTCTCCACTAAAGGGAGGGAAGCATGCCTTCTCATCAGTTCTTCTTGCATCAGCATTGGTCACTCTCTTGATCAGAGTCCTAAAATCAGTCAAAATTGTTACTCTTTACATTACTGTAATCATTGGATAAATTGTTCTGGTTCTTCTCACTTCATGTTCCATCCATTCATACAGATTTCCCTAGATTTCTCTGAATCTCTCCATCTTTTGTAATTTCTTATTATACAATATTCCATTATATTCCTATACTATAATTTATTCAGCCAGCCTCCAATTATAGGCACCCACTTTGTTTCCAGTCCTTTGCTATAACAAAAAGTGCTTCTATAAATATTTTTATACATCTGAGTCTTTGATATCATGAGGGTATATGCCTAACAATAGTGTTTCTGGGTTAAAGTATATATATATATATTTATATAGTTCAGTGATTTTGGAGGTAAAGTTCCAAGTTATTTTCCAGAATGGTTGTAACAATTGTCCATTCTATGAACACATTAGCCTATTCTCTCAAGACCCTCCAAACTACTAATTTTTTACACATGTTAATTCCTCAATTTATTCTTGTTTTTTTCCTGCCCCAAGCCTTTTCTCCTTCTAGGTGTTGTCAAGCTTGTATTTAATAAGCATTATGCTATATGCATTTATCTATGTTTTAGAGAGATGTTTAACACAACTGATGTAACTTAATGAAATCAGCTTATGTGATTTTCCCTTTTTAATGCCATTATGATGACTCTCTAGATCAGTTATGAATCTCTTTTCAGGAGGCTCAGTAACGTACTAGCACAATTTCATCTACTTCTGGAAGACTTTACCACTTACAGGAAATCTTTTCCCCTTTGATTATGCACTGGATATCTTTAATGCAGTTGCTAATATCTTTACAGTAGAGATATCAAACTGTCTGTCCCTGGGCAGCAAGTGGCCAGATAAACTCTAATTTGTCCCGAACTTGATTGAAATGTAATTGAAAAAGTTTAATAGAAATAAATACAAATACCATGCAACACAGATAATGTTAATTTGACATTTTCTAAGTCAACATGCTGCCTTTAGGGGTCCATTTCTGTTTGAGTTTGAAGCTACTGCTTTAGAGAACAGATTATATCACTTTGATGTTGTTTCTATTATTATGTCTATCAAAGAATTTTGTGTTATTTTAACATATCCATGGAACATATCTTGTTGGAAGAGAGCTTTCTAAGACCACACTTTGTTCTTTTGAATCACTATTTTCTATAGTCAACAAACACAGTGGCATTTTATATTCTTTGAACCCATCAGTGAATTGTGTGACTATAAAGATGTGGGTATCACATATGCAAATAAACATGAGATGAGCAAATTTATAGACATCTCTATTTCACATGTTCATATGGACTGTTTGTTCCTGATCTGCTCAGCCCAACATACTGATATCATTTTTGTCCTTCTTTTGCATGGAGGACATGAAGGACAACAATCAGCCAACCATTACATATAAAATAAATATGTGCAAGAAACATGTAGAGTTGATGAATGGTAATCTTAGAATGAAAAGCTTTGGCACCTGGAAGGGACTGAAAAAGACCTCCAAAAAAAGGAAGTATTTGAGCTTAATCTTGGAGGAAGTCAAGAATTCTAGGAGTCAGAAGTCAGGAGGGAAAGCATTCTAGGCATGGAAGACAACCAGGATAAAGGCATGGACATAAGAGTTGGAGTGTTACATGTGAATAAAAGCCAAGATCTTGAGTGTGTCCAGGGAAGTAGTCTAGAAGATGACTGCAAATTTAAGAACAGAGCAGACTGTAAAGAATTTATAAATACCAAACAAAAGACTTTACATTTGATCTTGATGGAATAGAGAACCACTTTTGTTCAGCGTGTGTGTGTGTGTGTTGTGTGCATACATGTGTATGTCTGACATGATAACACATTTTAGATAACTGTATAATTAGCATAGCAATTTGCATTGGTGAAGGAAATTTTCTCACTGGAAGTTTCTTAAACCAATAAAATTACAGGCAGGTCTTTACCCCCTTCCTACCTCCCCCACCCCCAAATAACCTCCAAACCACGGAATCACAGAATCATAGAATCAAGAAAATGTCAAATTAACATAGAATCAAGAGGCTACCAAGTTCAACCCATTCCATCAGAGATATTAACTGCAACATTGCAGAAAGTGGCGATCTAGATGTGATATCATCCCTTATGTTCTAAATTCTGACTCACCTACTAGAATCCAAGAACCTAGCAGTTTTCTTGACTGACCATGCCACACTATTGACATATATAGTTTGTAAAAAGACACTAAAACACTAGCTTTTTCAAAAAATATGAATTGTTATTGAGCCATGCTTGCCCCATCTTTTATACTTGAAAACTTTATTTTTTTGGACCTGTGTAGAACTCTTAAAATTTATCTTAATGAAATTTAATTTTATTAGATTCCTTTCATCATGTAGTCCTGACTGCCATCTTTGTTAGCGATCAGTCCCAATTTAATTCTGTCCACACATTTGATAAGCATTTGATTTACAAAATGTCTTTATCCAAGTCATTGATACACAAGTGTTGAATTGTCCAAGTCTAAGAATTGATTCCCTGGATTACTTCACCAGAGATCTACCTCTAAGATTACATTAAACTATCAATCTTTATTGCGGTCATTTGACTAATTCCAAATTCAACTGACCATATTGTTTTCCAGCTCACATTTCTCCTTCTGGATTGCATAGATATCTTGAAAGTCTTCACCACATCCTTTGCTACAATCTTGCTGTAAACTATGAATATAAGGGCCCATCATTTTCCAGTTAAGTAACATTGTCAAAATGCAATTAAGTTAGCCAATCAGTCAATCCATCAATAAATAGGCATTTATTAAGTACCTACTATGGTAAGGCGCTTTGTTAGTTTCTGGAAATAAAAATGCAAACAATGTGACAATCCTCACTCTCAAAGATCACAGACTGTATTAGGAGAGCCTTTCTATAGCAAGGAACATATATCAGAACATACAGAACATTCCTACATGTATCTACACAAAATCATCAAATACAAAAAAATAGAAAATAGAAAGTTGTAATAATAAATAAAAATAAATACAAGGCATTCTATGACAATAAAATTTGATCACTTACAGAGTCTCTACAATCATGTCCCCAGTTTGTTGAATATCTTAGGATATCACCCATCTGGACCTGGTATCTTGAAGTTGTTGAAGACTCCTAGACTTTCTCCTCTTATATTTTGGGTCTCTGACTTCTCTCTGTCACCCACTATCCACAATTCATCTGCCTCATGCAGTGGGCCCAGTCTTTCTTTGATCCTCCTGTTTTCCTAAACTAGCTTCAAAAAATCAACCATTATTTTGATTTATATTATCCTAAACATTGATCATCAATATCAGTTCATATTGACCTTTTGCACTCTTGACATTTTTTTTCCTTAGGACTACACCACACACTTGTATTCATCTTTATTTACCTACTCTTGATAAGGACCCCTATGCACACAAATATTTGTAGCAGCTCCTTTCATAGCAGCAAAAAACTGGAAACTAAGGGACTGCCCATCTATTGGACAAAGGTTAAACAAATTATTGTATAAAATGTAATGGAATTTTAATTCATCATAAGAAATGACAAAACGGACAAAATCAGAAGAAATGGAGGTGATCTGTATGAAATGATGCAAAGCACAGTGAGAATTGTAAGAATAATTTATGCAATAACAATATTATAAAGAAAAAAAACAACCTTTGAAAGACTGAAAAACCTTGAAAGATTTCTAGTCAACACAATGACGAACAGTGACCATAGAGGACCAAAGATGAAGCATTCTATTCACTTCTTGTAAGAGATGGATTCAAAATGGAGAATGAAATGCTTGACTGAATATTTGGTTTAAGGATTTTCTTCTTCTTTTTAGTTTAAATGGGTGGAGGTAGTAGAAGGAAGAGAGAAAAAATGTTTATTAACAAAGAAAAGCATTTTGTTCACCTGATCTATATATCTGCATATCTGTATCTATATCTATCATATCTATCATACATATATATCATATATATGTATGTATATATGTATATGTGTGTATACACATATGTACACATAGAAATGCATGTAAATCTCTATCTACTTACCTATAATTTTAGCTAGTGAATGCCCTGTCTAACCACATTGGTCTTTTTATAGAATCTTTTTTTCCTCTCCATGGAGTGCTTTCTGTTTGGATATTTAGAATTTCATTCTTGAAAAGTTCTCTTCCTCCTTGACCTAGATTTCCTCACAGAATTTTGGTAGGTCTTGAGATCCTACTTGTTTTTTCCCCCTGAATCCTTTGAGATCTGCTTTTTCAAAGTCTAGAGAACAAAACAATTTATCCCTGGTTTTCATCTTTCTCTATCACAAATTCCATGATGAAGGAATGATACCCTTCTCCCCAAGGTTCTCACTTTTCCTACTTCAGCAACCAATTATATCAGGTACAGTCAGAATGAAGTACAGATTAGCAATTTCCCTTATGAATTCTTATACCCTTCGAAGGTAGAGGTAAAAGCAAGAATTAAGTCAAGTCAAGAATTAAAGGTCTTCAATATCATAAAATTGTTTCAGTGAGTTGGGGTGACATGGTAAAGGTTATGTTCAATATTGTGGGGTTTTCCGTACAAATTGAACTGAAGCATAAATTAAAATATTACAAAAATCATTTAAAATAGCAAGCGACTGCCTCATTAGCCACGTGGCAGGCCTTTAGAATATCAGAAGTACATGTCCACTATTATTTCCCATTCCTAGTCATCCACAAAATAGAAAAACACAAGCCTCCAACTCTATAAGTGATTTACCATCAGTAAAAGCTAAATTTGGTTGTGCAGAAAAAAAAAAATTTGAATCATGTTCTTAAGAATCACAAAATTGTAGAACTGGATTTTTAAGTACATAGACCACAGAATGGTGTGGTAGCAAGATGACTAGATTAGGAATCAAAGGTTTTGGGTTTGAATCCTGTATCTGTCACTGTGTGTGTCAATGGGGCAAGATGCTTAATCTCTTTGTGATTCACTTTTTTTATCTGTAAAATGGAGACAATAATAACTGTACTGCCAACTGCACAGGCATCTAACCAAGGAGGTAATGAATATAAAGCTTGATTTTGTAAATGCTCACTTGTTATGTGGAATACTTGAAAGGATCTTCAGGAGCCAGCTAGTCCAAGTTCCCATCAAAACTAAACACTTTTTCTATAGAATTCCAGACAGATAACAATACAAGCTCATGTTTAAGTGGAGGCAACTCTTCAGGAAATTCTAGCTTGACTCCAACCCTGTGTTCAGTTAGGGCAGTTATTATCATTTCCATTTTAAGATAAGGAATGATCCTTTTGGCACTCAGAGCCCTCCATAGCCTAGCCCCCTCCTCCCTTCCCAGTCTTCCTACACCTTACTCCCTGACACATACTCTTGGATCCAGTAACTCTAATGCTCTGGTTGCTCCATAAGCAAGGCACTTCCTCTCTTGACTCTGGCTGTCCCCCATGCCTGGAGTGCTCTCTCCTCCACTCTGACCACTGACTTTCCTGGTTTCCTTCAAGGCCCAACAAAATCTTTTCCTTTACATGAAGCCTTCCCTAACACCTCTTAACTCCAGTTCTTTTCTTCTTTTAATCACATTTTCATTTTTCTTGTATAGAGCTTTCTTTGTATAGATTTGTTTGCATGTTATCTCCCCCATTAGACTGTAAGTTCCTTGAGGGCAGAGACAGTCTTTTGCCTGTTTTTATATCTCACTGTGCCTGGCATATAGTAGACACTCAATAAATGTTTATTGAATTGAATAACAGAGAGTCTCTGTGCTTGGCAAAGTGATATGGTTATTGAATGAAATAGTAAGGTAATTTTGCCTCAAGTTAATGTCTCTTTCTACTGATGCATCAGCAAGAATTTATTAAATATCTAGTATAGGTCAAGCACTATGCTAAGTACTAGTGACTATACCATAATAGTCCCCATTCTCAAGAAACTTACTTTCCACTGGGAGAAAGCCGTGTATTCACAATTCTAATTATTAAGAATGTATTCCTTATATTAACCAAGATCTGTCTCCCTATAAGTTTTACCTATGAGGCTAATTCAGGCCTCTGGAGCTATAAAAAACTGTCAAATATCTCTTCCACATGACATTCCTTCAGATTTCATCAGAGGAGAGCTATCATGTTCCAATCTAGTCCAATCCAATTCAACAAGTCTACTCTGTTCTTCCAAATCAGTGGTTTTAAACCATATTTGTGGCATGGGAATTTTTGACAGTCTGATGAAGCTTATGGATCCTTTCTCAGAAACATGTTTTTAAAAATATAAAACACATAAGATTACAAAAGACACCAATTAGATTGACAGAAAGATGTAATTTTCTTATTCCCAATTCATGAACCCCTTGAAAACTACCCACAAATCTCAGATTAAGAACCCTTGCTTGAAATCACCCTCCTTCCTTCTTCCTCTACCAATTAAACATCTCCAGTTCCATCAACTGTTCTAGATATTCTCTAGCTGTGGGACTGGGCAAGTCATTTAACCTCTGTTTGCCTCAGTTTAGTCAACTTTAAAATGGAGAAAATTATTACATGTACCTCCCAGAGTTGTGGTGAGGGTCAAATGAGATCTTCATCTTAAAGTGCTTAACATGGTGCCCAGCACATAGTAAGAGCTATATAAATGTTAGCTATTATTAATAATGTTTACAGACCACTCCTGATTATCCATCTTTTGATAACTTTAACTTTGATCTAAATTTAAAACTTTAATTTACATTTCTAATGATTAGAAAATGGAACATTTTTCCTCCTCTATGACTATAGATCACCTGGATCAAAGTCATCCAGTTTGTTAAGATAGTGTTCCAAAGTGACCATAATCTTCTAGTCAGCCAATCAATAAGCATTTATTATATACTTACTATATACCAGGTACTGTGCTAAGCACTGGGAATATAAATACAAACAAAAAGAAAGACAGACTTGCCCTCAAGGAGCTTACATTATGGTTTGACCAGCACACGGGGGAAGGATCACCATTTTTGTTTTGGGCACATTTCTGTGAAGCACAGCTTAGCAGAAAACAACGTGAGAGCCTAGCTATGAGGAAGGAAGGAAGAAAAGAAGGAAGGAAAGAAGGAAGGAAGGAGAAAAGGAAGAAGGGAAAGGGGGAGGGAAGATGTTTGATGATAAGCAAGTCACAAACTCTCCCAACCTTCATTTTCTCATAAATAAAGTGGGGACAATAATATTCACCATAGGCTTATGGGTCACAGAGTTAGAAGGGACTTGATTCACAGGACTATCCTGAGGAAGTAATTATGTAAAAAGCGAATGATGTCTTTTACATAGTGTTTGCAATTTGTCTCTTCCATTAGACTGGGAGCTCTTTGAGAGTGGGGGACTGTCTTTCCCCCTTTAGGAGTACAGAGACTGACTCAAACCAGGTGCTTAATAAATGGTAGCTGGTGGTTAAGTTGACTGAATGACTGGTGACAAACTTGCTGCGACAGCCCAAGATTCTATTAGCTGTTCTGGCTGTCATGTCATACTGTTGCCCCATTTTGAGCATGTTACCAACTAAATTTTTTTTCACATGAACTATTTTTAAATCAGGTCTTCCCCATCCTGTACTGATTGAATTCAGGTCCTAGATTTTATATTTATTCCCTTTCTATTTCCCTTTAAATATGAGATTGGGCTCATCATTTCAACTTGCTGAAATCTTTGCAATTTAATTTTGTCATCCATTTCTGGTTCAAGTGAATCAATCCCACAGGACTTCATCACTCTCAGGTGAACTAGGAAAAAAAAGGATAGTTTCTGAACCTACGAAATGAAGATGGAACTCTGCCACCAAGATACAGTCATTGGGAACATCATAGTCTTCAAAAAGAACCAGCTTGTTTTATCATTGTCTTCCACATATAAGGCAGTGGAGAGTGTGAGTGTGGTCAACATCAGAGGCCAGCATCACAGTCAGGAATATTTGAATTCTAATCATACTTTATATACATACTGCCCAAGTTACACTACATAAATCTCTTAACTTTTCAGTATATGAGGCAATTTTCTAAGACAATTTTCTAATTGTAGAATAGTTGCCATTTAGCATTGGTGGAAGGAGTTTCCTTACCAATGAAATCACATTGTTTTTCCCTCTTTTCCCCTTCCTTCATTCCTTCCTTCCTCCCTTCCTTCCCACTTTTCTATCTTCCTTAATTTTTTTAAAGTTGTAGGAAATATATCATAAATCTAGAGTTAGAAGGGACTCAGGGACCCAGCAGTCTAACCTTTTCATTTTATAGAAATTAAAGTCCAGAGAGGCTGAGATTTACCAGGTAGAACATATAGTAAACATCAAAGGCAGGATTTAAACCTAAGACCTCTAACTTGAAGGTCTGTGATCTTTAGCCATTATCTCCTAAAACTATACCATTCTCAACAACATAGCTCAGAATTCTGCAATCAAGGAAAAGTTCAAGTGGAAAGGGGAAAGGGTGAAGTGGGAGGAGACAGAGACTCTGAGGCTGGTGTGCTCTGCCATTACCATTCCTCCCCGCACTGGTTCCTGGTATCCCATGAGGCTCGGGTACTCAGGCCAGGTGGCACCAGACAGTCTGTCTGAGTATATGTGAGTACAGTCGCATAGGCACAGCGGTGAATGAAAACCAGTGGGAGATGGGAATAACAGTGTCACCACACTCAGATGCAGTAGTCCTAGCTGGATAAGTAGGGGTGAAGGAGAGCAGAAGTAAGCTTCCTCCCAGACACCCATCATAATACAAATCCACAAGGAGGAACTCTGGAATGTTGGCAACTTGTGATTGTTAGATCTGACCATTCTCATTCTCCTGATTTTTCTGAGAGTATTTGCTTGAATGGGTATGTATGTATTATAAAAAGTCATCTTTGTGGTATTTCCCTAGTGCCAAAACAACCAGGACCAGGAAGCTCTGATTTCCAGTAGACCAGGCACTTTCCTTGTTACTTGCCCTCTCAGGGTCCTACTGGGCTAGGTTATGGAAGCACCTGTATTATAATGAAATAAAGATGGAGACAAGATCCATTAACTCTCTTCTAAATTAGGGTTGGGTTTGTTTGTTGATAATGAGAAAGAGAGAGAGAGAGAGAGAGAGAGAGAGAGAGAGAGAGAGAGAGAGAGAGAGAGAGAGAGAGAGAGAGAGAGAGTATGTGTTCAGATGAGAACCCTGTGTGTTTCAGGAACAAGGTAAGTTTCCTTTTGAGTACTCTAGGGCCATAGCTCGAATGAGCAGAACTCTCCCTTTCCCTGCTCATTGGTATGTTTGCTCCCACAGAGGTGTCCATTTATGTAACCTCTGCCCCCATGCTCCTAACCCCTCCCCAGAACTTTACTCTTGAGGGAAAGGACTCCTTACAGCTGGTCAGAGAGCCCTCTGCTTCTGTCTCCTGTTCTTTGCCACTTCCTTTATCGGGGAATTCTTGGCTGCCTCAGCACCAGGAGACAGCTGCTCTCCTTCTGGTTTCCATGGAGACCCTAGCATGATGTAAATGGGGGCTACAGAGGAGAGAGAGGAAAAGGAGCCGGGGAGGGAGTGTTTGTATGTAAATGAGGGGAAGTGGGGGAGGGGAATAGAAAGGGGAGGAGAGAGAAGAAGAGGGCTAAGGAGAAAGTCGCACTTTGCTGGTGCACTGGAGCTGGTGAAAGGGAATATGAAAAATCCCTTTGGATTATTGAATCACATCACGCACACAAGGGAAAAACATCAGAGGGAGAAGCAGCAGGGCACAGAGAGGGGGGTGCTTATTTCATGCCTGAGATATATATTTTCTAAAGAAGCGGTTTCCTATTGCAGGATGCCAGGGACAGAATTCCCCAGGTACTTTGGGGACCCTCCCCCCTTCTTTGAAATGGCTTCAGGGAAGCAGCGGTTTCCCCTTCTCCTTAGGGAGGCAGGGGAGCTGTGTCAAGGTCTTCAGGCCCTCTTTTCAGCAAATCTCTGCTCTTGGTGGCAGAGGGGCCACACCCTTTCCTTTCATCTTCTGTCTCTCTCTCACCTCTCCCACCCCAACACTTCTCCAGAGCTGTGGGGAGGGGCAGGTGACAGGGCCTTTTGTTGTCTGCATCTCAGAGCCAGGGAGATGGGGTGGGTGGGTTGAGGGTCTGGGGGGTGGATTGAGGTTGTATGACATATGAGTTCAGATAGTGTCAGCTCAAATAAAGGTCCAGCCCAATGAATGCTAAATGTGGTTTAGTGACTGAATCCTCAGAGAGGATCTGTGACAGAAATCTCCATTCGAGGGCTAGCCCTCACTCTTACAATATTAAGCAGGTGGCTGTGCCCACTTCTACCTGAAACACCTGCAGTGTCTGGGTGCTCAGTCTTCAGCTAGGAATACTTGTGCTTCGGTTACTGATACAGATAACTGAAAGCTATGAGGATCTGGAGGAAAACAAAGACCCAAAAGACTTCAAACTACAAGAAAAAAACCCCACATTTGCCAAACACACCCCAAGAAAGTTTTGGTATAACTCCTCTCCCTGCCTCCACTCCCTAACAGAGCTTTGCACAAGGAAAAGACCATTATTAAGAGTTAGTTTGCTTCCAGGGATACCCAGGGAAACTAGGAGGGAAAAAAATGAAAAAAAAAAAAAACCAAAACAACAAAAAATCTTTTTCATTAGATGTCTTTGAGATCTAGTCTTTTATGATCTGTACAGTAGAGACGGGAGCATGGGAAAACTGCTGCAGTGTACATAATAGAAAAGGAAGTAGGATGAAATGTCCTTCTGCTCAGAAACACCAATTCCAGAGACTTATTTCATAGCAAGTAACCCAGTGAGCTAATCTTCCTGTATACCTTTCCCCTCAGTGGACCTGCTCTGGCTATTGCTGCAATTTATAAGCGATGGTGATCTCAGTTTAGCCTCCATTCAGTTTCTATCTCTAAATCGCTTTCATTTGACAAGGTTAATGATTTCATCTTACGTCAGACTCAGAAGTGGGAATAGAGAGAAAAGATGATGTTCACCGAGTCTAGGAACCCGCGGAGCAGAGAAGAATTCTCAAGGTTTCAGGTGGGAGACTTTCCCACTCCATAGGGGTAGGAAAGGGCTGCCTCACATGGGAGGTGCTGGTGAGAGGTAAAAGTCAGAGTTCATCATCAGAGCTGTGTCTTGTCTGTGACAACTGGTACCAGAGTTGCAACTGCCACTGAAAAGGCTTTCAGAATATCTAGAATACCTATCTGTAATTGTCTGAGCTGAGTGTAGGATTTTAGAAGCAGCAAAATGTCATCCAAAGTCTTGATAAGTCTTTTCCCATTTAGAATGCAAATTGTCAGTTTCATAATCTTCACACCTAAATTAGGGAAAGTATAGGTATGAGTTAAACTAACATAAGGTGTACAGAGCTACCCCTTCCTAGGCAGGGCAGTAGGTGCAGTTCTTGGAGTCAAGGTAGACCTGAGTTAAAATCCTGGGTCAGACACACAATAGTGATAAGACTCTGAGAAAATCGCTTAACCTCGGAGGTAAGCCTCACTTTTCACATATATTAAATTGGGTAATTTCTTCCCACCACTCCCATTATGCTGCCTCCATTCTGGTCATCATTTCTACCTCTCTCTCTCCCTCCCATCTTCACACCATCCAACCTTGGCTTCTGCCTCTGTGAATGGGATCTGTAGGTGGGATTTCACCTTATCTTGACTTGAATGCTTCTCCCTGTAATAAGTCTGGAAAGCTAGGTGGATTGAGGTGGTGAAGAACTCTAGAATCAAAATGTAAGAATTTGTTTGATTCTAGAGACAATGGAGAGCCACTAGAACTGTGTGGAGTGTGGATTGGAGAGGGACCAGCCACGTCAATGGAAAAGAATGAAAAGTCTGTTGCAATCTAATGAAGGATAATGGTGAAGGATAATGAAAGCCTGAACTTGAACAGTGGATGTATAAGTGGAAAGAAGGGAATGAATGCCAGATATTGAGGAGATAGAATTGGAAGTATTTGCCAACTGATTGAAGGGGAGGGTGTAAGATGACTCTGAGGTTATGAACCTGGGTAACTGTAAAGATGGCATCTTGGTGAATAGTATGGTAATATCCTTAACAACAATAGGGGAGTTAGGAAAAGATAATAAGTTCTATTTTGGGCATGATGAATTAGAGGTGCCTTTGGGAACTTCAGTGAGAAGGAAGCTTACCTTGTTGAGGTTCCTATCTATAAACTGGGAAAACAATTGGAAAAACCCACAGCATCATTCTTTGTGGCACTGGATGTATAAACTCCAAAAGCTACATCTTAATTCCACTGAGTTCTCTGCCCAGGATTTAAGATTCCCAGCATGTTTAGTAGTGTACAATGGGAATGCTTTAGTGGTGGGTCTCTTGAGGATGATATGACATCTTCTAAATTTAAGTCCCGACAAACTGAAGAACTCTGAATAGTTTGCTCTGCACCTTGTTCAGACCTGATCTCAGCAGAAAACTCATGCAATGACAAATGCTTCTTCCATAAAATCTGTGCTCCTGGAGAAGTCTTAGGTCTGTGCATGTTGGTCACCTCTGGAATGCTGCCTATATTCTTTCCATACCCTTTAGATATGAAGTTTATGATTATTTTAAAAGCCTTATGTACTCTGATTTAGGGACAGGAGTCAGTGACACTTTCTTTTAAACACAGAGCACAAGTCTTTCAATTCTCTTGCATATATGATGTCATTTTGACCAATGGAACTTGTTTTGTCCCAGCCTCAGAGTTATCTCTTGAATCAAAATCATCATATAGTACTTCATTATTATCCTATAATACTCCCTTAGCTTTTAGTTAGTAGGCCTTGAGTAGTGCTTAAAAAAAAAAAAAAGATACGCAAGTTTGGAGTATCTATCCCAAATATTCACACGGACTATCTGTTCTCTATCTGTGGTAGAGCATTCCAAGCTCCTATTGGTCTGATCAACCACAGCTGGACACATTGAAACTTGACTCATAGTGATGTCATTTTGGTCCTCTTCAAAAACAAACAACCATACCATACTGAAAAGAAAAAAAGATAGCTCCTTAAAAAGAAACAAAAAAATTCAAACCACGAAGGACCACTTATAATTCAGAACAGGATTCTATTGTATATCTCTAATATATTCTTTTGACAGCAGGATGCTCTCTAGTAAATTAGGCTTTCTCTTGGCTTCTATCATAGGATGGTAGCATCAAAGATTAATAGTGACATTAATAGGGCATTAGATGTTACAAGTCATCTAGGTAGCACAGTGGATAGAGTGCTGGGCCTGGAGTCAAAAAGACTTATCTTTGTAAGTGCAAATCCATCCTCAGACCACTTACTAGCTGTGTTATCCTGGGAAAGTCACTTAACTCATTAATGAGCTAGAGAAAGAAATGACAAACTGCTCTACTACGTTTGCCAAGAAAATTCTAAATGTGGTCACAAAGATTTGGAAACAACTAAACAACAACAAAAATGTTGGAAGTCATGAAGCCTAAATCCCCCTAGATGAGGCAAATGAGGCCCAGAGAGGTAGTGACTTGCCCAGTCATTTAATACATATCTGTAATAGGATTTGAGTACAAGTTTTCTGACTTCAAGTCCAGGGATCTCCATTACCCCACGTGGCAATTATCCAACAACTATGTTTAGTGCCAATTTTTCATAGATAAGTAAAGCAGGCAGAATTATTTCAATGCTTTATTTACTCTAAATGATGGTATACGAGATGCTTTCTTATGTAAGTGACCTTTGGTTCAAGGAGTACCTTCACTACCTCCACAAATATCTTCATGAGTTCAGTCTCAGAAGGCTTATAGGATATGAAGCTTGCATCCAAATTAGTGTTCTCTGAATGGTAATGAGTGATAAACATAGCTAACTAAAGCTACTCCTAATCTCTGGCTGATAGAATCCCATTTAGCCCTTGTCAAAATATGTCAGGGGATGTATTTCTCTCTCCATCCATACCTGGGATTAAACTATGTATACATAATCTCATACCTTAACTATGACAGTTCACTTCAAAGCCAGGAATTTCAAAATGTGGTTTGTATAAGGACTCACAATATCAGTGAGTTTTCTACCAGGAAATGCTATGTGCTTCTGGTGGCTTCTGGTGTCATTGTATAAAAAACTACTCCCAAGACCTCTAGGCTGGCATTTGTCTGACACAAAAGGTTTGCTTGGACAGCACTGGTGTATAATTGTAGCAGCTGACCAAGTGCTTAAATTCCTGCTCACATTTCTCAGCACCAACAATATCCACGTGTTCAGAGGGTCCTGGACAAATTACTCTATTTTCCTCTTCTGATTTTGGTTCTTCTCAATTATATAGTCACAGGTAAGTTTGCCAAAAGGCTTTGTGATGTTGATATAATGTTGCAGCCATCAGATAATAGGATTAACTTCAGTTCTTGTTAGTTCTTTAGATATGGCCAGGAAAGGAGAGCCATCGTCTTCTTGGGTTTGGGAAACACTCCCTGAGAAGAAGGTATTGTATGACTCCCATTCTATTTTTTCTCCTCCAAATTTTATTGTTTTATTTGTATATAATTTTCAACAATCACTTCCATAAGTTTTAAACTTTCTCCTCCTCCTTCCTTGCTCCCTCCCAAAGATGGCACGCAATCTTAATTGTACTGTGCACATACATTCTTATTAAATACATTTTCATACTACTATGACTCCCATTCTTGACAAAGGTTCTGAAGACCTACCTTATTGACACTGATCAGACCAACGGCCTCTAGACAAGCTTAAAAGTTCTCTTTGCTAATATTCTTCCAATAGTTTTTCATATAGAATGATAACAATGTCATCTAGATGTACCAACACCTTCAGGTCATGTGAACAATTGAAAAATGGCAGAGACCCAGGAAATCTCTTGAGGTAGGCAGTCAGGACACATGGGTCCACTTTGTCCATAATTGTAGCAAAATACAGCTTGGAATCTTTGTGTGTGCTCTCTGTTACTATTACTAAAATTACCCTTTCCTCCAGGAAAAATAGCCCTGTAAGTAAGTTGTTCCAGACTACAATAAGCTTGTCCCATACTTCTGTCTGGACTGGCATATTTGAACCAGTCTCCATTTTGCTTTTGGTGACTTTTGCTTGATGAGATTTCCAGATACCAGATGAAACCAATGTATGGTACTTCCGAATGTGTTCTCTGTGTATCAACTTCTTTTCCAGCTTCCTGATTACCAATATGAACCCATATGAGTGACTAGGAGGCTTTTTGCTGAAACAATGCTATGCGCAACCAGTTTTTCTTCATATAGCAACACCAGGAATATTGGGGACATTTTGTTGTGGTCCATCTTCTCTACCACCACTACTCCTTGGACTTACTGTCAATCAGTGTCAAACTGCTCTCTGAAATAGGCTTTCTAACTTTCATGCAAAGTCAGAGGGGTTTCTTTCTCTCATTGGAAGGTTATTAGGCATGGCACATAGATATTCTCCATGCCACCAAAAAACTGTTCAGTAATTACAAACACTTGAGTTCTATGACTTAGAGTGGGGTTGTTTTTTCAGAATGCATTGGACAACAAAAAGCCAGTCCCCTGAATCTCTCTAGCATCTTCTTTCAATTCTCTGTATCGACTTCCAGTTATTACGTTGGAACGACCTCTCAAAGTGAGGTCCATATACCCCTCAAGGATCTTGACTATCTTCAAGGTCAAAGCTGTTTTCATAATACTGCTATAATATTATTTATCTATTGAAATATTATTCCCTTTTCCAAATCTGCATGCATCTAGGTTTTCTTCAAATCTTTCAGTCAAAACAATATAACTCAACAGATTGAATGCATGAGCAGATATAAGAATCCAGCTGTCTTCTATCAAGTCAAATACTAAATAGATTTGTAAAAATATATTAAAAATGTCACTCTTAGTAAGTTATTTTTGTTTTGGAAAATGGAATTGGTTTTCATAAAATATGTTATTCATATTAATACATAATAGGTATTGTTATTTTAAAATGAAATTCAATTTTTAAAAAATTTATCAGTTTTTGTTTCTAGTATGGGAGATATTGATGAATTTATTCATATATATAACTCATATAAACAAAATCTCTTCGAGTCTTTAACAGTATTTAAGATTTTATGCAAAGAATCCTGAGACCAAAAAAGTGTGAGAACTGTAACCTTAGAGGCATGTACCGGTTAGGATTCATTTTATTCTTCTACCCAAAGTAGCTCAGGTCAGTACTCTAGTCTCCTTTAGAAAAGAGGACCAAGGCAGAGGACATTAGATACAAGGACTGATTTTATCAGAGAGAATGTTGGGATGGGGGAAGAGGGACACTTCTCTCTAAACACATAGTAAGAAGGATAAGGCATGAATAATTTAAATACGAAGCAAGTTGTTTGAGTCAGTGTTAAAGCTATCCCTGTGTAGGATACCCAAGTCAAAGGTTAATTCTTGACTTTGGGCCTAGAAATATAAATCAGGAGGAGGAAAGACAAGAATGTGACACTGAAGAGAACAGGAGACATACATTTTTGGGCTTGTACTAATTTCAGAAGTTATTGCCTTTAGAGAGGCAAGAACAACAATTGATTAGAGGATGAGGAGGCAGTGGCGGAAAGTTTGTTCTCAAACATATGAAATTCCTTTCAGATGATGAGATACACTTCTACGACAGGACCTTTTTTTCCACATCATTGTTGTAGCATCAGTATTCCTGAGAATTATTCTAAGAGTAAATTCAACAACAAAAAAATAGAAAATGTCCAAATATTTTTTCTCACATTGTTTGATTCTTATAAACTCACAATCTTGATAGTGGAAGAGAACAACATTTCATTTCTATCTCAGAATGATTTCTGTTAAGTCATGCTCCCCATGTTCTTCACAAGATTCTTGTTAGGAAAATCCAAAGAGGGTGACCTAAACATGACTTTCTTTTTATCATTACAACTTTGTCACATATGGAAAATCAGCCTCAGTCATCTGTTAACAAGCATTGTTGAACATCTGCTAGGTGCCAGGTACTGTGCTAGGTTTTGGATTTTAGGTACAAAGAATGAAACAATTCTTCCTCTCACCCTAGGAATTTATATTCCAGTGAGGGAGATAACAAAGACAACGGCTTGTGTTTGATTCCTGCCTCTTATACATTTTGTCTGGGATCCTAGGCAAGACACTTCCTCTCTCAGTGCTCCTTTTTGTTGTACAGTCCTGTCTGACTCTTCCTGATCCTGTAGACCATCTCTCTAAAGGTATAAATCCCAGGTCAGAGTCTTATCTGCATTGGTAGAAGGAGTTCCCTCACTGGGAGTTCTCTATACCAATGAACTCCCATGTTTTGTCGAATTTCCATCCTCCCTCCCAGAAAAAAACTATATGATTAGAACTATATAGTGATAGAATGAGCCCACTTGCTAAGTTGTTGGATGCTTGTCACTGGATGTATTTAAATGCAGGATGGATTGACCTTCTATTCAGGGATGCTCTGGAAATGGTTTCCATACTGTGTGGGAACTTGGATGAGTTATCCTTCCAGGTCCCTACTAACTTTTATGATTGTATTATCCTATATATCCAGAATGAGTAAATTTTCTGAATGAACAAAAATTGTGGTATCCAAACTTTTCATTCTGCATCATTGACTGCTCTCAAATGTAAGATTTTATTTTATGTAGTACCTTTCAAGAAGAATGTATTCCCCAAATGACCGTCATTGAAACTAGGATCAAGAAAAAGAAGGCAAAAGAAGGATGAAGTAGAGAGGGCTTACTAAATGTTAGCTGGTTTTGAGAAATACAGAGGAAAAAAAAGACTTTTTTGGTGAGAAAATTGTTGAACTGGTAGGTATAGAAATGTGTGTGTGGGCAAGTACACACATACACACACACATTCTACATGAAGGGATCTATGAAGTGAAAAGTCCTTGCTTGGACAGATGTCACACTGTAGAAAGAGAGGAAGAATGCTGTTGCTATATTAGTCTAGGATGGAGAAGAAGGTGGGAAGAGAGAATCCAAAAGAACAACATTGTCTAGAAGATGGTTACCAGGAACAGCAAACTCTTTGGCAGGTTTTAGAGCTTTACTTGCTGCATGCCTGGAATCTGTTGTCAAGAGTGGGTGCATTCATTGAACTTTGAAAAAGCTTTTAGTACCTCAACTGAAAAATTAATTTTCAATATAGACTCAAGGCAAGACTGACTAATAAAAAAAGGTTTCTTTGTTTAATGCTTTGAGGTGCCCTTCTTAGGATCTTGGGAGGATGGGATCATTGAGTCAAAGCTAGCCAGAGAGAAGTCAATGAGATCATTTCCCTGACAAGGTTGGCATGGGTTCAGCTGCCAAGAATGAGGAGCTGCCTCAGCCAATTTCACATTACTGATGTGTTAGGATGAGTTGAGTTCTCTGGGGCCCCTCCAGCCTCTGAGCCCTGGTGCCTTTGTACTCATGACATTTGTCCTCACATGATAGATTTCGGTTAGTAAGGGTAATATTCCAGTGGCTGTTTGTTCTTCCTATTTCATATGTCTGCAGTTTGAATAAACAGCTACCAGACAGGGGTGGGGGTAGAGGTGGAGATGGTGACTCTGGCCTCATGGGCTAAACAGCTTCACAACCCAAAACTTAGACAGTGAGGAAAAATCCCAAACACACATAAAGTATATTATCTGCTTTTTATGACGACAGTGTTAATCCACCATCAGTAAGATGTGGGGAAGTTTATGGTGACAATAGTATGGACTGGGAACCAGAATAGAATTTCAACAACATGTCCCTGAGACATGAAATATCAGTGCTCATAGCTTCCATAGATTTATGCACAGTATGAAGAGTTGGCTCTGATCTAGGAGGAAACTGACATTAATGAAATTTGTCTTTAGTGTCACCAGCCACCCCTTTCTGATCATTTTCTTCTCTCTGTGGCAACATCTGCCCCAACTACTTCTCTAAGTCAAAACATGTAAAGGATCTGATACACATATTCACACTCACATACTTATTTCTCAAGCATTTGTATTTGAGAGAGTCTTTTTCTCTCTTTGGGGAATGAAACCATCAGGAAGAATTCCAGGCACTGGATGCCTGCAAGTTACAGAGTTTTTTGAAGGGACAGGTGGCTTTCTCCTTGAACTTGAAATAATACTACACAGAAGGTAAATTTGTTTTAGTCATTTCTTCTTCCTTCTCTCAGCACTAAATGTTTTATCTCAGAATCTGCTCCAAGATATAGATGATCTAGTATCCTTTCCCTAGTTTACTCTAGGATGCCTGTCCTGGGTCTCCCTTCCCCTCTCCCACCTCATTCCATGTAGCATAGTGATCATACTATGACTCTACCTCCCAGCAGATGTTCCACAGTCTCATGGCCTAGAGTGTCTGGTGTCTCAAGCCCTTCAATATTCATAATCTTAATCCTGGAGTACTCGTAAGGAACAAATACTTCAAGCTCTTCAGGTGTGTGTGTGTGTGTGTGTGTGTGTGTGTGTGTGTGTGTGTGTGTGTGTATGCGTGTGTGCGTGTATGTACAAAAAGCAGCATGATGAAGTACATTTTGATTACACATGGCAAGATTCAGTTCAATTCAACTTTTATTAAGCATCTTTTCTTTGAAAGGAAATGTGTTAGGTTCTGTGGTAAAAGGAGAGAAAAAGAAATTCAGATAGCTTATAATTTAATAGAATAAATGAAAATAAACTTAAATAATGTTGATGTAAGGTAGAATGTGATTTGTGTCATGGTAAGACTCACACAAAGTTCTCTGAGAAATTCAGGAGGATCTTAGGATCAGAGCTTTACAAATTTAAGGTATCTTGATGGCCATCTTGTTTAATTCCTTCAATTAACAGAAGAGGAAATTGAGGTCCATGGAAGTAAAGTGATTGTTCAATGTAGAGGACATCTTGGTAAATATTTAACAGCTAAGAATCTGGATGGGAATAAAAAGTACTCAGACACAGTTTTCAGTTTAATCTGTGTTATTCACATTTTCTCCATCACTTTCTTAAGTCTAGAAATCAGAGAACAATAAATCAAACTCTGATTAGCATTTCTGAGGTGTAAATGCTTACACTGAAAATTTGGCAATTCTTGCTCTGGCTCCAGTGTACTCCTTCCTCTAAGGTTGCATAGGTAACAAGTGGAAGAACCAGGATTTAAAATCAGATTTGGTGACTCCAGATCCAGAGTCCTTTTCATTGTATCACACTTTCTGCCGAAGTGGTCAGAAATTACTTCTTAGAATAGGTGGGACCTGCATTGGACCTTGAAGGAAGGGAGGGATTTCAAAAGGTGTATCTAAGGATAGGAGTTGAGGGTAGATGTTAGTAAGGGGCAATATTTATAAAGGCATGGGGATAAGAGAGGGCAAGATGGGAATAGGCATAGTGAGTATGACTGGAAAATTTGACTGGGTGCCTGCTTGTTTCAGAGATTTTTGAAGGCACAAGCAATTTTCTCCTTGACCTTGAAACAATATTATATAGAAGGTAAAATTTCTTTAGTCATTTTTCCTTCCCTAAGCACTGAATATTTCATCCCACAGTCTACATCAAAATGTAGGTGATCTAATTTGATTAGAATGCAAAGACCTTGAGATATGAGATATGAAATATGAGATAAGGCTCACATAAAGGAAGAATGGAGAAAGATTCTAGAGGGTACCAAATGCCAGGATAAGAAGGTGATGCTTTAGTCCAGAGCCAGTCAAAGTTTTTCAGGAGAGATGTGATGTGATCAGTGGTACATTGTGGAGATGATACAGACAGCAGTATGAAAGATGAATTGGAAAAGGGAGAGACTAAAGCAGAAAGACCAGTAAGGAGACTTTTTCAATTATCTAGACAAAATGGAATCTTAGGCAAGTTAATTGCAGAGGAAGTAGAACAGATATGAAAGATATTGTAGGGTTAAATTTGATAGGATTTAGCAACTGCTTGGATATGAGGGGTGAATGAGATTAAAGAGTTAAAAGATAATTTCAAGGTGATAAGACTTTTTGAGTTGCATCATCAGAAATAGAGAAGTTAGAGAAGGGATACATTTTTTTTTTCAATGGAGAGATTTACTTTATCCTTTTCTAAAATAAATTAATTTTTAGTTTTCAACATTCAATTCACAAGATTTTGAGTTCCAAATTTTCTCCCTATCTCTTCCCTCTCCCCACTCCAAAATGGCTCGTATTCTGACTGCCCCTTCCCCCAATCTGCCTCCCTTCTATCACCCTCCCCCCCTTATTCCCTTCCCCTTCTATTTTCCTGTATGGTAAGATAGATATCTGTGCCATTGCCTGTATATTTTATTTCCCAGTTGTATGTAAAGACAAATTTTAACATTCTTTTTTAAAACTTTGAGCCCCAACTTTTCTCCTTTCCCCTCCTTCCCCACCCTAATTGAGAAGGCAAACAATTTGATATAGGTTATACATGTGTAGCCATGTAAAATACTTCTATAACAGTCATGTCTTGAAAGACTAACTGTATTTCCCTCCTTCCTATCCTGCCTGCCATTTATTCTTTCTCTCTTTTGACCCTGTCAAGGAGGGATACATTTTAAGGGGAATATGTGGAGCTTAGGTAAACTATGTCAATTCGGAGGGCAGTGGGTCAGTAAAATGGAGTTATCCAATAGACAGCTGGATAATGGGACTATATGTTTAGAGAAAGGTTAGTTGTAGTGTGGTATAGTGTAAGAAGAGCCAGGACTGGGGTTAGAGGGTCTAGGTTCAAATTCTGACCTTGTCTTCACCATGTCACTTAACTTCCCTGGAGGGAAGTAATTTACTTTCCTCATCTGTAAAATGGGGTGAGGGGGACAGGTTTGGACTGGATGACCACTAAGATACTTTTCATCTCTAAATCTGTCCTGTAATATAGATTTTGGAGAGATCTTTATAGAGGGGATTATTGAAGTCATTGGAGTGGATAAGATCACTAATGATGAATTATAAAAAGACAAGAAAATAGAGCCAGAGATCAAACTTTGGGAGGCACTCAGATTTAAAGTATGGAAAGAGCCAGTAAAGGATATGTTCTGAAAAAGGAACAGAGAAGTAGGATTAGAATTATGAAGAAACAATGTTATGGAATCCAATATTGTAGAATCCAAAGGAGTATCATGAAGGGGCTGTCTAACAGCGTCAAGTACAATCAGAGCATGAGACCTGAAAATAAGTCCAGTAATTTTGCAAAAAGGACAAAGTTTTTGGAGAGAACATTTGAAAAATAACAAACTAAGTCTATATATACTTTGAGACTCAGTGATTTTAATGTGAAAGTTAACACAATATCCATATTTTGGAAAATATTGTTGAGGAATTCATGGAATGAAAATGTTCAAAAGTTCCTAATAATCCTGAAGCCTGAATATTTATAATATAATATTTATATACGATTATAAACATAATATATATGATTGTGATAGATATCATGTATTATATATGATAATATATGTTATCATGTATAATATTATATGCATAATATATTATATATATAAAATATAATCTTTAAGAAGAAAGTTGGAAGGTGTGAGCACCAAACAATAAGCTAGAAACTAGCAGGTAAAAAGTAATTGTGATAAGTATTAGTCATTTCAAAATCAGCAGTACGAGTGGTTAGTTCATCAACTAGTTAGCTAAGAAATCAAGGAAAAAACATTAAAAGAGAGGATAATGGTATGAAGTAGGCATTATATTAGGGCACAAGATGGTGCTGTGAATGGAGTGCTGGGTTGGAGTCAGGAAGAGTACTCTTCCTGCCTTCAAATCTGGTCTCAAACACTTACTAACTGTGTGACTCTGGGCAAATCACTTAATCCCGTTTGCCTTAATTCCTCATCTGTAAAATGAACTGAAGAAGGAAATGGCAAACCACTCCAGTATCTCTGCCAAGAAAACCCCAAATAGGCTAATAAAGAGTTGGAACTACTGAGCAACACCAAGAAGTGTTGTATCAGATGACAGCGGCTTCAACCTTAATTAGTCAGTCAATAGGCATTTATTATATGTGTACCTACGTGCCAGGTGCTGTGATAAGGACCGGGGATGCAAAGAAAGGAAAAAACATGGTCCTTGACTTCAAGAGACTTACATTCTAATGGGGAAGAAAACATTCATGTAACTATGCACATATAAGATCCATACTGGGTAAATGGAAGTAATCTCAGAGAAAAGGCACTAACAGTGGAATGTGAGTGAGAATGAGAGACCAGAAAAAGGCCTCTTGCAGAAGGTGGGATTTAAGCAAACTCTTGAAAGAAGACACAGAAGCTGGGACCTCTAAAAAAATTTTTTTAAAGCAAATTGTCAATGCCTCCCCATTCCCCCCACCGAAAAAAATAAATGGATGAGCACAAGGACTATGATTTCCCATATTCTAGAGAAGGGTTAACAATTCAAAAACAGTTGCTCCAACAAAGAAGCTGAAAGGGCCAGAAAGCTGCTAAGACAAGAGCCGCAGCAGCCAAGGATAAACCTTTTAAGCATACAAGCTCGTTTGTAAAATACCTTGGAGGAGAATGATGGAAGATTAGAAGCTGCTCGGGAGAAAATGAACCTGCAGAGAGTTTGGTGTGAGATCAAAATAGGCATGCTATCTGAAGAATGTAGAAGAAGTAACAGACACAAAATGGCTTAGATCTGCTGGAGTTTTAAAAATAGATTTTTAGTGATATCTTTTATTTATATATTACTCATATTCCAACCCCACCATCTTTCCTTCTTTCCCCTGCCAGAAGGCCATTCCATACAACAAAGGGTTTTTTTAAAGATAAAAAGAAAGAGAGGGAAAAAAGGGGGGAAGGGAAGGGGATTGGCAAAACCAATCAATACCTAGGAAAAATTTTAATGATATATGCAGTGTCTCAGATTTGTGGACACAACTCCTCCCCAACCTCAACAAAGTAGCTTGGGGACATGGGAAGGTGTGTTCTCATATGTCTTCTTTGTCTGCCGGCATTTCTATCATGATTTATCCTTACCAGCAATGATAGTGGAACTGCCATATTTCGGACTCCACCTTCATACCTAATGTATTATATGAAGAAGTGATAACAGCTTTTAAAAAATTGAAAGTGATGAGAGTGCTTGGTCCCGACCAAGCACATGAAAGAGAAATACATACTGGAAGTGCCACAATTTCAAACATACTCAAGGATCATTTTTCAAGATAGCTCAAAGATTCCAAAAGAATGGAAAAGATCACAAATGGGGCTTTGACTGAACCAAGGGACAAATGAAAAGCTTCTGACTCAGGAAAATGTTTTCTCATTTCTATACACTCTTGAGGGTTTATGAGAATAGCCTATCTACCCACTGAAGACATTCTCCAAGAAAACAAAAGAAAGCAACAGACGAGCTTTGATAGGTGATTTTCTATAGATGACTATGTCCTACCAGTCAACCCTTCTCCCTCCCCACCAAAACCAGAGAGAAATACAGGATAAAAGACCCTATTGCCTTTCTTTTTAAAAATGATCTTATCAATTAAAGATATTAGTTCATCAGAAAGAAAATGAAGCCTAGAGAGTCTCTTTTTTGGATAAGGTACCTTTCAAGAGTATAATGAAATTTTATGACTGATATGTCTATGAAGATAACTTTGTTCCACATATGCTGAGTATTGACATAGGTGAGGATAATTCACTAGCTTGTTGAATGGTGATGCATATTTCTTAAATAGGGGGCTATACATTCATGGAAGGCATATATCTTTACCATGGAAATATTCCTCATAAAAGAAGAATTCTCTATTGATAGCATGATTCTCCAAATCTCCTATGTAAAAAGAAAATAGATGCACTGAGTCCAGAATCACTTATCAAAAACACTTCATCAAAAATATACAGGGCCATGGATCAAAACCAGGTCCTCTGATCCCAAATCTATAATTCTTTCAATTGTTCTATGTGTGCTACATCAACCAGCTGGGAGTACCTATTACATGCCAGACACTGTGTTAGGCATTGTGGATAAAAATACAACGAATGAAATAATACCTGATTGCAGGAAGCTTGCATTCTAAAGGAGGAGACAAGTGCATGCATAAATATACACAAAATGAATTTTATTTATGGGATGAAGACCAGGTGAGCTGAAGAAATTGAAGGTGTTTAGTTTGGGGAAAAGAAGACAGGGAGATAGGATAGCTTCCCCTCCCCCAGTTTTTGATTGGCTGTGATGTAGAAGAAGGCCTAACGTATTCTGGTCTTAGGGTACAAAACTAGAACCAATGGATCAAATTTAAGACAGATTTTCAAGTTGTCAAAAAGAAAAAAATTCTTGACAATTAGAGAAATGGCTAACTAGAAATGGATCAGGTTCTCTTTCTCTGGAGACTGTTAAAAAGAAGTTGTTCTCTTCTCAGTGATGTGGCAAGAAAGAATAAAAAAAAATTTAATTTTGAAAAAGGATTAAAAAAATGATTTGCCTAAGATCACACAGAATCTATGTCCCTTCCAACTCTGAGATTTTGTGACTTATACAAGGTTGCATAGAACTTTACAGAGGTAAATTTGAATCTGCTCTGACTCTAAATATACTTCCTTTCTAATATCTCAGACTTCTCGTTGCCTAAAACAGAGAGTTCTTGTGAGGATGAAATGAAATAGTGTATATTCCAAAGTTTTGTAACCATAAAATGTGTGTGTTTGTTCTTCATTGCCAAAGAAGACCATGCCATCAGAGAAATGATGACATGACTTGCACTTGACTCTGTTTTGAGTGAGGGAGGGCTGTGCAGGTCACTAACCTCACTTCTCCTCCAGAGCCATCTGAATCCAGTGACCAGATATTCATCAGGATGACTGGAGGTGACCCAGGATGAGGCAATTGGGGTTAAGTGACTTGCCCAAGGTCACACAGCTAGTGAGTGTCAAGTGTCTGAGGTGAGATTTGAACTCAGGTCCTCCTGACTCCTGCACTGGTGCTCTATCCACTGTACCACCTAGCTGCTCAACCATAAAATATTATAAATGTGAACTGCTATTATTGTTATGCCTCTCCTCTACTTGAATTGCTCTCCCTTTTGCTAAGCATGTTTCTTTTCCTCCTTTGAAACCCTTTTCAATAATGTAGTTATTTAAAAAAAACACGTTAAAAATTCCTTTTATTTCGGCAAAACTTACTGTGAGTAATTTTGCCCTACAGTGCTCAGACCTTCCCTTCACCTTCTCATCGGTGCTCTATATCATATTGATTTTTCACTCGTATGCTGCTTGGTCTAAGCTGTCTTTTTCTCATAGATCTCTTTTGCAACCTTGATTAGACCATAAGCTTTGTGATAATGGAGACAGGACCTTGTCACTGATCCTTCTTGTGTACCCCTTTGGGAACCTAGAACACTGTTCAACTAGGAAAGAACTGTTACTAGCCTTCTGGTGCTCCTGGAAAGCAATACAGGGGACAGAAAACACAGGAGAAGATAGGGAGTGTCAGGGTAGAAAAAAAGATACTGGAAAAGAAAAAATGATGGAAAGACGACACAAGGAGAAAATAAAGAAATAAAAGGAAATTCCTGCTCCAAAATAACTTTGATCCTATGATTGTTTAAATATGGTAGGGAATGCTAAAATACCACCTGCAATTGCCCTCTGCATTATTTTAATGTGGCTCACTTGGTATTGTGCCATGAGGATTGACAGAGCTGTACCTAAAGCTGGGTGAGTTGGGCTTTGATCTAGAATGCCAGAATTTATAGGGTACTGAAAGCCTTTATATTCATTCAGCAAGAAAAAACAACTGAACTTAACACCTCGACAGCAAGGATAATTATTTAAAAGAGGAAGGTTCCAGATCCTCAGATGCAGCTTTGACCTTGAGATATCCTAAAGTCTCTGTCACCCTCCCAGGGGGCTGTGCCTGAGGTCTTTCTCTCCACAGGACCTTGAAACTCAAGAACTGAAGCCAATCTTTATTCCCCGATCTTCACAACTGAATTTGTCTTAAAAGCTGATTTGAGGGTTCCTTTCATGCTACTTGCCCCAGGTGCCAGAAACTCTAATTAAGATTCTGGGAAAATAAATAAATTTTTATTTTATTTTTTATTAGTTCATTTGTTTTCAGTTTTCAACAGTCACTTTCATATGTTTTAAATTTTCACTTCTTCCCTCCCTCCTACCTCCCCAAGATGGCATGCAATCATATGGGTTCTACATATACATTCTTATGAAACACAATTTCACATTAGTCATGTTGCATAATAGAATTAGACTGAATGGGAGAAACCAAGAGAAAAACCTAACCAAAACATAGCAAAAAAGAAAACAGTCTGCTTCATTCTGCATTCTGATTCTACAGTTCTTTCTCTGGATGTGGGTGGCATTTTGCATTGAGTCCTGTGGGAATGTTTTAGGTCCTTGCTATGCTGTGAAGGGCTGTCTACCAAAAACAGTACCTCACATACTGTGGTTGCTACCATGTATAATGTTTTCCTGGTTCTGCTCATTTCGCTCAGCATCAGTTCATATGAGTCTTTCCAGGTTTTTCTGAAGTCTCTCTGTTCGTCATAGCACAATAGCATTCCTTTACATTCATATACCACAACTTGTTCAGTCATTCCCCAATTGATGGGCATCCCCTCAATTTCCAGTTCTTGGCCACTACAAAAAGAGCTGTTATAAATATTTTTGTACATGTGAGACCCTTTCCCATTTTTATCATCCTAGAAGTGATACTGCTGGGTCAAAGGGTAGGCACATTTTTATAACTCTTTGAGCACAGTTCCAAATTGCTCCCCAGAATGATTGGATCAGCTCACAATCCCTCCAACACTGAATTAATGTTACAACTCTCCCACATCTTCTCCAACATTTATCATCTTCTTGTTTTGTCATGTTAGCCACTCTGATAGGTATAATGTGGTACTTCAGAGTTGCTTTGATTTGCTTCTGTCTAATCAATAGTGATTTAGAGTGAAAATACATTTAATAAATAAAAAAAATAATATTCTGGGAGTGAGCTCTTGTCTACTTGTGAACACTTTTTAAAAGTCTGGACTTTTCTAGCATTTAAGAAAGATGTCAGGATACACTGACTCAACCTTAGATATTGGACATATTGGTTTTACACTGAAATTGGTTATTGATTGTCAAGAACCAACTAGCTATCATTAGTGATATGCATTCAGGAAGCCTAACTCTCTCACACTCATCTTAAGTGACAGAGATTTTGTTTGCTAATCAACAAGGTTAGAAAATGTTAGATCCCACCCCTTCATTTTACAGATGAAAAACTGAGGATTCAGCAAGTGAAATGATTTACCTAAGGTCACACAGCTTATTATGGGCAAAACCAAATCCAAGAGCCAGGCCTCCTGACTCCTAGTCTACTACTATTCTTTCCATCATAGAGCCAAAGACTCTACATATGTCTCCAATAAATCCACAGCATCTATTTAGAGCAGGAATTGACTTTAGAGCCACCCCCTTCCTTTGGTAGAAGAGAGCACCTAAATGCAGAGAAGAGCATTGATTTACCCAGGATCGCCCAGCTGCTCTTTGGCGGAAGTGGGATTTGAACCTAAGTTTCTCTGAGTCCAGGTTCAGTACCATGCTCCCTCTTCCAGCAAAGCTGTATTGGTTAGCAATGCACACATACTGATGCATGTTAAAATTAGATTAGTTTTTAGAGGGCTTGGAAATTTTCTCGGTATACTCGTCATTCATTCTGGTTAAGTTGTTTTTCAGTTTTGTTTGACTCTTTGTGATCCCATTTGAGGTTTTCTTGGCAGAGATACTGGAGTACTTTTGCCATTTACTTCTCCTGCTCATTTTATAGATGAGGAAACTGAGGCAAAGAAGGTTAAGTGACTTGTCCAAGGTCAGTTAGCCAATTTGTATCAGACAGAGAGAGAGAGAGAGAGAGAGAGAGAGAGAGAGAGAGAAAGAGAGAGAGAAAGACAGAGAGAGACAGAGAGAGAGAGAGAATTCAGTTATTTTATGGTCATGTTCAAATTTTTATGACTGCATTTGGGGTTTTCTTGGCAAAACTAAGTGGAGTGGTTTGCCCTTCCTTCTTATTTTACAGATGAGGAAACTGAGGCAAACAGGGTTGCGTGACTTGCCTAGGTTTCGCATAGCTAGTAAGTGTCTGAGGCCAGATCTGAACTCATGAGGATGTCTTCCTGATTCCAATTTCAGTGCTCTCTCCACTGAAGTACCTAGCTTAACGTGGTTCAGACGATCTCTGGTTTGATGTTCAGGAGATGTGGGTTTTGGTCTTGGCTTATCAGCACATACTTGTGTCACTTTGGGCTTCAGTTTCCTTTTCTGAAAATGAGAAAGTTGTATTAGATGATTTCTTATGTTCTTTCTTTTTCCAATAGTTTAGGATGTTAAGTCATGCCCTGGTTGAGATCTGCCATAACTCTCATTTCACCATTTCGTTCCTTCCTCTTATCTTTTATTCATTCATAGGAAAACCTAGAGCACTTAGTACAATGCTGTGCAATCAGTAAGCCCTTAACAAATGTTTGTTGAATTGGACCAAATTAAAGGATAGGATGGCAAGATTTTAGATCTGAAAAGGACTCTGGAAATCATCAAGTCCAGTTTGCTCATTTTACAGAAGAAACTGAGTTGTAGAGAAGCTAACTCTTGTCTAAGATCAGACAGGCAAAAATAGCAGAGCTAGTTTATTGGGCCAGATTTGTTTTGGTTTTATTTTTACTCCAAATTCAATGTTCTTCATTCTTTCTCTCAGATTGAAGAAATGGTGGCAGAGCCTAAAACTTTTAACCATGGACTCTCCCTCCTCTTCCCTACAATGCTTCCTCTTTGAAGTCATCTTTCCTATAAGTAACTATCTAGGGCTTATTATGAGTTTAATACTGTGGAGGATGGGCATGCACATGTGCACACACACACACACACACACACACACACACACGAGAGAGAGAGAAAGAGAGAGAGAGAGAAGAATATCTCATGATACTTAGGTTTCAAGAAAAGTAGAAAAACAAAAGGTGGCACAGTGGATACAGCCCTAAACCTCAAGGAGGACCTGAGTTCAAATTTGGCCTCAGATTCTTATTAGCTGTGTGACCCTGTGCAAGTCACTTAACCCTGATTGATTCAGTTTCCTCATCTGTAAAAAGAGCTGGAAAAAGAAAATGCAAACCACTCCAAATCTTTGCCAAGAAAATCTCAAATGGGGTCATGGAGACTCAAACATGAATGAAATGAGGGGAAAAAAGAGACTCAAATGAAGGGAATTGTCAAGAATATAAATTTGATCAAAAAAGATGCGATGTTAGTGAGTGAAAGAAACATGTGCAGATGAAAATACTAAACATTTATAGTGGGGTGAGAGCCATTGGTTGCTCTTGTGATGGCAAGCCATAGTTATATCCAATGAAGAGTTTCTGAAGATGACAAATATATTTCCTAGAAGAAGGCCTAGGGCTGAGGCTGGGGAATGAAAGCAATTCTCCTGGATACTAAAGGTTGCACTCTCCGAGGCCCAGACGGTGAGTGGCAGGATAGTTTCAATCACTTCTGCCTGCCATCCAGGCACTGCTGACATTACTTGGCAGCCAGCCTGCTTCTAATGGAATGTGTCCTACAGCTGGGAATTAGGTCATCTGTAATTCACTTAATAGCATTTTATGAGCTGGGCTCTGATACAGGAGAGCAATTTTGCCTTACCAGAGAGAGCTTTCCCCTGTGTGCAGAATTGGGGGGTGGGAAGAAAGGGGCTGGGTAGGGCTAGGTATACTATTGTGTAGAAGACTGGGTGAATGGTTTGTGGTTCCTCTATTTATCCCCCTTGGTCACAGACCCTTCCCCCCACCCCCCAACATCCTTAGTAAAGATAAGGGTGTGAGACATTTTTATCTTTTGGAACCTTACATGCATTGAAACATGACTTTATCACATCCTGAGACATGTGACACAATACGTACTTCTTTGTTTTCTATTTGGGAATGAAGTGATTTTCAGACCTTCCCTCTTTTTGTGGGTGCCTCTGCTGCTGCCTTGGGGGTTGCTTGGGTGTCCTTTTAAACACCGTTCAATCTATGTGCATTTATTAACTATATGCCAGGCATCAATAGAGAATCCTTTTCAGTAAAATAACCATGCTCACTCAACAAATTGTTATATGCCAATATAGCAATCAATATTCTTTGGTCATCACTGACCTCAGTTTCCTCATCTGTGATATGACGGTTTGGACTCAGTGATTTCTAAGGTTTCTTTCCATTCTAAAATCCTGTGATGTCCAGGGAACCAGAGAACCCTCCCTGGAAGACAGGAAAGATGGCTCTGTTACAAATAGCTTCATGATTTTAGGCAAGCCATTTATCTGATCTCAGTTTCCTCATTTGTAGAAAGGTCTGGATAATATTTCAAGTCCCTTTAGCTTTAACATTTTATGACATATGGATCCTATTTTATTTTCTTCTAAGCCCGGGACCCTACAACCTAATATGTGGCTCACAAATTGTTCAGAGGGGTCCAAAGGAATCAAGCTTTAGGAGAAAAAAAGGCAAAAACTGAGGCTAGATTTCTGCTTTTCACTTGCACAAATTCCAGGTTTCTTCTTAATTTCTAACTTATGAGATGACACAGAACAAAATATGCTATGGGTCGTATTCAGGTGAATCTAAAAAAATGAGGTACTTCTTTCTCTAGATCTTGAATCTTTGGATCTAATACCTAAAACCCTAAGGAACCAGGCAATAAGTCAAAAGTCATGAGAGTTATTTCCTTCTAAATAGTTTATTGTGAAATCAATTTTTAACAAGGGCAAGAATGATTAAGCACACATTTTAAATGTCTTACATTTAACAAATAATTTCTATAGATTATTACTATAAAAAATTGTCATTTACTCCCTCTGTCTCTTTCCAATCTCTTGTTTTGTTTATTCACTCCTGTTTTCATATGTATTTTTGTATAGATTAAGAAATGTAAATATTATTTTTCTAGTAATGCTTTTTCATTTTTCATGATTCCAATTATATTTTCAATGTTTCTTCATATCTATTTGTGTGTGTGTGTGTGTTGTAATATTTCCTTCCATTGCTCTACCATATTTTGGTCGGGAATTCCCATTGGGCCCCAGGCTGTCTCCAGGTTTTTTTTCTATTAAAAACAGTGAAGCCACAAATATTTTCACACAGATGGCTTGTTGTTTTTTTTAAGTGATACTTTAAGGGTGTGTTTCTTACAGTAGTATCATGAAGTCAAAGATCAGATCTGGGTTCAGTTGCTTAACTACATGTTTGTCCCTGGAGAAAGAACGCAACCCTTCTAAACCTTTTGTTTCTTCTCTGTAAAATAAGGGGTTTGAATTCAATGACTTCTGAGATCTCTTCCATCTCTAATCTATGATCCCATGATCGTATTACATAAGGTTTTGTTTCTTTGCTTGTTTTCATATAACCCTTATTGTATATTCACCAGAGACTTTAATATTTCAAAATATTTGGAATCTCATTAATGTGAATACTTCTTCCAGAGGGGCAGAAAACAACCTTTCCATAACTTTTGATCTTTTTTTTACTCTATTCCCCACACTCCTAAATCCTTCAAAGGGGATAATGTACTAAGAGCTCACTATTTTTCTTGACTTTATGTAGGTGCCAGTGTAGTATGCAGGCAGACAATCTATTATCTTTTGCTCCTTTTATATGACTGATATACTTTCTGTTTCCAGTGATACATTTTTTTGGTGATAAGCTTTATGTTCATCACTGGTAACATATTACAGGCTATTTATGGCTACCATTTGTTTCTGCCATAATTCTGATTTCTCAGAGATGGAAATATTCCATGATTCACAGCTATATATCAGTATTGGATGAATATTGCTGTTGAAAATGGAGTCAAATTTCAGGAAAATGCTTGGGTCACTGAAAGCAAAGAGCATTTCTCCTACTGCAATCCAGGCAGCTCTCTCCATCCTAGTCAATTCAGGATGCAGGTCATTGTCTATAATGTCCATACAAGTTATGTGCTTTATGGACTGTCCATGTAAATTCATGTCATAGCCTGACATCTTCCTCCACTTGGCTTTTCCTGTGTGGATAGTTGGACTGAACTGTTTTGAATTATTATGGGTTTTATTGATGAGATTTAATGATGCTATGTAACTTGATTCAATTAGCATAATATCACCTGCAAATGGGGGCATCTAGAGAACATCACTACACGTAGGTGAGGATGCCAGGGTCCAGACATGATGTTTCCACCATCAGTGATAGAGAAAATCATTTACCATGAAATGCTAACAGATCTTTTCCATTTTTATCTGTTGCCTTCCTTTCAATTTCACGTGTCAGTTTTCTTGAGGTGACATGCTTTAATAGGGTTTCACATCAAGCCTTTTTATAAACTTTTTTGTAAACTCACTTTTCCTTTTACTATTCTTGCTGCTCTATGAGGTGATGCTGCTTATGATCTTTCTCTTTCTTCCTGTGTAAGCTTGTGCAAATGAGTTTATATTCTAAACCTGTGTTGCCCTTGGCTGTCATATCTTTCCACTTGATGAGGAGAGATACTACCAGACAGCAGCTCCCAAAGATTCTAAGATAGCAGCATCTGTCAATCATTTCATTTTTACTTCTACTAATGAATTGGTGAGTCTACTGGGGCACAAGAGGAAAAAAGAGCATCTATTGAATATCCTTTATGAAGTTAGCGCTCACACTATGCCTATGAGAGATAAAAAGAACTAATATAAGGCGGTGAATAAGAGATATGGACTTGACAAAACTAATGTATCAAGCAATTAAAGAGCAGTACATGCCAGCAGGTAATCAACTGCTAATGGATGTTGAACAAACTGTAGACTCAATAGGAGGTCAGAGAAGGGAGGAATCAATGAGATAGTCAGGCAAGGCTTCATATAGAAGATTAGATTTGAGCTGAGTCTCGAAGTAATATTTGAATAGGTGGGGAAGAGAAGAAAGGTATTCTGTGCTAGGCAGTAGTGGAAGCTGAGGAATGGACACGGGAATTAATATGGTATGGTGAAGAGGGACTGGTGAAGAAATGAATCTGGTTGAATCTAACAAAATTGTTACATGTGCGGTGAGCAATCCTCTTTAGGTGAAGCAATTGGACATTTTCCTTAAGTGGAAATATGTTCAAAAGATGGAAACTTCCTTCAGAGTGAGAAACATGAAGGGCTGACTAAAGAAGGAGGTGGGAACAGAGCCCAGGAGGGTGGGAAAAATAAGCTTATAGCTGTGGCCTTGCTGAATTGGTAACAGAATGGTGATAGCAGGGGAAGAAACAGTTTCCTAGTTGGCACAGAAGAGGTTGAGCATCTCAGAGAGTTCTTCAGATCAGAGGGAAGAGATAGATGGTAAAGGAAGTGACTTTGGGGACATTAGCCCTTGCTTGGCATAGGGGTAGAGTGAGAAGCTCCACTCCGGTCCAAAAATCTGGTCCTCTTAGCATTGACAATGTTAGTCCTTCAGAGGCTACTTCAATACATACATGCTGTTCTCTTTCCCAAGGGAGAGGGAACAACACAGCTTGACAGCACCAGGAAAAATAAAAGCCTGAGAAGTCCACCCATCCCAACCTCCCATACACCTCTGGACTGAAAAGAAGTGAGTCCTTCAGCTAAGGTTAGAAAAGATAAAGTAGACAGTGCCTCAGCACTCTTGGGCATTCTTGGCCTCCCCAGACCAGGGAATCATGTCTTTTTCTTGAAATTTTATGCTTCTCAGCTTCCTAATATTTCCTATGGGGATGTGTGAGTGTTATTTAGGTGACTGGACTCTGTGGGGGGTAAGTTGGGTAGAAAGAAACCTGACAACTGGAGAAGGGGATTACTTCCCTAAGCTCTCTGTGGTCTTTCAGCTCTGTCTACCCTAGGAGAGGATGAGTACTTGAGATGAGGCAAGACAGGGTAGTTTACTGCTCCTCTGCTTCTTCTGGTTCATCTTCCTTCCTGGGGATGTCTCTGTCTCTTATTCTAGGGATTTTTTTTTTGTCTTGAAACTTAGCCACCACAGTCAGATCCACAAACTACTAAAACTTTGCTAGAGGATTGGATCCTGAAGTAGAGAGTGATATGGGTTAGGGTGCAACTGGAAAGGTGGAGGGGGAACTCCTCCCTACTTAACTGCTTGTTCTGAGTTCTGAAACCTAGAAAAGCTGGTGCCCCTCACCCCCTCCTGAGATCAAATTTTAAAAATCTGGCTGATTAAACAATGGACTAAGAACCAGGTGATCTAAATTCTAGTTCCTGCTCTGACATGGCTTTGGGTCCTTCCTAGTAATAAAGGTTATTGTCCGGTGTGGTCTTTGGGGCTTCTTCCAACTCTGACAGCCTGAATCTGTGAGATTTGGGCTCCATTTGACTTCATCTTAGCTAAGTCTTAATTTCAGTAAGAGTCAGAATTCCTTCCATCTCTAACATGATACATTGAGCTCAGATGGCTTAGGAGAAGAAAGTGAGGTCGGTGACCTTGCACAACCCTCCCTCACTCAAATTAAAGTCAACTGCAAGTCATGTCATCATCTTGATGGCATGGTCCTCTTTGAGAATGAAGGACAACACAAAAGGAGGGTGGGTGAGCTTCAAGTCCTCTTTCACCCTCCTCCCCAAAAACATCTGTGATTTTGTGGTAAACCTCCCAGTAAATAGTGTTTTTAGCTGCCAGATGTGAGCAGACCACCAAGTTATCAAGGATTAATTAAAATAGGAAATTGCCAAAAGAACTACTTCCTCTGGGATAAGGAGTGAGCAACTTTACTTCCAGCAATCTTGTGGTTTCCTCATTTCTGTCTCCCACCATAGATCTGTTTCCATACCCCCACCCCTTGCACCCTCTGTACCTGAGGGGTCTTTCATTCCATTCCCCCAGTTTGGGATACAATGTTGATGTTTGACCCAGATGCAAAAATTCCTGGTTACAGCTGTGCACCCTGTAGTGTGCTACTGTGACTATTTTTTCTATTTTCCTTAATTACTTCCTCTCTATTCACAACTTTATTGTATAAAGATTTTGTTACTGATTCTTTCCGAGAGGGATAGAGACCAGACATGATTTCATTGGTATATGGAACTCTTTCTCCCAATGTGAGATAGCGCCTTCCCTTAAACACTGCCTTAGAAAGTTGCCTAAAACACTGACAGCTTAAGGGCTAAGCCTGTGTATGTCAGGGGAAGGACCCATGTCTTCCTGACTTTAAGGCTAACCATTTCTTCACTAAAATACATTATCTCTCATCATTATTTTAGAACCCCTGTATTTGGGAGGAGGTAAGGGCTTATCAGATATGTTTTCTAGAAGGATAAAATAGCATGCTCTGAGAAGCAATACCATATCTCCAGGATTCATGATCCCAACACAGTGGATCTCCCTTCCACCAATACAGGACATACCACCCCTTTGCTTTAGTAAATAATAAACAAACGAACAAATAATAACAACTAGCATTTATGATAGCATAGTATACCTAATATGTTGTTTCTAATGTGTAATATGCTTAATATAATAACATAGCATATGTAATAGATGACTGGCATGTATATAGTGTTTTAAGATTATGTCACTTGATCCCTTACAATAACCCTGAAAGGTATTATTATTCCTTTTTTTATAGATAAAAATATAGACTGAGAAAAGTAAAATGATTTACCTATGGTCAAATGAACAATAAAAGTATCTGTGGTGAGATTTGAACCTGCATCTTCCTGATTCCAAATCTAATGTTCTTTTTATTGTGCTAGCTAATTGGTCTTTATGAGTTGCCGTAGACAGTCTCCCTTTGGCCAAGCTTCTCATGATAAATTCCTCCAAGATTATCTAGACTTGTTCAAGTACAGCTTATCTTTAAGCCTTTCCACTCAGGCTCTTCCAGATTTTGTACTTCATTTACATAGAATTCTAGACTGCTCAGGGGCCTCAAAGACCACTTAGTTCAACCTATACATGAACAACAATTTAATCTACAACATACCTGAGAAATGATCACTCAGCCTCTGTTGGAAGACCCTTACCATTGGGAAAATTCAATCCATGTGTTGACCCTATTCTATTTTTGGACATCTCTACCTGTTAGAATTCCTCCCCACACCTGTGACTTCCACCTGTCCCTTCTGGCTCTGTTTTCTGGGGCCAAGTAGAGGAAATCTAGTTCCTCCTTTATGAGATAGCTATCCTAATACTCTTGGGTCTTTATTTCAGGGTAAACATCCCCAGTTCCTTCAGCCATTATTGCTATCATGTTATACAAGTCCTTTACTGTCCTTGTTGTGCTCTTCTGAATGATCTCTTCTTTATGACTGTTCTTCCTAAGCTGTAGTGTCCTGAATTGAACACAATACTCCAGTTCCATTATCTAATCAGTGAAAAATACAACAGGATTCTCTCTTCTAAACTCAGCTACTTAATTAATCCTCTACTTGTCTGATTCCTCACTTGTAAAATAGGGATAACAATAGCATCTACTTCCTGGAGTTGTGAGGATCAAATGAGATAATATTTGAGAAATGCTTAACACAGTGCCTAGTACATAGTCGACACTTAAAACTTACTTCCTCCCTTCCTTTCTTCCTCCCAGGACTCTCCATGAAACCTGAGATCACACTTCTTTGAGCTGGCATATATCACTCAACTTACATTGAGTCTCACTAAACTCCAAGATTTTCTCCAGGTAAACTCCTATCTAGTCTTGTCTCTCCCATCCTATACTTGTGAAACTATTTTTTTTAACCCAAGTCTAAAACTTTACATTTGTCTTCAATATATTTTGTCTAACATTCAGCCCAGCATTTTAATCTTTCAGTGCCCTTTTGGTTCTTGAATATATACAATCACATGTTTTCCATCTCTTTAGTTGTTTCATCTGAAAATTTGATTATCATGTTACTTTTGCTTTTATATAAGGCATTGATAAAAATGTTGGAGAGCACAGGGTCAAGGACAGATTCTTAGGGCACACTCCAATGAAGATCTTCCTAGTTGATATTGAAGCCTTAATGACCACTCTTACAGCATTCAGAAATCTAAAACCTGTCCTCAGATCTTATCTTCTTCACTAGCCATATAAATCTACTTTTCTTTTCCAAAACTTATACCTTTCATCAGGAACAGTGATAAAAACACCATCTTTTTTCTAAGGGCTTAAGTTTTCTTGGCCATTGTACATTATCCTTCACTATGCTTTTCAAATCCTTTCAGGTCATTTGTGCCTCCTGGAATCATTAAGAATTAGTAGTTATCAGGTTTGACAAGTCTTGAGATATGGGGCACATCAGGGGCGGAGCCAAGACGGCAGAGTAGAAAGACGCACATACACATAGCTCTGAACCCACAACCCATAGAACATCTACAAAAAAGTAACTCATGGCGAATTCTGCACCCAGAGGCCACAGAACATTGGAGCAAGGGAGATTTCTGTTCCAGAGAGACCTGCAAACCTCTCGCAAAAGGTTCTTCACACCACGGACTGGGCGCCGGGACTGGGAGCTGAGTACAGCCCTGCCACGGCGCGGCACCGAGAGGAAAAGATCCGAGCAGGCTTCAGGGACGGGATCTCCAGCAGCCACGCGGGTCCCTCCACCCATAGGTGACAGGGGTTGGTGACAGGGTCTCTTTGGCGGGTCGAGAAGGGAGTGGGGTGCCCCCATAACTCAGGCCCCCTCGGGAGGCAACAGTGGAGGCGGGAGCAGACAGGGGCCCCCCAAGCAGGCAGGAGCCTGGATCCATTGTTGAAGGTCTCTGCATAAACCCCCTGAGGGAACTGAGCCCCATGAGGTGGCCCTGCCCCAACCTGAGCACCTGAACTTAATCTCACACTGAATAACAGCCCTGCCCCCACCAAAAGCCCTGAGGCTGGCAAGCAGCATTTGAATCTCAAACCCCAAGCGCTGGCTGGGAGGATCTGGAGGCGAAGTGGGTGTGAAGAGAATATTCAGAAGTCAAATCACTGGCTGGGAAAATGCCCAGAAAAGGGAAAAGAAATAAGACTATAGAAGGTTACTTTCTTGGGGAACAGGCATTTCCTCCCTTCCTTTCTGATGAGGAAGAACAATGCTTACCATCAGGCAAAGACACAGAAGTCAAGGCCTCTATATCCCAGCCCACTCAATGGGCTCAGGCCATAGAAGGGCTCATAGAAAATCAAGTTAGAGAGGTGGAAGAAAAGCTGGGAAGAGAAATGAGAGACATGCAGTCAAAGCATGAACAGCAGATCAGCTCCCTGCTAAAGGAGACCCCAAAAAATGCTGAAGAAAATAACACCTTGAAAAATAGGCTAACTCAATTGGCAAAAGAGGTTCAAGAAGCCAATGAGGAGAAGAATGCTTTCAAAAGCAGAATTAGCCAGATGGAAAAGGAGATTCAAAAGCTCACTGAAGAAAATAATTCTTTCAAAATTAGAATGGAACAGATGGAGGCTAATGACTTTATGAGAAACTAAGAAATCACAAAACAAAACCAAAAGAGATATGGGGCACATCAGACAAGGGTCCTCCATCAAATCCTACTATAGAGACATGCCCTGATATGACAGCAGGCCTAGCTATAGATTTTGAGACTCTTGATCCATCTTCATGCTAAAATGAAGCATTGGAGGAGGATTCAGGGAATTAAGAACAGTCCATTCTTAGAAAATCCAGGCATTTCCTCTTATTGTGAAGTATGTGAAAACAGAACCTCAGTGGAGGCCACTGTCAGCTTCTCTCTTGCCCTAGCTTCATCCCCAGTAGCACCATAAAGAATGTTGCCAATTCCAAAAAGCTAATCATTTCCACAGTTTATAGGTTTTTATTAACTTAGTCAAGCCCAAAGCCAAAGCCAAGAATTATTTGTTTCCCTCTCCACTCCCATCTACCTAGAATTTACCTTGTGTTAGAGAAATGGAGTTCCTTCTTGAATGCATCAAAACAAGAAGTCATTGTACCAACTTGATATAAAAGGCCTAATGGAGGGCATGGAACTAGTTTCAAAGTTTTCTCATTTAAAATGTAGAGTTCTCTGTCATAAACAAACTAGGTGTATCAAGGTAGATAAGAAAAATTAGTTAGTATGGGATTCACAATTTTTGTTCCTTCTCTCTTCTTGTTCTAAGCTAATCCTCAGAGATTTTGGGTCCAGACCCCAATCTGTCTGTTTGCCCATAGCTTGAATAGGATTTAGTAAATTGGTCTGTGCTGGTGGATTATTGGATTCAAGGCTGAAAAGGTTCTTGAGAGATCATTTAGTCCAAACTCCTTGTTTTACAGATGGAGATACTGAGGTCCAGAGAAGTTAAATGGATTCTCTGAAGTTCAACGGCTCAACCAGATTTTGAATCCAAGTGTTTTAACTACAAATCTGGTGCCCTTTCTACCACATCCTTATGTCCCCCAAAACTACGAGTTAAACTTTCAAAAATCTGACCAATAAATCAGAAAACCAGCTTACCTTCATAGAATTTAGAAGTTAAAGGGAACTTAAAGGTTATATAGTCAAAAAGGGGTAAGTCTGTTATTTATTTAGACTGAGAAATATAACAATAAAGGGACAGCTGTGCCTACATGTGAATGTAGGTACCATCTTTTTCTAGTAGGTTGGCCAAATTAAAATCAGGAGATGATTACATGAATATAGATTCAGAACAAAGAGAGTTGGAAGGTCTTAAGAGGCAGTGTCATTGAACTATGGTTGCCTAGTGAGTCTCTCTTCCTTACTGTACAAATAAACCTACCTAGCAGCCTGAATTGCTCATGTAGGTCAATCAAGGCATTCTTTCCACTGAAAAATGGAGACACAGAAGACATTTGTGCTCTCTCACTGCCCTCTTTCCAAACTCCACACAGATTACCCCTCATTCCCTCATTCTATTTCTGTATTTCATTATGTCATCACCTTTCTTCATTACAATGTACCTTCATATAAATTTACATCTGCTAAGATTAGAAATTAGTCTGCATTGACCATAATTTAGATTGGCTTCTTCTTGGTGACCTTAGGGAGATGTCATGCTCTTAAAACTTTATCAGTCATGCTACAGAAGTGACTCCTGAAAAAGTCTCTTGTATGTATCCAATACCTTCTATTTTGGGAGGTTCTTTTTAGCTTCAGTCAAAGAGAATGGCCATTTCCATATAGGCATATCTTGGAAAGATTTTAGGTTTGGTTCTAGACCGCCACAATAGAGTGAATATTACAATAAAGTGAGTCACATGGATCTTTCGGTGTCCCAGTGTGTATAAAAATTGTGTCTATACTATACTATGGTCTATTAAATGTGCAATAGTATTATGTCTAAAAACTTTGTACATAATTAAAATACTTTATTGCTAAAAAATGCTAACTATTATCGAAGCCTCCAGTGTCACAATTATTTTGGTAGTGGAGGATCTTATCTCAGTGTTGATGACTGTTGACTGGTTACAGTGGTGGTTGCTAAAGGTTGGGGTGACTGTGGCAGTTTCTTAAAATAAGACAACAATGAAGTTTGCCATATTAATTTACTTTTCCTTTCACTTGAATGGGTAGAGGCCATTGTAGGGTTATTAACTGATCCAATTTAACTATTGTTGTATCTCAGGGAATAGTGAGGTCTGGGGAGAGGGAGAGAGCCTGGGAATAGCTAGTCCAGGAGTAGTTAGAAGACAAACATTTTCTGATGAAATTTGCCATCTTATATGGAAGCAGTTCATGGAGCCCCAAAACGATTACAATAGAAACACCAAAGGTCACTGATCACAGATTGTCATAACAGATATAATAATAGTGATGAAAAAAGTTTGAAATATTGTGAGAATTATCAAAATGTAAAACAGAGACAGGATATGAGCACATGCTGTTGTAAAAATCATACCAATAGATGCGCTTGATGCAGAGTTGCTATAAACTTTCAATTTGTTTAAAAAAACAAAACAACACAATAAAGAAAAGCACAAGAAAATGAGTTCTAACTGTTCCTGTTCTTTTTTCCCTCTCTCTTTGTCTCTGTCTCTATCTCTGTATTTCTTGTCTCTTTTTATCTTTTCATCAATTGTCTTCTAGAATCACAAAATTGTTAGAGATAAGAGAGACCTGAAGACCACTTAGCCTAACATACACATTTTATAGAAGAAGATACTGAAGAAATTACATTATTTAATCCAGGTTGCCAACTAGGAACCTATTGTCCTTTCCCTTCCTTCTCTCTTTCCTTCCTTCCTTCCTTCCTTCCTTCCTTCCTTCCTTCCTTCCTTCCTTCCATTTTCTTCCTTCCTTCCTTCCATTTTCTTCCTTCCTTCCTTCCATTTTCTTCCTTCCTTCCTTCCTTCCTTCCTTCCTTCCTTCCTTCCTTCCTTCCTTCCTTCCTTCCTTCCTTCCTTCCTTCCTTCCTTCCTTCCTTTTCTTTATAAAAATAAATTTTATTGATACCTTTTCCTGCATTTTCTGAATCCAGTCTCTTCCTCAATAAGTCTTCCCATTGCTATGGATATAGTCTCTTGTAATACTGTTAAATAAACTGTTAAATAAAACCAACCATCACAGTGAACATGTCTAAAAATCTATGGTGTTCTGCATTTATAGGTCTCCTATCTCTCCTTTGATAATAGAGAGGTGCATTTCTTCTCTTACCTCAGAACAAGATTGGTCATTAAAATTACTCAGCCTTGAGTTTAATTTTCTTTTCACTTGCATTTATTATAGTCACTGTAGATGTTGCTTTTCTGGATCTGCTTAAATCACTGCAAAAGTTCTTAAAAGACTTCCCACATTTCTCCACGTTTCTGATATTGTTTCTTTGAGTACAATAACATTGCATTACCTTCCTTTCCCACAGGTCCTCAGCCACTGTCCAGTTGATATGCATTCACTCCTCTTCACACTACCCCTTCCCCTCAATCATATTTTTGACTACCACAGAAAATTCTGTAATGAATATTTGATATACTTGGGGTCTTTCTTTACAGTAATTGCTTCACTATATCCTATGTCTTAGACTTGGGGACCTAGTTTACTTTGGGGTTAGAATTTTCTTTGCTTACTAATTATACTTTATTAGTAATAAGACATTGAAAAATAGCAGAGATATTTTGCAATATTACCTCAAATTAAGAAAATTACAGATGAGAAATTATGTGTGTATTCATTTGTTTATATTTCTGCAAACAGAGAACATCATTTTAAAGATTTCAATGTACCTTAACTCCAATCCTGAAGATGTCCAGTGATGCAGGTGAATGAGAGAAAAGGATGCATAAAAGCCCTGGTTTAAGCAAAATTATGAACTAGAAATATACCTTCATCACCCAGATACTTCCCCTACCTGTTCTTCTCATCCTGCTTTATACCATTTTCTCCCTCTATGAACTTGTATCTTCATATTGTATGCATTCTTATCCTTTGATACACACATACATACACACACACATATATATATATGTACACACACACACACACACACACACACACACACACACTTAGGTTTGTGTTCCCATGACAGTCCTTATTCTCACCAATGAATCCCCTTCTCCTTTGCTTGCTGATCTCAGCTAGTTTTCTGGGAGTAGAGGAATGAGTCAAAATCATTTTCATCATGGTGCTATAAGACTAAGAACACCTAAATGTGTTACTTCTCACCTCAAGGGAATATTCTTTGTAAAAGGAATGATGCTTTAGTGATTAACCTTGTGACAGATAGAAAGGGGGAGATATTTGTGAGCAAAAGAGTACCTAGACTGCTCTACAAATGAGTGAGGTGTGTCCTGAGCATGCAGCATAGAATGAGATGGAAAAGTGTGGGGCTGAGTGTCCTCTCTGGGCTCTGGGCCCAGTGCCATCACTAAATCATTATGTGATCTTGTGCAAGTAGTCAAAGCTCTCTAGCCTTAATTTTCTTGTCTGTAAAATAAAATATTTGAACTAATAATCTCTAAAATATTTTTCATTTCCAGTAGTTTGAGATCCATGACGTCTCTTACATCCTTCCCTTTCCCTCCACTCACACACCACTAATCTAGTTATGTTTCTCATCATCCTTTGCCTGGATTATTGCAATGGCCTCTTAACTGGCTTCTACATTTCAAGCCCCTCCTCTCTGCAGTTCATCTTCCACCCAAGTTTCCAAAGTGATATTCTGAAAGCATGTGTCATCATTTTACTCTCCTACTCAACAAACATCAATGGCTCCCTATAATCTATAGTATCAAATTTACATTCTTCTAAGCAGTTAGGTGGCATAGTGCTGGATCTGAAGTCATGAAGATCTGAGTTAAAATTTGGCCTCAGACACTCATTATCTGTGTGACCCTAAAGTCATTTAACCTCTGTCAGCTTCAGTTTCCTCAATTGTAAAATGGGTATAATATTAACACCTACTTCCCAAGTGTAAGGATCAAATATTTATAAAGTGCTTTGCACAATACTTGGGACATAATTGGTGTTTAATCAATGTTTGTTTTCTTCCTTCCTATTTAGATTTTGGGCAGACAAATGGCACAGCACATAGAAAGCCAGACCCGAAGTCAGGAGGACCTGAATTCAAATTCGACTTCAGACGCTTACCAGCTATGCGACCCTGGAAAAGTAACTTAACCCTGTTTGCCTCAGTTCCTCATTTGTGAAATGAGTTGGAGAAGGAAATGGCAAACTGTCCCAGTATCTTTGCCAAGAAAACCCCAAATGGGGTTCATGAAGGGTTGGACATGACTGAAATGACTGAACAACAATTCAGTATCTATTGTCCTTCATGACCTTCTTTTCCAGTCTTATTACATATTACTTCTGTTTACACACTATATAGCATAGCCAAACTTTTCTTCTTGCTCTTCCTCACACAAAAAACTCCACTTCTCCTTCCATTTCTATGTACAAGTTGTTCCCCTATACCTGTAATATCTTCCCTCCTAATCCATAGTTCTTATAATTTCTAGTTTTCTCCAAAGTGCTTCTCAAATGCCACTTTTCATATGAGAACTTTTAAGATCCTCACATTACTAATGCTCTCCCCTCAAATTACCTTAGATTTACTTTATATATACTTACATAGGTACATGTAGAATCCCCTATAGGATACAAGCTTCTTAAGGCTGGGGACTGTTTCTTTTTTGTCTTTGTGTCTCTAGCACCTAACATAGTTCCTGACACATAGTTGATCCCAAATAAATACTTGTTGGTATTTGTTTGATTGATATGATTCCAATGAATAATTTTGTTAAGTTGTTTGTCCTTCATTTTCAAAGAGGGTTAATGACATCACAGGTGATGCCTTGACTCGTGGGTGTATTGGATTTACGTGAGTGCATAGAGTCATCAGCTTCATTCTCTTTTCCAGTTATTGAAGATAAGATAATATTGAAGATATTATTGGCAAGATAGAAATCAGGACAATTGACAATGACCCAGGATTCAGTGGATGACCTTGACATCTTCTATATCTGACCAAGCTCCTAGCCATCCATGGTACTTGCTTCAGTTGTCTTCGTGACCATTGGAAAAAAATGTTCTTATCTACCCATTCCACCCAAGGAAGTCTTCAGACACCCCGTAACTAACTCATAGGTTTCAGACTTGTCAGTTAGCCTCAACCTGCTTTAGCCCACTGCTGAGATGGGTTTACCAAGGCATGGCCACTGCACATTTTACAGCTTCTTGGAGCCATAGATGAGAGCTGGATGAAAGTGGACACAAAAGATGGATGAGTGACCCTGAAAGGGGCTTGCCATGCCCTCACACCAAAGGTGCTAGTTCTCCTTGAACATCCCATATGGCACTACTGACCTGGAGAAAGTCACTTAACCTTCCCCTGTCTCAGTTTTCTCATTTATAAGTAGAATGGGGAGAATAATAGCAGTGAGGTTGTTGTAAGGATTAAGTAGAATAATATATGTAACAAATTATATGTATATAATATATATAAAAAACTTTAAAATGCTATACATTTAATTTTCTGAAATTTATGAAATAAAGCAAGTATTTCTATAACATAGCATAATAAATAAGATGATTGCACATGAAACTGCAGATCTCAATTTGCTATTCCTTTAAAATATATAATAAAGTTATCATGCAAATTTCTTTTTTTTTCCTTCCTCCTCTCCTCCTTCCCCTCTGCTCCTACCACAGAGATGGCTACCATTAGGGACAAATAATATAAATGTGAGTTATTATTAAGGCTGCTAGTTGAAAATTCCTAGTTCTTTATAAAGTAGAAATACGGGGCGAGGGAGAGAAGGAGAGACGGAAATAGAAACACAGAGATACACACAGAGAATGGACAAATCTCTCCACTGACATATTCACACACACATACCCTCCCCCATTGTCTATGTCTCTGTCTTTGTCTGTCTGTCTCTCCCATACACATGCCTTAGGATAGGTCCGAGAGACACAAAAATCCTTTTATTTCTTCAGTTTTAGTGATGTGGCTGTAGGTCTACATTCAACGTATTTTAGTCTGTTAGGAATTTGTATCATTTTTTCAATAGCCATAGAATTCTTAGCCCTTTTGATACCTCCTGTATCCTGTAATTTATACACATTCTTTCTCAGTTGACAGTGAACAAGGGTTTCTAGATTCTTGGATGATACCAGCAGTCCTAAATTCTTGTATGTGTCATCAGGTATTTTTTTTATTTTATCACTGGCAGACCAAACTTATGGAATCTTACAGAAACAACTAATGAAAGGAAAGGGAAGATGGTGGCAGTGTGAGGGAGGAGTAGTGTTAAAGACTGACAGTGTTACCTTCCAGAAATACTTTTTTTGACCTCTGACCAATGTTACTGTCCCACTCATTTGTACTCAGTCCTCCCTGACCCTGATTCTGCAGAGAGCCTATGAAAAAGGAAAAGAATTGAGCACTTAAATGAGGAAAGCTTAAGGAGTGGGAGCAACCATTTCTTTAGCTATTTGCCATATCTTCCTCCCTTCCTCTTTGTCTATCTGCATCTTTCACTGCTCCCTGAGGCTACGGTGACAAGATCCACTGGCAGCCTGAATGATGTATGGTTTGTGGTTTATGTACAACAATCATGGAGATAAAGGGGCTATGCACCTCTTGCCAGATATCAGATTCATTCCTCAAATCAACAAGTATTTGTTGTGGCCCTTCTGTGTCTTGGAACTGCCCGAGATGCTGTGATAGCTGCAAGAGAAAGAGGCAGTTCTTTCCCTTATGGAATTCATAATTTAGATATGGAGACAACACTAACACATATAGATTGGACTGTCTCAGGAAGTGATGGACTCTTAATTGGTGGAAAACTTAAGCAGAAGCTAGATAATGAGCATCAATCCCAAAATACTATTGTGTCAGACATATGTGCTAGGCAATGAAGATAGAAGTATCTACATGCTACATGCAAAAAAATACAGTGTGTGTGTGTGTGTGTGTGTGTGTGTGTGTGTGTTTCTGTGTGTTGAGATGAAGGAGGAGAAGGCTTAGTGGTTGGAGGTGTTGTCTGTCATGAATTCAAGTGCAATTTTTCCTACTTCTATTCCAGTTCAAATTTAGTCTCTTTACAAAATTTCCCACCTCAGACTTCCTCAGTCATTCATTTGGTGGTGGGCATGTTTCTGAACTGTGGTTACTCTCATTGCAGCTCTATGGGAGAGGCATGGGTTTACAAAGCACTTTCTTTAAAATAATTTCATTTAAAGTAGAAAATGCAGATGTTACTGCTCCTTTTTTCAGATGAAAAAACTCAGGTTTGAAGTTGAAGTTAAGCAACTTGCTCAGAGTCACATAGCATATAAGGTTCAGAGCCAGGGCTCCGACCAGGTCATCTGATTCTAACACCAGTGTTTATTTTGCTACCTCATACTCTCTAGAAGGGTGATTTCATGTTTCAGACCAGGTAGGCATTAAACTCAACATGCCTATAAACACATGAATTATTCCTCCATTTTAAGCAAACTAGCTTCTCCTGCTGACTTTCCTATTTCTCTTAAGGACACCAATATTCTCAGAGTCATCACTCTTCAGAGGCTGAATGTCAGTCAGTCACTAAGTCCTACAGATTCCATAATATCAAAGGGACAGTGTGACATGGTGGATAGCATTGACTTTGGGATAAGAAAAATAAATGAGTTTAAGTTCTATCTGTGACATATGCTAGTTATGTAACCATGGGGTAATTGTTGAACCTCTCAGAAGTTAAAGCACTTTTCAGATCTTAAAAGTACTCTATGAATGGTAGCTGTTAAAAATCCTGGCTTCAACAACGATACCATGACAACAATAATAGCATTTATACCTGACTTTATGGTTTGCAAAGCACTCTGTGTATAAATTATCTCCTTTGATCTTCTCAACAACCCTAAGAGATAGGTGCCATTATTATCTCTATTACACAGATGTACAAACTGAGCATGGCAGAGGATAAGTGACTTACCTAGGGTCATATAGTTAGCAAATGTGAGGCAAGATTTGAATTTGGGCCTTCTTGAATTCAAATCAATGACTTTATTCATTCTACGATGAACACTGTCCATATGGAAACATTTCTTCATGAAAGCCTTCACAGATTTCATGAGTCAAATGACTTTCCCTGAAATCCTATACCACTTTGTACCTCTTTTATGACACTGATCATGTTCTGTTCTGATTTATAGTGATTTTTGTATATGCCTTGTTATCTCTACTAGACTCCTTAAATGCAGGAATGGTTTCATTTTACCTTTGTGTTCATTTAGAACTATGCTTTGCACAGAGTAAGTACTCAGATAATGTTTATTAAATAAATGAATTAATGGATGAATGATAAATGTCACTAACTGAAAGACTGATAGGAATTCAGAGAGACCATTTCCTTCTCCCCAGACTTCGTTGTCTGTCCTTGATTCTTCAGCATGTTTGACACTATTGGGTCACCTCACACCATAAGTATAATGAGAAATGTGTTGTATCCTATGTTACCAGTGGTTTTAAAAAGTTATTCTGAAGCTTATTCTCCCTGTGGACCTACTTGGAATTGACAAGGTACCTCCAAATTCTTCTATGTCTAATCATGTGCTTGGTGTAGTGAAGGAAAAAGAGGAGACAATTATAAATATTTAAGACCTGCCAAAGTCTCTGGTACTAGGGAGTGATATGATGAGAGGGGAGGATATTATGCAGTTCCACAAATTATATTTCCTGCTAAGAAATAAATCACATTACTAACCTGTCATTAGCAAGAAATATGCTTTTGGTAAGTCTCCATTTTCAGACTGTGTCTATATCTAACAATCTCGCTGCCTGGAGTGAGGTGGGGATCTGTTTTGTGTATTTGTTATGTGTATAATATGTGTGTATTTGTGTCTGTATGTGTTCTATTTTTTTGTCTTTCACTGACATCATTACCATAGCAACACACATATATGCATGCATATGGATACATACACAAAAACAGATTTAAAGAATATTAGACCTGGAAAGGACTTTAAAGATCCTCTAGTTCAGCCACTTCATTTCATGGTTGAGGAAATTGAGGCCGTAAAAGGAACATCACTTTGTGCAGGATCACATGATGAGTTTGCAGCAAAACCAGATCTCTTGACTCCCAGGCAAGTAAGTATTCTTTCTCAGAGACTCAGAGACATCACCGTCACCTCTGACCCTGGATATTCTGTATGGCATGCATTCTTAGGTCAGGAATAAGATGGGTAGATGGTGCCAGTGGTGTGCAAGTGGCACAAGATGATCCCATGTCCTAGTGAGGGAAAGGAATCCTCTTTCTCCACTGAAAATGTCAACCTCTGGGTGTGACAAGTTTTCTCCCCACTGTATCTTTCCCCTCACCACTTATGATTGCTTCATGAAGGAAGCACAATCTTTGTTTTCTAAGCCCTCCCCATGGAAATAACTTCTGACCAAGTCTAGTGGCCCAGAGCTTTATATATGGTTATATTAGAGCTTGCCATCATTCTTGGTATACCTTTCATTTACTCAGTTTGGATTTCCCCTTTCCCTTGAGACTTAAGATTGATTTTAGTTTGGGAGAGGAAGCAAGCTAAACAATAAAGTGAGGAGTCTTCAAGAGCAGGCCTCAAGTAAAACAGAAGGTAAGTTCCATAAACACAAGGAATATTTCATGTTTTTATTTCTTTTCTACCCCCAGTACCTAGCACAGTGCCTGTCACACATTTATTAAGTAGGCACTTAAAATGCATGTTATTAACTGATGGATTGAAATTATGGTAGGTGATCTTGGACATCAGAAATCAGTAGGGACTAGTGAGAGTGTTCTGGATTGAGAGTAAAAATAGCTAAGGTTTCAATGCTGCCTTAGCTATTTACTACCTTTGTAGTCTTGGGAAAGACATTTTTTACTTCCCCGGGTCTCAGTTAATTAACAAATAAAATGAGGAGGTAGGATGAAATTTCTAAGGTCCCTTCAAAGTCCCTTGGATCCTCCTTTGTATGAATCACTTGACTATTCTGAGCTTGAGCTACCTCATCTTTAAGATTTAGGGTCATAATGTTCATCTATTTCCCAGAAATATTATGAGAAAGCATTTAGAGTGAATGATTGTTCCATGCCTTGCCAGTATAAGACAGTCTGTGCTGAAAACCCTAATTGTTTATAACTTTCTGACTAATATAACCCGTGATATTTACAAACATAACAAATATTTTCTTTTGCAGAATAACTCATCTTCCTTCATGTCAGATGAAGGAGCTGTTTAAGTGCTATGTTTAGGAAAATAGCATTGCAGGGGACTTGGGTGTTTCTTTTGTGTGGAATATTGTCTTAAATTGGAATAATGATGACAATGAGACTGATGGTGATAACGGTACTGTGCTTTAAGGTTTCCAAAATAGTTTATACATTTTGCCTCATTTGATCCTCTCAATTGCCCCATGGGATAAATGTGACAGGTAGCATTGTCTCCATTTTACAGGTGAGAAAACTGAGACTAGGAGAGATTAAGCGATTTGCCCAATGCCCTATGTTTGAGGCAGGATTGGAACCCAACTTACCCTGAAGCTTTTAAAAATAAGTTTTTATTGATATCTTCTGTTTCTCACATCACCATAGTACCCCATGTATTCTTCTCCCTTCTCCTCCCAGAGAACCATTCCAAATGACAAATTGTACTCTAGAAAGAAAAATGTCAGCAGAGCAGATTGATACATTGAAAAACTCCCAAACCACATGAAATGTGTAACGCCTATGGATATCCCACCTCCATGAAGAAGTAGATAGGGGTAGATTTCATTCAAGTGCCATTTTGTCGTACACATTGATTGTGCAATCATACTTCAGTGATCATAGTAGCTGCTCAAATATTTGTTTAGTAAATGTTAGACTTGAAATATTTCATAGAGGGGCAACTAAACATATACGGAATTGCTTACATATAAAAAAAAATATGAGTCCCCAAAACATCCCAAGTCAGGAAATGTGAAAGCCTGGTTAAAATAATGGCGGCAAATGTTCAACGGTATAAAATAATAAAGAGTATGGATAAAGAGAGTGAACTTGCTTTCGAAATCCTAAAATACTAGAAGTGGGTTATTGAAGCTCACAAGTGGCACTTTTTAAAAGTTAAAGGAAATATACCATTACCTTACAAACACTCTACGTTCTAGCCCAATGCCCTTTATTGTTCCTCATGCCTGGGCTTCATGCACTCTCTCCTCACTTCCTTTCACCTTACGGAATCTCTAGTTTCCTTCATGGGTCATCTCAAGTACCATCTTCTATATGAATTTTTTCTCTTCCCTCTCCCCTATATTCTAGTGAATTTATCCTCAAAACTATCTTACATGAGTTTTTATAAACCTCTCTCCATACATATGCTGCTCCCCAATCCCATACCAATAGAATGTAAACTATTTTAAACCAAGATTTACACCATGTTTTGGTTTGTATTCTTGTCTCCTAATAGTGCCTAGCATACAGTAGATGTTTAGTAAATATTTGTTAATTGACTGACATAACAGGAAAAAGCAACTTTTTAACCAAAGAGGTAGTAACAGACAGTATCAATGCATGCGAGTTAGAATTGTAATTTATGATAACTAAGTAGTTAGTAAAGGGAAGCTAGGACTGTTCAGGTTGCATTATTCTCTAAAATTTGATGTTATGGAAACCCTCCAACCTTTTATTAAATTCCTTCTGGGGTTCGCTTTCAGAAAGGAACATTAGATCAGGCCAGAGGTAGAGAGTCTGTTGCCTTGAGCCCACGTGTGGCCCTCTAGGTCTCCTTGACTGGACCCAAACTTCATAGTGACTTCTTTTCTAGTTATTCATATTTTCGTTTGTGATTTTTCTTTATACTCCATCTTATATGAACAGTCTTGTTGAAGCCCAGTAAAGATGAGATACAAAAAATAGACAATATTAGTGATATATTGGTACCTTCTATGGAGGATTTATGGAATGTCACAGACATGAATTGCCACAGGATGAGAAGGCGTGGCAAAGCTGCTTTCGCTGTTAATGTAAGGTTCACCTACAGTAATGAAATCATAAATATCTCAAGGTATGAAAGTAAAGTTGATGACACTACAGAAATGTATTGACCAAAACATGACATGAATGTTGACAATGAAATAATAATGACAGACAACTTGAAAATTCAAGGAAGATGGAACAAAATGAAGACAGGAGGTGATGGGGTGGGTAGAAAAATTTGGAGTGCAAAGGGACCAAGATCAGAAAGAAAAAAAAGGAAGGGAGATGTGAAGGAGTGAATGGGAAGAAAATGAAGCTTGAGTGAAATAGTTCTAGAATAGGGGTCCTCTTAACCTTTTTTGGGTTGTGGTTTCCTTTGGTAATCTGGTGAAGTCTATGGGTCCCTTCTCAGAGTAAGGTTTTAAAATTTATAAAATAGAAAAATAGAATTACACAGGAAAGCAAGCAATTGAATGCAATTATCAAAATATTTTTAGAAATTCCTGGACCCCAGATTAAGAGTCTTGTTTTAAATTAATATTTTTCCCAAATAATATGTAAAAACAATTCTACCATTCTTTTTTCAAATTTTGAACTCCAAAATTTCTCCTTCCCTTACCCCGCAATTGATAAGACTAGCAACAGAACCGTTGTTTTAGAGATGCCTGCTTCTCAATTCCATGAGAACAATTATTGAAGTAATCTACAAGTTCTTAACCATTTTTGTGTGTCATGGACAGTTGCGGAAGTCTGATGAAGTTTATGAACCATTTCTCAGAATAAAGTCTTTGAATACATAAAATAAAATATATAGGATTTCAAAGGAAATGATTTAATTGAAAAATGATTATCAAAATATTTTTTAAAAGAGCCAAGTACATAGATCCTCAGTTAAGAACCCCACTCTGTATTTGCAGAAGCAATTTTGTCTATAATATTCTGAGAAACCGTCTTCAGGGGCTAAACTGGTCAAATGTGAAAATGAAAAACCCACAGGAAATAGAAGCTCCAGTCTACTTGGAGAGCATTGCAACTACCAGAGACAATTTCAAGGTGTGGCTGGAACAGAGCAGCAGCAGCTTTCAGATCTGATGAACACTAGAGTCCTCTTGGGAAAAGATGCATAACATCTGAGTGAGGGTAGGAAGTGCTCTTTTTTTTCCACTTCCCTCCCCTCCCCTTCTCTTCCCTTCCCTCCCCTTCCCTTCCCTTCCTTTCCCTTTCCTCCTCTTCACTTCCTTACCCTTCTCTTCTCTTCCTCTTCCTTCCCTTCCCCCTCCTTCCCCTTCCCTTCCCTCTTCTCTTTCCCCTTTCCTCTTCATGACTTCTCAGTTTCATGGTTCCATTGTTCAATTGCTTGTTCTGCCTCAAGTCTACTGATCTTATTTTAGAGCTCAGAGTTCAGGAGGTTTATTTAAAAAGAAAATGGGGGGGTGGAACTTAGACTGTAGACTAACCAGCAAAACCTGGGATAAATTAGATGAGATGATCCAGTACCCTTGTGACTACTAAATTATTCAATGGCCAGTGTGATTTAGTGGAAAGCAGTGCCTGAGAGTCTTGATCTTACCATTAAATATATGAGTATGGTGGCTAGGTGGCAAAGTGGATAGAGTACTAGACCTGGAGTCAGGAAAATCTCACTTCAAATCTGACCTCAGACACTACCCATATGACCCTGGACAAGTCACTACCCTGTTTACCTTAGTTTCCTCAACTGTAAAATAAGTTGGAGAAGGAAATGGCAAATCATTCTAGTATCTTTACCAAAAAACAAAACAAAGTGAAATAAAGCCCCAAAGAGGTCACTATGAGTCTGACATAACTGAAAATAGCTACAAAACTATATGAGTGACTTAGGTAAGTCATTCACTGACTCTTGGCCTCAGTTTCCATATCTGTAAAATCAAGAAAAGGGAACAATCATTTATTAAGAGCCTACTTTGTTCTAGGCACTACGTTAAGTGCTTTACAAAATATTTCAGTTGATCCTCACAACAACCCTGAGATAGGTGTTACTATTATCCTCATTTTATGGGTGAGAATGCTAAAGCAGATAGAGCGTAAGTGACTTCTCCAGGGTTGCACAGCTTGTAAGTATCTGAGGTCAGATTTGAACTCAAGTCTTCCTGATATTAGGCCCAGTTCTCTATCTACTGTGCCATTTAGCTGCCTCAGTGAAGGGATTGGACTGTGTCCTTCAATTCAGGGATGTCAAGAGGAGTAGAGCATTCCACATATGGGGGACAGTCAGAACAAGACCATGGGACACTGGAAGAGGTTTACATTCCATGATTCTCAGCTAGGAATTTAATCTACCCCCAGTACTTCTCTAGGTTAGGGTGGAGGTTTATAAGGAGGGCACATTTGCGTGCCTGCTCCATGTTTTGTGCCTCTTAAATGGATAAAGTTCTTGATGCTCATTTTCTAGGGCATTCAATTAAGCAATCCAGGCTCTTCCATCCTAAACTGATCTGAAGAAATTGTATACTAAGCTTCAAAGAGCTACTTCTACATACTCTTTTCCTGCTCTTGTAATGATATTTATATTTCATGCAGTTCAGAATCAGTCCCCTTATTTGAAATGCTCTGAATATTTCTGTTTGGGCCTAATGTCGACATCACAGAACTATAGAATTTTGGAGTTGGAAGAAATATCATCAGCCATGCAGGATAATGTGAACCTACTCAAGAATTCACACTTCTACAAGATCAGCCTGAGGTCAGCTAGCATTTGTTTTGGGTCCTCCAAGCAGGCCAACTACCTCCTGAAGAAGAACATTTCATTTTTCGATAATTCTAAATATAAAATTTTTCTTTACACAAAGCTTGCATTTACTTACCACTTCTTATTTCTAATAATTAAATCAAACTTTTCTTTTTGGGGGTAATGGAAAAAATACAATTCTCCTATGCAATAGACTTTCAGCCTTAAAAGCAGCCACCTTGGTTGTCTCTTGAGCATTCTCTCCTCCAGGATGAATGTCCCCAGGTTCTTTAACCATAGGGTATGAATTCTAGGTCTTCTATCATTCTGGGTGTTCTCTTCTGAACGTGCTCCACTTCACCAATCTGCTTCTTAAAATATGGTGTTCAGAGCTTAATACAATATTGCAGATGCAGTCTGACCAAGGTACAATGTAGCAACATTATCATCTCCTTATTCATACTTCTTGTAATTCCAATCAAGATCATATTAAGATCTTTTTGGCTACAATGTTCTACTACTGACTTCTATTGAGCTTGCTGTTCACTAAAACTCCAAGAACACTTTTAGATAAGCTGCCATCCAACTTTGCCTTTCCTACCCTTTACTTGTACAAGGGGAGACTCTATTATCTCCATTTGAAAGTTTTAGTCATGATAATTTTATCACACACATGTGTATGTATGTACACATATGTGTATGTACATATATGTACACACATGCACACATATCCATACCTATGTTGTATGTATGAACATACCATACATATATACATGCATACATATGAACTGGAGGATAAAAACAATTTATCTATATTCTTGAAACTCAAATAAATGGCTAGATAGATCCTTTTAGGTGACTTATCAGGAACTAGTCTCAGTTTAATAAAAGAGTTAGAATCCTATAATAGCTACTTCAGCTCTCATCTGTGATCTGGAGAATCTACTTTATGCAAATGATCACACAGGCACACCCAAGACATCTGTTTTTAGTCATCATCAACCAACAGTTAATTAAATTTGATCATCTCTATATAAATTGTAGTCTCATTAAGTTTGTTATATATCAGTTCCCAAAGAATTACTTGTTGCGAGTTCTGAAATCAGTTAGAATATATGTGTATATTATGTCACACGTATATCTACATATCAATAAAATAAATAAGAAGAGAGCTCAAAAGATATATGGTCAATAGGCCAGACTTCATAACCGTCATCCAAGGAATCAACCAGCTACCAAACAGCTGCCAGCCAAAAGGCAGTCTACCTGAAGCAGCAAAGCATCCTAAAGGGAACACAGGCGGCAACATGTGCCAGAGAAGTCAAATCACCACCACCACCACCACCATCTTTATCTCCATTTCCCCTAGCACAGCCTGTGACCCTTAACTTAAAAACCTTGGGAACAGCAGTGCTTCCAGACTGAGGAATAGCAATGCTTCCAGCTCAGTACCCACAGACGTCATACTGAGAGACGAATCCTGTGGAGACAGTCTGGCAACTGCTTCTGCAGGTGCTGCTGCCATAAGGGTTGTTTCTTGTTATTCTTGTATTCATTTAGTAGTTTTAGTTGTGTCAGACTTTTCATTACCCCATTTAGGGTTTTCTTGGCAAAGATGTTGGAGTGGTTTGCTATTTTTTTCTCCAGCTCATTTTACAGATGAGGAAACACAAGATTAAGTGACTTACCCAGGATCACACAGCTAGTTAATGTCTGAGATGAGTCTTCCTGGTTCCAGGCCTGGCACTCTTTGCCTACCTGCCCAGCCACAGGTAGCTGGAAAGACTGGTCCAAAGGCTTCTTGAAGAAAGTGACAGTTGTGTTGGGTCTCAGAGGAATCCAGGGATGGCTAAAACGAGGAGGGAGAACATTCCAGGAATGTGGGACAGCCAGTAAAAAAGCATGGAGATGGAGTGTCATATGGGAGGAAGCCCAAATAGGCAAATATCACTAGATCTTAAAGTACATAGAAGGGAGTAAACTGTGAAAAGACCAAAAAGAAAGAAAGGGGTTAGTTGTGAAGAGCTTTGAATGCCAAAGAAAAAGCTTTATATTTGATTCTGAATGTAATTAAGAATCATTGATTTTTTTTTGAATAGGGAGTTGCATGCTTTTGGAAAAGCACTTTAGCAGCTAGAGATGGAATGGAGAAAGGGAAAAAATTTATTTTGAGACAATGGAACCAGATTATTACAAAAGATCAGGTAAACATTCATAAGGACCTGAACCAGGATAGAGGATGTGTGAATGGAGAGGAGATAAAGTATATGAAAGATGTGAAGGTGCAATCAACATGACTTGGCAACTGATTGGATATATTGGGTGAAGTGAGAGGGAAAAGTCAAAAAAGAATACTGAGGTTGTAAAACTTGGAAACTGAGAGGTTGATGGCTAGCTGATCAGTAAAAGGAAAAAAGCAAATTTTGGGGAGGGAGAAATTATGTTTTGGACATGGTGAGTTTGAGATGGCTATGGAACATCTAGTTTGTTTGTCTACAAGGCAGCTTGAGATGGTAGAATTAGGGCTGGAAAGGACTCTGGAGGTCATCAAGTCCAACCTCCTCATTTTATAGTATTATACTTACCCAGGGTGGTATTTTTCCAGTCATGTCTGAGTCTCCATGACTTCATTTGGGGTTTTCTTGGAAGAGATACTAGAGTGGTTTGCCATAATCCTTCTCTAGATCATTTTAAGAGGAGGAACTAAGGGAAACAGGGTTAAGCAATTTACCCAGGGTAACACAGCTAGTATGTATCAGAGGCTAGACTTGAACTCTGGATGAATCTTCTTGATTCCAGGAGCAACACTCTATCCAAATCTCCACCTACTTGCCCTTTTACATAGGATTACAAAGCCATTAAATATCTGAGGTAGAATTTGAACTCAAGTCCTCTTAACTTCAAATCCAGTGTCTTACCAACCCATCATGCTGTTGAATTGGAGCTTAGAAGAGAGATTAAGCCTGGCTGGATACATACTTCTGGAAATAATCTCCATAGAGATGATAACGCAATCTATAGGAAAAGATCAGATCACCAAGTGAGACATGGTACAGCCTGGGACAGATTCTTGGAGTAGACACAGAGTTAAGACACATGGCAAGGTTGAAGAGAGAGCAATGTACATTGAAGCCTGGTCAAACAGGTAGAAAGAGTTTTAAAAAAGAGAGAGAGCAATTCTAGGAAAATTCAAGAGGAGAGAGTAACCAGTAAGAAAGGATGTTCATAGTGTCAAATGCAGCAGAGAGGCCAAGAAGGGTGAGAATTGAAAAGGTCCACTATTTTTGTGAATTGAGATATAACTGGTAACTTTGAAGAGATCAATTTCAGCTGAATGATAATAGGGGAAGCCAGATAGCAGAGGGTTTAGAAAAGAGATGAAAGAGGAAGAAGAAACATCAAGTACCTTTTCAAGGAGGTTAGCAGAGAAGGGAAGGAAAGATATGAGATGACAGTTACCAAAGATTGTAGGATCAAATGAGAGTTCTTTGACGATGGAGGAGACATGGGTGTGTTAGTAGAGAGTAGAAATGAAGCCAGTAATTAGAGGAAAGTCTGAGCTGGGGTGATGAGAATGCCAATCTACTGGAGAAGACAGGAATGGATGGGTTCAAGGATGTCTGTAGATTGATCTTCCTGGGCAAAGAAAGGAGCCCTTTCTTCATCAGTGACTGGAGGGAAGGAAGATACATTAGGGGAAGATATGAGAGAATCATGAGAAGAGGAGAAGAGGGAGGTCTCAGTTAATACCATCATTTTTTTCAGTGAAATATCAAGTGATGTCTTTAGCTAAGAAAATTTGGGGAAGGAGAGAAGTGAGACTTGAGGAAAGTTGAGGTTTAGAATATTTCCTCAAATGCTTGAAATTTCCTAGGAGAATGGAGATGATGGGGACCTGATAGGAATAATAAGATAAAGGAAGGATTGGACAGTTTCATTTTTGTCTTTGCATCCTCTCAGTGACTGGTGTAGTATTTGGGACACAGTGAAACATTGGATTGATTAAATGAAAGTCGCTGAGAAGATTGCTGATTGACTAGTGCTAGATGATAGGATGATGGGGGTGGCAGCTTTATTGATCTATCCATTGGGAATCCTGGCAAACTTCAGAAAAAAGACTACAAAAAGGAAGGAGTAGCAGCAATGAACTTGGAAATTTACCAAATTATGCTCTGAGATCCCACTTTCCTGTGTTAAGATTCTTGATTCTAAGTATGTTAACAGCCTAAGTTAGAAAACTTGGTTAACTTGGTTGGAGGAAAAAAAAGTAAAAAAAAAATTTTTTTTGTTATTCATAGATGATCAGCTGGTTGACTGCTTGCAGTTTTCACTTTTCATCTGATTATTTTGGCATCACAAGCTACATTCTCTCATTTAAACCATTTTAAATGGCTGATCATACTTTTTCAAAATGCATTTGGGCCTAATCTTACTTACCTTAAGGGTCTAACGACTTGTAACCAAGGGATGTTAAAATTCCAAACATGCTAGTTTTGAAGAATATCTTCTGCCTTTAGACAGAAATCCTTGCCAGGAAGGGCCTTCTCTCCATCATTCAGGGTCTCTAGCTCGGAGTCATGCCAATGCATTTTAATTAAGAAATCCCCCTGTGTCTTCCCCAACAGCTGGTTTATTTGTAAGCAAGAGAACCTAAAAATGAATGAGAGGAAAAACACTCACACAGTTCCTAAAAGAACCTAAGTATATATAGAAGTGTGACTCTGTGTGTGTATGTATTTTGTGTGTGTGTGTGTATGTGTGTGTATGTGTGTGTAGAGAAGCAGAAAAAGCATGTGAGTGCTTGTAAATATGTGTGATTTGGGGAATGTGTAAATGTCGAAGTGCGGTATTTGTAGATTAGCTTATGTGTGTTTGAATATGAATTGAATTTATTTGTGAATAATAACCCCAAACAATTTCATATCAGCATAAGGACTTGTAAACTTGTAATTCAAAGGAAATTAATGTAGCCCCATAGCTGTTGACATAAATCAGAATATATATATTTACTCAAGGGTTTTGTCTTCATTAATGTAAGATTAGACATTCACATGGTAATACACAGTTTAGTTTTAATTGTTCCTGAATGTTTGTATTTTCACGTTTTTCCCCTTGGAAACCTGAGATGGCATTTGGCGGTTAGTCCAGAGAACAACAGGTGGGACCTAGTGTTCAAAGCCAAAAAAAGGAGTTGCCATGGAAACCTGATGCTATTCAAACACTATGCGGTCACCACCTTTTCTACATGTGAAGAAGGCATAAACTAACAGTAGTGGAAAATAGATTGGGCACTTTGGCTTCACGTTTTTCTAATTTTTTGTAATTGTGTCTAACTTGATGAAAAACAGCTGGTCTGAAGTCCATGGAGGCTGAATTTTTGTGAAACATTGTTATTAATACCTGCATTAGAGTCATTTGCCAGAAATCTCTGAATGTTTACGTTCAGTTTCATAGGCGTCATCAGAATTTCATAGACGTCATCAGAAAATAGGATGGAGAAAACAAAATTAGCCCACAGTAAAGATGCCTCCTGTACTGAGCTCAAAATACTCTTGGAATAAAGAGTGTTACTTTTCATAAGAATGTGGCTTGGGCAGGGTCTCCTATAGGCTCACATGAGGCTTGTAGAATGGAAAAATTATTGGCACAACTCACATTAGCAGAAAGTGGACAGATGCTTCCCGAGGCATTCCCGTGATTGGAAGATCTGTTAAAATGCTGAAGGTGCCCAGAGATTGTGTCACAGGATCCTGGGATTTAACACAAGAAGAAGAGAGATTTCATAGATTTACCCTTTTTTTTCTTTAAATCCCAGAACCACAGGATATCAGAGTTATAAGGGACCTCAGAGGTCACATGAGTAAATGAGAATGAAACTCTTTATAAGATCTTTTGATCCTTTGGTCATCTGGCTTTTGTTCAAGATCTAAAGAAATTCCCTGTTTCACCTTTGGATACTTCTGCTTGTTAGAAAGTTTTTACCTTATATCCAACTGAAATCTGCCTTCCTTCAACTTTTGTCCGTTGTTCCTATTTGGGGTAGCTAGGTGGTGCAGTGGATAGAGCACCAGTCAGGAGGACCTGAGTTCAACTCTCCCCTCAGACACTCACTAGCTGTGTGACCTTGGGCAAGTCACTTAACCCCAATTGCCTCATCCTGGGTCATCTCCAGTCATCCTGACGAATATCTGGTCACTAAATTCAGATGGCTCTGGAGGAGAAATGAGGCTGGTGACCTGCACAGCCCTCCCTCACTCAAAACAAAGTCAAGTGCAAGTCTTGTCATTACTTCTCTGATGGCATGGTCATCTTTGGCAAAGAAGAATGAACACACATTGTTCCTATTTATTTTGGAGTCAACTAGGAGAAATACCATCTCTCTCCGACGTCCCTTTTGAGTAAGCTCTTTTCCATGATAAGCATCCTCACTTCCTTCAGCTGATAGTCATTTAATTATCTTTATACACTTCAAGATGCTAGCTGTTCTCTTCTAGAGGTTGTATTGTTTATCACCATCCTTCCTAAAACGTGGCCCCCAGACCAAACACAATATTTTGGATTTGGCAAAATATCCCTTATCTGGGCGTTATGCCTCATTTAATATAAGCTAATATTGTATTAGTTTTTTCTGCCTACCATATCTTGATGATGATTACTATTTAACATTGTTGTTCAGCTGTCCCTGACTCTTTGTGGTCCTATGGAACGTAGCACACCAATACGGTCCCTGAGGTTTACTGGGCAAGGATACTGGAGTAGTTTCCATTTCCTTCTCCAGTGGATTAAGGCAAACAGGTTAAATGGCTTTCCCAGGTTATGCAGCTAGTGTCAGAGGCTGCATTTGAACTCAGGTCTTCTTGACTCCAGGTCCATGACTCTATCCACTGAGCCATCTAGATGCTTTTGCTATTGAAAATATAGTTCATTATCCAGCCCCCAGTCCATTTTCAGTCAGATTGATATATAGCTATACTCACTTTCCCATTCTGTACTTATGTAGTTGATTTTTTTAACCCTAATATAAAACTTACACTTATCCTTAATACATTTAAGCTTGGATTTAATTAAATGTTTTGTAGATATCTTTTTGGATCTTGAATCTGGCATAAAAATCCTGCTTATGCATCTAATTTTGTCATTTGCAAAACTGAAAAACCTGTCATCTGTGCCTTCATTAAAGCCATTGATAGCATTGTTAAATAGTACAAGACCAAGGATAGATAGACACCTGGATACATTATATATTCCACTGTAGATCTATTTTTCTAATAGACATAATGTCATTAATGACTATTCTTTGGGTTTGACTGGTTAGTCACTTTCTAATGCAAATAATCATTTCTGGTACCTTCCCAAATCTATGTATTGTGATTACCTAAGAGTGGCCTGGATGAAGACTATACCTCTCTTTACAACCAACCTTACAAGTCATAGAGGATTTCAAGACCTTGCTTCAATTTCCTGTGTGAAATTGACTGTGACCATATTTCAATTAGAATAACTAGTCCTATCGCCAAAGACTGCTGTACTAGATTAGAATTTGTTATAATTCTTCTGCCTTCCTAATTTGGTGTTCCTCACTATGTAATGGAGATCATGTAGGATAGGGGAGAAAAAAGGAGGTCTGGGCTATGCATGGAATCACCATGGAAACAGCAGCTCTGACCAATGAAAGTATAGATGGTAGAGAATGTGTTTCCTGTACTGAAAAGTCCCTTGGTGGTACAGTGGGCTGGAAATCCCTTAGCACTAGTGCCATTTATAGTTTATTTGTTTACCACACCTAAAGACACAAAACACACATCTCTTGTACAAATCATCAAAATCACGCATTTAAATTTCTTCAAAAATTACATTTTGGGCCAATTACTATCTATGTAAGCAAGTCAGTCCTCTCTCTGTAATGTCCTCTATTCTTTTAACACATTTTCTCCACTAATTATATTTATATATGCTTATCTACCTTGAACTTCATTTATTTTCATTCTTCTATTTATTCCTATTCATTTTATGGCATCTATAGTACAGAATTTCCTAAAATCCCAAGAAAAAAGTCTCAAGCATCATTGAATACTTCAGGGTATATTTATAGTGGGATATAATCAAAGCTTGGGAAAATGTGGTGTTAAGTTACATTACGTAACATTATGTTATGTTACCTTATGTTGTGTTAGGTTGCACTGTATTGCGTCATGTCATGTTATGTCTTGCCATATCAGGAAATAGCGATTGGACATAGAATGAACATTCTAGATCTTTCAGGAACATAGACGGAGTCAGAGGGTGGGAAGATCAGAGGGCTCCCTCCTTCCTAATAATCCCCCCAGCACCCCAAGTCCAATATAAGAAGATTGAAATTGTATTGGCTGTGCTGAGGCAATTACTTTGATCTCTGCTATGTTGGGTAGAACAATAAAGGTACCTAAAGCTTTTCATCTTTTGTGGGCCAAAGTTACTTTGTGCCCTAGAGCCACAATGGAGAGACAAGGCTAACAATCATGTTTAAGAGAGAAGATCCGTTGGAAAGTCATCTACAATAAAAAGAATTTTAAAAACTGAGCGGTATTTATAGCCATCCACTCAGGAGCTGTACTCACACTCTGGTGGTTTGCACATACCCATCTGTTTTATATGAAGAGATGGCTCTGTTCCTTGCCAAAGCAAACCCTTCCACATACATAAGTGATCTCATTCCATCACATCTTCTCCAGCAGACTGTTTCCTCTACCATTCTTACTCTCACTTATTTTCAGTCTGCTTTTCTACTGCTTACAAACATGCTTATGTCTCCTCTGTTCTCAAAAATCCTTTAGTTGAATTATCCATCTCCACTAGCTATTACCACATATCTCTCCTCCCTTTTGTGGCTAAACTCCTTGAGAAGTTTGTCTACAGTCATTATCTCTATTACTTTTCTTCTGCCTGTCATCTTAACTGTGTATGATCTGGCTACTGACCTCATCATTCAGTTAGAAACTGTTCTCTCCCAAGTTACCAATGATTTCTTGTTGCCCAATTGAAAGTCCTTGTCTCAGTCCTCATCCTTCTTGACTTCTCTATTGGTCATTTCCTTAATTTGATACCCTTTTCTCCCTAGTTTTCCTTGAAATTACTTTATCCTGGTTTGCCTCCTACTTATCTGACTGCTTTTTTTCTCAGTTTCTTGCTAGATGTTAATTCAGCTCATACCTGAGGTTTCTACCGGACCCTCTTCTCTTCTTCCTTTAAACAATTTCACTTGGTGATTACATTATCTCCAAAGGACTGAATTATCATCTCTATTCCGAGGGTTCTCCTATCTGCTTATGCAGCCCTAATCTCTTTGCTGATCTCCAGTCTTGCATCTTCGATTGCCTATTGGACATCTCAAGTTTTGGTTCCAGAGACATCTTAATGAACTCATTATCCCTCCTTGTCCTCCAACCTCACCTTCTTCCTAACTTTCTTATGATTGCTGAGTGCCACCATCTGCTGAGTTATCCACGCTCACTATACATGTCACCCCCCCCTCCCCCATATCCAATCTGCTGCTAAGACCTATTGATTTCACCTTTGTAACATCTCTCAAGTGGCCCCTTTTTCTCTCCTGACATTGCTGCCACCCTAGTGCAGGCCCTCATTACCTCATACCTAAACGATTGCAGTAGCCTGTTGGTTGGTCTCCCTGCCTCTTCCCTCTACAATCGATCTTCCATTTAGTTGTGAAACTGATTTTCCTAAAGCATAACTTTGACCAGTTATCACTTCAGTGGCTCCCTATCTCTTCTAGGATCGAATATAGAATCCTCTGACATTGAAAACCCTTCATAACCTGTCCCTCCCTACTTTCCTAATCCTTTTAGAACTGACTGCACATACTCTGCTATCTAGTGACACTGGGAAGTCTCCTTGCTGTTCCTTGTGCAAGATGCTATATCTTTTGACTCTGTGCATTTTCGTTGGCTATCCTCCATGCCTGGAATGCTTTTCCTCCTCATCTCTTTGTTTTGGTTTCTCTGGCTTCTCTCAGGCCTCATCTTTTATAAGAAATCTTTCACAGTCCTCTCAATTTTTTTTATTACTGATAAATGTCTTTTTAAATAGTCCAATTCAGCTAAATCTTTCAACCCATACAACTGGGAGTAGAAAAAAAGGCCTTATTCAGAGGCTGGAGTACTTGAAATGCTTAGAAAAAGGAAGAATTCAGAAGCCTAAAGTATTAAAGTTATGAGATCTGCTTGTCCACTATTTCAAGCAGAGGTTTTCAATAGAAGGGACTTGGCACTCTATTTCTTTACAAGATAACTATAAGGATTCTCACTGAACATACCATCGTGTCTCCAAAGAGCACGGACAACTAGCACAATCATTTCACAGGGATAAATAGATTCAAGAACTTAGCTCCCACCCAAGAAGTGGGGGCAACCCTAAACACTGACTACTTAAGTGCAACAATATTTAGCCAATTGGAATCTTAGTGCCTCCTGTCTAATTTATCCTGTACATCTCTTTTGTAGTTCTTTCTGTGTTATTCCCCCCTTAGAATGTAAGCTTCTTGAGAGCTGGGGATATTTGTGTTGTTTTTGACTTTCTTTGTATCCGCAGCACTTAGTCCCTGACACTTAGTAGGTATTTAATAAATTCATATTGATTGACTGGAATAATTACCAAGTTCTTTATGGTTTCCAGGAGCCAGTAATCTTCTATCTCTCTGTTCTACCTAACTCTATAGGGTGGTCTTGATTCAATTTCAAGGAGAAGTGGATTTGTGAATCTACCTAATGAATGAGTCCCGAGCCCCCACTCACATTTATACCCCTACTTGTTTTATATTAAACATTTCATATGATCTTGGTATAATGGCATTGACTTGCTACAGAAGCAGTCATTTGTGCTTGTTTGTTTTTTTTTCTTAGCATAGAATGATTTAGCAAATAAACAGTGTGTGAAACCAAGGAAAAATACATAAAAATAAAACATTTATCAAGCAGCTAGGAGCCCACTACTCTTCTAAATCTTAGAAATCTCCACAGGTGTTGGAATAGTAAATCTGCTTTCAAAAGCTCTAGAATATGCACTATGTTTAGTTGCACTTGGTTGTGTCCTTGGGAGTCATGAAAGAAACATCAAAAAACAGAATTTCCAAAGAATGTTTGACTGGCACTTAGAGTAGACTTGATCACCAGCTACAGAGAGAAATTCCAGAGGAGTTCTGATCCTGCCACCACTCATGGCATAGCTGAGCCAGGAAACCCAGTATTGGATGCTAATAAGAACACATAAGAATTTGGTCTTTCCCTGGTGTCAGCTGTGACTCTGACTGGGTCTTCTGACCTGGTTTGGCTTTGGCTAGTCCACTGGAGAGTAGGATAGATGGGCTCAGCATTTATCACAAGCAAGAAATATGATTTCATTGTCACTTGGCATCCTCTCTGTCCTTGACTTTTCATTTTTTCTCCTTAATGCTAAAAATGATTTTGTTTTTTCACTTTCTATTGTTACCCATCTCTCCCAAGTCAAATCCTCATTGCTACTCAGAGGAGTAAGGTGGGGGAAGGACAACAGGATCAGAAGGTTCTGTATGTGGGTTAAATAGCTGAGCCAATGTGGTGGGTAGAAGCGACGGTAGCTAATCCTACTTCAGGCTGAGCTCCACAACTGTCTGGCAACAGAATAACTTTGACCTTTCACTGAAGGTGCAAAAAGATGAGATATTGGCCAGACGTAATTTTGTTTTCAGTCCATGAAATTAGCTTGCTCTCTGCGAGCAACAGGTAAAAAAAAATGTGAAACTGTGAACACTCTAGGATGATGGTATTTTCTAATCAACAAAGGTTTTATTTTATGGGAATCTGAAGCATTAGCCACACAAAACAATCAATCTATCCTTTTTCTACTTAAATCCATGGGCGGAATGATTCATTGAGACCTGCCAAAGGCCAAGTTGGTGAGATGTTTGAGTGCAGATCATTTTTTAAAAATCAATAATGCAAAACTATTCTTAGAAATGAGTTCTTTAAGTAGATTTAGTTCAATAAATCTTCATTAAGGACCTACTATATACACTGTGCTAGGTTTTGGGGATACAAAGACAAAAAGTAAAAGTTGCTTCTACTTTCAGACTTTATAAAATTCTTTATGGTAGCATGGTTTGCTGACAGATTTAGTTTTCAAATGCTCTGTCTTGAGTTGCAATGCCAACATCTTCCCCAAATACATGTTTCAGTCAACTACTTTTATTCAAAAAATTATTTTGGCTTTTTTTCCAGTTAGTTTTCAGCCAGAGGCAAGGAAATTCTTTGATATGTTAACTGAAAATCACCCCTATGAAGCGTGGCAGAGATCCTCTAATTTAGCCATATTTATGGCATAACACTGATCAGTAACTTTAGATGACCCTGAATATGCAGCGATTTTGAACAGCAAACCTCAATGACTGAGGAGATAAAACAATGTTTTACTGATCCATGAAGATTTTCTAGTGTTCTTTATTTTCAAAGTCGTAGATAGGCGGATAGTTTTCTGTTTATGCTTCTACCCTTTGCCTTCTATCAGAAGATATTTGGAATCTAGAGAAGAGTCTATTGCAAAGTCAGCTCCAACTGGCCTATGTGAAGTCTGGTTATTAATATTTCAGCATGACCATTTTTACCATGAAAATTAGCTACTGTTATAAATTGGGTCTTAATTTATTGTATTTTTTCCTTTGGTTGTCTAGACTTAATGATGAAGAAAATGTTAGTAATAAAGATTAAACTTAAGGTTGTGCCCTGCTTACCTTTTTTTTTCAGAGAGCCAGTTGTTAAACAGTTATTAACACACTGCTTAATTCACATCACAGGATGGTTTCTGGGTTTTCACTATAGCTCTGTTCTTCAGCATTGTACAGACTGTTATTGTGCCTATTATAGAATCATATGATTTAGAAATAGAAGAGGTCTCATAGATCATTTAGTCCAATGTTTCCTTTCTAAAATGAGAATGCTGAGGCCCAGAGAGAGAAAAATGATTCACCAAGGCTGAAGTCTAAATACAGATCTTTTCCAGCTGTGACACAACACTATTCTTACAGTTTATTTTGGTTCTATACATTTTGAAAGTCCACCATTCCCCTTACCCCAAATACTGAACACTTCTTGTTGGCATGGTTGAAACTCAGCTCAATGATGTGTTAGGGGCCATGTTTAGGTATATGACTTGAGAATTTTAGTGACTCAAAAGTTTCAGAAAGCTGGAAGACACTCAAAGGTCAATTATCCAAGCCTCTCATTTTACAAATGAGGAAAGCACAACCAATGTCTTGATCAAGGTCACATAAATAGCAATTATCATAGGTTCTAGAACCTGTGTTCCAGCTGCTACTGACCTTCCTCTTTTCTTATTTCCTCTTGCCTTCAGATATTTCTCTCAAAATCCAATTATTTCATGAAAAACAAAAGAAGAAAAAAACCCAAAAGAACCTGGCCTCATGTAGGCACCAACAACCAATGAGAACAATTGTTTCCCTGTTGTTGGATTAACGACCAATCACAGCATGATAATTCTTGAATCTGTTGTACTTCTTGGCTATTTTCATTGTTCCAGGTGCCAATACTTTTCTTGGCCCACTTTCTCTTTATCCTTTTCTGAATTCTTAGTGTTTTATCTCCCCCCAATTACATGTAAAACAATTTTTAACATTGGTTTTTAAAACTTTGTATTCCAAATTCTCTTCCTTCCTCCCTCCCCATTGCCCCACTGAGAAGGCAAACAATTTGATATTTGCATGTGTAGTCATGCAAAACATTTCCATATTAGTCATCTTGTGAAAGAAAACATAGACCAAAAAAAGCTCAAGAAAAATAAAGTTTAAAAAAGTACGCTTCAATTTATATTCAAACATCATCAGTTCTTTGCCTGGGGATGGGTAGCATTTTTTCATCATAAATCTTTTGGAGTTGTCTTGGATTATGGTATTGCTGAGAATGGCTAAGTCATTCAGAGATGATCATCTTACAATATTGCTGTTACTTTGTACACAGTAAGTTTCACTTTGCATCAGCTCATGTAAGTTTTTCTGAGAGCATACTGCTTATCATGCCTTATGGCACAATAGTATTACATCATAATCACATAGCACAATTTGTTCATCCATTCCCCAGTTGATGGGTATTCACTCAATTTCCAACTTCCTGCCACTAGAAAAGTGCTGCTATAAATATTTCTGTACATATAGGTCCTTTCCCCCTGTGCCCCCTTTTTCATCTATTTTTGGGTACAGACAGTAGTGGTTTTGCTAGGACAAAGGATATGCACATTATATAGACCTTTGGGCTTAGCTCCAAATTGCTCCAAAAATGGTTGAATCAATTCACAACTCCACCAACAGTACATTAATGTCTCATTTTCTCCACATCCCTTTCAACCTTTGTCATTCTCCTTTCCTATCCTATTAGCCAATCTAATATATATGAAGTGTCACCTCAGAATTGTTTCAATTTGCATTCTTCCAATCAATAGTGATTTAGAGCACCTTCTCATATGGCTACAGATAGCTTTGGTAGCTTCATCTGAAAACTGTTCATATATCCTGATCATTCATCAATTGGGAAATGGCTTCTATTTTTATAAACTTGACTTGGTTCTCTATATATTTCAGAAATGAGGTCCTTTTAAGAGAAGCTTGTTTCAAATTCTTTCACAGTTGCGATTGCTAAATATATTTCCCACCATCCTACTCCCTGTCTCTGTTTATTCTTTCCTCTCTTTCCTTTCACTCTGTCCCTCCTCAAAAGTGTTTTGCTTCTGACTCCTTCAATACGCCCTTCCCTTCTATCACCCCCCTCCTTTTTATCCCTTGCCCTTCTACTTTCTTATAGGGTAAGATAGATTTCTATACCCAATAAAGTGTATATGTTATCCTCACTTTCAGCCAATTCGAATGAGAGTAAAGTTCACTCACTCCCTCTTACCTCCCTCATCTTCCCCTCCACTGCAAAGTTTTTTCTTGTCTCTTTTATGTGAGATAATTTGCCCCATTCTACCCCTCCCATTTCCTTTCTCCCAGTACATTCTTTTCTCACCCCTTAGTTTTATTTTTTAGATATCATTCCTCGTATTGAACTCATACCGATGCCCCCCTCTCTAAAGTATAGATAGATATACATACTCCTTCTAATTGCCCTAATAATGAGATAGTTTCTATAAGTTATAAGTATCATCTGTCCATGTAGGAATGTAAACAGTTTAACCTTATCAAATCCCTAAAGATTTCCCTTTCCTGTTTTATCTTTTTATGTGTTTCTTGAATCTTGTATTTGAAAGTGAATTTTCCTATTCATCTCTGGTCTTTTCCTGAATAATGCTTAAAAGTCCTCTATTTCATTGAATGTCAATTTCCCTCCCCACCCTCACCCCCAAAACATTGCACTTACTTTTGATGGTCAGGTAATTCTTGATTGTAATCCTAACTCCTTTTTTCCTCTGAAATATCATATTCAAGGCCTTCTCATCCTTTAATGTAGAAGCTACTAAATCTTGATTTATCCTGGTTGTGGCTCATTGATGTTTGAATTGTTCTTTCTGACTGCTTGTAGCATTTTCTTCTTGACTTGGAAGCTCTGGAATTTGGCTATAATATTATTAGGAATTCTCATTTTGGGATCTCTTTCAGGAGGTGACAGGTGGATTTTTTCAATTTCTATTTTACACTCTGGTTCCAGAATATCAGGGAAGTTTTCCTTGATAATTTCTTGAAAGATGATTTGTAGGGTCTTTTTTTGAACATGACTTTCATGTAGTCTAAATGATTTTTAATTTACCTCTCTTGGATGTATTTTCCAGATTAGTTGTTTTTCCAATGAGATATTTCATGTTGTCTTCTATTTTTTAATTCTTTTGGTTTTGTTTTATTGTTTCTTGATTTCTTTTAAGTCATTAGCTTCCATTTGCTCAATTCTAATTTTTCAGGAATTATTTTCCTCAGTGAGCTTTTCTATCTCCTTTTTATTTGGTCAACTTTCTTTTATAAGGAGTTTTTTTTCTTCAGTGAATTTTTTGCCTTTTTCCATTTAGCCAGTTTTGCTTCTGCTTTTCAAGGCATTCTCCCCATTGGTTTTTTTTTAAACTGTTTGTTTCTTCTGTTATTTTAAGGTACTTTTTTCTTCAGGGGTGTGTGTGTGTGTGTGTGTGTGTGTGTGTGTGTGTGTGTGTGTGTGTGTGTGTGTATGTGTCTCCTTCACCAAGATGACTCATTTTCCAAGATTTTTCTTGCATCATTCTCATTTCTTTTCTTTTTCTACCTTTATTACCTGATTTTCAAAATCCTTTTTGGATTCTTTCATAAGCTGAGATTGAGTCATATTTTTCTGGAAGGCTTTGGATATTAGAACTTTGACATTATTATCTTCTGAGGGTATGTTTTGATCTTCCTTGTCACCATAGTACCTTTTTGTGATCAGAATTTTTTTCTGTTATTTGCTCATTTTTCCAGTTTAGTGAGACTCTGCTTCCAGGGTGGAGAGTACACTATTGTAAACATCAGGAGTTTTGTGCAATTGTTTTCAGAGATACTTGGAGGGACCTGTAAGTTTTCAGTTCTTCCAAGGTAGTATGATCTAAAGTGAAATGTGTTCACTACTCTCCTGGCCTGTGCTTTTGTCTGAGAATGACCACAAACATCTTTTTCTTCTCTTGAAATATGACTGCAGTTCCTGTTCCACTACAACTGCAAGCTCTGGAGTGCTAGTGTTCCTCCTCACCCTGGGTTAGCATTCCAGGACTGTGATCCAGATCTGAGTGTGGACAAAGCAACAGAATTCTACCTCCATGCTCACAAAGAGACCCCTGTAATCTCCTTCTGACCAGTTATTCAACCTCTTTACCATCTATGGGCTGAGAGCTCTGGAAGCAGACACTGTTGCTGCTGATTCAGTAACTCTCAAGGCCTGTTCCTGGTTTGCTGTGGCCTGGTCTGTGCTGGCCCAGGCTGCACTGGACTGCACTCCACTCTCACCCAGGTGTGATGGACCTTTCCTGTTGATCTTCTAAATTGCCTTTTGCTGGAAATTTATTTCATTCCATCCTTTTGTGAGTTCTGGAGTTCCAGGAATTGTTTTATGGCATTATTTAAAAGTATTCTGAGATGTTTGGGGGAGTGCTCAGGCGAGTTGCTGCCTTTTCTCTGGCATCTTGGTTCCACTTCCCTCTGCTTTCTACTTAATGGTAATCTAGCTACTGTAATAGCTAGGTGGTACAGTGGATTATTATCAGGCCTAGAGTCAGGGAGACTCATCTTTAAGAGTTCAAATCTGCCCTCAGACACTTACTAGCTATGTGATTCTGGACAAATCACCTAACCCTGTTTGCCTCAGTTTCCTCATCTATAAAATGAACTGGAGAAGGAAATGGTAAACCACTCCAGTATCTTTACCAAGAAAACACTAAATGGGGTCATGAAGAACCAGAAACAATTGAAATGACTAACCAACAACAGCAAACTTCCCGACGTTACCAGGAGACCTGTTTCTGGATAATCATGATTTCAATTATTTCTCAGAAAATTCTGGAATTTGAGTCAATTCAATTTCCTGAAACCATTTGTAGTTTGTTTCCATCTGAATATGGAAATGGACTTTTGTGTTATACCTTTATGTCACTAGACTAACAATATGAGAAAAAAACAACAACAATCAACCAACCCAAAATTGTTACACTCACCATGGAATCTTCAACTACTTTGCAAATTAGAATTCTTCCCTAGTATAAACGCAGCTACTGAGGACAATGGAAAAATCAGGCCTGAAAGTGTTGAGAATTGTATTTAATTCTTTTTTTTAAAAAAAATCTTTATTCCAGATGGTGGATAAATGGATGCCAGCATCATTTAATATAAAAAATAAAAGGAATGAAGAATAAAATATAAACTCAGGTTAAGTGGCTGCCTACCAGCCATTCTTCTGTAGGTAGAAATGTGAAGGAGAAGAACGCGAGCTCCTTGAGAATGAGAACTGTGCTTTTGCCTGTCTTTGTATCCCCAGCATTTTGCACCGTCTGGCATTCTGTAAGTCCTTAATCACTGCATATTGACTCTTTATCGTCCTCTTCTCTCTAGTACATCCTGTACTCTCTGGCCAGACCTTGCTAATCATAGCCAACCTGATGGAAAGACTTTATATAGTTGTTTTAAGATTGGCAAATCACTACAGGTGTTACCTCATTTCATTCCCGCATCTATTCATCCGTTCACTTGTCAACATTTTGGTACTGATCTTCTGCTTGTAATAACAGATAACATTAACATAAGACTTTCAGGTTTTGCGTGTGTGGGTATATACATATGTGTACATATTCACACACATATATACATATATATGTATATCGTCTGATCCTCACAATAATCCTGTGAGTTAGTTGCTATCATTATCCTCCTTTCACAGATGGAGAAACCAGGGTTCAGAGCAGTCAAATGACTTACCTACGGTCACAGAGCTAATGACTGTTAGAAGATGGATTCTATCACCTGGTATTGTATCCAAATACCTAACTGCAATGCAGTCTGCTACATACCATGTTGCCTCTTTGCTTATAATGATTTAGGGTATAAACTCTTCAAAGTCAATAAGTCTTTATTAAATGCTTACTATGTGGTGGGAATACACATACAGAAAAAAAAAGACAGTTCCTGCCCTCAAGGAGCTCAAATTCTAATGGGGGAGGGGGATGGAGGAGAGAAAAAGACTTACAAGGAAGCTGAAAAAATATGTGGGATGTGAGTCACGATAAAGAAAGCTATGGGAGTTGGGAGTGGACTCTGGAGAAGAATGAAGACATAGCTAACCTGGGTATTTTTCTTAAAATGGAGAATTTTATTCAAATGATATCTGTAGTTTAATAAAGAACTATTGAAGACCAAAAGAAAAAAAACTTTAAAGATTCAAAGGAATGAATGTGTATTCATGGAATTAAGACATACAGTAGGAAAATAAGGGAGATATTTTGAGGGTGAGGGCAGGGATCTTCCCTATGCTCCAGAAGTAAAAGTGCAGAGACAATTATCTAAACTGCTATATCCTAAGACTGTTCCTAGGGCCTTTATGAATTGTGATTTAAGTGGCCTTCCCAAGTCTTCTTTTTTCAAGTTATCTTCTGCAATAGGCTGCAATGACATCAACCTTTAATTGCTATGGCGAGAGTCTTTCCTTTGGGTTAAGGCATTTTCTCTCTAGATATCCATTGCTAAAATGTAAATACATCACATTGGAATCAATTCAATTTAACAAATATGTCTTCAGCAGCTACTATGTACGAGGCACTGGGGCTGCAATGAGAAGAAACTTCAAACAGGAGACCTTATTTTTTGCTGTAAGATGGCCACAGAAAATCCTTTTCAGACACTAATTTTATAACCCATAGCTGTTGTCTATTAATTAGCTTCAGTTTACGATTGTAGCACCTCGTACAGTTATTGCAGAGATCGAATGAGATGATGTATGTAAATTTCTTTGTAAATTGTAAAGCCGTACAAAAATATCAGTTTGGGTTGAAGTTATAGGCCATACAATACGTGACTCACAGGTAAATTCAGTTTAGGAGAGAAAAATCAAATGCATTCATATAGGAAGTGAGTCTTAAAGTAAGTGAAGGATTCTAAGAAACAGAAGTGAGGAAAGAGGCCATTTGAAGTATGGGAGGATGGAAGAGACAACATATGCCATGGACGTAGACTTAGGAAGCTAAGTTTGGATAGAAGGGATAGTGCGTGAAGTGCAGCTTAGACTGGGGTATTCTAATGGGTGCTGTGCAAATTGTTTGCAGGTAGGAGAAAGGAAGTAAACCTCCTAAAGCAAACAATTCAACAATTTTTCCCAGGGCTGTCACCGAATGTTCCCCCTTTTTTTTTTTTTATGTTGAAGGGAACAAGTGTGTTGCAGGAGTAGCAAACTATAATGATAAAACACTTAGGTTTCATGTCAAAATTAACAAATGATTCTTAATGTGTTCCATGTTCCTTATGCGTAACTGCTAAACAGGTGACTAAGAAAGAGAACAATAATTAAAACACTTAGGTTTCATGTCAAAATTAACAAATGATTCTTAATGTGTTCCATGTTCCTTATGCGTAACTGCTAAACAGGTGACTAAGAAAGAGAACAATAATTAAGAAAATTTTACATTACCAAATAAAGTAGCTAGATTTTCTCTTCTCATTTTGTTGCTTCTTCAGTATTTGTACTTAGTATTAATGTCCTAATACTCTTTCAATATTTTTATCTGCTTTGACATCAGAGCTGGCATTTGTACAGTTTTAAGATTTACAAAGCATTTTCCTGCATTTGATCCTTAAAATGGCCCTATGAAGCATGTACTATAAATAATATTATCACTGTTTTACCGATGAAGAGTGTGGAGGAAGAAAGAGCTTTAGAGACTTGCTCATGGCCACATAGCTACTAACCATCACAGTCAGGGTTTGGAGTCAGAGCTGCTAGCTCCAAGTCTACCCCTCTTTCCACTATTTCACACACTTATGTTAAAAAGACATTTCATTCCCTGGTGACTAGGGTTCCTTTGCCCTGCCCCCACCTCCTGTTGTCCATATTCCAGAGTTGAGGTTGTCTGTGATCGACCAATACATTCTCCTCCCCACCATTTCTTGTATCCTTCTTCTTCTAAATGATTCTTTAGCAATTATTCCCTGTTCTCTATCCCCAGCCACCATGATTCTAAGATTGTGACAACATGATCATGTTGTTGCAGGGAAAGAGTTAGACAAGGGAGTCTTAGGACAGGGGTGGTAGCATAAAGAAAGGAAGAGAAAACAGTAAGAGCAGTTTTACAGTTTGAAGATGTGTAATTTTGGAGTCTTGGGCAGTGGAACGAAACCCCCTCCATTGCATTCTGCTCCTGCTGAAGAACCAGAAAACAAAGTCCTTAGCACCACTGAATACTTCAACAGCAGAAACAAGCTTTTTTTAAAAATGGGAATAGAACGGTTAGTCATACTATGTGTTAAACATTGGAAACATAAAGAAAGGTAAAAATCAGTCCCTGCATTCAAAATGAACATATTGTAATATAGGAAGGAACAAGTAGATAACTAGATATATACTAGATTTGTAGAGAGTATGTGCAAAGTAATGCAAAAAGGGAAGGTACTCGCAGCCCAGAGGACCAGGAAAGGTCACAGGAAGATGCTGCACTCTAAGGACCAGGGGACTTTTCCATCTCACTGCTGAAATTTCCTATATCTCTTGTCTTCCCTTATTAGAATGTGACCTCCTTGAAAGCAGAGGCTATCTTCCTTTTCTGTTTGTCTTTTTGCATTTTGAGTATTTTACACATAGAAAGTGCCTAATATATATTATACATAGATACATTATATATACACATATAATATACACACATGTATGTATATGCATATCCATGTGATATGCATATACACACATGTATGTATATGCATATCACATGGATGTGTATTATACACACACACACACATAAATCACATAAAAATTCATTCATTCTTTTTCAGACAAAATAAGCAGGGCATTAAGCTACTCTAAGTCCTACATGGAAAGTCTACACCTTTTAATGAACTATGCTCCTATATATCCTTTCTATTTGTATCTTCAATACTAAACACATAGATGGAGGTTACTAACACTTATTGATTGATTAATTGATTGTAGGGGAGGCACTTTCAGGAAGGCTTGCTAAGTGAAGTTCCATATACCAAACCTCATTTTCCCACTGACTTCTATTTTTAAATGGGGAAAAATATCTTAATGAACCACCAGCCTTTTAAATAGAGGATTCCAGTGTCCCCTGGTATCCTATCCAGTTGCTTTAATTGACTTAAAAGTAAGACCTAGGAGACCATCAAGAAACCTCTAGATTTTGTGCCAAGACTTAATATTTCACTTTTTATCTAGATGCTTTTGTGTTGGATATCAATAAGAAAGTTCATCTTTGAAATGTCTGTAGGGGCCATAAATTGAAATAATTCTAGTTATCACTTGAAACTTTACTTGTGTTACAGGCTACAGTTTAAGGAAAGAAGGATATAAGCATTTGTTAAATGATAACTGTGCGCCAGGAACTGTGCTAAGCGCCTTACAAGTATTATCTAATTTGATCCTCACAACAAGCCTGGGAGGTAAATAGGTGCCATTATCTCCATTTTATGGGTGAAGAAACTGAGGCAGACAGAGGTTAAATGACTTGACCAGGGTCACTTAGCTCATAAATATCTGAGACCAGATTAGAACTCCAGACTTTCTGACTCTAGGCCCAGCACTTAATCAATTGTGTCACCAACACGCTTCAGGGAAGGAAGATGGAGCAGTTATGATAAATTTTTTCTTTTTTCTTGGGTAGAAGAGGGAACTTGAGGAGAGGAATGAAGAAAGAGAACATCCTGGTACTTTTCTTGAAAGTCTAAATTCATTCTGGAACTTTTAAACAATACTAACAGTGACTTCTTTACTCTAATTCCATTTGTAACTCTTTTCCTGTACTTATTCTTGTCTTACTCCCTCTTACCCCGAAGTTTTCCTTTCCTTACCTTCTCTCACTTGCCTCTTGGCTACCCCTTACCAGAATCTCCTCATTCTCCTTCTTCCTTTTCTTTGATTTCATTCCATCTTTTTTCTCCTTTTTTCAAAGATGCCAAAGTAGGAGAGCAGTTTCTGAGGGAATGAGGAGCTAAGTTAGTGATAAAATAGATAGAGCACTGGATTTGGAAAAAAGAAGAGAGAGGTAGGAAAAGAGAAAGAAAATGTTTATTCAAAGATTCCTGTATTTTCTCATTTCAAGGAATGGCCACATCCCTTTAATTTATTTTTCTTCTGGGCTCCTCCATAGACACAGTCGGGCCAGCCGTCTACCTTACTCTTTGCAGAGATGATCAAAATGGGTTGACCTTTAAGACATAGCTTAAAGCCACATACATGACCTGAATTGATATGAAGAACACACTGACTTATATAGGCAGATAGTAAAAATATAATTAATTACATGTTCTAAAAATGTGCTCTGAACCTCTTAAATGAATGCATTTCACAGCAAAACAGTAACAGTGATTGTAATAATGACAAAGTTGATGCCTACTACAGGAACCACAAATGCACAATAAGCCTCATGATAGAAATTCCTGAGAATTCAATTTAATCTAAGGTACAGTTGCTTAGAAATAAGAGACCTTAGTCATTATCCACCTTAGCTATGATTTCCAGAGCACTGTGCTTGACAATTACGGGATAAAAGTGAGCACTGAGAATATTTAAGGAACAGACAATATCCTCAAATACAAAGAATTACATGGGAAGATATACAGGTGGCAAAAACACCAACTAATAAATTCTCTCCTGTTAGATACTGCTGAGTACTGTGAGACCTCCTTTCTTGAAATGAGGTTTCTGAAAAACAAAGAGACATTTTCAAAAATGTTATCTATGCTATAGTAATATTTTCACTAAATATTGCATTCACTTTTTTTCTGGTCCCCTGATCTTAACTCAATTCAACTAGCATGGTTTTCTTTGATATACTATATCAATAACAAGACAAATTCAAAAATGAGTGATGAACTGATGCATGATGTTGGAAGCACTTAACTAATAATGGTCCAGAAATAATTAATTCCAGAAAAACACAGGTGTTCTTCCTAGAATGGATCTGTTGGCATTAATGAGGATGCATGCCCCTGTGTCATACCTCAGAATTTTGTCGTAACATCATTAATTATTCACTATTTGTCATACGATTCATCTATGGCCTTATCAGGTTTAGTATATGAAGAAGGGCTGGATCTGGTCTTTCTGTATTTAGGAGACAAGGATGATTAGGAATGGGTACTATTCATTCAATCATTTGCAGAGTATTCTTTTTAGAATGTACTATAGTATAACCAGGGTGACGAGATACCATGCCAATAAAAAGGTTGAAAAGTAAAACCACTATAAAAACAGCAATAACAGCTAAAAAATCCATATATTTTCCAGAAGAAAAAAAAGGCTATGGACATATCTGATGTAATTCTGAGAAACATTTGCAGTTTTAGTGCAGAAGATGTAGAAAAAAGAACCTTGGTCTCAGAATTAACATTGGCCTCAGAGTTAACATTGGTCTCAAAGTTGGAGGTTTTGACTTGCCAATTGACTTCTCATTTGGTGCCATTGTATGCTGGATGACAGACTGGTATCCAGAGATCTGGATGGGTTAGATGATGAGCCAAACCTAATGGGATGCAATATAGTAGAGATAAATGCAAAGTCTTCACTTGGGTTAAAAAAACAAATAGCATAAGCATAACATAGGGAGAGATCTAGTGGTTGTTGTTTTCATGTTCATATAAGCAAGGAGGTTTAGTGTCTTACAGTCTTAACATGGATATTTAGGTGGTGCAGTGGATAGAGTGCCTAGCCTGGGGTCAAGAAGATTTGAGTTCAAATCCAACTTTGGACATTATTGTGTAGCCCCAGACAAGTTACTTAACCTTGTTTGCCTCAGTTTCCTCATCTGCAAAATGAGCTGGAGAGGGAAATGGCAAACTACCCCAATATCTCTACCAAGAAAACCCCAAATGGTGTCACATAGAGGTAGACATGAATGAAACAATGACAAACCTTAGTATGACTTCAGGGTGATTTCTAAATGATTTTAGGCTGAAGAGTTCAAACTGATAGGGGTTATTGTTGGGTAATATATATGCTACCCTTTTCAGACCAGATTTTCAGGACTGCACTTAGTTCCTAGTGTCATATCTTAGGAATGACTTTAACAAGTTGGAATATGTTTAAAAAATGATGAGTACAATAGATAGGGGGAATGATGATCCATTCCATATGCACATTGTTTGTAAAAACTGGAAATGCTTCCTGGAGGGAGACTTGCAGTGGACCATTATAACTATTTTCAAATATTGAACAGACTGTGATTATGGAAGAAATGCCAGATTTCTTTTGCTAAGATACAGGGGCACAGACCTAAGACCAATAGTCAAAGCTGTGAAAATATGGATTTTTAGCTGGTCATGAGGGAAAACTCTTTAACAGAAATGTCTAAAAGAGGAATAAATTACCTTAAAAGGTTAATAAACTCCCTCTCTATTCCTACATACTTCCAAATGGAGACTCCAAGTAGAGAATTCTAGAATCTAAGATCTAGAGGGGGTATCAGAAGTCAACTAGGCCACTGACAATCTAAGACAGAAACCCCCTTTCAAATAGACCTGTAAAATGACCATCCAGCCTTCACAGAGACCATCAAAGGATTAAGGATGTGAGCTGTAATCACCCACCAACAGCATGAAAGTATGAAGAGTTGGAGAATTTTTTAATGCCTTGTTTTGACTGTGCCATGTTCCTATGTCTTCAATGGTCAAGTGACTGCAGCGTATGTTTGAAATGCAACCTAAGCTCCATTCTGGGCAAAGTGTAGTAGCTTGAGAAACACAGGTTATCAGGGGAAGTAAAGTATTCAGAATTGGGGAGGGAAGGAAAAAGAGATTTGATGTGAAATTATAATGGATTTGAAAAGGCAAAGGGAAATCCTGGATAGAATCAAGGTGATGGAAAGTGGGAATAAAAAGAATCATTAAACAAAGAGTTAAGAAATGAAGTTGAGGTTTTTCCTGTTTTTTTGCCAGTGCTTGGCATAGTGCCCAGCACATGCTAGGCATTTACCAAATGCTTATTGATTTTATTTGACTTGACTTGACTTGAGGAAAGAGCCACTTGTTCTCCAGGGAAAGATAAAGTAGAGTTGTCAGCCAAGAGATCATTCTGTAAGAATTAATAGAATAAGAAAAAGAAGAGTAGTGGTGATTGGTGGTTTCCTACAAAGGGGTACTGAGGCAGCAATTTACCAAAATGATATCAACAAGAGAGAGAGGTCTTCCCAGGACATGTAACCAAGATACGAGAGAAAGCCAGAGACTTGTCAAAATGAATGACCAGTATTCACTTCTGGTGAGTCACATGTGCACAAATTAAATGGATAGGAGAAATCTAGGAAGCATGGTCAAATATTATTAAATCTTGGGCAAGGAAATGAAAACCATAGGGTCACAGGAGATTTTCATCACTGCTGCCAATCAAAAGCAAAGGATGCAGGAGAGAAAGGAAGGTTTAGAAAGTGAACAACTGGGTAAGAAGACAGTGTCTGTGAATATGATTTAGGTTTTGGGACTATGGCTTATATAAGAATAATAACTTCTTTGAGAAGATGAAGTACACCTGTCAGGGTTCTAATAAGAACATATTAACCTAATATCTTGCAAATTTAATCAATAGGACTTTAATCTGGGATGGTATTACCACAAAATGAGGTAGTACAAAGTCCAACTACAATATAGGAAAAAAACTATTGAGAATCCCTGAAGTTCACAGGAAACATCGCTCCCAAAAGATGCCTGTAGGAAAGCTCATATGTTAAAATATTCAGATACAAATATATAAAGAGTAGAAACCATCATGAACCAGATCCTGATGCATGGAGGCACATGCTTCCATAGTCTCTCAGGTGTCAATGAGATTTCAGAGACAAGACACATGATTGGAACATGGTAGCTCTGAAAGTGCATACTATATTCAAAACAAACACAAAAGATGAAAAAGGTGGGGCTGATTAGTGCTGTATATAAAGGAAGTTTAATCATGTGAAGGGATCCAGCAACAAGATGTGTGTGTATGTGTGTGTGTGTGGGTAGACATTGTGGAGAGTATTTGTGTGATCTTACCAGAAGAACAATGAGGGCAGAAGTAGGAATGATATTATCTATTTTCAATTGAGGACGATGCGCAATACCTAGAAAGAGATGAAGAATTTGGGAAGCATCGCAAGCCTGCTACAGAGGCATGATATTGTAGGGATGGGAGATTTCCATTATCCAGATAGTTTCTAGAGCTGACCTCTCCATGCCTAGAGTGACATGCACTCTAGGTTTCAGAAAAACATTTTCTCCACAAGGACAATTCTTAGGATCTGATACATTACAGGAAAAGTCCAGGCAAGGAGATAAGAAGAATGGGAAATTCTCAAAAATAAAATTATGATGAAGAAAAAAATGGAAATTGAAGAGAATTTCTCTTGCAGGCAATATGGTGCATTGGAAAGAATGCTGACTTTGGAGTCAGAGCATTAAATTCTGGTTTTGTTGTTTACTACCTCAGTGACTGTGGACAACTCACAATTTCTCTGAACTTCAGTTTCACCATGGGCAGTTAGATGGCACAGTAGTGGATAGAATTCTGGGTCTGGAGTCAGGAAGACAAATTCAAATCTGACCTCAGATTCATGCAAGCTATATGAACCTGGGCAAGTATTGAACCTTGTTTACCTTAGTTTCCTCATCTGTAAAATGAGCTGGAGAAGGAAATGCAAACCATTTCAGTATCTCTGCTAAGAAAACCCTGAAAGGGGTCAGAAAGAGTTAGATATGGCTGAAAACAACTAAATATCAATTTCATCAACTGAAGAAGAGGAGTACTGACTGGATGATCTCTGAGGTCCCTTCTATCTCTAAATTTATGACCGCCAATGATGATCAAGGTCTTTTTTTTACTCAAGAAGGGCACTCTTGGCAATGATTTGTATAAAATGAGGAGATTTGATTAGATGATCTTCCAATCCTATGGAGCTCATTTCCCCAACTAAGCTCCACCTCCTCCACTTTTCCTATTAATGTAGAAGGCAACACCATCCTCCCAGTCCCTCAGGCTCACAACCTAGGAGTCATCTTGGATTCCTTACTATCTCTAACTCCTCCTCTCCCATATCCAATGTGTTAACAAGAACTGTTGATCTCACCTTTACATCTCTCCAAAATGCCCCCTTTCTCTATGACACTGCCACCACTCTAGTAGAGACCCTCATCACCTCATACCTGGCTTATTATAATAGCCTGCTGGTGGCTTTGCTGCCTCAAGCTTCTCCTCACTCTTTTCTACTCATCCTCCATTTTGTCATTGAAATGATTTTCCTAAAGGGTCATCCACCTTACTCAATAAACTGGATAGAATAAATATAGATAAATTTGGTTTTCTATTGCTCCCAGGAGCATATACAGAGTGCTCTATTTGGCATTCAAAGCTTTTTATAACCTCGGCCCTTCCTACCTTTCCAGTCTTCTCATACCTCATTTCCCAACACATTTTCTTTGATCCAATGACATGGGTCTCCTGGCTGTTTCACAAATAAGACACTTGATCTTGGCTCTTGGCATTTTCTTTGGTTGTCCTCTATGTCTGGAACACTCTCCTTCCTCTACTTTACCTACTGACTGCTTGGCTTTCTTTAAGTCCTAACAAAAATTCCATCTTTTTTTGGAAGCCTTCCACAGCTCCTCTTAATTCTGATTTAATAATTCTTAAATTATGTCCTATTTTGTCTCTCCCATTAGATTATGAGCTCTGTAGGGACTGGAAACATCTTTTTTTGCCTCTTTTTGTATCCCTGATGCTTAAAATAGTGTCTGGCATATAGTAGGAGCCTAATAAATGCTTGTTGATTGAAGATTTGCTTAAGGATAGTAGAGGCAATGAATATAGGGGAAATAACACTGGATTTAGAGGTGCAGAACCTATAGATCTGGAGGGTTTAGATCTTGGCTTTGCTACTGGGCAGCCATGTGATTCTGGCCATACCATTTAACCTTTTCAGACAATAATTTTCTCATCTGCAAAATGAGGGGGTTGAAACAGAGGATCTCGAAGGTTTCATACAACTCTAAATCTAGGAACCTATGATTCCTTGCAGAGAAAACTCATATAAAGAGAAGACAGTAGAACTATACCCAAAAGTACACCATAGTGAAAATAACTCTGGTGACCATTGATGTAAAAGGAGCTAAAAGTCCTTGGGGATTGGGATGAGGAACAGAAAAGCCCCTCAGAGTGAGCTACTCTGCTGGCTAGAAGCCATGAACAGATGGTGCATTAAAGAAGGGAAACTGATAGAGATGAGACAGGCTGATTAGGCAAGTAAAGATCACTCAGGGAAGACTGAAGTAGAATATGAACTACCAGAAGGCAGGGAACATTGCATTATTTTTCTTTGTATATCCAGGGTCCCTTGCATCTAGAAGGCACTTGATAAATGTTTATTATTATATTCAAATTGAGGGGTGTAGAGCCAAGATGGTGGAGTAGAAAGATGCATATACTCTAGCTCTTCCCCCACAGCCCATAAAATACCTGTAAAGAATGACTCTCAACAAATTCTAGAGCAGCAGAAGCCACAGAAAGACAGAGTGGAGGAGGTTTCCAGCCCAGGGTGACTGCGAAGGCCAATAGGAAAGGTCTGTCATACCTGACTCAGAGTGGCCAGGCTGCACTGGGAGGAGCAGGACAAGAGCAGGCCTCAGGGGCAGAATTCCCAGCAGCAGTGGTTGTTCTCAGATCTCTCAACCCATGAATGCCAAAGGCAGCTTCAAAGGTCAGTGAAAGGGCTTTTTTACCTTGATGACAAGGGAGCAGGGTCTTCCTTTAGCCCCAGTCCCAGGAGGTGGGAAGGCAACAGCAGCAGCAGAAGCAGCAGCATGGTGACTGCGGCTGGCTGCCTGCATCCATTGTTAGAGCCCTCAGCTTAAAGCCCATGGGGGAATTGAGAAGCCAATCTGAATCTCAGCCCTGAGCATGGTCCTGGGGTAAGGAGGGGTGCTGGTATGGCTGAGTTGGAGGCCCTTGAGGAGTAAACTCCTCTCCCTTGATTGTGCCACCTTGGAGGACCTGAGATCTTACAGATCCCCAGAGTAAACCCTGCTTTTGACAAAGGACCCAAAAGTCAAGTAACTGATTGAGAAAATGCCCCCAAAAATGGGGGAAAAATGAGACTATAGAAGGTTACTTTCTTGGAGAACAGGTATTTTGTCCCATCCTTTCAGATGAGGAAGAACAATGCTTACCATCAGAAGAATACATAAAAGTCAAGGATTCTGCATCCAAAACCTCCAAAACAAATATGCAATGGTCTCAGGCCATGAAAGAGCTCAAAAAGAATTTCGAAAATCAAATAAGAAAGGTGGAGGAAATATTGAGAAGAGAAATGAGAGTGACACAAGAAAATCATGAAAAGCGAGTCAACAGCTTGCTAAAGGAGACCCCCCCCCCAAAATGCTGAATAAAACAATACCTCTAAAAATAGGCTAAATCAACTAGCAAAAGAGGTTCAAAAAGCCAATGAGGAGAAGACTGCTTTCAAAAGCAGAATTAGCCAAATGGAAAAGGAGGGTCAAAAGCTCACTGAAGAAAATAGTTCTTTCAAAATTAGAATGGAACAAATGGAAGCTAATGACTTTATGAGAAACCAAGAAATTACAAAACAAAACCAAAAGAATGAAAAAATGGAAGATAATGTGAAATATCTCATTGGAAAAACAACTGACCTTGAAAATAGATCCAGGAGAGACAATTTAAAAATTATGGGACTACCTGAAAGCCATGATCAAAAAAAGAGCCTAGATATTATCTTTCATGAAGTCATCATGGAAAACTGCCCTGGTATTCTAGAACCAGAGGGCAAAATAAATATTGAAAGAATCCACCAATCACCTCTTGAAAGAGATCCAAAAAGAGAAACTCCTAGGAATATTGTAGCCAAATTCCAGAGTTTCCAGGTCAAGGAAAAAATATTGCAAGCAGCTAGAAAGAAACAATTGGAGTATTGTGGAAATACAATCAGGATAACACAAGATCTAGCATCTTCTACACTAAGGGACGAAGGGCATGGAATATGGTATTCTAGAATTCAAAGGAACTAAGATTAAATCCAAGACTTAAACTAAGTATAATAGGGGAAAAAATGGTTATTCAATGAATTGGAGGACTTTCAAGCATTCTTGATGAAAAGACCAGAGCTGAATAGAAAATTTGACTTTCAAACACAAGAATGAAGAGAACTATGAAAAGGTAAACAGGAAAGAGAAATCACAAGGGACTTACTAAAGTTGAATTGTTTACATTCCTACATGGAAAGATAATATTTGTAATTCTTGAAACTTTTTTCAGTATCTGGGTAGTTGGAGGGATTACACACACACACACACACACACACACACACACACACGCACACACACAGCTCAGGGTGAGTTGAAAAGGAAGGGATCATATCTAAAAAAATAAAATTAAGGGGTGAGAGAGCAATATATTGGGAGGAGAAAGGGAGAAATGGAATGGGACAAATATCTCTTGCATAAAAGAGGCAAGAAAAAGCTTTTTCAGTGTAAGGGAAAAGGGGGGAGGTGAGAGGGAAAAAGTGAAGCTTACTCTCATCACATTTGGCTTAAGGAAGGAATAACATGCACACTCAATTTGGTATAAAAACCTATCTTACATTACAGGAAAGTAGGGGAGAAGGGGATAGGTGGGGGGAGGGGAAGATGGAAGGGAAGGCAAAAGGAAGGAGGGAGCAATTAGAAGCAAGCACTCTTGGGGAGGGACAAGGTCAAAAGAGTGAATAGAAGAAATGAGGGCCAGAATAGGATGGAGACAAATATAATTAGTCTTACACAACATGATTATTATGGAAGTCATTTGCAAAACTATACATATATGGCCTATATTGAATTCTCAGTGGGGATGGGTGAGGAAGGAGGAAGGAAGAGAACTCAAAGTTTTAGGAACAAATGTTGAGAATTGTTTTTGTGTACAACTGGGAAATACAAAATATAGTTAATGGGGTATAGAAATATATCTCACCCTACAGGACAAGAGAGGAGATGGGGATAAGGGAACGAAGGGGTGTTAGAAGGGAGGTCAGATTGGTGGAAGGGGTAATCAGAATGCTCGGTGTTTTGGAGCAGCAGGAGGGGAGAGATCGGGAGAAAATTTGGAGCTCAAAATTTTGTGGAAATGAATGTTGAAAACTTAAAATAAATAAATGAAATTTAGAAAAAAGAAATTGAAATGAAGATCAGGTGTCATCTACCATCCAAGCCTATCCCTGGTGTGCTGGATATGAGTAAGTTAGGAAGTCCTGAGTTCAAATCTAGCCTCAGATGCTTACTAGCTATGTGTGAAAATGGGGCAAGTCTCTATTTGTCTCTGTTTCCTCACCATAAAATGGAGATAATACTATCATCTATCCCCTCCCCCATTTGTCATGAGGATCAAATGAGAGATTTGTCAAAAAATGTTCGGCACAGTGTCTATTATATAGTGGGCACTATATAAAAACTTATCTTTTTACATTTGTGTGTGGTAGCATAATGTTGTAGGAGGCAGTTGAAGTCAGAAGATCTGATTTTGAGTCCTTATTTTGTCAGTTACTGTTGTTTGAGTGTTTTCTTAAGGGTTCTGTGAAGGGAGGTACTGGAAAAAGCAACTGGGGGTAGAGAAGCAAAAGCAGCACACGTATTTTCTGGGTCAATGTCGTAAAATCAATAGACAAGCCCTGACTTGGAGTCCAATTTTCTTAAGTGTCAATGCTCACACAGAAGATTTGACAATTGATTACCAAAGCCACTATGAGCCAGTTCTAGCTCACCACGGATTCTTGGCCTTTGTTCTTTTTTTTTTAATCTGTATAATGGGATAATAATACTTGTATGATATAATCTACAGGATTGTTGTTAGGAATAGATAAGATGGAAACCTGTCACAGCTATAAGGCACTACATAATTATGAACTATTTTTGTGTAACTCCCTGAAGAGAATCTGGAACCAATTGTCTTCTCTCTGGAAGCTAGATGTCAGGAGGCCAGGATTTCTCTTCTCCCAGATGTGACCAACAGCCTCTACCAATGATGAGAGTCTTATATAAATAGGCTTGGGGTCCCAGGCTATGTTCTTAAATATAAATACAGTCTCCCTATTGTATGTACCATCTTCCTGTACTCCTACCAGAACCACTCCCCTACATCTGACCATAGCATGCACATCTAAGGTCACACAAATACATGCCTAGTCACAATGATCATAAATACATTACTCCCTAGAAAATAAAGCAAATGCTCAACCAGTTATGTAAATTTAATTCAGTGCTCATCTACCTTCCCAGGCACACCCACTCAGTTTCTTCTGCATACTGATGAAACCTATGTACATATGCAAAGCTGTTACTCTAAAGGACTACCATTCTTGTGTTTGTGCTTACATACAATTCAAGAAAGTACTTGTAGGAGCAACTCTATCAATTCTCATATGTGCATTTATCTACATGACTGCAAATGCTCTTAGAACATTTTACTTATAGGCCTGCTCTCATGTAAATACACAGCTCTCATTTAAGTACATAGCCCTCACTTTAGATGGGTTATAGTAACATTCTGTCTCATGAGGTTGTTTTTGGTTTCACAATCTCTCAATTAACCCTATTGACTACTCCTTCCTCCCTTCTCCTTTTCCTCCCCTCCTCCTGTTCTCTGGCTTTCTTTCTCCTGCCTCTCCTCACTCTGGGGTGGCTTCTTCTTATGATACTCTGATGTCTAGATCCTGTGTCTTGGTAAATAGACAATTCCAGAAAGAAGGTGATGTGCACAGACAAAATAACCTGGGTGTGAAGAGGAGCTGGTTCAGAATACACAATTAGAAGTCCAATTTCCGCTTCCTTCATGAGAGCTATGAAATTCCTTTCAGGGGAGTCTTGACTGTATGGAAATTGAATGTCATTGAGAATTTTTTTTCCTTTTCTTGTTTCCTTGGCAACAGGTTGGTGATGCAGGAGCTGAAATGCACTTTGTCTCCTCGTCTCCGTGGCTATGTGGGACGTGGGTGGGTCATAGACCCCTGGTGACAGCTGTGATGGATATGGAACTCTACCAGTCACTGTGCTCTGGTCCTTCCCAACACATTATACAAGAAGGTTCAACCTCAGGGAGGAAGGTGTTTCTCATTATTATTTTTAGCTACATAAGTGTTTATGCTGTGTTTTAAAAAATTACTTTGCTTTTGCACATATATCCAGACAGCAGGTCTTGAGATTTAAAGGTTCCAGTAATTGCATCAATTCAATGTGAAACCAAAAAGTTGAAAAGGAAATTTTTTGTGTCAATGTAAAATTTGAGAGAGGTGGGCAAGGGAGTAAAGGTCAGGACCCTTTCCTTTGGATTCATGTCAGGCATATGGCAAGCCTTGTGCCACAGTGACTACTGATTCATCAGGGAGCCCCATCCTATAGCTCCTCTCCATCCCTCAAATGTTCTGAAACAAATCATGCCTGTGAGTTGAAGAGAAAATGTGAGAGGATTGTAAATGGAGATCATCTGTCAGTGTTCTCTCCTGGAAAGTGAGAGAGAGAGAGAGAGAGGGCAAATGAAGAGGTCATCCAAGATGAGAATGCTACTCAGAAGGAAATGCATATGAGGAAGTTGGAAGGACAGGCCAACAGAGTCCTTGAAGTCACAGATGGACAAGACAGCTGGGGTACAGATGGACCCAGCTTTCAAAGGGTAGATGACTTAGCCTACTCAGGGTCAGATAAGCAAGGAAGCAAAAGCCATCAGCTAGAGGTGAGGGTCAAGGCTACAAAATGCTCAGGAAGAAAGAGTAACAGGTGAACATAGAGGGGAGCCAGGATTAATAAACAAGAGAACAAACAAATGAAATGACTCCACTCACAGAAACTTATATGAAGAACAATTACCTGAAGTCGCTCAAATAATTAAATTTCAAAAAATGAACCCTGCATTCAATCAATTAAAAATAATTTTGCAAATTGGTTTGTTTGGACAGATTATATAGCTCCACACACAAATGACAGGGAAATGAAGGGAATTAGAGAGAGAGGAAAGAAGAGGAGAGAAGAAAGAGGAGAGGACAGAAGGCAAGAGTAGAAAGGCCAAAGTAAAGACGGGAGATACAATGCTGACAAAAAGAATTGAAGAAACAGAGGTTAGAAGGTCAGGAATAGGAATAGGAAAAGAGGTTGTGGGGACAGATGGAGAATGGAGGTACCTGAGAGACAGATGGAAAAGATTATTCAAAGGGCAGATGGAAGGAAAGTTCAGAAGATAGAAAGCTGAAGAGTTCAAATGGGCAGATATATTTGTTACATTAATAAAAAAACAAAGAATGTTAACTTTATATTAGGAGGGTGGAAAGGCATTAAAAAAAAGTGATTATCCTCAAGGAGCTTACACTCTCCCTACATATTTATTTTCATCTTATCTCAGTGGGGTTCAGTGGTCAACATTATGAAGAGAGAATATGGTCATTTAGGATTTCCTTCTGAGGCCTAAAATCTAATCAATTCCCACAAGTAATGGGTGAGAAGTGGAAAGGGAAGGAGAAAGGAATACAACAGGTACTGGGCTAAGCACTTTATATATTAACTCATTTAAACTTGACAACACCCCTGAGAGGAGGGTGCTATCATTATACTCATTTTACAATTGAAGAAACTGAGGCAGCGAGAAGTTAATTGACTTACCCAGGGTCATACAGCTGGTAAGTATCTAAGACTGGATTTGAATTCATCTTCTTGACTCCAGGTCCAGTGCTCTATCCACTGCATCTACCATTTTCCACAATGTTCTTTAAAGTCATTTTTTGGTCCACTGCACTAGTTAAAATGGATAATGTCAACAGAAGCAATGACCATACTTGTATTGTATCCCCAAGATTTCTTCTATGGCTTCTCAGAAGCCACATGAGCCATAGCCATAAAAGATAGTAACCAAACCCACGAATATGACCAAGGTAGGCAACCAATCTAGAAAATTTGAAATCTAAATCTAAAAAGACTCAGTTGCATTAGTTGTTCATGTGGATCACAATGGGATGATCACCTACTTTCTAATATCCTATATAAACATAAATTCAATCTTTTATGCCTTCCCTAAGCTCTTATTCTGGCATTTAAGCCCTTTGACAATCTGGCACACTTTATCTTTCTTGTTTTATCAGATACTGTTCCCTGTTACATACTCTATTTTCTAGTCAGTGGTGTAGTCTCCATATTCCTTCTCATTTTGCACTCTCCTTATCTCCATACTTTTGCCAAAATCATCCCCATGTCATCCCCTCCCCTCCCCCATATCTATTTTTTAAAGTCTCTATTTTTCTTCCTGTAAATCCCAACTAAGATAACAATCACCACTTCCATAAAGATTTCCTCTTCACCTTCTTCCACTGCAGATGAGCCCTCTTTTGATTTCTCCTTCCTCAAATTCCTTTTATAACTCTTTGGTTGGACCTTTCCTTTGCATTTTTTCTTACCCTCTTTCATATCTTCTTTTGTATATTTGAATTTTCCTTAATCAGATTGTAATCTCTTTGATAGTAAAAATCTATAAAAATTTCGTCAAATTATGTTAAGAGGAGTCTGGAAGGAGAATATCCCTGAATTTAGGCTCAGCTGTGTCAGTCTGGACATGAGTTCCAATCCTGCCTCAGACACTTACTAGTCACATAACTTCTCTTAGACTCAAGTTCCTCATCTAGCATCTGTCTATCTCACAGGGTTGTGAGAATCAAATGAAATTATATACAATATACATATGTATGCATGTATATACACACACATATGTCTAGTGCTTTTCAAACCTTAAAGTGCTATAGAAATGTCACTGATGGTGATGAGGAGGATGATAAGAGCTTCACCTAGAGTCAAATCAAGGATGGGTCAGATGACCCAAATTCAGGGGTTAATAGAGTGAGCCAATTGATTTTGGAAGAGAGGGTAGGGTGGACACAAACAGACTCAGAAGAGCATAATTAGCAAGTTAAGCTGCTTTAAGCTAGCTCAGTTACGAAATTATTGCTTTCCTATATATAGCTTATATCCCAAGACTTCTTAGTACTATTTTAAAATAGTCTTTGCACTTTAAATGGCTGACAACAAATGGTGTGCTGAATGAAAAAAAGAGGAAGAATGCTAGTGAATGTTAAAAAAAAAAAAAAAAAGTAAAGGACTGCGTCTACAGAGGAGAAAGCTTTGAGTGTTTGCAAAGTGGTAGCTGAAAATTACCAGGAATACACTGCTGGGAAACTTCATGTTTATCAGTACTTTGGTTTACAACACAGGACAGTTCTTGTGTTCTTATAGAGATCAGCATCTTTAGAGGATAGTAAGTTCATAAATGGAGAGCTTCCACTGACCTCCAGAAACTACACAATCCCACCTGCTCATTTTATAGATAAGAAAACTGAGGCTCAGGGAAGTTAAGCGACTTGCCCAAAGTCAACAAGTAACAAAATAGCAGACTTTGAATCTGAACCCATAACTTCTAATTCCATACCCAAGGGTCTTTCCATTGTACCTCATTGTGTATAGAACTCAGTTCTTTTTAAAAAATGCATTTTTTTAAAAAACTCAGAGCCTAGTAGAGTGCTTTGCTCATAATAACAGGGGCTATGATATGGAACAGGTTTGTGATTTCATTAATGTAAAGAACTCCTAGGGAAGAACTCCTCCCCCCCCTCAATGCTGACCATCTCTGAAACTTAGAGTTTCAGAGTCACTACTTAAGTGACTTACCCAAGATCTTATAATCCATATGGGTTGAAGACTGGAGATAACAGTATGATTATACAAGGGAAAATGGATTTTTAATTAAATAGAGGACTTCTAAGCATTCTCGATTAGAAGACGAGAGCAGCATAGACACCTTGAATTTATACGCTGGAATTATGAAAAACATAAAAGGGTAAATAAACACTAATTAGCAATCATAAGGGACTAAACAAGGATAAAACTTTTTACATTCTAATATGGGAAGATGATACAAGGGATAGGGTTCTAAAGATCCCCTCAGAATCCTATCAGGCATCACAAGAGTATATCTAACTAGACAAAAAGTCTGACTGTGCTTCTGTAATATCTCGATGATGATAAAAGAAGAATGGAAAGAGAGGAAAAGAAATACCCTGGGGAAGAAGAGAACAGAAGGTTAGGGAAAAGTAACTCACAAAATCAGAGTGTTCAAGCCGAAGTCTTTGCAAATGAGGAATAAGGAGAGCATGGATACTTAAATCTGTCTCATCTAAACTGGTCAAACAAGGTAAGAATAAACACAGACACACACAGAGGTGGGTATAGAAATACATTTCACTCAACAGGGAAATAGGAGAGAGACGGGGGAAGGGAGAAAGTGGAATTAGAGAGGGGGATTAGTCCTAAGTAAAACAAACCCTAACTAATACTGCACAAAATTATTTATAGCTCACTTTGAGGTGGCAAATACTGGGAATCTGAGGGAGTGCCCTCCAATTGGGGAATGACTGAACGATATACAAATGTGATGGAATGCTAGTATGCTTTAAAAAATAACGAATTTTTTCAGAGAAAGCTGAGAAGATTTGTATGGACCAATACAGAGTGAAATGAATAATTTATTTACACAATGACAGCAATATTGTAAAGACAAACAACTTTGAAAATCTTAGATACTCTAATCAGCATGACCAACCATGGTTCCAGAGTTCTAATGATGAAACACATGACTCAAATCCAGGGTCTACCTACCTTTCTACATGCACACACATTATATATGCACATATACATGTATATGTCCACATACACATGTGTCTATATAGACATCTACACGTATCTATAATAGCTAAATGTATATACATGTGTGCATGTACATGTGTATATATGTGAGTATATTTCTTTTGGGCATGACCAATGTGGAAATCTATTTTGTTTGACTACATATGTTTATAGCAGGTGTTTTCTTCTTTTGCTCTCAGTTGGAGGGTGTAGTGGGAGGGAGAAAAGGCAGATGTTTGCCAATTGTGAAAACTTATTTTAAAAATAGAATGTCAGCTTCTTGAGAGTAGGATTCTTATTGTTATTTGTACTTGTATTCCCAGTGTCTAGCATAACACCTGCTTCACTCATGGTAGATATTCCATCCATTCACACTGTTTGATACCTTCTGAGGCTGTCTATACTATTTTAAATATTCTAATCATTAGGAAACTTTTCTGTTGAAATGACATCTGGCTTCCTGTGGATCCCACCATTTGCCCCACTTGTTTCTTCTGAAGCAGAAAATAAACTTAATCTCTCTTCCATATGATAATGTTTCAGATATTTGAGGCCAGCTATCATGCTCCAGGTCTCCAAGTCTTCTCTCAGCTAAATAGTTTCAGTCCACTTACTTGATTTTAAATGTTTATTGAAATATTTATACTACTTCAATAAATGATTGTTTTGTTAAAGTTTGCATATTATGGAAGAAGAACTTTACAAGTTATCCAGACCTAGAGACTAAACTAACAACAAGGGATATGCGCTTGGCACTATGGCAGCTTATGAGAGAAAAGTGATTGGACATGGATTAAGACATAGTGGATGACGGTCAAAGCAGCTGGGCCCTGGCCAGGAGTTCTGGCCTTGAATAGGTGGAGAACTCCAGGGTTTCTGGACTAGGTGTCATGGTATCTAGTGAAAACTAAGAGTGATGACAAAGGTAATATGAAGGTAGAAGCTTTGCTTACTTTTCTTGCATCTACTCTTAGGTATCTAGCACTTTTATAGTGTTTTTCCTATGCCACAAGACCATTTAGGGCCACCCTCTCTTCTCCCTTTCTCCTCACAAAATGACCTTAACTTCTTGTAGTTCTCCTTGACCTTATATATGGTTTCAGTTCTCAATTCTCTTTTATTCCTATTCTTCTGGGGTTTACCCTTATCCTTGGGGGGAAATGAGATTTCTTCCTGGAGTCCCCTTTTTTTTCTATTGTAGTCAAGATGATTATAGATGCTAAAAGTGGGCAAAAGGTTGATAAGAAGGACTTCAGGTGGTTGCATCTCTGAAAGTATCTTCAAAATAGTTAGTGTTCAGGCATTCTAATCATTGTGCCCGTCCTTTCATTGGATGAGAAGATCCTTTTAGGTCACACTTCCACACAGCTTCATAGAGTTAGAGTTGAATAGAACTTTCAAGGTCAAAAAGTCTAATTCTCATCTTGCAAACACGAAAACTGAGGGTTAGACACATGACTAGTAAGTGGTAAGGGCAAGTTTTGAACTCAGGTGCTCCAGTTCCAAATTCAGTGCAATGCTCTTTCAATAGAGACTAAACTCATTTTAGAGGTCAAAACACTGTGTATGTGTTTTTCTCATCTGTCACAAGAAAATTCAAAGTCCTATTTGAAAATTCACTTCCCACTTTTTTTCTTTCTTAACACTTCAATCCAATCCCACAAATAATTTTTAAATACTGAAAATGTGCAATCTCTTGTGCCAGGCTTGGTCTAATATAAAACTGGCTCTGGCCAAACTAGTCTATTTAGTGATCAAGCTCTCTGTTTTTTTAACTCAGTGGCAATGGAACCAGAAAGATCTTTGCCTCCTTGCTAACTGACTTTGCTGCCAACCAGTGAAGATTCCCTTTGCTATCCTCAAGAATTCAACAGCTTTTCTAAACACACACACACACACACACACACACACACACACACACACACACACACACACACATACACACACACAGAAACAAAACAAAAGAAAAAAAAAATAGCCAGGAGAGGGAAGGCTCTTACTCCTACTTGTCTTACAGCACAGACCCTGAGGCAAAACAGTTGGAGGGAACTCACACTTGAAAGGAGGGTGGTGGCAGCATTGTTTAGTTCTGCTTAAAACTACAAAAATACATTTTGAAGGCTTTGCAATGTCTAAGATTTGAATTAAACTTAATGTTTGTATGTATTTTGCATTTTCAAATAAAGGAATTCAATCTAATCACAAGCATTTATTGAACACCTACTATGTGCCGGCTGCTGGGAATAGAGTGCCCCGTCCCTCCCAAGTTTCTGCTCTCAAGAAACTCATATTCTACCTACCAGAGGACACAACATGTACACAGATAAGTAACAAGAGATAGTTTGAGGGAGAGAGAGCATTATCAACAGGGAGGAGGAAAGATTTCCTATGAGAAGTAATAGGTGAGCTGAGCCTTGAAGGAAGCTTGGGATGCAGAGGAGAGGGTCAGGATTGTATTCCAAGCATATGGAAAAGCAGGTGGGAAGTCCCAGAATGGGAATTTCATGGATGGATCAGTGGGTAAGGGACAGAAAACAATATGGAATATACCTGGAAAGGTTAGTAGGAGGCACATAATAGAGAACTTTAAATGCCAGGTTGAGGCATTTGCATAGTTTATCTCCCCCTCTTTCATTTTTCCTTGTTCCCCTCCCCCATGCACACAGTCCATCCATCTTAATTACAAACTAAGGAAGCTGTTGTTAGAATGCCCCCAGAATTAGTTGGGTAAGGATCTGAGATACATCAAAGCATTAGACTCAGATGGCTTCTTGTCTCCATTTTGCCATTAACTAGTTCTGTGATTTGGGGCAAGAAATGATCTCACTGAGCCACAGCTTCCTCACTCAGTAAAATGAGGAGGTTGAAATAGATACTTGAAGTGACTTCCAGGTCTACCATTTTATGAGTCAAGGAAGGAAAGTATGTAGTATGGGAAACAATCTCCAACTACCTCTTGCATATCTCAAAAAGGAGATCCTATGGACATCTTAAACTTAGGCAACTTGTGTAAAATACAACTTTTGACCTTTCTCTCCAAACTCTCTTCCTTTAAGATGGTTTCTGAAAATCCTGGGAAAATTTCTATGAACTAATACAAAGTGAAGCGAGCAGAACCAAGAAAACATTGTACACAGAAACAACATTACAATGATGACCAACCGTGAAAGAATTTGGAACTCAAAATCAAAAATAATTTAGGGGAGGAGCCAAGATGGCGGAGTAGAAAGATACACATATGCTAGCTCCGAACCCACAGCCCATAAAATACCTGTAAGGAGTATCTCCCAACGGGTTCTGGAGAAGCAGCAGCCACAGAGTAGTGGAGTAGAGGAGATTTCTGTTCCAGAGAGACCTGGAAAACCAACAGGAAAGGTCTGCCATGCACCGGACCCAGAGCAGAGCCGAGCCCTGCCTTGGACGTGCGGCACTGAGAGGAACAGATCCGAGCAGGCTTCAGGGATGGAAACTCCAGTGGCTGCGCAGATCCCTCAACCCACAGGTCAGTGAGAGACTCTTTTTGGCTGGCCGAGAGGGGTGCGGGGTGTCCCCATAACTCAGGCCCCATCAGGAGGCAGTGGACAGGGGCTCCTAAAGCAGGCAGGAGGTCGGATCCATTGTTGAAGGTCTCTGCATAAATCCCCCTAGGGAACTAAGCCCCTTGAGGTGGCCCTGCCCCCACCCGAGCACCTGAATTTAATCTCACACTGAATAGCAGCCCCGTCCCGCCCAAAGCCTTGAGGCTGGGAAGCAGCATTTGAATCTCAGACCCCAAGCGCTAGCTAGCCAGATCTGGAGGTGTGGTGGGTGTGGAGAGGACACTCAGAAGTCAAGGAACTGTCTGGGAAAATGCCCAGAAAAGGGAAAAAAATAAGACCGTAGAAGGTTACTTTCTTGGTGAACAGATATCTCCTCCCATCCTCTTGGATAAGGAAGAACAATGCTTACCATCAGGGAAAGACATAGAAGTCAAGGCTTCTGTATCCCAATCATCCAAAATAAATATTCAATGGGCTCAGGCCATGGAAGAGCTCAAAAAGGATTTTGAAAATCAAGTTAGAGAGGGGGAGGAAAAACTGGGAAGAGAAATGAGAGAGATGCAAGAAAAGCATGAAAAGCAGGTCAACACCTTGCTAAAGGAGACCCCAAAAAATGCTGAAGAAAGTAACACCTGGAAACATAGGCTAACTCAATTGGCAAAAGAGGTTCAAAAAGCCAATGAGGAGAAGAATGCTTTCAAAAGCAGAATTAGCCAAATGGAAAAGGAGGTTCAAAAGCTCACTGAAGAAAATAGTTCTTTCAAAATTAGAATGGAACAGATGGAGGCTAATGATGTTATGAGAAACCAAGAAATCACAAAACAAAGCCAAAAGAATGAAAAAATGGAAGATAATGTGAAATATCTCATTGGAAAAACAACTGACCTGGAAAATAGATCCAGGAGAGACAATTTAAAAATTATGGGACTACCTGAAAGCCATGATCAAAAAAAAGAGCCTAGACATCATCTTTCATGAAATTATCAAGGAAAACTGCCCTGAGATTCTAGAACCAGAGGGCAAAATAAGTATTCAAGGAATCCACCAATCACCACCTGAAAGACATCCAAAAAGAGAAACTCATGGGAACATTGTGGCCAAATTCCAGAGTTCCCTGGTCAAGGAGAAAATATTGCAAGCAACTAGAAAGAAACAATTCAAGTATTGTGGAAATACCATCAGGATAACACAAGATCTAGCAGCTTCTACATTAAGGGATCGAAGGGAGTGGAATATAATATTCCAGAAATCAAAGGAACTGGGACTAAACCAAGAATCATCTACCCAGCAAAACTGAGTATAATACTTTAGGGGAAAAAATGGTCTTTCAATGAAATCAAGGACTTTCAAGCATTCTTGATGAAAAGACCAGAGCTGAAAAGAAAATTTGACTTTAAAACATAAGAATGAAGAGAAACATGAAAAGGTAAACAGTAAAAAGAAGTCATAAGGGACTTTACTAAAGTTGAACTGTTTACATTCCTACATGGAAAAACAATATTTGTAACTCTTGAAACTTTTCAGTATCTGGGTAGTTGGTGGGATTACATACACACACACACACGCACACTCACACAGAGACAGAGAGCACAGAGTGAATGGGATAGGCTGGGATCATATCCTAAAAAAATGAAATTAAGAGGTGAGAGAGAGAAATATATTGGGAGGAGAAAGGGGGAAATGGAATGGGGCAAATTATCTCTCATAAAAGAGGCAAGCAAAAGACTTTCTAGTGGAGGGAAAAAGAGGGGAGGTGAGAGAAAAACATGAAGTTTACTCTCATCACGTTTGACTAAAGGAAGGAATAAAATGCACACTCATTTTGGTATGAAAACCTGTCTTACAATACAGGAAAGTGGGGGAGAAAGGGATAAGCAGGGTGGGGGGAAGGATGGAAGGGAGGGCATGGGGAGGAGGGAGAAATTTGAGGTAGACACTCATGGGGAGGGATAGGATCCAAAAAGAGAATAGAAGCAATGGGGGGCAGGATAGGATGGAGGGAAATATAGTTAGTCTTACACAACATGGCTATTATGGAAGTCATTTGCAAAACTACACAGATATGGCCTATATTGAATTGCTTGCCTTTCCAAAGGGAATGGGTGGGGAGGGAGGGATGGAGAGAAGTTGGAACTCAAAGTTATAGGAACAACTGTCAAGTACTGTTCTTGCTACTAGGAAACAAGAAATACAGGTAATGGGGTATAGAAAGTTATCTGGCCCTACAACACAAAAGAGAAGATGGGGACAAGGGAAGGGAGGGATGATAGAAGAGAGGGCAGATTGGTGATAGGGGCAATCAGAATGCTCAGTGTTTTGGGGTGGGGGAGGGGACAAATGGGGAGAAAATTTGGAACCCAAAATTTTGTGAAAATGAATGTTAAAAGTTAAATAAATAAATTAAAAAAAATTTAAAGATAAAAGTAAAAAAAAAATCAAAACTCTTTTCCCTTTAGAACTTCCCTATTTCTGTTATGTGTTGTGCACACTAGCATGCTTCCAGGTGCTAGACCTCAACTCTTTACTCTCACCCACCCTACACTTTCAGTCTATGGCCAAAGTCTTATCATTTCTATCTTCAGAATGTCTCTTATATACATCCTCTTTTCTCTACTCATATGACTACAACCCTCAGTTAGGTTCACTTCTAGACCATTGCAACAGTCTCCTTACCAGTCTCTCTGACTTAAGACTCTCACCATTCAAATTCATCCTCTTCTCAGCAGCCAAGCTAATTTTTTTCCCATAGCATAGATCTGACTATGTCTCTTGATTGTTTAGCAAGTCCCTGTGCCTCTGTATCACCTGTAAGATCAAATATAAAGACTTCAGTGTGCCATTGAAAGCTCTTCATCACCTGATTCCTTCCAGACTTCATCTGCCTTACTTCTTTCTATGTACTCTACAATACGTGTACACAGATTACTTGTACTTTCTCTAATACAATACTCCATCTCCCATCTCCATGTATTTGTACCAGCAGATCCCCATGCCTGGAATGCTCTGCCCCCAACTTCCTTCAAGATCCAGCTTAAATCCTACCCTCTATAGACCTTTCCAGATTCCTCTCCCCCTGTACCTGCCAGTGGTTTAATTTTAAGATTACCTTATATTTTATGTATGTATTACATGTGTATGTATATATACACATATATGTGTATCTATGCACACACATACATATTTACATACACATCCCAATATTTATATATTGTCTTCCCCATTAGAATGTTCACTCCTTGAGAGCAAGATTGTTTTCACATTCTCCCCCTGCCCCCATCTTCTTCTCTTCCCAGCTTTAAGCACAGTGCTTGGCCACATAGTAACAACAATATTGCTTGACTGACACTGATGGAAACAATGCAATGGTTTTGGGGGAGAGGGAAAAGCCTAATTTCAAGGAAAGAAAGAAAACACTGAAGGAGACTTTGGAGAAAGATATGATCTTGTTGGACCACATGGTCTTCATTTTTGACTTGGAAAATACCATCACCATAGGAAAGAATTTTTTTGCCTCTGATGAATAGACGGGTGTCAAAACGATCCAGAAAGGGTGCTGTTATTGACAGACTGGTAGAAAAGAAACTGCTGTGAAAACAGAAAGATAATTCTTGCAGTGGGATTAGAGGGCTGCCCTTCGCTCTGGCCCTGGAGGTCTCAAGGCTGAGATCTGTCAGGGCCAGGGGTGTTCCTTGAAATATTGAACTGTGCGCCACTAGCTTCTTTCTGTCATAGTGAGAAGGCTGCATTCGGTGGCCGCAAGGACTGACTGTGACCTCCAGCAGTCAGCCTGGCAGGAGAAGAGGCAGAATTTCAGGCAAGATGTTCCTGGCTAAACAAAGGTCTCCCCTTCATTAAGCCTGAACTTCCTGGATGGAAGTTTTACTCCTTTAAAATGCAAATTCATCCTTGAGATGTAACACTTTAAAAGTTGTAAGTTACTTTAGCTTTAGAATGTGCCTGCTAGAGTTGAGATACCTCAGGGGGTCATCTTGGTTCATGGAGTTATAGACTGACAGTTGGAAGGAACATTCAAGACCAACACCTTCATTTTAGAAATGAGGAAACTGATGTACAGAGAGGTAAAATAACTTGTCTAAGGTCACATAGGTAATAAATGGCAGAGATGAGACCTGGATCCATGTCCTGTGACCCCAAATCCAACTGTTTCCCCACTATTGTAACACTGATCTTCCAAAATCAGGAATTTCCTTTAATTATTACTGGCACTTGGTCACCCAATCTCTGAACAGTTCCTATAATGGAGACTTCACCGCTTTTTGCTCTGAGCAGCTCTGAAAGTAGGACGTTTTCCTCACATTGAGACATAATTCACTGCTCTGTAAAGTCTATGCATTTTTTAAGGGTTTTACACTCTAGAGCAGTATGAAGTATCCTCCTCCTCCACATGACAGATAGCCTTCCTCCTAGTCTTTTCTTTGGATTTTTCTTTCTAGTCTAGTGGTATGGGCTCCTCTGTTAGACACTTTCGCTAAAGTTTACCATAACCATCCCAGACACTTCTCAGTTTTCAATCTTGGAAAATGGGCTATAAACCAAATGATTTATTTGCCCGGTAACAACCAAATAACTCTGGGGTTTGGGATCCTCCAGGTTTTAATCCCTATTTATCTTTTATTAGCCCATGTAAATCAATGGGCAGAGCAAGGACAAGATAAAAGTCAAGCTAAGGTATGTATGTGTGTGTGTGTGTGTGTGTGTGTGTGTGTGTGTGTGTGTGTGTGTGTGGTGGGGAGTAGATCCATGGTTTCTGTTACCTTTAGAACCCAAATCCATCCTCCTTTTTGTATAGAAATGTGACCAACCATTCTGAACTAGGCCTAACTTAGGCCACTCCAGTGATACTCAAGGATCAGATGATAAAATTAAGATGACTTTATAGCAAAGGATTTTAAAAAGTCATCATTACCAAAAACAAGTGATGCTCTCCTCTACCTCCACACTTGACAGGCCAGCAAAGTTGAATCAGAAAGGTATCCAGAAGGGTGATACGAACTCTGCCAAAACTCAGAAATGCCACCTTCCCTTAGGTGGGACATTTTATACCCCCTGGTCCTCCAGATCAACTAGGACAGATTCCTTGCTTTTGTAATGGAAAATGATCCCAGTCTTTGTAAAATAATTCTGTTTCTAACACACCAATAAAGGTCTGAAAGGGACTTTGCCCCATATCATTCTGTCTGCATAATTTCAAATAGTTTTCCAGAAGGTTTGGGGAAAAAAAATTCACAGCTCTGTCAACAGTATATTAATGTGCTTATCTTCCCACAAGGACTCCAAAATTTGCTATTTCTGTCTTTTTAAAAATCAGCTTGCTAATTTAATGGGCATGAGATGAAACCTCTGAGTTTGGATGTGTATCTTTTATCATGCCTTGTTTTATTAGTGATCTGTAAATCCTCTCTGACCAGTGTATTATGAAGTCTGAGAATCACAGGATTTGGAGACAGAGGAGATTTCAGAGATAATATAATTCAGGATCTTAACTTCAGAGATTAGAAAATTATAAGCTTGTGCTGTTAAGGGACCCACCCAGTGTCTTACATATAGTGAGTGAACAGTCCAATCAGGATTTGAACCAAGGTCCTCCAACTTCAAAGTCATTGCTCTTTCTACAACAAAAGATCAAAGGAGTTAGAGCTAGAAGGTACTTAAGAAATCATCTAGTCCAAACTCCTCATTTCACAGATGAGGAACCTGAGATCTAAAAAGGTGATGTGGTATTTCCAAAATCGCATAGATGGCAAAGAGCTTATCTTGTATTCCAATCAGGTTATTTGACACCCTATCCAGTGCTTCCTCAATTAATATATTACATATTTTACCTTTTCCATCATATATCACAAATTGTCTACTGGATATTTCTATCTGGATGTCTCATAAGGATTTATGTATTATTATCACAAACTCGACAAGTCCAAGACAGAACTCATTATATTTCCCCTCACTCCCATCCCCAACAACAACAAATTAACATTTATATAGAATTTACTATGTGCTATAGAACTATATACTATAAGCACAACTCATGTGATCCTCACAACAACCCTTTGGAAGGAGGTATTATTATGACCCCCAATTTTTACAGCTGAGTAAACTGAAACAAACAGAGGTTCAATGACTTGCCCAAAGACGTAGAGTTGATAAGGGTCTGAGGCCAGATTTGAACTCAGATGTTCCTAATTCTAGACATAGTGCTGTAGTTGGAGGTAGAGGCAGAGGACTTGCATTCAGTTTTGGGCAAATCACTTTAACTCTTTGGACCTCAGTCTCTTCATTTATTCCAATCCCCATAAACCAAATCAATCAACAAATCAATATTTGCGAAGTGCTTGCTATATGTCAGGCACTGTGTTATTTAACCCTTCTGTTGTACTCTTTTCCATGTTGGCTTCATAAGTAACCAATTAGCTTTCATCTTAAACCTTTTCTTTTCTCACTCCCTCCATCCTTTTGTCTCTTTGAAGTGTCAGATCTCACTGAGATCTGGTTCTCTCCTGATGATACAAATTCCTGGCCACCCTTTCCAGAACTGTGACTTGTAGCCCCCAATTCACTTGGCATGGTAAGGAAGTAGAATTCTCCTAGCTCCTCAATCCAACTTCTAAGCTTACCCTTTACTACCTTCACTTGGTAACCTCTCCTCCTTTGAGGTTCAATCAAACTATATCTACTATCCAATCAAAGTGCTGGAAGCTATTATCTACCAACCTCCAGGACACTACCTTAATGTCCATTGTAGTCCTCTGTATCTGGGATCATTGCCAGCAAAAGCAAATTACTGCTGTTCTTTTACAATATTGTTTTGGCACAAACATCATTACAAAAGCTTCTTTCAATATTGTAGGGGCTGGGTTAAAGAGAAAGAGCAAATGTTAACTGGTACTCTAATATGATTTTCAAAAAATAATGTTTTCCAGTAAAATGAAGCAGTAATATATGTATAAATAGTTATTTGAATACCTTAAATTTATTTGTATTTGAAATATTATCTTGTATCCTTGTAATAAAAGCTCACATTTCTATAGTGTTGTGAGGCTTACAAAATCCCTTCCACAAAATAAACTGAAGAAGTATTTAGTATAAATATTACTCTCTCAACTTTATAGATAACAATCTGAAGCTTGGGAGGGCTGAAGAAGGGAGTTGAATTTTTGTTCATTTTTGATACAAAAAGTGGACTTTTCTCTTTCTCTTTTAAAGTCATACAATTGTACTTTAGTTTTTCTGGGTTTTTTCAAAATAAAAAAAAATATTATGAAGGATAGTGGATATGCAACCTGCTTCAGAGCCAAGAAGTCCTAGGTTTAAATGTAACACATGCTGGTTATCTTACCCTAAGAAATTCACTTAACGTCTTGGTATTCTGAGAAACTCTTTAAGGCTAAAAGGGGAAGATCTATATTGTAGAGAAAGTTGACTTACCTGGAAATTCCTCTAGATCATTGAAATAATAGATTGAATAACCTTCTATTTCTATTAAAACAAATATGAAAGGTCTTAGTTTTAATGATCAATTATTTACTTTTTTTCTTTCAACTTTCCTTTTTAATTACAGAATTTCTAATTTTGTGTTGTTTGTTTTGCCCAATTTGTTGGGTTTTTTTAGTTGCATGTCCAATGTATTGATCTGTTCTATCATTTGTTGATGCAAATATTTAGAGATAAAATTCTTAATCTGATAGAGTTAACTGAATTCCAAAAATGTTCGTATGTTGTCCAAGTGCAGTAATTTTCTTTGATGAATTTTTCTATTGTTCCTGTATATTTTTCTTTGACCACTAAACTCTTTAGAAATAAATTATTTATTTTCATATCAATTTATAATCATTTCTTTGAATCTTATTGAATATAATTTTTTATTTTACTCTGGTCAGTAAAACATGTATTTAATATTTCTCCTATTTTGCATTTTGTGAGGTTTTTAATGTTCTAATACAGGATTAGCTTTTGTAAATGGTCATGTATAGCTGAGAAATACACATACTAGTTTCTGACCCCTTTTATGAATATCCCAGAAGTCTATCGTATCTAAATTTCCTAAGTTCTCATCGAATCCTTACCTTCTTGTTTTCTTATCTTTTTGTTAGATTTATCTAGGTCTGAAAGGAGTATATTGAGGCTCCCTATTATTATCATATCATACATGTTAGTGTCTTTGTCTCCCTACAATTAGATTAACTTTAAAGTGCTTAGATAATATGCTTTTTGGTGAATATAAATAGCAACGCTAAGTCACAATCTCCACTGAAGTTCTTTCTCTCTCTGGGATTGTTTGCAACAAAGGGGCAGCTAGGTGGTGCAGTGGATAGAGCACCAGTGCAGGAGTCAGGAGGACCTGAGTTCAAATCTCATCTCAGACACTTGCCACTCACTAGTTGTGTGACCTTGGGCAAGACACTCAACTCAAATTTCCTCATCCTGGGTCCAGTCATCCTGATGAATACCTGGTCACTGGATTCAGATGGCTCTGGAGGAGAAGTGAGGCTGGTGACCTGCACAGCCCTCCCTCACTCAAAAAACAAAAGTCAGGTGCAAGTCATGTCATCATTTCTCTGATGGCATGGTCTTCTTTGGCAATGAAGGATGAACACACACACACACATTTCCAAAAAAATAACTCATTGCTCTTCCTTTTAGAATCTTTTTTTTTTTTTTTTTGGTATAATCATCACTGCAAATAATCTTTTAACATGTAGGGTTTGGGTTAAAGAGAAAGAGGAAATATGCCTTTAGGTAGTGCTCTTATGGCAACCTTGGCACCTTTAAGTACAATATAGTTTCCTTATTTATCTCTTTTAGGTGTGTCCATTTTTAATATAACCTAGTCTGAAATCATGACTGATTTCTCTGAGTTTTTGAGTTTGATTTTTTTTTTGAGCAGAGTATAATAAATTTTGCTCCAGCTCCTTATTTTAATATCATGTTAATCTTTTTGTTCTAAATGTATTTCTCATGCAACTTATTGTTGGGTTCTGCCTTCTAATCCTTTCTGCTATCTTATCCTATTCTAATTAAAAGTGATTTTATGGCATTCATGTTTATGGCTATGGTTATCACTTGTGTATTTCCTTCTATCCTGTCTTCTTGTACTTTTCTCTCTCTTTTGGCCAACCCTTCTTTTTCTAGTTCAGATCAAAGGAAGGTTCATAAGATGCCTATCCCCAGATCCCGTTTTTGATTTTTTTTGCAGACTTTTTATCAGTTATACCCATGTGTGTGTGTGTGTGTGTGAGTGTAAATAAAACAGGGGTTTTTCTTTCCACTTCTTTTTTCTCTAGTGTATTCCCATTTTCCCTTTTTCCACTCACAATAAGATCAGAAAAGAAGAACAAAGCTGTCCCACTTATCTGTATTGTTTAACTCTTTTTATGATCTTAAAAGACTTTGAGACTTTAAAGGGGCAATTTTTTTCACTCCTTTCATAAAATAAGGACTTCGTTGTATAACTCCTTTCAAATGATCAAATATATTTAGCTTTCTCTTGACTCTGTATTTGTATTTGGAACCTTCTTCTCAACTCTGTTCTGTTCATCAGGAAGAACTGAAAGACTTCTATTTTATTAAAAGTCCACTCCTCCCCTCCCATAGCATTATATTCAGTTTTGTATATTAAATTATTCTTCATTGTAAATCTTTATCTTTTACCTTTTGGTATATAGTATTCCAAGATCTCTTTTCCTTTATGGTCAGCATTTAGATAACACTTTAAAGTTTGTAACACATTTAATCTTCATAACAACCTTATGAGGTACGTACTGTTGTTATTCCCATTTTACAGATCAGGAAATTAAGGCTGAGAGAGTTTAAATGATTTGTCCAGGTGTTCACAGAGTTAGAAAGTGTTTGAGACAGGAGATGAAGTTCAGCACTCTGCTCATTGTACTACTTGTCTTGTTACCTCTGTCAAGCCTTATGTGATCCTGACTGTGACCTCTTCTTACTTGAACTCTACTGCTGGCTGATTAGAATATATTTTCTTCTATCTGAAAGTTTTGGATTTTGTCTATGGCATTCCTGGGAATTTTCCTTTGGGGGCTTCATTTAGGAAGTGATCTGTAAATGCGATCTATTTTAACTTTGTCCTTAGGTTCTGATGGGTCCAGGTAGTTTTTCTTTATAATTTCTCAGAACATGGTACCTAGCCTTCTCTTGTTGTTGCTTCTGTGATCTTCAGGTAGTCTAATGATTTTTAAATTATTTTTCCACAAGCTGTTTTCCAGAACAATATTTTTAAATAATATATACCTTACATTATAAAATATTTTTAAAATGCTTTGATTTTGTTTGGACATTTCTTCTTATCATACACATACATACATATATATGTATCATATTTTTTCCAATATTTTAATTTGTTTTGATATTTTTATGGTCTCATGGAGTTGTTAAATTCTGTTTGGCCTATTTTGGTTTTCAAGAAGTTCATTTTATAATAAGTTTTACCATCTTCTATCCCAAGCTATCAATTTTTTTCTCCAAAACTCTCATTTTGCTTAAAATTACATTTAACATCTCTTCCTTCATTTTTCCCAGATACTATTATCATCCTAGTATCCTGGTTATAATTTTTTTTCTTTGAAGTTCTACTTGAACTTGTACAGTTACTTTCTTTTATGTTCACATCTTGGATTTCTCTCAATTTATAGTATTTCTTCATTATGTTCAGCATTTTCTTCTTTTTACTTAATTCTCCAGCCTATGTTTCTGAGCTGAGGCTCTGTGTTTGGGTAAAACTCTATTCTTTTCCACACTCTCAAAAGGTGCTTGGTCAAGGATGTGCCTAACATGGAGCCTTGCTCTCAGTAGGAATGCTTGGGTTTGGCCTCAGTCTCAAGATGATTCAACTTACATTTTGCCCAAGCTTGAATGTTCTCAAGCTTGAAGTTGACTCCATTTCATGCAATCATCCTGACATTCATTATTTTCAATTAGACTGATGCAAATGTTCTTTAAGACCTTGGATGTTTTGCTTCTCAGGTTCTGTCTTGATCCTTTTTCCAGCTCTGTCTCCTATCTTTTCTATCCACAGGATCTTAGAGCTACAAGAAAACTGGGACATCTTCTTTTCAACCACCATTTTATAAACAAGGGCAACAGAACCTCTTGATGTTGTGACAGAGGTTTCCTTAGAACTTATTTCTTCCCATTCCAGTAGCCTTTTCATTAGCATTGTGGACACTCCATACATATTTGTTGAATAAATACATTAATGGAACCAAAGAACCTGGATCAGGGGTGGGAAACCTGTGGTCTTGAAGCCACATGTGGTCTTTTAGGTCCTTGAGTGCAGCCTTTCAACTGAATCCAAGTTTTACAGGACAAATCCTTTTATTAAGAGTATTTGGTCTGTGAAATTTGTTTTCAGTCAAAGGGTAGCACTTGTGGACCTAAAGGGCCATAAGTGGCCTTAAGGTCTCATGTTTCCCACCCCTCACTTAGATTTCATACTGTACATGAATATATGTATTTGAAAAAATGTAATTTTGCCCCCACTTAGACAGTAATTGTTAAGAACTATGACCTGAATGTTTCTGGTAAAAACGATTTCATTTTTCTCTTGTGCTTTTTATTTATTTTTCCTCTTTAAATAGCATTTTATTTTTCCAATTACATAGAAAAACAGTTTTAACATTTGTTAAAATTTCTTTTGAGTTCCAAATTTTCTCCCTCCTCCTCTCCCCATTCCTTTCCCAAGATGGTAATCAATTTGATATGTTACATCTGCAGTCTTCTAAAACATATTTCCGTATTAGTCATGTTGTGAAAGATGAAACCAACCAAAAGAAACACACACGTGCACACACTCCAGAGTAAAATAGTATGCTTTGAACTGCATTCAGACTCCATCAGTTTTTCTCTGGATGTATGTAGCATTTCCTATCGTGTGTCCTTTGGAATTGTCTTGGATCATTGTATTGCTTAGAAGAACTAAATCATTCATAGCTGATCACCTCATAATGTTGCTGTTTCTATGGACAATGGCTCTGTTCACTTCACTTTGCATCAGTTCATGTAAGTCTTCCAGGTTTTTCTGAAATCTGCCCGCTCATCATTTCTTACAGCACAATAGCATTCCATTACATTCATACAACAAAATTTATTCAGCCATTCCCCAAATGATGAGCATCACCTCAATTTCCAGTTCTTTCTGGCAAAAGCTACTGACAGAGATAAGAAGTCACTTGAGAAGATTGGTGGAAAGGACATGAACATAGGAGACAATAAAGGGTCGAAGGAGGCAGGAATTCTGGGGACCAAAGAATGGAGAACTTAGTAGATGGGGAAGCATATCTATTCTCATCCTCTCTATTGTTCTGTTTGGGCACTTACCTACCCACCCTGAGGCCTGCACACAAGGGAAAGAGAACAGTCACATGAGCCACAGAGAGTGGTGGAAAGAACTTAGTGGAGACAGGATGAAAGACAATACAGAGGATAATGAATAGCCAGAGATGGGATTTGAGGCATGGACTATGTTGTTAAGGTAGGTGGGGAGAGATGTTCTCTTGGCAACAGCATAGACTATTTACCTTTCTGTGGACCAATTTCTAGTAGTCTTATGAAAATTGTGGGCAACACTGAGCCTCTGTATAAGACTAGTGCCAGTTTCTGTTGTGATAAACAGAGATGCTTTGTGAGCTGTTCTCAAGGAGGAGGCTTAGTCTTGTTACAAGAGTGTGCATGCTGAGAATAGGTGATACTGAGGAAAAGAGGAGATAACTGGAATCATGTCTTATTTCAGTTATATGTAATGGCCAAGGTTCATGGCTTCTTTTACACAGAGAGCTTTCCTTGTTCTATTTGACTTCTGCCCTAGTGTAAGCATTTAACCGTAGTCCCTGAAGCCTATAATGCATTCATTTTTTTTCACCTGATTATGATGCAAATACTTCTTGTTCATGGCTTAATACAGTCATATTTTTTCTTTGCACTGTTCCTGTGTGTATGTGTACATCTGTATGTCATTCACATAGACAAACCCCTACAAGGCTGCTTTTTACCAATATCCCTTGTACAATCCTATTTGTATGTGTATATGAGTTGTACACATGCATGCACACACATATACATATCACTGTTTGTTTCATGAATTTATTTTTGGTGAGGATGGGGGTCATTATTGAGAAATTCAATCCTACCACTTAAAGAAAATGAAGTAGCAACTTGGCGAAGTCTTACTTTTTTTTGTAATGATGGGATCATAAAATTTGACCTGGAAGGGACTTTAGATGCTGTCTATTCCAATCCTTCATTTTACAAATGAAGAGGCTGAGACCTAGGGATGTCAAATAACTTGCTTTAGGTCACACAGGTAGTAAGCTCATCATCGGAGGCAGGACACGAACTCAGGTGCTTTGACTCCAGAGGTCAATGCTCTTTCTACTGCATTACAATGTCATGTATGTATGTATATATCTGGGGGGGGGGACTGGAGAAGGAAATGGCAAACCACTCTGGCATCTTTGTGAAGAGAACCCCAAATGGGGTCATGAAAAGCTGGACTTGACTGAAACAACTCGATGAGAATAAAATGCATAAGTGTGTGTTTGTGTGTGTGTGTGTGTGTGTGTGTTTGTGTGTGTATGTGTGTGTAACCCAAATTTAGACTGTGCCTAGTTGACTGAAGGTAGATTCTATGAAGGTGACAGGGATAGCGGCCTCCTTGATTGGTTGCCTGCATCTTTAAAAGTAGGGTGACTAATCTGTTTGTCCTTTTTTAGAGTTTAGACCATAGGTTCCCAAAGTGGGCAATCCCACCCCTGAGGGACTACTGGAATGATCCAGCAGGGTGGTAGTAGCTTCAGGTGCAATTGGGGGGTGTTGAATAAAAATAAGGGGGTGGTTGAAGCATAAGGAAAGAAGAGAAGGAAATTTTGAAAAAAAACATTCATACATGTTTCATCTTTTGTGTAAGAGTTAAAGTCAGTGATTTCATTATTTTCCAAATAAACAAACAAAATGCAAGTTACAACCAATCAATGATCAATTCCGTGCATCGGGAAGTGCAACATACCTCAGTAGAAATATGTGCATGCAAAGACTTATTTACAACATACTATACATAACGCGATATTGCACTGTCAAAATTTCAATGCAGGAAAAATACCACAAATTTATGTTAAATTATTAAATTTAAGATGCATCATTTTTTTAATTACATTTTTTGAAATAACACAAATTTGAAAAAAACAATAAAGGGTTAAAAAAAGTAGATTTTCAGGGGGGTACTGAATAATTTTTTTTTTTAAAAAGGAGTGGTAAACCATATAAGTTTGGGAACCTCTGCTTTAGACCATCTTTTCATCTGCACTCATAGCTGCTGCAGCCAGTTTAGACTCTATGAAAATATGGGTCAGAGGAGTAAGGGACTTGTTCTTTCCCTGTTCTCCTTTTTTTACCTCAGCTCCAAGATATGGACCTCAGGGTGTTTGTTTCTGCTTTGTGTTATTTGATCTCAGTTTCAGGTGCCAGAGGTGATCCTCATAAGACCAAGATTTCAAACTGTGGTGACCTTGGAGTCAAGATTACAGATGGGATGATGCAGTAGCCATCCATCTCATCATGGATGCCATGAGAACCCTGGGGGTCTGGGACTGGAGGGGTGTGTTGTGGGGGGATTGGACTGTGAAAAGGGACTGTGCTGTGTGGTAACAGAGCTAATCTACAAATCTAACCTTCTTCTCCTACTAGAGAGTGAGGTGGTACAGGGAGGAGGATGATTGTGCCCCCCATGAGTTAGGAAAGTTTTTGTATATTGGTGATTATCTTTTGAAGTAAATATATTCCTTTTTGTAAAAACTCCACTGTGTTACATACTTACTTATGTGAGTATGTGTATGTGTGTGTGTATATATATACATATATGTATGTATGTATATACATGTTCATATACATGCATGCACACACACATATATACACACACTAAAACTTGCAAAGGAATTTATATACTTTAATCTTGTTTTAGTCTCATGAAAATTATGTGAAGTAGATACTTTAATTCCCATTTTAAAGATGAGAAAACAGGTTGGGAGGTTAAGTGTCTTGACAACACTCAAATGCCTAGTAACTTTCAGGGGAGGTTTTGAACCTAGAGATTGCTGATTTCAGGTCCAGCACTCTGACATCCATGTGATATAAAACATTGGGTTGAAAACATAAAAATTCACTAAAAACTCTAGATGTTCAGTCTTCACACTGCTAGAGTCCAGATATTTGGAGAAAATAGGGGGTTTGACTTTATTTCTTAGGATCGCATATGAATGTTTGCCACTTGGTTGCTGTAACCAGTCCTGTACTGGTTTCTGACTCTACACCTCCCTGGACTTTTCTACCTCCTCCTCAACATCTTTCTTATTCTGGGAATGCATTCCAGGCATGGAGTGTAACACTCATGTTATAAGGGAATGTCTCACCCAAGTACATGAAAAATTTCCCAGTAGAATCAATACAGGAGAACAATTTGTTCCAATAGCCTTGAAGGTGGCTGAAGCAGGTGCTGTGGAGCACTTAGAGCTTAGTCAGACATTGAAGACACCAAGGTCATCCATTGTATCATGGCCATCACCAGTCATCCTGACTTTTGTCTATCCACTGGACTTCCATGACTCAGGAAGAGAGAGGGTGAGGCAGAGGACTTTTTGCAACTCTACCTCACTCAAATCCAATTTCAGTGCAAGTCAAGACATCATCCATTATATCACATTGTTCTTTGAAAACGAACAACAAACAACAACACTTCTGGAGAAACCTTGGCTCTTGTAGCCCTCCTTTCTGATTGGTGAGTCCATAGCCCAGACTGCCATATCATGAGACATTCAGGCCTTGCTCACTTCATTTCTGGCTACATTTCATATTCTCCAGACTTCTCCATCTCTTCCTCAGAAGCTTTGTCCTCATTCTTTTTCTAGGTCCTTTTCATATGTAGTCTTCCTCCATTAAAATGCAAATTCCTTGAGTACAGGTTTTTCTTTTTTGTTAGTTTTTGTTTCCTAAATACATATGCTTAGCAGTCAGTCAGTAAGTATTTATTTAGTACCTACAATCTGCCAGGCACTGTGCTAAGCCCTGGGGATACAAAAAGACAAAAGATAGTCAATACCCTCAAGAAGCTCACAATCAAATGGGGGATACAAAAAGCAATCAAATTATATGTAGGATTCAGTATGGAAATGGAATGTAATACAAGACCTTCAATGTCATGTGACCAGTACATAAGGTTGGTTTCTTTGGGGCACTATATTTTGACAGCTGTGTTTACTACATAAAAGGTCAAGCAGGTAGCATGGGAGAGGGCCCAGGCAGAGATTTTTCAACTGTTTTAGGTTGAGTTAACATGTTTTCCCTGAAAGACATAAGATATATCTTTCTCAGAGTGAGTTAGCCCAGGTTACTGACCTGGATCCATAATCGTTGGTACTGTGGTTGGGATACCGTATGTGGAATCACAAAGACCTGAGTTTGAACATAGCCTCAGATATGTACTAGCAGTGTGACCCAGGACCTCTCTGGGTTTCCTTTTCTTTATAAAAGAAGAATGTTGGATTGTAAAGATAAACAACCTTGACCTGCTTAAGAACCCTTATCAACACAATGACCAGCCATGATTCCAGAGGGCTATTGATGAAACATGCTACCCAACTCCTGGCAAAGAAATGATAGATGAACTCGGGGTACAGAATGAGACACTCTCTTTGGACATTGCCAATGCAAGAATTTATTTTACTTAACTATGCCCATTTATTATCATGAGTTTGTTTTTCTTTTTTTTTTTCTTTTTTCCAATTAGAGGGAGGTAGAAGGGAGGAAAAAGAAAGATTTTTATTAATTAAATAAGAAACAAAATAAAATTTAAAGAAATGAAAAGGTTCCTTAAAATGCAGTTCTAGATCTATAATCCTGGGATCCTTTCAGAATCTCAGGTTGACTTTCTGAATTCCTGCTGCTCCCTGAATATCCCTGTGTGTGCTAATCTGGAATAATGCAGACTGGTCCAGCTAATCAATCCAAATAGTAATTTACCATTCTGGTTTAGTTTGCTGACTGCAAATTTGCATGATGCCAAGAGAACTTAATGAAACACAAATATTTTGGTGTCAAATAGGCACAGTTTTAATGAACAATAATCCACTCGGAATTTTTTTTCTGAAAGCTTCATATGCTTTGTTTGTCAAGATATCTAACTGGATACTCTCTTGTATGTTTCCCGAACCTGATCATTTCCTGTCAGATGAACATATTGCCAGGATAGTCAGTCAGTCAATAAACATTTATTAAGTACCTCCCATGTGCTAGGTACTGCACTGAGCACTGGGGATACAAAAAGTCTGAAAACAATCTGACCCTGATTATGACCTCAAGGAGCTCATAATCGAATGGGAAAGAAAGTATACAAATATGTACAAAGAAGCCAAATGGGACCAGAGTAGGGGGGAGAGAAGGAAATAATTTTAAGAGGAAAAGCACTAGAATTAAGAGTGATTAGAAAGGCTTCCTATAGAAAATGGGATTTTAGTTGTGACTTGATGCAAGGTAGGGAAGCCTAGGGAGGAGGAGGGGGCGAGCATTCCAGGCATGGACAACAGGCAGAGAAAATGTCTGGAGCCAAGAGATTCAGTGTCTTATTCGTGGAAGAGCAAGGAGGACATTGTAATTGTATTGTGAAATATGTGGCAGGGTGTAATAAAATTGGAAAGGTGTGTGTGTGTATGTGTGTGTTTGTGCGTGTGTTTGTGTGTGTATGTGTGTAAAGGTGGCTATGAATATTTTTAAATGTCAGAGAATTGTGTATTTGATCCTGGACATGGATGGACTTACACTTTAGGAAAATCACTTTGGAGGCTGAATGGAGGATGGATTAGAATGGGGAGAGACTTGAGGCAAGCAGACCCACTAACAGGTCATGACAATAGTTCAACTGAGGTAATGAGGGCATGCACCAGCGTGGTGATAGTGTCAGAGGAGAGAAAGGGGTGTATCTGAGAGATGCTACAGAGGTGAAATCAACAGGAGTTGATAACAGACTGGATATGGTGGGTGAAAGAAGTAAGGAGTAGAGGATGATATCTAGGTTGCAAGCCTGAGGATGATATTCCCTCTACAGTAAAAAAGAAGGTAGAGGATTTAGTGGAAAAGATGTTGAATTCAGTTTTGCTCACGTTGAGTTTAAAATGTCTATCAGATATATATAGTTTAAGATGTCTGAAAGGTAGTTGGAGATGAGAGGTGGGAGACCAGCAGAGAGGTTAGGGCAAGATAGGCAGATATAAGAATAATTATTCTAGATGACAATTAAATCCATGGGAGCTGATGAAATCACCAAGTGAAGTGGTATAGAGGGAGAAGATGAGGGCCCAGAACAGAGTCCTGTGGGGCACCCATGGTTAGTGGGTGTGACCTGGATGAGTATCTAGCCAAGAACATGGAGAAAGAGCTGTCTGATAGGTAGCAGAACCAGGGGAAGGTGGTGTCCCAAAAACCCAGAGAGAGAAGAATATCAAGAAGAAGAGAGTGATCAAAGGGTCTTTATTTCACCAGGTGTACCCACTACAGTGAACGCTTAGGGTTGAGCATGTGCCATAAAACTGCTTGGTTTTCATACTAGATTCAATTCAATTCAATTTTATTCAGTTAATATTTACTAAGTACAGTTCTAGGCTCTCTTCATACAAAGATGAGAAAAACCCACCCCCAACAACAGAATAGTACCTGCCCTTAAGAAGCTTGCTAGAGTATCTCTCTCTCTCTCTCTCTCTCTCTCTCTCTCTCTCTTTCTCTCTCTCTCACATACACACACACACACACACACACACACACACACACACACACACACACCACCACCACCACCACCAACAACAAGAACAACACTGGAAGTTGGTGGTATTATTATCCCCACTTTACAGATGAGAAAACTGAGGTAGACAGAGGTTATACGACTTACCCAGACAGTAATGACTTACATAGATAGTAAGTGTTTGAGATAATTTTAACTCATGTTTTCTTGACTCTAAGTCCAGATCTTTATCAGTTGCCTCATTTAGTTGCCAAAAAGCAATGTTAGTCACTTACTTTGTTACATAAAAAGGATGCAAGTTAGATTGAGCTGCCTTCCTTAGGATGAAAAGTTGGATTCAGAAGGGGTTAAGTTATATATTTTATACGCCTTTAAATGCCCTACAACTCCTACCACAATGTTTTGTACATAATAGAAACTCAAATATTTGTTGAATGAATGAATGAATGAATGAATGTATGCCCACTCAGAAAATCTCGTACTTTCTTTCTGTTTCCTCCATAGTTCTTTAGGTTGTTGTGATCTGGAGACCTCAATAGTCATGAAAGAGGAGGATTGGAGTCACACTTCTTGCTAGGAAGTCTTCTATGTTGTAAGGGCCAGGGAGGGCCACATTCAGAACACCCCAGAAGGTCCTCAAAGGAAAACCTCTTGGGAGCTAATTAAAGCTCAAACAGTCACAGGAATCCAAAAAGAGAAACATCAATCCTAGAATAACCAAGAAGTACCCTTGAGGCTGGAGGCACAATGTAATTGAGGAAGGGTTGAAGCACTGATGGCTGTCAGAAGGAGCTGGATGACTGTCTCCAAAAGGCCTCCAAGGAATCCCTATAGATCTTCATATGCATACAGGAAGGGGCCTTGGAATATGAGACTCTTTCTAGGCTGGCCTAGTCCTTGGGAAATAACAAACAAACAAACCTGAACTTGTTCTTGGAATGTATTGTTTGACTGAAGTACCCCTTTATATTTTGTGGCCAACCAAATACACCAAACAGACAGAATGGTGTCCCCTTTTGAGGCATCTGACTCAACTCTCTCCATCTTGCTTAGATTGAACCCACAAAACCCCATTGTATCAGCACTCTGTAGCCTTATAGGACTTCACAAATATTGTATTCAGCAATAGGGACATTGCAGACCAACTTTCTGATAGGGATAGACTGTATCCTATTGGTATATTCAAATGCTATAGATTGCTTCTGACTGGCTTTGTACTGTAAGCAGACCTGGAAAAGAGATATAAGCTAAGTCCGTGCCCTAGGATACCAAGGCTACCTCAGCAAGAAGTCTTCCTTAGTTCTCCAGTAGACTTTTTTCCAATTCATCAGATTCTCCCAAGGCTCTCAGGGAACCCAAGCTGAGAACTTCCCCAGGGATGGCAGACAATCAGAAATTCTTCCTGTAGGTTGTCCTTGAGAAAGCTCAAAACCCAAATCTGTTGGTGCTCTGGTTATAAGAGAACTTTTAAAATTCATGGTTTTGATCTTCTAAATGGGCTCCTGGGGTTTCCACAGGTGTTGGATCCAGGCATCCCTGAAGAGTTAATTGTTACAAATTACTTCTTCTTATAACGATCTTATAATTACATTTTTTTCTCTTGTTCTGAGGTTGTTACTTGTTTAATGTCGTTTAGTGTAACCCCTGGCGAATGGAGAGCCAAGCTGTTCCAGCACATGTCTGTGGCTTACCTCACTGCCAGACAAAGAGCATCTTTTTTTAATCCCCCTAGCCCTTTTGGCTACAGAGTGAAAAGTCTGGGGGCAAAAAATCCCACTCAGCACAAGGTGCCCAGAAGTCTATTCCAGGGGCTGCAATGACTGGCAGGGATGCATAGGATCAAATCTGGATTGAATAACAGGGGACCTGGGACAATCAGATAATTATAGTTGATAATACTTTATTCACAGCAGCCTAGAATACTATAATCCATGAATCCAGTGAATGATGTAATTGCTTTGAGAGAGATGGCTGGATGATGCAGCTTCCCGGCTTCTTTCCTCTGAGCAATAATAGATCTTCCATGACCTCATATGGCTATAGAACCCTCTAATCCAGTAGGGGAGCCCTAATGGAGGGGGGTGGGAAGGATTCCCTAGAATCCTTCTCTTGCCCAAAGTAAGTGCTGTCTATTCTTGGGGAAGCTATGCAGATTCCAACCATCATCAACAAAAAACAGCAGCAAATCCCTCTAATCAGAAAGGCCATTTAAAGGATTAAGTGGGAAAAGGTGAAGCCTGTGCCAGAAAAGATGAAGGTTTCTTCTCCTCTTCTTTACTGTTTTAAATTTTAATCATCTCTGTATGGTAGTGTTCCTGGATGAATGCCCTTGGGACTAGGTAAGAGCACCACAAGGGCAGAAAGAATGAACAAGTCATCCCGGAACAAACAGGCAAAATAGAGCTGAAATAAGCCCCCGTTACTCAGGGCAGGACAGATTTGTTGGTTGTGTTTCCTCCTCTCATTTTTTTAGTTTTGTGTTCTATTTTTAATTTTTTTCCTTCCAGTTTTTAAGGATTTATTTAGATTTATTTAGATTTTGGAACGCACTGCTCATTTGGATTTTGAATTTTCTTTGGTTGAAGGAATCACAGAAACAGAGGAAGCTAGAGAGTAGGTGGAGTTAATAAGTGGTAATGTTGGATATGAGAGGTGAGTCCATTAAATACAGCACCAGAAGCAGCTTGTATCATTGACGAGTGGGCTCCCTGTGTTTACTAACAATTGTCAATATTCCCACTCTGAGAACATCTTGCTCCTTTTACTACCATTCCAGGTTATTGGAAGAGGAAGCAGTACTGAGTAAACTTTATGATTCAATAAAGTGCTCAATAAACGACTTTATCATTTGATAAAAGAGAAGGTGCTTCATGTTAATGTCCATATGAGGCTATTCATAAAAAGATTCTGTTTCATATATCATAGAGGATAGAGACTGGACCTGTGATCTCACTGACACAGGGAAATCCATGATGAAGAAATACTACCAATACACTTTCTCTATGTAGCATGTAACCTGAAAGGTTTGCCTAGAGTAATAACATGTTAAATGATTTGCCCAGGGTGATACGGCCAATACATGTCAGAAAGAGAGGAGAGAGAGAGATGCAGAGAGAGAGAGAGAGAGAGAGAGAGAGAGAGAGAGAGAGAGAGAGAGAGAGAGAGAGAGAGAGACAGAGAGACAGAGACAGAGAGAGAGACAGAGAGACAGAGACAGAGACAGAGAGAGAGATAGAGGGAATTCAGTCTTGGCTGAATCTCTGTGACCCCATTTGGGGTTTTTTTTGGCAAAGATACTGGAGTGGTTTGCCCTTCCTTTTTCATTTTATGGATGAAGAAACTGAGGTAAATGAGGTGCTAGATGGTGCCAGACATTTTGCTGCCTCCAAAATTTGTCAAAGAGGTGACTTTAACTCAGGTCTTCCTGACTTAATTCCAGCTCTGTAGAATCACTACTTCACAGCAGCCTTTCTTCAAATATGATATTTACTGAAAAAGGCAAAGAGATATTTAGAATCATCAACCCTGAAACATTATAACAGTATTTTCCTTTTTTAAAATGTATATGTGTGTGTGTGTGTGTGTGTGTGTGCGTGTGTGTGTGAAAAGACCTGTTGCTTTCAATTTAAGGGACATTAGTTAAAACACACACACGCACACAACAAAGATTACAAACAAAAACCAAACCTTTATTTTGCTCATTGATATGAATCATGCCATGAAGAAGGAGTTGGCCTACAAAAATGGGAAAACCCTATGAGATAGACTTCACAACATGAGCTACTTACAGTAGAGAAGACATATGATTATTTTGGGTTCCCAAGGTCTGCCATTGGTCTTTGAGGAAGTTTGTTGTGTTGCCAGGGAGGGGACAGAGACTTCAGAATCTGCTACCTTGTCATTGGCCTCAGGGTCTGAGATAGAACTTGGGTAAGGAAAACAACACCAGAAAAGGTGAACATGACTGCCCATCTACACTGGAATGGAGACCAATTCTATAAGACGTTATACTTTATTATATATAATATAATATATATTATAATTCTATAAGACATGAATATAAGGAGTGAAAATACAATTCCCCCACCTCCATTTCTACATGCACGAAACCAAATTGAGATTTTAAAATATTATTCATTATTATCACTGTTTCTTCTATGAGGGCTTCTTGGAAGAGAATCATATCTTCAGATCTTCTTAGATAGCATGGAAATGACAGCCACTTATTCTCCTTGCCTGTAGGAAGAAAAGAGAAAAAAACTTTCCTGTTCTTTTGAAGAGATAACTAGGGCTTCCTCTAAGATTCTGGAGTGTTTTTTCCTTTTCTTTAAAGACAAAATGAAAGCTCTCCATACATGGACCTGGGCATTTGCAACCCTAATCATTCCTATTTCTACACATTATCACTTCCAAATCTACATTTTTGGTCTCAGTCTCTCCCTAATCTCCATATGGGTTCCACAGCAACCTTAAACTCAAAAAGTTAGGGGCAGCTAGGTGATGCAGTAGATAGAGCACCAGTGCAGGAGTCAGGAGGACCTGAGTTCAAATTTCACTTCAGACCCTTGACACTCAACTAGCTGTGTGACCTTGGGCAAGTCACCTAACCCCAATTGCCTCATCCTGGGTCATCTCCAGTCATCCTGATGAATATCTGGTCACTGGATTCAGATGGCTCTGGAGGAGAAGTGAGGCTGGTGACCTGTCCAGCCCTCCCTCACTCAAAAAAAAAAAAATTCTGATGGCATGGTCTTCTTCAGCAGTGAAGGATGAACACAACAACAAAAAACTCAACAAGTTCAAAAGTGAGGTTATTCTCTTTCCCCTAAACTCCCACATGGCTTGAACATATCTTTCAGGTCACAGCCATTCACCTAATTTCCAGGGGCTGAAGCTTTGCCTGATTTCTCCCTTATTTCTCATGTACAAGAAAAACCCAAGTCCAACAGATGATACTACCATCACCAAATCTCTAATACCCATCCTTTACTTTTTATTTCTTTTTGCCATCATTCAGGATCACATAATTACCTTGTTAGGGAACATAGAATTTAGTTTGGATTTTTCTTTTTCTTATTCCTGCCTGGATCTATTGGGGAGCAAGGATCCGTTTGAGTTATCTTCCCACCTATAGCAAAGGAGAGCTGCCTAAACCTAAAGAACAATAAAGAAGGAAAAGAAAAATATGCAACATTAGTCAATACTTTTTCTTAGAATATTTGACCATTTATCAGGAGTGGAGAACCTGCAGCCTCAAGGCCAGATGTGGCCCTCTAAGTGCTCAGATGCAGCCTTTTGACTGGATCCAAACTTCACAGAACAAATTCCCTTTATAAAAGGATTTATTCTGCAAAACTTGGACTCAGTCAAAAGGCTACATCTGAGGACCTGGAAGGCCATATGTGACCTTGAGTTTGCAGGTTCCCCACCCCTGGTTTGGATGTTCATTGATAGTAGCTAGGCTGTCCTTTTGGAAAGTAGGCTCTTAGTAGGAGGCAAGAGTTGAGTTCTCTTTGGAATAATAATATAATAATCATTAATATAATTAATTATAATTATATTATAATGTTAACTAATACAATATTTGGTACACACAGGTCACTTTCCTCCCCTATGTGCCTAGGAGAACACTTTATGGGAGGCAATGAGTGTCAGGGCATTAACAGGGGTTTCCATCAGGAGGAAATGCCATTTAAAGAAAATTTCTTCAGACTTCTGTTTCAAGAATGAAAAGATTTTGAGTTGGAAGAGATCTCACAGGCCATCTTGTGCAAATCCTTCATTTTACAGATAAAGGAAACTGAGACCTAGGGTTCAAGTTTCTTGCTCCTGAGTCACATAGATAGTGTCAAAAGTTGTTGTGTTCATCCTTCATTTTTGAAGAAGATTATGCTATCAGAGAAATGATGACATGACTTGCACTTGACTTTGTTTTGAATGAGGGAGGGCTGTGCAAAGTCACCAGCCTCACTTTCTCCTCCTGAGCCATCCGAGTCCAATGAGCAGATATTCATCAGGATGACTGGAGATGACCCCAGTGTCAAAAGTAGGATTTGAATCTAGCTCCTTTGGTATCAGAGCTGCTGTGCTTTCACCTATAGGGAAAATCATAGGATTTAGAGGACCAGAAAGGTGGTGACTTTCACAGAGTCTGTATGATTTTAGCAATAAATAACAAATAATATCTAACTCAGATCTTCCTACTCCATTGTGCTATTTACATTATATTATTCAAACGCATTCAGTTTGAATATGTGTGTTAAAAGCTTGGGTTTCTTTTGAGGGGGCAGGGGAGATGGAGAAAGGTATTGCCTCTTTAAGAAGCAATCTATAGTTTTGAGTCTGTGACAGAAGTCCTGTTAGAAATTTGCAGGCAATAAAGGGTTAGTGAGCATGATTTTCCAATTTCTGTGTTGACACCACACCCTAGATTCAAAAAGTAGGGAGCTGCAAAAGAGAAAAAAGAGTCAAGAGAAAGAATATATTGTCCTGATGGAAAGAGCATCATCCTAGGGTTTTGCTAAGATCCATAAAATGCATGGAAAGTTACTCCTTTCTGCATTTACCACAAAGGAAAAAGAGAGTAAGAAAATTAGAAGGACAAAAAGGCTCATTATCCTGAGAAAATAGATACTGTGATTCTGAACAAAGGTGGGAGAAAGCTGATTTTGGCACCCAGCTGCTTTGATATCCTGCAACACCCACCAGAGCTTAGCACAGGCCTGGAAGGCTTCAGGGCCAGTTGTTATACTCCACAAACAGCTCAGTCTTGAAATAGAACCAGTGTCAGACCTTATTGATAATGTTTGAGAACATGTGCAAAGCTTCCTCATTGAACTTCTTAATTTATATTTTTCAAATCTTATAAATGCATCAGCACATTTAGGCATTGCTTGTTTTGCTTTATTTTAATAGGATAGAGTCTAGATATGTGTTTTCATTGACATGCATTGTATGAGGAAACTCCTTCCATCAAAGCAAGTCCAGCACCTTTTCAGAAATGTATAGTCTTAGAGGATGCCTAGAGCGCAGAGAGGTCAAATGCCTTGTCTGGGTCACAGAACCATTATGGGTCAGAGAGAAGAGGTAATTGGACCCAGATCCTCTTGGTCTTGAGGTCAGCTCTTTATCTAGTAGACCATCTTTTCTCTCCAACTAATAAAGAGTTGTTTTTAAAATATATAATATTTCATTTACCCCAATTACATGTTAAAACAATAAGAGCTGATTTTTTAAGGAAAGGTATAACTGACTGGGTCATAGGTACTATATAGTTTATATTCAGTTAACCATGCCTATGAGAAGCATAGCTATTTAGACCATTATAGAATGGCAGCTCTGTTTAGCTAGCTAATTGAATAATGTGTGTATGTTTGTATGTATACACACATATATGTGTGTATACATACACATATGTATATATAAATGTATATGTACACATACATATGCGCACACACAAAAACACACTGGGTTTAAACTCAATGGATTTAAATTCAAATTGACAGTGACAACAAAGGTCACATTTATGGTCACCTTTAAGCAAGGTCAACTTTTCCTCTCAAAAATATCTCTCTAGGAGAGAGCAAATCGGTAGAAGGATTATTACAGCTCTATGCTGGAGGTTTCTCTAATTGTTTAGAGACTCTTCCTTAGATGGAACTGAGATCGGCTACCTGCTGGTCATGGTTCTTCTATGAGAAGAATGGAAAAATTCCATTCCTGAAACTGAACATCTGCTTTATGTAGACCAGGTAACCTGGGGTGGGCTGCAAGGGTACAAAAATATGATCCCTGCTTTTCAAAAACCTTTGATCTAGTAGAAGAGATGAGATAGACCTAAATAACTAATAAAAAGCAAAGCAAGGTGTCATGTTTGTTGAATTGAATGGAATAGCATGTGAGTATTATCTCCCTCATTCTCCTTTCAATGCCCAAATTCTTGTTCTTATTTGAGAGAATGATTGAGGAGCTAACATTTTTCTTTTCTGTGTTCCTTTTTCTTTTTTCCTCCCCTCTTAGAATTTAAACTCCTTGACTACAGAGATCACTTTTTACCATTTTTTTTTTTGTATCCCTAGTGTTTAGCACAGTGCCTGGCACAGAGTAAGTGATGAATATTTATGGACCCAACATCCTTCCATACCTTATGACACTCTGCTTGTTAAAGAACTTAAGTCAGAAAATTTTAGCTGATGATGGGACTTTAGAGTTCAACCCTTCGTTTAACAGATGACTCATGACTCACTGAAAGTTACATAGGAGTTCTTAGCAGAGACTAGGAATATTCTTTCCATTTCCCCATCCTGTCTTCCTCTTGAAGGGAGGAACTCAATGAAGTCAGTCTTCATATCAGGAATCCTTCCCCAAAACTCTAGGTCTTTCCTTCACTTCCACTCTTTTCCTAAATTGATATGGCGGGTGGGAGTAAGGATTTCCTTAGGTAGACCCAAAGATGCCTAACCATGATTAATGAGAAGGGAGTAGTAGGAGGGGTGAGAGGGGTGACGAGGGGATGAATAAAGGCTTTACCTGATCTTCATTCCTTCTGTCAGTCTCACAAAGTGAAAGAATTTAGTTAGAAGGGAGGAGGCCATCTATTTGAAGTCATTTCACTGATGAACTGAGCCCACACTTTGTGTGGCTTGCCTAAGACCTGCAGACACTTAGTGGTCTTGTGGATCTCTCTCCTTTTCCAGCTCTGCTACTATCTGAAGGTCTCATTTATAATTGATAAGAGCAGTATAAAGGCAAAAGTTCATGTGGTAGTACAAGGAGGACCTTCTCTGAGAGCACTGATCTCACTTTTCCTTTTTTCCAATGCAGGGTCCTACCCTCTCCTAGGAAAAAATGGCCTTAGTAGCTCCTTAAGGTTGGGTTAGACAGCATGGAATGGCACTCCATCCTCTTTGAAACTATTGAGACTCACAGGGACTGGGAGTGATGTAATCTTCTCAGGACAACAGGGGCAGGGATGGGTAACCCCCTGAAGACTCAGCAGCCTTTCTTTGACTCAACTGATACTCTGGCTGCCTTCTTCCTGTACACTAGGAGGTTAGAGAGAACCTGACCCAGGAAGGCACTGGCTAGAGATGGGCAGCAATCTTCCTAGAACATCTTTTCTAATCTGTTTTGTGATTATCAGGGACAAAGCATATTTATACATAACATATACAAACATATTTATGTTTTGATCTCCTGCCCCACCTCCTTTTTTTTAGCTCTAAGACTCATGATTTCACTGGTGTTGGAACTCCTAGCAAGGAAACTGTCTCTATCAATCTATGGATTTGGTCTCTATAGATGAACAACTGCTTTGCAACTTGCAGTCTTATATCTGGGGTTCTCAACCTTTTCTGTGTCATGGACTCCTTCAGCTGTTGCGTCAAGCCTGCGAACTGCTTCTCTGAATCATGTTCTTAAAACATAAAGTGAAATGCACAGCCTTACAAAGGAAGTGAATTACATTGAAAACTTATCAAAATATAACAAAAAAGTTCATAGACCTTAATTTAAGAATCTCCATTTTAGTGGTTGAAACCAAGGAAACCAAGAGGCTGAGTGACTTGCCCAGAGACACACAGTTAGTATGTGTTAGATGTGGGTCTTGAACTCAGATCAAGGTACATTTAAATAGAATAAAATTATGCCCAAATTGACTAAGTTAGTCAATTGTTTTATTGCCATATAAACCAAGTTACAATAATGATGACATTAAAAGCTCATTGTATTTTTTATCCTTGTATCCTCAAAAGCAGAAAGTAAAGTAGGCACAGATGTTCGCTGCTTATTTAAATCATTTAGGGGCCACAGTGCCTGGCACATAGTAGGTACTTAATAAATACTTAATGAACTGAATTAAAATTGCAAGTTCCTTTTTTATTCTTTCTATCCCCTGCATTTGGAGCTAGACTGGCATACTGGTATGAATAATGAACCAGGTAGCAAAAGACTTGCTTTCTTATCCCAGCTCTGACCCTTGCTAGTTGTGTGATCTGGGTCAGATCACTTACCTTCTGAGTCCCAGCTCACTTATATGGAAAGTGGGGATAACGGAATAGACATCACCACTCCTAGGGAACACAGGGGACCTCAGAGATTATCTAGACCAGCCCTTCTCATCTGTCAAATGAGAAAACAGAAACCCAGAATTGTTCAATAACAATCACATAGGTAGGGTGGGAGAGGAGACTGCAGCAGGATTGTGAAAGAGCTTAAATGCTAAGCATTTGAATTTTATCATAGAGAAAATGGCGAGTCACCCCAAATTCCTGAGCAAGTGAGTGACAGGGTCTAATCGGAGGTAAGAAATGAACAGATCCTAATAATAGATGCCTTGCTTTCCTCATAGGGTTATTGTGAAAATCTGACAAGATAATGTCCATAAAGCATTTTGTAAAACATGACTGCAAATGTGAGGAGGTATTATTATTAAGAAAAAGTCATAGCTGGCGCTTGCTAGGTGTAATAGTTTATAACAAACTGTGCTAATTCTTCCAAAACCCCACAGGCTTATTCAGGGGAGTGGAAATAACTGAGAGGTGAGCATTCAGTCGAAACCATGCACCCTGTTGTTGAGGGGAGAAAAAAGATCTTTCTTTAAGAAAGAGTGAGAAAAGCAGCATCTCTCATCTGCCTGATCTCTCTGGAAACCTCTCTCTCTGCCTCTCACATGCACAGCCATGCATACTCCAGTGCAGATTATTCAACAAGGATAATTTCAAACTAATATTCATAGCTTGGAACGGAGAGCACTGATTAATCAATTAGTTGCCCTATGTAATAAGAAAAGGAAATACTGCATCAGCTGCTCTTTTTCTGGCACTGCAGTGATAGGGCGGGGGCCAGTCACATATGGAGGCTTCTCTTGCCGTCTGGCTCAATGGGGGATGACTGTGGAATAGGCTGGGCTGGGAAGGTGTCAAGGCTGGACCCTCAGAGGTGCAGGCCTGTGAGGGTGGGGAAGGGAGTGCAAGTGGATGTGAACACCGTGGTTCTGTTGGTAAGAGGGCCTGTTTCTGCCCTCCCTCCTTCTGGAACACCACTCAGGCACAGAGAATGGGAGAAAGCAAAGTTAAAAAAGTGAATGAGATTTGCACATAAAGCCAGAGCGGAAATGTATATATGTCTCTTGCACGCCTAGGCAGAGAGGCAGAGGGAAAGAATAAACCAAGGGCTTGGCTGTGGGGGACGGAATGTTCGATTTGTCATCAAAACCATGGCTTTGAGTAGCTCTGGCTGGAGCTGAGGAACTGCAGGCAGGCATTGTGCTGGTTTCTCCCACACAAAGCTCCTTCATCTTCACCTGCCGACACCTCCTCCTATTCTGGGCCTGAATGGGAGCTAGCAATTATATTGAATTGTGTGGTGTCTGTGTGAAGGGGAGAAACATCCACTGGAAATGAAAGTCACTGAGAAATGAGAGAAATGGCCTCAATTAAACCCAGATTGGAGCTGAAATCTGGGCAGGTTGTGACCCAGAACCATCAGTTGTCCTTCCCTCCTTCCTCTTTTTTTTTTTCTTATTGCACCTCCCGAATTCCTTAAGAGACAATGGGGGCAGAGGGAGGAGCTTAACGCCTTCTGTCTACGGGACTATCTAGGGGTGTCCCAGAAGCATGCTGGGCAGAAGGTGAAAGAAAGTCCTGGAGCTGGTGAAGTTCAGTCTTGGTGACTCCAGGCTCTGTTTTCTTCTTTTAGCCTTTCTGACTGTTCAGATGGCCTAGAATTCCTTGGTCACCAAGTCTGACCAATCTAAGTCCACTCAGCTTTATAAATGCTGCCAGGGCCCTCATGAGCCTTCTTATTGGTTAATTCACCCTGAGGTATAAGAGACCTAAGCATGGACCCTTTTGGAGTATTTTCATTCGTTGTTGTTGTTGTTGTGTGTGTTCTTCATGGCCGAAGAAGACCATGCCTTCAGAGAACTGATGACATGCCTTGCACTTGACTTTGATTTGAGTGAGGGAGGGCTGTGCAGGTCACCAGCCTCACTTCTCCTCCAGAGCCATCTGAATGTACTAGAGAAGCAAAAGAAAGAAAAATTCTAACACAAAGTAATGATACTTTCAGATATCAGTGAGATGCCACCCTAACTCTGACTCCGATCACTTCTTCACTGGATTAAAGGAATGGATTTTTTTCTAAAAACAAATTTTTGGTGATTTCTTGTTTAGTCACAATAAATTGTATTTTCATAGACTTTTAGATTTGGAGAAGTATTTTCCTCATAAGAACTTTGTGAATGGGACAGTATATGGAATTTTCATCCCCCTTTTTCGTATATTAGAAACCGAGGCTCAGAAATATTAAATGACTTTTTTTCTCATTTTCACATAGCTGTCCAGGATGGGTGTCATGACTAAGTCTTAGACTCTGATTCCAAGTCAATTGTTCTTTATATTTCACTTTGTGTTCAGTACTTTTCTGCAATAGAATTCTCTTAATTTCCAGCATCTTCTCTCTTATTCATCTTTCACATGGGACTGGGGCAGCTGGGTGGTGCAGTAGATAGAGCACCAGTGCAGGAATCAGGAGGACCTGAGTTCAAATCTCACCTCAGACACTTGACACTGACTAGCTGTATGACCTTGGGCAAGTCACTTAACCCCAATTGCCTCATCCTGGCAATCCTGGGTCATCTCCAGTCATCCTGAGTAATATCTGGTCACTGGATTCAGATGGCTCTGGAGGAGAAGTGAGTCTGGTGACCTGCACAGCCCTCCCTCAAAACAAAGTCAAATCCAAGTCATGACATTATTTCTTTGATGGCATAGTCTTCTTTGGCAACGAAGGACAAACACACATACGGGACTGACAATATAAATTTTCTAAAGAACAGGTTAGATTCTGTTACTCAAGAATCTATTTTCTGTATGATAAAATCCTAATTACTCAGGTTAGCATTTAAAGCCTTTCACCATCTGGCTTCTATCAACCTTTTCACATTTACTTTCTATCACTTCCTGTCATTGTACATTATAGTCATACTGGTCTATTGCGGTTGCACAAACTTGGTAGTGTATCTCCCAGCTGCTTGCCCTTGCAGAAGTTCTCCTTTCATCTGGAATGTCCCCCATCATCTCCACCTCTAAGCTTCCTTTAAGGTTCATCTTACTTGTCACATCTTGCAGGAAGCTGATTCACTCAGTACTTTCTCCTTCTTCATGTTAACTGTTCTATATTATTTGTGAATATATTGTATACTCTCAGTAGAACATAAACTCCTTGAGGGCAGGGCCTAGTTTTGAACAGCATAGTGTTTTGTACCTAGTGGATACTGAATAAATGAATCAATTTGGGAATAATTTTGAGTGGAGATCCACAGGAACCATGAAGGCAGGAAAATAAAGGAAGCAATCTTTCCTTGCTTCTACCTCCCCGTTCTTCCTTTCAGATTCAGAGTCCAACAGCACCTAGTGCAAACAAGAATCAAATTTGAACTCCATTTTAGTGTCAACCAAATAAGCTTATCCAACTTTTGAAAAGGGAATAAGACATAATTTGATGGGTTGGAAAATTTAAAGAGAAGGCTGGTCTGGAGGTATGCTACACTGGAGTTTTTTGCAACAGTCAGAAATCAGTCTGAAGTACTGCCAGTATTCGTAGTGGTGAGCACTTAGACAAGGCTTTTCTTGTCACTAGAATTAGGTTTCTTCACTAGCAATGTGAAGGTGCACCTCCTACACTAAAATCTTATCGTATTCCATCCCATCCCATCTCATCCCATCTGAGTCAGTTAAGAGGTAAATATCAGTCTCCCATGGCTCTCACCAAATTACATGTTTGATTCTCTGTTCCTAAACACAGAGAAATGAGGAGTCCCCTCCTCCTATTGTGTTCACAGAATAACAAAATTTGAGAGTTGGAAGTGACTGCAGTGGTCACCCAGTCCTACCAGTACCTGCCAAAGAATTGCTTTTACAATATACCTGATCAGAGGACCTGGCTACAAACTTCACTTCTGATGCTTACCATCTTTGTGATCTTGGACAAGTCATTAAGCCTCCATCCTAAATGTTCTCATCTGTAAAATGAAGGAATTAGATCAGATGGTTTCTAATAGCCTTTTAGAGTTATGATCTTATGAGTGGTTCTCCAGCTCCTGCTTGAAGATCTCCAGTGAGAACAAACATGCTCACAACCTGAGAATAATCTAGCACTCTAATAGGAAGAAGAATTTTCCTTATATCAAGCTGTGCCTATGGAACTCCACCCACTGAGGCTAGTTTTGCCCTATGGAGCCAAACTGACCAATATGATCACTCTTCCACATTATAAAATATGTGATTCATTCAGATACTTGAAGGCAGCTCTCATGTCTTCCATATGCCTCTTCGGGCGAAGCATCCCCATTTCTTTTGGCTGGTTCTCAAAGGGCATGAAGTTGAGGCTCCTCACCATCCCAGTCGTCTCCCTCCAGATGCTCACCAGCTTGTTAATATCCTTCCTAAACATGGTACCTGGAACCAAACCCATTATGCCAGATGCTATCTGACCAGGGAAGGGTAGAGAAGGCTCATTGCTTCATGTTTAAGAGAGGTGGGTGAAATGTTATGATCTGAATCTTGTACATTCTGTACTGGACAATTCTTCTAATTCTTTATAAGCTTCATCTTCAGGCACTGAAGTACCCTGGTGGTGCAGTGAATAGGATGCTGGCTCTGGAGTCAGGAAGGTTGGGTTCAAATTGGACCTCATACACTTAATAGCTGTGCTACCCTGGGCAACTTACTTAACTTCTGTTTGCCTCAGTTCCTTCATCTGTAGAATGAGGATAGTAAAAGCATTTATCTCCCAGGGGTGTTGTGAGGATAAAATGAGATAATATTTTTAAACGATTTTTTGCAAAGCTGAAACCACTAGATGATTGCTAGTCATTATTTCCCTCTCTCTCTTGGACTTCTAATACCTGTACAATGAGCAGGCACAAAATACATGGCCATGTTACCTTCATGTCACATTTCAGGTTCCAATAATGCCTGGGTAGCTATAGTATTGAGTTTGTGGCAACCAAAGAAAGGATTTTCTCCCTATGGAGTTTTAGGGTGGAGGAAAGCAGGCTGGAAGGGGTGGATGAGTCCAGTAGTAGCTGCCATTTGCATAACACTTTTAGGTTTGCAAAATTTCATGTATATAGGTATGTATGTATATGTAATTTCATTTGATTCTCACAATAACCCTAGGAAATGGGTGCCATTATTACCCCAGTCTTGCAAATGAGGAAAGAGAGAGAGAGAGAGACAGACAGACAGACAGACAGAGAGACAGACAGACAGAGAGACAGAGAGAGGGGGGGGGAGAGACAGAGACAGAGAGAAAGAGTGAGAGAGAGACAGAGAGAGAGGGGGAGAGAGAGAGACAGACAGACAGAGAGAGAGAGTGAGAGAGACAGAGATAGAGAGAGAGAGAGAGAGAGAGAGAGAGAGAGAGAGAGAGAGAGAGATTTGCTGAAGGTCACATAGGTAGTAGGTTTCTGAGGCTGGATTAAAGCTCAGGCCTTCCTGGCTTGAAGTCTAGCATTCTCTTCACTGAACCCTCTCTCTGCTTAGTGTTATTGTTGAACCATTTTAGTAGTGTCCAACTCTCTGTGACCCCATTTGGGGTTTTCTTGGCAGAGATACTTGGAGAAGGTTGCCATTTCCTTCTCCAGCTCATTTTACATATGAGGAAACTGAGGCAAACAGGGCTAAGTGACTTGTCTGGGATCACACAGTAAATGTCTAAGGCTGGATTTGAACTCAGGACCTTTTGACTCCAGGGCCAGCACTATATTCATCTCCCCCCACCTAGCTAATCCTCTGCCTCCTAGGAAGTTCAAAAGTATTAAAATGGCAATATCTTTCATAAAATCATGGGCTTAGAGCTGAAAGATAAATTAGATGTTGTCAAGTCCAACCTCCTCCTTTTATAAAAGAGGAAACTGAGGCACAGAGAGGTTAATTGACTTCCATGGGGTCATACAGTTTGTACATATGTATATTTGATTTAAGATTTCCTGACTCCAAAGACTAATACTGTATCCACTGTGCCTTACCACTTGGCTTTGCTCCTCTACATCTCTGTGGGTACAGGATGCATAAAGCAGAGAATGTCAGACATGGGGCTGCTTTAAACACATCCCGATATCAGAACTCTTGAATTCCCTTACTATTCCCAGCACAAATAGACTGATGTCAGTGAATATGTTTGTGCTAGCTTGTTCTCTCCCACCCAGCAGGCTGAGTCACAGTCAATACATCTAAAGGTTAGTCAGAAAGTAATGTCCCCTGGCTTTAATCTCTTTAGTAATCCACCGACATCAAGCCAAACAATTCCTAATGAAGAATTGAAATCTCTTGATCTGTTCCAAAAGTTACTGAAGGGATTTTGGCAAATAGGGCATCTTGGAAGTTTTTAGCTGAGCACAGATTTTATGAGAACCACCTTGGGAATGATGAATAACAACCCCCACATGAATGAGAGGATCAACAAATCTGAAGGGAAATATCAGCGAGGTCACATTCCCCCTCAAACACCCCCAAAATAGCTGTAATAACAAAGACCATGGCACAAGTTCTGAATCCAAACCAGTGCTGTATTCACAGCCCCATCTAGACGTGAGAGGGATCTGGGCTTGGCAAATAGGATCTCTTTTGACGGGTTCTGGTTTCAGGACAGCAATAAGAGGCAGGGCACCAAGATGCCACCATCCCATCCAGAAATTAATTCCAGGGCAGAGTGAAAGCAAGAGATTGCAGCAATAAAAAGGAATTTTTGACAGCCATCCCTAGCAGAGGCTGAAGACATGAGCAAAAAAGAAAAAAAAAACCTTTTAATACAATGAAAAATATGAATGAGTTAAAGGAATATCAGGATAAAAATGTCATGAAAAGAATACTGAATGCTACATTTCAAAAAGTAATAAAAGAAAACTGCTCAGAAGTATGAGCAAAATTAAAACAGAACTTATAGGTCAGTCACATGAAAAATTTCATCAATTTAACCTACCCAGAAATATGAATTCCAAGTATCAAATTTTCAGTGTCAAAGAAAAACATTGCAAAATGGTCAAGAAGAAAGAGATCAAGAAACAAGGTAGTACTGTTGGGATAACAGGATTATGCAGCAATTACTATTAAAAAAACATGACATAAAGTGTATGCATATAACATAAAATCACAAGAAAGCTCACTACAAGGAATAACTTATCTTGGAAAGCTGACCGTAATTCAACAGGTTAGAAAAAAAGACTGTTTAATCATTTCAATTGACAAAAGTAAAGTTGGATAGAATTTTTTAAATATACGGAAATGTTGACCAGAGAGAAAAGTAAATAAGTCTGAGCAACTTGAAAGGTCTAATGATTGATCTAGGGCTTATATCTAAATTAGGAAGAACCACATATGGTTCCATCAGAATCCTACCCTCTTTGGAGTTAAAGAGAGAAGAAATAAAGACTTTGCTCTTTTTTTGCTTCACTTTTTTAGCAGTGAAAAGAAGTGGAAGGGAAGGGGGAAGGAAACACACTAGGGAAGCAAGGGTGAGAAAAAGAGAAGGTGGTGGGACTGTAAAATGGCCCAGTCATTCTAGAAAGCAGTTTTGTAACTATTTGTAACTATTCCCCCAAGTCACTAAAAGATGTATACCCTTTAACCCAACTTTGCTGCTAATAGACCTCTACCTCCAAACATGAAAGCAAGAAGGAAAAGGAGCCATATTACAAAAGACTCCTAGTCATTCTTTTTGTAATAGCCTCAAACTAGAAATTGAGTGTGCTAATTATTAGGGAATAATTAAACAAACTGGCACATTGTAGGCATTTAATAAATATTTGTTGACTGAATGAAATGGAACATAGTGTGCTAAAAGAAATGATGAAACAGACAGGTTCATAGAAAACCAGAGAAATGTCCACAAACTTCGAGTGAAGTAAGCAGAACTCAAAGAATAATGCACAATGACAATGTTCTAGAATAACAACAACAACAAAAAAGAGAAAAACAAAAACGAAACAAAAAAGAATGGCTCTCAAAGTCTGATTAATGCAATGATAAACCCTGAGTCCAGTGGTCTAAAGATGAATCTTACCACTGTCCACTTGCTAGAGAGACAATGAACTTAAATATTAAATAAGAAGTGCATTTTTTGGACATGGGCGACAGACAATGTGGGAATTTGTTTTATTGGATGGACTATGTCTGCTTTGAAGATCTGGGTTTTGCCTTGTTTTTATTGTTTAATTGAGAAAATAAATGCTAGTAAAATACATAAAATTTAAAAAGAAATGGACTATTTATATTAAATAAAATTTAAAAAACTTTTGTATGAATCAAATGTAACTGGAAATATATTTATAGCAAATATTTATGGTTATCCTATATATATGTATATAAATATGAAAGCTGTTCTCCATTATACAAATGGTCAAATGATATGAATTTCTTCCAAAAGAAAAAATGCTATCAACATTATATGAAAGACTAGTCCAAGTCACTATTAATAAGGAAAAAATGCAAGCTAAACAACTCTCAAGTGTGACTTCTCATTCTTCGTTTAGCAATGATGATAAAAGATTAAAATGGTAAAAGCTAGAAGAGCCATGGGAAGATAGCCACACTAATACTACGGTATTAGAATTGTAAACTGGTTCAAACATTATGGAAAATAATTTGGGATTATAGTAAAAAAAAGATAATTAAGTTGAATATAGCTTTTGATCCAAAAATACCATTACTTGGCATATAGCCCAAGGAAGTCAAACACAGGGGAAAAGCTCACATATATACAAACATAATGATAGCAGCACTTTTTCTAATGACAAAGAACTGGAAACAAGAAGAGAGGCCATTATTGGTGAATGACCGAATATTTTTTGATATATGATGATTGTGGAATAAATTATGTCATGAAACCAGATTTTTTTATGAGGAATTCAGAGAAACTTAAGAAGTTTTATATGAACTGATACACAATGAAGTAAGTATTCTGTTTGAGAGGGGGGAACATTTTTGTAGGGACCACCACAAATCTAAAATATTTCAGAACTCTGCAATGACCAACCATGACCTCAGAAGACACATGATTTCTCATTCTTATTCACCTTTCAGCTATGATGTAGTGGATTAGAGGTGCTTAATAAAGCCCACATTTTCAGAAATGACCACTTTATCGATTTGTTTTACTTGACTACATTTTTTATAAGAGTTACTTCAGTAGTTATGGAGTAAAAGAGGGAAGTAAAAATAATGTCCAAAAAAGGCAACCAGTTTCAGTAAAATAGCTTTTAGAAAAAGTTATTCTGAAATCTTGTTAGCATATGACAGGATAACAGGTGGTGGGTAGATTGCTAGATGATTGAAACCTACACATGATGGACCATTCATGAAGCTGATCTTTCATTTCCCAGAACATTTTTTATTCACTTAAACTTTCCATTGGCAACTTTTGTTTTCATGCCACAGTTATTTCTGTGTATATTTCCAGTACTTTTATCATGGATCTCTCAGCAACTGATCTTGCTGATAGGGTAGAGTCATTTGCTAACTTTCTTTGAACATTTGTGAAACGATCTTCTCAGTCAGAAACTCACTGATTATTATTCTGTGTTGACATTCATGACATTTAATAATCCAAAGAAATTCATATCATAGGATCATCGAATTTTGAGCAAGAAGGAAACTCAGAGATAGTCTAGTTCAGCTTATCATTTGGGTCAGAAATCAAACATCCTTGGAAAGTTTCTGGGATGAGAAAGAATAGACATTAACCACTCACATCTTGATGTCAGGAGTTAGGAAAGCAATGTAACTAAATACATTATTAGGCCTTGGAGAAGTCATTTCATATATCGTGTATATCCATTTCTCCATCTCTAAAATAAGAGGTTTATTTATATTAAAAGATCCTCAAGGTCTCTTTCAGATATAAAAGTGTGAAATTGATAACAATATGGTCCAAGACCTCTCAATGGTACTGTATTCACACACATCTTCATCTGATTCTGGGCCCCTGAGCCCCTTAGGGGTCAGTTTTTGTCTTGACTCCTGCCTCAACCCAAGAAAGTCAGGGCAAACCTCTTGAGTTGATCTCAGGTATGGCTCATGACTAGGTTTTCTTAAAAGTGAGTAAGAGCTTTCCCAATTCCAAACACGCACTCAAAGTATAATATGGGTATTAGATATTGTAAAACTTTTACTTCACCCCCAGAAAAATGGATATGATGAAAATAATTCACAGGTACCCTTGAACAAATACAAAAACATAAACTACTCAAATATCCCATTATATTCATTAGACTTCCCTATGGAGGATAAAGACACTTAGTGGGACTTCTGAACAAATGGTTCCCATTCATCTTCCGCCTGCACTGACTAAGCAATTCACAGCAAGATCACAGATGCCTGACAGGTTCCAGATATCCTGGTGCTTTGTAATATGTTGGTTTGAGTCTATTGCAGAGCAATCCTTTGAAGAAGACCCTTTTCTCCTTTTTTGAGAAGCACACTGTTAAGGAAAACTTTTTCTGAGAGTTCTGAGTTTTCTTGGTGTTCAAGAACTTTTGAACTCAAGAACTTCTAGCATAGGAAATCTAGAACTCAGCATTACCTATGAGGTAACCCCCAATGCTGGAAATGTCTTTTAGAATTTCTAATCTCTGACTTATGCTCAAAGAAGGAAACACACAGGCAAAATAAGGCCATTGAACTAGAGATCTAGAACTCTCTTTTTAAGGTTTGTTTGGCCAACAAGCACAGACCATTAGTCGTGTGTTCCTGTACTTCATTGCTTCCCATGTCAGCTCTTTATTCGGGAAGTCCAAAAAAGAGAAAGCGTGGATAAACAAGAGGGAACAGTGTTACTCTAGTTCAAAATTCAGTCTTATAGACCACAGAGGAGGCAGTTTCTCCAAACAGAAATTCTCCCTGATTATTGGTCACCAGTCACTTTATGGCAGCCCTAGTTGCTGGAGACTTTCCAGAGAAAGTGGCTTCTTTGAATCTATCTTCACATGACTGAGCCACGTTAGGGCAGCTCCAGTCACTGGGGACTAATCTGAGGAGTTCCCAGTGTCCTCTTGCCTCAGTAAGGTGCAAGTGAGTATGTATTCCTCTAGAGGAATAGTCTCCTAACAAAGGATGTTATCCTGTAATCTAATCAAGTGGATGGGGGCTGGGAAGGAACTCATGAAATTGATCAGGGATTCCCTGATCAATCCCCATTATAAGAGCTGACATTTATATCACAGTTTAAAGTTTGCAAAGCACTTTATATATATTATTATTTTGGAACCTCACAAAACCCCAGTGTGGTAGCCCCTACAAGTGTCATTATCCATATTTTTTTTTTCTGATGAGAAAATAGAGAGATTAAGTGACTTGTCTCTGACCAAACAGTCAGTAAGTCCCAATGGTAGGACTTGAACTGAAATCTTTTTTATTCCATAATCCACCAGTCTATCAATTAATCAATCAATAAGCATTTATGAAAATATGTCATATGCAAGGTACTGTGCTATATGCTAGCCCCTGTCTACACTACTTCCCAGACATATGAGACTATGGGGAACTAAAAACAAAACAAATCACAACCCGCACCAGAAAAATGGGAGATTTATTAGGGGAAGGGAGAAGAGGTAATTTTTGGAATATGGTACTTCAGGGGAGGCGTTGCCTAGGAAAATGTTATGATGGGTAATTTTTAACCATCAGAATTCAACCAGGATACACTTAGGTACTGAAGAGATGAGAGGAAAGGGGAAAAACAAGGTGGAAAGGCTCTAAAAGCAAGTTTCACTTCTCAGTTTTGTTGAGGTTCATCTGTATCCTTAACTATTCTCCTAGCAAAACACAGCTGTTATTTAACTCTTTTTATGTCTCAGTCCTCCCCCTACACCCATCCCTTTGCCCAATGCCTTTGAGTGTCTAGGGAGGAGGGGTGAGTCAGCTTTAGTGAGCCAGCTCCTTGGTGATGCATAAGAAAATGCAGGGTATATGATCAGCTGTGCATAGCAAACAGAAGATTTGAATAAGACTGGAGGATGCCTGGACTTGGAAGAAAGATTCTGAAGAGCAGAACTCCCTCTGACTTTCAATAAAATAACTTTGGGTTTTAAATACTAAATAAAAGGATTGATAAGCCAGTGTGTCCAGAGGAAAGAAACCAGAATGGCACAAGGACTATAAACCATAACATGAGAGGGTTGATTAAAGGGGAATAACCAAGATAGGAAAAACAAGATGAAGCTAGCCAAAGTAGCATGTGTTTCCAAAAACAATGACAACAAAACAAAAAACCCAAATCGAACAAAAAAAACAAAACAAAAACAAAACCCACCAAACACTGAGATCAATCTCTTTAGAAAACAGAAGAGGAGATATAGATTGGATATTAGTGCAGGCTGATAAGACTTGTCCTATTCCCCAAGGGGATAGAAAGTAAGAGTATAATAGGATGAAATGGAGACAAGATGACTTGTGATTTTACAAGGGATGATTACTAATCCTTCAAAGAAATTCTGCCTACCAAGTTGTGCATTCATGTTTGTGTTATTCGTGATCAGTGAACTCATGAAGAACTTATTTACCCTCAAGTACACAAGAACGTGCTGCCATAGGGAAAGTCAGTTTCTGATTGGATTTTAGATTAGATTAAAACATTTATTAATGGTTACTTTGAGTTAGGGAGAATGCTAAGCCCCGAGAAGACAAAGGCAAGCGAAAGGAATGATATCCCCTATCCTCAAGGAACTTACATTCTAATGATGAAAGGCAAAACATAAAGGGTGCTAAAAAGTATTTGGTAATGAGAAGTGGGTGGAAGTGGGAGTGAAGGCTTAAATATCCAGAGAATCAGTAAGAGAATAGGGTTAGAAGTGATCAGGGCTAGCATGGGCACTTTCTCAAACAGAGGTTCAAAATAGAATCTTTACATGTATAAATCTAAAGAAGGGAAGAGAAGGCTGGGAACTAGAGTGGCAGTATCACAAAATTATGTTTCAATACCCTGGGCATAAACCATATCTCTTTTCCTTAAACATACAACTTAATTGTAAAAGACTTAGTAGTTGGGTGGAGCCAAGATGGTGGACTAGAAAGACACACTTGCTCTAGTTCTTCCCCCACATCCCATAAAATACCTGTAAAAAATGACTCTAAACAAATTGTAGAGCAGTGGAAGCCACAAAATGACAGAGTGAAAGAGATTTCCAGCCCAAGGAAGCCTGGAAAGCTGACAGGAAAGGTCTATCACATAGGGTACAGAGTGGAGCACAGCCCATGGAGCCCAGCCCAGGCTTGACCACATGGAACCAGCAAGAATACGATAGGAACAGGCCTCAGGTGCAGAATCCCTGGCAGCAGCTGAGGTTCTCAGATCCCTCAACCCACAAACACAAAAGACATCTTCAAAGGTCAGTAAAAAAGCTTTTTTCACTGAGAAGGGAGCAGGGTCCTCCCCTAGCCCTGGTCCCAGGTGGTGGCAGCAGCAGTGGCAGTGTCCATTTTTGGAGCTCTCAGCCTAAGGGCCCTGGGGGAATTGAGCCTCTGATCTGGGTATCAGCCCTGAGTTGCATCCCTGGGGAGAGAAGAAGTGTTGGCTGGCATGATGGAGCTGGTGGAGGCTCTGGAAAGGGAATTCAATTGGCAAAAGAGGCCTAAAAAGCCAATGGGGAGAAGAATGCTTTAAAAAGCAGAATTAGCCAAATGGAAAAGGAGGTTCAAAAGCTTACTGAAGAAAAAGAGTTCTTTAAAAATTAGAATGGAACAGATGGAAGCTAATGACTTTATGAGAAACCAAGAAATTACAAAACAAAACCAAAAGAATGAAAAAATGGAAGCTAATGAGAAATTTCTCTTTGGAAAAACAACTGACCTGGAAAACAGATCCAGGAGAGAGAATTTAAAAATTACAAGACTACCTGAAAATCAAGATTAAAGAAAGAGCATAAACATCATCTTTCATGAAATTATCAAGGAAAACTACCCTGACATTCTAGAACAAGAGGGCAAAATAAATATTGAAAGAGTCCACTGATCACCTCCTGAAAGAGATCCAAAAAGAAAAGCTCCAGGAATGTTGTAGCCAAATCCAGAGTACCCAGGTCAAGGAGAAAATAATGCAAGCAGCTAGAAAGAAACAATTTGAGTATTGTGGAAATACAATCAAGATAACACAAGATCTAGCATCTTCTACACTAAGGGATCGAAGGGCATGGAATATGGTATTCCAGAATTCCAAGGAACTAAGATTAAATCCAAGAATTAAACTAAGTATAATAGGGGAAAAAATGGTTATTCAATGAATTGGAGGACTTTCAATCATTCTTAATGAAAAGACCAGACCTGAATAGAAAATTTGACTTTCAAACACAAGAATCAAGAGAAGCATGAAAAGGTAGACAGGAAAGAGAAATCATAAGAGACTTACTAAAGTTGAATTGTTTATATTCTTACTTGAAAAGATAATATTTGCAATTCTTGAAACTTTTCTCAGTATTTGGGTAATTGGAGGGATTATACAAACACACACATATAAATACATATTTATTCAACTCACCCTGTTCTCTCTCTATATATATACAGAGAGAACAGGGTGAGTTGAATAAGAAACGATGATATCAAAAAAAATAAAATTAAGGGGTGAGAGGAATATATTGGGAGGAGAAAGGGAGAAATGGAATGGGGTAATTATCTCTCATAAAAGAGGCAAGAAAAAGCTTTTTCAATGGAGGGAAAAAGGGGGGAGATGAAAGAGAAAGAGTGAAGCTTACTCTCATCACATTTAGCTCAAGGAAGGAATAACATGCACACTCAATTTGGTATGAAAACCCATATTACAATACAGGAAAGTAGGGGAGAAGGTTATAAGCAGGGTGAGGGGGATGATGGAAGGGGAGGACAAATGGGAGGAGGGAGCAATTAGAAGTAAACACTCTTGGGGAGGGACAAGATCAAAAGAGAGAATAGAATAAATGGGGGGAGCAGGATAGGATGGAGAGAAATATAGTTAGTCTTACACAACATGACTATTATGGAAGTCATTTGCAAAACTACTCATATATAGCCTATACTGAATTGCTTGCCTTCTCAGTGTGGATGGGTGGGGAGGGAGGAAGGGAGAGAAGTTGGAACTCAAAGTTTTAAGAACAAATGTTGAGAACTGTTTTTGCATACAGCTGGAAATTAAGAAATACAGATAATGGGGTATAGAAATTTATCTTGCTCTACAAGACAAGAGAGAAGATGGAAATAACAGAAGGGAGGGGTGCAATAGAAGGGAGGGCAGTTTGGGGGATGCATGGTGTTTTGGGGTGGGGGGAAGGGACAGATAGGGAGAAAATTTGGAACTCAAAATCTTGTGGAAATGAATGTTGAAAACTAAAAATAAATAAATGAACATCGAAAAAGAGACTTAGTAGAAAGACTTAGTAGAGACTTAGTCTTTAAGCATTTCATAGAATCATAGATATAAAGCTGGAAAGAACCTTAGAGGAACACTGAATCCAACTCCCTTATTTTACAGATGAGGAAACTGAGGCACAAAGAGTTTGTGGCTTGTCTAGAATCACAAAGCTAGTAAATATGTGAGACAGGATTTGAACCCATGCCTTCTTGGTTTAAAGTCCATCATAATATCCACAAATTCGATTTGTTCTGTCTGATCCTAAATGGCAGAATTAGAATATATGGATTAGACAAGAAGTCACTATTTGACAAAAACTGCTGAAAAAACTGGAAAACAGTATGGCAGAAACTAGGTATAGACCAACATCTTACACCTTATACCAAGATAAGGTAAAAATGGGGACATGATTTAGACATAGAGGGTGATACCACGAGGAAATTAGGGGAGCAAGGAATAGTTTACTTGTCAGATCTGGGAAAGGGAAGAATTTTTAACTGGACAAGAGACAACAAGCATTGAATAATGTAAAATGGATAATTTTGATTATATCAAATTAAATAGATTTTGTACAAACAAAACCAATGCAAACAAAATTAGAAGGAAAGCAGAAAGCTGGAAACCATTTTATTTTTACAGCAAATGTCTCTGCTAAAAGCTTCATTTTTCAAATATGTAGAGAAATTAGTCAAATTTATAAGAATACCAGTCATTCCCCAATTGATAAATGGTCAAAGGATATGAACAGGCAATTTTCAGATGAAGAAATCAAAGCTATCTATAGTCATACAAAAATATTCTAAGTCACTATTGATTAGAGAAATGCAAATTAAAACAACTCTGAGGTACCACATCACACTTATCAGTTTGGCTAATATGATGGAAAAGAAAATGATAATGTTGGAGGGGAATGTGGGGAAATTGGGATACTAATGCACTGTGGATGGAGTTGTGAACTGGTCAAATCATTCTGGAGAGCAATTTGGAACCATGTACAAAAGGGCAATCAAACTGTGCATACTCTTTGATCCTTCAATACCACTACTAGGTCTGTATCCCAAAGAAATTAAAAAGAGGAGGGGAGGAGAGTCTACATGTACAAAAATATTTATAGTAGCTCTCTTTATGCTGGCAAAGAATTGGAAGTTGAGATGTTCATCAATTGAGGAATGGCTGAACAAGCTGTAGTATATGTATGCAATGAAATATTATTGTGCAATAAATATCAATGAGCAGGCAAATTTCAGAAAAACCTGGAAAGCTTACATGAACTAATACGAAGTGAAGGGAGTAGAAACAAGAGAGCATTGTACATTGTGTGATGATCAACCTAGGAATGATTTAGTTATTCCCAGAAATACAATGATCCAAGACAATTTCTAAAGGTCTTATGAGGAAAATTGCTATTCACATCCTGGGAACTGATGGAGTTTGAATAAAGAGTTAAGCATAATATTTTCACTTTATTTTTTCTTGCATTTTTTTTCTTTTTGTCTGTTTCCTTTTTTACATCATGACTAATATGGAAGTATATTTTAAATTAATGCACACATATAATCCATATCAAATTGCTTTCCATCTCTTGGTGGGGTGAGGGAGAGAGAAAATTTGGAATTCAAAATTTGTCTTTATGTGTAATTAGAAAAAATATTGTTAAAATTTTAGGAAGAACATATGGATTGAATTTCCATAAGAGATTATTGATTCTGGTTCAACCTAATGAAAAAAAATACCTACCAGTTAGGATTGTCTATCCAAAAAAAAGAATGAAGGGATTGTCTCAGAGAGTAATAAGTTCATCACTTGTTAGAGATATTCATGCAGATATTGTCTGCCTATTTCTTAAAGATGAGGAATTGTACTATATAGCTTCTGAAATTCCATGAATTTGTGATTCTGTGAGATTCTACTGCTATAAAAATGATAAATGATATAATATTTTCAATTGTCTCTGTATTTGACATTATATAAAAAAATCCAAATGGTTGAATGGATCTTTTTTTCCTGTCTTAATGATGAATCATTGTGAAGATGCCTTAGAAGGCTTAACCTTCCCAATTCTAGGCTTGAATAATGAAAGATATTGACTCATCACTATTTCTCAATAACCAAGTTTATAGAATAGCCAAGCTTAGAAACAAGTTAAATGAGGATGGCATAAGTAGCATGCATCTTCACAAGGACAAATTGGGATCTATTACTTAGTAGAATATCAATATAAATGGAAAATTGTAGGTAGAAGAAACAGAATGGGGGGAAGGAATACTAGAAAGGTAACCTTATCTGCCCTAGAGGTGCCAGTGGTAGCTACAGTTCAATAACAAAATATTTGGTGATTAAATGCTCAATTGAATGAACATTTATTAAGCAACTACTGTGTATGAAGCATTACTCTAGTTGCTGAGGAAATTTAAACAAAATTTAAATAAGACAGTTTCTGCCCCCATAGATACAACAATCACAAATAACACAAAAAGTTCCTGGGAGGAAAATATCACGTGGAAAGCCTTGCAATGATAATAGAGTGCTGAAGTTGGAGTCAGAGAGGCATAGAATCAAATCCCTGTTCTGGGACTTAAAAATTTTATGACCACAGACAAGTTGTGTAACCACTTCCTAAGCCTCAATTTCCTTATCTCTTTAAAAAGGAGCATACAGAAATATCTATAATATATACTGTATAGAATTGTGAGATAACATACATAGAGTTCTTTAAAGTGCTATAGAAATTTCAGTTTTTTGATGTGGGGGAAAGGATACAATTAGGGTAGTAACAATGGAAATTGAGAGTAGGAATGGACACAAAAAGAGAGTAAAGAGGTATTCCTAGTAGAAGTACCTCTAAACTTGAAATGGAAAGATGGAGGAACAAAGAAATTGTGATCACAAAGTTGAAGTTTGAATTTCAGGTCTTGGAGGTGATGTGAGTCCATGAAATGGTGAAGTCTAAGCTGTGACCATGCTATATATGGCAGAAGTTGACTGACAAAGGAAACTGTTGGGGATAAGGAGGTTGAGGAATTGGGTGGTTGGGGTGTCACTGGGACCATTGATTTGAATATTGAAGTCCCCAAGGAATGTAATAAGGGATGAGAGTGGAAATGAAGGGCATGAAGAAGATACTAAAGTCAGTTAGGCAGTCAATAGTGACATGGAGAATTGTAGATGTAAGCCACAAGGATGAGGAGAAAGTGGTACAAATAGCTTGCATAAACTTCCATGCAAGAGAGGTTATTGAGGATAAACCAAAAGTTGGATCAAGGAATATAGAAAAACCTCTTAGAAGGATAGGAGAAGTAATAGGTTCCAAGAGAGGGGATTATGAGAGAAGTGATATACTTAAAGGAAAGGTTTTTTTTAGTTGAAGCAAAGAAAGGAAAGAAGCATTAGAGGAAGGAATCCAAGGGTTTAGGAGAGTTTGTTAATAATTGCTTATGGGAACTTCATGGTGGCAAAATATCAGAAACTGAAGAGATGCCCATCAATTGGAGAATGGCTGAACAACCAAATGGCGAATGAAAAAGATACTATTGTGCAATAAGAAAAGATGAACAGGCAAATTTCGGGAAAACATGGTAAGACTTGTACAAATTGATGCAAAGTGACATGAGCAGAACCAGGAAAATATTGTACACAGTATCAGCAACATTGTATGATGATCAACTATGAATGACTCAACTCTTCTCAGAAACACAATGATCCAAGACAAGTACAAAGCACTCACAAGGGAAAATGCTGTCCACATCCCGTTAAAGAAGTGATGAACTCTGCATGTAGAATGAAGAATACTTGTTTTTTTACATACTCTATTCTTTGAGGTTTTTTTCCTTTTGATCTGTTTCTTCTTTCATAACTATGACTAATACAGATAGTGTGTTCTACATGATAGCACATGCATAATCTATATAAAAAATTGCCTACCATTTTAGGAAGAGGGGAAGGGAAAGATGGAGGGAGGAAGAAAAATTTGGAATTCAAATTCTTGTAAAAGTGAATGCTAAAAATGGTCTTGACATGTAATTAGGGAAAATACTGTAAAAAAAAATAAGAAGATAGAAGGAGTATCAGATGGAACAATATCATTCTGGACAGAATCCATCACACCAGTCAGCCAGTCAGCCTACAAGCCTTTGTAGTGCCAGGTACTATACTAAGGACTAGAGATACAAAGAAGGGTAAACACACTGTTCTTGCCCTCAAGGAGCTCATATTCTAATGGATGATACACGTAAATAACTATGATCAGAGTAAATGTAATATAATTTCTGAGAAAAGGTATTTTGGAACTACTGTGGGCAGGGGAGAACTGGGAAGTGCCTGCCACTCTCAAATTATACTATATATATAATCTTGTTAATACATAGTTTGCATGTTGCCTTGCCTGTGATCTGTTTTTAAAAATATATATTTATTTTATTCCAAACTTAAGAAATGAAACAAACATTTCCACAACATAGTAGAATATAAAAAAGATGATTGTACATAAAACTGCAAATCTATTATGCATAACTTGCTATTTCTTTTAAATATATAATAAGGTTAACATGTAACTTTCAAAAAATAATAGATTGCTTATATTTGTATAGCACTTTTATGTTTCCAAAGTCATTTCATATACAATATCTTATTTGTTCCTCACAACTCCATGAAGTAGGAAATATCCCCATTTAACAGATTAGGTTAAATGAATTGCCCAGGGTCACATAACCAGTAACTATTTGAGACAGGATCCCAATCCAAGTATTCCTAACTCCCAAGTCCAGAGTGCTATTTGTTAGACAACATGGTTTCCTACAATGACTTTTCCAAAGGAGACCATTCAGCATGGGCCTAGGGAGAAACAGGGATGGTCTGAATGTGAATGAAGATTTGGTGATAATATGATAGATTGCATCTAAGATGAGAAGAATGGATGACTGGCTTGGGGGAGCAAGTCTGACTTGGAGTAACTTAGAATGGCATCTTAGAAATAGGGGAGAATGATTGCTCATTCTACAAAAAATAGGTAATAAAAGAACATGAAGTGCCCATCAACCCCTAAATTCTAAATGGAATGTAGAATACAACAATTGACATGAGATTGTAAATTGAGGTATTCTTTTGAGGGGCTCCTATCCATGCTTGTGATAGCAGTACAATTTCTAGATTGATAATGAGGCTACAGCACTAGACCCAAAGAGTTCATGTGGCTTACTTAAGGTTAAAGTAAGTAGAAAACCCAGGACTCAAAGTCAGATTCTCTGATCCTGGATCATTTGGTCTTTTCACCACACCATGGGGATTTGGGGACGATTGAAATTCCTTTATTTCATTCACCACATTTCTCCTTAACTGGCCAGATTAATACAAAACAATTGTGTGTTTCAATGGGAATCCAATGCCCAACAAGCTGTCCACCACTACTTAGGGATAGCCATTTCACTCAAACATAAGACTGCCCAGAAAATGCTCATTTGGGAGAGTGAAAGAGAGGCCAGCCACATGACCCTTGTTATGAAAGTAACAATGGTATTCACACCCAAGTAGAGTTGAAGGGAATAACATGCAGGCTTTGATTCCCTAGCATCCTTTGGTTACCCCAACTCTGGATTATATCTGGATTCAGAATCTGATTCCTTGGTAGTCACCTATGGAGCACTTTTCCTCCAGACTAGTCATTATCTTAGCATCTTTCATTATGTGCATTTTTCTTAGAAGCTAACTATTATTGAAAGTAACTATATCACATGGGGGAAAAACTGTTGGCTATCAGGACTATCTTTGAGGTCTGGCAACACAATTTAGAAGAAGCCCCACTCCCTCTGATCAGTGTAATATAGACTACCTCTAGGCCACAAAGTGACTTACTTAATCAATGCAAAATCCATTAGTCCTTACCCCCACTTTCTGGTCAAGTTTTCAGAGTCACTGTAGTTAATGTGGTGAACAAGGAGCAGGCTAGAATTCAAGAGACCTTTTGAGTCTCATCTCTGAAATTAATCAGATGCCTGTTTTTAAGCAAGTCACTTCACTACTCTTGGCCTCAATCTTTAAAATTAGGGTGATGAACTCATGATCTGTTGAACTCATGAGGAGGCTTCTCCTCTAACCCGGCTCCCAAATCTAAGAATCTATGATGTTGTACCCCACTTTCACAAATCCAAGGGCTGATGCTTAGCATAGCACCTGACACATACTACACATTTAATAAATGTTTATTTATTGATTGGTTAAAAGAATATTTGGCTTCATAGAATAATGTCCATTTTGGCTTGTTGACTGTGCCTGTAGAGATTATATAACTTGAAATTTACCTAGATTTAGCTCAGTTAGTTCAAGAACAGCAGCAGATGGAGATTGCACGGGAGGAAAGCTAAGCTCTCTAGCATATGCACCCATCTGTCTTCCTAGCATGTGCACCCTTTGGTTCTCTGTTTAATGGACTTTTGAAAGTGAGTCTCATTTATGTGTCTGACTTGGTCCAATAGAGAACCAAGTCCTGTCAGCTTACCAGTGGTCAGTAAAAGAGCCCCTATCAAGATACCTGCGAAGTTTGATAACCTCAAATATAAAAAGCCATATACAGGACATGACCATGTGCAAAACCTGGGGGAAGACTAGAAGGGCAAATGTACAACCCTTGCTCAAGTCTACTCAGTACTGATCTGGATTGCCAACAGTTTTGCCACTGATTAATCTTACCCTTCCCCTGCATTGAGTCAACATCGTATTTTCACATCCTGTGTGCATTGATGAAAAGAAATCATTTCATTTCAAACATTACCATCACTGTCAGAATGGGATTCATCTCCCCAGGTTTCTTGTCCATATTACCAACACAAAAGCTCCCAATTCTTTTTTTTTCTCTAGAAATCTTTCTTTTTATCCTTATAAATCAAAGGTCACTACCATAAACACAATATTCCCAAGTAAATGGTAATAAACTAGACCTTATAACAATATCTGTAATGTTACATCATACACCAACAAGGTAATTTCACTCCCCTTTTTTCTGTATAGCTAGATTTGTATACAGTAGTGGAGTCTACTCCTCCATTAAAAAAACTATTTTTCTCCTACAGTTCCTTTCCCCTATCACATTCATGCATGAATTAAATGGACAGAACTAATCAGGTTTAGTGTCAATGCAATATTCACAGAGCCTTACAGTGGCTATGAATATGCCAGCACAATTCTGAATCACAAAATACAACAGACTCTCCACAAGAAGACAGAAATAAAACACTTATTCAGATATCAGAAAGTCAAATCCCAACACCAGAAAGCCAAATCCACCATAGCAGCAAATAAATCTATACACAATAACAATGCAGAGGGCAATACCAGTCCCAAGTCTTCCCTCTGTTAGTCTTCCCACCAATCAGCTCCCTTAAACAAATTACAAACAGGTTCCCTTAAACAAAATGCCCTTTCTCACTCACAGCCAGCTGCCTGCTTGCCTTCAGTTTTGACTGCTCTGACCAAATTTCTTCTCAGCTCTGCTCTAATTCCACCCCTTCCTGCTCCACCCTTCCTGCTCCAACTCCTCCCATTCCATGTGACTTAGACGACTCATGCTTCCATGTGGCCCAGCAGGTCACATGGGCCTATTAATGAATGGGAAAAATCTTCCCATTTAAATGACCATTATATCAGGCAATAGACTACCTAGGCTGAGCTCTGAACTATTCAAACCAAGCCAAAATGATACACAAAGGAGATACTAATTTCCAGAAAAATCCAAGAGAACTTTAAGATAAGAGTCTACTCACTTCCCTAGGGCTGGCTTCTTCAAAGTAGAAACAAAGAGCTTACGAAACATATCCTATGAGGCATACATCCTATCAGGCAAATCTCTGGCCAGTTTTCATCACTGCCTTATTCCTGCTGTGATTTAGCCAATTCTGGATGATCTCCAGATTTCCTTGTGCCCAAAGAACAAACACAAACCAAGTGATTAGCTCTCTGTTCAAGCATCTCAACCAGGGGAACCTGACTTCCCAGGATAAATAAACAAGACCAGGGGCTATTAACCGTTTTGTGTCTTGGACCCCTCTGGTTGTCTCAGGGAGGCTATAATCCTTTTTCAGAATGTTTTTAAGTAATTTAAGGAAGCTCTAAATTTCATTTAGAGGCTAGAAAAATAATTATGTCATTATTTACCTATCCAAGTTCACAGCCCCCTGAAATCTATATGCCTGGGGATCTATAGAACCAAGACTGATGTTTGTTAATTTCATCTTATGCTAGTTTGAAATTCTACCTCAAAAGTTACTAAAGTATATATAAAGTCTTTGACCCAGCAATATCACTATTAGGTTACAGATTTTAAAGAGGAAAAGGACCCATATGTGCAAAATATTTAAAGTAGTTCTTTTAGTAGTAGTAAATAGCTGGAAACTAGGGGGACACCCATACATTGACAAAGGATTGAACAAATTACGGTAAACAAATGTAGTGGAATATGAGCATGCTCTAAGAAATAATAAAAGGCATAGTTTCAAAGAACCTGGGAAGACTTGTAGAAACAGATGCAAAGTAAAATGATCAGAACCAAAAAAATAGTTTATGCAATAATAATAATATACATACAATAATAATGTCATTCTAAAAACAAACAACCTTGAGAGCAGTAAGAATTTGGATCCACAAAACGAGCAACTACGATTCTAGGAAACTAAAGATGCAGCATGCTACATACCTTGTGACAAAGAGGTGACGGGACTCAGAGTACAGAATAAGTCAAACATTTTTTGGACACAGGAATTTGTCTGTCTTGAACACATAATGCATATTAAAAAGGTTTCACTTCTGCTTTTTGTGTATGTGTGTGTGTTGGGGAAAGGGTAGGAAAGCAAATTGATTTTTGTTAATTTAACAAACAAAATCTAATCCAATGCCAAAAAAGAACCCTTGTTCTAGAGGTCTATGTCTAATGGCATAGGAACTTGGGAACAAATATACAACTCACAGAGATATGGAAGGAGATTCCCAGAATCTTGTGAAGAACAGAGAGTTCTTAGGTGCACAGCTCTGAGGGAATTTCATGTGTTTCCAAATCACATTAACAATTCTTCAATACCTTCTTCCAGAAAGGCTATGGGGGAGGGACTTTGATTAACAGATATAGCTATCTATCTATCTATCTATCTATCTATCTATCTATCTATCTATCTATCTATCTATCTATCTATCTATCTGCTTGTCTATCTGTCTGTCTGTCTGTCTATCTCAACAGATAACCAGTACAGATTTGTCTCTTCTGCTGGCTGTCATCCTTGGCTGGTAACCAGTTGACTGGGAGACCAGTGAAAATGATGGAAAATGAATAGCATTTGAGAAATTGTGGTGCCTTTACATATAGAGGAATTGCAGCCTCTCTCCTTAGCACAGATGATCTAATTACTGCTTGATTATATATTGGACATGGCTAGTGTTGCCTCCATGTGATATTGCTTATGCTCTTCTTTTCTCTTGCTCCTTAGAATTATTCCTTTTCAAACTCTGTACATAGGGGATCAAATCATGAGATTCCTCAACAAAGCCCATAGAGCTTGACTATAACTTTTATCCACAGTATATCCTTGTATTTTCCTTCTGTTCATATCAGTGAAGAAGAGGAAAATAAAATCCACCCAGTTCTAGACTCTGGATAACATGGAGAGCTGGAGTATTTTTTTTTAAACTGGAAAGATACATTTCCAAAGATCAGTCTTGCTTATTAGCTAAGAAAACCTTTCCCAGTCCCAACCTATAACCATGTTAAATTGTTTCATCATTAGCATTCTGTGAAGCTTAGACATTTTTTGGGCAGGGAAAGCTCTGAAGTGAGCTTGTGTGTTTCTAAGAGGCATAAAAAAGCACAAGTTACCTCTTTTTAAATGGATCAGTGATTTAAGTGATAGAGATAAGCCCTTTACCAAAACAAATCATAGCCAGCCTTATGCCTCTCATGCTGTACAATTCTTATTCTTTTCCTCTTGTAGCTTCTCCACAGAAGATCCACCCAGATTGTTTCAATGGAGGCCAGTGGAGCCCTTGGGCTGTTCATATATTATCCTTCAATATTACCACGTCTACCTCTTTTTCGAATCATATCATTCTTTAATGATCTCTCTTATAGTACTTCTTAAACATAGGTCATCATTAGAAATATTCTGTAGCCCACTTTCCCCTACCATTGTCCCTTAGGTAGCCAACAACTTTGATTTCTTGGAGACTGTAGGATTAAGTGATTCATAATCTCCTTGAGAGAACTCTAATACTAAAAACATGCATTGGAGAGCATCTTTGGGGTAGTTCAAAGGATGACAACATTAACCAAGCATAATTCATTCCACATTTTTCTTCCTATTCAATTTGTTGCGCAATATCTGTGCCAAATATAGATATGCTATTTGCCATTCCATCTTTTTGGCCTTTCAGTTGAACTGGCCCTTAAATATCTGGACAATAGGCATTTCTCATCCACTTGTTTTTTCTGTTGTGAATTTGTAAGAAATTTCTTTGTAATAGTTATAGATCTCACTGGGGATTATTATCTACAGAATTCTCTCTCTCTCTACACATACACACACACATATATGTATGTGTGTGTGTGTGTGTGTGTGTGTGTGTGTGTAATTTATGTATTTATATAGTATTATCTGAATAATTTTCCAGGACTTGCATTCAACACAAAATCATCTGAAAACAGGACTAGGGGAAGGACTTCATCATATATAGGAAATCCCTATTCCATTTGGACTTTTATAACACTTCCTTCATGAGTGTCAAATACTTTTAAAGAATATATACATATATATTATGTTTTCTTTGGTGCTAATAATAAAAGTCATTGAGCAGGGTTATCTCTGTGATTGCATTTGTCAAAGAATGTTGAATGGTCTTAAATACACACATCTGTGTACGTGTGTGTATATATGTATATGTACATGTGTATGTATGTATGTATGTACACACAAACACACACACATATATGAGACTCGTAATTACAAATCAATTTTTTAAAAAAAATTATGGTCTGCTTTACCTAATAAAATGCTTTTTGATCATCAGAAACCATGAGCACAATGGTATTTTGCATTCTTTGCAAGTCAGCTGTGGGATTATAAGATGCTGTCTTCTGTAGACAATCATTTGTAAAAAACGTTTACTTGTTTCCTTTTCATATCTTCATTATAGTGAGTCTTAATATGTGGATAGAGCATTCACATGTAGATTTTAGAATAATGGGGAGATAGTCATAGAAATTGATAGTCATTGATGTTTTCTCCATTGGCTTTTTGAGTATTGATATCACTTATTATCTTCCCCATTCTTTTGTTATTTTCCCTTCCTCAAGCTATGTTGTAATGGGATCCTCTCCCTCCAAGCTTTCATGATTGCATTCCTCGAGAATGGAATTCTTTTTTGTGTACTTAGTTTGGGCAAGTTCTTCATTTTCCACGGTGCCATTTCTGTATCTCACATGATACAGGTAGGATCCAAGTGTGATAGTTCCTCTGTCAAGGAAATTCATAAATCTTTTCTATCTTGTACCAATTTGTTGTCCTACTACTTTCAACTACACGTGTTCGTGAATGTGGTTTATCTTGGTCTCAGGTCAAACTTTCTAAAATCTTGTCAGCTCTCCCAGTACTTTTGTTATAAGGTAAAACTGCTCATAATATTATATCTTCCTCTGAACTGTTTTACAAATGAAATTTTATTTTTAGCTAGCATCATCCTTGACTGCTGACTCCTTTATTATTATTTTTTTTTGGCAATGAGATTGAATGTGTACTGTCTAGGGAAGTTTCTGTATTCGCTGGGCCTCCAAATTATAGTTCCTGCTTCATATCAATGTGGGAAAGGGTAGTAATTGAGGATTACATTTTTGCTTCTTTCCCCACATTTCCCAATGAGTATTTTGAATAGTTCAGATTAAAGATGATATGGTTGTTTTTGATATCTTCTTCTCTGTAGTCCTTTTTATTTTGATGGTTAGTTTGATCTTTGTTATAACTTGATGGTCAAACCTCACTTCAATAGCTGATTCTGATAGGAATCTCCTAATATAAACAGATGTTTTGTGGCTGTTAAAATATAGTGAATTTCATTTGTTGCATATTTATCATATGCAACACCTTCAACTGTCTTTTGGAAGACAGTAATTTGGTTACATAGGTGCCAGTGTTCTTGGTAGACCCATATATTTTAGAGTCCTTTAATTTCTTAAGTCACATTTTCCCAACACATTTCTCATCATCTTTATCTGTGTCCATCTTCATATTGAAATTACCAGTTATCAAAATATATGTTGACTTAGTTTGGGGTATCTTAAAAAGTACTTCACGCAATTTTCTCCCACTACACCCTCTGCAACAGATGTTGGCATCTTATTTGCATTTTTTTCATGATGATTCAGCATGATTTTCATGATTTCTTCACTCATGTTCATCATAGCACAAAATGAAAAGATAAAATTCTCCCAGGAAAAGCTTATGCAATCATATATTAGAAGCTGAAAGGGACCTTGGAGATGATTTAGCCCAGGGCTTCTTAAACTTTGTCCACCTGTAACCCCTTTAGCACTTTTTAAACTGTGGGTTGTGGCCCCACATGAGCTCACAATCCACAGTTTAAGAATCACTGATCCAATGCCCTCATTTTACAGATGAGGAAACTGAGGCCCAGAAAGGTGTTCAAGGTCACACAGGTAGTAAGTATCAGAAGGGTCAAGTCAACACAATTCTTGTTGCCTTTCTAGTCATGGCAAAACTAATGCTGCAGACTCTTTTGTTTGTCTCTCCAAGGAGAAACTATGAGTCATTTAGCCATTTATTTGTAACTTCATTCTATCGCCAGGCTCCATTTACTGTAAGATCAATAAAGAAGTTGTTCAGTTCTTCCTATAGAGTGTCAATTCCTTCCCAATTGCAATGATCTCAAATTTAGAGCAAATAAAGTTAAACTGATATTTGTAGATGCTTTGAAAACTAGATGATTTTAGAATCCTTGCCTACCTATCCTTTCTTTCTCCCCTCCCCCAATTAGTCCTTTTTTTCCCAGTGGAAGAAGAAGTAGAAACATAGGATAAGTACTTAGAATTTTTTTTTTTCAATTTCCTGGCTTATCTCTGTCTAAGAATCCATCATCTGGTAGATAAATTACTATTTATTCAAAATGCAACTGAATAAAATTTACATGCAGAATAAAATATACTTGAAGGAATAATGTATTTGGAGGGTGTTTTTAGACTGAACTCCCAGATATCTGGATGAAAAGTAAGGTTAATGTCTCTTTAGATGAAAAGTTTGAAAACAGTATGCATGGTAGAAATAATACTGAAAAGAAAGTCAGATAACCTGGCTTTGTCTTGCTAGGTAAACTCTGGTAAGTCAATTCATTTTTCAGGGTTTCAGTTTGCTCATCTTCAAAAGGAGAGAGTTGGGCTCAATAAGTACTAAGACCTAGTGCTGCTATCCCATAGTTTTATAAAATAAAAATGTATTTATTGTACCATGTGCTTACAAGGACTGTGTGGGTTCCCTTCTACTAGTACTCCAAATGTTTTTCAAGAGGAGTAAGGCAAATAAACACTCTACACATGTAGACAGAAAAAATGCAACAGAGAAACAGACTAATAAGCAAGGGGGAGGGGAGATGATGAATGATGACCAAAAAAAGATGAGATAATCAATTGCTTCATATATTTGTCATTAGTAAGATGAATGAAAATAAAAAAAAAATAAAGCAGCCAGCGAAGCACACAAAGAGAAATATTTGGTTTGAATATTTACAAATATCCAGAATGCAAGATATCCATTCAGGAAAAGAAAGTAATAAAAGCTATAATCTAATAAAGTTTAGAAGATGATAGTCTAGTCTATACAGCTTTACAGAATTGATCCAAGTTAGTATTGATTTACTTTTGTTTTCTTTTTGCTGTCACCATAGTGGATGGTCACTGAACAATTGATTGTGTTGTTGGGTGGTTGGTCTGATTTGGTCACCATGATGGATGATATAATTGGACTGACTGTTTCATAGTTCAGTTATCTTGGCTTTGTTAATGACAGAATTCGATTCACTTTATGGCAATATGTTCAAATGCACAGAGATCTGTCTATGAATGGTAGATCCAAGCAGTCCTTTTTCATTGTTCTTCAAGAATTAAGTCAAGAATTAAGGAAACACTACAGGACCAAAACGAATACTTCAATGAATAATATAACTATAGAAATGCAAATCTGTAAATCTTTCATAGACAATGAATGTGTGAAGATTTTATGCTAACACGATGTAGTTGAAAAGATGAGAAACAGAGTCCAAAGACCTGGGTTTAAGTCTAAATTTCACTATTTACTGGCACGGTGACCTCAAGCAAATCACTTGACCTTTTTGAGGATCCATTTCCTCATGCATCAAATAGGAATAATGATCAATACTCTGCTTCCATTGAAGGATTATTGAAATGATAAAGAGAAATAATGTGAAAGTAGTAGAAAAAACAATGTAAGGAAGCTTCCTGGAAAGCTTTTAAAAAACAGTGGCTAGATAAACTTTCCCTATAAAATTATCAAATTAGTAATGGTATATGCTGACTATCCTTTCTTTGTCCTCTCTGTCATAATTTTATGTAAACATCACTTCTAGTGGCTCTGTGTTGTCTTATAATTGCATGGATTAAGATCCAGTTTAGAAATGTAAACAAAAGATGGTAGGAAATGAAAATGTATGAATTTGATGAGTATGCTCCCAGAAGGGTGTCACAGAGGTTGGTATTTTAAGTTATGGTTAGGGACTATTTACCATTTTTATTAGTCATCCAGGGAAGGGATTAAATAGCATACTAATGAAATTTGCAAATGATATTAAATTTTGAATTATTATTATCAATTGTAAAGACAAAAAGTAATACAAATGGACCTTAAGAGGTTACACATATGGCCCCAAAAGAATGAAATAAATTCTCCTTAGGGGAAAAAAATGCAAACTAATACATCAAGGGAAAAATAATTAAAGACAGAGACTATGCATGTATGTGCGATTTTAATGACAATTCACACTTACAAGTAACTTTAATATTTACAAAGCATTTCTCCTGCCCCCACGAGCTAGTTAATATAAAGATTGTTATCCCTATTCTATAGCTGAGAAACTAAAGCTATGAGTAGGGAAGTGACTTACCTTGAGTCACACAGTTAGACATCAACAATGCCTGATAGTCTTGGGACATATTTAGTAAATTAGTGGATCCAGGTTTCACTCAATATAGCTCAGGTTTTGCTTGCATGGAGACTAATTTGGTGGTGGAGATGAGAGGAGGATGAATGAGTGGAAAAGGGTGTCAGATCTTCTCCATTACCATCTGCCAGTTTGTTCTGGAGTCAATGTGCCCTTACTAATAAAATAGTTAGGAAATATACTTATTTAAACTACCTTTTCTCTGAGTCCCTTCTAGCTCTCTATCAATACTGCTATAATGTTATATTTATATGTCTTTTTCCATTCTTAATCAAAATTCTAGAAAAAGTCATTTAACTACTTGCTTGTCTTCCTCTTGCCATTCTCACTGCTCTCTCATAGTTCTTTTCCTTCTCATTCTCTTTCACTGGATCCTGTCCCTTCTCTCTAACTATGGATATTCTTTGAGACTCTATACTAAACTGTTTTTCCTCTCTAAATCCTTTCTCAGTGACTTTATCACCTTCCATGGGTTGAATTCCCATCTCTTTGAATATAAATCCAAGATCTTGATACCCAGCCCTGATCTCTTTCCCAAGTTTTAGTCCTGCACTAACAATTTTCTGTTGGACATCTCCAACTGGTCATCCTCTAGCAATCCAAAGTTCAAAATGTTCAACAGAATTCATTATATTTTCCCAAACCCACACTTTTGTCAAATGATCATATTTCTGTTGAGGGTTCCAGGCACTATCATCCTTGATACAAAAATACATCCTTGATACTTCCTTTTTTTCTTTCACATCCCCATAAAAAATGTTATTCGTTTATTTTAACTAAGGTCACAGTGTCAATAAATAGAGAAGTTTAAAATTAATCCCAGGTCTTCTGACTCCATTTCTCATCTTTTCAATTACACCGTGTTAGCATTAAATCTTCATGCATCCATTGTCTATGAAACTTTTACAGATATATATTTCTCTAATTACATCATTAATTGAAGTGTTCATATCAGACCTCCTTTAGTAGTTTCTTCATTCTTGACTTTCCAACATCATGAGCAACAAGGAAATAGGGACTGATTGGATCTGTCATTCATAGATTGAGCTCTATGCAAATGTCAAAGATTCTATCTCCACATTTCTCAGATCCCTCCTTTCATGGTTACTAATCCTAATATAGGACCTCATCATTCACAGATAAGAATTTATGCTATTGCCATAGACAGCTGTTTGTCCTCCAAGCTTCGAGTGTCTTCTCTCTTTATTTTGTCTTCCACTAATCTTCCTAAAGCAGAAGATTGTTATTCCCCTACTCATGAAATTTCTGTGGTTCTCTATTAGCTCTCTATGCCTTTACAAAAACTATTTCTTATGACAGGAATGCATATCACATAATCCATGATTTCCTTCAGGAGTCAGCTCAAAAGCCACATCTTACCTGATATCTGTCTAGATCTTCTCAGATGCTAATTCCTCATTCCTGAAACAAACCTGAATTGCTTTTGTGTATATTTTTCATACATTTATACATATGTATTCTTTTCTCTTCTAATAAGGTCTTTGTGGTAAGATAGTAATTCTTTTATGTCTATGCCTAGCACCTAGCTGTAACAGTAAGCACCCTGACATACACAGAGGTGCCTGCTATCCCAGGTTCTTTGATCTGCTTCTCTAAAAGGAAAGGCAACTTTTGAAGGATTGACAATCGCTTTAATCAAGCACATGTATCATTCAGTTAGTTCAGGGGAAAAAGTCAGCACCCTGAACTTCAGAGAAAATACAGAGAAATCAAAGATTAACAGACATGGCTTCCTCTGTCTGACCATGATTAACACGTACATCATAATTCAACAGACAGGTCCAACTGTCTGACCACAGTTACCAGAGAGGGAGACACTGACATCTGGGTTTTCAAAGCTAGGGAGCTCCTTAGCTGCTTCCTAGAGTCCTCCTCTGGCCAAACAAACCCTTCCAGTTAGTAAGCCCCAAAGTAAAACCTTATCTTACCAACAGGATTAGATTGGACTGGAAAGTACCAGGTAATCCCCAGTGGGTAATCTTTCTGTCCCACTGATGCTTTTGTAAACCATGGTCTCTGTTTCCCAGCCATCAACTAACAGCACTTTTTCTGATTCTTGCCCCAGGTGCAAAAAATCTTTGTTATATCTCTGCTTGGGAGTAGACATAGGAAACAACAGCAAGCAAATAGAGCGTCCAGAAGAATCAGTTCACTAGATAAAGTGCCCTGCTTGAGGGTAGAAAAAGGGAGAGTGCAAATGTAACATTGTACTTTAGTTTGCCACTGTGCAGCACGCATTTTGTACTTTAAGGTTCCTTTTAACTTGAATAAGATGGTTTTTGTACTTTAAGATGGTTGAGTGCAGTGGCCCCCTCTAAGGGAAAGAGACAGTGAAAAGGCCAGGAATCCCAAAAGTGGAGTCTTTGGAAGAGAAATCTCCTTTGGTTCCCCAGATAGTAAGAGTGGAAAGTTAGTCAAGTGAATGCTAAACGGGAAACCTTCTCTCTGACATTGGCCCTAGGGGCTACCTTTCTCTTGTATCATCTGTAAGCTACATATATTCTAGAAGAAAGTTCAGGTTGGAGTGATGTAAGAAAATTAATGAAAGTCATGGACACAATAGATAATAAGAATAACAATAATACTTACTATTTAGATAGCTTTTTTTCCTACAGTTTATGAAGCACTCAACAAACTCTATCTTATTTTATCCTCACAACATCCCTGAGAAATAGGTGCTATTATTATCCCCATTTTACAGATGGGGCAGACAGAAAATAAGTAACTTGCTCATGGTCCAATCCTGAAGTTGTATCTTAAGTAAGATTTCAATTTGGGTCTTCCTGTCTTTAGGTTACTGCATCATGTTGAAACCTGGATGGAAGTGACAACACAATTCAGATGAATACATGCATATATACACACTTATCTGGGGGGTTTGTGAAGCATTCCTTAGATGTGAAAAATAGTAGTTATGGTTCTGTGAGTTTTTAGCCATTCTTGAAACCCCACTCAAGCAGCTCCATAAATTTGTCACTTTTTAGATATGAAAGAAACTGGCTGAAAATGAATATTACAAATGGTCACAATGGATGGATATGGGTATTATGATAGAACTTGAACAAAAGTGAATGAAATGTGCTCATTTCATGAACTCTGGTTCATAAAAAAAAATTCATTCCTTTGCTCATTATCTGGAGGTAAGAGGAATGAGAAGGAGCTGAACTAAAACTCCTTAATGATGAGTTAGAAGGTAAATAGAAAAGGGTGGGTTTGCTTATTTGCCTAATTTTGTCTTGTCCAAGTAAGTTTTTCTTAGACAGAAAGAAGTGAGCCCGATACCTGATTTCTTTGCTTTACTCATTTTGGTGGTTGGCTCCAGTCTACTGGAGCTACTAAACATTAGATTTGAGATAGGAGGTACTCACTATAGTGCTCCAAGTCTAGCACTTCATCAGCCATGATCACATATGAAGAAACCAAATGCCACTCAAGTTGTATCTGCATGGTACTGTAGGGAGATTAGTGATTTTGTTGTGAGTTTTATCTACAATAAAGACAAGAATTTCAGACAAAGGATCTAAGGCATAGCTCAGTAGTCCTGCCATCTTCATATAGCCCTTTGATTCTTTCTTCAAAGCTTATTTGTATGCCAACCAGGCATATTATGCGGGCCTGAAGGGAGGCAACCTCATCATGTATAAAAGTTCTTAGTAGTTATTGTTGAATAGAGTTGAAAAAAATGCTAAAAAGTGATGTTGACCAATAATCCAGGATTTCATAGGAGTTAAAAAGATTTTTCTAATTCTAAGATAGATATTTAAAGAGCTAGAAACTACTGAGTAGTAGTAGAAAACAAAGGATCAAAAGAACAGACTAAGTCTTGGCCCAAGGGCTTCTGCTGGCCTTTCTTGACTGTCTGACTAGTAACAGCTATCATGTCTCTAGGTAACGCAGTCTAAATTAGCTTTAGCCTTCCCTGAAGAAGAAGAGAGAGGCCTACCAGTCACTTCTACAGATAGTAACAATGAGTAGCACATGATCGGAAGATCAACAGATGAAATCCTAATGCAGTTTAGTGAGGATAGCAGGCAGAGGCCAGCAGTAGGGATGAAATATCCAGCACAAAACAACATGATGAGTGTTGCCTCTGTTGTTTATGAAGAGGATAGAAAGAAAGGAGGGGCAGGTAGGTGGTGCAGTGCATGGAGCACCAGGGCAGGAGTCAGGAGGACCAAAACTCACCTCAGATGCTTGACACTCACTAGCTGTGTGACCTTGGGCAAGTCACTTAACCCCAACTTCCTCATCCTGGGTCATCTCCAGTCATCCTGATGAATATCTGGTCACTGGATTCAGATGACTCTGGAGAAGTGAGGCTGGTGACCTGCACAGCCCTTACTCACTCAAAACAAAGTCAAGTGCAAGTCATGTCATTTTTTCTCTGATGGCGTGGTCTTCTTTAGCAATGAAGGATGAACACACATATAGAATGAAAGGAATATATGTTCCCTAGGCACATACAAAGAAGTATGAGTTTCATTTGCCATGTCTCTCCATGTGTGCCTCATCACATTTGTTTCCTGTAAGTTCTTTTTCATGTACTTTTCTTGGTCACATGTTTTCTCTGTGCATGTGTATGTGTATGTGCCTGTAAGTGTATGTGTGTGTGGACTCCTTTTTTAAAAATATAGCAGCCCATGTGAGACTGTAGCTTTTTGGGTATGGAGAAAATTTTCTCAGAACTTAATTTGCAAAGTTGTTTAATCAAATAACCATCAACTTTGAACATTTTACTTTTAATCCTTTCTGGTTGGCATAGGAATCTTGAGTCATAGATTACTTAGACCTTGGGATAACATTCAGGGGAACTATATTTGAGGGGACCTTGGGTATTACAGTACCAAGAAAGCCTAGTTCATTCAGACAAATCAGTGGGAAAAAAAATCAGTCAAGTTGACTGTGATTAATGTGTTTCCTTTTCAGAGTTTTGTAATGGTATCATTTAGACACTGAGTTTCTAGCTAAGGACATGGTGAAAACACATGTTGTAACTACACTTACGTGATGCTAAGGGTATTTATAAGATGGTTGAGCCAAGCAGATGCTGCACTATTGTCTAATCTTGAAGCTTTTGGATGAGTGGCCAAAGAATTCATCACTGAGAATCTCATCTATTGGTGTTGAGACTCTCCTCAATTAGCTGGACAGGTACTCCTCAGATGGCAGACACAGCAGTCTGTCACTGGGATAATATTCAAAACTTTCTAGTCTGGTAGAAGTTGCCAGAGTCTGCACTTTGTTGGCAAAGCCATTAAGAACGTAGGGCCACTTCCACATCACAATGAAGAATCAAACGAGGACACCTGTGGAGTTCAAATGAAAAGTGAAAATTTCAGTCATTTATATTATTTTTCCTGCATAGTGCCAAGAAGCCCTAGCAACTACTGCCTTTTTTCCCCTTCTGAATTGAATGTGTGTGTGTGCTTGTGTGTGTGTGTGTGTGTGTGTGTGTGTGTGTGTGTGTGTGTTCGTTGTTCATGGTTTTAACTATTCTGGAAACAACTTACATGTTTGGTAGTCTATACGGAAAACTTGTAGATCAAGGGTTTTTAACCTTGGATGTGTGAACTTGTTTATAAAAACATTCAAAAACAGCATTTCAATATAAATGTTTTCTTTGTTGTTCTGTGTATTTTATTTATACATTTAAAAAATATTTTTCTAAAAAGGGCATCAGAATGCTAAAGGGGTCCATGAAACTACAAAGGGTACGAATGTATGGTTGATGATGAATTTTTCACTTGCAAAATACTTTTCTTTTTTTCTTTGCTCTATTTTTTTTCCTTTGGTATGGTGTGGATGAAGACTCATTGATGCTGTGGGAGAAAATTAAAAAGATGTTCTGCAGACCATTCATTATGGAAGCTTTGGGGTGAAATAAGAGACAGATGGTTACTATCCAGCCCTGAATAAGTCAGCTTACTTCAAGTGGAGGTGTCCTAGGAAATATTTACCCTAGAATATTAAAGTGACATAAATGCCACCTAGAATTACATTGAATTTGATGTCAAATCAATAAGAATTTATTAAGCACCTACTGGGTGTCAGGCACTATGCTTAGCACCGGAGATACAAAATAATAAAAAGGTAAAAAACAATCATCATTTCCAAGGAGCTAACAGTCTAATGGGGAAGACAACATACAAACAACTATGTATAAACAAGATATATACAGAAAATGTAAGAGATAATCACAGTAGGAAAACTATCATTATAAGGGATTGGGAAAAGCTTCTTACAGGAGGTGGAGTTTTAGTGGGACTTGAAAGCAGTGAAAGAAGCTGGGAGATGGAGATGAGAGAGAAAAACCCAAACAGAGGGTTGGGAGCATCCAGTAAAAATGCTCCATCAGGTGATGGCATGTCTTACATGAGGAATGGCAAAGGGACCAATAGCACTGGGTTGAAGAGTACCTAATAAGATCTAAGAAACCTGAAAAATTAGGAAGGAGCCAGGTTGTGAGAGGTTTAAAAGCCAAATATAGGATTTCATGTTTGATCTTGGAGGCAATAGGAAGCCACTGGAGTTTATCAAATAGGGAGGTGATGTGGCCAGATCTTCCTGTGGTTTGGGAACATTAATTTGACAGATAGGTGGAAGATGGACCAAGAGATCAACCAGAAGACCATTGCAATAGCCCAGGCATGAGGTAATGCACTAGCACTGTTAACAATGATAGCAATACAGCAGAGAGAAGGGAGAATATGAGAGAAATGTCATGAGGTGGAATCAATAAGAATTGGCAATTGATTGGTTATGGGGAATGAGACAGAATGTGGAGCTGAAGATGACACCTAGGTTTCAGTTCTGAATGACTGGCAACATGGTGTTACCCTGAACAGTAACAGGAAATTTAGGGAAAGGTAAAGGCTTGGGGAGAAAACATTGACCTCTTTACTTCCTATAGTCAAGTGGAAAGCAATAAAGTAGTTGCCCTAATATTCAACACTCTTCTATTTCCAGTTCATTGCTGTATCTAAACCTGTAAACTCTTAGGACTGCTTTGGTTAGATTGCATAGGTAGTGAAGTAAAACATCTGATGGAATTCAGTTGTTACTGCTTATTTTTGCTTCCCTGATTGCAAATAACAAGTCTGACTAAATTTTTCACCTTTTATATGGGTATTTTGACATTGTGTAGACACCCCCCCCCAAAAAAAACAGATCCTTGTTAGGAATTAGTTTAATATCATCTACATAATATTTTTAGTTAGCAAAGCATCTTAACTTCTATGATCTTCCTTGATGCACACAAAAATCTGTGAAATTGTTAAGGTACTATTATTATACTTTTTTTTAAAACAGAGAAGTACATGGGCCCTCTGTCAAAACTCAAGTAAAATGCCTTAGTCAAAGTCCAGGCCTAGAACACAGGTTTTTCTGACTACTAATTAGGTTTCTTTTCTACTACATTAGACTTCTTTTGAGTGGGAATTAGAGTAGGCATTGAAGTCTCAACTGAAATGGCATTTGAGGAGAGAGTAGGGGAGAGAAGGGACCCTGAGAAAATTTTCTCAAGGGTTCCATAATTTTGAATGCATGTCATTGTATTTGCCCATTATATTGCTAACAACATTAATTATTTAATTTATTTTATACCTGACTGATAGTTCAACTAACTTATAACAGGCACTTTATGGTAGGATTGAACATACAAAATATATGTAGTCCTTCTTACTCTTTAGGAGCTTATATTTTGATGAGAAAGTCCAGAGAAAGGCAACATATGGGGAAAAATTTCCTGACATTAGTCCTAGGAACCCTGGATGGAGGGGGGAAATTTTGGTATGGGAAGGATTAATAAGGGATTGTAAGAATGGCTTCAGGCTCTCTAGCTCCTGCCTCTGGACAATAGGAATTAGAAGATACCTTAGAAGATTCCATCATTGGACTGACCAAATTATTGTGTTGGTTTAGGGGAGAATAGCAATAATTTATACTAATTTTACATATTTTTTTCAATTGGGTTTGTAGATGATATTGTGCTAATAACATCAAATCACAGAACACTTCAGAGCTTCTTAAATGGTATCCATAATTTCTTTTTAAAAGTTTGGCTTTATTATCCACTCAAGAAAAAAAATAACTGGAAGAAGTCCTGTTGTCTAAGCTCTGAAATTGGTGACAGCATATAGAATCGATCAATAAGTATGTATATCTTAGCTAGACATTGGATAGACAATGAATCAGGCTAGATTTTAATAGGAGGAGATAGTGAGATGGATTGCTTTTGGAAATCAGGCAGTGTTTTTAATGACTCTCAGCTTTTGTAGAAAGAAAGGTTGATATTTTAAACACCAGTGGTTTTTCTAGTGATTCTATATGGCTTTAAATCATGGAATGTTACTATTTCCAGAGATAAAATTGCATATCACCCAAAAGACAAGGAGGTGTGTGAACATAGTGTGAACAGGTTACAAAATATTGCTAATGAATTGAGCAGAAGAGGTAAAGAACATCATTAGAGAGAATTGCAATAGAAAAGAAAAGGAGTTGATCATGTAGCAGTACTGAAAAATAGATGATACTTAGTCCATACATTCTCTGTATCAATACAATATCAAAAGATCTTTTCTAGAACAAAGATCAGCAGTTCATCAACCCCTGGTATACCTCAGAATGTTGGGTGGTACCTCCATAGGATATTTAAGAGGATGTGGTGTGGTAGGAACCACAACTAATTTCCCTTCCAACTCTAAAGCTGTCATTTTACTACATGCAGACAAAATAGGCTTTTCTATAAAAGACAACAAGATTCCTCAAGGCTTAATTGGTCTAGGAAACTAAGTCTCACACTATTAGCATAGCTTCCTGATTGCCTAACTGTCAAAACCCAGTGCAGGATGAGTCAGGAGGTATTCAGTTTTGAAACATTCTCTTCACTTGGCATGACACCATGGCAAATATGGAAGCAGGAGAATTACAGCCAGTTGAATTAATGTTGTATCCTTGCTGAATATTCTTTCCCAGTATAGTTAAGTAAGTTTCTCTTTTAAAATTGTTAAATAGTCTATGAGTATCTCATTTCATTTCAGTTCTAAGCCATCAGACTGGCTTAAGTAAAGTCTGGGCCAGAAGACATGAACCAGTCATATAGGAAGAGGAAATAGGGACAGGTTTCAATATGTATTGTTGAATTGCCCATTTTTATGATATCACAGATTTACTCTTTGGATGGATTGATATATTTGTTCTATGTCATCCTCTTATTTGAATCCCAAGACAATCCTATGAGGCAGAAGTAAGGATGTAAGCCTTGTTTTCTTTCTTTTTCTTCAAATTGAACCTGAAAGAGATGAAGTGATTTCCTTAATGTCACCCAACTAATAAGGGGCAAAGTCAGGATTTAAACACAGGCTATTTTGACTCCAAGACCCATGTTTTTTATACTGTTATTCTGCCTTCAGCAACTTTGTAGTTTTAAGACAATGTAGTAGTGGTTTGTGGTCGTAAAATCTCAAGTGTAACCAACAACAAAGTAATCTGATCCTTGAATGGCCAGTTCCTAGTTTTAAGTAAGTGTTTAAAAAATCTGTTGCAAACCTAAGATATGCCACTTCTAAATCTGCTCTTCATTCTGATGTATGACGTAGTACAAATATCATTAGACAGCAAAACCATTGAGAAAAAAACCTTCATTGCAAAATTCTCTGATAAAATTATATTTAACAAACCAACATTAAAAGTGACTACAACTGTATAAAGTAATATATATTTCCAAATGGACGAGGCCAAAGGTTATGAATAGGCAGTTCTCAGATGAAAAAAATAAAAGCTTCTGACAATCACATGAAGACATGATACAAAATACTTGGTGTTACAAGAGAAATGAAAATTAAAGCAACTTAGTGGATCAACTCTTTCCCCCACAGGTTGGCAAAGATAACGAAGGAGGAAAACGATCATTGCGAAAGTAGTTGTGAAGGAGACAGTTACTCAAATGCAACGTTGGTGAAGATCAAAATTGGTTCAATCACTTTGGAAAACAACTTAGAATGTAGCCAGCAATAATTCCACTAGGTATATATCCCAAGGAGGTCAAAGCTGAAGACAAAGGAGGTTTATGTACAAAAATAATTATAGCCTCTTTTTGCTGCAGCAAAGAACTGAAAACAAACAGGTATCCATCAATTGAGTAAAGGAGGAGTAAACTCTGGCATATGAATGGGATAGAATTTTATTGTACAATAAGAAGTTATGAATATGGTTCACTCAGAGAATTATGGAACACTTTTATGAACTGATATGTAGTGAAATTAGCAGAACCAGGAGAATAATTTACACAATGACCACAATAATAAAGTGAGGGAAAATAACTTTATAAAACCTTAGAAACTCTGATAAAAGCTGTAACCAATCATGATTTCAAAAAACTAATCATGAAACACATTTCCTGCCTTTTAGCTGAGAGGAGATAGACTACTGTATCAAATCAGACATGCATTCTCAGACATGGCCAATATTAACTGTTAAAAGTTTTTGCTTGACTCTACATATTTGTTACATGGTAGGTCTTCTACTCAAGGTGGGTGATTAGAGCTGGATTAGTGAATAACAATAGACATGGAAAGGTACCAATAAGTGCTGATCATCATCTTTAATAATGAATGAAGAAAAAAGTGCAGAAGGCGATACAATTGGTGCAATTTTGTTACTACTTTGTTTTACTTTATAGCATAGACATATGTAGATAGTTTTTAGAACTGTAACAGAAAATATAACTATTTCCTTTATTTATTTTGAGATATTTATTGATGTTTGTTGACTTTATAATAAAAAAAGTTAATAACAAAAGAAAGATCAATAGGTTTGGAATTTTAGGACTTCAATGCAAATTCTGACTTCTTAGATGATTTCTCAGATTCCCTTCATCTCATTTAATAAATCCTTCAAATACTATTGAATTATTTAGGATTATAGATTTAGAGCAAGAAGCAAACTTAGAGTCTATCTTACTCACACACTCTCTTATTCAGGCATTTAAAAATGTTCATTAAATGCATACTATATATTAACCACTATGGGAGCTGTTGGAGAAACAAAAACAAAATAATTCTGGACTTCAAGAAGCTTACATTCTATTGGAGGTAAAAGCACACAGGTAGAAAAGTAAACATATAGGAAGTACTTTCTGAGAGAAGGATAATCATTTTACAATTGAAGAATTGAAGCCCAGAGAGGCTGATAAGTAAAGAGGCAAAGTCACACACTTAAGATTTAGAATTCAAATGTTAAGTTCTCTGACTTCAAACCCAATACTAATCTATAGTATCTCATTTCCATTCCCCTATTCTGTTGTCTGTGGTATAGTGCTGAGACCTCTATTCCTATTAGGTTTGTTATAGCTGCTACCCCATTGGATAGAGGTCAACAGAAAACAAAAGGTGCCTCATTATAGTAGAGAGGGTGTGACAATTCAGAAGACCCCAAGTTGTCTATGAATTCTAAGACTGGCAAGTTTTTCTGAAGTGTGCATAACTGTGTGTGTGTGTGTGTGTGTGTGTGTGTGAGTGTGTGTGTGTCCATGTGCATGCAGCTATATAAAATTTTAGTTTAAAACTTGGGGTCTGACAATGTCTATATTTTTCTTAATATCCATTGCGATGGCATTAGATTTGGAAAATTGCTGTCCAAGGTACTTGAAAACTCTAGCCTGAGAATGTACAGGGCAAAACATTCCTTTTCTATCAGAGAAAAGATATGTAATGCTCATAATATATCTAGCTGTGGATCCTTATAAAATCATAAGTCTATGTATTTGGCAGTGGAAGTATTTAAATACCCACATAGTAACTTCCTCCAATTTACAACTGAGAAAGAAAGACAAGGTTACTTTTTCAACATGAGAGGCTTCTTTTATGCATGGTGCTTTTTATCCTATCTCTGCTGGTCCTGCCTAGAGATGGGGATATAAGTGGGGTATGCCAAGCAGTGAATGAGTTCCCTTCCTCTTTAAATGTATAGAGTCAAAACACTTATCAATATATCTAGACACAGTTTGAGACTAAACACTGTAGTACTTAAAATAATTTGGGCCAACAAATGGTCCATTCACAAATCAGCTAATCATTTAGAATATTTAAGGCAGCATGGTGTATTGGAAAAAGCAATAACTCTTGGGTCAGAGGACCTGGATTTAAATTGTGGCTCTGATGCTATGTGACCTTGGGGCGAGTCACTCAACCTCTCGGGATCTCAGTTTCCTCATCTATAAATGAGAAATTTGGACTAGAAAGCTTGCACCTCTAAATCTATGCTGCTATTATTCCTAGGAAATTAATATCTTTTCATTGTTACTAGTCAGGATAAGAGGACAAACATTCTAGATTTTAGTTCCCTTTGACACCATGCTTCAATGAAGTCTTAGAGACACTGATGGCCTCACTGAACTGCCAGGTCTCTGCCTTGCTTCTTCCCACACCTCCATTTCCCCAAAAAACAACCACCCCCACCAACCACCACAGCCACAACCACCACCTCCATCACCACAGCAAATACGTAGCTGTTAAAGTCTACTGGTGTTTGTAAGGACACTCCTCTTTCTGTAACCACTCCTTCTTTGGATATTCTTGCTCCTTTTTTCACTCCCCTCCCCAATCCTAAACACTCTTCCAGGTGGTTCAGGCTTCTGCTTTTCTTTGTCAACTTCCTCTTCCCTGGGGAATTTATTTACTCTGACAGCTCTAGTTATCATCTGTATATGGAACATTTCCCAATTTATATTTCCAATCCTGTCTTCTATTATGAGCATTAGTCCCATATCTCCAAATATACTTATCAGTATGTATATGTCTTTATATGCCTACACATTATGATATGACTGAAGACATCAGTGCAATAGCACAATTGAATGTAAAGTGTTGGATATGGATTCTGAGAACTTGTTATTGAAATCTAGGCCTATTACTTGCTATGTATGTCATCTTGGGCAAGTAACTTAACCTTTATGGGACTCAGTTTCCTCATCTGTGTTCAGTCAGTCAACTAGCATTAAGAGCCTACTATCTCCTGGCACTGCACTGAGCACTGGGGCAACAAGAAAGGCAAACAAAAATTGTCTCTTCTATGAAAGGGGTTGGACTAAATGACCTCTGAAATCTCTTCCAACTTTGATCTATGACCTGAAGATCTATGATCCAATGATCTATGATCTAACGATGTTTTCCCCACATTTATCAATTATGTCATCACTACTTTCCCAACCATGCTGGCTTACCGCCTCAGAGTCATCTATAACTCTTCTCTCTCCCAAATCCCCACCACACACCCAGTTAGTCATCAAGCTTTATCCATTCTTATTTTGTCATTTTTGGCATTAGGTATAGATTCATAGATCTAGATCTGAAAAGGACTAAAAGTCCACTTAGTTCAACACCTTTACTTTCCAGATGATGAAACCAAAGTTCAGGGAGGTTGAATGACTTGTCCACATTCTCACCGGTAGTAGGTGCATTTGAACTCAGGCCCTTTCACTCCAAATCCCACTGTACCAGATTGCCTTTTAACCTTTTCTTTCTTTTGATTTCTACTGCCAGAGGCTAATTCAGGCCCTTTTCAACTCACATGTGACTTGCAATTGCTTCCAACTAGAATCCTTGTCTCCAATCCTTCCCCACCATTGCATCCAGTCTATACAATGCTGCTAATTTAATCTTCTAAAATGTGTTCATCACGTTACTGCCCTGCTCAAAACTCATTAATGTTTCCCATATGTACATAGAATAAAACCCAAACTTCTTAGCATGGCATTTAAACTTTCTTCTAAAACTACTGTATACATTCTACTTTTAAAAAAATATTGCATCTAATAGTTCACATTTGAATCCAGTGGTAAGATATAGATCAGGATAACTGAAGATGGCCCCAGATGCAGTGGGAGACCTTGGTCTTTTAAGCTAAGGTCTTTCCAAGTTCTCATTTTGACTGAGACAATGCCCATTTAGTAATTAAAGATGGTTAAGCATTCATTAGGGAATGAGGTGATGGAGTAGGAGGTATTTACTTATGATTTCAAGGAATTTGGGGTATGAAAACTCTTTCTACTTTGGTAGATCTGGAACTCATCTGCAATTTAAAGTCTTAGAGAGTTGACAGGGTCACTAAAATGTTGTCTACTCATTCATTCACTTGTGTTTTCATTCCTTCTTTCAACAAACACTTATTAAATACTATAGGCCAAGCACTGTGCTAGGTACTAGGGAAACAAAAAAAAATGAAAATAATCTCTGTTTTAAAGGGATTTATCAGGGGAAATAACATGTGCACCAATAAGTAAATGCAAACTATGTAGAAATTAACTTCTTGTAATTTCAGGATTGGGAAAGGGCTAACAGTTGGGTAGATGAGGAAAGGCCTCTATAGAAGGTGGCACTTAAGCCTTGGACATGTTAACAGATAGTGGTGAGGAGGGAGGGAATTTTAGACATGGGAAGGGCTTATACAGAGATGTGGAGGTAGGATATTTTGTGCACAAAGAGAAAATATGTCAGCTCTGCTGGAATATAGAGTTTATCAAAAGTAGTAAATTAAAATAAGTCTAGAAAAGTAGTCCAATCACAGAGCTAATACCTGTTATAGACAAGATTTAGACCTAAGTTTTCTGACTCTAAGGCTATCCACTGTGCCATTCTATCTCACTGGTAAGAAAGTGTACTCCATTATTGTTCCTATTCATATTACTGCATAAAATATCTTTCCATAGTCTTTTGGGTCACTCACAATTTTATTTCTTTGAGATCACCATATTCTATGATGTGCAGCCATTAACATTTCTCAGAGAATATTGGCCTTATAAAGATGAACTTTTGCAGATGGGAGAGTGTTGGGATAATTAAAGGCACTGAGACATTTCCAAAATACAGTTTATCTTATATTCTTCATTCTGTTTTAATTTTTGTGGTCAGCTCACTGTCTACACTTGTCCAAAATTAAGGACTATCTCAACAAATAAGCTACCAATCCACTTGCAGGTCAAAGTTTGGGAAATAGAGATTCTTTGTCCAATTGGGTTTTTCCAGGCTGACGCCTGGGCTGTTCTTTTTCAGATGGCAGGAAATATCATTCAAGAGAGCGTGAAGCACTTTGACACAGAGCAATTAGCACAATGTCATCTCCAAATAGTATAGTCTGGAGATCCTCATCATCTATAATAAATTCCTCTTCCTCTTGGACTTTGTGAAGAATTATTAATGAAAATATTTTGGAAACCATGTCTCCTTGTCTCGTACCTTAGTTGATGTTGAAATCAGAGGGTTGAGGAACAATATTATCTGTGTGGTTATATTCTTACAGATAATTTTGTCTATCAAGTGGTTTCAACAGATGCATGGGAAAGATTTTGTTACAGGAAAGTGTTTTGATGTAATCAGACAAAAAAATTTTTTTTGAGGAGGAAAAGTAATCAACAAACAGGAGGCAGGTAGGTGGTTCAGTATACACCTGGAGTCAAAAAGACCTGAGTTCAAATCCAGTTTCAGATACTCACTAGATGAATTTTTTAAACTGTGTCAACTATAACATAGATGTTTTTTTCTTCTGTATTAGGTGAGGACGTGTCCCTTCTGATGTTTTAAATGCAATTACTACTTCTTCATATTAGCACCCAAGATAAGTGCTTCAACGTCTTAATCAATAATTCCACCATCATCAATGATGCAAGATCTCTGCTGAAACATTGGCAAAGCCAATCAGTTTTGTTGGAATACATGTTCTTGGCATAACCTGCATTATTTGTCTCAACTAAGATTTCTGAAAAGGTATTCCCCTCTATCACTTTTCTATGATTCATGGAGTAATGTTATTCATAATCTTTCCCCCTTCTCAATAAGATCTGTTTAGTGAGTCTGTAACTAAAACTAATATTTCTCTTGGTTGCCAAGTTTTTGTGTTTGAAAAGAAGATTGAACTTGCCACCAAAAGTGGTTCATGGGCTTTTTTGGTTTACTATTCAGGAGACTATTTACATCAATAAAACTTTTCTAAGAACTGTTAATAATTGGGCTCAATGTCTTTACTTTTATCTATTTCACATTTTATAAAAAAGATTTTTTGCATTTAGATGACCCCCAGCGTCCTTACTGACTTTTAGATTTTATGATTCTACCAACACCAAGGACAGTCATGAGGAGAGTATAGGAATCTTAAACAGTTGCTTGAGAGGTGTTTGGAAGTGAAGAATAGTACCTCCCCTCTGCTGAAGTTGGAGAAATTTATTAAATGACTACCTAAGTTTATAGTTGTCCATGAGGTGAGTTGTTTTTAATATCAGGGTGCCAAGTAGTTCACCAACTCTTGTTCTACCATTGATTGCCTTCCATGTGCACTACTATGAGGAGTGTCAGATAAGACCAAGGACAGAATCTGAATCACTGAAACCTAGATATGAGTCTGGTAGGGAAAAGCAAAGGTTTGTTCATTTCTTTATCCATGCATGCCCATTTAAATTCATGGAGTGCTACTTGCCAAAAATCAATTTACTCTTTAAGCTTCTCTAATTTCCTCATCTCTAAAATGAGGGTAGCATCTATCTATGCTTAATTCCTTAGAGGGTTATTGAGATGATCAAATAAGATAACATGTGTGAAAATACTTTGAAATTCTATAAAGAATTTTTTTAAATGCATGGTGTTATTGTAAATGATTGACGATTTTGACTGCCCAATTGTAGTATCCTTGTGACATGCAAAATTTAAATTTCAGAAATTGAATTCTATTTTTCAATATAAAATATGAAAAATAGGTGTTCAATATAAAATATGAAAAATCAACATCTACACCGGTGAGTCATTTCTGTAAGTCCTTGGTGGTACAGTAGTTAAATCCTTCGCTCTGAGAAGTGGTTCTCTCTATGACAACTTAATCTAAGATGGGTGTGGCACAAAGTTTGTTAAAATACAGTAAGCAATATTTGAAGCCAAGATTAAATATCTTATTCTACATGATGCTAAACAGAAGGAATTTACTAATTAGGTCAAAGAAATCTCTTCTACTGCATATTCTCTTGCAGATTCTCTTTGGAATCTCTATACCAAATTGGTATGTTATCATTAATTAGTGGGTGAATATTTGAAAAATTCTTTGAGATCTGTAAATATATAAAACATGAAAGGACACTGGAGATAGGTTACCTGAATGTCTAAATATTTTTGTAGGTATAATTAATGATCTGTTTTATGAGAAATATTTTTCTTCTCTTAAAAATGTCCCATATGTAGAAAGAATGCACAAATGTATTAACCATACACACATATGCTGCAGTATACTAACAGATGCACATGCATGTTATGCATTATATATTCTGTTTTAATAAATGATATTTCTTTTCCCTCCCAAATTGTGAAATTCATCAAGAACTATCACTTAGGCTTCAGATAAATAAGATGTGGCTTATTGGTCCCTCCAAGGCTAGGCAGGCAAAGTGTTTCCCTTTTTTTTTTCATTTCCCCACACTGATTCATTGGCACTGTGGTCAGCATCAATGTGTTCCAGCTCTACTGTTCAACTGTACTCAGATTTTCAGGGTAAATTGGTAGAAGTCATGCATGTCACATAGAAGTGTGAGGATTATGGGAGGACTTAATGCCACAAAAGATGTGGATTTATTTCCCAAATGCTATACATTGTTCCTTAAATTTAAGTACTCAGAAGTTTGACAAAAGCATAATATGAAGAACGTGCATCAGTTAATATATGGAACATATATATGTATACATGTAGTTAATATGTTTCTGTATTCAGCATGTGTGAAATGTATGTATTTGCGTAACTCTTTTAAATACTGTGTATGTTTATGGAAAAAGAGGTAGATGACCCCCTACGTATGTTGCTAATCTTGAGGGAACTTAGGCTAGGCATAGTTTACCTGTGTATGAAGCCTAAATGGCAGACATAACCTCACTCACTGCATTAGCATTGAAAAAAAACCTGTCTAGGGATGGATGTTCCTTTCTTTTGCTACTCTGATAGAAAAGGAGGAAAGCAAGAGTTTTAGAAAATGTAAGGACCCCTTCAAGCCCCCTTTACCCCAAATATACCTCACCCAGTGCCCTAAAAAAGCTGTAATATCTTTCTTCGCACCCCCCACCCCCATCCTCTCAGTGTAGTGGGAAAGTCAGTGGGTAATTGGGTCCAGATTGGAGATGTTTAAATATTCATGAGACTGGCAGGGGACTGGGAGGGGGTGGCTGTCTAGAATGGGGGTGGGGGCTGGGGGAGGTGACTAGTCATTGAGAGCTAGTGAACAATTCTGGGAAAGATACTGAGGGAGAGAGAAAGAAAGAGGCAGATAGAGAAGGGAAGGGAAGGAGAGAGAAAGGGAGGGGGTAAAAGAGGAAGGGGAGAGAGCGAGAGGGAGGAGGAGAGGGAGGGATAGAGGGAGAGAAAGGGAGGGAGGAAGAGAGAGAGAGAGAGAGAGAGAGAGAGAGAGAGAGAGAGAGAGAGAGAGAGAGAGAGAGAGAGAGAGAGAGAGAGAGAGAGAGAGAGAGAGAGAGCCTATGTGATGAGCAATAGCTGAGGACCTTACAGTTGCTGCTAACTGCCCTGGTGTGTGTGTGTGTGAGAGAGAGAGGGGAAGCAGAAAAGAGGTGGAGAGGGGGGAAATAAGAAAGAGAGAGCAGGAAAGGAAGGAAGGAAGGAAGAAGAAGAGGGGAAGGGACAATACAATCATGCTGTGCTGTATGAGAAGAACAAAACAGGTAGAGCTAAAGATTTTTTTTTCTACTTACTGGTAAGAAATTCCCAGACTCTTGGACTGAAGGGACAAAAAATCTTTTAACTGCTTCTAGTCTGGACATGATGCTTCCATTTCCTTAACATCTGCTGAGTGATACTTCCCTGCCTTTATTCACGTTTTCTTTATGGTTTGGGTTTAGCGTGTGGTCACTGATGGGGAAAAATCTTGAAAACGTGCTTGGCTGGCGAGAAAGCAGGATTCTTTGGGTTACTGACATGTTCAGGGTTTGATATCTCTGGTTTTGAAGGTGTGCATGTAGAAAGGTAGGATGATGTTACCGTGGTCGGGGGAGAGAAGAGGTGGCCTGAGAAATAGAGAAGTCTTTATCTTCTGTACAGAATGATAGGATGCATGTGGGGGTGATTTTTCCGTGCTAAATCTGCCTATTCTGTCATGCAGTTCCTTCCGATGTGCAGCTAGAGATGCTTTATTTCTTACATGCATATGCCTTGGAACGGGGGCAGGTGGACTTCCAAAAAACAAAAACGTGGGAAGGTTTTTTATTAAGGAAAAAATATGCTTGTGGGTGACTAAAATATTTTTATTAGATAGATTGAAGGAAATAATTAATTTACAGAAAAAGCAATTGGACGTGAAGGGGGGGGGGGGAAGCCCTCTTCATGATCCCCTTCATAGTAAGAGCAGTTAGACAACTGTGCACCAGCTGGTCTGAGGAGAGGGTGGACCACGCCCCTAGGAGCTTGGAGCTCCGATGGGATGGGAAACACTAGCCGGGTGTTACCTGTTGGAAACCAGGTTTTTTTTCCTCTTTCCTCTTTTTCTTTCTTCTTTTCTTAAAAAAGAAAAAAAAAAAAGCAAAAAACTGGTTCCCTTTGGATCCTTCCGGGGCTTCCAGGGCCAGAGACACCCGAGGCTAAAGATAATGAGCAGGTGACTCATTTTCATCCGGAAGAGGGACAAATACCAGATTTCCAGCCCCCAGGCTCCCTCCTTCGACCCCACCCCCACTTTTTTCTCTCTCTTTCATATTACTCACTTATATCTTCAGAGGCATTTTGGAAACTTGACAGAGGAAATTAAAAAAAAGGACGGTTTATAGGATTCCGCAGTTACCAGCTATCTCAAATTGGGATTGGAACACTCTTTGGGGCATACAGTAGATCTCTGAGGAGGGTTGAGGAGAAAATGTATGCGGGGTGGTGGTGGTGGTGGTGGTGGTGGGGTGTGTGTGTGTGTGTGTGTGTGTGTGTGTGTGTGCGCACACACTTAAACACACATGAAGCCCTGGGCAAAGAAATCCGTGTAGAATCATGGCCACGGGCTGGGGGTTGCAAAGAGGATTTGGGCATTCTTCCCATGCAGGTATTGGATACTTGGCAATTTGTAATCCACTCGGTAAAAATCCGAAAAGGGTGGGGTGGAGGGGAGTGGGCTTGGTGCAGACAGCTAGGGAGGAGCACGTTCAGCTAGCAATGTGGGTTTGAGGGGTGGAGGTAGAGGCTGATGAAGACGGAAGAGGAAGAGGAAGGCAGACAAGCAGAATGACTGAGCAATGGGAGGAGAGAGGCAGAGCAGATTCTTTAAAAAAAAAAAAGTAGCAGATTTGGGGGTTTTGTGGGGCCCGGGGTGTTCAGAGAAGAGCCGTGGGGGTGTGGCCCTTCCTGCAGTACTTCCAGGGGGCTGGTCCGTGGTTCAGACAATTTAGGCTTCAGATGCACATGCTTTAAGTAAGGATGCTCCCCTCCTGTTTTCCTTTTAATATAGCAATCTAGAGGACACAGGTGGCCAGGTTATGCACATTGTCAGAGAGATGAACTAAGGTTGCCTCTCTGGTGAAATAAAATTTGGGAAGGAGGAACCCTATTTGGGAAGTCAATCCTTTTCCTTAAAGAAGCTTTAATTTTGGAAAGGAAGCAATGCCGGTACAAGAGATTGTTTCCCACCCTATATACATATACATACACACAAAAAATCTTTGACAAAGGAAACTAAGCATGATTTTTAAGAAGGAGAATTAGAAGTAGGAGTCTTCCTCCTAAAATGAAGCCAGCTGCCATTAGTCAAATCCTTACTGACAGCCTCATATATGGTTTCTCTGATGTGAAAACTGCTGAATCTACAGTCACAGATTTGGGAAAGTATATCTATGTATGTGCATGCACACACGTACTTATGTTCATGTATATCCATCCATATGCAATCATGATTCCTCTATAGCTATATGTGTTTAATCACAAGCAGAAACAGCACAAATGGGAGAAAAGCATACACACACATATATGAGATATATGTCATATCATATATCTGGATAGCCATATTAAGGTACATGGTTTGCAGATATATGCAACTGGGTCTGAAAAAATCTTCATAGGGCATATGGACCAGTCTTGGGAGTGTTCAATGTACATGCAGCTAGCTCTCAGTAGACTATCACTCAGAACAGATGGAACTACTGTAATAAGGGTGTGGGCTCACTGGAACACTGAGTGGCATTTGTATTACATGAGGGATTCAATAAGTGGTGATTTGATCCTAGACCTCAAGGGCAGAAGCTGATGGCTTCCATCCTTTCCCAGCCATCTTTTCATCATCTCTGCCATTGGAAGGGAAAAAAAAAAAGACCCAGCAAGATCCAGCTAAGGTCTCAACTCTGCCACACCCATGAAATCCAATAGAGCAGAGTGGGAGGGGGTGGAGGGCTTTGCACTTCCTTCCTCTTCCGCATGAGAAGCAGAAAAGAAAGCTATCATATATTTCCAAGTTGCAGTTTACTGTAAATAGGTGGGAAACCAGCATTAATGAACTATTTCAGTAAATAGCCTCTGCTAGGTCTTGCTGTGTCAGGAGCCTGGGAAGAGAAAAGGTGGAGAAGGATGTGGAGAATGGAGAAGGGATGGAGTGAAGGAGTAGGAGGAGGAGGAAAAATTAATGACTAGCTGACATTTTATTGCTCTAGATATTAAAATGCCTTGGGCCTCATATGATATAGCTTAATTACAGTGCACATGGAAGACAGTGAAAATCTTGCAAGGTGTGTTAGTATGGAGAGAAGCAGGCAAGGCACAAGAGATGTGGGTGTTTCCTTTTGTTAAAAAAAAAAAATTAGCTTTAGCCAAAATGAAAAGAGCCATGTTGTGTGCCAGAACCTCATTGAACAGGGAGTTTGAATGTGGTTTAGAATCCTAATTTTGCTGGTTTCACTTTTGCAAGGTTTGAACAGATTAAAAATAATGTCCTTATCCCTTGATTCCAGGAGATTCCTCCTAGTGGTGAATTGGATGTTTCCAACATGTTTTATCAGTAAGCCACACCCAATAACTTCCTGCAATAATTAAGTATAGGCAACTCTCCTTAATGCAACAGAAGGTATATTTGAAAAGATGTTTCAAACAACCATTCAGATGTTCAAATTTAAACAGGAGCAGAAATAGGGAGACAGTATTCTTCCCAATATCTTCACAAAGAATCTCAGAAAATTGTAATGAATCTAAGCGTGGATTCATTTCTCATGAATTTATTATGTAATCTATCTTAAGGGTCAAGAGTGAGCATATAAAATCAATTTTTTTTCACCTCTTGGGGTCTTAGTTTCTTCATTTCTATATGGAAGGGGTTAGCCTAGATACCTTCCCAGGTCTCTTTTGGCTCTAACATTGTGTGAGTCAGAATACGGTAACTATAGAGTTAATTCCTTTTCTTGCTGATTTGGCACAATTACAGAGATCTTCTTTTCATGTTTCATGCTAAAGGGCATCACTGAGAGGGAGAATGATGTAAGGTCTCTTTTGTCAGCCCCACAATGAAATCAAGAATATACCTGTCTTTCACTGAAAAATGCTACATGCTTCAGAGTTTTACTTGATTCCAAATGAAGGGTCCTTACTTCCTTATCCAAATATTTTTTAAAAAATGTTTCTGTTCATCAAGTGCTTCCTTCCATCTGGAAGGATAACCCTTTAGGCTTCTTTCTAGCCAATGATCAGTAGAAATATATAATTAAGAGTTGTCCCAAGACAAGATTCTGTGTTTAATCATTCCCTCATTCTAATCATGGGCTCGTAGACTTAGAGCTGAAAAGAACCTTAGGAGTTATCTAGGCCACTTATTTTACAGATAAGGAAATTGAGGTCCAGAGACTTGGGCCTTATTATGGTATAGAGATGAACTTGGGTTCTTACTGACTATACCGTTGAAATATATTCTCTGGTAGGTTCTTTTGTGCTGGAAAAGTTTCGGTGAATTGTTTCACTGTCATTGGCAGACGATCAGCCCAGTTAAATTCTGAGAGGTTTGTTACTGGAAAATTGAGTAGTAGTTGTTGAATTTCTTGGTCATAGTAATGCATGAAGACCATTTACTAGGCACGAACAATGTAACATGCTCTATAGAGGTAACCAAAGAAATCAAGAATCGTTGAAATACTGAATTGAAAGACGGTAGCAAATGTCATCTCTGTCCCTTGGTAGTTGTGTGTGTCTATTTGCCCTCCTGTTTTTGAAATGTGTCCTTGACCTAGAGTTGCCATCTTTTCAATATGATCAAGTAGTTCATCTAAGAACCAAAGGCATCTGGTCCTTGAATTGATTTTGACTATGGACAGTCTATTTTTCAGACTGTCAAGATTTTGCATCCCTCTTTAGGATGTGAAGTAGTTCACCTCATGAGAAACTGAATGACTGTAGTAGAGGGAATTCCCCTCCCACTTTACTGGCAGAGAATGTAAAGTAGGAGGATGTCCAAGATTGTGGGTTTCATAGAGTTAGAGGTGAAAGGAACTTTCAAGGGAATTGAGTCCAACTCCTTGATTTGATACATGAGAAAACTGAGCCCCAGAAAGATTAAACAAATTGCTCAGGGTCACATCACTAATAAGGCTCTGAGGAAGCATTCAAACTCAGGTCTTCCTAATTCTGACTTCAGTGCCCTGTAGCGCCACCTAGCTGCCTCATCGTTACCATTGATAAAGACTGTGTGAGATTAAATATATTTGAAGGCAAACATGGATCCTTTTTAGGGTCTCTATTTTCAGGTGACCTGGCAAGTTCAAGTAAGTATAGTGGAAAGAACACTGGCTGTGAAGTCAGACTACCCAGGTTTGAATTTTTACCATGTTTTCTGTCTGACTTTGAGCACATCTTTCTCCTCTCTGTCCTCAGTTTCTTAATATGTAAAATGAAGATGTTAGATTAGATGATCTTTAGAGCTATGTAAGACTTTAAAGCTGTCATCCTTCTTTCTTATAACTTAATTTGAAGATGGATTTAGAGAAGAACATAATTTTATGGCTGAAAGATATGAATCCCATACTCTGGGATTTTTAATAATCCTGATTTAAAAATGTCTTCCCAGCTTTCATTGTATCTGTGAAGTTTCTTGCTTTTAAAATTTTTGGTGGCACATTGACAGTTACTATTTGGGGGCTATTGCACTTTTCTCTGTCATTTACCTTTCCTCTCTTGCTGCCGTATTTCCATTCCCTTACGTTGACTATGTGCAGAATGCTTAAGGATTCAATATGCATTCTGGATGGTTTATACTCAGGTGCATGAGTTTGCAAAGATACTTGAGCACAAATTAGAATTCTTTACAAGTAAAAACTAACCAACCAACCATGTAACAACAACACATGAAAGAAAAGAACAGTAAATAGAAGTAAATGCATGGAGGACCTTTGCCATCCCACTTAAAGCTTGAATAGGCTGAAGATCATTGGACATTCAAGTGGAACTAGTCTAGCCAAAAGTTGGACAGTATGCATCCCTAAGTTCAATAACAAATTCCCCTTACCAGGATGTATCACAGGGGTGTGCTGAAGTCAACTTTTTTTCTGAACCAGAGAGCTGATTGTTAAATTTTCACTGTTACCATTTATACCTCAAAAATCAGCAAATACTACAAATCAGAGCTTGAGACTTATTGTTTTGTTGACCATCTAGGTCTTTATGCATATTGTACATACTTCTTCCCACTGGGGTGACATGTATCTAATAACCTGAAGTCCCTCTGGTATTAAAAGAAGAGATTAGGAAGCTTTAAGTTTCCTTCTACTAAGAGTATATTTGAGAGTGTCATACCTTTTATTTAAAGGTAGAGTCAGTCTTTCACTTAAAAGTGAATCTCTGGACCAACTACAGTTTTTCAAGACTGGCTAGCCTTCCTGACACTCTTCCCCAAGTTTTCACCACCCAGTTCTTTCTCTTTAAAATTTTCCTGTTCTATTCTCTTCTCTGCATCTTCTCTCCACTCTCCCAACCCCAACAAATTAAATTATTAAACAGCACTTGGGATTTGGAAGCTTATTATATGTATGACTTTAGAGAAATCCTTAATCACTTTGGGTCTTGGTTTCTCCATCTGAAAAATTAGAGGGCTGGACTAGATGAGTTCCCTTCCAACTCTTGAGTTCTGATCCTGTGATCTTAGAATCCATGATTTTATTGGTCTAGGCACTCCCTCCACTGATGCAGATTTCAATTCCTCTTTACCTTAGTGTATCTACTATCTTCTTGAATTTCTATAGCTGAAGTAATTTATCACCTGGTGGCAAAAATTCAGGTGATGATGATGCCAGTATTTATATGGCATGTTAAGCTTTGCAAAGCACTTTATAAAAAGGTATAATATTATATGTTCACAATTTTGCTAGAATAATCCTGGGATTTGCAGCCCCTAAAATACCTTGGTAGGGTATATCAGAATAGTCCTTAATTTCTGATTCCATTTTTTAAAGGTACTCCCTCCATTGATGTAGATTGCAACCCTTCTATACCTTTGTGAATCAGAACTTACTATGACCTCCAAAAATCAACATCTGCCCAACCTTCTAGTAATAAACCTTTCAACTTAGCTAGCCTATTCCTCTGCCTATGGCCGACTCATAATAAACTATCTTAAATTGGCCAAGGTTGAAATAATTCATTACTTGGTGACCAAACTTCTGGTGATCAACCTATTCCAAATTTTTCAAGGATGGCCTTGGGATTTTATGTTTAACTGAAGATTTTATATAGTGGTAGAATCTGTCAAACCACTAGCATAGTCTTGAACATCCAGTGTTGCCTCCACCCCCTGATGAGCCATTGAAATAGCAAGAGTTAAGACTATCTTAAAGTGTAATAGACTGTCTCAGGAGATAGCCAAGTCTCTTCACTGGCAAGTTTCTATCAGAGTCTGGATGACCACTTAAAAGGTAGGATGTTGGAAAGATTCTTTTTCAAGTATGAATTGGACTCAGAGATAAATGTAAAGACTTACATTTGGGTTCAAAAAATCAATTTCAGAAGTTTATGATGGGAAAGGCACAAGTGAAACTTCGTTGAAAAAAAATTTCAATGTTTTCATGGACTTAATAACAGTAAACTATGATATGACAGTGAATAAAGCCACCATCATCCTGGAATATATTTCCAGATATACTTCTGGGGATACAGAAATGTTGATCATGCTATGCTTTGCCCTATTCTCACTGTTTCTAGAGTGCTGTGCTCAGTTCTGGCCACCACCTTTTAGTATCTTGTTGTTGTTGAGTTGTTGAGTCATCCAACTATGGGTGACCTTATTTGGGGCTTTCTTGGCAAAGATACTAGAGGGGTCTGCCTTTTCCTTCTACAGTTCACTTTAGAGATGAGGAAACTGAAGCAAACAGGGTTAAGTGACTTGCCCAGGGTTATACAACTAGTAAATGTCTGATTTGAACTCAGGTCTTCCTGACTCCAGGCCTGGTGCTCTATTCACTGCACCACCTAGCTGCCATTTTAGTATGGAGTAACAAGATGAAGAGTCTTCAAAAGAAAATAGCTTCAAATTCATGTTACATAAAGATCGATTGAAGTAATGGGAGTGGGCTTAAGTTTGAAGAACAGGGGAATGTTGTAGTGAATTTCAAACATTTGGAGGACTGCAACTGGAAAACAAAAGTTAGACTTGTTCATTTTGGCATAGTAGAGAGATAATTGGACTGTGAGTCAAAGAGTCAAAAAGACTTAATCTCTCAGTGCCCCCAGGAACGTTTCCAAGACTATAGATTGCAAAGAATGTACCATCTCACATGAAAGAATTTGCTCATTAACAAGTTCTCTATATCAATGAGATCACAAATCTAGTCCCTCTTCCCCTCAGTTTAACCCCAAAGGGACGAGTTAGGATTAATGGGGTGGGAATTAGACAAATTTAGCCTTGTTGAAAGGGGAAAAAACTTCCAAAAGTGATACATTTAAAAAGAAACAACTTGCTTCAGGAGATAATGGATTTCCCCTTATTTGTTTTTTTCAGGTAGAGGCTGGAAGATCACTCCTTAAGTGTGTTGTAGAAATGATTCTTCAAGTACTGGCTAGGCTAGATGGCAGCTAAAGTCTCTTCCAATATTGACATTCTGCTATTTCATGCTTCTGTTTCTGAGGTCCCCACCAATTCTTAAATTCTGTGATTCTTCCTCAAGTAGAATTTTGTGGAAGGATTTAATAAATTAATCCCTCTTAATGCTAATGTGCTAATGGGAGAGGACCACTGGAGAGATAGAACCTTCTGAGGCCAGTGTTCTTCACCCTTAAGAGATTCTAATTGTGGGAATTTCTACCAGGTCAAAAGGGATCATTCTCCATGGCATGCCAGTAAGAAAGATGTGTCGGGACAGAAAGGGTCTTCCAGTGTCATTTGTCTGCTTTTTTAGAGCCTGTTGTGTTTACAGGCTTCTGTATCAACACAGGTATTCAGTAATATCTTCCTGTTGGAAGTTAATCCCAAATTACCCTTCATCTCATTTCAGTTTCTGTAGCTCATGTTCAGGATAGGATAGTTTTAGATCAAGCCCTAGTACTACCAAATTTGGATTCTGTCTTGTTCTAAGAATTTATTTTCCTTAATGTGGACTAAGTACACTGGGAATACTGAGTGGCAGCCAGGCTTATGATAATTGAATAGCTGTGATTTTGTTTTCCTAGAATCCAAAAGCCTGACTACAAATTAAACCACCAGCTCCTTGGAGTCAGGGACTATGTCTTACCCAATCACATATCTTGATGAACATCTTGCCCATAGTAAGTGCTCAGTGTTTTTATGTGAATGAATTCAAGTATAATAGATTTAATAGGCATAGAAGGGTTTATATAGACTAGAAATGTTGAACAATAGTAAAAATTAATTCAAAGGGGTTAGAAAACAACAACTTATGGTCATGGGACAATCTTCCCCCCCCTTTTTTAGTCATGTTTACAACTAATGATTAGGAAACACAAATCAACCATAATTCTAGCCATAGTCACATACAGATATATGCATATCTATTTATATATATGAACACATACTCACAAACATATATATTGCATATACATGCTCATATAAACATATAAAATATTTCATAGAAAATATAAATAAAATAATAATACATGTACATATGAATTATATGAATATACATTTTATACACATGTATGTCCTATCCTATATCTGATCATGGCGTGGAGACGACCCTTTGGTAGGTCCTGCCAACTAATAATGCTAGGAGTTTGGAGTCTAGAGAAAAATAAAATCTTTTCCTCCCTTGACACTGTGTGATTGTATTATTCTGTTTCTGAGATACCTGTCAGCTCTTAAGTGCTATGATCCTTCCTCAAATACAACTTTGGGGAAGGATTTAATCAATTAATCCTTCTCAATCATTGGTCTTACCAACTGATAAACCTTCAAATAGGAATCCAATGAAAAACTTTATGTCTTTTACTTGAACTAAGTTCATGGAGGCTCATATCTAGGTTAGTCACATAATGATGCAACAACTCTCAATGATAGTCCAAAAGCTGGCGGGGTCGATACTTCCTCCTCAAATGCAAAGCAGCAAGTTAAAGTCCTAGAAAGATGCCTGGATCTCTGAGTGGTTAAGTAACTTGCTCATGGTCACAGAGCTCACAAGTGTTACAGTAAAGACATAAGTTCAGATCTTCCTGAATTTAAAGTGAGACCACTTCAGCATGGTACTCTCCTTTCTCCCCACCTTGACACGCATGCATGTGTCTGCTTGTGCACATTCTATTCTGTTCTATTCACTTAGGAGATTTGAGGAGCAAGTTTTTACCTCCAGTGAAATTGTTTCATCTTTACTTCATTCCTATTTGCTTCCAATTTGCACTCTCTTATTAAGACAATCTGCCTTTTCTTGTCTGTATTGCTCTCTGAAGTCAGAGATCGATTCCCCGTCTCTGTATCACTAGAGCTCAGCACAGTGTCTCATTTGTAGTTTCGTCACTTCAGTCATGTCTGAGTCTTGGTGACCCTATTTGGGGTTTTCTTAGCAAAAATACTGGAATGGTTTGTCATTTCCTTCTCTAAATCATTTTTATAGATGAGAAAACTGAGGCAAACAGGGTCTGGTACACAGTCATAATAAGCTTAAGAAATGCTTCCTCGCTTTCTGCCCATTTTCATCTCCCTTTTGTAAGGATTTTTTTGCATGTTGTCTTTTGCTGGTAGAATGTAAACTCCTTGAAGTGAAAAACTGTCTTTCTTTTTGCAAATATTTCTATTCCCATTGCTTTGCACAGTGCCTAGAACATTTGTTGTTGTTGAGACATTTTCAGTCATGTCTGACTCTCCATGACTCCTTTAGGGGTTTTCTTGGCAAAGATACTGAAGTGGTTTGCCATTTCCTTCTCTAGCTCATTTTACATATGAGAAAATGGAGACAGGGTTTGCCCAGGGTCTGCAGCCAGATTTGAACTTAGGAAGATGTCTTCCTGACCCTAGGTCTGGCACCCTATTTACCGTGCCACCTAGCTGCCCTGCCTAGAACAGTCAGTGTTTAATAAATGTATCTTGCCATGCTTTATTGATTAAATCTGCTATTGGTAGTATGCCTATCCCTTTTGTCCCCAGCCTGCCAGTCTGTTTAAAGGTAATAATAACTACGGGCCCCTTCTGTCACTTTTGGGGAGAGGGATAGGGAAGAAGGTCTATGAGAAGCTTCACTAGCAGTTAGCCTAACTCTAAACAGATGAGAACTATGATGTGCTATTGCTCATTTGAGTTGATTGTTTGTTCCTAACCTTTCTTTTTTCACTTACAAGGGCTCCTAGGACCAGTTTCCTCAAAAGGATTATGGTATGTGGGGTATGAAATTTAGCTCCTTGTGAGTGGTATTGCAGAAATGGTATTCCTTAACATTAGTCATCTCATTCTGAATGTTCTTGAATTAATTCCAGTGATAATCACCATATTTCTCTATTTTTAGAAAGCTGGCACATCTCAAAATATTGCGCTGTTATCTCCATATGCACCAATTTTTTCTAAATGTAGGACTTTGGGTAATTATCCTTTCCAGCCACTATTTGTAATCCCTGTTCCAATAAATAATGACTCAGAAATGTCATCTTTCTGTGAAAATTTGAAAGATCATAATATATATATATCTCACCATTAATAGTTCATATAATGACTACGTTGCAGAGCCTAGAGGAGGGAATGAAGACAAAAATGAAAGATCTTCAAAGGTTAGAGACCCATATGGAAAAATTAAAGGGACTTGCTGCTTTTTCACAGGGCACCTGAATCTCATGAATCAGCAGAACACAGGACTGGGGGAAGGGTAAAAAAGAGGGCAGAGAGTCTGGCAGTGGTAGAATGCTCATTTTCTTTGCAGTCAGCCCAGTTCCTATTTCTGATCATGAGGAAAAACCACACACCCCTTTTCCAAAGCGGAAAACTACCAGGCACAGTGCTCAACCCGAGAGATTAAAAGACAAAAATGAAACAGTTCTTGTCCTCAAAGAACTATATGGGGCAGATGGCTTTAGCAAGAGAGGGCATATTGGAAACAACGAGGAGAGGAGTGAAGATGAAACGACATGCTCTCACTGAAAGTACAAACTTGCTGGTCAAATCTGATGAGTACATATAATCTGAATAGAATATGCACAAATAAGCCAATCACACTGATGCTGAGGTAACTGTAGCCTATGAATAAACTTACTCTGCTTATCAGTTTCCGTTATATGTGGTAGAAGAGTGACCCTAGCTACCTAAAATATGAAAATCCTCACTTATAAGACAGGTTTAGAAGATGATAATTACAAAATGATTTACTTATAAAAATTCACTGAAGGGCTCCTTTAAATAGGAAGATCTTTATTTATAAAAGAAAAATCAATTTACATATAGCTTTTTAGGAACTTATTGATTTTGTTAAGTGCATTACACCTGTATTATTTCTTATTTGCCACTCTTAGTTCTTATAGAGTGCCACTGGGATTATAAATGGTTAGGAGAATAAGCACTGAATTCTTTCTTTACTTTTCAGTTCACAGTATTTCCAAATTTTGTTGCCCCCCATTTGTTAATTTTAAAGGGTGAAAAGATAGTAGCAACAGTTTGAAGTGTTTTACACATATGCAGAATTGTACACATACATACTTGCATATATATATGTATATATATATACATATATATATATAATTTTCTGTAGTAGAATGTAACCTTTTTTTGGAGGAGGGGGGAGTAGAGATTGTTTTCACTTTCTTTTCTATTCCCAGTCATTAGCACAGTGACTAGTATATAGGAAGCGCTCAATAAGGACTCATGGATTGGTTTTTTAAATTTCTTTTAATTTTAGACTTAAATACTAAAACTTGAATACACGATAGAGAAAAGGAAAAGAAACATATTATAAACTTAAATACTGAAACTTAAATACAAAATAAGAAAAGAAAAAAGCATGTCATGTACACAGCAGAATATGAGAGGATTCAAAATATATAGCAATAAATTTCTCGTGGATTGATTTTATGGTTTCAAAATTATAAAGGGCTTAACCACCATGATCTCATTTTATTTTGAATTTTGTGAGAGAGGCAGAATAGAATTATTTCCAGTTTACAGATAAAGAAACTGAGGCCCAGAGAGGTTGTGACTTGATCCAGGTTACATGTCCAGTTGGGGAGGGGGGCTGGGAATGAGATTTGAGTATTGACTCTATGATTCTTTCCAGAAGATCTCTCTATTCATTGCTCTTTTCACTAGACCACCCAATGACAAAGAGCTCTGAGACTTTTCATGTAAATGATCATAAGCTCCTCATTTCATCCACAGTTAGGAGCTTGATGACCTTTTTTCTAGTGCCTGTTCAGGCTTTACTGGATTACTATTTGTGGAATTCAAACATCTCAAAGCATCTTGCTCTAGTGCTTTTGGAGATTAGTGATAGGAATTAAGGGTTCAGATCTCTTAGTTACTTTCCAGAGTTTTGCAATATATCCTTAACTCTTCCATGCCCCATGGGGAGAGGAAGATATTTGCAGATTGTCAAGAGTCTTACCAAGAAACTCTGATTTACTGTGTGGTAAGGTGTGCTGACATTGCAGACTGGCGTTTGGCAATCACTTGGAATAAAATCTTGCATGTTAATCCCCTTAATCCATTGCTCCTTAGGGTTCTGAGAACCTTTGATTAAAAGACACAGGATGAGAGCTTTCATTAACTAAGCCAGATTCTGGATTCTGGCCACTATTAGGCATTTTGCTCCAGAGCAACATGGGAAGAAGTGAGGAAAAGACTCAGACCCCAACACCGTCCCCCTTTCATCCTGAGTGAGCCTCATGTGATCTGTCATGGAGCAGGAACCTAACAGATGTTTAACAGACACCCAAAACTCTCTATCATTGTAAAATGAAGAATTCTCTAGCTAACAGAAACTGTACAAGTAAATAAGTGCCTTAAGTTTTATTGTTGTTCAGTCATTTCCAACTCTTGATGACCCCATTTGGGGTCTTCTTGGCAAAGATATTAGAGTGATTTGCCATTTCTTTCTGTAGTTCATTTTATAGATGAGGAAACTGAGGTGAACAGGGTTATGTAACTTGCCCAGGATCCTTAGCCACTAAGTATCTGAGGTCAGATTTGAACTCTATGCCCAGAGCTTTGTCCATTGTGCCACCTAACTGCCCTTAAAAATTAGACCACAAAATTCTAGCAAACAACAGTCATGGGTCATAGCTGGCCCAAACCACATTTTCTGAACATCATCTGGATAATGGCATGTCCTAGAATATAGGACCAATCTTCATCAAAAAATCTCATAAGAATTAAGTTCAAACCCCGAGTCACCTCCTTTGGCCTTTCATCCAAATTCCATCTCAATCTCCATTTGCTTTTCGGTAAGAAATGGCTATTGCTTTTCTGTGAAGCAAAGATCGTGAGTTAGTATCCTCAACCCACTGTTTCCATTCACATCTCCACTATGTGGTTTAGCACAAGTCAGTTTCTTGACCAGACTACCGCTTTTCTGCACAATTACAGAGTCACAACATTTTTGGATCTGGATGGGACCTCAGGGATGCCTTCTTTTTACAGATGAAAAACAGGTCCAGCAAGATGAAACTGATTGCCACATAGCACAAAGTTGGGTCTATTTTATTAAATATATCCTATCAATTCAATTCAATAAACACTAAGTACCTTTGTGCTAGGCATTGTGCCAAGTACTAGGGCTACAAAGACAAAAAAAATCAAACAGGTGCTGCCCTAGAGGAACATACTTTTTATTAGAGGAGAAGTACTTGAACACAGATGGGTCAATGTAAATAAATACAAATTAATTGGGAGGGGGGCCAGTACTAATAGCTGTTGGGATCATGAAAAACCCCTAGTATAAAGTATCACTTAAACTCACCCTTAAAGGGGCTTTGGGATTCCAGGAGTCAGAGGTGGGGAGTGAGGTCTGGGAGAAACATGGAAACAGGAGATGGAATGTCAAATGGAGCATCCATGAGGCAAATTTGACTGGAAAAATGGAATGGGCGATGGATAGTAATGGGACATCATCATCAAATTATATTTTTCATTGGAGTAGCTTGTTTGGTAGATTACTACTTTCTAACTTTATAGCTTTGAACTGTAGTGATACTATATCCTAAGAGGCCCAATGAAGGTATGTTTACTGTTGATTGGAAGAAAGAAAGCTGTGGTGAAAGGATCCCAACTCTCTTCACCTCTTCCCCCTAAAAGCAAATAAATAAAAAGAAGTCAACTTAAGGACACGTTGCCATTTGAATATTTCTCTTTTAGATTGCTGTTGTGTTCATCCTTTGTTGCAGAGGAAGACAACACCATCAGAGAAATGGTGACATGACTTGCACTTGACTTTGTTGTGAGTGCAGGAGGGCTGTGCAAGGTCACTTATCTCACTTCTCCTCCAGAGCCATCTGAATTCATTGACCAGATATTCATCAAGATGACTGGAGATGATCCAGGATTCAATGGGAGAGCTTGGCCTATTCAGGTACTCAGTTAGGGTGAGGTAACGCCCATTCAGTGAGTAGACCTGTTTAAGAAGTAGTCAGGGAATGGCCCCATCAATGAGGAATAGAAAAAGAAAGACATCAGACTTGAAGGGAAACAGCAACAGTTACTAATGAGCTTCAGAGTGCAATAGGTTTAAGGTAGGAGAGGAGAGGAGAGAAGAGGAGAGGGGAGGGGAGGAGAAGAATCTAGTCAGCCTGGACCCTCCAAGGTCTTCCATTGCATCCTGGGTCATCTCCAGTCATCCTGATGAATATGTGGTCACTGAATTCACATGGCTCCAGAGGAGAAGTGAGGCTAGTGACCTGCACAGCCCTCCCTCACTCAAAACGAAGTCAAATGCAAGTCATGTCATCATTTCTCTGATGGCATGGTCTTCTTTGGCAATGAAGGATGAACACAAAAATCTGTGAGAAGACACAGCTTCCCTGGCCCTTTAACCACTATATCATGTTGTATCCTAAGGTCCCTAAAACAGTAATCTGATCATTCTTTGACCTTACTTGAAAATCTCTCTTATTGGAAGCCCATCAATTGGGGAATGGTTGAACAAATTGTGTTGTATGAATGTAAAGGAATACTATTGTGTTATAAGAAATGATGAACAGGAAGACTTCAGAGAGGCCTGGAAGGACTTACATGAACTAATACTGAGTGAAATAAGCAGAACCAGGAGAGCACTGTACACAGTAACAATCACAGTGTGTGAGAAATTTTTCTGGTAGACTTAGCCCTTCACAGCAATGCAAGGACCTAAAATATTCCCAAAGGACTCTTGAGGCAAAATGCCCTCCACATCCAGAAAAAGAACTATGGAATTGGATTGCAGAATGAAGCAGAATACTTTCTCTTGTGTTATGTTTTGGTTTGGTTTGGTTTTTTTCTCATGGTTTCCCCCATTCATTTTAATTCCTCTATGCAACATGACTAATGTGAAAATATGCCTAATAAAAATGTATGTATAGAAACCATGTAAGATAGCGTACTGTCTTGGAGAGGGATTTAGGAGGGAAGGGGAGAAAATCTAAGACTTATGGAAGTGATTGTAGAAAAATGAAAACAAATATATTAATTAAAAAAAATAAAATCTCCCCTATTTCCTCATTGTTTAGACAACCTAAAACAGACTTGGCCAGCCATATTACTGTCAGTAAATTATTATCTTGAGTTGAATTAATCCCTGTTTTCTTGTAACTTAAATCCATTGATTCTAGTCTTAACATCAATCTGAACAAGTCAAATCCTTTTTCCAAATAAGAAAATATTTGTAAAGTGTTTAACACAGTGCTTGGCACACAGTTGGTACCTAATAAATGTCTGTCCCCTCTTCCCTTCTTCCACTTGACAAACTGTCAAATATTTGAAGGCTATTATCATGTTCCCCCATCTTATCTCCTATAAGTTAAATATTCACAATTATAGAGAATGTCTCCATTACCCTAGTCATATTCTCCAAATGTGCCCCAAACTGGATGTTGTATTCCAACTAAGCTTTAAATCCAAACTCAAGATATTTCCTCACATGAACTTTTCTGACCAAGATAGGATACACTTTGTGGCTATCACTTCTCTCTATCTGACCTCTATATCATTATCCACTTAATCCTTAATCCACAGCTGAGAACAGGGTTAAGACCAAGCAATTCTATACCTTACTCAGGTAGGAGTCGCTGTCCACTGAGATAAAATTTACAACTTTAGAAAAAAATGTAATTAATTTTTCTTCTCCAATGACCTTCCTTCAGGATCATTCCTGAAATATTACTTTTTATTTTTACTTATATTTTAAGTCTGAACTTCTCTCCTGTCTCTCTCCCTCTCTCCCCAGATTGCACAAGAGAAGGCCACCATATGATTCGAATATATGCAAAATTATTCTATACATACATCTTTCTATAGATATATAGATATACATATAGATAGAAATTATTCTATACATGCATACATACATACATACATACATCAGTTCTTTCTTTGGAAGTGGATAGCATCTTCCTTCATAGGGTCTTTATAATTGATTTGAGTATTTATAATACTCAGAATAACTTATTCATTCACAATTATTCTTTGAACAATACTACTGTTATTGTAAACACCATTCTCTTAGTTCTGCTAATTAGTTATTATTTTTTATTATTAGTTACTATTATTTTTTGTTTTTATTATTATTATTTTTAAGCTATTTTTAAGCTATATTTTTTAAACTATTCCTCTTCCCTTTTTCATAATGTTAAATGTGGTATATTAGGTTGTGGTTTCTAGTTGCTCTTCTTTTCTTGGTAGAAAATTTTAATTTTTAATTTCTCAGCTCTTGTGTTTTTCCTTTTCTTTCTTTCTTTTTTGATACTTATATTGTGTTGGCATCTATATGTTTTATGATATAAGTCTTTGAAGCCCTATTACAAAAATGCTGGCTAAAGGGATTGTATTTGGGAATTTCTCCTTCCACAAGCAGGGAACCAAATGACTTCTCAAATCCTTTCTGCCTCTAATATTCCCCAATAAAAATGAACAAAAAGTTGGGGAGATAATACCTGATGGCTGGTCTGCTATAGGAGTAAGGATGAACTCTTCCAGTAGTTGTGGACAGTGAGAAGCATGTTCCCAAGATCTTCCCTCCTCCTGTCCCCACTCTCTGCCATTCACCTATACACTTTTTTCTTCTATTTTTGAGGCTAGTGGCTGGTTTGTTTCAAAAGTTAAAAAGAAGACAATATAGCTAATAAAGTAGATGACAGAATAAGCACTTGAAAAGATCTTGATAGAATAGTGGGATTGTGCTAACTTGATGGAATGTAGTGATAAATGTAAAGTTCTACATGGGCTTAAAAACTAACTCAACTATGATAGGGTTGGAAAGTTCACATGGGGAAATATCTTGAGTTTTTACTGGATTTAAAGCTCAATATGAGTCAGTGGTGTAATGTGAGAGAGTTCAAAGAAGTAAAGTGAACTTCACTTAAATAAATAGAACTATAGTTTCCAAGAGGAAGAAGTGTTACCTTTGCTATTTTTTTCCTGATAGAATATTGTATAGAGTTCTAGGTGTTATCCATTTGAAAAGGTGCATGAATAGCTTGATGAGGGGTCTTGAAACTGAGATACAATGATTGGTTGAAGGAACTGGATGTGCTTGACTTGGAGAGGAGAAAACTAGGAGGTAATGCATAACAGTTGTCTTTACATACCTGAAGGTTTCTCAAATAGAAGAGGAATTCTTTTTCTTTTGCTCCAGAAGGAATGACTAAGACCAACTGTTGAAAGTAATACAAAGGTGTATTTCAATCCAACATTTGGGGAAAAGAAATTCTCAATCCTTGCGTTGCTCATCAGCGTAGATCAGAGACTGGGTGACTTGCATGGGAGGGGATTACTACTCAGGTAAAACGGTGGGAGAGATGACCTCTGAAATCTTCTAACTTTCAGATTCTTTGGTTCCTCGAGAGTGTAGATTGGAAGAACAGGGAAAACAAGGTAGCTTCATTGTGGCATGAAGTTCCTGTTTCATTTCATAGCTGTGGTACTTGATTTAAACAATGTTATAGGTTAAATAGGCTTTTGTGGTCAGGCCAGGGGGTACAAGTAGTTGAAAGCATAGATATTTAATGAAACAGTGTAGTAAGGAGAATATTAATAAAATATTGCTGCCTTCAGTAAACCATGGGTCCATAGGAAATAGGTGTCTAGGGGACAGAACTTGGAGAAGAAGCTCATGCCTCTGAAACTGCAATGCTGCTTACGCCTTCTGGTAGTCATGGCAATACTTCCACTGGGCCTGCTTCCAGCTGGTCTCCTGTGGCCGTGATATCGCTGGACAGGAGGTTGCAGAATTTCCCTATTTTTCTAGCTTCTGGCTTCAACTGAGTTGTTAACTTCTCCATATGAAAAAGAGTAAACTCTGCCATCTCTCTTTTAGCTTAGAGCCCAGAAGCTTTTTCTCTATAGCTCTTTAAAAAAAAAAAAAAGACAGATTTCACACATCCAGCAAATGAACTAGGGGGTGGTGGGGTTGGAAACCTTAGCAGGTTTTCCTAGCATAAGGAGGGTTTTTCTGTTTACAAGGCCTTGGCTATAAAAGGAGAATCTTTACCCAAAGGAAATTTCTTGCCCTAGGATCTAAGATCTTTAGAAAAATGCAGAATAATTCAATTTTATAATTATTTTACAGACTTTTTGCTTACCAAGGAAAGAATCTCTCTCTGAAATCTTAATTTGATTTAGTGTTGGAAATTCGTTGTGGATCTTCACTCAATATTTCTTTGCTAAAGTCTACCCAGGCAGCCTTGTTTTACAGGTTGCCCTTCTAATAAACTTCCAAGGGGGCTCCCTATCTCCAGTATTTTTAGTCCCAACATTCTTTTGGTCTCTCACACAAAAAAAGATGAGAGACAGAAAATACCTAGGGACAAAACAATATCCAGAGACAAATATCCTGTCCTGCCTGACCATGATCCTGAGTCATCTACACAAGTCTCTATCCCTATCTCTGTCTGTCTCTGTTTATATATCTCTATATCCCCTCCTTACTCACTCACTCTTTATCATCTCCATCTATATAGGTATGTAGAATATCTATATCTGTATCTATAGATAGGTGCAGATCTGTATGGATATCTATATAGTGATGGAGTATTTATTTAGAGAGATATTGAGATATGTAGATGTAGGGAGATATAACTATCTATCCATATGTGCACATATGCACACATATCTATTAAAACTTAAAATGGCATTGAGTATTGGGACACTCTGTATGTCTTATCTCTCTCCTCATTTCATGAAAGAAAAAATGTTCCTGAGGACATCAGTATATTTTATTTCACATTTTTCTCCCTAATGTCCAGCACAATATACTTAACAGTATTTGTTGAATGTTGTTGAATTGGGTTGAATTTTTCCATGGGAAAATGTATTCTGAGTTCCCAATAATAAACTTACAAATGTGTTTGGAACATATTCCATTTGTAAGGTAGACACCACTTGTCTTTTCAAATCATTGATTATCCTGTAATTCTCAATACTTGATGATGAACATGGTTGAACTCCAAGAAGAACGATTTCATTCCTAGGGATTTCAAGTAGATGAACAGTAAAAAAAAAAAAAAAAAAGATGAAGCTGATTTCAACTGAAAAAAAATGAATCACTTTTCTTGGTTGTGCATTTGTTATTTCAGTGATTATGTGGGAGACAGAGAAGGCACAGAAGTGATTCTGCATAACTGAGTAAGTAAAGAAGCAAAAGTCTTCACAATGTAGAAAGGGCTGGATTGGAGGCCTTAGATTCTGACAAGGGAATAACAGATCACAGGTGGAGCCACTTGATGTCACAGAATTTGAAGGAAGGTCATTCATTTATCCCACTTATCCAGCTTTCTACTTTTCATCTTCCTCAAATCTTTCCATAATCCTGTAGAGAAACTATAAAAACAAACAAACAAAAATCCCACAATAACACCAAAGAAATTGTGGTAAAAACTCTGCTTCATTGCTTGCAAAATACTTCACTTAAATTACCTTACTTAGTTTTCATATTAACTTTCTGTGCAATGTCCCTCAGGTATTATTGCCCCTGTTTTACAGATGAGGAAAGTGATGGTCCTAAGAGTCACATACTTAGTTCCAGTTACATAGTTATTGGGTGACAGAGGCAAAATTTGATCCTAAGCCTTCCTTATTGCAAAGTAGGCATTCTGTCCAGCATGCCATGCTGTCTCTGCTCAGGGCAAGACTCAGGTTGATTCTGTTGATTTGGCACACTTAAAGGGTCTAGGCTATATCCAGTTTTCAAGCCCCAGGAATCCTTAAATACTTGAACCAGTCTTCAAATCTGAGGGAGTCTTCTTACATTAGGGCATTTGTTTAACCAAGAGCTTACCATTCCAGCAGTAAAGACAGGTTCCTTTTCAGTATAAACGTCTTTGGAGGGGCAAGTCTGAAAGAACATCAAACCTACTTGCCATCCCAAGTAAATACTTCACCCTTTTTTCCATTCCATCAAAGCACATTCTGCTTTTACAATTCCGTTTAAGATTCCTCTGTGAAGACTTGCTTCAGTCACTGCCATTACAACAGGAAACCTACTACCCCTTCTACCTTTGTAGACTTTCCAACTCTCTAATGTTCTTCCCTTCTTTGTAGCTCTCCCTCTCTTCCTTCCTTCTTTCTTTCTCTTCCTTTTTCTTTCTTCCTTCCTCTTTATTTCTTCCTTCCCTTTCTTTCTCTCTCTTTCTTTTCTTTTCCTTTTTTCTTTCTTTCTTTCTTCCTTTCTTTCTTTTTTCTTTCTTTTTTTTCTTTCTTTCTTCCTTCCTTCCTTCCTTCCTTCCTTCCTTCCTTCCTTCCTTCCTTCCTTCCTTCCTTCCTTCCTTCCTTCCTTTCTTTCTTCCTTTCTTTCTTTCTTTCTTTCCTCCCTTCTCTCTCTCTCTCTCTCTTTCTCTCTCTCTCTCTTCCTTCCTTCCTTCCTTCATAAGGATTCTGAGTGGAGCCGTAGAGAAAAGCCTTACCAGAAATTATGACAGGAGGGCCTAACTCCCAGGGTAGCCTATCTGGTGATCAAGGCAAAGGGAATCTAGGCAACTGGACTGATTATAGAGGAGTGGTTCATATATGAGATACACACTCTCCAAATGACCCTGCCCCAAGGCAGGAAACTTTGAGCAGTTTATTTCCCCAGGGTGGGGTGGGGTGGGGGTGGGAATTCTGGAAGGCAATTTGTTACTGAATGGGTGGACATGGTCATAGAGAAAGGGTGGCAGATTTACTGTAGGAATACAGACAGGTCCTTGATCTGAAAATAAGCTAAACATATCTCCTAACATCCTGGTATACTTGATATTCCATAAGCAGATTTTTGGTTTTTCAGATGTTGTGTGGGATTCAGTGCAGGCAGGATTGGTTGGCCAGAGGAGAAGGAAATGAAAGCACTATCATAAGCTTTCTGCATAGTATATCCTCTGGGTATAACCTTTAATCTCTTCTTTCAGTCTTGCTTGTGTATTACCTCCACACCTTGTACCTGGGGTACAGGTAACAGAGCATCCATGTATAAAACTCAGAATTGAGTCTGTGTCTAAAAGGCATTCCTAGACTGTCGGTACCTTTTCCTCCTCCCATCTCTCAATGCCCAATTCCTCTTTCCTTACAACCCAGCCACTTGCTAGGACCTACACCCTTAATCCGAGCATTAGGATCCCCTATGCTTTCCATCTGGGAGTCATGGGAGAGGCAGTGAATTAGAGAATAGAAGCGAAGGAGGTGCTTGCTTGCCTAACACAACAGAACTCCTATTTATTTCTCTTTGTGAGTTTTAATTGTTTAAATATTTGGGGAGGATTTTCTTACTGTGGTAAATTTATATTCATTAAATTGTCAAATACGACTTTATTATTTATTTATTGCTGGAGCTCTTCTAACAGGGAAATGCTTGTTTTTGCCACTGGCACAATTTGGCTTTGACTGATTATCGTATTTTACCTTGAAGTCTCTGGATGGGACAATCACTGTGATGAATGGGTGACAGTGGGAGGCGACAGGATGTTGATTGAGAAGCAATAACAAACATACATAAGACTGAGATTGTGTGACAATCTAACACCGACTGAGAAAGAAAATCCGTGGTATTATCTCATTTATATTCCATGTCAATTTTCTCAGAACCATCAGCCCTAAAGGAATCTTAAGAGGTCATTTAGATTCCCCTACTGCCTGTGGGTAAGAATGCAGCTAAACTAAACCCAGTGTAATTTTATCTACACAGAGGTTCTTCAGATATTCCTTGTTGCAAAAACATTTCAAGTTTAAAAGCAATAAGATCATAGATTTAGAGCAGAGAGGGACATTTGAGGCCATTCAGTCCAACACCTCATTCAACAGATAAGGAAACTGAGTCATGGAATGTTGAAGTGACTTGCCCAACTTCATGTGTGTTCTGAGTTGGCAGAGCTGGGATTCCAATTCATGTCTTCTGACTTTCAATCCAGCATTTTTTATGCTGTAACAAATGGTGAAACTTGAAGTTCCAAGCCAGAAAAGGAATTTTCTTTGCAGCTTCTGTACATCGTGTGATTCTTCATAGTTGTGGTTAGACATGGGGTTCTGCGGTTGCATTTTTAAGTTCCATCGCTTTAAAATAGATTTATTTTTGAAAAGAAAATATTTTCAAGATAGAGACTCAGCCTAATATAAGAAGCAATTTGATTTGTGGGAAATAAAAAACAAACCATTAGAATGGTTAATGTCATAGTGCCAAGCTTTGGCCTCAGTGAACGTGATGGCTAAGACCTGAGCCCAGGTTGGAATCAAATACCCTGGGATTAAGTCAGCCAGGTTTTATCGGAAAATTTATTCCAGACAGAAATTTAGGCGCTATCACTGCTGACTGTAAGCCTTTAAAATTTCTTTTTTTTTGAGGGAGAAAGGCAAGGCAATTGGGGTTAAATGATTTGCCCAAGGTCACACAGCTAGTAAGTGTGTCAAGTTTCTGAGGCTGAATTTGAACTCAGGTCCTCCTGACTCCAGAGCTGGTGCTCTACTCACTGCACCCCCTTGCTACCCCAAGACTTCAGAATTTCAAGCTCATTCTAAAGGTAGGATGTTTGTGGATGAAATTAATGTTGGGGAGATTGGAGCAGTTTGAAGTTACCTGTTGTCTCTGCATTTCCCCTGGTAACATCTCCATAGTCCAGAGGGGAGTAATGTGGGGTCCCTTCCTACCTTTCATTGTCTTGTAGATTAATCCATATATCACAGACCTATCTTCAGTGTCATTGCTGTACTTAATTTTATTTCCTCAAAGCATCGCTAAGAGAGAAAGCAAGAATGTTTATGGGTCCCAGCAAAGAAGATTGATTTACCTCAGGTTAGGAAGAAAATCTGATGCTTAGGGATCTGAACTGCCAATTAAATGAACCCCCTTTTCTGCTCTTATGCTTTCCGAATTCCTTTTTTTTTCTAGCCATTCCATTCCTTGCCTCTCTCACCTTTAGTCCTATATTAGCAAGGAATTGAAGAGACATACAGAATTTTAATAACAGATATTAATCATGTGGTGGCATGAAAAAATATTGAAATCTCTTGGTGGTGTTTCAGAATACAGTTTTTTCCTCCTAGGAATAACTGAACCTAGACTGGCTCAGAAATTAAGTTCTGTTTTCATGGAAACACTATGCTTTGGAAATGAGTCCAATATGTTAACACAGAATTCTTATGTTTGTAAAAAGCTTAGAAATATTTCATGAACAACATTTTGTGCCCTTCCTAGGGACTAGGAAATGAATCAATCCTGAAAAAGGGAAAATTAGTTGGGAAAAAAAAGATGCGTTTCAGGGACACTGAGGACTTCCAGGAATGGTCTCCTCTTTCCTACCTACTCTTCCAGGCTTCCCTAGCCTCCTTTAAGACTCATCTCAAATCCAGTCCTCCCTAAAAAACTTTCCCAGTCTCTTTTGTCTTCCCTAAGATTACCTTTCATTTCCTCTGTATCTATCTTGAATATACATAATTATTTTCATGTAATCTCCCCCATGAGAATGTGAGAGATCACAGACCATTTTTTTAACCTTTCTTTGTATCCCCATTGCTTAGCACAGAGCCCAGCACATACTGAACATTCTTGACTGACTGATCTAACATTTCCAGAACTCATTCATCAGAACTCTTGTTTTTAAAATTAAACACCATTGCATTTAATAATATGCCAAAACTATCACTACAGCCAAAACATGCCAAGTCATGTCTATTAGCCATAACTATTCCTAAGCCATGAGTTAATATTACCTCCCTGCCAAGATCTAGAAACTCAGGGCTGAGGGTAAATCAGGCTTTGGTAAACAGCTTGTCTGACCTGATCTAGCAATCTGTCCTGTATTTGTGACCTATAAAGATTTTTCTTTCTCACTATTCTAATAGTGCCTACTGTTTGCATGCTTAGTGGACGCTCCCAGTGCTCCTGTTCCATAGTTGAGTTTATTTTTAGTTGTATTGCTAATCACTATTATAGTACATACGTTACAGTGTGTTTTACTATTCACTGGAGAGAAGGAAGACTCAGCCACACAAGGTCCTCTTCTCACTTTAGTCTGGAGGTAGGATGTGAAAGCATTTTCTTTTGACTACTGCCATGCCACTTCCCTTCCTTGAAACAAAAAATAAAATACAGAAGCTGTAAAGAATAAATAAGCCAGCAGAGACCTCCCAGGGTTGATGCAAGAGTGAAATTATATAGTTGCTTTCACATTTAAGGTAAAAACATATGGAATCCATTTGAGATAAAGATGAATAGGGGTCCTGTAGGAATCCTGAATGAAATCTGAGCTCAAGGGAAAAAAAAAATTGATCACAACCACTTTTTTTTAAGTTTGTAGATTCCAATAATAGTGATATCTAGCATTTATACGTTATTTTAAGGTTTCAAAGTGCTTCATATCTCATTTGATTCTCAGAAAAAAAAATCTGTAAGATAGATTTTATTGTCCCCTTTTTATGGAGGAGTAAACTGGGGCTGAGGAAGGTTGAGTGACTTGGCTGGGGCCATACAGCAAGTAAGTGTCTGAGGCAGGATTCAAACATATCTTCCTGACTTCAGGCCCTGCACTCTCTATTTACCACAGCACCTTATGAAAATGCCTTCTGAGGCAAATGGTTTCTTGTATAGTAAAAAGGATAGGGAATGATACTGAAAGACCTCTCCTGGGGTGCTTTCGTGCTCTCTGATATCTTGGTTTGTGTGGATAGAGTCCCAGACCTGGAGTCAGGAAGACTTCTTGAGTTTAAAACCTGGCCTTACTGGCTTACTTACTAGCTGTGTGACCCTGGGCGAATCATTTAACCATATTTGCCTCAGTTTCTTTATCTGTAAAATGAGCTGCAGAAGAAAATGGCAAACCATTCCAGTATCTCTGCCAAGAAAGGCCCAAATGGAGTCACGAAGAATCAGACGTGATTGAAAAATAACTAAACAATCAATCACGGTTTGTGGAAAACTTTCAGTCATCTCATCATCATACTAGATGTCAGTCAGTAGGTCAATCGATCAATAAGTATTTCTTGGGGTCCTACCTTAGGCTTGGGGGGAGTGGGAGGAGATATAGGAGCTTATATAAGACAGAATTCTTGACATCAAGGTGCTTCCAGAGTCATTAGAAAGATAAAATACATCATGATACAGTTGTGAACAAGGAAAGAAGGAATGAACCATTATATAGCACCTATGATAGACAATTTGCAAATGTATTTCATCCTCACAATGACCCTGTGAGACGGGCACTGTTATTCTTCATTTACAGTTGAGGAAGTGATTTGCCTAATGTCCCATAGCTAGTAAGTGTCATAAGTCAAATTTGAACTCAGGTCTTCCTGACTCCAGAGTCAGGGCTCTATCCACTGCACCACCTAGTTGGTCTAAACAATTATTAAGTACTAAGAATAGAGCCTATATGGTATAACAGTGCAGAAGAGAGCAAATGACTGGAGTAGTCATGCAGGCTCATGTGGGATTTGAACTGGGTCAGATTTGGGTAGACATTGTGGATAAGAAAAACAACATAAACACAGGTTTGTAGGAGAAAAGTGAGTGGATGTAGTGAACATAGACGACTCATTCAATATATTTCATGGTAAATGAAATAGCTCATAGGTCACTCAATGGAGAGGCAGTATTTCACAGTGGAAAGAGAACTGAGTCAGGAAGACCTACCTCTGTCATTTATTGGTTGTGTGACTCTGGTCTAAGCATTAAGTTCTCAGTGCCCCCAGCAACTTTCAAAGGCTATATGTTTCAAGGCAGTTGCTAATCTGAATTTGAGATGGAGTTTCTTCCATCTGAAGAGTTCTTACACCAATGAAATCACAGGCCTGGATAAAAACAATCAATTTAGTTTTCTAGGACTTCTAACAAGAAGAGTCAATGACTGAAGTTTCTTTCAAGATGGAGAAAACCTCATACAGATAAAGGCAGAGGGGACCATGGTAGTAGAGAGGGAGAGATCTGAGATGCTGAAGAGGAAGTGTGGAATAAAGGTGGGACCATTTCAAAAGCACAGGCACAAAAGTTAGATTTGGAAAAGCACAGTCACAAAAGTTAGATTTGGAAAAGAGGGCAACCACCTTTTATTATAATAAAGGATGGAAAGATAGAAGGTCAGATATAAAGGGAATTGTTGAGGTACAAAAAGGGCTAAGTCCAAGAGCTCCTCAGATGGTCTTACTCTCCTTTCTTCTTGTGGATGTTGACTTCTGTTTAGGTCATCTGCTTAAAAAGTTAAAGGTATTTGGATGATTTTCTGACTTCCAAGGAGAATTTAATAAAACTCAATAAAAGAAGGATTGTCCCACAAATCATTTACAACTTGGATGTGAAATGGGAAGCAGCCCCCTTTATGCTATGTCAGGTCTTGTCTTCACATTTTTGGTGCATCCTGCTTTCTGGTCTCTATTAAGTTCCACAGAAAAAGTAGAGAATATCACTGTGGTGGACTGTGTGAGAGGGAGGGAATGGCTGTATGATTTGAGATTTCATTATTGAGGTTCACCAGTTAAGAGACCATAAACACTACCAGGAGTTCTATTAATTCACTGGCATACTCAGTTCTCAAAATTTCTAAAAACAGATGATCTTTACTCAGTTTCATTTAGCTTGTTTATTTTGAGGAACATTTGGGGTGGTGATGAGAGAGGAGGCATTTTCTTTCAAATAAATAAAAATCTTCATTTGTGCGTTATCTCTTCTTTCCCCCCAAGATGATGTTTCAGTAGAGTTTATTTTAAAAGGTTTTATGGTGCCCTTTCAGGGCAGTTGGAGTTAAGGTATGAAAATTATCATCATACTGATATTTGAAGGTAATTATTGTCCATTTCCGCCTCATGTATGAGACACATCTTTTGTTCCAAGGGTAGCTCCTAGGAAGCAAGAGGTGGATGCTGCTATGGAAGGTAAGTGAATCCTAAAACTATTTCATGAGTAATTACATGGGCTGCTAGGTGGTGCAGTGGATAGAATGCCAGACCTTGAGTCAGAAACACTCAACTTTCTGAGTTCAAATTCAGCCTTAGACACTTACTAGCTGTGTAACCCTGGGAAAGTTACTTAACCTTGTTTGCCTCAGTTTCCTCATCTGTAAAAAAATGAGCCTGAGAAGGAAATGGCAAACCACTCCAGTATCTTTGCCAAGAGAACCACAAATGAGGCCGCAAAGAGTCAGACAGGACTGAATGACATCAACAACAGATTCTATGATTCTCAGTAACTAAAGGGCAGTCTTTGGAGAGAGGAAGACCTAGTTCAGTACTATGTGATTCTAGGCAACTTCTTTGTACCTTCAAGTAACTCTCTAAGACTTTGAGTTATACTTGAATTTCTGATTTGTATTGATGGAGGTTTTCCACACTAGGGAGCTCTTTATACCAATGAAATCACAGGTATAGACTAAATGGAAAAATAAAAAGTCTAGCTTTTCCTTCTTTCCCATCTATTTAGTCTGAACGAAGTGGCATTTTTAGTTCTCTCTTTCCTCTTACTGTTGAACTTCTTTTAAAAGAATATTTTATATCTGCTGTTTCCTATTTCCTCACTATCCATGCATTTTCTAACTGCTGATAGTCTAGTATCAACCCTCACCATGTTACCAATATTGATTTCTGCCATTCCACTAGTGAATAACTAAATTTTATATCCAATGGACTCTCCATAATGCTTTTTCTCCTTGGCCTCTCTTTTTTTAGTCAATAGTTTTGACAATTTCCTGTTTCTTGGCACTTTCTTTCCCATTGGCATCTATACTGTGCTGGTTCAGCAACTACATACCTGGTTCCTCTGTGCATGTGGATATACTTTCTCCTACCCATATTCTGAGGCTGTCATAAGATCTGTGCTCTGTCTGTACTCTTTTCTTAGGAGTTCTTATTCATAGTCATGGCTTTCATCACTACCTATTTCTATAGAGGTGACTCAGCAGACATGTCACAGTTAACCTTTTTCCTAAGCTATCCCTCTACATCTGTAGCCACTGGCTGCATATTCCTGTTTGTATGTACTAGCATTGAGGCAGCCAGATGGTAAAATAGGTAGAGTACCTATCCTGGAGTCAGGAAGTCTCATCTCCCTGAGTTCAAATCCAGCCTCTGATGCTAATTGCATGATGCTGGTCAAATCACTTAACCCTCTTTGCCTCAGTTTCCTCATCTGTAAAATGAGCTGAGAAGGAAATAGCAAATCACTCCAGTATCTATGTCAAGAAAACCTCAAATGAGTTCGTGAAGAGTCAGGCATGACTGAAAAACAACTAATCAAATGTACTAGCACTAGCTCAAACTCAAAATATCTAGAATAATTCATTGTCTTTCCCCCCTCAAAGACTTCCAATCTAAACCTCCCTTTTACTGCCAATAGTACCTTTACAGTGGCATTACCTGCTAATCTAGGCCAGCACTTCCACTTTATATCTTCCTTCAAGATTCAGCATTCCTGATCTTTCTTTCTCCCTCTCCTCCCATGTTGAGCTAATCTTGAAGTTTGATGGATTCTCTCAAAGACATCCCTTCTTCTCTCTCCCCCTTGTTACTTGTTCAGACACTTATCTCCTGATTTTGTACTATCACAGCAGTGTTTTAGCTGGTTTTCCTTTCATCACTCTCTCATCTGTTCCATCTGTTCTTCATACCTTTGTTACATAGTACTTCTAATGGGGCAGCTAGGTGGTGCAGTGGATAGAGCACCAGTTCAGGAGTCAGGAGGACCTGAGTTCAAATCTCACTTCAGACACTTGACACTCACTAGCTGTGTGACCTCGGGCAAGTCACTTAACCCCAGTTGCCTCATCCTGGGTCATCTCCAGTCATCCTGAGGAATATCTGGTCCCTGGACTCAGATGGCTCTGGAGGAGAAGTGAGGCTGGTGATCTGCACAGCCCTCCCTCACTCATAACAGAGTCAAGTGCAAGTCATGTCATCACTTCTCTGATGGCATGGTCTTATTTGGCAATGAAGCACAAACACACACACACACACACACACACACTACTCCTAATAACTTGTATGTCATCCTCTTGCTCAAAATCCTTCAGAGACTTTTCTTTATCAATGGAATAGAGTCCCAACTCCTCAACCTGGGGCTCAAGATTCTCTTTAATTTTCCTCCAACTCATCTATGTGTTTTAAAACCTTCTCTCTCACTATTTGATATTTCAAGCAAGCCAACTTCCACCCCAACTACTTTGTAAAAACTACTGTCTCAAAAACTGCCAATGATCTCATAAATGCTCTATCAGAATGACTCTCAGTTCTCATTTATGCTTAATATTTCTGCAACATTTTGAGATTATTGGACACCTTCTTCTCCTGAATATTTTCTTTTTTCTAACACTGCCCTCTCTAGATTCTCATCCTACCTCTCTGACCTCTTCAGTCACTCTTGCTGGGCCATTATCTACTTTCTTGTAAGCATGGTTGTCTACCAAAACTCTCCCCTTATCCCTCTTATTTTCCTTCTTGATGATCTCATCCACTCCCATGGGCTTAATTATTCTTTCCATGCAGATGATGAGCTTATAGGATTATTGACTTATAGAAGGACCACTAATGCCATCTAATCATATGATCACTGATCTATAGCAGAAGCCATCTAGTCCAACTCTCATTTACCTCACCCATTGGAAAAAAAAGAAGAAAAGCAGAACCCTTGTAACAGATAGGTAAGTATAGATAATCAGGCAAAGGTAGTTTCTCTATTGACCATGACAATATCTCTATCTTTCTATGTATCTATGTATCTATCATCTATCTATCTATCATCTATCTATCTATCTATCTATTTATGTCTCATTCATTCACCTCACTTTCTAGATGAAGAGATTATAGTCCATGGAGTCTTCCCAAAGCTACATAGTAGGTACTGTATGTTGGATTTGCATCCAAGTCATATGACTCTATATTTTCTATGTTTTACCCTAGCTGTTCCCTGCACTTAATGCTTCATTTTCCATCTTGGTATATTTGCAAGAGCCATTTCCAACATTTAGAATGCGTTCTCTTGTCATCTGTACCTTTCTTAAAGACATATCACTGGTGTCACATCAGAGGCATCTCATTGTTCAGTTTTAGTTGTGTCATCCCATTTGGGGTTTTCTTGGCAAAGATACTGGAATGGTTTGCCATTTCCTTCCCTAGATCTAAATGAGGCAACTGAGGCAAACGGGATGAAGTGACTTGCTTAGGGTCACACATCTAATAAGTGCCTAAGGCCCAATTTGGACTCAGGTCTTCTTGATTCCAGGCTTGGCGCTCTATCCACCGAGTCATTTAGCTGCCCAAAGCATCCTACAATCATTTTAATTGTTGATGCTGTCTCCCTCCCTAAATTATCGTAGAGCATTTTGTTTGATCTCTCTCTTGCCCCCTTCACTCCAGACCGAGGATTATCATTCTCTGTGCACATATTATATCCTCTCAATAAAATTCAAACTCCTCAAGGACATGAAATCTTTCATGTTTTGTCTTTTGCCTCCATAGTGTCTAGAACTTTTACATCTTCATAGGTTAATGAAACTGAAGCTACAAGTTCAAAGTTCTCATTTTACAGAGGAGAAAACTGAGACCCAGGAAGGTAAAATGACTTGACCAAGATTATAGCATGTAAAATCAGAAGTCAAATTTGAATCCAGATTCTCTGGCTCAGAGACCACTGATCTCTCTCTTATACCACGAATATTTTTTTTTGTTGAATATTGTATTTCAGTTAAAGTGATCTCTTAATTTTCTCTTAAATACCCATGCTTCTACCTCAAAGAAGTTCACTCCAGATGTAATACCTATAATGCTTATCAAAGTTCTGTCTTCCTTCAAAATCAATTCCTGTTTCCCTGATTCAGCCCACTATGATTTCTCCACAGTCTGAATTCTTATTGGAATTTTTGTATATACCACTCATTTAGTGTTAAACATACTGCCATTATTATTATTATTATATTATTATCATTATTATTCTTGTGTATACAGGAAGTTCCAAAAGTCTTAGTGCAGTTTTAATTAAGCTTTATTCATTTGGGACATTGTGTATATTCATTATTTTGCCAATTAAATTGTGAGCTCTTTGAATATAAGGACTTCATCTTATACTTTCTATATTCTAAACTTTCAGCTCAGTATCTGCAAACAATAAGCCTTCTGTAAATGTCTTCTGGTTAATAAGGATTATTTAAATAGATTACTTGATATAGTGCAGTTGTCTACTTGATCTGTAACAATATTTGAAGGAGATGACTGACTTTTCCAGTAGCTAAATACATTATCAAGATAATGAGCATCAAAATACACTTTAGATCTGATTTGTGGTTCAGTCTGCTGTCTTGAAATAAAATAGTAGTGATAGTCATTTTCAAATGGATCTGTCTCATTGTTTTTAAAGAATTTCGGTGAAATTTCACAAATATAAGAAAGTTACAGAGATATTTCATTTAGTGCCATTCAAAGAATAACTAATATATTCTTCAAGGAGGAAATACTCTAAAATTTTATCTAGTTAAGTAAGAGCTAAAGCTAAGTGGTCAATCAAATGCCAACATACTTTCTGTATTTGACTTGAGTAGAATGTGAGCACACCAATTTTTTTTTCTTATTGAGCAAAAGATGGGGATACATCTTTCACTACCAAGGCTGGCCAGAAAAAGTTAATAGATGATTTTTGCCCTTACATTAGGTTAGACTTATGATGTATACTAATAGGGAGAGGTATCTAAAAAGATCATGGACTCCAGAATTATAGATTTAGAATTGGAAAGGACCTTGGAGATCATCTAACTCAAATGCTTTCATTTGACAGATGAGGAAACTGATACCCAGAGAGTGAAGTGACTATATAGATAGTAAGTTGTAGAGTCAAAACTGGAACTCAAATTCTCTTGGCACTTTAAATATTTTTTGTGCTTAAGTATATATTTTTAAGATCAGAAATCCATAATACATACCTATTCATTTTGCATTGTTGCATCTCATGTAGCAATGATTAATTGACTGTAGTGGGCAGTATAATACATGCACAGTTTTCAAGTCTTGCTAAGGGTAGAGAAATCCCAGTTTTGGTCCCACTTCTCCAAGTCTCTCAATATTTCTTAGAGTAAGGGACATGATGCCTTGGACCTGAGAAAATCTTGCCAGATCTGTCCCTGAATCCAATCCGGTCTTTCCTATCTCTTCTTTACATTCCTTGGTCTCTGACTGTACATTGTCTCATCCTCAAGTTTTTGGTAATGAGTTTGTGACTGAGAGACCTGACTTCAAATCCAGCATCTGGTACTTAATGCATGAGAGTGACCATGGACCATATACTTAAATTTTCTGACTCTCATCTGTAAAATGGAGATTGTGGTACAGGTCTCACAGGGTGTTTATAAGACCAAAATGAGAAGTAAAGTATCTTATAAACCTTAAAGTTATTTATGAAAATGGTAATTATTATATTTGTTTCTGATTCCATAACCAAAGCAATCTTCTCCATATAGCAAGTGAAACTTCCTAAAGGTTATGTTCTTCAATTATTTTGAATAAATTGTCCTGGAAGGATAGATTCTTTTTTAACTCCTGAGACACATACACTTTATCATGGTAACCCAATCCTTAATTAGGTAGAGGGATAGTTGCCATAAACCAGGACACAGTAAGAAGCTATTGTCTTTCCGACTCCCCTCTTCACAGATGCCAATAATTTGAGCAGTTGTTTTCTCCTCTAGAAGTTCATTTTCCCTTATTTAAGGTTAAAAATCCCAAATGGGTCGCTTAAGAAAATGGTGATTTCTGAACAAAACTCAGGATTGGCAACTTGAATTCTCAGGTTCAATTACCAACTTGCAATGTGACCTTGAATAAGTCATGTACTTGACTTGTCCCAGCCCAACTCAAGTAGATGACATAAGAAATCATAAGATTTTTTCCCCCTCTTGTCAGGGACTCCTGTGGAGAAAGACACTACAGAAATACAAACTGTCAGTATTGAAGAGCTTAGCCCTTCACAGGAAGGTCTGAGAAAATGATGAACAAGGCCATCTTCCTCCTTAACAACACCCTTTTCAAGACTCTTTTCAAGACTATTTTTATTTGAATACAACATGACTGAGGCAAGAGAGTGCTTCAGCACAATCTGCCTTCCTCAGGGCAAAAACAATCTAACACATTCACACCCTTAGAAAGAAAATGACTTGCTGAAACATCAACTGGTCTAAAGCCATCTTTCAAGCAAAAAAAAAAAAAAATCCCCAATTGCTTGATAAAGAGACACAATGTGATGTTTATGGTTGTTTACAGATGTTTAACCAGTGCCCCTTCAAAGGGTCATGAGTCCACAAACGGCCCTGGTAATTATGTCAATTTCTGCAAAGAACAGATGTGTAAACTAGGGCCCTCTCAGAAGAAAATAATTCCAAGTTAGTTTTGCAGAATTATGAAGAGTATGATACAGCTGTCAAAGTGAGGGCATAAGCCTCAGTAACTCCTACAAACTGAATGCAGGAACATCTTAGGGGTGAACACAAGGAAGAGGGATCTTACAAAGTTCAGAGTCCCCTAGAATAGGCATTAAGGCAGAATTAGGGTGTTTCATTTTCGTTTATTCCCAGTTAGTATTGGATGAACGCTCTACCAAAAAAACAGTAAGGAAGCCTGTGACTGGAGATTTTCTTCTTTCTTTAAAAGAAGTTATTTTCAGTTCCAAATCCTCTCCCTCCCTCCACACCTCCTCTACCCATTGATAAAGCAAGACATATGATACCCATTATGCATATACAGTCATGTAAAATATATTTCTATATTAGCCATGTTCTGAAAAACAAACAAATAAAAATAAGTAAATAGAAATGAAAAGAAAAACATACTTCAATCTGCACTCTAAATTGATCAGGTCTTTATCTAGAGGTGAATAGTATTTTATATTGTGAGTCCTTTGAAGTTGTGGTAGCACTACTTAGCAGATTGTAAGATTGTGGGATTTAGAAATTTAAGGGACTTAAGGGAATGTCCAGTTCAACTTTCTCATTTTATAGATGATGAAATTCAAGGCCACCGAATTTTGGTGACTTCCCTGAAGTCATACAATCAGTAAGTTATAAAGGAGAATGCATTTAGTAAAGCCTACTATGCGTCAGACGCTTTACAAATATTATCTCATCTGATCTTTTTTCACCATCATGCTGGGTGGGTGAGGGGTAGGTACTATTATCTTCATTTTACAATTGAGAAAACTGAGGCAAACAGAAGTTAAATGATTTCCCAGTCCCATTCCTAGTGACTGAGATCAGATTTGAACTCAGGTTTTCCTGACTAGGCCCAGAACTCTATCCTTTGGGACACCTGGCTATCTCATTAATTCTTATAGAGTTGGGATTAAAGCCTCTCCTCCCTGTAATCACAAGAGTAAATAATTATGGTTTCCCTAAATTCCCTCTATATGTTCAAATATATAAGCATCTCTTCCTTTTTAATCTTGAATTCTTTCCACTGTCATGGGACAGTCTTACTGTCTGATCCAAGTCAATACAGAAATACAAGGAGGAAGAATCATTCTCTTTTGAGCCAGTATGATCTTTACCTATTGTCATAAATAATTTTTAAAAATTGGTTGCATCTTATATAGTCAAGTCAAATCAACAATCATTTATTAAGTGTATGCTATGTTCCAGGCAATAGTGTTAAACTCTGAGAACAGAAAGAGAGGCAAAATCATTCTGTTCCCTACCATAAAGGAACTCGCCCTCGCATTTGGGAGAAACATTGCAAACAACATTACAAACAACTACGTCCAAACAAGAGATATATAGGATAAATTGGGGATGGTCTCACAGGAAAAGCAATGACACTAAGGGGGAATGAGAAAGGCTTTCTGAAGAAAGCTGTATTTTAGCTGAGTCTTATGGAAGTCAGGGAAGCCAGGAGGAAGATAAAAGGAAGGAGAAAATTCCAGACATGAGAAACAACCAATGAAAAAGCTTGGAGTCCAAAGACAGAGTGTCTTGTGGATTGGCAAAGAGGCCAGTGTCACTAGAATGTAGACTATTTGGAGGGAAGTACGTTCTATACTAAAAAAAAAATGTCCCGTTAAGTTATTTGGGGATTTTGTCTATGGAGAAAGATAAACATGAGCTTCTCTTTCAAAATGCGCTCTGCTTTTGTGGCCAGGAGGAAATAATATAGTAGATAAAGCCAGATTTCAACAATTAAAAGAAAGAAGAAAGACAGTCTCTCTCGTCAGTCTGGCTCACTTCGACTCAGAGCAGAAGGATAATGAATGAGTCCTATCCAGATTACTGAGGCTAAAACATCTCTTTTGGCTTTATATTGTGAAATTAGCTGTCTGTGCTGTCCTCATATTTGGTCTTCTATTTAACATAGCATCCTAGAGGGAAAAGGGATTTTATAAATCTATTAAGTGAATAGTCAGTATAACATCTCAGACAAATGCTTTATCTGCTTGACTACTTCCAGTGATGAAGAAAGTATGTGGTAGTAGCATGATTTAGTGCAAGAAGCATAAAGTGTGAAGTTAGGAGATAGGAACTTATGCTTACCTTTTTTCATAGGAAATATTCCCAAATCAAATCTCTTCACTTACTTGCTACTGTGATCACGGACACATCACTTGAACTTCAACCTCCTCACCTGTAAAAAAATATCAGTATTAACCACGTCAACTTCATAGGCTTGTTATGAGGAAAGCACTTAGTAAACTTTAAAATACTATGTTGAGAGTTATAAGGGGTCTTCTTATCTAACTCCCCTCAACACCAATTTTACAGATGAAGAAATAGCATAAAAGAGATGAAACAACTTGGTTAAGGTCAGGGAGTGAGAAGCATCAACATTTGATAAAATTTAGGTCCCCTATTTCTGAATCCGAATCCAGAGCTTCTTCAAACACATCAGCATTGTTACAGGGATAATTACCTCCCTACTGCATGAAGCAGTACATTTCATTTTCAGGTGGTTCTGGGTTGATAATGTAACAAGAAGACTCTGAAAAACATTTATTCAGTGTGTAGGATGTTTATAATAGGGAAGCTAGCAATTCAGATTCTTCTTTAGTCATCTTGAAGATCATAAGGCCACACTATCACCCCAAACTTCTCTATTTCCAAAACTAAAAATTCAAATATTGTTTTCTTATCACAGTCACCCATTCTTCCACCAATCCCATTCTCATTATTCCTAAACTATTTATCCTTAATATGATCCTTGGTACCTGAATCCCTTTTTACTCTCCGAGTCCATCTGCCCACTTTTGGCCTCACTCACTTTCCTTCACAGTCTTGATCTTATATATGACTATATCAGTAAGCCACTGTCACCCTCAAATCCCTTGCCTTGTCCTACCACTGTTTCTGCCTTCCTAATGTTGATTTACCCTCATCTTCCATCTTTTCTGCTCATACTCTCAAGCCAGTGAGTTATAATAGATGAAGTCATGAGACTATGTGGTTTAGGTCCACTAAAAATCATGCTCTCTAGCCTCAACTGGACCCTCAATGGGCCATGATCCTTCTTCTGTTCATCTCTGATTTACTTCCTATCACATTCCCTATACTAGTTATTCTAAACCTTTTCTTTTTTTCCCACTCTAAGGCCTGAATCTTCTCTCTCAGTGGGTGATCTCAACCCTAATTTTTTCAAGAAAATTAAGAATATCCATGATAAATTACCACTACTCTCCTTGTCTTCACGTAAAATCTCCCTATGCCTTTAGCCATCCCTAAGCCCAATTCTATCCAAATACAGTCCAAGAGTAACCTATATCTATTATGTGTAGGCTACTGTGGTAGACCCAAAGGATTTAAGGATAAAATGAAAAGCAGTTGTTGCCTTCATGGAGCTCGAATTTATTTCTACGTAAGTATATGCATATTAATTTGAAGAAGAAAATACTAATTAGGGAAATTAAGAAAACTCCTCAAAGGAGGAGATCTGTGAAATGAAGTTTGAAGGAGTTAAGGATTCTAAGAGATACAGCAGCATATTGTAGGCAAGGGAGCAGCTTATGCAAAGGAAAAGAGGTGGAAGAAGGAATGTAAAGTGTGAGAAACAGCAATAGGCCAGTTTGGTTAGACTGTAAAATGTACAGGGGGATATAATATGAAATAAACCTGGGGGCTGGAGTCGGATAGTGATGGTCTTTAAATACCGAGCTAAACAGTTGGTTTTATGTTAGAGATAGTAGGGAGCCACTGAGTATTCTTGAGAAAGAAAGTATCTGGTAAAATTTGTGTTTTAGAAGGCAGCATGACAGTGGATAGGGAACTGAATTTGAAGTCAGAAAGATCAGGTTAAAATCTCACTTCTTTTACTTACTATATAAGTAAATAATTTACTTGCTCAACAAGCCCTTCCCCCTATCTGGATCCCAAAGTAATAAGATTCATTATCTGTAAAATGAGAAACTTGAACTTGGTGGTCTATAAAGTCATTTCCAGTTAATGTCTATGTTCCTGTAATCTAATTAGTATTTTGACAATTATGTGAAGGATGGGCAACTCTCATTGACTGTTCCACTGCTAACTCTAACTTCATATGTCCCAAATTGAATTATCTTCCCTATTAAACCTGCTTTTGTCTAATAATCTATTTCTATTATTGATAACACCATCCTCTAAGTCACCTAGGTTCTTGAACTCAAAAACCATCAGTGGATCCCCATTGACTTTAAACAAAAATATATCTTAACCAGAAATTTACAGCCTTCATGATCTTGGTCTGATTTTTCTTTATCTAGTTGTTTCTTTGATATGATTCTATATTTTCCTTTGTACATTCACATAGACCATTTCACATGCCTACAAACTGTATTTCTTATCACCTCTGCCTGTTGAAATTCCCTGCTTCCTCCAAAGCCCAGCTCCAGTGCTGTCTCTTCTACAAATCGTTCCCTGATCACCCCCAAACAAAAAATAATTTCTCTTTCCTCACTAGGCACTTTGTCTTAATCTTTCCTTTAGCTTATCATATTTCTAACTTGTATGATACTTCCTGTCTACATCTCACATTATCCCTAACACACTAGAAACTTTCTGAGGGCAGGGAATATGTTGTTTTAATCTTAATATATCCTGATGTAGCATAATGTCATGTGCACAATAGGAACTTAATAAATGCTTGTTACATAGACATTCTGAATTCTAAAATAATAAGCAAAATATTGGCATGAATACTTACTGTAGCTATTTACCTGGTTTACAAATTCACCATGGGATAGCTGAGATTTAAAAGGAATTTTATTTGATTCCTTTCAGATGAACTGTCTCTGTGGCTCTAATGAGCATTGCAAAGCACTTTGCAGAGAGCAAAACATTATGTATTTGCCAGCAATTAATATTATTATGAAATGGGAATCTATGTACATATATTTGTAATATATTTCTATATCTATGTGATATATGGTGTGCTAAGCACTGTGCTAGGTAGGTGCTGGAGAAACAAATGGAAAATGAGATAGTCCCTTCCTTCCATGAGCTCATGTTGTAATAAGAGGAAATACCACATTTAAGGGAATATTGCTCAGGGAAAGCCATTTCAGTCTGGGAAGTCACAGGAATGGTGAGTGAAGTCACAAGGCAGGCTCTTAACGTGCCCTTTCCAGAAGAAATGGTAGCAGTGACTTTATTACAATTTCCAGAACAAAGGGGTAGGGGTGAGGAGATGGGGAGGAAGGAAGGAATACATGCATACTATGCCAGGGCATATGGCAAGATGCCCTGTGTGAGTGAATGTGAAAAATGATTGCTGCTTTTGCGGTCTAGGGATTCTGGGACCTCAATATTCAAGGGCAAATGACATGGGTTGTACCTCAAAGAAATTACACCCAAGCCTTCTTTCAGCCTGAGACAAGGTTTATTAGAACCTTGGATGAAGTTTTAAGAATTCATCCTATTTATTGACAGGCAGATTGAATCTGAGTCTTTGTGATGCCAATACAACTGGGCCAGAGTCTTAAGGAATCTAAGCACTTTAATGGAGGCAAGATGGAAGGAAGATTGAGATGTCATCTAGGAGTGACCATGAAGTTTGGGGTAACTGGGAGATAAGAGAACTAGAGGTAATCAAGGAATGGCAAAGAGGGGCCAGGTGCAGGCAATGTGCCCCAGGTGAATGCCAGGGAGCTGGGCCATGTGAGAAAGTCCAGGGGCTTTTCTTTTTAGGTGTTGCGATCCCATCCCCTTCACTACCAGTCAGATTGAGTGGACTAGGTGAGTTTCCCAGTTCCTCTGCTTCTTCATTCACCAGTGAGAATAACTTAGACCCTGGAGTTGAGTAGATTCATTTTCCTAGGGAAGAGGATGTAGCCTTTGCAGCCTAGATTGGAATATGCTCTTCCAAGTGTAGAAAGATGGCCCTCACCAGGGCTAATTTGAACATCCTAGAGAACTAGACTCAGATGGTCTTTCTCTAAAAGTAGCCCAACAATGTTCCAGTTTGTTGTATCTATTTTGGGGGTACTTAGATGTTTCTATTGAAGAGGTATTCTAACTAGCAATACTGAAAACAAGCCTTTATTTTCAAATATGAATAAACCTATTTCTCCTTTTTTCAAAGCAGAAGCAATCTTTCTCTTTTATTGTTCTGTCATATACTGGTGGAAGAGTTACACTTTAGGTTAACCCACCAGTTCATTCATTCACCAGCCACACATTTATTGAGTGTCTGGTATTGAGGAAAGAACAGGAGCTTTGGAATCACATGGTCTATATTCAAGTATCAGCTTTGCCACTTGAGGTATATAACCTTGGATAGGTCCTTCACATCTCTCCGGGTCTTAACTTCCTTATCTGAAAAATAAAAGGGTGGAACCAGATGATTTCTAAATGCTGCTTTCAGCTCGAAATCTATGATTCCATTATCCTTTCTGTTTGGTGAATCTCTAGCTCTGTCAATTAGGAGGCATGACCTGGAGCAAAGCATTTAAACCTCTCTGGGATTTAGTCTCTTTACCTGTAAATTGAGGAGAATAAATTAGAACCAGACAGCTTTTGAAGACGTGCTTTATAATGATGTTTATGATTTTATGGTTCTTTTTAATTTAATGATTCCATGGCAAGAAATGTACAAAAATAATCCTTCTTTCCCAGAGAAATCCTGAAATGAAGGCACTTGTCTAGACATTAACGATTCTGTTGTTTTGCCAAGTGACTGAGAACTGATCTGGTAGAGAAATCTGTGTTAAAGGGTCGCCTCCCTATTACTCCTTTCCACCCCCAACACGCCTCCCCAATTTCGTACTAAAACAAAAAAAGGGAATCCAATTGAACTGTTAGAGATTAGGGCAGGCCACTGAGGGTGAGCTCAAGTCTTGGACAGATTGATAGGGTCCGTCAAACCATTGCAAGCACGAAAAATCCTGGGTAGTTGACCAGTACTGACCATCTGTGAGGTTCATTTTATTTTATTTTTTTCAACAACCTACTTCCTCTCCCACTGCCCTCCCCTTTTGTTCTTTCTCTCTCCTGTTTGCCACCCTCACCCCCCCCCCCCCCCCATTTTGGCTATTGGCAGACCTTTACTGAAGCTTATCTCATCCCCTTTGTGTTTCTGACCTGCATTATTCCTTCTCTCTCTAGTCTGTCCTCTGTTGTCTTCTCCCTTTGTCTCTGTGTTGCCCATCCATCAGACCCTCCCTTCTTTCTACCCTAGCGTCATTCAGCTCTCTCCCTTCCATGTGCAGGGTGGGCAGGGTTGGGCTGGGCTGACTGGAGGCTGCTCCAGAGAAAGGGCTAAATAGGGCGTGGCTCCGATGTTAATGCCTGAAGTCAAGTCTTCTCATTTAGCCTATGGCTGCTACTGGAGCAGGAGGGCAGCTACAGGCAAAGAAAGCAGACAGCTCCTCTCATTCCTGACACCCCTGGGAATTCTCTCCTGGCTTTCCTTGATCTTTAGGGAGTTCTGTTTTATTTTAATGAACCTCTGCAAACTCTTGTTTGGGAGATAATTGCTTCTCCCAGTGCCACAGAGAACAAAAACAGGGACCTAGGCCCTCAGCAGTTCCTCAAAGCAGCCAGCAGGAAGGACACAGTGGCTTCTCCCTCCCTTCTTTATGTGATGTGGCCCCACTGCCTGCCTGAAGCTGTCTGAGTTCTGGAGACACAGACCTCTGTGATGGCAAGGTTATTCCCCCATGTCATAGCTAAGAGAAGGTGGGGAAGAGGAAAGAAAGCTGCTTACTGATTTGGATCTCATACCAAGGCTGAGACAAACTCATTAACATTCCCAGTTCTTGTTTAGTGCCTGTCTCTCTAAGATGTTAAAAAGAGGCATACATCAGAGGCCAGATGGGGATTCCATTTGCTAGGTGGTATTATTATTTTTAAACATAGCAAGAATGGTCAAGGAGAAAGGAGAAAGGCAGAGGTGAGGGAAAGAAACTTTCTTTGGGAAAACAACTCATCTTCCATTTTAGGGAAATGATCACCTGCTTCCCCCAGGGTAAGCTAGTCTAGCATTATTATCATGGATTTAGAAGTGGATTTGAGCCTGAGTGTGCTAGCTCTAAATTTTGCCATTATGAGTGGCACTCTCTGTAGGAATGGTCTGGCTGAAAAAATGGGTCACTCATTCTGTGGGTATGGCAGGATCAAGGCAGTTGGTTCAAAGCTCTAGGCTAGGCCTATGATTTTTCCCACCACAATAAAAAAAGGCATTAGGATCTGATGGAAAAAGAAGAAAGAGGCAAGAATGAAGGGACAATTTGAGTAGGGACAGGAATCACTTAAAATAGAAGCTGAGAAACAAAGGAGTCCAAGAGATTGGCTTGGGAATATTTGTGATGGAGATGGGAAGCTGATGGGAAGTTGGGGAATTTTTTCCCTTTATTTTCTGACCTTCTTTTCTTCTCTAACTAGGTTGAAACCAACTGTGGCTAAAGCTATGGGCAGGTTAGAAATATATTTCCCCAGAATTTTTTTTTTAAAGTAGGGCAAGGTGAAGTCCATCCTCTCTCTCTTACCCCACCGCACAGACTGACAACTCAGCTTTACCATATTGGCCTCAAACATGATTTGAATTCTTTATGCATCACTGAAGCATTTTGGGAAAGAAGGCCAAGGAAAGAGTGTGCTGACTAATGAACACTACACATAGCAGAGAACTGGGTATCCATCTCTCCTGCCAGAAACTGCCAGATTTTGTTGAAGGGTCTTCTTTGGATGCTAGAAGCATTATATGTGACTGTGAGAATGCAAAGGAAGAAGGAAACTGGATTAGCATTTAAGCTTAGAGAAAGGCCTGTCAAACAACTCCTCTTTCAGACAGCTAGGTAGTGCAGTGCATAGAGGGCTGGGCTTAGAACTAGGGACACTCGCTTCAAAGCTGACCTCAGACACCTTGGGCACGTCACTGATTTTCTTTAGTTTCCTCATCTGTAAAATGGGGCTATGAATAGCACCTACCTCCCAGAGCAGTCATGGGGATCAAATAAGATAATAATTGGAAAGTACTTAACACAGTGCCTGACATATGGTAAATACTATATACATCTTAGTTAGTATTGTTCTCAACCGCAGGGAGATTGTTTTCAGCTTCAAGAAGTGACCACTACACTCAGTAGGTGCATTTTCTAAGGCACCTCAGAGAGCCTCTATGCTAAGAACTTAGCACGCAGAGCCTTACAGGCTTCCCTGCCATCCAAACCTGCAGTGACAAGAAGTCTCTTTGAAATCATATTTCAGAGATGTGTTCCAAAGGATGCTGAGCTGCTCAGAACAGGTATATTTAGTCTCAGGGCTGTAGGGAGTTCATTTCATTTACTTTTCTCTTCCCACTGAGAGCACCGCCTTGGAGATTTTAAGTTTTCCCTTTGCTCCTGCCAGCCGGGTCACGGTGATACTGGTGCTCATCTTCTGGGTGTCTCTCACTGACTCGTCCTCATCCAGACCTTGAAATTATTAGAAATCATCCCTGGAGGCAGACATGTTGAGCTGGAGAGTATGATCTTCTGTCTGGAGACTAACACCATTTAACTTAGTGCCACAAAACCACTTTCTCATATAAAGTTACTTCCTCAGCTCAGATGATTTAAAAAAACAAAAAAAACATTTTCGCTCTCACAAGTGTCCTCCCAGATGCATCTCACTCCTCACCTTCTGGGCAAGCAGCTGGTACGGTGTTTTCTCACTTCAGCTGGGGTTCAGAAAATCTTCCACAGCATCTTCCCACAGACCATCAGTTCTTTTATTTTTACTTCATACCTTGTCTCAAATTCTTTCTTCATAGCTTGTTTCCTGGCCTTACATTTGAAAAGGACAGTATTTCTGAAAATTTCTCCCATGTTTAGTTCTTTCTCTGATAAGTGGCATATTAGGAGAGGAAAATCTCCCTCTTACCCCTTAGGATTAATTTATTTTTCCACAGGAGAATTTGGATGATTAAGAAAGTTGGGGAAGAATCTGGGAACTTATTTCTTGGGCTGTGTTTATATACTATTCATAATAGAGAAAGGGTAGTGTAGTTGGTATTGGTTGGGTAGGGCACTAATATCCATGTACAAGAGAAAAGCCTCCAGCACACTAGACGTATTCCTTTTGGACAAGATAGACAAGAGCTGCATTGGATGAGATAAGTTGCTATCTGCACTGTTGGAGGGAGTAAATACATTGCAAAGATCAATTTAAGAAGAGCCTATGATTCTAGGACTCTACCCTACATACTCTAATACATCAATGGGTCAATGAGTTCCTCAGTGTATGTGCAGAGTACATTTGCATGTGTGTGTGTGCACATGCATGTACATGTACAGGCCCATGCTCATGCTGGTTTATGTGCGTCCACATGGTTTTGTCTAAATGCAACTCCCAAGGGGACATGAATAGGTACCTTCATCAACCTTTCTCCAAGGGTCCAACCTTTCATTCCTGCCAGGAGGGAGGCAAGAGATTGGAACTCTAAGGCTGGCCATTCTAATCCTCTCAGAGGTAGAATACCAGTCTGGAATTCTAATATCTGTCCTCCTAAATATTACTAGTCTTGAGAGGCAGGATAAATCTCAGTTTAAGTTACCCCAAGCTATATATTCATAGACTTGAATCCCTTCCCACCCAATGCCAATTACACTATGACAGGGAGTAGCATATAAACCATTTATCTCAGTCGATAGCAAACAAAAGTCAGAGAATTGATGCAGATTAAAATTTATCATACAAGGTACAGAGTGAATGAGCACTTGCACTGGGAGCAAGATATCTCAGTTCATCCAAAAGTCTGTCTGTCAATAAATGTTCATCAAATGCCTACCTACTATGTGCCAGATGCTGTGTTTAACCAAAAGAGGGAATCCTTGATCTCACCCAGAGGGGAATTCCCTGAAGTCTCTAGTGTAATCTGAGAGTGGGGACATGATTTTTAAGGTATTAGGCCATCTACATGTCAGCTTCTTCTCAGTCTTTCACTTCTCAGAGAAGACCTGGAACTCAGTATGTTCTCTCTTGAAGCTAGAATCTAGAAGAACAAGGATTTCTCCTCTCTTGAGGTCTTGCCAAGTCCTAGCCTCATGCTGGCACTGAGCATCAAGTAATCATTCTTCACCAATGAAGAAAATATTGTACAAATGGTTTAGAGCCCCAGGTTACATTCTTTTTAAAAGAGAAGTTGAATGCATGTAGAAAAAAATAAAAAGGAAAAACCTCCCAAAATACAATAATGATACATCAAGAATTTTTTTCTTTTTCAATTTTTAAAAAATTCATTAATTTAGTTATTTTTAGTTTTCAATATTCACTTCCATAAGTTTTAAATTTTATCCCCCTCTCTCCCCAAGATGGAATGCAATTTGATATAGGCTCTATACATTCCTATTAGGCACATTTTCACATTAGTCATGTTGCATGAAATTATTATAACTGATTGGAGAGACCATGAGAAAGAAAAAACAAAACAAAACAAAAAAGAAAATCGTCTGCTTCACTCTGCATTCTGACTCCATAATTCTTTCTCTGGATGTGGATGGCATTTTCCATCATGAGTCCTTTGGAACTGTTTCAGGTCCTTACATTGCTGAGAAGGGTAAAATCAGTCCTCTCACACTGTAGACCTTTCTGTGAACGATGTACTCCTGGTTCTTCTCACTTCACTCAGCATCAGTTCATATATATCTTTCCAGAATTTTCTGAAGTCCACCTGTTCATTATTTCTTATAGCACAATAGTATTCCATTACATTCATATACCACAACTTCTTCAGCCATTCCCCAGTGGATGGGTATGCCCTCAATTCCCAGTCCTTGGCCACTACAAAAAAAAAGCTGTTATAAATATTTTTGTACATGTGGGTCCTTTTCTCATTTTTATGATATTTTTGGGATACAGCCCTACAAGAGGTATTGCTGAGTCAAAGGGTATGCACATTTTCATAGCCCTTTGGGCACAGTTCCAAATTGCTCTCTAGAATGGTTGGCTCAGTTCACAGCTCCACCAGCAATGAATTAGTGTTCCAACTTTCCCACATCTTCTCCAACATTTATCATTTTCCTATTTTGACATGTTAGCCAATCTGAGAGATGTGATGTGGTCATCAAGAATTTTTTCCTAACAGGGTTGTCAAATTGACATAGCAGAAGAATGCCACAGACTTATGCACCTAGGTTTCAGTGAAGCATTTGACAAGGTCTCTTAAGCTAGAAAAGGAGCATAGTATACTAGATGAAGTGCTAGCCTTGCAGTCAAAAAGAGTTGGCTTAAAATCCTACCTCGGACTCATTAGCAGTTTAGGATGCCACTTAATCTATCTGTACCTCAGCCTCCTCATCTGTAAAATAATAGGATGAGACTTGAGGGCCTCTTAAGACCTTTCTAGTTTCAAATCTATATTTTTGTGAATGAGATACAGGGAGCTGGGCCAGATGTTAGTAGTTAGGTGAGTTAGGAACTTGTTGAAAGACTGGATACAATGAATACTTGATAGGTCAAAATCAAGTTGTTAAGAGGTCCCCAGTGAAAATGTTTCAGGGATTCGTTTTTGATCTGGAACTGTGTAAAATGTTCATCAGTCATTTTGATGAAGATATAACTCATGATTCTTTCCACTTTTGTGTCATTTGAAAATTTGGTAACAAATTAGAAAAGTGAGTCAGGACTCAAGAAACTCTTCAAAATCAATGGGTCAGATCTAATTAGCAAATTTAGCTAGGAGAAATGGAACTACATGAAGTTTTAAAAATCTACATGTGGTTTAAAAATTAACTTGCAAGTACATAAAGAGGAAAAGATGGCTGGATGATAATTTTTGTGAAAAAGATTTGGGAGATCTGGGAGATGAAGTCTCCATAGGAATCAACAGTGTGACATGGCAATCAAAAAACTAACCCAGTGTTAAAATAAAAGAGACATAGTGATATAGAACATTCAGAGAACTGAGCTGTGTCTCAGTGAACATCTTTCAATAAATAATGCCTCTTGGATCGCTTTCCTCATTTAATAAAAATTTTGCCCTCCTCTGAGACTTGTTCTACTCTAGCTTTTGGCATGAAGTAGGAAACCTGATCTCTGTGCAGTCCGCAGCAGAACAAGTGGGAAGCTTCTCCCCTGGCAAGATTTTGGCACTGGAAATGAGTCACAGCATCACCTTGGTGATCAGGTCCTGATGCCATGGTTTGTTTTTAGCTCCATGATTTGAAATTTCTTTTTTTTTTTACATTTTAAAGTGATTTCCCTTGCTAAGTGAAATAGTAAGAGGTGACACAGGCCTTTCAAGTTCTAACATTTGCTAAGTTAAAGCCCTAAGGAATGGGATTTAAAGATTCAGTGAACTACGAGCCAAAGAAAATCTTGGCAGGCGTTAGCAAAACCAGTCTCCTGGAAGGTATCCCAAGTCCCTCCAAGTCATGTGCCATATACACAGAATGATAACACTCAGATGTGGCAAGACAGGTAATAATAATAATAATATGTTTGCATAGTAGTAATAATAATAGACAAACATCTGTATAGTACCTTAAGGTTTCAAATCACTTTACAAATATCTCATTTTATCTTCATAATACCACTAAGAAGCAGGTGCTACTATGTTCTCTGTATTTGAGGGTACATTTGAATTCAGGTCTTCTTGACTCTAGGTCCAGTGCTCTAGCTACATCGCTGTCCAACACTTTCAAGTTTGCAAAGAAATCTACAGATGTCACTGGCTATCTAGGGGCCACCCCACTTCTGCGTTAGGCTCCCACTCTGGACTTCTGATGACTAAGTTCAGTCTTGGGACAGATAGCCCAATCCCAAAGAGTGAGAACTCTCCAGATTTTCTCATGCTTTCTTGCTTATCATAGTCCTACCCCAGAGTTCTGTGGAAGACCTCTTAAAATAGGCATTTTTCAGGTTTATGGTCTTCCCAGAAGACCTTGCACATCTCTCCCTCACTCAAAACAAAGTCAAGTGAAAGTCATGTCATTTCTCTGATGGCATGGTCTTCTTCGGCAACAAAGGACGAACACAGCACAATAACAACAGGGCCATTTCTAGAAAAAAAACAACTATTCAATGTACAAAATGGTAGGTATTAGGTATAGGACAGCTATTTATTTACTCCTCCACAAATGAAAGAGTTAAACATAAAAATTTATAAACTTAATTTAATATATACTAAAAATGAGCTATATTTTTCTCTCCTGAAAGTCTGAGAAACTCCCAGAAAAATTTTCTGACTATAGAACAGGTTTCACTTTTACCTCAGTCTGTGCTTTCAGAGCAGCAAATCATAGTTTGGCTTTGAGGGTCTAGGATAATCCTTTGACTAAGAAGCAACACAGTTGCAGGAAGCCCCTCACTTTGCCAGGTAGCAGTCAGAAACTGCTTAACTCTTCAAGTTACCAGGGCTGGAAACATCCATCTCCTAGGATGATTGCTTGATCATTTGTGCTCAAGGAAAGAAACACCAAGTAGAAGAGGCAGCCAGGGTCTGGGGGTCCAGACTCTGGCCCACCTGGATAAGCACAATATGTGCCCATAGCTATCATAGTTGATGCTGGGGAGAGGAGAGAATTCCTTTCTCAACATCAGGGAGTTTAAGAGATAGCTCATAGAGTTCTAAGCAACAAATTTAATAGAGTGAGAAAAGACAGAGGAAAAGAGAGACAGAGAAAAAGACAGAGACAGTGAAAGACAGGGACAGAGAGGGATAGAGAATGACAGAGAGAGACAGAAAGGGACAGAGACTTTGGCTTATCCTTTCAAAGATTAAAGACTGGTCAGTTCTTCCCAGTTTAGTAATTAATCCTCCTTTTCACTGCTTCTCCAATCCCCTCAATTTCCACCTAGAACAATGGACCAAGTAGGAGCTCCTGGTTGTGCATACCTTTTATTTATTTAACATGTCCCTCTTCATGGGGACAGAACATATCTACTCATCTTCATGAGAAATGCTACAATCCAACCACTCTTGGCATCGAGAGTATCTCATTGAACTTCACAATGACCCTGTGCAGAAGATACTGCAAAAATGATCACCCTGTTTAAGAGATGATGAAATAGATGATCAGAGATGTTAAATAACTGTACATTTATTACAGAGTTATCAGGGAAGAGATTTAAACCCAAGTTTTCTGATTCCAAATATAGTAAACTACTGTGCCACACTACTTATAGATCGGTGCGTATTGACTCAGACTCTTAAAAGAAGCTGAGAAAAGGATTTAGGGAGCTTTTATATGGAGTGCTATCTGGTGCAAATATTTTTGAAACCATTTGTGGTTATCATTGCCAATATTATTACTATAGTATCACCTGAAATCTTCAACTGTCCTTTCTCTAGAGAGCTTAAGGTTATCTCAAGATTTCAAAATTAAATAGAAATTTATTCAACATTTATGTTTTTCATTAGCTGTAGTTATTTTTAAATGAGTGACATTGTGCCATAATAGAGTCCCAGATTTGTGGTCAAGAATATTTAGGTTCAAATCTAACCTCTGTCACTTTTATAAACTCTGTGACCATGGGCAAGTCGATTTCATTATCTGTTCCTCAGTTTCATTATTTGTAAAATGGGAATAATAGAACTTACCTCACAGCATTGTGGTGAGGCACCAATGAGATAAGGTGTATAAACTGATTTTAAAACTTTAAAATATTATATCAATATAAATAAAAATGTTATATAAATTATATAAATATATTTATAAATTTTATGTCATCATATTTTTATCAAAATAAGGCAATCTAGTCACTCTTTTCTTTGTAGAGATGTACTTTATTTCGTCAGTTCTCATTCTTTTAGACTGCTCAGTGGTATTTGACACTGTTGATCACCTTTTCTGCCTAGACACTTTCTCTTCTTTGTGTTTTTGTGATACTATTCTGTCTTATTTCTTCTCTGTTCTCAATGACTGCTCTTTCTCTGTCTCCTATGCTGGTTCTTCATCCATATCATACCCACAAAACTTGGATATACCCTAAGGTTCTGTCCTGGTCCCTCTATACTATCTCACTTGATAATTTCATCATTTCCAGTAGGTTTAACTATACTCTCTATGTATATTATTCCAAGATATGTATACCCATACCTAGTCTCTCTCCTGAGTTATAACCATATATCACCTAAATGTCTCATAGGTATCACAAACTCAACATGTCCAAAACACAAGTCGTTATCTTTTCCCTCAATGTATTCCCCTCTTTCTAACTTTTCTATTTCTGTCTATGGTACCACTAACCTCCTAGTCATTCAGGTTCATATCTGTGGTGTCATCCTTGACTTCCCATTCTCATCTTCATATTCCATCTGTTGCCAAATCTTGCTATTTCTGTCCTCACAGCATCTCTCATATGTGTCCCTTCTGTCTACTCACACACTCAGAATCCCAGGTTAGGTCTTCAATCATCTCTTGCCTGGATTATTGTATTTCCCTTTCAACTTGTCTCCCCTGCCTCAAATCTCTCCTCATTCCAATGCCTTCTCTACTAAGTTGCCAAGGTGATTTTTCTAAAATTTATATTTGTCTATGTAAGGTATCCCTCACCCCAACTCACTGTTTGGTTACCTCCAGGATGAAGTATAAGCTCCTTTTTTTTTGAGGAAGGGAAATTAAAGCTCTTTATAATCTTTCGCATTCTTTCCTTTCCAATCTTATGCATGATTTCCTCCATACCCTATCCATTCTGTATCTAGTTACATTGACATTTTACTATCTCCTTTGTGCCAGAAATTTCCCATGCCTAGAATGTCCTTCTTCCTGACTTCCATTTCTTTGTTTTCCTGGCAGCTCAAATCCCACCTTCTGCAGGAAGCATTTCCTGGTGTCCCCAACTTCAAGTGCCTTCTCTCTGAGATTACCTTCCATTTACTCTCTGTATATCTTGTGTATACCTAGTTATTTTCATGTTGTCTCTCTACTAAAATGTACTGTCCTGAGAGCAGAGACTATTTTTACCTTTCTTGATATCCTGAGTACTTGAAACTATCCATGACACACAGTAAATTCTTAATAAATATTTTTGACTGAACAATTGTTCTCTAATTCTTATTTGGGAATTGCTTTTCCTTTATTTTTATTTTGTACAAGTTGTAAACTTACAAAGTCCTTGATGGTGGGATTCCGGTATTACAAATTCTTTAATTGTCTCAATAACTATATGTCACAGGGCTTTAACAATAAGCATTTCCTGAATACTTTTTCATTAACTTGCCACCTAGGTCTGATAGTAGGCAGTGCATATACATAAGAATAGGAACTAGTTGTAGGAACTTGTCATCTCATGAGCATTGTAAACAACCAGATATGAACATTCTCTCTACCAATGCATGTAGGCATTTCCTCTGAAACTGGTAGAGAGTTGTCTAGCTCATTAAAAGTTTGAATGACTCATCCGGGGTCACACAATCAGTGTGTATCAGTAGATACACCCTTCCAGTAGAATCACTACTCTGGGTTGATTATGGAGATGTAGGGCCAATATAGCATTTCTTTCCCCAGACAAGGGAAATGAAAGTCTCATCTCCTGTGAATCACTCTCCATTGGAAGCTCTGAGCCTTCACTATAAATGTGACTTGATCTACTGCAAAAGAAATACATGCCACAAAGAATGAAATTTACTGGCATTACAAATATGCATTCATAAAAAAGTTATAAATTTTCTTTTTATTTATTATTTTATTTTTCTGCAATTACATGTAAAAGCAATTTTTAGCATTCTTTTTGAAAAACATATTTGAGTTCCAAATTCTCTCCCTTCTATCTTCCTCTTCCCCCTCATTGTGAAGGCTAGCAATTTGATATAAGCTATGTCATACAAAACATATATTCAGATTAGTCATGTTGTGAAAGAAAACATAGACCAAAAATGAAAAAAACAACCCCTCCCACCACCAAGAAAAATAAAGCACTTGAAGATAAGTATGCTATGATTTGTATTCAGATTCCTTCAGTTCTGTCTCTAGAGATGGATAGCATTTTTCATCATAGTGCTTAGGAATTTTTTAAAATTGTTGCATTCTGAGAATAGCTAAATCATTCACTGTTCATTGTACAATATTGCTGTTACTATGTAAGATGTTCTCCTGCTTTGTCTCATTTCATTTTGCATCAGTTCATGTAACTCTTTCCAGGTTTTTCTGAGAGCATCCTGCTCATCATTTTTCATAGTGCAATAGCATTCCATCATGATCATATACCACAACTTGTTCAGCCATTCCCCAATTAATGGGCATCCTCTCAATATCCAATTCTTCACCACTACTAAAAGAGCTGCTATAAATATTTGTGTAAATATATGTCCTTTTCCTTTCATAAAAAGTTGTTAAAGAATGTTGCCCTTTCTGTTCCATTAAGTGTTGTGACCTAGGCAGTTGCCTCCCTGTTTATGGTCATATGGTTGCCACCATCCTTCAAGAACTGTGAGTTTTTATTTAAGTGAAAAAGAAATATTCTATAGTATAGAGGATATAATTAACGATAAATATTTTTGATGTTTTTATTATTTTTATTTTTTCAGTTCAGAATTCCTCTCTCCTTTCCCCAAAGAAGGCAAGAAAAAGAAAATCTATTACATACAAGTGCATGTAAACATGCAAAACAAATTACGGCATTACCCATGTGCAAAATAAAAATAAAGGAAAAGCAAGAAATAGATGAAAATATGCTTCAATTGCACTCTGAATCCATTCTCTCCATTGGGAGGTGGATAGCATGTTGCATCATGACTTCTTTGGAATTGTGGTTGATCATTATGTTGATCAGAGTTAGTCTTTCAAAATTGATGATATTCACAATGTTGCACTTACTGTATTATATAAATTGTTTTCTGAGGTTTTGAAATTCTCTCCTTAATCATTTCTTACAGAACAGTAGTATTTCATCACATTTATATATCATACTTTCTTCAGTCATTCCCCAGTTGATGGACAGAGGATGCAGATTTTAGAATGTTGAGAAATGGTTTAGATAAAAGCATGGGAACATTCAACTGCAGAGGATTTCAAGATAGAAAATGAAGAGAAAATTAAGGCTTACGTCATTGGAGGCTCCACTTAGCTTTCAGTTTTGAGTAGTGTCTACCATTTTGCCTTCCCCACTCATATTCCCCACTAGCTTAGTACTGCTGTTGCTATCAGAAATCTCCAAACAACACATGGATCCTCGTGCTCTTTCATTGTAACTGGGCCCTCATTGTGATGTAAAATTTATTGATCCTTTATTAGCTCCTGAGCACCTTAGCTCTCTAACATATTTCCCAAAGCTGATTTTTGAAGTTTCTCTTTAACCAAGTCTCCTATTCTACCTCTTTTCCGTACTCTCCACAGGTGACCTCATTTCCTATTACACTTACTATCCACTTCAACTCTCTTTACTCCCCCCTCTCCACCATTATAAATTTCTCAATTTTTCATCCTCTCCTTTCTTACAGTTACAGAAAATGAAATGGCCTCTTTGCTTGTCAAGGACTAACCCCTCTTGTATTTTTCATCTCATTCTCTGTCATCTCCTTGACCTTTTTACATTGATGATCACTCTTTTCTCACACATCCTCACTTCTTCCCTCTGACTCCTTCCTTTCACTTTACAATCATTCCATATCTTTGTCCTTAAATAAAACCAAAAACTTTCCCTTGACCCTTTTGCAATATTATTTTATGGCTATCTTCCCCTTCATGGAAGGCTTCCAGAAAAAGCAGTCTATACTTGCTGATTCCCTCAGCTCACCACCCACTTACTTCTTATCCACTTGCAATCTGTCTTCTTTTTCCCAACCCTCTGCTAAAAAAAACTCTGTTCAGCTTCAGTAATGACCCTCTTAATCACTTTTATCCATCTACCTGTTTTCTGTTGTCTTCAGCCTCAATCTCTTTGATGTATTTGACACTATGTGTCACTTCCCTTTCCTTCACACTCTCTTTATTTGGCTTCTGAGACTCTACTCTCCTGTGATTCTCCTCCTTCTCTGCCTGATCCCTTTCAGTCCCTCTTTCTGGCACCTCATTCCCTTAACACTCCTTATTTGCATGCATTCCCCCTAAAGTTCTGTCCTTAGTTCTAAAGAGCTTTGGCTCTTTCTACATATTCTCCTTTGAGGCTATCATCCACATTTTTGGCTTCAGGCATCCACTCTATTTAGTATTTTATTCAAATATCTACCTCTAATCATTGTTCCAGTACATATTTCAAACAATTAATCAATGAATAAGCAAATCTTTATTGAGTATTTACTATGTGCCAGAATTTTCCTAGGCACTGGAAAAGATAGGTACAAGGAACAAAACAATCCCTTCTCCAAAGGAGCTTATATTCTAATGGAGGAGCTTAATTCTAACCATCCACTAGCTATTATTATGTAGAAGTCTCATTGCAATAGCATATCAAAGTCAATATTCACCAGATCCAACTCCTTTTCCCTTCCCAATCTGACTTTTCCTCCAGCTTCTCCTTTTTTGTTCATGGTACCAACATCCATGGCTCATAAACTTGGAATTATTTTTGATTCTTCCTTCTCCATCAATCATATCTAATCAATGACCAACACCAGTTGATTCTACATCATCATTCTCTCTCCCATCTGCATTTTCTTTCTATCCTTCTATAACTCCCCTCTTTTTTTTTATCACAAAATTGATAGGTTCTCAGGTGATCTTCCATCCTTACTTCTGTTTTCCAAGCCATCTTTTCAATCTGTTGCCCTAATCACAATATTACTCAACTCAAAAAAATGGGTGACTCCTCACTACCTATGGAATATGATATAAACTTCTTGTTCTGAAATTCAAGGACCTTTTCAATTCAATCTACCTTTTCAGTATGGCCTCATGCTATTCTTCTTTATTTAACTTCCCCAAGAGTTAGTTTCTTTTTTACAAAATGAGGGGATTGGACTAGAAGGCCTTCAAGGACATGATAAGCTCTTGTATTATATTTATTTTTCCCCATGTCTTGTCTACCCAATAACTTTTAATGCAAGAGGTGTCAGTTACTCATCTTTCTATTTAATACAGGTGTCAGTAGCAGAGTTGTAGTTTCTTGGCACTAATTTGAAAGTGCCATCATTTTCACTAAGCCATTAGTTTAAATGAGTAAATATGTCCCCTTTTGGATTCCACATGAGATTTTAAAAGAGACCTTTCTACAATGTCATTTTGGAAGATGTCAAGTTGCACACTTCCTTGGGTGAAGGAAGAATTAGGTTTATATTTGTGGTAAGGGAGAGATCCAAAAAGAATGGTTTTTGAGTAAGACTGGATTCTTAAATTAACTGGCTTTCTAGTTCCTTACCTATGTTGGGACTTTGGGTATCAGAGAATGGGATGACACTATATAAAATAATCCTCTATTAATAGGAAATGAACTAATTATCCCCCTACTGTGTTTTTTCCACACCTACTGGCAAAGAGTCTCTAAGGTAGGAAAAAAGAATTGAGCCAAGAAAGGACTGCATTGCATTTAAGAGCATTTTCTGCTTACCTCATTGAGAATAGATAGGTCACACAAATTGATGAGTTGATGAGCCAGATTCTTCCTCCCCATATGGGGAAACTAGCTCCTTTGAGGTCGTAAAAAGGACTTTTTCCCCATCCCACTCTCAGAATATGACATCATTGCATGACCTGACATAGTTAAAAGAATAAGGGGGCTTTCCAGACCCCTCCAAATGGGGTGTGCCTCTCCAGGAAAGAGTGGGCAGAGATATCAAGGCAGCCATTCTTAGTACTGGAATATAGCTCTCAAGAGAAAATATGCTTCTCAGTTGAGTTTAATTCATCCTTTTCTGTTTCTAATTATTTTTTAAAATCTCAGCTCTCACCTCTTTGATAATCATACAGATAGGTTCTATAAGTTACTTTCCTCAAGTAACAGTCAGGAAAAAAGAATAATGGGGGTGGGAGTGGGGAAACAGAGAGGAGAAGACCCTAAAGTGTTCTCTGTTTTCAGCACAGAGGTAGTCATATAGTGATTCGTACTCTCCGTAGAACTAATGAAGAACATCTTATCTACCCAACATCTTTAAGAGGTAAAATATATATTAAAATTAATTATGTATCTCTTGAAAGTTCAAGTGTTCTAATACTCTTTTTCACATTAACTATATTATTCTATGAAGGTAGGAAATACATCTCACAATTTTACCAATAAACAAAATGAGGCAGAGAGGTAAATTAATCTGGTTGAGCTAACTTAGTAAATCAGTAACTGAGCTGAGAACCAGGGGAGAATTTCCTTGACCTTTCTTAGAACTATTCAGATTTTAAAGTATTAAATGTTATAGATTGAGACCTAAAATAGACACATCTAATCACCACATTTAGATGAGAAAATAGGCACTCATGAGTGCCAAACTGTGACTCATACTTATTTCCTCTGGCTCCAAATCCAATAGTTACAGAATTCTTAGGTTTGTGTCTTTGGTGTCCCTGACTCTAAAACAGTGTTTTTCTTTTGTTTATTTGTCCAGTTTTACTTTCTGAATTCATACATTTTTTATAGCCAGGATCTGTATATTTCAGGGAAGAACATTGGGACCTTTTTGGGTTCTGAGCTATATCTCTGGGGTCCTGCTGCTGCTTTCTCTGAGGATTAAGTACTTTGTTCCTCAAAAGTCTGAGGGGTAGCTCAAGGCCAAGGACATACAATTTGTCTTTTTAGTGTTATGTGAAGCATTCTGATCTAAAACAAAGTCTTATCACTGATCTGCTATTTTGAGATTTTGCAAATTTCAGGGTTCTTGGCCCTAGTTTGGGTCTGGGCAACACAACTGAAGACTTGCCCCTTGTTGCCCTCCAGAAAATAGCAAGCTGGATGACTATAGATTTAGAACAATTGAATTACAGGCTCACACTTGGTCCAAGCTCCCTGTTGTGGTTATTCGGTTGTAGGCTGTAGCCAAAGTCTATGGACTGAACCTGAAGTCTTGCTTCTAAATCAGAGTCTCAGACTCATTCCTACCCCCTGCTTGGTATACAGACTCAGGCCTGGCCTTGTTGGATCTGTGATTCTGCTCCTTGTCCTGACAGATACCTGAAGGCTCCACTCTCAGCCCATGTTTGAATCTCTGACTGCTCCAGAATCAGAGTGACAGCACTGCCTTATCCTTTCTGTCCTTGCTTCTTTCCAGGTACTCCATCTCAGTGCTCGGATGTGCTGGGTCTGAAACCAAGTATGCAGCTCCCATCATTTCAGTTCCCTCTGCTGGAAGGCTCAATGTGGGTCTTCCTGACTGGACCCCTCTCAGTGACCCATAGGCCACTAATCATCTCTTTATGCTTACCTGGGCTGGAAGAACAGCTCACTGTAGCTTCTTGTTGGGTTTAGTCAGAAATCTCCTTAGGATCACGGTTCAGCTTAATGTTCTTCTTTAACCTTTGTTGGAGTAGTGGGAGAGAGCTGGACTTTACCACTTCCTCTTTCACTGATCTTTTTCTAGGCCTCTAGAATTCCTGGAGTTTCTTTTTTTAATAGCATTGGGTTATAAGATTGAGTAGTAGAGAGGGCTTTTTATATTCATTTTTATCTTGGACTTCTTGTGCCTACATAAATGTATGCATAGTACTTCTGGCATTGACTGATGGATGTTCTCCTTCACCTGTACATAATGGTTTCCACCTTCAATTTTATCTGCCAGGAAAATTGCTCTATTTGACATGTAAAAGATTCTGCCACAGACACTTTGTTATAGAGAGAGATTCTTAAAAGTCAGTCACCAGTATCTTAAATACAAAAGCCCAAAGTTGAATCTCTTGCTTTGGGGAATTTGAAACAGTTAAATAAATTGGAATTTCTAATGGTTTTCTAGGTCTCTCCAGTATGTAACTAACTCCAGTATGTAACAAATGACCAGTCATTTGTCAGATGATGGTTTTACAGCATTTTAAATTTGAAGGGGACCTTAGAGCCTATCTAATCCAACTTATACCTGAAGAAACTATTAGTCTGGTTCTTACCTATAAGCAGACAGCAGCCATCCTAAATTTTTAAATTTCTACTCTGTATGGCTTCACAGAAAAAAAAGTGAAGTTTGAAGTGAATATATGAATAAATATACATATACATGCATATATACACATGTATACATGCATACATATATACACATGTGTGTATATTAATATATACATGTAAATACATAAATATACAGACATACTTGTGCGTATATGTATATGTGTATATATACACAAACATGCATATGTATATATGGTAGCACAGTAGATAGGGTGCCAGGCCTGGAGTCAGAAAAACTCATTTTCCTAAGTTCACATCTGGCCTCAAAAACTTACTAGCTGTGTGATCCTGGGAAAGTCAGTTAACCCTGTTTGTCTCAGTTTCTTCATTTTTAAAATGAGTTGGAGAAGAAAATGGCAAACTACTTCAGTATCTATGTCAAGAAAACCCCAAATGGGGTCACCAATAGTTGAACACAATTGAAAAGACAAATTAATAGCTGTATATATATATATATATATATATATATATATATATATATATATATGTGTGTGTGTGTGCATATATGTGCACACATATACGTGTGTGTATACATATACATATATACACATATACACCTATACACATATATATGAAATGAATGTGCATATAGAAAATGGTCATATGTATGTATACATATACACACAGGTATTCTTTTCGTTTCCAGTCCTTTGCAACCCCAAATAAGTTGCTATGGATGGATATTTTTGCACATCTAGATCTTTTTTATCTTTATATGATCTCTTTGGAGTACAGACCTAGATACTGGAGAGTCAAAGGTAATCTACAATTTAGCAACTTTTGAGACATAGTCAAATAGCCCTGCAGAACATTGGACCAGTGAACAGCTCCATCAACTGTGCCTGAATGTATATGTTTTCCCACAGCCCCTCCAGCATACGTACAATTTTCCTTTTTTTTCTGGACAACTTTGGCAATCTGATGAGCATGAGGTAGAAACTCCAGGTTACTTTAATTTTCATTTCTCTAATTGTTTGTGATTTGTAATATTTTTATATGGCTTTTAATCATTTGAATTTCTTCCTCTGATAAGTGCCTTTGCTCATTTATCAGTTGAGAACCACGGCCCCTCTTCCATTTCTCCCTCTGCTGCAGAGACTGAATTCCAGGGAGATAAGTCCAGAAGTCCTATGACTTTGTGCCACCTCAAGCTTTCCCATTTTTTTCCTTAGTCTAGTTTATAGGGAATGGAAGGGAATCAATGATTAGATAGAGCCTACTGTGTGCTATATGCTTTTTCCAAATATTTTCTCTCATTTGATTTATAGCATGAATTACTGCTACCAAACAAGACAGATTAAAATGGGTGTTTTATTATAATTATAGTTTTTTTATTTATCCCTTAAGGCTTCATTTTTGAGTTCCTAAAAATTTACAAGAAAAAGAACAGGTATATAAGCAAAGCAGGTAGCTGATTGGATCCTTCTTATTAACCCTCTTAAGGGTTAAGAGCATCACTGTCCTTAAATATTGTAGGAAGATCAGGTGTCTGGTTAGGAAATCTGATGTTTATTTCTTTTTAGTTTAGAACTGTGATATCAAGGGCTTAAGGGACTACTCCTGGTGTGGAAATTCTCTCTCCTCTGCAATTGATAGCCTTAGAAGGGGGCACTGAGGGGTTAATCAATTAGCTTAGGGTCATAGAGCTAATACTCATCTGAGGCAGGACTTGAATCCAGGTCACCCTGACTCCTGGGTAGGTCTGGCTGTTCACCTTCCTGTAGTACCAATGCTTCCATCGCCATTCACTGCCATTCTTCATTGGAGAAATGGGTTCATTCAAAAAAAAAAAACCAAACTGGAGTAAAATTACAGCATCTTGGCTCCATGCTCAGTTCACAACTGTTCATTTAACAGGGTTATGCTTCCATCTTCTAACTGAAGACATCCTCATGGGGACAGCTGCTCTAGTGCCCCAGATTGTGCTGTGTAAATCACAGTAGGGGATGGCAAGAACAGCAGGATTTCAGGGAAGGTAGCTGTGTATCAGAGAAGAGGCCAGTGTCACCGCATGGGACTGGGGAGAGGGTGGGTGGTAGGCAGAAGTAGGGAGGAGAAGGCTCTCTTACGTTCATTCATTCATTCATTCTTCTCATTAGTAAGGGAACAGTTAGAGGAAGCCAGAATTTTCATCTTATATTTTAATAAGAAACTGAGAGATTCTTACTTTGATCTATTTGTTCATTTGTGATTATTGTTATCTGTGCTGTATATGTTAGCAAGCTGATGGACTTACCTACAGAGAGGCACTTTGGTACAATGGAACGACCAAATGCCTGAGTTGGAATTCCTATTCTCCTGGGTTTGGCAGCGTTAACGTTGGGCAAATTTGTTAACTTCTTTGAACTTCAGGTTCCTTGTCTGCGAGAGAAAATAATTAAACTAGATCAAAAGTTCTTAACTGGGGTTTACAGACTCCCAGAATGGCCACATATAAACTTTATCAGGTCTGTGAACTTGGACAGAAAAAAAACCACACTTTAATTTTCACTTACCTTTAACTGAAATTTAGCACTTCATTTAGTTATTTTAAAACATTCTAAGAAAGCATAGGTATGCTTCAGCAGACTACTAAATGCATCCATGGCACATAAAAAAGTTAAGAACCCCTAGAACAAATGATCTTGATAATCTCTTCCATTTCTGTCATTCTATGACTTATGTCTACTTTTATGTATGGACCTATATTGTAAGTTAGCAAGACCTGGAACAGAATAGACATAATATGAATAAGTGTTTGTTTTTGGTGGTCTACACTGCCCTACCTATTTAACAAGTTAATACTAAAGAGACTTGTGCAAGTCATGTCATCATTTCTCTGATGTCATGGTCTTCTTCAAACATGAAGGACGAACACAACAGCAACTAAAGAGACTAGAGCTAAAGTGAAGTCACCCTGGGTTAGAGAAAAACTAGGCAAGTCCACAAAGCTCTCCAGTTGTTAACTTGGAGGAATTTCTTCTATCTTCTCTCCTTTCTCTGACCCTACACCATTTACATAAATATATTGCATTCTTTATTGTTAGCTTTCCAATTAATTCACAGGAGTGATAGTAGAGGTCACTCAGGAGAAAAATAAGATTAACAAGAGTCTCTTGAGACTGAAACAGAATTTGAACAAATCCTTAGAGATGAATGACTCTGGGACTGATCTTTGATATTTGAATGTATTGATTTTTGTTTGGTGCAGACATTTTAAACAAGGTGACCTAAGAAGACCTTATTCCCATCTACAATGAGAGATCAAAATGACAGGTTCTATGTTGGACAGCAGTCATAGCCCTTATGATGCATTCATTATTTTCTCAAAAGGGAAGATGATAGATTGAAAATTGTGTTTTCTTTAAAATGTTTATATTATTTTTATTGTTTCCTCTATTTTACATTATATTAGTTTCTAAATATATCCTTCCCAATTCTCTCTCCCAGAGAGCCATCCTTTGTAACAAAGATTGAAAAATAAAGAGAAAATAAAACAGGCACAACTTTGTTCTCTCTTGTTTCATTCAGAAGTGAGGAAATAGGAAGGACTGAGGATGTTTCACTTTTAAGACTCAATCATCCATCTTTTAAAAAGGAGATCCTTCATACTTGGATCAAACATGTCAGCACTGGTGAATTTTCTGTGATACTCAATAACGGTGCTTGAAAAAGATTTTCAGCAAACAAATCTAAATTGCTTTAATATTTATTTAGGGAACATAAGTTGGCATTTTTTCATGTGTGTATGTATACATGCATATATACTATATATACCTACTCCCCTATATGTGTATTTATATATATATATATGTATGTGTGTATGTATGTGTGTGTGTTTGTGTGTGTATATATAAGATTGCTCAGAAACAATCAGAGAGAGACAGACAGAGATACTGAGAGAGACAGACACACAGAGAGAGACTGGATCTGTGATTTCATTGGCCTAGGGAACTCCCAGGTGGGGATCCTCCATCTACTAAGTACTTTGCTTTCTCTGAAAGTTATAGTCATATAGAATTGCCTAGAGCACTGAGAAGTTAACTACCTTGCCTAGGGTCATCCAGGCAGTCTGAGTTAGGCAGGACTTAGACTCAGGTCTTCCTGTATTTAAGTATAGCTCTCTACCCACTAGGAAACAGTTCTCTCTGTCTCTGTCTCTGTTGGTGTGAAAGTGTGTGTGTGTGTGTGTGTGTGTGTGTATGTATATGTGTGTGTTTTTCTTTGTCTCTATCTCATTTTTTTTAATGGTAAAAGGCCATTTGCTGTGTTTGTAGATTTGAAAACCTCATTATGCTGAAGCATGTAGGCAGTTTTCAGAAAGATATAAATATTAATCTCAAGTCAGGAAACTCTGCTAGTCTGAAATAGTACATTGTTCCTTGTTTTTTAAAAAAGATTTCTTCAACTTCTACTTGGAACATTAATAGAACAGCAGAATTTCTTTTGAGCTTTCAAAACCTCATCATGACACTGAACATCCTAACAATATTAGTGCAGTTTTAAGCTTTAATAACTTTAAATTGCAGTTAGAGCTTTGGGACACTTTCTCTATTTATTGTCTACCCTAATAAAATATAAGATCCTTGAGAGTAGAGACAATTTCATTCTTTGTATTTATAGTTTCCATGCCTGAAACACACACAACTGTCTTCTTTACTTTAGCTGGGGTTTTTTTCTTAGCTGTAGAACAGAATGTTGTCATGTGATTTGGAGGGTTCACATTCTCTGCTGGTCCAAGTGAGTTTACTGAGTAATAGACAATCAACTCTCTTCCCTATGGTTGCTTGGGTCCTTTCCCCAACTGTAGTTATAGGTAAATTGGTTCATTACCAAAGTATTCTTAGAAAAGAAAAACATATATCTTTTGGAAATAGAAACCTGTACTGAAAAGTCTACTGCTCTTCTGACAATGACTACAACTGCTTCTACTACCACCATCACCACCACCACCACCACCACCACCACCACCACCACTACTACTACTACTACTACTACTACTATTACTATCATCAACAACCACGTACACTATACAGAAAGTATCCTTAGAAAAAAGAAATAAGAAAATCCCTTGCTTCTTGGGCTCTGGGGACTGGAGAACTGAGACCTCTTCTCTCCTACAAGTTCCCTAGGGATAAGAACATTTAAGTATTTGGATTGAATTCTAGACTAGACTGGGACAAAATGGTGTATGTCTAAATTAAATGCTCTTCATTGACTGACTTTCCACTTCTCTGCTCTTAGTAGAAGCATGGCTTACCTCCAGAGCATCCTTAATGGAATCCTTAAATGCACTATAGCCTGAATGGTTCTTATTACCTTTCCTTGTGTTCCCCAGTTGGGCCCTAACTCTGCTTAGAAATACATCTTCAGCATCATACTTCTAAGACAGCTGAGAGTAAGGGGAGTGCCTTCTGCTGACACAGTAGAAATTTGTAGAGTAAGAAAGAACACATTATTGGGAAATAAAGTAAGTATTGTGGGAAAGTCATAGAGAAGAAAGAGGAGACCACAGAGAAAAGTGATTTGTGAATTTTGTGAATACTTTTAGCAAAGCAAACACAATGTTCTCTCTCTCTCTCTCTTCTCTCTCTCTGTCTCTCTGTCTCTCTCTCTCTCTCTGTCTGTCTTCACATACACACACATTTTTATTTAGTCTATGTCAACATCTACATATTTCTTGTCTTCCTAATAGAACAATAGAACGTAAGCTCCCTGCAAAAGGGATCATGTCATTCTTTGTATTTGTTTCCAGGACCTGGAACAGTATCTGGCTTATAGTAAATCCTTAATAGATGCCTGTTGTTGATTGAATTTGTAATACATCTTACCTTTATACTATGGACTATAATATTCATCCATCCAATTGGAAGAATATCTCAATATTTCACAAGTCATAGATTCAGGAACATTTTTTTGTCTAATGACAATGTCTTCAATCTAAGTGGATTTTTCATAGTTCCCCACAATACCTGTGACATAATAAATACAAGGTGAATAAGGGTGAATGAATGAATGTTGATGAATGACTGAATGATCTGGAGAACAACAATGACCAGTTCTAGGCACAATAATCATGGGGTATACTTATACAGTGTTTTTCACAGATGGGCAAGTGTTCTATTCCTTGGGTTATTATTCTATTGAGCAATCCCTACTCTCAGTCTCAGAAATCACAAAATGTTCATTGATTCCAGCATGGGTGCTAAAAGATGAAAAAGTATGTGTACTAACCTTTTGGCTTCCCCATTAGGAGATTTCTATTGAAGGTAGCAAAATTAAAGTTTATGATACAACATCCTTTTTTTTAATGGCAGTGAGTGGCTTTATATTGCTTTTTAAATAGGGATTCATGTTTTATTTAATTTATGTTATTTCTCTCTAAAAATTGAAACAATATTCTTTCACAAAACTTTAGACAAATTCATTAACAAGACAACATATTTTAAAAAGTCTGATTTCTCTGTTCTGGTTTGAATGCGTGATCTTCAGATGGCATGAATGAATGTGAAAGTGTGTGTGTATGTGTGTGTGTGTGTGTGTGTGTGTGTGTGTGCGTGTGTGCGTGTGTGTGTATGTGTGTGTGTGTGTATGTCTTTGTGAGTCTGTGTGTGTGTATTGCTTGGAAATTATTAGGCTAAAGAGTCAGTTCAATTGGGATCATTCCTTAAAACTTTTAAATTCACATTTACCTTGGGTTAGAAACCAAATCTTGGTTTGGTTTGTACCAGTTTTACCATGCTATCTGCATTAAATCTATCATTGTTATAAACTCAGGCTGTAGATTCTGGAAGAACAGGCTTTTTCATAGATTTCTTGGCATACCATACTCTGAGTCCAGCCAGAAATACTAGAAAAACAGCTTTACTGGGAGCACTTTGGTTACAGACTGGGAGCAAACATGGATTCAAACATTGTGGCCCACCCAAAAAGCACTGGTTTGAGTTCAATCAAGAGAGAATGCTTAGAATGGTACTGAAAGTTTTTTCTTCTTTTTTTGTGACTCTTCTTTGGGATCATCAGAGGTTCAATATGTTAGGATTTTAAAACCTAAGCCACAGATGTCACAGTCAGAACAGACTTTTTTTTGTTTAAAGGATACCTCTGGTCCCTGAAGACCACAAGTATTCTGTTTTTTAGTAAAACAGTCTGCCTTTCTTCTCTGCCAGATGCAAGTCTGGTCCAAATCCTGCATTATGGAAAAGGGTAGAATACTATTTAGTTTCTGCTTTGAGCAAAATGGTATAGTTGGGAGAACACTGGGTTTAGAATCTGGGTTCAAATCCCACCTCAGTCGCTTACTAGCAGCATGCCCCTTGGCAAATCATTTAACATCTCCGTTTTCATCTGCAAAATCAGGACCAGCTGGCTTCTAATGTCCTTCCCTGTTCTCAGTCTATGATCCTGAGATCCTATATATCCTCATGATCTTTCCCTCCTTTTTTCCTTTTCTTTCTCAAGGTTGAAAAAAATGATGATGCTGACCAAAAGATTGAACAAGATGGCATCAAACCCGAAGAGAAAGCTCACAAGGCAGCCACCAAAATTCAGGCCAGCTTCCGTGGACACATAACAAGGAAAAAGCTCAAGGGGGAAAAGAAGGGAGATGCCCGAGCTGCTGAGGCCGACGCTAGCGAGAAGAAGGAAGGAGCTGCCGCCACCGCCGATGCAGTGGAGAAGAAAGAGAGTGACGCCGCTGCAGCTGCGGATGCTGCCCCAGCTGCTGGTGCTAAGCCAGAAGAGGCCAGCAAAGCTGGGGAGACTCCTGCCGAGGAGAAGGAGGCCAGTGCCCAGGCTGCTGCCTCCGAGCAGTCAGCCCCCAAGGCCGCTGCCCCATCAGAGGAGAAGCCGGCCTCCGCTGAATCAGAAAGTGCCCCTAAAGCTTCCACTGACAACTCGCCGTCCTCCAAGGCTGAAGATGCCCCTGCCAAGGAGGAGCCTAAACAAGCCGATGTGCCTGCTGCTGCCACAACTCCTGCTGCAGAGGATGCTGCTGCCAAGGCAACAGCCCAGCCTCAGACCGAGGCAGCAGAAATCAGCAAAACTGAAGAGAAGACAGGTGAGTAGGGGCTAGAGACCAGTCTTGGAGGAGGAGTGCCCACGTTTTCATACTCTGAGACAAGGGGCAGCAAGGGAGGAGGGCATGAGCGGTGGGAGGAAGAAATGAGAAGGAGCCACCCTTCTGGAGATCAGGGAGCAAAGGGTCACGACTCGCATCTCTCCAAGTTGTCAGGATTCAATTAAGCGCCATGTGGACACTCAGGTTGAGTCTGCACAGCACAAAGTGAAGAGGAATTCTGGCAATTATCTTTTTAATCTGATTAATGTAAAGAGCTAAATTAGATAATTCAGGTCAAAACTTCACTTTGTTCTAAGTAGATAGAGCCTAATAGGTGATTATTCACACTGTGCATGTTTTCTGCATGACAATCAGCTAGTATGTTCATTTGGCTCCAAAAAGTACCTCTTATAGATACCATCAACTACCTATTAGCCATGGGCAGATTATCCACTTTATGAATTGTCTCCAGAAAAACCATAATCCCAGATTGGTTCTCTCCTACCCCTCAGAGTGTTTCTGGGCTGTCTCTCCCCTGCTAGCCATTGTTGCATACTTAGGTAGTGTTAATTTTAATGTTTCTTTAAATAAAGCACAGGTAGATAAATGCAGCTGTGGCCACAGTGGCAAACACTTTGTACAGTGCATCCTGAAGCCCAGACATGGAGGAGATTTGGATAACTGGCACCAAGGCTCCTCACCATCAGCATGAGTAATTGGGAATTAACTAGGAAGATATAACTGTCAACTCATAAGACTTAATGTATGAAGGTAAAAAGGTGCTTCCATTTGGGGCCTGCTCCCTGAAAGCTGAGATTGTTCCTTTATCCTTTGAAATTTTCAACTGATCAAAGCTGAATGAGCTCACATTTGACCAGTAGGGGCCACTGTGATTTTAACCTCTTCCCTAGAATATGGGTCTAGGCTACTCGTTCAAGATGCCTGCTCTATTCTGGAGTGGTCCAGAAAAGTGTGGTCTGGTATTGTCTGGAAGAATAAATCTAGAATGTTAGGTTACTTTTAGACTTTTTTCTGAAATTCTCTCAATAGCTTCACTTTCCCTATTTTTCCTGGTTTCTTTCATGGCCATATCCCCATGGGTGGATGAAGATTTCTCCTCTTTTGTTCCACCTGCCTTAAAACAGCATTTCATTCAATAGAGTATAAATGAAACATTCAAAGTGAGGAAGGAAATATAAACGGGTAGAGAAGGTAAAGGTTAAAAAAAAAGAGGGGCTTATCCTAGACCCACATACCAACTATGGGGAACTAGCCATAGAAACATTCTTACTTTCTTCTTCCTTCCTGATTAGTATCCTTCAGCCAGGTCTTATCCTTGATATGAACTCTCCTGCTGGGGTTTTAGCTGGCAAAGCTGTTAGTTGCTTAGCTTCCTGCAATCTGTTTCCGCAAAACACAATAACAGAAGGGGGAACCTACAGCCTGGGCCAAGCCTTTTTCTTCTGTGTTTCCCACTTTCCCTTCCAGCTGTGTAATCTCTTTTGGTTATTTGATATGAGAAAGTACCAATGACTTTAAGAAGTTGGAATCAAGCAGTCAATCAACTGATATTTATTAAATACTGACCATATCCCAGGCATTGTGATAGGTACTGTGGATATAGGTATAAAAGGTAGTCCTCGGCAAGTTTACTTTCTACTACGTCATAACATAGAGCGAGCACATTCCACAAAACAAGGGTAAGATTCATCAGTTTATTGTGATGATATCCATAACCTATAAGAATAAGAGTAAGCTTAAAAAATATATAATATGTAGTGGTGATGTAAGGGATGAATTTCAGCTTTCTCAACTGAAAAATGACGAAGATGGACTAGATGATCTCTAAGGACCTTTCAGGCCTAACATTCTCTTGTTGTGTGAATATGAGTGAAATTCAAAATGAGAGTGGCCCATTAGTCATGAAGAACTATTTTACTATTAAGCATTCCTCAGCTTTGGACAGCTACTATTTTCCTGTAGCACTGGCCCTCAGATTTCTTTGCAGAAGACATATTTACCTTGCTTTTTCTATTTGACAAGCACAAATTACCCTGAGTTGGTAAGTTTCATGGGATCACAGAAATTAGAGGTGACAAGGAGATCTATGAGAGTACATTGAACCCAAATCTCTAGGGGTTTTGGACAATATTTTTTCACTGCTTTCTATTGAATTTTCTTTTAATCCAGGTATAAATGTCCCAGGTGAGGAGTCCTCCCTGCTTCTCTGGAGAACTTTTCCCCTTTCCTCTGAATGTATATGTAATATTTGCTATGTTTTAGTTGAAACTCAGTCTGAATTTCTACTTACTGATAATATAATACAAAATGTTCCGTCCTCCCCGTCACCACATACCACCTAAGGAAAAGAGACAGGTAATATCACCAAGATTCCCCTGAACATGAGGTTCCAACCCACAGCATTATCACTCCACTTTCTTAAATTTGGGTGACCTCTTTGGCAAAGGGAGTTCAAAGCATACTGCCTAGATTAACTCCTAGGAGTGTATGGACATTCAAATGGGACAAGGGGGAAAAACATGGAGAAAGAAGAAAGAATGGGACATAGGGAAAATGCAGAACTGAGGAAAGAAGAAGGAAGGGGAAAACTAAAAGAAGGTAATTCCTTCATAAGTAAGTCATGGTTAGATCAGATAAAGTAAACATTTTAACTTTATCTTCATTGATTCTTATGGGTTGGCAATAAGGTTCTTAGATGTGTCTCATCATTTCAAAATCTACATGTTTTCACTTTCCCATCAAACCCTTTCTGTCCCTCCCTCCCCTTCTACCCTCTCCTCTCCTCTCCTCTCCTCTCCTCTCCTCTCCTCTCCTCTCCTCTCCCCTCCTCTCTTCTCCTTCATGTGTAAGGATTCCAGTGCATTTTTATTTATGCCCCATTTGGATTTCAAAGCAATCTTCTTGAAAAATATTTTTAACCTTTTAGCTGTGGGGATAAAATTCTCAAGATTTCATTTTTTTCATTTGGAAACCTGCTATATAACAATGCTACTCTGCTAGTTTCTCTGCTAGAAAGCCAAAAGTAGAGTTTTCTGCCAATTTTATTTTATCTCAGTAGTCCCTATGACTTCCTCAGGTCCCACCCCCAAGATCCTACCACCATTGCCTTTTTAGAGCTCATCTCTTTTTTTCCCCCCTATAATCCAGGCTAGCAATCTATATGAAGATGCTATATTGTCAAGGGTAACCCTTCCAGCTGGCTACTAGCCATTGTTGTTGACTGGATGTTTGCCATGGTTTGCTTGGTGGCTACTGCTAAGAAGAGCAACTATAGGTCACTCGATATTTTTATGGTGTTTATCTGGATTATATTTTTGAATGGTCTTATTCCTCTGATAAATGATTATGAACAGAAGGGAAATTTGGGAAGATGAGGTTTTCCTTTTCAATCTCTCATTTGGCTGGAATAAGTCTTCATAATCAAGAAAAGACAGAAAAGTTATAATTCCTGGGATTCATGGAAAATAAATAAAATTCCTATCAGCTTTCCAATTTTCACCATTAAATGAAACATATCTTACAGTTTGAAACTGATTGGCTCCATGAAGACACAATGTTAAGTAAAATGTGAAAGCCTTAAAATCTCTGATCAATATAATGACCAGCTATGATTTTAGGAGACCAAAGATGAAACATTGTACCCAGCTCTTAACAAAAAGTTCATGGGCTCAGGGGTCAGAATGAGATACATGTTTTTTGGATGTGGCTAATGTTGGAATTGTTTTTGTTTGCCTAATATTTATTTCAAGAGTTTTTCTTTTTAGTATTGAGAAGAAAATTTAATCAAAAGCACACTATTAGGTGAAATATTTCTGGAATATTTCTTAGATTCTATAGGAATTATTTTTGTAAAGATTATTAATGCTTGCTTAGCAATTCAGCATTGGGGCAAGGTTTTCTGACTTTCTAGTGTGATCAATGATGACATATTAATGATCGTAGGATGCTAACTTTAGCATCAGAAGGGATCCAATGGGTCATCTAGTACAATCTCTTTATTTCATAGCTGGGTGTATGAGACTGGGCATTTTGATATGTGTTATAGCTGTGTCCATTATGCCATCTGAGATTAGGGAGAGGCGGCATGGTGTAGTAGATAGAATGCCAAATATAGAATTAGTAAGGCCAATATTTGAAACCTACTTCTGACCTCGTATGACCTTGCACAAGTCACTTAACCTCTCTGAGCCTCAGCTTTCATACCTATAAATTGTGGGGGGTTGATCTAGATGGTCTCTGTGCCTCCTTATAACCTTACATCTACAATCCTATGATTCTTATTCTTCTAGACCATTGTTTTCTAATTTGCTTGCTCTTTACTCTTAAGTGCCTCATGAAATCACCATCAATTCCATACTTCAACTTCCCCAATGATATGTACATTATAAAATAGTTTCCAGCAAGCCTGGCCTGATCTTATGTCTAAGATTTGATATTTCCCCAGGATATTTACATTTGTATAGCAGGGTGCCTCATCAGCAATTCTGATTTGAACTTTGGTTTTTTGTAAGCTATTTCCCAAGATTTACATACCATCCATAAAAAGGGAAAATTCAGGAAGTCTGTGAAAACCTCTAAATGCTGTCTATAAAAAGACGGGCACCCTGTCAGATTCTCAGCAGAATGCTTTCTAAATACTGTTTGTTATTAAACTTTTATGTTCTAATTTTTATGTAGCTAGAATAATCATTTTTATTGGCCCCTCTTGACAAAACCCAATGATTTCAGCTAATGTTATGCTTCCTATTTTGTAGTCAAAGAAATCAGGACCAAGTGAAGCAACATTCTTCTCATAAATATACAAATGTGGGACTTTATATTAACACTGCTTACCCTTTCAGAAAGCTTTTCTTGTTCCCTCCCCAATTCTATATTTTCCCTTTGATCATCTTATCAATAGCTGAACCAATACTGTCTACCCAACAATAGTAATCAAAGTTAAACCCTCATTTTTCCTCTCTGTGCCCAGCAAAGTTGATATTGCCTTGTTTCTAGAGGAATAAGAAATGTAAAGTTCTAGGTACCCCTACTCTTTGTGGAAGAGTTTTCTTTAAAGTCATTTTTACCTTTTTTATAATATTAGACTTAGAGATAAGGCTTTAATTTCCCAAACTCAATGTTCTGTTTCCAACCTTTATACCTTTGCATAGGCTGTTATCCATTCTTGGTATGCACTCCCTCTCCTCCTCAACCTCTTGGATTCCCTAGCTTCCTGCAAGGTATAGTTCAACTGCAATCTCTTCAGGCTTTCTGCATCTCCATAGTTTTTGGTGCTTTATCTTTCCTCTTTAAATTATCATATATATGCTTATCTGTTTAAATAGTATATTTCCCCCAGGAGAATGTAAGCTTCTTGAGCATACTGATACATTTTTTTCTCTGTTTATCCAGAAAGCTAGAACCATTCTATGAATGTGGTTAATAAATGCTTTGCTCAAGTGAATTAGATTAAGGTTAGGAAGGTAATTCTGAGTCTAACTGCATAAGTGCCTATCTACTTACTTGCTCTCTATTTTCACATCTAACTCCTAATTTTGAATTCCGAAAACGTTATCCTTCTTTCTTCCTGAAAGTATCCCTTGCTTTCACCTATGCTGCTGCCCAAATTCTATCTCTGGTACCATTTATTTTGCTGTATTCATTGGCAAGTGAAAGGTGGAATATTGGTAGAGAAATTGGAGCAAGATCTCTGGAGTGATGACCAAGACCTGAGCAATGCCAGATTTCTAAAGGTATCCCTTGTATGTTATTCTCTGGGAATGATCACTGCACTACTGCTTAGTAGGGCAACTTCTCAATTCTGTTTGAAAGATCAAGGGAGCCAGAGGACCTGAGTTCAAATTCCAGCTCTGTCAATTAGATTAACTGTGAGATTGAGCAACTTCATCACTTTGAGTCTCAATTTCCTCATTTATAAAATAAAGAGGTTGGTCTATAGAACGTCTAAGGCTCCTTCCAGTCCTGAAATCTATGCTCCTATGATCAAATGCTTGTTTAAATCTTTATGTCTAGTAGCTATCCACAGATTTAAAAACAATCCAGCCCCCTCCTTTGCTACTTAGACTACTGCAGCACTAATCTCAGTTCACGTTTGTTCTTGTTCAGTCACCTTAGTTGTGTCCAACGCTTCCTGACCCCATTTGGAGTTTTCTTGATGGACATATTGGAATGGTTTGTTATTTTCTTCTCCAGCTCATTTTACAGATGAGAAAACTGAGGCAAGCAGGATTAAGTGACTTGCTTACTTACACAGCTACTAAGTGTCTAAGACTGGATCTGAACTCATGAAAATGAGTCTTCCTGATTCCAGGTGCAGCAATTATCTCCTGTACCACCAACCTGTCCTGGATCATGTTTATATAGTGCTTCATTGGATCTTCATTATAATGACCTCGTGAGGTAGGTGCCATCGTTAACCATATTTTGAGGAAATTGAAGTTAGACAGTCTTGAGTAAGTCAATCACACAGCTGGGAGGACTGAGACAGAATTTGAATCCCAAGACTTCTTGATTCTGCATCCTGTCATCTCTCCCAAATAGTTCTTCTTGCCTATATTTGTTCCATTCATTCTCTATATCTTTTTTTTAAATTAAGTAATTTATTTGTTTTCAGTTTTTTACAATCACTTCCATGTATCTTAGATTTTTTTCCCCAACTCCCACACCTTCTTTCTCGCTCCTCCTTCCATACGGCATGCAATCTTCTATAGGTTCTACACATACATTCTTATTCAATACATTTTCACCTTGGTCATGTTGCATAGAAGAATTAAAATGAGTGGGAGAAACCATGAAAACAAAACAAAACAAAACATAACACAAGATAAAATAGTCTGCTTTATTCTGTATTCCAATTCCATATAATTCTCTATATCTCATAGAAAAATAAACAGTAAGGCTTAGTGGTGAGGATGCTAGGTCTGACTTAAATTTTCCCTCTGCTGCTTACTAGCTATGTGATCACGGGCAAGTCATTTAACCTCTGGATTGACAAATATCTGTGGCAACCATCATATAGGTTTTTTGTGGGGCTCAAATCTGATAATTTAGTAAAGTTCTTTGGAAACTCTAAATTACTACACAAATGTTATTGTTGTTATTTTCAGTAATACATAAGCCAAAAAAGCAGTGTGATGGGATGGAGAGAAAGCTGGACTCAAATCAGAAAGTAGTGGGTTCAAATCTTGCCTCTGATGCATAAAGGATATCTGACCCTGGGCAAATAATTTAACTTCTCAAAGCTTTGGACAACTTTCTGAGGCTATAAGTACCAGAGAGGTGATAACCTAAGTTAATAGAGGAAGCTTCCTCATCTCCCTGTTTCCTGAATCAATGAAATCACAGGACCCTTTTCTATCCCCATCCTATATAATTTTCAAATTCACCTCACTCCTTTGCTCAGATGTCTTTAGTGGCCCATTTGGCTTACTGAGTGAGAGACAATCTCCTTAGTCTGGCATTCTTGACTTTCCACCATCCGTTCTGCCCTGTCTTTTAAGCCTTTTCCCATATGATATTCCTTCACATACTCTTTGCTCCAGCTAAACTGGATTACTCATTCTCTCTCAAGTATGCACAGCCTTTGCTTTCCTGCCTCAGTAACTTTGCTCATGGTGTTCCCTCTCCCTGGAATGTTTCTCTTACTTTGGCTCTTGAATTCTTGCCCATACTTTACAAATGCAACCTCCTTCATCCTTTTCCTGACTCACATAGGTGATGATAATCTTTGACCACATGAAACCAATCATGTATAACTGTATATGACAGTTATCTACGAAAGTGTCACATTTCCCTAATAGAATGTAAGGTAGGAAAAATTGTCTAAACTTTGTGTCTCCTGTACTGCTTAGTACAGTGCTCTGAACATTGTAAGTATTTAACACTTTTTTTTCATTTATGATAGTGCTCTGAAAACAATAGGTGCTTAATTACTATTTGAATGAGTGAATAAGGCATGATACATCTCAGATCCCAACTCAGTGCTCTAAATAGACTATACACTCAACAAATGTTGGTTGAATTAATTTTAAATGAATTTGTTAACAAGCATGTCTATTTTGTATAAGGAAAAGACACAAAAGTGACATCTTGATTTCTCCATCTGTCTGTCTAGTAAAATGGTGGACAACTTCTTTTGAAATGTGACACCTTTTTGTTTGTTTGATTTATGACATCTCCCACTGTCCAATGCACTGTTTTATTTTTTTAATGTTTATTTACTTATTTTTTAGTTTTCAACATTCATTTCCACAAAATTTGAGTTCCAAATTTTCTTCCCCTCTCTCCCCTTCCCCCTCCCCAAAACACTGTGCATTCTGATTATCCCTTCCCCTAATCTGCCCTCCCTTCTATCACACCCCTCCCTTCCCTTATTCCCATCTTCTCTCTTTTTTTGTAGGACAAGATAGATTTCTATACCCCATGATCTGTATTTCTTACTTTCCAGTTGCATGCAAGAACAATTCTCAAGATTCATTCCTAAAACTTTGAGTTTCAAATTTTCTCCCTCCTTCCCTCCTCACCCATCCTCACTGAGAAGAAAAGCACTTCAATATAGGCTGTACATGTGTAGTTATGCAAAAGACTTCCATAAGAGTCATGTTATGTAAGACTAACTATATTTCCCTCCATCCTACCCTGCTCCCCATTAGTTCTATTCTCTCTTTTGACCTTGTTCTTCCCCAAGAGTGTTCTCTCCTCTCATTTGCCCTCCCTTCAATCATCCTCCCTGCCCCACTTATCAACTTCTCCCCTACTTTCCTGTAGTGTAAGATAGATTTTCATACCAAATTGAGTGTGAATATTATTTCCTCCTTAAGTCAAATGTGATGAGAGTAAGCTTCACCTTTTCCCTTTTACCTCCCCCCTTTTCCTCTCCATTGAAAAAGCTTTTTCTTGCCTCTTTTATAAGAGATAGTTTGCCCCACTCCATTTCTCCCTTCTCTCAATATATTCCTCTCTCACCCCTTAATTTTATTTTTTAGATATCATTCCTTCCTATTCAACTCACCCTATGCCCTCTGTCTATATGTGTGTGTGTGTGTGTGTGTGTGTGTGTGTGTGTGTATGTAATCCCTCCAACTACCCAAATACTGAGAAAAGTTTCAAGAGTTACAAATATTATCTTTCCACATAGGAATGTATAGGAAAGTTCAACTTTAGTTAGTCCCTTATGATTTTTCTTTCTTATTTACCTTTTCAAGCTTCTTTTGATTCTTGTGTTTGAAAGTCAAATTTTGTATTCAGCTCTGATCTTTTCATGAAGAATGCTTGAAAATCCTCTGTTTCAATTAATGACCATTTATTCCCCTGAAGTATTGTAGTCACTTTTGCTGGATAGGTGATTCTTGGTTTTAATCATAATTCTTTTGACTTCTGGAAAATCATATTCCCAGCCCTTCAATCCCTTGATGTAGAAAGCTGCTAGATCTTGTGTTATCCTGATTGCATTTCCACAATACTCCAATTGTTTCTTTCTAGGTGCTTGCAATATTTTCTCTTTTACCAGGGAACTCTGGAATTTGGCCACAACATTCCTAATAGTTTTTCTTTTCAGATCTCTTTCAGGAGGTGATTGATGAGTTCTTTCCATTTCTATTTTGCCCCCTGGTTCTAGAATATCAGGGCAATTTTCCTTGATAATTTCTTGGAGGATGATGTCTAGGCTCTTTTTTTGATCATGGCTTTCAGGTATTCCCATAATTTTTAAATTTTCTCTCCTGGATCTATTTTCCAGGTCAGTTGTTTTTCCAATGAGCTATTTCACATTGTCTTCTATTTTTTTTCATTCTTTTGGTTATGTGTTGTAATTTCTTGGTTTCTCATAAAGTCATTAGCTTCCATCTGATCTATTCTAATTTTTAAAGAACTATTTTCTTCAGTGAGCTTTTGAACTTCCTTTTCCATTTGGTTAATTCTGCTTTTTAAAGCATTCTTCTCCTCATTGGATTTCTGGACCTCTTTTGCCATTTGAGTTAGTCTATTTCTTCAACATCTTTTTGAGTCTCCTTTAGCAAGCTATCACTTTTCATGATTTTCTTGCATCTCTCTCATTTCTCTTCCCAATGTTTCCTCCACCTCTCTTACTTGATTTTCAAAATCCTTTTTGAGCTCTTGCATGGCCTGCATATTTATTTTGAAGGTTTTGGATGCAGAAGCCTTGACTTTTATGTTTTCCTCTAATGGTATGCATCATTCTTCCTCAGTGGAAAGGGTGGAAGAAAATACCTGTTCACCAGAAAAAGTAACCTATTGTCTTATTCTTTTTCCTTTTGGGGGCATTTTCTCAGCCAGTTACTTGACTTTTTGAGTCCTTTGTCAAAAGGAGGGTATAGTCTCAGGGCTTGTATGTTCTCAGTTCCTCCAAGGTGGCACAATCAAGGGAGAGGAGTTTACTCCTCTCCTGGCCTGTGCTCTGCTCTGGGAGCTATCACAAGCTTTTCTGCCCAGGATCTATGAGTAGAATTCCCTCTCTAGAGCCTCCACCAGCTCCACCACATCAGCACTCTTCCTCACTCCAGGACCTCCACTCAGGGTGGAGATTCAGATCAGGGGCTCAATTCCCCCAGGGTCTTTAGGCAGAGGGCTCCAAAAATGGATGCTGCCACTGCAGTGGCTGCTGCTGGTGGGGCCAGACGATTTTCCTTTCTCACCCAAGTGAAAGAACTTTCTTACTGATCTTTGAAGCTATCTTTGGTGTTTGTGGGTTGAACAATCTGGGAACCACAGCAACTGCTGGGGATTCCACCTCCTGAGGCCTGCTTGGTTCTGTCCCTGCCACGTCAGGTGGCCAAGGGTGGGATGCACTCTGCTCTGCACCCGGTGTGATAGACCTTTCCTATTGGCCTTCCAGGCTGTCTTGGCCTGGAAATCTCTTTCACTCTATCATTTTGTGGCTTCTGCTGTTCTAGAATTTATTTAGAGTCATTTTTACAGGTATTTTATGGGTTATGGGGAACAGCTTTTACAGTTCTGTCCTTCTACTCCACCTGGCTCCACCCTCCAATGCACTGTTTTATTAAAAGATAAGAAACACATATACACAAACGTAGCATACATGTTTATCTCTATTATATTTTTCTCTCCCCTTTCCCCATTACTACCACAAGATTTTCTTAAGGAAAGGTGGAAGGAGAAAGGGGAGACATGAGAGTGGGTGGTATTGCACAGTCATTTTGCTAAGCATGGGGCATCATGGAGCTCAGTCTAATGGAGGAGTGATTATTGAACAGAATCCATCACATTTTTATTTGTATAACCAAGGTTTCTTGAAACAAAGAATATAAAATTTTCTATAAGCAGACCATAATTGAATGGAAGGAAAACTTTTCTAGTTCTTGGGGCTAAAAGGTTCATGACACTGATTAACACTGAAGATGGTTGAGTTTAGATCACTGATTCTTAACTTGAAGTCCATACAGTTCCAGTAGATATATTTCAGAGGGTTTGTGAATTGTTTTTGTTAATTTATTTGTTTTCAGTTCAGCAATCACTTCCATATATTTTAAATTTTCTCCCCCTTCCTTCCCCCTCCTTCTTCAAGATGGCAAGCAATCTTATTTGGGTTCTACACATATATTCTTATTAAACACATTTTCACATTGGTCATATTGCATAGAAGAATTAAAACAAATGGGAGAAACCATGAGAAAAAAATAAAACACATCAAAACATAACAAAAGAGAAAATAGTTTGTTTCATTCTGTGTTTTGACTCTATAGTTCTGTCTCTGGATATGGATGGCATTTTGCATCAAGAATCCCTTGGAAATATTTTAGCTCCCTGCATTGCTGTGAAGGGCTAAGTCTATCAGAAAAAGTCCTCACACATTGTGGCTGTTACTGTGTATAATGTTCTCCTAGTTCTGGTCCTTTCTCTCAGTATCAGTTCATATAAGTATTTTCAGGTTTTTCTGAAGTCTATCTATTCGTCATTTCTTATAGCACAATAGTATTCCATTACATTTGTATATGACAACTTGTTCAGTCATTCCCCAGTTGAAGGGCATCCCCTCAGTATCCAGTTCTTGACCACCTTCAAAAGAGCTGCTATAAATATTTTTGTACATGTGGCACCTTTTCACATTTTTATGTTCTCTTTGGGATACAGCCCTGGTGGTATTACTGGGTCAAAAGGTATGAACATTTTTATAGTTCTTTGGGCATAGTTCTAAATTGCTCTCCAGAATGGTTGGATCAGCTCACAGCTCTACCAATAATAAATGAATTAGTGTTCCAACTCTCCCATATCTTCTCTAACATTTATCATCTTCCTGTTTTGTCATGTTAGTCAATCTGATAGGTGTGATGTGGTTTCTCAGAGTTGTTTTGATTTGCATCTCTCTAATCAATAGTGATTTAGAGCATTTTTTCATGTGACCATAGGTATCTTTCATTTCTTCCTCTGAAAATTGCCTATCCATTTATCAATTGGGGAATGACCTATGTTATTGTAAATTTGACTTGGTTCTCTATATTTTTGAAGTGATTCCTTTATCACAGACTCTAGTTGTAAAAATTCTTACTCAGTTTTCTGCTTTCCTCCTAATCTTGGTTGCATTGATTTTGTTTGTGCACAACTTTTTCAATTTAATGTAATCAGAATTACCCATTTTGCATTTCATAATGTTCTCTATCTCATTTGGTGGGTCTGTGATTTTTTAAAAGAAATATTTTGATATTACTTCACTGTCACTGGTTTCCTTGCCCATCTATTGTATTTTACTTTATGCATTTAAAAACATCCTGACAAGGGATTCCATAGGCTTCACAAGTCTGCCAGTGTACATCACAACATAGCAAAGGCTAATAATTCTTGTTGAGATGTTGTCTGTAAGCCAAGGATTTCTGAATATTATGTTTCAACCTTGTTTAGAAGTAGGTTCTTGTTAAGGGTCCTCATCCTTAAATTGGTCAGAATCCTCATAAGATCTCAGAAAAAGGACCAAGATCTTGTAAACAAGGGCCCTAGAAAAAGAATTTTTGAGAGTTTTTAGTGAAGCTATGTTGCTTACTCTCGCTTTATTCATGCTTGAGGAGGGGTTTCTTCATAAGAAAAATAATTAAATGTGATGCTGAATCAATTTGCATATTCTAGACAACTGATAATTTCCTTCTTTAGAAAGTGATGTCTTACTAAATTTTCTAATCTCTCTACCCTTTCATGCCCCCCCAAAATGCTCTGAAGTGAAAGAGCAAATGCTTAATAAATATAAATTAAATTGTTTTTAATCTTATTCTTATTGACATACTTTGATTTTCTTTGCTAACCTTCATTTCAGAATAGATCTCTTCTCTCATACTCAATAAGCTGTTCTTTGTAGTAAAGATGATGACAGACAAAAAAAATATAGTTCCACAACACCAATAAAAACATCAAAAAATATATGCGACATTTTACATTCACAGTTCCTACTCTCTGGGACCAGTCTTGTTCCTTATAATTATACCATGTTGAATGAATGAATAAAAGGCTTAATCATATATTAGTATCAGAGTAATGGATCATATGTTAATTAGAAAATTCTAAAAACAATTTAGGACCTCTTATCTGATTCACTAGTCTAAATTTTAGGAGATATGAGTTCATAACTTATATCTTTCCTGTCATTTTGACTTTAGGTAGATCATTGCATCTCTCTCCTCCTCAATTCTCTCATTTAAAAAATTAAAGAATATGAGTCATTGATTTCTAAGGTTGTTTTCAGCTCCAGCAATTTACTACTTACTTCTGAAATCGGCTCCATCCTCTATCCACATATTAGAATTCATAGATTCCTTTAAAATTCAGTTCAGATTTCATATCCTATATGAGATCTTTCCAACTGCCTCCAGCATATGCAAGTTATACATACATACACACACATATGCACACACACAAACACATATACATACACTATGTTATGCATACATGTTTTCTCCCTCTATATAATGCAAACTCCTTCAAGTCATATACTATATTATTTATGTCTTTCTATCCTCATTCCCTAGCAAAGCACCTATTATATAGTAAGTGCTTAATACATGTTTATTGATTTGATTAATCTGTATTCTGTCTGTTGTATAACTTTGATGTAAAGTAGATGTAAATAAATATGCCAACATGTATGTATGTGTATATATCATGTGCATTCCAAATAGATACTAGTCTACACCAGGAGCATGTAGCAGTATAGCTTCATAATCTAATTCCAACTTTTTGTCACAATGCAAAGAGAACTAAATTGAAATTGAAGAGAGTTAGCTTCCAGTAACTAGGTGAATGACTAATAAGATCAGGGTGCTGGCTGTGGTACTGAACCAGTAAGGCAAAATAATCTGTCTTGGATCTAAAAGTTCTATGTGTTCTAATGGGTAAACAATCTTTGATAAGTGAAGACAATTGCATGGATTCTTCACTTGAGTACATTTAGTAGAAACCCAATATAATCATACCTGCAAAATCCCCAACAAATAGTTGGTTGTTTTGGTGGTAACTGACTTTATCAGCTTTTTTGAGAGTTCTTTTGTTCCCCCAATTACCGAAGTGACTCACTGGCTTACTGACTGTTGGTCTTAAGGCTACAAATTACATCTCAAGAAAATTATGCTTTTGGAGAGTCCTAGTCTTTCTCTGTCTGATAATTGGATCCATTCTTTTTTATGTTGTGAGTGTTTTGAGACTGCTCTGCTCCCCTTTAAGGAATCAATATGACTTCTGTGTCCTTGACAGAATAGATTTCCCTTTTAGGGGTCTGTTTGTCTATATTTATGTAGGTTTAAAGAAATCCAAGAATACTTCCTTAGAAAATCAAGAAAAGGCTGGTAGGGATATGGCAGTGATGATAGTCATAAACTATTTTATTCTCAAACTTATACATGAGTTTGACTTCTAAGGCCTTCTATAGATTCACCACTAAAAGAAAACCAGAGAAGAAGCAAAATTTGATACAGTGACTTACCTTCTCTGGGACTCACTTTCCTCATCTGTAAAATGAGGAAGTAGGACTAGGTTTTATCTGATCTCATTTGATTTTTACATCTGCCCTAAAATTTAGCACAGTGCTCCATACCTGGCACAATCTCACCTACATAATAAGCATTAAATGCATATGTTTTGGATGAATATGTGAATAAATGTCCTCTTGAATAAGGAGGATAGATCATAAGGGAATGCTTTGAGAGCTTCTTTTTTATACAACTGCTCTATTTTATATCTCATCCCCTATTTTCTCTACTTTTACAAGTGATAGGAGCCACAGCAGTAGAGTTAAAGCAGGAGGAAAAGACTCAGAATCTGAGATACGGCAAGGACTTCAGAAGTGTTAGTGGTGTAAGTGGAAAGAAAGGGATGATTGTGAGAGATACTGAGGAAGTAGAATCAACACCTGACAACTAAATGCTGGTAAATAAATGACAGTGAAAATTTGGTGATGGTTGCTAAGTTACAAACCAGAGTGAAAAGAAGAGTGGTACCTTCAAAAGAAATAGGGAATTTAGGAAGAGGGATAGGTTAGGGTGGAGATATAATGGTTTCCATTTCCATGAGGATATCTGACAGTCATTCAAGGAGTCAGGAGAGTTTTATTTTGAGAGAAAAATAGTGGAAGAAGAGAAACTATTCAAAAATCCTCTGATTTTATGTTCATAGTGAAAACATGTCTGAGGCAGTAGCATGGTCATATTGCCTGGCTATACACACATGCACACACATTTACTAATTAACCAAAAATATACTGTAACTCCTTCATTTTTTTCTTTCAGTCTAGTTCAGACTTCTTCTGATCCCTCAAATCAAGTCTATATGATGAAGTAAAACATAGAAACATTTTATTTAATTTTGAAGCATTTCGAAGAAAGAGAAAATTTAGCAATGACTATTTTGCTATTATCATACCAGTTTCTCAGTCTTATAGCAGGTGCTATACAGGGAATTGACAATGGGAAGAAGTCTTTCAGTGTTGAAAATGTTATCTCTAAGTTTCTTGAAAAAAGATTCTTTGACTGGAAAAATAAATCCTTTGTTGTGTGTGAATAATATTCAAAATTCATTTTCTTTCCAGGTTGGATAGATTGGAGAGGTACCTGTAGGGAGTACCATTTCTCTCTCTGTGCAGTTCTGTGCTTACAGATTCTTTGATAGCCTTAGGCTCTGGGCTTGAATTTATTTGCATCAAACTTTGTAGTAGTCCCAGAAAATGGAAACAAACCCCTTGATTCTGCAAATTACCAACTCTCAAGATAAACATAAAATTTCTTCCAGGTCATGGTACCATTAGTCTGTATTTTGGGGAGGTCCATTCTCCTGGTCCATTTCTGAAATGGCTTTTCCTCTTTTGCTGTGTGGAATGGCTGTGCAGTATAGTGAAATGAGGTCTGCACTTGGAGTAGGAGGCCTCATAAACTCGCTCATTAAGAGTTGGTTATAGGTTCAAAAAGGTTAAGAACCTTTCTATGCTTTAGATAACTCTCTAAAACTCTTAATTTGCAAAGAAGGTGGCAGCCTGCATTGGTAGAAAGAATTTCTTCATAGATAAGTTGCTTATTTCAGTGATATTGCAGTACTAATATTTCACAGGTAGTTATTTAATAAACATGAAAAATATTTCAACCTTCAAAAAACAATTTTTGGAAGCAAACATTAAAATCAAGCAAAATCATTAATTTTAATACTAGTTCAACAGCTGCTAAAATGTTTGCTCTCAATATAAAATGATAGATATTCCATTTTGTATGGAAGATATATCAGTATTATGGCAGGCAAGGGGAGGCAAGCATATCTAGGGACATCAGTGTGCAAATAGAAAACTCTGCCACCAGTAAGACTAATGTGAAAGCTGCAATATTCTAAGAAGCATATTGGGAGCCAGAGAAAAACAAGCATTTTCCCTTCCCAAAGAGCATGTGATTTATTTCTTTATAGCCTCACAAGTGACCTGTAGACGTTCTCATGAGTTGTCAGTGAGGGTGATAGATCTATGCAGGGAAGGAAAGAGCTGCCAGGTCCATGGGCTATTTGTCCTGGCTCCATGTTTTTAGACAGTCTTTGTTTGCCATTGTTAAAAGATGCTGTTGTTCTGTTGACAAATGAATCAGTTTAATACTCTCTTATCATCTCTGTTGGGAAGGAAAAAGAAAGCAGGCTCTGATCCCTCTGTTGCCTATTCTCGTTTCCCACAGTGCCTTTTCCAGTAGTAAATTTGTAACTGGTGAACAGCTGGTGAACTGTTCAGACCACTGGGCTGTGGTGGAAAGTAGAGCAGATTCTTCCAAATATCTGAGCTCCAACAGATGCAGTGTAGAGTAGTAGCTTATAAAAAGACAGGTATTGTCCCATTGTGAAATTCCTGCTAGTCCCATTTTAAGAGTTAAGAACGGCCAAGAACCAAGTAATGTGGTTGCTGCTTCTTCCCTAATAATATAAATCAGATGCTCTTGGAAAGAACCAGAGCATTCTCCCTCCTCCTGCTATTAAATTCTGATTTCCTTGCTATAGGTGAATGGTTGACCTGGGTGCTATTGAAAACCATCTTCTTTCTTTTCACCAGTGGGTGGAAGAAGGAAAAGAGGGAAGAGAAATTTAAATAAAAGTTTTTCTATGTTTTACTTCATCACATAGTCTTCATTGGAGCAATCATAAGAATTCTGATCCAGAGTGAAAGAAAAATTCAAGAAATTCCAGAACATTTATGGTTAACTAGTAGTGGTCTGTATATAATATTAAGTATGTGTTTCCTGTTTCTCCTGTATAGAACTTGTTTTTCTGTAGTTCTTTATGTTTCTCCCCTATTATACTGGAAGCTCCTTGAAGGTAGGGATTATCTTTTGCCTTTTTTTGTATTCCCAGTATTTAACACTGTCAAGAATATAGTAGTCACTGTACAATTGACAGTAAATTCACAGAGGGTCTCTCATTCTTTTATTTAACTGACCTTAACATTGTTGATTTCCTTGGAAGCCTGAAAAATGAGGTCATGGCAAGCATGATATTTAATACATAAAGGACTGGCCCCTAATCTGTTAAGTTCTAATGTATCTTCACATAATAATAGTTCCCACTTATAAATCCCTTTAAAATTTGCAAAGCACTTTATGGACATTATATCATTTGATCCTTAAAGCAAACCCTGTGAGGCAAGTGCTATCATTCTTTCCATTCTGCATATAAGGAAACTGAGGCTTGAAGAGGGCAGGTGACTTGCCCATTGTCATATAGTTAACAAGTATTGGAGTTGGGATTTTAGTCAATTTTTCCTCAATCTCAGTCTAGTGCTTTTTCCACTATGCCACTCTGTCTCTCTCATGTTAATAACAAACAAATAAGTAAATGAATGAATGAATGTTGAATTGAAATGAAATGAATGTATACCTTTGCCACACCTTCTTCCTGTCATGCTAAAAGATCTATCCTAATTCAGTCCCTAACTCACTGTCCATGGTACCCAGAGCTCTACATAACTTAGTAGTTAACTTACTCTTACTTAAGGTCGGCTCTTTAACTGTTACAAAATGGCCAAGGCTAGGAACTTCCATTCCATTACATGATCTCTGGACCCTGAATGATCATTTTGAAAATGTGACTCTGGTTCTCAATGGGAACTTTTTAATAAGAGTATGAATGTTTCAGTTCCATCTTCTTCCAAGAATGAGCAAATTCTACTAAAAAATCTCTTTTCCCCTAAAACTCCACATGGTGGTAGCTTCTTATTATTCCATGTAACTCCCCATTTGCCTCTAAACACAAACCTTATGTTTCAAAAATGTGTCCAGTAGATGCAAGAATTTATTGAATATGACCAAGGCTCCCTCACTAATCATGTCACTTTCCCTCTGTATAGAAATTAATTAGCTAAAAGGGTAGAGTTTAGGGATGAATCAAGATTTCCCTTCTCTCCACTCAGTTTCTTATTTGCCATCAAGTTGACAAAATGTAACCTGGAAAGGATGTTGTAGAGAGGCTTCTTGACCTAGGTTGGTGTTGAACTAAAAGATTTTATGAATCTGTATAATCAAGTTACTCACTCAGAGGGCTAGAATTGGTCAGTGATGAACATCAAACTAGAAAAATGCCCCATGGTCCTCTGATAAGACTTCTTTATTAGGAACTATATACACAATTTACACGTTATTTGATTATTATTCTAATCCAGATCAGTTAGAAAAGTCTTCTTATTAATTATACTTGTTGAATATACAAATACCAGGAAAAATTATTTAGATGTCATGATAAAACTATTTCACAACCTTTTTACCTTTTAGTCTCTCCTTATATTAATTTTTGAGTCATTTCCATTCCAGTCCATCATTGCCATAGATTGATATATGCTGCAATATGAAGCAGAAGAATGGTATTCATGTTATTTTTATTGTCTGTCAATCTATTTAAATAATGAAACTTAAGTTTATTAGCTTTTACTTTAAGAGCTCTTAAAAAACTTCATAGGACAATGATGGTTTCCAATATAATACATGTGTGATGAGAGGAGAACTCGTTTTCAAATTTGCAATCATTTCTCTTGTGCATTGTTGACTTATTAAAGGTTAAGGGAAAGGCTAAAGTTTAGTACTCTAAGCTGCAATTCAATTGGAAAAAATTATTGCCACAGAAGGGCTGTCTACATTGTTCTCTTTACTGTGATCTGAGCTGGATCTTTTTAATGAATTGAAAGGCTTTTTGTCTTCTCAGAAATGAGTTCAGGGTTCAGATAGCATTGGAACCATTGAAGATTTTCATGACCTCTAATACCCAGTGAAGAGCTGCTGTTCCCTCTTTTCTCATTATAATTTTTAGCATAAACGATGCTCTCAACTTACACTAGTGGGAACACTGCAGAAACTGAAACTGGTGGAAAGGGAGTGAACAGAGGATGTCAATGATTATTATAATCTCTCTTTCTCTTTTTTCCTCCCTCTCACTTTCCCTCTTTCTCTTTCCATCTCTCTGCCTGTCTCTCTTCATCTATTTCTTTCCCCCGGTCTCTGTGTCTGTGTATTTATCTATGTCTTTCTGTCTCTTATCACTTAAATCTCTATGCAAAATGGATGATTCCATGGGAAAAAATTCTATCTAAATGGTTATTAAAAACTAGTATTCCTGATTGAATGCATCACTGAAGATGCATTGATTTGTGGTCTTCTGAGTTAATGACTTTGAGAACTAGCAATGAACTCCACTGATTGTTTCTTTGGGGGGAGGGGTCACTGTCCAGTTGTGCAGTGGCAGAGGGGTCTGGTCTGAATTACCTCTTGCCCTATTAGCCAGATAGTCTCACAGAGAATTCTGCTGTAACTCAAAATAACACAAGTTGGAAGGACTGGCTTGTTTGAAAATGCATTTCTACTTTCTAAATCTAAAGATTATTTTTCCAAAGACCTCCAGTTCTGACATGATTAAAAGTCACCCATACACAATTCCTAGTTTAAAATTACTCCATTTATCCCTTTAGGCAGACCTTTCTCTGTACTGCTTGGATGGTTTCATTTACAACCAGATGATCCTCATTTGCAAAACATGGCAATTATCTACACTCCCAGTTTGGTGTTTTTGTTTTGTTTTGTATAACAGATTACTTTATACATACTATGCAATTCATGACCCTTATTGCTCCATTATTTCGCAATCATGACCCTTAGAGGTTAAGTAAAAGCTATAGCTGAAGTGGACAGTGGACAATATGGTCTGCATTCAGAAGTTTCAGTGGTATAGTTAAAAGAGCACTGGACTGAGTCAAGAAATCTGGTTAGGCAGAGATATTCTCAAGTTGACATAACTATTTAGTTGTAGAGGCAAGACCTCCAAATTCCTAAGCTAACCACATTCCTACTTATGTCTATTTTCCTGCCATTTTCTTTTTCTCTTCTTTTTTGTTTCTTTGATTTCTTCAGCTTTTCATTTTTCTTCTTTTCCTTTTTGATCTTCCTTTTGTCTCCCTTTTATCTTTTTGAATTTTGTATCATTGAGTTGGATTAAATGTCTAAGGTCTCCAGTCATATCTACAACTTGATGATTTTCTTTTATCATTTGAATAATGAGTTGGATTTCTGAAATGTTGGACTATTACATGCGATTTGTGTGTGTAATTCATGTAAATTCTCCAAATTTTATACCTACAAGGAAGACTTTTTATTTGTGATGTGGTTGAATTGGACATAGGACATAAACACCTGTTTTGCCTAATTACCTTAAGGACTTCATTAAAATTATGCATGCAGCAAAACCCTGGCCATACTCAGAGAAAACAGTCTTTTTTTAGCTTTATTTCCAGTCCCTTTAAATACTCTATAAACACATATGTTTGAATGGAATTATAAAAACTTACGCTTTGTTTCCCTGCTTTATGGTAACAGAAGACAGCTGTTTTTGCCTACCATAAGCTATCTAAATGGCATTCTGGAATTCTGGTATCTAAAGAGAAATTGACTTGTGGGATATGGGCTCAGTTTTGATTATCTTTACTTTAGGGAATTGGAACTCTGAAAGGGGAAAATGTAGTTTCATTTATATAACATGTCACGACATTACACATTCCACCAAACCCAAGTTGTTTTACATAAAGCTTGCATATAAAATATGGAGTTGTGAATCTGATAATAGTTTGAAGAATTGTGTCCAGTGGAGAATTTTTCTTTGTTTTCATCTGGTAGTCTGGACCCATGATTTCACTAATGTGGAACTCTTATCCATAACTGCATATTGGTAAATCATCTGAAACTTAAGATCGAGTTGCTTGGTATGCTGAGATGTTAATTGATTTGACCATTCTCACATAGCCAGTTTCTATCAGAGTCAGGGCTTGAATGCAAGTCTTGCTAACCCCAAGCTTGGTTCTCTGTCCACTGTAACAGAAAAGTATATTGGTGAAGTTTAGGTTATTCAAATTAGGCTTTTGTTTTTTCCTGATATACTTAGTTGGCTTAGACTATAGAGATGCAGCTATTCATTCACCTGTATGGATTCTACTTGTATACATCTGTTCCCAAGTAAATTTGATATGCATAAAGTGAACCAATTCTTTTATATAACCTGAAGTTTTTAACTTAAGGCCATCATAGCATCTCTTAGCAAAGTTTGATACTGGAGTCTAGCTCTGTTAGACAATTTAACTATTGCACATCAGTGTTTCTAGATTTTTTTATTCTGTGATGTACTTTGAGATGTCCCCAAGGCATACTGACAAAATAGGAGTTGGACTTGCTTAAAAATAGAGTTTTGTGTCTTCTCATGCAGGGGAGAAGAGATTAACACTCTCATAGTTCAAATAACGAAGAAAGAAAATCACTGAATCTCCAGTATTTATAACTGGAAACCTTAGAGTTCATTTAATCCAACTCCTTCAAGATATAGATAAGGAAAGTGAGGTTTAGGGAGATAAAAGAGAGGCAAAAGAAAGGAAGAACAAAGGGGAAAAGCAGAAAAATGAAAAGTAGAAGAAAGGAAAGAAACAAGGAAACAAAGCAAAGAAAGGAAAGAAAAAAGAAGAGAAAAAGAAAACGGAGAAAAGCTAGATATAAAGTAGAAGTGTGGTATTATGGATAGGTCATTAGTTTACAAACTGGGAGATTTTGATTCTACAACTAAATAGTTACGTCAGTTTGAGAATGACTCTTTATAACCTCTGTCTCCTGAATCCCTAGTTCTACAAAATGAGGGGGATTGACTTGATCAACTTCTAGAAGGTTCCTTTTAGTTTTAATATTCTATGACTCTGTTTTTGTTAAGAAGTTTCTTTATAAATGTACTCTGCGGAGAAGTTGGAGCTAACTAGAAAGTGTTATCTGGTATCTTAAGTAACTGTCCTTTAAAGGTCTAGCCCCTGTTAACAGCAGACTATTTCTTCAGATTGGCTCGGCTTTAGTCAGCATTTTTTCAAGCATTTAGGACCAAATACTTCCTTTTCCCCAAAATCCTTTAAGAAATTTTTTCAGGTAGGAAAAGAGCAGAATCCCCAAATTTAAAATGTCAGCCTCATGAGCTAAAATTAAATTCCCTGTCTCAAGAGAAATTTTCCAAAAAGGCCTGGTTACCTTTTGTAATTGTGAAATAAACTTATGTCCAGCACTTCCGAAATGGAAGGTACTTGAGTAGAGGCTATCTCCAGTTATTAAACACTGGTAAACACTCAATCTTCATCCAGCCGGTTTAATATTTAACAAATCAGAGGCCTCAGCTCTTTAAAGAAAAGTTCTGGATTTCTAGGAAAGGAAGAAAAATGGATTTTGGATAACTGTACTCCCATGAATACCCATGAAATAAGTATATTGGATTTATAGACATCAGAGAGGACGGTATCATAAACAATGAATTAAAATACAATGACAACCCCAATAGCCACTATAGATGAGGTTAGTTAACAATTAATAATGGGTAACTTTTTGAAGTTTTTGTTTAAAAGCTAGTTAATGGACCATCAACTATTAAGTATTCCCTGGACTAAAAGATTTTGTTTGGGTGTGTGTGAAGTTATGCTTTTTGTTGTAATATATTCTAGGACATGATTTTGAAAAGCAGAATAATAAAGAAAAACAGCTTTTCCCCTCTGCTTATAGTTTCCATTTTTCACTACCAGATAATGCTCACACCCTGTTATGATGGAGTTCTAACATCTATAACATCTCTCCTCCAGCCTTCCCACCCCAATGGGGGCTGCTAGATAGCACAGTAGAGAGAGAGAACACTGGGCTGCGAATCTCATCTTCCTGAGTTCAGATGGGCAAGGCACCTTAAGACAGCATTCACAAGGTTGTTGTGGAATTCAAATGAGATATGTATAAAGCACTTAAATATCAGAAGTGCTATCTAAATATCAGTTCCTATTAGGAAGGATTGTTTCAATGACCAATACCTTCAAAACTGTAAAAAAATCACTTTTCTTCGGGGCGGAGCCAAGATGGCGGAGTAGAAAGATGCACATACGCTACCTCTGAACCCACTGCCCATAAAATACCTGTAGAGAAAAGAAACACCGGCGAATTCTGGAGCAGCAGAAGCCACAGAATGGAGTGGACAAGATTTCTGCTCCAGAGATCCTGGAAACCTCTCGAAAAAGGTCCCTCGCGCCCTGGACCCGGAGCAGAGCCCAACCCTGCCTCGGCGGCGCAGCGCCGAAAGGAGCAGATCCGAGCAGGCTTCAGGGACGGAATCTCCAGCAGCCACGTGGGTCCCTCCACCCACAGGTGACAAGGGTCGGTGAGAGGGTCTCTTTGGTGGGTCGAGAGGGGAGTGGGGTGACCCCATAGCTCAGGCCCCCTCAGGAGGTGGCAGCGGAGGCAGGAGCAGACCGGGGCTCCCCAAACAGGCAGGACCCTGGATACATTGTTGAAAGTCTCTGCACAAACCCCCTGAGGGAACTGAGCCTGTGAGCCAGCCCTGCCCTGACTTGAGCACCTGAACTTAATCTCACACTGAATAGCAGCCCTGCCCCCACCCAAAGCCCTGAGGCTGGGAAGCAGCATTTGAATCTCAAACCCCAAGTGCTGGCTGGGACGATCTGGAGGCGAGGTGGGGGCAGAGAGGACACTCAGAAGTCAAGTCACTGGCTGGGAAAATGCCCAGAAAAGGGAAAAAAAATAAGACTATAGAAGGTTACTTTCTTGGTGAACAGGCACTTCCTCCCTTCCTTTCTGATGAGGAAGAACAATGCTTACCATCAGGAAAAAACGCAGAAGTCAAGGCTTCTGTATCCCAGCCCACCCAATGGGCTCAGGCCATGGAAGAGCTCAAAAAGGATTTTGAAAATCAAGTTAGAGGGGTGAAGGAAAAACTAGGAAGAGAATTGAGTGACATGCAAGCAAAGCATGAAAAACAAGTAAACACCTTGCTAAAGGAGACCCCAAAAAATGCTAAAGAAAATAACACCTTGAAAAATAGGCCAACTCAATTGGCAAAAGAGGTTCAAAAAGCTAATGAGGAGAAGAATGCTTTCAAAAGCAGAATTAGCCAAATGGAAAAGGAGATTCAAAAGCTCACTGAAGAAAATAGTTCTTTCAAAATTAGAATGGAACAGATGGAGGCTAATGACTTTATGAGAAACCAAGAAATCACAAAACAAAACCAAAAGAATGAAAAATGGAAGATAATGTGAAATATCTCACTGGAAAAACCACTGAACTGGAGAATAAATCCAGGAGAGACAATTTAAAAATTATGGGACTACCTGAAAGCCATGATCAAAAAAAGAGCCTAGACATCATCTTTCATGAAATTATCAAGGAAAACTGCCCTGAGATTCTAGAACCAGAGGGCAAAATAAGTATTCAAGGAATCCACAGAATACCGCCTGAAAGAGATCCAAAGAGAGAAACTCCTAGGAACATTGTGGCCAAATTCTAGAGTTCCCAGGTCAAGGAGAAAATATTGCAAGCAGCTAGAAAGAAACAATTCAAGTATTGTGGAAATACAATCAGGATAACACAAGATCTAGCAGCTTCCACATTAAGGGATTGAATGGCGTGGAATAGGATATTCCAAAAGTCAAAGGAACTAGGACTAAAACCAAGAATCACCTACCCAGCAAAACTGAGTATAATACTTCAGGGGAAAAATTGGTCTTTCAATGAAATAGAGGACTTTCAAGCATTCTTGATGAAAAGACCAGAGCTGAAAAGAAAATCTGACTTTCAAACACAAGAATGAAGAGAAGCATGAAAAAGTAAATAGCAAAGAGAAGTCATAAGGGACTTACTAAAGTTGAACTGTTTACATTCCTACATGGAAAGACAATATTTGTAACTCTTGAAACTATTCAGTATCTGGGTACTGGGTGGGATTACACACACACACATGCACACGCACATGCACACACACATAGAGACAGAGTGCACAGAGTGAATTGAAGAGGATGGGATCATATCTTAAAAAAATGAAATCAAGCAGTGAGAGAGAAACATATTGGGAGGAGAAAGGGAGAAATGGAATGGGGCAAAATATCTCTCATAAAAGAGGCAAGCAAAAGACTTATTAGTGGAGAGATAAAGAGGGGAGGTGAGAGAAAAACATGAAGTTTACTCTCATCACATTCGACTAAAGGAAGGAATAAAATGCACACTCATTTTGGTATGAAAACCTATCTTACAATACAGGAAAGTGGGGGATAAGGGGATAAGTGGGGGGAGGGGGGGATGATGGAAGGGAGAGCATGGGGAGGAGGGAGCAATTTGAGGTCAACACTCATGGGGAGAGACAGGATCAAAAGAGAGAACAGAAGTTATGGGGGACAGGATAGGATGGAAGGAAATATAATTAGTTCTTACACAACACTACTATTATGGAAGTCATTTGCAAAACTACACAGATTTGGCCTATATTGAATTGCTTGCCTTCCAAAGGGAAGGGGTGGGGAGGAAGGGAGGGCAGATTGGCAGACAGGGGCAATTAGAACGCTCGGTGTTTTGGGGTGGGGGGAGGGGACAAAAGGGGAGAAAATGTGGAACCGAAAATTTTGTGAAAATGAATGTTAAAAGTTAAATAAATAAATTTTAAAAAATCACTTTTCTTTTAATGAAATTTGGGTTAAAACCAGATTTCAGGTGAAACTAAAACTAGAACTTGTTCACAGTATCTGAGGTCCTGTATTAATTAACTCATCTATCCTTCTCCCTTGGCCACACCCCGCTTGCCTTCTTTTCTCTCTCTTTTCCCCTGCACATGGTTCCTGGGCTGTCTATGTAGACTCAGTAACTAAGAATTGAATTACATTGGTGCCCTCTGCTGGGCAGATATTGGAAATTCACCAAGATACAATAGTGAGCAGATCTTCAATACAGAAACTGGTTTAGTGATGATGAACCTGGGTAACAAACCACACTCAATTGGTCTTCCTTTTGTTATTGGCTGTCCAGTTAGGTATTTTCTTTCATCAGAGATAGTTTCATTAGCTAAACAAAGTAACTGATTTTTTTTTTTTTTTATTGTGAGGAGCTTGCCAGCCAATTAAAAAAATAGCCTAAGAAAATTGCCCATTTTGCTTTGCAGTGTATCCTGACAATTTAGGAGCCAGACACTCTTTTTATTGGGTACAATTCTATGAAATTTTAAGTAACAGCTGCCTAATTAAAACTTGCATTAGTGGGCTCTGTGTGGGTTGTGGCCATCTTGCAACAGAATAATGCCTCTTGAGATGCAAGTGTTAGAAGCTGGAGTCATTTTCTCTCTGATTGGATTATTATTTCATTTCAGTGGTGGGCAAAACATTAGTTGGAGCTAAACTTCTTGGCTTAGATAATCGGCATTAATGTTGTGATGCTAAATTAGATTTATAGTGTCTCCTCTTGTCTCAGTGACTGGCTGATTTTCCAGCTAGAGATTAAAAAAAAAGATTTATAATTAAGGCGTGTGTGTGTGTGTGTTTTAGCTAGCACTTAGTGTTTTGTAGGTGAAAAACCTATGAGTTCTCACAGAAGCTAATTAGTGATTTTAAAATAAATCAGAAAAGTATAGGCAGGAGCTGACTGGAATAGCCCTTTCTAACTTCTCAGTATTGTTTTTTCTGGGATCAATAACATGTCAGACTGGACACGGAGGTCTGCCTCTGGTTTCCATAACAACTTGCCTTATTGAAGGGCTGCAGGCACCATGAATCCTCAATTTATCAGTCTTGCAGGGCTTATTAATGGAGGCCAGAACCACAAGGAATCAGGCTGCTCATTACTGGCACGTGTCTATTGGCATGGGGGAGGGGAAAGGCTGGCAGATGGGGGAGAGTATGATGTAAGGGAGTTCAGATGAGAAGTAACCAGCACACCGAGATAGCCTTAACCAACTTTGTTACTACCCACAGGCAGGGACAATCTGGGTAGGTGGCTTCCATTCCCTGAGGTGGGGGGGATCCATGCATCAGTCAAAGACCCAGAGCCCTTCAGGGCTCAAATGTATACATTGTTTCTGAAAAGAGCTGGTAAAAATAACAAAGACAGACTGCTCAGTTATCTATAGGACCAGTAAAGTGAGGTTGTCACTACCTGAGAGAGAGTAGCAGCTCCTCTCCCCTCCTCCCCCCCTTCCTCCTCCTCCTCCTCCTTCTCCTCTGGTGTTCTACCCAGGGGAAGGTACCTTCCACGCCCCCAAGCTGCCTTTTTTCCTCTGGATTTACTGGCTACATTTCTTGCTCAAAGATCAAGCCTTAAACCTTCAGTCTTAGAGCTCTTAGAGTGAATATAATTACTAAATAGTAATTGTTTCTATTTTACCCAGGAACCCTGAGGGTCTTCTTCTCCCTGTTTGATTTTTTTTTTTTTATTAAAGGGGCCATCTCTTGGGTAACTATTTAAAGAAGCCTATTCATTGAATGGGTGTGTCTCACTCAAAGTGAGAATGTGATAAGACCTTAGCCCGAAAGGGCCAGGGTCTCCCATTGCGTCCTGGGCAATCTCTGGTCATCCTGATGAATATCAGGCCACTGGACCCAGATGGCTCAGGAAAAGAAAGTGAGGTTGGTGACCGTAGGCAGCCCTCCCTCAAATCAAATCAAAGTCAGCTGCAAGTCATGTCATCATCTTGATGTCATGGTCCTCTTCAAGAATGAAGGACAAGCACAACAACCTCTGGAGTGAGGTGTGAGGATCAGGGAAGTTAACACTGACAGTATCTTTCCAGCAAAAGGCTGAAAAGCAGAGGCTGGGGCCACTTTAGTCAAACTGGTTTTCGTGGTCTCATAAGAGGAACTAGAGGAAAGGTAAGGACCAATTTGTTCACTTGTTCTGGGGGGTGGGGGAGGTGGACAGGAAGGGTACAGAAAATTCTTTTGGTATTGGCATTCCTGAAAAAGGATAGGGTACTACTTTCTCTAGCAATTTACACTTAATCCAGTTGGAGTTTGGACAAGCAGTCCAGGTGAGAACTGGATATGTAATTCCCTTTCTATTATTTTGAATTTCTATCTAACCCTAGATAGCTCGTTTCATTTGTCAGCACTAAAAATAGTTGTGCAGGTTTTCCCATAATTTTCTTGTTTGGAGTTTCTCTTTTTGATTTCTGCCTGAAAGTTCTGATTTATTGCCATTTATAGACCTCTGGGTTATTCTTTCAGCTTTCTCAATGACTTCAGGACGCTGTTCATGATTTTTCTTGGCCCTCCATTCTCCTCCATTATACCACTAAAATTTGGACCAAAGTTACTTAGAGCCCTCTCATTTCACAGAGCAGGAAACTGAGAGTCATAGTCCTGACGTTTTTTGCCCAAGATTACGAATAGTTAAATTGGAGAGCCAGGGTCTGAACTCAGTTTTTTGTCTCCAAGACCAGTACTCTTTTTGTGGCACTGCATTTCTACCAGTCATAGAGAATACAAGCTCTATCATCCCTCTAACAATCCAATCACACAATTCCTCAGTGTTTTCAAATCAAATAATCGTCTTCCACACCTGGCTTCAACTACACTCCATGGCCATAGTATAGACCACATGATTTCTCAAAATTATTCTACCTGCAATAATAGGAATTTTGGAATTTCGTTCTTCAATTAAACCACTAATTATTCCATCTCCTTCTTCCTGTCTCATCCTGGACCTACTCTTCTCCAAAGGTGAATAACCTTCAGTTCCTTTATCCATCCATCCCTGTTTTCTTAGCCCTTTCTCCCTATACTACCTGCTGCTTTAGTCTTCCACTAGTTATCACTCCAGGACCCCTTGTCTACTGACTTTCTACTATTTCTGTTCATTAAAACTTTATCTCCAGGCACAGATCCCACCACTTCTGCTCCAGGGCATCAATGGAACCAAATTCAATTGAGTCACCATACCACTTATCTGGGTCTTGGTTGCTGCTTGAAAATCTTTCCATTCTACCCTATTCCCTTCCTATCTCATTCCCCATTGTCACTATCCCTAATCTTTTCTTTTTGAGCCCCCAGTCCTATCCCAAGTCTTCACAATTACAACAGATGACCTGAGTTACGGTAGGGATAAAGACACGATCTGTGATTTCACAGGTCTAGTGAACTCACAGGTCAGGAAACTATACCAATACTGGTCAGGACCTTCTCTGAAATTGATTTCATTAAAGTGACCCAGGACATGAAGTTATATCCAGGGTGTAGGTGTGAGAGGTGGGATTTGAGGCCAGGTCTTCCTGGTTCTAAGGATGCTAGTCTCTTACATATAACCTAGTCCAGGAGTGAGTCCAAGTTTTACAGAACATTTTCATTACATTACATTTCATTACAGAACCTTTCATTAATAGGATTTGTTCAGTGAAGTTTGGATTCAGTCAAAGGGCCACACCCAAGGACCTAGAAGGTCACATGTGGTCTTAAGGCCGCAGGTTCCCCACCATTGACATAGCCTCTGATAATACGAAGACTTGAATCCAATCAGTGTGAGCTACCTTAGCTTTCTTCTTCCTCAGTTTCTTTCAGCATCATGACCTACATTTCTCCTCTGGTCACAGGAGAAAATTTAGCCCTATTCACTAAGGTCAATCCATGCATGTACCCTTGATCTATTCCCTCCTGCTTCCTATAGTCTTGGCTCAGCAGCAATCTCCTCTCAATCAACTAGTCTTCCACCTCTCACTTATCCTAAAGTCTCCTTCCTACCCACCTACAGACATTCAGATCTCAAAACTAAGGGAAAAGTTTTCTTTGATCCTTTTCATCCTGTCTATCCACTTTTCTCTCTCTAATCCCCTTTACTAAATAACCACTTGAAATTATCTATACCTGATGTTCCACATCTTCACCATCTACTTCCTGTTCAACCCTTTGCAGTCTGACCTTTCCTACACTCATCATATATTCTTTGGCAATTTCATTTACTTATATGATTTCCACCTGCCACTTATATGTAAGTGATGCTTAGATCTTTAGAGCCATTTGAGGGTATGTAGTACAATGGAAAGACCACTGATTTGGGTGTCAGAGCATCTGCATACAAATCCTAATTCTGTCATTTCCTACCATGTGAATTGTGGCAAGTCAGTTAACCTCTCATCTGCAGAATGAGGTAGTTGGATTAGATGCCTTGGTGGCTCAGTGGAAAGAACTCTGGGTCTAGAGTCAGGAAGATCCATTTTCCTGAGTTCAAAACTGGCCTTGGACAGATACTAACTGTATGACTGAGCAAGTCATTTAACCCTGTTTGCCTCAATTTCCTCATATATAAAATGAGCTGGAGAAGAAAATGACAAACTATTCCAATATCTTTGCCAAGAAAACCCCAGATGTGGTCATGAAGAGTTGGAAATGATCAAACAACAACAATGTCCTAAAGCTTAATCTTTGATCTTTTCTTCCAAGATTCAAACTAATACCTCGAACTTGTTGGCAATGCATCTCCACCTAAATGTGTTTGGGGCACTTCAACATCATGTCTAAAGCTGAACTTATTTTGTCTCCTAAACTTGATCATAACAAACATTTATTAATCACGTATTTTATGCAAGACTTTCTTTCCATCTTAGGCACCACTGTTCATCTGGTTCCCCATGTCCATGATTTTGGTATTGTCTTTTGATCTTGTATATTTAGTTATTCACATGCCAGTTATATTTCTGAGGTAAGATTAGAACTCATTAGAACTCATGTGTCTCCTTATTCCAAGTCCAACATTCCTCCTACGAGATGACTGCCTCTCTAGATCACCAGATTAAATGAAGTGAGGTTACAAGTGAGTTCTATTCATAAGCACTTTTTTCTGTTTAAATGTGAGGTGAAGAATAGGGAGTTACATAATTAGAAGGGAACTTGAGAAAATACCCACTATCCTCTCCCGTTAGAGAACTGTACTCAGTTCATGTCAGACTGAAGCCTGCCTCAGTTTCCATCATCCTGTAGGAAAGGAAAATTCCAAAGGGAATTGGGAGAAATTATTGTGGGACCTGAGGAAACTTTCTTCTCATAATTTCCTGCTCTGCTTTCCCCTAGCTATCTTGTCACTTTCCTTTACATCGAGTACTATCAACTTAGCTCAGGTTACCACTGAGGGAAAATCTAAGTATTGCAGCCTTCTGTTAGACTAATCTAGCCTCCAGACTTCATCGGAAGCAGAGGATGATAACAGCAAGACTGTTCCTCTCCTACCTATAGCAGGAGAGAGTCTGATCCATTATTCCTGACTTTGCTTCACACTTTGCCTCTTAACTGGAATTTCCAGTCCATATGGGGGAAATCAGCCCTATTTTCTCAAGGTAAATATAACTGTTCAAATGCAGAGCACTATTTAGGTTGTTAAAAGAACAACAACAGACAACAAAACTCTTGGAACTATTAGCTCTAATATTGTAAGATATTTAAGGAGATACTATTCTGTAGTTAATTAGATATTATTCTAAGATATAGAGAGTGTTTTTGAGATAAGGATAATCAGTTCTATGTGTCATATTGATAAACTAGAGATTGTTATAGAAATACAGAATTTTAGAGGTGGAAAGGACTTCAGTGCCTGTCTTCCAACACATCCAATGGGTTCCTCAATGCTAAGAGTAAAGACACTGTCTTATAAGGCACTGAGACTTCAATAAAGAGAAAAGAAGACTAGGGGGACATGATAGTTATCTTTAAATACTTAAAGGGTTATCATGTGCTTGGCAACTTTAGGCTCAATAGAAGGGAATTTTTATAACAAATCAAGCTGTCCAAAGTTGGATGAGCTGCCTTTGTAGGAAGTGAATCCCTCCTTGGAGACTTTTGAATGAAAAGTGAATAACAACTTGTTAAGAATGCTACAGAAAAGAGTCTTGCTCAGGTATGGCTCAGACTGAGGTCACTTTAAAGCCCTGAAATTCCAGGAAGAAACAAGCCTTTGTTGTCTCCAGAGCTAGTTCTGCTTTTCAGTTATCAAAGTAAAATTCTCAAAGCCTGAATATCAGAAGTTATCTTGCCTTTTTTCTTTGTTCTATTTGTTCCTAATTAAAATTAATTTGACATTTGCATTGCTGATATTCTTCTTTTAAAATCTGTTGACATTTTTCTTGATTTTGAATTTCCTCACTAATATTTTAAAGGCTAATCTGATCTTCGTACCTCTTTGCAGGTGAGTAAAATCTCTGCATATGGACCCTAGCATAAAGAGATAGAAGGCCTATGCCAGTCAATTCAATTGATTTAAGATGAGTAGATGAGGTTATAGGTTAATTCTCTCCTCAACCCAGTAAGTTTTACAAGGAGAAATGTTCTGCTTTGGGGCTATATATTGCATCAGTAGTAAGAGTAGGGAACCTCACAAGTGGGACTAGACACAAATATGATGATTGGGTTTATCCATTGCTACTAGAAGAATAATTAAGGGGACATGTTCTTAAGACGGTGGGCTGAAGGAGAACAGAATGTATAGCATGCATAGATGAGGACCTGTAGGTCTTTTTATGTGTGAGAACTACTCCTCATCTTCTTGTGACCTGGAAACTACCAGGCAAATCTATATATGGGTGAGCCTATGCCAGCAGAGGCATGCCTGCCCTGTATGGGGAACAGTGGTAAGGAGGAAGTGAAGACAGAAAGGCCTCAAATAGAACAAATAAAGGAGGTGTTGGTTGTATTTGTTTCCTCCTGGGGAATCCTTAAAGCCTTGGAGAAGATGGTGGATGGGGTTTATGGACACTGGGGGCTACTAGCTTAGTTGTCTATCAGTTAAAAGTTCAAGACCTACAGGCAGATCCTGAATTTCTTGTCAGGGATGACTAAACATAAAATTCTATCTGTATACATCAAAAAAAGTAAAAATGTTTTGGGTCTCCCTGGGGCTTTTCCTAACAGGTCATGATCTATCCTTATTCCCTTTATCTCATGTTACCAAGGGTTAGAGAAGTACTCAGAGTTAGCATGAAGAAACTGAAAAAGTCCTCTACTTGGAATGGAAGGCAGGAGATCAAATCCTAGTAGGACCAGAACAAGTGGCACCATTTGTTGTCCTATGACCTTGGGTTACTCAGGTACCTTGTCAGTTAAATGGGAATAATAGCACTGAACACTATCTACCTCATAGAATTGTTGAGAAGTGCCAATATGATAACATATGAAAGCTCTTGGTAACTCAATAGTGATAACTTGATGTCAGTCATTACTAAATTGACTCTTGCTTGGAGAGAAGGACATTACTACCACATGGAGAGGCATATTTTCTAGGAATAAAGAGATTATCTATCTATATTCTGCCTTGGTCAGATCACATGGAGAATATTGTGTTCACTTCTGAACCATTTGAAAAGGACGTTGATAAGGGAAAGAAATGTGCAGAGGACTGTAATTCTAGTGAGGCATTTGAGTCTGTCTGAAATGATGATCAAGTGAAGGAAATGGGGGTGTCTAGCTTGGAAAAGAGAAGATTAAGGGAGACATGATAGAAGATTTCAGGAGGTTCAAAGGGCTATCCCATGGAAAAGGAATTTGACTTGGCTGCCTCTAAAGTGTAGAAATAAAAACATTGGGAATGAGTTACAAAAAGGAGAATTTAGGTTTGTTGTCAGGAAAGCTTTCCTAACAATCAGAGCTGTCCAAAAGGGGAATTGTGTACTTTGGGAGACAGTGGAGTCCCCCTGACCAGAGTCTGGAGAACCACATGTTGTTTTTGTTGTAGTGGGGATATATATTTTTTAATGTATGGACTTTCACTACTGAGGTTCCTTCCAACTCTCAAATTTTATGATTTTGTGATTTGCTGATTGTGGACATGATTTCTTATACTTGGTTCTAGCATGGAGGCATGGACAAAATGAAGAGGAAAGTACAGAGGATGTATTTGTAAAGGGCTATTATTCATCTTTGTTGTTCAGCACCTGTAAAAGTAAGAGACATTCTTGAAGATGAAAATTTCATGCTTCTGTTGACTTCACTGGACCAGTTGTTGACACAATCTATTTACTGGGGAAAACTGTAGTTTCCTGAAGAGATGCTTTGGCACCGGCAGGGGGTTGATCGAAGCATAAAAAAAATCTTAGCTCAGCTCCACATCTCAACAACCAGTGTCCTGACACCTGCTGGGCACAGCAAATTTGTACCTTGTCACTGGGTGTGTAATGTGCATGATAGAAACAATAATGAGGTTAATGCTAAACATTCACAAAGAACATCCCCCCCTTTTTCTTGCTCTTTCTCTCTCACATTCCTCTGATACCTTCTATACTGATGTTCCCCACCTCCCTCCAACCCCCACCCCTCCAAATGCACCCACCCAGATCTCCTGAGAGTCATTACTACTCAAACCACCAGCCAAAGTTAGTGGGTTTCTATGGCAACCAGGCAGCTGGTGTCTAGACATTGTGAGAGATGCCTTGCAATTGAGCTGCAAATCTAGCTTCCATCACACACTCTGCTACCCTCCCCTTCTTCCCATTTCCTTTTTATTTACTGCCAGCATTAATGCTGACACAGGATGGAGTTTCCTTTTGACAGGCCATTAAAGAAAGGAGAAGAGAGGAAGGGTGAAAAATTCAAGTTTGCTGCCTTGTCATACCAGTGAAGGGGAAGACAACTGGAGTGACAGACTCGGATATGCCACTTTCCTCCTTCCTCACAAAGGCTCTTTTTTCTCTCTCCATATTTATTAATTTATTTGTTTTCAGTTTTCAACAATCACTTCCATAAGTTCCAAAATTTTCCCCCTTCCTCACCCCTCTCTTCCCAAGACAGTATACAATCTTATAAGGGTTCTACACATGCATTCATATTAAACATATTTTCACATTAGTCATGTTGCATAGAAGAATTAAAACAAATGGGAGACTCCATGAGAAAAACAAAACACAACAGGAGAAAATAATCTGCTTCATTCTGCGTTCTGACTCCATAGTTCTTTCTCCGGATATGGATAGCATTTTGCATCATGAGTCCTTTGAAAATGTTTTAGGTTCTTGCATTTCCGTGAAGGGCTAAGTCTATCAAAATCAGTCCTCTCACATCGTGGCTGTTACTGTGTACAATGTTCTCCTGGATCTGCTCACTTCACTCAGTATCAGTTCAAATAAGTCTTTCCAGGTTTTTCTGAAGTCTGCCTGTTTGTCATTTCTGGTAGCACAGTAGTATTCCATTACATTCATATACTATAACTTGTTCAGACATTCCTTAAATGATTGATGATCATTCCCTCGATTTCTAGTTTTTGGCCACCACAAAAAGAGCTGCTATAAATATTTTTTTACATGTGGGTCTTTTTCCCATTTTTATGATCTCTTCAGGACACAGCCCTAGAAGTGGTATTGCTGGGTCAAAGGTCATATTTTTATAACCCTTTGGGCATAGTTCCAAATATTCCAGAATGGTTGGATCAGCTCACAGCTCCACAAACAATGAATTAGTGTTCCAACTCTCCCACATCTTCTCCAGTATTTATCATTTTCCTGTTTTGTCATGTTAGTCAATCTGATAGATATGATGTGGTACTTCAGAGTAATTTTGATTTGTATCTCTCTAATCGATAGTATTTTAGAGCATTTTTTCATATGACTAAAGATAGCTTTAATTTCTTCCTTTGAAAACTGCCTGTTCATATCCACAAAGGATCTTTTTAGAATTAAGAAATTTTTAAATTAGAAAACACGGACACTGGTTTCTTGGGAGCCATCATCATCTTTAAGAACTGCTTCCTGATTTTCCTGCAGGGCAGGACTTTGAGCTGATGGTACTGGACTGAAAATGGGCAGAATCATTACACTGTACCTCTCCAATTTAATTATTTTCTTCCATGGGATGGAGGTTGGGGATTTCAAATCTATAACAAGTATTATTAGATGGCAAATAATAGATGGTACTGCAGGTAAATGTGAGAACTTGCTTGGGATGTGGTGAAACCATGCCTGAAACATAGATTTCAAATTGCTCCTAGTGCTAGTCGTGATAGCACAGTCAAGATAATTGTACTCATCATCATAGTCATAGTAGTAGTCAGTTTTTAGATAACTATTCCCCATATGACCTTTCCATTCCTCTCTTGTCCCTTTGATTCAATAAATCTGTCTTAATCCCTGAATATAAGGAAGGTCCTGAGTGTATAGCAACAGTAATGAAATAATTCCTGTCCTCTGGGATCTTATATATGCCTAGGGGAACAAAACATGTAATAAAAATAAAGTAAATTTCTTTACTGGTAGGTTGGAGATATAAAAATATTCAAAACATTATTTCCCCCTAATTCTGAAAGTCCACTGTCTGGAGGTCCAAACATCACTGTCATCATAAGAACTTTAAAGGTATAGGTGGTATAAAGTAACATATTCAAGGACAATGAGAGGAGGTTTTGCACCAGAAAGTATCGTTTTGGATAAGTAGGATAAATGGTTTCAGTTTTTGACAACCTAGATGAGAATTTTTGGACTTTTTCCCCCTATAACTGAAGAGATGTCATTGAAGGCTTTTGAGCAGGGAAGTGATAAACAACAGGTAGTATTATAGGAAATCTTTATGTGGTCATGGTGGGCAGGATAGATTGGATAGGGAAGAGTTCAGAGGCAGGAATCTTCATTCCAAGGTGATTAGAGTAGTTCAGGCATGTTGTTTTTAAGATCTGGAGTATGGTTATAGACCTGGGAATGGAGATGCACATCATGTACATATTTCAACACTGAAAGGGGCCTCAGAGATTATATTTCACCTCATACTTGATCAAGAATCATTTCTAGAACATCCCCAATGAGTAATTATCTTGTATTTGCTTGAAAACCTCTAGTGAGGGACAGCCTCATTACCTTCCAAATCTATTTTATTTTTGAATGGGAGTTTTCTATGTATGAAGCTGAAAAGTGCCCCCTGTAATTTTCATCTATTGCTCCTAGTTCTCCTCTCTAGGATATAATAAAAGATGTCTAACTTACCTTCCACATGATAGCACTTCTGTTACTTGAAGGCAGCTACCATACATTTCTCTACCTCTTTGCAAATCTTTTCTTAGGCTAAACATTCCCAATTCCTTCATATGATCATTACGTGGCATGAGTCCCTTTGCTCTCCTGGTAGTCGTACTACAGCTGATTTCCAGGTTATGAAGGGCACTCCTAAAATGAGCCCAGAACTGAACATAAAACAATCTAAATATGATCTGACTAAGGCATGGGAAAGTGAGCAATCACCTTTCTTATTCCAAACATCATCCATTTCTTCACTCAGCCTAATATTACATTAACTATTTTGGCTACCATATCACACATGTATTGAATTTATAATTCAATAAACACCCTCTCCCAAGATCTTTTTCAGAACAACTGCTACATAGCCATACCTCCCTTATGTAAAATTATTTGTGTGTTTTCCCTTTGTCTTTATTATGTTAATCTTATTATGGTTTTATCTATCAGAATGTTTTTGGATTCTATCATCCATTGTGTTAGCCATCTTCATTTTGATGTCATATGAAAATTTGTTAAGATTGCCATTTGTGCCTTTATCTGAGTCACTAAAACAAGCAAATAAAATCAAAACTGAGAGTCATTAAGAGGCTGAAAAAGGTGGCCTTGAAGCCAGGAATCCATATGTTGAAATCTCTCTTTTGATTGTGTGACCCTGGGCAAGTCCTTTGCCTTTCATTTCTCTAGGTAATTGTCTCAGACTATAAGTTGCAAAGATGGGGCTGATGTGCATTGGCAGAGGGATTTTTGTCCCCTGGAAGTTTTAATACAGCAATCATAATCATAGACCCAGTCCCTATATCTATTAATATAAGTGCTAAGTGGCATAAGACTGAAAACATAGAGCTGTGGTGCAATCTGCCTTTTCCATCAATGACTATTTTGGGAGCTCAGTCATTCAACTATCGGTAGTTATCATTTGTTCCAGCCCACCTAGAGTAACTTAGTGAGAGAGGAAATGAAATTGGTCCAGCACGATTTGCTTTTGATGAAGCCACACTGACTTTTTTATTTTTTGCAATTTTCCTTTTCTTTTTGTTACTAACCATCCCTACAATAGAGATGATGAAACTTCCATTTTTATTAGATATGGATACATGTATACACCTTTTGCTGAAGGTAGGGTTATGGTATGTGGGTTTTCAGCATATATAATAGCTTTTATTCAAGGTATAAATGAAAGGATGTCTTCAATATATTCAGTTAAGACATTTTTAAAAAGACACCTGCTACAGACAACAACAATTATTGCTCAATAATTATTTATTGCTTGGCTGGTTGATTTTTTAAATTTCATTTTATTTTTTAAGTTTTTTCCCCCATCCCCCCACCAAAAAAAGCACATAAAAAAACAAATTAAAAAAATTAACAATAAGCCCCAAAGCTCTTGTAATAAACAAACATGACCAAGCAAAACCAAATTTGGCATCATTGGCTGGTTGGTTTTGCATCCCCATAAACTTCTTAGTAATTTCCCTGTTATGTCCTGGAGCTTGGTAGGGAAGGATGACACGTCGTTGTGGCAATTTGACCTAATGCACCTCTTTCCTTTTCACAGTTCTCGCTCAAGCTCAGGAACAGCGTTTTGGTTCCTTGCTTTACATTACCCCCACAAACCTTCCTTCAATCATTATGCTGCTAAGAATATGGCTGCAAGAGCATTATCACCCACCACAGCAGTAGATGATTTTTTAATGGAATATAATGAGGAACCTGTAGGAAGTTAGAGGATTTCTTCTCCCCATAACCCTAAGGAATTCCTTGACACATCTTGCAAATGAAATACTTTATCATAAACTTTCAATTATACTCAAGTATGGTGTCTAGATTTCACATCAACTAGGGTAATTTTTTTCTAAAGAGGTAGACCAGTTTTTCCTTATTCCTCACACCTCCTTCATCCACCCTTCTCCCCAACACATCCACATCACACAGCTCTAGCTTGCTTCTGCCTAGAGGCCTTCTACTGCTTGGCCAATGTATCCTCAGGAAACATAAGCCAGTTCATCACAATATAGTTAGTTAGAAAGGCCAACCTGCTGCAAATGAGCATCTAGCTATACAAATCTATCTAAATATAAATGACTTGGGGATTATCTCCTCTTTTGGATCAGAATATGTCTTGACTGTGACACTACTGTAGTTGCTTGCATATATACTCAGAGAATTAAATATATATTGTCAAGTGTGGAGAAATTTGAGTTATGGGAGTCATGCATGTACAGAAATGTCTTACCTCACTTTAAGTAAGTCTTGAAATGGCTTGAAATATTTTGGTAATATAGAAGAAACAGAGTAAGAAGAAATAAAGTAAATGACCAAAGAAAGGTGGGCAGGAAGAGGATTATCTGAGTTGTGTCATTACCTACACTACTAAGGATCAAGTGAGAAAATATCTGCAAAGCACTTTGCAAATGTTAGCTATCATTATGACTATGAAGAACCAAACTCACCTGAATTTTTCCTTCATTCAATCTCACTGGTGCCTTAGTTCTTTAGCTTCCAGAATACTGGCCCCATTCTATCTTTAGAATCTGGGTCTCAGTTTCCCCTAGATTTCTCTTAACCTTAGCCTGGAAGGTTCATTTCTTCCCTTTAGTAAAAAGAGAAGGAGAGAGGAGGACTAGAAAGGGATCACAGCTTCCTCAGTTATCCCTCCCCTCTAATTGGAGGATGGAGCAATACACTCCTCTCAAATCCTTATTATTTGTAATAGAGGGCTCTGAATTTTCCAGTGAACTCTCAATTTTCTCTCAGTGCCTCTGCTTGGTTTAGACTTCATTATCATCATATCCTCACGCCTCCCTCCCACATTTCAGCTTCCTTTTGGTCAATGTCTTCCCATACCAGCTTATAATATATTTCTGGAAGTTTCTTTTTCTTATTTGCATTTCCTATGGATAGTACAGTGCCTAGCATATAGCAAGTACCTAATAAAGGTTAACTGACTTCAAATGACTTCCTCAAAGATCCACATGCACAACACAATGGAAGCCTAGCGCAGGCACATACAAGACCAGACTCCACAAACACACTTTTTTAAAAGAAAGGACACTCAACTGGTGGTGCCATTTATATGGGTGTGCTCTTTCTTGCTTCTTCAATTAGGACAAACTGTCACAGCTGTATGATTTGGCCAGCCTTCCAAAACATCAGCAGGGAAGCCTGGCTTCTTGCTTCTGTTATTGACTGCAATCAATCCTAGCATGAGAGAGAAGCTGGCGGCATCTCCTGCCTTCCAATCACTATAACTCAACTTATCCTGATTTTTTCTTAGGTAATGGAGTTGCTCACTTAGTAGATTTTCTAAGTGTTATTGTGATCTGGTTTTATATAGTAACTTGGAAGAGAAATTCTTTGTATGATATTTCCACCCTTTATTATATTCACCTTTCTTTGGTCATTTACTTTATTTCTTCTTACTCTGTTTCTTCTATATTACCAAAATATTTCTTCATTCACCTTAATTTAATTTTCATTCTAATTCAACAAATATTTGTTTTGCATTTACCATGGATAAGATGCTGCACATGTTGTTGGAGATATAAAGATGGAAAATGATGTCATCTTTGCCCTCATATTCTTTGCTTTTATATTCTCCTAGGGGACAGAGTTAAGTACAAAATAAGGTAGAGTTCATTGGAGAAAAAGGAAAGATAAAGAAAATCCTACATAGTTCTAGGTAAATTTTGTTGTGGTTGTTGTTTGTCCCTCATTGAAGAAGACCATGGTCATCAGGAGGATGCTGTATTGACAGAGCTGCACAAAAGCATCAACCTTAATCTCTCCTTCAGAGTCACTGAAATTTAGTGGCAAGACAAGGGATAGTTTTAGGAGAGAAAAAGAAAATCCTTTTAATTGGGAGATCTGGGAAGGCCTCATGTAGAAGATGGAACTTGAGCTGAATCTTGAAGGCAAATAGATATTCTAAGAAGCAGAGAGGTAAGGAAGTAAGTGTGTTGCAGGTGTGGTCAGTATAGAGATAAAGTGTTGTGTCTGAGGAACAGTACAAAGGCTTGTACTTGGTTGGACTCTAAAGAGAGTGGAAGAAAGTAATAATGTGTATTGAGGTTGAAAAGGCACAAGGGAGCCAGGTCATGCAAGGCTTACATATCAAACAGGAATTTTTATTTATTTCAGAAGTGATAGGAAGACACTGGGGAGCTATTTTATTAGGGGAGTAATGTGTTCAGATCTATACTTTAGGTAAATCATTTTGGCAGTTGAATGGAGGACACATTGGAGAGTGGAGGGTTTTGAGAGAGGAATGACATGAGGTAGTCTGTTACAATAGTCCAGGCAAGAGGTAATGAAAGGCCTAAAGTAAGGTGGTGTCTTTGTGAGTAGAGAAAGGGGGAAGACATGAGAGATGTCAGGGAGATAAAATAGGATGCTATCTATCACTTCCTTTTCCAAATGCACATTTCCTTGGGCCACCTTTGGAATGAAGATCATTATTGAAATATGGAGCATACTTATGCCCATCATGTATCTATCTGTTGCCCTCTGAATTAATCAAGAATTTAATTCAACAGAGATTATAGTGTTCCGAGATTTAAGACTAAGGTAGAGATTCTACCGAAAAATAGAAAAGAAAAAGTTACAAGTTATAAATATGACTCATGAATGTCATGCTCTAATTTTAGAAATCTAATATTATTTGGGATCATATACAAATAAAAAAAAACCAGGAAGCATCATTTTTGCTGTAGTCAATATTTACTGAGACATTTGTGGAATCTGAGTAAGTGTCCAGCTTTCATCTCTGTATTTTAATAGCAATGCTGAAAAAAAGTCAGAAGATGAAAAAAATGACTTATGGGCTAGAAAGTAAATAAATGCAAGGGAGGCTAAGGGATAACTGTATTTCTGTCTTCAAGCATATGAAGAGTAATAGTGGAGAGGATACTGTGGAGATGCAAGAGTTCTCCATCTCTAATATATGACAGAAGGACAAAGAGTATGGATCAGGTATGCTGTCATATGTGGCCCACAGTCTGTGTATGTCCATGGTTAGTCATAAGGAAAAACACTGACTATAAATTTGATGAAAAAAAGATACCACACCAGTGTAGAATTTGAATCTATAAAGATTTTTTTCATTAAAGCAGTTTTTTGATATTTTTTCAGATTCCCATCATTTCTCAATATATCCCTTCCCTGCCCCAACCAAAGAGTCATTTTTTATAACAAGGAATTAAAAGAAAAGAGGAAAAAAATATCCAATCAGCAAAATTACCCAACATACCAATCATACCTGATGAGATAGTCTAGCACAACAGTTTGAGTATTATTTGAAGATTATTAAAGAGACTAGGACATCCTGCACATGCGGTGTTCCACACCTATTATATCCCAGCTCTAGAAAGAATGAAGAATGTGTTCTCATATCTCTTTTTTTTTATGGCACAGCACAGTTATTATAATTACTGTATACATATCCATAGGGTATCTACAGTGTATAGAGTGCTGGGCCTGGAGTCAGGAAGACCTGAATTCAAATCCAGCCTCAGACACATAATAACTGTGTGACCCTGGTTAAGTCACTTAACCTCTGTGCCTCAGTCTCTTCACTGTAAAATGGGGATCGTAAAAGTATTAACCTCTCAGGGTTGATGTGAGGATCAAATGAGATAATATTTATAAAGTACTCAGCATAGTGCCTGGCTATACTTAATAGATATTTTTTAAAACTAATACTAGTGATATGTATATAGAAACAGAGAAGTTATATGATCTGTGTAGAAGTTATATGATTTGTCACTTAGCTAGTAAGTGACAAAGTCATGATTCAAAACCAAGTCTTCTGATTCTAAATTGTGTTATTCGTAATATATCAACCTATTAATTCTCACTATACTTTTTTTTGCTGCTGCATCTAAAAGGATGGGGAGGAGGAAAGGGTGGTCTACATCTGTGATTCACTGTGAAGTGAATCAATGTCAAGACCACCCTGTGTGGAAATTCCCTCCATCAATGCAGATTGGTAACTCATCTGTAACTCTTTGTTTTAGGGCAGGGTTTCTGAACTCCTTTTTGCATGTGACATAGACCCTTTGGCAGTCTGGCAAAGCTTGCGGACCCTTTGTCAGAATAATGTTTTGAAAAGCACAAAACAAAGTCTATAAAATTCTAAAATATTAAAAATAAGCTCATCAAAACCAAAGTTAGTAAAAATATTAAAAAATAAACAGGTCCACAAACCCTAGGATAAGAATCCATCTAGAAAGTTGCCTGGGACCACGGAGGGGTTAAGTGGCTTGCCCATGGGCACACAGTCAGCCAAAGAGAGGGCTTGAGCCGAACACGCTCTGATTGTAATGCCAGTTCTCTATCTCGCTTTTGCTATCTTGCTTGTTTTATTGTGGGATACTACCTACAGTATCAAGATGGAGCTTAATTTTTTTCTGAACATGGCTTGTAAACACTTGAATTTCTTAGTTCATTACATTTATGGCTGAGAGCAGTATGGTATAGTGGATGGAGAACCAGCCTCAAAATCAGGAAGACTTAGATTGAAGTCTTGCCTATTACACATTCTGGCTATGTAATCCTGGTGTACTCATTTTCTTGACCAGAAGTTCTTAAACTATTTGGTCTCCTTCTTCCTTATATTCTTAAAAATTACTGAGAATCTTCCCTCGCCAAAAACTTTTGTTTATGTGGGCTATAGCTATTGATATTTAATATATTATAAGTTAAAATATTGGTATTGTGAAAATAGTAATTTTGACCCAGTGGAAGGGTCTTGGGGATCCTTAGGAGTGCCCAAACCACGCTTTGAGAACCTCTGCTGTAGAAGGCTTTCTAAGACTATAAACTGCAGGAATGGTGCTGGCCTGCACTGAATGGAGGGAGTTTGGTTTCCTACCTCAGGATTTCCTTATGCCAACGAAATCACAGGTCCAGTCCCTCTTCCCTTATAATTGTAGCTACCATATTCATGAAGACTTTAAAAAAAGTCAGATGTGGGCTTACTCCTTCATAAGGTTGCTGCACCCCAAGTAATTCTGAAATAACATCATTAAGACATTATAATCAATTCAGCTATAAAGTCTCCAAATCCTGCCATAGCTCATTTCTAACATCTGCACCATTGTCCCTGTGGAGCTAGCTATCTTTTATAAGACTACTGACTTCATGTGTTTCTGCAGAACAATTAATGATGTTAGCTGACATATGCCTACATGAGTTTGTTTTCCTTATAAAAAGGGAAAAGGGCACCCTTCCTAATGATGGGCTCCTCAGTTTTCCTTTGATGCTGTGATACCATAATATAACATATCATCAAACAATCAATTCTCAGTCACTTAGAAAAGCAAATAGCATTGTGGAGCAATTAGCGGGGCTCAGTAGAGAACAATGGTGCCACATCATTTTAATTTCTTTTTGTGGCATGGTGCTAGACATTGAAGACAGGGAGACAACAATGTATGAAATCTCTCTGGACTTCCTGTCCCACTTGACCTTCATAAGATCAAGCCAGGATGGTGGATTTAGAAGATATGGTGACAGGGGGAGAGCAGGGAGGGAAGGAGAGAATTTGGATTTCAAAATTTAAAAAAACAAAGAATGTTAAAATTATTTTTACATGTCACTGGGAAAACACTTTTAAAATGAAAAAAAAGAAGATATAGTCAAAGAAATCACATCCTTCCCTGGGTTTCTTCCTAGCAGGGAGTGGGGGAAGAAGTCTGATCCTTTCATTCTACCAAGTGAAAAAGAAATGGAGAAACAATTCTGAGCCTGATAGCATATTCACTATGATCTCATAGTTTTCTCAGTGCTAAAAATTAGGTATTTGGATTCAACATTTTCTCCCTGGAATGAAATGAAGGTAAATTTGTGGGGGTCTATTAAACCACTACAATAATTAGCTATATAATTTCATTATTTCACCCTGAGGCCTTATGTCACATAGTACATTTTAATGAATGAAATAAATAAAGCATTTTTCATGTTCAGTGATGTACAAGCATTAACTAATTAGTTCTCACAACACTTCTGTGAGAAACATATTATGGGCTAATCAATCATAATGGTAACTGACATTTACAGCAAACCAGCACCATTTATCCCAAATCCCCAAACACACTTCTAAATTTACATTCCACTTTGCATCTGTTTGTGAACATATATCTCACTAATTGATTTATTTATTGATTCCAAGTCTATTGATCCCCCATAGTGAGTTAGGCAATGAGGAATACTTAGAGAGAAAAGCCACTCAAAAGTAGAGCCCTTGTCTTAGCATTCACATCTGAAATCAAACTGGCAATAGCTACCTCCCAGCACCATGTAAAACACCAAGCATAGGTTCACCTGTTGTTTTTTTCTTTGTAAAAATGAAAGAGGTTGAGTTCAAATTCTATTTAAAAGTTATTTAATGCTCCAAAATAATTTAGTTAGCTTGATTTGGTTCTTTCTTGTGTGACTTCAAAAGGTTTTACATGGGGCTTTGTTTCCTTTTTTTGTGGGGCAGGTGGGTTGAGTTATTTGGGTCTGGCTTGCGTTAGGGTTCAACTCATCAGTATGGTTCATTCTGGTTTTTAGTTCACAGTTTTGCTTCATTCAAGTTCCTGATAAAAAAAAGTCCTGTTAATCATTTTGATCCATGCACAAAATAGGGGTTAACCTCTTTTCTCCTGATCTAGTAGTTAATCTGCACTAAAGCCTTCGGCATATGGCTGTTAGCTTAAAGAATTTTACTGGAGGAGAAGACTCAGAACGATGTAATAAGTGATGGTGCCTAAAGGGAACCCAAAGGGATTTAGGAATACTACAGTTGCTCAAGAGTATTAATACATACCCATACACATATATACATATTCACACCTGAAATCAAACTGACAATAGCTATTTCTCTATGTACCATGTATGTATGTCAAACATAGGTTCATCTGTTTTTTTCTTTTTAAAAATGAATGAAAGAGGTTGAGTTCAAGTTTTATTAGCTAGATCTCATTCCTGTATGTATATACAGCTATACTATATATATATGTATATATATATATTTGTGTGCATGTGTACATATACATATATTCATACACACACATATGTGTACACACATATTAACCTTAGCATACAGGCATAACAGAACATAATTAAGCCAAAGCAATTTCATCAGCCAATTAACCTACCGTTGCAAAGGAAAATATAACAAATGGCAGCTCTTGAATGTGATTATACAGGCTTTGACCTCAGAAGACTCTATGGCTTAGCAGAACAGATGCCAGTATAGGCATTAAAAGATCTGGAGTCTAGTCCCAGCTGTGGGCACTGGGTAAGACATTTAATTTCCCTGGTTTCTTTTAAGATTTAGATGAAAAAACTCACCTTTTGTGGGAGGTCTGTCCTAGTCCCCTCAATTGCCTTCCCTTTTCATATTATATTTCATCTGTTCTGTATATAATTCGTATGTTGTTACTGTACAGTCATTTCGATTGTATCCGACTCTTTGTGACCCTCATTTGAACTGGTTTGCCATTTCCTTCTCCAGTTCACTTTACAGATGAGGAAATTGAGGCAAACAAGGTTAAATGACTTGCCCAGGGTCACACAGCTAGTAAGCTTCTGAAACCAGATTTGAATTTAGGAAGATGAGTCTTCCTAATTCCAGGCCCAGTGCACTATCCAGTGCACTACCGCCCAGTTTGTATGTACCTTGTTATTTTACTATTGTCTCCTCCATTAGAATATGAGCTTCTTGAAGGCAAGGACGACTTTTGCCTTTCTTTGTCTCCTCAGTACTAGCAGAGGCACATCATAAACAACATTTAAAAGCTTGTTGACTGACTCTGAGCCTGAGTTTCTCCATCTGTAAAATGAGAGGGCTGGAGGAAATAATTTAAGATCCTTTCCAACTCTTCTATGCTACGTTCTACCAAGAATTCTAAGATGAATTTGAAGCCCTTACTCATTCTTATACATATATACAAATACACATCCATTTATACACATACATTCACAAAATATACAGATTATCTAATCTAACTCTCCATCTCCTAAATATGAACTGCATGGAAAAATAAAACTATAGACAACAACTATACATATCGTGATATTAATTTCCAAATTAAAAATCCAAATTTGGAAAAAAACAGAATTCCTTCAGTAGAGGACCACATAGATTTGGATCCTGATTTGGTCACACATTTATATCAGTTCCAATGGAATTTTTGAAGCTTCTTTGTAACTCAAAAGAAAAAAAATTAAAACAAATTGTTTCTAGGTATTCTTATCAGGGTCTCAGGCATCATCCTATACTGTTATTTGGGTCTGGGATGTGCAAAAGCAATGGAATTATTTCCTGTCTCTGCCCTTGCCTAGAGCTAATGTTTTAAGTCAGAGATCTCTCCCTGTAGTGTGCTTTTTTGGTGCCATAAAGAATAGATATTTTGCCAGTAGGTTTACTCAGACCATTGTCCACCCCATTTCCTCCCACTCCAACTTATACCATTGACATTAAATAATACCTTTGGTTAACAAATGGGTAAACATTTTTCAGAATATGTGCCTGGTTAAGTAACAGCATCATTAAGAGACACAAATCAGCAGGCAATGTGTATATATGTGTATTAACATAATGGGTGAGTGTCCTAGAGTCAAATTCCACTTGACTCTGGGAGGTTTTCTATAACCTAATAAGGTTGACATTGATTTAAATTAAGTACGCATGATTGGAATTTTGTTAATATTTTAACATGAGGAGAAGGTAAGACTGCTTTTTGTAGATAGGTAAACATGTATATATGGGAAGCTAGGTGGTACGGTGGGTAGAGTGTCAGACGTGCAGTCAGGAAATCTGGCCTCAGACACTTCTTAGCTGTATGACCCTGGGTAAGTCATTCAACCCTATTTGCATCAATTCTTAATCTATAAAATGAGCTGGAGAAGGAAATGGCAAACCACTTCAATATCTTTGCCAAGAAAACCCCAAATAGGGGTCAGAAGTGACTGAAAAAGATGAAACAACCAAAAATGTGTATATGTTATATTTAAACAATAAAGCTAATGCAGATAATGGTAATATCAAGATGAAGTTCTAGAGACTTCGTAAGTTTCCTTTCTTCTTTCTTTTCTTTTATTACCTCTCTTCTTTTGCTCCTTCTCTCTTGTTCCTTTGTATGAAAAGTAGGTGATCTCTTGGAGTTTGTTCTCTGAATATAGAAGCCTGACTTCTGGTCCCATTTCTATTGCTAATTGGTTGAGACTCCAGGGAAGGTCATATTAAGCCTGATTCTCTGATCCACAGGGTGGAGATTGGTATGACAGGAGCCTACTGAGGGAAGCTCTGGGCCAGCATCTGTTGGAGAAAGGGAAGATTATTTTTCCCTCCTGGGAGCAGAACAACTCAAGCATGGTTGCCCATGGCCCACATCTCACAGGCTATATGTTACTAGAGTGCTGCAGTGATGTACTCTCCCCTCCTTTCCATACATCCACTATTATACTTACCTTTGCTGCACTCAGGACTATCCAGCAAAGTGTTAGTGCGCATAACTTTGCATAGGCCGTTGGTTAGAGGGAACATAATTTTCTCCCACAGCCTAGCCCAGGCAAGCACGTGGGAAGGTAGGTTAAAATGAAGAGATTACTTTCTCCCTCCACATCTAGGGAATTGGTATTTTCTAGAAGCAAAATCAAAAGGAAGTAATTTCTTTAACTCTTCATTGAATTTTAGTTATTTAGAATCTGAATTCTAAAATTTTCTTGAAATGATCTAATTTAACTCCATCCTTTTATAGATGGTCAGATTGATTCCTTGAGTGATGAAGTGACTTGCCAAGCTCATAGCTAGTTAGTGGCAAAGCTGGGAATAAAACCCAGGTCCCTTAACTCCTGATCCTGTGTCCTTTGTACTGTGTCATATGGTACTTCCTTTATGTGAAATTCTGATATGTAAGTTACCTAGATTCTCAAGAGATGCTAGTTATATCCAATAGATTGTTTCTTTTAATCTAGGTGCAAGGGTAGGGAACTTGTAGCATCAAGGCTTCACGTGGCCTTCTAGGTTCTTGGGTGTGACATTTTTCCTGAGTCCAAGTTTTATAGAACAAATCATTTTATTAAGGGAATTTGTTCTGTGAAGTTTAGACTCGCTTGAAGGGACACACATGAGGACCTAGAGGGTCACATGTGACCTTGAGGCTGTAGGTTCCTCATCTTTGGGAGCTCAGAAGTCAGGAAACCCTTGGGACTCTTTATTCTAACAGTATCAAAATGGTATGTTCTAGACCAGTGCTTTTAAATTGCTTTTGAATGTGACATGTTGTAATGGACATGAAAAGGTCTTTCAAGCAGGTGAAAATAATCTAACCTAGTAATAACAGTATCCTGGTGTAGGCTCAAGTTGACATCTGCCGTACTATTAAAGAGGATAGACTGCCTAAAATCACAAAAGACAGACATGTGTGTTGCTCGTTATAGTGGTATACTTATTTGCATTGCTTTTAATACTTGAGGGGATGGTACATACTATTTAGGCAGTACAAATACTTAAACATCCAAAAACCCTCCAGACCCAAAGTAGTGAGCAGTAGGATCGTTGTGGGAATGGCCACAAAGTGATATCTGCTTCTTCTTAATCACTTCTGACAAGGCTAGAGAGTTGGGTAGGTCCCCAGAGGTAATGTTTTACTCGGAAATCCACTCAACCTAATTTCAGTAATGTGGGGGCACAGAAGGGCCTGGAGAAGAGCCGACAAGTGGGGCCATTACAGCAGGAGAGGCAATGTCAGCTGGGAATGGCGCCATCCCCCAAATTGCTGCCTGCCTGCCTGAGCTCTGGAGCAGCTGTAGATACATATGTTCTCAATGCTTGCTCCCCAACAGAACTTACAGACCAGCTTTTCTCACCCTTTCGAGGAAATACACAGAATGTGGAAAACAGGCAGGAGCTGCTCTTTGGTGTATGTTTAAGGAGGTATCAGAAACCAGGCAGGACCACCTTGTTTTGTTTCAGGGCCATCCTGAGAGGTGATCCCATAGTGGACAATTTCAGCTCAATGTTCTTCAGAGGATATAGCTAGACAATTGAGGATAGCTTCCAACTGAGTACAGAAATGAACTTTGGATTTCATCCTCCTCTATAAAGCCTCCAAATATTGGCCAGTTTAGAGTTTTCAGGAGGGTGTGGAATAAAGAACTGATTTATATGTAGTGCCTTAAATCTTGGGTCATAATATTGGCTTGTTCAATCTCAATAAAAAAATATAGATACCACACACATATATAATGCATGTGTGTGCATATACATGCTGCCATGGATGTATATGTAGATATATGCATGTGTATGTATACATATACACGTATATGTATGTAGGTGTATATGTATGTATATATACACATAACATGTACACATGGAAACATATACATGTGCATATCTATATCTCACAACTCTGGTGAGTTTGGGGGTAACCCTGTATGATTTCTTTTCCTTTAAAATATTTTATCAGTGTCCTTCATTACCCATAAAACTTTCGCAAAACTTGTATTAAAACATAATTTATTGTTTTCTTTTGTCATATTGATTATCTCAGAACATAACCCTCCTCCAAACACATGCATACACAGATCTATGAAAATATTGAAATGTTGTTGACCATTAGGGAGAAAGTCAATTAAAATTGACTTCCACTCAAATGCCCCATCATGATTTTTCTAGTGACCTTCAATTCTTAAAATTTGAGCCCATTAATTATTAGATAGGATAGGTCCTAGTCATCTAGAAAAGCTTCAAGTTTGGCCCCAGTGATAGGCTTGTCTGAAAGCAACCTTATCTCAATCTAGACTCTTGACTGGGTTGACATCAAGGTGATTAATTTTTCAGCCATAATGACTCTTGAAAATTATTACTACATTGAGTGATTGCTGTTTACCCTTGTATAAGGAGTTCCCATACTGTTAAAATCATAGATCCTTGAAGCATTGAGATGGAACAACAGTCACATATCCAGGATCTCTTCTTCATTTTGAGGATTTGACAGACTGTAGACAAAGGCAATTAGATGAAACAAATTACTCTCTCTCTCTCTCTCTCTCTCTGTCTGTCTCTCTGTCTCTGTGTGTCTCTCTGTCTGTCTCTGTCTCTGTTTCTCTGTCTCTGTCTTTGTCTCTCTCTCTCTCTCTCTCTCTCTCTCTCTCTCTCTCTCTCTCTCTCTCTCTCTCTCTCTCTCTCTCTCCTCCCACCCCCTTGTTGTAACCTCATTACGAGTTATTGATACCCAGACCCTGAGTTTTCAGGTTTCATTCCTCATGAGCTTAGAAAATTGATCCATTTAATGAGAACTCAAGGGAGATGGTATGTCAACTTCAGGACCCAGACTCCTCTGATATTATCTTGCTAATATTCTCTGTATACTCTCTCTCCTCTGGGTTTTCATGATACTGTTTCTCTCTCTCTCTCTCTCTCTCTCTCTCTCTCTCTCTCTCTCTCTCTCTCTCTCTCTCTCTCTCTCTCTTGCTCTCTCCTTTTCCTCCTTGTTCCCCCTCCTATGTTGTTCAACCACTCTTTTCTCCTTTGCTTTTTTTTGAAAAAAAAAAAATTATGCAAGTTAAGCCCGCTAACTTTGCTTATATCCCCAGGCCCTGTCCAGCCCTTCCATTTTTTGTCTCTATATGTTCTCACCTGATGATCTCATTAGCTCCCATGGATTCAATTCTCATCTCTATACAGATTACTATCATATCTGTACATCCATCTCTAGTGAATGAATCTTCTGAAGTTCAATCCTATATCACCAAATTCTACTGGGCATTTCCAACTGGATATTCCTTAGGCATGTCAAACTTAGTATGCCCACAACAGAATTCTTTAACTTCCCCCTACCCCAAAGAACATCCTTTTGAACTTTCTTATTACTGTTAATGACACTTCCATCCTTCCAGTCACATAGACACCTTGGTGCCATCTTTCATGCCTCACTCTCACTTACACGTTGCCAAATCTGGCATTTCAGTTTCTGCAACATCTCACATGTGTTCCCTCTTGTCCTCTCACTAAGGCACTACCCTAGGTCAGGCCCTCATCACCTTCCTCCTGGACTATTGCAGGTAGTTTCTTATTTGATCTGCCTACCTCAAATCTTTCCCCACTCCAACCTTGTAGCTTTCAAAGTAATTTCCTAAAACTCAACTCTGATGTTGTCATACCTTTGCTCAATAAACTCCACTGGTTCCATTTGCCTCTAGAATTAAGTATAAACTCCCATGTTTGGCGTTTAAGTCTCTTCATAGCCTGGCCTTAGCCTTCCTTTCCAGAATTCTTACAGACTTCTCCTCTCTTTGCACCTCACACTTTAGTCATACTGCTGTATTTGCCATTTCCCACAAATGATTTCTTCTCCCATCTCTATGATTTTGTACTGGCTGGCTCCCATGCCTGGGATGATCTCCCTCCTCCCCTTGACCCCTGAGGAACTTTGGTTCCTTCAAGTCTCAGTTCAAGTGCTGTCTTCCACCTGAAGTCTTTCCAGGTGTCATCCTGGTATCATTGTAGCTGCCAGGGCCCTCTCTCCCCATATTACCTTATGTTCATTGTCTAGACATCATTCACATACTTATATGTGTTGTCTCTTTCGTGAACGTTTAGTTTATGTTAGTGGCCATTCAGTTTTGTTTTTGTATCCCCCCAAGTTAGCATATTATCTAAGACATAGTCAATATCTAGTAAATGAATATTAATTGATTAGTTGATTCTCACTCAGAAAATAGATAACAGCACAAAAGAGCTAGATTTTTTGGGTAAGAGTTTGGCCTCATTTTTTTTTCTTCTTTTCAAAGGATGAAAACAACAGAGGGCAGGCTCATTTCTGTATGGTTAGTACTAAATTTTTCATGAAAGAAATATATGCTTTTATGAAGTATTCTGGTAAAGAAAAGACTGTCCTGCAACTTTCTCTGGAAGGCAGCAGCAATATAAGAACCAATGATCTACCAATTCACTGGGGATAGATCTAGATTGGCATGACTACCCACTTTAATATCCTTGGAAGTTCATGTTTGACTCGCAGCTTTATCATGTCAAGATAATGAAAACTAATTGCCTTTGAAATGGACAGTTCCCTTCTTATCCCCCTCTTGTAGACACTTTTCACTTCAGTCCTATGTATTGCCAATAGCAGTTTCAAAGCTCTGTTTTTTAAAGCTTATTTCAGATTTAATACTTGTAGAAAAGTTGTATTTTTTGCCTATGATTCTAGATTTTTATCTTTTCGGAGAAACTTTCAGAAAAATATTTATTATCAGAGGCTAGTAGTAAAACTTGTTTCTTCAGTTTTCTGACCTAGTGATTTGATGTTGTAACCATTGCTTTGCTCCCAAGTCTACTTAAAGAACTTAAAATGTCTGCCAAGGCTGAAAAATAGTGCCTGTAAGTGTTATGGACCACTGAGGAGTCCAAGTACTGATTGGCAATGGTGGCAGAACTGGAGCTTCTGAGAACAGATGGTAAGCATCTAAAAATATAGTGACTGTTCAACAAATATTTGTTAAGCACCTTTCATATTTGAGGTACTAGGGATATGAAGACAAGAAAACATAACAGTCACTACTCTCAGAGATGTTATATTCTATTGGGAAGATATATGTACACTAAAAAAATAAATGCAAAAATCCAAATTAGTTTGGATTATTTTCATGAAAGAAAGGGTGCAAATTCCTGGGAGGAAGGGCAGAGAGAGGTTTGAAATGGCCTCATGTAGGAGTGGCACCTGAAGTACATTAAAAGAAGAAGGGATTCTTGGTGGTGGGAAGGTGATACATTCTAGTTGTGAGGGACTACTTGTTCAAAGGATTAAAGTTATAATATAGAATGGCATGTATGTATGGCAAACAGTTGGTTTATTTGACTGGAACAGAGAGCAAAATGTCAAAAAAAAAAAAAAAGACTGGAAAGGTTGCTGGGAAACAAGTTTTGAAGGACTTTAAATGCCAGTCTGAGGATTTTGTATTTTTGTTAGGATACCAACCCTGATTTTAAATGTCAAGTTGAGGAGGGTTTTAAGTCTTATTTAATTTTTTATATTTTTAAAATCTTTTTTCCTGTATCTGAATAGAATTTTATCTTAAAAGCAATAGGGAATCATTAGAGTTTCTTGAATGGGGAAGTCATATTGTCAGATCTGTACTATAGAAAGATTATTTTGGAACTGTGTGAGGATGAAGTCGAGAGGGGAGAGATTGGAAGTAGAGACACCAGTTAGGAGCATACTGAAATATTGGACTAGATATGAGCAAGCCCAAATTAGGATGGTTATTGTATATAAGGAGAAAGAAGAGAATGGATGTTACATAGGTAAAGTTAATAAGATCTCTAGTATTGTTTTGGTGGTATGGCGCAGTAGAAAGAACACAGCTCTGGAGTTAGGACACCTGAGTTCAAATACTCTTTCTAAAGTTTACTATCTGTGTGATGTTGCAAGTCGTTCAAGCTCCTTGAGCTTCAGTTTTCTCACCTGTAAAATGAAGGTGGTAGATCAGATGGCCTTTAAGGATCCTTCTGGATCAAAATCTGTAATGTTATACCTATGCGATACCTAACTATAGCCTTTCAGTTTTTATGTCTACCTCTAAAGCTTTAGGTTTTAGAGATCTGACAGCCTTCATCTACCTATTTCCAGTTTCATAACCAGAGAGCTTTAATCCTATCAGGGAGCAATGTGACTGTCTCCCACAGCCAGAATCAGGTTACTTTGATGACTAGCCACTGATGTCATACTGGCTCTCCTTTGAAATCGCTATTTAACTCAAATTCATTTTGCACTGAAGGTTAAAGATTATTCATTAATATTCCTGTATGCTCTTTGATGGTGTATATTTGTGATGTCTGAAAAAATAAAGCTGAGGTTTAAAAGGGTGTCTTCATTTTACTCTCTACAAAGGTTTTAAATATTATTTCAGTAGACAGGACATGTTTTTAAAGAGTTACTTATAATGATTTCTTCAAAAGTGATCTTCAAGTTACAAAAAGCATCATGTATTAAGTTGTCATTTCTTAAATTCTTTTTATGTGTTCTTTTTCACCTATTACCACTGATCCAGGTACCAATATCCTGCTAGAAATAGAGGGCGATTGAAAGAAAAAGAAAAAACCTCAACAAACTAATGGTTTTTTGTCACTAGAACATAGAATAGTTCCTTGGATGTAGTAGGTGTTTCAGAATTAAATAAAATTGATTTGAGTTGAATTAAAAGGAATTGAATTTTATTGAACTAAGTTGAGTTGAGTTGAATTGAATTAAATTCTAGACCACAATCTGTTATAACACTGCTTTGTTTCTGGAAGCTTATCTCCTATAAATGAAAGCTCTGTGAAATTATCATTATCCTTCTGAGATCATGTAGGGAGGTCATTTTCTTCATGATAACGAAGAGCTTGAATTGTGAGAAAACAAAGATGAGTGGAAAACTCTTCCAAAGTTCCCACCTCTTCAAAGGAAGCAGATTGAGAGTCTTGAAAACTCAGGTTTAAACTCTGAGAAAGCAGAAATTTGTAGAGAAATTCTGCTATGGATTGCAAGTACCAATAGACTTGATATGGCTATCACAGTTAATTCCTAAGTGATTTTTAGGAAAAGAATAGTATGGTTAAAAGTTAAACCTATCGGCTCCTCATGGACATTCTCTTATGTTCTTAGAAAGATCATCACAGTAGAGAATATAGAATTTAAATTAAATTAAATTTAAATTTAATTTAATTTAAATTACATTTAAATTAAACATAGAATTTAAAAAATGTAATGGTATTCTTTTCATATTTTTAAATACATAACTCCCACTTCTCAATAAAATTTATCCTCTACTCACCACCTCTGAGTATCTTCCTGTGTACTAATCCACTGGCTCCATCTACTTCATGTTGCGTTTATCATACACTGTATCTTTCCTTTTAAGGTGGGAGGCATGCTTCTCCATCAAGTCCTCTGAAATCACATTTCATCCCTGTTTTAACTAGAGCTCTTCAGTCTTTCACTGTTACCTTTTTGGCCATTATTATCATCACAATATAAACTGCTCTGGTTCTGCTTACTTTGCTTTGTGTCAGTTCATGCAAGTTTAAAGATTTTCTGAATTCATATTCATCGTGTATTATGGAACAATAATATTCTATCACATTAATGTGCTACAATTTATTAGGCTATTCTCTAAACCTTGGATATCATTCTTCTTTCCTTTCTTTGCTTTTGTAATTAAATCAATCTATAGATTGTGTAATTATAGATTTAAATACACATACAAATATATGTATATATTTCCCCTTTAATGCTAATGACTTTCTTCTATTGAGTATCTCCAATTTATCATACATACACATGTACATAATGAAGATGTGCATATATGCACATATACTTATAAGTATGTATATATACACATTTATGTACATATCTATGTATATATTTTGTGTATGTGTATACTATGTACTGTTTCCCCCATTACACTGTGAAATTCCTTGAAAAGGAAATTGAAAATTCCTTGAAAGCAGGGACCAGTTTTTGTCTTTTCATACTCAGTGCAATGCTTGGCATATAGTGAGTGCTTAATAAATACTAATTGCCATGATTTGACCTATATTTGGGACATTTCCCTCTGTTCTGTCTTCTTGGTTGAATATGTAGTCAATAGTTATATGCTGAATCAAAAAGTTTTCACATCATTTTCCTTTTTTGTCATCTCTGCCAATCTGATGAACATAAGGTTAAATGTCAGAGTTTCTTTAATGTGAATTTCTCTTAGTGATTTAGAATACTCTTTCATATGTTTGTGAGTAGCTTGAATTTTCCTCTTTTGGGGGGTAGAGGTGATAGAATTTATAGATTTTCCCATTTGTGACATCCAGAAAATGCTATTTCTTTGTGTGATGTTATTTTGTTTCTGACCTCTGGCGCTAATAAGATGTCATCTGCCGCTAACCTTCATTTCAAAGAACCACTTTCTTCTCTGTACACAATCTCATTCAGCAAGACCTTGAGAGCCTTTGGATCAAAAGCTAGCCTTCAGCAAGTCTTCTGTTTCAACATGGCCTTTCCTATCCTTAGGTCCTTTTTTTTTCTCATCCCTCTACCTAAACAATCATACTGTATAAACTTTTGTAACTATACATTTTAAAAACTTTCATATATACATATATGTGTGTATGTGATCTGTATCTAAGCCTCAAAACAATTCTATGAGGTAAATCAGATATAGTCATTATTATGATTAAAGCACAGAGATCCAGAAAAAAAATCAATTGACTTTCCCAAAGCTATGGAATAAATTACAGGATGAACTAGGATTAAACCTCAGGTCTCCTGGTACTTAATCAAGTTCTCTTTCTACCACTGTGTTCTGACTCTTCATGATCTCTCTCTCTCTCCTTCCCTCCCTCCTTCTCCTCCCCCTTTCTTTCCCTCTTCCTCTCCTCTCCCCTCCCATCTCCTTTCCTCTTTTTTCCTTTGCTTTCTCCTCTCCTTCCTTTCTCTCCCCTCCCTTCCTTTCTTTTCTCCCTTTATTTTTTCTTTCTTTGGCTTTCCTAACATTGTTTTCTCCCCATCTTCAGTTTTTTGTAAACTTCATAGTGTGCTTGTGTGTTTCATCTACTAACATTTTATAACGAACATTTATAATATATTCAATAGCTATAAAAGGTGTCATTCATTCCCCCCAGGAGTTCTTTGGATAGAAATGCCATAATATTGTTAATAGAAACTAACCTCTTTCTCCTCCAGTTTTATTTTATAGTATCTTCCTTGATGGGTAGCCTGGTGGTACAGCAGATAGAACAGTGGGCCTGGAGTCAGAATGATTTATCTTCCTGGGTTCAAATCTGGCCTCAAACACTTACTGTCTATGTGACCTTGGGCAAGTCACTTAACCCTCTCTACCTCAGTTCCCTCATCTGTAAAATAAGCTGGAGGAGAATATGGCTAACCAGTCCAATATCTTTACCAAGAAAACCCCAAATGGTGTCATGAAAAGTAGGAAACAACTAAATAGCAACAATTTAACAGACAAAATACTGAGATCCTGCAAGGTAAAGCAATTCACCCAAAGTCGCATGACATACATTCTTTCTGATCCAACCTACTGAGCTGCTTTTGAAAAGTCATATGATCTGTTTTGCCTCAGTGGCTTTGCTTGTAAAAAGAACATTCTGTGTCTCTATGCCTTCCTTCCCTTTGAGGATGTTTGTTTATTGACGAAGGAGTGTACATATAGTATACCCCTTAATCAGAAAGCAACTAAGAATTATTTCCTGTCATAGTGTCCTATAGTTACAATGAACTCTTGTAAAATTTGATCCTTTCTGTTAGACGTAGGCAATGAGCAGAGCAGAGGAAAGTGAAGAACACGGAAATTAATCTCAGAAGGTTGTTTTCTTGAGGTGGAGTACAGAAAGCCTAACAGCTTTACAGAATCACTTCAATCAATCCTTTTCCTTATCTCTTGGGAATAAGCCCCTCTTTCCTGTACTTTATGATTATACTCAATTTACACAGTCCAATCTTCCTTCCCTCAAGTTTCCCATCTCAAGTCAAACCCGAAAGTAATGGTAAAGCTTTTATGCTCCCATAAATGTTTGCTCCTTCTTCCAAGCCACTGAACCCATAATTGTTTCAGTCAAACCATAACAATAAATACATCAGGTCAACCAATAACTGCACTGAAATTAGACCATTATCACAGACCTACTTGTTGCTCACCGTCCACCAGTCATAAAAATGTAACATTTTTATTAGATGTAACCATATCAGTTTTTAATAATCTCCAGTCTACACGGAGCAAAAAACATAGAGAGACCTAGCAGAAGAAATAAAAATCCTGTGTAAATAGGACAATATGAATGTCATCTTTGTTAGGACTACAGAGGATGGATTTTGCATACTAATACTTAAAAAAATGTATAAACAGCAATTATTTTATCCACCCATCTATTAATCAATAGAATATTAAATATTTAAAAAAATCAGGATATCAACTTTTCTCATAACCATTTCTTTTTGAACCCCATTGAAAGAGGTATGGATGGCCTATTCAGAAAAATAATCACATTTAAAATAATAAAACGGCATGGTGTAATGGATGAGAAGAGCTAAGTTTATATACCACCTGAGATAAGTATTTGCTGTGAGACCTTAACCAGGTTCCTTAATTTCTCAGTAATTTAGGTAACTCTTTAAGTCCCTAAATTGCAGAATAGGTTCTGCTCTCCATTGGTAAAGGGAGTTTTCTTACTAGGAGATCTAAACCAACATAACTACATATATGGACCAAAAACAAATAAAATGACAGCTTACCTTTATTAAGATTTGCAAAACACTTTCTTCAGAACCTGCCAAGGAAGTGTAAAAAAAAATTATCTCCATTTTACAGATGAAGAAGCTGATGCTTTGATAATTGGTGACTGCTCCACGATCTAGTTCAATACGATATTAAATCATTCCAAAGAAGGAAAATATTATTCTCATAATAATATTAAATGAATAGAATACAACTCCCCTTTTCTATCCCTTCTTTTACTCCCTCCAAATTTTTGTCAGGCTCTACTTTGCTAAGTAAATTCCCTGAGAAGATTCCAAATAATTTTAATAAAATCTCACTGGAAAACGTAGGAGAGTCTCATAGCAGAGGCTGTGAGTTATAGGATTAATTAGCACACAAAGGTTGTGCCCTGAACAAAGTTGTCCATTGGGAAATGGGAAGCAACAAAGGAGATACTACTTTTTGTACCACCAGAATCAGTTCACGTAATGAGAAAGTATATGATTTTTAGACCTCTGATTTTATTGGTGCTATCACCTCCCAGTGTGGAAACCTCTTCTACCCAGGTGTACCAAGTCTTAACTTTAGGGTATCATCTTAGAGAGTTGCCTGAAGCACTGAGAAATTCAGTGATTAGTCACCCAGCTAGTATGTAGTAGAATTTGAATCCAAGTTTTCTGGGCTGTGAGGTCTGCCTTTTCTCTCCAGTCTGAATCTCCTTCACAGGTCTGTATCAAAGTGAGAGGGTAAGTAGCAATTCGGAAATTGTGCATGGAGTAAATAACCCTCAATTTATTGGATCAAATTCATATGAAGTAATCCGAATGAGATAAATCATTCAATATCAGGGCCAAACTGGAAGACAAAGAAATGTTTGGTGTTTTTTTTTTCCATATTGGTACTTCTGACAGTGTTTAAAAAAAATCCATTCTGCCACAAAGAATTTACTGCCAGATGTTTGTGATACCCTTTATTACAGTCTAACTGACCAGGGGAAATACATATATGTGAGGGTCTTGTTTTTGTTTGTGAATGATTACAGAGCAATACAGCTAAGTTTAAAAGAAAACCAACAATACAAGAATCCCAACAATATATGGAATAAACCAGTAACTAATCGATCAATCAATCAGTTCTTAAGTGTGTATCAAGTGCCAGATACTGAACTAAAGACTGGAAATTAAAAGAGCCAAAAACATGGCCCCTGGCTTTGAGAAGCTCACGTTCTAACAGGGGAGATAATACATAAATGGATATGTTCATATATAGTATATGCAATGTAAATGGAAGGTAATCATAAAGGGAAGGAACTAGATAAGGGTATGGGAAAGGAAGATGGAAGAATCAGGTAAATGTCTTGCAGAAGGTGGAATTTGAACTGAGCATTGAAGGCACGAGGCAGCTATGAAGAGGGAGAGTATTGGGAGATAGCCACACTGGGTCAGGAAATAGAATGCCATGTCCAAGGAACAGCAGGAGAAGGAGAAGGGAATTTTAAAATTTGATCTTAAAGGGAAAATATCAGGTTCTAGCATAGTCCTCTCTTTTCCCTTCAGCCCTATAATATGCTTCATTTCTCCCCAAGGATTTGTTCTTTCTATTTCCTACTGGATGGACTTATCCCTTGGCAAACCTTGTTGATGTTGGGATATTCCCATTCCTAAGCTATGGCTTCCATCATCATTTAACCCAGTTTGAAAGCCATACAAGAAAACTAGTTTCATTAACAGTGTTTGTATTTTTTTTTACCAAAGCACTATCATCTATTAAATCCTCCATTTTATTTAATAGGCTGTGTCATTTCCAAACATAAAATCTACTTTTAAAGGATGAAGATTTGCTCCCACTGAGGATGTCCAAGGGCATGTCATATAAGCTCTGACGCAGTTTTAAAAAGTTCTGAGAAGTTTTTTTTTTTGTTTTTTTCCCCCAATGGCAGTACCACTACAAAACGTGTATGCTCTCTCCAGGAACTATTTCAAAGTGAATGATATTCCTTTGATTGTATTTTCCTACAGCAACCTGCCATTTTTAATCTCTTTTCTCCTCCAATTCATTCCACACACTGCTGTCAGATTAATCTTTCTAGGGAAGTAGAGCTAAGATGGCAGAGTGATAGAAAGGAATGTGGTTGAACCTCTATACAAACTGCTCCTAACAGATCCAGAAAATGCATCGGACTGCATCCTGATGAGTAAATCCAGAAAAATCGATGAATCTTTCTAAAAACGCTACTCAGGTGATGTCACTGTCCTTCTCAAAAACCTTCAATGATACCCTGTAACATATTCCTGAAGTCCAAGTTCCATAGCCTTGAATTTGGAGTCCCCTTTACTCTCACCCAAATTCCCTTTCTGATTTTGTTTTATACCACACCCACAATGAACACTCTACATGCCAACCACTTTTCTCAAACATATTCGAAGCCTCTGCCTACACATATTAAATCCCCTCCATTTAGAATGCCTACTTTCACCCTATTTCACCTGTCAGAATCCAAAGCCATCCTCCAAGTCCTAATTGAAATTCTACCCCTTCTATGACATGCCTCCCAACTAACATCTCTCCTTCCTTTGAACTCAAATACCATTTTGTTCTTGGCACTTTTATGAGGCTTATCACATTCTGTCTTGATGACATTAGAGTCAAGACATGAATCCAAGTTTTCCTACTTTTCAATCTAAATTTCTATTGACCAGGCCATGCTGTTGAATTTAACCTGTTTTTTTCAGTCACTTTTCATTCATGTCCGACTCTTTATGATCCCATTTGGGTTTTCTTGGCAAAGATACTGGAGTAGTTTGCCATTTCCTTCTCTTGTCCTAAGGAAGATCAAAACTAACCTTTTTTTCCCATAACCCCAGAGAGTACTACATGAAGGTAAAGAGCAATGGTTTTTTTTTTCACATTTGTTCATTTTATTTTTAATTTTTGGAATAAAACAAGCATTTCCATAACATAAAAAAATACAATTGCACATGAAATTGCAAATCTATTATGTATAACTTGCTATTGCTTTTAAATATAAAGCTATCATGTAAATTTCTTTTTTTTTTTCCCCTCCATCCCCTTTCTCCAACCCTTCTTAGAGATGGTGGCAATGTTTGTTTTGTAAGGAAGGGTCTTCAATCTATTATTAGAAATATTCTGTCAGGAAACCAGAGAAGATAGAATGATTGGCAATTCCTCCTGACTGAAAGTAAACAGACAAGCAAATGACAGTAATTGACACCCACTAATTAGTTTATTTAATAATCTATTTGATATCATGAAATCAACTTTCTGGGTAGTTTAAGGAAACTTAAAGTAAGTCCTCTCCAAAAAGGCTTCTTATTTTTCAGAGGATTCTCTTGAAAACCCTTAGCAATGTTTCTGGGCATATACCTTTAGGTCCATTAGGATGATTTCATCTACTCTAAATAAGCAACTGATTCTTTCTTTCTATTCCCATCATCACAATCCAAGAACAAGCCATTCTAACCTTCCTTTTGTACACACTTGATCCTGTTACTTTTGTCCAGAATCCCTATTGTCTGCCAAATAAAGTCTAAATTTATTAGCTTGGCCTTCCAGGTCCTCCACAGTCTGGTACTAGCTGATGATTTATGCTTTTTTCATACTGTTCTTTAGGTTCTATCTCATACAAACGACCTTCCATGTGTTCTACATCTCTACATTCAAGCTACCCTGGACTGCTAGTGATCCCTGCGACATATCCCTAACTATCATGCCTCTATATATCTTTGTTTGTTCTAATTCCTCTACCTTTTGTGCCCTCCCTCATATCTCCCCTGAGGGAGGGCACACATCTGTTGTAATCTTATCTATCCTTTAATATTTAGTTCAAATATCATCCCCAAGATGGAAATTATTTTTTCTCTTTAGACTCTACTTTGACATTTATTATCTACCATTTTGTATTATTAAGTATATGGCGTAGCCCTTCCCCAACTCTCTCCCAGACTGGACCTCAGGCTTCGTGCAGGAAAGTTTTCATGTAGAAGATGCATTTTCGGTCAGTCAACAAATATTGGTTAATCATGGTGAAATGAGATGACGAATGTGAGCATACTTTGAAAATTATAAAAGTATGATGTGAATATAAGTTATTATTATTGTTACTAATATAAAATGGGTCAATTTAACCCTAATAGAAGGTAGGCATATGAGCTATGTTACTTCTTTTAAATATGGTTTGTTGTGTTGATATCTTGGGTTTTAGGACTTGGAATGTGGGACTGAGTTAATTGTCTAATTATAATGGTCATTTCTTCTCAGCAAGAAGTTGACCACAAAAATTACCCATTGGACTCTGGAGTCATTTCCCACGGGTTATTGAGTGATTATTCCAAAGTAACCAATTTCCAACACAGGAACCAGTTCTTGAGTCAATAAATAACTTGTTTCCTTCTCAGGAAGGTATGGACAAACTTGATCCTAAAAGCAACCCATGTGATAATATATTAATGATAATATTTTCTTTTTTTATTTTTTTCCTCTTCTTATCTTCCTCAGAAGCTGTAGAAGAAACCAAACCTATGGAAAGTGCCCAGCAGGAGGAGGAGAAAGGAGATGAGAGCAAGGCGGACCAAGAACATGCCTGAACCTTAAAGAAATGACTCCCTGCCTCCCCTCCCTCCCTCCTCCTGACCCATGTCTCTCTGCACCCCCTGCCCTCCCCCCACTCCTGAGTCCCCCTTCCTATCCTGCTCACATCCGTGGGCCTGTCTTCTCCCCCTGCCCCCCACAACCCTCTTTCTCTCTGTGTGGCAAACATTTAAAAAAAAAAAAAGCAGGAAAGATCCCAAGTCAAACAGTGTGGCTTAAACATTTCTTTGTTTCTTGGTGTTGTTATGGCGAGTTTTTTGGTAATGATGATCCAATCATTTGGGAAATTCTTGCACTGTATCCAAGTTTTTTGATCTGGTGCGTGTGGCCCTCTGGGAGTCCACACTCCCTCTCTCTCTGTTCCAAGTGTGTGTGCAATGTTCCGTTCATCTGAGGAGTTCAAACTATCGAGTGAATTCAAAAACGTTTTTCTTTTCTCCTTTTCAATGTGATGGAATGAACTAAAAGGAAAAAAATTAAAAACCCAGTTTGTTTTAAAAAAAAATAAAGCAAATGTGCCAATTAGCGTAACTTGCGGCTCCAAGGCTCCTTTTTCAATCTGAATATTAATAAATGATGAGAGTAATCATATGCATATGACTGTGTGTTTCTCTATCATCTTCTCTTTGGCCCCAACTTGGTTTGCTTACATAGCGACAACCTATGTTTCTTCCCAGTACGGACAGGTTCCAGATCTAGTTACATCAATCTAACCCTTGAGCTGGGAAAGCCAGGTACTGGTGAATAACAAAAACACAGCATGTTGATTGTCAATCAACGGCACCCCGCCCTAAGCATGGAGTATACAAAGAGAAGTACAACCATGGTCCCAGTCCTTAACGAGCTTGTGTTCTAGCAGAAGAGACACTATACAAAAAAAAGCAAAAAAACTCAAGAAACAACTATGCACCAACAAGATAGATAACAAAATATATGAAAAGTAATTTGTTGTGATGAGAACAATATTGACAATAATGCATCATAACAATTATTGACATTTGTGTAAAGTTTTTACCTGCTTTAGCCCATTGGAGCTTCATAGTAGCTGTGTGAGACAAGTAACACAAATATTAATTTCCCCCATTTTAAAAATGAGTAAATAGGCTAAAAGCGATGTTTGTCATTCGTCATGCCTCTAAGAACTGTGAGTTGTGGCAGGAATCTATACAGACTTGTTAGGGAAAGTGGGTGTTGTCCAGGGCTGATATCCCAGATCTTTAAAGAAATATCTTGAGATAATTTTATTATCTCAGGAATCATTAAGACCAAGTACTTCTATTTCATCCAAGGTGTTATAACTTTGTATTCTTTTGGCTTGTACATTGTACTCTTTGATTTTTTTAGGGGATTTCTTTTCAACCAACTACCAATCTACTCTATCCAATCCTTCTTTAACTAATTAACTGACATGCTTATAGGATACCCCTAGTCAGGACAGTTATCAGAATCTTCATTAACTATGGCCATCAGTCTCTTTGAAATATTCTTTATTTGAACTTAAATAGTTCAGACTGAAACAAAGCAAAAAAATCCTCTAGTCCCAAGGTATCTGTATGACAATTAAGAATCCAGAACAAACAAAAAAACAGTAGGCATCTCAATCAAACCTACTATAGATCTATTAATATGTTATGCTTTATGTCCCCTGTGATCACATGTCCATTCCATCTCTGCCTAGATACACACAGAGCTCCTATCTTCTTGCACCCCAATATAGTGTTTCTCTCCTGCCATAAAGGAAACAACTGAATTAGAATAAATACTTTTATTCTGAGTATTACTCTAATACACTATTAAATAATAGTGGGTATTCTGTAAACTTTTATTCTGAGTATTACTCTAATACACTATTAAATAATAGTGGGTATTTTGTAAACTTCCTAGTGCTAGAAAACAAGAATCTCATCACAATGTGAGCAGGCAGTGCTTATAAGGACTTGGGATGGAGACTACAACACTTGAAGGCTAGTGGAACCTCCCTGACCCTCAGTTTCCTCAGTTTTAAAATGAAGTTATACTAAATGAACTTAATGTTTCTTCCTGCTCTTGACCTATGAGCTTATTAACTGTAGGCACTTCATCAATCATTCCTTTAATAACAGTAAAACTGCTTCTTTGACTAAGTCCTTATCAATTCCTTCTGCAAAATGCAAAAACTCACATAAAAGCTGCCAATGACATTGACCTCCGTTGGTGGTTGTCCATCATTCTCGAAGAGGACCAATATGACATCACCATGATAAAGTCAAGTTTCCATGTGTCCAACTGTGGCTAATCAGACCAGTATGAGCTTGGAATACTCTACCACAGACTGGGCACAAATAGTCCATGTGAACATTTGGGGTGGTTAATCCAAATTTGCACATCTTACATTTCCTCTGTGTTGCTTCAATTCTGATTTGCTCATAGAGCGCAGCATCCTTTCTGATGTGGGCACGCCATGCTGAGCGGTCCTGTGCCAGTGTCTCCCATGTCTCACAATCAAATCCAAAGTTCTCGAGAGAGACCTTGAGAGTGTCCTTGTATCACTTCTGACCACCATGTGATCGCCTGCCCCATGCGAGTTCTCCATAAACTTGTATTTTTGGCAAGTGTACATTTTGCATTCATCGTAGTCAGCCCACTGGAGTTGCACTCTCTGAAGCACAGTTTGAATGCTAGGAAGTTTAGTTCGAGCAAGGACCTCAGTTTCTGGTACCTTATCCTGCCAGGTGATCTTCAGAATGTTCCTAAGACAGTTCAAATGGAAATGATTCAGTTTCCTGGCATGGTGTTGGTAGACTGTCATAGGCATACAACAATGAGGTCAGCACAACAGCTCTGTAAACCTGTTACTTCCTCTGCAAAGGCAGAATCAGTAGAGTATAAGCTTTCATAGAACATGCCAATCTGAAAGGGTTTAGGAACGGACTGTAAATCTGTTGTCCAAAGATCAGTCATATGAAGTTTGGTAGCCTCCTTTCATTGGCCACCTAGTGATCCATATCCTTTTCAGCCACAGCAGTTCATGAACACTATCAAAAAAGATGTGAAATGGGCTATAATCTGCATTGGTGAGCTGAATTCCCACAACTAAGAAATCATAGATCCATGATATTAAAAATATTTGGATTCTTACTTAATCTTGATCCAACAATGAAATTCTACACATTAATCAGGATGCCCTTTTGGGTAATACGAATTATCTGACTATGATTTCATCAGGTTTAAGAAAAAGTAATGAGAGGCAGCCCTGTGGTGGAAATAAAAAGCTGGCTCAAAAATCAGTAAAATCTGGGTTCAAGTCCTATGTTGGACATATCCCAGGTTTGTGGCCCTAGGCAAGTCACTCAACCTTTCCATCAAGTCAACCAGCATTTATTTAGTGCCTACAATGTTCCAGGCACTGTGATAAGTACTGGGGATACAAAGAAAATAAAAAAAAAAACAGTCCTTGCTTTCAAGGCTTTTACAGTCTAATGAGAGTGACAACATCCAAGCAACTATCTACATATAAAATATATACAGGATAATTTGAAGATCATTTCATAGGGAAAACATTAACCTCAAGGGGAATAAGGAAAGGCATTTTGCAGAAGGTGATATTTTAGTTGACCCTTGAAGGATACAGAAGGTGGAGATCAGGAATGATAGAATTTCAGGCCTTAGGAATAGCCAGAGAAAATGCACAGAGACAGGTGATGGAAGAGCAAAGAGTTCACTGTCACAGGGTCATAGAGTACATGGGAGGAAGAAAAGTATAAGAAGACTGAAACAATTGCAGTCAGGGACCAAGTCATAGAAAACTTTAAAAGCCAAGCAGATGTTGTGCTGGCTCTTAGAGGTGGAAGGGAGCCACTGAACTGAACTGGATCAGGGAGAAGGGACTAGCAGGAACAGACCTGTTCTTTAGGCAGAACAATCTGACAGTTGAATGGAGGAGGAGCTACATTAGAATAGGCTTTACCTAATGTCATTCTATGGGTCAGCCTAGGAAATACTGTAAGACTAAGGTGAAGCAAAGGTATACACTTACATTAGTAGATAGGAGTTCCCTCATCTGGGAGTTCCTCAAATTGATGATATCACAAATCGACTTATAGCTCAAGAAATAATGATGCACAGTCAGTGACTGAGGTGTAGACACCCCAGAGTTGCCAACATTTTGATAGACAACTTCTACAAAGTGTAAAAATTCATATTAATTCACTTGTGTAAAACTCTTATTTGGTCCTAGGATGTATATACATATTCCCTCTCCTCATCACTTTCCACAACTGAATGCAGGAGTACAGCCAGAAAAGTACAGGTAGAAACAATGGTTTATGTCATTGGAATCTGTGGTTATAAGCACAGCTCAGCTTCACTTAAATTCAATTCACTTGCAAGTCAAGACCACCATCCCCATGCCACTGGTTCTCTTGTAGGAGGAAGGATGAGCAGCTACAACAGCCAACAATAAGCACTACTTCTTGGACCTCATAACCACTACTGGCTAGTGTATACTAGTACCAATGCATCGATCTTGCTTAGGGGTTCACACTATAGCCCTGGTATCAGTTTCACACACACACACACACACACACACACACACACACACACACACACACACACAAACACTATGCTTACCATCCCTTCCCATGAAGAGTCTTCTATTTGTAGAACAGTAAACGAAGATCTACAGGTGAAAGACACAGGGAGGCAAAGTTTGTCTCTCTCTAAAACAAATAAACAAATAATGTCCTCACAACCCTATATTCCAAAAGGACATAGGCAACTTCAGGAAGTAGTTAGCACCTTATTAATTGGAAAGGGCAAGGTGGCCACTTATTGAGAAGATCCAGTTTTGTAGGGGGAATTCTTGCTTCTGATTCCCACCCCCAACTTGATGTCTTAGCTTTCTCTGGCTGCCCCAGCCACTTTGGGTACGCTACTACCCAGCCAGCAAGGCAAGGCATAAAAGTCTACTGCAGTTTGAAAGCTCCATTAGAATAGGCTTTATCTAATGTCATTCTGTGGGTCACACCTGAGGGGTGCTGCTGTGAAGAATTTTAAGGGTCAAATCATAATGAACACTCTTTTTATTCAGAACTAAACCTTATTCAAGAAACTGAAGTGTTAACTCACAACAACATAACAACTTATTGCTAAGGTGACCACATAGCCTTAAACAAAACATATCATTCCGGACATAACATGGGGCAAAGAATATATCAGTGCATTCAGTATGTACTTCACCCCTAGGTCACAATAGTTGCAACCCCCTCAATTAAGATAGAGTGTCCAAGTAAAGTCTCTTTCATCTTGACTCAAGGCTGAATTCCAAGCCCCACGGCCCCTCCTCTCTGGGCCAACTGCTCCCAGCTCTTACCTGGGTTCATATGCAGGCAGTTTTCTGTTCTTGCTCCTTATTTCAGCTCACAGAGGAAGGGACTGCTCTACTCCAAGCTCTCCCTGCTCCTGCCTGACAGCAGGCTGCAGGGGCTCCTGCCTCCAGCTTCTGTCTTTGGGAAAACAAAGCTTAACAGGGCAACAACAACATTTACACACATTACCAGCACCCTATCTCAATTCACTTTTAAAGCCCAGAGGCTCCTTGATAATAACATCTCTTAAAAGGGACTTAAGCTAAGCCTCCTTCCTGTAGGAAGGTCTGTATCAACAAGGACCCTGGCATACACAGGAGGGCCTGCTGTACAGGTTCTTAGATCTGCTTTTCTAAAAGGAAACCAACTTTTGAGGGATCAACAATCTACTTTAATCAAGCAGGTATATCATTCACTTAGTTTAGGAGGAAGAGTCAGCACCCTGAACTTCAGAGAAAATACAAACAGAAATTACAAGCAGAAATTACAAACAGAAAGACCAACAGACTGGGCTTTCAACTGTCTGACCATAGACAATACATGTATCATTGCCAGAGAGAGAAGCACCAACATCTGGGTTTTCAAAGCCAGGGTGCCTTCTTAAAACGGCTGCCCAGAGTTTCATCTGACACATGAATCTTATTCCAAAAAATAAGCCTCAAAGCAAAACCTCACCTCAGAGTATGTGTGTATGTGTATGAATATATATATATATATACACATATATATATACACACACATATATATGTATATATATATATACACACACACATATACATATGTACATGTATGTATACACACACATATATCTATATCTATATATCTATCTATATCTATATCTATATATCTATATACTCTTTTCAGGTCTGGAGGGCATGACCCTCGTGACCCTGAAAATCATTAGAAATTAGTAGAAGGTGCCTGAGGCCTATTAATGGGTGAGGAAGATCTTTAATTCTTCCCCCCACCCACCATTAACCTTACAAGGACATACACACACACAGTTTTAATCCACTATGTGTTACTTGCCTGGCTCAGTGCAGAGAACGCACCTGTGCAGCACCAAAATTGGGCATCTCATTGGCTTAGTGCCCAAAAGTATGAGAGCCCACATACTTCAATACCTGATGTCAAGGGAGATTAATCCTTCAGAAGTTTATAATTCAGCCTGAGGCTGGGAAACTGAATTTCAAAAGAAAAACAACAAAACAATCCCACTTTATTTATGGATTACACCTGGTTTAGCTCAGCTTCTTGGAGCCCCTCTCCTCACCTACCCCAAGCATGTGAAGACTTCTGCCATCAGAATGGGCAAATAAGAACAATTTGTTCCAATGACCATGAAAGCAATTGAAGCAGGCACTACGGAGGGCTCTTAGAGCTTAGTCAGACATCAAAGACACCAAAGTCATGCATTGCATCCTAGGCCATTGCCAGTCATCCTGACTTTTGTCCTGCCACTGAACTGAGATGACTCTGGAAGAGAGTGCTGACAACTTTGGCAACTCTGTCTCACTTAAATCCAATTCACGTGCAAACCAAGACATCACCCCATGATATCATTGGTCCTTTTTGAAAACAAAGGACAAACAATGACATGGCCGGCCAACCTGACCCTTTATCTTTTCTTCACAAGTGGATCTCGATCTCTGTAATGGCAAGCAAAGCAGGATTTTTTGCTATTTTTCTGGATTGGGTTTTAGCCAATCAAGTGCCTTTGATTCAGTCTTGCATTTGATTGAATTAAGAGTCTTTGACTGGGAATAGTATATATATTGTATTGCTTGGAGGGAGAGGAAGGAGTAGAGAGAGAAGTAGAGCTGAGAGAGAGAAGCGAGCATGAGTGATCTAGGTGAACTTGCTTACGGGGAGCCTAACAGAAAGAATATTTGTAATGTCTGCACTTCCTCTGTTGATCTGTGTTGATTTCTCAGACATAACTCCTGTCTGTTGGTCTGTGGTAATTTCTCAGACGGAAGTTCTGTCTGTTGGTCTTTATGAGTGAATTGAGCCGAAGGGCAGAGATCTGCCCACAGGAAGGAGGTTTAGCTTAACCCCTTTTAAGAGCCGTTAAAGTGAATTGAGATGATGGTTCTGGTAATGTGTATAAATATTGTTGTAGCCTTGTTAAGCTTTGTTTTCCTAGAAACAGAAGCTGTGGGCAAGAGCCCCTGGAGTCTGCTGTCAGGTGGAAGCAGTAAGAGTTTGGAGTGGAACAGTCCCTGTGAGCTGAGACAAGGAACGGGAGAAGAGAGCTGCCTGCGTGTGAACCCAGGCAAGACCTGAGAGCAGCTGGCCCACAGAGGAGGAGTCCTGGGGTTTGGAAGTCAGACTTGAGTCAAGATGAGAGAGGACTTTACTTGGACATTGCGTGTTGGTTAAGGAGATCGTTCTTGCAGTGACTTACAGGCACATGCCATATGACATACTGACTGTTATGTGATACGTATCTGTGTCAAATGATATGTTTTGCTTAAGGACATTGCTATGAATGTAATGTTTTACTTTACTGAACAAGGTTTAATTTATTGCTGAATAGAGAGTTCGTTATGCTATGCAATTAGATCCTTAAAATTATTCACAGCATCAGTCCTCAGGTGTGCTTCTGTGATTGGTGTTACAACCTCCTATCTCTAGACCTTTGCTGTGGCTATCTCCCCATGTCTGAAATGTCCTTCTTGCTCACCTCTGCCTCACAAAATCTCCCACTTTCTGCAATACTCAGCTCAAGCATCACCATTTTATTCGCAATGCTTTTCTTGATTCTCCCAATTACTAATACCCTCCCTCCTGAATTACTCTGTGTGTGTGTGTGTGTGTGTGTGTATGGTGTATACAAACAGATAGATAGACAGACAGACAGATAGATAGATATTTTTCATGCATATTGAAAGTAGGGATTGTCCTTTTTTACTTTTGTTTCCATAGTTCCAAGCACAGTACTGGCACTTTGACACTTGATAAATAGTTATTAATGCTATCTACCTTCAGAGAGAGAATTAATGAAAGAAGGGAAGATTAAAGTGTTTTCCTCACTTTACTCTACTTGCTTTTAAAAAATATAATATGACTAATATTATTAATGCATGTGACTTCATATATGTAATGAGCATCACATTTCTTGTTTTCTTAATCAGTGGGAAAAAAGATGGAGGGACCAAAAATTCGGAACTGAAAACTTAAAAAAAATGTTTTTAATTGTTTGAATGATAGGCCCTTTTTGGGCCAGGAAAACATTTCAAAGGTGCTGCGATGCCATTGAAGTGCTAAGGATGTATCAGCATAAAAGTGTGCTGACTTTAGAACAATATGGAAATAACATGAATAAATAGTACACATGTGATGAAAGTAAATCTAACAAGCACCACCATTCATTATTATTTTATACTTTGTATGAATATTCAATTTAAGGATAATTCCACATTTATTAAATGTCTATCCTTAGTTGAATGTGTCAGACACACGAGGAAGAACATTTAAATAAGACATGAACCCCAATCTCATGAAGTTTGCAGTCTAAGTCATAGCAGATTGATAAGATGGAGAAAAAAACGATAGCCAATTCAGAATGTTCTTGGACAATACTTGCTGGGAGACAATAATATATAAGCAAAATCAAAAGAGGCTTTTGTCTCCATGCTTGACAGGGTATATGACTAAAAAGGAATAACAAGTTTTGCTAGTAGAGTTAGCAGACTAGTAAAAGAACAATGGGTTTTTATGGTGGAATGGCAGAAATAAAATGAGAGAAATGGAATTTGGAATACCTTGACCCTATTCCTGGAATTGTTACTGAATTAGTGTCCTTGGACCAGGCAATTTGTTTCCCATGCCTTAGTTTTCCATTTCTTAAAAGTGTGAGGTCAGTCATGTACAACCACAGGAGTATGATAAACCCATATTGTTTGTCTTTCATTCTCAAAGAGGACAAAAATGACATCACTATGTTAGTGTCAAGTTTATAGACTGTAACTGATCACATGAATATGATTTTGTCATGCTGTACCACAGGTTGGGTAAAAATGGTAAAATGGCATGGGTGATGTCTTTTGGTTTATGCATAAATTGTGTTTAAGTGAGGCAGAGTTGCACAAAGTCATTGGCCTCACTCTCTCTTCCAGAGTCATCTCAATTTAATAGCAGAACAGAGTCAAGACAACTGGTGAAAGATCAGGATGCAGTGGATGACCTTGGCATCTTGGATACCTGACCAAGCTCCAACGCCTTCACAGAGCCTGGTTCAGCCACCTCTGTGGCCTTTGGAACAAATTGTTCTCATCTATCCATTCTACCAGGGAAGTTTTCATATGTTTGGGGTTGACACTCCCCAACTCATAGAAGGGTTTGATACCCCTCAATTACCTTCAATCTGTTTTAGCCCATCTGCTGAAACAGTTTACTGAGGTGTTGCTGCTGCATGTGCTACTGCCTCTTGGAGCCATAGATCTAAGCTGGGTGGATCAGGTGGACATCAAAGGAGCCCTAAAAAGGGCTCAGCACCTCTCACAGAGGTATTAGTCTTCCCTGATCACATCCTACAGCCCTAAACACATGTACACAGGACACAAAAGAAAAGGAGAAAAACTAATCAGCATTTATTAGTAAGTCTATAAAAAAGTATGTGCTCTGCCTCTCCTTTCTCTTTGTAATTTATTAATTTTTACTTGTTTTCTTTGGGAGTACTGAGTGTTTTGAGCAGATTTTTCCTTAATTAAAAAATAACATGAGAAATAATAGAAGATAAGAAGGAATCATGGGATATTCTTTGTCAGTGAAGTCATTTTGCACTGATGGAACCCTGGAAATAGGCTTAGGGCTCATAAAAACAGACCATTTTGTAAGTAGCTAGGGTATGATTAATGGCCCTTAGTTGGAACTCAGGCATTCCAAAACGTGGCGATGCCTCTGAATGTCCTGATGTCAGAGTTAACTGATCATACTGCACTTTTCTGGCTTAGCCAAGGCCTTTTCACTACTTGTGTATACAAGAAGGGAACTCAACTGCAGACAAGCAAGCGCATTTCGTCCTGTTCTTCAGCCAGTTGCTAAAGCGCTGACCAATTTGTAGTCTAAGAAGACTGAGAAGACAAATTGGGATGATTTGAAGTTAAAAGGCGTGTGTGTGTGTGTGTGTGTGTGTGAGTGTGCGTGTGTGTAGCGGGGGGAGGGTTGCTGTACAATGCTGGGATAGAGAGGTGTGAAGTTTGAAGACTGATGAAAGTATGGCAAGTGGTATGTTGGCACTAAGTTGTGATTGGAACATTCTAGGAACAAGTACTTCAAATTGAGCAGATGTTTTCCATGGACCTGCCTAGAGACAGAATTCTTTCCCATGGGAACAAAATTCTCCATAGTTTCTTCATATATTCTCCCCAAAAGCCTTTGCATTAATGTCAAGCTCTCTAGAAGCAATATGAAATAAGAGAAGCCTGGGGTTCTGGGTCCCCAGTGGTATATTATAACCCAACATAAAAAAATTCAGCTTTGAGAAGTAAAAAGAAATTGTCCAAGTTGACAAAACTCCATTTCCACCCACATCTCAGGAGTGTCCAAAAGTTAAATCTACATACATTCTAAGTCCTTGGAATAATGGAAATTCTGTCTAAAAATGCACATGAAATTCAATTGATATAACTTTGCAATGACACTAGTTTTGTGGGGTTTTTTTCATTTGCAGGCAGCTAGGTAGTGCAGTGGATAGAGCACCAGTGCAGGAGTCAGGAGGACCTGAGTTCAAATTTCACCTCAGACACTTGACACTCACTAGCTGTGTGACCTTGGGCAAGTCACTTAACCCTAATTGCCTCCTCAGGAGTCATCTCCAGTAATCCTGATGAATATCTGGTCACTGGATTCAGATGGCTCTGGAAGAGTAGTGAGGCTGGTGACCTGCACAGCCCTCACTCACTCAAAGCAAAATCAAGTGCAAGTCATGTCATTATTTCTCTGATGGCATGGTCTTCTTTGGCAATGAAGGACAAACACACACAGTTTTTTATTTGTTAGGGAACCAAAAGGAAGAGCCAGTGTATTATGTCTCCCATGAATCAAAATATCTCACACCCACCCCACAACATACCTCTTTCTTTACAGGCTCAGAAGTAGGGGGTGACCCTATATGTATAATTATGAAATAGCTAACAATTTTAAAAATAATAACAGCAATCATTTATATAGCTCATTAAGATCTTCAGGGAACTTTGTACGCGTTTTTATATTACATATATAATTATAATGGGAGGTAGTGGGATATTATTCCAATTTTAAAAATGTACAACTTAAGCCTTGGAGAGGTTAAGTGACTTGCTCATGGTTACTCAGATAATGAGTCAGAGATTGGATTTGAATCCAGGTCTTCCTAACTATAAGTCCAGCATCGTTCTTTGCTATCCAAAAAGACAAGTTTATCTTCAATTACTCTGCCCTGAAAATAGTGTGGAATAATGTACTTAAGAGTTACAAAATGTTTTACAAATGTTACCTCATTTGATCCTTAAAATAAAACCGTATAGAAAATAAATAGTGCAAGGATTGTTGTCATATTTTGTAGGTTGCATATTAATCATATAACAAATGGAGATCATTTTGGATTTTTAATTTTTAGTCAGTTATTTGCTACTTTATAAGCTTTCTACTGAATTGCAGTCTCACATTTCCTACTGCCCAATGAACATCTCCACTTAAATGTTGCATTAAACTCAACACATCTGAACAAATCACTTGGTTTCTCCCCAAAGCCACCTCTCCTTCAAACTTCCATATTTCTGTTGATGGAATTATCAATATTTTTAAGTCATTCAGGTTCATAACCTGGTTATCATCCTTGACTTTTCCCCCTCCTTAAATCTTCCTAGCCAATCAGTTAGCATGTGTATCAGCATGTGTGTCTTGTGTCTGCTCTCCTCAGTCTCTGTCCTAACTCCAAGCTCTCATCACTTCTCACTCAGAATACTGCAATAGACTATTCATTGATCTCTCTTTTTTCAACATCTCCCCGAGGTGCCAATTAATATTCTTAAAGTATTGCCTCCAGTAAAAAACGAAAAATCCTTAGCTGGAGATTTAAAGACCTCTCCAATCTGACTACTTTCCTAGGATTATTTCATGTTGTCTCTTTTCATGAACTCTGTTCCAGTTTGACACTAGCTGTTCTTTGAGGCAATTTGAGGAGGTTTGAGAGGTTCAGGGACTCCTTGAGGACTGAAGTATAGGAGAGGGTCATCTGAAATGAATTCACAGACTCAAACATTCTTTAAGTAAAGGTGGCAAAGGTTTATTGTAATGCCAATATAGTAGGCATGGCTCCTTAAGGAATGTAAGGAACTTGCAACTTAAGAGGAATGATGCTAAAGTTTATATAGGAAAAGCAGTAGATTATCTGGCAGATATGCTAATTAGGTGATTACTTACAACCTTGGTCACAAGGGTCATTCACTACTGAAAAGCAGGGCAAGGGGTTAATCTGGGGTGCATTTTTAGTTTGTTATGTCTGTAGTGAGATAGCTTTGAGAGCTGATGTCTATAGCTTGACCTCTGAATTGAATATAACTTTGGAAATCAATACATGATAATTCTGTGGTTACAAGACAGTCCTCTTTTTACATGAGAATTTCTTCAGAGGTCAGCTCGTTCTTGTGATGGGGAAAGGTAGTTTGTTTTATGGGGGCCTACTCAAGAGTTATTGCTAGGCATAAGGTCCTTTGGCTGCAGAGAAAACTGTCAGGTATAGCGTTTTGAAGCTGGGGGGAAATGTGATCTTGGAAATGAGGTCCAAGAGAAAGGACCCAAGCACCGCCTCATTCTTGGTATATTACATTCTATTTCCCACCTCTTTGCTTTTGTGCTAAGGTTCTCTCATATCTGAAAAAGACCATACTTTTTCAAATCCTTTGCTTCCTTCAAAGCACAGCTCAGGTTTTATCTCCTCCATGAAAAGTGTCCTCAGGCCCCAATTATTAGCACATCCTCAGGCCTGAAATCACTTTGTAAGCTTGCATGGCCCTTGAATTCACTTACAAGTTTATGTATAGTAGAATGTAGACTCCTTGAATGCAGAGACTATTTTTTCCCCTTTTATATCTCTAGTGACTTAAACAAAAATGTTGAACTGAATTGGATTGAATTGAAAACACAGTTAGAAATAAATGAATGGCATTACCTGTGTCTCTAAGATCAATTGCACAAAACTCATTGATGAAGATTTATTGTTCATTCTTCCATTAGCCAATATTCCATGACAGGAATAGAACTGGTAAGAGTTGTAGAGAAAAGACATCTTGGTCCTCTAAATGACAGCTTAAAGAGGGAAGTCACTGGTTCCAGATGTTTTTCAGTTCCTTGAAGGGAAAGAAAGTATCTGGGAAGAAGCAAACATGAGAATTTGGAACTAATATCTTCTCTTGAAGCTGGAAGTTGGAGGACCAATTCTCTCTTTAATCTAGTTCTCAATAATACTGCTCCTTGTGTAAACATGAGAATACCGAATGATCCATTTCCATCAAGGAGGAAAATTTTGTGCAAATAACTTTTGAACCATGAGTTACAATAGCATTTCTGTAAATAAGAAACTTCTGGAACTAGTGCTTCTTTTCTTTCTAATAGTAACCTTTTTGGATCTCTGATTTACTATGAATGAAGAGCTCAGGCTTACCCACTATGTGAAACATAATTTACACCCATTCAGCATTATTTTTGCCACAAACTTATTCCTAATATTCACTAGTTGTTATTTTTTTCCTTTTCCTAGAATGCAAATTCTTGGTTAATGAAGCTGTGTAAGAACTCATTTTTAATTAGGGGAACACTCAGTCATTAGACATTCTTTTGGGAGAATACTGTTGGGGTTGAATTGACATTTTGATTGAAAAATTTGAGATATAGGGGCAGAGCCAAGATGGCAGAGTAGAAAGACACACATACTCTAGCTCTTCCCCCACACCCATAAAATACCTGTAAAGAATGACTCTCAACAAATTATAGAGCAACAGAAGCCACAGGACAATGGAGTGGAAGAGACTTCTAGCCCAGGGTGACCTGGAAGGCTGATGGGAAAGGTCTGTTGCTCTAGATGTAGAACAGAGCACAGTCTAGCCTTGACCCTATGGTGCAGGAAGGAGGACAGGAGCTGGCCTCAGGGGTAGAATCCCCAGCGATAGCAGCAGTGGTTCACAGATCCCTCAACCCACAGGTGCCAAAGGTCAGTGAGAGGGCTTTGTCACCTGGCCAAGAAGGGAGCAGCGTCCCCCTATAGCTCCAGCCCCAGGCAGCAGTGGTAGAGGCCTCAGCAGTGGTGCTGGTGCCCATGGCAGGCAGAAGCTGACTTCCATTGTTGGAGGCCTCATTGTAAAGCCCACTGGGGGAATTGAGCAGCTGATCTGAAGCTCAACCGTGAGTTCTGGCATGGCAGAACTGGAGGTGAGGCTGTCATGGAGAGAAAATTCTACTACTCACAGATTCTGGGCACAAAAGTTTCTGGTTGCTCCCAGATCAGTGTGCAGGCTTGATTGTGCTACCTTGGAGGAACTGAGATCTTACAGGTTCCCAGAGTATACCCTACTCTTGACAAAGAATCCAAAAGTCAAGTAACTGGTTGGGAAAATGCCCCAAAAGGGTAAAAAAAATAAGACCATAGAAGGTTACTTTGTTGGTGAACAGATATCCTTTCCCATCCTTTTGGATGAGGAAGAACAATGCTTACCACCAGGGAAAGACATAAAAGTCAAGGCTTCTGTATCCCAAATGTCCAAAATAAATATTTAGTGGTCTCAGGCAATGGAAGAGTTCAAAAAGGATTTTGAAAATCAGGTAAGAGAGGTGAAGGAAAAATTGGGAAGAAAAATGAGAGAGATGCAAGAAAATCATGAAAAGCAAGTAACAGCTTGCTAAAGCAGATCCAAAAAAATGGTCAAGAAAATAACACCTTTAAAAACAGGCTAACTCAATTGGCAAAAGAGATTCAAAAAGCCCATGAGGAGGAGGATGCTTTAAAAAGCAGAATTAGCCAAATGGAAAAGGAGGTTCAAAAGCTCACTGAAGAAAATAGTTCTTTAAAAATTAGAATGGAAGCTAATGACTTTATGAGAAACCAAGAAATCATAAAACAAAAGCAAAAGAATGAAAAAATGAAGATAACATGAAATACCTCATTGGAAAAACAAGTGACGTGGAAAATAGATCCAGGAGAGATAATTTAAAAAATATGGGACTACCTGCAAGCTATGATCAAAAAAAAGAGCCTAGACATCATCTTTCATGGAATTATCAAGGATAACTGTCCTGATATTCTGGAACCAGGGTGCAAAATAAATATTGAAAGAATCCACCAATCACCTCCTGAAAGAGATCCAAAAAGAGAAACTCCTAGGAATATTGTAACCAAATTCCAGAGTTACCAAGTTAAGGAGAAAATATTGCAGGCAGCCAGAAAGAAATAATTCTAGTATTGTGGAAGTACAATCAGAATAACACAAGATCTAGCATCTTCTACATTAAGGGATCAAAGGACATGGAATATGATATTCCAGAAGTCAAAGGAACTAGGATTAAAACCAAGAATAACCTACCCAGCAAAACTGAGTATAATACTTCAAGGGAAAAAAATGGTCTTTCAATGAAATAGAGGACTTTCAAGCATTCTTGATGAAAAAACCAGAGCTGAAAAGAAAATTTGACTTTCAAACACAAGAATCAGGAGAAGCACGAAAAGGTAAACAGCAAATAGAAGTCATAAGGGACTTATAAAAGTTGAACTGTTTGCATTCCTACATGGAAAGACAATATTTGTAACTCTTGAGACTTTTCTCACTATCTGGGTAGTTGGTGGGATTATACACACACACATGCACACACATACATACATGCATACATGCATACATATATACATATATATATGTATATATATATATATATATATATATATATATATATATATAGAGAGAGAGAGAGAGAGAGAGAGAGAGAGAGAGAGAGCACAGGGTGAGTTGAATAGGAAGAGATTATATCTAAAAAAGTAAAATTAAGGGGTGAGAGAGGAACATATTGGGAGGAGAAAGGGAGAAATGGAATGGGGCAAATTATCTCTCATAAAAGAGGCAAGAAAAAGCCTTATCCATGGAGGGAAAAGGGGGGAGGTGAGAGGGAAAAAGTGAAGCTTACTCTCATCACATTTGGCTCAAGAAAGGAATAACAAGCTCACTCAATTTGGTATGAAAACCTAGGAAAATAGGGGAGAAGGAGAGAAGCAGGGTGGGGGGGATGATGGAAGAGAGGGCAAATGGGAGAAGAGATCAATTAGAAGTAAACACTCTTGGGGAGGGACAAGATCAAAAGAGAGAATAGAAGAAATGGGGGGACAGGATAGGATGGAGGGAAATATAGTCTTACACAACATGACAATTATGGAAGTCATTTGCAAAACTGCACATGTATAGCCTATATTGAATTGCTTGCCTTCTCAGTGAGGATGGGTGGGGAGCAAGGAAGGAAGAGAAGGTGGACCTCAAAGTTTTAGGAACAAATGTTGAGTATTGTTCTTGCATACAACTGAGAAATAAGAAATACAAGTAATGGGGTATAGAAATTTATCTTGCCCTACAGGACAAAAGAGATGATGGGGATAAGGGAAAGAAGGGATGTTAGAAGGGAGGGCAGATTGGTGATAGGAGTAACTAGAATGCTTGGCGTTTTGGGGTGGGGAAAGGGGAGAGATGGGGAGAAAATTTGAAACTCAAAATTTTGTGGAAATGAATGCTGAAAATTTAAAATAAACAAACAAATAAATAAACAATTTAAAAAAACAAAACAAAAAAGATCGAGGTAGATTGGAGTCTGATTTGTTCTTCTCTGTGAATGTATTACTGTTTTTCTATTCACAGCCTGTTAGAGATGCAAGTTGCATAGTGGATAGAGTGCTGGTCCTGAAGTTAGGAAAACTCTTCTTCCTGTGTTGTAATCCATTCTCAGACACTTTCTAGCTGTATGACCCTGGGCAAGTAATTTAACGTTGTTTGCCTCCTTTCCTCACCTGTAAAAAGGAAATGGCAAATGACTCCAGTATCTCTGTCAAAAAAACCCCAAATGGGGTCATGGAGAGTTAGATATGACTGAAAAATGGCTGAACAACCATGTCACTTTTTACATCCAAGTTATCCTTGTTATTACACTAGATCCTTATTCCCACCATGTGCCTTTCCTTTAACCTTTGAGTAATCTAAATTTTGGTTATTTTCTGATCCCATTGTTCTGTGATTAGTGGCCATGTAGGATTGCCAGAAGTAATACTGGAGTCAAAAAAGATCAGTTTATTGTAACAGGATGCAGCTGTTAATCATTAAAAATGCTGCAGAATTTTCCACATATAATCTCTATCCCCTCTTCTCTTCCTGTTCTACTCTGTGCCCAATTTAACAACACCTTTGTGCCTTCCAAGATTCATATGATGATGGACCAACTCAGGAGGCTGGCCCATTCAACTGCAGGTCATAACATGGGAAATGTATATTCCTCACCTTGTTGCACCTAGTTGTTTCCTCCTGTTTCAGTTGCTGAGTTGATCACTTCTGAGTGACTGTGGATTTCACTAAGAAGACTTTGTATTGCTACAAAAAGTAGTGTGATCAACACATCAACAAATGTGTGTTCGTCTTTTGTTGCTGAAGAAGAAGACCATGCCATCAGAGGGACTTTATTTTGAGCGAAAGAGGGCTGTGCAGGTCACCAACCTCACTTCTCCTCCAGAACCATCTGAATCCAGTAACCAGATATTCATCAGGATGACTGGAGATGACCCAGGATGAGGCAATTGGGGTTAAGTGACTTGCCCAAGGTCACACAGCTAGTGAGTGTCAAGTGTCCGAGGTGAGATTTGAACTCAGGTCCTCCTGACTCCTGCACTGGTGCTCTATCCACTGCACCACCTAGTTGTCCCAATCAAATAGTAGCTTCCCAAGGGAAATTTAACAAAAGGTAACCTGAGGCAATTCTCTGAATAAGATAAGAGTTTATTAATAGGGCATCATTGATAAAGGGGTCTCTGGCCTGCCTCCATCTATGCCAAAGACCTGGAGTAAGGCCAAAAGGCCCTTTTAAATCCTTCTGATTGGATGGAAAGGACATCATTTGGAACTCATCTGGCAAAGGCATGGCAATCTTGACTGGTAGATATTTTAATAAGGAGGTAAGCTGATAGTTCTCAGCGCCTCCCTATTATTTTAATCACTGGGGGGTGGGGCACTACTAATCCTCAAGTGAAAGGATTAATCTGTAGCTAGGAAAAAGGTTGGCCTTCGGATGTGACTGATTATACCCCTTTCTGACAACCAAGGAATGCTAATTGCTTTATGAAACCCAACTGCCTCTAGCAATCTTGACTGAAAACAAAACAAAACCACCTCAGTCAGGATCTCCCTGGCTTGGTCTTCCCCTTGTAGAGCAGGTCACCTCCAACTCTGATGAAGGAAAAGTAAGGACAAGGGACATGTTGCCTTGGGAGGGCCTAGCTCAAACTGGGTTCTGTTGAAAGGGTAAACAGAAAGAGGGGTCTTACTTGGGAGAGGCCCAGCCCAGGCAGGTTAAAGAGCAGATCCTTTGGGGGGTCTGAGAGGGATCACACAGCTCACACAGCCTTCAGAAAAACTACCTGCCCTTCAGAAGTGGAGTCTGACACAAATGAGGATAACAATGGATCACAGAGCATTACTGGTTATTAAATACTACAACATAATATTAATCTCCCTTGGTAGTACCAAAGTAACTTACCCAGAATCACATTTTAATTTGAGATTATGCTTAGGACATTACTTATTATGATGAGGAACATACTCTAAAAGCATGTTTACTCCTTATTTTACACCTCACTCAAAGCTGATAATCAGAGGCCAAATGAACAAAGTCATTATTGGAATTATCATGGAGACTTATATGGTCTTAGCATATAGAAGGGAAGAAATTTCAATCAATCAAATAGTATTTTTTAAAGTACCTAACATATAATATAACATTATATATTATACAATAATATATAATAACCAGTTATTCTTTGGTATTGTCCAACTCTTTGTGACCTGGTTTGGTTTTGGGGGGATTTTTTGGCAAAGAAACTAAAATGATTTGCTCTTTCTTTCTCCACTTTATTTTTCAGATGAATAAATTGATGCAAACTGGGTTAAGTGACTAACCCAGGGTCACACAAGCTAGGCAGTATCTGAGGCCAGATATGAGCTCAGGTCTGTCTTGACTCCAGGTCCAGAGCTCTATCTCCTGTACCTCCTAACTGCCCTATATGCTGAGAGCTGTACTAAACACTCTGGACTCAAGTACACTGAATTAAAGGCCATTAAGTTCCAACGGGAGAGATGAAGAACATGCATAAATCTTTACATTTTGTTTGAAGAGAACCAGAAGGTTGAGTGTTTCTCCACTGAGTCAAATTGCATTTTTTAAACCAAGAAACAATAAATACAAGTTCTTTTTTTTTTTTTAGACCTATCTGTCAACTGTGATATTATAAGAATGTGTTCTGTAGGAAACAGTCTTTGAAAACCTGTCTCTTTTCAGGACTTTTTTGCTCGCAGTGAGTTCATATTATGACCTACACCTGCATGGGTCCTCACGCGGCTAGGTTTCTGGCCTCCCTGCACCTGTGGCACAGGAAGCGCTATTTCAAACAGGTCCTGATTTTATCACCACCAGTTCTTCCCCTGGAATAACTGAAGCATGTTCCTCTCCAGAAGGGAATGGCTGGAAAAGATGTGATAGGGATCCATCAAAGTGTGTCATGTTTGTTTAAAGGTTGTTCAAGTTCAGTTGGATTTTTTTTTAAGTAGAAAAGGTCTGCTTATCTGTATAAGGATCAAATCTGCTTATAGTTTTACTATTACTATTTATGTCTTATATCAATTATTTAGGGTACCATAACTAGCTGATATGGCATACTCTTATTTTAGGGATGAATGCAAAGCTTTTCAAGATGGAATCATCGAAGCTGAAGTTATTAAGTGATAAAAAATTTCCAAAAGATATTACAATAATTTCTGTAAAGAAGGTAGGGCCAAAGATTGCCAAGGGAAGAATCCAGGCTTAGTAATATGAGTGATGTGTGCATTCGTCCTTCGTTGCCAAAGAAGACCATCCCATCAGAGAAATAATGACATGACTTGCACTTGACTGTTTTTTGAGTGAGGGAGGTACAGGTTACCAGACTCACTTCTCCTCCAGAGCCATCCGAATCCAGTTACCAGATATTCATCAGGATGACTGGAGAGGACCCAGGATGAAGCAATTGGGGTTGTGACTTGCCCAAGGTCACACAGCTAGTTGAGTATCAAGTGTCTGAGGTGAGATTTGAACTCAGGTCCTCCTGACTCCTGCACTGGTGCTCTATCCACTGCACCACCTAGCTGCCCCATGAGTGATACTTCTCATGAAACCAAAATGCTGAATGAAAGTCACAAGGCATATTTTATTACCCAGAAGAATGTAATATTATATGTGCGCCAATATCCAAATCATAGGTGACTCTTTTCAAAACTTGACCCTAATTGCATCATAACAGCATATGGTTTGAAAGTAATTATAGATTTTAATTAACACAAATCCATCTCTATTAACGAACCATGTTGAACAAATATTTAAAAATATTTATTCTTGTTGCATTATCACAGCAATAAAATAGAGTGGGTGTTTCATGATATGAAAATTGGAATGCATATTTCACATTTTTTTTTGGATCTGGATTTGTGATTTCTTCTGTGTAGGGAGTTCCTGGAGAGGAAACTCTCTTTACCAATGTAGTTCTGCATCTGTTATGTAACCTCCAGTCTTAGAAAGTTGTTCCAGGCACGCTATCCCAGAGTTACACAGTCAGTATGGGTCAGAAGCAGGATACATACCCAGATCAATTTCCCTCTGCAATTAGTCAGATGATAATTAACAATAAAATAACAATTTATAACACTCATGTCATTTTAAGGTTTAAAATTACTTACAACACTTTTTTATTGAAGTCTCACAACAATCTTGCAAGATAGGTAGAATAGGCATATTGTCTAACTAATACACCATGCTATTTATATAATGAAAATAAGACTAGGAACAAATGGTCTAGAAAAGAAAAACATAATGAAAAAGAAAGAAGGAAAAAAGCACCTAATTATAACACTGTATACCAGAACAAAATATCTGGTATAATGCAGGTCTATCTTGGATCCTATCCAAGAATGGCTATATGGTCCAATTTCCTTTCATTACAGTTGAGGAACCTGTAGCCCATCCAGGAAAAGTGAATTGTCCAAGATCACACACGTAGTAAGTTGTTCAGATGGTATTCAAATACGATTACCAATTCAGAACAATTTCATTAAGGATAGTTTTGATAATAATAGTTAAAATTTATATGGCATTTATTATGTGCTAGGCGTTGTGCTAAGCTCTTTACAATGATTATCTCATTTGATCCTCGTAGCTATCCTAGGAAGTAGATGCTATTATTATCCCAATTTCACAGATGAAGAAACTGAGGCAAACAGAGGTCAAGTGATTTACCAAGGGTTATAGAGCTACTAAGTGCCTGAGTCTGTATTTGAACTCAGGTCTTCCTGATTCCAGGCTCAGAACTGCCACTAGCCACCCATACTTTAGAGAGTATTCTTATACAAGTTTTATATAGTTGAGAAAATAGGGATATGGATCCATAGTTTCTGGTATTATCTCCATTGCTTTTTGGGTATAATAATAAAGTTCAAGACATTTTTATTTTTGGTTTTTCCCATGCTTTTGATATCTTCCCCTCTTTTATATACCTTGAGAATCAATCTTTCGATGTGGTCAAATTTTGTTGCTCCTAGATTGAAGTAAGGAAAGGAGCATTTACTAAATACTTATCTAATGTGCTAGGGCATGTACTGAGTGTTTTGAGCACATTACCTCATTTGTTCCTCACAATAACTCTTTGAGGTAGCTGCTTTTTTTATCCACATTCTACAATTGAGGAAACTGAGCCATATTAATATTAAGTGACTTGCCCAAGGTCATACAGCTAGTAAATATCTGAGGACAGATTTGAATTCAGTTCTTCCTGACTCCAGAACCAGAGCTTTATACTCTATAGCACCTATATATTTCTGTGTATCTCTGGAGTAGTTCAATTTTCTTCCCAACTTTTCTTCAGGGACATTTTCACTACTTCCTATAGCACATTTGATCTCATGATATTTGAGTCCAAAAGTATTGGTTCTATTGTCATTAGTGGTGAAAAGGTTTATTATAAACATCTCTAAGGACTTCTTTTCATTTTTTATATTTGTTGTCATCTAGTTTCATCCTTAAACTTCCTTGGGATGACTCTGCTTAACTGATATTTTCAACATGTTTTCTTTAAAAATGTCCCCTTTGTGCTGCTTCTTGCCTTCATACGAGAAGATACTGCTCACTACATTTTTTTAAACCTACTATATAATATTTTACACATTAGTTTTATACCCTAAAACATTTTTACCTTTGGCTGCCATATTTCTCTGCTTGTCAAAGAGATCAAGAGTTTTCTGCCTGAAGTGATTTCTAGGGCCTTTTGGTCTTCCTGTTATGGCAATTGATTTACATTGATTAAACATCTTTCAGGAATGGTGATAACCCTATGTCAATATCTATAATTTTAATAATTCTTTTAAAAGAATCAATGGGTTGTTAAATGTCAGATTGGAGTAGTCTCAGTTTCATTCCATATAATTTCATTTTCATTTCATTGGAATTGATTTTGGTTTTTGTTCTGAAAAGTTGTTCATATAATTGTACACACAGAGTTGATTCAGAATTGATTCCCCCATCAGAAACTAGTTCTTTTCTGTCTTTTAAAATACAGTCAATTTCACTTTCGGCTGATATTTGAATTTTACTGTGTCCAGTGATTGCTGTCCCTTTTCTCAAAGAATGTATTTTTGATAAATAGATGTAAAGCTTCTGTATAGTATGAACCTTTGGTTTCTTTTTCTTATTTCTTAGATGAATAATCAATCAGATCCACCTCAGTAGGACCCCTCCCCTCCCTATAAAACACTTTGTCTGGTCTATGCTGGAATGCTCCATAAAACCAAGATCAGGAGCTATGTGAAGTCATACATCCAACAATTCTATATAACAATGGAGTATCTCTTCCTTCTGTGGTCTGAGAAGGACTCCATTTTCAAGATATGGTCTGAACACCAATGGACCTTAGGCTACTTGATGATATTCTAGGTTTATTCCCTTTCTTGCCCATTCCTAGTTCTGCAATGAAAGTATTACTCACAGTTCTTTTGACTGAGAGACTTCCCATAGTTGGGACTTGTTGGTTCTGGCTCCATTGTAAAAAAGAAGTCAATGGTCTTTCCTAATGCCCTTTCTGTTATCTCTTTATCCTGCTCCCTTGGGTTAGCTTCAGTTAAATCATGTGGCATTCCCTTTGGATCTTCCCATGACATATGTATCTAATGTTTGGACATGGGTGAGGAGCAGTAGAATATTGCAATCACAGACACAGATCTGGATAAAGTCTTAGAGGCCATAGAGTCCAATCTCCCATTTTCATAGATGAGAAAATAGAGGCACTGACATGTTATGTAACTCACTCAGAGTCATGCAGCTAATAAGTGGTTGAGACACAATTTGAACACAGATTTATCTGACTAAACCCAGCACTCTATCCACTGGCCATGTTACCTCTCAAAACTGGGGAAATATATTACATTTAATTCAACTCTAGTAGCATGTATTAAATGTTTGCTATGTTCCAAGCACTGAGAATTCAAAAACAGAAACAAAAATATCCCTCTTCACTCAATGAGCCTTACATTTTATTGAAACTGCTAATTATATCTCTGTTTTATGTATATTATCTCATTTGAGTCTCACATATATTATCATCCCTATGTTGTAGATGGAGAAACTGAGGCTCAAAGAAATTGTGATTTTCCTGTGGCCACAAAGCTGATGAATGTCAGAGCTAGGATTCGATCCAAGTGTTGACCAACTCCACGTTTAACACTACTTATGCTCAGCCTTTTGCTGTAGGAGTTATCCTGGGGATTACATAAAAACAAAAAAATTCCCTGGAAACTTCTGGTAATCAGTATTGACAAGTTTGAGTTTTGAGATGAAGTAATCTCCTTACAGGCTACTGAAGAGGAAGAAGATGTGGACTCATTGGATCTTTAAAAATGAGTCCTCTTTCTTCTGACGTGTTCTTTTTTCTTGTTGACAGTCTATATCTGGACTATTCGATCCTCTTCCTGTTGCACACTGACTGTATGGGAGTTGTGAGCATGTGGAAGATTAAACTTTCTTCTTGTCCTTCATGGACAAGGCTGAGATTGGTCACATAGAGAATCCTATCAGGCAATATTTCCCCATATGATAACAAATAAATAAATATCGTCACTCTTGTTATTTTAGTGTTGATGTTGGTTTTTTATAATTGTGTTGTGTGATTACAGATTTCAAGATTACTCTGGGTGATTTCTGCAAGGGACTGCAAAACTTCTGACCCTGGAAGTAATGTAGTACTTGTGCTGTAAGTGCTATTATAGAGGCAAAGAAATCCAAGCAAAAGAGGCAATTAGGGCTCTGAGAGACATTCTTAGGTTTGCTCAGCTAGGTTATTTGCTCTAGCCACCATATACCTACAGCCTGTATGTAGCCAGGGTCAGGGAAGACCTCTATATCCGAAGGGAGATGCTTGAATAGTCCTGACACTATCTGTAGATAGGAAGAGAAGGGAGCAACAAAGGGTGGGTCACTTTCGTTTATAGATCTATTGAATCAGTGAGTCTTCCTGTTCAGTGGCCAATATGGGATTGTTTTGTTATCTTAAAATATAGCTCAAAGTATATCTCAAAATATGTCCTTAGAATCCCTAGAAATGCCTAAGGGAACTCTGGAACATGCTTCATAGGATGACCTCTGCAGGCTTATTCACATGATCCAAACCCAACTTCACTTGCTCACTAAAGTAGCAGACTGCTTTCAACATTGACTGATTCAGATCTTTCTTCTATGAAGCCCTTTAAATTCCAGTGACTCACTTTGATAGGGAGTAATGTCAGTTTCTTCATCTGTAAAATGAACTGGAGAAAAAAAATGGTGAACCACTCCAGTAATTTTGCTCAAACAAAACCAAATGGGGTCATTTCATGAACAACAAATGTGAAACACAGCTGGTAAGGTCGGTTGGAACCAGACTCTGGAAGTCACAAAATGTCAGGCTATGTAGTTTGCAGTTGGGATCCACCAAAGGTTTTTGAGCAAAGGAGTGGCATAATCAGATCTGTACCTTAGTATGGAGGCTGTGTAGAGGACGAATTGGAGTGAGAGCAGGGAGACAATTAACTATCCATTCTTTAATCAGATAAGAATGACTCAGGTCCTGAGCTATGGTCTTGATGGAACAAGTGCCCAGGAAGGAGGTAAAATGTTCAAATTCGAGATTCTCTTCCTTTTGTTCAGAACCATTATGGAATGAATGGCAGTAGATGGAGAACTAGATGAGACCTTCAAGGACACTTAGCTCAAAAGTTTGCAGACAAATAAATTGAGACTCAGAGAGGGGAAGTGACTCCTCCCCCCACCCAAGGTCACACAGGTAGCAAACAGTAAATCTAAGATTTAAATCTAAGTCCTCTGCCTCTAAAATCAGTTCTCTTTCTTTATGCCATGTGCTATTTTTCTTCATTTGTCTCCTAAATTTCCCTCCACCATCCACATATAATTTTTTCTTAAATGGTATTAGAATCATCCTTGAGACTTGATTGACTCAGGGAAGTAAAGGCCTAGTGTTGCCATCGCTTCCTGGTCCCATAAGTACTAAAGACACATGAAGAGTTCCAAAATGTTTGCACTGATGGTTTGGCTGACAGACCAAGGCAGAGAACTCAGAAAAGTGAGCTACACTGGGATGAATCAGCTTTGGCTGTCCTCAAAGGCCATTCTTTTTAAACATTCTTCCCTTACTATGTCTAAGGAAATCTCTTTTTGTGAACTGTTGAATGACCTACAAGTGTCTCATTTTGTTCCAATACCAAACCTAAAATACCACTGTTTAGGCCAGTCCTGCAGCACATGTCCATAGTCATCCTTGTTTGATAGTTCCCTTTTCTTTACCAGTCCTCTTCTCAAGTACAATATGCCTGCTATGTAATTGCCACTACAGCCCAATAAGCTTTCATTATGCTATTTAGAGAACTCCTGAATTTCCACCTCCTCCATAAAGCTTTCTCAGATGAATTAGAAGAAGTTGACTTTTTTCCCCATGTTTCTTGCTAAATTGTCACATGCTTGAGAGACGAGACCCTGTCTTCTTTTCTCTGCTCAATGCCTAGCAGAGTATATTGCAAATAACTGACATTATTTAGTGTTTACTGAATTGAATTCACAGAGAGCTCTCAATACTGTTCCCTCTATTCTTAGTTACTAAAGTCTACTGAAGTTATACATAATTTAGCTCCCTTAAAAATATCTTCAAACTAAATAGAAAGTAATTCTGCAAAGTCAACTTTAAACTAATTTATATTCAATTAAAATAGTTATCTAATAAATAGGGATACGCCCTGGAAATGTGATTTCACTAGTAAATGGAAAATCTCTTATGAGGAAACTCCTCCAAATACAGGTCAGCACCATCTCTACAACTTCATGCCTTAGAGATTTGCCAGGTAACTTGCACAGGGTGACATCATTTAATGTGTTTCAAAGAAACAACTTGAATGTAGGTCCTTCTGTCCCAGGTTGGTTCTCTACCCTCTATGCTACATAGCTGTAACACATGGAAAAGGTACCCTTGGGAAAGGACTGATCTCTTTGTTTCAATTATCTTGTCTACAAAATGAGAATCTTTCTTAGACTTGCAAAGGGCATTAGAAATCAGCTAGGTTGTGTATTTCTCTGTGTCTACTGAGTCTTGCCTTAGCTTAAAAGGGTGGTTTCCCCATTGCATCCTGGGCCATCTCCAGTTGTCCTGATCAATATCAGGTCACTGGACCCAGATGGCTCTGAAGGGGAAAATGAGGCTGGTAACTTTGCACATCCATTTCTCACTCAAATTCAATTCAATTGTAAGTCATGTCATCATCTTCCTGATGTCATGGTCCTCTTCAAGAATAAAGGACAAAACACAACCTGTGAGCAGACTGAGCTGCCCCAGTGGTGCCCCAATTCCAGTTGGGCAACTCAGCTCCTCTTCCTTCCCCACCCCTCCTCTGCCTTTTTCTCCCTCTCCCCAATTTCCTTCCTTCCCTCCCTTCTCCCTTTCTCTCTTCTCCCCTCCTCACATAGAGTGTCATGGTGTAATGCCAATACAATATTCATAGTGCCCACGGTAGCCATGAATATCACAGTGTAATTCTGAATTGTAAAATACCACAAACTTTCCCTATGGAAGATAGAACTAAAACATTTATTCAGGCACCAGAAAACCAAATCCATCATAGTAACAAAAATCTCTACACAATAACAATGCAGGGGGCAACACCAACCCCAAGCCTGTTAGGCTTCCCACAAACCATTAAACAAATCACAAACAGGCTTTCCTTAAACAAAATGCCTTTCTAACACTTACAGCCAGCTGCCTGCTTGCCTGTATCCTTCAGTTCTGACTGTTCTCTCACTAATTTCCTCTCAGCTCTGCTCTAGCTCCACCCATTCAGCAAAGCCCTCCCACCACAGGCTCCATTTGACTCATGCTTCCAAGTGACCCAGGCAGGCCATATGGGCCTATGAATGAATATGAAAGATCTCCTCATTTAAATGAGCATTACACGTGGCATTACCTGAAGGTTTTCTGCCCAAAGGAAGGCAAATTTTGATGACTGAATCCTACCTAGTTATCTTGGAGTTTCCTGACTAGAAGTCTTTCTTAAAGACCATGTCTTAAACCCAATTCACTCTGACTCTCGTTGATTGGTCAACAATAGGTCCCTGCCCCAATACCACTTAATGGTTATTTTGGTCCCTCCTGGCTTAGAGTGAATGTAAATAGTAATTGTTGCTCTTTTCACGAGCAGCGCTGAGGATCTTGCTCTCCCAGTTTGTTTGTTTGTTTGTTTGTTTTAATTAAAGAGGTCATCCCTTGACTCACTTCTTAAACAGGCCCTATTCACTGAAGGATCAAGATCTTTCTCCAAGTGAGAACTTGGAAAGACCTCAACTTAAAAAGGACAAGGTCTCCTACTGCATCCTGGACCATCTCTGGTCATCCTGACCTATATCTGGCCACTGGACCCAGATGGCTCTGGAGAAGAAAGCGAGGGTGTTGTCTTTGCACAGCCTTCCCCCACTTAAATCCAGTTCATTTGCAAGTCATGTCATCTTTCTTGATGCCAAGGCCTTCTTCAAGAACAAAGGACAAATCACTACCACACAACCACACATTGAGTCTTGCCTACTGAGAATCGTCAGCACAACTGATCCTTTATTTATTAGATTTTCAAAGGACTTTTCGGCATGGGTATTCCCTCTAAAAATGTTGATCACAACTCATCCATGGTTCTCATAAACCTGTTACATGGGGTCTACTCAATGTGTCAGGTACTCTTGACTTATCTTGGCACTGTGTTAATTAAAATATAGGTTATTCATCTGTTATTTGTTAAGTGCCAAGCCCTGCTGGTCACTGGGTATATAAATATAAACATGCGAACGGTTCCTGTTCTCAAGGAGCTTACATATTTTGGTGGACAAAGATTGTGCAGTGGGGAGATGGAAACATTTTAATAAACAAATAACAGAGAAATATGAAAAAAAATCTGAATTCTCTCCCTCTGGGTGTTTGTCTCTCTCTGTCACTCTATTTCTATCTCTTTGCCTCTGTGTGTCTCTATCTCTCATTCTGTTTCTCTGTGTCTCCATTTATGTCTTCCTCCTCCCACCCACCTTCCTGTACCTTGAAGCTGCCAGGTGAATTTTAATTGCCAGATTTTCATTACAAGCAACAGAAAATGAATCTGAAAGAAAGGTTGTATTTTTCTGCTGATGGACACAGTTTTACATTGATGACCACTGTGGGAATGGAGAGAGAGGAAGAATATTTCCTGATTTGGAAATGAGAATGTTGAATAGTTAAGTCAGGGAGAAGGACTAAATCTGGACTCTGAGAAATGTATATTATTATCCTATATTTACTCATTTTCAATCATTCTCATATCAAATCAGCTCATTTAGTAAGTCAAAATAGAGACCTGAAAACAAAGGCACAACAGTAAACCCCTCTAATAATTTCCTAAAGGACTAAAAGAAGAAAACATCTGCACAAAAATGCTGAAGCAAGGTTGCCGTGAAGTGGGCTTTGCTTTACTATTATCCCAGCCTCAGCCTTACACCTTAAAAAACAATCAAGTTCTATTCTTCAGGCTTTCAACACCATCACTAGCCAGAGCTTAGCTGGCACTTGCTGAAGGAGTGTGAGAAAAACAGCTTCACCCTCCACCAGCAACATTGACTTCAGGAGTGCTGACGAGGAGAAAATAGGTCTATTTCAGTAAAGTAAGCATTCTCCCATTCTCCCTGTAGTTAGCATTCTTTCCACTCCTACTAACTCCTGTCATAATGGAGACTTTGCCAAAGTGGTGAGATCTGGGGAGGCAAAACCACAGAAGAGTGAGAAGAATATGCTGATGGAGTGGATGTGAGGTGTGAAGGAGACAGAGGGAGAGAGGAGGTACAGGCCAGGCTGGGCCAGACTGGGCTACCAGCTCAGGCTTGAGATTGGAATTAAGTGAGATCCCTAGAGATCACCTAGCACCTAACAAAAGGAGATTTACTTTGCCATATCATAGATAGAACGCTCTCTGAAGATAACATAATGGTTCAGACAGATGCATCCCTGCCGTGTCTCTCTGTATAGCAGCTAGTCTGCTTAGCAGGGCAGAGCTGAAGGTAGTAGAATATTTTACAAATCTGAAGACCCTTAGTTCTTGTGGGATGGCATCTTTTAATTAAAAAAAAATAGCTGATGCATATTTATGTGTGTATATGTATACATACACACATATACACATGCATACACACTTTATATACATATGTGTATGCACATATATATGCATATGTGCACACATGCATGTGTACTCACATAAACACATATGAACACACATCTGTCTATCTTTCTATCTGTACTTGGTTGATGCAATGAATACAGCACTGGACCTGGAGTCAGGAGGATATGAGTTCAAATCCAGCTTCAGACATTAACTAGCTGTGTGACCCTGAGCAAGTCATTCAATTCTATTTGCCTCAGTTTCCTCATCTATAAAATGAGCTGGAGAAGAAAATGGCAAGTTGCTCTAGTATCTTTGCCAAGGAAACTTCCTATGGGGTCACAGAGTCAGATACAACTGCAGCGACTGAACAATATTATGTATATGTGTATGTGTATATATATGTGTGTGTGTGTGTGTACACATACACATAAACACACATATATACATATGTGTATCACTATAAAGTTTACAAAGTTTTACATATATTTTCTCATTTAATCTTCACATAATAGCCCTGTGAAGTTGGTGCTATTATTAATAATAATAAATCTGTAAAATCTTATTTTACAGTAAGAAACTGAGGCTGAGAAGATTAAATGACCTGCCTGAGATCACAGAGCTAATGTCTGAGGTAGGATTTAAACTGAGGTTTTCTTGACCTTAAGGCTGGTATTCTATCCACCATGCCACCTAGTTGTGTAAGAAACTGGTTCTTTTATGGCCTGAGATGATTAAGAAGTTACATCAAAACTTGAATAATCCTTGGGCTCTGGTCTGATTAAATCTTGGTGCCCACTTCCTTGTCTTTTAAGGAAAATCTAGCCTAGCCCACACAGTGGGGGACCCTGACAGAGGTTCTTCCCATTCCAGGAAAACAAGGTTACCAGATAATCAAGCTGAGAGATTGGGCGGACAGCAAGACCATTGGCTTTAGGGATGGTGACTTGATGGGAAATGTGACCTTCAGTCCTTTCTTAGCAATGGGAAGGCCTCTGTCCTAGACACTGAGGGAGATATATAAGGATAAGTAGGACACAGCTGTTGTTGAGGAACCAGAAATCTGATAGGGGAGATTACACATGTATCCAAATAACTGCAATATAAAGTATGGAATAAGTATTTAAAAGAGGTGTAGATTCCATGAGTGTAAATGTCTAAATGAAATTTCCAGTGGGATGGAAAGCTCCATGGGAGAGATGACATTTGATATGAATGAACAGAGATGGGGGGGGGGAGGAGAACATATCAGATGCAGAGTACAAAGGTGTGGAGGCATAGGATGACTTTTCAGAGGACGATGTGTAGACTAGGTTGATTATAACAGATGGGTGGAGAAGGGAAGTGGTGGGAGATGAAGCTTTAAAAGCAGATTGGAACTAAATTTATGGTACAGGAGAGGCCTTGAATGCCAGGATAAAAAATTTGGATTTTAGGAGGGGAAATTTGTTGTTGTTGAGTCATTTTAGTCATGTCTGATTCTTTGTGACCCCATTTGAGATTTTCTTGGTCAAGATACTGGAGTGATTTGCCCTTTCCTTCTTCAGACCATTTTATAGATGAAGAACTAGAGCAAATAGGGTTAAGTGACTGATCCAGGGTCCCACAGCTAGTAAATGTCTGAGGCCAGATTTGAATTCAAGAAGAAAAGTCTTCTTGATTCCAAGCCCAGTGCTCTATCTCCTGGGCCATGTAGGTGCCCAAGGAGAGGAAACAGGGAACCAGTAGAGGGTTTTGGGTTATAGAGATTTGAGAGTTAAGAATAATCCTTAATCAAGAATAGGGAACATTCTCATATTTAAGAATTAGGAACATTTACTTAGCAGCAGAGCAAAGAGTGAATTGTAGAGGATAGAGATAGAGGAATGAGGGAAATGACTGTATCATTGGGTCATCTAGGTTCTGTTTGTATAAGAATCCTCCATTAAAATACTACTCGGGAGCCTCAGGGCATTGGGGGTCTATAAGGCTACACAAGTTGAGTGATGACTCCATCACGTAGAATGGCTTTGGTAAAAGCATGGATCTGGCACACTCAATATACTGTCCCAGGACCAGCCTATGCTAATAAAGCCAATTTTCCTGGGTTGTCTCTAGGGTGTTAATTGCTTTGACCACAGAAACCCATGGGGACATTCTAGGATGTTAGAGAGGTCCCAATCTGTGCTGATGGAGATGGTAACCACACCTATGAAATTATAGATCTCTGGGTATTAAGGTATTAAAATTAGGTAAGAATTTAAAATATTGTTTTGCTCAATGAAATTACTGGTATGATTGATTGATTTTTTTATAGCAGTATTGTAAAATGGAAAAGAGCACTGGCTCTAGTTCAAAACTATATCTGGTTCTTATTACCCGTAAGTTCTAACACATTTAACCTCACTGGGCCTCAGTTTCATCATCTGTAAAATAACAGACCTGCAGGACTAGGTAGCCTCTGATGTCATTTCAAGCTCTAGATATCTAATCTAAGGCAGTTATCTGACTGAATTTATTAAAATAATTGGTATTTTTCTAATAAGAAAGACAAAGCTTCTCTGTGTTTGCAGTGTCTCCAAGTCTGCCTGAGTGTTCCTGTCTTTGCCTGCATGCTTAATCCTCTGGGCCCTGTAGACAACTTTGAACTGACTCATTTTCCTTCCAGACTGATTCTACTTGAGGGATTAGAACACAGTCTACCAAATTCAATATTGCTCTCATAGGGGTGAAAATGTTTTTCTCATTCATAAACTGCTAGCTCAGCTCTGGTTAGAAGAGGTGTTAGGGACAGTTGGAATATAGTGTGATGGTTTTATAAGACTGTTTGTTGTATGTAAGATAGTTAGCCTCAGAAGACAGAATTACAGTAGGAGTAAGGGATGAAAACTGCAAAGCAGCTAATTTAAGCTTATTATAGGGGAAAAAAAGCATACATTCTAGTAATTAAAACTATTCTTGTAGAGATGTACTCAATGTGATATATTCCTGAAGCCCTGGTAATGATATGTCCATTGGCATGAGACTCCAGTTGATTCTAGGACCCTGACTTCAGTGACAATGTAGACCAGATCGGTTTTATTTGGGGATATGGTAGAAGAGACAGAAACAATGCATGGAGGTTGAATCCTACCTGTACCTCTTTCTGCCCAGTGTGAGCTATGTCATCAGTCTTTCTAGGTTTCACTTTATCTATCTGTAAAATCTCCATTATATCTGAAATCCCTTTCAAATACAATAGCCAGTGGTTCTATGATCTCAAAAGGCAGACCTTCAGAGATATTTGCATCTTGACTCACAACCTGTGGATATATCTTTATAGTTTCTAGGAGAAATTAAAAAGGAAAGGAAGGGTGGTGGTTTTTCCAAGGAATCAGACCTTATTCTCGTTGGCTGATTGCATCCTAACTGACTGAACTGCCCTTGACAGTACAGACAGTTAATAAAGGTTTCCTAGCTTGTCCCATCCATATCAAATCCCTTAAAAGCCCCAATGCCCTATTCCCCAAGGTCCATTAGAGGAAAGAACTGTGTCTGCTACAACATATGGGTCTTTCCAGCATTGTCTGGTTGACACTTGAAAAAACAGTTTGTGCTAATGTCCCAACTGACCCTGAGAGATAGTGCAGTCATGGGATGGTAGGTGGAAAGGAAGAAAAAACCCTTGTTAGACCTGGAACAAAAGAATCAAAGATTTAGAGCGGAAAGGGATCTTACCAGTCTTCTGTTTCACCCTTTTCATTTTGCAGATGAGGAGAATGAGGCCCAAAGTGATTAAATAACTTGCCCAAGATTATACAGCTAAGTAAGTGGAAGAACTTGACCTTGAAACCAAGCTATAAGATTCTAAAACCAGTATTCTTTCCAACGTACCCCACTTATTCCTTCAGAGTGGACATTGAAATGGAATGCATATTCCTGTAGAGAAAGGTACAGTTGAGTTAGAGGTCTACAAGGTATCACCCAAATTGAGTGATAGTGGAGATAGAAAGTTAGAGAAGGAGCAAAGACGATCATCTGGAAATGAAACATCTTATTTTATACCCATCTGCTATGCCAGTGAAATCTTCTCAGCACTTCTGGCTTGTCTCATTTTTCAAACTCTATCTCCATTTACAAAGAGCATACAGGATTTAATGGAGTCCCTTGGCTTTTGCCTTTGAAATATTCATGGGCTTTCATGCTCTCCTCCTCCTCTTCCATTAGAGAGGAAGTAGTGGAAGACTGAAAGGAAAGAAGTGGGGGAAGGAAAGGCAGAAAGAAAAGAGCTCATTGGTTATAGGAGAGGAGTACTTAAGTCTCTATACAGAGTCCCCCTTTTCATAGTTCTGATTGAAAACCCCTTCACAAACTAGAGGGGGAATTATTCTAGAGAAAAATCCTAAATGTTCCTGCCTAGTTTGTATTTTTCCCCACCCCTTACCCCTAGTTGAACTTGCAGTAGTTCCCCAGAATGATGGAAAATTACCCAAGGGAATTGCATGTAGTCAGGGAAGGTGGTGAACATCCAAGAAAGTGAAAATTATTTGAGGAAGGTCTTAGTTCTGGACAACACTGCCCTCTTTTGGTCACTCTCCCCATCTGGACTCTTCTATTCCCATTCCGTTCTCTTCCAGTCCCTCTTAACATGGATGGCATGTGATAAATTAACAGATCATAGCTATGTCGCATCAGCTGCTTCTGCCATGGTTTATACAATTGCAAATGAGTAATTCTAGCTCTTACATGTAATAATCACATAATTGTTCAATTTGAGAATGATTATTACATTTTGGTGAGTTTGTCTTTGTGAGTTTGAAGAACTTTCAAGACGAGCAAATTTGACATTAATGTGGAGTAGCTTTAGATTTGTGTTTCTGACACCCCCATGTATCCCACATGACGTCTCCCACATGGATCCCCTGAAAGTTTCCCCTTGACAATGATTATTTGAAGTCAGTATCTAACTAAAAACTGTAGTTCATTACTCTCTCCCCCCAACCCCAATCCCCAGGTTGGCATACTTGATATTCCCTGCATGGAACACTCCGACTCTAGACACCATGCCATTTTTCCTGACTATCCCCCATACCTGACTGGTACTCTCTCTCCCTTTTCATTTCTGCCTCCTGGCTTCCATAGCTGCTCTCAAATCTCACCAAAATCACACTTTCTTCAAGAAACCCTTCCCAGTTTTCCTTATACTTACTATCTTTCTTCAGAGATTATGTCTAATATATCTCGTGTGTGTGTGCATGAATGTATCTTATTTGTACACAGTTACTTGCCTTTCTTGCCATTAGACTGTGAGATCTTTCAGAGAAAGGATAGGTTTTTGTTTGTTTTGGCTTTGTCTTTTGCCTTTCTTTTTATCCCCAGAGTTTAGTAGAGTGCCTGGCATGTGGTAAGCACTGAATACATGCTTGTTGACTTGAGTTGACTTGGCCATTTACTAGTCTAATCAGATGACAAAGCATTTCAAGGAAAAAGACATTTAGCTAAGAAATACAATAAAATAAGTGATAAAGGAAATTCATTCCATAAATGTGTTAAACTCATTGGTCCCCATACAAAGGACTTCAGTATTTAGTGCCATCTTCCTCAAACCTTCTTTAGAAAGGCAAATTGTCACTATATTAGTTATCCACTAAGGAGTATAATATCTGAATTGCCCACTGGGTGCCAATGTACTTGAACTACTGGGCCAGAACTGTTGGTTTTTCCTGGGCACATGGGTGAGATAGTGTTCCTGAGAGGCCACCAGAGGGCTCTTAGCCAGAAGATGCATAACTGCTGTTCCCTTTCCTCAATTCTCTCCACCCTCTCACCACTCCACTCCTCATTGTAATTGTAGCACTAAGAAGCCTAGAATAACCTATGCTGGAGAGGTCTAAAAATTAACTCAAGACAGGGTTCTTAACCTATTTTGCGTCATGGACCTTTTTGGCACTATGCGGGAGCTTATTGACCTTTCTCAAAATAATATTTTGAAATGTATGAAATAAAATATATAGGAAACAAACCATTTTACATTTGATTAAATTTATCCATCTATCTACATACATACATACACACATATATACATTTTAAGTTCACAGCCCTCAACTTAAGAACCCTTGATTCAGATCATTGCCCTGGGAATTTGTTCAGTGGGAAGGATTTTTTAAGGAAGAGATTTTGCCAAAACTGCGGTCTCACGACGTAGTGCAAAGTATTGAACTGGGAGTTGGAAGAGCAGAGGACCAGCCCCAGCTCCTTCACAGTAGGACATTGAGTCTCTTGATTTCTCTAGACCTCAGTTTCCTCAAGCATGAAATTACAGGATTTAAATTGGCTGAGTGATTATCAAAGTCCTTCTTTTGTCTGTGATAGAACTCCTGATCTAGGGAATGACATAGAATATTGCTTAAAATATTAACATATGAAATCTGTTTTCTGTAGTTACATCATGATTGCCTACTTGAGTTTCCCTCTTTCAATTCAATGACCATAAAACTGCAGATTCAGATACTTATTGTTTTATGATCAAAAAGTTCATTATACACAGAATAAAGTAAAAAGATACTAGACTAAATATTCTTGTTCAGAGGAATTTGTCTCCAGCCAACTCCTAACTCTAGATCATTCTAGATCATCAACATAGCGAAGGGAAAATCCAATCACACTCATTCATGGCTCAGCAATAACAAAAGGGACATCTCTTCATCGTTTCAAGATCGTTGACTATAAACAAAAGATAGAAGGGAAAATGATGAGGAGAATCGGTTTAATCAGTTCCCTAGCCAAGGACAAAGCACAAAAACTGACATCTCCTCCTGATCCACTTCTCTGCCCCTGGGTCAGAGGCTGTTTCCAGTTGTTCTGACCTCCAGTTGTCTCAGTCTCCATTACTTCTGGTTGGCCTTGATCATGGTCTCTGTCCCTCCTGATACAGTCACTATTTACCAACTCTCTCTCATGGAAAGATGACAAAGTCAATGAAAGAATAACAGAAGTTGAACAGGGGGTACTATAGCATGCAGATCATCTTGATTTCTTCAATTATGTCACTTCTTGCCTCAGAGCTCTCAGTTCAATTAGAATCAGGGCAATCATGCTCTTTCTCTCTCTCCTATGGAAAACTTTCTGGTCCTTAAAGGTCTCAAAAATTAAAAAAAAAATTTCATACCCACTGATATTTCTCCCCCTAGCAGCAGATGTCTCTAAGAAATTTGCTTAAGACACGTTTGAATATCTGCAGCTATATAGGCCATTAGCATCATGATAAACATCAATACCCAACACTTCCAGGGTAATTATTCTATATCACAGTGTTTTATACTATTTGTATGGCAAATGGGAGCAGATAGGTAGCTTGGTGAATGTAGTAACTTTTTAGCTGTGTGACCCTTTTTGTTTTTCAGCCATTTCAGTCATGTCCAACTCTTCCTAACTCCATTTGAGGTTTTCTTGCAAAGATACTGAAATAGTTTGCCATTCCCTTCTCTAGCTCATTTAACAGATGAGGAAACTGAAGCAAACAGGCTTAAGTGACTTGCCCAGGGTCACACAGATAGGAAGTATCTGAGACCAGATTTGAGCTCAGGAAGATGAGTCTTTCTGACTCTAGGCCCAGCACTCTATCTACTTTGCCACTTAGCCACCCGTATAACCTTAGTCAAGGCATTTAACCTTTGCCTGCCTTTGTTTCCTTACATGTAAAATGGAGATAATAATAGCATTACCTCCCAGGATTGTTGTGAGAACCAAATGAGTCAATAATTGTAAAGCACTGGCTAAGAAATAGAAAGGTCAATCAATTGAACAGCCAGAGGTTTCCAAAATGGATGATACCGCCTCCTGGGGGGAGCTAAAAGGATTCAGGGGGGCAGTAGTAGCCTTGGTTGCAATTGTGGGACATTGCATAAAAATAAGGGGGTGGTAGAAGCATAAGGAAAGAAGAGAAGAAAATTTTGAAAACCCATTTGTATATGTTTCATCTGTTGTGTAACAGACTTAAAGTTATAGTGATTATTTTCTAAGTAAACACACAAAATGCAAGTTGTAATCGATCAGGGATCAAGTCCGCTGACAGGTCTTAACAAGCAAGCATTGGCAGGTGAGCATGTCATGAATTTTTGGGAAGTTCAGTATGTATTGGCAGAAGTATGTGCATTTAATGATATTTTTACAAAACGATACTATACAGTTACATGACATAATATTGTATCATTAAAATTTCAATGCAGGAAAAAAATCACAAATTTATAATAAATTATTAAATTTAAGATTCATCATTTCAAAAACACATTTTTGAAATGATGCAAATTAAAAAAAACACTGCCAAAGGATTAAAGAAAGATTTCCCAGGGGGCACAGAGTAATTTTTTGTTTGAAAAGAGGTCACAGATCCTATAAGTTCAGGTTCCTCTGGTATAGACAGATGAGTTACAGCACTAAATAAATAGAATATCTTTGTATCTGACAAGTGTAAAGATTTAAAATTTTGGGATAAGAATTGATTATTTGGCTTAAAAAAATGTTAGTTAAACTAGAAAGCAATATAGCAGAAACTGGCCATGGACCATTATCTTGCACCATTTACCAAGAGAAGGTCAAAATGAATTTATGATCTAGATATAAAGAGAGATATTGCAAGAAAATCAGGAGAACATGGAACATATTACTTATCAGACTTATGGATAGGTGAACAATTTGTGAATAAACCAGAGATAGAGATATTAAGTGTAAACCAGAGATAGAGATATTAAGTGTAAAATTGATAATTTCAATTACAGTAAATTTAAAAGGTTTTGTATAAATAGAGTAAATACAGCCAAGATTAGAAGGAAAGCAGAGGATGGGGTGGGAAAACTATAAAGTTTCTCAGATAAAAGTCTTATGTCTCAAATATATAAAGAACTTTATCAAATCTATAAGAATGTGAGTAACTCTCCAATTGAGAAGTGGTCAAAAGATATGAAGAGGCATTTTTCCAATGAAGAAATCAAAACAATTTATAGTCACGTGAAAAATTTTCTAAATTATTATTGATTAGAAAAATGCAAATTAAAACAACTTTGAGATATTATTTTGCATCTACCAGATTGGCTAAAACTATTGATGGGGAAAGCAAAAAATGTGGGAGAGGATGTCGAAAAATTTGGACACATTCATTGTTGGTAGAATTGTGATCTGATCCAACCACTTTGAACAGCAATCTGGAATTATGCTCAAAGAGTTATGAAGTTGCCTATACTTTTTGACTCACTAATACCACTACTAGGTCTATTTCTGAAGATGATTAGGGAAAATATACAAGAGCTATATGTTCTAAAATATTTCTAGCATCTCACTTTGTGCTGGCAAAGAACTGGAAATTGCAGAGAAACGCATCAGTTGGGGAATAGTTAAACAAGTTGTGATATATGATTGTGGAGGAACCTTACTGTGCTGTAGGAAATGATGAACTTGATGATCTTAGAAAATCATGGAAAGACACGCAAGAAATAATGAAGAGCAAAATTAACAGAACCGAGAAAACATTGTATACAGCAACAGCAATATTGTTTCAGGAATGACTTTGAGCAAGTAAGTCATTTTCACTATTATAAATACCCAAAGTAACTATTAAAAATATATGAAGAAAGCCTCTATCTGCATGCAGAGAAAGAACTAATAAATAGAAGTATGTATAAAATAATTTCACACACATGTACAAACACATATTTGTTTCTGATAGTAGCAGGGAGGAGGAAAAAAAGAAATTTACATGATAATTTTATTATATATTTTAAAAGAATTATAAGTTTTATGTGATAGATTTGCAGTTTCATGTGCAATCATTTTTTTTATTATACTGTGTTACAGGAATGCTTATTTTATTCTACAAATTTAAAATAGAGTAATTTTTTTTTTAAAAAAAGGAAAGCACTTAGCACAGTACCTGGTACAAGTATACATATCATGAATGGAAAAACAAGTAATATACATGACAAGAGACAATATGTGATAATAGCTGGCACCTTCATCAATACATACCGACATATATAATTATATCCAAAGCATACATTCCATGAGCAGTCATTAGCATTGTCATCTGATGACGTGTAACCATTTTTCCTGAAACACCCCAAGTTAGTCTGGCCACTCACTAGCTGGAAGATTCTAGATTTTCTGTGCCCCTTGGCTGGCTTTACTGCAATTGTATCTAAGCTAGTTGATTATCTAGGCAGATTATCAGTATCCTCAGCTTATATACCTATATTCCTAGTCCATTGTACTTACATGGCTCAAGATGGCTGTCAAGATTCTCAAGTGTTACCTACCTCTTGACAGAAAAGGAACAGACTCAAAACAGAATAAGATGTGGATTTTTGGGTATAATCAATGTGGGAACCTCTTTTGCCTGACGGTATATTTGTTACAACAGTTTTATTTTTCTGGGGGAAGGCTGGAGTGAGACAGAGAGAGAGGAGAGGGTTAAGATTCTTTTTTAAAGCAGAGAAGAGTGCAGAAAAGTCAGTTTTGAAAGCTATAGATTGAACTTATACTTAAAAAAAATCACATTCTGTGTAATAAGATCTACCATTTCATATATACTCCTGTTTTGCCGTTCTTCTAGGACACTGGAAATGCCCATTTTATATACTGTCTGTCAAGTTCAAAATAAAAATTCATTTAAAAAAGATTCTCAAGCATTATGAACTGTCTGTAGAGCCCCCACAGCCAAAGCATCAGTCAGGAAGGGAACTGCCTTTGTAGAATGAGCCTTTCCTCCGCCTTTACCCACCCTCCCCCCTACTCTTTTGTAAGGACCCCTGCAGCCCAAGGCTAAGTCATTAGTGTACACATCGCTTTCTTCATCTGAAACATCACCTTCAGAGTTATACTTTATAGGCCAGACCATCTCCCTTAGAGGCAGTGGCTTCTCTGAATCTACTTAGCTAACCATCTATCACTTCGTTCTCTACTTCACTAGGGAGTCTGACTAACTAACTCCCCTGTGAATGTAAGAGATTTTTGATGAATTGTCTTGTTAGGGCTTCTGTTCTTCTCCTAAAAAATCTTGTAAACAAACAGATTTGCCAGGCTCGAAACTAGTTGGCACAGGGTTGCCTTCCCCATTGACATGCTATCTTCCTTGTTCTTGAACAGTAAATTTTTCAGAGACTGTCCCCTTGTTGTTGTTATTGGCAAATGAACTGAAAGCATCATACCACCATTTTTTTTTTTTCAGAGCAGAAGGCCCGGCTCTTTTAGCAGTGGGTTAGACATGACAGTTTTCTAAATCAAATGCTGGTTATGAATGCGAGTGTCCTTTCTATCTCCTGCTTCTCTGAAGCACAAGGCGACAAGTAGATGTAGTTCTCACCTCAAAACACCAAGCAGAGTGTACAGAAGAGTTTCTGAGCCCTGAGGTCCATTCATTCAAAAAAATAACTCTGATACTGTATTTCAATATAATTGGATTCTTTTATAACCCCATTTTGTCATGCATTTAAAAATTGTTCTGAGAAGGGTATTGCAAGATTACCAAGGGGATCCATGGAGCCATGTTGTGCTGCAGTCAGTGACAACTCTTAAGAGGCAAGACATTTTTAAATTTTCAGGATGAACATTTACACCTTAGAAATTATTCATACCTTAGAAATAGAACTGGTGCACTAGAATCATGAGGACCTAAGTTCAAATTCATTTGACACTTCCTGAGACCCTGGGCTACTCACTTAATCCCAATTACCTCCAAAAAGAAAAGAAAGAGAAATAGTACAAATCAGGCTTGATTTTTTTTTTAATCAGTCATTCAAGGACAACTGAAGAAAATAATGAAAACAGTTCAAAGACACTGCTGACACACTTTCTGGTGGAAGTCACACATACTGTCACACCTCTGATTGTGACCCAGTTCCTTGGCTATTTTCCAGCTAGTTTTTAATTCTCTGTCATCTTAGCTTTGGTGTAATGGCATTTGGTATGATTCCTCAGAATGAAGAATACACATTTATTTTAATGAGTCTTCCCTGGCCCATAGTTAGCTCATGCCTCTGACCCTCTCTGGTCTGGCAGCATCCAATTTGTGTTCTCCATTTAATGGGAAATGTCTTCCATTTAAGGAAGGACAGGGAACAAGCCTGACAGCTCCTCAGACCCCTCCTCATTTTCTACCCAGGCTGCAGTCTTTGGTTCTCTACCATGACCCCAGTAAACTCATCATAAGAAATCTCATCTTGCAAGATCCAATGATCCTTGTAACTCCCATCTCCTCAGTTCCCTCTGCCCCTCTGATTGGAAACTAGAGCCATAAACTTCTCCATTTAAGGAAAGAGACGGAACAGGAATGATATCTCCTCAGCTGTCTCCTCATTTTCCTACAGAACTGTACTCATTTCAGACTTGTTTGGCTTCCCCAAAGAAGAGAAGCGCCACTTTGGATAGAGCATGGGGCCAGGAACACCTGAGTTGAAGTCTGACCTTAGACACTGAGTCTCACTGTGACCTTGGGCAAGTGACTTAAAGTCCGTTTGCCTCAGATTCCTCATCTGCAAAGTAGAGATTGTAATAGCAGCTACCTCTCAGGGTTTTTGGGCAGATCATTTGACTTCATAATATTAAAAGCCTTAATTCACTGCCGGCATGTTGTAAATATTATTACCACCCACCATACCTTGAGACTAGGAACCTTCCCCTTCAACTCTCCCTCCCACAGTGCTTTAAAGCTTTCTTTTTTGTATGTTGTCTCCCGCCATTAGATCACAAGCTTCTTGAGAGCAGAGACTCTTTCTTTTTCATATTTTGTGTCTTCAAGTGCTTAGCACAGTCCCTGGGGGAATGTAAGTGCTTACTAGATATTTATTAACTATTAACTTTAAATTATAGATAAGCAGATTGTTTTTCATCTACATTTGAAATTGAGTTCCATACAAGTGGTCTTTGGATTAGATGAGAATGCATTTTAGAACCTAGAACTACAGATTATATATGTGACAAAATTCAATGCTCACTGTCAGTAAATCCTTTTCTGGCAAATGCTTATTGGTCTGTGGTGAGGCTGTCAGTCATATGTATATGTGCATACATACATACATACATGTACATATATCTCTAAGGCAGGTGAACAAGGGTCCTCATCTCATAGCTGCAAAACAAAGATGAGTGAAATATTAATAATGATTAAAAATATAGTAAATTATTATGATTGATAATTATTATATCTAACATTTAGATAGCACGAAGTTCCAGGCACTGTGCTAAGTGCTTTACAGTTACCTCATTCGATCCTCACAACAATCCTGAGAGGTATTAAGCTTAAGTAACTTACACAGATTACAGAGCTAGTAAGTGTTTCAAGAGAACTTTGATTTTAGGTCTTCCTTACTCCAGGTCTGGTCTTCTATTTGCTTTGCCATCTAGTTCCTAAGCCATCTAAGTTTTAGAGTTTTTATCTCGGTGTTTGAGTTTGCTGTTCTGCTTTCTTCCTTAAAAGATTGTCAGTGATTAAGACAATTATATTTGGGATCGTATAATCATTGAGCTATAACTGGAAGGGAGGAACCTGAGGCATAATGAGGTTACGTGATGGTCCATTAGACTGTGAGTTCCTTAAGGTAGAAACTATTTTTGCTTTTCTTTGTATCACCAGTTCTTAGCACAATCTTGGCACAAAAAAGCTTGATACAAGCTTATTAATTGACTGATTTGCCCAGTATCAGGCATTAATACATATCTGAAGTAGCCTTTAACCCAAAGGTTTCTTGACTAAAACTCCAATGACCAATTTTTTACCCTGTCCAATGATGTCTCTTACTTGAAGCATAGACTTTTAGAGCTGAAAGAGAAATGAGGTCATCTGGTCCAATGTCCTCATTTTTCTAGATGAGTAAATTATGGATCAGCAAGGCTAAATGACTTGTCCAAACAACATAGAGCTAGTTTCCTGACTCACTGCTTCCTCTTCACATGCCACCATGTTCTTTCCTATCACTTTTCCCATCTTTTTTGAATCTTAATTCTCTCCTGCTCTACCAACCCACCTTTGAAGTGGCACAGGGCAAGAAAGATGAGAAGTGGCAAATAGATGTCACGGATTAGGAAAATGCCTTGGATCAGCCAGGTGACTTACTTCCCAAAGTAGATAAGAAACAAGACATTAGGGTCAAAAAATAAATTCTTATTTTATCTGAAAACCATTTGACTCACATATCCCCAATGTGCTGAAAATGCACTTCTGCAAAGGCCATGCAAAAATAGAGCCCTCTTCTCAGAGTTATATAAGGAGTGTCTGGCCTTACCTCTCACTACTGAGATAAGAGAAATGAAGATGAGAAACGGCATAGTAGGTTAGCTGGGAATTCTGGAGAATTCGTATTCTTAATTCTTACTTCAGCTGGTTCTGTGTGTGTGTGTCTGTGTGTGTTTATGTGTGTGTCTGTGTGAGTGTGTGTGTCTATGTGACTGTGTGTGTCTGTGTGAGTGTGTTTGTGTGTGTGTGTGTGTAAATTAACTCTTATAGACTTTAGAACAAATCTCCCTGCTTCGAGGCAGTGGGGGGTGGTGGGGTGAGGCACAAGGGAAACAAAACAAAACAACCAGCTATGAAAGAAAGTTCACTTAGCCCAACTCTCTAAGAGGATTTACCAATTTCTTCTTAAGGAACAAACTATATGTAAGCTTCTAGCTCAAAAATTTATAGTTTTGATGATAAAGGTGAGTAAAGTTTAAGAACATCTACCATCAACAATACAGATTAAAGTGTGTCCCATTGCAGATGGCATACCATAAATCAGAGTGGGATTCAAGATAAAAAATGGTGAGGTGGGAAATGGATTCAAAATAGATTGGATAATGACTCTTGAATCTTCCAAACTCGGTCCCAAGTTCTTAAGTTTCACCAATTCATGCACAAAACCTACACCACATCATATATTAATGTAATGATCAAGGTCCAACTTCTGATGGCTCTTCCTCTTAATGTATGCTATGCCATGAAGAGAATGGCACAATATAAAACATCTGCAGCAGCAAAAACACTGAATTTTTTGGGAGGAGAAAGGATGGAGCACATTCCTTGATATTCAGCTGCGTTTCTTGATCCTCCCTTCAGCCCTAGGCATTCAGAAATTGGCCACATTCCTCCCGGAGAGATCTGATGAACTAGCATAATTTCCACTTGAGACCAGAGGAAAAGTGGTGAGTCAAGAATTCTAATGAATGAAAAAAAAATCACTTTATTTTTGATAGAACCGAGAGTTCATTTTGTATCAGACACTGAACAGTTCATCTTTGCTATCAATCAATCAAACAAGCACGCAATTAACAGCCACTGGAGATAAAAAATACACGAATGAAACAACTCCTTTAATCCCATGACTACACATTATTTTCTTCACTATTTTTTGCTTATCTGAAAATCAGTCATTGAAGTCTTCTGCAATGTTAGATTATCTATTAGTTGTACATTCAGAATCCTTTCTTATTTTTTGAAAAAAATGTTTTTTCACAATATATTATTTGTTGTGCAGATACTTAACCCTATTATTCATTTTAAAGACATTCTTTCCCTGACCAATAAAATTTCATAATATCACAATTAGGAAGACCCAAATAACTGACCATTCAAGTATTCTGTTTATAAACTTTGGGGCAGGGATTGCAAACTAGTTGCTTTCACTACAAAAAGAAATTGAGGTGACTTGTAAATGCACAAATATGATGACCTCATGAGTGTAGGGTGCCAGGGTATGGGAGCAATGAAATTTAATGAAAATATCGATCGTTTAGAGAATACTAGAGAATGAAGTCTATTTGGGAAGGGCTTCACACCATCCCTGTTCCTGTCCTTTACATGTTTACTAATGGGGCATGTGAGCTGTCCAACACAGCTGGCCTACATCCTTTTCTGGTCATGAATTTCTCTGATGATATATTTCACATTATTCATTTAAGATTTTTGCTTAGTTTCTTCTTCCTTATAACTGATTATAAATACATCTATAATTCTAATTACCCCAGTCAACTTCAGTTTAAAACAGCTTTTGTTTTTTCTTTTAAAGATTTAATTTCTATTTATTTTTTTCAATTACATATAATAAATATTTTTAATATTCATTTTAAAAAATTTGAGTTTCCATATTCTTTCCTTCCTTCCCTTTTCTCCCCCTCCTTGAGAAGCCAAGCAATTTGATACTGTTAATACCTGTGCAATCATGCAAAACATTTCCAAATCAGCCATGTTGCAAAAGAATATGCAGACCAAAAAAGCAACACATATGCAAATAAGAAACTTTAAAAAAAAAGTATACTTCAGTCTGCATTCAGACTGGATCATTTCTTTCTTTGGAAGTAAATAGGTCCTTTCATCATAGGTCCTTTGAAATTGTCTTGGAACATTGTACTGCTGAAAATAGCTGTCATTCACCGTGATCGCCATACAGTATTGCTGTTACTGTGTACAGTTTTCTCCTGGTTCTGCTCATTTCACTTTGCATCATCACATGTAAATCTTCCAGGTTTCTCTGAAAGCATCTTGCTTGTCATTTCTTATAGCACAATAGTATTCCATCATGATCATATACCACAGCTTGTTCAGCCACTCGTCAATTGATGGGCATTCCTTGAGTTTCCCTGAATTTTTTGCCTCCACGAAAAGATATGCTGTAAATATTTTTGTAGTTATAGGTAGTTTCTCCTTTTCTTCTATCTCTTTGGGGTACAGATCGCATAGGGTATTGCTGGATCAGAAGTTGTACATCGTGTTGTAACCCTATGAATACAGTTCCATATTACATTCCAGAATGGTTGGATCAGTTCACAACTCCAACAGTGTCCCTATTTTTCCACATCCTCTTCATTGTTTTTCCTCTTGAGTGATGTTATCCTCACATACTCCCAGTTGTAAGCCTGGAGGACTGGAATTGAAATCAGGAAGACTTGGGTTCAAATTCAGTTTCTTACATATACCAACTGTCCATGATCATGGGCAAATCGTCTTTACTGAATCTCAGTTGTCTCATCTGCAAAATGGGATGAGAACTGTGCTATCTAAATTACTGTGTTAGTGCGTTGTTCAAGTAAGATAGTACATGTAAAATACTTTGCAAGGTTTAAAGTGCTCCAAAAATATCATTATTTTTCCATGAACTTCAAACTCCTCAAAAGCAGGAACAGTTTTTCATTTTGTGTTTTGTTCCTAGTTCTAACTTACTGCTTTGAACTTAACAAATGCTTAGTGAAATGGATCCTTTTTTGGCAAATGTAATGACATTTAATTTAAATATAATGCCTATAGGATAGTCATCAAAATGCTAATGCTAATGGAAATTACTTCATCTATACCTTAAATTTTATACATATATGATTCATAGCTAAGGAGAAAATTTGAGCCAATTCATAGCAGAATTTTAAAAAAACCAAAAAATTAGCACATTTGTAATTTTATTTGTAAACAAATTGTACTTGAGATTCTTAGAGCTTTCAGTCTTACTAAAACATTAATAAACAGACTTATAGGATCACAAATTAGATGAAAATATGTTTGTAATTTCTGAAGTATGTTTGAATTTCACGGGTTTTGAATGTCAGCAAATATTATCATGTTCCATTTTGATAAAGAGAGAAGTTCTTAATTAAATGTTGTCCATGTGAGCTCTGAAGATCCTCATACCAATCTGGCTACATTTCTCCTTCAGGTTTCTAGGGGTACTTCTGAGGGGTCAGGGGTAATTTGCTGTTTTCCAAGGTCATGTTGGTCTGATTAACCACAGTCAGACACACTGAAACTTGATTCTAGAGATAGTGATGTCATTTTGGTCCTCCTCCAGAACCAAGGACAACAACCAATCAACCAACCATTCAAAACTTAAGAGTAAGGAAGAGTATAAGACCCAAAGACTCAAAGAGACAAACCTAAGGTCAAATGAAAGTAATTCAGCAATCCAGGATCCAGCCTCAGGTGATTGATTCCAAACTCATTATTGCAGGTTTAAATCCCACCATCACCACCCTGCTCCTTTCTTCCTTCATTCCCCATCCCCACACACAATACCTTATCTCTTCTTACTTAGTCCATTCTTTTACTGTTATTTGTTCAATCAGTCTGCTTGGTAATTTGCTCACACATAAAGGGCTGAGCTATGTGGAGGCTCTGTCTCTGCCTTACCACCCATGCTTTTATGCCTTGCATTCTGAGTTAATTTCAGCTGTTTTTGCACCACCTCCAGTCAATATGGGCCTGACATGTGATGCTGGAGAGTCATTTAGCACTGGCAAAGAAGGTAAGGTCCAAGGCTCTCATGTGAAGTTTGGATGAGACATCCATGATATGTGACATTTGTTTAGAGACTGTGGTAGAGTCTGGGACCTGTGATTTCACTGGTATAGAGTACTCCCAAAGGAAGAAACTCCCTCTACCCATGGATGGTTAATACTTTCCATACAATTTATAGTTTTAGAGGACTGCCTGGGGGCACTGAAAGGGTTAAGTCACTTTCCCAGGGACATGCAGAAAGTGGGTATCCCAGGCAGAACATTAATCTAGGTTTTTTAGCTTTGCCAACAACCCTGTATGCCCATGTAAACCACGCTGTTTGTTGTTGGATAGACATAAGGATAGGAATTAGAACTAGACTTCTGATTTTCTTTTTTTTTTCTTTTTTTATTATTTTATTTGTTTTCAGTGTTCTACAATCATTTCCCTATAACTCAGATTTTTCCCCCACCCTCCCCCTCCTTCTTCCTTCCCTCACCCCTCCCTCCCCCAGATGGCATACAATTTTATATAGGTTCTACACATACATTCCTATTAAATACATTTTCACCTTAGTCATGTTGCATAGAGGAATTAAAATGAATGGGAGAAAACATAAAACAAACCAAAACATAATACAAAAGAAAATGATCTGCTACATTCTGCAATCAAATTCCATAGTTCTTTCTCTGGATGTGGAAGGCATTTTGCCTTAAGAGACCACTGGGAATTTTTTAAGTCCTTGCATTGTAATGTAGTTCTAAGTCTACCAGAAAAAAATCCTTGCACACTGTGATTATTGCTGTGTATAAAGTTCTCCTGGTTCTGCTCCTTTTGCTCAGCATCAGTTCATGTAACATCAGTTACATGATCAGCATCAGTTCCAGGTCTTTTTGACATCTTCCTGTTCATCATTTCTTACAGCACAATAGTATTCCATTACATTCATATACCACAATTTATTCAGCCATTCCCCAATTGATGGGCATTCCCTCAATTTCCAGTTCTTGACCACCACAAAGAGAGCTGCTGTAAATATTTTTGTACATGTGGGACCCTTTCTCATTTTTATGATCTCTTTGAGATACAGTCCTAGAAGCAGTGTTAAAGGGTCAAAGGGTATGCACATTTTTGTAGCACTTTGGGCCTAGTTCCAAATTGCTCTCCACAATGGCTGGATCAGCTCACAGCTCCACCAACAATGAATTAGTGTTTCAACTCTCCCACATCTTCTCCAACATTTATCATCATCCTGTTTTGTCAAGTTAACCAATCTGAGAGGTGTGATGTGGTATCTCAGAGTTGTTTTGATTTATATTTCTCTAATCAATAGTGATTTAGTGCATTTTTTCATATGACTATGGATAGCTTTGATTTCTTTCTCTGAAAACTGCCTGTTGATATCCTTTGACCTTTTATCAATTGAGAGATGACTCGTATTCTTGTACATTTGACTCAGTTCTCTATATATTTTAGAAATGATGCCTGTATCACAGCCACTAGTTGCAAAAATTCTTTCCCAGTTTTCTGCTTCCCTCCTAATCTTGATTGCATTGGGTTTGTTTGTGAAAAACTTTTCAATCTAATGTAATCAAAATTATCCATTTTGCATTTCATAATGTTTTCTATCTCTTGTTTAGTCAAAAATTCTTCCCTTCTAAATAAATCTGATAAATACACTATTCCTTGCTCCACTAATTTGTTTATAATAGCAGTCTTTATACCTAGATCATGTACCCATTTGGACTTTATTCTTGTGTATGGTGTCAGTCTTTGGTCTATGCCTAGTTTTGCCATACTGTTAACCTGTGATATTCTTGTAACACGGAACTGACAGATGAACAAAGTCTTTGTACCAATGCATTCCAGTACCTTCTCTTCAAATTAGAGTTTTCTAGAACTGCTTAGTGAACTGAGAGGTTAAGTGATTTGCCCAGGTTCATACAGCCAGTATGTATTACTCAGATATTCCTCGCTAGGAGGCCAACTTTCTATTCACTTCACCATACTGTCTCTCTTTAAATATCATGGAGAAATATAGATTTAGGGTTGGTGTGTGATATTTAGACAGGTGTTGACAAATGGATCAGCCATCAAATGGGTCATTAGCAGAATAAACTAAATCAAAGAAATGGTCATGTACATACCTTAATCTACAGTGGATGACTCCAACCTACTGACACACTGAATGACAGTCTTTAGGCTCACAATTATTTGAAACTATCCTTTCATCTCAAATACTAGCTCCTGAATCTTTTCCTCTCTATCCCTAGAAAATCTAATCCTTCACCTCTCTACCAATTCAGCTAAGTACCTTTTCTGACAGAGTGTAGTCTTATAGAGTTGTCTAGGGTACTAAAATTTTAGCTGACATATCCAGGGACATACAGCCAATATGTGTCAGAAGGGGAACTTGAATACATACCTTCCTGGCCTTGAGGACATCTCTTTATCCACTCTACACCATTAGCTTTCATTTTATAACATGTAAAAATGGAGTCAGGATGGCATGTTAGATATAGCCAGATGTTAGCAAACTACCTTCCAGTGGGTGATCAGCAAGGTTAACTAGACAAAAAAAAAAAAAAAAAAAAAAAAAAAAAAAAAGGTGCCTTTTTCTACAGTAGGCTACTTCAAACTGAATGACAGTATTCTGACTACTGAAACTATTTCACCATCTTCTCTTGAGTAAAAGATTCTGGTTCCTTTCCTGGATATCCTTAGTAAATCCTAACCATTTGCCTCTCTCCCAGCAAGGGGATGGGGTAGGCACAGGGGAGGGGAGCCCACACATGTATTTATGCTTAATATGAAAATATTCATCAGTCCACCTACACACAGTCCCCAAGAGTCAAATGTTTATGAAAGTGTTCACAGATTTTTTCCGAGTATCTATGAAATCATTATATAGTGTGCCCAGAATCATCTTAATTACCAGGTATTCACAAGCCGCCCACAGATCCTTCTATCAGCATGTTGTATGGCATGTCAGTGAATGTGTCAGCAAGTTTCTGTCCGTCTGCCATCCAGATGTATAGAGCAGTTCTCATGATAAGATATGCAGGCTTTTCTCCAGGGGGGAGGAAAATTGAAATAAGGGACGTTAGTATAGTAAAAAGACATCCTGAGATGCCACAGAAGCTTAATGAACCTTCTTCTTTGTCAACTTGAACTATCAGAACAGATAGGTAATAGAAGTTCCTTTTACAATTCAAACTAAATTTTTAAAAAAACCCTTCTTATGTCCCTGACACCATGCTAGGTTGGAGATATAATGACAAAAACAAAGAGTTTTTTCTTCAGTGTTTGTCTTCAAGGAGCTTACATTATACTGGGGAGGAATGGAGCATGTAGATAAGACAAATTAAATATAAAATAATTTCCAGATGCAGTGGATAGAGCAGTAGATCTGGAGTGAGGAAGACCCGAGTTCAAATCCAGCCTCAAGATACTTACTAGTCACATGGCTCTGGGCAAGACACTTAAGTTCTGGCTGCTTCAGTTTTTCATCTGTAAAATGGAGATCGTAATAACACCTCACTTCAAGGTTGTTCTGAGCATAAAATGAGATAACATTTTTAAAGTGCTTCGCAAACCTGAAAGTGCCAAAAATGTTTGTTGGTGTTGTGATAATGATGATTCCTCTAGGAAGAGTTCTGGTTTGGAGTCAAAGGATCATGAGTCCTAGATCTGTCACTTAAGATCTACATTACCTTAGGCAAGTCACTTCCTTTTGTAGGTCTCAGTTTACTTATCTAAAAGATAAGGTGATTGAATTTGATGATGTCTGAGGTACATTCCGGTTCTAGATTTATGATCTTATGATGATATTATCTACCCTAAGTCTTTAATAAATGTCCAACAACCTCCAGTTAATGGCTGTATTTTGGACCCTCCTGGCTTAGAGTGAATGTCAATAGTAACTTGATTTTTTTTTTCTAATTAACAGGGCCATCCCTTGACCCTCTTCTTAAGGAGGCCTAATCACTGAATGGGCATTACCTCACTCTAAGTGAGTAATGAAAAGGCCTTAGGATAAAAGGGCCAGGGTCTCCTATTGCATCCTGGGCCATCTCCAGTCATCCTGATGAATATCTGGCCACTGGACCCAGATGGCTCAGGAGGAGAAAGTGAGGCTGGTGACCTTGCACAGCCCTCCCTCCCTCAAATCAAAGTCAACTGCAAGTCAGGTCATCATTTCCCTGATGTCATGGTCCTCTTCAAGAACGAAGGACAAACACAACAACAATTGAATGAATATAAGGTATTTAGCAAGTGATTTTAGACTTTAGATGTTTTTGTAAAAATTAGTGAATATTTTGGTTAAATTATTAGGTGAATATTTTAATTATGTGTGAGGGTACTTTTCCATATCTAATTGCTTTTTCTTCCTTCAGTATCCTGTTTATTAGCTTATCTGCACTGAATATTCCCAGGGATATTTAAGGAAGACAAAACAAGACTAACAATACAAGTATTGCCACCTGCAGGAGTAAAATGTATTGCATCTGTATGCATATAAAACACCACATATATCTGCATGTATAAACATATGTATATAAACAGATATGTGTACATACACATGTGTACATGTATGTATACATATATGCAGAGAGAGAGTGAGAGAGAAAGAGAGAGAGAAAGAGAGATATTATCACAAACTCCTTATTTCCCATCAGAGAAGCATCATGACACCATGAATAGAGCAGCAGTCTTGGAGTCAGATTAACTTAGGTTGAAATTCTGCCTCTCAGACATATTAGACACTTGGAAAGTCACTTAGCCTCTTAATATTTCAGACAATTCTTTAAAGGATGTTATAGGGGAGTTGCTCATCTGCATAGTGAAGCAAATCTACATGCCAGGAGCTTCCCATGTCTTTGAAATCATACACTGAGGCCAATTTACATACCTACTAAGTCACATTACCTTATCATTTATTCATCATCATAGAATTTTTTTAAAAAATCAAGTTGTTAAGACACTAAGGAGGTAACTTAGTTCAATACAAACCTGAATAAGCACACTTTTTATAATATCCCTTACAAGTAGTCATCTATCTTCTGTTTAAAGCATTTTCCTAAACTCTGGCTACAAAAATAGATTTTTTTTAAGGCAGTTCCTGTTCCCAAGGAACTCACAATCTAATAGAAGACAGTTACAGAAGGTTTCACCTGCAAGTCAGATGGAACGATTCCATGATCTTAAGGATATAGTGTCAAAGATAATGGTAAGGCCTCTTCCTTAATATCATTTTCACTGATTAAATCATCAGTTTCTTATACTGGATCATATGATAGTGCTAAGGACTTTGAGGGCAAGAGTTTTCTTTTTTGGGTCTTAAGTAATTGTGGCTGGAACATCTTCCGGAACAGCTGCCAGGCTGTGTTCCCAAAGGGTTGCTTCTCAGGATGATGACTGTGCACACTTGAAAGGAAGCAGGGATATTCCAAAGACTCTTGGGTTCAGGGTCCTGGTCAGCCTCCATCTGGTTCTGAGAAGAGTTTGCGGTCAAGATGGTGGTGGTTGTTTGATTTGCCTGGAATGATGCCTCCTGTCTCTCCTTCAGGGTACCATGATTGTTCAAGTAGTTTGGCTTGTCTGTCTTCTAAATGCCAATTGGGAGGGATGGCAGTTCCTTTTGTCACAGGAGGCATCTCATCCTATTTTCAACATCTCTAACAGGGAGTTCTCCCAAGTACTAAATCTAAAGATATTCATTAGTATTGGATTTCACATCTCTCTTACAGAGATTACTAGCTAGGTATAGTTTGGTTGGCTAACAGTTCAATGGAGCTCATTAATGTGAGTACTACAGACCATCCTTATGTTCATTCTTGTCCTCTATTGTTCTTGTCCACATCCTCCTTTAAATCCTCCAACGAACTTTTGTAAAACTAATTCCACAAGGTCTTTTACCACTTTGTAGGTCACACTTCAGCACTCAGGCTGCATCTCTTTCTACTTCCTATTAACAGATGATCACTCTTCCTACTTTTTCAATTGTACACTCACCAGAAGCATTTTTTAAAAATTTATGCTCGGTTTAAATGCATCATGTTGATACCTACACTATGTAAAGATAATGACAAGACAGCACCCAGCATCTTGGTTGTACTTCCTGTGGTAGACTGATGGGAAGACATGTGAAAGAATTGCACAGGATGGGCATTCATGGGTGAGTTGCAATCCTTTTTCATGCCACACATAGATAATGCACTATAGCCGACTTATATCCACCATATATTTCTCCTCAGCTATAAGAATGACCTCAAATTTTGATTCTTCAGGTGCTACATAATTTCATGATTTGATTGCATACAGCTTTACTAGAAGAATACAAAAAATACTGAAGGATCTGTGATTTCATCAACGTGAGAAACTCAGGTCCTGTGACCCCAAGTTTTTCTCCCCTTCCCTCACTCCTCCTTCCCTTCCTCTCCTCCTTCCTCTCCTCCTCTTCTTCTCCTCCAACATTTATATAGCACTATGAGGTGGGCAAAGCACTTTACAAATATTTTCTCATTTTCCTCTTACAAATAGCTCTGAGAAGTAGCAAAGGAAAACAAAGGGGAACAAGAGAATAATACTTTATTTAGAGCACAGTCTTATCTTATATGACCTTTATAATAACCTTGGGAAGTAGGTACTATTATTATCCTTATTTTACAGTTGAGAAAACTGAGGCTATGACAGGTTGTTACTTGCCTCAGATCATACAATTAAGTGTCTAAGGTAAGATTTTAACTGCGGTCTTGCTGACTCCAGGTCCAATGCTCTATGCACTGAGCCACCCAGCATGTCTCTAATATAGATAATAACTCTTCTATAACTTTAAAGAAGTCCTAGTCAGCAGACTGTGGCACACAGTGAACTTACTTTCCTTGGTTCACACAAAGATTACATGTTAAAGACAGCAAATGAACCCAGGTTTCCTTGGCTCTAAGTCCAACACTATCCACTATATCCATGCTGCCTTTAGCAGAGTGATAACCAGTGGAATATCAATATTTTGTTTTAGAAAAAGAATGAGAATTATCAGAAGAGGATTGTGCAATTTCCTAACTGGAATCTAGATTGCTCTCTTTCTTCTACTGTGTTCTGGATATGACTCATTGTCTTATCTGCACTATTTGTCCAAAATGCACTGATGGACCACCTCAAGTGATTGTTCATCCAATAAGATATCAAAGCCTGGATGATAGATGTTATTTCTACACTTAGTTTTTCAAATGTGGATTGTCTGGTCAATTACTCTGAATGCTCAGACATACCCTACTTACATAAATGTGAGTAAATTGTATATTAAATAATTTTTTGGAGCCACGATAAAAGGTAAAATATTTTATTCCTCCAAAAATTCAGAAAATTCCTTGCTCTGGGATACAAGTGAGTCAACATAGGGAGCTACCATTTAGCTGTCATATAAGAAGCTACCCATTCTGCCTGAAAACTTAATGGAAAATTATGGTTAACTGCTTGAGTGAGAGAAACATGCTCCCTCTGAAAAAAATGTTATCATACACTCCTATAGAGCTGCGGTAATATTGATGTAAAGTCTAAACCTGATTTACCTCCTACTGTTCAGCTCTGTCCTGCTCACTAACTTTCCTCTGCTAATCGAGTGAAATTCTGACATGCTGAGCACTTTGCCATGTTGGAAATACAAGACTTTCTCTGACTGTGGAATATGCAGTTTTCTACCTATCAATAATGACATGAAGAGAGTTGCATCCTTTAGAAATAAAACCTTTAAGAGCTTCCTATGTGCCAAGCACGAGCTGTGGACACAATTGGATGTAAAAAAAGTGGCTGCCTTCCAAGACCTTACAATCTAGTAGGGGAAGGTAATGCATAAAGGGGAACTAGGAAGTATGCAGAGTTGGTAGGAAGGGTAAAGCTTGTGGTGAGAAAGTAAGTGGTTTAGAGAGTGGATTGAGCTGTGAGTGGAGTGAGCATGACTGGGGACCCTCATACAATGACAGGGACTCACTGATCACGAGGATTATCTCCCTCTACTATGTCACTTAACCCCTTCTTTTCAGTCAAGCAAACTGGAGGGTGACGAAGGATGATACAGGTAAAATTATTGTTAGTAACTACTCAAGACAGCAAAATTACTCCATTGCAATAGAATTTTGTTTAAATGGACAGTGAGCTAGGGCCAGAATTAAACCAGAAGAGGAAAGTAGTCTGGATTGCCTATGGGAAAGAGAAGAAGTCCTTTAATGACTCCAAACTTTTTCTTGAAATGAAGTTCATTTTGGTAACACCAATATTTTATCAGTGCTTCTAAGGCTGTAATAAGCAATGAAAACAAAATTCTCTAGAAGATTAAAATCACTCAGAAGAGAATGAAGAGGTACGTAGTAGGTGCGATCAGGCACAAGTTCATGACAAATTAGAAACAACAAAAGCATTGCAGCAAAAGATGTCTTTAAAAAACGAGATAACCTTAGATCGTCTGTGTGCTCCACTGGCATTCTTGGGGTGACACGGTGAACACATGAATGAATCACCTAGTTAAAAAGCATGTAGTGAATGCTTACTATCTGCCAAGTACTATGAGAAGAACTGAGGACAAGGGAAGAATAGTCCCTGCTCTCAAGGAACCTACATTCTATTAGGGAAAGAAAACAATTATCTGGTGGTTAAAGAGAGATCTTTTAGTTTAGAGAGTTATAAGGATAGCAGATCATAGGAGAGCGGACTGACATACTCTTTCTAGGAGCAGTAACAGGGTTAACTTGGGCATCTACAAAGGTGATGGGAAGGAAGTTTGGGCTGGAATATGCAGCTCATGAAGAGAAGTCCAGGGAGTGAATTGAAGTAATACCGGAGTCTGGGACAGCATATGATAGCTGACCAAGGAAATCGCTGATAAAGGAAGCAGGATCCCAGAGGATCTCAGGGCCAGAGTTTCAGGTATGAAAAAATTACGTGACCTAGGACCAGGAAGCATGGTAGCTTTTAAGGAGACACCTGAGGAATCCCAGAGCATTGTACTGACCCCTTCTGGAAATCTTATGTGAGGATACAGGTAAGTTGCACAGAATTGGAAATGATTGGAGGGAACATCCATATAGAGGAAAATACAGATCAATTTGAATTGATTACACTACTAGAAATGCTTTTACAACTATAAAGCAGAATATAGATGTTACTATTTTTTTTTTATTTAACTTTTAACATTTATTTTCACAAAATTTTGGGTTACAAATTTTCTCCCCTTTTATCCCCTCCCCCCCCAAACCCAAGCATTCTAATTGCCCCTGTGACCAATCTGCTCTCTCCTCGATCCTTCCTCCCTGCCCTTGTCTCCATCTTCTCTTTTGTCCTGTAGGGCCAGATAGCTTTCTTGACCCCTTACCCTGTATTTCTTATTTCCCAGTGGTAAGAACATTACTTTTGATCCTAACACTTTGAGTTCCAACTTCTTTAGCTCCCTCCCTCCCCACCCCTTCCCTTTGGAAGGCAAGCAATTCAATATAGGCCAAATCTGTGTAGTTTTGCAAATGATTTCCATACTAGTTGTGTTGTATAGGACTAATTATATTTCCTTCCATCCTATCCTGACCCCCATTACTTCTATTCTCTTATGATCCTTTCCCTCCCCATGAGTGTTGACCTCGTATTGCATTCTCCTCCCCATGCCCTCCCCTCCATCCTCTCCCCCACCCTGCTTGTGCCCCTGTCCCCCACTCTCCTGTATTATGAGATAGGTTTTCCAATCAAAATGAGTGTGCATTTTATTCTTTCCTTTAGTGGAATGTGATGAGAGTAGACCTCATGTTTTTCTCTTGCCTCCCCTCTTTATCTCTCCACTAATAAGTCTTTTGCTTGCCTCTTTTGTGAGAGATAATTTGCCCCATTCAACTTCTCCCTTTCTCCTTCCAATATTTCTCTCTCACTGCTTGATTTCATTTTTTTTTAAGATGTGATCCCATCCTCTTCAATTCACTCTGTGCACTCTGTCTCTATGTATGTGTGAGTGTGTGCATGTGTGTGTGTGTGTGCTCCCACCCAGTACCCAGATACTGAAATGTTTCAAGAGTTACAAATATTGTCTTTCCATGTAGGAATGTAAACAGTTCAACTTTAGTAAGTCCCTTATGACTTCTCTTTGCTGTTCACCTTTTCATGGTTCTCTTCATTCTTGTGTTATAAAGTCAAATTTTCTTTTCAGCTCTGGTCTTTTCATCAAGAAAATTTGAAAATCCTCTATTTCATTGAAAGACCATTTTTTCTCTTGAAGTATTATACTCAGTTTTGCTGGGTAGGTGATTCTTGGTTTTAGTCCTAGTTCCTTTGACTTCTGGAATATCCTATTCCATTCCCTTCGATCCCTTAATGCAGAGGGTGCTAGATCTTGTGTTATCCTGATTGTATTTCCACAATACTTGAATTGTTTCTTTCTAGCTGCTTGCAATATTTTCTCTTTGACCTGGGAGTTCTGGAATTTGGCCACAATGTTCCTAGGAGTTTCTCTTTTTGGATCTCTTTCATGCGGTGTTCTGCGGATTCCTTGAATATTTATTTTGCCCTCTGGTTCTAGAATCTCAGGGCAGTTTTCCTTGATAATTTCATGGAAGATGATGTCTAGGCTCTTCTTTTGATCATGGTTTTCAGGTAGTCCCAGAATTTTTACATTGTCTCTCCTGATTCTATTTTCCAAGTCAGTTGCTTTTCCAATAAGATATTTCACATTATCTTCCATTTTTCGAATCTGCACGCTATGTTCTGTGATATCTGTCTTTCTCATAAAGTCCTTAGCGTCCATCTGTACCATTCCAGTTTTGAAAGATCTATTTTCTTCAGTGAGCTTTTGAATCTCCTTTTCCATTTGGCTAATTCTGCTTTTGAAAGCATTCTTCTCCTCATTGGCTTTTTGAGCCTCTTTTGCCAATTGAGTTAGGCTAGTTTTCAAGGTGTTAATTTCTTCAACATTTTTTTGGTTCTCCTTTAGCAGGGTGCTGATCTGCTTTTCATGCTTCTCTTTCATCCCTCTCATTTCTCTTCCCAGTTTTTCCTCCACCTCTCTAACTTGATTTTCAAAATTCTTTTTGAGTTCTTCCATGGCCTGAGCCCATTGGGTGGGCTGGGACACAGAATCCTTGATTTCTGTGTCTTTGCCTGATGGTAAGCATTGTTCTTCCTCGTCAGAAAGGAAGGGAGGAGGTGTCTTTTCTCCGAGAAAGTACCCTTCAATAGTTTTATTTCTTTTTCCTTTTCTGGGCATTCTCCCCAGCCACTGGCTTGACCTCTGAATATTCTCCTCACACCCACCTCGCCTCCTGGTCCTCCCAGCCAGTGTCGGGGGACTGAGATTCAAATGCTGCTTCCCGCCTTAGGGCTTTTGGCGGGGGCAGGGCTGCTATTCCGTGTGAGAATTAAGTTCAGATGGTCAGGTCGGGGCAGGGCCGCCTCTCAGGCCCAGTTCCCTCAGGGGGTTTATGCACAGACCTTCCACAATGGATCCAGCCTCCCGCCTGCTTGGGGAGCCCCTGTCTGCAGCCGCCTCTCAGCTTCTATCTCCCGGGGGGGGGGGGGGGGGCCGAGCCATGGGGGCACCCCACTCCCCTCTCGACCTGCCAAAGAGACTCTCTCACCGACCCTCACCTGTGGGTGGAGGTGCTTGTGCCTCTGCTGGAAATCCCGTCCCTAAAGCCTGCTCGGATCTGTACCTCTCGGAGCCGCAGTGCGACGGACCCTCCGTGAGAGGTTTACAGGTCCCTCTGTGGGTGGAGGGACCCTCGTGGCCGAAGGGTATCTCGTCCCCGTAGCCCGTTCAGATCTTTTCTTCATGGTGTCGCGGCCGCTGCAGGGCTGCACTCAGCTCCCAGTCCCGGCGCCCAGTCCGCAGCGCGAAGGACCCCCTGCGAGAGGTTTGCAGGTCTCTCCGGAACAGAAATCTCCCTTGCTCCAATATTCCGTGGCCTCTGGGTGCAGAATTCACCGTGGGTTGGTCCCCTCTAGCCGTTTTGTGGGTTGTGGTTTCGGAGCTATGTGTATGTGCGTCTTTCTACTCCGCCATCTTGGCTCCACCCGATATAGATGTTATTATTATAGTAAATTTTTCTACTCACCGTGCTTAATGGAATTCTAATAAGAATGGCCCAAGACAAATCATTCCTACACAGGTAGAGAAAGTTTTTGTAGCTGAATAAAACTATTTTTTAGTATGTGAGATAGTCTTCTGTAGGCTTACTAAAAGCATGCTCAACACAAATCTTGCAGCAGACAGAATGATGAGGATGAAATGTACTTAACCCTGTTCCCATATGATTATGATTTCTACTGCTAGATTTCTGTACTTTGAAAGCTTTTTATTCTATAAAGTTTAGAAATTGCAGGTATTTTGGTATGGTGACATTTATTAAAACACTATTCTTAAATTTTTATGGACTGATGTGATATCTGGAGTAAGAGTTCATTCTGTGATAATGTGCCACTTCTAGTATAATGTATTGATTTAGCTTGCAAGGATATTTAGAGAAATGCCTTTGTAGTATGGGGATTTTGTCACTTGTAGTTAATGGAAAATAATGAGCTTCTTCTGGAGTATAATTCTTACCAACAGGCTATTTCTAATTATTTGATATGTTCTACAATGACATCTTATTCAATTTCTCTTGTTTCTTTTCTTAATTTGCATTGATCACTATTTCTCTTCTCCTTAAAGATAATCCTGTAATTTTCAGATTTGATGAACTGGACTGAATGGCTGTCTATCTTATTAATATGGTTGCCGTTTGTTGGGTTGGTTTTTTTTTTTGTTGTTGTTGACATATTGATGACTGAGCTCATGTGGATATTGCCCTTGGAGGGCTTTGGGGTTTTTTGCTTCCATCCTTGGATCTTAGCTATTCTCTAGTCTGTGCAGAAATATGCTGCTTTGGGTATGTGTTGTGAGCTTTTATTATTACTCAATGAAGTTCTGTCTGCTTATTACAGAAGTATCTATGTAGTTTTTCAGTCTTTTTTCCTATTTATCATGTGCCTTGAAAATGCACATTTCAATTGTCTTCTACCTCTTTGGTGAGAAAGCATTAATTTTGTATATCCTCCTTAGGGGAAACAAGACTTGGTTTTTGTTAGTAATGAGCAACTTTTTGATTACATTGCTTCCCAGATCTACTGTTGTCCACTTTATGGTTCTGAAAATATAAATTAATATTGGAATTGCATAAACTCATTCTTCCCATTGAGCTTTGATTTTAAGATTCAGTAATCAGATTCATCTTTCTCTTTGAGAGTTTGATGTTTGATATGCCTTATCTGATGGTGTAGGGTCATCTTTGTCCATTGGTTTATTTTGACCTCTGGATTAATGCTCAAAGGCTTTAGTTCCTTCCTTTGGTGTACATTAAGGACTTTTTAAAAAAATTTTCAAGTCCAAATGACATTTTGGAATAATTGGAGAAAAAATTATGTGAAAGGAAACACATTTTAACATATAATTTTCAGTAACCAGAGGGGAAAGAGGCTGATAACCAGTCTCTCAGTAAAAAAAGTACCTCATATTTATATAGGAATTTAGATTTTGAAATATGTTTTACATAGATTATGTCATTTGGTCAATAAATCATTGAGGGAAAGGTAGATTTTATTTTTTCCTTTGAATCCCCAGTACCTAGCATACTTATTGAATTATTAATAACCACAACAATTCAGTAAGATCAGACATATTATCCCATTTTAAAGATGAGAAAATTTTAGTTAAAAGAGTAACACAGTTAGTAAGTGTCAGAGGTTGGATTCAAACCCAAGTCCTGATTCCATGTTGGGTCTTATACTGTACAGAACACATAATTTCTACAGCACTGTAATTCTATACAATCCCTATCTAGTACTGAAGTGAGTTAAAAAAAATTATGAAGTACTCAAGGCCCATTAAAGAAGGAGGAAGAAGTCACACATCAAACATTCCTACTTTTTTCCTATTCACATTTCTAGGGTCATTTTGTCAGTTGTTTTGTTATGCTGGGTCAAGTTTGAGAGTAATTTACTCAATGTTGGACAAAAGAAGTATAAACAATTTAGGCATAGATTATTTTACCTTTCTTCCTTCCTTGTAATACTCAGGTTACATAGTCTAGTTCTTTGCTTAAAGAGAAGGTGATATACATGGACCAGGAAAAAAAATACAACCCTTACGTTGCAGAAAAGGAAAATTTTTTAGACTGCATCAATAAAGCTAAATGTATCTTGTCATATAAACCACATTAAATAGCATTTTTCTGTTCTCCATAATGTAAAAGAATTGATGTTTGTGATGGGAGTGTCTGAGATAGGTGGGTAAGTTGATTCTAGCTTCCTAGGATCCAAATGGACCTTTGAATCAAAAAAGATAAAAATGTATGAAAGGTGGGGATATATTAATGCACGTTGTATGGGCATATCAGAAGACTTGGAATGGACCCAAATGCTCCAGTTGCCACTTTCTCATTGTAGCCACTTGTTCTCTGATTGAGCTCTGGGAAAAAGGAACTGGGGCATCAGAAAAGCTATTTCTCCTTCTGCTGTATTCAGTATTAATGGCATGAAATCCCATTAGTACACTCTAGGGGTTCATTTTAATACAGACAATGGCATCCGAATCAGCCTGCCATGGATAATCATCTTACAATAGAAAAATTATACAATCAACAGTTCAGTGCAAGAGTAGAAAAGGCAGTTCCATGAGATCAAATTCCCATATCTCCTCCCCATATCAATTTTTCATAGATTTTTTTGGGGAAGAAAATTATACCTTTGGGCTAAGGTGTCACAGTTCTATTCTGTTGCCATCACCGTATTCTTTTGGGTGGGCCAGGAAAGATCGCTTCAGCATTTTTTTAAAAAATTGAAAGTTAAGTTAAAAGCAGCTTGATATTCCTCCTCAATGCCTGCCCTGGCTTATAGGTAGGTAACGCTTAACCAAGCCTTCTACCTTAGCGATCTCATCCATTCCAAGGGCTTCAACTATCACCTCTGTAGGGATGCTGCTCAAACTATCTTCAGCCACATCTTCTCTCCCAATCTCCAGTCCTCCCCAGGGCAATGCACTGAAAACTCAAATTTACTATCTGTCCCTACATTGCCAAGTCTCTATTTTAGAGAGTGATGTTATCTTTCTTCCTGGTGCAGGACCTTCAAATCACAGAGGCATCCAGTGTAGCTCCATTTAGCAGGTATTATTAAGCACCTACTATGTTCACCGAACAGGGTCAGGTCCTGGGGGATGCATAGATGAAGACACTTCCTTAAGGTGCATATAGTTGGAGGAATATGCCACGGACACAAATGGTGAAGCTGTAAGGCAGAATATAGTAAGAAGCAAGGAGATATGAGTTAAATAATGAGAAATTTGAGGAGGGAAATGTTACTTTCGGTTAGAAAGATAGGAGATAATAAAGTAGGTAGCAAACAAGCTGAGCCTTGAAGAAAGGGAGAGATTTAAGTAGAAAGAGATGTTGCGGTAGGAGGGACAGGTTGTTGGAAGAGAATTCAAAATTTAATTTAAAAAAAAATGAATGTTTAAAATAAATAAGCAAATTTTTGAAAAAGGAAAAAAAAAGATGTCGGACAGAGGAATTCCATTCCATTTTCTTCTCTTGTGGACCCACTAGTGACCCAGACCCCTCCTGAGCAGGCTGGGTAGGAAGAACCAGCAGGAGAGGGTATCCTTACCTATTGCCTTTCCTTGCACATTCCAGGTTTTCTATCCTGCTCATTACTTTTGCTATATGACACAAATTCTGCTTTTATAATTCCCATTTCTCTTTTGAGCTAAAGAAGAATATCATGTTGTGGTTCCATATTCTCCTCACATTCCACAGGATCCTCTGTCTCATCCAGTATTAGATCATTTTTCTTTGTTTGGGTAATATTTATTCATAGATGCAGGACTGAACTCTTTTACTGGCTCTGGAGGCCATATTTCCTTCTGTTGTTAATGTTTTCCCTGTTGATTTATCTGCTTATGTTCAGTGTTATGAGTTTTCTTCTTCCTGAGATCTTCGGCAATTTCAATCTTTTTTTCCCCTAAATTTGCCCCTATTTGCTTTCTAATTCCTTCCCCCAAGGTGTTTTCCTTAAGAGGGCTCAGCCTCTTTCCACTCAGTTCACCAGCTTCCCACCCACTGCTCCCCCACATGCAAATGACTTGGGTGATCAGAATTGGCCCCAGATGGAGGGTGTGCCCTTTCCCTCAGACTTAGAGACTTAGTGGAGTGCTGCACATTCAATCCCACCATCCACCACCCTCACACACACACACACACACACACACACACACACACACACACACACATACTCTTTTTGTTTCTCAGTTCTCTGGTGCCAAGGGCACCAACAATTCAAAGTTAACAACTCAGAGTTTTTCAGCATGGTGCTAGGAGGTTGAGGCCTCCAGTAGGCATTTGTTCCTGAAGAACTTTGGCTGTAACAGCTGTTGCAGCCCAAGGAAACATCTGGAGCCTGGAGCCAGGATCTCCATGGACCTGGAAAGAGGGAAGGAGTATGGTGTGTAGGAGTGGTTTTTGTTGTAAGGTCTTCGGGTCTGCTAGTGCAGTCTCACTACCAATATTGTAGGCTGTGGGAGAAGGGTGCCAAATAATGGGATTTGGGTGTTTTTTTTTTTAAGTGGGAAAAAGTAGATTCTTATTGGTATATATAAGGTATGCATACAAACATAAAGAGAAATTTCAAGAGGGAGCCCACATAATAGGGGAATGGTCATGGATCAAGAGCAAAAGACCTAGGTTAAGAGTTAGCATTTAAACTGTTCTTTCCATTTGATTCAAATTAAGGAGAATTTATTGATTCGTACTTTGCTAGGTACTGGTGAATAAAAAAAAAATTGCTTTTGTCCTCAAGGAGATTACATTCTACTGGGAAGAAAGAATATGGGTAAAGAAAGATAAATGTAGAATAAATAAATGCAAATTAATTTTTAGGAATAGATATTAACAGTTGAGGGTATCAGAAAAGGCCTTATATAAGAGGCCTTTTCACTTTAACTGAGCAAATCTAGCTAGCAGACGAGTTTGCCTGGAATGTGGTACTCATAGAGGAGAATAAGAAGGTGGGAACCCTATTGTGGAGGACTTTTAAGGACAGGGTGATGATTTTGTAATTTCATTCTAGGGACAAGATAGAGTCACTAAAGATTTTCTCTTTTAGGTATATCTTCTTGACAGTTTCATGGAAGGTAAACTGGATGGGATGGACACTGAAAGTAGGGAGACCATCTCGGAAGCTATTTCAATCATTCTGGTGACAAGTGACAGGTGCTTAACCAAGGAGAGGGTCTACATAAATGGAGGAAAGAGGATAGATTGAGAGAATTAATTGAGGTAGAACTTATAGGACATAACATTTAATTAGATATGAGAGGTAAGCAAAGGAAAGAGTCAGTGGTAACCCTAGTGTTGTGAACCTGAGTGATTAGAAGGATAATGATAACCTTTAAAGAAACAGAAAAGTTTGGAGGAGGGATGGGTTTTAGGGAAAAGACACAAGTTCTCTTTTGATATGGACAGTCTATGTGACAGCTAGGTAAGGATATCCAACAAGCAGATGGCAATGCAGGACTCTACTTCATTTCCGACATATGATTTCTTCCCTTTATGGGACCTTGATTATTTTCATCCCACCAAAAAAAAATTCTTAGTGATCATAAAAACATAACATTGGATCATTATTTGGAAAATTCTTAAAATAATAAAAATCTTTATACATTATGGATTTAAAGTAGAAAGAACTATCAAGTTCTGCCCTTTTATTTTTACAAGACAATGAAATTGAGGCTGAAATGGTTAAAATAATATGGCCAGTAAGTATTTAATGAAAAATTTGAACTCATTTCTTTTTGACGCTAAATCTAGTCCTCTATTCCTTGCACTAGATAACAAAATTATAGAAATCATTGATTTTTCTTCTTCTGAATTTAGCCATAATCTCCAGTTTCATGACTCTCCAAAGGCCATAGCAGCTGTTTTTCTGGGTTGGTTGTTGTCTTTCATTCTAAAAGAGGACCAAAATGATATCACTAAGCTAGAATCAAGTTTCACTATGTCTGACTGTGGCTGATCAGAGAAACAGGACCTTGGAATACTCAATAGGAGGTTGGGCACAAATAATATGTGTGAACATTTCAGGAAGATTCTCTAAATTAGCACATCTTGCATTTCCTTTGAGCTGTTTCAATTCTGCTTTGCTCATAGAGCATTGTACCTTCTCTGATGTGGGTACACCATGCTGAGTGGTCCTGTGCCAGTGTCTCCCAAGTCACATAATCAATTCCAAAGTTTTTAAGAGAGATCTTGAGAATGTCCTTGTATCATTTCTTCTGATCACTGTATGAACTCTTGCCCTGTGTGAGTTCCTCATAAAACAGTCTTTTTGATAAGGGTACATTTTGCATTCGAAAAATGTGACCAGCCCATTGGAGTTGTGCTCTCTGAAGCAGAGTTTGAATGCTTGGCAGTTTTGTTCGAGTAAAGACCTCAGTGTCTGGTACCTTATCTTGCCAAGTGATTTTCAGAATCTTCCTAAGACATTTCAAATGGAAGCAATTCAGTTTCCTGGCATTGTGCTGGTATGCTGCACAGGTTTCATAGGCATGCAACACTGAGGTCAGCACAACAGCTCTGTAGACCTTTGGTTTGGTAGTCAATCTAATATCTCTTCTCTCCCATACCTTTCTTTGAAGCCTCCCAAACACTGAGCTAGCATGTGTCAACCTCATTATCAATGTGTACATCCCTGGAAAGTAAACTACCAAGGTAAGTGAACTTATCCAGAGTTCAAAACATCTCCATTTGCTGTAAGCTATGGTTCCATGTATGGATGGTGTGGTGGTGGCTGATGGAGCATCTGTGTTTCCTTGATGTTAATTATTAGGCCAAAAATAGCACAAGCAGCAGAGAATTGATTCATATTTTATTGCATCTCAGCTTCAGAGGCTGCATTGAGTGCATAATCATCTGCAAACAGAAAATCATGCACCAACACTCCCTCCACTTTGGTCTTGGCTTGTAGCCTTTCCAGATTGAAGAATTTGCCATCAGTGCAGTAGCTGACCTTGATGCCATGTTCATCCTCATTGAAAGCATTTGACAACATGGCTGAAAATATCATGCTAAAAAGCATGGGAGCAATCACACAACCTTGTTCCACTCCACTGATAACTAGGACTACAAGAGAGCATTGTCCATTATCTAGAACCTGGGCCAGCATGCTGTCATGAAACTGACATAAAATGCTGATGAACTTCTCAAGGCAACCAAATTTTGACATAATTTTCTATATGGCCCCAAAACTAACGGTATCAAAGGCCTGGGTCAGATCTACAAATATTGTGTACAGACTTCTGTTCTGTTCCTGGCTTTTCTCCTGGAGTTGTCAGGCAGCAAACACCATAGTGACTATTCCTTAGCCCTTTCTGAAGCCACATGGCTCTCAGAAGAGGCACTCTTTTTTGAACTAACTTCAGGACACCAGAGACTGACTTCATTCCTTCAAAGGCAAGAATTAGGAAGAATATTTTTCCTGTGGTCTGGGAGTGAGGAACTATAAACTCACCTAGGTTTACAAAAGAACAGATCAACCAGTTCTATAAGAGGAGTGAAAGGTAAGTTAATATTCTCTTTAAGGTTTCTAGCCACAGTTTTGCCATTTCCCTTGTCTTCTCTCTGACATAAAACTCATTTTTCCAAACATTCAAAGACCTAGGGACTTCAGAAGCCAACTTACCCAGTTTATCTTTTTTTGTTTTCCACCTGAGGAAACTGAGACACATGGAGGTAAAGTCATTTTGGAGGGGAAGAATCACACAGGTAGTAAACATTAGGATTTGAACCCAAATGCTCTGACTCCAGTGCTTGTGCTTTTTCCACTTTACCACACAGCCTCCCTTAGACCATCTATTCCTTAAAGGTTATAAGATCAAGTTGGCCTGGTTGTTAATCACCCAACTAATTTTAATTCAAATAACTTTAATCTTTTTCCCTACTCTCTGTGGATTTTCCCTTTCTGAACTCCTCACAATGTACACACATCTTCCTGGTCCTGAGGACAATGGAGCACAATTCCCCAGATGCATATCCACCAATGTTGTGGTGAAAAGATGTTCCAGTCCTGTGGTAGCTGGAAATAGCTTCCGCTGTTGCTGAGCGCCAACTCATACTGTGTTTGCTGCCCACTCTCCTCTTTAGTCTCTCATTATAACTATGGCTTGGTTTCCTCCTGTTCATTGAATGTGTTTGCTTTGTATATTTTTTCCCCAGATGACTTACTCTTCATTGATTCAAACTGTATTTCATTTTGTATTCCATTCTCTCCTTATTTTCGTAGACCCTGTTTTGGGCCACAGAACAATTTCATCCTCTCTCTTATCTTGTGTGTTAGGAAAACATGTTGGATTGTTTGCTCCAAATGTTCAGACCCTGCCTCACCCTGCCAGGTTTGCAGTCTGCTTTCTGGGCCAGTTTTGAAGCTGTTGTTGGCATCTTTCCTGTTTCAGCAGAGCCTGCCTCAGGAAGAAGTCTCCTTCCCTTACAGAACTTTCAGCAATTCTCTAAGCCTTCATTACTTTCAGTACTTTCTTTTCAAACTCACCTGTAAATTCATCAGTTCAAATGCCTTGGTTTGTGGAATTGCCTCTTTTCTCTTCTTGATTGTTCCCTCATTCCAGAAAGACCTTGTGGGAAATCCCCTTTATCATTTCAGCTTTTCATTTATGCACTTAGGGTTGGACAAAATCATGCTTTTACTTTCAGAAACTCTAAGTGCTTTCCAAATATCCCTGAAGTCCACTTTGGTCACATCCATTATAACCACTAAATCAACCATTTTTACCGCTGATTCAGTCTGGGGTCATCCTAAGGGTGACAGCTCATTAGAAACTAGTGTGCTATGAATGAATGCTAAGGCCCTGACAAAAATAAGACTGTTCATTTCCCAGTCTAGTGGCTTTCACTGTGTAGCACCCAGAGTAGCATCCACATTTACCTCCTCACCTCCTATAAAAACAAAACTAACCCAGGTTCAGAATTCTCTGGAGGTCTGCATTGATTCAAAGCCTTACCTTATCAGCCCCCATGAATCTTAAGTCCTCATCTTCCTGCCTTTTATAGCCAAAATTCATCAGGGTCTTCCACTGCATCCAAGGCCATCACCAATCTTCCTGACTTTCATCTTGCCACGGAATCCCAAAGACTGGAGGGGAGAGTGAGGCTGGTGACTTTGCACAGCCCTCCCTCACTTAAATCCAATTCAGTAGCAAGTCAAAACATCCCCCTCCTGACGTCATTGGTCTTCTTGGAGAACAAAGGGTAAACAACAGTAAACTTCTCTAAAAAGTGATCACTTGTTGCTTCTCCTTCGTTATTTTCCACTAATTTTACCCCTAAAAATCTAAATTCTAACCTCATCACTTGACTGACTGATTTCACCAATGTTATCAAAGTTCCCTTAGTTGGCAAATCCACCGGCCTTGTCTTAGTCCTCTTAAAACAACAAAAATAACCCCTTTCTATAAAGTATGACATTATTGACCATGCTCATCTCCTGATTGTCCTTTTCCCTGGTTTTTTGTGACTAAGAAATCCTGCTGACTGTCCTGCTACTGAACACCTGCAGGGCATGTGGACCAACTATCCTCTGGATCTGATCTGCCCCTCTCCTTAATAGCATCAATCTACTCAGTTTTGAAATATTTGCCTGGGGCTAAGTTATCTTGATTCCTGATTGATGAATGTAAATTCATTTGACCCATGATAAGGAGCCAGCCTCAGAACATGCTTCACATCTCATCCAGAGATGCATAAGAAATCAGGGTCAGTGTAGGCATCTTGTCATCCAGCCTACTGCTAGATATGTAACAATTGACTGTCCTCTCACTCTACTCACAATCCCTAGGGGGAATCTCCCTTCCTTGGTCACCACTCCCCTGAACCCTTTAATTTTCAAAATCCTTCATAACCTGGCCTCCTTTGTAGCCTTCTTATAATTACTCATCTCCACATACTTTGAGATCCAGTAATGCTGGCCTCTTGACTATTCTCTGCACAAGACATTTCATGTCTGGACACCATGCAATTTCAGTGGTTGTTTCCACATGCTTGAAATTCTCTAAGTGAAGTAAGCAGAATCAGGAGAACATTGTACACAATAACAGCAACATTACACAATTATCAGCTATTATTGACTTGGCTCTTGTCAGCAATACAATGATCCTAAAGACTTATGATGGAAAATACAATCAACATCCAGAGAAAGAACTCTGAAGTCTGAATGAAGATCAAAGTGTACTATTTTCCTTTTTTTTGTTTGTTTTTTGTAGCTTTTCCCTTTTGTTCTGTTTCTTCTTTTCAACATGCCTAATGTGGAAATATGTTTATATGATTGTACATGTATAAACTATATAAAATTGCTTGGTATCTTGGGGAGGGGGAAATGGGAGGGAGAAAAAAATTTAACACTCAAAGGTCTGCAAAAAACGAATGTTGAAAACTATCTCTACATGTAATTGGAAAAAATAAAATGTTATTTCAAAAAATAAATAAAAAAAATTCTCCTCTCTATCCCCATCTCCTGGTTTCTCTGACTTCCTTCAAGTCTCAGCTAAAATCCTATCTTTTGCAAGAAACCGTTACTAGTCCTTCTTGATGTTAATGCCTTCCCTTTGAGATTATCTCCAATTTTCCTATATCATATTATTATTTATCCTATTATGTCCTATTTGTTCTGTTTATTAATAGTTGCTTGAATATTTTCTCATGTATTAGATTCTTAGTTCTTTATAAGCAAGGTGCTGTTTTTACCTTTCTCTGTGTCATCAGGGCTGAGCAGATTGCTTGCTATATAGTAGGCACTTTATAAGTATTTATTGACTAGACTAGTATCAGAATTCAAAACTCTTGAGGGCAAAGACTGTTTCATTTTTGTAAAATAATAATTATAGATAGCATTTATATATTCCTTTAAGGTTTGCAAAGTGCTTTATATGTATTACTTAATATTCACAGCAGTCCTATGAGGTAGTTACTGTTGTTAGTTCCATTTTTCAGGTGAGGAAACTGAGTCTGATGGAAGTTGAATAACTTGCCCAAGGTCATACAGCTATTAAGTGTCTGTCTCAACTCCAAAATGAATACTCTATCCACTATGCCACCTAACTGTCTAATACCTGCATCCTCAGTCCAGCATGGTGTCTGGAACACTGCAAGGAATGAATAAGTGCCTTTCCATCTGTTCATTACTGGTTTTTCTCCTGCCTGTTTAACTACTCTTTCTTAGTCTACTTTGCTAGATGATCATCCATGTTCCATTTCCTATATGTGACTATATCTCAGGGCTCAGACCCAAGCCCTTTTCTCTTTTTTCTCTATACACTCTCCTGGTGATTTCATCAGCTCCCTTGGGTTCAATTATTATCTCTGTACAGATGGCTTCCCAAAGTATATATCCAGCCCTTATGGCTCTCTTGAGCTCTAGTCCCATAGTACCAACTGCCAGACAGTCCGTTCTACCTGGATGTCCTGTAGGCATGTCAAACCCAACATGTGCAAAACAGAACTCATCAGCTTTGTGTGAGGCACTAACATCTTTGCACTCACCCTTGGTTTGTATCCTCAGAGTCATCTTTGACCCTTTACTCTTCTCACTTCCTGCCTCTAATCACGTGGAATATCTTGCCAATCTTGCCTTCACAGCACTCTAATACACATTCCATTTTCTCCATTTGGGTTCAGAAAACTGTTAACTCTTACCTGAAGATATTCAATAATTTCCTAAGGGATTTGCCTGCCTCTAGTCTATTCCCCTCTATTACATGACCTATACAACTGCCAAATGGCTCAGCTTTGACCATGTCACGTCTTTGAGAAAGCAACTTTAATGACTCCTTATTGTCTCTAGGATAAGCTACAAATTCCTCTTGTTGACATCTAAAGCCCTTAGAAATGTGCATCTAGCTTCTTTTCAAGTTTGCTTCTGATTATTTCCCAATACATATTCTATGTTTATACGTACATACATACACACACATATATATACATACACACACACATATATATAAATATATATTCCTTTTTTGTGTGTGTACACACACACACACACACACACATACACACACACACACACACACACACACACACACACACACACACACACACACACACACACACTACTCTGACCTACCTCAGGAATGTTTCTACTGAGATCTAATCCCCAAGGAAGTTGGACTAATCATTCAGAGCTAGAACATCTTTGAGATGGACGATTCAAGCACCCTTCCTCCTATGTCAATAAAGAACAATTTACCCCAAGGCTACTGAGCTCTTTCAGTGTACAATCTATTCCTTTGGACCAAGGGCCTCCTTTATTTATCAGGAAATATAGAATCATTTTGAAAGAAAAAGCGACCTATTTCAGGACTGGACATTGTCATTCTGTTCATGAGTGCTTGTCGTGTTCACTTCCTGACTTCATGAAATCTAACAATTCCTCCCAATGTGCATCTCTGATGTTTTTGGACTTGGCCCTTTGCCTGTCCTGATGGGTGCTGTCCTGACTGTCTCCTTATTTAGAATTCTGATCTAGCACAGCCCTGTCCTATTCAACTCTGATGATGAGATAATAAAAATTAATCATCAAATATAAATTCTTCTGTTTGGCTTTTAAAATTCTATACAATTCAGTCTCTTCTATCTTTCCAACCTCATTAGACATTATTTTCCTTTCCAACTCTGCAATCCGGTCAAACTGGCCTTCTCTTTCTTTTCCTCCCACGTGATACTCCATTTTTAGCCTCCATGCCTTTGGAACTAACTGGCCAAAATTTTTAGAATGTACTCCTTCCTTACTTCTACCTCCTTTAAGAAACATCATCTTCTTTATAAACTCTTCCCTAGTCCAATCCACCCTCTCTCCTGTGTTACCTTTTATGTAACTACTTTGAATGTATTTGCATTTATTCAGTTTATACTTATGCTTTGTATGTGTGTATACTTTTCTCTCCCATTAGAATGGAAGCTCCTCCTTGAGAATAGGACTTATTCCTTTGCAGATGTAACTCCCATGTCTGGTACAAATGCCTAGCACACAGTACGCCCTTATAAAAAGCTTGTCGGTTGGTTGGTCAACAGTCTAGTTTTTCTGACTCACTCCACAGCTTCAACGCCACCATTTCCCCCTCAAACATTACTCTAATTTCTCTCTAAGCTTACCATTATTTCAAGCCAGACCTACAGCGATTCTGCTTATTTCCTCTTTTCCTTCTACACTCTTTAATACCTTAAAGACAACAAAATTCCCATTTACATATTCCGTGTTTAAAAGAGCAGTCCTGATTGCTTCTGGGTGCTATGTGCCCTTTATATAATGGCTGTGGCTCCCTGCTGGCTGAGCATATGCCTCCTGGGACTTTCCTACCTTTTCTCTAGGTCTGCTTTCTGCAGTAAAAGAAAAATCCATAAAAAGACTCGTACAAAGTATCTTCCAAATTCTCTGCTTTTAATGGAAAAAAGTCAGAGAAGAAAATCTGCAAAACACTGAGGCCCTTTATCCCATCAATTAGAAATTAGAATTTAATAGATTATAACTTCCCTCAGGAGGATAATCAACTGCACCTGTTAAAAAAAAGGCAAAGGCAGAAAAGATACTATAAATTACTGAGTAAGTCTCCTTCCTGAATTAGAAGGTCAGGGGGAAGAGGACAGAAAAACCTCCCTTTTCAATAAAGAAGCTAACATTTTGCCATATGGTGAATCCTATTTTAAAAAAAGATTCTTTTTAACTATTGAGAACTTAACCTGTGACTTCCTTAATATCAAGAACTCTCTAAACCAAGGCAGGTCAGTACCTTACAAAGTTTCCTAAAGCATGGAGTAGCTGCTTAGGTGACTGGCCCAGGGTCATGCCAGTAGTATTTTTCAGACAGGATTTGAATCCAGGTCTCCTTTGCTCCAAGGCCAACACGCTAGTACACCACACTTTCTCTTTTTTAGATGTTTTCATTATCAATGCCAAGGATCTGTGGTTTCTCCTGTAATTTATAGTTACCTGAGGCTCTGAAAGGTAGAGAGACTAAGGCCATAGTCTAACAACAAGTAGGGGTCAGGAGGTGGGATTTGAACTTTAGTCTTTCTGACTTCCAACCCAGCTTGCGGTCCACTATTCTCTTCTACCTGGAATCATTATTAACTGGGAAAGGGGATTCTTTTCTTTATTTCCAGTTTTAAGACACTCTCTCTCCTAGATTATGAATAAGAAGCGCTTATCACTAAATTATTTGTTGTGAATCAGGAATTATATTTGATTTGAGATAATTTTTGATTTGTAATATGTGAGGTCAAGGTCTCTGAGGCAGAGCACCTTTGTGCCATTCAGGCTAAAGGCCCACCTGTGCCTGAATGACACACTTAATTTGATGCACATTGCTAGAAAATATTGATGAAATAAGTAATTGTATTTTTCATAATGTTTCTCAGTCAAAATATACTCTTTTAGTGGCTTATTGTGGCTCAGTGCAATTGTAACACCTTTCTGGCACACAAGCACCTAGCTCTAATTTTAAAATAGCTTGTTAAGTTCTTAAATCAGGACTGGAAAATATACTTTTTCTATCAATAACAACTTACAGAAAAAAATATCAAAAGCCAAATTCTAAGTTAAAAAATATGTTTCATATATACATATATGTGTGTATATATCTATATATGTATGTATATGTATATGTAACAGCAAGCCTATACGTTGAAATACAGTTTTATTTCCTTTAATTAATTCAGAACAAACACATACAAGATCTGTATGACAATAATCGAAATCAACAAGAAAATTTAATTTCCAGGCTAATAAAATTTTATTTAGATGTATAACAAAGAATGAAGTTATAGATTATTACAAATGAAAGGGAAAAGAGAGACCTGATAGCAAAAGAAAGAAGTGCATAGAGACAGAGAGATAAATCGAATATTTTTCTATAAAACTTCTAAACCTCATTCCTTACATTGGTGTATGAGCCAAAAATCTCAGTACAAGGTGGAACCCTAACTTAGTGACATCATAAATTAATAACCCAGCCCTCACTGAAATGACATTGCCTTGAATGAGAACATTTCCTATGAACCTTGTCTGTTTTGTTTTTAATTTTTCCCATTCATTATATCTTCATGTTATGTGATTTTAGAAATAAGGTGAAATATTTATTATCCTTTGCTCTATTCACTAGAACAAGATGAGGCATTTCTGATCTGTTCCAAACATGGGGTGAACTCACTTAGAAAATGATTTGGCAATAATAGATAGTTTAAGCTAAGCAACTTGACTTGATGCACAAAGGGTATACACTTATGGCTCAAGAAATAGTTAAGGGGTATATGAAAACGTTGTGCCCATCTGGAATGTCTTAGATTTTGAAAGATGTGCCCACATAATACTTGACATTCTTTTCCTGTCTTTTGCAGAACTACCCAGTCACAGCTGACTGACCGGTGCTTAGTGACATCTCCCTAATAAAGGCAGCTCAATGTAGAACAACATGTAATTCTCCTGCCCACTCCACCCCCCCCCAAACTCCTATGCCCCAACACTTATTCAACATAAGAATAGGGGTCCCCATAGCAAAGAGAAGATGTACTATCTGTTGATATTCTGGAATTAATGCTTCGGTGTCTCCCAATTCACATTGCACTTTTCTGGTAGCTTCCTAGTGAGGCCCTGGAATCACCAAATGTGGCAATGCTCCCAAATATCCTGGTTTGGTTATAATGGATCTATTACATCTAATAAACTTGGGGAAAATAACACATTTTCCTAAAACTGAAAGTGGGATGCTTCCAAAATCCACTGAAATGGCAGCTTTAGCTATATTCACACATATATCTATGTATTTATAGAAACAAAAACCTAGTTTTTCTGAAAAATAATAGGGACATTATCGCCACCTGCTGTCTCGTTTCTTTCCTTGTCACTTGTTCTTAGCAACGTCTGGATTTTTAACCTGCTTTCTCTTTTCTTGACTTCAAACCAAGCCTTTTCTTTTCCCCATCCCAACACAATGTAATGTGAGTCAGATCATAGGACCATAGATTTACAGCTGTAAAGGCCTCAGAGGTCATTTAGCCCATAATCTTCATTTCATAGGTGAGGAAACCGATATCAAAAGAGAGAAAGAGATTTGCCTTAGGTCTCACAGGCAGAGCAAAGATGTAATCCCGGTTTCTTTAAGTTTAAATTCAGTTCTAGCTCACAATACGGGGTCATAATGCCCTTCACTCTGTACAACTCTGCTTGAGTCTCTGACTGTTAGGAGGAGCTTGTCTAACAAGTCTCTAGCAGTGAGAAACATACTCATCTTAAACAAAGAACAAAAACTGCCTTTATTAATCATTACGTTCATTCCCCTGAATGGATGGGTAACCTCCCCAGTAAAGTTGCAAGACAACTACAATAGGTGAAGAAAGATGGGGTTTCTTATACTGTTTTCCTAACTTTGGTTCTCCCGTAATACCGCCCCCTGGCCAGGTGACTCCATGTTCTCCTCTCTGACAGGCCCTTCCTCACATAGCTCCTTGGGCCTGCACATTAGTTTCTGACCTCTAACCTGCCCATGCTAGGTCACAACCCTTATCACCTAGGAATGTGGAAAACAGAACTTTCATGCATTCCACACTGACCAAACATGAGCTCTTTCATACTTCCCAGAACCAATATCATTTAATACTGTAATAATAGTTAACACTTATAAAGTGCATTAAGGTTTGGAAATTAATTTATATGCCATATGTCTTATATATCTCATTTGATCTTCAAGGCAACCCTGGAAGACAAATGCTATGATTATCCCCATTTTACAGATGAGAAAACTGAGGCAAGAGAAGTGCATGGTGGCTTACAGCTAAGTAAGTATCAGAGAGCAGGATCTGAATTCAGATCTTCTTCACTCAAATTTCAGCACCCTATCCACTGAGATATCTAGCTGCCTCCCATTTATATACATGGGTATGGTGACAAGGAATGCAATTTATGTATGTGGGGGGGGCAGTATTTGAGCTTCAAAGATGATTTAGCTTGCACATCTGTGTGCAAACCTCTCCTCCCAAAATAATTCTCAATTGTAAATCAATAACTATGCCCTAGTCAAAGAATGGAGAACAAGATAGGTGGGGACTGGGAGGAAAGACAGGAAGACTTGGGTTTGAATTCTTATTCTGCCTCACTTCCTCTGTGACACTGGACAAGTCACTGCCTCTGTGGGACACACTTCTGTGTAAAACATGGAGCTAGGTAGGGAAAAGCAAAATGAACAGTAGAAACCACAAAAGGTTTGGAAATAAGAGCCTGAGTTCACATTCAGCTCTGAACTGTGACATTTATTAGCTATATGGCCATGAAAAAAGCACTCTATCCCTGGGAGTGTGTTTCTTCCTTTGAAATATGAAGAAACTGACATACCTTCCAGTTTCTGTAAAATTATAGATTTAGAGGTGGCAAAGAGCCTGGAGGTCACCAAGCCCACCTCCTCATGTTATACATGAGAAAACAGTTCCATTTGGCAATGACTCATCCAAGAGTATCTAAAACTGGTGCTCTTCTGCAAAAAGTGCTTTATACAACTTAAAGGGCTATAAAAATGTGAACCTTTTGTGATGGGATGTAGATGATCATTTTTAAAGACCATGAATAAGCTCAGTCTTACCTTCTTGCCTTTCCTTTCCTAATCATGGAGAGGGTGACTCATATCTTTGTCTCTGCAAGAGATACATCTGTTAAACCTAAGGCTGAATTCACCTGCTCTGAATATAGTCATTTTCTTGTTTCCAGCACTTCTACCTCGGCTGCCTAGACGTAGACAGTCTCCCTGTTCAGAAAAATCAGGCACCATGGGGATGGGTGAGGCCTAAAGAATGGTTTTCCCTCAATCACCTTTTAGGAAATAGTCCATAGATTTATCCACCTTATTCTTTTCACAATGGCAATCCCCAGCCAGCATCTCTTTCTCCTTCCTTCTGCCTCCCTCTGGTCCTTTCATCCATTACAAAAGCAGCAATAGTAGTAGGTAGGTCATCCTCCAGATGACCATCTTTCCAGGCATTTTCAAAAAAGACATTTCTATAGCTTTCATTCAACTGCTAGGAGAAAGGGAGGATGGTTCCTAGCCTTATAACTAATGAATGAAAGCTATGCTGGTGTGTGTGTGTGTGTGTGTGTGTGTGTGTGTGTGTGTGTGTGACACAGAGAGAGAGAGAGCAATTAAAATCATGTATTTGTGATAATTATGAGGATTTTAAAAAGGGAAAAAGGAGATGAAGGAAGTAGGAAAATGGAATAATATGGGTTGTGAAGGGGAGTATGACAGCAAAGGTGCTCCAGGAATAGAGAGAGTGGTAATGTGATAGAAATGGGAGAGTAGCTCAGACAGAGGAGGGGTTTGACATCTGGGAGAGGCAAAGTTAAATTCTGGCAAAGCAAATCTTATGAGCTTTTCGATACAGTTATCCAGTATCTGCCATCCTATTTTGTTTGGCAGCTGCTGGAAATGAATTTCCATTTTTCTGTCTTGTTTTAATTTTCTCATGTCTCCCTCATCACTGAGATCATTAGCGGCAGAAACTGTTCTGCCATCTATTTCCCTCCATCTGACAAGATCCTTGGCGCTTGTTGGGTTATTAACTCCAGTCTCAGTTATTGCCACCAGCTATGTTAGCTCTTGTTATTCTGACCCAGCTCCCCCTCTCCTGTCTTTTCTCTGCTGACCTTTATGGGGCCCTAGTTCCTTTGGGAAATAGACAAGTATCAACTTAGAATCCAGATTTTTTTTTTAATGTACTGTAAACACTCCAGCAAACAAGCTGTCATGGACTCCTCAAAAACACCACACAGTTGGCTTTTATCTCATCTCTAACTCCTGATCTAATCCCTTGAATTTTCTCTAAAAGGACAAAAGAACGAGATAGGGTTTGTTCATGTGACTGCCCTGAACTTATTGTTGTAGTTGTTCAATCATGTCTGACTCTTAGTGACCCCCTGGACCAGACCACACCAGGCCCTCCTGTGAAGTCTGTCCAAGGTCATGTTCATTGCTATCTGTCATCTCATCTGCCATCCCCTTCTTCTTTTGCCTTCAATAGTTCCCTATATCAGTCTTTTCCAATGAGTCCTGTCTTCTCATTGTATAGGTGCATATGCTTGTGTGTGTGTGTGTGTGTGTGTGTGTGTGCGTGTGTGTGTGTGTGCCCGTGTAGGGTGTGAAGAGACTTTTTTCTGGAGAACTAAATTTTTTCAATCCACTTAGCCAATGTTACCCTCATTCAAGGTGGGAGGGGTCATAGTGTATATCAGTACAAATGGACATAGGGACTGATGCTCCAAATTAGTCACCACAACAAATATGTTTGTCATTATTTCATCAGTGTGGGAACCCCTGCCCCTGAGGCAGACGATAGTGTGTGTATGTGTGTGTATACATATATGTATGTATGTGTGTGTATATACATATGTATACATACATACAACTTAGAATCTCAGAGAGGTCAAGTGATTTTCCCTTGGCCTCACAGTAATGTGTCAGCGGCACACTTTTCATTTCCATCATTCTGTCTTTACCCATTTTATCACATTGTCTTTATATCATTCAAATACACGCTTGATTGTAAAGACATAAGATTTTTTTTGGACAAGGTAAGAACTCTGATTACAGATAGGAGCACCCAAGACTCCAGAAGACTGATGATGAAGCATGCCAAAGACCTCCTGAAAGAGACAGAATGACACATATAGATTTTGGACATGACCAGTGGGGGAATGTGTTTTAATTAACTATGGTTATAAGTTGCAAAGGGTTTTTTTTTTGTCTTTTTCTATTTGGGGTAGATAGAAGGAAAGTGCTTGATAATTGAAAAATAAATATTTTTAAATGAACAGGTGTAAGGAAAAGAAGGGGGCAGAGATACTAAGATCTGTGAGAATCCCTTTAATTCAACTAAGACAGGGTCTCTTAATGGGGTGACAGTGCTTAGGGTACCCATGGCCTTTTTCTGGGATATTTCTGGAAGAAATGTAGCAAACGTTTCCCTGAGTCTTTTCAATATAACGTTTCATTTTGGAAGCCAAACATTTCTCCTTCTGGTTACTAGACAATTGTGAAAAACGAAAAAAAATTATTTAGGTCTACATTTTATAATATGTTAGTATTATGCCTGAATTTCTTCAACATGCCTTAGTGGTAACTAGTCACATAACTTCTGATTTAGGGGATACAAATTTGTGTGTGTGTGTGTGTATGTGTGTGTGTGTGTGTAGGTGTAGGTGATAACGGACTGTTCTCTGAAGATGTGCTGGTAGGTCAATGTCTTTTTAGGGTGTTCTTGATTTCTGTCAGTTTCATTCCTGAAAGAGTGGGAAACAAGATGGATCATGAAGAGTTAAAAGAAGATAAAAAGTCCATAGTGCAGGAAACTCTAATTGTTGTGAAATCAGATCTAGAGAATGAATATAGAGAAACATTGAAAGACAGCATGAACTGATACAAAGCGAAGTAAGCAGAGCCAAGAAAACAACATAAACCATTGTTTATGTTTTATGTTTCCTTTACCAAGGAAAATAGAAAGACCACCACAAAAACATCTAAAATGAATTTAGCAAAATTACAAAGAACAAATTTAACCCCAAAGAAAACACATCCTTCTTTCACTCCTTTCAAGAGGGAAAGGTATGAGAAAGAGAGCGTGTGAGGAGGGAGGAAAGTGAAGAAGGAAGTGAAGGTGGGGGAGAGGGAGGAAGGAGAGAAAGAAAAAGTGTGTGCATATATATGTGGGTGTATATGTATATGTGTGTGTATACACCACATATATACTATATAGATATAGAAAGGGAAGGAATAGTCAATTTCTGAATGCTCACATCATTACAGAATTTATTTCCAGATTTGTACATGAATAATTATAGGGTAGCATCTCTATGTGTGTGAGAATCCTACCTCCCACCCCTGGAAGGGCCTTTCCAGTATCATTTCCATGTATTGTAGCATTATCCAGAAACACAAACACTAAGTCCTGGAATTTGAAAGTGATGTCAGAAGCCATCTGTCCCAAACTATGCCTGAACAAGGATTCTGTTGATAACTATGGCTGAGCAGACTCTCTGAAATTCCTGGGTATCCTTGCACTTCCCAGTCCCCACCCACCATTCAGCAATTTTAAATCAGTTCCATTGTTACCCAAGTGATATTCAGGGTGGGTTTATTTTTAAAAGAGTAATATATTTAGCAAATGTTATAGATACAGTAGGTTTTACGTGGGACTAAATGCAGCAATTAATGCTAATGAGTCTGCTGTTAGCATGTAATATTATTGGTGTTATAATCATGCATCGCCAAATGTGGAGCCTCAGTTTGTTCAACAGATGCTGATCTTAATGGCCACATTCTCTTCCCATGGCTAAGTTAGCTTTAGTTAAATGTACCATTAAAAATAACCATTTGCTATGTTAATGAAAACAGAGACTCTATCTACTAGGATTTTTTTTTTTGGTCCCTGCTTTATTGCTTATTTTTAAAGGGGCTTGGGGAAGATTATAAATTCATTGTCTATTTGTGGTGAATTAAAGAGGAAAAGACCACTGGTACACTGTTTATAGGTAGGGTTAATGCATAGGGGAGAAATGAAAAGATAACCTTCTTATACTGCTGACATAATCTGTATGTCAAACAGCCCAGGGCCCTCCTAGTTTCCTTCATACTGACCATAGTGACTTCTCTCCTGATAATTCTCTGGTATTTACTTTTTAAAAAAATCTTGGTATTTAATTATACTATAAGATAGACCTCAAGTAATTATTCCAGAGTCAAGTTTCATGTCTTCCAAAGTACTTAAGATGAGAACTGATATCTCTCAGCACCAGGGAATATAATTTTGGTAATTAAAATTCCAGAATTTAGGCCCAGATATCCCAGGATAAGAGGCAGCTACAATACTCAGTGAACAGTATGCTGGGCCTGTAGTCAGGAAAACCTGAGTTAAAGTCCAGTCTTACACTCCTACTAGATGTATGATCCTGGGAAAGTCACTTAACCTCTGCTTGCCTTAATTCACTGGAGTAGGAAATGGAAACTCACTCTAGCATTTGTGCCAAGAAAACGCTGTATGAGGTCATGGAGAGTTGGTCACAACTGAGTGACTGAACAATAGATCTTGGGATGGGTCTATGTAAGAGCAAGCACACCACAGAGTGTGCTTTGACTTTCTGTGTTAGGTAGTGAGCCTTGTTAGCCAATAGTAGAGACTTGTTTGAGTTATGAGACTTGTATCTACTTACGTCCCTGTCAATAATACCTTTGGCTGGGGATCTCCTTGCCTGGTTAGATGAAATCACAGTGGAAGCAAGCAGCATAGATGATTTTTCTGGAAAACCAGGATATGCTCAGCACTTGGTAGAAGGAGAGAGGTTCACAAGAGGCCGAGGCCTGGACTTAGACGAGAGTCAGTCCAAATACGCCTCTGTCACTTAGTGCCTGGACAACTCTTCTAACCTCTTAAGGCTTCAGTTTTCTCATCTGTAAAAGGGCTTTGTTGGATCTTCTAGGTTTCCTTTGGCTCTAAATTCTATAATGTGCATGAAGACTACCCTTTGCTCTATGCATCATGCAGCTGTCCTACAATGATTCCCCGTTACTACTCACATCACAGGTCATGTACCATGGGATGGGCTTGGGAAAGGTTAAAGAAAAGGTAAAGGAAAAGTATGACTATACAGAGGCTTTTGATGCATGCAACCTGGCTTACTGTTATTCTTCTACCATGTCTGATAATAATATAATAATAGTTATAACAAATTTTATAGTACTTTTAAGTTTGCAAAGCACTTTATACATGCAGTGGGTACAAGCACATGTATTACTTTCTTATCTGTTTGAATCATTCCTATTTTTCCTTGGGCCCTGAGTGATAACAATGATTTTAAAAAAGATAAGTGGTATAAAAAAATGTTTCTAAAGATTTTCCTTTCTCCTCACCTACAGGGAGTTCCCCAAAAGGGGAAACAGATCTAAAAGAGACCAAAAACTAGGGAACTGGGAGAAATTTCTTGTCAGCTTTTCTATTTGGCTTAGGAAATAGAGACATTGCCATATCTTTTTGCCTTGAAACTGAAAATTTCCAGAAGGGCCATATGGGCTGATGGCTTCTGGGTGATTTTGTTGCTGCTGCTTCTATGGACCAAAGAGGTCCATGGTGGAAGAGCTAAGATCGGATGGGGAGCTAGAGCAGACAATCAAGGACCAATAAATAGAGAAGATCTGGAGAGAGTGGTGGATCAGGACAACTTCTGAGCCAGATGATTCTTCTAATGGCTATGTGAGAAGGCTAGGAGATTTGGGGTGGAGGGGATGAGATTTTTCTAATGGTTACATGAGAAGACTGGGAGTCAGACCCAACCCCTTAGCATGCCTCTTGTCTTTTTCCTTTGCTTTACTGTTCCAGCTCAGTTGCTTGATGTGGATCCAAGGTAGCCACACCAATCCCCTGAACTTGCTTTGCTTGACCTGTGGGTATGAGATATGAGCAGGTGAAAGTTCCATGTTTTTTTTAACAAGTGTGCCTTGATTTATTTCGCTCCCCGCCCAACCTTTTTTTTTGCTCAATGAACATAGCCACCAAAAATTACATGCCCTCATTATATAACTTTCCTAGCTCAATATTGAACTACTGCATGAGGGGGATGCCATAGGAAATTCTCTAATAATCATATTTTAGCAACACTTACTATACTATCAGCTGCTAGACTAGAATGCAACATCTAGTGAGTTGTTTTCTTTGTTTTTCTTTTTCTTTTAACCTGACTATTTGAAGTTTCAGACTAAGTAGCTTGTATATACATCTCAAAGGGAATCTCCTACGTATGTATCAGAGAACCCTTTGTATAGGATAGCTAATGTATAGGAAGGCAGATTAGATATTACACTGCCCTGCTGGTTAAGAAAATGATAACACTGTTGTCTTTTGGTAAACCTATAAAAGAACACAATCAAAAGCTTTTATTTGCTTTAATTGTTGGGAATACCAACCAATATATATATATGTAAACACGTGCATGTGCGTGTGTGAGTATATATACATACATATGTATATACACACATACATATACAGTCGATGTATATGAGTAGATTTTCATATGTATATCTGTGTATTCCTGACTTTAAGGAGTTGTATAAGCAAGGACCCCGACATACATAGAGGACCTGCTGCCCAGGTTCTTAAATCTGCTTTTCTAAAAGGAATACAACTTCTGAGAGGTCAACAATCACTTTAATCAAGCACATATATCATTCACTTAGTTCAGGAGAAAAAGTCAGCACCCTGAACTTCAGAGAAAATGCAGAGAAATCAACAGAATTCCAACTCTCTGACAGTAAGCAATACGTAGATCACAGATCAACAGACAGATAACTGTCTGATCATACATACATAGTTACCAGAGAGGGAAGCACCAACATCTGAGTTTTCAAAGTTGGGGACTGAGTGGGGGGGCTGGGGGGAGGTAAGGAGGGGGGGTCCTTAGTGGCTGCCCAGAGTCTTGTCTGCCCAAACCAATACTTCCAATGAGTAAGCCCTAAAGTAAAACCTCACCTCAGAGTATTTATATATTTTTCTGAGACAGAGGGCATCGCAACCCTTGAAAACCAGTGCATTAGAAATTAGTAGAAGGTGGAGGCTTGCCCTAATCAACCTTTCCTTAATGGGCAGGCCCATTAATGGGTGGGGAACATATTTAACTCTGATTAGCATTACAGGAGTTTACAATTTAGTGGAGGTAATGGGGGATGAAACTCTCTAAGAAACACTATTCATATAAAAGTTATTCTGTTTACATATATGTATAGGTACATACTTATATGTGTGTATGTGCATAAATATATAAATGAGTGAAAAAAAGCATTTCTTAAGCATTTACTTAATGCAAAATATTGGGGATGCAAATAGAAAAAAAAATGGCCGTCCCTGTTCTCAATGAGCTCACTTTTTTTGCACTTTTATATTTTTTTAAAAATAATTTTTTAAAGCCCAGAGATTTTTATTTTTCATTTATGAAATTTTTCCCTCCATCTATTTCTTTCCCCACCCATTGAGAAGGCAAGAAAAACCAAATCCATTCCAATATGTATGGTCATGCAAACAAATGTCCACATTAGCCATGTCTACACTTCCCCGCCCCTCCTCCCCCGAAAAAGACAAATAAAAGAAAGAAAGAAAGGGAAAAAATCTTTAATCTGCACTCTGAATCCATCAGCTTTCTATCTGAAGGTGGAAAGCATGTTTCATTATGAGGCCTTTGAAATCATGGTGAGTCTGCGTTTATCAGTTACCAAGTCTTTCAAAGTCAATTATCTTTACAATATTGGTATTGCCATGTAGATTGCTCTCCTGATTTCTGTTCATTTCACTTTGCATCAGCTCATTCAGATTTTCCCATATTTTTTTTGAAACCACCTCCTATATCATTTCTTACTGCACAGTGGTATTCCATCAGATTCATATACCATAGCTTGTTTAACCATTTTCCAATCGATGGACAATCCTTCAATTCCAATTCTTTGCCACCATGAAAAGAATGTTACAAATATTTTAATACATGTATATTCTTCTCCTCCTTCTTTGATCTCTTTAGGGTGTAGATCTAATAGTAATACTTATGGGTCAAAGGATATGAACAGTTTAATAGGTGTTTGGGTATAGGTCCAAATTACTTTTCCAGAATTGGTTGGACTAGTTCCTAACTGCATGGTGTACCTATTTTCCCATATCTCCTCCAACATTTGTCATTTTCCTTTTCATTCATTTTAGCTAATCTGGGTGAGTGTGAGGTGGTATCTCAGGGTTATTTTCATTTCCATTTCTTTAATTGTTCACGATTTAGAGCATTTTTCGTATGGCTGTTGATGACTTTGACTTCTGAAATTGACTATTCATGTACTTTGACCATTTATTACTTGGGAATAGATGTTATAGGAGCTCACATTCTAACGGAAGAAGTTAACATATGAAAGATTTCCGATGCAAGTCAGATAGAAAGTTCCCATGGTCCTTAGGGTGAAGTGGCATAGCAGATATTACTGACTCTTTTTTAATGTCATTTCCACTAATAAAATCATATTAGTTTCTGATTTTGAATCATTTCACAACAACTTTGGTGACAACAACATTCTTTTCTGGGTCTTCAATTTTTGAGTGTAGCACCTACAGAAGCAGTTGCCAGATTGCATCTCCACAGCCACTCTTTAGAGAATGAAGACTGAGGGTATTGGGCTGGAAGCCTTACTATTCCAAAGGCTTTTGGATTCAGGGTTATGACTTTCTCCATCAGGATGGGAAATGATGGTCAAGGTCATGATGGTGGTAGTTTGACTTGTCTGGCACACATTGCTCTCTGTATCTCTCTCAGGATGCCTCACTACTTCATCTAGGCTGGTCTATCTACCCTATCAGTAGCATTTAGTGTCTGGCTGATTATTCAGAGACTGCTTCCCTGGATGGTTGTGAAAGCTGGGTTGGAAGCTGAACTAGTGCTTTGGGTGGAATACTGTCACTCTCCAGGCTCTTCTGCTCATCTGCCTATTGGTGTCATTTGGTCAGTAGTTGTTGCTACTCGTGATAAGGGAAGTAGCCCTTTGCCCACAATTATTTTTGCCCTCTGATGGCCAAGAGAAAAGGGCTGGAAGCATGTCTAGTTGTATGGGTGACACATATCCAAGGCTCTTAGGTTGAGGATCCTGAGCTATTGCCATCAAGGGCTGGTGGAGAGAGGAGGTTTGGTGGCCAAGGTGGTATTGGTGGTTTGACCTACCTGGCACATGCTGCCCCCTGCTTTACTCTCAGGGTGCCATATTAACTTCCATTAGAGAGCCTGCTATGTGAGTAGAAACTGATTGACATTTGATGGGAACGGCTGACCCTTTCTCCATAGTATTTATTTCCTCAAATGGTTGTTGGCAAACTGGAGCTAGGTTATGAATGGCTTTAAATGCCAAAAAAGAAAAATTAAATTTTTATTCTAGAGGCAGTAGAAGCCACTGGAGCATTTGAAGCAGGGGGTGGCAGTAGCATGATCAGAACTGTACTTTAGAATAGGAGTTTGATGTCTCTGTGGCATATGGATTAGAAAGCGGAGAGACTGAAGGCAGAGTGATTATTTAGGGGGATATTTAAAAAACCTAGCTGTGAAGCTATAAGGGTCTCATTTTAAGTGATGGCCAAATGAATGAAGAGAAGAGGGAGGACACAACAGATTTTATGGAGGCAGAATTATAAGACTTGGCAACTGATTATACTGATGCTTGAAGTAATCATTTTCTCCATAACTTATGACCAGAAAGCTTATTCACTTGTAGAATATGGCTAATTAATTAATTTAAGCTAATTTGAAAGGCCTTTGAAATAATCTTAAATAGATTGAGTAATAACCAAGTCTGTCCTGGGCATTCATCCAGTGGACAGTGTAAACATTTGATGATGATTATGTAAATAATGGTTGAATTGTCTTAATGACCCTCAGCTGATGCTAATGGAAGCAGCTCTGCTTTCTGAAAGGGAAAAATGGAACATGTTGTCATAAGGTTAGCCACATCCTCGTCTAAGTCCTTCAGTCTCATGGCTTGTTTCCTTGAGGTCTGAGATTTTATAGGTTTTTCTGGAAGAGCAAGGTTGGACATTTTAAGGAAAACTGGTTGATTTCAAAGTGACTCCCTAACTTTCTATCTTTCATAAAGAGTAATTTATATGTAAATTTGTAAATTCATATTTTCAGAGGTGAATAAACATATACTATGCATGAAGTTACCACATGGTACATCAAATCTGTAGAAATGGAAGCAATGGAGTCCACTGTAAAATGTCTAATGATTACAGGTATTACAACATTGAATTCAATTAACGGGACTTTGGTGGGAGGAATTCTCATTGAACCAGGAGATCCTCTTATTATTTATAGTAAGTCTTTGACATAAATTGCATTGCATCCTGGACCATCTTGAGTTATCCTAATCTGTACCTAGCCACTGAACTCAGATGGCTCTAGAAGAGAAAGTGAGGCTGGTGATTTGCACAGCCCTCCCTCAAATCCAGTTCACTCACAAGTCTCATCATCTTCCTGATGTCATGGTCCTCTTTAAGAAAAATGGACAAACCATATAACCCACAACTTTTTATAGTTAGTTCATTTTAGTAGAGGTGAGATTTCCTATGCTGGGATTCAGTCTACTATATTTTTTCAGTTAAATTTCATCTACTTTTACTTAGGCATCCAGTATGGCAAGCCAAAGTATCAATACACGTGTTGTCCTCTTTGCACATGGTAGCCTAACCTTGAAATGCTGAAAAGGGGCAGATCTAGTAGATTTATTCTGTTTATGTTCTTTCACCCTATCCTGAAGCTGATTCTGTCAGTGCCATTGGAGTCACTGGAGCAGACTCACTACGGGTCCAGGAATCCAGCACTTGTTGGTAACAGTCCTAAAAAAAAAGCACCAGACTCTCTCCTACCTGTTTTTATCTATTGCCTTTAGGCAGTCTCAGTGAGACTTGTAGATTGATGCTTCTTATAGACTGGCCCCGTTATATTGTGGCAAAGTAGTATGGCTCTGGGTGCCTGGAGTCCACTCATAAATGCCCTCAAGCTTAATCATTTGCTTAACTCTGGGTCTGCTTATAGACCCTACACTTCCTTCTCAATGGCCCACCTAACAATTTCTTTTCCTGGTTAGAAAATACTGGGGCCTTAGAAACTATGTGGTCCAAATATAATATCTATCCAGCCTTGTGATCAGTAGAATTTGGCAAGAATTCAATTTTAGTGACAGGAAACAGGATGGGGACACCCAACTCCATGAATCATCCTAATTTTAATGAGGTCTAATGGACACTTGCCCTAGGGCACAATTAGAGTTTTCTAGGGATTACTCATTGAAAAGAAGAAAGGAATCTTAAAATTATCCTGTGGAGCCATACCCCCACTCACATTCCTTCAACGTGCACACAGTTAAAGCATTAAGTACTTTTTTGCTCTTATTCACATCATAAATCGTTCCAAACCTGATATTCACACTTGGTCCACACTCTGGTCTCACTATCCACTGTACTCTTCATTCACTTCCATTCCACTCTTACTCAGTCACATATAGAAGACAGGGATTGGTTTCCAATGACACTTATTTGACCAATTAGCATCAGGAGAATATTATAAAATTCTTTTATAGCCTAAGGAAAAATGAACTACTACAGGAAACTATCTTCTCACACACATGGCATCCAACTACTACTTCTTCAAAGTCTATCACTGCATGACTTTCCTCATGGTCTTGTGCTCGTATTCTCTTGTTTTGTGTGTTTGCCTCTGGAAGTCTTGAGTGCTGGGCCACACTGTAGACTGCTTGAGGTCTTGTGTGAAGATAGTTATTCATGTTCATTTGTATAATACAATAACCCTATGAGATAGTTAGCAATGAATATGAGGAAATGTGGACTCAGAAGGCGCGAGTTCAAGGTTACAAAGCTAATAAAGCTCAGAGGAAGAATTTGAACCAAAACATGTTTCCAGTTTCAGAGCATTGCATACTACACCATGTAACTTCTTACATATCATGCTGTCACTACAAGGTGTAGGAAGCGATTACTCTGTTGTCACAACAACTGTGTCTCTGACGGCACCTTTCGGCAATTTTACTTTGTGCTCAGCTATACAGCCAACAACACAGAGTGTATATGAGGATCTACACGGGATACTATAAAAGACCTGGGACACAAAGAACAGTAAGACTAATCATTATCACACACTGCCTCCCAATAGTGTGGTTTGCCAGTCAAGAAACTCAATCTCTTAAGAAAGGAAGTATATGGTGTATAGGATTAGGAAGGGGTGACAGCCCCACTGTCATCTACCCTGGGAAGACCACATCTAAATTCTTCTGTTTACTTCCGATCCCTTTTGAAAGGTAATTGATAAATGGGAGAGAACATAGTGGGAAGCAACAAGGACAATTAAAGACCTTAAGAACAACCTCTTTGAGAGTCCATTAAAGAAACTAGGGATGGTTAGCATGGAGAAGAGGTAACATGGGTCTGGGAGTAGGGTGATAGTTATTTTCAAGTATTTGAAAGGCTATTATATGGGAAAGGATTTAGACCTTTTTTGCTTGGTCTAAAATCTAGGTCAGGGGTGGGGAACATGTAGTCTTGAGGTTACATGGACCCTCTAGGTACTCAAGTGTGTCCTTTTGACTGAATCCAAACTTCATAGACCAAATCCCCTTAATAAAAGTATTCATTCTGTAAAACTGAAACTCCTACAAAAGGCTGCAGCTAAGGCTATATGTAATGTTAGGGGTACAGGTTCCCTACACCTGGTCTAGGAACAGTGAGAGGAAGTTATAAATTTAGGTTTTATCAAAGAAAAAAAAGAACCTTTAACCCTTGGAAAGTCGTAAATTACTCATTACAAGAGGTCATTGAGAAAAGGCTGAATGACCACATTGGGTGGTCATGTTGTACAGGATATTCTTATTGATATCTGGGTTGGACTTGATGAGCTCCAAGGATCTTATTAACTCTGGGATGCTCTGAAGTCTTCTCTATTCTTTTGATCATATTTGTGTCAAGGGTCATAAAACATTGACAGTCAGAAGCCACGTGATAGACTCAAATGATTTGGGAAGGTTTGATGAAGGATGTCTACAATTTTTCAGTAGGGTCCAGAGCAAATCACATAGGGGTTTTCCAGGCCACAACTGATTCCTCTGATCTCTCTAATGCAGACCTTTGTTTGATATATAGCTGAATTTTGGATCATGTTGTACTAAATTGTATTTCCCCAGCAATCACTCTGTCTCATTTCTTTTCATTTCATTTCTTATGCTCTTAAAAAAAGGTTCTTGATAGATGGAAGATTTTTTAATAGCTTTAAATAATATTACTTCTTAGTAAAGGTAAATGGAAGCCTTTCTTGAGTAGAAGTTGTTGAGTTCCTTGCCATCAGATAAGTATACCTAGATCTTTTGAACTATGCCATAGAAACAACTATCTACTATTTTCTTCAGAAAATAATACTAAAATAAATACTAAAATCTTCAGAAAAAGACACTCTAAAATCTCACCTTAGAGAACAGAACAAGAAATTTGAACCTGGTGTAATTTGAAGAGACAGATTTAGGCTGGATGTCAAGGAGAGAAAACAAACAAAAACACTTTCTAAGATCTGCCCCAAAGTAGAAAGAGCTGCCTAGAAAGCTCTTTGGAAGTCTTCATGCAGGGTATGCATGGCTGGTTGTTGTGTGTGTAATTGTGGGGATTTCTTTTGCCTATAGGTTGAACTAGATGGCTGATAAGGTGCCTTCCAACTCTCCAACTCTATGAATTTACCATGATAGTATTGGCAGAGTCCCACTTCCAATAACCAGGAAGTCCTTCCTAACATTTAACTTAAATCTGTCGTGTGGAAATTTGTTTCCATTTTCCGTGGCCCCTGTCTTACTGAAGATAGTGAAAATTTGTTCACAACCATTTTGACACATTACTTAGCAGACTAGAGTACCTGTTTTCTATATTCTCCCTCCATCTGTGAGAAAATCAACAAATTGACTCTTCAGCAAATATCCGAAGCATAGACAGCTAAGCCTGGGTCATATGTTTTGTCCACAGCAATTCTGTTTTACCATTGGCTTGGCTTCTCAGGTAAGGCATCAGATTTACCCAGAAATAACCCAGTAGATCACAATAAGACCAACTTAGAGCAATGAAGACACATCTCCTTTTCACGTTTATTTCATTTTGTTTTAAGATCACAGAAGAGCAGAGCATTCATACGTGTAAAGTAACAGAAGAGAGAAACAGAATTTAAATACATTGAAAAAGAAAAAGAAAAAAGCTTGTTTTAATTTTAATTTTTTACACACATTGCGCTTTTGTTTTTCTCCATAGAGCTAGTATATGGGAGAAAAAAACCCACCAAATTAATTTTTTTTTTTTAAAAAAAGGAAGAAACTTCAAACAATAAAAGTCCCAAACCAAAAAATGATCATGTGTTTGTATTGTCAAGGGAAGTTCAGTTCATGGCTACAGGGTTGAAAAAAAGGAATATATTTATATATATATATTTATATGTATATAACACTGTTAATAAGAATTCTAACCAATAGCAGGATTTGTAAACCCTTCCATAGAGCAATGGGAAGGGGGAGGGGGAGAAGAGGAGGCTTTATTTGGGCACTCCGTTCTCCACTTCATCTCCTCCCTGTTGGAACCCCCCAGTAAACACTTAGGGAATGAAACTTGGCAACAATTCACCAGACTCAGCCTTTTACATTCTCTGGTGAAGGGTAAAGACTCATTGGTGGTGGAATCAGGAATGGCCCTAGAGAACTGGTATTGGGTGGTCTGAACTATGAAGCTAGTAGTTAGAAGTACTTTCTTCATTTTCTAGATGCAGATTAGAACATTTCTGCTTGTGTCTGTCTGTAGATGGATAAAGGTTGAAGATAGAGAAAGGGCCAGAATGGGAAGAACATCTGAAATAATCACAGAGAAGGAAAGTATCCCCAGTTGGACTGATAGTTCTCTCATTTACAAAATAACTTTATAAGTGTTCTAAGGATTTGGCTTATCCATATCTATACAAAGTGATATTGACATAGAGAAAGATATAGATACAGGCCACTATTCAGCATATAGGTGACTAAGATTCCATTGGCTATTTCTGGCAATGCATAGGAAAACAAGCTAGGAGAAGGCTAAGCTTGGTCTCTTGAGATGCTGTGGGTCATTTACCCTTGGGTCATTATTGTAACATTATGTTCAGCTCCCTAAAGGACACAGGCAGGGAATTGAATGCGATATCTGATTTTACCAAGATACTAAGAAACCTTTCTCTCTACACCTAGATACCCATCCTCACTTTGCACTTTCTATAATATCCTATTTAAAACCAAAACCCTTGACTTTTCATATCTGATTTTGGCCATTCCTAGCTCCCCCAAAGATATATCAAAGTTCCATTGTCACTACCATCAACTCTAGAGCCTCCTCAATGATTTTTCTTGACATCCTAATCCTTTGCCTGAAGCCTTGAAATACTATCTGTGCAGTCTTGCTAGACACTTCTCAAAATAGTTTAGAAGTGTGGGCCAAAAGGATATTTTTTTCCTGTCACTTGGTTGTTTTTTAGGGCTTGGAGTCCCTAATATCTTGGAACAGGCTGGAGGAAGCTTGAGTCATACAGGGCAAAGTGTTGGACAAGAGTATTTTAATGAATGTTCTCTCTCTCTCTTTTTAATAATACAGGATCACCTGTGCCTGTTTGTGCCAGCAGCTGTTAACTATCATCTCTGATAAGATATTTACTCAATTTTTTTGGGATCAGACATTTCCTAAATCTTTAATGGGAAACTTGAACTTCCTCAGATTAAAAACACTTGCTGTTTACTTTTTTAATTTGAGGACTTGTATTCCATGGGTGCGAAGAAGATGAGGTTTTTTTTCCTTTTATGCTAGGTTAATAAAACAGTGTAACAGCTAGAATTGATACATTTAAAAAAAATTGCAATAGCCAAAGCATTTCAGTGCCTTTAGTTAAATACTCCAGACAGGTGACATCCCCAGCATACAGTCAAATGATATGGTCAGATATGACCAGATCATAATCCATAAGAAAATTCTGGTTAGGAGTTTTAGCCCTAGACACTATCATTTTGGGGGAAATCTGTCAATACTTTTAAAGGATATGGGAAGATCCTGATGAAAAAGGAAATCATATTATCTAAAACAAAAAGGCAAACACAGTGCTATACACCATGAGCACCCAGTTTATAGTTCTGTAATCACAACTATGATAACCTTCAAGATTATTTAATCTAACTACCTCATTTTGCAGATAGGGAAATTGAAACCCACAGAAGTGAAATAATTTGCCCAAGATCACACTGACAATTACTAGTAGGACCAGGATAACTCTGGGGCATCATACAGATTTGACAGTTCTTTTTATACAGTATTCTTAAAAATAGGTCTGACCTATTTTTCAAGTCTTGTCTTTGATGTGCTTTTTGTGTGCCAATTATCTAGTTTGCTGTCAATATTTATATCTGTTTCATCAAAGAAATCAGGCACTTTGTGCAATCCCAGGATGAGGGCAAAGGCAATATGAAAGAGAGTATCTAGGTTCTAGGACAAGGATTCAGAAATGGAATTTGAGACAGAATGGTGGGAACAGTCTACTAAGTCAATTGAAAATTACTAGTTCCCAAGATTAAAGAATAAGACCTTTTCCAAGGATTCTATTTCATTTCTTCTACGGCAATCAGAAGATAGATCTTTTACGTGGAGGATCAACACTTCTCTCCATGATTTCTTGGAAAGTTGACAGAATTGCAATCTCTTCCCCACCCCCCCATTGGAATAATTCCTAGGGTTTGTTGAGCAAATGGATGGTAACAGAAGCAACTTTTTTACTTGTCAAGTTTTAAGATCTTTCCAAGAGTCCATTTAACCAAAATGTCTAGGATACTGAAGCAAGAGGTCAATAAGAATGGGAAATTTGGAAACAGGTACAGCAGAAACACAGAAGGGACAACTAAGACTCTTCCTCAATCTTTCCTCCTTTCCAAGGGAAGCCAGAAAGGCAATGATATTATCTGGTGTTGTGATGGAAATAGCTGAAAGCTTTTGTCATTCCTAGCTCAGAGAACATTAGATCTAGAAGAGTACGTAGAATCGCCTAGTTTAACTTACTCATTTTACAGATGAGACAACTGAGGCACAGAGAGAGAAGGTGGCATGGCTGAGGTCATAAGAGTTAGTGCAAAGCCTGGGCCAACGCTCTTTCCATCACACTGTCCTTCCTCATGAGGGTGACCCCTGCACTTGGAAGTTAAGCATTATGATGGTTGTACTGTATCTAGTTGGCCTCTGAAAAAAAATCAATGGGATTAAGCACTGCATGAATAAAGCAAAACTTTCTCCTGTTGGGGAAATTTAATCCTTTGAGAGACTTATTCTTTCCTATGCTTTCCCTCTGGCCACTTCAAATGGTTTGGTCCTGTTTAGCACTGGTGTATCTTGTAGACTTAACAGGTTTACCTGGGCCTGTGTGTGACAGAAAAAAATGAAGTTTGTATAGTTTATTTTATGTACATAAACTAGTGATTTACTTTGATTTACACATGATTGGGGACTAATTTATTAATCAGCATACCGTATGTAAATGTAGAAGAAGGAAATCAAGAGTTTAAAACAATTTTTCTACTACATACATAAACATTTCTGTTAATGTAAATGTTAACACTGGTTGACTTTCCAAGAAAGAATTTCTGTATTTTACTGGGTAAAACAAATTCATCCTTAATCGTCAATTTCTAGCATTCGCATGCCCAATCTGTACACGAATTGGAGTTTAGGTTGCATCTGTACCTGTAACCTAGAAAGAACTACAAACTTCATTTTGTACACATTGACATTATAATACCATGATATAAAATTTGCAACTGAGGAAATTATATCCTTATGTCCTTGATCTTTTGAAAATAATTTAAAATCTCTAAGACAATAAGAGGACACATTAAGCTGAATTTGGGTTGCTATGGAAATATGTATAAGGAAATTGATTTACATCAGCCTAGCCTAAGACTATAATCCTATAATGTCACAAGTGGGTATTTTAACACCTGGTAATATCTACATGCTTCTGAAACTGGTGGCCCACTGGGAATCAACATCAAATCCAAGCTAAAAAGCCATGGGAGTTGAAGAGAAGAATTAGGTCATGGGAAAAGTTATCCAAATGCAAGAATTTTTAATAGACTGGCCACTAGAAAGAAGCCTGGAACTGCAATCCCTACCTCTGGAGTAATTAATTAACAAGCAAATGGGTGTAGCTCCAATGCCAAGAGCAATTCTATATAATGAATCCAGTTTATTTGTGCAAAGGGTAGCCAAATTATGGAAGAGACACTGGTTCTAGTTTTCAGCCTCCAAAAAAACCACAAAAGGCAAAAGGAAAACAGCAATAGGAAAAAAAATATGAACAAAGTGTCTTTAAATATCCATAGTTCTCTGTCTTTGTAAAGAAGTCTATGCCAAGGAAAAAAGATTGCCTGACTTGGAAGATGATAATGAGACCATGAACTCATGATTTTGGTTATAACTTAGGAAATCTCACCTTGTATCCTTGGAATTTTTAAAGCTCTTTCTGGATAGACACATGCCTTAATTATAACAAGGAATGATCACAATGATCTAAGAGAAAAACAGCAATGCAAGCCACCAGGAGGGAGGAAATGGTAATGCTATCTGAAGCTACAAGACCTCAGATTACTCTCATTCTTTGGGAAGGAACCTAGGCCAAGATCACTACTGTTTTTGTCAAATAGAAGCTAAAGGACATATCTTTGGGGAGTGAAGACTCAAGTTTTATGGATGGTTGAGTTTCACTTTGTATACAAAGGGCACTTTTCCTAACATTAAGTACATTAGTCAGTCAGATTAATTGACGAATTTCACTCCCTTCAGCAAATTATTTCCATCCAGCTGGTTCTTTCCCATGTAGCGTTTCATGCTTCATTTGTTAATGGACTTAATTCCTCAAGTGACAGACAACCAAGAGATGAGCCAAATAGTAAGTGGTCCCTTGCTAAGATTCCTTTTTTCCTAAGTGCCTATTTCTTGACTCCTCTACTTTGCTGACAAATCCTCAAATTCTCTTCTCCAGGCTCAACACTTCTATCAAATGTCTACTCTGCTTCTTTCTATGTTCAAGCAACAAAAGAGCAAGAAAAGATCTTGTTGGGGAGGGGGGAAGAAGAGAAGAGAATGAAACTCTTCTAGTTTATACTTCATATGCGAAAAAGAAAAAATCAAAATCAGAAAGAGAATCTGAGAGCAGATCCTTGCAGGAAACAGAAATTTGTCACTACAATCTGTATCAGGCACTGAGAATATGTGTGTGTCACTCTATTTGGAGGCATGCTATCATAATCTATTACTAATGGCAATTCCAATTTATGTCTAAGTGGATTACTGACTACGACTATTCTCTTGGACAGGGATAGGGTGAGGGGTATTCATCTTTGAGGGAACAGACAACATTTCAGTTTTTTCTCTCTATTGGGGGTGTCAATTATGAGTGATTTATGATGAACATATTAAGACTTCTTTCTTCAAAGATTTTAAACATCTAGGCAAGAGTTTTTCTAACCTAATCTTGACTCGCTTTGTAGAAAGGACAAAACAAAAATTTTGATTTATCATCAGATTGATGCTAACCAGGAACTGGGATTTTGGTTAAACTAGGTTTCTTCTCAGATTAGGTCAATCATTTGATTAATTATCTTCTATCTTGATCACATTAGCAAGTACCTACCACCTCTTGTCTCTGTCATGTTCTCTTTCTGCCTCATGACTACTCCTTTTTTGTCTGTGATGAAAGTGTAAGATTTTTTAAAGTATATTGACACAAGGTGAAAGGAAACGGGGTAGAGCATTTGTATTGATGGCTATTTGGTACCCCGTTTCCTGTTCTGTGTTTCAGAGCTGAGGGAATAAAGTGTGCAGATCCCAGAAAAAGGCTAGTGAAACAGCACCTAAAATTGAAAATTTAAGCTAGCAATTCACCCAAATGAAAAAGAAAAAAGGTTTGTTGTCTTACACTCTAATGTATCATATTACTTTATAGTGCAGTGCATTATATTGTATTGTATTGTGAACTACGTAGCATCACGTCATATCACCTCAGTTAGATTGACCAAAAATTCTCCAGGACTATGAGGACCTAGAGCAAAGCCAATTCACTGTTTGCCAGTCTAAATTTCTAAACAATCCTAACCATGAATGGCTAAAGTTCAGCACAGTGAATAATGATTCCCTGAAGGAAGTTAGCAGCCAAGTTTTTTTTTGTTTTGTTTTGTTTTCTTCTGTAAAAAGAAACAAGTTGCATGATCCTTCCTCGCCACCATTGTTCACCATCATGATCTAACACTAGGTAAATTATGGGTGACAGCTTCTTGTTGAGAAATTCAGTCTAGTTGCCCATAAGTGAGGACTTGTTGATTTCTGGTTCATCCTCAAGGAATTAATCTGTTACTTTCTCAGCTTCTTGATTTTAAAATACGGAAAAATGTTGACTCTTAAACAAACACTAATGCTCGGGGTGTAAGGGATGAGCCATCTAGTTAGTTGTCTCTCTTTTTCTGACCAAACTGCTATCTCCAAAAGAAATACTTAGGAGGGGCAGCTAATGAAGGGCTCATCATGGTGATGATTGCTTGCCTGCACAGACACTGTAAAACAAGCTGCTATAATTCAAAGAAATTTCTTTGCATCTACCAGAAGAAATGCCTTTTTTTAAAAAAAGTTTCCATGTATAAAATCTAATAAGAGGAGAAATTTCTAGCATGGATTTTCTCTCCAGTGTATTGTGGATTATAGTAGACTTCCTTCAAGCAAAAAGGATGAAAAGTTCTTTTTAAAAAAAAGTTTCCCCCCTGTAATTGCTAGTGGAGATAATATATTTGGTCCTACTCTAATCCAATCAAAATAGATTTAAAGGACACCAGTCTGTTCTCCTGAACTATTCAGGAACTCAGTCAATTTCAAGCTTTTTCAATACATTACTGGTTTGCTTTCTACAGATATTACTGTCAAAAAAATTGTCTTGCTTCTTTACTAATTATTATAACTTTATTGGATTACTGTCATATCTGCTCCAAGGTCTAATTCAGATCTCCCAACCTCTTTTTTTTTGAAAAGGAAAATAGTTCAAATTTCTATTTGTCTTCTATGCCAAGGGTACATTTCCCAATCTGTCTTCCTTCAGTCTTCCATGGGAAACATGAGATTAAATCTTTAGACTTTGAGGAAGACTATGCCCCACAGCATCCCTCAAAGAAAACACAAGCTAGCAGGCTAGATCACTGGGAACTTCAATGTCATGAAGCCCAGTGAAAAAGTAATTTTCAGGCTACTATGAATTGATGGAGTTGCCAAAAGCACCAAAAGAATTGAAGAGAAATTAGGCAATTGAATTCTTTGTATCTTTGTATTAAATTAAGCCAGTCACCAGATAAAGACTTTGTGGAGCATGTAAAAGGAAATTATTGTTTATCTTTCTTTCTGTGCAATCGTTCCATACAAGGGCTCTAACCTATGTGTTTGGAATATGGGTCATGGGGCTTCAGTATTTACAAGTTCCTTGATTACTTTGCAGCTGCCAAAGATTCCTGCTCCACTTGATCACACTTTATTTGATCCAGATTATGAAACAATCATTATCCACATGTTTAATCCAAGGGAATTGGTCAGGAGTGGCTGGGGGAGGGATCCTAATGTTATTTGACCAATAGGGACGGGCAAAAGGAGGGAAGTTCAGGTGATCACAGGGCTCACATTTTTACAGTTATGAATTAGCACTTGGTGACTTCCCTGCTTCTCCATATATTCTGTATATACCATACCCACTACAGAGGGAGGACAGGGCACATCCAGCAAAATGTCACTAAATGTTTGGATTTTTTCAGACCTATGAAGCAAGAGCTAAGTCAGAATTCTTCCCCTCCTAGGTAGCTCAGCCTGTGTTACTGAATAACCCTTCCCTATCCTTCACCCCATCAGTAGTAGGCACTTTCAGTAACAGTGATATTCTGGGTTCTGATGATGGGCATAAAAGGAAGCTTAGAGGCCTGCTCCTGGAGGGAACCCAGCTTCTCTTCCTGTTTGAATACACACTGATGTCATGTGACAGCCACTAATCTAATGCCTTTTGGTTAGATCTGGGATGGGGGTGGAGGAGTGGAGTGGAGAAAGGTGTTGCGAGGTGGGCTCTTCCATGTTATCTTAATGAGTGAAATTCAAGGCAGTCTCCAGTCAGGCTGCCACTGGAGGGTCAGACACAAGGATCTACCACCTTCTCCACCATCTTTCTGAGCAACATGTCAAAACCGCATTTCACAATTACAATGCAGGACAATTATCCACAGCACGATGAGTCTATGTACATATGGACCATTCCCTTGGCATGCTTTAGAGAGAGAGACACGCGCACACACATATACATCCACATGAGAGAGAGACCTGAACACGCTCACACACATAGTGAAGAAAATTAAAATTAAAAATGTCATTTCCTAGCATCAGCGGCATGACTTGAGCTCAAGGTGGTGGCAGCAGGGAAGGAAAAGGAAAATAAGGAAGATAAAGGGGATAGTACTAAGAATTATAGAATAGGGGAGAGGGAGAATGGATGGTTTAGGAAAAGAAAATAAAGTTAAGAGAGAGGGTAGGGCATGCCAATGAGAGGCTATTCACAAGACACCAGCATGGATTATTTCGATAGTCTGAATTGGCTGAGTCGGTTCAAAATGACCAACTGGAAAAAAAAAAAAGATTATATAAACACCAAAGGTAAGACTTGACTTTTCACAGATGAAAAAGGATGAAGGAAGAAAAAAGCGAGAAAACAATTACCTAGCATTCCGTTTCTTTTTCTTTCCTTTTCCTTTTCTTTCTTTCTTTTCTCTCTTTCATATCTAAAGAACACCTGAATGTCCTCTTTACACAGCAACCAATTGTTCATACACACACGCACACACGCACACACACAAACACACATACATGCACAGTGGCATTTTTTTCCACCAAGTTGTTTTCAAACTTTTACTTAATGAGTTTGACTTTTGAAAATGTTATAGTTACTTTGTTGTCATATTTTTTCCCTTCACTTCTGAACACACAAAGTTGTAAAAGAAACAGTCCTCCCCCCTTGCTCTCTCTCTCTTTCTCTCTCTCTGTCTCCTGTTTGACACATTTTTTGTGTGTTGTTTTTTTGTTTGTAAATTTTTATTCTATTAACATTTGCTGAGTAGGCAGAACAGGGATGCTGCCAGCAACCACAGTGGTACGGCCAGGCTGATTGATCCATTTATTCCTCTCACTGACCCAGGTCCTGCAGGGCAAGAAAAAGAAAAAAAAGACAATATTAGAACCAGTAGAGATTTCCTTTTATTAAACCTACCTTTCAAATACATTTAAGCATTAGACTCAGCAGCCATATGAGGCATTGATGCCTAATGGCTAGTGTCCTTTTATGTCACTAGTGCATTCAATAGAAACCAAGGGGCAAAGAATAGTTGTAATTCCCCCATAACAATCTGGATGTCAAGGCACTCGTGACCCGCTGAGGTTCATGCTGTACCTTTTGAATCCTGCTAACCCTAGATAAGGACCTAAGTTGGTGGTCACTTCAAGTTCCACATGGTACAGTATCACCCTGTCTGAACATCCTGTTTGCTACAGGACTTTAGATGCCAGTCCTCATTATAATTCTGTACAATGACGAGTGTCCGCCAGCAGCCAGACAGGAGTTCCTCTGGGGCCAATTCATCACAGCATTTCAATCAATAAAACATGGAACCAATCAGTGAATCCCTTGTTTCCCAAGGGAGGAACAGTAATTATTTATTTGTTAATGAGGAGGGAGAATTATTTCAAAGGGACATTTATATTCAAATGGTAGCATACCAGAAGAGTAAAAAGGAAGGCAAAGAAACAAAGTATGTTAGAGGAGGAAGAAGAATTACAGCTCAATCTAGTCCAAATGGCTCATTTTACAGATGAGGAAAATGAGATTCAATGAAGTAAAACATCGTGAATGTTGTTATAGAGTTCTGAGCTTAGCTACCTAGATCTCAATTCCCTTTTCAGTGTCCTTGCCATTATGTTACCTCTGTGTGTATGTCTCTCTTTTTGTATCTCTTTCTCATGTATCTTTGTCTGTTTATCTCTTCCCCTGTCCTCTCCTCTCAATCTTCTGTCTCCTTGAAGAAGTATAGAGAAGGTAATGGTGTCAAAGAATTTGGCAATGGATATGATATTTTCCTGATAATCAAAAAGGTGCAAGAAGGCAGATTGTATTATATTCTACCTATGCTATTATATTCTATTTTGTACACTAATTATGTTGGCTTGAATTATTGAGAAATTTTTAGAAGGTATTATTATGGCTAGGACATGAAACATATTGTTGAAAGGGGAGAAGAGTATGACTGGAAGAAAAATACTGAAGTTATATTAAGTGTAAACTTAAAAACCTTTCTCTCATGTTCTGCTATTATGTGATACTCTTAGATTGCTTTAATGGCCAGCTTAAATCTAGAGATTTTCTTATTGCCCACCATTTAGGTGTGGATTTGCTTTAGAACCTAGGGTACTTGTGTACTTAAAAATGGGTCCTCAAATCAGAAAGTGATATCCCTTGGGATGTGGGTCCCTGAATGGATGGGAGACTTGAGAGAGAAGGAGTGTATAAGTCAACTGTTGTTTCTGAGGTTCTGAGTGCTTGCATGTAAAATGTAAGGGCACTCAACACGTAGATGGAAGCAAATGAGTGTGTACGCACACTACAGAGGTTGGCAAACATAAGTGCTCTAAAAATGAAAAAGGATATAAAAATAATGTTAAAGGATACCTCTTTGTCATTATTTCATGTGGTGAATAAGAAAGTGAGAAAACCCAAGTGTCTCTCTCTTCAAGCTAGATCTAAGATCATCCTTTTAGAAAAGGATTAACAGTTGCATTCCACTTCTTTACATAGCAAACTCTTGTGCTGAAGCACTAAAATTTCATACTAAAATAATGGGTTTTATGACAAAGGTTGCTTGTACATCAGTTTTCAGGAAAATATCTATTTCAAAAAGTGAAGTAGACCAGTATATTAATAAAGCATCTATGGAAATTTAAGATGGAATCTTCAACTGTACTGTCAATACTCTATTACCCCAAATGGGTTATCCCAATTATAAATTTCCCATGGTAAGAGTTCGTTTCAAATATTTATGAATATATCTATATATCTACTTTGTTAGAATGCTGCATTATGAAATTTTATAGAGTGAACAGAAGAAATGAGACTGGAGTTTTAACATGCCCTCCATATGTAACTAAACTGGTGACCCTTGGTAGAACACTTTAATCCTCTGGGTCTAATTTTTTATGTACAATGAGTGGATTGAAGAAGATATCTTGAAGATACCTTCCATTTGTAGTGTTCAATCGAATAATAGATCTTTGCGATCATCTGTTCCTCCTCTTTCTTTTTGCAGGTCAGGGACATTAGTCTGAAAGAAATTATTTGCCTATAGTCATAAAGGTTAGAGGCAAGATTAGATTTCTTGTCTCTCTTCAGGGCTTTCTTCATTATTACATATACATATATTTTATTGATACAGGATCATCAGATTTAGAACCAGAGGAGGTATTGTAGATCATCTTGTCTGGCTTCTTCATTTAACAGATGAGGAAACTGAATCACAAAGATGTTAAATGACTTATCCAAGGTCACATAGGCAATAAGTGGAAGAGACAACATTTGAACGCAGGACTTCTAAATCTGGTTCCTTTTCTATTGTATCACATTATCTCCAAAGAAATTATTGTAGGAAGTTCTGCTTTGACTTCACTATTTGCCTTGGATGTAAAATAATGGAGCTGGAATTTAGAGGGGACATGCCAGTGTGGGGAATATGGACAAAATGGTGAAAGGGAAAAAAGTTGGTAATTATAACTCTTTTTCAGACTTCCAGTCTCTCCAAGAACTCTGCATGTTTCCCTTAGGTAAGTATGAAATCTACAGATAGAACTCTATATTTCTATATAGCATATAGTCATTATAAATATTTTTGAAAGGAAATATGCCCAAACATTGCTGATAGACTTATACATTGTTAGATTCTTTGTGAAGGCAAATTGGCCTTCACAAGAATAATTAAATCCTTTGACCAAATAATCCCACTAGTGAGAATATACCCTGATGATTCTTATAAAGAAAAAAAGATACATGTTTAAAAATACAAATAACAATATTATTTATAATTTCAAGTTCCAATGGAATGTAATTCTTTGAGAGTATGTATTATTTTTCATGTTGTCTTTGTATCCTCAGAACTTTGTATAGTACCTTGCTCATCATTTTCATTTTAAAATATTCTGTTGAAGGAAAGAAGGAAAAGAACTAGTAACAACCTAAATGTTCAACGGTAGCTAAATAAATTAGGATATATCAATATAATTGAATGCTATATCATTACAAATGACAAGTATGAAAAATCTAGACATGTAAAGAATTATATGAAACACTATGAAGTAAAGAAAGTAGAATCAGAAAAACAGTATTTTACAAAGTATGACTGTGCAAATACAAAGTTAAATGCTTAGAGAATGGGAAGGAATTTGTAAGGAGTTGTGAATGTTTAATTGGTTTTGTTTAATACTAAGTAATAAGTTACTAATAGTTTTTTCATTAAATTATTATTAATAATGTTTTTTTAAAATGAATGCTTATCCTATACTTAGGAGAAAGTAAATAGGGTGTTAGAATCTCTTTTTGGGAGGGGGTGGGGGAATATGGTTTCTTGTGTGCAGAAATGTCATGTGCAGAATACAGGAGCTATAGAGGTCTAGATCAAGGGTTATTTTCACTATGCCCCAATGCCTTTAATTTAGATTTTAATTTTAATTCTTGATCATTAGGAAGTAGTAGAAAGGGCCTTTAAGTTAAATTATTAATTTCCTTGTCTCAGTAAACATTTGCCAAATTGCTTGCAGAAAATATGCATGGAAAGTCCAACTGTGTATTAATTCGATTCCTTTTTTGGTCAGAGAGTTAATGTACTTCAATCCTAGAAAAGAGGACAAGGAACTCCAGAAAAATTACGCAGAATGGGAAAGATGCAAAGTCTGAACTACTTGTGAAATTCTCGGGACATCCAAGAAGCAGTGTAGTACAGCTGAAAGCTAGGACACCTGAATTCTACTGCCAATTCTGACACTTAATTACCATCTGTGTGATTATAAAGAAGTCATGTAGACTCTCAGAGCCTCCTTTCTCACATCCATAAATAGGTACTGCCTACCAAACAGGACTATTATTAGATAAGCACTTAGCAAACCCAAAAATGTAATATAAATTTTAAAATTATATATAAAATGACGTGTTTAGGATATGCATGCTCTCCATAACTGATGTTTAAACAACAATGATTATTTACTAATGACCGTGTAGTGACCATGTAGTATGTTTGCATCGTCATCATTTCTTCTTGAAATATTATTAGGAATCAGCTGAATGCATAGTATATAATGCTGTTTTGGTTTACAGAGAAATGTCACGGAGTTACACATTTGCATCTACATGTGTCACATATATAGGTTATGTATTTGGGCATATACATAATATCTGTACAATATACATATGCATATATAATATGATATATATGCATATATACTATTTCAATAGGGAAAAATAAGTAGCCCATTCATAATTTGTATTTTGACTTCTACTCTATTCCAGAGGTAAATGGTTTAAGGAAGGATTGCTTTTCTACCTAATAAGTATAAGTTGGTCTATCCACAAATAGGGGTGAACTTTATGATTCTTCATTATAGTTCAGGAAAAACAACCATCCTTTGCAAATATTTTCATGGAATAAGAGATCTAACTGAGGTAGAAAGTCTTACATTAATTCATTCTTAAGAATGCAACAGTAAACTGAAAGAGAATTTCCCAACTTGCAAAATCTTCTTTTCAAACTGGAGTTTGTGCCTTTGACTATAAAATTAATGCACTAATATACTGTGCTGAATGATATCAAATGCAGATGAATTTGGGAGCAATCGTATAGACAAAGGACAGCATTTAGAGGAAGGAAACTAGGATGGTGAAGGAACAGCTTCATGTCAGGGGAGCAACAGTTGACGGCACTGGATATGCTAAGCCTGGAGAAGACAGAGAAGACATGATAGCTTGTCTTCAAGTATTTGCTGGGCTGTCACAGGAAAAGGAGTTAGATTTTTGTTTTGCTTGGACCTACGGGGCAGAACTAGAAAAAAAAGTGGATAGAAGTGGAAAAGAGATCAATTTAACCATAGGGTAATGAAAATAATTTCTCTTAATTCAAGCTGTCCTAAAGCGGTTTGGGTTGCATGCCTTCTCAGATACAGTGGTCTTCTTCATCAGTGATTTTGGAACAAGGACTTAATGTGCATTAAAATTTTACTTAGGGATGGACTAAATAGCCCCTGAGATCTCTTTTAATTTTGAAATTCTGTGATCATGAAGTCTAACTTCCTCAGTTTAGAGATTAGAAAAGGCAAGGAGAATATTCAAATAAGCACTAGGCCATTAGGGAAAGGGGGATGGGCTATACTGCTTAAGTATGAGCTCTGCCACAGATTTAAGATTAAATCACTCAACAGTACTGGGCAATGTCCCTTACTAAAGTTAAATGGTGGGATTATATGATCTATTAAGTCAATTGTAGGTTCCCAAATTCAGGGACTCCTCAGTTCTGGGTGAAAGGATTCACCCTATGGTTACTTGTTTAGTTCTGGTTGACACTAGAATCCAGCCTTCTGGCTCTTGGTCTAGTACTCTTTCTGCTAATTGATGGGAAGCAAGAACTAAATAGATACTCTGAAAACACGAGTAGGAATCAGACACTAGGATGCACACAATCCCTGGGCCAAGGCTTTGGACCTCTGATATTTGAAAAGAAAAGATAAAGGATTAGAGCAATATACAGGATAGCTAATCAACACCAATAAGTCAATTTTATGAGTCACTGGTCATAACAAGTGTTTAAAATGTTTTTGAAATGGAATATAGTTTTGCATGAAGAATTTAAAAAGATATACACAAAAGATAAAAGAAAGGTGAGACCATTAAGTATGACACAATACTATAAGAATAAAGTTAGAGAAAAGCTCAGAATGATGAGCTGATGATGAATACCTAGAACAACAACAAAAAAGCTTTTCCAAATCTATGTTGGAGGCACAAGATTTTCAAACAAGGGATAGGATCACTGTTCAAGAAAGACATGAAAATAATATTGGATGACAGAAGGCAGGATTAAGCAACTCTATTCTCTCTTCCAAAGAATTGCCTTTGTATTGAAAAGAAGAAAACAGAAATAGTCAATGGGGAATTAAAACCCATAGTGGTATGAGATGACCTAGTTGTCTTTAATAAGACAGTATCAATATGAGTAGAGATAATTCATATAGAGTTGGACAAGTGACATGGGTCAAGAGATGGACAAATTAATGATATTTTTTAAGAAATAAGGAATTTTGTTCACATTAGAGGCTGGTTAACTTGTCTATATTTGAAAAATAAAAACTCCAGTACATATCACTAAAGGTATAGCTTATGAGAATTTAAAAAGGTAGTGACAGTAAGAAAAGTCCAGTTTAAGTCCACCAAAAAAGATCATGTCTGACTATCATGTCTCCTCCTCCTTTTTTTTTTTTTTACAAGATCATAAGTTGGCAGATCAGAAAAATAGTGGAGAAACCTTATACTTGGATTCTTTTGTGGCATTTGACAAAATTTCTCATAATATGCTTGTGGGCAAGATGAGCAAGATACAGCCTATAGATAATAGTGTAATTATGTGGACTTGGAAGTGTTTGAACAATCAGATGCCAAAAATAGCAATCACAGACTGAAACTGATCAAGAGAGAAGGAGGTCTACAATAGAGAACCCAAGCATTCTTTATTTGCCCTATGTATTATTCAATGCTTTTTATCAGTAGCTTGAAGAAAGAGATCTTATGCTTATTAAATTTCAAAATAACTCAAAGCTGGTAGAGAAACTAAATATGTTAGCTAAAATGTATCTATGTCTAAAAGGATGTCAGCTTAGTGTGTTGGGTAGAATTTACTATGATTGCCATATCTAGTAGGTGTGACACTTATCTCCACTGATGGAAAAAGGAGGTAATGTACCCACAGCGGGTTATATGTCACTCCTTAAAGGCATGAAAATGATGACAACATTTAGTGAGGCTAGATGTAAAGTCCTATACTTAGATACAAAACAATCGATTGAATAAATATTGGATAGAAGAGAGAAGTGCTCACTGGTTTGCTAGTTTGTGTGAAAAAGGATTGGGGATTTTGTAGAATGCAAGCTCAAAATTTCAGTCCAAATTTGACATGACAGGGAAAAAAGGAACACTGTGTTCATTTCTGGACCCCATATTTTAGGAAGGACAGTGACAAACTGAGGTACTTCCAGATAAATGCCAAGATGATAAATAGGCAAACTAGCATGTCTTATGAAAATGGGGAAATGCTTAGCCTAGACATGAGAAAATATGGATGGTATATTTTTCTTTCAAATTTGTGAAAAGCCTGATAGCTTTTATATTATAGAAGATTTTATTATATTATAGAAGAGATTCCTCTTATTTTGACATCCTGGGGAAGAATTCGGGAAAAAAGAGGCTACAGTTGTTGAGAGATAGACTTCAGTTTAATACAAAGGAAAAAATTCTAATAACTTGAATTGTACAAATATGGAATGGCCAATTTGGTAAAACAGTGAGTTCTCCGTCTCTGAAGATCTCCAAATGGAGCCTTTGGTGGGTATAGCATAGAAGAAGGGATTTCTGTTCACATAGGAGATGGCTCCTAGTGGTGTGGAAATGACCCTGGGTTCCTGAATGAGATGTAAGAATATCACAACTTCTTCCTGGCTGTGTAAAACTAAGACATCTTCCATTATGGGTCCCATGGTGAATTATGTTTGTTATTTAAGGTCCAGCCTAGCTAAGTTCAAAAACGTTCTTTTAGGGTCCATGATATTTTTGGCCTTAATCGGTAAGGCTTTCAGAAAAAATCTTTTAAGCTAAATTGAGGTTGTGAACTGTGTCAGTGGAAAGATTACCTATGCTGACAAAATCACTGGCACTTAAAGTATTGAAATAAAGTCTGGACTGGATGAATTCTGATGTCCCAGCCAAACTGGGGATTCCATTGCTCTTTCGATGGGGGTCCGTATTCTGGTGAGAAATGGCACAGTCTAAGGAATGTAAACAAATGAGTCAGGAATCTTTTAATTAGTTAGGTTAAACTGTTCAATCATGCTGTTTGGTTAATCAGACTGTTGCTTATGAAAGGGAATTTGTGGCTAAAGGACAGTAAAAAACTTGGCAATATGGGAACAGTGGGATAGTATCTGATGACACTAATAAATCTCTGTAAGTGATAGTCTGAGATACATTGTATAGGTCCTTGAATGTGCATAACTCCTTTGTTTCTGTATTATGGTAAAGGGCAAATAGGGATTTGTTCTGTGAAGTTTGAATTTAGTTAAAGGGTCAGACGAGAACCCAGAGGGCCACATAAGGCCTCGAGGCTGCAGGTTTCCCACTCCTGGTATAAGACTAAGGTTAAGCAAGGACCTACTTTTGTAAGGCAAAATACTTAGATAGGGTATACCACCCAGAGAGAATAAAACAAAGGACTTAAAAATGGGCATATTTTATGAATGCACATCTTAATATCAAATAAGTTCTCTCTCTTTGGTTCATGAGTATTACCCTTCTGCTTTGCAATTGTCCCTGTATATAAAAATAATTCTTTTTCACTTCTGATTTTAGTTTCTTGTTATTACCACATCTGTAAATGAAAATTCACCATGTTAGCAATAATACAAAAAGGAAGAAAAAGGAAGAGATTAACTAGTGTTAGTTTGTGTTATCCTGAATGCACCGACCTACTTTTTAAGAGTTCACTGTTAGAAATACAAAGAAAGGTCAAGAAGACAGAGCAAAGAGCTGGAGAGGCAGAGAGGAAGATCTCTGGATGCTTTCCATCCTTAGTTGATCTTGTCTAATTGTTTCCTAAATGTCTAAGTGTGATGACTAACTCCATTGGTGCTCCTTGGCTTTTCTTTTATTAGTCAATATTCTCATTGATCCCAGATTCATGCTGATTTTTTTAACTAGACCATTTAACCTAGGAAGCAGAGCAAGGCCAGCTTTATAAACACTTTATCCCTTTAAGAGGTGGTCGAGTGAATGAAAACCAAACCAGACAAACCCTTAAAGGTATCCCAGGTAACAACTGCTGAGTAATGCAAGAAAACTGGTCAAGCCCTCCGAGCGTTTCTTTTTTCCTTTTTGTTTCCTCCTACCTATTCTTGTATTTGGGTTTCACTGTTAATAATGACCCCATTACATTGGCAGCATTCCTGGAACCCATAGTAAGAAAGAGTGCTAAGTGTGACTTTGGTGCCACCTGCTGCCTATCATCCATCAATGCACCCTTCTTTGAAGGTTGCTCAGGTAATTCTGACGGCAGCACCTTTGAGCTACCTTCACAGGATTAAATTAAATTTCCTTTTGACCTGCAGCCAATGCTGGCTATATGGGGAATTTATTACAAAATTAAACATACATTCACAGCAAGATGGGTACCATCCAATTCCTGTCTTCCATTGAAGTATCAAACAAGATATGTATATGTATATGTATCCATACACCTATATAGATATACCTATGTGTGTATGTGTATATATATACGCAAACACACATATATATGTATATATTTACACACAGAGATGTATAGATGCACCTATGTGGATATATATACACACAGATGTATAGGTATACCTATGTATACATATATATATGTATAGATACATCTATGTATATAAATATATATACACACACACATATATACACAGATGTATAGATATACCTATATATACATACATAGGTGTACATCTATATATACACGTAGATGTATAGATACATCTATGTATACATGCACAAACAGATATATAAATACACCTATGCATATATATACACACACAGATGCATAGCTATACCTATATATAATGTATAAATACACATACATACACATGTGTATTTATACATATTATATACACACATATATATTCAAGTCATTCTTTAATTTAATAAGCCCATATTTATCTTGAAGACGTCTAACACATTACATACACCATATAACACCAACCTCACCAAATTCCCAAGTGACCGGATCTTATACCAATTTATAGAGTGAGGGAAGAGATTCATAACAAGAGCAGGGCAGCACTAAATATTAAAACAACAGGAACCTTAGAGATATTCCAGTAATTCCTCCATTTTGCAATTGATAAAAACCAAGATTCAAGGATGGCTGAAGGGACATGCCCAAGTTCATCCAGCAGAGCTAAGATCAGAACCTAAGGCCCTTGATTCCCATTCCAAAGTACCTTATATCATGCTACCTCTTCTTCTACTATTTTGGAGATCAAATCTTTTCAACCTAAATGACCCTGGCTCTAGGACTTTTCCCAGCCTTTCTCAATAAGCTATCACAGTCCTGGTGAGAGTCTACAATATGCCTCAGTTTCCTGTGCTTGGCACATAGAAAATGCTTAATAAATACTTCATTCATTCTTTCAGTTGTCCTTTGTCTAAAGATACATAGACCACAAGTCTTGGGCCACTGATAGGAATGATTACCCTTGGGAATGAATATTAATTTCCCCACAATACTCTTAGCCTAGGGGCTCACATAACTTGTTTTAAGAGATTCTGCTTTATTCTATCTAACCATATATATTTCTTTCAATATCTACAAAAGGTACCCTGAAAATTCAAAGGTATCCTTTTCTCATGGGGATGGTACATAACTTTGAGAGTCTCTAATTATGTGGTTTTATTAGAATTTGACATGAACCAAAAGATGTTCCGGGAAGGGATGAGGAGGGAAAAGGGAGAAACAGATTTTTCAGTGCTGTAGATTTTTAGAATCAGGGGACAAAATAAATGACAGGCATAGATGGTTTGTAATCTGTATTGCTGAAGGAAACATTTAATGAAGATCCATTTAACTATTTTAACAAAGCTCACTGAAACATAGAATTTCCATGAACAAGAGATATATACAACATGAGAAAAACAGAAGCAAATTTGCCACTGGATTTCTAATATCCAGGGTGGGGACATTGAAATGTAATCACCTAACATTTTCAGGGCACAGTCATTGTATGATGGTAAGTTTAATATAAAAACAAAGAGTTATCAGAAGGAGACGCCATACCTTTTTGCTTGAAGTGCACGGTGGTGCCAATTTCTAAAAAAAGAAACATTTAATACAACAAGAAACAAAACAAAAACAAATTCTTTATCAATGCAGATTAGTTAGGACAAGTTTGATACTCTACTGTGAAGAGAGAGAAAAGATAGAAAGGTAGTTCAGATAGGAAGAGATGATTTAGCTTGCAGGCTCCAGTGATGCAAAGAAAGGGATAAGCAATGAGATTCTGACTTGGAATAATTTGTATGAAACTGAAGAATCCCCCTTCAAATACATGTGAATATAAAATTTATTTTCACAGATGGCACAGAACATGAACTATTTGTTAAGTGGCTTTGATTTCAATTTGCTCAAATGTAAATCATAAAATGTAAGCAATTTAACATGATTTTTTTAAAAAAAAATTGCATGTAAACATGAAATATGTCAGTAGGACCATTGAGGCTATTGTTGTTCCCTAAAAATGAAATCTGAGTCTTCAGATAAAAAGTGATATAGAAAATGAATGTAGATGTGTGTGTGTGTGTGTGTGTGTGTGTGTGTGTGTGTGTGCTAGATTAGTCCTAAGCAAAAACAAACAAAAACTCTAAGGATGTTCAAAAAACCATCAATATTTCTTTTTGGTGGTAGCAAAGAAAGGAAATCTGACAGGGTGCCCATAAATTGGAGAATGGATGAACAAGTTGTGGTACAGAAATATAATTGAATAGCATCTTATCAGCATAATAACCAACCAGCATTCCAGAGGACTAACGAGGAAACATGCTAGCCACCTCCTGAATAAAAGAGATATCTGGCGGGTGGGGGGTGGGGATGGGCAATGTAGACATTTGCTTTGATTAACTATACGTGCCGGTAATGGGTTTTGCTTTTTTTATGTTTTTGATTGGGGGGTGAATTGGGGGAGTGAGAAAGCATAACTTTGCTCATTAGATTTTTTTAAAGGAAAAGAAAATGTAAATTAAAAAAACTCAGTTGTATCTGCATAAGGATTTCTTTGATAGACCAATATTTCAGACTCCTCTTAAATTTGGGTTGCTATGGTTGATATATGTTGGACTAAATTATCATGGGGTTCATTCCACCTCAAAGATTTTTTGAGTATGATTGCCCAGGTATAAGGTGAAGTCTGGGGATATGAGAACATGTTTTCCTTTTGTTTTTATTATCACCAAGAGCAAGCGACCCAACTGCCCATGAAAGGAGGTCATGGGAAAATAAAAACACTACAGGGTTGACAAAAGATCAGAAACAAAGGAGAAATGAAAATGTGCCAACCCTGCTTTCTCACCTGTTGGTGGGGTAAGAGCACACACATGTTGTTGCTGTTTTGTGTGATCAGAGTTTAAGAAGTTGCTTTATTTCTTGGCATGTTAAAGAAAGCATAGGGCCTCTAGAAACCATGAGATTCATTCCTAGGGCTCAATGCTGCTCTCCTCCCACCCCTTCTGCTTAGCCACACACTCATACTATTTTTTAGCATGTACATTTAAAGGAGGTCTCTTGGTAGACAGCCTACCATTCCTATGCCCATCTTTGATTAGAAGTGTTTAAATTGTCTTACCTTTATTGATTGACTTAATTTCAATTTCAACAAAACTAATATGAGCAGGAAGTCAGAGGAAATTAATTCGGAATATTTACTTATCATTGGATGTAGGAATAATTTCCCTAAATTGTGGAGCCAAACGTTGTTCATATAGTTAAACTATATGCATGTAGAATAAAGATTCTAATGTATAAAATGTGATTAAAGGATTTCAAGTAGTTATACACACATACATATATGTATATGTGTATATATATGTGTGTGTATGTATAGGTATATGTGTATACATATATGAGTTTTTGCAGAATGCCCAGCCCAAAGACAGTTGGAGCAAATTTGGTCCATGTTATTTTTAATTGTTATATAGAGGAAGCTAGGTGGCATAATGAATAAAGTGCTGTGCCTACAGAAAGGAAAACCTGAGTTCAAATCTACCCTCAGACTCTTAGCTGTGTGGCTTTGGGCAAGTCATTTAACCTCCACCTGCTTCACTTTTCTAACATGGGGATAAAAATAGCATCTACTTCTCACAGAGTTGTGGTGAGGATAAAATGAATTATTATTTGTTAAGTGCTTAGTACTGGGCCTAGGTTTAATAAATGTTTCTTCCCTTCCCTTATAGTTATGCTATACTCATGTGAAACATTATGCTCTTATCTAACACAGAGGATCAGACATAGCATTTTTCATTGTATAATACAGTGAACCCTCTACCAAAATTTTACTCATGCCTCTTTATGATGAATATAGTCATCTCTACATCAGTGGAATGCAAGCTACAAAATTGTTCAGATGGTAGATTGTATATCTGCCCTTTAAAGAGTAGTCAGGCTTATCATAAAATCTCAGTAACTTTTTAGTTGGCTATCAGGAGATAAAAATTTTGGCCACAGAAGCTCATGAAAAGTCTTGAGTCATGAAAAGGTTATGATCTATGCTGATTGGACAGCATACCCAGCCAGCAGAATCATGACTATTTAAAAATACATACACGAATACTACAGTGGTTAAGCTTTCGGTGGTAGCCACTCTTCTTCTTCCCTCTCCAGCATTTGAGAAATCCAGTCAATTCACAGGTCATCCAGAGGATCACACCTAGTCCACACTTTCAAAAATGTAGCTCAGGGCTCAGCCAGTTGATTTATCTTAAAGTCCATGAGTCATTAAAAATAAACAAAATTCAGGTAGAATCTTCTCAACTTGGGGGTGAGAGGGTAAGGTGGACCTTAAAAACAGCTTCACTCTTTAATGGAAGTTTTTTATTTATTCAAAATTTTAAATAAATAATTTCATTGGCATAACTGTTGTTGAATTCAACAAGAATACTTTTTAATTAACTTCATTGTCTCAAGCCAGGGAATAAGCTTTTCTCTAACCTGACTAGGTCCTGTCTGCCAAATGCAAATTAGACAGTTTCTGCGCACAGGTCTTTTAGCATAAACACAACCTGGCTCAGTTCTAAGCCACGTTTTGGGAAACCTAGGATAGATAATCAATTGGAGGAACTGAATTAGACAGCACCGTGGTAGGGATTAGACTACATTACCTGGAACTCTATTCCATATCTGTTTCTGAGTGAATATAACATTCTTTGTTATATAATAAAGTAACACTCATCAGTGGAACTTGATAAATGTACAAGTAGACATTGATGGTATCTGAAACTTTCAGTCTGACTCTATATCAATGGGGAAACTGAGATACAGAGAAGTTAAATGACTTGCCCAGGGTAACACAGCAAGTGTCTGAGGAAGGATTCAAACTCAAGTCTCCCTGACTTTGAGTTTATCATTCTATCCATTAGCCTGACTTCATCATTTTATAAAAGTTGACCTAAGATCCCAAGGAAAAGTTACACGATTTGCTCAAGGTCACTCTTCTAGTTTTTGACCAATCAGAACTAAATAGTAAGTCTCCTGATCTGTGTCCAGTGGTCTTTCCATTCCATGATTTTTCTTGTTGCTGTTCAGGCATTTCAGTAGTATCTGATTCTTCATGTCCTTATTGATAGTTTTCTTGGAAAAGATGCTGTAGTAAGGCTTTTTCCTTCTCCAGCTTATTTTACAGATGAGGAAACTGAGGCAAATGGGTTTACTGACTTGGCCAGGATCACACAGTTAGTAAATGTCTAAGTCAAATTTGAACTCAGGAAGATGATTCTTCCTGGCACTCTATCCACTGTGCCATCATGCTGTCTGCAAATGTATAGGGTGTTTTCACCTTGTTCAGATTTAGGGTAGTTAATATGTCTGATGACCGGGCACAATTTCTTTGGGGTGTCATTTTCAAGGGAGAAATCAGAATCTGAGTTTCAAACAGAAAAGAAGAAACAAATACTACAGCAAAGCCATGTCAACTCTTTGAGGCTCAGTCATCATTAAAAAGAAAATTATGAAAAAACCAAAACAATAAAATAAAATTTATTTTTGATATTTTCTTTTGAAAATTTATAAAAAATGGCATTTAAGTGGATCCTCTTTCAGATTACTTCTGCCTTTAAATCATATGAGTCTATGACCAGTGGTTTGATGAGATAAGCATTTATTTGCATTAAGGAAGCCTAATTTCCTATGAAATAGTATGGACTCTGTGCTTCCTCATTGGAGCCATTTCCTTTTCTGGTGGTACCCTGGTTACCTCTAGCTGCTATTATATCATTGCTAGACGACAAAGATGAGGCATAAGGCAAATCAATGGATTTTCTGGGCATATAACAAGAATCATAGCTTCATTCCACATTTATTTTTTAATCTTACTAGTTAATATAGATCAAATTTCCCTAGTAAGAATTGTCTGTTTTTGTTCTGATTGGACCTGTGATTTCATTGGTTGGGGACTCTCAGTGCTAATTCAAGACTAGGTCTTTTCTGCTATTTCTAATCTGAGTTGGATGGGACAATAAAAAGTTAAGTGACTTGCTCAAGGTCACTCAGCTTATATATGTTGGAGAAAATATTTGAACCCAAGTGTTTGTGACTCTCAACTCTCTGTGTATTACTGTCATACTACCTTTTTCTATGACACAATATGAGAGCAATATTATCATTGAATATAATAACAAAATGGACATTGTTGAGATTCCATCCTTAGGACACTTCAGATTTTAAAATGAAGTTTTAAATCATATAAGCAGAGAAGATAAAGTGTGGAGGTAATACATTATTGGAGTGCTGGCAGTGAAGTAACACGAAGAAAAAACATACATACAGGCATGTACATATGCAAGCATCTGCGTGTACACACGTACACACAGAGTCTTTATCTACCTATTGGTTTATATATGAAAAGAAAAAGAATTCCAGGCTAAAGAAACATATCTTAGCCAAGGGATGGGTAGATGGTGCAGTGGATAGAGTGCTGGGCCTGGAGAGAAAAAGACTTCTCTTCATGAGTTCAGTTCTGGCCTCAGAAACTTACTGGTTGTATGATCCTGGGCAAGTCACTTAGCCTGGTTTATCTCAGTTTCCTCATATGTAAAATGAGCTGGAGAAGGAAATGGCAAATCACCGCAGTATCTGTGCCAAGAAAATCTCAAATGGGCTCACAAAGAGTAGAACATGACTGAAAAATGGCACAATAGCAACAGTTCATCTAACTTATTTTTAGAGGAAAAAACCGAAGCACCCAGAAATGAAGTCATTTGCCCTAGATCACAATGGGCAATGGCAAGATGGAAATCCAAAGCCCCTGATTCAAAAGCACTTCCCACTGCACCACAACCTTATCTCATAAAAGGGGCTGTGTCTTCTCTACACACAATTATGTATCTCATTACTTTGGCTCTTTAAAATACCGATTGTCAAAAGGACTTTGAACAGCCAACGAAAGCCAGCCACGATAAGATCATGTTAGAATTCAGTTACAGAGAACATATGGGCAAATTCCCTTCTTGGGAAGCCTACTTTTAATTAAATTATTGGGGAGAAATCATTTCAAAGAACAGGCCATGACAATGCAGAATACAGAAAAGAAAACATGAATCCATTATAGCAACTAACTGACAAAGCAGAGGTGATTTGAATACAGAGAGATCTGATTGGCAAGGGAGCTAACTGAGTAATATTGCTGTCAGGAGAAAATATACCAGGGTTCATTTATTATCGGCACAGACATCAGCAACAGCATTGCCAACGTATGATTAAATACAAGTAACAGTTTTCTTCTAAAGTGGTTAGTCCCCTTCCTAGAAATGGAGATTACAGTCAGTGTCACAGAATCACAGGAAGGATCCTAAGACCAGTGAAGCACTGTCAAAGGCCAACTGGTCTAACATTTACCTAAATAATAATAATCATTTAGACCAGCCCCCTCCCCCCATATTTGCTCCCAAATATACAAACACTCAAAATAAGGGAACAACAGATTTTCTGTTGATTACCTAGATGAGCTTGAATTCTCCACCTTACTTTGCAAATAAAGACATTTAATCTGAGCCCATTAATAACATATTAGGTAATCCTAACACTGAATTTCCTGGAGTAGATTGTGGTAAGTGTTTTGATTCTTAATTTATTTTGAGAAATGCTCAAGATCAGAAGATTTGGGACTTTACTTTTCCCTTGGAGAAGAAGACGAAACGCTTATTTCATAGCACTTATCCCAGCATCACAGTGTCCTGCCTTCCTCTTCTGAAAGGATATTCTCATTTGGCCAAAATAAATGTTAATTTAATGCTTAAGACCTTTCTTTCATCTCTGCCTATCTTTTGTCAAAGATTGGTTCTGTGTGCCATCTTGTGGTAAAACTGAGATATCTCCACTAGACTCCCAAACAAATTCTTCCACAAGGCGGCGACAGAGGCAAGGATAGGAGCATCACTGGCTAGGTTAACCACAGTGGGAAAGGGAGGAAAAACCCACAACAAATAAAAAATTTCCTTGGCACCAGTGGAAAGTGCTATTCTTATCAGGATAGACAGGGAAGTCTTTTGATTCTTAACAACTAAAGAAAATCCACCTTTTATTCCTGGACAAGGAATAATAAAATCTTTATGGAGTTAAGGTTACTCTACAAGGTGGGCCTTGCCCTGGGAGTCATACTGAAGCAGGAATTTCTCTGAGAAACCCTAGTGAAAGTCCACAGAGCAGATCTGCTGAATGCTAATTTCTTTTTTTTTTTTAATTTTTTTTTTATTTTTTAATGTTTAACAATCACTGCCATACAACTGAGATTTTATCCCCCCCTACCTACCCCCGACTACCCCCCTCCCTCCCCACGACTGCATACAATTCTGTATAGATTCTACATATACTTTCCTATTGAGTATATTTTCACTATAGTCATGCTATGTAGTCAGACTAAAATAAATGAAAGAAATCGTATAACAAATCAGAACATGATACACAAACACATACACATACACAAACATGATCTGCTACATTTTGTGAGTGACTTCCATATTTCTTTCTCTGAGTGTGGAAGGCATTTTGCCTTGAGAACCACCTTTGGGATTTTTTTTTATAAGAAGTTTTTGCGTTATTACAAAATTTCAAGTCTACCAGAAAAAACTCTCACACACTGTGGTCGTTGCTGTGCACAAAGTTCTTCTGGTTCTGCTCCTTTCACTCAGCATCAGGTCATATAAGTCCTTCCAGGCCTCTCTGAAGTCTTCTTGTTCATCATTTCTTATGGCACAATAGTACTCCATTACATTCATATACCATAATTTATTCAGCCATTCCCCAATTGATGGACATCCCCTTGACTTCCAGTTTTTGGCAACTACATAGAGTGCTGCTATAAATATTTTGCTAATTTCTTTAATCAGGAAAATCACAGCCATCCCCCCAAAATCTGTTGAATTATTTGACACTTACTTGATATGCCCCAGTACCTCTTCTTTCCTGAACAAGCTACTTAGATCCCACTCACCTTACAGTTTATCCCTGAAGGATACAGATCTAAGATGAGAAAGGGGGCTCAAAAACCTTCTAATACAACCTAATCATTTTATTGGAAACTGAGGTCCAGGCAAATAATGTACTTTATCCAAGGTCACAACAGGATGCAATCATCAAAAAGCAAGATTTATATCCAGTTCTTCTGACTTCAGGATGGCCATTTCCATTGTACCATGTTTTAAGTAAATTTGTGAAGTAGGGAAAAGATGCCATTTCCCTTTCTATATGTTCCATGACTTCATTCAAAAGACTGATAAGCTTGACCATTTCAGGATAGTGAAAAAGAGACACATAGGGAACTGTCACATAGGGAATTCCAACTTCTGCTCTAAGGCTTGGTCTTTGTTGAGTTAGCGATGATGAGGAATCAAAGTATGTTGCTCTGAGACAATCAAACCTGTGTGCCTTCTATCCAAAGGTTTTTGATGGTACTTTCAATTTAATATTTGGAATCATAGGAACAGAACCAGAAAGGACATGAGAGGTAATCTCATCCAACCCTTTAATTTTTCAGATGAAGAAACTTGAGTCACAGAAGTCATAACAGTTAAGTATCTTAGCCAAGTTCACACAGGTAATAAGGAACAGAGGTGGGACTTAAATCTAAGTCATATCACTCTAAACCCTTCACCCTTTCCACTGTAAAACATTGTAAAGTTTGGTATATGGTACCAAAGATGACACTACATACAAAGATGAGGAAAAGCAAGCTTTGCCCTTCTAGGAGGCCTTCTGCATCTGCATTGTATGTAATATCCATAGCAGCAGTTTGTCTCTTTAACTTTAACTTTAAAGGTCAGCAAACATTTATTAAATGCTTACTACATGCCAGACAATCACCAGCCAAAAGACAGTCCTTGCCTTTGAGAAGTTTATATTATAATGAGAACAGATGTCACAGAAAAGGAAGGTGAAAAGCAGGGGAGAAGAAAAGAGTTCCTATGCAGGTACATGGTAGAGAAAATCAAGAATCAAGAGTAGAGCCTAGAGAGGAATGAAGAAACGCCTGGCCTAGGTTTCCTCCTTAAGACTGAGGTTCTCAAATGAGCCAATCAAAGAAGAGGCTACAGAATAAAGGATATACTTTCATAGCATATGAAAGTCTAGAAGTAAAGTGAACTTCCATGGTGAAAAGTTTTCTGTGGCATGCTAGTTAAAAGAAAGTCTGTTTAAAGTGTATTCTGTCCTGGTAAGGGCAGCTAGATACCTCAGTGGATAGAGCACTGGGTTTGGAATCAGGAATACTTATCTTCATGAGTTCAAATCTGGCCTCAGATACTTAGATCAAGTCACTTAACCCTGTCGGCCTTGGTTTCCTCATCTGTAAACGACCCTGGGCCCTGTTGGCCTCAGTTTCCACATCTATAAAATGAACTGGAGAAGGAAATGACCAACCACTCCAGTGTCTTTGCCAAGAAAACCCCAAATGGGGTCATGAAAAGTCCAACAGGATTGAAATAATATGATAGCAACAAAATCCTAGTTAAGAGTTGTCATACCAATAACTTGCTGATTAGGAACATCTACCTAAAACTTCTTTCTTTTTTCCATCTAGGACATTTTTTAGACCTGAGCTCAAATCTAGATTGGCTGCTTTTCCATTTGATTTCCAACTGGCAAAGAAAATTAAAGGGCCAATAATTTTCATGGAGCAGAGATTTTCCACTGCCCTTCAAATGTTCACTGAAATCTTTTCTCAGCCAGTTTTAGAACTTTGGAATTTGTGTCATTTGGCTAACTGACTTAGTTTTAAGGTGCTTACTTAGGCATAAATGCTGTTTTTTCATTCTTCAGAGCACTGGTTAAGTCAGTGTCTTTAAGAAAAGTATCTTCCTTTCTATTTCGTAGCTGTTTGCATCTGCCTCTAAGCCTCATTGTCTTGATGTGACATGAGTTATTTTTTTCTCCTTTGTGAACAAAGTTTAATCTTTACATAAATAAAATGTTTACCACATTCTTTTGAAAAAACTTTTTTTTCTTGTTATTGAAATAACTCCCTTTTTTGGTATAGAAGTCATAGCAGCATAGTCCACCAAGCACTTTTTTCTCATCTTAAAGCAACTAGATGGCAAGGTGGATATAGCACAGGCCCTGGACATAAGAAGATGAGTTCAGATCTGGTTATAGATACTTTCTAACTGTGTGACTTTGGAGAAACTATTTAATCTCTGTTTGCCTCAGTTTCCTAATCTGTAAAACGGGAATAATAATAGCATTTACCTCCCAGGGATGTTGTGAACGTCAAGTTAGATGATATTGGTAAAGTGCTTAGCATATGCATGGCATACAGTAGGTGCCTAATACGTGTTAGCTAGGATGATTATGGTTACTATTTACCCTCAAAATTAATACAGCTTTATCACTTTGCTTAGTTTAAAGACTACTACTCCTTTTTACCACCTCAAGATGAGGTTTCAATTCTCTGAGCACTTTTCTATTTACACAGATTTCATACATCAGACCAAAAATTTCACAGGTGTAATATAATAGACTCAACTGTCTTAGATATCAAAACATATCAAACAGACCGGTCAAAACGGCAATAACCGATTAAAGAAGGGAAGTAAAAGGGTTGAGGCCGCAAATCATTTACGTAAAATAGTTTAAGAATGAAGTTTAAGTCCAATGACACTGAAACAACTAATACTGGGTTTTGAAAAGGTCACACAGAATGACTTGCTATAAGCAGGCAGATCTTCTGTTTGGGGGATACAGCAGGAATCTATTTCCAGGGGCAAGTTTTCTTTTTTTGTTTTTTTTCCATCTAGGAAATTGAGACATTATTGGACTTTTACCTTTAAGCGGAATGTCAACCAAGAAAGATGGGAAAAAGAAAAAAAAGTTGACACAAAAACATTACAGAAAATCAAACAAGGAAAAAGAAAATGTGTATTTACTACTTGGTCTCTCCCTCTGATGTGATAGGATCAAATTTGAACGCACGCCCACCTAGGTTTCTAGGCTGTTGACACTTTCGGCCAGGGCTTCCCAAGATGAAAGCTTTATTATCTATTATCAAGGTGGCTTACTAGGGAAGGATATTGCTAATTTCATTTTTCATGTCACATTTTGAAAATTCATAATTTTTCTCCACCAGATTTCTGCAATTAAGCTTTAGGGATTAGCAGTTCCTACTTACCAGTATTATTATTCATTTTTTTCTTTTTTTGCGAAGAAAAAGGGAAAGCTTTGTGCTTCTGCTTTCATCATAGCTGGTGGGTTTCTTCCATGTACATTTCAGTCTACATTCATGCTAACCATAAGTCCAGTGCTGTGTTGTTCCAGAGATCATAAACTTTATGCTGTGTCTACCTGAGAACTCAAAGAACTCAAACTATAAGGAAAGCTAAAGCTTCATTCTTATAAGAGTAGCACATTAATAGGAAAATGATATTTTATGAACTGTTCCAGAGGCAGTTCCAAGTAGTCAAAGAATATAACAGACAGGCTAGGGACAGTTGAGCAGACCTAACATACAGGATAGAACCACACCTTGAGATTCAAGATGTGACTTCAGCACAAGAGTGGGTTAAGTCCTTTAAACATATATCTTCTTAATATCCTTAAACATAAATACTGCTGTTGTTGTTTTACCACTTTCAAAAACCATTCCTGTCTCTTTAGTTTGGAATCGAAGGGTACTGAGTGCCTAATTTTAGAAGTTTGATGATTGGCTAAGAGTCAAAAATGTGAAGAGTTTATTTGAATTTCACAAACTTACTTTCACTTTCTATTTGAGTCAGCACCTTGAAACTTATTAAGCTATCTTTTATTGTTTCTTGTTTCAGAGGAAGAATTTATCCTTGGCACACCCTGCAAACATTCTCAGCTCTCCATCATTCTTGGGGAAAAAACAAACAAACCAATGTAATTTGTTCTTGACACTTTGTTATTGTTCAAGACATTTCCTGACCCACCTCTTTTTGGGTCTTTCTTGGCAAAGATACTTAAGTGGTTTGCCAATTCCTTCTCCAGTTCATTTTACTGATATGGAAACTGAGGCCAAGAGGGCTAAGTGACTTGCTCAGGGTCACACAGCTAGTAGGTGTCTGCGATCAGATTTAAATTCAGGAAGTCTTTTTGACTTCAGGCCCAGCTCTGTATTCACACAGCTACCTAACTGGTCTGCATTTCTTGACCCTGTTAAAAGTCAAGTTACAGCCCTCTCTCTTTCCTTTCTTTAAAGTGAAATTTGAAAAATTCTACTGCTTCCACTCTGAACCACATGCACCTCTTAAACCCACTAGTAAGTCTGTACTAAAATTGCTCTGCTGAAAGCAATCAATGACTTCCTCATCATCAACTCCATACCCTTTTTCAGTCTTCATCTTCCCTGATCTTTCTGTATATAATTTGGCATGACTGACCTTGAAATATTCTCCTCTATTAGCTCACATGGCAGAACATTATTCTGATTCTCTCAATCCAAATAATTCAATCCAATCAGCGTGTGTTGAGCACCAGTTATAGGCAAAGAGCTGTGTTAGGCACTGGGGATTATGATGAAAATTGAAACAGTCCCTTTTCTTAAGGAGTCGTCATTCTTCTCCTGCCTCCCTGATCATTCGTCTCACTTTTTCAGTGAATCCTTTTCCTCTTTACATCCTCCAAATGTCAAGATTCCTTATGACGCAGTCCTTGACCTTCTTACCCAGCCTTCTTTTACTTGGTGAGCTGATCCAGTCCCATGTCTTCAAACTATCAGCTTTGCAGAACTCGTAATCTTTCTGTCTGGTTTCAATAATGATAATTACCACTTATACAGTGCTTTAAGGTCTTCAAAGCACCTTATGTACACTATCTTATTCAGACTTTACAAGAACCCTGCAAAGGAGGTGCTATTATCATAAGTTTTATAGATGAGGAAACTGAGACCAAGAGGTGTTATGCTAAGTGATTTTCCCTGGTTCACACAGCTAGTAAATCAATAAGGCAGGGTGTGAATGAAGCTCTTTTGGACTCCAAGTCCAGTGCTGAAACCAATAGGCCATCTAGCTACTTCAACCTATCCCTTTAGTTCCACTTCCATATTTCCAATTTTCTCAGTGTTTCTATGTAGATATCTTACCAACATCACAAGCTGAGGCTGTTCTAAACTTGTTTTCTATTCCCCTAAAACAGTGTTCTTCATCATTTTCCTGTTTCTATTTATTTGTACTGTCATCACAGATATCCATACTGGCATCTTCAGAGTGACCTTTGATATCCTTCTTGTCTTTTGATTTTTATATCCAACTCCCATCACACTTCTATCAGTTCTGCCTCTGAAATGCCTCCCCTATCTGTCTCCTCCTTTCTCTCTGCAGTACCACCCTAATCTTTGCTGATTACCTCTCATTTGAGCTATTGCAATAACCTAGCAAATGGCATCCTCACTTCCAATCTTTGTCTTCCAACTCATTGGAAATGATGATGGATTCATCTATCCTTAGCATAACGGACCAAACAGTCCTTTTCTGAAACAAAAGCCAGACCAAAAAAGCCTCAAACAAATAAAATCTCAATGCTGCCTCACTACAGATTAAGAGTTTGGATTCCTTAATCTAAAATTCATACAAAGTGCTAGCACATAGTAGGTACTTAATAGAAACCTGCAGATCGTTGAATTTGAGTACAACCTATCTTTCCAGTTTTTGTCTCCCCCTATGCTTGCTATTCTCCAGCCAAATTGGGTCATTGACTGCTCTGTGAATGCATTCTGAATTCACTGGAAGGTTTAAAATGTAACATCCTAATGAATTTCTCCTTATTGAGGCAATTTGGTGCAGTGGAAAGATCAGTGGTTCTGGTGACAGAGGGCTTATATTCAAATCTCTCCAATAAGTATCACTTGTCCTACCCCAGACAAATAACTGAATATCCCTCAGATAAAGTTTCCATATCTGTAAAATGAAAGATTTGAATTATGTGGCCTCTGAGTTAAAACCAGGACCTATGATTCAGTGATTTTATCTAAACAGAAAACTTTGTAATAGTAGCAATAAATGCAACAAAAATGAAGTTAATAACAAGGAGGAATACAAGTGTGCAAGATCAGATTATTATAGATCTTAGTCCTTAGAAAGACTTGGATCAGCTTTGAAGATCAATGGGGAAAGCAGCGAAGTTTTTATGAAGTACCTACTGGGTACAAGGAAATTCTCAACAACCTGACATCCTACTGGACTTAAGTTTTCTGGTACTGTATTTGTATTAAGCTATGAGAAGGCAGGAGTCATTAGAAAAGACTGTAATGTTGGGAAAGATTGAAGGCAAAAGGAAAAGGAGGTGACCGATGATGAGATGGCTAGATAGCGTCAGGGAAACAACAAACATGAACTTGGACAGACTTCAAGATATAGTAGAGGATAGAAGGGCCTGATGCGTCCATAGCGTGATGAGGAGTCAGACACAACTGAACAACAATAATATGATGAAAAATAGTCAAAAAATCAATTAAGTGGAAAAAATCAGAAAGATGGACAATTTGGCATTACTTTCAGAGACACTTAACCTGGAGTCCATTGATTTTTTTTTTTAAATTTTGATAAGTATTTCAACATAATCGGTATCCTTTAAACTTATGTATTTTTTTGTGCATTTGAAGATAGTCTGAGAAGGGGTCTATAGGTTTCACCAGATTGCTAAAAGGATTCATGACACACAAAAATGGTTAATTGCTCCAGAGTTAGACCAACTCTCAGGTTCCATGGCTGATTACTTCTTTATTGGTTGATCTGGGGTTATATAATCACAGTGAAAGACTAGGTAAGATGTGAAGAAAATAACTTCTGTTAAGTCAAATACCGCTAATGCTGTGAAGTGGAAGTGTAGTAAAATGCATACCAAATGGATTAAACTGTTTAACTACTTGAAGTAGTCTATGATTGTTTTATTACTGGTTTTATCATAAATACAATATTTTATGACCTAGCTTTAGACACCATGCACTAGACTTGGTCACACAATACAGCTTGCTGCAAACAAGTCTGTCTCGTTAAGCACTCTAAACATATACCAAGAGTTTCATGAATCAGCTACACCATATAATCATGCCCTAAATTCCAAAGTTTGCTTATTCAGTCTGAAAGATTTTATTAATCAAATAACATAAATGCTAAAACAGACATGAAGAGTGAAAATTCCTTCATGGGGTTTCACTGTGCTCCTCTACAAAAACACATCTAATAGGAAAAGTTAGGTGTTCAGATCAACCATGACATTATATGCAATTAAAGGATTTGTATATCTGAATGTATTGCAAAGTTAGGTGGCACGGTGGATACAGTGCCAGGTCAGAAAGACTCATCTTCATGAATTCAAATCTGATCTCAGACACGTACTAAGTGTTTAATCCTGGGCAAGTCACTTAACCTGTTTGTCTCGGTTTCTTCACCTGTAAAATGAGCTGGAGAAGGAAATGGCAAACCACATTGCCAAGACAATCCCAGGGATAATACTGTCTATGGGGTCCCAGAGAGTCATACACAACTGAAGAACAACGAATAGCAGTGATCTAACTATCCACCCACCTTCCTGCCTGTCTGTCTGACCATCTATCTCTGTGTCTGTGTAAGAATTTTGCTTCTTCACTTCCTTTAATTCTGAAATGGATTCAAATAGAAATTTTCAGTGAATGTCTATAGGGGTCCTCAGCCTTTCTTGTTCTAGCCTTATCCTTATATTTCTTAGCATCAGGTTTTGAATCCACATGAAGCAGGCTTCAGTTTTGGAATTCAAAATGATAAATACCTGCATTTAATTCATGCCACTTTTATTCTTGTTTTGGATGTTTCAAAAGAGTAAAAACAGGAAATCTCCACAAGAGGAGAGGGTGTGCAATATTCCCAGGAAGAAGAGAAATCCAAGAGATCTTAGGGAGTTTTTTAGTTCAGTTGGTAGAATTCAGGTGTGGAGAAAGATTGATTTTTAAGTTGCTTAAAATCAGTAGAACTTCACTTTAATTCTGCCTTCCATAGTGTAGTTCTTAGAACCACAGCATCAGAGATTCAGAACTAGAAAGGAACTTTAAAAGATTATATGACCTTTATTTTACAGATTAAGAAATGGAGGCCTAGAAATATGAAATGACTCACATAATATGATACAGGGATTCAGAGGATCCTAACATCATAGAGCAAGAGCTAGAAGGAACCTCAGAGGTTACCTCTTTTTTTACAGATGAGGAAACTGAGACCCAAGAAAGTTAATGAACTTGAGAAGGATGACATAAGGGTGTAAGTGTCCCGGCTATGATTTGAACTTGGGCCACCTGGTTCAAAGTCTCGTATTCTTTTTTGTTGTACCATGACGATTTAGTACAAATACATCTGCTTTGATTCCTATCCAGATTTTAAAAATATTATTAGAAGTATTGGCTTGCTATAACCCCTAAGGCAGCATAATACCTTCAATTGATCAAAATGTTTTTTCTCCACCTGATTGTCCCGGTAAATACAAAAATAATCATCACATGACCATAGTCTAAGACTGCATGTTTATTCCAGAAGTTGAGAGGGATGCTTAGCCCTAAGTATTCCTCAGATAACAACATAGTTACCCGATTCATTATATAAGAAAGAGGTGCTTATCCATATAATCTGACTAGTGAGGCCTTCATTTGGCTTTGGGCAAGACTGAAAAAGAGCTAGGAAAATATCATTTTTCCTTAATGCTTATAGAATTACACAATTTTCAGCAGATAAGATTTAAATAAAGAATTAATACTGGGAGGGAGGGGTGTGAGTGCAATGTCGTGTGACCTTTAAAAAACTATAAAGAAAATTGTACACTTAACTTGTGCCTAATAAAATTCATTTTCACTGTCAAAAATCAAGGAGACCCCAAAGTGAGTAGGTTGGTCTAGAATTTAAGCTTCATGTTCCCAAATCCAGGGTTCCTTGTTGTGTTCCTAATAATCAGAAACTACAGGGGAGGGAAAAATAGAAAAGCTTTGCACTCTAAAAGTCAGATAGAAGGGCAAGTGGAAAGTACATCTAAATAAGTGAGAGATCACTCAAAGACTTGAGCTACATCTGGAGCGTGAGTATGTCAGGGAGAAGGAAATTCAATCTTTGGGAAATGAAGAGTATATGAGGGTGCTTTTGATTGCAACCAATTAGATGAACTTATCTGTGGCTCAGAACTCCCAAGTAAAAGATTCATAGACTAGAGGGGGAAAAGAACCTTAGAGGTCATCTAGAACAACACCTTCATCTCATAAATGAGGATGTTGTGGACTACCACAGTTAAGTAACTGACCTTGGGTACATGTATAGCCCTGTGGTTACCTGGCAGAATCTGGATCTGAAGTCAGTTTCTCCTGACCCCATATCCAGGATTCTTTCCATTCTTACTACAAAACAAATCATCCATGTTATTATCCTGATATGGAGAACAAAGAGAAGGGTATGTTGCCCTCTGACTGTGCTTTTAGCAGTTAGCTCCCCAAACTCCCTAGATTCCAATTATTGCAAAATGCAGAATTCCACAGGAAGAGCACCTGTTCAAATACCTAAGCACGTTTCAAATATATAGGAAAACCACTGACCAAGGTGCTGTGAATTTTGTGGGATAAAGTCCAACAGAAAGCAAAAACAGGATAAAAAAATCATTGAGCCTCCAGGAATGACCCTTTTCTACAGTTCCAAGCATTGTTCATCTGGTAGCAAGACAGTTCTTTCACAGTATTGGGTCTTATGGATTTGAGGGGTGGGGAGCTGAAGCTGATTACTCCACTGTAAGGAATAGGGAATATACAGAAAAAATGCTTTGTAATGATTAGCAGGATGTTAGCAAAGCAATTGATAGATTGTATCATCACTCTTTTGTGTTAAAGATGCATGTGTATATACAAATGTGGGAAATGCTTTCTTTTACAATCGAAATGGTGATAAGCCAAACAGTGCTGGGAGCTACGTGGGGTGCTTGCTTCCCCAGTGTCCAATTAGGAAGTGTAAAAGACTTTTAAGATATTTCCCCCCCTACTGATGTGTGGTGGATATAAACAGCAAATTCTCCGAGGATGCTTGGTGAGTGGTCTCCATATACCCACCATGCACCTGGGTACATTTGAACACCTTAAATTGGAATTCCAAGCTCATTATAGCTTGCTGTGTTCTGATGTTGTAGGTGTGTTTCCTCGCAGCAGGGCACAAGGGAAGGATCTAATGTGGAACTGCTCTGCTTCTTTTTTCTTTTCTTGTAAGTGCTTCTTTATCCTAATAACTATAAATGTCCTGTGATGATAAAAGAACATCCTAATGCTTTGGAGACCATGTTAAGACAAATGGACACTACAGTTAGTTTCTGTCCCCTTTAAAAGTGGGTGTTTCTTCCAGATGTGTTAGTTTTAGCATTCACATCTAATCCCTGCTTTCTAGTCTAGGAAGCCCCATAGGCAAGACATGTTCCATAAAATAATTTCCTCTGATTTAGTTTCAAAGATATATTTTTGGGTAGGGAAACCTAGGTGGTGAATTTCTAGTTAGCAGTTGTTCTATTAGGGCAAAGGAAGTCAACCCTACAAGCCAATCTACCAGTTTTACAATAGAGATTAGAAAGGACAAGGTATGATAGATAATAAGGATGGGGGGGGGGACTTCAAATTATAATAAGCTCTGAATTTTGAGTAAGAAGTTCTGGGTTCAAGTCCTGGTTTTGCAACTTAGGAACTGTGTGAGCCTTAATTTTCTAATTCCTAATTAGTAAAACAAAGAATTTGGATTGACCAATCTATAAGGTCTCTTTCAATAGGACATAGATGACTGGAGACTACTCTGTTATAAGTCTTCTGACTTCATGGGGTGTGAGAAAAGGGAACATGAAATGAGGGACTATTAAGACCAAAAGTGAATTGACTAGTTGGTACATTTACCCTATAATTACAACACAACAAGAAAATCTGTTGACCTTGGTAAACACCATGAAATGTACCAGGGCAAGTCATATGAAAGCTACCCTCACATCAATTCTTAACATCAAATTCACTTGGGGTAGGAAGAGCAGGGTGAAGTAGGTGGGGCTACTTCAGGAGAGAACTCAACACAGAGGAAGCATCTGTGTGGAAAGAATTATATAATCTGGAAGCTTATTCTTTTAACTATTCTTGTTAGCTAGGTATTAAGCTCAGTTGTTTCTGTTTGCTAAAGGAGAACGACTGTTGTCAGCAGTAACTAAATTTTATGTTAGTGGCAAAATCCTAGTCTCTCATTATTGCTCTGGCTTTGAGGCGTTAGGATTACTCGGAGAATCACACAAACGAGTCACTCAGGAGGATTATTTTGGTTTTCCTTAGAAGGACTGTTTTGTGTCTTTGAATGAAAATGGCACAGTCCAGTTTTCTCCAAGGCTCAATGACTCTGGAAAGAGCAGAGGGGATCATCTCATGTACCTCTGCCCAGTAATGCCAATGGAAATGGTGACTGACGGTCATTCTTAAAGAGAGCACATTGATACTAACTTCCTCCATGAAGTATGCATAAAGGTTTGAAAAACCTGAACAGCATTATCCGTCTGCTCAAATCCTTAGTACTCTCACCTTTTTGAGAAGTATGCCATCCTTTGCTTCTACAAATATAATGTCTTTCCTTTTAGGCTGCTCTAATTCATGCTAATTAAAATGATGAGGCAGTCAATTACTGAAACTTAATTCCCAAATGTAAATGTTTCTGCGAAAGTTAGTTGCTTTTTTTCCCTTAAAGTTCATAAAACAGAATGATTTCCATGGCATTAAAATTCAGTGGAAATTTAATTTAAATATAATACAGATGTACACCCATATATGTGTATTTGTATGTATGTTCACCTTAAAAATCCTTGCAAATACTGGAAATTTAAATAGTAAAGCTGTGAACTAGAGCAGGGTGGTTACTGAGAAGTATGGACCACCATAAGGAGGAGGAGAATGAGATTTCAGAAACACTGGGACAAGCTCCCTGGTCCCAAATTATCTTCCTCCCCATCTGTGGATGGATGCCTGAACCTCCACTGTCAGGGCTTTCTCCATTTAGTTTTAAAGCTTTGATTCTTGTTAAAATCCCAACCCCCTGGGAGAGGTAACACTTTAAAGCTGCTGTCAGTCATTTGTACATGAAGGACAAGATGACATTGGGTGGCCTGAGGGTAGAGGGAAGGAAAGAGAGGGGGAGAAAGAAGGGCACACAACTGGAAAGACGAACTTCATCTCCTTCATAATTTTGCCCAAGGCCTAAACTGAATGCAGGATCTCTATACTGGTTGAAATACAAAAAGTATAAAATACCTATATTTTGTAGCACTTGTATGGTTACAGTGGCAGTCCTTAAATATTGCTGGACTGATGGTGTGAGGTAGGAAAGCTCACTACACAGAATTCTTGATTATTCTCATGTGGATCAACCAGGACTAATCTTGCTATGAAGTTTTGCTAAAAACTGTCACCTATTCTTTCGTGACCCAAAATGACAGTTTCGTGTAATTTAGAATAGGGAAGTGACACTTTTAAACTAAATTTTGAATTTATCAATACTTTCTTATATTTGCATGGCCCTTTATATTTTATAAATAATTTCTCCTTATTTTACTTGATCGTTACAGAGTAGGGCTGGGTACTATTGTACCTATATGATGAATTTTTCTATGAATGGATCTTTTATGAATGCATTCTATGAAAAATATAATGTAAAGTTATAAAAAATAACTATAAAGAGAAAGAAACTCAAAGATTGTAACTTGTTCAAAGTCACACAGCTTCAAGTAGCAGTGTCTAGGCCAAACTGAGAGAAGCAGACAGAGAGACAGATGTACAGAGAGACTGAGAACAACATAGAGAGAGAAGTGGGAAGCAAGAGGTGAGAGAGGTGGAGAAGGGGAGAAAGGGAAAGGGAGAAGAAGGGAAGGAAAGAGAGGGAGAGAGAGAGGAAGAGAGGGAGGGGAAGCAAAAAAGGGAAGGAATGAGGAAGGGTGTCCTTTTGGATCTTCTGATAAGCACTTTTGGTGGTTAAGACAAGAAACTGCTACCTGGGAACAGATGTTCCCAGAGAAAGTTTCTCTACAAAAGGCTTTCTCCTTTTAATTAAAATAATGAGTCCTAACATAATGAGGGGTGGGGTGTCTTTGATTAAAGATTGACTGTAGCTCCTTTGTTGAGTTATCAAGTGATTCTTTGGAAGCAATGCAGGAAATCCTATGACTAATTTAAGTATAAATAGGTACAAATAGACCTATATTTACGTGTGCATTTTAAGGTGTTTTGGCAAATTTGATCTAAATTGGTTCTCTGTAATGTAGCTTGGAACCTGCTCTGCAAATTATAGTTTTGGAGAGTTTCTTAGGCATTCTTAGAGGTTAAATGACTTGGCCAGGGTCACAAGGCAGTACTTGAACCCAAGTGTTTCAGACTTCAGTTACTATATCATGGCACCCTGTCTATACTGGTACCTGTGATGTCATCTGTAGAAGGAGGTCCTGGGTGGGAAACTTCTACCTGTGCAAAGCGGCAATGGTTGGTAACTCATGGTCTTAGTGACTTTCATTAGGTACTGAGAAGATGGTAAGTGATGCGATGTGTTAGAGACACGGCTTGAACACAGACAGGTCTTCTTGACACTGAAGCCGGTTGTCTATGCTGTCCTGCCATATGTAAATGTATATGTAGATATATTATCCTTACATTTAGAAATACCTATTTACACATAATATGATTATTAATAATAGCTAACATTTATGTTACACTGCAAAGTGCTTTACACATATTATCTCATTTGAGGTATTACTTATATTTTACAGATGAGGAAACAGAGGCTGCAAGAAACTGACATATACACAAGAACACACATAATGGTGATAAGCAATGTTGATTTAAAAAAAAATCAGCTTTTCAAAGCTCTTTATATATATGTATATATGACATGTGTATCTGTCTAATGAGCATATATCCATCAATGATCATTTTTCAAGCACCTGTGTACTAGGCATTGTGATACATGTATGAATGTGTCTCTTATATGTATTTACACATATGTAAATATGCAGATTTGCATTATATTATATATAAACACACTTTGTGTGCATCTATACATATGTGTGTGTTTACATGTTGATACATTTTCTGTCATTTTGGATTAGTTATGTTTCCTCCATTAAGATGGGTTGACTATAACCCTTTCAGGGAAAGTTCTTCAGAGAGTAACTTATCAAGCTCACAGCATTGGGTTAACCACTCAAGGTTTTTAGCTTTCTGTTGTCATTTTATCAAACAGTGCTTTGAGTCACATGGAATTTTAAATCCATGCATAAATACAAAAGTAGATCCATAAATGTCAAAACATATGTACATACACACATTCTCTGTGTTCAGGTGCATACATATCTGTAAGTATCTTCTCTATTAGGGAATTATCATAATAAAGACCAGAAAAGGCATCCATCATTTGCATGTAGGTGCTGTTTCAGAAGGAGTGAATGCTGCTTCACCAGCATTCATCTATATGGAATAGTCTGTTTGGAGTTTTTTTCTTTAATCTTGCTATGTTTTCATTATTGTGGGAACTGTCAGCAAATGCCAGGTAGGACTTCCCCCTACTTTGGGAAGAAAGGTTTTGCTGATGCCAAGATCTACCAATAAGTGTGTGTGTGTGTGTGTGTGTGTGTGTGTGTGTGTGTGTGCGTGTGTGTGTATAGAGATAGGAATATGGACATATATATGGCCGTACATATGCAAACACATATGCATATATACTCATATGCTGATGTAATACATTTACAGCTATATAACATTTTAATATTATTTCAGTAGTAAAAACTCAGACTTTTATTATGTGTATTTTAGCTCCACAGCATCCCTTTCTCCAGGCCTTATACCTGTGCCATTACTGAACATTCTGGAGAACACTAAAGGTTAATGGAAACAGTGTGCCCTCATTAAGCTCTATTTGTGGGAAGGAGCTGGTAGCTTATATTATGAGGTGTCCAGAGAGTGAAATGCCACTAACACACCATGAATATTGAGCACTGATCATACATCTGGCCTCTGTGTGATGCTGTAAAAGTGCCCAAACCCTACTAGAGATTAGTGATTTAAATAATAAAAATCAAGTAATGACAGTTGTGCATCTGAATATGACTACTCTTAGTTTCATAAGAACCTTTCTTCCAAGGAATTCAAAAATCCTTCATGTGTTCTAGTCTATGCATTCTTAAAGCACTACTGGAAAAGTATGCACAGGTTACTTTCCCATTTAAAAGATGGAGAAAATGAATGACAGAGAACTCTGCAAGCAATTATCTGGGACTAAGAGAAATGTACATGTAAACAAATTTGGGTGAATCTGAGTTACAGTTTATAAATACTATAGGTAACTGAAGCTATGTTTGCTTAAAGAAAGCCTTTGTGTATATATCTGTAGGTATGTAGACATGAAATATGTATAATTTTATCAGTGTTGAGAATTCATTGCACCATCACAGAGAGTAACTAATCTGTTTCAATTGATCAGAGGATCACAGATTTAGAGTTGTAAGGGGGTAGGGTCTTAGAGGTCATAAGGTACAGCTCCTTTATTTGGAGGGTGAAGTAAAGGAGAAAACTGAGCGTCAAGAGGTTAAACAATTTGCATGATTAATAGAGGCAGAGCTGGGACGTAACCCAGGTCCATCTTCTGATTTCAAGTCTTTATGGCCTAATAATGTGGCTGAGACACACAGAGCATAAGCGCCTATACGGGGTCACACAGCTATTAAGCTATTAGAGATAGGATTTGAACTCAGATCTTCCAGGCTTAGAATTCTACCTATTACACTACACTGCTTTTGTGTATTTGAATATAGACACTGAAAAATATGTGTTGCTGTTGGGGGTAATCATGTGTATCTTCATAGGATGGTCACTATGTATTATTGTGCATTATTAAAATGGGAGTTTTTAGTTAGGATTATCAAACGAGAGAGAAAGCTGGTGTGCCATTTGTTCAGAAGAGGTAAAATGTCTGTTGCAATAAGGAACTGGAGGGCTTACTCATTAATACTCTAGGTGATGTCCTAGAGGGAATGAATGGAACTGTATAGCCATCTGCATGGAATGAGATATTTGCAGTACTTTCTATCCTGTTACCTTTCCATCACAGTGGCAGTGACACAGATAATCCATTCCCACAAGTACCAGGTGGTGGCAGGAAGGTGTCTTCCCTCCTCTGTCTGTGGGATACAGGCTTTTGCTGATGCCAGGATCTGTCAGTGTGTACATCAGACTCTACTCAGAAGGGAAATATGCCAGGCTGACTTAGAGTTTCTGCAAGCTTGGTTTGTTTGTGAGACTGTTTTTTTTTTTAGAGAGCTTTAGACAGCTGTATTAATCATGCAAACCCAGCCATGTGCAATGTGTTTTATCAACAGAAAAACAGGGACTGAATAGTAACCAGCTCCTGAAAAGACCCAGTGCAAAGCCTGAGTGTAGAAGATAAACCAAACATTTCCTGAACCTACTTGCCATTCTGGGTTAGTGAATGGAAAGGCTGTTCCCTTGGGATAATAATCAGATAGGAGGCAAATTTGTTAGACAAAATTCCAAAGTGATTTACAAAGTAGAAATGGCTGGAGAAAAGGTGAATTGAGCACACAGGAGAATGGTCTTGTTGCTCACTTAGTCAAGAGGATGCTTCATACAAGGATCCCAAAAGCAGTGGTAGTAGATTTCCATCACCCCATGCCCACAGCCCTTCATGTTGCTTTTCCTTTCTAAGGCAGGTTCTACCCCTACATTTTGAGCACAGAATCATTTTAGGGGTGGGAGATTCTATAAACTCATTCCTTTCATCAGTGAATACTATATTAAAAAAAACAACAACAAGTTAAGAGCTAAGGGATTGAGAGTGGCAGTATTAATCTCTCCAAGTGTTTGGAATGAGACCTTAGGAAATGGTGTGAATTCTAACAAAAATGAGAATTGTTTTCTTAGCCTTTCAGATCCACCTATATCTCTCTTTTCTCCTTTTATAATTCACCACGTTCTCTGCAGTGATGCAGTCAGGAGAGGGTTATGCAAATACATGCAATCCAGGGCTCATTTCAGAATAAATAAATCTAAATTAAAATTAATGAAAACACACCTAACAGAAACAGATCGAGCAAGGAGCTAAGGGTTGAAGAAATGAGGTGAGAGGGTGTACTGTCTTCTGTGTTAGGAAAGGGATGAGGGAAATTTTTAAAACTTTGATTGGCCATGGCAGATGCAAGTCAATCTTTGGGCATTCCAGCTACTAATATTATTATTGCTACTGCAGAAAAATCAAGTAATGTGATGAGAGAAACTCAAGGGAAATTCTTCTGAGTTATTGAGACTTGTTTTTGTTTAATCACAGCTTGAAAGGGGCTTAGGACAAGGTTCCTGCTGAGACACTGATGTTTGAAACCAAGTCTGCTTGATGAACCATTCAGGGTAGGGTTGGAGGGGAAAGCTTTGCATGAGGTATATTAAGAGAAAGAAATTGGAATTAAATGCATATTTCTATTAAAGTGAAAAAAGCAGGGAGAAAAATGTCTTTAGACTGTGAGGAGAGAAAATTATCTCAAGAACTGTTTCTCCTCATACATGACATTGTGTCATTCAATAACCAATAATTAATTAAAGTGTCAGTAAAGCAAAGCTTCAAATTCAGGGGGACAAAACAGGCCTATGAATAGACCACCCCCAGGTACCTTAACTTCCAAGACGACAGTAAAACACACTTTCCATAGAGGTTGTAAGTATTGAGTTGGAACAGTAAGAGACATACTGGAATCTCATTGTTAATCACTCCTTTTTGAGCATGTGATATGTTTACGGCTCCCTGGACTACCAAGAGTGTAGACAGTGATTTCAGCTCTAACATGCCCATTTAATTATTGGGAATACAAGACTTGTCAGAAGAAGATTTGTCTCTGGCCCAAGTGATTCCCACCAGTTACCTCAAATCTCATTGAATAGCTTCCCAATTCCCACCACCAGCAACCCAAAGCATTAGTAATAGGTTAAACTAGAATACTACGAGCTACATGAACTAAGAGAAAACTAACTACAATCTATTTATAATGTGAGATCAATCTAGGGCCATTCTCCAATCAACACTGGGGAAGGGGAGGGGGATTGTAAAGGTCTCACTATTCTAAGGGTTCTCTTCCCACTCAAGTCAATTTCATTTAATCTATTTCTCTTTATCAATGGTATGTGAATTCTTCCTCTGGGTGTTCTTTTTTCTTATGGTAAGGCATGATTCAATGAAATATTTGAACTGACAAAAGTGGCTGGGAAACAGTATCCACAAAGTATGCATAGGGTTTTAGGGAAATTGGGCAATGCTCACCTTTGAATATAGGTGAATAAATTGATAGAATTGCCCCTTTGAAAATGATATCCTCCAGGGTAAAAATGCTACATGCTGCACCTGAAGATGTTTGCAAAATGGTAACACAGCAAAATAGTAATACATTCCCCTACAATTCCAAGACAAAAAGACTTATAAAAAATATGTTTATTTCAAGAATCCCAAATAGAACATTTCTTATGAATACTAAACTTGGTGATAAATAAAGGAAATGCTTCTTTTTTTTTTTAGAAGTATCCTTTATATTTGTTGTGTCTTCAACTAGTCTGTTTCTCTGATGATTCATTGTGATACGGAGTGAGCCTGAACCCTCAAAGAAACAGGAACTCTGGCAGATCCTACTCCGAACTGGAAAGGCTTTGAGTCTTATGACTTTATGTTTATCATCTGGGGACCAACCTAGCTAAGTTTTTTCTTTTCTTTTCTTTATTTGTTTTTGGTTTTGGCCACAGCAACTCATAAAATTGTCTAGTGATACATATGGAGGTTACCATCTGTACCAGTGGAGGTAGTATTCCTTACAGTATTTTGAATTATGGAAATAAGAAGTATTTTTGGTGTTGGGGACAAGACAGGCTTTGTATATGTTCCTAGGGAAATTTCTCCTGTAGCAGGGATTCCTTTTTTCTTTTATTTATATGAATGTATAGTCTAAATCCTGCTTAAAGGTTGATTGATACTCTTTTGTTGAGTCAGCAAGTGATCATTTGTAGTCAAAGTAAGAAATCCTTTGATTAATTTTTAAAATGCACATAAAATATGTTTGCAATGAATTTAGAGATTTACATACATATATTTATGAAAAATAAATTATTGGCAATTTTAAAAAGTAGGACAAAAATGGGTACAGGTATTCAGTTTTGATGAGTCTTAACAAAGAATGATTCTTTCTAGCTCAAGCAGCAGCAGCACTGTACCTTTAATTCTCTGCCTGAATATATTTCATTTATGGTGCATACAGTAATCATGTTTAATTGGATTTATTTTTTCACACTCTGCCCCTTATGGCCTACTTTCCTACTTTTTTTCAGTTCTTTGAGCGATATTTGCAAATCACTTTCTGGGATTCAATTTTAATGGTAGGTTGGTTTCATTTTGGACTTTTCTTTCTTTTTTTTTTTCAACCTTGCTTAAATTTTATTTGCCAATTTGCTTTTAAATAGCCTTAAGTTATAGGGTTGTGGCTGTAGCTTGCATCTAAATGTGATGCAGATGGCATAATTTAACTAGATTGTCCATGCAGAGATTTGTTAAAATGAACACAGAATGTTCACCTTGGTTTCTCTGCCTTTACTTTCAAGACAATCGAGTCGGAGCCTGTGTCCTAGAAATGTCTAATTCACATAATACGATAAACTGGGCAATACGTGAAAATATTTCCCACTACTTTTATCAGTACTTTTTGGTTTAGACTTGCTAAATCCCCAAATGTGGAGGAAGTTAGTCTATCTGCTCTTGTCTTTTATGGATTCAGAAGGAGGCAGACTTTCATGTAAAAAAGGGAGATTAGGGTAGTTAGCTGTTGCTGCTGAGGCTAAGAAGTAAAAAGTCTTTGAATAGCTTTATTTCTAGGTATTTGGTACTGTCACCGTGACTCCTGATCAAATACCAGCAGGCCAGACAGCAGCAGCAAAGTGTAGAAATACTTTAAACAGGGTCACTGAACTATATCATGCCTATCAGGTTTGAAGGGGTAGCTATCATTGGTGTTCTCTCTGGAGGTGTAAGGCAGGAGAATGATCCTTATTGAATGTGAATTTTGGGAATTGGTTTCCCCTCCCTAGGTTTAAACATGAAGATGATGGAGAATGACCCTGCAATAGCATAGTGTCATAGAAGCCATACTGACCTTGATTAGGGTTGGGGATTGTGGGTAAAACTCGCTCTGAAGGGGGAAAAACAGTAAGTATCATGGAGAAAAATATATACAAGTGAACTTCTCATTTCTAGCTATAAAGCAAATATAAAACAGATGACTTTCCATCCTAACTGAATTTCAGAAATGAAAGATACGATTCCACTGACAGGGCATGTTGTACGTCCCCTGTTGATAGCAGAGTGCCATCCAATGAAAACCAAAATTGTCTGTGAAGTAGTGGAGAAAAACAAAACAAAACAACTTTATATTAAATAGGAGTATTAAGTGGCTCCTACGTTTTGTTAGGAAAACTATCATCCAGTTGAAGATCTGATATAAAAGTAATATGGTTCAAAAAAGGCCATTTGGGGTTCTGGCCACCATTGTTCAAGTACTCCTGATGGATCACATGACATACCCACCCTACTTACCACCGTACTGGTTTCTCAATTCTAGTCTCACCACTGGACAATAGAACTGCATTGGCTATAGATCCTCCTCTTGAATCCCCAACCCAATTTTAATTAGCCCTTCTCCTCTACAGCCCCACTCCAACCCTCTTCACCCCATCTACTATATGGAATACTTAAAAGTCTTCACATATTGCTTTATATCATCAAGCATCTTAACTACCATGTTTTTACTTCCTCATTTTCACCAACCTGGCTGTCATAGCTATTACAAGCCATAAATCTTTTGGCAATATTTCACATTCCCTCCAGACATGCAGCTCTCACATTGAAGTACTAACATTTTCTTTCCCATAGCCTCTTCCGCATTGAAGATATGAGTAAAAATAAGTGTTTCTGCGTGTATGCTATATATGTTTGTAATAAACAGGCATATGTATGAGCATATATTCTTACTTTACTTTCAGTACATATACATATAACACATTTTTTTACTGTTTCCCAACTCATACACAAATATTATCTCCCCATCTCAGAAACTAGGTTTTTGACAGCCATGCAAATTTGTCAGAAGGTTTGCCTCTGGTTAGGCTAAAGAGGATGACTCATCTTATGGATAAACACAAAGTTTGTGTGTCCTGTGACTTTAAAAAACTTGAACAAGGAGCCTCTTCACGTCAGTTCAAGAAGGCTTTACCACATGCCTAAGATGTGCAAGGCATCACTGTAGGCACTGAGGATGCAGAGACAAAAAGTGGCACTGTTTGAACCAGTGATTTTGCTCAATGTCCCATCTCACCTCTCACAGGTTATTCACCTTACGTCAAAACCCAAGCTGAATTGTGACACCTCCCTACAGGTTCTCTCAGAAACATGATGTTCCCCTCAGCTAAATGCACCCAAGGCACCCCTCTTTCCCTCACCCCTCCCACTTTGTAAATATCTATATCTAGACTAGGCTTGTTATTTCACCAATCATGGTAACTCTCAGATTATAAAACTTCTTCTACCAAAAAGGTTGGCTCTCTATCCATTACCAGTCAGTTATAACTCATTGTGTATTTCTCTCGTTCTTTCTCGCCTTCTCCCCACTCTCCTTCTTTCTCTCTATAGATAGACAGATGTAGTTATACATGTGGGTATATGTGTGTGCATATTTTCTATTTTGTCATCTTCTATTCTAAGTTTATGGAAAGGAAGTTGGACTTTTTAAGGATACAACTTGTGATAACGTTTCAGTCACTCAAAATCTGAGATACCAAATGTATTGCTAAGCTTAGTGTGGTTCAGTTGAAAGTTTTAGCCTCAAACGATGTTTCCTGAGCATATTATAATGTAGCAGGTCAATAATAGCTCAGTGAACAATCAGGACTTACTTATCCAAGTGTCAAGTAGACAATTCGAACTTCTATTGGTTATTTGACGTTACATCTCCAGCCTAGAAAATAAATATCTAGTCTTTTCATAGCATTTATGTTGCAGTAGGTGAGCAATGTCCTATGTTCTACTTCATCCACCTTATTCTATTATTACTATTATTATTCAGGCTGTTTAAATGGTTCAGCTTAATATTTTCTTCCCATGCTGTTCACAGTTGGGTAAATGCTCTCTGCCCTCATTTTCACATGGCCATTTATAACATTGCTAAGTCATTTCTCCCACCTTCTATTCATCACCCTTTCAATTTCTTCTCACCTTATCATCACTTTAGCTCCACCCTGTAATCATCATTTCCCTCCTATCACATCTTATTAGTTATTTTATTCTCTTAATTCTATCCCATTGTCTGATCACTCCCTAGTCTCTTCTCCATCCCAGCTTTTTAGCCTCACTCTTCAATTATCTCCCCAGTGCTATTATTATTTTCCTACTCCATCCCATTATACCTGCAGTCATTATTATATCTCTGGTTTCATGGACAACTCTAAGAGTGTCAAATGAAACAGGATGTAGAAAGTACCTTTTGCATGAAAAAAAAAAAGTCACAGAAACTTTCAGTCCCAGTTTCTCTCAGGGTACTAATCCCATTATCCTGCCCTCTGGGTTTTGGAGGTGGTTACCACTATTGTGGGGTAGCACCACTCCACCACAGATCAAGAAGTCAGGTAATCAGAGCCTCACTCTCAATTTTAACTGCAAATACGAAATCTAGAGTTGAAAGGGACATCAGAAGTCAGGTAGTTCAACTCCTACTCAATTTAAACCTTCTCTACAATATCCCTGACAAATGGTCCTCCAATCTCTGCTGTAGGGGGTGTAACTGACTCAGGAGGAAGTCCCTCCCATTTTCTTTTACAGTTCTAATTGTTAGGAAATTTTTCCGTATGTTGAAATGAAATTTGCCTCTCTATAAATTCTACCCATTGGCCTTTCAGGATCAAACAATTCAATCTAATCTCTTCACTGTATGGCAACCCTCTAAATTCTTGATAGCAGCTATCATATTTCTCTCTTTTCCAGTCTATCTCCTCACTATCTCCCACATTAGTCCCTTTCTCAATTTGTACCACAATCAACGCCTTTGTCTAGACCAGGGGTAAGGAACCTGTAGCCTTGAGGTCACATGTGGCCCCTAAGTCCTCAAATTCTGACCTTTGATTGAATCCAAACATCACAGGACAAATCCCTTTAATAAAACCTGGCCTCAGTCAAAAGGTCACACCCAAGGACCCAGAAGGCTACATATGGTTTTGAGGTCCACACGGTCCCACCCATGGGAGACTCCTGAAATTGCCTCCTAATTGGTTTCCCTTTAGCTAATATTTGCTCTCCAATCCATTCTTCACATATTTTCCAAATTAATATTCTTAAAATACAATTCAGATTTGACCACTCCCCCTGCCTTTTTTCCCCCAGAAACTTTTGTGATTCTCCAGTGACTCTAAGACAAAATACAAATGTCTCTGACATTTAAAACCTCCTACAATCTCCCTCGAACCTATTTTTCTAGGTTAATTATACATTGCTTCTCCTGATCACATTCTACCTTTCAGATAAATTGGGTTACTTGCTCCCTTTACATGACATTCCATCTCCTCTCTTCATGTCTTTGCACAGGCTGTACCCCCTGTCTGGAATTCTCTTTCTCTTAATCTCTAACTCTCTTTAAGTCAGAGATTATCCTAAACTTAACCTAACCCTTAACCTAAGCTCCCTTTAAGGCTCAGTTCAAGTAGAACTGAGTAGCTTCTCAGGTCCAAAAATTTGTTTGTCCCAAGCATTCACCTAACAGGGATCACTAGCGGTGGGGAAAGGGAGGGAGGGAGGGAGAGATAGAGAAAAGAGAGACAGACTGATAGACAGACAGACAGACACTGATTTTATTTGTCTCCGTAGCTGTTATATTCCCCAAGTAGCATGTAGGTTCTTTGAGGTCAGGAGTCATCTGAATTTTTAAATTAGATTTTCTAGCACCTAGAACAGTGGTTGGCACATAGTATATCCTTAATAAATGTCTATTGTCTGATTGGTTATTTCATATATATATTCCTATTTTCTTCAATAGATCTATTTTGGGGGCTGGACTCCAGTCCTCTTATTACCTGGCCACACATCTCTGCATGTATTCTGCCTTCTCAGAGTCCTCTTCAAAATGTGGTACCTAGAACTAGTCACAGTCCACTAGATGTGGTCTGACAAGGTCAGAACACAAAGGGACTATTATTTTCTTCCTTCTTGATGCCATATTTCTATTAAAACAGCTTAAAATACATGATCTGTTTGGGCTACTACCAATACCATCTTGCGAATTCCATTTGGAACTTGGCTAAAGTCCAGGATAGTTTATAATGGGATATTAAAAAGTATCAGCTTACTGGGACTTCAACTAGTGCAAATTTTTAACCATGGAAATCCCAAGCAAGGCAATAATGAGTTGACAGGGAGAGGGGAGTCCTTGGGGCCTCCCTGAAGTTCATGAATTGTTGGGGGGTTAGTAGTTAATCCTCTGGCATCAGCAATTCTTTTTGAGAAATACCATAATGACCTTGAAAAATTATTGACTAAAAAAAAAAAAAAGGATGAATGCCTGGTTCTTGAAGACAGGTCTTCCTTGATTTGAGGCTAGCTTTCTATATACCTCCACCAAGCTGCCTCTTCAAACAAAACCAAGGAAAGGAAAATTTAGTAAGCTATGATAAGGTGTAACACACACAGCAAAAACAGGAAAAGGAAGGAAGGAAAGGAAGGAAGAGAAAAAAGGAAGGAAGGAAGACAATTTTTACTAAGGCAGAAGAAGAACATGCTTAAGATTTCGTATATTTCTGACTGTTTGGGGTAGGAGAATTATGAGGAAAGCATGAAAAGCTACAGAAAAAAAGAGACAGAAATGGGGAGGAAAACATGACTTTCAAAGTTTTTTTTAAATAAACCATTTCCATTTCTTAAATTCTGTTCCCTTCTTTTTGTTGTCAGTGTCTGAATGAGAAGCGGGAAAATAGGGGCGCAAGAAGAACAGGTGACTCCGATTTGACACTGCATTCAAAATCACGGTGGACATGGGTAAAAAAATCTACTGACTTCCCAAAATGATGAATAATCAGAAACTCTTCCAGGGATCTGAGCAGGAGCTTATACCTGCTGCTGCCTGGGTCTGGCAGAGGCTTTGCCAGCTGCCTCTTCTCCTCCAGACTGACTTAGTCAGCAGAGTACCCCACTGCCCACACAGTGCTCACCAGAGAGAATGTGGTTCCTAGGTATTGTCTCTCTGCCTGGCCTGATGCAAATCAGGCATTATGATAAGGAAAAATACAAGTGCATCTAAGGGCACTGCAAGAACGTGCTTCCTTCCTTTCTTAATTAAATCCTATGTGTATATGAACATGTGAAGTGGACATCGTATCTTTTGGTACAAGGAGTACGTGTGCTAATACTGAGTGGTTATTTTTCACCACGCCTCTGCAGGAAGAAGCAATGTACCCTTCACAACTGAACAAGAATAAACAGGATATTCCTGTTTTAGAAGCACCAAAGGACTTTGTTTTAAAATTTTTCAACCTTCTTTTCCTCTTGCCTGCCTCTGATACAGAGAACAGATAGTTTGACTTATTATTTAGATTTTTCATAGCACTTTTCCAAGGACATATGGCTATTTAGCTCCCCAGTAGGTGCCAAGCTTCATAACTTTCTGATGAAGCAGGTAATCCATTCCAAACAGCATGGTAAATATAAGTTCTGAAACTATGAGCAGATCAAGCATACCAGCAGCTGAATAATAATGATTAATAATTATTATATATAACTAGCATTTGCATGGCACTTTAAGGTTTACAAAATATTTTTATCTCATTTGATCCTCACAATAACAGGGTGAATTATGTGCTATTATTATCCCCATTTTACAGATAAGTAAACAAGCAGAGTAAGGCTAAGTGACCCAAAGCTAAGATTTGTTCGAGGTCACAAAGCTAGTCTTCAATAGATCTATTTTGGGGGCTGGACTCCAGTCCTCTTCCTCCCTGGCCACACATCTCTGCATGTATTCTGCCTTCTCAGAATCCTGTTCAAAATGTGGTACCTAGAACTAGTCACGGTCCACTAGATGTGGTCTGATAAGGTCAGAACAGAAAGGCACATGTCTGTGGCAGAATTTGAACTTGAACTCAATTCTAGCTGACTTCAATCTGTCTTTACCACCTTATTTTATTTTAAGGGTGGATATATTTTATTAAAGTTTAATTTGGATCAATCAATCAGGAAGCATTTATTATGCAATTAACATTATCTCCAAGGACAATGAGTTTATTTAAAATATATCCCAAATTTTCCATCTGTAGCTTTGCTAGCCGATTCCTCAGAGCAATGTTGGTCAAACTACATTGCAAAGATCTGAAACACCTCAAGATTGTTTTTCCACAGGTCTTATGTTTTTTATAGGTATGAAAAACAATAACTTTAGAGGATTTTACTACCAGAGTTCTGGCAAAATTTTGTTTGTTTAAGCCAAAGGGTTTCACCATGGAGGCAAATTCTAAGAACTATTACTCTAGAGCATTATGCCTTCTGCTTCCTCTTTAGTTTCTTTGATGAGTCTCTTTGGAAGATTTAACAATGAGGGAAAACCCTCTTGCTACAAAAATTATTGTGTGTGGAAGTGGACTCCATCACAGGCAGACTGGTACTGTCTCCGTTCTCTGTGGGTGAACATATCCAATCCCTCTTTTTTTCAATCTCTCATATTTCCTAGCCCATTTTTGCTGCTTTCTCATAAGAACATAGCTGTCAAGTATTTTCTTTTCAAGGTGGAATAAAAGTGAAAAGAACCATTGATATAATTTGATCATTACCCATTTCCTTTCATCAATCAACTTCAACTGTCCTCCCAATCTCTCCCCTTTCTCCCTCAATCTCCAGTTTTCAACATTAATTCTTATTCAGATGAGTCTTCTTCCCCTACCTCTACCCCTTCCCCCTCAGAGTTCAATAGGTTATGTTGTTTTTGCTACTACTTAAGGACTCACTCGTGTCAGGAACAGAGTAGGGATGTACATTTCTTAAATAACCTTTTGGTGTCTTATGGGTTATTGATGTCTGCAGCGATAGCAGGAAACACTGATGCTCAGTCTTGGGAGACAAGTAAAGAAGGACATGAATTTTAAACTTCATGTTGACAAAGCATTTGTGTACCCATGTCACATTAAACTGTCACTGACTGAAGTCAATGAGAGTTATGAATGACAAACTGAAGGCCAAATTTAGTGTGGTTAACACAGACACACTCTCACACTCACACACACACACACATATGCATATGCCCACTAGAATTTAGATTTTGAACAGTGTTAAACTGTCTCTAATGGTACACTTCAAGGGCCATTATTTGAAATTTTTAAATTCCTTTTATGAGGACCCACTTAAGTCTGGCTTGAGGGAAAAAATGCTCAATAAGCAATTTATCTTATACTCTTCCACAAATCCACTGACATACCCCAAGACACAGTATCTCTGAATTGTACCTGTGCAGATAATTCCTGCAAATTTGAACAACATGAAGATAACAGTTATTTAATTACATTCTATTTGTTTTATTGCTTCCTTGACTTAGAATATTATAATCTTTGTTTCTTTTTTTTTCTATTGCCATCCAGAAAAATCCTCCTCTGATTCCTCATGAAGGCATGAAGATGGTCCTGTATTTTCAAAGATTATGCTTGTGGAATAAATATTCCAACAGGTCCCACCAAAAGTGAGGGAACACGCCTGTCTCCTGAGAAGCAGTTTATCTGAGTTTGGAGGGACCCATTACTGGATAGTTGGACAAATGATGAGTACTTTCTGTTGAATCAAGTCATAGGGATCGTTGGTCTCCTAAGGTACAGCAGGATTACAATCTATGCACATGGAAGGAGTATTCACACTGGGTAAATCAAGGATCATTTTAACTATTTGAACTGACCCTGTCCTAAGTTTTATGATCCATTTTTTGAATCTACTCCCTTATAGTTCTGCTAGTGCCACAGATTCTTCTAAAGGTGTCTTTGCACTCCCCTTAGCACTTCCAGCCACACATTCTACTTACTCAATGATTCATTCCATACCTAAGGTGTAACATCCTGCTAATTAAAGAGACACCAATGCAGGACATCACTACCAGCATCAATAATTCTGAAATCACTGATTCCTAGTACTTTTATTTCCGAACCTTCTTCAGAAAAGGGTCAATACGTTCCTTCCTTACCGCTTCACCTACATTCCCATGGGACGTATATTTCCACAGCTACCAATACAGAAACATGTCCCTACTTTCTTTCCTTTTAAGATTTTTCTGTGACATTCCAGTATTTAATTCCTTAGTCCTCCCTCTTTTACCATGCAATGCTGAAAACACCTTTTGATATTCTGCATCTCTTTTTCTCAGTCACCTTATCCAATTCTCACTGAATGTTTCTCTCTCAATCACCTTCAACTGTTATTTTTTCCAACTACCATGATCTTCTACCCTCTTATGTCTCATATTTTTTTTAAAGCTACCATCAACTTAAAGAGAAATGTATTCTATCCCTGTTGCTTCAAACAACTTGAATTTAAAACAATAACAACCCACAAACCAACAATCTTGGAGAGAGATGATATCACATTCATGTACAAATATTTCTTTATGGAGGGATTATCAATGCTACATATGAATTTATCTCCTCTCAATCACTTATTTCTTGTTTCGCCTAAGAGTTTGTTCTGTGAGATATGATGAGTGAATGGTCCAGTCTGCTGAGCGGAGAAATCTGTAATGTAATTAATTCTACTGGACCAGGCCCCCTCATCTGTGATATACTTACTGAAAAGGATTAGGCTGGCATTTGTGACTCCCAGCTTGTTGGCAGCCACACAGGTGTAGTTGCCATAGTGTTCCTCAGTGACGTTGGTCACCATCAGGAGGGACTGGCCCTCAATGCTCTTAATCTCAAGGCCATTGGCGCTGTTTATCCTAAGAGTGCAAGAGACAACACAAGTAGACCAATGAAATGTATAATATAAAGTAGCTCATTCTGATTCACATTTGTGGGGGGCTTGGGAAGAAGGGGAAAGATAGTAGTTTCAGTTCACTACTTTCTGAATCATCTCTACTACATTTTTTATGTAATTTCAATGAGTAGAGTAGATGACTCCTGCCAATGGAGACTAGTTCCAATTTACCTTGATCTCCATGATAAGCAAAGGGGAGAATATGGAGGGAGTATAGAGCCTATTCAACCATCTAGCTACATCCTCATTTTTTATTGGTTGGTTGAATATTTAATTAGGGCCTGAAGACAGAGTCTCTAGACTCTTTAAAAATTGTATTCAAATATAAATCGAATTTAGTTTAACTCATAAAAACTTCTGTTTGCCTCTTAAAACACCTTCCCTGGCCATGGAGGAACTATGCTGGGCAGAATAAATACCTGGTATCATCTCTGTACCACTCAAAGTCAGGCGCAGGCACTGCAGAGGCCTCGCATTTGAGAGAAGCTTGTCGCCCTGTGGCAGCTTCGTTGCTCTTGGACTCCGTGATAGTGGGAGGATCTGCAGCATGAAAATAAAACGCAACAAACAAAAATAAGGCATTTTTTATATTTGAGGTCTTCAAAGAAAACTCAATATTGGTGTAGACATGGATAGCAGAATAACAAAGATGCATTTCCCCTGTTTTTATACAACCTCTTGTTACATAAACATATATATGTATGTATATAACATACTACATATCTTTATATATATGTATATATGTTGTAGCTCGGTTATTTTCAGTCACGTCTAACTCTTTTTGACCCTATTTGGGATTTTCTTGGCAAACATACTAGAGTAGTTTGCCATTTCCTTCTCCAGCTCATTTTACAGATAAGGAACTGAGACAAATAGGGTTAAGTGACTTGCCCAAAGTCACACAGCTAGTGAGTGTCTGAGGCCAGATTTGAACTCAGGAAGATGAGTCTTCCCGACTTCAGGCCTGGCACTCCATCCACTGTGCCACCTAGCTTCCAACAACAACAACATGAGGTGTTAGAGGAATATGGATGGGACCTCTGATTTCATTGGTTCAGGGAACTCAGATTGGTACTTTTTCTATAATATGGTCTTAGTTACACTGTCAGTATATGTCTTTGTCAGAGACAGCACATCCTCAGTCTCTATCTCTCTTTTTCTCTGTCTCTCTCTTTTATAGGAATATTATATTTACTTTGTGACCTTCTCTTTTTAAAAAAAATTATTTTATTTTCAGTTCTCTTTAACTTCTTCCTCTCCACTTATGTTCATTGCCCATTCTTTTTTAGCCTGGAGATTTCTTTGCTAAAATTGACTCTTCTCTCACCTAGAGCATTATAACAGTCTCCTAATTAGTATATCTGCTTGTCACTGATGGGTCCATTTTCCTATAAGCACACCAATTTCTAATGGACAGGTAAACTCTGTCCAATTTCTCCACACTGGGAAATGCCCATTTTTAGGAGACAGACCTCATTCGCCTATATTTGACAAAGCAAAATTCTGTTGGGGGAAAGTGGAAAAGCAGATTAAACTTTTGTTCCTTTAGTTTGGGGGATAACTGAATCATCTCTATACTGGAATGTTCCTTTAGTTTGAGAGATAAAAAGAATCATTTTTACACAAACATTTCCTACTTTGTGATTCCAGTACCACGATTTCAACTCTAGAGAAACGGCTCTTGAAAAGGAAAATCACTATATCACTTTACAACCTCTATTTTTTTGCCTTTTCAGATTTATTTTAACATGAACATCATTAAATTATTAACAGAAAGTTTAAGTTACAAGCACATTTGGTCAGGTCTCTTCTAGCTATTTGTAAACATATATGCCCAAGAATTTTTTCTAAAATGCTTTAAAAATGTGAAGGGATAAGTGAGTCATATAAAAATTGTGATTCTGTTTTAAAATGAACCCTCAATTATTCTGAACGTGTACTGAATAACCTCCATCTTGTTCATTCCTGCCCAATATATTATCCATTGATAGTTTATGTAGGCATACAGTGGCATAGTAGAAAAATTTTCAGAGACATTGCCACTAACTGGCTTTGTTATCTTGACCACTTTAATCTCTCTGGGCCTTAGTTTCCCCAACTGCAAAATGAGAGAGGATAAGTTGCTTGATCTGTAAGGTCTTTTCTGGCTCTAAAATTATATTATCCTACATCTATGCTGTCTAAATATGTTGGGAGTAGTATTCCAAATCAATTTGATCATTTATTAAGTGCCTACTCTGAGCACAGCACTGTGCTAAGCAATAGGAATATGAGGGCAAAAGTGATGATCAATCCCTGTCCTCAAAAATTTCTATTTTCCTGGGGAGATACAACATAAAATTAGTCATACCTTTGGACCCAATAGTCTCATTCCCAGATGTGCAGTCATGTAAAAAATATCTGTTTTTCAAGGGACTGTTGAAATTTTTTGAAACAACCAGTGCCTTGACCTTATAGTGAATTTTGTTCTGCAGGAACCTGACAGCTTAGAAATCCTTCATGATGAAGTAATTATCTATTCACTCCTCATTACCTTCCAGCTATTTGAAACAAAGCATCATGTATTTGAACCTAGGTGTTATCTCCCCTATTTTATAGATAAAGGGATTGAGGCTTAGAAAGGTCAAATGATACATCCATTTAAATTCACACAGATTACTATGGAAGAATCAGAATTTGAATCCAGGTTGCCCAATTCTAAATCTAGTCCTCTTCCCTTGGATCACAGTAATAGTCTACTGGTGATTCATTTACTCAGTTACCTCCAGAACTATGAGTCTAAGAAAACAGGATGCAAACATTCATAAAAGAGGACAGCATGACCTGAGCATGTAGCTTTCCATTATTAACATAGACTTCCTTTGTTGATCTATCTGTTGTTTCAAAAAAGGGTCTTCTTAATGACCCTTAAATCTTGCATAGCATTTGAGGTACAGGCATATCTTAGTTTACTCAGATAAAACCCAGAAATGGCATCAGTTAGTGGTCAGAGTGCTGGACTTGATCAGTCAAGAGACCTGAGTTTCTTTCTGCTTGGGCACCTACCAACTCTGCAACCCTGGTCAAGTTAGAAAATTTATCTCTACCCCAGTTTTTCCATTACTAAAATGGAGTTAATATTTTCAGTACACAGATTACAGAGTTGTTTGTTGTATGGAAAACACTTTGCGAAGTGCCAAATAAATGTGAGGATCAGGCTATAAGAGCCTTTAGCAAGAGGGAACTAGACTAGCAGAAAGAAGGTCATTGGGGTGAGGTACCCAGGACTTCTTACCTATTCAGTTTTGTTCCTCTTTTCAGTACTCTTTGGGCTTTTGTCTCTCTGGTGAGCAAACTAGAAGAAGCTTGGCTTTCAGTACCTAATTTTTTCTGTTTTGGCCAGAAACCCTGAGGGTCTTCCCCTTCCAGACTGATTTTAATTTTGGACTAGGTAAAAGAGAACATTTTTGGTTTTTTGCCTCATTTCTTACCTAGTCTTAATCACTGAATGGCGGTTGCCTTAGACAAACTGAGACCTGGGAAAGACCTAAGCTTAAAAGGGCCAAGGTCTGCCACTACATCTGGGGCAATCTTCAGTTGTCCTGATCTATAGCTTGCCATGAATCCAGATGTCTCTGGAGGAAAGATAGAGGCTGGTGACTTTGCACAGCCCTGCCTCACTTAAATCCGATGTGCTTTTAAGTCATGATATCGCCTTCTCAATGTCATGGTCTTCTTCAAGAATGAAGGATAAACAATAACTACAAGAAGCAAGGTACTAAAACTGACCTATCATTAACTTCTCTGTCTCTGTCTTTCTCTCTCTGCCTACCACAGTTATTGATTTGTGATAGCATTTTCTCTTCTTTGCAATAATGCTTACCTATCTATATCTTTAATGGCAGTCAAAAAATGATCACTTTCAGATAGATTTGCACATTTGTTCTGAGCTAGCAATTTCCCTAAAGAATTCCTACGTTTTGTTATTCTTCGTTAACTACTGCTTTCTCTACCTCTACAAAATTAGTTTATTTGTGGAGGGATCAACCTTCCCTAGTATCCTTTTGGCTGATTGCTCTCTAAAGCTTTCTAGAGTTGCTGACTGGAAAAAAAAGAGCCAATGTCACCCCTAAATTCCTTCCCTGTGCTGTGTTCCTATTGCTGTGCTCCTACTGGTACCTCATTGGTGCTTTGCACTGGTCTCAGTAATCCTGGCACTTTGGTTGCCAATGCCTAATGAATTCACACTTTGGTTCTTTGGTATTTGGCTGGAAATCTGAGTTTCCTCTCCAGTCCTGCAAATGAATTGGCATGAGATTTCCTCTCTTTACACAATCTCCCAATTTATAAAATGAATGTAAGTAACAAATTTTGATCTGTATCTATGCATCAATGGTCTGAGTGAAGTTTGGGGGAGGTGTTGGTATGGGGAAATAGAACTGTATGCTAGTCTCAAATATTTTAAACTTGTCACCACCATCTTCCCCATAGCATACTGGCATTCTGTACTTCCTGTCAGTATAACCACAAAACTGCAGTTTTTCTTCCATCCTTTTCTTATGGGATTATTATGGGATATGGACAGAGTCTAGATGTGTGGAAAGGTGAACACAAATATATAGACAGACACACATGTACCTGTATCTTTACTTAAATATAGATGTATGTCAGATAAGATAGAAAGATGCATACACACACACATGCATTCATGCACACACAGACAGATACATAGATAGACATCTCCCTTCTCATGGTCCAGAAAACTGTGGTCCCTGATATCTTGTCCTAAGTTTTAGTGTACAAAAGACTAAATTTTTTTATCTGCCAACCTAGGAGGAATATTAGTAGGCAAGTAGCAATATTGGTAAATGATAGCAAATCATTTTAAATGTTTTTAAAGGACACACTGTTATAGCAAAAGTCTTTCATTACTTTTAGTCTTTTTTTTTTTTAGGTATAAATCTGTGGGGGCTTTTGGTACAGGGAACTCCTAGTGAGAAAGGCTTTTCAAATGATGCAGACAAACCACTCTTCCCCAACAGACAAGTGTTAGAGAGCCTGGCTGCTAAGAGCTTGCCCAAGGCTCCAAAGCCAGTATGGATCAGAAGCAGGATTTGAAACAAGTCTTCTGCCCATTATTTCAGGTTGCCTTTCAGCTTTTAGATTGCATATTCTAAAATGCGCCTATAATGTATTCTGAGGAGGTAAAGCTAAGAAAGGTAATTAAATAGGGAAGCATACATATTGTAGTACAGTTAAAATAACATTTCTTTCTTAAAATGTAGTTATAACAAGAAATTTTCATAAAATGATGGTTTGAGGTTCATTGTTATTCTTTTTTGTGACTTTTGGAATAGTTCACTGTTATCAGAGGACATTTCCACTTCTCATACACTTTAAACTCCATCTGGTACCTGAAATTTTAATGAGTTATTTCTATTTCTTATGACCAATAAGATGAATTCTTCAATTAGAATGGATAGGATGCCACTATCAAAGGTTCAGAAGGCAGAATAAAATTCAGTTTAACTTCTCCATTACAAAACTAATCATATGTGAGGAGAAAGTGCTTAAATGATTCTTTCAAATTAAGTCCACAGAAGGAAAAAATGCATGTTCATCTTCCTGTCTGAATGGAATGAAGTCTCTCTGTAAGTGACATGTCAAGTTTGTAATGGATAATTCACTTTACTTGGTTCATAGGAGTATATTGATTGATGGAAAGCTGAGGTGTAGCTATTTGTCTGAATGCAATCTCCTACTAAGTATAAGCTATTTAGATGAACATAAAACACACCATAAAGTTTCATGTAGCATAATCATAGTAATAATGCAGCACCTAGGCATCTTACTGTGCCTTTCCTCTGAAGATCTTAAAAGGCTTTCACATAGATTTTGTTCTAGTCTACTTTTTGCACTAGGAGAATACTAGTGAAGTGTGTCATTTTTCAGCAGGGGGAGGTCATTTTTATAATAAAGGGGAAAAACCCTTCAATTTTCTCTTTCCTGTTCTCTCTTCCCTATTTTCCTCTCTTATATTTCTCCTCTTCTCTCTCCCATACTCTTCCTAAACAAGGATCTGTTTCAAGAAACTTAATAAGTCTATGACTGCCAAGTACTATCCTGGCAACAGATTATGTCTGTTTTCTGAGAATCCACCTGGCTAAACACAAAAGGCTCATTGTCATTAGGCTGGTAATTTTGTGATGAATCTTTTGGCCATGGCATGGCATGAAACAAATAAAAATAGAAAATACCCCTCAATCCTTGGAGTCCCCATTTTGCCTTTGCACTGATGATGACAAAATTGGGGGAAATTTGGTCAAAGGGATTTAAGAATCAAACAGTTGTCTTTTGACATTGAATTAGCTGTCTGTATTCTAAATGTGACAGCCAAATTCAATGACAAATGAATGGTCATACTACCTGAAGTACCAATGATTATCAGTCTTGAAATTATATTCTATCTATACGTATCACCATAAGACAAAAGGAATTTGTAGCTAAATGGAAAGATGGCTCACAGATTCTGTCAGAGTCAAATAAAAGATTTGGTGGAATTGTTGTTTTTCATGCCTACCAAAAAGTTTCATTGGATATATGATAAATATTTTTTAAAAAAAAGACCACCATGAAAATAATTGCAGATTTATAGTAGCATCTGGTACAGAGTCAATTAGACCCTCTGAACTAAAACAGAACCAACTTTAATTCTTGGTGACTTTGTTGCAAATTTTGACATGGTTCAGGAATAAGGAATTAGAAGGTCAAAATGTTTATGGGCTATAAAGAAACTTAATGTCTATATATCTCAATATTTTCTTTATGAAAGAATGGGGAAGGTGCCAGGCATGACAAGTGTTAAAGAGCATTGCCAAAAAATGAAATTGATTAACAGAGAGAAAACAAGTGATTACTGATGTGGTCGTCATTCTTGAATTAGCTATACGTGTACAGTCAGATAATGGGCTTATTAGAGAAAATATTAAAATTAATACAAAGCTAGAAGGAAGATTAAAATGAAAATGAAGGCATTGCATACAATTAAAAGAAGCCAAACCTGACTGATTACACAAAATTTTTGATACTGACAAATGAGGAATGGATTGAATAAAGGTCATTGATACTGATTATAACAATTATACCTAGGAATTTAAGCAATTTAAATCAACTCCCATAATGAGCATACCAAAAGAACCTAAAAACGGCCAGAATAAACATTTAATCTATTTGCCATTTGGAGACAGCTGGCAGTCAAGAGGAACACTGATTGGTAAAATCTCAGGGAAGAACGGTGGAAGATTACTAGCAGTATTGCCTCATAAACCAAAAAGAGGCAATGTAAGGAAAAACAGTTCAAAGAAAACTTAGTAAGAGACTCAAAGGAAAGTTATCTGAAATAAAAAGCAGACAAGAACCAGGTGGAAGATGAAGATCTACAGAAATTTTTACAGCAAGCTCTTTGTTTCACCGTCAAAGCCTGTGGAGTCACTATATTTGGACTCTTAACATCCATCATACTTCTTTTTGATCGTGTTTACAGAAGTGAAAATGGTACTGAAGAAAAAAAAGACAGTAAAAGAATTGGACTTAGTCGAATATATACAGACGATAGCTATGTTAGAGGAGACATAATTTGAGGAAACTGGGGAATTGATTCTCAAGATATTTGAAGGAAAACATAACAAACTGTGGATAAGATTTCAGACCTTTCAGTGTTGTTATGAGGATCAAATGAGAGAACAACTGTAAAGTGCTTTGCAAACATTAAAGTGCCATGTAAATGCTAGCTATCATCATCATTAACCCTTAAGGAAGATAATATTGTTATTAAATCAACAAATAACTGCCTCCGTACCCCTGAGTCTGGTGTCACCAATCATCACTATTTTTCTTTTTCCTCTGCCACTTACTGGATGATCTCCTACCTCACTGTACCCATGAGTCTATTTGATCATTCCTTGGAAGATAAGCAATTGCTTTTTTAACAGAGTGCTCTTTCTCAGAAAGTGCTTCAAAGCTGTTTCTAAGCTCCAAGTTTTCAGTGCCCCCACCTTTTCCTTTCCCACTTCATGTAGGAAATCCCATTTTACCCCAACTCCAGACACAGGCTGGAGTTCATCCCTGTCTTTTCAGTTCCTTTTGATTTTGGTTTGCACACTGAAGCCTTTGTTCAATGCATTGCCTTCTGCACAAGAACTTAATTCTATAATGCTACTTAGTTCCTAAAAAAATCAAACCTGGCATCTATATTTGTATTCTACAACCATTCAAATCAGTTAAGATCAATCGTACAGCTGCAACAACTTATTGATGAGTTGATTTGTTAAAACTTTCCAACCAATTGCTACAGTGTCACATAAACCCAGCCTGAGAATGTAACATATTGGAAGAAAGATGATTCTTAAGGGAATCAGTGTCTCATTGTACTTTCTAAATTTTGCTCAGGATTGAAATCAAATTTAGAAGTTGTTTTGAGAGAGCACAATATACTTGTGAAATATTTCTTAGTTGTGATAGTAAATACCGGCGGTTTTCTGGGGCTCTCTTAAGAGATTTATGGACAAACAGGTGAAAGGAATTTCCCAGTAGCCTGTAGCTCTGTTTCTGCTTTCTTGTGATTCACTTGTCACTAGCTAAAAAAGCCCTCCAATTTTCATAAAACCCTTTCCTTGAAAACTGGCCGTCATTTAGCCATTCTACACTGCTCTTTGAGGACAGTCAAGAAGGAGCAGCGTCAGACTAATTGCTCTAATAATATGGCCTCGCCTGATAGCTTTGATCTTCGGAACAATCTGCAGTCCGTGCCTCTTTGATGTTTCACACAATGGGAGCATAAATATTTTCCATGTACTCCATGATTGGGCTCTATGCAATCTAATTAAGATAGAAGGTCAATTAATAGAAAATGAAATCTTAACTCCAAAAGTCAGGAAAGAGGTACATGATATTGGTGAGGGTATATGCACATAAAAGAAGTGAACTAACCTAATTAGAAAGCTATATAAACACTCAGAAAGTGCCTTTCATCTGAAAAAGTCCCAAAGCCTTTTATAGTATGGAAATTTTTTATTTGTCTCTGAAACTATAAATGTCTGTCTGTCCACCCCCTCTTTCCTATCCCTTTCTCTCTTCTCTTTCTTTCCCCTTTCTTCTCTCTATTGGAGAATAATGATAATAGTGTAAAGAGGGCTACAAAAAATAGACTTTTAAGGTACCCCGAGTGTTCCTGAAACACCAGCTCCTTGAACATGTAAGACAGGTGCCAGTTGTGTTTTGAAGCATCTGTCATGAATGGAGGAGATTTCACAGCCTCCCTCAGGGGCTGTCCCCCAAACTCCAAACGAGTATAATGGCATGGTGACTATAACAAAGCGTAAAGTAGCTGAGCTAGAGTGGAAATCCACTTTCATACACTTCAGAATGGGAATTCAGTGACTGCACAAAAGGGCAGGCCTGGGCAGCTAGATTATCCTGTCACTAGGTAAAAGTTTGTGATAGAGATGTCTCAGTAGAAAGATGCTTCTTTTTGTACAGCGTAAGTGAATTAAAAAAAAATGCTTTGCTGGGTGACAAATCACAGGGTTCCATTCCCCATCCTCTTTCACTCATTTTTATTTTCTATTCTTTTTTTTTAATTTCTAAACCTTTCAGTAGAGATTCCACATACTTTTATTTATTTACCCACTAATACATATCAGTGAACCTTTCCTGCTAACACAATTTATAGACAATCTGATATTGAATTATCAAATAACCCCCAAACGCCTATGGTGCACTTCGCAGCGGTATATCAACCAAGAGAGTTAAGGAACTTAGTCAAAATCTCACAGTCATTGGGCATTCAGCACTAACCCAGTGCCATATTTTAAACTTACACCTTTACATACTTAATAAATGATTGAAAAAATATTATTAAAATACAATTATTTATATATTATCCCTCTTTAGGGACAGATATAGCCTCTAAAAACCATAAGATTGGGGACATCTGAGTTTCCTGGTTTGTTTTGTCCACGTTAATAACTCTCTGATCTGTGTGCTGAACCAGTAAAAAAAAAAAATTATGATAGGCCAATATGTAACTATATTTATTTAAATTTAAGTGTAACATAGTTCAATTATTTATGTTTGTATTTGTGTATACATATCTATATCTATATATCACACTTCTGGAGAGTCTCAAAGTGGAAGGGGAGGGAAGAGGTTACCTGAGATTGAAATGCTCACAGGCCATTTGTAAATTCCAGTTTTACTAGTTATTCTTGCTAACTAGATGCAAAGTTCAGCTGTACCTAACTGCTGAAGTTATATACCTTCAAATTTTGGCACCCAGGGACAAAGCTCCAATTACTCAACCCTAGTTGTGACTCTAAAAAAAAATAACCTCTTAGTGATTATCTTGGCAAAGGTACTCTACCAGATCTAAGGATCACATTTTACCATTGGAAAATCTGAATGTACCCAGGACTGCTCTGACCAGAACAGAATTTCTGTTTAACATGAAATGCCCTTGGCTGCTGTTATCTGGAACCTTTAGAAATTACTTCCTCAAATCTCTGTGCTAATTGCATCTGTGATTCATAAATGTCATACTCACAGTTCACAGTGACCTTGACTTGTTTGACATCTGCTGAGGAAACCTCATTGGCAGCTTTGCACTCATATTTGCCTGACTGCTCCCTTGTGATGCCAAGGATCTCCAGGTATTCTTCTTCTCCTTCAAATTCTCTTCCTAAAAAACAGATAGATCAATGAATATTATATTTATACAAATAAAAAGGCATATAGAATATAAACATATATAATGTGTTTGTATGTGTGTATATATGTGTGTGTGTGTATGTGTGATATATCTTTAGCTATACCTATCAATGTGAGATTGATGCCACCGGTGAATATGGTCTAGCCAACATACACATACATATATGTTTGTATGTATATATATATGTGTATGTATACAATAAATATGTGTATATGTATAGAATGCACATGTGTATGTATATATACACACATATATGCATATATGTACACACATATATGTATATATTTCAATTCTAGTAAAATTCAAGCTCACTGAGATGAGTTACATTTCTCTGACACCTAGGATCATGCCTTGTGAAAATGAGGTAACAGATACTTGTTGATTTGAAGTGAATTTAACCGAATCCCATGTGGATATATGTACTAGTAAAAGTCATACTCCCTGTTTCATACCACTGCACACATACTCAATTCACATAACTTCCTCATAAGACATACTTTCGAAACTGCCACTGACCATGCTGCTCAATATTAAACTATGTCACCAATCAATTAAATCATTTCTTATTAAACACTTATTATGATGTTCAAGGCATTGAACTAGTAGGTTTGTGGAATATGAAGATTAGTAGTGGAAGTCTCTTCCTTCTACGGTTTTAAACTTCATTGGGGAAGTACAGGTTTATCATGTACATAAGTACAAAAAAAATACAAAGAAAATAGAGGAGAGAGAGAGAGAATAACAACCAGGCAAGCAGGGAAAGTTAATGAAGCAGGTAGTATCGGAGCTGGTCCTTTAAAGGAAGATAGATCCCAAGCATGGGGCATGATAGAGTTAGAAGAAGAATTGACTTCAAGAACATCTGGGAGTCCAGTTTGATTGGAATATAGAGTTTCAGAAAAACAGTAGCATGGGGTAAGACTGGAAAGTACGTAGGCAGTGTCTGTCATTTAACAGGTAAATGACATATAACAATATGCATGTTGACTTCAGTTGACTCATCTTGACTTGGGCAAGTAGGAAGGAGACTGCAGGGTCTTGAAAAGCCAGGGTTTAAATGAATTTGTATTTAATCCCATTGATGAGGGAAAGTCACAGAAAATTTTTGAGCAGAGGAGTAACCTCGTCAGACCTTGCCTTCAAAAGGTTATGTTGGCCACTCTATGAAATGGGGAAAGGAGACTGGAAGTAGGAAGCACTATCACTTTTATGATAATTGGCTAGAGCAGTAGTCCAGGCAAGAGATGATGAAGGTCCGGGCTAAGCTGGTGGTTAGAAGTGGAGAGAAGCAGACAAAAGCAAGAGATGTTGTCGTGGTACATTTAATAAAAATGTAAAGATGTGCATAGTGAGGGAGAAGCAAGAGTCAAAGGTAGCAACCCTGGATGACTCAATGGACGGTGGTGCCATCCAGATTCATTGCACATCTCCGATCAAGTTGACAGGCAGAATGTTAATGGGAATTGGGTACTCAGCAACAGATTAAAGGTCCCAAGGGGTGAGCTTATCTGGTGATAAGTGATAACTAGAAATATAAAGTCTCAAAACTTGTGAAATTGGACACATTGATCTTCTCTAAGGAATAAATCTTCTCTCTCCCTTATTCTAGCCTGACTGTCCTTCACAAAAAGCAGAACTGATTAATTGAGTCCTTAGGAGGGCAAAAAGGAGGGAATTCTATATATGAACCATGAAGAAGGAACAGATAGCAAATATGCACTTCATCAAAAGTCTGGTAATCTAGAATAAGAGAGATAAAAGTGTAACTAGATTTTACTGGAAAGATGGGTGAGTTAGTGCAAAGAGCTTAATTCTACTACAGAATCAAAATTATATAGACATAGACTTGCCTGTGATCATAAAAAACTGAACACCAGTAGTCAGTAGCTATTTTCATATATTTCAAGATGTTGTTCTTTCCAGGACATTCCCTGATGGTCACGTACACATAATTGTTAGCCAACAAAGAAACATATGCTGTGTCTAGTATGCAGGCCAAGTCTATTAACTAGATTAACTAGGAGCAGAGCCAGAACATTTAAAGTAGGATACCATAAACTAGGGTCAGGGAATACTGGAGACCATAAAATCTCTTTTCGTCTTTTGTTAATACTGCTTCGTAAGCAGACTTTATTTTAAACTCTTATGCATTGTAAACTTTTGCATTGCATAAATAGAAACATTTCAGTACATAAAAAAAGAAAGAGGATTATATATGAAAACTATTAACTTATATTGCATATAGTCTTTAAAATTGGTATCAATATCTTTAATAACTTAAAATTGAAGGAAGATTTTGGGGAACCATGTAAATGTACGTAGAGATACGTGTATGTATATGTGTATTTACATGTGCATATATATATGTGTGTGTGTGTGTGTGAATTTTTTTGTTCTTTAGTAGTTTTAATAGCATTTGACTTTTCATGACCTTATTTGGGGTTTTCTTGGCAAAGATACTGCAATGTTTGCCATTTCCTTCTCCAGCTCATTTTGCAAATGAAGAATCTGAGGCAAATAAAATTAAATGATTTGCCCAGGGTCACACAGCTAGTAACTATCTGAGGCTAGATTTGAACTCAGGTCCTCCTGACACCAGGGTCACCATTTACTATGCCACCTAAATACCTCTCTCTCTCTCTCTCTCTCTCTGTCTCTCTCTGTCTCTCTGTCTCTCTGTCTCTCTCTCTCTCTCTCTCTCTCTCTCTCTCTCTCTCTCTCTCTCTCTCTCTCTCTCTCTCTCTATATATATATATATATATATATATATATATATACATATATATAAATTTAATATGGTAATAACAAATCTCTTCTTATCTGTGCTCTTCACTATATTACTTATTTTCTTCTATGCATTTAAAAATATTTCGATGATGCTCCATTTTTTCCATATATTTTGCTATCCATTACCTCACTTCTCTCACTGCAAGTAGAAGTCTTTTCTTACAACTAATAGGTACTGTTAAACAAAAGCAAATCAATATGTAGGTCATATATTAATTAGCTCTTGAGCTCCGATGGATTTAATTACCTGATGACTGATAGTAATGACTCAAATGTACCTACACTGCCTGAAACTTTGTGCCTATGTCTGATCTTCCATCTCCAAATGCCTTTGATCCAAGTGGGCTCACTATTTAGCGCTGAACTTGGTATAGACACCAGTTGGCATTACTGCAGCTCAGAATGCCTCAACTCAAGAGATTCATTAGGCTTAGCCTTTCCCAAAAGGAGGGATTAAAGGCATGCATGCACCACCCTCTGCAGTCTAGATTTATCTTAAGTAGCAAACCTCAACTGCCCATGTCTTCATTTTCTAAAATCTCCAAGATTCATTACATTTCTGCTCTCTGCGAAGCTCCACTTAATGGATATATTTTGGGCCCTCTTGGCTTAGAGTGAATGTCAATGATAAATGTTTCTCTTTGGAACAGCAACCCTGAGGGTCTTCCCCTCCCACCTTGATTTTTCCTCTTTTTTTCTAATTAAAAGGGCCATCCCTTAACTCACTTCTTAAAGACGCCCATTCATTGAATGGACATTAGCTCACTCTAACTAAATACCTGAAAAGGCCTTACTTAGCCTAAAAGGGCCAGGGTCTCTCATTGCATCCTGGGCCATCTCCAGTCATTCTGATGAATATCTGGCTACTGGATCCTGATGGCTCTGGAGGAGAAAGTGAGGCTGGTTACCTTGCATAGCCCTCCCTCCCTCGATTCAAAGTCAACTGCAAGTCACATATGTCATCATTTCCTTGATGTCATGGTCCTCTTCGAAAATGAAGGACAAACACAACTCCCAGACTGACTGAATACCTTGTGTACATTAATATGTTAGAGAAATCTTCAATTGCATGTTCTCTGCTAAAACGTTCCACTACTGTGCCTCCCCTAACAACATTAATATGTTTAAAGCCTCACATTTATACTTAATCACATTTCTTGGCATCCCTTATCAATCCACAGTGATTTTGGGCAAAATGCCTTGTTGTGACCTGAGTTCCAAACAGCAGGAAATTAAGTTACGAAGACCAGACTCAATTTCCACAACCCCGTCCCAAAGGCAGTGTCAACACCAGCTGAAAGCAGATAAACCTTTCTTGGAATCGAGAAGGCTTGAAAAGAAGAGAGCCCCCAGAAGTCCTTGAGAAAGCCTAAACTGGCAGCTTGAGCTGCATTCTAACTGTGGAATTTTCCAACCTTCCGAAGACTTAAGTAATGGGTTGATTTTTCCCTGAAACTTTGCACCTTTGTTATTCTTTCCTCTACTATACAGTTTACTCCTGCAGAAATACCATGACTTGGATTCAGTGGGTTCTCCTATTGTGTACCTTCCTTAATATTTCTTGACTGCCTTCTCCTCCTTAGCATTTTTTATATATTATCTGGTTAGACCATGACACAGATTCTCAACATGAATCATCTGTCCTACTACACAAAATCAGTAGGACCCAGCAAACCTGCTGGGCTGGAAACTTCTTCTAACAGATTTAATTTCTTAGAGTACTGGACTAATTGTTGGTAGGCAGATAAATATCCCTGTAAGAAGAGGATACTCTCCTGCTCGGAGACACAGAATATCAAGGATTCTGTAGTTACAGAATGGGCTGGGATATCCTCTTTGACTTCTAAAATGCGTGGGGAACCCTGCAAAATTGTTGTTTCTATAAAAGGTATGGAAATATTAATATTGTGTAAATTTGCTGAATTTTATGGCTTTCATCTGAAGAACTATAATTTTTTTCCCTTGTTCATTTCAGGCTATTGAACAAAAAAAGCTGCTCCTTAATGGCAACATTCCACAGCTCAGTTAGGTGCCACCTTATTTTTCCAATGTGAAAAGCGGCATATTATTATCATTAGTGCTGTAAATGAATTCAAGAAGATGTGAGTTCAAATGCTATCTTTGACACTATCTCTGTGACCACATTGCTACATCTTCCTGAGCTGCTGACAGTGATAGAAGAAGATCTGAAGCTGGAGATCCAGGACTTTGTTTCCAGTTTGATCTCTACCTTCTCATCAAGTCTACCCACCACACCATCTTTTCCACATTCCCACTAAGTTAAGGACCTTGTCTCCTACTTTAGTGAGTACATAGAGGCCCCTTACCCTGAGCTTATTCAGTTCCATTTCTCTGTATTACCATGTTCCATTCTCTCCGTATCAATTAATTAATTAATTAATTCTCTCCTCCTTTATTCCAGCCTCTGATGAAATGACCCTTTTCTCACCAAGACTAATCCTTCCTCACAAACCCTTTATCTCATTTCCTCCCACCTTCTTTAGCAGATTGCCACCACTATCATTTTCTTCCCTGCTCTTATTAGTTTCTTCTCTGTAGTTCACAGATAACCAATTTTTTCTTATCCTTAAATAATTCTCACTAGGCCCTCCCATCCTCCTAAACCACAACCCTGTATTTCTTCTCTTTTTCAAAGGAAACTCCCATAAAACAAAGGCAATCTGTAAGCATTGCTGTAATTCGAATTAAAGATCTTCCCTTCCCCATTAATAAACCTCAGGTGAAGCATATTAAGGGAAGCTTGATTAGGGGAGTCTTGTTTTGTAGGAAGATCCACACCTTTTGTTAATTAATGTGGCACTGGGTCACAAGGGTCATGTCCTCAGGCTCTGAAAAGTGTATATATACTCTGAGGTGAGGTTTTGCTTTGGAGGCTTAGAAGATGCCAGATTAGACTCTGGGTAACCATTAAGGAGCTGCCACTCTCCCCCTTTTAAAACCCAGATGTTGGTGTTTCCCTCTCTGGTAACTATGTATTTATGTAATGGTCAGACAGTTGAATCTGTCCGTTGATCTGTGATGTATGTACTGCTTATGGTCAGACAGTTGGAAACCCTGTCTGTTAATCTTTATTTCTCCACTTTTATTTTCTCTGTTGGTATACAGATTAAAGAAGATTGCTGACCCCTCAAAAGTTGCTTTCCTTTTAGAAAAGCAGGTCTAAGAACCTGTGCTAGCAAGCCATCCTGGATGTGTCAGGTTCTTGCTGTTACAATTGCCTTGATTTATTCTCTTTTCACTTGCTTCCTAATTCTTTGTAATTTGGATTGCAACCTCACCGCTCATCTTTTATGGTTGTCTTCAAGGTTTCCAATTTAATTCATAATTGCTAATTCTAATTTTCTTTTCTCAGTCCTCATCTTCTTTGACCTCTTTGCCTCATGTGACATCATTGGTCACCCATTCCTCCTAGATACTTTCTCTTCTGTGTTTTATGACAATATTCTCTCTTGACTCTCCCCTTACTTCTCTAATTACTCTAGACTCACATTCATATCACATCTCCTTAACTATAGGTGTTCCCTAAGGCTCTGTCCTGTATTCTCATTTTTCTATGGGAAGGCTCACTTGGTGATCTAACTCATTCCCACAGGTTTATCATCATGATGAAAGTAACCCAGAGAACTAAATTTAACCCTAAAGTTTTGGGGGGTTTTTTGGGAGGCAATTGAAGTTAAAGTGATTTGCCCACGGTCATATAGTTAGTAAGTGTCTGAGGCTGGATTTGAATTCAGGTCCTCCTGACTCCAGGGCTCTAGCCACTGTGCCACCTAGTTGCCCCTCTAGTTCCTTCTCCCTCTCCTCTTTCTGTATCAGGAATTATATATTAGCCACTTCAACTAGATGCCCCATAAGCTTCCCAAACTTGAAATACCTAAAATGGAACATATTATCTTTCTTTCTTTTCAAATCAACCCCTCCTCTGAACTTCACTATTTTTGTCAAAGATACCATGAACTTTCCAATCACCAAAAACTGCCACTTCAGTCTTTGACTTTTTGCCATCTCTCACATCTGTATCAAATCAATTACCAGACCTTCTTGTCTAACTCAACAAAATGTTCTCTTTTGTTTGGTTCTGTTTTCTTCTCTCTACTCATATGCTGAACACCTCACTTCAGTCCCTCATAGTCTCCCGTCTGGACTATTTCAAATAGTTTTCCAATTGGTCCTAACTCAATCCTGTCTCCATTTCAATTTATCTTTCATACATATGCTACAGTGATTTTACTAAACTTTAGCTCTGATCTTGTCATTCCCATAACAATTAAGCTTCAGTGTTTTCTTATTGTGTCTAAGATCCAATATAGCCTCCTCTGTTTAACATTTGAAGCCCTTCCCAACCTGGCTCTAACCTACCATTCCAGCATGGTTCTACATTATTCCCCTTCCTGAAGGCCTGACTGGCCTTCTTTCTGTTTCTCACACATGTCACTCCAAGTCACATCCTTGTGCTTTTGCACCGGTTATTTTTTGCTCCTGGAATGCCGTCCCTACTCATGCTCACCTCTTAGAATTCCTTGTTTCCTTCAAAGTTCAACTCAAACACTCCTTCTCCATGAAGCATTTCTTTATGCCTACTGCCATGCCTTGGGCAAGTCACATAACTCTCTTTGCCTCAGTTTTCTCATTTGTAAAGTGAGCTGGAGAAGGAAATGGAAGCCACTTCAGTGTCTCTGCCAAGAAAACCCCCAAAGGGGTCACAAAGATTCAGACATGACTGAAGTGATTCAATAGCAATGTCCATTCCTTCCCAAATTACCTTGCATTTATCATGTATCTATTTTTTAAGATGACAGATTTAAGAATAACTTGGAGGCTATTTAGTTGATACTTCTCTGTTTTATAGATGAGGAAACTGGGGCAAAGAGGTAAGTGGTAAACATAGGCTATGATCCCATCTTCCAACTCCAAAGGTATTGCTCAATCATAGATCCTCCAACACTAAATCTCTCATACTATATTTCTTTGGCCTTTTTATTCCTTAGTTACCCCAATCTGTAAAATAAGAGGGTTGGACTCTGAAGTGTCTTTCAACTCAAAATATATGTTTTTCTGTCTACATATTCATAAATTTATAGTTAGAAGGGACCTTAGAGATAACTGAGAACAACCTTAATTTTATAGATGAGGAAACTGAAGCCCAAAGAAATTGTTACTTGATCATGGTTATACAGCTAACTATTGAGTGCATCAGGCAGGATTTGAACTCAAGCCTTTTCTGACTCCAAGCCCAGAACTGTGTAATCACAAAATGTAGTTGCCTATAGTTGTAAGGTATAAAGTTATAGATGACTATAATTTTAGTAGTTCATATGATCATAGATTTAGAACTGTATAGTACCTCAAAGGTCATCTGGTCCAGCCCTTTCATTTTACAGATAATGGAACTTAGGCCAATCACTGAACAGATCTTTGACAAATTGGTATCTTTCCCTATTGCAAATCTTTCTCTTCCATTCTCATAACCCATTTTGATGATTAGTTCTCAATTCATCAATTCTATGACCATGCCTAGCTTCTTTCCTCGATACAAACTTAATGGATTTTCTCTAGTTTACAAGAGTTTGAGGCTCCTTCTATTGCTGAATTAACTTTTTCATTTTAGAAGCCATTTGGCCCCACTCCTGCCCCCCAATCCCTGGTTACAAAAATAGCTTCTGATTCTAGTCTCTGCCCACTTGAAAATGTTTATTAGAAATATAAGTTCAACATTTTACATTTTAAACTATTCAACCTATTTCCACTTCCTTGCAGACCTTGTTCTTTATTCTATTTATTTTGGGAACTGATGCTTAGTTTAAATCTCTCCTTCTCAATGTTATTTCATCTTTCCTGTTAATATCTCACTATTGAGCTTAAATAACTCTTTGTCCTCCCTCGTGTATGTACCTTTCAAATTTTTGCATCTAATTAGCATATCCTCCTTTTAGTGACTATTTACTTAAGCTGCACATCTTAGTTCTTTTAATATTTCCACATATATCAGTTGGAAGGCCCTGAGGCCAAAAGTGAGAATATAGAAGCCTCTTCAATTAGCTATTATGTCAGTTAAGAGTAATCCAAAGAAAGGAGATGCCAGACAACTACTGGGAGCTCATGGTTGCGGATACACAGTGCAGCTCTGAGTAGTTTGTTAACAAGGCAATTGGGTTAAGTGACTTTCCCAGGGTTACACAGCTAGGGCGTATCAAGTGTCTGAGGCCAGATTTGAATTCAGGCTGTCTTGACTCTAGGGCCAGTGCTCTTTCCTAGCTGCTCAGATGATCAGAACAACCATGGAAGGGAGTACAAGGCTATAAAACACTGCAGGATAATACATATATTGGGAAGCTTCATTAGCAACATAGAAGCAACTTCCACAGCCAAGTGCACTATAATTCTAAGGGCCTGATGTTATTGGAGCCTCAGGAGGTAGGTTTTCTAATTAGCAGAATTATAATTTTCTAAGGGCTCTGATATAAATTCTCTTTGTTTCCATTAATCTGTAAATCAACATATTTATCTGTGAGCCTTTTGAACCTGTGTGCTTGTTAGGTGAACTGCTCCCTACTGTTGCTTCTTGATGTATCCTTGAGGGGAAAGTATGTCAGATAACTAAGTTTCCAGATTGTTTGGATTGGGGCAACCAGTTAAGAGAAAGGAAAAGTTTTGCTTAGTACTTTCAGGCCCTTCTTAGGAGGAAGCCTGTGATAACTGGTTGTATAGATATTAGCTAGTTTTAAGACACTTATTTACCATTTTTAACATATTTATGTATCCCGCCCTCCCACCCCAGACATATTATATGCAAATGTGCACATACCTATGCACACTCACATATACACAGTCATTTTCCAGGAGTCCCATAAACCTCACTTTCAGGTTTGCTTTTTCATGAATATGTGTTGAGGAAAGTAATGATAGTTGAACAGAAGCAAGCTATCAAACTCTACTTTTAAAAAACATGGTTGAAAAAGGATTACAAATCAATAATGCCATTTGAAGTTTTCTGTAGTAACTTCAAATGCTGGAGCCAAGTTTCTGTTCTTACATCACTTTTCATGTTGTTGTTTTTTCCTAAGGACATGTTCACCAGCTTCTCTTTTCTCTCCTTCCAACTCTGCACAATATATTCACCAGCAACAATCAAATAAAGAAATAAAAAGCCAAGAAGGCTGTGAATAGTGTTCTATTTGTATTTCCAGCTGTGATACCTCTTCCCCTCAAATCCTTTGAAGTTTCTGTTTTCTCAGCTTCCCAGCCTTCTTCAGAGTTCCTTGTTTGTCATACAGTTATACTATCCCATGGTTGAAAGAACTTGTTATCACTAAGCGAGGTGGGTGAAAGGTGGTGAATAGAGTATGATTAAGAGGGTGATGTGGACACATTGGGGTTGGGACCAATCTCAGTGGGAAATCAGGGAGAGAAATTAAAGAATTATTTAAAGAGATAGAGGGTAAAGGGAAAATGAGGAAGGGTTAAAATTAGGGGAATTAATGAGATTAGTTCTTGGAGGGAGGGAGAGAGAGAGAGAGAGAGAGAGAGGGAGAGAGGAAGGGAGGAAAAGAGAGACAGAGAGGGAGAGAGAGGGAGAGGGAGGGAGGGAGAAAGACAGAGAGAGGGAGGGAGGGAGAGAGAGGGAGAAGGAGAATGAACAGGAGCACTATATGGATAGGTACAGGGGGACAGAATGCTCACTCTTTAAACAGCAAAAGACAAGAGTGTATATGTGGTGTAAGTTGGCTTCATGCCTTCTGTAGACCCAGGGGTTTTAGTTAGGAGCCAGAAAACCTGGGACAAGCACAATGGTAAAGAAGATTTAAAACTGGCTCTGGTTCCATGAAAGAGAATGAGCCAAGTGATGAGGAATACCCTGGCATTGTTTTCCTGGCACCTACAGAAACTAAATTTATTATGGTTTGCATTTTCATTTTTTATATACAGTCAGCTGGTGGCTATAATTTAAGGCTATCGACTCCATTTCCATTTGCTTTTCTACCTATGGGCCGTGGCATTTTAAATTTTAAATTTGCTTCACAATTCCTTCCCCCAGCTTGGTTGGATTTCTTAGAGTTCTCTTTGTCCTTACTATTCTGAACGTGAAATCAAAATTTCAGGGCAGGCCCTTCCTCATGGTCCCTTCCATGTATCTTCCAGTAGAATGCGAGTTCCTTGAGGGAACTTTGGCTTATCTGTTTTGTCTCTCTATGCCCAGTGCCTTAATAAATGCTAACTGGGTATGACTGGATGAGATCGAATCAGCAACACAATAATTAAGAACAACAGGAGGAAGCAATTGAAAAGTCAGCTTCCGGAAAAAGCACAAGTTGGGAGAAGCAGAGTCTTGTCAAGGGCTGAAGAGTCAAGTCTTTAACCTTACTGTAGAAATCAGAAGGGCTCTAAAATCTGGCCTCAGGATTAAAAAGTTGAAAACGAGATAAATAACGGTCATAATTCAAATATACTCCAAATGGTGCTCACCGGTTGCTACTTTTCAATCATATAGCTGAATAAGAAAGGTAGAATGTTTGAGATACTTGATTGAATCCAGGCAATTAAAAATATCCATTGATCACTCAGAACATGGACTTAGTCAGGATGGTGTAAAACAGAAAATAAAATAAAAAACTAAACAATCAAAACCAAGCAAACAAAAACCAGATTCAGAGCTCTAGTAGGTAGGGTACTGGACTTGCAGTTAGTAGGATTTGGGCTGAAACCCCACCTCAGACACTTACTAGTTGTGTTTTACTTACTAGGCAAATTAAGTAGCACTAAGATAGTTAAGAAGACCTCAGTTCAAATCCAGCCTCATATACTTAGTAACTATGTAACCAGGCAAGTCATTTAACTTCTATCTGCCTCAGTTTCCTCTTGTGAAAAATACAGATAATAATAAAATTTACCTCATAGGGTTGTAAGAATAAAATAGTATTTGTAAAGTTTGAAAATTTTAAGGCATTATAATTTGTATATAGTATTAGCCTCTGTGTGCCTCAGTTTCCTCATCTATAAAATGAAAGGATTAGATTTGCTGGCCTCTAAGCTTTTATCTATTTCTAAATTGATGATCCTATTAATTCACTACTGAGTCAGTGAAAGAGTACTATCTCATATGAAAATACTGACATAGTAAGAGGAAATTATGATTCAAATTGAAAACAAAAATGCTGAGGCATCAACAAAATATAGGCACGATGAGAAACATAGAATTATTAACCAAGGAAGAAACATGGTGAAGGTGAGTTTCGAACTGGGATTTGAAGAAGTTGGGTGTCACAGGGTGATAAAGAGGATGATGGAGATGATTGGGATCCTGGGGTAAGACTTTAATGAAATTTGTCTAGAACACAGGCCCCTTGTTTAAGAGTAAGCCTGAAAGAAGCTAGTGACGCAGCAGGAGGACAGAAGAGTTGTAGTGTAGAGAAAAGGATGCCTTTCCTCTGTTAATTATTTGCTATTTATCCTGTATAGCTTGCTTTGTACATATTTGTTTGCATATGAATTATAATATGTTACATTATATTATTATATTATAATATATTATAATATTACATAATATTAGTTTATAAACTCCTTGAGGGCAGGGACTTGCTTTTCCCTCTTTAGGTCCCTAGTACTTAGCACAGTGCCAGACACATAGTAGGTACATAATAAATGTTTGCTGATTGATGTTCTTTCCAGGTCTAAGGACAAAGGGAGGATCCAGATGGCATTATGGGAAATTTGTAAAGTTAGGCAGAAGAGCATATCATCATGCCAAGATTTTGTGGATCAGTGAACTCCACAGATCACAAACTATGTATAACTCACAGCCATAGAGAGGTGCTTGACACTCTGTAATCACATCAGTAGTATCTGAGGTGGGTTTGGAACATAGGTCTTCTATCCCCTACACCCTATTCCCTACACTTGGTTGCCTAACTTGAATGTGAAAGATGATATGTGAAGGCAAATGAGGTTCTGATGATCATTTTAATACTGTATGCCTCTGGGGTAGGGCAAGCAAAGGGAAGTTGTCGTGATGACCATGGAGAGGCAAAATTAGAAAGGAGTACCTATTTATCAAGGAAAACAATGAGAACGTTTTGGAGAGTTTTAAATTTGTGGTTTCTACTGTTACTGGGACATCCTACTAAAAATGTTTTGTGAGAACCCAGACCCGGGGATATGGAGCTAGAAGAAGTTCCTGGCTAAAGAAGTAGTTCTGAGAGCCATCTGTAAGTGCAAGGTGATTAAAACCACCTAATTGGACTAGCTCACTAAAGGGGTTCTTCACAGAGGAGTGTATTCCATAATCCACAGAATACCTTAGACACACAGATACATACACACAGGTAAATTAACTTACACATCACTTTTATTATGAGTATTAAGTATTTACTAAACGGATGCTGAGTATATGAATGAATGAATGAGTGAATGAATCTATCCTTGAGTAGAAGCATAGTATAGTGCATGGAGCACTGGTTTAGATTCAAATCCTTTCTCGATCACTTATTAGCTGTGTTGCCCTGGGCAAGTCACTCAACTTCTCTTGCCTTGGTTTTCTTCTTCCTTCCTTCCTTCCTTCCTTCCTTCCTTCCTTCCTTCCTTCCTTCCTTCCTTCCTTCCTTCCTTCCTTCCTTCCTTCCTTCCTTCCTTCTTTCCTTCCTTCCTTCCTTCCTTCCTTCCTTCCTTCCTTCCTTCCTTCCTTCCTTCCAAGGGGAGGCAAGGCAGTTGGGCTTAAGCGACTTATCCAAGGTTACACAGCTAGTAAGTATCAAGTGTCTGAGGCTGGATTTGAACTCAGATCCTCCTGACTCTAGGACCAGTGGTCTATTCACTGCGCCCCCTAGCTGCCCCTATCAGTTTTCTCATTTCTAAAATGAAAGGGTAGGACTCAAGATGGTGATGGAGCCAGCTTGTACTGCCTTTTAAGAGTTGACTAATTTTTCATTTGAGTATTTAAACTACAGAAATCACCCAATGCTACAAATTAGGGCTTGGATCGTTTTGTTGATTATCTAGATTTAAGAAAGGGGTAGAGAAAATGTTAGAAATACAAATTATACTTAAAAGTGGGTCCTGTATACTTTTGGTTTTGGACAGACTGTTGTTAAACATTTACCAGCATGCTCCTCTCCATCTTCAACGTCACCTTCTAGGTAAAATATGAAAAAAAAATCTCATGCTCTAAAAGCAACATGGCATAATGAAAACAGTACTGGGTTTGGACTCAGGAGGCATTGGTTCAATTCCTGACACTGGCTGACACTGCACGACCATGGGCTTTTCCAAGACTTGGTTTCTTTATCTGTACAGCAGAAATAATGTTCACACTATCTTGTCCATACAGTTCTATTGAGGAAAGTCCTTTGTAAACCATAAAGCCTATGCAATGCCAATTGTTATTACAAAATAATAACTTTGTTCACTACTACCCATATTCAATAAACTCCTAGGGCTCCTTATTACCTATAGTATTAAATATCAAATCTTGTTTTCTTTTTAAAAAACTCTTTGCACCCTGACTCCTTCCTATCTTTCCAGTCTTCTTATACTTTACTAGTTTTCATATGCTGGATGATCTAGTGAAATTAATTTCTTTCCTGTTCTTTGAATATGACACTCCATCTCTGGACTCCATACCTTTTCATTGGCTTTTTCTCATTTCTAGAAAGCATTCTCTCTTTACTTCTAGCTTATGAAAGTTTTTCTCAAGACTCAGCTTGACTCCTACCTTCAGGAGGCATTTCTGGGAACATCATAATGCTATTAGCTTTCATTTACTTTGTAATATCTTCCCCATATATAATTGTTTGAGTATTGTCCTCTCCATTAGACTGTGAGTTGCTTGAAGGCAGAGATCATGTTTCCCCTTTTTTTGTATCCCCAGAACCTAGCAGAATACTCGGCACAATCAGTATTTTATAAAAACATGGTGACTAAATTGAATGCCTTATGTTGAATAAACAATTCAATAAATAAATAAGACTGGAATGCAGCACTCAACTTGAGTCAAATGCCATTTGGAGAGCATTGTAGTCAAGGCTGGGGGCAGAAAACTGTTCTTTCTCATTTAAGGACAAAATTGGAATCACTGCAAAGAAGTAGGAACAACAGATCTTTCAGTGCTATCACCAAATCTGTAGGGGCATCCCCTGGCTGTTATTAGTGATGGTGCCATAAGGAAGGATTAAATATCAAAAGAGGAGAGCAGCAGTTGCCTTTTCTGAGAATTACAGAAATCAAATGGCATTAAAAAAAATATATGTTAAGTAAGCTTATCAAGGCAACTGAACCCAAGAAGCAGAAGAATTTTTAGGGAAGTCTTTGAAATGCAACTAAAATAAAGCACTATCATCTGTAGTGCTGCCTTTCCTTTATTTTTGCTCACCTAGTTATTTCTTGACTCCTACAATGAGACAATGAGTTGAGTGGATTATTTACTCTATTATAGCAAAAAGAAATTTTCTTTCTTAAAGTCAGTGGACTTCAAGTTGGTTCAAGCACAAATTGATCTTTGGGAATTTTCCATTGATGGATAACCGATGATATAAGGGATGATACAAGTAACAGAAAGCAGTTTGAAGAATATTTTAATGACCAGATGGTTTATGGGAAGCTGGGTGCCTATAAATGCAATTGGTCCTTGAAAGATCTAAGCAGATGTAAAAGAAACACCCTATGTCTCCATCTCAATAATTAAAGAGAGGCTGGACTTCTAAATTATAAAAAAATCATCCAGAGGTATGAACTAGGAGGCAATCAGGCCTAACCACTTCTAAGGAATCAATCATTGACTTTTGATGTCTTTGAAAACTTTCTCATGAATTAAAGTGATGCTGCACAGGAAGTTTGCAGACTGGTTGAGGAAACTTGATTATGAGGAAATATGGTCATCTACAAAATCTAGTGATCTAGTGATCTAGTTCAGACCCCACTTCAGGACTTGAAGTTCTTGTAGCAGAGAGGAAAGGACTACAGACCTCAAGAACTTAGCCAGAAAGAAATGATGGCACAAGGCCAACGGATGAAAGGAGAATGAAAAATAGGACAGAACTATGGCAGAGACGGGAGAAGATGTGGAACACCATTGGCCCTACGTGTATCTAGGAGAAGGCTCAAACAGAAACCATCAGTTATAGGTAGTTCTTCTACCTTCCTAACTCCCAAGGGAAGTTTCTAGAAAAGTCTGTTCTTTCCTCAACTTTCCATCTTCTTGTCCAACTATTAAGATATATTGCAACATACTTTACCCAAATAATTCTAGTAACCTTCAGCCATTAAGATGTCAAGGACTAGCTGGAGAGAAATATAAATTTAAAGGTGGAGTCAAATTTCTGTCTAAAAATTAGAACTTTTCCTAACTGGGGGTTCTGAGCAGTTATGACTGCATTCTTAATTTATTGTTTGATATAAGTTCAGTAAAGCAACAGAAGAGGGAGTCACAAGGAACTGAGGAGATATTTATTGTCCCTAGGCTTAAAGTGAGCTAATTATTATAATAGGCTGCGGTTGATTACCTTTCTAGAGACAGAAACTATGGGGAGAAACAGAGGTTGTAGTTATATCTGGTCACCTGTACCTGTACCCACTGATAGTACAACATGCAAATTAAAAATAAAAAGATGGCTACATGGCTCATTTCTCACACTTGGCCCCATTCACCAGAATTAAAGAATTCTACATATTGAAAGAGTTTTAGATTCTTGTGAATCATCATTCCAGGGATTATTTCACTGGGGACCTTTTATGATCATTGTTGCCAATATAGAGGTAGGATTGAGAACAATGGGCAGCCCTCCCTAAATGGTAAGGCAAGCATGCCTGACCCTGAAACAAGACATGCTGGCAGACTGGGCACATGAGCTTCTGGAAGGCCAGGGGGCCAAAGCTTAATGGGAAAACAGCAGCAGTTTGTCTCCAGTGCTATTTATGTTTCAAGTGTGTGACAGACTGTCAGTGTAAGTGAGGGCTAGGGAATTTACTGCCTTTCAGATTACTGCCACAGTCTCTGACTTGACAAGTCACTTCATTTAAAAAGCTCCAGCATGAAGATTCTTCCCCTCCTCTTCCCTTCTCCCTACTTTCTTAAATAAAAACAAAAAGCAGGCAGCCACAGTAACTTACAAGACTGAAAGGAAAGGACCCTACATGATGAACTGTGTTAGCTTTCTACCAAGGAGTGCAAGGGATTCCTTCTATAAATCTCCCCAATGCATTGGCCACTTGGGTCTTTACTGGGTCTTCAAAGGAAGTGAAACACACTGATTAATTAGTTTGGTTCTGTGGGGAATGATTGCCAAAATGTGTATACAAGAAATATTTGTGTTAGAAAAAGAGACCGTGAGCAAGCGTGTGAAAGTCAGATGGGTAAGTTTGGACAGGGAGAGAACTATTCCTGAATCTCACAAATGGGAGTGCTTAGCAATCTAGTGACAGAAAAAAGGTGTAGTTACAGATCTTCTTTACAACTAAGTTCTATAGCTATTATTTTCCACTCTTCTCCCCAATTTTATATAATTTGAGGAAGTTGACTGAATAAGATTATTTATTATTTATCTTCAATAAGGAAATGATGTGTGTGTGAGTGTGTGTTTGTGTGTGAGAGAGAGAGAAAGAGAGAGAGAGAGAGGGAGGGAGGGAGGGAGAAAGTTTGAATATGAGAGAATAAGTTTTGAAACACATATTTCTTAACGTAAGAGTTGTCTAAATGATATTTGCAGTGGCATAGTGATTAGAGTGCTGTACTTGGAATCAACAAGACTTGGGCTTGAACCCAATGTCTGGCTGGCACTTTCCAGCTGCATCTTACTGGAAAAGTAATTTAAAAGAGTACCATAGAACTAGAACTCAGAGACCTTGTAAGTCTTCTGGTTCAAACTCTTCATCTTATAGGGGAAGAAACTGAGGCCCAGAGAAGTGTAGCAATTTATCTGATTTTACGAAGGTTCAAATCTAAGTCTTCTAGCTACAAATCTAGCATCCTTTCTACTTTACCCCAATGCTTTTCAGCTTCAGTTTCCTCGTCTGTAAAATGAGGATGAAAAAATACCTCAGAGGGTGGTGGTGAGGTGTTGTGTTAGAGATTTTAATTGAAATTGATTGTAATTTAAATTAATTGAGATTTGAAATTTTTGAGGTGTAAAATGAGATTTTACACACATTTATGTCTACTGTGTGTATACATATAGGAAATAATGACTTAAAGGGCTTTACAGTTGTTCCACATTATTATCATTATCTCATTTTTTCATCTAAGTTTGATGGAGTTCAGATAGAAATATTTCTGGGATGGGAGTAAGAATAGTTTTGCTACTATTCTTTTATGTTATTGCTCTGCAGACAATATAATTAAGGTGGATAACATGACAAGTTTATATTATGTAAATTATCTAGGTTCCCTAAAAACATCTGTGGTGCAATTCAATGAGAAGACAGGACAATGGAGATGCTGCTATGTACCCCATGCTCCTCCTGGGTTTGAATCTTCTCTGCTAAGTCTCTGTATTTTGAAAAATATTTTAATTCATATAATTTCAATCAATCAATATTTATTTATTAAATATTTATTAAATATGTACTACGGGCTAGGCACTGTGTTACTCTATCTGGGGATACAAAAAGAGGCAAAAGGACAATTTCTATTTTCAATGAGCTCACAATCTAATGGAGGAGACAATAGAATATATATATATATACACACATGTATACATGTATATATATATTTAAACATATATATATGTGTATATATATATGCATATATATATGTGTATATATATATATATAAAAACTGAGGCCAACAGGGTTAAATGACTTGCCCAGGGTCACACTGAGTGATCAAATTTGAACTCAAGTCTTCCTGATAGGCCCAGACCTCTATCCACTGCACCAGAAATAAATATTACAAACGCCAGCTAACTTTAGGCACTAGCTGCTGGGGGAGGCGAGAATAGCGGAGATGGTGCTTTAAGGAAAGGCCTCCAGCAGTAGGTGGAATGTGAGCTGAGTCTAAGTAAATCAGTGATTCTTGGGAGTGAAAGTGCAGAAGGAGAAGATTTCAGAGATATGGAAAATGTTCTTCAGTTAAGTTTTGATGGGCATTATGCTTGCGTTATGTTGTTAATGGAGAACTAAAGTCTTATTCTTCCTGTAACAAATTCTGGGGGTAAAAATACTTACTCTGAAGCTGAATTTAGAGAAGCAGTCAGAAGACTGGGTTCAAGTCAGAATGGAGGCAGAATGAACCCTACAAATTGCATAACCTCTCAGAGACCCAGGCAATTCTCAGGGACAAGAAGTCGCATTAAAAAATGCTTATCTGTCTCAGTGGAGGGAGTTTTTCACTTGAAACTGGTGAGAATACCAATGAAATTGCAGGCCTGCATATCAGATCTTAAATTGTATATAAAGCAGCAATCATCAAAACCACTTGGTACTAGCAAAGAAACACAGGGGTAGATCAGTGGAAAAGGTTAGGTACACAAGACACAGTAGTCAGTGATTACAGCAGTCTACTATTTGACAAAACCAAGGACCCTAGCTCCTGGGATAAGAACTCAGTGTTTGACAAAAGTTGCTGGAAAACTGTAAAATAATGTGGTGGAAACTGGGCATAAAGCAATGCCTGACACCATATATCAGAATAAAGTCCAAATGGGTACATGATCTAGGAATAAAGAATAATACCATAAACAAGTTAGGGGAGCAAGGAATAGTTTATTTGTCAGATTTATGGAGAATGGAGGAATTTATAACCAAACAAGAGATAGAGAGCAGTATGAAATGCAAAATGGATAATTTTGATTACATTAAATTGAAAAGTTTTTGCACAAATAAAGCCAATGCACCCAAGATTAGGAGCGAAGTAGAAAACTAGGAAAGAATCTTTACGACTAGTGTCCATGATAAAGACCTCATTTCTAAAATATATAGCGAATGGAGTCAAATTTATAAGAATACAAGTCATTCCCCAACTGATAAGTGGTCAAAGGACATGAACAGGCAGTTTTCAAAGAAATTAAATCAATCTCTAGTCATATAAAAAAATGTTTTGCATCACTATTGATTAGAGAGATGCAAATCAAAACAGCTCTGAGGTACTACATGTCACAGCCCATCAGATAGGCTAACATGACAAAACAGGAAAATGATACATACTGGAGAAGATGTGGGAGAGTTGGAATACTAATTCATTGTGAGTGGAGCTGTGGCTGATCCAACCATTTTGGAGAGCAATTTGGAACTATGCCCAAAGGGAAAGGAAAAAGATAAAACTCTATGATCAAATTATAGGAGGGGTAGCTATAAACAAGAAGGATAAACTCTAACAATGACTAACTATGATAAAAAGCATTTCCTAATCTTGGGAAATGTTATGGAATTTTCAAAAAAAATGCCTATGAGGAGACACAAATAACATAACTAATATTTATTTATAGGGTATTCCACACAGGTCACTTGAAGGTTCTTTTATGGTTGAAGAGGTCAAATACTAGTAGCAATTCCCTTTTCCCCCCTCCCCCCCAACAAAATGGGAATCTAAAGTCTTCTGAGTCATGTGACTTAGAAATTCAAGGTCTAACGAAGGATTTATTTAGATATGGGCTTGAGTAGATTAAAATTATTTTGAGAGAGAAATATTGGTTCTCTCTGCTCCTTTTGCCTGAGCTGAAATGACCTGGCCCGCTGTTTGGGTGAGATTACAAATGCAGCTTTTAGATTTTCATTAAGGCTGTGCTGTCTCCCTCACATCTGTTCTGAAAAGCATATGGCTCTCACTTTAGCTAACAGCATAGGGTATCTTCATTACAGGTACTTGTTAGGGGATTCAATCATCAACTGTCTTCAGGGCAGAAACTACCAAAAGCTTCCTTAAGATATTTGGTAGTTAAAGGAGACAGCCTGATAGGCATGTTGGCTGTTCATTCATTTAGGTCTATCCTATATTGAATTATAAAAACTGAACGCACATATACAATATTATCTCAGTTCTTTTCCCACCTCTCCCTCCAATAAAAATGCCTTCACTGAATTGTGATTTAGCATTCTGCTCTATTCTTTTACACAAGGTCAATACAAGAACTGTCTATTCGAATAATTCTTCTGTTGGACTCTCTAGTAAAGGTGTAGTTGCAGATATTATTTGCTATGTAACTCAGTGCCCTATAGATAAAGACCCATACAACAGCCTTCTGTTTGAATTTAGTTCCAGAGGAAAAAATAAATCTATAGATGGAAGTTTATACTTTTTCCTTCCTGAAAGTGAAGACTATTTATTCCAGTACATTTGTCTTTTTGCCTTAGCTACTGGAAAACTCTGAAAACTTCAAGGCTATAACTAGGGTGAAGCCACTAGGATATTTTTTTTAGGGTGAGTAATTAAAAGGATATGGACTACAAGTTTAAAAAAGAAAATATAGAAAAGAAGAGCCTGCATGTCTGACCAGATATTACCACTCCCAAGTCTCCTTAATCTTCCCTATTGACATTCAGTTGTTATACAAAACAACTTATATAATATATAATATATAATAGCTTCACAAGGCTGCGCCCAGTTGAAAAGTATGTAATCATGCCCCCTACACTCCTCTTGGGCATGTCAGTACTTTGGTGCTAGATGGTAACCAGAACTGGAATTCCTTTGCTTTGATTAAAGATTCTGGTTTTTGTTGTTTTGATGGTTTTCTTTATTTCGGGTTGCCAGTTTTAAATAGAGTAAATAGCAATATTTATTTAATGTCCATTAAGCATATAACATATATGTCTGGTTAACCACTCTTTTGGACTTGGAGGTCAGATAGAAACAAACAAATCAAAATGGCCTCTCCTAGATCTATTATGCATTGTTGTATTGCAATGCCCTTTTTATAGGCAGGTAAAGAATCTGGGAAATAACTGAATAGAAGGGCTAGGGTAGATGCATGCTGCATACCTCATATGTGAAAGATCAGTAGGAGTAAACAATCTGTGAAGGGGAAGGAGCATTTAATTCACTCAGATCATGTGACATAAAATTTATTACCATCTCCTCTTAGATACCATAGACACAACTATAAGATGTTTGAGATAGTAGGATCCTTGATGATCACCTAACCAAAGAATCATAGATTTAGAGCTGGAAGGGAACTTAGATGCCATTTAGTCCAAATCCTTCACTTTATAGATTAAGAAACACAGACTTAGATATCTGAAGGCTCTCACCCAAGGTTGTTCAGGTATTACGTTTAGATAGGATTCAATCCTAGATACTTTGACTCCAGATCCAACATTCTTTCTAAAATAATCCAATTTTTCCATTTAGTAGATGAGGAAACTAAGGCCCAGAAGGATTAGTAAACTGGCCCATGGTCATGCAGTTCAAAAATGTTAGAGACAAAATTTTGTCCCAGGTACCATGACTAAAGTCCAAGGTCATGTGGAAGGGCCAAGACTGGATTCCTTAAAGGAATCTATGGTTATTCTAGATTTGATGCTTCATCATATCCTAGCATAGTTACTTGAATTGTTGATTTAAATAAGATAATATATTTAAGGCATATTGTAAACTAACAGTACTATACAGATTCTGGTTATCATTATTATTTGCCTGATATAAGAACAAGAATTAGTTTTCTCATGGTTAAGTGGTCACAGGATGTGAACAAACAGCTATTAATATAAAATTTCAAGCTATTAACAATCATATGAAGGATGGCTCTGAATCACTAATAAGAAAAATGCAAATAAAAAAATCTGATGTTTCATTGCACATCCAGAAAATTGGGAATTATGAAGAAAATGCAGAATAATCAGGCACAATAAGATACACTTCTGGTTGATCTTTGAATTAACCCAACAATGCTGTAAAGCAATTCACAGTTATGATAAGAAATTTACTAAACTGTCAGTTTATTTTGTTCCAGAAATCCTTCTATGAGACATATATCCAAAGAAGGTCAAACACAAATGGAAGGTCATACATATGTATGAAATTATTTATAGTTATATTTTATGAAATATCTACTAACTGGAAATAATGTAGATGTCCATTCACTGAGGAATGGCTAAATAAATTATGGTACATGACTGAAATGACATAATACTAAATTCTTTAAAATAATGAAGATGAGGAATTCAGAGAAGCATGGGATGACTTAAATGAACTAATGCAAAGAGAATTTCACAGACCATGGAAACAACATATACAACTACGATAATGTAAAAGGAGAAAACAATAACAAACCAAAGTGAAACTGAGAGATTACAATGACCCAATTTGACCCCAAAAAAGAGATTAAAAAATTCACCACTATTCCTTTTTCTTTTTCTTCAACAGTGGGAGCTTTGGAGCATTGCATAGACTCTCAGACTCAGTGGATAGGTGGATTAATTTTTGGTAAACTGCATTTTCTTTCTTCTTAAAAATAATTCTTTGTTACAGGTGATTACTATCGGGGTAGGAGAGGAATATAGAATTTGGAAAACAAAACCAAATGCTAACAGCATATTTTTTTCTTAAAACTTTACTATTTGCCAGGTCTAAGTTTTTCTAATGACATGTGGAAGGCATTTTGTTCCTATACAAAACATTCGTGATAAGAAATACTTACTGCTTACTCATCAAATAAACCCCTTGATCTGAGCAAACAGATGACAATGTGTCTGCATGGAAGGCTGCATGCAGAATACCTCAAGTCCCCTAAAGAATTAGAATGACTATTTCTGACACAGTGGAGAGAGTGTATATCTAAGAACTGAAAAAGTGTATATCTAAAAAAGTGTACATCTAAGTACTTAAAAGCTTTAAAGATTCATGTTTATGGATTCTGTATCTACTGGATAACCCTAAATGGTAACTGTGCTTGGGTAGCTTGGTATAGTTAAATTTAAAAAAAAAAAAAAACTTGCCAAACGTGCAATGACCCAAATGAACCACTCCTGCTAAACATCTGGGATCAGAAGAAAGAATGATTAAGACAAGTCAGCCTGTAGTCATGGAATTCTGATTTTCAAAGAATTTTTTTAAAGTTAAGCAAGAACTTAGTAACTAAGGATCTTCCTTAATTTTAGCAGGCATACACACTGATACAGGCTTTTGATGTCAATACAAAGTTTATAGTTACGAGGTGGATATGCTTCCAAATACAGGCCAAATGGTGGTTTGTACCACAGTTTGGGAGGAATCACAGAATTCTCGGATGTTTCTCCTTTGGCAATGCCACTATACCAGTTGAACCATGGCTAGTTGAGTTTTGCCTTCTCACTACCTTGAACGTAGGCATTTGATAAGCAGCCAGTCAGATCCCAAGGGACAGATAGTCTTAGGACTATGGTTGTGTGGAATGCCAAGGATCCCATCGGTCTCCTCCCCTCTAGTTTTAGATATTATCTCAGGTTGCACAATAACAATGAAGATGATGATCCTGACATTGTAGAAAACTTGCTCCTCTTGCCGAGCTCCAAAGTCTTTCCTTTCACCTCTGACCCACTTTTCTTATAAGGAGATTATTTGAAATAATTTAAGATTCTGGGATAGCAAGTGTTTGGGATGAAGGTTTAGGAAGCTATTTAAAAGTACATGGGACAGTTGAGAGAGGTGAGTAGATAAATTTTGAATTGGGCAGCTGGAATGTAAAATATTTGCAAAATAATGTAAACTAATGTATCATTAAAGACTTTAAGATGTGCACTTTGAGAAACAGTCAATCAAATCTCAGAAATGGAAGCTTTGAAGGTAATATTTATTCCTCTCTTTTCGTAGTTTTTCAGGCAGCAAGAGGAAATGAGGAGAAAAGACAAGAAAAAGAAAAACTCCTTACTTTTTTCTAGCTATACTATTTTTTAAAAATCTGTTTTCGTAGGATAATAGAATCTTAGAAATGAAATGAGGGCAGCTAGACGGTGCAGTGGATAGAGTTCTGGGCCTGGAGTCAGGAACACCTGATTTCAAATCCTGCTTCAGGTACTTAAGTAGCTGTGTAACCCTGTACTTGACCCTGTTTGCCTAAATTTCCTCATCTATAAAATGAACTGGAAAAGAAAATGGCAAACCGCTTCAGTATCTTTGCCGAGAAAATGCTCACAGGGGTCTCAAAGAGTGGGACATGACTGAAAATGATTAAACAACAACAAATAACAAGAAATGAAAGTCTTAAATAATCATCAAATCCAATCATTTGCTTCATGTAAGAATTGTGGTGGAGTAGGACAAATGTGGTGGAATCATAAGATTTAGGTTCAAATCTTGGCTCTTCTACTTAACTACCAGTGTGAATTTGGATAAATCACTTCTCTGGGCCTCAGTTTCCACATCTGTGAAGTGAAGAGGTTGAAATAGACCAATTCTGAGGACCCTTTCAGTTCTAAGTCTAATGAACCTATAAATCTTGGCAGGTGACCATTTAGTCCTTGATTGAGGTCATCTAGTAACAAAAGAATTCACTGTCTTGAAAGACCATTTCATTTTTGGATGTTTCTGCGCATTGGAACTTTTTTCTCTATATTGAACCAAATGGTCTTGATCTAAATTACATTCCGGCATTTTCACATACTTGCATTTTTTTCCCCTAGGAAAAACTGAATTGAATTCAAAGTCCTTTGAAAGTGCATTGGTTTTAGGATGGTGCAATGGACAAAGCACTGGTCTTGGAGTCAAAAAGTTCTGAATTAAAATCACACATACTGTGTGACCCTGGACAGATCACAGCCTTTCAGTGTCTCAGGCAACTTTCTTGAATAGTAGAAGATGCTAACATCCCTGCCCTGTACACAAATTACTTAATTTAATATTGGTAGAAAATTTGACCTTATGTCTCCACAAATGGGTCAATGTCCTGCTGGAATTGGGTTGTTTTTTTGTTTGTTTTGTTTTGTTTTTGTTTTTTTTTTGACATTGCATTCCCAATATTTAGCACGGGTTTTGGCATATAGTGGGCACATAGTACATGCTTGCTGATTGATTACTTGATTGGCTTTAAGCATTCTTGAGTTCAGGCAGAAAAATCAGGGGATTTATTCTCATAATTCCATAGAATTCCAAAGGGGATCTTGTACACAACATGAACACTTCCACGCATCCTCTTTCCAAACTGCCATTGTTCACAGCAGGTTTTGTTATAAGAAAATGGTGGGATTAGAACCCAGACAGCCACAGTGACACACAGAAAACTTTTCCATTTCTGCATCACCAGATTAGAAATCAATTCTACAGCTTCAGGGTACGTTTTTTCCTGTTGACATTGTCCAAGAAGTTTTTCTTCCTGTGTTGGGCCTAGCTAGACAATAAAGAAATCTGAAGATAATATCCAAATTGTGTTTTTTAAATGGATCTTCAGAAACATAAAACTTTTATAAAAATTCCCTCCTTCTGGTTTCACATGGATCAAAGTATAACAGTCAGGTGGAACAAGTATGACCACTTGTTCTGTTGGATGAGCCTTTACCTCATTTTGCCCTAGAACTAAACCTTCACGCTCCATCTCAGTCATACTATCCTTTTTTCACTCTGGCCATCATCATCACTTCGAACCTCCAACCTCTTGCTCCTGCTTCAACCTTGGAATCTTCCTTCCAGGGCCAAAAAAAAAATAAAGTCTAAACCTCACCCCCCCCCATACACACACACATTACTGGTCAGTTATTTCAGTCAAATTCCACTATTCATGACCCCATTTGAGGTTTTCTTTGCAGAGATACTAGAGTGGTTTGCTATTTTCTTCTCTATCTCATTTTACAGATGAGGAAACTGAGGCAAACAGGGTTAAATGACTTACCCAGGGTCACATATCTAGTAAATCTTTGAGAGAGGATTTGAACTCAGGGCTTCCTGACTTCAGGCCTAGCACTCTGTCTACTGTGCTATCTAGTTGCCCAACATCCCTCCACGTAACAGTCTGTCAAATATCTGAAGATCTCTCAACCCCTCAATTCTTTCCTCCAGGCTAAATATGCTCAATTTTTTCAATGATCCTCATATATTATGCCCCCTCCTTTGAACATTGTTAAGTTTATCTGTGTCCTTTATAAACCATGATGGTTATAAATGAACAAAATACTGCAGATGAAGTCAAGGGGACTATCATCTCCCTGTTCCAGGAGTGCAGCCAAAGGCAGCTTTTTTAGCTGCCTTGTGTGTGTGTGTGTGTGTGTGTGTGTGTGTGTGTGTGTGTGTGTGTGTTTATTCTTCGTTGCTAAAGAAGACTGCCATCAGAGAAATAAGGATACGACTCGCACTTGACTTTGTTTTGAATGAGTGAGGGCTGTGCAGGTCACCAGCCTCACTTCTCCTCCAGAGTCATCTGAATCCAGTGACCAGATATTCATCAGGATGACTGGAGATGACCCAGGATGAGGCAATTGGGGTTAAGAGACTTGCCCAAGGTCACACAGCAACCAATGACTTCTCAGTTTCCTTCCAGTTTGGGGCAGCTAGGTGGTGCAATGGATAGAGCACTAGTGCAGGAGTCAGGAGGACCTTATCACCCTGCTGAATCATATTGAACTTGTAGTCTACTAACACCCCCAGATCGTTTTCAGAACTACTGCTTTGTAACCATGCCTTCCCCATGTTATCTTTGCAAAGTTGCCGTAGTAATGATACGCCTATCATTGCCATCCCCACCTCGGGTATCAGATCATTCTAAAAGTCCTCATAATGCAGCCCAAAGGAGCTTTTGCTCACTGGATGCTCCTGGTGATTTTGCTCTGGTCTTGATAAATTGGCTGGGTTTTAAGCAAAGCTGTAGGAAGTTTAAGCCCTAGGGTTCATTCTCATCTACTTCGGTTTCAGGCCTGAGCCTTTCTAGGGAACGATATTGCAGTACTTGCTATGGAGTCATTCCCAGGAGAACTGTAGTCAGTGTTAGAATCAGACTAACAACCTTACACTTGTCTCTCTCTAAAAAGCTGAAAAAGCCCCAGGCATTTCTCTTGCCCGCTAGAAAGGTAGTGATCACAAGCCTGCACGGTGCACAGCTCTCTAGGTCCCTTCAGCAGGGAAAAGCCATTATATGGAATCACACGTAAACACCTACGGACCACATGGAAAAAAAATTCCTGTACAAATCAGTCATCGCCTTTTCAATTTATGAAACTAGAAATTATATTTCAAAGAACTGAAAAGTTTTCCCCTTTGAGAGTATTATTAACTAGAATTCACAATAAACCTCTTTCTCATTTTATGCTGCCTGGTAGCTCTCTAAACTGATGGACCCTCGTAGGAATGGCACTGAATTCTCCAAGCCATAGGTGGCCACATTGATAGAACCTTGACTCTCTAGAGATTTCTGTTCTTTTCCCCCTTTAAATTCTTTTATATATCTCTCTGCCCTGAGTCAAAGCTAAGAACTAGTAGTAAGTCTCTGCACTGGGATAGAGAGAAACAGCCTAGTGACTCTGGGGACCTGTAGGACATTTGCCCTTAGAAAGGCACAGCCCTGGGAAATCCAACTTTCCCTATAAAAGGATCCAGATGTTTGAGGGGTCCCCAGAAAAGAGGCATACTAAGAAAAAGCTGTTCAAAATGTTGCACTAAGGGAGGCTGCCTCACAGGCCAGGCAGAGGAAATTGATTGAAAGTGCAACTCTACCCAAAGGAACTCCAAAGATAAAGGATTTTTAAAAATACACAGCTAACATGTATATAGTGCTGTAAAGTTTGCAAGGTGTTTTACAAATATTATCTAGTTTTATGTTTACAACACCCCTGGGAGGTAGGGGCTCTTATTATCTCTGTTTTGCAGATGAGAAAACTGAGACACAGAGGTTAAATGACTTGCCCAGGGTCATACAGATAGAATGTTTGTTTGGCTGGATTTGAACTCAGGTCTTCTTGACTTCAGTATATTGTTCTATCCAGTATGCTACACTTCAACATACACAGGGGGGTTTGCTGTCACAGGTTCTTAGATCTGCATTCATAAAAGGAAAAGCAAATTTTGAGGGGTTAACAACCATTTTAATCAAGCACATGTATCATTCCTTTAACCAAACACATATATCATTCATCTAGTTCAGGGGAGTCAGCTCCCTGAACTTCAAAGAAAATACAGAGAAATGAAAGATCAACAGACATGGCTTCCTCTGACTGATCAACACACTAGTCCAACTGTCTGGCCATAGTTACCATAGAGGGAAGCACTGACATCTAGATTTTCCAAGGGGCAGGGGGACCCCTTAGTGGCTTCCCCAGTTCTGGACCAAAGAAACAGTTCCAGTCAGAAAAACCTCATCCTCAGAATATTTCTACACTTTTCAGAGCCAGAAAGCATAACCCTCTGACCCAGTGCTTCAAAAGAAAAAACAAAGGTACTTGGAACCCTCCTACAAAACAACTCCCCTATTCAAGCTTCCCTCAATGGGCAGGCCCATCAATTGTCTGGGAAGATCCTCTTCAATCAGAGGCACTTTTAGTAAAACAAAAACAGCAAAAGATCCTCATTTGACTGTCATCACACTACCTACCTGTAAAAGCGGTGAATTTCTCACCTTTCCTTCTCCTTATAACTATACTGGGGGACCCCAGTGTTACATTCTATTCTCAGGTTATTCCTGAAACCTAGCAAGAATCTAGAAAGAATTCAACATTGATGTGAATAAGTGGAACATCTGCAGAAACACAAGGCAGAATAAGTGTGGTAAACACCATCAATCCTCTTGCCTCAGGAAATAAAATGTTTGCCAGCTGGACCCAAAGAAACCTTCCTAGGCAGTAGCATAAGGCATTCTGAGGAAGAGAGAGCTCTACTTTCCCTCAAAGATACGTACAGCGATGGCTAAACCTGATGATAAGATATTTGTCTAAAAGCACCAATAACAGATGGTTATCGTTTTATCACTCGTGCATTTACTGTTTTCTGCTCAGCACTTGGCTTTTGCTAGACCTGTACTGAGCTGCTTGCTTAGTGCTTTTCTAGTTCCAAAATAGGGAAGAAAAAAAGGATGAAATCTGGAAGAATTTGTAAAAAAACAAAAAACAAACAAACAAACAAAACCAAGAAAGTCTCATGGAATGGGGAAAAAGCCAATTTGTGACATACATCATTCTGACCAGGAGGGTAGGGAGTAGGAGGGGAGGGATAAGGCATTGGATTTCTATTTTTAAGTGAAAGGCAATATGGCATAGGGGAAGAGAAGACTCGGAATCAAGAGTTGGGGTGAAAAAGCAAGCCCAATACTTCCTAGATGAACAAGTCCCCAAATTCATTCACTCAGTAAGTTATTCAACTTGAGAAGTAGGCACAGAGTAGGAAGGGGAACGGTATATGCGAGAAGCAGCAAGCACACTGTTCTCCTTTTCCTCATTTATAAAATCTTGCTTTACTTAAAGTTTTAGTAAACCTTAAAGCATGATACAAATGTAAATCATTTTAATTAGAGTGTGAGCTGCTCTTTGCTCACCAAAGTTTAAGAAATTTTAATAATGAAACTAAGATCCTCTAACAAGAGTTTCCAAATGCCCTTCAGACAGGTAAGACTTTCTGTGCTCTCTTGACTTTGATCTTTTAGGGCCCAGGATCATCGTAAACATATAGGTCACTGTCCTAGGTCAAAGACAGACTTTTCTGGTTTTTTGCATTTCCAGTGCATAACACAATACCTGACATATAAGAGGTGCTTAATAAATACTTCTTGCATTGACTTTATACTTCCAATACTTAGCATGGTATCTGGCACATAATACACACTTAATTGTTTTCTGTAGAAAGTCCAAAAGGTCCAAGAGTAATATGGAGTAGTATAGGGAGAGGGAGAAATTCTGCTATGGTCTTATTTGATCCTCCAAATCTGTGAGGTGCAGGTGTTGTTATCACCCTTTAAGAAATGAGGAACTTAGGGCTGTGAGAGGAATGACCCATTTATTATCACACAGTTAATAAGTCTTTGTGACGAGATTGAAATCAAGGTCCACCGTGGTTTATGGTTCTTAAAAGCCCATGGTGCTAGCTGTGGTCTACAGATGTGGCCCTCAAAACTCATGAGTTGAGCCTGAACTAGATTACAATGAAATTGGGAAATGTTTAACAAAATAAATAGAATACAATACAACATAGATGACGTGAATTTATGATTTTTTAAGTCACTAGGTGGCCAGCAGGGATCCCTTTCTTTTTGAGTTTGATAACACTGTTCTACATAATAGTCAAATTGGACTTTTGTTGTACTGTGCATATGACATTTCTTCTTATATCACTTTCCCCAGACTGTCCCTCTGCCTAGATTTCTGTCCTTTTTCTCCTCTGTCTCTTGGGATCCCTTTAAGTCTCAGCTTAGGTGTTACCTCCTTCAGAAAACCCTTCCTTATTCTCCTTGTCTTTAGAGCTTACTCACTAAAACTGCTTTGAATTTTTTTACTCTTTAAATCTACTTATCTTGTGTACTTATTATAACCCCCTTCTGCTATCCTTACCTCCCCATTAAACTGTAAAGCTTGAACATGTTTTCAAACATGTTTTTGTCTTTGCATCACCAGTACTAACTACATCTTGCATATAGTAGGTATTTAATAAATACTAATTAAATTGACTTTAACTGGATTAAAGATATTTAATAAGAACATAAAATTAATATTTGAAGGACTAAAATATGTAAGAGAACCTAGACTTCTTGCTTCACTCCAGAGAGCCTTAATTAATGCTAACTCCTTCCTACAGTTACTCGGTACATATCTAGTTTGAACATAGTTGTTTACTATTGTTTCTCCCATTAGATTGTAAGCTCCTTGAGAGTAGAGGACTTTCTTTTGCTTTTTTTCCTATCTCTAGCACTTAAATATTTAATAGATTCTAGGTAACTGGCAGACAGAGTGTGATTGTAGAAGCAATGGGTGAAAATATTGGAAAAGAGTCCAGTGAACTCTGTGAGGGCAGTGAGCAATCCTTTTGTGTCTTTGCATCCCTACCAACTATTCATGCACATAGTATGTACTTTAAAATATTTGTTGATTTGAACTAAACTGAAAAGGTCAAATGTTGATTCACTGGAAGGTATGACTTTCCAGCAATTAGTAATTTCCAAATGTGGAAAGGAGCATTTCAGGAGGCAGGGAGATTTCTTTCTACAGAGATCTAAATAATGAAGCTAGACAACAATTTGAGGAGGATGATGAACAGGGGATTCGTGTTGAGCTTAGCCTAAATGACCCTGAGATTCTATAATAGGAGCAGGGGAGTGACAAGAAATAATTTAAGAATTTTTTTTAAAAATGTGATTAGAAGGAGAAGGGGCATATAGCCAGAAAAAACACAGATTCAGCATCAAATATAAACAAAATTCTTATCTAAAATCTTTTCTATTTAATTGTTGTACCTTTAAAGATATGAACGCAGATTGAAAAATTTATGAGAGTACATGAATAAAAGTTGTACAGGATATGGGGATGTATGAGGCATGGAAGTGATCTGTTATTACTGGAAAGAATCCCCATGTTGATGAGTTCACAGAGTCTACTGAGTATTAGAATCCTGTAACCTGAGTTTCAGAGAGGTTAAGATTGAGATATACAGCAAAAAAGAAACAGAATGAAGATTCAAGTCAAAATCTTTTGACTCCCTTTCCAATATTCTTTCTCAATATTAGAGTGATAATGCTCTTAGTAGTGGGAAGGAATACACTGTCATACGTGATGCACTGTGTGCCAGGCACTGAAATAATCAGTTTTACAAATATTATCTCACTTGGTCCTCATGATAACCCTGAGAGGTAGGTGCTATTATGATCTCCATTTTACAGTCAAGAAAACTAAAGCAAACAGAAAAAAAAGTGAGTGACTTGTCCAGGGTCACACAGCTAAGAAGTGGATTACAAGACTAGATTTGAACTTGTCTTCCTAACTCTAGACCCAGTACTCTAACTAACCATGTGGTACCATATGATACTCATAAGAGTTCATCATTCTCTCAACATGGATAAAACTTTCAGACCCACTGAAATAAAACAAAGTGAATGTTTTGTAGTCTAATAAAGATTTTTACATTAAAAAAAGTATAAATGCAGCAAAACCAACAAATCCCTCTGCCTTCCTGTCAATTAGGCAGCTGTGCCAATAGGAATTGGTGACATTACTCCACTATTCAATAAAGAGCTCTGGGTAATTTTTAATAACTTGATCCAGATTTCCTGGGGGTTGGGAGTAGGGCTGAGGGATGATTGGGGATGGGAGAGAGGTGCTTGCACAAATTCCAGGACTAAGCAGAAAGTGCAAGAGGTAAGCACCAGATATACAGCCTGATCACTGGGGCAGGTAGGAGTCAGACAGCATTGAATTTCCATCAGCCTAAACCAGCTTAAGATATTTCCAAACAATGACATAAGAAAGAGGTTCCCATAGCCTGCCTTATTGTATTAAATTTGATGCTGTGGGGACAAATCCTATATATTACATGTTGAGAGATGAAAGCAACATTAGAGATGCTCTAGTCCTTCATTTTACAGATGAGAAAACTGACACCCAGAGAGTTAGGTGACTTGTTCAAGGTCACAAAGGTATAAAGCAAAAGAGTCAGGATTTAAATCCAGGATCTTTGACTAGAAAGACAATATGTTTTCTTCTGTAGCACACTGCACTTCAAGAACGGCAGAGGTATTGTGTTGTATGCATGTATGCATGTGTGTGTACATGTGTGCGTGTTTTAAAGTCAGGGTTTCACGTGGCCATAGGGGATAGGTTGGACAGATTCTACCTTGGGAAAGAGGATAAATAGTCTTTTGGAAGCAAACAGAGGGGCTAAGTACTAAACAGAGCTGAGAGTATTGAGATTCTGAGTGGTAAAAAATCCATGGGTTACGAGCTGAAATGGGAAGAGTACTAAGGATGAGAAGTTGCCCCTCAAGAAGCAGGGGATGTGGAGGACAATGGAAGTGGTAAGAGGTATATATACTGCCTGCTGGTCATGGGAGGAAAGCTGCAGGATGCAAGTCACATGACACACAGAGGAAGTATGTAGAGAGATGTCAGGGAGGGGAAACACACTCTGAGGACCCCTGAATGGGGGCCTGCCTAGTCAATAGTAGTTATGGAGAAAAGGGTTTGCCTGTAGGTATAGGTTTCTTGGGGGAAAGTTTGTCATTGGGGAGCTACATTGGATGTGCTCAAATGAGAGCCCTATGTACGTCTATTAGCTTAAAAATAAAACATTTCATGTTTTGAGATTATAAGGAGAGCTGACAACTGAAAATATCAGGTAATGAGTTCTCCAATTATCTGAAGAGAACTAGTGAAACAGAGAAGTGGGAGATACACAAAGAGTTTCCATGCCATTCGGGTGACATAAAGACTGCATGGATATATAGGCTTCTGAAAAAAGTTATTTGATGCCTCCTCTGGAATTGCTTTCTTTTTCTATTGTCTTTCTGTTTTCAGCATTGCATGGCTAAAAGAACATTATGACCTTCAGTCCCTCTACCCCTTGGTTCTTCTCTTCTTGGTTCTCCATTGGCCCTGATTTGGTTTCAGTCTTTTCCTTTCCCTATCCTGACTCCTTAGTGGAGCAGTTCCACTCTATCTTGTCTTCTTCTCTCAAATCCCTTGTCCCCTTGTCCTGCAGCTGATCTTGTCCTGCTATGTTTCATCCATGGATTGCTCCCATCATTTGCTAATTCTCATATACTGCTTAAAAAATCATGAAATCATGCTGATTGGTTCCATGACAAATTCATGCTGTCTACTCTCAACTCGGTCCTCATTGCAGTCCGATGACTCCTTAATTGATTCACTATTGCACTCACCACAATGACTTTCATAAATTTTTTTCATTTATTCCTATTCAAACTTCTCATATCTCCCCCTACTCTCCTGATCCTACTCATCAGAGAACCTTATCTGAAAAAAAGTTGAGGCCATTCGCTAATAACTTCCTCTTTTTCCCTCTTCCTCAACTCACTTTCCCCAGTTGCCCTCTGGCACTATCTCCACCTTCAACTCTGACTCATATAATGAAGTGGTCTTCTTCCTTGCTATGGCAAACCCTTCTACATGTATAAGTAGCAACCTTCCATCCTGTCTTCTCTAGCAGTTTCTCCTCTATCACCCCCAATCTCTCATTTATATTCAGTTTCTCCATATCTACTGGCTACTTCACTATTGTCTTTCAACACAACCATGTCTCCTTCATCCTCAAAAAATACTAACTTGCTTTGTGCACTCCTGCTAGCTATCATTACACATTTCTCCTCACTTTTGTGACTAAACTCCTTGAGAAGCCTATCTGTAATTAGTCCCTCCATTTCTTTTTCCTTCAATCTCTTTTTAATTCTCTCCAATTTGGTTTCCTACCTCACTATTTGATTGAAACTGTTCTCTCCAAAGTTGCTAACAAGCTCTTAATTACCAACTCTAATAGCCTTTTCACAACCTTCATCTTTATTTTCCTCTATGTAGCTTTTGATAGTCAAAATGATATTCTCCTTCATTGATATTCTTTTCTCTCTGGGTTTTCAGGACACTGCTTTCTCCTGCTTCTCCACTTATCTGCCTGTTCCTTCTAAGTATCCCTTTCTGAATCTTCATCTAGGTCACACCTGCTAACCATGTCCCAAAGGATACTATCCTTGGTTCTTTTTTCATTTTTTAATATGATTTCATCAATTTCCATCGAGTCAGTTAACATTTATATCAATGAATATCAAATATACTTTGCTGTTGTTCAGTCATTCAGTTGTGTCCAACCCTTCATGACTCCATGGGACATAGCACACTAGGTCCTTTTATCCTAAACTATCTCTTGAATTCTGTTCAAGTTCATATTCATTGTTTCCATAACACCATCTCTTGATCTCTTCCTTTGCCATCCTCTTTTTCTTTTGCTTGAATCTTTCCAAACATCAAGGTACTTTCCAATGAGTTTCATCTTCTCATTATGTGGTTAAAGTTATTGAACTTCAGTATTTGACCTTCCAGGGAATAGCCTGAATTAATTTCTTTAAGTATTGACTGATCAAATGATTGCCTTATTGTCCAAGGGACTCTCGAAAATCTTCTCTAGTAATTCAACTCTTACAGCCATGTATTACCACTGGAAAAACCACAGTTTTGACTATAAACCTTTGTCAACAAGGTGATGTCTCTGATTTTTAGTGTTTTCCAGAGCTGCCATAACTTTCCTTCCTAGTAGCAAATGTCTTTTAATTTCATGGCATCATTGCTGTCTTTGAGTCCTAGAATATTGATGCAATTTCCATTTCCTCTCCTTCGGTTTGATAAGACCAGTTGCCAATATCTTAGGGGTTAGGTTTTTTTATGTTAAGCTTCAAGCCAAAGACAAAAAGTGATCCACTAAATATTCCAGTATCTTTTCTAAGGAAACCCCACAGACAGTACTAAAATGATAAAAGAGATGACATTAGAAGATGATCCCCTTAGGTTGGAAGGCATCCAGTACGCTACTGGGGAAGAACAGAGGACAACTGCAAGTAGCTAATGAAGTGGTTGGGTCAAAGGTGAAAAGGAAGTTTAGTTATGGATGCATCTGATGATAAAAGGAAAGTGTGATGCTATAAAGATCAAATCTGCTTCTCCAAACCCAATGTCTCTGCTGACCTCTAGTCTCCTATCTCCAACACACTGAGTGGGATGTTCCATAGATTCCTTAAACTCAATATGTCCAAAACTGAACTCATCTTTTCTCCCAAGCCGTCCCTTCTTCCTAACTTCACTCTTACTGTTGAGCATACCACCACCTTCCCAGTGCCCCAGGATCACAACCTTGGTGTCATCCTTGACTCCTTATTCTTTCTCATCCTTCATATATAATTGCCAATTTTTACTTTTGTAACATCTCTCCCATATGCTCCCTTTTCTCCTCTGACATTGTCCATTCCCTAGTCCTGGCCCTCATCACCTCATATCTGGACTAACACAATAGCCTACTGGTTGATTTCCCTGCCTTAAGTCTTTCTTCACTCTAGTCTATCCTCCACTTAGCTGGCAAAATGAGCCTTACAGTAGCCTTGACCTTGCCACTACTCCCTAACTCAATAAATTCCAGTGGCTCCCTAGCAAAACTAGGATCAAATATAAAATCCTCTAGTATCCAAGGCTCTTCTTCACCTGACCTCTCCCTACCTTTTCAGTCTTCTTACACCTTACATTCTCCTCTTTCCACACACACACACACACACACACACACACACACACACACACACACACACACACACACACATTTAGTAACACTGGCATCACATTTTTTTCCTTGGACAAGACACTCCATCTCCTGATTTGGAATATTTTCACTGGCTGTTCACAATCATGGAATGTTCTCTCTCCTTATCTCTGACTTTTGACTTCCCTGACTTTCTTCAAGTCTTGGCTAAAATCCTACTTTCTGCAAGATGCCAGATCCTTCTTAATTTTAGTACTTTTCATTTACATTTCCAAATCTCTTGATTCTAATTTTTCAATATTTCTAGAATCCATTCCCTCATTTCCATTTCCATTTTCCCTAGTTCTAGTTTAAAGTCTCAATATTGTTATAATATGCTTTATTTATGCCTTTTATCTTTATATCATAACTGTTTCTCACTTCTACCAATTCTAAACCGAACACTGTTTTATGACAAATAAAAAAAAAATAAACAAGTCCAATCGATAAAAAAGTCTGAGTGTTTATAATATTTTGCCCTATCCTCAACCTATCAGACATGTAGGAGGAGGAGTGTTTGTTATTCTGCAGACTCCATGACTGCTAATGAATGATTATTCAACTTTATTTTTGAGATTTTTTTTCATTTATACTTGTTGACCATACTGTAATCATTGTATTCTTAGTCTCTTGTTTCTGCTTATTTCACTCTGCATCAGTTTACACAAAGCTTCTCACATTCCTCTGAATCCTCATGCTTATTATTTCACTCACAATAAGTTCCACTTATATTTACATATAATAGGTTTTTTTTTTCAGTCATGTGTCTATTACTGGGTACCTTCTTTGATTTTATTTTTTCCTGCCGGAAATACTACTCAACTTTGGTTTTGTTTTGTTTTACATATTGGGGCTTTGTTTCTGCTTTTGACTTCTTTAAGTACAGGTAGTAGTGAGATTTGGGGGGATCAAAGAGTGTGAATTGTTTAATAACTTTTATTGCACAACTGCAATTTGAAATCTAGTGGATCAATATATGCATTCCTATGACCCTTCCCCCTATGGATTGTCCTAATATTTTGTCATCTTTGTCTATTTCCATTAATAGACTTTGAAAACTCAAAGTTGTTCAAATTCAAATTTTTCTTACTGCTACTGACTTAGAACACACTGAAAGCATGTGGGTAGTTATAATTTATAATTTTTTTTGGAAAATTATTCCTATACTTTGACCACTTATCTACTGGAGAATGCCTGTTGGTGATATATATCTGCATCAATAACTTCTCTGCATTAGCTATTATACCTGTAGCAGTAATAATGATGCAAGTATTTTCTGCTTTTTAGTTTCTTTTTAAAATGTATCTTGATATCATCTATGCAAAATTATTTAATTTTGCAGTAAATTTTATCTTTTATGATCTCAACTATCTCTACCGTATTAAAGAATGTCTCCCCCTAAACCTAGTTGTGGAGTACCTGATATTCTTTCTTTCAATTTTAAAATAATAATAGCTTTTATACAGTATTTTAAAGTTTGCAATACACTTTACCAATATTTGATACAACATTCTTGTAAGTAGGTATTATTATTTCTATTTTTACAGAAGAGAAAAGGAAGACTTGCATAGCAAACATTTGTCTGAGGCAGAATTTAAACTCAGATTTTCTTAACTCCAAGTCCAACGCTGTACCAACTGACTATAGAAAAATTTTTAATGGCATGACCTTTAACACAATGGTGTGATCTTTAATCAAGGTCATATACTTATTTTGAGCTTATTATGGTATAGGGTGTGTGTGTGTGTGTGTGTGTGTGTGTGTGTGTGTGTGTGTGTGTGACAGAGAGAGAGAGACAGGGAGGGAGGGAGGGAGGGAGGTAGGGAGAGAGAGGGAGAGGGAGAGACAGGGAGAGAGAGAGAGTGAGACAGAGACAGAGAGAAAGAGAGAGAGAGTGAGACAGAGACAGAGAGAAAGAGAGAGAGACAGAGAGAGAGGGAGGGAGGGTTTAAGGTTCTTTGTATCCTTCACAACATCTAGCACATTGACTAGAAGATAAAAGGATACTAAATTCACATCCTTTGACAGATTGCTTATGTATCTGCAGGGTTTCCCTGCCTCTCTCTGAACAGTTAAAGAAATATGAGCAATCTCCAAAGTCTACCTATCAGCAGAATAGTTATGCACTTTATTCCTGGAGTACAAAAGCCCAAGAGCGACTTCAGTTTCCTTCTCTGTAAAATGAGGTGATCAGACTAGGTGATCTCTGAGGTGCCTCTGAGCCACAACCCAGCTTCCGTGATGTTGTACAGTCCCATTGTTCTAATTTTCAAACAATGATGTTTTTCTTGCTAAGGAGTAAAATTAAGGTGTTTAGAACTTGAACCAATGAGATCCTAGGTCATAGGAACAATATCCCTCTAATTTCATGGCCATAAATCACACTCCTAACACTCAGTGGTTGGGTTTACCCATTCAAACTATTGTTCAAAGAAAGAATAAGCAATAGGTTTATGTAGATATTTTTATTGACCAATATCTGAAATTTCCTTGTAGGTATAGGACATTCTGATGAGAAAACTTCCTCTACCAAAACAGAATGATAATAAACCACTTGTAGCCTTTGAAAGGTACCTGGGACGCTGAGGGGTTAATGACTTGTTCAGAGTAACACAAGCAGAACTTGATTTCAGATGTTCCTGACTCCCGACTTTGCTTCTTTGCTCTTGTTACATGCCATATTCATGTATATACCCATATACGTATATGTACACAATTATTTATATAATATATACATAAAATGCTATATGCATAATATACACATGAAATGTTTACATAATGTTATATAATGACATATCTACATAATTATATATATACATATATAGTAGGAAGATAGAATAAATGCAACTACATACAAATAAGATATATATGATATGGACATATTATGTACATGGTGATAAATTAGAAGTAAACAACAAAAGGAAGGCACTAGATTTAAGGGGGATCAAGAAAGGTTTTCTATGTAAAGTGAGATTTTAGGTGGAATTGAAGACACCAAGGGAAGCCAGATGGCAGTGATAGAAGGAGAATATTCCCGGAATGGGGGACAATAGTAAAAATATCTGAGTTGGGAGATGAGAGTTTTTGTTCAAACAACGGAAGAAGCCCAGTGTCACTGGATCACAGAGTACCCAGATAAGTGTGCTTTTTTTTCTGTGTACAGATAAGTAAGTACAGAACACATTCAGAAAGGCCTTTTATAGAAGGAGATAACTGAACAGAACCTTGTGAGAGAGGTAGGTTTTCCACGATACGGAAGTAAGAAAGAATGGGCCTGTTGACAGGCTATGCAAAGGCATAGAAAGAGGAGACCAAATGTAGCATATGAAAATCAGCAAGGAGGTCAGTTTGGGGATTATTAAAAGAGGCTCCAAAATACAGATTGGAATCAGGTTATGAAGGACATTTTATGACAATGAATGGATGAATGAATTTTTAAGTCTTTTATTAAGTGCTCACCATGTGCCAGGCATTGTGTTAAGTTCTGGGGATGCCAAAACATAGATACTGATAACTAATGATAACAATTATAACACAGGCCACTGGGTCTGAGTATGAGTCATAATTATTTAGAATGAGTCTGCCTTGAATGGTCCCTGAATTAGAGTAACTCAATAAAATGGGTGATCCATTCAGGATAGGTACATCTCAAAGACCATTCAAAGGACAGAGACTCATGTTTTAGGATTCTTGCTCTTTGTATTTACTAAATATTCCTCTTCTTTGGCACTGACTAATTGATATTCTTAAAGCCCAAGTTAGACCATTTCACTCCCCTATATAAAGTAGCTTAATGGATTTTCACTGCCTTTAGGGTAAATTTCTGCTTCACATTCCATCCAACCATACATCACTGACCCAATTTCCCTTAGTCCTACCTCTCCCATTCCCTGTCCAGTTTTTACCTTTTGTTCTAGGCACACTAATCAAATCAACATTATCATTGCTTCTATAAAGAACTTGTTAATTAATTGTCCTGTGGATCAACTCATTATTCCTCTGACTACTCCAACAAAACTCCCTTCCTGAGCTAACATTCACTTAATATATGCCATCTTCATCTATTATTAGAATATAATCTCCTTGAGAGCAGGGACTATATCATTTTGTAACAGATCTCCCAGTTTTATTCAGTTAATATAATTCAAGGTTCATGCTGGCAGACCCATTCTGAGTAATTATCATTCACATTCAGACCCAGTGGCTTCTGTTACTGCTCTTAATAGTGATCACTATTTATCTAGAATATGTATTCACACAATCCTGAATTCCTCTTATGTTAGTTAATGAGACACCATTAGGCATAGTGGACTTGCAGTCAGGAAGACCCAAGTCAAGTTTACCTGTGTGTTTGTCCATCTTGCCAAAGAAGACCGTGCCATCAGAGAAATAATGACATGACTTGCACTTGACTTTGTTTTGAGTGAGGGAGGGCTGTGCAGGTCACCAGCCTCACTTCTCCTCCAGAGCCATCTGGATCCAGTGACCAGATATTCATCAGGATGACTGGAGATGACCCAGGATGAGGCAATTGGGGTTAAGTGATTTGCCCAAGGTCACATAGCTAGTGAGTGTCAAATGTCTGAGGTGAGATTTGAACTCAGTTTCTCCTGACTCCTGCACAGGTGCTCTATCCACTGCACCACCTAGCTGTCCCCAAGTTTACCTGTCACACATATTGACTGTAGGGAGGGCTCTTGGCAAGTTACCTAACCTTTTAGTTTTGTGGTAAATTCTCTAAGACTATCAGTGTACAGAGAATGTGTTGATGTTAAATGGTAGAAGGAATTTTCTTATCTGTGAATTTCCTATACCAATGAAATCACACCTCCAGGCTGTATCTTTATCCTGTATTAGTTAATAACCCAGAGTAGAAGTGTATGCACCATTGCTTCACCTTGCATTGTTGTCCATTGTAATCTGAGTCAAAATGCCTTATCGTTGTGCATTTTATCATGAAATCATAACTCACTGTTGATGTTAACTGATTTGGTACAAAGTACCACCCCATCACATTTCTATTGGTCCCCTTTTATCTGGATTGTTTCATATTGTGCAAACATTACCATTAGGAGAAAGCTCTCACCAAGAATCTGTTATTCCCATTACACTACAACCTCCTTTGGAAATCTTCACTTCTAATTCTCGTTTATACCCCTACATTTTCGTACATCAAGACCAGCATTCATGCACTTCATTACACGCTACAGAATTATCTCACCTCTGCTGATATTGGTACAAGGTTGGAAAAATTGAGCTTAATGCACCCGACCATTTCCTTCAAAAGCATTTAAAACAAGTCTCACTAGAGAAGTTGCACGGTGGTTGAAGTGTAGATCGAACATGCCCAGGACTTGGCCCAGCATTTCACACTTTTCTGAATAAGAAATTGAATGAAAACTACAGAGTAAGAGGAAAGGGAGGGTTTTGTCAATATCCAGAGATTTTCTGCTGCTGCCAGTCAGCAAGTGACACTTTTTATAGCACCATCCCTTAATTCTGAGCACACACCATTGATGAAATCATTGCACAGCTCTGATAAGGTCTGAGGTAGATCAATTCTTCCTTTCCCCCCAAGCCTCAAATTCATATATAAATATTTGGAAAAGGGGGAAAAAAGACTAACAAATATTCGTTTTGAAATGTTATGTCTGCGAATAAAATATGCACATGTATTTGAGACTCAGTTTGACACTGCAACAGTAAATTTAAGATAAACTATTTATCTTCCATGAACACATTTCACTGTTTTAACACATCCATTTGTTTCTGGAATGGAGGCAGAGGAATGGGGGAGGGGAAGCTGGGGAGTGAAGAGCTCTCTGTTGTGATATTTAGAGCTTTGCTGTTCACGGCACAACTCTTAACTGGAATGCAGCTTTGTTATCCCGGATGTCAGTTCACAAATCATGAATTAAGCAGCTCAAGCCAAGTGGCACCTAGCAGTAAAACTGACATTTCTCAAAATATTGGCAGATCCAGCGAGCAACTGTTGATTTTCAATGTTTAATGAGCAATATGTTACTTATTCTGGTAATAATGTTGTATTTGCCTAACCTTTCTCAGTCTGCTTCCTTCGGCTTTATTGGTGGAGAGCTTCCAAAATGGGAAGGGTGAATTTGGGAGGGGAGAGAGCAGAGGGAATGAGGGACGAGCGGAAGAAAAGAAGTTAATTAAAATTGTTCTCCAGATGATGGAGAAATAGCCCAGTCTTGTCGGAGTAATAATTTCGGATTACAGATGCGGCAAAAGTATAGCTGCTTATATTTGCTTGACCACACTGGGAAGTTAGAAGTTAAGAGAGGAAGAAAAATAAAATTGGACTTTGCAAACCTGCATGAGGGTGACTGAACTGTGACACCCAGTTCGGTGAAGCTAGAGCGCGCAGAAGGGTTTGCTGAATGAGGTCACAGGGAGAATGTGCCTGGTAAAGCCACAGTGGGTTAGACTATAGTGCAGAAATCTTGGTCCAGAGAATCCATCTTAAACCTTTGGCAGGACTTTAAAGGAACAGAACTCAAAAAAGCAAAAGGTTGAAAGATCAATCAATACTAGACCTTACATTTTATATGCAGAAAGGAACCTTGCCTCTCTGATTTCCTTTACTGTTATAGGCTGCCTAAAAATTCTCATTTCTAAGCAATAATAATTGGTCTGAATCTGTGATTAGCCAAGGTGAGTACAATATCCAAGAGGAGTAAAATCTTTCCTCTGGGGAGGGTAAATTTACTCTCAAAAGGCATTAGGATTCCACTGACTGCCTCAAAGAATCCACGATCCTGACAGAACTGCCTCTGTTCAGTCATATGGAGAAAAGGGACTTGTGACCTTATCTGCTGGGTTTGGAAGCATTTATTTATCTAATGCAGGGATCTTCACCTGGATTAGACTATTTGATGAACAAGACCAAAAAAAGGAAGTGCAGATAATGTCATTGTATAATTGTAAACGAGTTACTTGATTTATGCACAGGGCCAGAACTAGGGATGCAGTAGCTAGGCAGTTGAATGGGGGGCACATGAAGGATATTTAAAGTTTAAGAAATGCACATGAAGAAATTGAGGCTTTGAGAAGTTAATTGGTTCACCTAAGTAATAAAGGGTGAGCTAGAATTCAAACAGGTCTTTTTACTCCAGAAGTCATTATCCCAATGCTCAAAAAAATTCACCTTTCATGAAATTAAGTTGTTTATTTTGCAACTTGCAACTGTATCTGTAAATAAATAACAGTGGTTTTGTTCTGCTGGTATAACCACCTCCAGACATGAAAATAAATTGCTTTCTTAAGAGGGAAAATTATGTTCACATTTTCTTGGGAAATCTAGGAGAGACCACTTGCCAAATCTTTCATACTAGAATCTACAAACTTCAATTCAGACTTAATTACTTGCACTTTCCCAAGCACAGCCCATTCTTTCCTACCTTTGTGCCTTTGCTCAAATTGTTCTTTTCTCTTCCTCGGATGCACTTCCCTTTGATCTCTACATATCCAATGCCTAACTCTCTCTGAAGTCTTGCTCCCCTGAGATGGTGTCATTTCTACAAAGTGTTCCCTCTTTCCCTTTCCTCTTTCTCCATAATGTCTGGCACTTCTTGTTTTACTTTCAAACTACACTTTATACTATAGATATTTGTGTGTGTGTTTTTATTATAGGTATTCATGTGTGTGTCTTTTCTTCAAATCAACCTGACATATGTTTATTATACAACTACAATGCACAAAATACTATTTGAGGAACTAGGGCACCGAGACAAAAAAGAAAAATTAGTTTTTGATCTCAAAGAATTCACTTTCTAAGAGTCAAATCACACACAAGTAAATACAAGATAACTTGAGGGGGGAGAAAACATTAGCATCTTGGAAAGAGTGGACAAAAATCAGAGAATGTTTTCCATAGAAGACAATTTAAGATGAGCCTGAGAAAAGTAGGAATTCTAACAGTAAACTTAAAAACTAGTCTAATCTAAATCTAAAATCTTAACATTAAAATCTAGTTGAATCTAATCTAAAACAAATAGTAATTTTAATTCTAATAGGATAGAGGGAATACAATAAATATGGGAGGTAGTCTGTGCAAAGAAATGGGAGATGGGATGTTGAGCTGGAGAAATGACTAGCAAATAAAAGTTCTGATTGAACACAATCTTGCCTTCTAGACAAGTTCCATTGGAGCAATATCATATTTGTCTCTTGCACCCATAGTACATAACACAATGCCTTGCAATAGAAGTCAATGAACACATGTTTATTAAGTTAGTACTATTCTTAATAATTTGACTATGCAAATATCCAAATAAAAAGACTACCTATGAAGTTCTGCAAATATTCCTATTTGTACATGGCATTGTTTTAGCTGATTTTAGTATTCCTATAGCACCACAAAACCTCTTGGAGGAGATTCATAGTAGTGTAAAAGTAATTGTTCTAATAAGCTATGCTTGATAACTAAGGGTATGAAAAATATCCATCATCCAGACTTGATGGGCAGCTTATTAAGTTAGTGTACACACACACACACACACACACACACACACACACACACACATATACACACACACACATGATAATCAATGAGCCCATCAGACTACACTTCATAAGAACAATTACAAGTGTTTTAAATGATCCCAAAGTGATCAGTGTCACAAAATCCTATTAACATCAAAATTCTGATGATGTTAGATGACTTAGAAAGATGAACCACTGATGAAATTGGATAATTGAAAATTGCAAGTAAACCAAAAGACAATGGAAAGAGACATGATAAGTTTGGTAGGCTGAAACTTATTACTAGGCTTTGTACATATGGGATAACTGGTGTAAAAGATGTCATTAAGGTGATATATCATTAGAAAAGGAGGTGAGAATAATGAGTAGTAACAAATGAGAGACAATAGATGAACAGCATGGTGCCACATTGCTGCCTCCAACTTATCAATTAAAAGATCTTTCTTTATTTGGTAGGGTGGATACATTGTGGAGATTTCTGAAAAAAAAATATGGCTAAGTCACAAGAAACACATTTAATAATTGCGTTTTGTGTTGATAGTAATGGGTGGACACTTACCAATGGAATCACAGATCCATCAAAGTGATAACAATCCACATTACTATTGCACTTTAAAATGCATGAAACACTTTCCTTACAACAGATTTGTGTAGTGAACACTATAAGCATTAATATTCTAATTTTACAGATAATGAAACTGTTTATTCAAAGAGGTAAAATGATATGACTGAGGACACCAAGCTAATCAGTGGAGAAAAGGGCAATTAAATCCAGGTTTTCTGTCGTGTATGTCACTATAATGTATTTTGAATTTTAGAGAATTTAAGGATGTGCACATGGCCTTTCTGGAATTCAATTTCCCTATTCAATTTCCCAAAAACAAGGAATTTCACTAGATGTTTACTAAGGTCCCTTTGATCTCCAAATCTTTGATCATAGATAGGAAACAATAACTGACCTTAGAGAGTTAAGAAGACCTGAGTTCGTCTGTCTTTTGACACTTACTTTTTGGGGAACCATGAGCAAAACATATAAGGCTCCAGACAACTATCTCAAACCTAAAGTTGAAAAGAAGATGCTGCTCTGCAGTGGCAGAAGAAATTCTTCAGGGAGAGCTCTTTAGACTAATTAAATCACAGGCCTATGTAAAAAAGAAAAACAAGGGGATCCTGACTCCAGTACTCCATTCTCCATCTCTTCTTACATAGAGACTACTGGAACAATCAATGCCCAAAAGAGCAAATCTAAAATTTATTTTAAAAACATTATAACACAAGTCAGGTCTGATTTCTGTGGTTCTAAGTAGTTACAATCAATACAACATTCTATGTTCAGTACACACAATAAGAACCTGACCTGTGAAATTTCTCCATGGAATTTTGGAAAGCATCATACATAAAAATGACCAAAGGGGACATGGGAATAATATTAAGGAAAAAAGTATAAGGCATTTAGCCAGAATGACCATAAGTATCCATAATCTTGTGATGAACTCTTGAGTGGTAGTTAATAACAAACTTTCCTCTTGCAATTTTACTCTCTAGGGATGTACACGGAATAGAAGAGAACATTAAAACTACTATTTACTCTCCAAAAGCACATTTGTTGGGTGATTTTAAGGCCAGGATCATGAGTGCAATTTGCAAAATCACTCAGTAGCGGCTGGAGAATATTTTCAATGAGTTGGAAAATCAGAGTGAACAGAGAGTCATGAAAGATGGTGGTTATGTTGAAGCCTGTACAATTGAACTCTGTTTTGTTAAAATACTGTAAATGGTATTTTCACATGCCTTTGACAGTTTGGTTCTGTCATTTCTTCATTCAACATTATTAATGCTTAAATCTGCACAAGGACTTATTTTATAGAGCATATTGTCCTTGGTATTCAAAGATGATGCTGATGATAGCATTCTTATACATATGTAGAGGGGGAAAGTGCTCCATTTTTCTTTTACATACATAGCACAGGTAAAGATTATCTCTTCATTACTGACTACGTCTACTGCTTATAAAGCTTGGTATTGCTCAAGGCTTTACTTTTGTTCCAGAAGAACTATACTACATCCACACACACACACACACACACACATATATGTATGTAAGTATACACTACCTTGCTATTTGCCAACCTTATGGGTTGTTTTTCTTTTTAAAACAATTATTTATTTGTCTATTCCTCTCCTCATCACCCCCAGAACTCTAGAATTCTGTCAAATGGCTTAAAACTGTGGTTTATTTTGTCATCCCCAGTATTGCCTCTTTGCACCTTGTTTTATCACCTTTAGCTGATTTTGGAAAACTTTTTCTCGATGTGCCACTACCACCACCACCACCTCATCCCCCCATCACTACTGCCACCACCACTACTACCTCCATCACCATCAACACCACCAATCCCACTAACCACCAAAACTAATCCCATTAACTCCACTGCTACTATTGCTGCCACTACCACCATCAATACAACTACCACTATTACCATCTCTTAAGGAAGCTAGGTATGATACTGTATAAGATATTGGACTTGTATTAAGGAAGAGCTGAGCATTGAAGTGCTTTATAAATATTTACTACTACTACTACTACTACTACTACTACTACTACTACTACTACTACTACTACTACTGCTGCTGCTGCTGCTACTACTACTACTAACTGATATCCATCTAGTGTTTCATTACAGCAAGTATTATTTCTAGGGCCTCATACTGGCTCTATTCTTTGAATTATTCTCTTGTCACCCATATATGGGTTGAAAAGATGGTTCTTGTGTTTGTCCTTCGTTTTTGAAGAGGACCATGACATCAGAGAAATGATGACATGACTTGCAGTTGACTTTGATTTGAGTGAGGGAGGGCTATGCAAAGTCACCAGCTTCATTTTCTCCTCCAGAGCCCTGTGGGCCCAGTGACCAGATATTCATCAGGATAACTTAAGATGGCAGGATGCAAAGGTTCCCACTTTGAGTGATAAAACCCCTGATAAAGATAAGAAGAGATGATCAGATTTAGAGCTGAGAGAGACCATCAAGCTCATTTAGTCCAGTGTAAGAAGTCCCTCTGGTGATGTTGCTCATGAAACCATGAGTAAACAATTGGTCTTTGTAAGCTGTTTGTTGAGTGTGTGAATATCTGGTGATGAATCCTCTGATGATAAACCTCTCCAAACTCAGGTAGGACAGTCCATTGCCAGATCTACTTCTGAGGACTTTCTATGTTGATGGGTTCTGTGAAAGCTTGCATTCTACTGGCATAGCCTTTGGGAACCCAAGGTTTCTTTCCCATGATGAGGATTAGGGACCAAAGTAGGACTTTAATGGAAAAAAATTGTGATTATTGTATTAAAAATGAATTGTCATGTCAGCAGTCAGGCTTAATCCATTTTTCTTGAGAGGTAACGTGACAGAAGGGATAACAAGATGGCTTTGTAATCAGGAAGACAAGCATTCAAGACTTGCCTCTGACACTGGCTAGCTGGACAAATCACTTTTACCTCTCCGTCTCTTAAGGGATTCTCTAAGACTAGAAGTTACAAGGGAGTTTTTTATCTTGTTTGATGTAAGAAGTTTTCATACCAGGAATTCCCCACATTGATGAAATCACAGTTCTAAATGACAAACAATATTTTCTTTTTAAAACTGAATTATATGCTGAACACACTTTGATTGAAGCAAGGTGCCCTAATTACTGTCAATGTGTTGCCCAGTCATGGCTTACAGGCAGCTTTCGTTGCTTTGTTAATTTCTCTACTTCTACCACTCACTACACACTTCATTTCCAGCTAATTGTTTGCCCCGCTCCACCATCACACAAGTTGTCTTACTCTCAGCTTCGCTGGTAAGTCCTTTTGCAGAACTGCCATATCACAAGAAGGCCCAGGCAAGTGACTCAGCTCCCCTGAAGCTTTGCCTGCACGTAGATTGCGCTGCCCCATCAAGTGCTCTTCCCCACCTCTCTCCCTTTCCCTGAGCCCTTTTGTATTTTGTCTTCCTCTTCCTTGAAAGAAGAGATTCTTGTTTTCTTTTATATTGTGCATAGCACAGTATTTGATAAATAGTCAGGACTTAATAAAAAAAATTGTATTTATCCTGTCATTTCTGTCCTTACTATTGTAAGGTTAAAAATATAACAATCAATCAATAAACACTTATTAAGCACCTACTATATATGAGGCACTGTGCTAAGCACTGGGGATGTAAAAAGAGACAAAAGACAGTCCCTGCCTTGAAAGAGCTTAAAATGTAATGAAGGAGGCAACAACCAAGCCAATATGAACAAACAAGCTATATACAGGATAAATAGGAAATAATGAACAGAAACTATGGATAAGAAGGGTTAGGAGGTTTCTTACAAAAGACAATATTTAGTTGGGGCTTAAAGGAAGCCAGGGAATCTCATAGGTGGAGATGAGGAGGGAGAACATCTCAGGCTTGGGGAATAGTGAGAGAAAATACCCAGGACCGAGTGATGGAGTACTTCGTTCACTGAACAGCCAGGAGGTTAGGGTCACTGGATCAAAGATTATGTGATGTGGAGTAAGGTATAAGAATACTAGACAAGTTATGAAGGGGCTAGGTTATGAAGCGCTTTGAAAGGCAAACAGAATGTTTTATATGTGATTCTACAGGTGATAAGGAACCCCTGGAGTTTGTGGTCAGACCTCATGAACGGAGGATGGATTAGAGTGGAGGAAGACTTGAAGTAGGCAGATCCACCAGCAAGCTACTGCAATAGTGCAGGTGGGAAGTGATGACGGCCTGCAGGAGAGTGGTGGCAGCGTCAGAGGCAAGAAGGCGGTTATATTCAAGAGATGTTGTAGAGCTGGAGTCAACAAGCCTTGGTAACAGACTGGAAATGGGGGGAGGGGTTCAGAGATAGTGAGGAATTAAGGTTAACTCCTAGTTTGCATGCCTGAGGGACTACGAAAATGATGTTGCCCTCTCTAATAATATGGAAGGTAATGGTGGGGGAGAATTTAGGAGAAATGATAATGAATTTTGTTTTGGATATGCTTAATTGAAGATATACACTGGACTTCCACCCCTCTTGATCCACTCCTAGCCCAATATACTATTCTTTTCTGATATTTCACTCCAGCTAAGAGAGTGGGTGGGAGATTAAATAGAAAATGTCTAGATGACAGGATAAGAAGCAGTATGAGGTTTCAGGAATGGGGTCAATCCTATACAGTGAACTTTCTCTTTGGATAATGATGAGTTGACATTTGTATAATGCTTTAAAGACTTTTTTACGATGAACACACATTCTCTCCTTTAATCTTTAACACAATACTTTGCTTACCAGATAACAACTTAGAGATTGGCAATGAGGTAGTGCAGTGGATAGAGCAACAGTTCAGGAGTCAGGAGGACCTGAGTTCAAATCTCACCTCAGACACTTGACACTCACTAGCTGTGTGACCTTGGGCAAGTCACTTAACCCCAATTGCCTCATCCTGGGTCATCTCCAGTCATCCTGATGAATATCTGGTCACTGGATTCAGATGGCTCTGGAGGAGAAGTGAGGCTGGTGACCTGCACAGCCCTCCCTCACTCAAAACAAAGTCAAATGCAAGTCATGTCATTATTTCTCCGATGGCATGGTCCTCTTCAGCAGTGAAGAACGAACACACACACAACAACTCAGAGTTGCTGCTACCACTGAAATCACAGGTTCAAGCTCTATGCAGAACAATCCTGTGAGGTATGTAATTCTTTACTGTTCTATTTTTACAGAAAATGAAGTCTAGAGGAATCCCATGACTTGTCAATATTTACTCAGCTAATAAGAAGAAGAATTAAGACTTGGACCTAGGTATTTTGTCTCTGTGTCTGGAACTTCATGCCATGGGTCCCGCTGTCTCTCACAATAATACCAGCCCATACTTCTATAATGTTCTGCTGGTCTTAAGTGCTTATAAAGGGTAAGTCACCAGCCTAAAGGAGAGTCAAATGAAAGAGCTGCATAGTGGTTAATGAAAATTATATTCATAAATTCAAACACTTACAATAATTTGTGTTTCTATAGCACCTGATATTTGTAAAATGTGTTACAGACATCTCAGTGGATCACTACACCCATATAAAGTAGTTAATACAAATAGTAATCTTCCCACTTCTAATAGAAGGGATTTAGCTTCAAAGAGGTTAAGCAATGTTTTCAAAGTTACATATTTAGTAATCAGCAGAGCCAGGATTTTAGCTAATGTTTTCATTTTAATGCTTTTTGTCATGGCGGAGTGGCCATAAGAAAAAGCAGCAAAGTGGATGAGGAACGGTCAGTGTCAGAGTGTAGGTCAGTGAGTAAGAGACAGAATGGAAAGGATGCTTGAGAAACTGGAATAATAGGTGATGACGCTTTAAAAACAAAAAGATGTCTTCTGAACACATACAGTGACTCTTTTATGCCCCTCGGGCAGAGCCAGGACTCAGATAGATAGATGAGCTAGTCTGAAGAGGAGCCAGAAAAGGGGTTTTGCCAGGCCTTGGAGAGTAGGAAGAGTTTGGGTTTTTAAATTGGCAAAAAGATTCAGAAGGGATATCAACATATATATTAGGTGTATGCATGGTACAGTCACTGAATGAATATTGGCAAATGGCATTCAATGTGAAAAGATCCAGAGTAGGGAAGAAGGCTCAGATAGGAAGCAGGTTCTGAATATACATAGTGGGCTCATACTTTAGGACTTCATAAAAATGGGGAAGATAGATGGTGAGTCAAGAAGGTAGGTGGAATTCAGTAGTTGAGAGGAAAAAGAACACTGATAAGCTAGAACAGATGGGTTTTGTGACTCTGGGTGGCTAGGCATAGTTCTGAGATAAACATATAAATATAGAGGTCTAGGTAGCAAATTGGAGAGATTAAAAGGGTAAATACTCAGGTATGGAACGACTGGAAAAAATAGTATGAATCTAGGTGATGTGGATACAAAGGTGCCCTAAGGGTTAATATTAAGGGGTGCTTTTTTAGTACCTTGTGAGGTCCCTCCTCAGTTTGAGGGCATCCTAAGTTCTCTTCCCCTTATTGGGAAATACCATAAAACTTCCCCCTTATTCTGTACCATAAAATTCCTTATCTCCCCCCATTCTAGGTCATAAAATTTCCTTGTCTCCCTTATCTTCCTCATCATGTCCCTAAATCTTCCATCTCCATTAGAAACTCTAAAAATTATATCATCATCGTACAGGCTGTATAGCTTTCTGTCTCTTTTTCCTATATCAATGCCTTTGTTTAGTTCCTTGTTATATCTCCGGTCCATGTGCTTTTGCGTCAATAAAGCTCCCATTGGCTAAAAAGAAGGTCTACATGAATTCTTTCAAATCTGAACCAGCTCTCCCAACTCTGACCTCAACTTAGGCACCAAATAGCATCAGTAACTAGGAACCAGATGTTGAGTCTATGATCAATGGGAATCAAAATTCAGTTGCAGAATGATTGGGCGATAGGTATAGGGGAGGACTTGGAAGTAAAAATGACAATGCTAAATCATGTTGTGGTAAGGTAGAGGTTCTGTATAGGCATTGTATTCAAAGTTAGAGCTAAGACTGGGATATTGGATAAGACCAGCAGACAGCAACAAGTAGAAAGTCAGACAGCAAATTAGATTCTTACAAACACATTCATAGTAAGAAATAAGCATATACTGAACCATGGGATTTCAGACTTCCATGGTAACTTCCATGGTAAAATCAAGACAATAGAAAAGCACAATGAGTTACAGCTCACATAAATGGTTAAAGTTAATAGGAAAGATTTGATAAAGTACCATGGGGATAGAGAAACCAGAGGGTAAATAGACACCATAATAAATGAGAGACATGACATTAATGATAACTCCAAATGGCTGAGATACCCAACTAATTTTTTAAATCTGGCTTTAATAAGAAAACAATTAGTGTGGATGATTAGGATATAATTAAGACCTTGTGAAAACAGCCTTTTAGAAGGCAAGAGAATGGAATAATTGGAAAACTTGGACATTAACAAATCATTGATTCTGGTTATATTCATCTCACAGTCATATTGAGAGTTGGGTGACAGAGTGACTGAATTGATTATTTTAGAAAAATTACTAAAAGGGAAGCAGCCGTTTGAACACTTTTTAAAATGAGAGAAGTAATGGGTGTTGCTTCTAATCTTCATAAAAGGTAAAGAGAGTCATCTTGGAGGCTGATTTAAGCACTTTTTCAATAGAACAGATGTTCATGGAAAATAATTTTCAGCATCAATTTGACAGATAAGCAGGATTAGCTAGAGAAGGACAAATGGTGGACATCAATTTTGAAAGCTTGGCGGGGGTGCAGAATCAAATTAAGGAGCTAAAGGTAACACAGGGCAACTCATATAGTTGATTTTGAATAAATATGAAATAAAAAATAATGTGTAAATTTAATTAAAATCAAAATCTAGTGGAAATGTCATCAGCTTGGTCAGAAATCAAGGTTTATCATGGTTGACTAGGAATGAGGCTAGAGAGTTATACTGGGGTACAGCAGGGTTCACTGCAATGTAACCAAGTGAAAATTTGCAGATGGTACGAAATAGGGGGAGATTTGCAAATACCAGTGAAAAACTGAAAATAATATCAACAATGCCAGCCAGCAAGGTTAAACATGTGAGCTGGAAACAACTAAAATGAGGATCAGATTGGAAATCACATAATCCATAACAGAGGAGAAAATAATCCAAAATACAAATTCAGTAGGGTGGTAAAGCTAGATATTAGTAACAATGAAAGAAGAATAGACAGTAAATATGACAAGAATGATAAGTCTCCAAAAGTACAACAACCAAAAACTAATTTTTTAAAGGTCAAATGTGAAGAGGATCATGATAATCTTTCTTTCTTTTTTGGAAGACAGCATTATAATACTGAAAAATTCAATTAAGTAATGGTTTTTTTGAGCTGCCATCATGTATAAGGCACTTGTCAGATACTGACAAGAAAATATGCATTCAATTATCTTGGTCTAGAACTGTGATTTCATTGATAGGGGGAATTCCTGAGGAGGAAACTACCTCTACCAACACATACTAGCAAAGTAATTTAACAGAGGGTGGGAGGAGTGAGAGAGAAAAATACACCACAAATAATTTTTTAGAAAAGAGAAGAGGACCTAAACTTTACGATCTTGATCAGATTGGAAATAAGGGTAGTGCTGAAGAATGAATTGGAGTAATATAAAAATAGTCCAAAAAGGAACCTAAATATATGAAATATCTAGTTACCTAAGATCTAAAGGAATCACTTAAAGTTTGCTTTGTTCTGAGCTGGGCATTGGTAACCTAGATGAAATAGAAATCTGTTGGATACAATCATAGACCAGGACTCACAGTCACAAATATGGGTGTCTGGTCAGCATTAAGGTAAGTCACAAGTACAAAAAGTAGAGAGGCAGAATATTTGATTAAATAGGACAAATTTAAGACTCATTAAGGAGACACAAAGGGTCTTAAGAAGCACCAGGGAAAGCTTCCAGTGATTTAGTTCTATGAATAAGCCAAACATCCTTCTCTCTCTCCCCCCACCCTCTGTCAGTCTCTATATCTCTGTCTCTCATCTTTTCTTTTTTTTTTTTTTCCTTCTACTGGCTGAACAAGGGCAGGATCCGATAGAACTTAAAGGGTGTTTGTCTGCTGTGAGAACTTCTTACCTTCTGTAAAGTGGGCTATGTTTCCACTTGTCTGAAAATGGGCCCACAATTGGGCAAATTTAGTGAACAATCAGAGCAGTTTGAGTTCCTAATTAATGAAAAAAGTCTTTTTTTTTTTTGAGGGAATCTTAGGATTCTTATCTTCAGTCTTTTTCTCCTCTCTAATGCAAACCTTCCCTTCCATACAGAGCAGGACTATTGCTGCTGCCGTCAGAGACACTGATGGAGAAGTAAAATGGAGTTCAGATTGCATCTATGACAAAGTTGCCAAACATGCAGCATGCGTGTCAACAAGGCCTGCAATACTCCCAGGTATCTGGCTTGAACCAGATTTAAATATAATTGGGAAATATTTAACAAACTAAATAAGAATACAAGAGGACATAGATGATGCTAATAAACGGTTAGTAAGTCAATAGATGGCACACAAGTATCCATATGTATGATTTAGTAGCCACCATTTCCACTTGTGTGACAATATTCATCTACACTATGCCAACATAGTTGATGAAAAGTAAAACAGAAGTTAATCAATGATATTTAGTTTATAAATGTTTTTCAGTGTCCTGTAGATAGCATCTTGCATCCTACAATCAGTGTAAGGTTTGATGCTATAGCAACTGCTATAGCAGAGAATAAACATAGCCCAAGGTAGTTTTTTAACAATAAACTGTCATGTTGAAAGTATTATGGTACCTCACCTATTTTTACCAAAACCCAAACCAACATATTTTTTGTATAAATGAGAAGGACTAAAGAAAAAAGTTTAGGTAGAATATAAAGAAATTGTAATTAATAAAAATGACACCATAAAACATTCAGGGACTATATGGCACAGATTACCAAGGGAAATGCTATAAAAAGTAACAACCCAAAGTCAAGGAGATGAACTAGAAAGGTCATGCTTTGTCCTTCAACCATTGGTCTATATATACCCTTTCTGATTTTTATGCTTTGTAATACCTAAGCTATTTGAGTCCTGGATCCACTCCAAAAACCATTTCTCTTACTTCTAAAATCTTTCCTCTATGACCTTTAGTACCTCTAATCTAGTTTAGTCTTGAGCCCCTTGTGAGGGGAGACTTGATAGAAAGACAGCTGTTCAATGGTTTGGCTGAATAGAATAAGGATACAACTCAACTGAACTCATTCCACTTGTGATCCAAGATGAAATGGAGCAGGAGTCTCCAAGGAAAAAATGTCATTTGCAGGTTAACAATGTGTGATCCTTACTTAGTATTTGGGGAATTGGAAAGCACCTTTAGACAGTAAGTCAACAGCATTGTTGAAATGGCTGAATGTTTCATTTCTGTCTATGTAAACAGGGATCAGCAATAAATGTTCCCTTGGATAAATATGTTCTCTTTTAATCATTTTTAAAACCATTCTCCCGTGACAGTGTCCTAATATAAAATGTCATGCCAGCACTAACAATAATTAGCATAGAGGAAACTTGTACGTTTTGGGGTATCACAATATGTTTTCTCGGAATCATCCGATGCTTACAACTGGACAAAAGAAAGGCCATCTCTGAATTTTTAAAATCATGACTTGTCTTGAATATTTCCAAAATTCTTAACTTTCCAGTTTTTTTTTTTACTTTCTAATACTAAGTATCTATAACTGATATTGAAGAAGTGAGTGTGAGTACAAGGGAAAATTTTGTGAGAAATATGCCCTTTAATTTCCTTCTTTATCTAATTTTTATATAATTTTTCCATATCCATATTCTTAATGAGGAAGTAAATCACTTTGCCTGATTTTAGTACAATTTGTTGCCCAATGCTGTCTTAGCAGACAAAAAATAATGGAACTATTTCCATGTTTCCAATGACAGTTCATTCTATCTACCAACCCATATATAAAATATACTAATAAATGTCATTGCATGGGAAATCCCAATTTGGGGATTTGCTTAACAAACCATGTTCATTTATCAGGTAATTTAACTAAATTTCTGACTTTTGACTCCACCAATGTTTCATTCCAGAACTTTATTATGGCATGGACACAAATCTGAATCTGTATCAGTATTATGTAATGTAGATACTAGGGAAGAAATTAGGTACTAACATCCTAAAAAGATTTGGAGTGTGGTCTATACGTGAGAAGACTGGTCTAGGTAAGTTCAACATGAGGTTGACAACCAGATCAATCTTTTTTTTCCTCTCAGGTAAATTACATACAGTATAAAGCATGTAGAAGTTGTGACGTGTAGCCGTATGTGAAATATTTACACCAATGAAACACAGCAAAACGTTTGTCCTTTGGAGACAGTATTTGAATGTGGCAATGGACTAAAGTAATATCTTAAGCAATATCTTAAATATAATTTGAACATTTCCCCCCAAATAGTACATTGATGATGTCGTGGAAGGGATGAAGAGTAGGTATATTTTTAAATACAAGTATATGCCTCATATTTGAAAGAAGCTGTGATATCATTGACATTGATGCAACTGCAACTCACAAAGTTTATACCCCACCCACAACTTCATAATCTTTATGCATTTCTGTTACCTAAGAATCCATTATCTCCTTTTGCCAGTCTTCTGCAGATTAGGATACACAGAGAGAAAGAAATGATGATTCTTTTGGAAATTAGAGGGTTACTGACCATCAATCTACTGCCTGGTAGTAAGGCGTCTGTGGGGAAGAGTCCCCAACTTATGTTAAAGTCATATCCTATCATTTTAATGAAATAACAGTTCCACAGTAACTAAATGGAGATCTTGGCATCTCAGGTATGGTGTTGGTTTTTTGGAAAGGATATTTAATAAGTTTGGACAAGAGTTACAGAGATTCTGAGATCATTATTCAGGATATGAAAGTGGAAAGGTGACCAATGTAGATGAACTGTGAAGTATACTATTGAATGTTGTTCAGTGCATCACCATAAAGAGGGTCCTACAGAGTACCAAAAGTAGACTGATAAAAACTGTTTTATCAGTTAAATGCCATTATAGTTTATGTAGCTTGAAGCAGGTCACATCCCCCATCTTTTAGGTCATGCCTTTCATCTTTGAGGACCATAAACACTTTGCACTGGTTGGTCCCTAGGATTACAAATCTTCACTGCCCAACACAAACAAAGCCAACTGGCTTAGTCTGAATGTTTATAGAAAAGGGAAAAGACCTGACTGTCTTTTAGCATTTGCAGAAATTAGATCAGAAGTTTCCCCTGTAGTTTGGGGCTAAGATTTGGAGAATAGAGCTTGAAGTTTTGTAAAGAATTCATTAGCCTCCTAGCCTTGCTTAAAAAAAGAAAAGAAGTCCTCCCCCTCTCCACCTTGGCAATCTTCCATGGAAAGCCTATGAGTCACTCCCTATCAGCAGTCAAGGAAAGCCAAATACTCACCTTTAAAGAGTTTGCATATCAGCTAGCTACCAATTCCTCACTCCTCCAGCAAAAGTCAGTACCAGTCTTGAAGCTTGACCTACACTCCAAGTGGGAACTCTCTGTCTTCTGCCTCAATGTTTAGTCTTGACCAAGAAAAGAAATCTATAAAAATCCACTCCACTTAACCCACTGGTGAGGGGAGAGAGGGGTATTCATTTCTTCTTGGTTCAGAGTAGACCTGACTTGTTTTTATCCCTGTAGATTACTCTTCTTAATAAGAATATCTCTTCAATAAAACTGGCCTGCAGATTCACCTGTTCTGTCTTGTGTACTTTGTTTTCACTTATATTGGACTTTGGTATCTTGAACCTTATCAGACCTATAATAAGACAGGTCTGCAGTCCAAGTCTATCTTGTCCATTTTCCCAAATATATCCAAACTGAATAATAATTAAAACTATCATTTATATAACATTTTAAAGTTTTCTAAGGATTTTATATACCTCATTTAATTCTTACCACAACCTTGTGAAATAGCTACTATTATTATCCCTATTTTATAGATAAGAAAACTCAGGTGAATAGAGGGTTTTGACCTGCCTGGAGTTAACTATTAGTATCCAAGGTAGAATTTGAACTCAGGTCTTTGCCTCAAAGTTCAGCACTATATGTATATGTGTGTGTGTGTGTGCATGTAGATAGATAGATAGATATACATATATATATATATATATAGATAGATAGATAGATATACATATATATATATATATATATCTTTATGCCTCTAACTATTATTGGGATGAAGGTTACTAAGCAGCTTGAAAGATCAAGGCCATCCTACTCTCTTGGTTCCAATTTAGAGATAATAAATATGGTAACAGAATAAGTTCTATTTCTAAGCAGTCACATACAATTATTAATTGAGAATAAAATAGCATAAGCATTTGAACTATATAGACAAGCAGAATTTGAAATGCAGCATCTTAAGGGGCTCAAGCTAGGTCAATCATTCTCTCTGTAAACATATTTGAAGGTAATTTAGATGAACAGTAGGCCACCAATCAAAGTAGTCATAGACAGAGCAAGGAAACAAAAAGTGATGGCCTAAGTGATAGTGCTAAAGTACAAAGTCCCTGAATTCTATTGAATTTCTTCCTTACAGAAACAATTCAATAAAAATGATCAGGGATCAATTGTGGTAAAATGTTAAATATAACTGGGAAGTGAACCTCTAGGGTTTTGTGAAGGCCATTTCCTAAATAAGCAGTTCTGATATATTTATTTATTATATCTACATATGCAAAAACAATTCCTGGTTACAAGAGGAGTGGAGAAGAAAATCAGCTCCATGGAGTTTTATAGCAACATGTATATGGTAAGTAGTTGCTCTTGTTGGGGTCATGCCTGGAAGAAATCATTTTGAGAAGTTGTCAATTCTTTAAATACTCTAAACAAGGGACAGAGGATAGCTGTTAGACGACCCTTGCTAGATTCCAGGATCCCCACTAAGACTTAAAAAAAAAAATAGAAACTGTCATGTCATCAGCGCAGATGAATTCAGTTAAATGGTAACTCTCTCAAGTCATTTAACCTATCTGAACTTCATTTTCCCCACCTTCATTTGCAAAATAAAGGATTAAATTAAATATTCCCTAAGGTCCCTGCCAGCTCAAAATCTGTGATCCTATGATTTCTGCAAATTGGTGACTGTTTTGTAGCCTATAGTATTGGAAAGCTGCCTGAGGCACTGAGACATGATCAAGGTCTTCCATGGACTTTTCTCTCTCCACTAGGTAAGTGAAACAAGGGCCATTACCTTAACAAACATATTCTCTCATGCCTTAATGGAGACTGCCCATGACTTTGATCCCAAGAGCTATGCTATATCCCCCCTCAAACCACTAACCTTGCTTCCCATAGTCATTTTTTAAAATTAATTTATTTGTCTTCAGTTTTCAAAAATCACTTCCATAAGTTTTAAGTTTTCTTCCCCTTCCTCCCCTAGATGACATGCAGTCTTGTATGGGTTCTACACATACATTCTTATTAAATGTATTTTCACATTTGTCATGTTTCATAGAAGAATTAAAACGAATCGGAGAAACCATGAGAAAAACCAAACCAAAACAAAACATAACACAAGAGAAAATAGTCTGCTTCATTCTTCATTACAATTTCATAGTTCTTTCTCTGGATGTGGATGCCATAGTCAGTTTCTAAGAAAGAAACTTTTGTGAAGATATGGCTGGAAACCCAGAATCCACAGTTACTGAAGATTCAGAAAAGAAAGTTCTCATCACTAGAGTCCATAGCACTCTGCAATGGTTCAATATAAAAAAAGTATACTTTTGTCATTATCATCAGCTTTACTACTGTACTGCAAGGACCTTGCCATCTGACTTAGAGCTGAAACTTCTAATTCCTACATGTTCGATTTTTACTCTTTCCATTGGAGTCCAAACTGTATTGGGATTAAAATGTAGACCAGTTTGACCATGATGTTTTGTGTGTGAAGGGAATTAATGTATAAGAAGCCTAAAAAAGTAGAGTGGAGCCAACTTATGAAAGGTTTTAAATTCTAACCAGAGTTCATATTTTATTTGAAAGGAATAGGTACTCATTGCAGCTTTTGGAGAGAGTAGAGGTAGCATGGTCAAACTTCTACTTTAGGAATATCAAATCTGTTGGGGATGATTTAAAGAAGGGGATCCCTAGATTCAGGGAGACCAATTATAATACTATAGAAAATAAACAACTAGATGTAAGTTACTTGGAGGTAGAGATGGTTTCCCCCACACACTTTTTTTTTCAATTTTGCACTTATGGTGCTCTAAGAATGTGAAGTGATTAATAAATACTTGTTTGGTCAGTTACTGAATTGAACTGAAGGTATTCTGTATTCCAAATGAAGTTTTGGAATACAACCTATTAATATGACAGGGACTCTGCCCTCCTTTCTCTGCATGTTTCCAAACTGATCTCCTAGTAGGAACAAGTTATCTATTTCAAAGGATGTTTAGTTTCTAAAGAAATTGTCCAGGGATTTTTCAAAGTTTCTGCTTGCTTCTGTTTCATTTGGTTTCCAGCTTCCTAGAATGAAGTTTATAATGACCTCCAACAGTTCTCTGCTGTTCACTCTGACATTTGGACAATTCTACTTGAGTCTTAACATTGTCCTCTATTGCCCACTGGAGGGTGCAGCCTCCTCTATTTCCTTTTGTTCTAAAAGGTTCCCAAAGTTCCTTTCTAAAACAATGTATGTTATAAGTTAAAATAACTCTAAGGTACCTGGGACCCACCTTTTACTTTTACCACCTAGCTTTTTCAATTGAGTAGACTTTTAAAAAAATTTTTCTGACAGCTTGAAACTATGAAAGAAAATATGTGTCACAAAAAAAATTATGTTCATGCCCTAACTCACATGAGTTGGTTGGAAATGTTGTTGTTTTAGATTTTGAGAGAGGGTCTAAAAATAATAGGAGTGTAAATTCAGCTTTTATATACTGATTTGGGTAGAAATTGTAGAGACCTAAGACAGAAAAGGACAAGGGATCTGTACACCATCAACATCCTATCCTACTTCAGCTAGGTTACAAGTAGCCCAGTAGTGCTTCTGAATAATGGTGAAAAAGATTTGAAGGGAAGAGATTAAGGAAAGAGAGACAAAAGGAAAGGAATGAAGGGTTGGAAAAACTGTCAAATTATACATGTATATGTAAATATATTTGGATATACCTACTTATATGTATATAAATGTGTGTATATATGTATATACATATATATATAAAACAAATTTCAACATTTCAATACTTTTTCCCTTACTAAATTACATGTTCCATTTTAAGCTCTCATCTAGCACTTATTCTAGCACTTAACTCAGTACCTGAGATGTAATAAGTACTTAATAAATGTTTATTGCCACTGACTATTGACTGTTGATGTTTCCTGGCTTAGCTTTCATTTCACTGTCATTAGATCACAGTGTCACAGTTTTAGGGTTTGAAGGGACCAGATAGCATCGAGTTCAATAATCTAATTTTAGAGATAAAGAGATTGCAACCCTGAGGCCAGGAGAGGTTAAGTGACTCATTGAAGGTCTAATAGCTCCAAACATGTGAAGCAGGATTTGAAAAAGGATCTTCCTGATCCAAAATCCAGAGTTCTATCCACTATGAAAGTCCCCTGCTTCAACAAACAGGTAGCAAGGGATTTGTTGTTCAGTCATCTTCACTTGTATCACTCTTCGTGACCCCACTGGCGGCTTTCTTAGCAAAGATACTGGAGTGGTTTGCCATTTCCTTCTCCAGCTCATTTTGCAGATGAGGAAACTGAGGTAGAGTTAAGTTACTTGCCCAAGGTCACACAGCTAATAAGTGTTTGAGGCCAGATTTGAATTCATAAAAATGAGTCTTCCTGCCTCCAGGCCTGGAACTCTTTCCACTGTGCCAGCTAGTTGCTCTTAAGCAAGGTGCAGAAGGCAAAAAGGGATGGTTGGATTGAAGAATTATTAATGTATTTAGTAATCTATTATACAATCTGTAATACAAAAAAATGGTCATCTCTATGGCAAAGTATTTAACGACAATATCCATAAATGACATAGTTCAATGTCTGTAAAATAATAAATGTTTAAATTCAATTTATCAAATTTCTCTAAATATGCAAGTGACTTCTTGGACTCCTATAAATTGAAATGTTTTTCTGTTTGTTTTGCTGTGGGGTGAGGTGGACCAGATAGGGCTATAAGTCTAGGATCATAGGATCATACATCTAGAATTATACACGACTTCAGAAGTCATCTTATCTGATTCCTTCATTTTACAGATACGGAACCTGATACTCAGATAAAATAAGTAACTTGAACAAGGCTTTGAATAAGTAACTTAAACATGTAGTTGGTAAGTGGCAGGATTGAGACTGGTTCCAGTGACTTTAAATTCAACATCCTAATTCGGTGGTTGGAGTACCTATGTATAGATAAGAGTTTGCTAGTAGTTTGGTGAATTACAAGTTATATGCAATTCATAAGACCATAGGGGAAAGAACACTAACCCACTGCATGCTCAAGGACCTCTTTTAACCACTCAGGATTTCAGTTGTCTCATTATTATTTTTTTATTTTTTTTATCCATATCTCCCTCACCCTAAGTCTAATACTATGCATTGTTAATTAATAAATTATTATTGAATTATATACTGCCTCTTCTAAATTTAGAACAATAAGGGACCTCAGAGGTCATCTGGTATACTCCCTAATTTTACAAATGAAGAAATTGAGGCTACAAAGAACTTAAGTGTATTGTCCAAAGTGCAATGTTAAGGGAATTTGAAGATATTTCCTGTACCTTAATAGACCCATGTAACATGCTTTGAGCTCTGGTCCCGTCCACAGCCTGAGTCACATGAAGCTCATGGTGGGAAGACCTTGCTGAACAGGTGGAACAGAAAGAGAGAGTGATGTGGAGCTGAGAGAGAGAGAGAGAGAGAGAGAGAGAGAGAGAGAGAGAGAGAGAGAGAGAGAGAGAGAGAGAGAGTGAGAGAGAGAGAGAGAGAGAGAGAGAGAGAGAGAGAGAGAGAGAGAGAGAGAAGAGAGCAGGCAAAGCAGAGTAGCTGGTGTGAGTGAGAGAGGGAGTGATTTTGCTTAAGGGAGCTTGTTTGTGGGGAAGCCTGACAGAGGAAGGCTTGGGGATGGCTGGGCTCCCTTTATTGGTAATGTGAACAAACTTTGTTGTACCATAGTGGAACCGACTTTCTGGTATTTAATAAGTATCTTGGTTTCATCTCTGAGGAAGAGAGTTTATATTTTGTGAATTTACCCTAGAAACACACATGCATATCCATAGCGGCTGCTGTAGGTATAGCATTGGCGCTACCCAAGTAATAGCGTCAGGTTTTAAACTGAAATCTTTTGATTCATAATCCAATATTTTCCTCAGTGAGTCATACTGACCTTTTTTTCATGTCATCTATCCTCTCTCTCCAATTTAAGGTCCATTAGGCCTTTGCCATTACCTGTGTGAAAACCCATCCTTTTGCAGGAAAACCGTAGAGCAAGAATAATCTTACTGACTGCAGGGGTTTTCCTTTCTTTTCTTTGTATGCTCTGCATGCAGTAGGAATTTAACATATGCTTCTTTTTGTTGTTCACATTCTCATTTTGCTTTATACTTGCTTCCAACCCCACAGTCAGATGTGGAAATCTAGGAAATGAACCATGTGTCCAATTCAAGTATGTTTAAGATACAGTATAATATAGGACTAGAAGAGAATGCTGCCTTCCTTCATCTCTGAGTTCTGCCTTGAAAGGAGGGCTCCCTAAGCCTAGGCTAGAATTGGGGAGACAGAAAACTTGATGAGGTTAAAAAGGAATGTAATCAATCAGGCAGAACCCCCATCATTTAAATCTTCAGCCTTCAAAGGTAGGTGTGCTAATGTATTCTGATTGAATTCACTGCTTCTAAGAGATGAAAACCAACAATGTACATTTTTTTCAGTGAGAAGCCCAGAAAAAAAGTCTTAAGCTGCAGAAAGAAGGATTAATTTGCTTGTAACAAAACTGACACAGGAAAAATTTAAAATCAATCTTGTGTTTAAGAGCAGAACAACAGTGGCAGCGCCTCCATATTTCCCCTCTCTCTTTCTTTCCAGAAAGCTTGTTGCCACTGAACACATATTATGCATATTACCCACAAATCTCTTCTCTATTTAAATTTTAAAAAGAAACACGGTGTTTTTAATCAATCTATTTGCACTTGGCTGTCACAACTTACAAAAGCACTTTGATTTCTTTTCATTACTCTCAAGAGAATCAAATGCAGAGGAGTAAGAAAGAGGAAGGGGGTAAGGAGGGAGGGCAAATTAAGGGTTAATAAACCTTGCTAAATCAGGCAAGTGTGAAAAAAAATAGAGAGCCACGCTTGCTCAAGGTCTCTTGTATCTGCCCTTAAGCTTCCTTCCCACTGATAATTACCAGGATAACTGGGTGTAAATACAAATTTTGTCCCTTTAGGATTATTTTTCCTGTTTCTAGCCTGCCTTAGTTTCACAGACCAGAGCTTTCCACCCTTATCTTTGGCTGCAAATTATGAAGTCATAGAGGTTTAGCAGGAACATCCTCCAGAAGATTTCAGTGACTTCTCATTTTTAGACTGCTGGTCAGTTTCCTCAGAGAAACGACTAAGGTCAAACATCCAACAAAGGTGTCAGTTCTTGATCTTTTGAAGCAGGTTGAGGGGGGAGGGGAAGCATGTAGAAAAGTCTTCTTGTCAATAGCAACACAATTTAAATATTTCTTTCCTCTCCTGAAAAATGGGATCATAGAGTTAGAGCTCAAAGAGGCTTTGAGGGCCATCTTATCCAATCCTCCTAATTTTGCAGATGAGTAAACTGAGACCCAGAGACACTAAGCAACTTAACCCAGGTCACATAGTCAGTACGCATCAGAGATGGCATTTGGACCCAGATGCTGTGATATCAGACCAGCGCTTTTCCCACAAATGATAGTAAAGTGGGCAGTAGGCTACTCAGTGGCTGAAGGTGGGAAACAGGCAAATCCATTATGTCAGTTTTTGGGTCACTCTAGAAGAACCTCTAATGTAACCACTTGTTTATACATGTGGAAAAGATAGGGGAAGGGAGCAGTACCTGTGTGTATGTATTAATCAAGAATCACTTAAAAATGATTTTTCATGTACATAATGACTAATATGGAAATGTTTTACATGATTGTACATGTATAACCTACATCTGGTTGCTTATTTGGGGGAGGAGGGGAGTGAAGGATAAAATTTGGAACTCAAAACTTTAAAAAAAACAAATGTTAGAAATTTGTTCTAATATGTAACTGGGGGAAAATGATATACATACAGATTATATATATATATACATATATATGTATATATGTATCTGTGTATGTATGTGTGTGTGTGTGTGTGTGTGTATTTTTCCTAAAACATTTTATCTTTGTGGAATGCCATTAAGTCAAATATCTGAAATTTCACTGTGTATTTCTCTTCTTTCCCACCCCCACCCCTACACAGATCTTAATCTCTCTATGTTGGTTATAACTGGATAATCTTAATTTGTTGTGGAGGTGCTACTCTGGGGCACCTTGCAGCAGATCAGTAATAACAGTCTAGTCCTTTCACCTTCAAGGTCACTATAAGGTATCAAGCCTGACCCCTTAGGCTTGCCTACTTAGCAATTGAAATCAGTTTGTGCTTCCTATCCCTTTCTTCTTGGCTTTGATTTGGTATGAGGTGCTGGCCAAGCCAAGCCCAACTCTCTTGTGTAAGAGTTGGGGAAAGAGGGGACAATTTGGACCCATTCTAACTTCTACGTGAACCTGTCATCATATCAAGTCTAATCCAAAATCAGTACTCAAAACCAGGTCTCTTGGCTCTGAGACTATTCTCTTTCTGAAACATCACACCATTGCTTTCAAAATATGCACAGAAGTACATAAAATCATATCTTACTACCCAGCACCTTTGGAGAATAAATAGGTCATTCAGTCTAGTCCACTTCTCTTGATTCCTTTGGATTTGTTCCTCTCTTTTTTTTTTTTATGGGTAAATTTTTTTATTAATTTATTTTTAGTTTTCAACATTTAACATTTTCCACAAGGTTTTAAGGTCTATAATTTTCTCCTCTTCTCTCCCTACCCCCACACCAAGATGGCATACATTCTGATTACCCCTTCCCCTAATCTGCCATCCCTTCTATCATCACCCCCCACCTTCTCCTATCCTCTTTCCTTCTACTTTCCTATAGGGAAAGTCAGATTTCTATACCCCATTTGACTGTATATCTTATTTCTCAGTTGCAGGCAAAAAAGAATTTTTAACATTTGTTTTTAAAACTTTGAGTTCTATATTCTTTCCCTTCCTCCCTCCCCATCCATCCTCATTGAGAAGGCAAGCAATTTGATACAGGTAGGTTGTAAAAGACTAACTATATTTCCCTTCATCCTATCTTGCTCCCCCATTTATTCTATTCTCTCCTTTGACCCTGTCCCTCCTCAAAAGTGTTTGCTTCTGAATACCTCCTCCTCCTTTTTGACCTCTCTTCTATCATCCCCCCTCTCTTGTCCTCTTCCCCCCTACTTTCCTGTAGGGTAAGATAGATTTTCATACCCAATGAGTGTATGTTATTCCCTCCTTAAGCCAAATCCAATGAGAGTAAGGTTCACTTATTCCCTTAACTTCCATCTCTTCCCTTCCATTGTAAAAGCTTTTTCTTGCCTCTTTTATGTGAGATAATTTACCTCATTCTACCTTCCCCTTTCTCCTTCTCCCAGTGCATTCCTCTCTCTCACCCCTTAATTTTATTTTTTAGATATCATCCCATCATATTCAACTCATATACATATTTCCCTCAAACTACCCTAATACTGAGAAAAAGTCTCATGAGTTACAAATATCATCTTTCCATGTAAAAATGTAAACAGTTCAACTTTAATAAGTCCCTTATGATTTCTCTTTCCTGTTTACCTTTTCATGCTTCTCTTGAGTCTTGTATTTGAAAGTAAAATTTTCTATTCAGCTCTAGGCTTTTCATCAAGAATGATTGAAAGTTCTCTATTTCATTGAATAACCATTTTTTTTCTCCTGAAGTATCATACTCAGTTTTGCTGGGGAGGTGACTTATGGTTTTAATCCTACCCCCTTTGAATTCTGGAATATCATGTTCTAAACCCTCTAATCCTGTAACGTAGAAGCTGCTAAATCTTGTGTTATCCTGATTGTGTTTCCACAATACTTGAATTGTTTCTTTCTGGCTGCTTGCAAAACTTTCTTCTTGACCTGGGGAATCTGGAATTTGGATACAATGTTCCTAGGAATTTTCTTTTTGGGATCTCTTTCAGGAGGTGATTAGTGGATTCTTTCAGTTTCTATTTTACCCTCCAGTTCTAGAATATCAGGATAGTTTTCCTTGATAATTTCTTTAAAGATGATGTCTAGGCTTTTTTTTTTTTATTATAGCTTTCAAGTAGGTCAATATTTTTAACATTCTCTCTCTTGGATCTGTTTTCCAGGTCAGTTGTTTCTCCAATGAGATTTTTCACATTGTCTTCTATTCTTTCATTTATTTGATGTTGTTTTATAATTTTTTGATTTCTCTTAGAGTCATTAGCTTCCATTTGCTCCATTCTAATTTTGAAGGAATTATTTTCTTCAATGAGCTTTTGGACCTCCTTTTACATCTGGCCAATTCTGCTTTTTAAGGCATTTTTCTACTTATTAGCTTTTTGAACCTCTTTTGCTGTTTGGGTTAGCCTATTTTTTAAGGTACTATTTTCTTCAGTATTTTTTGGGTCACCTTTAGCAAAATGTTGACTTGTTTTTTTATGTTTTTCTTGCATCACTCTTATTTCCCTTCCCAATTTTTCCTCTACTTCTCTTATTTGATTTTCAAAATTCTTTTTGAGCTCATTCCATGGCCTGAGAACAATTCATATTTTTCTTGGAGACTTTGGATGTAGGAGCTTTGACTTTGTTGCCTTCTGATTGTATGTTTTGATTGTCCTTGTTATCAGTTTAAGATTCTATAGTCTGATATTTTTTTCCCTCTGTTTGCTCATTTTCCCAGTCAATTACTTGACTTTTTAGCTCTTTGTTGAGGTAGGACTCTTCTAGTGTGGATGGTGTTCGGTCCCAAGCTTCAGGGGTTTTGGGGTTTTTAGAAATATTTCAGAGATATGTAAATTTTCAGTTCTTCCAAGGATGATGTTCAAGGGAGAGGTGTTTACTCCTCTCCTGGTCTGTGCTCTGGTCTGTGAGTGACCACATGCACTCTTTTCTGCCTTGGGAATGTGACGAAGATTCCCTCTCCACTGCCACCACAAGCTATGCCTTGTCAGTGTTCTTCCTTACCCCAGGCCCACCACCCAGGACTGTGACCAGATCCAAGCCCAGAAAAAGCAAGAGAATTCTGCCTCAGAACCAACAAAGAGATCCCTGCAATCCCCCTCAGATCAGCTACTGCTGCTACCCCTACCACCTCTGCCAGCTTGGGGCTGGGGCCAGATCAGGATTCTCTCTCACTCAGGTCCAAAAGACCTTTCTTACTGACTTCTAAGTTGTCTTTGGCATTTGTGGGTTGAGAAGTTTGGAAACCAACACAGTTGCCAGTGATTCAGTGCCCTGAAGCCTGCTTCAGGTTTGCTCAGGGACACCATCTGTGCTGGGCGCAGCTAGCATTAATATGCATTGCTCTCCCAGCCTGATGCAAAAGACCTTTCCTTTGACCTTGAAGATTTTCTTGGGCTGGAAATTTGTTTCACCTTGTCATTTTGTGGGTTCCACTGCTCTAGAATTTTTTTAGATTCATTTTTTACAGGTATTTGGAGGGGGTTTAGGAGAGAGCTCAAGCAAGTACCTGCTTTTGCTCTGTCCCTGATTTGTAACTCTTAACACCAAAATTTAATATTCACCTTTCTTAAAGAAAAAGGTTGTTTTTTTTTTTTTTTAAAGTGCAGTAACTCTCTTGGCTTCTTAAAAGATACACAACAGTGTTCTTTTTTTGATGACTCAAAGTAATTAGAAAATCATGTATTCCAGTGCTGGGACCTTAGAGGTTATCTATTTTAACCCCCTCACTTTTTGGATGAAGAAATGAAGGCCTAGAGAGGCTTTAAATTCATAAAGCTAGCACTGGAAAAAGTCCAAGAGGTCATTTAGTTGAAGTCCTTCATAGAACAGATGAAGAAACTGAGGCCCAAGTAGATTAAGTGATTTCCTCAGTGTTACATAGCCAGTATCAGAGGTGGGATTTTAACCTACCAGCAGTCATTGCTCTGCCCATGGTATCGCAAAGCTTCCCTAAAGAAAGGCATCTTGCAGGGAATCACACAAATTCTACAGCGGTGTTAGCGTCTGAGTATTTTATGAATATTTTATTTTATCATTTTATGTCTTCTGACACTCCCTATAGAACACTCAAATTGCATTACGAGTTTGCCAAAAACAGAATAATAATAGTACTAGCTTGCACTTATATGGTATTTTATGGTTAGTAAAGTGCTTTACAAATATGATCTCATTTGATTCTAACAACCCCACGAGGTGGATGCTATTATTATTCCCATTTTACAAATGAGGAAACTGAGGGAGAGAGAGAATAAGTGCCCAGGGTCTGTAATGGTAAGTAAAATAGGATCTTTTGCTGTTTTTGTTTCAGTAAAATCAAGAATTATAATGCCTCTATTTGAATGGGATTAGGGAGAATCTTTTCCACCCATTGATGGGCCTGCCCATTGTGGGAAGCTTGATTAGGGGAGTCATTTTGTAGGAGGGTCCCAACTACCTTTTGTTTTTCCCACTGAGGCACTGGATCAGAGGGTTATGCCCCCTCTGGCTTTAAAAAGTGTATATAAATCCTCTGAGGGTGAGGTTCTACTTCGGGCCTTAGTTTCAGTAAGAAGGTTTGAGTGCCAGATGAGGATGCTGGGAAGCTGCTAAGGAGCCCCCCAGCTTTGAGAACTCAGATCTCGGGCTTCCCTCTCTGGTAATTATAGTCAGGGAGCTGCCCCTACCTGTTGAATTTTGGTCAGACATTTTGGAAGCATGTCTGTTGATATCTAATTTCTCTGTATTTTCTTTGAAGTTTAGGGTGCTGACTCCCCTGAAATAGGTGAATGATATATGTGTTTGGCTAAAGGATTGATAACATGTGCTTGATTAAAGCGATTGTTAACCCCTCATAGGGCCTTTCCTTTCATGAATGCAGATCCAAAAACCAGTCGTAGGCCCCCCTGTGTATGTTGGGGTGCTACAGGGTCACATAGCTAGTAAGTGTCTAAGGCCAGGTTTGAACTCAGGAAGATGATTCTGATTCCACACCCAGTGATCCAGAGCTCTAACCACTATATCCCCTAACTTGCCCTATGCCCAAACACATATTTACATAGTTTTTTAAGATTTGTAAAGTTGTATGTATGTGTATGTGTATGTGTATATGCTAATACATATGCACATATATATGTGTATGTATTAGTATATATATATATATATAACTATATTAGCATAATATACACATATTAGCATAGATAGAGGCATAGTATGAGTATATGGAGTAGAGGAAAGAATGTCTTCCACTAGTCAGAAAATCCAAATTACCCTTTCTCAAATTAACTATATGACTTGACTTCCCTGGGACTCAGTTTACTTACCTATAAAATGAGGATGTTGAAATATGTGATGTCTCACATTCATTCCTGCTCTAAACCCTATGGCATGATTAAAGTTACATATATAAACAGACAGGACAAAAAGATAACTTCTCCACTTGCTACTCTAATTGACCCAGCGTGTGATGTTCAGTAAAGACATTTCGATCTTCCAGTGCCTTAGTTTCCTCATTTGGAAAAAAAGAGTAGGGGAACTGAATGGAGGGGAGAAGAAGATGAAGATGGTGACAATGATGAATTATACTCTAATGCCTTCCATGGATGCTGTAAAAAATAACTACCTCATGATTATAAAGCATTCTGGAAGATAAAATGCTACAGAAATGCAAAATAATAATAATATGTGGGAAGTAGAGATGTTGACTGAATATAAAGGAGACAGCTTTTATTTCCATACAAATATTGTGGTCACTATCAGCAGCCACGAAGAAGAAAATAGAAAGAAAAGTATGTGACAGTTTAATATAGTGTTTTGTTAAAAATAGAACATGCTTTTAAATGTGTCTGGGCTCTCTTTAAAATGGAAAGATGAGCCTTCACTCCCTGCCTGCTATAATAGATTCAGAAGTGCCCTCTGGCAAAATCACTGGTATTCCCACCCCCAGTCTCTTATGTTAATAAAACTGGGAGGGCAAATTTGGTGCATGAGAGGGAGGATGTCATTAAGGCATTTTGACAGGGAAGGTGTTAATAGTGCACAAATGAGAGCATGTAATTTTGGAATATTTTACTGTCTAGTAGTCCTGGGCAGCAAGGATTTTTAGTATACTCCTCAAGCTCTGGATGTGTCAAAGTCCCCTAAGGCTGTCTCAGGGATTCTGATAAGAAAAAGGCAGTCCATGAACATCATAGGAGATTGGTTCTGGGAGGAGTATAGAGCAGAGGTATCAAACTTGGGGCATTGTGGCCAGCAGTGCTCCTGAGTGTGGCCTGAACCAGATGAAAATGAAATTGGGAAATATGTAACAAAATAAATAAAAATATAATAGAACATTTATATAGTTTTCTAAGTTACAATGATCCTTATGTGTGGTTTAGTGGTCCCATTTCTATGTGAAATTGAAATCACTGGCATAGAGGTTCCTTGGTTGAATGGAATAAGAGATATAACTAGGACAGGGCAACTAGGGTTTTGTCTGAAGGTGCAAACTTCCCAGGATGCTCAATTCCTTTCAGCTCTTATCCCAGCACTTGCAGACCCTCAGTAAGCCCAGTTTTGTGATGTACCAAGAAGCTCCTGGTCTTCTTGAGCTGTCTTTTAGTCACAGAGTTCTTGCCCTTCTGCAAAAACATTGCCATGCCCCCTTCCTTTAAGAATTTCTGTTGCAAAAAACCCACCCCTTCATTTTTCAATCCATCCTCCATACAGTTATATAGTTCTGTTCATGACATTCTTGCACTCAATAAATTCCACTGCTCCCTAGTCCCTCTAGTATCAAACGCCCAGTCCTCGTCTTAGTATTTTAACCTTCAACACACCTTTTCAGGCTTATTGTACATCATTCCCTTTCATGAGCAACATGGTTGTGACAGACTGGTACCTTACATACAAAATTCCATTTCCCAACTCCATGTCTTTGCATGGGCTGCTCCCCATACACTCCTTTCTCTTAGTTTCCCCAATTTACTTAAAATCTCAGTTCAACCACTACCACCTTCTTCATGAAGCCTTTCCTGGGACAGCTAGGTGGCACAGTAGATAGAACACCAGCTCTGGAGTCAGGAAGACCTACATTCAAATCTGGACTCAGACACTTTCTAAGTGTGTGACCCTGGGCAAGTTATTTGACCCCAGTTGCCTCCTCTGCCTCCCCCAAAATGAAGCCTTTCCCCTATTTACTAGTGCTTTCCCATCCAAATGACTTTGTATCTACTTTGTAGACATTTTCAATATCCCTACTGTTAGAACTGGTCTATTGCTAGCTCCTACCTGGACCACAAATTCCTATGTACCCAATAACTAGTTTAGTCAATTTTATTTAGGCAATGAATGCTGGCTCTCTTGATTATATATATGCAAGGTTAGCAAGCTTTCCCAGTCACAATGCCCTTCTTAATAAAAGGGGGTTGTAGACTAATGTGAAAATATGTTTACATGATTGCAGAAGTATAGCCTATATCAGATTGTGTGCTGTCTTGGGGAGGAGGGTGAAAAAAGTTGGAACTCAATCTTATAAAAAAAAAAGAATATGGAAAACTATCTTTACATGTGATTGGAAAAAAAATCCTATCTACAAAAATGAAATAAAATAAAATAAAAGGGGGATATAGTATGGGCCACCAGCTCCAAAAGTTCCCCTCTCACTAGGTTCTTGTGAATCTACCTAGCAATACAAATTAGATGTAAGGGTGGAGACCTTCAGTTCTAGGCTCTCAGTTCCACTGTATGCCTGGCCTGCCACTGTCCATGCTTTCCCTTGGGACTGAAAGGCTGAAGAAACTTATTCTTGCAAGTCTATGAGTAATAAACTGCTTGTTTTGTGATTCTTTGAGCACTTTGTTACTTCTTGGAAACTCTCCCATGATTCCTTCCCCCACCCCCATTTTATTTCTCCTTAAATTACAAACTCTTTGAGGTCAGGGGGGCACCTACGTGCACAGCGGATAGAGTGCCAGGCCTGGAATCAGGAAGACTCCTCCTCCTGAGTTGAAATCTGGTCTCAGATACTAACGAGCAGCGTGACCCTGAGCAAGTCACTTAATCCTGATTGTCTCAGTTTCCTCATCTGTAAAATAAGCTGGAGAAGGAAATGGCAAACCATTTCAGTATCTTTGCCAAGAAAATCCCAAATGGAGTCACAAAGCGTTGAACATGACTGAAAAATGAATCAACAACTGAGGCCAATGACCATTTTATTTTTGTCTTTGTACTTCCAGTTTCTAATACATCCCTGGAACATAGTATGCACTTAATAATGTATGTTCCTAGATTTGTTTCTTCCTTTCAGTGAGTTCTCTTTGAGAACTTAGCGAGTACTCTTTCTAAAATAACATTTTCTATGTGCACCATGGATGTTACCACTGGAGGAAGGACAATTAATTTGTGTCAGATTTTCTTTAACAAGTTCAGGGAGATCTGCCTACCTATGGAGCCATCAGAAGGAATGTACAAAGTCAGAATGCTCATACATGTTCTGTCTGGGAAAGAGTATCTGAGGAAGTAATCTGGGGAAGAACATTCACAATTAGCATAAATCACTAACTCTCCCAGAGCTTGTTGAATAGAAAAGCATACCATTTAATTTAGACTATGATTACTCTTGTGAGAATGTTTGCCTGATGCCTATATTTATACATGTCTTCTGCACTTTCTGAGTCCTCGATAAATGGTGTTGACTGACTGAGTGACTGCCTTCAGTGACTCAGTCCTAGCACATTCACTAAATTCTGTTTGATATATTACCATGAAGTCTAAATGGGATGCTGTTTTACCTCTGTTGATTAGCATGATTTTATATTTCTCTCTATACATAGTCCAAACATTGGATTTGCACAGTCATCAGCATCTACGTTCTCAAACATCCTGAGAGTAGGACATGACATCTGGTTCAATTTTAAATTGTGCTTACAGCCGACAATGGAATTCTCTAAAAATGGCATTGTGGGTTCTATATTTGTTCACTGCCACTTTCTCCCAGGGAAACAGTCCCAGTTTCTAAACTAACGGATGTTTTTCCTGATGACCAGGGCTACCTTATAGGATTAGAAATCTCAGGGTCCTCAGAAGGTAGAAAGGAGGAAACAGATTATATGACCACTGATTTTTATACTTGGAAGGGACTTTAGAAAGTCGAGTTCAATTCCTTCATTTGACAAATGAGAAAACTGAGGACCATAGCTATTAGGTGATTTTTTTTTTTTAAGGATCATATAAATGAGACAAGATAAGAATCTAGGTCTTCCAACTACAAGTCTGGAAATTTACTTACTATATATCAAATGCCTTCCTTTGAGGAAGCATTATAAACTGTTTTTGACTAGCTTGCTTCTTGGTAATCTCAGTAATTAGCAATTGGTAATCTTTTCTCACCTCCTCCCCTCTTCCCTTTATTCCCAAACTCTCTGGATTATAACATCATAGAATTGTAGAACTAGAAGGAACATTATAGGTCATTCCAATCTAATAAGTATCTCTTAGGCATCATGGCATAATAGAGAACACTTGGACTCAAGAATGCTTGCGTGTGTGCTTTCCCACCCTGAGTAAATGATTTAAACTCTCTGAGCCTCTGTTCATGACTTAACAAATCACACAGGTATTAATTACTAGACCCACGACTTGAGATGAAGTTCACTGACTCCAAATCCAGAAGCTTTTTTCCAACCACACACCACCAGCTCTTAATAGTTAGTTGCTCTGACCAAGCCTTTAGACACTTCAATAATAATCTGTGGGGATTTAACTTGTCACCAGTAGCAAGCAGATAGGAGCAAATTACCCACATTAGCTCTGCATGACAATTTTAGCAGTAAGATACCTATGGGCAAATCACATAATTGTAGCTGGTGCTGGGATATTTCTATACTTCCCCCCTCGCATTGAACGAGAGAATGAATTGCTATCTATCTGAAGCCTGGCAAAAGCACAGCACTGTATCTCTCTACTCTTCACCTTCACTTTATGTGGGGATCTGGAGTCAAAAGACCTGAATCAATCCCATTTCTTCTAGTTAAAAGTTTCGTGACTATTGGCAAGTATCTGGATCTCCCTGGGTCTGTATGTAGTATATATTTGTGTCACCTACAGGATTTCATTGTTCTTCCTTAATTCAATTATCTCTGAAAAGATAGAATTAGACTATATCAACATTTCCCAAGATACTTGAGTACAAGGATGGGATTCTTTTATAAACTGAAAAAAAAAGTGCTTCCTCTTCTTAGACTCCATCAGCTGTCTTCAAGGCTCATCTAAGGGCCACCGCCAAACCTTCTCTGGTTCAATGTAATGTTAATTATGTTAATGAGAGTTAAAGATCTTCCCCATTCATGCCCTTTGAGGGAAACCTCAATAGGAGAGACCTGTTTTGTAGGAAAGGCCCATACCTTGTGTTAATTTCTAATGAGACACTGGTTCTCAAGGGTTGGGATGCCCTGTGATTCTGAAAAGTATGTGTTCGTCCTTTATTGCCGAAGAGGGCCACACCATCAGAGAAATGATGACATGCCTTGCACTTGACTTTGTTTTGAGCGAGGGAGGGCTGTGCAGGTCACCAGCCTCACTTCTCCTCCACAGCCATCTGAATTCAGTGACCAGATATTCATCAGGATGACTGGAGATGGCCCAGGATGAGGCAGTTGGGGTTAAGTGACTTGCCCAAGGTCACACAGCTAGTGAGTGTTAAGTGTCTGAAAAGTATACATATACTCTGAGTGAGGTTTTGTTTGGGGGCTTTCTCATTGGAAGTCTTTGTTTGACTAGAGGAGACTCCGGATAGCCTCTAAGGAGCACCCCCTTCCCCTGGCTTTGAAAACCCAGATACTGGTGCTTCTCTGTGTGTGTGTATGTAATGCTCAAACAGGTAGATCTGTCTGTTGATCTGTGAAGTATGTATTGCTTATGGTCAGACAGTTGGAACCTTGTCTGTTGGTCTTTATTTCTCTGTTTGTATTTTCTCTGAAGTTCGGGATACTGACTTTTTTCCCTAAACTAAGTGAAGGACATATGTACTTGATTAAAGTAGATTGTTCACCCCTTAAAAGTTGCTTTCGTTTTAGAAAAGCAGATATAAGAACCTGTACAGCAGGCCCTCCTGTGTACGCTGGGGTCCTTGGTGTTACATCCCTTTAGCTGTTAGGGATTTTCTCTCCTTAAATTCTTGTGCATTCACTTAGCTGTTAATATGTTTTATCCCCATTCATTGTCATAACTAACTTTAAATGAGGAAATTCCCTCTGACAAAGTAGGAGGCACTTGTTTTGTTACTTACAGTGTTAGAGAGTTGCTGGAGTCACTAAGAGGTTAAGAGACTTGCTGAGGCATTTGTAAGAGATAGGACATGAACTTGAGTCTACCTGACACTGAAGGTAGCCTACTATCTACAATATCTCCTAGTACTCCATTTGTCAGGTAAAATATGCATGAAAGAAGAATCAATGAATTAGATAAATATATATATATATCAGCCTTCCCTCATTTAAAACAAAGTCAAGTGCAAGTCATGTCATTATTTCTCTGATGGCGTGGTCTTCTTCAACAATGAAGGACGGACACACACAATATCATATATATTATATCATATATATATATACGTATATATATATATATATATATATATATATATATAGAGAGAGAGAGAGAGAGAGAGAGAGAGAGATGCATCTGTGCATATTATTATAAAAACCACAATTTCTATGTATCATAACACAGGATGTCCCAAAAGTCTTAGTAGTTTTAGGCTTAGTATCCTAAAATTGCTCTGAGACTTTTGGGACACCCTGTATAAAAATGATGATAATAATGAGAAATGATAGAACATAATGGATAAAAGACTGACCTCAATATCAGGAGAGATTGAATTAAGACATGTACTGGTTTTGTTCCTTTTGGCAAGTAACTTGCCTTCTCAGTGCCTTAGGTAACTTAGAGTATAAACTGCACATCTTCATGGCTAGAGGGAATTTCCTAAGTAATTCCTTCTACCACTGAGAAGATTTTGGGTTCAAATAAAAATAACAATGATGATGATATCTCACTTTGCAGGTCATCAAATAATTGTCTCGCAAAAATCCTGTGAAGTAGACAGTATAAGTAGGAATACTGCCATTTACTAATAAGGACACTGAGACTTAGGGAATTTAACTCGCTTCAGCATATACATACATATGTGTGTGCACGTGCGTGCACACACACATACACACACACACATGCACACACAAAACTGATATGCACTGAAACCAAATCTTGAACCTAGAACTTCTGACTCCCAAACTAGTGTTACTTTTAGGACCTTATGCTGCCTCACAGGAACACCTAACCTATGGATGATGCCCATAGGACCCTTGTCTCTTCCCATACATGCCCCAACTCCATTTGTCCTATGGGACTTACGTTCCTTTTTTCAGAATGCTTGGGGAACAATTTATCTAGAGATTATTAATAATAATAATCCACTTCTACGGAATTCTGACATTGACAGAGTGATTTTTACATAACAACCTCGTGAGGTAGGTCCCACAAGGATTGTTTGTCTCCATTTTAAAATTGAGAAAACTGAGACCCAGAAGGGTGACTTGTTTTTTGCATCAAGAGAGTTCCAGTTCCTACTGCCATGGCAGGAATTTAAAAATGCATTCATATCATCCTCAATTGGTTCAGGTTTAATACATTTTCTCATAGAAATGATGTTCTACCCTACATGGAGACATGTGTGTGTGTGCATGTGTATGTGCGTGTATGTGTGTGTGTGTGTGTGTGTGTGTGTGTGTGTGTGTAGACCTGTGAATCCAACTGTTTGTAATCTTAGGGGAACTGAGAGATTCAGTGATTTGCCAATGGTGTGATACATCAGAAGTAAGACATGAATCCATATTTTCTTGATTCAAATGTATCCTACATGTTATGTTGCCTTTCAGCATGTTTTAAGTCAGGTAAAGGTAAAAACACTTTTTTATAAGCTATCTGGGAAACTTGTTTGCCATCATATCCTTTCTCCATCACCTACTACTTATGTGAGCTTAGTTAAGTCAGTAGCTAAATGTCTCTGGGCCTCAGTTTCTTAAATCAGGAAATTAGAGAACTGGGCTAGCAAGTTTTGAGTTTTTAATCTATGAACCAAAAATCTATTCCATTGCTTCTGCGGGTAAATGTGTTCTGAATTCTAAACAACTGCCTTTTGAACATACTCTTGGGGTATAATCTCTCCTAGACTGACTGTATGAGATAATGAGAAGCCTCTGAAGCAAGCCTGCTCAGGGGAAAAGAGAATCAGCCATTTCTCCTTGAAACTTAGACAGCTGAGGAGCCCACAGCTGTCCTAATATTAGTTCATAATATTAGATGTGGGGAAGCATTGTTTACTGTATAGGCACATGGCCTTCTTTAAAAATCATTGTTGCCCCTTCCTTCCCCTCTTAATTTCACAATCCGGAATGACCATTCCAATAAAAACTGTTTTTTTTTAAAGCCAACAATTAATTTTGTAAAAGAAAGAAAAAAGAAATGAAAAACCCCAATAAACTCACAAACTGCTTTTTCATCTAGGAACATCATTACACTTGGTTCAATTAAATTCCCACATAGACACTCCAGAGCACCACATAGAATTTTTTAATATTTATCTGTTAACATAAATCGATCCTTTGTTGTTGAGTCTGTAACATGGAAAGACTTTGAGAGTTATTAAAGACATGGGTTATCTAGTTGCAGATAGTATACATGGGAACGTCTGCTATAGCAAATGTATTCAGAAAGAGACAGGGTGTAGGGTGATGAAATGCCAGAGCCTGTGGGCAGCCCCCATAGATGAGCTGCTCCCTCACATGAGAGAACGCCCAGGGAGAACTAATTCACCTCATCTAGGTGACCTCCTGGAGAGAAGTTCCCTCATTTTGGCTTCCCTTAGGGTGAGACTCACAGTGCTCTATTTATATTCTGAGCATCTGTCATTTGAGCATCTCAGGAATTCAATAACCCTTAGGGCGTTTCTCTGAGAAGGGAGGGAGGGAGAGAGGTAGTAGGTGTACAGTATTCCTATTCTGCAGAAAGAAGGGAGGGGGAGGACTGAGACTCAGGGAAGTACCACAATACCCAAGGTCACACAGCATGGCAGAACTGGAAATAGCAAACAGGGCTCTTGGCTTTCAGTCTGTTAATCTGACCACTAGACCCTGGAAACAGGTGCTGGTACCTTATGGAAGGCAATTAGAGCTCCCATCCAGACTGCAGGCTCTTGCCAATGTCAAAAGAAAGAAAAGAACTGATGATGTCACAAGCCCAGGGAGTTTTGCTCTGGGGCTCTCTATTCTAGTTATGTGCCAGGAAACTAATCTATTCTGCAATAGAACTCAGCCACAATTTATATGGTATGTGACTCTTTACTTATGGGAGGTCAGACTTAGCAAAGTAGGATAGCCACATTCCCTTTCTATCACCTTCTTTATGAGCAACCAGCCATAATTAAGTATGTTTGCACTGGATTCTCCCTTATTTCTCTAGCTTTAGAAAAAAAATGCCTTTGAATTTAAGGGAGCAGTTGTGGATAGCAAGGGAATGAATGAATGAAAGAATCAGATGCCCAAAGGCTATCAGACTAAAGACCAGGACATCCACAGCACCAGCTAGAATTTGTCTAACTCTTTAATGTTTGAAAAGTGCTTTGCAAACAACAACAACCCTGGGAGGTACCTACATTTATCATCCCCATTTTACATATGAGGAATCTGAGGCAGAAAGTGATTAAGTGATTTGTCTAGGGTGGGTAATTGTCTCAGGCTGAACTCATTCCTTATTGACTCTAACACCCAGGACTCCATTTATTCACTGGGCCACTTGGATGCTTCAACTAAAAGGAACCACTGCTGCTGATAGTGGAGGAAGATACAAGAGACATTTTGTAATGAAGTCAAGAGAAGGGGCATATGTTTCTTAACTTAATTGTGATAATCTTCTCCCCCTTTTTCACCATTCATTTCAGTTTTAAGGTCAACACAAACTACTCTGGCAGATGGATACCCTTACACAAATGTGTTACTGAAGAGGAGCAAAGGTCACGAGTTTATTGATTGACTTTAGGTTCTCTCCAATACTTTAAAATTTCATAAGTCCAATGGATCTTTGATCTCATCCATTGGAGGCATAATAGTGCTGAATCCGAGTATTAAATCCTACAGGATTCTTATCTATATTCTATAATAAATTAATCATAGAGGGTCTCCCTAACATGCTGGGAGCCTTCTTGAACTCCCCTGACATTTGAGGATAAAAATAGAGCATGTAGGTTATCCTATGGTTACCCCTCATACTCATCACATGACCAACCTGGTTTATTTTTCAACTCTACATTTCTTCAGTGCCATCCTTTAAACTATTTTTTTTTTTTTGTAATTTGGTAGATATTTCAAACAACATACCAGCAACATCTGAAAACAACCACAACAAAACAAAGCAAAAAAAAAAACCCAAACATGGCTCAGGTCTGTTTTCTGACAAAAAGGGTTATTTAACAGATGTATATTATCTAGTCTTCTAAGAGGGTCCAGATATATTCACAGATGTGTATATATTTATATAGATACATAAACACACCATAAATATTTATTTTTTGTTTATCATCCTGATCAAACCACCATACTAAGTTTCAAAAGGAAATTATATTTAAGATTTCTTTAGTAGAATTATAGATTTTTGTTAAGGAAAGTTATACCATTCATTGGAACTATAATTCCCAGAAGTCTATGCTACCAAGTTCAAGAATATACCGTGCCCCCCCCCCGCCCCCCACAGAAATCCTGAATACCAGTTACACATATATTGGAATCAGCGTGAAACTAGGGAAGGTTAATTCTTCCCTTTCTAGTTTAACTCTGTTACTTCTAATTATGTATTTCAAAGAGTGAGCAAGCTTTACTTGAGTTCTCACGCAATGTCTACAGAGATGAGCTAACGTGGGTCATTGGACAATTACCCAGTGAATTTAAATAATGGAAATACTTTAACTGAATAATTCAGATCAGCATTATATATATCCTCCAACAAAGATACATGGTGGTTGTCATAAGAAAAAAATGCTTAAAAATTTGAAAATACTACAGAAACCTTATGAATTATTATTATCAAAAGGTAGGCAGAAAAATAAAAGAAAAATGGTCAATTAGAGTCGGGATAACTTGGATACGAATGATGAGTTGGTTGGGCAGTTGTGATATTATAAACAATAGTAGAGCATTATTCATTTAAAAAATTATAAAAATATGACCGCAGATCTTTATGTGATATCTTGTGCAGAACTAAAAGTAGGGTTTGTGAAATAGTCCCTTTTCATCCAATACCTTTTGCAATTTCTAGAGCACCCAAAGCCTTTCAATCCCCAAAGACCCAGAGATGCTGGCTGGGCAATCTGATCTGACAGCTGGGGCTTGGGACCATGCAGTGGCTTACATCGTATGGCCACAACTGTCTCTTTAAAGGTAAAAGAACTCTCTTGTTCAGCCCTGAATCCATGGGGAATTTGTAGCCAACAAATGAAATTTTGACCTTTAGCAATAAGTAAAGAAAGGGAAGCTGTCTGAGCTCAAGTGGAGCCACAATTAATTTTCTGAGAAAACACTACCTTAGTGCTCTGTGACCCAGGTACTCCTATCTCTGTGCTTTGCCTGATCTGTCCCTACACCTAAGTTGTATTTATTAAAAAGAGCTATGGCTGGTCATGCTGTTCATTGGCAGTAAACTTGTCATTTCTCATTGCCTTAATAATATAATAATAATAATCTATCTGTTTATCTCTCCTTGAATCTATTCTGCTATCCCTCTGAAATCTGAGAACCTGAGAGGGATAGTGAGAAGGGCACAGGATTAGGAGTCAGAAAACCTGAGTCTGAATCTTGTTTCTGTCATTTACCAGTGATGCATCCTTAGACAAATCACTTATAACCTCCTTGAACCTTAATTTCCTTATCAGCAAACTGGTGGTAATAATACTTATGCTACCAACTTTATGTATGCATATGTATATATATATGTGTGTGTGTGTATGTATATATATATATATAAGGTAATTTGTAATCACAAAGTGCCGTATAACTTTTCTCCCAGACTCAGATGACAGAACACCTAGTTGGCATTCATCAAATCGTAAGCCTCTCTAGGCTGCAGGCTGGACTTCCTCTATGATCCTGAAGAAATATTCCCATGCTAAAGTCTACCTCCAATCCTAGGATTCATGAAATTGAAATGCCCTCCACGCTATATAGCCTCAATTCCTGATTGGATGGTTCCATCGAGGACTTCCATAAAAGAAGTGTGCCAGGGACAGTCATGGCTCATTCCTCTCCAGACTGTGCTCTAGACTTTCTCTACCATGTCCACCTCAGTGGATATCTTCATTTCCTCTCCTACAACACTGCACAATTTTCAGTGTCCTTTATGTGTGCTCTTCCCTCATTAGTGTTTTATAGTCATGATAAGCTCCTTGAAGGTAGGGATTATCTTTCTTGCTTGCACTTAACACAGTGTCTGACACTGTAGGGAAGCTTAACAAAAGATGTCAATGCCAGCTCTGACTGCTGTGTGATTTGAGGCTAGTCAACTATCTCTCAGTCTCTGCACCTATAAAATATAGGTTTGTCTTATGATGTAATGATGTATGATGTAATGGCAGGTTTGTTGTAGATGACTTCAGCCCTAGGTCTATGATACTATGATCCTATTAAGTTAAATCAGTTCACTTCTCCTGGTTTAGGTTTTTTCTTACCTATAAAGTAAAGAGGCTGTAGCCAAAGAATTAGAGGGGACCATTTTCCAATCATGCTAAAATTTTGTCTTGTAGATACTTACAGCCTAGGTCTGCGGGGGGAGGGGGGGGCACTTATATTTTTTTTCAGTCTGATATGTATATTGTGTTTATTTCCATCAGTATCAAAGCTAAAAGTCTGGTCTTTTATTTAAAAAAAAGCAAGAAAGAAGTTGGAGGAGAAAAAAAAGGAAGCTGCTGCATTATTATACCTCTTATTATTACTACCATAATTCCTCGGGTTTATAGAACACTATTTCTGAGGCTTTTTGATCTTGGGGTTTGACAGAGATATAATAGCAAAGCCAGTTCCAGGTCCTCAGATGAGTTTTCAATATTCTGAAAGGCTCAAGGCCTTAATCCCATTTCCCTTGGGACAGTCACTCCTCTAACTTACTGGTGTTCTTTGTTGCTAAGGGTAAAATGTAAAGGACAGGAGAGAAATTTTTTTTTTTTTTTTTTTTGCCAAGGAAGGTCCTAAGATGTAGACCTCTCATTCTTGGATGATGGCAAAATGACTGTCTTGCTCCGTTCCTTCCTTCTTTCTTTAACCATGACTGTCAGATACTTAAGGAACATGTGTTCAATTGTATGCATTTGAATTCTGGCTAACTTATTTTGCATGCATGGCACTCCACCTCCCAGTGACTGCATCTTTTCATTGACTTCTTTCTGTACCTGGAATGCACATTCTACCCATCTCTTAGAAGACTATTTTAAAGCTACTTTTGAATTCCACCTTGTATGTTGAGTCTTTCTTGGCCCCCCGTTTTCTAGTGCCTTCTTTGTCAATTTTTACCTTGCATTTATTTTGTATAGGAATAGAGACTACACCTATGATTTTATTGGTATAAAGAGCTCCTGTCAGAAAGCTCTCTCTTCACATAACACAAGAATGCATGTATGTGCATATGTGTATGTATGTACGCATATATATGTATTTATAGTTATAGTTATAGAGAGAACTGCCTAGAGGACTGAGGTAAATGACTTACTTAGCACAGCTACTGTGTATCAGAGGTAGGATCTGAACCCAGGTCTTCCACCAGCTCTTTGTCTACTGTGCCACATTGCTTCTTTAATTTTGTACGTACTTATTTGTTTACATGTTGTTTCCATTGATAGAATATAAGCTCATTGAGGGTAAAGCTTGTTTTATTCTTGTGCTTATGTCCCCAGTGCTTAGTACAATCCCTGGTAAACAGCAGTAGCTTAATAAATGCTTGTTGAGAGATAAAAAATACATTTTCAAGAAGATTCTTTGAAAAAGGTCTCATTTCTCAAATAGAGAAGTAAGGCAAATTTATAAAAATAGGAGCCATTCCCTAATTTGTAAATGGTCACAGGGTATGAATATATAGTTTTGAGAGGGAGAAAACAAAGTTATCAACAGTCATATGAAAAACTGCTCTACATCACTACTAATTAGAGAAATGGAAGTCAAAACAACTTTGAGGTACCACTTCACACCCATCATATTGGCTAAGATGATAGAAAAGGAAAATGATCAATGCTAGAGGAAGTGTGGAGAAATAGGTGCACTAACACACTGTTGGTTGAGTTATGAACTAGTGTAAATATTCTGAAAAGTAATTTAAGAACTATGTCCCCAAAGTTATTAAACTGTGCATACTTTGTGATCCAGAAATGCTGCTGCTAGGTCTATACCCCCAAAGAGATCTGAGAAAAAGAACTCATATGTACAAAAATATTTTAGCAGCTCTTTCAGTGGTGGCAAAGGATTGGGAATTGAGGGGAGGCTCATCAGTTGGCATATGGTTGAATAAATTATGACATACTAACGTGAAGTTACAATTACGCTATAAGAAATTATGAAAGGAATGATTTCAGAAAGACCCGCAAAGACTTATCTGAACTGGTTCAAAATAAAGTAGGCAGAACCAGGAGAACCATTTACATAGTCATAGAAGTATTGTAAAAATAATCAACTCTGAAAGGCTTTGGTAGATCTGATCAATACAGCCATCTATCACAACTTCATGGGACTCATGATGTTAAATGTTACCCACCTCTAGGTAGAGAACTGATAGACCCAGAGCACAAATTGAACTTTACACCCCTTTTTTTCTTGCTTTATTTTTTGAAACATGGTTAATGTAGAAGTGTGTTTTGCATGAGTTTGTATGCATAATGGATATTGTATTTCTTGCCTTCTCATGAGTGGGGCAGGGGTCAAGAGAGGAAGAGAATTTGGAATTATTTTTTTAAAGGAAAGAGAAAATCTATAAGTTATAATCAAAGCCAGATATTGAATTGGGAAAACAAATATATCCAATGTGATAAAAGTGTGGTTTTATAATAAAATAATATATGCCAAAATATTATAAGACCCAAATAAATCATTACAGCAAAAAGAGGATATATTTTTAAAATTTTGAAAACCAAATGCTTGTTGATTGATTGATTGATAAAGCAGCCTCATGCCTAGAGTTCTTAATGGTTTCAACTAAGATTTCATTCTTATTTCATTTTGAAAAAAAGCGCCATAAGGCTTAGAATGCAAATGCACAGACATAAAGCTACTGTCTATGGTTCCTTAATTTTGTGTCCAAACTGAAGAAAAAAAGACAAATGCAAGACAGCCATTTTCTATGGTATTAAAACTTCTTTAGGTAGGATGATCAGATTTTAAGGCTGGTAACGACTTGTTCTTTTAGGACCCACCCATAGAGGAAATCTCAACCAGAGGCATAGGGGCACAGGGCTTCTTGCTTTCTCCTAGTTGGTTCATTACATCCTGCTCCCCCAATGCAAGGCACAGCTATGAACAATCTCATCCCAAGTGCCCTTGGTTTATATCAAAAGGGAAGGAACCATAACGGGGTCTTGGTTTGGTCAGGGCTAACAAGCCCAAACCTTGTTCATTTGATATTCACCTAGAAAGATCAGATTGGCAATGGGGTGGGGTGGGGAGGAGTAATGCATCAATCCAACTTTAATAAGGCACATAAGATAAGGAGGAAGACAGCATGGAAACTGGGGGGAGGAGGGCACTGTGGCAGGAAAGGGGCATATTGCTGATGGGAGTTGGGAGAATTTGGGCAACACTGACCCCTGGCAGGTGGAGGACTGCTCAACCAGCCTGGATTGGTGGTGGTGGTGGTGGGGTATTCTTATAGGGTTCTGGTGGTGGGGGATGGCCTAACTCTTATCCATTCTACCCTGGAGTTCATTTATGAACATATCAATATTATCTCATAGTTATCAGTGCCAGTTTAGGGATACTTCGTTTGCGTAATGTTTCTCTGGTTTGATTGCACGTGACTGCTGCTTATCTGAAGCTTACAGAACAAGGGGCCCTTATTGAGACAACAGGGCTTACTTAACTGGCTTCTCCCAATTTAGCATATTATTCAATGTGGTCTTAATCAATTTAGGTGGCAGTTTTTACAAGTGGCTTCTGTGTTTTCCTTTAGACTTAATTTCTATTTCCTGTTTACTGTTACTTTACACTGGTTACTCATATGCCTACTTACTATCCTAACCGAAGAGGTGGTCAGGGGAATCACAACAATGTACAGTTTCAACACAGTATTGTAGAGATTGTCCACATCTTCCCTCTACAGATGAATAAACTAAGACCATTAGAAATGGAATGTCTTAGAAGAAGATCATAGACATAAACTGGAAATGACCTTGGAGGCCTTCTCATCCAGCTCTCTAATTTTATAGACGAAGTCACTAAGGGATAAAGCAGTTTGCCCAATATCATATTACAGGTAGTTAAATGGCAGAGCCAGAATTCAAACCCACATCCTTAGATGCAAAATCCAAAACTCTTCAAACTGCATCTCTTCTCTTCTCTTCTCTTCTCTTCTCTTCTCTTCTCTTCTCTTCTCTTCTTTTCTCTTCTCTTCTCTTCTCTTCTCTTCTCTTCTCCTCTCCTCTCCTCTCCTCTCCTCTCCTCTCCTCTCCTCTCCTCTCCCCTCCCCTCTTCTCTCTCTCTCTCTCTCTCTCTCTCTCTCTCTCTCTCTCTCTCTCTCTCTCTCTCTCTCTCTCTCTCTCCACTCTCCTTTCCCCTGCCTCTCCTCCCTCATCCTCCTCCTGTTCCAATCAGTCTTTCTCTCTGTCTCCCTTCTGCCATCTCCCCCTTTGCTTTTCCCTCCTCCTATTCCAGTCTTTTTTTTCTCATACACTCTCTCCTTTCTTCTCTCTGTCTCCCTCCCTCCCCTCCCCTCTTTCAGCTAAAGGGCAAGATAACTAGAATCCCTGTCATACAATGTAAAAACTTCCCAAACTGAAATATACCATACAACCTAGTCATGAACTCATGACCCTCTCTGACATTCTAGCTAGGTCAGATCCTGTTACTCCCTGCTTTCCCTATCCCTTTGACAAGTCAGCAAAATCTCTCCCTTCCTCTGATCCCAAGGCTAAGGTTCCAGTGTCAATAAGAGGTTTTAGAACGAGGATTTGGACCCAGGTATTCCAAATTCAAATCCAAAGCTCTTTCCAGATGGAAGTGAAGTGACATTTTTCCAATTGTAGGATTTATTCTTTAAAAAAACCGTTGATACCTTTTCTGTTTACATTACAGACATTTACAGATTACTCCCATTTTGTGAAGCTTTTTCTAATAATGTAAAATTTATGATTTACTATTTATCACCTACTGGTCAACAAACATCTATTAAGTATCTCCTATGTGCCAGGTACTATCCTAAGTGCTAGGCATACAAAGAAAATTAAAAAAACAAAAATAAACAAACAATTCTAATTCTCAAGGACTTTACATCCTAATAAGGAGATAACATGGAAATAAATACACAAATAAGGTATTTACAGAGTAGAAAGAAGGTAAGTTCTGAAATGCTCCAGCCAGCTGGAGGGCCAGGAAAAGGCTTCTTTTAGAAAATCAGATTCTCATTGCACCTTGGAAGAACAGTCCATACCTCCTGGTATGGGGATCGCCAGAACAAAGGCACGGAGATACATTTGGGAAAGAGCAAATGGGCTACCACCGGAACATTGAGTATGTGGAGTTAAGTGAGGTGGAAACAAACAAACAAAAACATCCACAAAATAAAGAGAAAATTTAAAAGGCCCAGGTTCTGAAGAGCCTTAAATGCCAGAGTTGAGCCTGGAGGTGATACATTTTTGCTCAGGAATTTCCACGTCCTTTATGTCGGTAAGAAACAATTCTCTTACCAAGAACTCACATGGCCATTAATGAATTCAGGGGAAAAAAAAAGATTTTTATTTAACTTTCTTGCAAGCAGGCAATCTGACCCTGGCAACACCCTTTTGGTAAAAGGCAACCAAACAGGCACACTTGTTTAAGACAAACACACAGCTTTTATCCCTATCCCTATTCGCATCTCCCTCCCCTGCTTCCCATTGGTCGGGCACTTCAGGGCTCACAGCCTATCCAAGATGCCTAAACTCCTCACACATGGATCTCTCCCCCTATTCACATTTCACATTCCCCATAATAGGCACTGTATTTTTCTAAAGAAAAATTATAAATATTTTTAGAGCAATCCTAACTCAGGATGCCTGCACCACTCAGATTTTATGATCTCCATAGCCTGAGAAAGGAATTTTCTCAATTGATAAGAGAGTTGAAATCACTTTATCTGTGTTTCCCCTATCACTAAAATAAGAAAAGTCCCACTATTCAGGACAGTGTCTTAGACCTGCCCTTTGAAGTTGGTGACACAGAGGACAAAGGGAATGTCCCTTCTCAACCTCAGAGCTACATCCCTCACTACATTTTCAACTAGTTTCCTGAAGTAACTAATAAGTGAGAGATTTTCTGACAAGTATGACTCCTTAGGTTTCACAAATTATGTATCACTTGATTTCTGTGGAAACAAAAGTTCAATCATCTCTTACATGTCTGTCCTCATGGGCATCTACCTAGGTATCGAGGTATCTCTTAAGAGGCAACAATAACTACATTGGTTCATTTTGTCTCCTCCCTTCCCCAATGACAGATGAAAAAATAAACCAAGAGATTGTGTTGACAAGATGATAATGTTGGACAAACAGGGATTAACTGACTCCTTCTCTTGGATGGACTCTTAGCTGCCTTGTAGATATTTTAAGTTTATTACTAGGGTGATATGCTGACAAAGTAAGTTTAAAGTCTAGTTTATATCCCAATCTGGAAGTTACTGTGGCTTGAAGCCAATGCTTTCCCTCTGGATTCATATTCCTCCTGACTTGTGGTACTTCATCATCAACCTTTTATCTTGAAATTTGAAAAATGTGCAGTGTCAGAACCAGTTCAAGGTCTTCCAATGAATTTTCAGCATTCTAAAAGCCCAGGGACTTAATCTTGTCCCATCTCTACATTTTCCCCAATTACCCATCCTCACAGAGCTATGTGATGGCACTTCAACCTTGACCTTCAGTGGTCAATAAGTCAACAAATATTCATTGGATGCCTCCAGAGCACAGAGGCCTGTATTAGGCTGCTAGTAGACTCGCAGTGATCAATGCAGTGTCTCCTGGGCAAAGACTGGCCAGTTCTACAAGTGAAGTGTTTCCTGATTTTTTTTTTTAATATCATATTCTTCAACGAAAGCATTCTAAAGCTGGGATCAAACATTCTCTGAGGAAAAGAGATAAGACTCTTTCCACTGGAGGAAAGAATTCTCTCTTGGTCATGGAAGTTGAGCAATCGTGGTATTCTATTCTGTCATGTTCCCACGGACACATGACATTTTGGATGGGGAATAAGGAAGACCTGAATTCAAATCTAGCCTTAGACACTTAAAGCTGTGTGACCATGGGCAAGTCACTGAACCATTGTATGCCTAAGTTTCTTCATCTGCAAAATGGGGATTATAAGAGTACCTACCTCCCAGGGTTGTTTTGAGTATCAAATGAGATGTTTGTAAAACGCTTTACAAACCTTAAAATACTACACAAATTCTAGCTACTACTATTGTTTTTGTTATTGTATTTTTAAAAATTGGCAACCAGACACAAAGATAATTGGCAAACATGGTTGAAAAAATATTTGCTCGACATACATTTCATCAGAGAAGCAAACTCTGTCATTGGCTTGGAATTCTCATATTAACACATATTATTGCCTCATCCACTCTTACAGGGTGCTAGATGTATGTTGGACCTTTTGTAGAATGCAAGGCAACCATCACTGTCTAACGTAACAAGGTTCAGTGAATCGAACCCCTCAAATCCAGTTCCACAATCAAATTAGTCAAAGAAATGATCTGAGCTATAGAGCAGGGTTTCTTAAGATTTCAAGAAGTATATGAACTTTGATGGAGGAAAAATATATATATATACATATACATATATGTACATACATAATTATTTTTCATGTTCCCTTGTAATCCCATTTTATTTTATACACATAATAACATTATCTGAGTCCAGGTTAAGAGTTCTAAGATTTTTTTTCTCACAAAGATTTAGGTCTCCCTTACCTTGGCATTTAGGGCACTCAGGATTGCCTACACTTTCTATTTTGTCCACGTGCTTTTGTTGACTAGACCTATGATTCCATTAGTCTAGGGAACAATATGCAGAATAAAAGACAATACACAAATGTAGGGTTTTATATGGCCTTAGGGCAACATCATTAGCTGTAAAAGAACCTGTAAGGTGAAGCTACTCAGCTATTTCTCCTCTTTGGGATGTAGACTAATAGGATGTTGGGTTATCTGGAAGAGATGGTCTTAATTTTGGGATCCTAGGAGCCACAAAAATCCTATCTATTCCAGTGGGAATGTTTTCCCTATAGTTAATCCCACTGGGATATCTTGGTGGGACAGAAGTCTCTAAGATAGTGGAGGCCTCCTACAATATAGAATCACTGAGCCAAATGACACAACTCCTTAGCTCTGTTTCTTTGACCTCTACAGTTATGAGAAAATATTTTCCCCAAACTCACACAGCACACAGGCTTTATCCATTTCCTCCACAATCCACCTCATTAAAATGTCCTTCTTATGTTTCTAGCTTCACTTCTGGAATCCTTAAAGTGTTATTCTTGGAGATTCAGCCACTGTTCAGAATAAAACTTACAACAAACCTTCAGGATACTGTCCCCAGTACTGGCTCAGATGGGAGCCTATCACAGAAGCAATGAAAATCCTCAACATGTCCAAATATAAATTCTTTAGTTGGCCCCTATCACCAATCTCCTTTCTAAGGAACAAAACAAGTATGTTCATCATTTATAGTTGAACTAACAGGATCTGAGATGAAGAATATTAAAATAATGAATCCAAAATCAATCATTCAGTTGATGCAGGTAGATAAGAGAGAAGTTAAAAAAAAATTAGTATAAAATTACACGGCAGACAAAACTGCACATCTGTTTTATCTTTCTAAAGCCCACTAGCTTAATCTACAGGGATCTGAACTATAGGGACTCAGGATAAAATATTTGGAACCAATAGGGGGCTGAGAGACCAAAAGAAAAGGTAAACAGATGTATAAGCAATGGAGTGTGAGGGCCAATGCTGCCAGGATACACAGAAATTTAACTTGGTAGATAGTACATATCCAGTTCTCTTTTTGACTATATATTTCTGTCCCTTAATTTCTATGTCAAAGCTTCCAACTTGGTAGAGATCTCAGAGAGCATCTGATGCAACTTCATCATTTTTATAGATGAAGAATGTGAAACCCAGGGAACTTCAGCAACTTGACCAAGGTCAAGATTGCAACATGTAAGATTTCAAGTTAGACTCTCTGACTCCTTAACCAGGGTTTCTTTAGCTGCGCCATTACAGCTCTGACCAAGATCAATGTTGGCTGTTTTTCAACCATGTAGAGATACATAGACAGATGTGTATATGGATACATAGTTATATCAACAGCTAGAGTAGTTATTAAATGCTTGCTATGTGTGATGCACAGTGCTAAATGATGGGAATACAATATAAGCAAGCAAGACAGTCCTAACCTTGAAGCAGCTTGGGGAGACTAGCATGAAAGAGACCATGGCCTGGACCACTCCTGAAACAGTTTTCAGAACAGGTAGTCACTAATGAAGGCCCCAGGAAGGAGGTATCTTTATGTATATAACTGCTTTCCCAGCCTACGGAGCAACATATTTACTTTGCCCACTTGTGATCTCTTTCACCTTCATTTATCACTTTAAAAATAATTGCCTCCATAGTAAGCTCTATTTGGAGAGAAGGAGGCTAGGTTTGAGCAGAAGAAGGATAGCAAATATAGTTTGGCTTGGCATATTGGATAGAGAGTCGAAGTCAGATAGGAAGACTTGGGTTTAACTCCTACCTGGGACTCATCCTGGCTGTGTGGCCTTGGGCAAGTCACTTAAACTCATAGGGCCCCCAGACAACACTCTGAGACTTTAAACTGCAGGACAGTTGCTCACTTGTATCAGTGGAGAAGGATGCCTTCCTGAGAATTCATAATAGCAAAGGAATTATAGATCTCTCTGTCCAGTTGTCCCCTCCACCCCACTACCCCCAAAAAAGAGAGTCGGCTGTAAAGTATAAACTCATTATATACTCTCTTCCAAAATTCTTGGCTGATGAAGTGGCTTAGCCAAGGAGTTTGCTGCCAGATGTGTGTGTGTGTGTGTGTGTGTGTGTGTGTGTGTGTGTGTGTGTGTTTTGGTAGATGTTACTGGCTCAGTGACCCTCTGTCTCTGAAGTGAGAGCTTTGATATGCTTTCCATAGAAATGGCCAGTTTCCCTTATCTTAGGATGAGGTGAATTTTGTGTAGGCTATTAAAAAAGTCTAAGAAACCAATCTTCCAGCAAAACTCAAGCCAGAAAAACCATAAGGAACACAAGGGCTCTCTGTTAATGATTATCTGAAATTTGCCTGGGGCTTGCAAGTTTGTGATTTCATCCCAGGGCTCATAGTATCTTAGCACTGAATTTTTTCAGATACTTCTTGGGTCTGGCCACTTAAAAGAAAATAATATATTGTCAGGGGTTGAACTAGGAGATTAAAAAAAAAAAAGTTTAATTCCTCTCTGAAATTCCCTGCTTCTTGCCTCCATCCTCCTGAATTACACCTAACCCACTTCTAAGTTCTACCACTTAACTGACTTATTTTACGTTGTTGAGATATTACTACCTTCCATTGAAATAGAATGGCTTGATCCAGAGACTCTATTAAACTGTCTGGTTTGTGCATTGTAGCAACAGAAACTTCATCTTACTCACTCCCTTTATTCTGGATACATAATCAAAGCTGGTTACTTACAGAGGACAGTTAGGGGTTTGATAAGAGGGGCATGATCTAAGGGGGATATGATACACATTGTGCCTTCTTGTCTCCTCACCCTGGAATAGGGCCAGTGAAAGCCTCCTTTGCTTACTCCTTGACCCCAAGAATCCTTCCAACATGCCTTTCTATTAAGTGAATTGTCTCTTCCCTTCCTGCCCCCTAAGTATGTTGTCAGAACTGAGACAGGTATGGAGAACCCTAAGGGGATAAATAGTGAAGATGGTATGAACCAGCTATTAATCATCATTAACTCAGTCCCATATCTCTGTAGCTTTCTCTCTCTCTTTTTAATCCTCTGAAACCTTCTTCTATACTAAAAAAATTTCCCTTTCAACTTATATTTCTTCCTTGCACATTCCTTTCCTCTTCTAGTACTCACTGGGATCAAACTTTCTCCTGAAGACACTATATTTCTCAGGACAGTTATCTCTTCCACATTTCACATAGGTGCAGCACCCCTAAGAGTAGGAAAATCTGCTCTTTTTTTGGCCCTCCTTCCATATCAGAAAAGAAGTCTAATTTTTTTTTGCTTTTTCTCTTATGGGGTATTTGCAGTATCTTGTAAAATGTGGGTTGATATTATACAAAAATATATTTTATGCATTTCTGATTTTGTACTAGAAAATGTCTGAATTTTTTTTCTCTTTTTCTTTTATGGGGTATTTACAGTACCTTGCTGTAAAATTTGGGTTGATATTATACAATGATATATATATGTATATATATATATATATATATATATATATATATATATATATATATATATATGTATTTTATGCATTTCTGAGTTTCTCAACCCTTTCTATGTTGTCTGTAGTTTCCACAAAACTCCCTCAAAATTCCCATTTAATTTCTTATGTTGACCCACAATATATTGAAATAGCAAGGAGGAAAGTGAAAAGTCACAATGTGGATGAGATCATTATATTCTTTTCAAGGCTGTGTGGTTCTTCCTCTCTTACTCCCCTGATGCACTCTAGGGCTAAAGGAGGAATTAGCATACCCCTTATCTCCAACTAAGGCTTTTATAACTTTTCTCTGCCTCAGTAACTCAGACAACACCTCTCTACCTTCCAAATTCACACCATTCCATCTAGAACCTTGCTGCTACAATCCATGGACCTCCAAATCACTTTCTCTCATTTATAAGTTCAGCATCTGGCTCCCATTTTCCCTTCCCTCAGCTCCTACATCCTTTCAACACATTGGCCTTACACATGCCAAACCTCCCCAGCCATGACAAGGTTTTCAGATTTCCTCAGATCTACACAGGAGCTTAGAATAGAATACCTTAGAATAGAATTCTTAATTTTCTTATGGATCATAAATTTGGCAGCCTGGTGAAGTCTATTGATCCTTTCTCAGAATATTTTTAAATGTACAAGATAAAACACATAAGATTATAATGGAAACCAAAGACAAGTGGAAATAAAGATGTATTTTTCCCCAACTAAGTTCATAGAACCCCAGAAATCTGCCCACAGGACCCCCAGCTAAAAATCCGTTTCAGGTATTCCTCTCCACTTCTGTCCAAAAGCAAATTCTCCAGGTGCTAGAATCCCTATCCAAAGACACATCCCCAAACATTTCAATATCCAAACCTCCAATTTCCTGCTATTTCTAAAGCTTATTTCCCACAGTTTTATCCCATTCTTAACAATTCTCATCATCATTCCTCTCCTTGGTGCAATTTGTAGGAACCTCCTTTTTATAGGCCTCCCCTCACCACTCTAGCTCCTCATTCTTTCATAGTGTAATTCAGGTTTCATCAAAGTCTTGTAATTCTTTGCATTTCATAAAGAGTGTTTTGAGGGGAGAAAATTACTACCAAATAGATAGCCAGAAGCAGATAATGGGTTAATTTGAAACTGACCAGACAAATATTAAGTTGAACCTCTTTTCCTTTTTTTAAAATATAATTTGCCTGAAATATTAAAAGTTTGATTTACCTTATTAAGTGCAATACATTAACCTTGCAAATATGTTAATGAACAAAAACTGCTGCCTTGGCAACTTCTGTGAATGTAAAATTATCCCTGTTCATCAGTGAGATTTTAATTATATATTATTGTTTCCTAAAAGCACTTCATATTCCAAAGTGATGCAGCCATAGAAAAGCACCAGCCTTTTCAGGGAGGCTGCAGAGAAGAAGGTAGTATTCCAGGCAGGGGCAGAAAGTGCAGCCCCACCCTAAGCTACTGACCTTTCCAGTTTGTTTCTGGGAAAAAGGGTCAGGTGCCCTTTGACCATCTACACTGTTAGTGGTGGGTGTGTGTGTGTGGGGGGGGGACAGGGGGGTGGATTAAATGGTTTATTCCTCCAAAGCCATTAAAATGCTTTTCATACTATTGGTAAATTGTGATATGTGGGAGATTATGAGATGTCTATTTGCTTCATGTCTCTGATAAGGTCTCATTATTCTTAGCAATGCAAAGGTTAGGAATTGTCCAACCAGGTCATTTTAAGGAAAACTGCTGTGCTGAAATCAAATACTGAAAGATTTCTCTAGAGTCCGAGAAATGAATGATATTATCCAGCATGACATTTTATGTTCCTTCAGTAAAACAAGCCCAGATTCAATCAGCCAAGTAGTGCTTTCTCTGACCACCATAACCTTTCAGGAGTGACTGCCAAAGATTGGGGGCCTTTTATTTTCTCCCTATTCAAGATCCCTACATCAGTCTCCCACTGGGTGCGGCTGTGATAAGAGTAGCTGACATCAGCCCCTCAGTTAGCTCAATTATACCGTCCCCTCCTGCGGCTTTGGCTGGGTGATAATGAACTACATGCTGCTCTCTGCAGCTGGGCCCCTCGCAGAATGGAAGCCTAGGATGGCTTTATTTTTGGAATAGGGACAAGATCCTAAAAGGATGAGCTCCTGTCTGGTTTCCACAGTGCTCCTAGCCAGAAGACATTGGGAGAGCTCTAAAGTATTATCCCGGCAGTCTGGGATGAGTTGATCTGATCAGAGGACATGCAGTGGTTTCTGTGGTCCACATGGGGGGCTGGCTGATGCAAATATGAGCTCATTGAGATTCTTTAGTACAGAAAGCTTAACAAGAGACCCCATTTCCTTCGTGTTACTACTGACTGACAGTCAAGAGTCTTGGCTGCGCACAAGACATTTTAGACTCCAAAAATACTGAAATGAAATGCCTGCCTTATCCATTTGGAGTCCTGTTTTCTTACACCTGGGCTTGTTGAGCCCACAGGGAGAAAGTCACTGGTGACCTTTTACTTAACTTGCTAGCTAGGAATATAAATGCTTGGTGTGTTTCAGACAGCTTGAATGGAGCAACTGGGAAGTATAACTGCATCACAGCTGGCCTAAGGCTCTGATAAGTGTCACATGCTTTACTCTCCACTATAATTTCGAAGGGTTATTTTGTTATGGGGTTTCTTTCTTTCTCCTCCCCCTCCTTCCTTCCCCTTCTTCTCCTCCTTCTCTTTCTCCTCCTCCTCCTCCTCCTCCTCCTCCTCCTCCTCCTCCTCCTCCTCCTCCTCCTCCTCCTCCTTCTTCTTCTTCTTCTTCTTCTTCTTCTTCTTCTTCTTCTTCTTCTTCTGGTTTTTGAACATGGATTGCTTACACAATCAAGTAGTATAGAGGAAAAGAAGTCCAGGACACTAGGTGAAAGCCTTACTTTAGATTGGTGGAAGAAAATGGACAAGAGTTATACAGGACGGGTGGAAAAGGATGGCATATGATCTATACTGTTAAATTTTAATAATAATAATGAGAGAGTGTGTTAAGTGAGGATTAATATTTTCAGTTAAATTCAGGTTTGTGGAGAAGACATAAAACAAGAAAGAGAAATGATGAGTAAGTGGAATGAGTTTTAATTTAAGATGAGATATTTTAGAAGAAACAGGTCTAGAGGTGAAGGCAGAGAGGAAACAAATAAACATAAGGAAAGAAGGTAGATATGTGAGCAAGAGAGATGCACTGAGATAGGAAAAAAGAGCATTCACTAAGAGCCAGTTGAATTAAGATGGGAATAGAGAGCACTGAGGCGAAACAGGTTGCTGGAAGGCTGGGGATGGTAGCTGACTTGTTGAAATATTCACCACACACTCTGAAATAACAGATGTGCACAGAAGGCGCTATGTGTGCCTTTGTAATTCACCATTTTCTAAGCCTTTTTCCTCTCATAAGCCTCTCCCACAACTGTGTACTTCTTCTATCTGCCTGGCTGCTTCCCATCAACAAGGCCCTTTCCTCTTATTTTCCTAAGAAAGGAATAACTCTTTCCCAGGTGCCTCCTTCCCACTCAGCCATATTTATATATTATTTCATTTCTATGGGAGAAAGTTATCCAAATAATTTTTATTCCAGGTAAGGACATTCAGATTCTAGATAACATTTTGTAAATCACTCCCTTCTGTTGTCAACTCTTTCCCTCTATGCCCTACTGCTTTCCTGATTTCTTTCATCAATCAGTCATTCCCATAGTGTTTATTGAGTACCCACTGTGTGCAAAGCACTGTATCTGTATCTACATAGCAAACTATGTAGAGAGAACAAAGAAAAAGAAGAGAGTTTCAAAGCACTCATAGTTTAGTGGTAGGGATGAAAATAGTGTAAAATTTACTTTTCCCCAAAATAACTATGTATTATGGGGCTACCTGGAGCGGGCAGCTGCAAAAGAGGAGTTGCTAAAGTTTCTGAACTAAGATTTGAATTTGGGATTTTAAATGTTGTAAACCTCAAAGGAAAAACAATAAAACCCCTCTGGACAAGATGGGAACTTTCTTTAACTTGTAAAAGTGTATTGAAAATCACTAAATAGGGATGTTGTAAAGGAACTATATCCAATCATGGTAACCCATGGATGAGGGGTCAGAGCCCCAAAGGACTAAATTGTGATAGAGAGTCTTGTATCTAGAGGAAGCCTGTCATGAATGAAGACTGTCTGCTACAGACTGTGTGACTATGGAAACTTCTATTTCCTCTTCAGTAAAATAGAGATAATAACACATGTGGTACTGATTTCTCAGGGTATTGTGAGGAAAGTGCTTCCTAAACCTCAAAAGAAAATTTCCCCCATAAAACTTGAATTGCTTCATGAATTTGAGTTTCTGAAATAAAGTGATTTCAGGAAAAACAAAGAAGGGTCTATATTAAGGAAACGGGGGTAGTTAGGGAAATGACATATCCAAATGACAAAACTGAGAGTGGGAGGCCACTTAGTTTACCACTCAGTGCTTTTGGCTCTTGAGACAGAGAAGCTGGGTTCAAATCCTCCCTCTGATACTTACTGGGTGATCTTAGAGAAATCATAACCACCTGGGTCCCCAGTCTCTTCATAGTTAAAATGTGGGTTTGGGAAAAGTTGCCTTCTATAATCCCTTCCAGTTCTGCATCTATGATGTTGTAATACTAATGTAGAGACTAAGAATCAGAGCCTATGTCAAAAGCCTAGGAAAAAACTTAGAGGCAAAACAGTACGCCAGGGAGTTACCAGCTGAGCAGCGGAGACAGGTGAATGCAGAGATAAAGATTTGGAATAGACTCCAATTCCAAAGGCTGAACTTGTAATCCAAACAGACCTCCACTAGAGACCAGAAGTTGGGACCCAAGGTTATAGTTTTTGATCCAGGAAAACAGGGTGAACTAGCAAAAATAATGGCAGATCCCAACCTCAGAACTAATATGTAATGAGGTAATTACATAAATAAAAGTATCTGAACCTATACAAAGCTAACTGAAAAATGAGAAGATGTTAGTAACATCTTCCCCTGTCCCCAACTGTATATAGTTTAGACTTAAATTCAAAGTTCATTACGCTTACCTTCAACGTTCACTTACACCAGAATACAGCCTATATACTATGTTTGTATAGGACCAGAGAAAGAAGTACTCATGGAGAAAAGGCAGTAGGCAAAGCAATTATTGATGGAGAAATGACCTTCAGATGGTGGGGTTGACCTCTGTTAATAAGAGTTTCCTATCTCCTATTAGAGCTTCACAAGTTGGTAGTGTTAGTTGTTTATAAACAATGACCTCCCATTTGGCTTCCTAGACCATTGTTTGAACCTCATCCATGCCTGTTTTCAGACTTGGTAACCCAAACACTTTCTCCAGACTCTCTAGGTTTGATTTTCATTTCCCAAAGAAGCAGCTTTGAATCCTAAATGTAGATCATCGTATGCATAATCTCTACAAGATCTTCCAATTCTATAATTCTACAAGTTGACATATTTATGAATGAGGAAACCCATATAAGAACATTGAGGGCACAATAAGTACGGAAAATGATGCAGGAAAACAAACAAACTCTGCCTTCTTCACAATTACCAATGGTTGGCCTCAGGTATATTATAGCAGCTGGTGACTATCCCTATAGCATACCAGGCTTTCTTATCGGAATAAAACCCATGCAGCTGAAATATCAGTGAGCATTTAGAATGAGAGAACACAGCTGCTCCGTCCTGCAGGCCTAAAGGCTGAAAGGCTAAACATCTTCACACCAGCAGCAGGGGTGGAAATGTGTGGGAGGTGGAGGAAAGAAGAAAGCAGCCTCCTACAATGAAAAAACAAATAACTCTCCTTAGTATTGCACCCCAATTAGGACAGACTTTCTAAAACCAGCACTGTTATTTTCTCCTTTCAATAAAAATAAAAGGGGAGAAGAATTAGATTGACAATTGACAAGTGGTTCAAAATTATCCTCACGTGGGGTCTCACTTGTACATGGGGCAATAGGTCACATCAAATTTGTTCTTTCTTCTGCCAATTTTCCTGAACACTATACCTGGATTTCTCCTTTGGTCTTATCATACTCTCTCTTGTACTCTACTTGTATCAATAATAATAATAGCTGAAATGTATTTAATACTTTGAACTATACAAAGAGCTTTAAACACATTATCTCATATGAGCATCTCAATAACTCTGCACTACATGTATTATTATTTCTATTACACAGATCTGGAAACTGAGGCTTATAGAGGTAATTTGCCAGTCATGTCATAGCTAGTAAGTGTCAGATGAGGACTTTAAATCTAGTTCTTCTCGCCTAAGTCCAAAACTCTATCTACATGCTTCCTTTCAACATGTATCTATATATACATGTGCTATCTTCCCCAGTAGTAAGGTAAGTCCTTTGAAGGCAGGGAATGTGTCCAACACTCATTATTATATCTCTAGCACCTGTTTCATTTCCTTGCAAATTGTAGGCACTTAATAAATGTTTATTGAATGAAATTAAATTTCTCTGGTTACCAATGCCATAATCTTCTTTGATAACTGAGGGAAAGGTCAGTCATGGCCTGCTTCCTTAAGAAACCCCGTCTTGTTTCATAGGAGGATGAAAATCTGTTAGGTCTGATTTGTAACATACAGGTATTACCCTGTATATTGAAGGTCTAGATGCACTAAACACCACAATAACAAAATCTGCCATTTATTTGTTTTACTGGTAAGTCAATGTAATAACAAAAGCTGACATTTCTACAACATTTTATAGTTTGAAGAACACTTTATATATATTTCTTCATTTGAGCCGCATGACAACTTAGGAAAGTAGATTATGTAGGTATCACTCCCACTTTACACATGAGAAAACTAAGGGTTACATAAGTTAGATAGTCATATGAGTGTCTGAGGTAGTGTTTGAATCCAGGGTCACATGGCAAAAAAAGTGTCTGAGGTAGCATTTGAACCCATGCCTTCCTGACTTCAAGTCTAGTAACTCTGTGGCCTAGTGCACAGAATGCTGGACTTAGAGTCAGAAAGATCTGAGTTTGAAAGCTACTTCAGACATGTGCTGGTTGTGGGACCCTAAGGGAATCACTTTAACTTCTCAACCTCTGCTTCCTTATTTCAAAATGGGAATAATAGCTCTTACCTCAAAGGGTTGTCAAGGACCAAATGAGGCAATGTACAGAAAGCACTTTACAAGCCTTGAAGTACTATGGAAATGTTTATTATTACTATCCACTATTCCATGCATAGTGGGTAATAATAATGTAATATGGTCTAACACCACATAAGTGGACTAAGGAAAAATTGTCTTAAATGAAAGCCAGCTGCAGGTCCATACTGAGTGCTTCTATCCTTGTGGACAAAGCTATAGGATTACTGATGGCTACAAGTGATGAGCTCCCCAGTCTGATGATCATCCCCAATATGTCACTTCCAGCATTGCCTCTAGCAGCACCCTGCCTCTCACCCCCATTCTAGGATTTCCTACCAGATGGGAAAGAAGGTCATTATCACCAATAACACTGACCCTCCATTAGTCTACCTCCTTTCCAAATGCCCAGCAGCCTCTGATGAAGGCTATGGATACAGTCTCCTGCAAATCCCAAGGCCCCTAACCAACACTTCGCTTGTCACAGAGGTCACCACTGAGCCGTGCATGATTTTCTTTGCTAACCCCCAGATGAGTAAACTGCTTTCTCAGCACCACATTTTCCTCTAATGTGATTGTTTCACAGAGGCAAAGGATAAAATGAAATGTCAGAGTGATTCTCGTGCTTTAAGTCACAGGGTAGGTCTCCAGGTACACATGGGCCCTTGGACTAAAAAGAGCTTTATAGCATGTGACCCAAGATACCCCAGCGTTCCCCTTCTCTTCTTAATATATATTTATACACTCCCCCCAACTTTGATCACTATCTCAAGAGGTATCTCTCATGTCAATATCACCTCAGTTCTGTAGGCCATTGTCAAAGAATAACCCTGAAAAAAAATTATATAGGAGCATTTCTCCTGTTTATTGTAGCAATCCTATACTGTAATTCAATGGATTTTAATTCAATAAACATTATTAAGTACTTGCTCTGTCCAATGCACTCTGATAGGTGCCAGGATACAAAGAGAAAAATGACATAGTTCTTACCCTCAAGAAACTTAGAGTCTACTGGGGTGAGTGGGGGGTAATTTTTATGTGTGTTTGTATACTTACACTCATACATATGTACATTACACACACACATATATACATATATATATATATACATAAGTGTATATATTTTATTCAGTCATGTCCCGTTCTTTGTGACCCCATTTGGGTTGATTTGTGTTTTGTTTTGTTTTGTTTTGGCAAGGATTCTGGAGTGGTTCACTATTTCCTTCTCTAACTCATTTTACAGTTGAGGAAACTGAGGCAAACAGGGTTCTGACTTGCCCAGGGTCACATAGCTAGTAAGTGTCTGAGTGTTTGATCTCAGGAAGATGAGATTTCTTGACTCCAGGCTTGGCACTTTATGGATTGAACCACCTAGATGCCCCATGTATATATACATGTACACATAAATACATACATCTGTACAAGGTGATTTCAAGACAGAGCTGACATTAACAAATGAAGAGATTAGGAAAGACTCCATGTAGAATCTGGCACCTGACTCTGAAGGAAGCTAGGAGGTTCTATGAGGCAAAATAAGGAGCGAGTATACTTCAGAAATGGGGGATTGCCTCTCCAAAGTCATGGGGGGGAAGGTGATATAATGCCATGTAAAGTTAGGATTGAATGCAACAAAATGATATGAAATAAGATTTTAGCAATATGTAGGAATCAGTTTGAGGAGAGCCTTAAAGGAGGGTTTAGTATTCCAGAAGCAATAGAACACTGCTAAAGGCTTTTGAGAAAGAGGGTTCCATGACCAAATCTGCGACTTAGGATGATCAATCTGCCAGCTGTATCATCTATGGATAGACAGCTGAGAGGGAGTGGCTCTTCACTCAGCCCCTATCTTACCATATACTCTGTAACATCATTTCTCATCTCTTCCTGCAATCAGTAGCATTCCTCTTAGAGCTTGTTCATCTCTGTCTCTTACCTTATACAAGTGGCTTTTATATTTGCCCTTGTGACTCAAATACTTAAATTTATTCAACATAAAGCATCTACCAGGTATGATTTCCAGAAATTTATATCTTATCCTTGTTCTATATTATGCAGCAGAATGAAGATTCTCCATGCACTAGAACTGCAAGCAATGGGTCACTGCCCTGACAAAGGTCCTGGCACTTGGGAGAATAGAAAGAATATTGAACTAAGACTTTGGAGTCTTGAATTCTAGTTTGGCAAAATCATTTAACTTCTCTGGAGCCTCTCCTTATCTGTAAAAGGAGGGGTTGAATTAAGTGATAATAACAATGCCTTCCATGTAATAATATATAATTTCCAGAGTATGTTTACATATATAATATCATTTGATCCTACAGGATGGATAAGAATGATTATTTTCATTTTATAGGTAGGGAAACTGAGTCCCTAAAAGGCAAAGTGATGTGTCCAAGCTTACTAGGTAGATAGCTAGTAAGTAGCAGAGCTAGGATTTAAATCCAGGTGGTTGTTGTTTTTTGTTTTTTTTTTTATCTTGAGCCCCTCAGGTTATTCCTAGTTCAAAAATTTTATGATTCTGTGGCTTTCCTCTTCCTTGCTCTAGTTAAGGAAATGTCTCTCTGTAGCCTTAAAAGAACATGGGGGGTAGCAGGGATTTGGGAGAAAAAAAAGATGCTCTTTCTTGAGCTAAGAGACGAATTATTCAATTAAAAATGAGGGCAGGGCATGCATAATGAAGCTTGATGCACCAAAAGTAAGAGAATGACAGGCATTAGAAAGTTTAGGTGTGATCTCAGGAAAAGAAAAGAAAAGGGGGAAACTGATGAATAAAATATTGAAACATACATTTTTTATGAAGCCCTACAGAGCTCCTGAGTCTGTTGTTTTCTTTTGGTTTCACATGCTAACTGGCGCGGTTTCCCTCTGAGATCCTTCCACCTCTCAATAATTTTGCCAGGCACTTGACTACATGTGGAATTTCTTTGGCTGCCTCTTAGCTGGGAAAGAGAAAACGTGAGGAAGCTGGTGTGGGGAAGAGGGAGAGGAAGGGAATAGAGAAAAGCAAAAAAAGACAAGAGAAGAACACTCACTTTAATGTAGCCAAATTCTCTGATGAGTGGAAAGATGAGAAAACTGAGGCAAATAGGGTTGTAACTTGCCCAGGGTCACATAGCTAGTAAGTGTCCATACTCAAAGAAGATGAACAAACCGGATTGAGGAGAGTCTCAGTGAAGTGAGTTTTGTGTTTTCTTAGACAGAGAGTGAGATGTGTTCTAAAGAGGAATTTGAGATAGATCACTGAAACAAACCCCAGGCGAGATGTCAAACCACAGTTGATGCCTGGATGGTCCTTGGGGAGGGGAGTGACCAGAGCCTTCCTGTATTTTAAGTGACGTTGGTCCTTGCAATTACAGGTCCATGAGGTATTGGTTTATCTGCTACTATCTATCAAGCTCTCTCCTCACCCCCTTCTCTACTCCCCTGAAAACATTATTTCAAAAATCTTACTTTACAGTTAGCTGATTATGTAGTTATCTTTTTCCTTCTCTCTTCACCTGCTGTCTTTTATTTTAATACCAGAACAGAAATATTTTGAGAGTTGGGAGGTTGGGGGAAGGAAGGGAGAATAGGAAGGAGAAGGTGAGATAGGAATTTTCACAAGATGACAATTTTCAAGCAATAGCAAAATGTTTGAAGATTTGTAAAAACGAGCAAGGTGTCATGACACATTTCTGCAGCACGCAGCGCTCTAACAGAACCCAGAATCGTATCCACAGAGTTCGGCCACTCCCTACCACCATCAACCTTTCACATCACCTCTTGGAATGCTTGTCTAGTCAATCCTGTCAGTTGTGACTTTATGCTCAAGCCAAACTTTTACTATTTTGGTATTAAATTGGATTTGAATTTGGGCATCAATTCAATTCCATTCAGTTAGCATTTGTTGAACTCCCACAGAGGGGCTTTAACTACTCTATAAGTCACATATTCACAATTTACCCAATCCTGGAACATGGAAAATGAGTTGGGAATCTGAGAAAAGTCTGCTCTCTTATAACACTTTTAAGTACCTTTCATTTTAATTCTGTCCCCCAAAGCTACAAATTTACTTAGTGGAAAAAGAATTGTCTGGTAGTTGGAACACTAGATGGCAGCTGAAACATTTGATTTAGGGCTTCTCTATTCTTGCAGTCATGACACCATTTCTACCTAAAATTATTCTTCATAGAATCATAATACTGAGTTGAAAAGAAAACTTAGAGGTCATCTACTCCAAACCTCTCATTTTACAGATGAGGAAACTGAGGTTCTAGAGGGGGAAGCATGTGTTGACTAAGGTCATACAGATCATAAGTGGTAGAATCTAATTTCAGGTCTTACTGCAAATACAGTGCTATCTTTCACTAGATAATGAGCTTAAAAGGATTTTAAAGAACATCTGATCCAAGTCTTACTAGATATGACATACACTATGTATCACATACATACATATATATGTATACTATAGATATATGATATGTAATACACATGTCACATCTTACCTATTCTCTGTTTTGCATATTTCATGGTTCAGCCAGACTAGCATTTGTATTGTCCTTCACAAATGACACTCTATATCCATGTCTTTACCTTAGTGATCCTTCATGCCTGAAATGATCTCTCTCCATACCTCCACTTCTCAAAATCCCTTCTTTCCTTCACAAGATCTTAAGTATCACTTTCTGTGAAACCTTTCCTGATCCTCTTAGCATCTTGTGTATCCCCCCATAGCCTTGTAGTTAGTTAATAAAATAGACATGAGGTGATTTTGGTTTTTTTTTTGTTTTTTTGGGGGGAAAGGCATTTACAGCTGGCAAAATCCAGAAAGCCTTCAGGAAAAGGTGGTGTCTGAGTCAGATTTGGCAGGAAATTAAGGACTGTAGAAGGAAGATGAGGAAGAAGGAACGCATTCTAGACATGAGGAACAATCAGTGCATAGAGATAGTAAACAGACAGTAGAAGGCATGTAGTGTATGTGAAACAGCTACACACATAGGTGTTATATATGTATTTATATTTATATACATATAGGAATACTTCAATATTTTATCAGTTTCTCCCTTTTTTTTTCCTGAGATCATAACTACATACCCCATATATTTGAATGCATATATAGTATGCATGTTTATAACCATATATACAAATGTATGTGTATGTGTATGTATGTGTGTGTATGTATGTATACACACATGTACTGAAATAGTATAATATCCCAAGGTAGAAACAAGAGGCAGCATGTGCTGGGCAAATCAAACTACCATCACTTTGACCATTATCTTCTCTCAAAGCCCAACAGACATAGTGAGGACCCTGAACTTAAATAATCTTGAAATAACAGAGCCCCCAAGAGCACAAGGTCCACTTCCTGCCCATCTTTGACAATCATCACTAAAGTGAGTAACCACTATGGAGAAGTACTCACCTTCCTCACTACTACTAAGACAACTGCTGTTCAATTGTCATTATTTGGCGGGTAAGTAAGTTCAAGGACCCTGGGAGACTAAGCACCTCCTAGATCACAAATCTTGCTTCCTCCTAGTCTCTATAACCATCTCTCTGGGAAACGATCCTTGGGGAGATTCATTCTGGCAAAGGTCTTGGCACTGTCAAAAAGGTTAACATCAGACACTGGATGATTTTATTAGTGGAAAAAACCTTAAGACTATGTATTGCCATCTGCTTTGCCTCTGGATTCTAAGAGCCAGGGGACATTTCCATTTCACTTAAAACAGTGCTATGCACATTGCAAGCACTTAAATAAAAGCTTTTTCATTCAATTCATTCATTCATTCATTCAATGTACCCTGCTAGAATGTAAAGCTCCTAAAAGACATGGACTGTTTCATTTTTACAGCAGAGTACATACTCAAGAAATTATTTTTGATTAATTGATAAGCCTAAATAAGTTGAATAATTCCCCCAAGATCATATAGAGAGTTAATAAGAGAGTTACAGATTTTCTGACTCCAAGGGCAAGGATTTGAATGGTTGGATGAAGACTGACCACTTTCAGTTTCCTGTTGCTCCAGGCACTACAAAAATTCACAGAAAATTATCAGAACCATTTGATCTCCAGTAAATAACAAATCTACCTCTGGAAGAAATAGTCAGAAGAAATGATGTAGCAAGGTGATGACTTATGTAACCATTCTTGATTGTGGAAAATTCAAACTATAAATAATATTTGACTCCACGTTTTCAAGGCAGTTTGCAATTTTAGCCATAGAGGTGAAGTGGAAGTAAGAATGATCCCGGGCAGGCTTTTCAACTTAAAACTCTAAAAGAATCTGACACTATAGTCCCCAAATTAATTAGCATATTTAAGGAAGTAAATTCCTTCTCTACTTAAAAATTTACCTATTTTTCTGGAGCCTTCACCCCTCAGAATTATAATAGTATTCCATGAGAGTGAGTGACTCCAATTAGAGTCACTCTAGGAAAAGACTAAGAAGAATTTGGAACTTAAGCCTCAGGGACTACTAGCCAGATTGAGCAATAATTAATAATAGCAGAAGTTTAGTCAATAAGAAAGCTAAAACTATCCAGATGTCAATATCTTTAGAAAAACAGCAGATCGTTTATTCAATAGTTAAATATGCTATTGCATTTTTATTTTCTTTACTCTTAAAAATTTATTTTTGCAGTATCTTCATTTCTCATTATATTCTGCCCCTTTCCCCTCCCAGAGAGCATTCCTTTAGAGCAGGGCTATACATCCATTGTCCCTCACTCCCTCAAAGAGAGGGAAATGCATTCTCATCTCTCTTCTTTGGGGCTGAGCTTATTCATTATAATTTCACAGAAATAATTTCCAGGTTTCTTTTTTTACTTTGTGAATCCTATTTTCTGGTTCTATTTCACTTTGCATCATTTTATATAAATTCTCCCCTGCTTCTCTGTATTCTTCATATTTATCATTTCTTCATAAACCACAATTTATTCACCTATCCTTCAATGCAAGAAAAAGTTACTTTGTTTCCATTTCTTTTGCTCTACAAAAAGTGTTGCCATTACCAGTCGGATATACGTGGAAACTACTTTTTTCCTCTGTTTGACTTACTTTGGGTATATACCTAGCAGAGATATTTTAGCATTTTGTCAGCATACTTCAAAATTCATGCTTCTATTTGAATAAAGTACATGAGTATGTATTTTCATATATCATATGTATACTATGTATATGAATCTAAATAACAGAGGTATGACCATACACACATACAAGGAGTATGGAAGCAAGTACTTTATCTTATTTCTATGTGATTTGTGCCTAATGAAAGCCTACTTGAAATCTTCATCCATTATCACATTGTGTGTTGAGTCCTTTAAGTTGCGTCTGACCCTTCATGACCCCATTTGGGGTTTTCTAGGCAAAGATGCTGGAGTGGTTTGCCATATTTTTTTCTAGTTCTTTTTACAATGAGAAAGCTGAGGCAAATAAGGTTAATGGACATACTCAGCATCACACAGCTAGTAAGTGTCTGAGGTCAGATTTGAATTCATAAAGATGAATTCAATGAAATGAACGAAATGGAGTCAGTTTTCCTGACTTCAGGCTCAGCACTCTATCCATTGTGACACCTCATTAGCCTTTAACCCCCATTAACAGGTCCCATTAATCCATCTAGTAGAGGCTATCATAATTACACACATAGTGTTTAGAGCTACCTCAGTTTCTTCATCTCTAAAATGAGGGAGTTGGATTAAATCAAATTTAAAGTCCTTCCCAGCTCTAAATCAGTGATCTTGGGATTAGATATATGTTGTTTCCTCTACTAGGATATAAGGCCCCTGAGCTCAGGAACTCTATCCATCTATTTATTTATTTTTGCTTTTTTCCCCTTTGTACCCCCAGCGCTTATCACAGGACCTGGCTCATTGTAAACACTGAATAAAATCTTGTTGACTGATTGATCACCACTGTATAAGTGGCTTCTGTTGATTCTGTCTTTACTATGTCCTTTGGATGTTATAATCCACGAATCTATGACTACTTTTAGTATAAAGTAATAACCCATTGTCACAAGTCTTTTAAGTTTACATTGTGATTTCCTCATAACAAACGTCTGAGATAGGCAAAGTATTATGAGCCTTGTTTTACAGATTAGGAAACTCAGGTAAAGTATGAAAGCCAGAATTTAAATGGAGCCCTCTAGACTTCATATCCAGTTGTTCAGTCATTCTCAGTTGTGTCTGACTCTATGACCCTATTTAGGGTTTCCTTGGCAAAGGTAATATAGTGACTTTCCATTTCCTTCTCCAATTCATTTTACAGATGAGCAAACTGAGGTCAACAGGGTTAAGTGACTTGCCTAGGGTCACACAGCTAGTAAGTTATCTGAGGCTGGATTTGACTCAGGAAGATGAATCTTCCTCACTCCAAGTTCAGCATGCTATCCATTGTGGCACCTAACTAGCCCATATCCAGTACCTTTAGTATTATACCAATATGCTTTTTCCAGGAGGAAAGTAACAAGAAGAAGCAATTCCTAGCTCTCTTTGGATATGGCAGCTAGATTTAAGATGGCCGAATCACGTCAGTGTAACAGCAAGGACCCAGGCATGCGCAGGAGGGCCTACTGTGCAGGTCCTTAGATCTGCATTTCTAAAAGGAAAGCAACTTTTGAGGGGTCAGCAATCACTTTACCAAGCACAGAGATCATTCACTTACTTCAGAGAAAATACCAACAGAAATTACAAACAGAAAAACCACAGACAGGGCTTCCAACTGTCTGACCATAGACAACATATACATGATTACCAGAGAGAGAAGCACCGACATCTGGGTTTTCAAAGCTGGGGAGGTGGAGGCTTCCTAAAATGGTTGCCCACAATCTCATCTGGCACATGAAACTTCTTCCCAAAAATAAGCCCCAAAGTAAAACCTCATCTCAGAGTACATATACTTTTTTCAGGGCTGGAGGGCACAACCCTCAAGACCCTGTACCTCATTAGAAATTAACAAAAGGTATCTGAGGCCTATTAATGGGTGAGGAAGGTCTTTAACTCTCTCCATGCTCCCTCCCCTCCACCATTAACTTTACATTAACCTTATAGTCAGCAACAACCAACAGACAAAATTTGCTAAAGGTGAAATGATACCTACCTAGTTATTCCTTAATTAAATATAATTTTAAAGGGTTTTGAAGTCTTCAAGAGTAGATCATCCAATTAGAAGCTATAAAATGCTATTTTTCTACTTATTTCCTAAGTTTACATCTGTAGTTTCTAGAGTTAGCGCAGGTAAAAGCATAATACATAAATGTTTGCTGAGTTGAATTTTATCTGGGAGATGCAAAAGGCACCCTGCAGAGGTTTAAAAGAGGGATTGTCATTGTTCTCAACTATTGTTTCAAAGGTGCGTATCTGTATTGTACCTTCTATTCAGTTCCATTCAACAAACATTTCTTAAATACCTGTAATATTCTAGGCTAGAAGATGCAGTGGAGATCTCAGCTATAAAGACAATAAAACAGGCCTTGCCCTCAAGGACCTTACATTCCACTGAGAGGAAACAACATGAACACAGATAAGTGAATTCAAAATGTATACAAAGCAAAGATGAAGAAATTTGAGGTTCGAGGTCAGTAGGATCAGGAAAGGCTTCTTGGAGTAGGTAATTCCAGAACTATGCTTTGAAAGAAGCTAAGAATTTCTTAAGGTAGAAATGAGGAGGGAGAATGTTGTAGGCCTAAGGCACAGTGTGTGTGAAGGATTGGAGATGGGAGATACAATTCCATATATAAAGGAATGAAAGGAGGCTTTTTGGTTGGAGGCACATTGAGAAAACCAAGACATGAAGAATAAATAAACTACCTAAGTTCACTCAGCTATTAATTATTAAAGCAGTAAAAGACCCTCTGTCTCCTGACTGCTAATCAATGTGCATTCCACTACACCTCATTGTCCCTCTCTGCGTTACACTGGTGCTCTCTCTTTTCTAGCAAATGTCTTCAGCTTATTGCAAAATATCTCCATTCTTTTATAAAGAATGATATAAAAATGGGTAAACAAACAAATAATCTAATAACTTGGCTAATTGTTTATTGAAGAAATGTAGAACCATAGTATGAAAAAGGGGACAGGCCAGACAAAGGGAAATAAAGGTGGAAATGAAACCATCTTAGAAGAAAATTTAGTCTCCCTTGATCTTTCGAGTTCAGTCACTAATGTTGTCTTCCTTCAAGTGTATGGCTATTATGATTTGCTCTTTCTTATAAAAGTCTAGCTCTTTCAGTAAATGTGCAGACAATGATTTGACATTGTCCAGGGCCATTATTCCGTCAGTCTTCAGAGGAAAAGAAGGACTCACTTGTTAAAAAAGAAAAAAAAGTTTCCATGAGGCAAAAGTAAACTGGTGCTCAGGTCGGTTTGTACTGTATAGTCTGCTAAATAACCTTTCTGAACAAAGTAGACATGCTTCAAGTGGGAACAGTAGAATTCTTATTCCATCTCTGAAGAAATGTTAAATATAATTTTTTTAAAGTTTAAGTATTTGCATGCCTTGCCTCCCTCCAAAATATGCTGATACCTAAGAATAGGATAATAATAAATAGTGGTAATAAAGACAGTTCAAATGATCCTGGTAGCACTAACAACACAAAGTCTCTGTTCCTCTCCCAGTGAAGATGAGCCCGGCATTCTAGTGGTGTACAACTTAATATGTTAAGAGTGTGACATGGGCAGAGAAGAAAAGTAATGGACTCTGGGGCTGCATTAAATTTTGCACTGTGTCCAGAACAAAGTGATACTTACGGCACTCTGGTGTGGTTCCTCTACTTCTGGAGTGATGCGTTCTGTTATGGCCACTGCATTTTAGAAATGGTGTTGATAACCTGGAGATCATCTGGAGGAAAGGGAACTGGATGTCGATGGTCCCTGAGGTGATTTCACAGGAAAAGGGGCTAGTGAGGGAGATGTGGGGATCCAATTCCCCACTGGTTGTGTTTGGCTGATGACTTAATGTTTCTAGGTCTCAGTATCCTCATCTACAAAACAAGGGGTTTGGCCTCAGTGACCTTTAAAGTTCGTTAGAAATCCCAGTTCTAAATCTATAGTTCTATGAATTAGAATGTTTAGCCTGGAAAAAAAAAAAAAAGATTCAACTGGTGGCACAGTGGAAGGAGCCCTGGGCCTGGCATTAGACAGACCTGACTTCAAATCTGGTCCTGGGCACTTACAAGCTGTGTGATCTCAGTTTTTTTTGCCTCAGTTTTCTGAACTGTAAAATGGGGGCAGGGTTGCAGTGAGAATGAAATAAGATACTTGAAAAAATAAAGCACTTAGCATAGTATCTGACTCATACAGTAGGCATAATATAAATTTTTATTTTCTTCTCATTCTTCCTATCTCACTCTATGGAGCACCGAATAGCATCCCCCAGGTTCTTCTGAAGCCTACTGAGATGGAAAAGGATTAGATTTGCTCTGCTTGATTATACAGGATTGGAGTTAGAAATGAATTTAGAAACAAATTTTAGGGTTAGAAACCCTAGATATTTAGGGTATGTGTATATGTGTGTGTGCATACACACACACATACACACACATACATATATACATGCACATAAATACACGTATACATACATATATACATGTATATTCTACATATACATCTCCTACATTTGTATCTCTTACATCTCTCTCTCTCTCTCTCTCTCTCTCTCTCTCTCTCTCTCTCTCTCTCTCTCTCTCTCTCTCTCTCTCTCTCTATCTGTAGGATCATTGATTTAGAAATGGAAAAGATCTCTGGTTTCAAGAAAATATGGATGTAGGGCTAGAAAGGACCTCAAATCTAATTCAACTCTCTGATTGAACATATAAAGAACCTGATGGATTCAAATTAATAGAATTACTTTCTTAAGGTAACATTGTCCAATCATTCAGCCATGCCTGACTCTTCATGACTCTATGGAATATCATACTGTCTATGGAGTTTTCTTGGCAGATACTGGAGTGGTTTGTCATTTCTTTCTCCAGGGGATTAATGCAAATAGGGTTAAGTACCCTATTTGCCCAGGGTCACACAGTGAGTATCTGAGGCAAGATTTGAACTGACTCCAGACCCGACCAGCACTCTATCCACTGGACCATCTTAGCTGCAAAAGCACTGGGAATCAAACCTAGGCCCTCTGACTCTAAAGTCAACATTCTTTGACATTTACCATGACTCTATTAGGTCCACTTCCCCAACAATTAATTTAGAGGGAAAGGTGAGGGAATAAGCATCTCTGTAGTAGCTACTGTATGTAAAGCACTATGCTAAGTGCTTTACAGATATAATCTCATTTGAACTTAGCCTGTGATAAAACTCTTCTACTCCCTTCCACTGATCCTTGAAAATAGTGCCAAATCCTGCTTATATTTTGATTTTTAAAGGTCTACTATAGAATGCAAAGAACCACATTTGGAAATACGAGGAAGGTGGGAAAAATTACAGGGGAACTTTTGCAAGAATAGAATGAATCATTTTATTCTTATGAACTCCCACTTCATTTGTGACTAGCCTCCTTCTGCTAGATTTTATTCTTAATGTACCTTAGTTCTTGTTCTCTCTAGCTGGTGAATTTTATTTATTCACAAAGCTAGTCATTTCTCAACCTCTTTTGCACCTACTTTCCTCGTATGAGGAACAGGTATGAGACCTGGTATCTTGGTGCTCTTGGCTTCTGGCTCTAATCACTGCATCGCTTTGTATGTGCTACACCTGGCTCATGTCTTTGCACCTTCTCTAGGTGTTTACTTACATCCTAGCTTACAACGACAACAAATATTTGTGCAGCAGACACTAAGAAAACATTGTCAAAGGAATGGTTTGTGAGCCATTAGAAGTTAACTGAAGGTTAATATGACGTCAACAAGAACACCTCATGCCATACTAACTTTATTTCTTTTGGTGTTATTGTTGACAAAGTAATTATTCTGATACAGTGGTGACTGCTATAGACAGGGTGTTCCTAGACCTCATCAAACCATTTGATGAGGTCTCTCATTCTGTTCTTATCAGGTAGATTTAGAAATGCATGAATGACTGGACCCAAAGAGCAGGTATGAAGGATTGGGTAAATGTCAAGATAGAGGGAGGCTTCTGGTGGAGTTCTTAAGGAGCTGTCATTTGCCTTGTGGGAGTCCCCATTTTTATGAATGAAGTAATAGATGGCATGCTTATCAAATTTGGAGATGATTTATTTGAAGCTTGGAGACAGAGTTTAATAAGTTGAGTATCAGAATATGGATTGAAAGAGATCTTGACAGACTGGAATAATGGGCTAAATTGAATAAGAAGACATTCATTAGGCACAAATGTAAAGTTCAACACTTGGATTCAAAAAATCAACTTAAGAAGTGCAAAACTGAGAGGACAGGGCTAAGGCAACAACACGAATGGGGATAAGGACATTGATTTCATTTCTCAGTGGGAAATCCTCTGCTATGCAGGTCAGCATCATTTTTGAAACTTAGAATTTTAGAGAGTTTCCTAGATCACTGAAAGATCACCTGACGTGCCCAGGGCCTCATAGCCAGTATATTTAGAAACTGAGACCCACGCACAGGTTTTGTTGCCTCAGGCAACAATAATTACTTTGAAAAATACATGAGGGTGTTAGTAAAGTGTATACTTAATATGAGCCGATAGTTTGACCTAATAGGTAAAGGAGGTTAAGTTTTATGTCACATTAAGAGAACAGATGTCCGGAAAGGGAGAGATAATAGTTCCACTACACTCTACCCTGTTCAGGCCACAACTGGAACAAAATGTTCTATTCTGCGCTCACCATTTTTTAAGAAGATACAAACAAAATCTGGAGATAGTGACCAGGTCGTTGCTAAAACTGGAGAGGATTCAAAAAAGGGACTGGTGAGGACTTTGGGGGAAGGGATAAGTTAAATTTAAATGTTTCTAGACTGTCACATTGAAGATTTGTTCTGCTTGGTCCCAAGGACAGAACTATGGACAATGGGACAATAGTGAAGAGAAAGTTTGATGTAAGAAGAAAAAAATGAAAGATTTTGTTTTTCTTCATCCCCAGCCCAAAAGTTGTTTTACTTCTCTCCTTTTCACCCATCCCATATTCTCTTAGCCCTTTCCCTTCCTATTTCCTTGTTGGGCAAGATTGATTTCCATTTCCAACTTACAGTTATATACAAAAATAAAATACATTCACTCAGGAGGTCATGAGTTCCTTTTCATTAAAGACTTTCAAACAGATGTTTAACATCCATATATCGGAGATGGTATAGAAAGGAGTCTTGGACATGTCTTTCCCCTCCTAGATTCCTATGATTCTTTGAGGCTGGATCTCCCCCTAAGTCTACCCCAGTGTCATGCACATAGTAGGCACCAAAGTGCTCTTTAAATTTAAATCAAGATTAATAGTTTTCCCTCAATCTATAATGATGATTAAGGCTCATGGTGATTATAAATTCCTGACCATACTCTCTTGCCAGAGGCTCTTTAGGGAACAAAGGTGCTATGACTGGAGCCATGAGAGTGGAACTTGTTCTCAGTAACAATTTATCTTCTGATATCAGTGAGCAGCTACAGGGTTACAAAGTACTTGGTTTCATCTAAAATAAAGCCATATCAATATTATTCTGTCAAAGCCAATTTCTTTGGTTGTATGCACTGTTATCCTTAGTAAAAAGACCAAGTCACTTACAATTTAAATTACATTTCATAATGAAACCAAAACAGCATTTGAAGTCACTGGGCCTAGGTTCAAATTCCTCTTTCCTACTTAATATGATTTTTGATAGACTGCTTTATCCCTCTGGATTTCAGTTTCCTCATCTGTTAAAATGAGGAGGCAGGACTAGAGAATGTGTAAAGGACTTTCAGCTCTATCATGCTATGTTGTGAGGGCTATTATTATACTAAACCATACTCTATCACTGCAAAGGTGGGCTGCCAATTTAACACCTTAAAACAAGTCTTGACAAACAGTTCAGCAACCTTTCAATATCACTCCCAAATATTAAAACAGTTTGCTACATTAGGCTACGAGAAAAGGTTTTCCCAAACAATATTTATCATTTGAATGTCCTATGACCATCCAGCATCTTGGTTCATATTTTTGATAACCAGGATGGATTTGAATAACTTTGGGAATGTAGACTTATGTGAGACAAAGTGGTCCATTCCAGCTGGATGGTCACAGAAGGCAATCTATCATGGGTTTGTATGTAACATTTGAGGAATGGGTGGCTGAAAGAGTTAGTTCTTAGATTCCACAAATAGATCAACAAATGTGCTAAGTTGTTATTATTGGTGACTAAGGATATTGTGGTATTTAAATGACATGGAATATAATTCTGCTATTAGAAATAATGAATATGAAGAATATAGAAATACACAAATTAATGCAAAATGAAAGAGCTCAAAGTAGGAAAAAAATATCAAAAATTCTGGCAACACTGTGAATGGAGAGAACAACAAAATCAGAAAGGAATGATTTGAAATTATAATGACCAAGTTTCTATCCAGAGAAGAATTATGTGAATATATCTTCCTATCTTCTTTGCAGAGGTAGTGGGACTATGGGTATAGGACATTGCCCGTAACTTGAGACTTTGTTGATTATCAATTAGTTTGTCCCCAAGAGATCATAAAAATGGGAAAGGGTCCCACATGTACAAAAATATTTATAGCAGCTTTCCAACAATTGGGGAATGGCTGAATAAAATATGGTATATGAATGTAATGCAATACTATTGTGCTACAAGAAATGATGAACAGGAAGACTTCAGAGAAGCCTGGAAAGACTTATATGATCTGATGCTGAGTGAAAGGAGCAGAACCAGGAGAACTTTATACACAGCAACAACCACAGTGTGCAAGGAATTTGTTCTGGTAGACTTAGAACTTCATTGCAATGCAAGGATCTAAAAAATTACCAATGGTCTTTTAAGGCAAAATGTCCTTCACATCCAGAGAAAGAACTATGGAGTTCAATCACAGAATGTGGCAGATCATCTTCTTTTGTCTTACATTTTGGTTTGTTTTATGAGTTCTCCCATTCATTTTAATTCTTCTTTGCAACATGACTAAGGTGGAAATGTATTTAATAGGACTGTATGTGTAGAACCTATATACAATTGTATGCCATCTTGGGGAGGGAGGGAAAAAAAATCTAAATTATATGGTAGTGATTGTAGAACACTGAAAATAAAAAAAAATAAATAGATCAATTTGTTTGGCTGATCTTCTTTTCTTCATTTTTTGTTCTTTGCTATATAGAAGAGTTCTCTGGGGAGGGGCAGGGGAAGAATATGTCAAAAAGTAACAGTGATAGAAAAACAAAAGATGTCATTAAAATAATTTTATTGACTTTCTATTATTGGGAGCCAGGATGGTGGAGTGAAGTGAACATTTTTTTTCCAAGCTCTCCCAACACATTCCTCTAATCAGTTCTAAAAAGCCTAGCAAATGAAATTCTGAGCTGGAAAACAAACAAAGAGCCACACTGAGTCATTTTTTCAGCCCAGGGTAGCTTAGATCAAGAAAGGTCTGCGGACACTGGATTGTGGGTGGGCTACAGTACGATGAGTGGAAGCAGAACAAGCTCTAGGGCGTGGAAGCTGTGGTGACAGCAGCAACAGTATTGATGCCAGGAGTGCCCAGGATCCAGTGCCTACCGTATGGGGACTGAATAACTATTAAGAAGGAGATTCCAAGGGTTACCTTGCTAGCTCTCAGCTCAGGATAAGATTTCATATGGTAATTCCTTTATCCATTACCCAGTTCCAGGTGACAGTTCCAGAATGCTTGTGGTCATGAGGGCGTAGGGTTCCTAGCTGGATAAGGTCCAGAGCACTGACCAGGAAGGCAGTGACCAGAAATCTCTCCATATCATACCACACTGAAAGCACTGAAAACTTAGAGGTACCCAGACATAGCTCTGAAAACAGCAGGGCATAATAGTCAGGAGAAAGGGCCGGACATCTTCCCTAACCCAAGAGGTGAGAAGAATACATAGGAGAAGAGGGAAGGGCAAGGAAAAAATGATGAAAATTATCTCACATAAAAGAGGCATGCAAAGAAGAGTTTTTACAATGGAGAGTAAAATAGGGTTGGGGGGAGTGAGCAATGTTTGAACCTCATTTTTGTCTGAACTAGTTCAAAGAAGTAAAACTATACATTCATCACATATAGTTGGGCATGGAAAATTTATCTTGTCCAGCAAGGAAATAGGAGGATAAAGGGCTAAGACAACATGGGAGGGGTGATAAGAAAGAGAGTAGATGAAGGAAAGCAGTGATGAGAAGCAAAACAGCCTTTTGGGAAGGGGGCAGGAGAAAAAAAATCTGTTATTTGAATGTTACTATACTAGCTATTTGAGATACATTGACAAGAAGGGGCTTATAGTCAACATTCAACATTTAGCACAAGGACTTTAGAACTGTTGAGAATAAGAGGAACCTTCCCATGAGATCTTTGTTCAATCTCAGGGAATCCAATTCAGTACAAACTCCTTGGAAATTTTCTAAGTCAACTATAATTCTGGGGGAGGTATCAGGTTTATATCACAAATTCTTCTTACTTGAGTGGCCACAGGAAAACAGAGCCTTTGGAACAATCTGAAATTGGACATGGTGGGCGATAAGGGATATCTTATTGCTATAGACCCCTTCCAGTCCAAAGCTTGCTTGTAGGAGCTTACAGTTTTGTATTTTGAACTTGGCATCTCTGGGTATACCAGATGAAGAATTTTTCATAATACAGACTATTTGGGAAAATTGTGGAGTTGATGAGATAGCAGTTGCAATTTATTATTAGCTCTTAAAATAGAAAACAAAGGCTTATCTGATCTAGAGTATACCCTTCAAATAAATAAGGGATTATCAACATGATACAAATGAGGCAAGAAAGGCTTAGATAATGAATTTAGTTGAAATGGGATAATTCAGATTTTCTCATTTCTTGTACCACAGAATGCTAAAATGAGTTTGAGAACCAAGGAAGGGTATCTGAAAAGTCTTGACATCTAGTTAGTTCCTCAGTCCTAGAACTTAACACTAATATTACCTTGAAACTATACTTCAGGGATCAGATATTATTAAAATTTCAATTAAAAATAAAAATTGCTGTAAGAGATTTGTCTCTTCTAACTAAATAGCAGCTATCTCCTTGGTTATTTGATTCATTTCAACAGATGCTCATTAACCCTCCATTGCGAACAGGGCACCATGTAAGCTACTAAGGTAGATACAAAGTTTAGATAGGATATGAAGCGTTTTGTTAATACAGTTCATTCTCAACAGTGGATTATCCAGAGCAAATCTTACTGGGTTCTTATTGGCCTTATCATTTACTTTGTTTAATGAAATTTCTTTGTTGTGCTTGAAGTATCTTGATTTCCTATTACATTCTTCCTCAGACCAATATGAACTTGAAGGAAAGAACTTTTAAGCCACAACATTTAGGCAACAGCCTCCATCAATCCTTGTAAAATAGTAAAGAGACAAATGGAGCTTTGGAGTGAGGAAAAAATAGCCCTGCTGAGACTGGTTTTATTATAAACCAGAACTCAGTCGGTGGTGGGATAGGATATACTGGGAAATTACTGGAGAGCAGATCAAATTTTGTGAACTTACAGAAGAAGGTTTTAGTGGCTTCAGGGGTAGGTAAGTAGATAACTACAGGCCTATCCCATTGATTAATCTGAGAGGTGATGCTGTCATTGTGGGCATGAAGTGTGAAACACAGAGGAACTGAGCGTGGGTCAGAAATAGGGTCTTGACCTCTCCAAAATCAGGCCTTGAACAATGTCATTTAATTAGCTGGTTAAAAATCGTTGAGAATTTCTAAAATGCTAGCCATACTTTGATGCCAGACTATAAAGATCATTCCAAAGAAAATAATTTTACTTACTATGAATCTCTTCCCTTCCATTTGTCGCTTGTTTCTGCCATTCCCTCTCATTCTTAAGATCCTACACAAGTTCTCCTTTCCTTCCTATCTTCCACAAATACTTAAGGCCTTGTAATTTCAGTTAAAATGCCCATTCCCTGGTCCCCTGGGTGCTAATATTGGGAAAGTAAGAAAATGAGGCACAAAAGGTAACTGAGTGAAATCAAACAGAAGCACTTGATTGGGATTTGCTTTCAAGCTTCCTTTCCTTCCACACACATCTGACCTTGGTTTGAAACTCAGCATAATGGCAATGACAGTGATGATGATGATGACATATTTGTAGACACTTTTAAGGTTCACAAGATATTTTTCTCACAATACAAAACTCTTGATTATTCTTGTGTGGATCTCCTATAGCAAATCAAAATACTGGTCACTCTCCTTTCACAGCTGATCTTGTCACAGTACAAAGACAATTAGATGAGTTTGAGTCCCAACTCTCTAAGTGTCCTCATCTGTAAATCTCATATCGTCATCTTCCATTCAGAGTTGTGATAATCAAATGAGATAATGTATGTGAAATAATTTGCAACTTGCTAAATAAACTTAGGCTATTATTATTTTTTATCATCTGGCTGATGTATTCATGGGCTACAAATTGATCTTAAAGGAAAAAAATATAATTATCTAGACCAATGGAGAAGTGATCATCGTGTGTGTGTGTGTGTGTGTATTTGTGTGTGTATGTAACGAAATTTCAGCAGTATACTGAGCTCCTCATAAGCAACTTCCTCTATTAACATTGGTTGGGACCTCTCCCCAATTTATAATCTTACAGAGTGACCTGAGATACTGAGTGGTTAAATGAGTTGTTCAGTTAGACAAAGGACTTGAAGCCAGGACTTCCTGACTCCAAGGCCAGTTTTCCATCATTATACCACATGGTCTCATTGTCCCTCAACTCCTCTCACCCCCATCTCTGTCTTTATCACTCTCTTTGTCTCTGTCTCTATATCTATCTGTCTATATCCCTTTCTTGGTCTCTGTTTCTCTCTGTCTTTCCATCTCTCTGTCTGTATCTGAGCTTGTCTCTTTACAAATATTGGTAGTTCTTTGATCATCTGAAACACCAACTTGCTTCATTATAGCAGAAACACTAGAACGCTGTATAGAACAACACAGCAGAGACAGTTCAAGTACTATCAGTGGCAGGAGAATTCTTAAGATATGTGTCCAAATCAGACTTTTAAAAAATTATCCTTTGGGAAGTCTGAAGAGAGGCAAAGAAATAGAGTGGGATTTGGGAAAGGATCAGGGAGCAGTCTTATCTATCATGCATTTGTGAGAGTTTGTCCTTTGAGGGGTTTGGATATCAAATACTTTTCCCCATTCAACTGTTTCAGCTGCTGTGAATATGTTCAGTTGGCTTTAAAGGATAACATTGTTTTGGACAGCCTACTGTGTGCCTGGTACTAAAGCAGAATTGCCCCTTGGGCTTCCTTGTACTAGATCACACTGACAGGATGAAATCGACCTGCCAAATCCTCCAGATAGACAGATGCAGTGATATTACCATGGGGATACAAAAACAAACAAACAAGAACATTTAAAAAATCTCTTAAGATGCAGGGACATTTTCAGTAACAACAATCACAGAGCCAGAAAAGTGGAAATGGACATGACAAATGGAAAAAGTGAGAGAAAACAAGGGCTCGTGGGGTATTTGAGATAAAGAAAGACAGAGAGACAGAGACAGAGAAAGACAGACAGACAGACGGAGACAGAGAGAAAGTACTGAATCACATGAAAACAATGTTATTTGGATGCATATGACTAGAAAAAAAAGGGGTTTGAATGGAAGGAGAGATATGTTATAAGCAATTCAGTTACAGAGAAAGAACAGAAAAAAGATATGTCCATGGTCATGTTCTGACATGCTTCTGATTCCTCCTTACAGGAGATATTACTTTGAAATTCCTACAGTACACTCAAGTTCCTGTATATTATCAAGCCGTGGAATACTGTGCTTTTCTATAGATCAAAGCTGTTCCACAGGTGCCCAAGGTGGGAACCCCATGGCACCATTATACAGTAAACTCACACTATCTAGCTAGTTCTCCTACCCCTTTCACTCTTCCTCTCTAGATAAGACCAGAGGTGAAGGCTGTTCTACTCCCCCATGAAGCAATATTGGGAAGAAGAAACCTTCTATGGTCTTTGAGGATGGCAGGGTGAACACAGTTCTATCATGAATAAAATACTATCTAACCCTGACCCTGCCACATATTTATGAAAAGATGCCCTAAGAGTATCAATTAAAGAAAGTAGGGGTCTTTTATTCTTGAGACTAAAAGTAAGCGTTCCATCTTTTATTTCTTTTTGTGGCTTTCTACTATATTTTTTAACACTGTATTCTATATGAGGAACGCTTTAAAGCTTATTGACAAAGAAGACTTTTGATTAATGATGTCAAATACTGAAAGGGGTGTCATTTTATAATAATGGCCACACTTATTTTGCTCAGGCCCACTAAGGGTCAATGGATGAAGATTAAAGGCAGTCAGATTTTGATTCAATATAGTTAAATCAATTAATCAACCAGAATTATATTAATAATATAGTAATATAATATATTAATATATTATATTAACAGTTAATTTATATTAATCACCTACCACAGTCAGGTATCTGCCTAGGCATTGGGGATACAAATACAAAGGAGACAAATCTTACTTTGAAAGGGATGACAAATATACAGTTAAGTATACACAGAAAAAAATATAAAGTTAATAAATACAAACAAATATTTAAATAAAGGATAGTTTGGAAGGGAAGGGGATCATGGAAGATTATGCTCCTTAAATTGCATCTTGAAGGAAGAGAGGCATTTAATGAAGAAGAGATGAGGAGGCTGTGCATTCTAGGTAGGGGACATGATCAAAGAAAAGGCACAGAGATGGGGGATGGAAGGGCTTACTGAAAAGGCCAGTTTGGACAGAACACAAAGTGCAAGAAAGAGAGTAATATCCACTGGAAAGATAGGTTGGAGTCATTTTTAAAGGGGCTTTGAAAGCTAAACATAGGAGTTTATATTTCAGCCTAGAATCAGTTGGGAGCCACTAGAGTTGATTAAGTAGGGGAGTGACATGTTCAGATCTGTGCTTAAGGAAAATTACTCTGGCAACAGCATAGAATGGGGGAGTAGGGAGAGACTTGAGACATGAAGACTAATTTAAGAGGCTATTGAAATAATCTAGGGAAGAGGTAATGAAGACCTGAAGTAGGGTGGGAGCTTAAGTAAGAAGAATAGAGAGAAGGGATGCAAGAGATGCTATAATAGTATAAATAGTAGGATTTGATGATTGGTTGGATATGTGGGATAAAGGATATGTGAGCAGGGGAGCGTCATATGGAAGATAAAAACTTAAGAGACTGATAGTATGACTGTTCCCTTTGCCGAAATTGGGAAGTATGGAACATGAGTAGATGTGTTGGGAAAAGAATGACTTATTTTGGACACATTAAGTTTGAAATATGTCCAGATCATTGAGCTTGAAATATCCAACAGGCAATTGGCAATGTGAAAACTGAAGCTCAGGGGAGAGATTGGAGCTGGATGTGGAGATCTAGGAATCATTTGCATAGAGGTGATAGTTTAACCTGTGGGAGCTGAAGAATTTATCAAAGGGGAATAGATGGAGATGAGGTCCTAGAATAGAATTTAGGGCACACCCACAGTTTTTGAGACAGCAAAAGAGATGGAAGAAGAGTGGTCAGACTGACTGGAGAAGATCCCAGAACACGGGAAACTATGGCTAGAAGTCAAAGGGTGGACTATGGATTAGCTCTCCCATAGAGGAAGTAAACCATCCCATTTCCCTACATAATTGTTGCTAACTAGTTGTGAAGTTCACCTCTCTATGGGTAGAGAGACTGTTAAAAGCATTCTCTAAATTTCTGTACCCTGTGGAAAATCTCTGTTTTCCATGGTCTTAGTAGAGATTTCTTGAAAGGTATCTTTCGACTCTAAGATTTTATGATAGCATGAGATGACGAATCAGGGCATAAGTGTTTCATTTTTGTGTTGATGTGCCCTTTCTGTCATCCTGAGCTTCACTGATTTCTTGATGAATTATTTTAATATGTCCTCATAGAAACAAAGATCTTCCTAATTATTTTCATTATGAAAGATAAGTTTGATTCATGTACACATACTCACTGCTTCTGAGCCAAGACCATATCTTTCCTTAAACTTAGTGACTCCTCAGTCATTGTGACAAGGTTATTTCCCCTCTGCGTTGAACATTCCATGGATGTTATCTTACCACCCTGGAGAAAACTCTGCTCTGAGGCATTGATCTCTTGTTTGGTGATTGATTTAGTTGTTTTGATCACTATTTCGAGGGGTCCTGGACATGCTCTATCTCCCTCATGACTGGAATTTTTCTTCCTTTTCCTGTCCACCTCTTCTAGTTTCCCCATATATATTGTTTTCCTCTATTTGGAGTCTTACCTGCTTCTATTTGTACCCTGTGACAAGTAGGTGGTACTGTGGATAAAACACTGGGTCTAGAGTCAACAAGACCTAAGTTCAAATTTGACCTCAAAAACTTACTGTGTGACCTTGGGCCAGCCAATCTCTGTTTGTCTGTTTCCTGGACTATAAAATGGAAGTCATAATGACACCTATCTTGCATGGTTGTTATGATGATCAGATGGGCTAATATTGAGCACAGGGCTTGGCACACAGTAAGTGCTATATAAATGTTTATAACCCTCCCTTTTCTCTTCCCTGAGTACCTAGCACAGTTCCAGGCACATAGTATTATTTAATAAATGAACATCTATCATCTATCCATCAATGAACAATTTTAAAAAATACAAAATATAAAATTTACAAAATATAAAAAAGATTATATAATCTAACAATTGCAAAATATAAAATACTTTATAGATATCTATATTTAGCAATTTTCTCAAACTAGTATCTCCATATGGAAAAAGAAGGACAGGTACCTGAGCCAATAAAACTTTTGCGCAAGCCAATATGAGAGATGGAATTAGAACTCACACCCGCCAAACAGCTTCCAGGTTGTTGCTCAGTCCACTAATTGTCACTCTCTTTGACTCAGTCTATATTAATATAGACTGAGAAGCACAGATTGCCTGAACATATGGCAGAGAAGATGAGAAGATAATATTCTGTGGCAGGATATGTGTCTGCAGAGGGGCAGATGTAAAGACTTCTCCTCTGCAAAGGATTCATCAAGAGCAGCCTTAACTACTTTCCTTATTTAGGTCTCTGTAAGACTTTCCTCCTTGAACAAGATCAGTTTAAGAGCGAGCAGACTGCTAGAAGGGGCAAGAGCAGGGTAGCATTCCTCAACCAACCAGTGCCCTCTCAGATCCAATTGGACTTTGTCTTCCTAGAGCAGGAGTTGGGTTAGGGCAGTGGAGTTTTGCTCCAGGACAACAACATTTAGAGGGTATGGACAGAGATTATATTTCAGCTTCACAGAAACAATACTGCTAAGCAGCTATCTAGTAAGAGTAATTAGATAATATATTAAGCTACCAAATGTTAGACTTGTTTCTTCTATAGTCTGACATATCTCCATGTGAGCTCCTCCCTGGTGTGACTCTGTCTTGCTCTTTGCCCTGGTGGTGCTGAGTGATATTTCCCCCAGGAACAGGCTTTTTTATCTTGAAGACCACAATATCTCCCTGAAGCCCCTCCAGCTACCCCCAAACTAGATTTGTCTTACTGAGTTGAACTGAGGGTACCTTTCTTATTTCTTATCCCAGGCACTAAAAATGTTTCTTAAGGCTGTATTTTTTTTTTATTCTTCTGGACCCACCCCTTCTCTATATCAATAATCTATAACATTTTGTATATGCTATTTCTCACTGTTATAGCTCAGGGCCCCCATACAAAGCTGCCAGTCACTCACTGTAAGTCTTGATTCCCAGATACCCCTGCTATTCCAGCCCCTTTCCTCCTTTTTGCCAAAGCATGATCAATACCACTGGTTGCCTGCACATCCTGGGCATTTTTCCAGCCAGTCCAGAACTAACATTTTTATTTTTGCAGGGAAATATTTCACAGCTCAGAGTCTTGATCTTTACTCCCCTTCCCACCCCCATATTATTCAGAGGTAGTAGGGTATAAGCCTATTTCTAGCCCATGACTGGTATAGTAATATATGCCACTTTCTTATATGCCAATAAGATGCCATTCTCCATCTTAAAGCCTGGTGTATTACAAGGATGCTACCAAAAAGGGGAGGAGTTAGAGAGCTGTCAATGCAGGTTTTCATCAGCTATTGTAATGCTGCTGGAATACCCTGAAAGCATCTGTTAATAAAAGGCATAAGAGAAAGAAATCATTAAAAAGAAAACCTTCCCTTCATGTTAAGATTTTTTTTTAATCCAGCTGCACCCAAAATGAAAGAGCTATCAAAGAAAGCTCCCCCATTAGCTGTCAATTCATGGCAGCTTCAATCAAGTGCCTCTGCCTGAGCCTGCGGTAATATCACCCCAGCAGCCTCCCACACGCCGCACTTCACGGCTCTGTGAGAGTCACATTAAACCTGCCTGCCATCAATCCCTAGGTCTCCAGTGCTGCAGCTTAACGAGGTGAGCTAGCTGGCACCACCAAGAGGCAAACGCTATTTGAGAGAGACAGACAAAAGGCAGGTGGTGGTGGAGAAAAGCTAGATGTAGGCCATTAAGCAACAGGAACTTTCTTATAAGGTCTTCCCATACTGTCATTTCTAGCTGCACATTGGGTTCCAAACACCTAGCATCTCAAAAGGAAGTAGTAGTTGAGGTCAAATGTACTAATGCACAGCAGGGTAGGACCCTCCCTAACAAAACTTTCATCATACATTAACTGGATAAACTTGAACCTAAACACATTTTGAATTTGACATCTCCCCTAGACACATCTGCTCCTATTATTGGACAGCCACACGTTTTTGACTCCCTTGGAGATCACAGCAAGAAAAGCATAATAAAAGCATAACTTTTGGCTTCACATTCAGCCAAGGCCAGCCTGAAGCATAAACATGCCGTGTCCCCACTAGGATACAGGCAATGGACCCTGAGGCTCACAAGCTGGCTCTGTCTTCCATCCCGGTGGGTGAAATTTGGAATTGGGGGAGAGAGGAAAGAAAGCTCGCTTGTCCTCCTTCTGTCTAGCCTCTGGAAATGGGACCATAATAAGAAACAACTTAGAAACCGAATGGGAGATGGCTCCCCCAGCCAAGTCCCCAAATGGCAATGAGATCATCACATGAGGCGGCTCAGTCTGCTCACTCTGCTCCATCTCAGTAGGTCAGGCCCTCACCGATTGCTAAATCATTAACCACTATAGATCTGAATGAGGTCCTGAGAAACTGAACAAAAGCAAAACAAAACAACATCCATAACAAAACAAGCCTCCACTTGCACTGTGGTCTCCCACCCACTATTCTTAAACAGTCATCACAACAATATGTGCATTTATGCAGAGAAGGTCTTCCAGAACATTGCATAAAAACTCTCCCAACTACTCTGTCCTATTCTAGCACACATTTTAACAGGTAACTTGGAAGATAGCCTTTGGCCATCAGACTTTCCAACTATCTAAAATAACTCTCTTCTAAGTGCCCAAACTCTGCCAGATACCCCAAGAAAGGCAGTGACCTGCAAAACACTTAGACACATGGAGCCAGAAACATCACTGAATACCTACAAACATTGGGCCTAGGAGTTATCCATGCAGAATGCTCCAAGTGCTGAAGGCATGACCTGTTCTTTAGGCCTTCCCTTACGTAACTTTGGACTATTCTGTTATATAACTGTGAATTAGTCTATTACGTAATTTTGGATTCATTCACTGGAAACTTGAGCCAAGGGAAAGCAGTGGGCATGGAGAGATGTGGTTAGAGTAGTGGTTATTTAATTGGTTTCACAAGGCATTCCACCCACATGGGTAGGTGGACAATCCCTAGCCCTTAGGATATCAACCAATGATTTGTATACCTTCCATGAATATGAATCTCAGAGGATACCTAGTCTCTGCATTTGCCAACTAATCAAAAGAAGTAATACCGTTTTCTAATTCCATTAGAGGATCATTCATAAACTACCAGGACACTGAGGAAATGATTTTTAATAAATCTGTAGTACATCATGAGTAATGTATCAGCTAGGACCCAAACCATGAGTGAGAACTGCAATCAGAGTATAATGACAGATCTGCCATGTATTTGAAGGCTTTTCTTAATATTCTTCTAATTTTCTCTGCTCCATGGTCAATATGACAACATGGTGGGACCTAGATTCACCAGTCTTAGTTGTTACATTATTCACAGTTGTGATACTTATGCAGTAATAGGCCTTGGAAAGAATTTTTATGTCCCAAAGAGTACTGTAGCTTTCGAAGCGGTAGGTTTCCGAAGGGGTGTGTGCGTGTGTGTGTGTGCGCGCGTGTGTATGTGTGTGTGTGTCTACTGAAAGCCAAAATAATTTTAGATTAAAACAAGGAGAAGAAGGAAAGAGAGGGAAGGAACAAAGAAAGACATCTATTCTTTCCTTTGCTTCTCCTCTCCCCCCATCAACCACCTCCATTGTTATCTTAGATTGGTGTTTCATCTTTTCAAATGAGTTGGATAAATAAGAAGAAAAGGTTAAAAAGGAATTTCCCATACACAGAGCAAACCCTGGGAAAGACTGTCTTTCCTCTGCAAGCCTTTCATCCAGAGAGTTTGAAGGTCTCATGGTTATGGCAATCATTATAGCAGTAATAATGCAAAGGCCTGGCAGCATGTACGTACCAATCAGTTTGGCAGAATAATTTTTTCATGTTCACAGTGATTGCATAATCCATTTGTTGGCCCATGAATATGAGTGCCCTTTGGTGCCCTCACCCCTTAAAGAGTTTGTAGCTGTCCATCTTGGACATCTTCACTAATGAGGTACTTTCAGGTCAGAACAAAGTTCTTGGTTTGACTTCTGTAGATCTGAATATTTTAGCTGTGCATCTGAATGTATACATCACAGATATATGCAGATATTTCTATGGGGTGTGAAAATCAGATTGTTAAGTTGGGAACATAACACTTTATACTTGCAGATATCTTTTAAAATAGGCTATCTAGCTTTTGGACAAGAAGGGCTTTGGTGTTAGCAAAAGGGATAATTGAGGTGACCCTTTCAAATGCTTGACTCCATGACTTGTGTGTTGCTATGAGATAGAATTTAATTTGTATAATGTCCCAAATTCCAATTGATAGATGCATTTAATACTTGAATTTATTTTTAAAACTGAGCTGTATGGAGGGGGCACAGAAAAAAAGTCATTTCTATCAATGGGGAAAAGCACATCAATAAGACTTCCATTTTGCACTCCACTTTATCTGATGAGACTAGTGGAAAGGGCAACGAGAACAATGAGGAAGATAGAACACTGCACACAATTTTATTGAAGGTATGGGAGGAGATACTATAATAATCATCTGTTTCACCTTCTCCCACTCCAAGAAAAAACAGACATTACAGCATATGGGCCAAGAGCCATCTTCAGAGTGGGATCAGGCCAATGAAGTACCTTGGAGTTATATACTGGCTATAGGTAAATCTCCAAGTTACTGTCCCCTTCATTACGAATAGTCTGGAACAAACTAAATGGTGAAATTTTTCTCTGTACCTTCAGCACTTAGTTCAGTGCCTGGTCCATGGTAAGGGTTTAATTGAACTAACATGATTCACTGAACTGAGGAAGGAAGGAAACAAGTTTTTATTAAGTACCTACTGTGTGCCAATGGATTTGAACTTGAATGATCTAATTTAGAATCATAGTTCTAAGTACCTTTAGACTTTGGGCAAGCCACTGAAATGTCTCCATACCTCAGTTTCTTTACTGTAAAGTCACACACACACACACACACACACACACACACACACACACACACACACACACACACACTGATCTCCAATTTCCCTTACTGCTCTAATTTCAACCTTAGAATGCAATAACTAACTTTTAACGAAGTTCTGGGTTGGAAACATCTGGGAATCACTATCAAGTGGATACATTGCCTTAACCTCTGATAAAACAGAGGAAAATGTCATCAATTAGTTGAAAATAAAATCATTACACAACAGTCACTTAGGAGTATTAGAAGTAAGCAAAGCAATGAAAGTTACCATTTTATACTTCTAAAGGAAGGTACTATTTCAGTATAGTCATTTGGATTTTTTCTTTAATGAAAGACTTGTAGCAACAGTTTTCAAGCAGAAGGGCAAGAGAAAGTGTTTAACCTAAGAAAACAAAACACCAAACTACTGTAGAGTGAAGTGAATGGGGAGAAATTGGATATGAAGTACAGATCAAGCTGGAAACCAGAGAAAAGGCCAAAAGAGTTACAAATAAGTTCATTCAATTTACACATATATAAGTATTTCTTCTATTTCATTTACCTTTCCACATTTTGTTTCTTTTCCTTCAGAAAATTATATTTCCTATATTTTTCCCTTAAACTATCAAGTGATCAAAAATGGATTGGGATAGATGGATAGCTACTCTCCACTATTGAACATATTGAAGCAGAAGCTAGACAATTCATTGTTGAGTTGTTTTAGAAGAGATTCTAACTCAGGTAGAGGCTACACTGGATGACTTGCAAGGTCCCGTTGAGCCCTAGGATTTTGAGATTCTAAGAACTTGATATTTATACTTCCTTCCTCACCATTCTAGCCCATACCTTCTTCCTCTTTGGTCAATTTACAAATCCTGATCACAGCATGGGTTTTCCAAACTTTAGGTCTTTCCTTATCTAAATTAGACAAGTTTTTTGAATTGAAAGAGACAGAGATAATAAATTTCACCAAAGTCAAAATGGAAAACAAACACAGAAGTATCTATTATTTAGCAAACTAGCATTTTACATGATTCACTCAGTGGGGTTTATATCACTGTATAAAATGAAAGAATGCTCCTGTAATTAAGAGGTACACAAAAAATGTTTGGGTTAAATAGCACATATATATAAAGGTGTCATAGTAAAGCAGGTTACAATACTGTAATAAACTATAAATCCTTGTATTAGTCCTAATTATGGAGGGTAAAGTCAAGATGTCAGAGTGAGAATCAACATTTTTGCTCAGCTTGCCCAGCATACATCCTCCACACCAACTTAGAAAATGCTCCAAATCAAATTGTGTTGGAAGAAAATCAAGAAAGTATCATCATAAATCATTATTCTAGCTCAGGGCAGCATAGGAAGATAGGGGCATCTGCAGCCACTGAGGCTATCCAAGAGGGCAATGTAGAAGGGCAGAGCATTACAGGGTCCATGGATAGTAAAAGGGCAGAAAATAATAGTAGGATAGGATATCCTAGGGTAGAAAGAGACCCTAAGGAACCCTTGAACCAGGATTGGAAGAAACAGAAATGCTCCCTGAAAGCTATGTCTCCTATTATCTAGTTCGGGGTCACAGTTCTAGGGTAGAAAGGAATGGTCACAAGCAAAAGAGACCTAAGATCTGGACAGAGCAAGAAACATCTTCCAAAAACTTAGCTGAGTGGCTCTGAGTCAGCTCTGAGCAGAGTAGGGGATCAGTTCTTACATTTAGCCCTAGACATCAGCCTGTAGTGAAATAATCAGGCAAAGAGAAGATGACAGGAAGTCAGCAGTTCAGTTGCACAGAACAACTCTAGCAATTGTCTACTGAAACTCAATCCCACATGAACCAATTGGCTGGGTCAGGAATTTGCAGAGCTCTGATCAGAAGGGCTTGAATCCCCCCATTTTGGAAGCATTAAAATTTTGCAGGTCTCCAAACTGAGCTGTGAAAACACAGAAGAAAAAAAACATAAAAAGACAGAAGTTCCAGCTAGATATCTCCTCCCCTCTGACCCCCAGAAGTAAGTAGAACCCAAAATCAATGTAAAATTAATTAAAGTCAAGAAGAAAGCTGGAAGAATAAGGAAACAAAACAAAACGCAACAAACTTGACCATAAAGAGCTACGATTGTGACAGGGAAAGTACAAAAGAAGCCAATGACTTAAAAACATGTTCAAGTAAAGTCGCAAAGAAAAATATAGATTGGACATAGGCTCAACAAGAATTTTTAGAAGTGTTAAAGAGGAAAATAAAATCAAATACAGTAGGTAAAACCCCTCAGAATTTTACCATCACCAGTGGGCTTAGAGAGAATCTAATCAGTCTGATAGCCTGGGAGTGAATCTATTAAATTGGGATGATCTCAAAGGAAAAATGTAAGGGTGAGGATGAGGCATGCACAGGTAGAAGGGAAGAAAGAAGAGCAAGAATGAGAGAATCTATTTAACATTAACATGGAGCACAAGGAAGAGTTTATATAGTAAAGAGAACTGGAGGTGAAGCAGCAACACCTGAACCTCACTCTTATCTGAACTGTTTCAACGGAAGAAGAACATATATACAATCCTACAAGGAGGAGGTCAGGGAGAAAGGGATTAAAATAAAAAGAATGTGGACAGGGAGAAGGGGAATAGATCAAGACAGTCAATGGACAAAAGCAAAACAGATTTCTGAGGAAGGGATAGGATAAAAAGAGAAGGATAAGTTTAAGGCAATAGGATGGAGGAAAATACGCAGTTAGCTGTCTTAACTGTAAATGTGAATGGGATGAACTCACTCATAAAAAGGAAGGAGAAAGCAGAATGGATTAGAAACCAGAATCTAACATATAAGAAAGAGACTTGAAATAGAAAGATACACAGAGTTAAAATAGCTCTATGTTAAAGTTAAAGGATGGAACAGAATCTGTTATGCTTCAGTTGAAATTTTAAAAAAGGAAGTAGTGGCTATTATGATCTTAGAAAGCAAAAGCAAAAAAAAACTAATTAAAAGAGATAAAGAGAGCAACTAAATATTACTAAAGAGTACCACAGAAAATTAACTAATATCAATACTGAATATATATGCAGCAAAAGTCATAGCATGCAAATTCTTAAAGAAAAACTCAAATACATTACAGGAGGAAATATTTAGTAAAAGTCTATTAATGGAGGACTTCAATTCACCCCTCCCAGACCTAGATAAAACATCAAATAAACACAAATAAAAAGAAATAAGTAAAAGAGATGAATAGAATATTAGAAAAGTTAGATACAGCCCATTGGAGAATATTGAATGGGAATAGAAAGGTATATACCTACTTCTCAGTCATGCTTGGCACTTTCACAAACACTGACCATATTTTAAAGCATAAAAACTCAAATGCAGAAAATCAGAAATGTTAAATGCATCTTAGTTTAATAATATTTCCATTCAATAAAGGGTCTTTGAAGCATAGATTAAAAATTAATTGGAAACTAAGTAACCTAATCCTAAATAGTAAGTGGGTCAAAGAATAAATAATAGAAATAAAAATGTCACTAAAGATGCTGACAAAAATGCAACTCAAATCTGTGGGAGGTAGACAAAGCATTACTAAGGAAAAAAATTGTATCTCTAAATTCTCATATCAATAAAAGAAAGAGTAAATCAATGAATTGAACATCCCATTAAAAAGAAAATCTAGAAAAAATAACAAATTAAAACCCCAAATTAAGTACCAAAAAAGAAATCCTGAAATCAATGAAGATATTGACAAAATTGGAAAAAAAACCTGAACTTATAAATTAAATTGGGACATTAATTTTTTTGGAAAAAACACACATACACAATAAAACACATACACCATTGGTTAACTTGATTTAAAAATAATAAAGAAGAAACCCAAATTAGCAGTGTAAAAAAAAGTTTGTCACAACTAATGAGTAGGAAATAAAAGTAATTATTAGGAACAATTTTACCCAATTTACATACCAATAAAATTGTCTATCTAAATGAAACAGGTGAATATTTACAAACTACAAATTGCCCAAATTAATAGATCAGAAAATAGAATACTTAAATAGCCCTGCATTAGAAAAAGAAATGAAAGAAGCCACAAATGGACTCCCCAAGGGGAAAAAAAAGACAGAATCATGTGGATTTATAAGGAATTCTACCAAAAATTTATAGAATAATTAATCTCAATTAATCTCAATGCTCAAAACTGAAAACAAGTAAAAAATGAAGTCTTGCAAAATTCCTTCTATAATCAAATGTATCATTATACATAAACCAGGGAAAGCAAAAACAAAAAAAATTGTAGACCTATTTTTCTAATAAATGTTGATGCAAAATTTTAAAATAAACTACTAGCAAGGAAATTACAAAAACATGTAATACAGATCAGTCTGGTCAGGCTAGACATACACTAGGAATGAAAGGCTGGCTTAATATTGGGAAAACTATAAGCATAACTGAATGTAAGAATAACCAAAACAACAAAAATCATATGATCATTTAATAGATGCAGAAAAATCTTTGGATAAAATATAGTACCCATTAGTATTTTTTAAGTAGAAAGCAAAGTAATAAATGGAGCTTTCCTTAAAACAATAAGTAGTATCTACCAAAAGCATTTTCTATAGTGGGAATATGATTGAAGCCTTTCCAATTAGATCAAGTATAAAGTGAAGGTGATGATCATTGACATTAGTATTTAATATTGTATTAGAAATTCTAGCTATAACAATAAGACAAGGAAAAGAAATGGAAGGAATAAGCATAGCTAACAAGGAAAGAAATCTATCATTTTTTTGTGGATAATATGATGGTGTGCATAGAGAACTCTAGAGAATCAACTAAAAATGCTATTTGAAATAATTAACATGCTCAGCAAAGTTGCTAGACATAAAATAAATTCACACAAATCATCTTCGGTTCTGTACGTTATTAACAAATAGAAAGGGAAATTCTATTTAAAATAACTACAGACAGACTTCTATAGATAAGAGGGAAGACTAGACATTTTCTCTGATCCCTGTGACCCCTCAATCTCCTTCGAAATAGAAATTATGTACCAAAGACTAAGTAACTTCAGTAGTCTCTGTGGTCTAGGTTACCTAAAATCCAAAAAAATTAAAAAAATAAAAAGTAAAACCCCATAAACTGATGTTCACTGATGCTTCTGAGCTCATTCAATATCCCTTTCCCACCTCTCATGTTACTGACAGTGAGGTTGCACTAGCAGACTCAAAGATATGACACAGGCTTAGAACAAAACACCACATACATTCTGGTTCACCTTCCTTCTTTCCAGAGTTGTGGAGATCCAAGCTCCATGCTGCAGAAATTTTCCTTGGCTACAAAATACATCCAGGTCGCCACAGACTTGCAGAAGAAAAAGCTTGCGAGGGGCTACAATCTAGTATTACCAGTGCTACAAAACTCTGAACTACTAGTGCCAAGGCAGACAACTCTTTAGCCCTAGCAGAGCCATAACTTTATCAAAAGCCCCATAACACCAGTGGAACTAGTGCCTGAGCAGAGAATCCTATAATACTAGTTCTGCAAAATTCTGCAATTCTGGTACTAGGTTTAAGAACCAAGGAGCAAAGCTGGTGAGAAATGACACCAGGACATGACAGTGGGTGTGTGTGTGTGTGTGTGTGTGTGTGTGTGTGTGTGTGTGTGTGTGTGTGTGTGTGTGTGTGTGGTGGTGGTGGTGGTAGTAGCTAGGACCAATTACAACCATCCAAAAATCAGTTGTGGCACAGACATAGGCTACTGGATCATGAATTATCCAGCATGGAAGGATACACAGATATGTTGAGATTCAGCCCCCAAGGAAACATGATTAAAAAAGGAGTCAGAAAGTAAGCAACAGAAAAAAAAAAATGTGTGTGCATGTGTGTGTGTGTGTGTGTGTGTGTGTTTGGGGGAAAAGGGACAGTTAGGGGTTGGAATAAGTAGAGGCAGAGAACAGAAACTGTCAATTTCAAGAATAAGAAAACTCAAAGACTTTGAACATAAACAGATAAATCAACAGAAAGAAAAGTAACAGCAGAAGGGAATTTGGCCACCAGATAGAGTGAACAAGTTGCCTAAGTATTGCAAAACAAAGGAAAATGATCCAACATATGATGAAATAGAAGACCCTTTGGAATTTAGGAGAATGTGAAACCATAACACACTGTTCTTGAGTGAGTCAAAAGAGAAATGAATGTTATGAGAGGATATATGTCCTACAGAGCAAAAAATTCCTACAGAACAGAAAAAATGGAATCTGCAATGGCAAGCCTCACTAAAGAAATAGAACAGAACAATGGATTGATAACGCAAATATGTAGAAGTAAAGGTCAATCTAAAGAAAATATGCTCATTATATACACAAAACATTGTTCTTGGACACAAGATGAGTGGAGGCAATCTAAGAATCACAGGTCTCCCAGAGGAACACGACAAGACAGACAATCTTAACCCCATAATGAAGTGAAATAGTGAAAACAATGAAAAGAAATAAAGGCAGAGAACTGCCTAGAACTTCTGAGTATAGAAAATGAAATCCCATCAGAAAGAATTCATAAATTCCCTCCAGAAATAAACCCAAGGATATAAAAATCAAGGTATATAGAGGATAAATTAAACAATTCAATTCAGAAAACCAATAAGTTTTACAAATGAGCTGGACCAAAATCTTCAAAAAGAAAAAAGGAAATGCAAATTATGCAAGACTATTCTAAACACACTAAGAAAAATAGGAGGTAATAGAATATGTCTGAGTATAGCTGACTTTGAAGCCCAGAGTGACTTGCTCTGTAAATCTGATCTTAACTATACATGAAAAAAGATGGACATTAAATAATAACAAAGAAGTATTTGAAACATTTTAATAAACAAAACAAGAATTAAAGAGATCATTTATTCTGCAAAAATGCTAAACAACAGAAATTCAGGAGGATTGCAAGGAATCATAGCAGCAGACAAAGACAACAATGGAATGACAATACAGAGACTAAGAATTAGTATAAAATACTTAGGAGACAGTGTAAACTATTTAGGGGTCTACCTGTCAACCACACAGAGAAATTATATGAACATAATTACAGAACACTTCATACAAATGAAGACATCTAAATAACTGGAGAACTATTATTTGCTGATGGCTAGGCTGAGCTAATATAATAAAAAATGACAATACACCCTAAATTAATTTAGTTATTCAGAACCATGACAATAAAACTACCAAAGAATGACTTTATGGAACTAGAAAAATAATAACAAAATCCTTCTGAAGGAAAAAAGTTTAAGAATATTAAAGGAATCAATAAAAAAAAATGGGAAGGAAGCAGGCTTAACAGTCAGATTTCATACTATACTGTGAAGATGTAATGATCAAAACATTTTGGTAGTAGATAAGAAATAAAGAGATTGATTCCATAGATTAGGTATCTAATGTACAGAACAAGCACAGTAACCTAGTGTTTGATAAACCCAAGGATCCTAGTTATTGAGTCAAAAACTCACTATTTGACTAAATTTGTGTGGAAAATTGGAAATCAGTCTGGCATAGATCAGACAGACTCACATATACTATATGCCAAGATATGTTTGAAATGGGTGCATGATTTAAACATAAATAAAGGGTGATACAAGCATATTAGTGAAATATGGAAGAATTACCTGCTAGATTTATAGATAAGGGAAAAATTCATTGCCAAATAACCATTCTGGAAATCAATTTGGAACTATGTCCCCTCCAAAAATTATTAAAATGCACATATTGTTTGATCCAACAATCCTTCTAGTAGACCTACACTTAAAGAGATCAAAATAGAAAAATATCCATATACATATATGTGTGTATGTATATACATACACATGCACTCTCACACACATAGTACATATATACATTTATGAATACGTATCTGTGTATATGTGTAGATACACACATACATATACACACATGCATGTATGCATGCACACACATGTATGTATATATATACATATATACGTATATATATGTATATATATATGTATGTATATATATACATATATACGTATATATATGTATATATATATATATAAAATCAGTTCTTTTTGTGGTAGCAAAGAATTGGAAAATGAGAGGATGCTCATCAATTGGAGAATAGCTGAACAAATCATAGTAGAAATATGATCTGTGTTCGTTCTTCATTTTCGAAGAAGACCATGACATCAGAGAAATGATGACATGACTTGCACTTCACTTTGTTTTTTTGAGTGAGGAGGGCTGTGCAAGGTCACCAACCTCACTTTCTCTTCCTGAGCCATCTGGGTCCAGTGACCAGATATTCATCAGGATGACTGGAAATGGCTCAGGATGCAATAGGATACCTTGGACTTTTTAGGCTGGCCTTTTCAGGTACTTACTTAGAGGGAGGTAAAGCCCATTGAGTGAATAGACCTCTTTAAGAAGTAGTCATGGAATGGTCCTTTTAATGAACAAAAAAATAAATCAACAGAAACTGTTACTAGTGATAATCCCTCTAAGTCAGCCATTAAGTGGAGCTTGGGCAGGAACCTATTGCTGTCCAGACCACGGGCTTCAGAGTGCACTGGGTTTTACTATTGTCCTATAAGAAATGATGAAGGGGATAGTTTCAACAAACCTAGGAAAATCAATATGAACTGATGTAACATAAAGTAAACAGAACAAGTAAAACAATCTGTACGATAACAACAGTTTTGTAAATATGATCAACTCTGAAAGACTTAATAACTCTGGTCAATAAAATGACCAACCACAATTCTAAAAGACTTATCATGAATCAAACTATCTACCTTTGTAGAGAGAATTTATGGACTCGGAGTGTAGATTGAAGCATTTTTTTCTTTCTTATTTTTTCTTTTTTTTAAATATGGCTAATACGAAATAATTTAGAGGACTATATATATTTGCAATGAATTTTTTGTTTGTTCTTTTTTTATTTCTTAGTGGGTCAAGGGAGAGGGCAAGGGAGAAAATCTGTACCTAAAAATAAAAAAAGAGTAAAAATGTCACTGTTTTAAAAAAAAATTAAGGTCTAAATTTGAATCCAAAAGTCTTTCATCATGTCAATGTCACAGGACTGGTCCGGGGCAATATTGTGAGTTAGAAATTTTTTGGCTTTGACAGAACAAACATGTACCTTTCTAACCCTTTAAAAAGGTTATTTCTTCTATATGCCAACAATTATCCACCCCTCCTCCCCACACCTTTGCTTGCCATCACTACGCACCTCACAAAGTATAGTTTTGATAAAGTCATTGCCATGTTACATATGAAGTCAGACACAATCCAATCAGACAGTCACTCTGTAGATTAGTTTTACTTAACTTTTCTTTCTTCTACAATGAGTAAGATGGTTAATGGAATGTAGAGGTATCCAAGGGAAAGTGTCTATCATCTAAAATTCAAAAAAATATCATGGACAAAAGCTCTAAAATAGGAATTTTAAAAGACTGCGAGTAGTGACTAATTTATTAAATTACACATTCAGTTTTAAGCTGGTTGGATTTTTTCTATATTTTGATCTACAGTAATTAACTACTTTCGTGATTAATTCTGATATAGGTCTGAGTGACACTAGTAATATTAGTACTCCAACATTCCTCCTTCAGTCAATATTTGCATTTTAGACACGTGGATTGCAGCATCCAAGATAACTGACCTAGAATTTCAGGCTCTAGACATTGTGGGGCAAGGTGCGTAATTTTGGGCAAGGGTATCTTCTCAGTACTTCTTATTTCACCACTCGTAGGAAGTTAACTTACTCTACTTACATAAAAGTAGGGAGTACGTACCTCATTCAAGATGATCTGCAGTGACCCATTCTTAAATTAGTTTTCTACCTCTACAGACAGGTATTCTTGGCAACATCATCTATTTTGTTTTTTGAGTTGTTAATGTTGTCGATGTAAAGAATTCCAGATACGAAAACTCCTTCTACCAATGTAGATCAACAACTCTTTTATCGTCTTGACAGTTGTCTGAAGGAGGAATTGAGAGATTAGGTGACCTGCCCATGGTTATACAGATGATTCCAGGTCTGCCTGGCTACTGCAACATACAGTCTCTTATACATAAAATAATTATCTTTTAAAAGATCTCCCAAGTAAAGATTTTAATGTTTTGCATTATTTTATTATGTTAATTTGATCATCACTCCAGTTAAGTCTGACAGGAAGCAGACTGGAATTTCTGTTTCCAGGCTAACCATTCCTTTCACCCTTGAAAATGTGGGAATCTCACCTCTGCCTAAAGGTCCTATAACTCCCCATTTATATGTCCTAAACCTTTCCTCTTTTATTCAGTTTTTTTTTTAATGTCTAAAGGACATGATTTGCAGTGCCACAGTTCATTAGTAGGTCCTGAAATCTGACATGTACCCTGGTTGAAAAAAGTCTTTGAAGATTCAGCTTAAGTAAAATGAATGTTTCCTGCTTTATTCATTCAGTAAGTTCAAAATTCTGCACATCAAATTGACTTTTAATGATCAATGCCTGTGCAATTTTTTAGTTCCTCCATAATTCCATACTGCCAAAAGGGGACTAAGAAACAGATGATTTTCTAATGCTGATTATAGCACTTACTAGAACAATAAAGTTTACAACCCATGTGTGGCAAGTTGAACTATTGTTAAGATTTCAAGATAAGATGTCTATTAAAGGCTTTAGCTTGACTTCAAAAGCCTTGAAGGGAAATAATTCCTCTTTTGCTTTCATATCCCTCTAGAAGTTTGTGGTATCTTTCTTTGATTTAAAACTAGCTCTTTTATTTCTCATGTAAGGACTGACATAAAGCAAGCAAAGCTTTCAAACTACTGTTGTTTTCAAGTCTTGCCTGGCTCATTAGTATTGCTTAATGTTTATTCAGCATTAATAATAGTTGGGGTGCTTTCCAGTTAGCTGGTGGTAGCAGCAGGGAATTTAGAAGGGGAGACCAGTCTCTGTCCCCTTAGGGTTTTTAAAACTGAACTAAGCCAATGGTTTTTATTAAGATGTCAGAATAAAATAAATAAAATGAAATGAAATTTTTCAAAAAAAAAAGAGGAATATCATGTAGTTTTTAAATTGCTGAATTTTTTTTCATTCAGAATACCAGAAATTAACTTTTGGATATTAGTTCTGATATAGCTTTGAGGGACATTTATCTCTGGGAAATGAATTTTCCTTTCTTATTGTTCCATACATTTTTCTCTCTATGAAAGAGTTAATGTCATTGAAGAAGCTGTTCTTTTTAGCTTCCCCTTCTCCCATTAGATATTAAATTTATTCTGTAAGTCTCCTGAGAGGAGATTAAGAAAGCTAACTTTAAGAGAATAATTTAATCAAGTTTAGAGTACTAACAGGAAAGATCTAATGTAAAGAAAGTCTAGAAAGGCAATGTAGTCCAAAATATGACTATTACTTCAGAAAATTTTTCTACATGCTAAACATAAGCGTGTTTTAATTTAGTGTATAGATAGGCAGAGGAGAGCTAATGGAGAACAGGTTGTATAAGCCAATTCTAATTGGAACTTTAGGACTTAATGGGAAAACCATAAATACTGAGTATCTACATCTAAAAATCAGTACTAAGTAATCATCTCTCTATAAAAAAAGAAGTTTATGAAGGTCAAAATTTCAAAGGAAAAATCATTAGCAAAGTAGTGTGTCTGTGTGTGTGTGTATGTGTACACAAATATACTCGGAGTACCAATAGTGAATATTTTACTCCTATAATTGATAGAGAAGAAAATCTAGTAGAAGTAGTAGTAGTAATAGCAGCAGCAGTAAACATTTACACAGTGCCTACTATGTCCAGGCATAGGCTAAGCTTTTTAAGTGTATTCTTATAACAACTTTGATAGATAAGGTATAGATGAGGAAACTCAATCAAACAGAGGTTAAGTGACTTGCCTGGTATCACATAGCATGTATATGAGGCTGGATTTAAATTCTGGTCTTTCTGGTCTTTCCAGGCACAGCACCACAGAAAATTATTGCGTTGAATCAAAAGCAGTATAAACTTGGATCAAAGTAGTTATGCATGTGAAATCATTTTGAAAACCTCAAACGTTTTGTGCAGATGTAAGATTTTATCATTAACAAAAATAATAATTTGTGGGGTCTCCATCCTAAAATATGTTCAAAGATGAGAATAAATAATCAGATGGTATCGTAATTGACATATCAGTATTTCTACTGGGAACTCTCAAAGTAGATCTGAGTTCTCTGATTCTCTAAATAATGATGACCATTGCCATAGCCATACTTTCCTCTTCTCACACAATTGTAAATTCTCTAAGATAGGGGCTGCATCTTTCAATTCTTTGGGCATACCTCAGAGTACTTACTACAATGCCCCCCACACAGCAGTCACTCGATAAATATTTGTTAACTCTCTATAAAGGTAAATAGGCTTTCCCCTTCCCCTACCTCACTCCTATTCTCTCTCTTCTCTTCTTTTTTCTCCCTCATCCTCAAAACCCTCACCCCCAAATTCTGACAAGCAGTATGAGATAGTGGAAAGAGTACAAGAATTGGAAGCAGAAAGACTTGGGTTGAAATCTTGCCCTGATCCCAACTATATGACCATGACAAAGTCACCTAGCTTTCTGATGGGTTTCCTCATCTGTAAGCTGGGAATATAGTGTAAGAGCTCCCTTGGAGAGTTGCTGTAAGGTGGAAATGAGGTCATTTATGATGCAATAAAACTGACCAGTCAGTGCATCAGGGCTTTCCTTCTAGATAGATGACTTTAATGATTTCGAGTCTCCCATATCGAGTTCAATTAAATGTCAGTTTATTATTACTCTTAAGAAATAATCACAAACCTAGGCATGTTTTTGGACATCCATAATTCCTGTTACTGGGGAGGCTGAAGCTGATGGATCTTTTGAACTCTGGAGTTCTGCGTGGCAATAAACTAAACCAGTGGGTATCTGCTGTAATTCCAACATCAATTTGGTGAGACTGTGTGACAGGGAGAACAATACTGCCTAAGAAAGGGTAAACCAGCCCAGGTTGGAAATGGAACAGATCAAAGCTTTGAAGACAGTAAGTAGTGGGATCGTACTTATGAGTGGGCACTGTACTTCTAGCCTGGTTGACATAGGGTGACTCAATTTCAAATTATCATCATTGTTGTTATCATCATCATATAATCTCATCTCTATAAGATAATCTATATCTCATTATATTTAGATGATTTCATAGCAATACTTAAAATAAAGAAAGAAAAAATCTTTAGTCCCCATAAAATATAATTCTTCATTATAGATGGATATCCTTTGAAAGTGGAAATTCTCTACATTTTCAGTAATTCTGTATTATTATTTTTAATAACCTTAGGTTAGGCTTACTTCTGATTACTCAAATTACCACTTTAGAAAAAGAAAAAAACACGTTTTCATATTTGGGAGTTGCTTTGGGGGGAAAAGATATTTAAACTATTTTTCAGATTTGAGACGTCCAGGGAAAAATTATTGTGGTTATTCATTTTACGATGGTGACAATGGAGCTGGAAAGCAAAGTATTGAAATATTGTAAAATAGCTGACCTAGTTTAGAAGCTTTAGATACCTTGAATAAGCATTGAGACCTTTGGATTTTTATCTGAACCAAGTCTTTTGAGGTTCATCCACGACTATTTTCCATCTTAAAGGGGACCTTGGTCCTTATGACTTCAGAAAGGACAAGGCTCGAGTTCCCAGCTGCATTCCCCTTTTATCCCCTAATCTGAGGCATCTCATTCACCTCCTAAGGCCAGGTATCTCTTGCTGTTCTCTGTTGCATGAACTGCCCTTTTTCCTTCAGAAATTTTAAAGGTCACTTTTCTTTCTTTGAGACTTAATACTTTTTGTTACTTACAATGTTAGCCACAGAAAAAGGAAACAGAGAGGTGAACTGTTGTTTCATCAGAGATAACTGGAGTTTTCAGAAGCACTTCTGATAGTGGTTTTCAGTTCTGAGTATCAGTATTCCAGACTGATTTCACTCTTCCTAGTCCATTCCCTTTCAGGTAGTTTTCCCCAACCTGACCTCCAATCCAATAACTATATAGCTTTTCCTGAAGCAAAATGCAATTTAGTGAGCAGTCAGGACCATCCTAGCAACGTATCAATAAAGCAAAGAGAAATCCAGGCATCTAACATCTGATATATCTGAGAAATTATCTCCATTTCAACGAACAGGAAGCAACAGGTACAATGTTTTAAATAAAACAGTTTTGGTCTGGGGAAATATTTACCCTTGATGGATAATCTTACATAAAAAGATATCGTCTCTGAAGCCATAAAATGTATTTTCCAACCATGCTGAGCCTGTAGCTTTATGGAATCACACTCTGATATATCATCTTATAATCATATTACATACCTGACTGCTGCCTTTCGTCCATTCCCCGACACCAGTTGGTTATTATTCACATGAAATGAATGCTGACTGGCTGCCATCTACATGTCATGAATTCTGATTGGCTAGTTCCCCAGAAGCATGAAGGTCACTGGCTGACTTGTTTTATGCTTCAGTCAATATTGTCCCATGTTCTCTGGCAGACGGGTTTTCTGAGAGTATTATTTAATTGAAACCCAACTCCTTACATCAGAATTCCAGCTGAGAACCAATGTTCTTCCCATTCCCTAATCTCATCTTTCATACAGCATCTGGCTTTGGAACAGCAAACTATAAAGTTTGAAAATAATTTAGGAAGACACACTACATAGCAGTACAGGAGTCAGAAAACTAGTGATAGAAGGGTCAGCGAGGACAGACACATCTCAGTCACTTAGAAGTCCTCTGAATTGTCAGAAAACATTCCTATAGAATGGAAGGGCAGATTTGAGACCAAGTTGCTAATTTTATTTTTTATCATTGAAGAAGCTATCACAGAAAAGCTGCAGCATGGAAACTAACCAGCATCCTCAATCTGTGCTGTTCATAGAGGGGGAACAAAGCTGAGAAATCTTCAGGATCTCCTCGCTGGTTATTAATGACAACAGGGGAAAGTAAAGCCTCTCTGCCTGGATGAGAGCGTGCCTCTTAGTGCGAGGGGGTACACTGTGTTGACATAAGATAAAAGCTTCTAAAGAGAGAACTGGGAAAACGGCAGCAATTGGCACAGATTTAACGACTGTCTATTGCTGATCTCTGAGATATATTAACAAAAGACTCTGATTTTTGTTTTGGTAGTTAGTTTTAAATTTCAGTTGTCTGTCGCATCTCTAGCCATCCCTGCACTACATCTCCTACAGACTGCCTTACAAGACAAAGCTTCTTTATAAAAGATTCTATTCCTTTTTTTCTTCTTCTTATGAAAATAAAACAGCATTCCCAAAATGCCCACTGGCTGTATGGTGTTGATGGAGCAAGTGAATTGACAGAGATATGAAATCCTTCAGTGCCTTGAAGTTTCAGATCTCTACTGTCTATACTCCCATGCCGAGTTTCATGGCAGCTGATAGCCTGTTTCACAGATTCTTAACTTTCCTCCTACACTCATTCTAACTCAGAGTTTCTCCTTTTTCCTTGCTCTTTGCATTGTTTTTGCCTTCCTCTTCAATTACCAGCTATGTCTATTGCATCTTCCTCACTCTCAGTCAAATTTTTTTTTCAGTAGGCACCAGAGATTTTTATTTTTAATAGCTTTCTTCTTTTCTGTTTATCTACCTGTCACTTTCTCTACATGCATTTGCCTCTTCCAGTGACCACATCATTATGTCTTTTCTCTTTCTTGCCCAGTCATTTCCATTGAAGACATTTAGAAAATTATTCAATCTAGACAAAGTATGAGTAGCTGCCAAAGATGTCACTTGAGATCCTCTTTAAAAGTAATGTGAGAAAATAATCTCCCAATTTCCCCAAATATAGGAGATATCCTAAGAACATGGAATTATGAACTGATGCAAAGGGAAGTAAGTAGAACCAGGAAAACAATATATATAATGACTGCAATGACATAAATAGAAAGAATAAAAAACTGAAATTGAATCATATGAAATTATAATTTCCCAGCTTGGCCACTCAAAAGAGATGGTAGAACACTGAATGTAACAGCAGACTTTTTCAATGGGATGGTTAGTCTCACTGAACTGTTTTCTTCTTCTACTTTTTTTCTTTGTTATTATGGAATATTTTTTAGGAGGGGGAAGGTGAGATACACTGAAAAGAAAAGGTGATGTAAAAACAAGCTATCACCATAGAATTTTTAAAAAGAAAGTATGGAATAGATTACACAGTTGCATATCTCCAACAAATGGGGAATACGATATCTCATTAAACAGAAGAATAGCTAAATTTTTATTAGAAGAATTAAAGAATAAGTAAAATTCCTTCAAAACTTCTTGATATCAATGTTTGATGTCCTCACAATCTCCTTCATCTGCTCTGAGTTTTCTCAATTATATCCACTCCCTGGGGAGCTCATGCGATCATAAATCTACAGCTGACAGGGATTTCAGAGGTTACCTAATACATCATTTTACAGATGAGGAAACTGAGGCCTAGAGAGGCTAAGTCACTTGCTCAGTGTTGCACAAGTCATCAGCAGAAAGCTGAGATCTGAACCAAGGTCCTTTGACAGGAAGCCATTGCTGTCTCCACTTTTCCAGTTTTCTTACCAACGATTTACTTGAAGAACTCCCCCAGTTCTGCTTTCTTGTTCCTCCGGCCCAAAGTCCATAAGTAAGGATGTTCATATCCTTCTATATCTAACCTATCTGGGGTGTGGTCTCTAGGTATAGGAAAGCTACAATTTCTGGGGCTTAGAGATCTGATACTTGACTAAACTGTAAGTCATCCTTGAAGACATTTATTGAAATATGCTTGACAGCACCCATCCATGTACCTGTTGCCAGTCATTATTAGAATAAGCAAAATTCTGAACAGGGAGCCATTATGGCATTCTAGGTGCCAGAATACTCCCAGTTATACACTAAATTGAAAACTTGTAGTCTGAGGGGAAGAGCCAGTAAAATGTACAGCCAGGGGACAGAACATCATGAGTCTATGTCACTGGCTGGTAGAGTATATAGCATGGTATAAATACAGTATAAGAAGACCGGAAAGATAAGAAGGAGCCAGGTTATAGAGGGCTTTATAAGCCAAACAGAGGATTTTATATTTGATCCTGAAGGCAATAGGTAGCCACTGGCATTTATTGGGTTCTGACATGATCAGAATTTCACTTTAGGAAAATCACTTTGGCAGCTTAGTGAAGGATGGATAGGAGTGAGGAAAGTCATATTAGAGACATCAAGAAGCAGACTACTACAATAGTCCAAGTGTGAGGTGATGAGAGCCTGCCCCAGGGTGGTGACAGTGTCTGAGGAGCAAAGGGGGTGTATAGGATGCTTACATCCTTGTCTGGGACTTTTGTCACATACTCATCCCAGGCCTAAATCATGCTTGAGTACTAATCTTCTTTCTGTCCAGTGCTCCTCTCTTTTCTGGTGGGAACCTAACCTCCACTAGTAGGAGACTTACAGAGTGGTCCCCTGGGACAATCTTCAGGATTTGGCGCTGGAGGATGTGGGAATGGCATTCTCCAATGAAGAACAGACAGTGGCACTCTTAGAAACCATTTGAGGGAAACACTATTAAATGGTACTGCAAATAAGTACACACAGATCATCTTCTCACCATCCATCCATGACCACTGGACCTTGTTATCCATCCTATACTACCGGACATCCAGAGGCCATGCCTTAGGGGACTTAACACTTCTCAGTTTGGAACAACTAAGCTGGGACCCTTGCTGTTGTAATTAGCAAGTATATCTCATGCTCCCCTGTATTTAGTTGGCCCCATTTTTCCTTCACATTCTGCCCAAGACATTTTGCCCTCCACCCTCATCCCTTGTTTGCTCTTCTCAACCCCTTTCTCTTCTTTCCAGCTCTTGAACAGTAAAGCACATATTCACATCAGTACTAGAAGAAGCTGTGTCAAGCAAATTCACTGTAATTTCACTCACCCTCCCAGTGACTGTGACTTCCCTAACCAAAGAATTCTCCCTGATCACTACAGAATCACTATATATCTTGCCCCTCTTATTCAAATATAGGCTACTTGAAGCCAGCGACTGTTTCACTTTTTTCTTTGTATCTCCATTGTTTAGTAGAGTGTTTGGAGATAGTAAACCATTCATTCTAAGTGCCCTTTTTGTTACCCTAAGAGATGATCATAGATGATCACTGGCACTAAATTTGTTGGATGATATTTTTTACCAGGTACAATGACTTCTACTGTAAATTTTTTTAAGGGGATAGAGTAGATTGTCTTGTTTGCCTAGGTAAACAGCTTTTCTCCATAAAAGTCTATCCTAAATTTCTATGAGAGTTTAAAAGTGTACTTGATAAAATTAAAAATCTGTCAGCTTTTCCTGTTCTTTCTTTCTCCCCAATAAAACCATGGGATTGCTAAAAATGAATGGCACACAGTGACATCAAATACTGGTGATTCATTTCTTAAAGGGCATTCAATTTTCACACTAAATGAGTTGTTGGGAGGATGGAAGTATAGTTCAAGTCAAGTGGTAAATAGAAATGAAGACAGTGAAAGAGAATCAGAGGAAGGAAGGGAGGGAGAAGGGGGAAAACAAGAAAAGAGATGAGAGGAGGAGACAAAAGTGAACATTTTGCATTCCAGTTACAGCATAAATAAGTGGAGGCTTAAGCACTAGCTATATCCCCAATAATCTCTCAGTTTCAACGGGACAAACATGGTAGTTCATAATATGATTCACATGCACAAGAATAAACTGTATCTTCTTTAACTTTTTGACTACCTAGAATACAATGAATTTGCTTTAGTCTAGCCTCCTTCCTCCTTTAAAACAGATTAGTTTTCCTTCTGGCTGCCATCTTTCCACCAGATTCCAGGTTTCTTCTTGGATTCTTGGGAAGGATTTCATAAAAGTGATAAAATAAAATTATCTTCCTTATAGTCCTGCTTTATTCCATTGGCAAATAGCCTGAGTAGGACTACATCCATCCACTTTGTTATGAATAATCATCATGGGCAAAAAATAAGGATCTCCCATTTATTGGGGAATGAGGGAGTAATAACTGAGATTGTGTAGGTGCTTTCAGAGACTAGCTGAGGCTGGGGATCAAGTGCTCTTGTATGTAAGTCAATATGTAAAATAAAATTATAAAAAACAGCACTACAATTAGCTAGGAATTCCCAAGGCAGCTCTAGGACACATAGTAAGGATAGGATGGCTAACTCTATAGCTTGGTAACTACCTACATGGAAATAGATAGATTGCAGAGCTTCTTTCATGGCTCAACTCAGCAGCCACAACTTATGGGAAGTCCTTCCTGATCCCTCAGCTGTTAAAGCGATCTTTCCCAAATAATAAAGAGGCAGTACAACATAAAGGAATGGAGAGTCAGTCTGAAAGACAAGAAGATCTAAGTTCAAGTTTTACCTCTGACATATATTGGCTATGTGACCATGGGTAAAGTCACTTTACCTCAGTTCTGTATATTAACTGTCCAAGACAATAAGTTACAGAGAAGGTATCAACTTGTTTAGTAGAGTGGGTTTCACATCTAGAAATTCCACTTGGAGATTTTTTTTATTTTCATAAATCTTTACTTGCATGCATATTAATGACAAATAATAGTTGGAAGCTGCTGGAGTTCCTTTTATATAAAAAAGAATAGGAAATAAAACAATAGAAACAATTGGACAGAAAGTAACGAAGAGAATTGGTTGGGTAGGATGAAGCCAGTGGTTTGCATGTTACTAGATGAAGAAGCAGAATTAATTTCTTCTTTGGTGCCCCAATCACTCCCAAAGCAAGGGTGCATTCTTTCCCCACTCAATGGATGTAAGATTTTTGATCCAATGTCTCTTCTTAAAATTTTTTGTTATTTTGTTATTTTATTTGTTTTCAGTGTTCCATATGCAGATTAAACTCACAGGTCCAATCTCTATTTTTATACTGCTAATGAAAAGTTATAAACAAGATTCTGCCTTCAGCAATGGAGATGACAAAGATGAAATGTAAAGCATCCCGTCTTCAAGGTTCTTACAGTGTGTGTGAGTGTGTGTGTGAGAGTGTGTGTGTGTGTGTGGAGGGGGGGAGAGAGAGAGAGAGAGAGAGAGAGAGAGAGAGAGAGAGAGAGAGAGAGAGAGAGAGAGAGAGAGAGAGAGAGAGAGAGAGAGGGAGGGAGGGAGGGAGGGAGAGAGGGAGAGGGAGAGGGAGAGGGAGAATGAGCAACTTTTAAACAGGTAAGTATATTTCTGAAGATATTCAATGCTTCTTAGGTTGGGTTGAATTGGTTTGGATTTGGATCAGGACTAAAATGTAAAGGTGAGTGTTCTCCAGGCTGTATTTTGATGGTACATAACCACTTTCTCTGATGGAGAATGACAGCTTATAAAGATCTAGGAAAGTTGGCTCCTTAGGTACTTCAACACAACAGTTAGTGTATTTGAAAAAAAAAAAAAACCACAACATTCCTTCCTTGATTCCTCCTTGAAATGTAATTCAGCCACTGAGATGGAAATCTCCCAGCACTTGAGCCTTATTTGTCATAATTATGCATCTTTAGGGTTTCATAATGACCAATTTAATCACTTTTGCCGTTTAGAGGGCTATAACAGCCAATCATGATAATAGGTTTGGTATTTGGTATGAACCATTTAATGCCCAAGAACCCTTGTTCTGAGCCACTTGATGCTACTTCAACTTGACAGGCAGCTTCTGATTAGCACAAGTTGCAAAACCTCTGGTAAGAGATTCATGTCTTTTAAACAAATTTTGTGACTAAGCAGAAGATGCCCCAGCTCATATACAAGGTCAACATTTTGGAAAGATTTTCTCTATCAGATTTTACCTCTCGCTACTCATATCTAGATCAATCAAATTGTAACTGACTTACACTTTCAGGCAAACTGCATCAAATGACAGCAACAAGCCTAAGAGTAGTTTAATTCAAATCATTTAAATGTACCTTGGGGTCCTGGTCCAGAGACTCTGACACAGTCTAGTTTTGTGCTCAAGAAGCATGCTCATATTTATTTTGGTTTTCTCTTGTCTATCATCTTCGTTTTAAAATGACCCACCACACTATTAAGATGTACTTGGAGGGCAGAGAAAATGTTTTAACAAACTTTGTTCTTTTGGGTGGAAAAGTAAGCAAGTGTATGTTTTTTTTTTTCAATCTTCCTAAAAATCGTGAAATGATTTACTCGTGCTATGCCTCCATTTCATTAAAACATAATGTTCCTACTCTGAAAGCATTTTGTAAAGTGTTTGTTGCATACAGTGAGATTATAAATCACAGAATATTCGAACTGGAGGGGGTAACAAAGACCATATAATCCATTTTATATCTGTGCAAGAGTCTTTTTTTCACCCTTTCCAACAAGTGGTGATTTTGCCTTTGATGAAGGAATTCAAATGAAAGACAACCCACTTCCTCCCAAGGCAGCCACTTCTAAGCAGTCCCAGTCATTTTGAAATTTTTCTTAATCAAACCTAAACTGATTTGTGACTCCTTTCCATCACTTCTAGTTTTCCACTATAGGTCAGAACAAATCTAATCTTCCTTCTATGATACAGCCCTTCAAAATCTTGAAGATAGCTATCATCAGATGCTCAGATAAAAGAAAGACTGTCATGCTTTACTGGTGACTGTTATAGCATTGAAAACTACTATAGGCTGGATTTCAGAAATTCTTGCTAAGGCCAAAAGCCAGTGACAGAAAAATATGGTTGATTCTTACAACAATCGCTTCAATTTGTGTAACCCTTTATGGTCATTGTCATCATTATTAAAGGACTGTCAAGAAATATCTCACTTTCCTTTTACTGTCAAATTTATCAAAAGATCACTCTACTATCTTTGTCTCTATTTACTACTTATTCACTTTCTAACATCTAGCAATAGACTTACAGCTGGAAGGGAAGTTAGAAGTCATCTAGTACAACCCCATCATGTTATAGACGAGGAAACTGAATCGCAGAGAGGATGTCATTTTCTCCTGTTCCCATAAGAAGCAAGTGACAGAGCTGCAATGTGAACCCAAAATCCTTGGATGTTCAATCTAGCATCCTTTCCCCTATACCATGAATCCTCCCCCAATTTTACCATTCTCCCTAAATTACAGTTATCCCTTCCCGATCAGAGGGGTTAGGGGCATGATGCCCCTGCTATCTGGAAAATCCAAGTAAAACTTTTGACCCTCCCTTTCTAACAGAGCAGTCTGAATACTTTCTTTATCTTTTAAGAGGGGCTTACAGGATCTTATTGTCAAATTTGGGTTAAGTATTTGGTCATAAGTTAGGTCTGTGTTGTCTCTTCGCCATCATCATGTCATCTGTGGCTTCTGCAAAACTCTCCTCAAACTTCCAGTTTATTTTTTATGCTGACTCAACATATCAAAAACACAATAGGAAAAGTCAAGATGTGGAAGAGATAACTCTACTTTCTTAAAATTTACCAGTGACCAACCAGTTAAAAAGATAATGGGACTTTTCTCAGTTCTAATCTCCCATGACATTTTGGTCACTGTTTCTTTGGCTTCTACAGCAATGTACTTCCCAGCCTCCCTCTCACTTCCCATCTATCCAATTCTATTCAATTCAATGAGAGTTCACTAAGCATCTAACTTGTATCGAGCTTTATCAGGTTGAGTCACATAGAGCCAAAAATGGAAGCAGTTCCTAATTTCAAGGAGCTGATGTTCTCCTAGTAGTAAGCAACATAAATAATGTGTACATAAACAAATCTAATCTCCCTTATACATGACAACCCTTCACATACTTGAAATAATGATCATTAGATTCTTAATTGTTTTTTAAGAAGCAAAGAATGTTCTGGTGACTATTATGGCAGTAAAAACTAATGAAATCTGTATACAAACAGAAAATAAATGGAAAGACATATTTGAGGGTGTACTTAGGAGGGAAATGACAACAACATGGGGGAGCATAAAGATCTCCCTAGGAGGTAACACTTGAGTTGAACCTTGAATGCAGCTAGGGATACTAATCATTCCAAGCCTGAGTTCTACTGTTCAAGAGCATGGCAGTGGGAAATGATTTACATTAAATGAAATAAAGGGTATGTGAAGGGAGAATAATGTTAAACAGGTCTTGAAAATGAGGTTGACACTTGATTATGAAGGAAAGACTTTGAACAGGAAGAAGAGCTATATCTCTCATATCATTCCCCCTTCTTCTGGAACCCCTTTTCTTGTCCTCTACATTATATATATTTCTCAAGGCTCTATCTTTAACTTTCTTTTATTTTCTTTTTTATTCCTGTCAGAACAGTTGCAAGATTTTCTCCAGCTTTTGTCAGCAGCATGTCTATAGGCACAAAGTTGATGATGGTGGGAGAAATCCAGAGCTGAGACCTTGCTGGATATAATCTGTTATAAAAGGGGGCTAGGGATTTTATATGTATGTATATACATACATACATATATGTATACATGAAAATATATACATACATATATGTGTATATATACATGAAAATATATACATACATACATATATGTGTATATATATTTATATATGAATATATATATATATCCAGTCACACCTTTCCCCCTAAGTTCCACATTCATATGTACAGCCACCTCCATGCTTATCTTCAATTAAAAAAACACCTATTAGGTTAAGCACCTATTGGGTTGAAGATGGCTACTGAACATCCAGTTCAAGAAAGGTGGTTGGAGATCGGGCAGGAAAGGTAGATTTGAGAATCATCAGCATAAAGATTGTAAATAAATGCAGGCGACCTGATGAGATCTAAGTGAATGACCATAGAGGGAGAAGACAAGAGGACCCAGGACAGAATCCTGAGGGACACCTGTGTTTAGAGGGCATGATCTGGTGATGGATCCAGCAAAGAAACAGAGAAGGAGAGGTCAGAAAGATAGAAAGAAAACCAGGAGAGAAGAGAGTAATGATGAAGAGAGAGTAATCAATAGTGTCAAAGCTTGCAGAGAGGATGGTAAAAATAAGGATTGAGAAAAGGCCATTGAATTTGGCAATTAAGAGACCATTAGTAACTTCATAGCGAACAGTTTTGATAGAATAATGATTGGAAACCAGATTGTAAGTAGTTAAGAGAGTGAGAGGAGAGAAAGTGGAGACATCTATATTATATATTGTCTTTTTAAGTTGAACTACAAAAAGGTAGAAGAAAAAGGGAGATAGCAGGAATGGGAGGATCAAGTGAGGGTTTTTTTCAGGATGGGGGAGACATGAGTATGTTTTTAGGTAATTGGAAATGAGACAGGAGAGAGGGAGAAACTGAAAATAATTGAAAGAGTGCAGATAACAGAGGGGGCAATCTATTGGAGGAGATGGGATGGAAGGAAATCTCTTGAACAAGTAGAGGGGTAAGCCAAGGAGTAAGGTTATTTTATTATGTGAAAAGGGTGAAGAAGGAGAAAGTGGCTGAAGGTATCTCAGTGATGGGAAATGAGAAAGAGGGGCATAGAGAGAGCTTACAGTGAATGACCTCAATTTTCTTCTGTAAAATACGAGGTATTGCTCTCAGCTGAGAGAATGGGGGCAAGGGAAGCCATATGAGGTTTAAGAAGGGATAAAAAGGTTTAGACGAGTGACTTTGGAGAGTTGAGATGGTGAGTTGATTAAGAAGGTATGGTAGAATTGCCTAGTAGCAGAGATGGCCCAGCTGGGATACACAGATCTGTAGTGGACCTTGTCAGAATGGTTGCATGATTGTCTCCACCTTTGGTCAGCAGCATGTCTATGGGCACAAAGGTGACAATGGTGGGAGAGATTCAAGGTTGAGAACCATATCAGGGGCTCAATTCCTCCAGGGTCTTTAGGCCGAGGGCTCCAAAAATGGGCTGCTTTTGCAATGGCTTCTGCTGGGGCTGGACCCTGCTCCCTTCTCATCCAGGTGAAAGAGCTTTTTTACTGCCCTTTGAAGTTGCCTTTGGCATTTGTGGGTTGAGAAATCTGGGAACTGCAGCTGCTACCCATGATTCCATGCCCTGAAGCCTGCTCCAGTCCTATGCCTGCTGTGTGGCCAAGGCTGGGCTGTGCTCTGCTCTGAGCCTGGAACAATAGACATTTCCTGTTGGTGTTCCAGGCTGTCCTGGGCTGGAAATCTCTTTTACTCTGTCGTTTTGTGGCTTCTGCTGCTCTAGAATTTGTTTTGAGTCATTTTTTCCCGGTATTTTATGGGGGGAGAGCTATGGGGGGAAAGTTACAGCAGGTCCATCTTTCTACTCTACCATCTTGACTCCACTCCCCCTCCACCTATACTTTAAAAAGAATCCCCAGGACAGCACCCCCAAGTTGTCATCCAGTCATTCTCTGAAGACCTCCAAGGAGAGAGAATTAGCTTCCTTTCCCCTCCAACCTGAGGCAGACTATTTTACATTTGGTAAGATCTAATTGTAAGGAAATTTTTTCCTGACATCAAGCTAACATTCACCTCATGGTATCTTTTATCCAATAATTCCCAGTTCTGCCTATTGGGCCAAACAGAACCAATCATATCCATCTTCCAAAGACTAGACTTTCAAGTACTTGAAGAGAGTTACCATGTTGTCCTTTAGTCTTCTCTACTAAAGTCTGAACATCCTCATATCCTTATGCTCATCTCTTAAGGCATGGTCTGAAGAAAGCCATTCTAGCTTTCTTCCTCAAGAAATCTTTCAGTTTACCAATGTCCTTCTTAAAGCATATTCTCCAGAAGTAAATGCAGTACTGTACAGGTGGTCTTACTAGGGTAGATTATAAAAATACTATCAACTCCTTATTCCTGGTAGCTGTAAATGTCTTATTGATCCCCAAAACTTCATTAGGGTTACTGGTTCCCATAGCTCATGTTTATCTTATATTGGACTTGTAGTCTGCTAATATCATCAGATCCTTCCTTCCTTCCTTCCTTCCTTCCTTCCTTCCTTCCTTCCTTCCTTCCTTCCTTCCTTCCTTCCTTCCTTCCTTCCTTCCTTCCTTCCCTGTGTTTTTTTGCTGGCTTTGTAACCATATCTCTCCCTTCTTTATAATTAAATTTATTTATTTAACTTTTAACATTCATTTTCACAAAATTTTGGGTTACAAATTTTCTCCCCTTTTATCCCCTCCCCCCCAAACACCAAGCATTCTAATTGCCCCTATGACCAATCTGCTCTCTCTTCTATCATCCCTCTCTGCCCTTGTCTCCTTCTTCTCTTTTGTCCTGTAGGGCCAGATAGCTTTCTATACCCCTTTACCTGTATTTCTTATTTCCTAGTGGCAAGAACATTACTCGACAGCTGATCCTAACACTTTGAGTTCCAACTTCTTTACCTCCCTCCCTCTCCACCCCTTCCCTTTGGAAGGCAAGCAATTCAATATAGGCCAAATCTGTGTAGTTTTGCAAATGACTTCCATAATAGTTGTGTTGTACAGGACTAACTATATTTCCCTCCATCCTATCCTGTCCCCCATTACTTCTATTCTCTTTTGATCCTATCCCTCCCCACGAGTGTCGACCTCGAATTGCACTCTCCTCCCCATGCCCTCCCTTTTATCATCCCCCCTCTACCCTGCTTGTCCCCTTATCCCCCACTTTCCTGTATTGTGAGATAGGTTTTCCTACCAAAATGAGTGTGCATTTTATTCTTTCCTTTAGTGGAATGTGATGAGAGTAGACTTCATGTTTTTCTCTCACCTCCCCTCTTTATCCCTCCACTAATGACTCTTTTGCTTGCCTCTTTTATGAGAGATAATTTGCCCTTTCTCCTCCCAATATCTTTCTCTCTCACTGCTTGATTTCATTTTTTTTTTAAGATATGATCCCATCCTCTTCAATTCACTCTGTGCACTCTGTCTCTATGTATGTGTGCGTGTGTGCATGTGTGTGTGTGTAATCCCACCCAGTACCCAGATACTGAAATGTTTCAAGAGTTACAAATATTGTCTTTCCATGTAGGAATGTAAACAGTTCAACTTTAGTAAGTCCCTTATGACTTCTCTTTGCTATTCACCTTTTCATGGTTCTCTTCATTCTTGTGTTTGAAAGTCAAATTTTCTTTTCAGCTCTGGTCTTTTCATCAAGAATGCTTGAAAATCCTCTATTTCATTGAAAGACCAATTTTTCCCCTGAAGTATTATACTCAGTTTTGCTGGGTAGGTGATTCTTGGTTTTAGTTCTAGTTCCTTTGACTTCTGGAATATCCTATTCCATGCCTTAATTCGATCCCTTAATGTAGAGGCTGCTAGATCTTGTGTTATCCTGATTGTATTTCCACAATACTCAAATTGTTTCTTTCTAGCTGCTTGCAATATTTTCTCCTTGACCTGGGAACTCTGGAATTTGGCCACAATGTTCCTAGGAGTTTCCCTTTTTGGATCTCTTTCAGGCGCTGTTCTGTGGATTCCTTGAATATTTATTTTGCCCTCTGGTTCTAGAATCTCAGGGCAGTTTTCCTTGATAATTTCATGAAAGATGATGTCTAGGCTCTTCTTTTGATCATGGCTTTCAGGTAATCCCATAATTTTTAAATTGTCTCTCCTGGATCTATTTTCCAGGTCAGTTGTTTTTCCAATGATATATTTCACATTATCTTCCATTTTTCCATTCTTCTCGCTTTGTTCTGTGATTTATTGCTTTCTCATAAAGTCCTTAGCCTCCATCTGTGCCATTCTAATTTTGAAAGAACTGTTTTCTTCAGTGAGCTTTTGAATCTCCTTTTCCATTTGGCTAATTCTGCTTTTGAAAGCATTCTTCTCCTCATTGGCTTTTTGAACCTCTTTTGCCAATTGAGTTAGGCTAGTTTTCAAGGTGTTATTTTCTTCAACATTTTTTTGGGTCTCCTTTAGCACAGAGCTGATCTGCTGTTCATGCTTTGACTTCATGTCTCTCATTTCTCTTCCCAGCTTTTCCTCTACCTCTCTAACTTGATTTTCAAAATTCTTTTTGAGTTCTTCCATGGCCTGAGCCCATTGGGTGGGCTGGGACACAGAAGCCTTGATTTCTGTGTCTTTGCCTTATGGTAAGCATTGTTCTTCCCCGTCAGAAAGGAAGGGAGGAAATGCCTGTTCACCAAGAAAGTAACCTTCTATAGTCTTATTTCTTTTCCCCTTTCTGGGTATTTTCCCAGCCAGTGACTTGACCTCTGAATATTCTCCTCACACCCACCTCACCTCCTGATCCTCCCAGCCAGCGTTTGGGGTCTGAGATTCAAATGCTGCTTCCAGCCTTAGGGCTTTTGGCGGGGGCATGGCTGCTATTCAGTTTGAGATTAAGTTCAGGTGCTGAGGTCGGGGCAGGGCTGCCTCTCAGGCTCAGTTCCCTCAGGGGGTTTATTCACAGACCTTCCACAATGGATTCAGGCTCCTGCCCGCTTGGGGAGCCCCGTTCTGCAGCCGCATCTCAGCTTCTACCTCCCGGAGGGGCCTGAGTTATGGGGGCACCCCACTCCCCTCTCGACCCGGCAAAGAGACTCTCTCACCGACCCCCGTCACCTGTGGGTGGAGGGACTTGTGTGGCCGCTGGAGATCCCGTCCCCGAAGCCTGCTCGGATCTTTTCCTCTCGGTGCTGCAGCCGTGGCAGGGCTGCACTCAGCTCCCAGTCCCGGCGCCCAGTCCGCAGCGCGAAGGACCCCCCCGCGAGAGGTTTGCAGGTCTCTCCAGAACAGAAATCTCCCTCGCTCCCATGTTCTGTGGCCTCTGGGTGCAGAATTCGCTGTGAGTTACTTCCCTGTAGCCGTTCTATGGGTTGTGGGTTCGGACTATGTGTATGTGCGTCTTTCTACTCCGCCATCTTGGCTCCGCCCCCCCCCTCCCTTCTTGTATTTCTGAATTTGATTCCTAAAACCTCAGGGTATGAATGTACATTTATCACTATTGAATTAATCTTATTTGTTTTGCATAATGTTTAGCTTGCCAAGATCTATTGGGAACCTATCAACTAGCATATTAGCTCTCATTCCCAGCTTTTTATCACCTGCCAAATTGATAAAGATGCTGTCTATCCCTGAAGCCCAGTCATTGACCAACAAAATTAAACAGTACAGGCATAAGCATATCCCTGGAGTACTCCCATTGAAGACCACTTTCCAATTTTACAATGAACCAATAATGAATACAATTTAAGAAAAGTCATTAAGCTGAAATTCAATTTTCAAAATTCTACTTCACTGAGAAAATTTTAGGCATATTGTCTTTCTCTGACAGTAAAATGGAACCTGAATTGTTTTGACTGATGACTCATTGTCATATTCAGGACCTTGGACTCTAGAAGACTATGCCAATGGAGCATAAGCTCTGGCAAGTTCTATACCAAATTAGAAAGGCTTTGCAAATTGATTCAGTATCACATTTCATATATACATTATCCAAGAACCTGCCTAGATATGTTTGGATATAGATATGTTTTTTCACACATGGAAGCTTACTTGCTATAACAGTAAGCACTCCAATATACACAGGGGGGCTGCTGTCACAGGTTCTTTGATCTGTTTCTCTAAAAGAAAAGGCAGCTTGTGAGGGGTTAACAATCACATGCATTACTCAATTAGTTCAGGGGGAAAAGTCAGCATCCTGAACTTCAGAGAAAATACAGAGAAATCAAAAGTCAACAGACATGCTTCCAAAAACATCTGACCATTAACATACATATATCTTTACCAGAGAGGGAATAGCTAGGTTTCTCAAAGCCCAGGGTTTCTTAGTGGCTTCCCAGAGTCCTCTTCTGGCCAAACAGACACTTCTAGTCAGTAAGCCCCAAAGTAAAACCTTACCCTCAGTGCATTTATATACTTTTCGGAACCAGAGGGCATAATCCTCTGACCCAGTGCCTCAATAGAAAAAAACAAAAGGTACCTGGGACGCTCCTACAAAACAATTCCCCTAATCAAGCTTCCCTCAATGGGCAGGCCCATCAATGGGTGGGGAAGATCTTCTTTAATCACATCATTCAATCAGAGGCAATTTTAGTAAAACATCACACTTGCTTACCTACTGGTTGGTTGGTTGTTGCCCTTCATTCTCAAAGAGGACCATAATGACATCACTATGCAAGAATCAAATTTAAGTGTGTCCAAATGTGGCTGATCAGACCACCGACAGCGAGCTCAGAATGTTCTAACACAGGTCAGGCACAAAGAGTCCACATAAATATTTGGAGTGGATTGTCTAAATTTGTGCATCTCATGTTTCTTTTGAGCTGCTTCAATTCTACTGTGCCCTATCTGATAAGGGCATACCATACTAAGCGGTCCTGTGAAAGTATCTCCCATGCCACACAATTGGTTCCCAAGTTCTTTTTTTTTTAAAATTAATTAATTTATTTAAGTTTTCAACAGTCATTTCCACAAGATTTTGGGTTCCAAATTTTCTCCCCATTTCTCCCCTCCCCCCACCCCAAAACGCCGAGCATTCTAATTGCCCCTATCACCAGTCTGCCCTCTCTTCTAACATCCCTCCCTTCCCTTATCTCCATCTTCTCTTTTGTCCTGTAGGGCAAGATAACTTTCTATACCCCATTATCTGTATTTCTATTTCCTAGTTGCAAGAACAATACTCAATAGTTGTTCCTAAAACTTTGAGTTCCAACTTCTCCCCATCCCTCCCTCCCCACCCATTCCCTTTGGGAAGGCGGGCAATTCTGTATAGGCCATATCTGTGTAATTTTGCAAATGACTTCCATAATAGTCATGTTGTGTATGACTAACTATAATTCCCTCCATCCTATCCTGTCCTCCATTGCTTCTATTTTCTTTTTTGATCCTGTCCCTCCCCAAGAGTGTTGACTTCAAATTGCTCCCTCCTCCCACTGCTCTCCCTTCTATCATCCCCCCACCCTGCTGATCCCCTTTTCCCCCACTTTCCTGTATTGTAAGATAGGCTTTCATACCAAAATGAGTGTGCATTTTATTCCTTCCTTTAGTCGAATGTGATGAGAGCAAGCTTCATGTTTTTTTCTCTCCCCTCCCCTCTTTTTCCCTCCACTGAAAAGTCTTTTATTTGCCTCTTTTATGAGATATAACCTGCCCCATTCTATTTCTCCCTTTCTCCTCCTAATATATTTCTCACTACTTAATTTCATTTTTTAAAGATATGATCCCATCCTATTCAATTCACCCTCTGCTCTGTGTGTGTGTGTGTGTGTGTGTGTGTGTGTGTGTGTGTGTGTGTAATCCCAACTACCCAGATACTGAAAAAAGTTTCAAGAGTTACAAATATTGTCTTTCCATGTAGGAATGTAAACAGTTCAACTTTAGGAAGTCCCTTATGATTTTTCTTTGCTGTTTACCCTTCCATGCTTCTCTTGATTCTTGAGTTTGAAGGTCAAATTTTCTTTTCAGCTCTGGTCTTTTCATCAAGAATGCTTGAAAGTCCTTGATTTCATTTAAAGACCATTTTTTCCCCTGAAGTATTATACTCAGTTTTGCTGGGTAGGTGATTCTTGGTTTTAGTTCTAGTTCCTTTGACTTCTGGAATATCATATTCCACACCCTTCAATCCCTTAATGTAGAGGTTGCTAGATCTTGTGTTATCCTGATTGTATTTCCAAAATACTTGAATTATTTCTTTCTAGCTGCTTGCAATATTTTCTCCTTGACCTGGGAATTCTGGTGGTTCCCAAGTTCTTAAGAGAGACCTTGGAAGTGTCCTCATATTGCTTCTGACCACCATGTGAATGCCCTGAGTGAGTTCTCAATAAAAGTTGTTTTGGCAAGTATACATTTTGCAATTGAACAAGGTGAACATCAGAGTTGCACTCTCTGAAGTAGAGTTTGAATGCTTGGAAAGTTTAGTTGGAGAAAGTATATCAATGTCTGGTACCTTATCCTGCCCGGCGATCTTCAGAATCTTGGAAACAATTCAGTCTCTTGGCATGGCATTGGTTTACTGTCCAGGTTTCACAATCATACAGCAATGAAGTCAGCATAATGGCTCAGTAGCCCTTCAGTCTGGTAATCAGTCTAATACTTCTTCTCTTCCACACTTGTCTTTGTAGCCTCCCAAACTTTGAGCTAACACTGGCAATGCATGCATCCACTTTATTATCAATGTGTATACCCTTGGAAAGTATACTACCAAGGTAAGTGAACTTAAACACAGCATCCAAAACTTCTCTATTTACTGTAGCAGATGGTTCCAAGTATGGAGAGTGTGGTGGTGGCTGATGGAGCACCTGTGCTTGCTCTGTGTGAATTGTTAGGCCAAAAGTAGCACAAGAAGCAGAGAACCAATTTGTACTTTACTACATCTGAGTTCTAGAGGCTTCACTGAGGGCACAATCATCTGCAAACAGAAAATCATGCACCAACACTCCCTCCACTTTGGTTTTGGCTTGTAGCCTTTTCAAGTTGAAGAATTTACCATCAGTTGATGCCTTGTTCATCCTCATTGAAGGCATTTGACAACGTCTGAAAACATCATACTAAAAAGCAGGGGAACAAGCGCACAGCCTTGTTTCACTCCACTGATAGCTGGAAAGCACAAAAGCATTGTCCATTACCCAGAACCTGGGCAAGCATGCCATCAAGAAACTGATGTATAATACTCATGAACTTCTCCAGGAAACCAAATTTTGACAAAATTCTCCATAAGCCCTCATGACTAAAAGTATCAAAGGTCTTGGTCAAATCTACAAATGTTGTGTACAGACCTCACATTGTATACAGACCTTGCTTATCTATTAAGCTGTAGACAGATTATGACCTGTGGCAGTGGAAGGAGTCCCCACATTGAAGAAATCAGAGGTCTTTGAAGTTTGGGGGATAATAAAATATGTTGCAAAGGTGGCTGTAGGAAACAATAGACTAGCATGGCTTGGAATTGTGAGGCAGATAATAGAGTTATCAGAATTTCAGAAAAAAGTTAAAAAAGAAAGAATCCCCTTCATATACCCTATATTGTTACTCAACTGGTCCATTCATTATACTATGAACATAGTCCATGTTTTTCTACACCCATGTTTTGTTCATTCGGTTCCCCATGCATTGTATACTCCCCTTTTTAATTTCCGTTGGTTGAAATGCTATATATCTGTCAAGAATATCTATAAACAACATGCCATGATGGGAAGTAATTGGATACTTTCAGAGCTATGGAGAGACTTTAAGACTCAACAGGATGCTGATTACGGTTGTGTGCATATGGGAGAGATTTTGCATGGGCTGGGATAAATGCTTCTCTTTACTGTGCTTAAATCTGTTGTAGTCGACTGAACTCTAGTTCTAAAACAAATTTATTATCTGAACTTCAGTAGGTTGCTTCACTTTGTTGCCTTTATTTTTTCTTCCCCTGAGAATGAGGAAAAGTCTTATAAGAACCCTACCTACTTCGCAGAGCTGTTAAGATTAATAATATAAGTGCCTGTAATGCCCTGAGATCCTTGCAAAAAGGTAATAAATAAAAGCAGGTTTCTTTTATAAAAAAGAAACATGCACAGAAACCCTCTCAATTTTCCCCCAATGACAGTTTGGATATATGACATGAACTAACCTGAACTCATATCCGCTATAAAATACAATAAACATTCTTGCTAGGTTCAAAAATGTTGGAATAAATCTCCTACTCTCCATTTTTGGGTTTCCAAATTCTACATTTCAAAGTCAGATTTTTTGATCTGTAGTGTATCTAGAAGTAAGAAATAACAGACAATCCATGAAGAATCTATTTCTCAAGATTTCCAGCTACTTTTCATGATGTCAGATAAACTTATTAATGTTTAGCAGATTATTTGCATGGCATTTGCTTACTAATCTTTTAATATTCATCTGTCTTCTGTCTCTAGCAAGTTTCCTGGGCTGTCAGAATTTTCAATAATTTGACTATTGTGAGTCTCATGATAGTTTACAATGGACTCTGTAAGGGACAGGCTTATGTCGAGATTATACAGATTAATAAACATCTTTCTTTCCCAGGTAGGCAATTCTTTTGCGCCTTGTACCTAGAAAATGAAAATGCCTTCCTTTGTTACTCTGTAGCTGCGTATTCTAGTTTTATGGAGCTGGAAGCAAAATATAGAGATGACAATTTGAGCTGCACAATTATGTTCTGAGGTGAATGCTGTCATTATCTGCATTTTACAAAGGAGGAAGCTGATACTTAGATTAAATGACTTGCCAAGGTTACATAGCTAGTGAGGGTCTGAGGCAGAACTGGAATTCAGGTTTTCCTGATTACAGATCCAGCACTTTCTCCTTTGTATCATCTAGCTGCACAAGTAGTAAAGATACTATAGACTGGGGACTGAGCCAAAGGGTCATTTCATACACTTACATTCAATACTCTTTCTTTTCTATTGCAATTTCCTCTCTAGCTATTGTATTTTAATTCCCTCCCTCTTCCACCATGTCTCAGTGCTAGTCATTCCCCATGACTGGGATGTATTCCCTCACCTCCAATCTCTTAGGATTCCTGGCTAGCTTCTTTCAAAAGGGTGGATCAGTTTCTACCTTTTTGTAAGGTTTTTCTGATTCCTCCTTCCATATAGTAGCTCTTTATCCCTACTGATAGTATTTTATGCAACTCTTAACTCACTTCTTAATGAGGAAAGACCTATTCCCTGAATGGGCATTACATCACTTTAAGTGAGTACCTGAAAAGGCTTTAGCCTAAAAGGGCAAGGGTCTCCCATTGCATCCTGGGCCATCTCCAGTCATCCTGATGAATATCTGGTCACTGGATTCAGATGACTCTGGAGGAGAAGTGAGGCTGGTGACCTGCACAGCCCTCCCTCACTCAAAACAAAGTCAAGTGCAAGTCATGTCATCATTTCTCTGATGCCATGGTCTTCTTCGAAAATAAAGGACTAATGCCACCTGTGAGTAGACCTAGCTCCCTGAATGGGGACCCAGCTGGGTGGGTAACTCAGCTCATCATCTCCCATCTTCTCCAAAGGAAAGTAAATTTGGATGACCAGAGGATGCCCAGTTAACTGGGGTGTACTGGCTAGATATTTTTCTTTCTTTCTTTCTTTCTTTCTTTCTTTCTTTCTTTCTTTCTTTCTTTCTTTCTTTCTTTCTTTCTTTCTTTCTTTCTTTCTTTCTTTCTTTCTTTCTTTCTCTTTTCTTCCTTCCTTCCTTCCTTCCTCTCTTCTTCCCTCCCTTCCTTGTCTTTCCCAAAACCTTAAACCCAGTGCACTCTGAAGCCTATAGATTGGACAACAAGAGCGCCCTGCCCAAACTCCACTTAATGGCTGTTTTCTGGACCCTCCTTTAGTTATTTTTTCTTTTGCCCATAAAAACAAATCATTTGTGATAAAGCAACAAGATAATGACTATTGAGTCTTGACAATGGTCTATAAGGTCCTTTCCAATCCTATGTCTGTAATCCCTTCATTCAAGGATTCTTAGGGTAGAATGTGAAGCTGGAGGACCTGTACCTAAATCCTAGTAGTAGTTCTGCTTGGAGCTTGGACAAATCACTTCACATTTTATAGCCTGTTGTCTTGACTATAACAGGGCTGGATTAGATAATATCTTAGCATTTCCTTCTAAGTCCAGAACTAGGATCCAACAAATAACATCAACTATTTCAGAATCAGGTGTTTATTAAGATGCTGTAGCTGATCTCTATGACTTCAAGAGCTGCCTTGTCCCTCCTCTCCTTTCCTACTTCCCATCTACAGTAGGACTAAAGAAGTTCATGGTTTATTATTTTCCCACAATAGAAGGAGAATGGAACAGAGGAGTAACTCTTAGCAAAACTCACTAATAGAGCTAGAAAATCAGTTGCTGCTCAGTGCATTCCTTTTTTTTTTTAATATTCATAGAATTTTAGGCTTAGAGGTTGTCTAGTTATATCTCCTCATTTTACAGATGAGGGAACTGATACTCAGAGATGTGAAATAACTTGCACAAATTTATACATTAAGAAACCTGAGACTAAAACTTAGATCCCTCGACTCCCAGATAATTTTTTCCTCACTGCTAGAGTTGCTATTGAGGCACCCAGAAGCTGCCAGAACATCACTTAATACCCACCTAAAGAAAGAAAAGTCGCCCTTCAACATCAACAAAATTGAAATTTCTCCAGGGAAAATGAATGAAAGACCCATAGCATCAATTTACAGCAATGTATTTAAAAACCAATTACCAAGCTGTGCTATTGCTCTGTTCCCAGTTTTGATGTCTTTTCCCTGTTTCTAGTGTTAACATTGAAAATGTAAAACAAATCCCTTGAAAAATGATGTCTAGATGAAGGGGTGATGGTGAGAGCTCTAGATCAGTCCCCAGTTCCCCAGGGGTGGCCTGCATGAAAATTACTGACAGGCACCATCCAAATCACCAACCCTGAGATTTATAACTTTAGCAAAGGATCTTTTTCCTCCACATCTGGGCAAATTATAGAAAACCAGAAATCCTCCTGTGCTGTACCTTCCTCTACTCCCTCTCCCCCAACAATCTCACACCACATCCTTTTCCATTCCCCAGTGGTAGGGACCGTTTATTAATCTCTGCTCCCCTGGAAACCTGAAGCACTAAGTAGCTACTGTCTGATTTGACAGCTCCTGCAGAGCTAATACCCTGTATTTTTCCTGAAATGGGGGCACTATCATTTTGCAAATTAGATAGGGTAATCTGGGGGTGATCTTACAAAAGAGAAGCAAAAAAATTATAAGGCTAATGACCTTACATCCCATCGCATTCAACAAGAGATCATCTCTATCCTTCCCCTTTCTCAGGTGTCCATGTTTTATTGAGTTATTCTGAAGCCTGAGATTGATTTCATGAGGTGCTTCCATCAATGTGCTCTCCCAGGTTTTATTTGTTTTAGCAGGCATGAGTAAGGTATATGTGCCACCGCTGTAGGACACAGTGGGTGGTGATGGAAGGAAAGAGGCTGCGAGATAGCCACAGGCACCCATGGGAAGAACATAACACTGAGTGACTTTCTCAGGGCTGTACATAAGGTTCTTTGCTGCAGGAGGCAGCTCCCTGAAACCCATAGCTTCTGCTGTAACACAGCTGTCATCTGCCATTACCAGATCCCTGCCAGGAGCACAATAACTGGCCCAGTGCTTCCCCACATCAACCCAAATCGACCCTGATGAAGGTAGGGGTGTGTGTGTGCGTGTGCAGAGAAAGGTTCTGAAAAAGAGATAAATGATGCTCTTTGTAGCAAAGAAAAGAGAACATGACACAAACAAAGTATCAGCCCTTCTCAAAATTCATTTATCTAACAGGTGCTTCTGGACTCTGATACACTGGCTGTGAGACCCCAGGCAAAGCACTGAATCTCTCAGTGTTCTAAGCCCTCTTAACACTGTAAGTAGCCAAGTAGATGTTCATGACCTGTATTAGTGAAGAGTGTTTCCTCTCTTGGGAGTTCCCTGTACCAAGGAATCACTGATCCAGTGCCTCTCCAGTCTCCCACAAATCTTTATTCAGTGTCTAAAACTATGTGCAAGTTAGAATGCTACTTAACAGAAGAGATGCAAAGACTAATAGGACTGAAGGAGTTTTCAGTCTAATATTATTAAGGAGGTCACAGGATCACAGATCTAGAATCAAGAACTCTAATATAATTTTCTCATTTTATTTATGAGGAAACTGAGGTCCAGGGAAGTGAAAAGACTTGTCCAAAGTCACAGGGCAAGGAAATGCCGGAGGGGGTATTTGAACATGGGGCCTTTTACTCCAGAGTCAATCCTCTTTCACGTGTACCATGATCCTCTGTCACAGCAATGACAACCAAGTATTGTGTGTCCAAGTGATCCAAGTGGTATCTATCTTCTTAACAAAGAAAAACAAAAGAAATCCTGTATCCAAATATAGACCAGTAATCAGAAAACATGAATTCCAGTTTTACTATTTACTAGTTCTGCAGCTTTAGGTATGTCTCTTTTTTTTTTTCTGGGTCTCAGTTTACTGCCTTCTAAAATGAGGGGTTATATCAGATGACCTCAAATGGAAATTTCCAATTTTGAAATTCAAAGGTCTTTGCTTTCTTTTAGCAGAAGCCATGGAAATGTGGTCATTATAGTAGCAGTATTAAAAGACCTTAACTCAATAATTTGAATTAAATTAAAAGTAATTTTTAATAATGCCTGTAATTTCTCATTTCTTCTCTATATTAAATTTAACTAGTAGTTACTTGGAGCAGTACATTTCAATTTTACACAATTATTTCAATATCATATAATCATTTTGTATTTTACATTTTGGCATTCTATTAACTGAACATATCTACTATTAATAAGAACTTCCATCCTATTCCAACCAACAAGCATTTCTTTAGTCCCTGCTATAAACCAGTCTAGGGCTGTTGCAGGCTGGGGGAGGGGGGATAGGGAGAAGGTTGTTGTTTTTCAATTGTATCTGACTCTTCATGACCCCATTTGGGGTTCTCATGGCAAAGATACTGGAGGGGTTTGCTATTTCCTTCTCTAGTTCACCTTACAGATCAGGAAACTGAGACAAACAGGGTTAAGTGACTTTTCCATGTCACACCAATAGTAAGTGTCTGAGGCCAGATTTGAACTCAAGGAGATGAGTCTTTCTGACTCCAGGACCAGCGCTCTGTGTACTATGGCTCCACCTAGCAGCCCGGGAGGGCAGGGAGGGAAATTCAATGACAGAAATGAAAATCGTCCTTGATCTTAAGGAACTTTAACTCTCCTTCCAAGGTATACTCATAATTAATGTCTACAATGAAGACTCCAAGGCACTCAGATATAAAAGTTCTTTCTATAACATTACAAAAGATAGAATTGTTTTCAGCTTAGCTTTATCCTTATGTAAATTTTATAGAATTCAAAATTTTTGAAAATTGGTCATCTGCATATACTAAAAACAACTTTTTATTACCCAGAATACCATAGAGGCCTATGCACTAGATGGTTCTATCTACTATATCTGTACACATACTTTCTCTTCTGATATGCTCAAGTCAATTTTCAACACATTTATGCTTCTGTGAACAATGACTTTTGATATTATGGAAAGGTCACTTTTGTTGTTGGCCATTTATTTCCAATCTAGGAGATGCTGCTCATTCATTATTTGAATATGGCTATTTTTCATCTCCTGACTCCGTGGTGTGGCTTAGAATATTTGGATACTATATCTTTTTGATAAACCAGGAAACCTCCTCCTATCCCAGCACCAGTACCAGTGTCTTCTGTTAGAGCATCGAAGCCCAAGTAAAAAGACAACAGAAATCCCTGGAGCTCAATGAAGCAGTATATGAAGCTACTAGGTCACAGGTGCAACTTGGAAAAAAGCCTTTCAAACTATCTGGAAGTCTCTTGGGGTAAGACCTAGGCAAAAAAAGTGATGGAGAGGAACAAAGCTGATACATATGTAGCACCCAATATGGAGTTTGGGGGCGCTTCTTTCCCTACTTCCGTTGAATAGCAATGCTTGTTCTTGAACTTTCTTTCCATGGTTTCAACTTTAAAGTTAGAAGGACTCCCAGCTAGGGTGCAGGGGAGAGGTAGTCCAGGAAAAAGAATATTCTCCTGATGCCAGCTTTGTGGCAAAAACAAAGGGAGGCTGGAGAGGAGAAATGTGGGGGCAGAGACTTTTGATGTCATCCGACAAGCCTTTCAAATGTTCTCGTTTGGCTGTCTTCCCTGTTGTATCATGAGGGCCTACATTCTTTTGAACATTACTGGAAGATCAGGAAATAATACTTGGGAAAAAAAACAGCACAGTGCACCCAGAAAAAGAAGGGACTGTTGTGAAGATTTCAAGGGAAATGGTTGCGATTGGGTAGTGGGAATGATAAGTTTGTGGGAAGAATCAGTTCAGAAAACTTATTCAAAGTCCTGCTCATTTTCAATTACTTTGATCTCTGAAAGTCAAAGCAAACGCCTCCTTTCTTCCCTGGGTTATCGCCTCCTCTCTTCTTAAAAAGCATGTGTGTCTACCAGCACCCATATTGGTTAATGGACCATGCTTTTATTGGCCATTTCACTTGGTTTTAAATTTGGGAGACTGCTTAGTGCTTCCTAAGTCTCGAAGGCTTGGTTTGCAAAAACCACAGGTGGTTTGAATAGAAACAGCTCTATTAGAAGCAACCCTTGAAAGTAAAAATATCAGTCATTTTGTTGTGTTTGATGTGGTGGAGACATCAAATAAGGCTCTCTGGAGCTACTGAGCTGAGTGTGAAAAAAAAGATGCAGAAGTGCTTGTCTAACCTCCTTGGAACCACTTCTTGGTTCTTCTTTCATACACATGAGCACATAAGGGTTACTGGTCCTACACATGGGCAAAGTTATTTCTCTAAAAAAAGGTTCAGTAGCAATATAGAAAAAATGTTACTAATCTGAAGGATTTTTCAAATATTCTGACCTCAATAAACATCATCACTCCTAAAAACATGAGCATTTCCACATACAAATTAGAGCACAAAAAGATGCTCAGTATGTGAAACCATGAATCTATCTGCTTTTTTTAAAAAGCATATAATATATTCAACCTGTTACTTTCAGAATTGTGCTCCTCTCTGCTTCCTTCTGAGCTATCTTTGGTACTAACCTAGAGATTTTCACTAGGGAATCATAACTGTTCTTCTCCATAAAATCTGTTTCCCTCTGTCCTAGACTACTGTATTTGTGTGTGTGTTCGTCTTTCATTGCCAAAGAAGACCATGCCATCAGAGAAATGATGACATGACTTGCACTTGACTCTTTGTTTTGAGTGAGGGAGGGCTGTGCAGGTCACCAGCCTCACTTCTCCTTCAGAGTCATCTGAATCCAGTGACCAGATATTCATCAGCATGACTGGAGATGACCCAGGATGAGGCAATTGGGGTTAAGTGACTTACCCAAGGTCACACAGCTAGTGAGTATGTCAAGTGTCTGAGGTACGATTTGAACTCAGGTCCTCCTGACTCCTGCACTGGTCCTCTATCTACTGTACCACCTAGCTGCCCCAGACTACTGTAACAGCTGTCCTGGGAACAGGTTCTTTTCTCTAGTATAGGATACCTGCTTGTTAATACTGAAACAAAGAGTGAAATATTCAATGCTTCCCCTACTGTATGTTCTTACTGAATATCTTTGTGATTTTTCCATTCGGTCATATCACTCTTCCCTCCTTTCCTCTCTGGAAACAAGATGTAGTTTAATGGACCAGGCAAAAAGATGGCCCTTCAAGTCGCTCAGAGGTGAATCCTTTGCCTCATTAACTTAAATCTTTTTTAGGGGTGACTTATTTTGTATTTTCTCCAAGGTCTATGCAGTTCATTTTACATATCAGAATTTTAATAACTGGACAAATGGCATTATACTAGTTTTTTCACCTGTTTGTATCAATCAATCAATAAGCATTTATTAAATACCTAGGGTATGCCAGGCATAGCACTGGATACAAAGATGAAAGCAAACTAATACCTAACCTCAAGGAGCTTATGTTCTAGGGGACTGGGGGGGAGAAAAGGAGACAATCTATACACATATAAAAATATTCAAAAAATACAAGGTAATTTGTTACGATTAAGATTAGGATGGGTCTCACAGAATTTCATGGAACCTGAGGAGCCAGGTGAATTATGGCACAATTTTAGGTGTACTGGTAAACTTGAAAATCTGAAGTTCCAAAGTGTACACTCTGAGGTTCATATGACATATGGTGGAAAGATAACTAGGAGTCTGCAAGTTTGAAATCTAGTGCTATAGCATCTCTGCTGCTCATTAGATGTAGATACATGGCCCATGGAAAAATTTCTTCACTTTTGTGGTTCTCAGTTTCCTTACTTGTAAAATGAATACCAGAGTTTTTCTCAACCTATTTGGTAGAGTACTCTCCATTCACAACCAAATATCTCAGAAAACAAAACAATGTAACAGTTATAGATTTGGGTTAGAAAAGCATTGGGGGAGTAGAAATAAAGAGAGAAAAAAAACTCTACTCTTTTCATTTCTTCCCTTTTTATGCTCTCTATTTGTCATTCCCACAGATTTGGTATTTAGATGTATCTCATCTTATCTTCCTGTCCACATTCTGACGTTTAGGGTGGGTACAATGTTTGGGAGTTCTCCGTATGGTGATTTGGGGAGGGCAGAAGGAGTGAGCCAGCTCCAAGTCCAGATGGCCCATGGTGGATCAAACCAGTTCTAAGAACCTTTGAAAGTTCATGATTCTATCAGGAGAGAGGCATTAGAGGAAAGTATGATTTTTGTCCAGATAGCAAAAGTCTTTACAAAAATACTGGTGGCAAAGAATTCTATGATGGATTCTTACTATAGGAGAAATCTCTGGAAATTTATAACCGATTTAGTACTAGACCAGATTACCCAGGAGAAATACGGTGACATGATTTTCTTGGACTTTTCCTGGTCCTGCCTAAGAGTCTAAGTTGGAGGATACCCGATTTGGTTTCCATACACATAGTTGCTAAGTTTGGAATCAGATCATAAATGAGGTAAGCCTATGTATCAATTACTGTACTAACTCTGCACTCCTTTCAGAGTAGTGTGAGAAGGTTATAGGCAGCATCTGGTGCCAGATCTTCCCCTCTGGGCCTGAATTGTACCTTTGGCAGCTGCTACGGTGCCTGGCATCAGATGAGATTTATGTTTATATTCAGGAGCTTTGAAATATCCCATGCTTCCCCCTAAAAATCCCCCAATCTTCTACAACAATGAGTGGTTGACTCAGCAGAGAATTATTTAGAGAATTATTTCCTCCCTCAAGAATTAGTTAATAGGGACTATTATGTGTAGGGAATGAAAATAATTCTCACCCACATAAAACAGGGTGTGATTTCAGCCAAGCTTTGGAATAAAATAGGAGATAACCCAAAGGGAAGTATTACTGGGTTCATATATTCATTTTTAAAAGACTCATTCAAATCCTAATTAATGTGCAAATTAAGAGCTACATAATAGAAATAAGACCTGGACATCAAGGAGCTACATACAAAATGCAGTGCAGTAGTAACACTAAACATTTAAATAGTGCTTTAAGATTTGACAACTGTTTTATAGGATTTTCTTATTGTAGACTCATAACGGGCCTATGGGATAAGTGATATAGGTACTATTATTCCATTTTATAGATGAGGAAACTGAGGTTTAAAGTGTAAATTGACTTGCTTAGGCTTCAGAGCTCTCATAAATCATAGGTTCCAGAGTCAGAATTCCTACTCAGGTATTTCTGTGTCCACATCCAGTATTCTATTCACTATATCAAGCATGTTGAATATGTGAGAGATACAAGGTACCATGACGGATCCAGTGAAAAAAATAATTTTCAATGAGGAGAAAGATTTCATAGAATAGATATCTTTAAGGATGGATAGGATACCAAGAGATATGGATAGAAAGAAGGTATTCCAGGCAAAGGAACTGCATGAATAAAAAGGTATGGAGGTAAGGAATTACAGGGTAAAAAAAAAAAATGCAGCTTGGACTGAGTTTAAAGTGTGAAATAAGGCTGCAAAAGTGGCTTATCAATATACTGTACCAGGTTAAGGAGTCTGGACTTAATTGGATAGAAGATAGGAACCCATTAATGGTAAGCAGACTATTATGACTGTAATCTGGTATAGACTGGAAGGGAGAAAAATATTGGAGATAAGAAAAAAAAAACCTGGAAATAACATAATCTAGATGATCTGATGAGAGGGGATTTATTTCAGTAACCTAGAAGTGAAGTTCTTGAGTTGTGAATTAGTGTGATGGCAACAGGAATAAAAAATATGTTAAAAAAATAATTTTTAAAAAGATGATTGAGAGAGATAATGCACACATAGTATTAATAGTATTGGTAGCACTGGAAAAGTGAGTGATATGGGAGATGAGGGAGAGGGAAGAGTGAAAAATGGAGATAAGATTCTTAACATGGGTAACTGATTGAAAAAATGGTAAATGATATTAACAGAAATAGGGATATTAGAAGTTGCCCGTTGACTACTATCATGAGTGACCAAAGTATTGAGCTTCTAATTGTCTAATATAACTAATTCAAAATTCATCATTCAAAAAAAGCATTTCTTAAGTACTTACAATGTACAAGACCCTGTTCTAAATGATAGGGATATAAAGGTAAAAAGAGATTTGTTGCAACGTGTCACACAGGAGGACACTGTTGGATAATGAAAAAGTTACTGGATTTAGAGTGAGACAAACTAGCCTGAATTCCAGCTTTGCCACCTCCTACCTAAATGACTTTGGGCAAAGCAGGTTAAGCTCTTTGATCTTGATTTTTCTTGTCTGTAAAATTAGGAGTTTAGACAACATGACCCCTAAGGTTCCTTCTAGCTCTAAAGCTCTGATCCTATCATATATGTATGTACATATATATATTATATATGTATGTATTATATATACATATATATATATTTACATTTATATCCTTTGCCCACATGGAGTTTAAATTATCATTCTTCAGCCTTCATTTCTGAAGAGCACCATTGAGATCACGGAGTGATGCTTTCCCTTGCATGTGAACTGGATTTAAATGAGGCAGAGTTGCACAATCTTCAGCCTCACTCTCTCTTCCAAAGTCATCCAAGTCCAGTGGTAAGAGAAAATATCAGGATTATCAGGAATAGGGTCTGTATCTAGATCTCATTCATTTTCTGAAGAGATGGCTTTATGTCCTGAATTTAGAAGAGCATTTAACATTGGAATACAGACACTCCTCATGAAATACTATGAGAGATGCACCTATCAGATATGGTCCATGGCACTTACAAGAAGAGAGGAAGAAAAAAGATTCAGGAAGCCAGTGATAGAGACAGTAGAATTTCTCAGGGCTGGGGCTGGGGAAAGGGTTTCTTTAACTGAATATTCATGTATCATTATTAGGAAAAAGATAACAAAGAAAACTACACAAATAGAAATTAATCATCTATGATCCTTCCTTGTGGAAGTGGGTGAGAATGTAGTGAAGTGGATTCCAGCGTCTAAATATACAATGCTGCTGGGTAGCTTAAGAGGGAGGTCACGCTTAGTAACCCAGAACCCTATTCCTAGGGTCTCTTGTGATTTTAATGGTGCATGAAACTCTAACACTCCCTCGATCAGTGAAGATATGTGACTCCTCTGCAGCTTATAGTCTTAGAGTTTTTTCAACCTCCAAGAGGTTGAGATCTTTGTTGTTTCTCAGTCATTTCAGTTGTGTCGAACTTTTTGTCACCCCATTTGAAGTTTTCTAGATAGAGATACTGGAGTAGTTTACCATTTCCTTCTCCAGCTCAGTTTACAGATGAGGAAACTGAGGCAGAGTTAAGTGACTTGCCCAGAATCACACAGCCAGTAAGTGTCTTGAGGTCAGATCTTAACCTAGGGAGATGAGTCTTCCTAACTCCAGGCCCAGCTTTGTATCCACAGTGCCACCTAGCTGCCTATAAGAGGTAAGCCTATAGGTAAGTATGCATCAGAATCAGGTATTTGTGAGACTCCTTATGATCTCTGAAATATACTTAAAAAAAAAAGAAAGAAATACTAAGCAAGTAACAATGCAAAATAAATACTGCTACCTGCAATGTTTTCCTCCACAGTAGGTGATGTAGTATGATTATTGCTGGAGATTTTTGCTTTTGCAGGAAGGAAGGGGAAGTGGGAGGCTTCATGAACAATTCTTGGTTCTCTCTGCAGACAGGTACTGTGTGAGGCAGCAGAGCTATTTCCTCTCCACATATCCTCTAAGCATCTCATTCCCCAATCAAGCACTGTTTTGCTACTGCCCAAAACAGCAGAGAGCCTCAGTGACCATGCATAGGAAAGGAATGATGTCATTCAAAGATTGACATTTCAGTTTTTATTACTAGAATACCTTGAAGAATTAGATCTGATTTGCATTGATATTTGCAAACTGAATTATTAATACAAGTCTTTTTTTCCCTTCTTTTCTTTTCCTTTCCTTTCCCTAGGCCTTAACACCGCAGTCAACGGCAGCAATAGCCCCAATTTAACAATCACATGGTGGAAGAGAAAGGGACTTTATACAGATGACTCCTGGGCTTCTAAAGTTTTGACTGACATGAGAAGAATATCTGATTTGGATCACAAAATAAAAGTAAAGGACAAAGGAAAGGAATGACATTTTAAAAAATATAAAAGTTGTTTTTTGAGAATATTGTATTCAGTAATAAATCAGATAATATATGAAATGCTTAGGACAGTGCCTGGCACATAGTGGGAACTTAAATGTTTATCCCTCCCATCCCACTCCACCCCACTCTAACCCCTAAAGATATGTGAGTTCCAGATTTGCTGGATCACCTTGGGTCAATCATTTAACTGCTCTAGGTCTTAATTTCTGCGTCTGTAAAACGAGAGGGTGGAACTAGATCTCTGAGGGCTTTCCAGCTCTAAATTTCACGAAACAAAATTCCATTGTCTGGTGTTTAAATTAATTACTGAAATGAATGATCAACAAACATTTTTAAGATCTCATTATATGCTAGGAATCATACAAAGAAAATAATATAAAGGAACAGGTGAAAACAGCTCCTCTAGCATTCTGCCAGGGGAGAGGGCATATAGATACATGCAGAGTAGATTCCTGATAACTGAGGCAGAAGCCAACAGCAAATGGGAGGACCAGGAAAAGCCTCTTTTAGGAGAAAATATTTGAATGAGTCTTGAAGAATGCCATGGATTCTAAGAGGAATAGCTGAGAAGAGAGTGGATTCCAGGCACAGATGGAGAGAGGGGTGGGGGGGAGGGGTTCGCAATACAAAGGCATAGAGACATTGCTACGGAAGGTAAAATGGCATCATGTGAAAAGCATATGACTGCAGAGAATCTGGATTCAAATTATGGTTCTTTAATTTCCTAGCTTTGTGAACTTGAACAAATCACATAATCTCTCAGGATTTCACTTTTCTTATTTGGAAAATAAATGGATTAGATCAAATCAACTTAAAAACATTAATGGAATGAAGAAGGAAAAAAAGGATCCAGTAGGAACTGTAGATTCTTCAAGTATCTGAGTATTTGGCTGATTCTTTGGTTTGAAAAATCATTATAATTACCATCCCTTTTGTCATAATTTCAATAAATCACATTTTAAATGAATTTTTAAAATTCATTAGAATCTTGACACAAGGGATGACAACTATTTTTTTTTTTTTTTACAAATCAAAAAACTACTCCCAGATACTTAAAAGCTCTGTAAATTTATTAGTATCTCAAAATCTTTACAGCAAGGGAGACAACAGTGTATGATTTAGCTCCTAGGGAGCCACTGATAAACACATAAACACATCTCCAGATGACTGTCAAATCTCCATAACCAACTTTAATCCTTCTCCTTAGGTAAGGTTTATTATCTCCAAATGCAGGTAGTACTGGATACCTTTCCCTGGACATCCTGCTGTCACCTCAAATTCAATCAAAACAAGATTTATATCTTTGTTCCCTCTCTTCTCTTTCTTTAAACTCTCCTATGTTTTTGGAGTGTTCCATTATCTGCCAAAGGTCATAAACCCAGGTTTATTCTTGATTTTACTCTTTCCCTCATCATTCAGGGCCAATCATTTCAAGCCATGCTAATCTACCTCTCTCTCTCTCTCTCTCTCTCTCTCACCTTTATCTGCTTACCTTTTAAATAGCTCTCCTACCTCATTTCTAACCTAACTTTAGTCACTGAATGGGCACTGCCTCAGTCAAAGTGAGAACTTAGAAAGACTTTAGCTTAAAAAGGCCAAGACCTCCCACTGCCTCCTGGTCTAGCTCCAGTCATCTTAATCTATATCTTGCCATTGGACCCAGATGGCTCCGGAGGAGAAAGTGAGACTGGTGACTTTGCACAGCTCCCTGTCACTTAAACCCAATTCACTTACATGTGATGGCATCACCTCTCGGAGGTCATGGTCGTCTTTAAGAACAAAGGATAAACTACAATAAATAGTTATTGTTCAAGTTCCAGGCAAGGCTGATCTATATTATGATAACAGTCTCCTAATTGTTCTTGTTTTGGTCTCCTTTCTCTGCATCCATTTTCCTCATGCCTACTAAAATAAACTACTAAGGCACAGACTGATCAACCTGCACCCCTGCACAAACACTTTCAATAGATTCCATACTGCCTATAGGATAAAACATGAACTACTCAGCCTGATACTGAAAGACCCTGAACAATCTGAATCCAAACTACATTTCCACGTTTATTTTGCTTTAGTTCCCTTTATACATGCCACATTCCAGCAGGTATGTAAAGCTAGCACTTTCATCTTCTGTCTCCACATATTCACTCAAACCACACTCCCATCCCCCATACCTGGAATGCCTTCCCTTCTCATCACCATACCTCCAAATCTATAACCAATTCATGTTCCATCTTTTCAATGCAGTCTTTCCCGATTCCCATAGTCATTAGCCTTATCTCCTTCCTCAAATATTTATCTGAATACATCTTGCATGTCTTTTTCCTCTACTCAGAAGGAAAATATAAGGTTTTAAAGGCAAAGATTGTTTAATTTTTATATTTACATGCTCAGTACCTTGCACATTGTAGGTGCTAAATGCTTATTTGAAGAATTTGTTCAATGATCTTATGTATAGATAAGGAAAAATTAATTTGGAAATGATTTGAAACACTGGAGGTAGGAAGGGATAAATACAGAAAAACCTACAGGAAGATACTGCAATATTCTATGTGAGCTTTTTACAAAGGATTTTGTTAGAGTGGTGATAGTGAGAACTAGTGTGGGAATCAGCTTAATGTATATTTTGGAAAAAATGTTTAAATTGCTTGTGGAGTACATAGGTAGAGATGTTTGGATTTCTCATATTAATTAAGGTTCAGTACTTGTCTAGCGAGTCAGGAAAACTGAGTTCAAGTCTAGAGTCTACTACTTAATAGTATTTTTTCATTTTTAATCTTTGGACAAATCACTTAACCTGCTCACACCTGAGGATGATGATGACGATGATTATAGTGGTACCAACAATAATAAATTGCATTCATGTAGCTCTTAAAGATTTAACTCTTTCTTCGAAGGGTGGTTAGTAAGAGTTAATGTCTCAAAGAGTTGGAAAGGACTTCAGAATCCTTCTACTCTGGTCCTTCTCCTGATCAGTATATTCTTTCAATAACGTAACTAGAATCTGATCATCCAAACACCGCAGGAAAATCTTCAAAGATGGGGAACACTGTCTTGTGAGAAAGCTCATTCCTTCTGTGCAGAGGTAGTATGATATCCTGGAAAATACACTAGAATTAGAATCAAAAGCCTTGACTTGAAATACTAGTTTTACTACTTACTGCCTGTGTGACTATGGTCAAGGCATCTAAACTTTCTCAGATTCACTTTTCTCAACTCTAAAATGCAGATAATAACATTTGTATTACTTATCTCAGAAAGTCTTATGTGCACGTAAATTGAGATTATTTTCAGATTATTTTAATTATTAGGGGGAAAAATCTTTCTTATATTGAAGCAAAATCTGTTTCCTTTCAGTTTCCCCTCAATAGACTAGTACTGCTCTCTGAAGCCAAGCAGAATAAACCTAATCCTTCCACATGACAGCCTTTCAAGTATTTGAAGACAGCTATTACTTCCCCCTTGTCTCTTCTTCTCAAGGCTAAATATCTCCATTTCCCTTAACTGTTTCTTGTATGGTAGGCACTACTAACTCCCTTGTTTCTGTGAAAATATTACTGTGAAAAGCTGAACGAAATCCTTCCTACTCATTCTTTAAGCCCATTTTCTCTTATTCTTGATTTATTGGAAACAGAAAAAAATGACTATATTCACTCTTACTCTCTACACACACACACACACACACACACACACACACACACACACACACAGAGGTATAATCTTAGAAGTATGCTTTCTTGCTACTTTCCCCTATCATTTTCTCTCTTCTTTCTCTTTTGTATATGTTAGGGAGAGAGAGGCAGCTAGGTGGTGAAGTGGATAGAGCACCAGTGCAGGAGTCAGGAGGACCTGAGTTCAAATCTCACCTCAGACACTTGACACACTCACTAGCTGTGTGAGCTTGGACAAGTCACTTAACCTCAACTGCCTCATCCTGGGTCATCTCCAGTCATCCTGATGAATATCTGGTCAATGGATTCAGATGGCTCTGGAGGAGAAGTGAGGCTGGTGACTTTGCACAGCCCTCCCTCACTCAAAACAAAGTCAAGTGCAAGTCATGTCATCATTTCTCTGATGGCATGGTCTTCTTCGGTAATGAAGGACAAACACACACACACATGTTAGGGAGAGAAGCATAGCTTGTGTGTGTGTGTGTGTGTGTGTGTGTGTGTGTGTGTGTGTGTGTGTACGTATTAAGTTCACTGCGTTCTCCAGGTTTTTTGGTGTTGTGGTTCTTGTGCTTGTCAGATATAAAGTTAGCCCTGTTTCTATCTTCTACTAGGATGGTTTGCTCTTGCTTTCAGAATGAATTAACCTTAATTTTTTTTCCTTGTTGATTTTTATCACCTCTGCCTGCCAATTTCTCCAACTTTCACAGCCATTCTTTTCTTTCTTTTTCCTCTTTTATTGTTTTCCTTTCAATCTAGATTTCTAATGAGCTAGACAAGCCACACAGTAGGTCAACAAAAACTGAGTGACTATATGTTCTGTTACTGCTAAGTGTCTTACCACTGAGAGTACAAGATAATTTTTCTTATTAGAATTCTCTCTTACTACTCTAACTTTAAAAAATAAGTAGCTGTCTGGTAGGTTAAAACTACTGCCACTTTTTGATGGCAACAAATTATTTTTAGAAGGGTTAACAAAGAGAAATGAATCCCAAAATAAGAGTTTACAGGCAGAAGATAGAAAATGTATACCTCCATTGTACTAGACAAGTTCTTTATTCTCACATGTGCTGTGGTGCTTCATTGAACCCATTGGTGATGTACCAAGATAAGGTTTTCCATAAGAAAATATTCTCAGAAGTGTCATATCATCATTATAGGGTAGGAAGAGTTTGGAAGTCTGGTATCACAAATGGAAGATGTTAAAATCTTTAATTTTCCATGGCTAGTACCACTGTGAAATGTATCCTGCTAATATATCATTTAATGACATGAAGATTCTCAGTAGGCAAATTTGAACAATATTTACTGTCAGTTATGGGAGTCAGAAATGGAAACAAACTCTATACGGTGCCATAATGTGATAGAACAAAATTTAAGAACATTCTGTGAAGAAAGCAGTGACCAGAAAGGAAAAACATAAAGTCGGCTGCATGTTGTCAGCAACGTTTCAGTTTGATATCTGCAGATGTCTCTCTGCCTCCAAGAATGGATTGTCCTACTTTTGGAAAGAACCATCCAAAGGAATTGACTGATTGATGGCTCAGTTTTTCCTCCCTCTTCTATCATCTGACGTACCTGGACCCAGTAATGGAAATAAAGATGTAAATCATTACATTTGCCCTTGGAATAGATTCTAAGGACTGTACCTCTCAACCAAGAGTATTGTGGAGTGGAGAATATGAGGACTCGGTCCCTGAACCAGACTTGCACCTTCAGAACAGAAAGGATGACCGACTTTGGGTAGCTAGGTGGTATAGTGGAGAGAATACTAGGGCCTGGAGTCAGGAAGACTTGAGTTCAAAATCAGCCTCAGACGCTTACTAGCTGTGTGATCCTGGGCAAGTCAATTAACCCTACTTGCTTCAGTTTCCATATCTGTAAAATGATCGAAAGAAGGAAATAGCAAGCCATTCTGGTATCTTTGCCATGAAAAGCCCAAATAGGGTCACAAAGAGTCAGGCACAACTGAACAAGAACAAAGGATTGACTCTGATTTGACTCTTTACTTTTCACTTTGACCTGTATATTTTTGGTCAGAAAGGCAATATGGCATAGTACAAAGATTGCTAGACATCGAGTCTGGAACACCCAAATTCAAATTCTGCCTCTGATCATTAATAGCTATGTGACCAAGTCACTTAACTTTTCTGATTCCTAGTTTTCTCATCTGTAAAATGGAAATAATACTGATAGTATATCACATAGTTTTTGTAAGTTTCACATCTTTGCAATCTGTAATAAATGTTATTTTTATTATTGACCACTTTCAACCTAAAATTCTCATTTCTACTCCTTGAAATCCCCAACTTGCTGGTTTTTTGTTTGTTTTTGTTGTTTGTTTTTTGGTTTGGTTTTGCTCTTTTCCATCTTGCTTAGTGAAAATAGTAGGATTTAGAAGTAAATCTGTCTAGGAACTAGGACTAATACAAAATGTCTAGTTTTGTTTTCGGCACACTAGAGGATTCACAACAAAGCTTGTTCAGAAGTATGTAGGACACTCATTCCAAATTCATTGCAACAATTCAGGTAACATTTGTCAAGTGCTCCTTGCAACATTGTGTTAACATCGCTATAGACTATAAAGTATTCAGAGGACATGTGACTGATTTCAGTCCCTCTGACATGCATCAGATAGGATCATCTGACTTATGCTAGAGACTCCAAAATGCATAGCCACAATATCCTTTAGTTCTGCAAGGACTCATTCTGTCTACAGTACATTTGCTTCAATGGGAAGTTTCCTGAAGCAAAGTCTGTGCTGACTTGATTAGGCCATTCTGGAATCATATGAATTGGGTAAAAATATACTTCTAATCTTAAAATAAACTTAAGATGTTTTTACACACAAATAACTCACAAAATGTCTACATTTTGGGGAAAAAAGTAGACGTTGCAATTAGTTCCCCTACAGCTATGGAAAAAAATGTGGATAAGTTAAAAAAAAAGATTTTCAAAATCAGAAATACAGAATAGCTTAGCATGATTGGCTAATATGATGATTTATCCCCAAGCTCTTAATGTAATGTCACCTTTTTGTAAAACAGAGATGAATATAAATCTTTATTGAACTTTATTCTGGTAAGGTGTTATTTCTTTAGGAAAAAATAGATATTCTATAGATCTGAGATACATGAGTTAAATATCTAAGGTAACATGACAGAGTGGTCAGAGAGATGACTGTGAAGCTAGAAAGAGCTAGGCTCAAGTCTTGCTGGACATGGACTACATGACCTTCGGTATATAGCTTACCTTGTTTCAGGCACTTTTAAAGATTAACACTATAGAGAAAATGCCTGTCTGGGTTGATACAGTCTCATTCCTCACCTAGGAGTTCCCTATACCAATGAAATCAGACCTATTAGTATCTCAATTACATATCAAGTTTTATTTTTTCTTTCATTTTTCTTCCATTTTTTAGAAAATCTAAAACAAAATTTCTAAAAAACAGAAACATGAAGCTCAAATGAAAATAATATTTAGAGTAGGTTTGAAATGTTCTTATTTACAACTTAGCAATGTACCATACTGATAATAGGTGTTCACTTAATATACCTTGGAACTGAGTTGAACTCAATACTTGTAATTGATACTTCTCAGCCCCTTGATACCTTGTCCACAACCCAGACAGTCTTCAAATCAAACCATATTCCTAAAACTTCACTCTAAAGAACCTTAGAAATAGTACTTCCTGAAACACAAATCTTAAAGCATTTATTTTCCATACCAACTACATATTCATACTACCTTCTTCCCTCATGTGTTCCAGAGGATAAAACTATGGTTATTGTAGGAACCACAACTTATTCAATGATAGAACATTCAGATCTTAAAATTAAACTAAGCTTGCTTCTTTATTTACTTTTCACAAATTTTCAAGGCTAGAAATTTCATTAACAATCCCAGAAGAACTAGAGATGCTATGTAGCTACATCTGTTTTACAAATAGAAATAAGGCCCATGAGTATACAGTAGTAATGGAATTTCATAAGGCTAACCTCAGGAACATCATTTAAACTTTGAAAAACCTGGAAAAGGGACGGTCAATTCTAGTAGAGTCTGTAAATTCCCAATCTTTTAGGATTACAGGATAGGTACTCCTGACTCCTCTGGGGAACAAAGAATCAACCCAACCTCTGGGGATCAAGGGAGCCTCCTAGGCTCTCATAGTAGTTTCTCAATTATTTTATTTTCGTTCTGAACTGAACAAACAATGAGTAAATGGAAACAGAAATAGAAAGTCAAATGTAAAAAGAGGATTGTAACTGAAACAGTGAGTCTCTATTACCTACAGTTTTCAGTAGTTTTTCCTTCCCTTCCCAGACCCATCAAAGTATATTGAACTTCCTTATAGAACTTAGAAAATTTCTAGAACCCTGGCAGGGTTGCTATATCAAGTTTTCATTTTGGAGTATACATTCAAGTACTGTGACCTTGTTGTAACCTGCAGATTATAGTACATGGCTCCATAGAGTGAGCTGGTAAGCAAGAGAGGAGAAAAAAAGGGAGAAATTTCATTGGTTTACTCAGGTTAATAACCTTAGCAGAAATGAACTGCCTAGAAAATACTTTCCAGCAAAATCCTGAGTAATTCTGACAGAATGTGATGCTCACACAAGAGATGGACTTCTACTTAGATATGACTAGAAAGATTTAGAAACAAAAGTCTGATGAAGACAGGACCAGGATTCTCACAGGAGGGAGATCAAATGTTCCAAAGGAAATATAAGTTATGATATGATTTCCCCTTGAGACTCACAGGATTATGAAAGCCTAACTTAATCACGGGGGAATAGGTTATATTTTCACACCCACATACATGATATGCCATTTTGACTCTATAGAATGGTTAAAATGGAAAGAGAAGGGAAGGAGCCAGTGTGAGAAGGAAGGCACCCTCTGAGTAAAGACATCCTCTGTTTTCTCCTCTCTTCTGCTCCACCCATTTCAGATAAAATTTCTGATTTTGTATATTTTGCAAATTATTATCTTACAAGCCTTTTTTTGTTCCCTCAAAATGCATTGTGATATACTTAAATAAAAAAATTTCCTCTTTCAAAATACTCAACCCACATGTAAGAAAACAAAGGAGGAGGGAAATAAATATTCCTTTTCTCATAAGATATAGACCATCCACCTTCTTTTCTTTCTGCCTCAGTGTCATCAAATGACAGGCAATCAGGTATCCACAAACCCTGCAAAGAAGCTTCCTCCTTTCAAGGCTTGATGTCCCTGTGGGGTCGAGCTAATTACAGGTACACTTCCTCTGCACGACAGCCACACTCTGTAGTGTTGAAGGAGCGATTAATAATTGAACAAAGCTGGCTGGATTTCTTGCTCATGCTACCTCGAATCGCAAGCAGCTATTCTGTCATATGAGACAGTAAAGCATCTTCCGTGGCTGACTCCAAATAAGGCTTCCCTTTATGTGCAGAAAGAGGTGAAAGGAATACCTCTGTCCTTCCAACTTTGGAGAGCGACAAAACCGCCTACCCCATGTTCATTATTCTATCACCTAGGCAAACCCTCTCTTCTCTCACTGGGAATAAGAGCTCAGGGGTGGGAAATGAAAGAATATGATAAGGTGCTTATGTAAGACGTAAAAAAGACAAAGGAGTAGACCAGGAGAGTTAATACTCATTGTCAGAAAACACACACACACACACACACACACACACACACACACACACACACACAAAACACAGCGAATAAATAACTACTTTTACATAGGTAAATATAGCTGGTGGCTGGTTTGGCATTTCTTAGAGTAGTATGTAACTCAATTATGGTCTATATTTAGAGTTATTTCCCTCACATCCTAGAATATTTTAATATAGGATCTATGATTATAACACAGGAACAAATAGGTTAGTGGAATACTGCCAGATTTTAGAGTGTGCATCAATCTATACATCTTAGATGTGAGTAATCCCCAGCACTCTTTACTGATTGAGGAGAGAATCCCTAGGTCATATTTGAAAAGTGAGACTGGTGTGTGTGTGTGTGTGTGTGTGTGTGTGTGTGTGTGTGTGTGTGTGTGTGAGAGAGAGAGAGAGAGAGAGACAGAGACAGAGACAGAGACAGAGACAGCGACAGAGACAGAGATATCTGATCTAATCCAGAATAGACCTCACCTAGCATTTAATCACTCAGCCATGATGCATCTTAAGATTTTTTTTTTAAATCAGCTATAATGTTCAAGTTACCATTTGTTCAAGGGTAGCCATAAAAGATCTGAACCCTAAGAAAAACCCTGGAGAAAAACCCAAATCTTAGAATCATTCTGATCTCCAGAGGCAATCTTCTGGATCACAGAAGACTCAAAGATAGGCAAGATGTTCTATGGTGATCTAATGTAAGGTTATCTGTCTATACTGGACAGAGAAGTAGCAGAAAGCAAGGATCCTTAGGAGCATTAAAGAAAGTATCCATAATGAGTTCAGCAAGGAAAAGACAGGGAAAAGAGATGTATTTGCTGGAGGATACAGACCAGAAGTGCTGGTGTCACTTGTCCGTCATATGAGACCTACACACAATGCTACTTCTCAGCAAGTCAGCAAGCAGTAAGTGCCTACTATGGACCTGACACTGTGCTCTTTCTGCCCATGCGACCACTAAAGATAGATTTTAATGAGGTTTTTTTGTGTGTATGTTGGGTTTCTCCATTCCAAAATTCTTTATGGTGTCACAATTCCTGTACTTCTCTTTTATTGCATCCAACATTCTCCTGTACCCCCTTATTCATGTGACTTTACAGGACTCAACAGTAGAACCCATACTTCAGTCCCACTTTGGGGTTATGCCAAAGCTAGACCAATTTACTTGGACACTCACCGAGACCTTCTGTATTTTCATCAACTACATAAGAATAACAGAAGAAGATATCCAGGCTTCTGTATGCTATTTAGCATGCGGTTCAGATAACATTAAAGAGCTACTCAACTTGAAGAAGGTGGTTTGGGTATGCAGGGGATGGGCTAAATTTAGTCACAACATAAAGATATTGACCCAAGTTGGATGAACATGAAGACCAAAGAGTCAAGTAAAAGTATGTTTCATTACGGGGTTCTCAAATTAGTATGGGAAATCTGGGGAGATTACTGTTGTATTCACAAGGGTTGAAGTTCTACAATGTTAGTTGTTTTGATGTGATTCTGCCACTGGACTTTGCTTAGTTTATATGAAAAGAAAACTTTAAATATTGCCTGGGGATATCCGTTGATTACTCTGTGAGAGAAAATTACATGGCTATATATTTAATCTTATTTTTAACATAATTCTCTCCCTGAATTATTGGCCATGATTTGAAATCCAAATTGTAGACTAGTGAGCTGGTTATTTCAGGCTCCCATTACTTAATCATATTGCAGATTCTTCCAGGCACCCTGAGAAGACTACTTATGAGATATGAATACAGAGCAGCAATAGAGATGAAGCCAGTCGTTCACAGGGCACATTCTTTGAACGTAGCCATCACCTGAAACTAATTTAATTAGCATTTGCCTAAAATGATGCTGTGTAGATGTTTAGTGTCTGCCCAGTTCTCTAAATTTAAGTTTGAAATCCTCTCTCTCAGAGACTAGAGAGGTAGTTACCAGTTGGTGTGAGGTGCCTCCAGGTGATGACCGGCTCAGGACGACCATTTGCCATGCAGACCAGGGTCACGTTACTTCCTTCATTCACAGTGACATCTGAGGAGATGTTGGAGATCTTTGGTGGAACTAAGAACACAAAAACAGATGACTTATGTTAACTTCAGAGAAGGATGCTGAGAATACCTGAGAGACACTGTGGGGAAACACTAAAGAATAAGGGGGCAGCTAGGTGGTGCAGTGGATAGAATGCTGAGCTTGGGAGTTAGGAAGACTCTAGTTCTTGAGTTCAAATCTGACCTCCCATACTTACTAGCTGTGCAGCCCTGGGCAAGTCATTTAACCCTATTTGCCTCAGTTTCCCCAGTTGTAAAATGAGCTGGAGGAGGAAATGGCAAACCACTCCAGTATCTTTGTCAAAAATAGGGTGTGGGGGGAGTCATCGAGTTGGACACAACTAAAAACAGAACAGCAATACAAAGAATGATGGGCTAGGAGTCAGGAGATCTAGGTTTAACTCTTAAAACATATTCCCACATCTGTTATTCCCATGGGGAAGCTAAGTGGCTCAATGGGTAGAGTATTGATCCTGGTATCAGGAAGACCAGGGCTCAAATCCAGCCTTAGAAGTGTAGTAGCTTTCTGACACTGTGTAAGTCAGTCTCTGCCTTAGTTTTCTCAACTGTAAAATAAAAATAGCACATACTTTCCAGGACTGTGAGGAGAAAATGTTTGTAAAGTACTTAACCCAGTGCCTGGCATATCATAGGTACGCAGTAAATGCTCGTTCCCTTCCTCCTTCTCCCCATTCTGTCTTCTGTATCACACAGAGAATAATCTTTCATATACATGTCTCTGGTTATATGTTCAAAATTCTTCAGTGGCTTCCTATTGCCTGCCAAGTAGCATTCCAACTACTTAGTCAGGCATAACATCCTGTGGAATCTGGGGTCCGCCTCCTTTTCCAAACTTATCTCACATTACTGCTGTGTGCCTAATTTATGCTCCAATTTAGATTGATTTTGTCCTCTGGTTTCTCATTCATGTTTTGTTGGTGACATTCCCTGGACTGACTTCCCGAAAACTACCTCTGCCTGTTGAACTTCTATCTGTTCTTTGAGACAACCTCCGAAGCACTCTGCACTCCATAAATGCTGTTCCTGGTTTCCCTAATCAATAACTAAACCTTGACCTCCTCAGACTTGATATTGCATTCTATTGACAGTCCCTCCATTCTTGTGGGTGTGGATGTACATATACATTTGTACATACATAAGGACTGCATATGTATGTATTTCTTGTACAATGATAATGTATTAATATGAATTATATATATATGCATATATTTATATCTATGTATATATCTATTAATCTGTCTTAATTCAATTTAATCCTACATTTTTTTTCTAGCACTTACATTGGGTCTTGTATCTCCACGAGTACTTACCACAGAGACCTGAATAAAGTAAATACTTCATAAATTGTTCCTTATTTAATGAAATATTGCTCTCAGCATTGGCCTTGTCTACCTTCACGTAGGCATCTTGGACAAGTCACTTTATATCCTAGGGCTTCCTCATATGTAATAATGGGCTACTGGACAATGTGAGCTCTAAGGTTATTTCTAACTACAATGCACTTATCCACCCCGCTGAAATTGGCCAGTTTGGGCTAAGGGTTTAGCACAGCTGAATAAAGTGCTCTGATGGAGAACAAACCACCTTAGGGGTCTGGGCCTGTTGCTTTTAAGAAGTTTGTTTTCATCAGCTTGCCAAATCCCAAAGCATTAACTGTAGTCCGTCAATTTCCCACTATAGTTATTACTAGAATCTATCTGACTAGCATGGAGTAGTGTAATGGACAGGTCCCAGCTCTGCTCTAATAAGGATGGGCTCTCTGTAGGATAATGGAAAACAAGTAACTTTACACAGGTGAAGAGCCCAATTTCTTATTATTGATTTGTACCTAGATTTATACTACCTGGAAGAAAATGGAACCAAAAGCCAACTTTTCTTCCACATGTTGACAAAGCAAAGGAAATAGTGTAAACATCACATTTAATGTCTTGTAGTATTTCTATCCTTCTGTCCTATCACCTACTTACTTCTAATCATCTATCTGTAGATTTAGGTCTAGAAATACACACATATATATCCAGTTCCAGAATATCCACATGCATACATTTGCATGTTTAAATACATAGAAACATACATGTTTTTGTTATATGCATGTCAGACAATACATACATGTGCATGTATATCTAGAGACATATACCTACATGCATGAATACACACATACCATTTTGTGTATATAAATGCACACACACAAGAATGGAGAGAACGACAATAGAATTTAGGAATTCAATAGAGGAGAATCTTAAAATTTTTCTTGCTCTCTCAACATTAGAGTCCTTATAAAGTAGTACATGAAAAAAAATCCTCTGTCTTTCTTAGCACAGAGAAAATAGACTGAAAAATTGTTCTATCCCTGCAAATATCCATTAGAAGATCGTGATGGCCCACGGGTAAATGCTTCAGCAAAAGCAGGGGAAGAAGAGGATAGATGTTTTAACGTTAAATCTAGGATGCCTTTCACAATAGATTTTAAGATATTGAAACTAGGTATTAAGACTGTATATTAAGGTTCAGAGATATTAAGACTGTGGCATTTTGAAGTGAGTGTTGGAATTGGATTTAGAAAAGCTTTCGTGTAAGACCTGCTTTTGACACTAGCTGTGTGACCGTGGCCAATTCACTTAACCTCTCTGAACCTCAGGGAACTATCTAGAACTTTAAGTCACATATAATTATGATTTGCAGAGTCAGAAGAAATTCCCCCATACAGAAGAAATCAGAAGTCCTGGAGGATGATGATATAGTTCAAAATCAAGTTACAGAACTGAATTGTGGCACTAAGTAGAAATAATGTCTTTCACAGGAAAGATATATAGACCCCTAATCAACACAGCACATGTGAGAGATTCAGCCATTTCTGAGCTGTAGCTTACATGGAAATATAGTAATAATAGCTTATACACACACATACATATCTATATTTGTGTATACATGTATCTATATCTATCTAGCTATGGCACAGTTTTAAGGTTTTCAAGTAATGTTTACAAATATTCTCTCAGAGGATTCTGGGAAGATGGTGAAGTAGGTCAGAAAATTCCAAGCACTCATGATTTTTTCCCCCACAAAAGAGTTAAAATAGCACCTTAGTTGGTTTGAGAGTCTGCCTAGGCCCCAGCTACATGTCCTTTTACCCCTAGTTAGTGGGAGGAGTTGGGCATTTGAGCCCAGGAAGATTGAGGGAACCTCTGCTGTGCTGTGAAGAGCTGCAGGGTGAGAAGGATCCAGCATCAGCCCAGCCAGTGCCTTAGCAGTGGGGCAGAAAGCTGCTGGCTGTGGGAATTTACAAGAGATCTGGAGGTTTGGCTTTGGTTCCAGGCAAGAGGGAAAAACTGAAGAGCTGGGACAAGAGACATCATCTCTCATACCCCAGGGCTAGAGGTGATTACAAAAATTAAGCCAATACCACAAAAAAAAAAAAAAAAAAATGCACAGGCAAAGGAGAAAGAATCCAACCACAGAAAGCTAGTATGGAAATAGAGATGATGGGGGTTCATCTTTAGAGAAGGATATCGAATTAAAGAAATCCCCAAGAATAAAATCAAATGGTCACCTGACCTATAAGAATTCATAGAAGATCTTAAACAAAGACTTTAAAAATCAGATGACAGAGATGGAGGAAAAACTAATAAAAAAAAGAATAATCCAAGAAAAACAAGAACATTATGAAAGGGAAGTCAAACAATTAGAAAAGGGGATACAGAATCTTAAGGAAGAAAATGACACCTTGAAAATTAGAATTGGGCAAAGTGAAGCCAGAGAAATTATAAGAGATCAAGAAATAATTAAACAAAATATGAATGAAAAATAGAAGAGAAAGTGAAACATCTGAAAAGAAAAACAACAGATTTGGGGAATAGATCAAGAAGTGAAAATTATAAAAATAATTGGACTAACTGAAAATTATGATCAAAAAAAGAATCTTGATAAAATATCATAAGAAATAAAGAAAATTGTCCTGAATCATTGGATAGGGGAGGGGGAGAGTAGAAATAGAAAAAAAAAAATCCATCGTTCACCACTTAAAAGAGATCCTATGAGGAAAACTCTTAGGAATATTATAGTCAAATTCTGAAACCCCCAGATCAAGGATGAAATATTAAAAGCAACAAAATTAAAACAACTTAAATATGATGGAGCCACAATTAGAATTACACAAGACCTAGCAGCAAAGTTATTAAAGAACTGCAGGTCGTGGAATACAATATATTGAAGAGCAAAAGACCTGGGGCTCTGGCCAAAAATATCATATCCTGCAAACTTAAGTATTATTTGGAATGAAAAAAATGGACATTTGATCAACTCTCAGACTTTTAAGACTTCATTAACAAAAATCTTGAAATTAATAAAAGATTTGACATACAAGAATCAAGAGAAATATAAGGTATATACCAAAGTATGATTATAAGGGATTCATAAAGACAGACTGTTTACCTTTTATATATGTAAAATGTATGTCTAAGACTTATTAATAATTGGGTAGCTCATAACAAAGATTGGGGTAACCTGACTATGATATTAATTTAAAAAGTAAAACCATTTAGGAACAGCTAATAAGAATAATTATTTTGGGGGAGGAGGGGTGGTAGTTCTGGTAACCTATTTTCATCAGGAATGGGTTTAAGAGGGAACAATACATATATATTTAGAAGAATATAAAAATCTTCTAAATTCAGAGGAAATAAAATGGTAGGGGCATAGAGAGGGGAGAGAGGACAAGGAAGGGATCTTTAGAGGCGAGGGAATAGGTAAAAAGTGGGGTATAGAAGGGTGTTTAGATTTATGGGAATGGGAGGGTAGGGGAGAGATACTTCGAGGAGTGTAGGCAAGTAATAGTTGGTAGAAGTAACATAGAGAAGGCAGGAGGGATAGGAAACAGGTCTGTCTGTGTTCATTCTTTGTTTTTGAAGGTCATGCCATCAGAGAAATGATGACGTGACTTGCACTTGACTTTGCTTTGAGTGAGGGAGGGCTGTGCAAGGTCACCAGCCTCACTTTCCCCTCCTGAGCCATCTGGATCCAGTGAGCAGGTGTTCATCAGGATATGTACAAACATAACAACCAAAGATCAGGTATAGAATCAGTTATATATGCATATATCTATAGCTACAGAGAAACATATCCAAACCTTCTTGGGGGAGGGGGAGGAGATGGGAAAGGAGAAAAAGAACAAAGTTAAAAAGTGCATAGCAGAGAGCAAAAGAAGTCACAAGGAAGCAAAGACGGACAATTTTCAATACAACAAGTATTTTTTATCATAGAAGCTTTCTTGAAATGAAAATATATTTTTACATAATTTGAATCCTCTCTTATGTTCTGCTATGCACGACATGGGATTATTTTTGCTTTTTAATTTTGTACTTAAGTTCCGATATTTAAGTTCATGTTATGTTTTTGTTTCTTTTCTCTATTCTGTAATTATGTTCTGGTGTTTGAGTCTAAAAATAAAAAACAAATATTATCTCACTTTATCTTCACAACAATTCTGGGAGATAGGTACTTTTATTACCCCATTTGACAGATGAGGAAACTGAGGCAGACAGAGGTTAAGTGAATCTCCCAGGGCCACACAGTTGATTCCAGGCCCAGTACTCTAGCTACTGCACCAACAAAAGAGATAACATTTTATTGGGGGATATATTCCGTGTTGTTGAATTGTTTCGGTCATGTCCAGAATTTTCACATCAAAGGTACTAGAGCGGTTTGACATTTCCTTCTTCAGCTCACTTTACAGATGACGAACTGAGGCAAGTAGGATTAAAGGACTTGCCTGAGATCACACAGCTAACGTGTTTGAAGCCAGATTTGAACTCAGGAAGATGAGTCTTCCTGATTCCATGCCTAATGCTGCATACTTAGCTGCCCTTGGTAGATAGCAGGTACTTAATAAAAGCTTGCTTACTTGTTCAAAGTCCACTGAGGACCATTGCAACTCTCAAAGGTGGCAATCCAATAATTCTGTAAAATAAAATTGCTTTGGATTCAACAAGAGATTCCCACCTCATTCATCTCCCATTTTACTTAATATCTTGATCTCATGTAGTTACAAAGGGTCACATACTGAGAATTTAATGAACTGAGGAAGGATACCAAATCTGCCTATCACTTAGGAGGAGTTGAGTTTATTTTCACAGAATCTTTGGATTACCAACTTTGAGACCCTGGGGAAGTCAGCCTATCTGCCTCTATTTCCTCATCTGTAAAATGAGCTAGAGAAGGAAATGGCAAATCACTCCAGTACCTTTGCCAAGAAAACTCCAAATGGGATCACAAAGAGTCAGATACAACTGAAAATGACCAAGAACAAAAAGTATTGTTTCCTTAAAACTAAGGCAAGGAGGTCTATATACTCATAAATAACATCAAATGCCCAATTCCTTTCTTCTTTTTGGCAGTCACTTCCAGTTGTCAATGAGAAGTTGAACAGCATAAGATACCTATAGGAGAAACTTGGGTTTAAGACCTACAAGAAACAAGCACTTGAGAGATGATGAAGTATAATGAAAAATATTCACTATGGAGTAAGAAGAATTAGGTGTAAATCTGGCTATGCTTATTATTACCTGTATAACCCTGGCTAAGTAATTATATGTCTCTAGACTTCAGGTTCTAAATCTACAAAATAAGGTGGTTGGACTAAATGATCTCTACAATATTTTCCAGCTATAAATTTATGAAATTATGATTCTAGTTTCCATGAGCCTAAAAGAAAGGGGGTAGATGGTACAGTGATTACAGAGCTGATTTCCAAGACAGACTCAGACAATTACCAGCTATGTAAACCTGGACAAGTCACTTAGGCTCTGTCTGCCTCAGTTTCCTCTTCGATAAAATGGGGATAATAAAAGCACCAACTTCTCAGGGTATTGATGTGAAGATAAAATGAGATGTTTGTAAATTACTTTACAAACACTAAAGCCCTATGTTACTACTACTACTACTACTACTACTACTACTACTACTACTACTACTACTACTACTACTACTACTACTACTACTATTGCTACTACTACTATGGCTACTACAACTGCTCCTACCACAACTATGACTACTTCTATTACGATTAGAAATCTGGGTTCCAAATCTTTTTAAAATAAGCATAACTATAACTCAGCATTTCAATGAATCTATTATTACATGGACGTGAGTACAATCTATCTATGTCTTTTCATCCTATGAAATACTTGACTATGTTCTCTCACAAATCTTCCATAAGAGATACACCCAAAATTTTGAAGGCTTTCTAGTTCTCTTAAAATTCAAGTGACATAAATGCAACATACGAATTATACAAATTATTTATCCACTATCACTGTATCAGTTTATCATGAGCCTAAATCTTTTTCCAATCAGACATTTTTTGGAAATCTTTTATATTGCTTCTTGTGTGCATATTACAATCAGTGATTTGATAATGGTATCTGTCAAACTGGTTAAAGGTTATTTTATTTTTTTAATCAAAAGTGTAGCTATTGAAAAATGGATTTTCCATTTTTTGATTAAGCATTTTTAATTTTTAAAAAGCATAATTATAGCTATAATTTAATATATAGGCATATTATAGCTTAAAATATTATGAACTGGGAGTATAACTTCTAATTACACATTAGATGATACAATATATTCTTTTAAATTATTTGTAAAAAGGCTGCAATGGGTCTTTATATTTCTAATTCATTTTCTCTCTCTTTCTTAACCTAATTTTCTCAAAAGCTAATGCCAAGGCCAATATTTAACCTTAAAGATAGTGGCATATGGCATAAGCATCTAACAATCCTTTACCATCATACTACTATAATAAATTCAATGTGTAATGCTAAACTATTCAAGGAATGATGTGGTATTGAAATGAGTCACAATAGTAAAATGGTAGAACATCTCAAATCACTAAGGATTTCTATAATGACAATATAGTTTATAAAGACAAATACTAGTAACTCTTCTTATGTTCTTATGAATTTTAAATGGAGAAACTGTCAAAATCTGTCAAACTAGAGAGCATAAAGGAAAAAGTGACCAGAATAGTGAGGACTCTGTAAATTTTATCATCCAGGAATGGTTGAAGAGCCTAGGGATACTTAATCTGCAAACTAAGGAAAAGCATCTTAGTACTTATCAATGTGAAAGGGTGTTTTACAGAAGAGGGAATATTTTTGTACTGTGTGGCTCTACAAGGCAGGAGTGGCACCAGGAAAGGATATTTTTACTCAATATATGAAATAAATTACTACCAACTCATTCAGTACAACAATGGAATGAGTTATTATATCCTAAGTTCTCCCATTATCAAAATTATTCATGCAAAGACTGGATGACCACTCTTGGGAATGCTATAAAAGTACACTTAAATTGTGGGTACAAAATGGGTCTATTCTAGAAGATTATCAAACTTTCTTCAAACAAAAAAAATCTATGATTCTCTGAATAAAACAAGTAGTAAAATCCTTTTCTTAGCTGTTTTATGATTCATATTTAAATGCAAAATAATTAAGTAAATATTACAAGCACCTGTTCTAAAGCACATGATAATAATTAAAGACCCTTTATATCCCTGGAACTTGTCTAATAACTCATTATGAATCTCTGATGGCATAGTTGGTAGATTGCTAGACCTGTAGTGAGTAAGATCTGGGTACAAATTCTGCCTCAATTATGTATTAGCTGTGTGACTCTGCGCAAGTCACTAAATGGTCGGTTTCAATTCTTTATCTCTAAAATGAGGAGACTCTCTATGGTCCCTTCCAGCTTTAATACATGATTTTACGATCCATGAATTGATATTTAATTCTTCTTTAACCTTTATGTTCTTTTCCATGTATTTGGCATCCATATTTCCATGTTTTCTACTCATTTATTTTCCTTTCAGGATGATCCAGTGGTCCAAAATGAATTATAAGCAATTGATTCTTATTGAATTAAGTCCTAACTTTAGTTGTCTTTAGGTGTAACATGATCAAAACTCATATAAGATAATATATTATTATAGGCTATAATGTAGTAGCACAAGTTTTAAAATCATTAAACAGTGTTTTCTTCATACCATGTACAAGATGATCCATTCTCTAAAGCTACAACAGATGACAACAGCAACTACAAAACTAGCAACATTTATGTTGAATTTTAAGGTTTCAAAGCTTTTTACAAATATTATCTTTTTTTGTCCCTTACAACAGCTCTGGGAGGTATTATCTTCATTTTACAAATGAGGAAAGTGAGCCAGATAAAGGTTAAATGATTTGCCCAGGGTCCCATACCTAATAAGAGTCTGAGGCCTCATTTGAACTCAGATCTTCCTGACTCAAAGACTCAGTACTCTGTCCACTGTATTATAATAATAATAAATGATTAATATTGCAGAAATAATAATAAATGATTAATACAATAAAATGTGTCCATGAATATAATTTTATCACCCCGCAGCAATAACAGTATCAGATTATTGGATTTAGAATAAGGAGTGACCACAGACATCATTTAGTCCAACTCCTTTATTTTATAGATAACAAAGATGGGGCCCAGAGATCTTGAATAACTTTCCCAAGGTGACACAGTCAGGTCCTTAAATTCAAAATTCAGTGCCCTCTCCAGCACACCAGCATTTTTATTAAAAAATAAAAAGTTCTACTTTACTTCTGTGTCTGATAATACTCTACTTATTTGCTTGCAGATCCTCTTACTGCCAAAGGATTGTAGGTAATTACTATCATCATGAATAATTAACCATTCAGATTATAATAACAATAAATCATTCAGAAGGCATTTATTGAGGTACCTGCCTATGGGGATATAGCAGCTGATATTTCAAGCCCTTTAGTCAACATCTAGAAAGAAATTATCTTAGACTTTGCATTCCCCAAAATTCCATAGTATTGAACAAATGCCCTTAAAAGGCATTTTTTCTAAATGTTTTTGATTCTAGATGATATAGTGTTGATTCTATGAAATCTCAGAAAATCATAGGATTTGTTCAAGGAGATCCATAATTATTTAAGGGAGATTGGCCTCTTAATCTACTTAGCAAAAAAAAAATGAATCGAGGACTCCTGTTGCCCAGACTATGACATATAAGTTGGATGATCAGCCTCTCAAGTCAGTCCATTATTCCTGTGCTCACAAGATTGGATCCTGGAGATGGAATCAGAGTCCAAAAGAAGGAAGAAAAACAGGGCAGATAGTAGTTGGGAAATGATGCAGTGGTTTCAATGATTGCAAACCACTCTCTGACATGAACACCAGTCTTTTTAATATCAATAGTTTTCTGGTAAAACCACATGGCTGCAAATCACAAAACACCACAATCCCCAAAGAATCAAAATTGTGGTCAACATCAGCAAAGATGCATTTGGTTTAAGTAGACTGTAGCACATTATTTTATCCATGATATTTTGAATTAAGAAATGGCACAAGTTATCATCCAGGGAATATGTTGTGGGAAAAGAAGATGGGCTAATCATGTATGGAGTTCAAGGGATAAAATGACAGCTTGAACATCTTAGAAGTACATAATAAATGCCAAAGGATCTAGGGGAAGGCCTCCAATATTTGAGATTCTCAACAGAGTCTTTATTGGAGTACATAGGCTATTTGTAAATAATGATAAAGTATGGATGGGTTACTAGCTATATCATTGGAAGAAGTACCCAAATTGAAAACATCAAGTGTCCACTGCAACAAAAGTCAATACTGAAACCCAACATCTGAGGTGAATAGACACTGTAAGTTCAAATCCCAGGGTGTCAGATAAAGAAGTTAACAGTGTTACCTTTTCCTTGACTAAAAAATTAAGTAGTTTTATAAGATTTTGCTTTTTAGTGTACCCTATTTCCTAAAATGCAGGGACTTTGTAGGTTAATATTTAAAGCCATGTTGTTCACCGTAGTACCCAGAATGAGCCATATAATATATCTGAATCTCTTCTCCTCCTTACTCAGAAACATGCATTAGTCTCCGCTACCTTGTTTTTTTTTCAAATGGGAAGACCACAGTCCATCTAGCAAAGTTATAATCTGAAATGAGCATTTTGTAAAGAATCTTTCACAGGGAAAAGGCACTTTGAGTGTAAAGATAGCTTAGGGAAAAGAGAAATACTGAACTTGAAGACAATCTGAAGGTCAATAAATACTATAGGTTGCAACTATTAGATTATATTGTAGGTCATTATTACCATCTCTATGTGCAAGACACTGAACTAGATGCCATTACAGTCTATTAATAATTCACTTCAATTTAAAAAAAAATGTATTAAACATCTGCTTATTCTACAAGGCACTGAATTAGGAGCTGGGAGGACAAAGACAAAAATAAAATTGTCCTTGACCTCCAGGAAAACACATATTCCATGTAATAAATATCAATGACATATACAGATAATGGAGCAAAGACTGAACAAAGTACATATGTAAAACATCTTTTCATTTTCTCAAGCCTTCCTTGCTTCTATGATATTGACCATGACCTAGCTCAGTCAGAGGAGCATAGCTTTAAAGCTGCAAGTGATCATTAATTAGCATGCTAGGGATGAGAAAACTAAGACCGAGAGAGGCAAAGTTACTTACCCAAACTCCTAAGATGTACAAGATAGTCAAAACCCCTAGGAGGTAGATGCATTATTATCTTCATTTTACAGATAAGGAAACTGAGGCAATCAGGGGTTAAGTGACTTGCCCAGAGTCATACAGCTAGTAAAGAACTGTGGCTAGCTCTGTCTTATAGACTAAACAGACTCTTCACAGTTAGCGTTGCTGCATTTATGGATATGGGCTGCCCTGAGCATTCTGAAATCACACCTAACTTTACTGCAGTTCTGGAAGCTGTCTATCTATGTATGCTATAAGAAGTAAAGTTTAGAATAAAAGAGGCCTTATAGAATTGGTCCAAACTTTAGCCACAGTGGAGAGTGTGGAGTAGCAAAAGTGTTTGCTTCTGGGTCAGAGGTACTGAAAGAATCTCCACATAAGGGAAAGAATTATAAACAATTAAAGTTGATCATGATCTTAGAGATTATCTGATCCAACTCTAATTACATTTTTACAAGTAAGGGAGTTTAGGGCCAGACAAAACAAGTGACTTGGCCAAGCACTTCCAGCAAGTAAATGTCAGAGATAAGATCCACTCAGGTCTTCTGAGCAAGGCCAAATTATGTAATAAACATACTGGACTTATCCAGAAGCCTCCAACACAGGCAGGATGAAGTATTTAGCCCAAGCCCCTGCCATGTTGGCCTGGAGAATCTTCCCTTCCTCATTGGTATTCTGGGAGAGAGGGGAGAGCCAGAGTAGTATATCTCCCCTGCCCTGGCATCCTTCCCTGACTAAATTCTGGATTTACTCCCTTGAATACCAAAGAAAGGAAGATTGAATTCTGGTGGGGGTGGGTGGTGAGTATAGGTAAGGTACAGAAATCCTGTACAACATCCAAAATTGGGAGGAAAAGGAAGAAAAAGTGAGAACTAGGGGCCATCTTGCCTTGGCTATTTAGTTTTAGGCAAAGTGAGGACTCATTTAATTTTAATCAGAATAAGTAAGGGAGGGAGAAGCACAGTGGAAAGGTGAGCAGTGGGTTCTTAAAATGACCCAGTTGGTTCTTAAAGTATTGGGTGGGGGAGTGGATATAGAGGAAGCTAGGACTTTTTTTTATCAGTTCAGAATCTCTCTCCTTCAGTAACCTTATTTTAAATTCTAACCTTAGTAATTAAATTCCCTAAGGTTATGAGAAAGTGAGCCTTTAACCTGAGTTGCTAACCTCTCTACAAGTTAATTTCCCCATAGTGCCCCAAGCAAGAACCAAAGGTGTGGCAGGGGAAGAGAGGGCTGTTCCTTGGACCTAGATGGACATTGCTTTTCGTCACAGTCATTAGGATGTGTTAGAAAGCTCCTGGAGACAGGAGTCAGGATATGCTGGCTGAAGTGAGTCCCAGTTCTGCCCCAAGTAGATGCATGACTAGATAATTCACCTTTCTGGGTCTTGCCTTCTTAGTCATGAGCATTTATTAAGCATTTACTGTGTTCCAGGCACCACTCTAAACTCTGGGAATATAAAAAAATAAAAGGGCAAAAGCACAGTTCCAGCCCTCAAAGAATTCAAATTTTCAGGTCATACAACAAGAAACAGTGACACTAATCAGGTCTTATATAAACAACTTCCTTATTTTACCTCTACAAGAGTGGCTCTCTATTGTCTTGTAAATAAAAGAAATATTTCAGCTTAGAATTCAAAGCCCTAAAAACACCGGCTCTAGCCTCCTTTATTGGGCTTTTTCACATTATTCCAATCAGACTGACCTACTTGCTGTCCCTCAAGCTAGACATTTCATTTCTCTACTGAGGGCTTTTGCACAGTTTTGTCCCCCATTCCTGGAATATTCTCCTTACTTACCTCAGGCTCTTAGAATTTCTGGCTACTTTAAATTCAGCTCCCATGCTTACTACCTCCTTTGCAAAGCTTGAATTGGTTCAGATAGTCTAGAAAACAATGTGAAACTATACTGCAAGTCACTAAATGGTACAAAACCATTATTCTCTGAGCTATTAGTTTTCTCTCTCTTTCTTCCTAATTATCGAAAGTGTTACCTATGTACATGAATGTAAGCTCTTTGAGGGCAGGTATGATTTTATTTTATTTTCCCTTTTCCTTCCTTCCTTCCTTCCTTCCATTTCCTTCCTTCCTTCCATTTCCTTCCTTCCTTCCATTTCCTTCCTTCCTTCCATTTCCTTCCTTCCTTCCTTCCTTCCTTCCTTCCTTCCTTCCTTCCATTTCCTTCCTTCCTTCCTTCCATTTCCTTCCTTCCTTCCATTTCCTTCCTTCCTTCCTTCCTTCCATTTCCTTCCTTCCTTCCTTCCTTCCTTCCTTCCTTCCTTCCTTCCTTCCTTCCATTTCCTTCCTTCCTTCCTTCCTTCCTTCCTTCCTTCCTTCCTTCCTTCCTTCCTTCCTTCCTTCCTTCCTTCCTTCCTTCCTTCCTTTCTTCCTTCCTTCCCCTCTATTCTAGTGCCCAACACAGTACCTTGCACATACTAAACAAAATACTTAATGCTATTGGATTAGACTGCATTAGAAATGACCAAAAAAAAAAAAAAGAAGTGGAAATGGTTAAGAATTTCCTTGTGTCTCTGAATATCTCTCAGCCTAGGAAAGAGTCAGTGAATTTCTTCATCATCTTGAAAACTTCATAGTTAATTAAAAGACCCAGAATGTGATTTGATCTCCCAGGGGAAGGCAACAGCCTGGTTCTAACCTGAGCATTCATAACAACTTTCAGGGGTCTACCATGCCACTATTATGGCTTGAACCACATTCTGGGAGTATTCAATAAACCCTGTGCAATGCCCACTCAGCGGTTTCTCCTGTGTATACCTTCGTTAAATAAGGGCAAAGGGAATCATGCTGATTAGGCCCACAGCTGGGGAGACTACTCAGTAAGTCAATGGCAGAGGTAGGAAAAAGAACTAAAAAATGACTTATTCCCTTTAATTTAATAATAGATTCCCTAACTAATCTTGACATAGCATGCTGTGGTAAAAAAAAAAATACACAAAACAAAACTCTGGATTTGAAGTCCAATGACTTGTGTTCAAATCCTAGCTCCAACAACAATAACTATTTATTATTAGTAATAATGGTAATTATTAATTTTGACTAATAATTATTAATGATAACTAATAATAACTAGCATTTATATAGCACTTTAAGGTTTACAAAACTTTTATATGTGTTTTCTCATTAGAGTCTTAAAACAATCCAACAATATTATTTATATTTTTACAGATGAGGAGACCATGTTCAATAGATACTAAATGACTTTCCCAGGATCACACAGCTACTAAGTGTCTGAGGTAGGGCTTAGACTTAACTCCACATTCAGTATTCTAGCCAATTCACCATATATTTACTGGGTATCCATGGGCAAGTCAGCTGCCCTCTCTGAGTCTCAGTTTACTTATGTGTAAACTGGGGGTAAAAATACTCATACAATTCACTTCATAGAGTTGTATTGAGGAGAACTCATTGTAAACTTCAAAGTACTGTCTAAATGTGAGTTATTATCACTTTGGAAAACTATCCAGATGCTAATTTAACAGATGGAAGAAAATTTCTGTCTACCCTTTGCACAAGAAAGTTCTTCTGATTATTGATTCTTGAAGAATTAAGCATTTGTTGCTGCCCACACCAACAGCAGATGGTGTCACCATTTGGCAGGAATGTGGTGCCCTGAAGTAGGAGGCTCAGAAATATCAAGCTACCCTCAGTAGATGGCAGGTAGGGATTGGTTAAATTCCAAAGCCTGGGGGTGTGTTGGGGGGAAAGGGGGGGCTGAACGCATATGTAACAAAAGGGAAGTAAATAAACACGTTTTCCCATTGGTTATTAAAAGATCTTTCAATGTGAAAGGAAGTTGGCTGGCAGAAACTCCCTTGGCATAGATGAAAATTCAACTTGCCTTGCCAATCTAAAAAACCCATTTCTCATCCCAGGAGGACCACATTTTATAAGACTGCATGGCCCATCTCTAAATCATAATATATTCTTAAAAGCTGTACAGGTATCCCACAGATATTTTGATTTTCTGCATTACTCTTCAAGATGATTTTAATGCTGATCTTCCAAGAGACAAAGATATTTAGTGTGCCTCAGGTACGGATCAGTTGCTTTAGCCATTTGGTGAAAATACGAACAGCTAGCCTTGATATCAAAAACAGAAAAGTTTTTTGAAAGGAGTAAATTATCACCTTAGGACAGGGGCTCTTAACCTTTGTGTGTGTGTGCGTGTGTGTGCGTGTATGCGTGCGCGCGTGTGTGTGTGTGCACGCGTGCACGCACCACGGAGTCCTTAAATGTATAAAACAAGGCGTATAGGATTACAATGGAAACCAATGCTGAAAAGCATCTTTCTTTTTAACAAACTCATGGACTCCAGGTTAAGGATGCCTGACTTGGGAAATAATTCAAGAAGCATTTATTAAACATCCACTATGTTCCAGACACTGACAGTTTAAAGAGAAAAATATAGAAGGCCCTGATCTCAAGGAGCTTTAGAAAATGAAAGAATCTTTAATTCATATAAACCTCAGAGTGGGAAGATGACTCAAAGGTCATCTGGTCCAACTTGTACCTGTGTAAGAATTCCCTCTAAAGGAAGAGAGAAAGGACGATGAAAGAGCAAAGGAGAGAGTATAAAATGGTCCAGAGAACATATTCTTGATTATTTAAAGGCAGTCTGGCAATCTCTTTTATTTTTTCCTTTTTTTGACTCTGCTAACTAGGAGGTCATCAAGGGAACAAAACCAACAAAAAACATTTAGCATAAAAACACTTAACATGAATGCCCATTTTTTACGTATTTTACTGGTACTTCCATTTTGCATATGGCCAACTAGAAATCCAGAGAGATAAAGCCAGAAAGGGTGGAAGAAAACCCCATATTACTGACTTCAGGCTCACATTGCTTGCCAAAATTCTATTTCCTAGTTATCTTCCTAATAAAAAGCTTTCTTTGTGTATAGGGAGAGGCAAATAGAGACGGAGATGGATACTAAGAGAAGTAAACTGGTGTAAATCCAGCCACCCATGGAATAGAACACAATGAGAATAAGAAGAAGAATTTTCTGTCATAGTTCAAGAACAAAGAAGATGGTATATTTAGTAGAAATAGGATTGACACAGCAGCTCTCCTAAATTATTCCCTTGGCTAGTCCCTACTCAAGAGACAGCAGGGACTATCCCTAACCACAGTTATGTAGAATGTGGAACAATTCCTACCGTTTACATTGAAACTGATGTCTGGGCCAGACTGGAAGAAGTCTGATGCCAATTACCATATTTCAAAAACTGTACAGCATGATAGCAATGCTGCAGAAAGAAACGTAAGTAGAAGACAGAAAGAATTTCTGTTGCTTTTGTAAGCCATCCAGAAAACTCGATTTGATTTCAAAAACATTTGTTAATGCCTACTATGTGAAAGGTAACAGGCAGCAGGGCATAGTAAACAGAGGACTGGAGTCAAGAAGACACTTGTTTAAATCTTGCCTCTCATACTCTGTATATTAGCCCCTTAATGGGAACAAGTAATTTAACGTCTCACTTCCCCTAAGGAACTGTCTAAAACTGTAACTTACAGATGAGTTGTTCTTCTACACTGGTGGAGGGAATTTCCACAATAGAAATCCCCAACTGGATGCTTGCACTTTTACATGTTGGGAAACCGCAACCCCTTCCCTACTTCCAAACAGTGTGGGGATAAAAAGGCAAAAATCAAACAGTCTCAGTCCCTGACCTGAAGGAGGTTACATTCTTACTAGAAAGGGTGTGACTGACTCCCTTCTGAAACTGAAGAATTCGAGTTGATTATCTGCGCCTTGTCATGATCAGAGGCATATCTGCCTTATTGTACAGAGAGCTAGCTTCTGAACCAGGAAGACCTGAGTTGAAGTCTTGCCTCTGCCATATATTGGCAAGCAAAGTTACTTAATTTCTGTGTCTCCTGATAATTTCCTCAAACAGTATGCATTAGCAAGAAGTTTCCAATCTGCATCAATAGAGGGAATCTCCTTCCTTAACCAGGAATTTCCCAAAGTATGGAAAGCATCATAAGTTTGGTCCAGAAAACAAAACAAAACCCATCATCTTAAAAAAAAAAGACTAAGATGAAATGGTTTATTGAAAACAATGGAAAGTGAGTCACTGAAGGATACAAAAACTTTGGTAATTACAGTATACTTAGTTTTGCCATGAGTTTTGCAGTTCCCAAGGCAATTCATTTCTCCTCTTTCTACAATGTTACTTGTAATTGAGATATGAATATTAATTATGTTAATATCTAAAACACTGAAAAGCCTTAAGAAGGTAACAATATTGCCTCATGTTTCTCTTGAATTCTAACCAAAGAGTGAATACCTTCCCTTTTCCCTCCTCTCCTTAAAACTCTGGGGGGTGGAGGATAATGACTATTTCACCACTGTTTCCACAAATGAATCCCGAAGGGGGTGTTCCTCTCATTAATCCTGAGCTAAGGTGTGAAATCAGACAAGGAGGGACCTTGGGTCCCACCAGTTTACAGGGCCTGAGGCATGTTATAGAGAAAATGTCAAAGTTTTCCATTCTTCTGTCTCTGCACCCAGCTGAGTTGTTTTATTTAAGTCCTTGGGTCCTAAGGAAACAAACTCTAGCTGTCAAATTCCCTCCCACCCCGCTCCCCATCTCACACACATACATGCACAACCCCGTGTTCAGGAAAAGTCGATCAATTCTTGCAAAGAGCTGTCTCTTAATAACATGCTGCGAGGTCTGAGCACTGTGAATGATTTCTGAGGCAGCCTGTGACCCTCTGTGACCTTGTTTGTATCTGTCTCACAATGCTTGCACTCATACAACACGATGTGTCCACTGACCCTTCCCTCAAAAGCCAATTTTAACTCTAAGCAGAACCCTGAATTCATAGGTAAGAGAAAAACTGTGTGCATCCTTGATGGGGTGGGGATGGGATGGGGTGGGAAGGATGCTCCTTTTAATGGATCACAACAAGATGCTGCAGTTGCCCCTGGGAGAGGGGTGAGGAACAGCTAACCTGAGTGAACTGGATAGAGCATGCTGTTTCACTCTTCCAGGAAGTAAGGATAAGTGGAGCGAGGGGCTGCAGAGGGTTTCTCAAGTGATTATGGATACCAGTGGTGGCCAATAGTATCAGGGTCAAATGACCTGAAGGCTGGCTTTCTGTGGGCACCATGGACTTCAAGGAGCACACCTTGTATTTTCATTGGTATAACTAAGTCCCAGGAGACAAAATTTCCTCTTCCAAGGCAGGCCTGAACTTTTTACGCCCTTATAGTCAGAGAGTTACCTAGAACACTGAGAAGTCAAGGGTCATACAGCCAGAATCGAGCTGTCTCTGTCCATCACACCATGCTGTCAGTCACTGTGTATTATGAAAAGTGAGAGGCACCCAGATTGAAAGCAAAAAAAAAAGAGAGTGCCAATCTAGTGGTTAGATACTAACTACCCAGTTCCTGTTAAATGTAGTACTTGCAACTAGCCATTCTGTCTACCTGAAAGCTCATGAGACAATAGTCCCATTGTATACCACAGAGAGTATCTTTCCTGGTTTTTTTTTCCATCTGCTACAAATGGACTGAGAGAACTGTCATCAAGAGCACTGCTGTTCTACAGCTTAGAACATCCCTTCTGAGTCAGCAGGAGGAAGGGCATGACCAATCTTTGTACCTCTCCTTCTGCTTCCCTCCCTTTCTTCTCCTCTCTCTTCCCTTTATTCTACCCTCCTCCCTCCTATTTTGTTTTTCTATCTTCTTCAGGCTTTTCTCGGTAACTAGGGCAAATTAACTGAGCTTTGCCTCCAAAGACTCTAAGCTCAGCTGTGAGCTTAGATGCTAAGAGTCATCATGGAGTCACAGGATGTGGGTTCCTAACTCATCTCTGACACTTACTATCTGTATAACCTTAGCTAAGCCACTAATCATTCCTGGATCTCCAGTTCCTCATCTGTAAAAATGAAAGTACTGAACTAGATGGTCTGAGACTGAGGTCCCTGCCAGCTCTAAAACCTAGGATTCTAAAATTCCCACACTGCATCTTAAAGTAAATTATCATAGACAGCTATTTTAACTCTTCTATAAGTATCTAGGTAACCTTTATTAAATCACTTAATTTCTCTGAGTGGGCCTCAGTTTACCATCAGTAAAATGAAGGGGTTAACAAGACCATGTCCTAGCTTCCTTTAGAACCCCTGAACTCATCTACTCAAACCCAAACATTTTAACTTTTTTTATTTGTCAAGAATTCCATCTGTTTCTTTGCCCAGTTTCAACTCCATAGAACAAGATGCCCCTCCCAGCACATGTTCTATTCATTTCTATGCTCAATGCCATGCTGCGAATTCAAGCCTTAAAACCAGCTCCCTTGGAGGATGAAGTACCAAGCTCTTCCCAATGCTTTCCTTTATAGAAGGAACAAACTGGACTCTTAGTTGATTCTACTTTGCATCTTCCTGGTTTCAACTCCATGGAACGATGCCCCCCATGCCAAATATCCCCTGTTGCCTTCTAACCTCACCATTTGTTTTTATGCCTCCCTTTGTGTGTTGTCCCACCCCTTTAGATTTTAAGCTCCTCCAGGGCAGAGACTGTCTTTCTTTTTATTAATTGTATCCCAAGCTCTTAGTACAGAGCCTGGCACATACTTGGCACTTAATCGATGGTTACTGAATGAGAGTGGGTTGGATTGGAAAGGATATCACCATGAGTTAGCCTGACCCAGAGGAGAGAGTGACAGTTCTGGGCTAGAGTCTCAGCTCTATTACTTCAGTCATTTAAAGTATCTATTCTTCAGTTTATCTATAAAATGTTGGTGACATAATAGCTGGCCTCTGAGATTGCTTCAAGTGCTACATCTTTGATTCTTCCAGGTATACAAGTTTGTAAGCTGAGAGAAATTCTCAGCTTTTATTCTCCATCACTCCCTACATTCAATTAGTTGTCAAACCCTGACAAGTTTATCTCCGCAGCATATTTTGCATATGTCCCCTTCTCTCCATTCTCATGACTACAGGCCCCAATCACCTCTCACTTGGACAATTGACTTGGTCCCTCTGAATTTGGACCTTGTATGGTCTCAGTTCCATCCTAAAGCACAAGTCTATCCATGTCAATATCCTGCTCAAGGATATGCAGTGGCTCCTTCTTGCCTCAAAGATAAAGTCCAAATTGAACTTTCTCATTTTCTAAGCCTTTCCTAATCTGACACCAACCTACCTTTCTAGGTTGACTCTCCTTTATGCACTATATTCCAACTGTTCTCTGTATACAATATCCCAAAATGCCCCCTGCAGACCTGGGATACATCCCCTCCTCTCACCTCTACTTCATAAAATACCAACTTTGCTTGCAAGTCCAATTCATGCTCCTCCAGGAAGCCAATTCTGATCCCTCAGTTGCTAACCCACCACCAAAATAAGTTTGTGTCTATTTTTGTGTTTAGTTTCGTGCATACAGGCTGTTTTTTTCTCTACTAGAAGTTAAGATCTTTAAAGACAGAGACAATTTTCATCTTTATATGCCAAGCATCTGGCAAAGTGCCTGATGCATTCTATGACTGGCCTTCTATCCACTACAACATACTGAGTTAGATCTAGTCAGAATGATTTTCTGATTTCCCTCAACAATGTTTGGCTACTTCTGCAGGAACACAGAAGGCAGATGGCTTGATTGAATGATAGCAGGATCCTAATGGGAAAGGAACAGCTCAGTATTTGATTGAATAAGAGAGGGCTGGAAAATTTCTGTGATGATTCTAAATTTGAAAAAAAAATAATGATCATATTATTTATCCACAATTCCCCACAGTATTTTCTATGTACTCATATGAGTCTTCTCAGCTTCAGTCAATGCCACTAAACCATGGTAAGTAATTAATAAATGTTTGTTGAATGAATGAATTATTGTAATGGTCTCTTAATTGGTCTCCCAGACCTGTCTCTTCCCTTTGAAATCCATCCTTCATATAGCTGCTAACTTGATATTCCTAAAGAGGAGATCTGATCACGTCACTCCCTTTCTCAGAAATCTTCAGTGGCTCTAAGATAAAATACAAATGTCTATCATTTATGCCCTTTTGCTACCTAATTCCCATTTGTCCTTCCATGTTTTTTATATTACTTCTCGTGCATTCTTTGTTTCAAGCAAAGTGGCTTACTTATTGTTTCTTCAACATCTATCAACTCTATGTCTTTGTCCAAAATGTCCCTCATGCTTGGGAATCTTTGCTCATCTCAGCTTCCTGGAAAACCTATTTCTGAGACTCAGATCAATACCATTATTCACTGTCTTCATTCTTCCCTCCAGTTGTTAGTACTTTCCTCTACATCCCAAATAACTTTGTATTTACTTTTTAAGTGTTTTCTACTGACTTATATATATAAGGTTTTCCCTCCAGTAGAATGGAGGTTTATGGAGGTAACTTGTGGGTTTATCTTCATGTCCCTGATACAAAGGGCAGACCACAACCTAGGACGAGACTTGTTAAAATGAATTGAACTGAATGGAAATTGGTTCTATCATTCCTGAAGACTGTAGTGGATAGAGCACCAGTACAGGAGTCAGGAGGATCTGAGTTCAAATTTCACCTCAGACACTTGACACTCACTAGCTGTGTGACCTTGGGCAAGTCACTTAACCCCAATTGCCTCATCTAGGGTCATCTCCAGTCATCCTGATGAATATCTGGTCACTGGATCCAGATGGCTCTGGAGGAGAAGTGAGGCTGGTGACCTGCACAGCCCTCCCTCACTCCAAACAAAGTCAAGTGCAAGTCATGGCATCACTTCTCTGATGGCATGGTCTTCGTCAGCACCGAAGGATGGACACAGTCATTTACCCACCACATGCTTACTTTCACCACCTTCAACTCTGACATCTGAAAGCAATCTGTGCTATGTGTTCATCTTTAATTGCTGTAGTGACCTGACATACAGGAACTGGTTTAGGTAACCTGCAATGTAAATACTGAAGGGAGGTTGCCAATCATTCTCATGAAAAGCAGGGATCAGCAGGCAGCAATGGATGGTGGAACCTTCCTTACCTACATGTTCTCTGTTGTCCTGTATTTATTTCTCAGTTTCTTTCCATTCCAAAAGTCAGTTTCTGAGAATGTTCACAAAGATTGTGTTCATAAGCCATCATTAACATCAGGCTGACTGGGCTTTGCCCATGACTACAAAGAGTTAAGACAAAACAAAATGACTATACCATAGAAAATTTACATTGCAACAAATTTGACCTTTTAGCACTATTATTCAAGGTTCTTATTTCATGTTTTAAGAATATCTAATTTCATCCTGCTGGAGACTCATGTTTGCAACTCAGATGAAAACTTCTCTTCATCTGTTGCCATAGTCAAATAATCCATCATCTCATTGCCAACGAACCTCTCCAAACTTAGCTAGACTGGCCCCTGGATAGGAGAGAGTTTACTTCTTACTGAATGCTAGGTTATTCTTACTCAAAGTCATTCCAGCTTAGTCAAACCTGCTAGAAGCATGGCTGGTGCTGGTATGCCACTTGGGAACCCAGTATTACTCCCACATCATCCATTGTGAGACATTAGAGGAGATTTGTAATGAATTTTTCAAATGTTTGAAAATTTCTAATCCATAAACACCCAAAAAAATACTCCTTTCCTAAATGAGGTTAAAATGAAAACAAGTGAATTTTGCATGATGTCACCTGACATCTGCCAATTAACTGAATTTATGACTACTTATCATAAGAAAGTAGTCGTTTTCAGGGCTGTAAATGCCCCCAGAAGAATCTAAAAGTAATTTTCTTCCAATATTTCACAGGTGCAGATATGATACTGCATGATATATGATAATGCCACACAAATTTCTAGGACTTGGGATCATAGTTTATCAATTTCCTACCTTAGCCCTTAGCTTATTAATAACTAACATTGATATATGTGTGTGTGTGTTTTATCATTTGATCCTTCTAACACTCCCATGAGGTCAGTTCTATTATTATTCCCATTTTATAGGATTGGGAAGCTGAGGCTCAGAGAGGGTGGGAGACTTGTATGTGATCACAAACTAGGAACTAACTGGCTTCAGAACCAGGTCAGTCAATTCTAAGTCTAACACTCTTTCTGTTAAACAGATTCAAAGAAGTTCAAAGTTGGAAGGGATGTCAAAGAACACATATGAATAAGAATCCCTTCTACAACTTCAATAGAGGGTAATTCTTCTAGCCCTACTTGTCTCCAAAGCTGTAGGGCCTTTGCCTGGAGATCTCCATAAGAAGAATCTCTTGACCTCTAAAGAACAGCAATAATTGTTTTTCTTAACATAGTGTTGCATTCCTCCTTCTTTCTCCCATCAATAATATTGGCATATCATTCTTCCACTAGGCTTTCAAATGCTCCAAAACCCAACACCTTCAGAATTCCAGCATATGACTCTGTCATGTCTCCACTAACAATGTATATTACAGTTGGAGTGGCTTTAGTATATTTTCCATTTTTGTGGAAACTAAATGTATCCCTAGGGCAGAAGAACTCATTTGCATCTGATTCAAAGAATATCCTTCCACAGCAGATTTAACCAATTTATAATTTAAAAAAAATTAACCAGGAACCCTAAAGACATCAGGAAATGTTTTCCTCCTTCAAGTGCCCAAATTCTCATGAATCCCCACACTTGGATTCTCCTGGTATTGGTTCCTCTAACAGCTTTGAAAGTCAGATCAGGTTTCAGCCATAAGCCAGCTGGCACTATCCATTTAAAGGAAAACAGCAATGTAAGTGAGCAAGATTCTAATCAGTAAGTCTAATTACAAAGTAGAGTAAATCATTATAAATGTTTTTAAAAGTGTCTTAAACACTGCAGAAAAAAAAGAAAAATTAGCAACCAAACAGGAATCTGCTATGCTCATGGTTTGATGACATTGCATGGATTTCAGAAGACTCACATGACTTCATAGGAAATATTGTGGGAATTTCTGATAAATGGAATGGTCATTAATTTTTTTTCCTCAAATTTAGAACCATCACAGAAAATCTCCAGCCCTTTCTCATTCAATCAAATGCTAAACTGTTCTTTTTCTCATTAGAATCCTGCTATCTTCCAATCAAGCCATCTGCCTTCTATGCTCCTATAGGAGTGGCCAGACATTGTTGGGGGAAATCAGAAAACCATTCTGACTAGATCTAACTCAGCATGGTGCAGTGGATAAAAGGCCAGCCTTAGAATCAGAGAGAAGCAAGTTTAAGACTTGACTCTGACAGAGAGCAGCTGAGAAGGATGGACAGTCTACTTAACCTCTTAGTGCTCTAGGAAAGTCACTAAAGTTTTAGATCATAGACCAATTGATAATCTAATATCAGTGGAGTAAAGGGATCAAAATGGCAGTTCCCTATATAAATAAAACCAAAGATCTCCCTCTACTCAACACACACACACACACACACACACACACACACACACACACACACACACACACACACACTGTGCTGTCAAACAGACCTTGACTGTTACATTTAATTGTTTTATTTATAGTGTAATGACTCTATCCTATAACTGTTACTGTTTCCCTCCCAGCCTGATGTCTTTCTTTCCTTTGCCTCATTAAAGGGGCCATGCCCTACTTCTTAAACAGGTCTATTCAATGAATGAGCATTACCTCACTCTAAGTGAGTACCTGTATAGACCTTGGTCTTAAGGGGCCAAGGTCTCCCATTGCATCCTGGGCCATCTCCAGTTATCCTAAGGAATATTAGGTCACTGGATCTGGATGGCACTGGAGGAGAAGTGAGGCTGGTGACCTTGCACAGTCCTCCTTCACTCAAAACAAAGTCAAGTGCAAGTCATGTCATCATTTCTCTGATGGCATGGTCTTCTTCAGCAACGAAGGATGAACACAACAACAACCCTACAGGGTCTAGTCCAAATCTTCAATATTCATCAGACTTCCCATTCCATATGATTACATCCTCACTCTTAGAAAATTACCTCACATCTTCCTCACTTCACTGAAAATATAAAGGCTGTCCTCTATGAGCCCTCCACTACTTTTATCTAAAACTGTGTGCCCTTGCCCCCAGAGGAATAAGCTTACTCTTCCTCTTTGCCAAATTTCATCCCATGACTTTGTTCAGTGGATAATAATCCTAGGACTGCAGGGAATATCAGAGGTTATCTTGTCTAATCCTACCATTTCATAGATAAGAAACTGGGACTCAAGATGTTACATGCTTTACCCAAGGCACACATGCAGTATCAGAGGAAGAATGTGCACCTAAGCCCTCTGACTCCAGATAATGTTCTTTCTATTGTACCATGTTACCTTTTTTGACCTATGCTCCATTTATGAAATGATGATGATGGTGATAACTAACGTTTATAACGCTACTTGCTATGTGCCAGGCACTGTGCTAAGTGTTTTTTTAAAAAACAAACATCTCATTTGATTCTCACAACAACTCTGGGAGGTAGGTGCTATTATTATTTACAGATGAGGAAACTGAGGGAAACAGAGTCCAAATGATTTGCCCGGGGTCAAACAGCTAGGAAGTATAGAGGGACAATTTAGAATTCAGGTTTTTCTGATTCCAGGCCCAGAGTTCTATTTTTTTGCTCGTGAAAGGCAGAAACCACTTTGTCCTTGTCAGAATCCCTGGTATCTAGCCCAGGGTCCTGCGCTGCTCTTCGTAGATGCTTAATAAATATTTGCTGAGTTGAACTAAAAAACCACCTCAGTTCTATGAGAACAGAACTACTGAGAAGAAGAAGATTGCTGGAAATTTCCATTGATACTACCCATGAAAATTCATATTGTGCCATTGAACTGAAGTTTGTTACAACTGATTCAGGGAAGGAGATGGGGAAGAAAAGGTGGGATGATGCTGACCTTAGGTTCTGCCTGCATTATTAAAGGAAGGGTGCGTAGTGGACAGACAGAGTCAGTCCTAGAATTAGAAAGTTCTGGGTTCAAGTGCGTTTGACACACATTTGTATGATGTATGGGGTGCTCAGGAGAACTGGGGCCTCTGAGGGTTTGCCTTCTCAGGGCTGCTCATCCACCTTTGGTATCTACCTTATTCACTCAGCTGTGGCTCTAAGAAGCTGTAGAATGTGAAGAGGCAAACTGTCTCAGCAAACAGGCTAAACAAAGTGGAGGGTAACTGATGGGCCTCAAACCTGTTAATGACTGAGGGGAATGTTTACCCCAAACGTGAAGATTTTCCCTGTGTAATGGGTGGATGAGAGTGACTTCTTAGAGCTTTTTCACGCATTGTTCATGCACTGCCTCCTGGGTCATCCTCAGTTGTCTGATTTTTGTCCAGCCACTGGACTTCCATGACTTAGGAAGAGAGGGCAAGGCTGATGACCGTGCAACACTTTCTCACTTAAATCCAATTCATGCACAAGTCAAAGCATCCTCCTCCTGATGTCATCAGTCCTCTTTAAAAAAAAAAAAAAGGGCAAATGACAGCAGCTGTGAGACCATGGATGAGCCACTTACATTGTTAGTAGAAGCTAAAGAAATTCAGGAAGCTTAAGAGTATACATTATAGACAAGTTGTTCATCTGCATCGGTGGAAGGCTCTCCTATGATAAAAAGGGCTATTATTTCTTCCAATACAGAAACAACAACAAAACTCTTCTATTCCAGATTCCCTATAATCTGAAATATTTCCTGCTTATCCCAATCTACAACGTCAGTACATGAGTGATTATCCTTTAGCTTCCAAGCTTGCCTTCTGTTCCTGTACCGTCTTGTCCTAGTTGTTTGCCCAGCTCTATCAGGGCAGCACAGCCCCAGTCCTCCTGCCCATCTGCTTCAATCGTTTCTGAATGACTGTTATAAAAGTTAAATGCTCCCCCAAAGTCACCTAGATTCTTTGTTAATGACGTCCTTGGAGATGATGAAGCACAGAAAAATTAGGTATCCCTGTGTTGAGAAGTAGTCCTGTTTGAATGCAGGGAACAAATGTGTAAGAGGAACTTTCCTGGGTCCTTGTCATTTATGAGGTGAGGGTCTATTAAAACTTTCCTTTTCTGTATTTAGTAACAAAAACAAGAACTTGCATTAATGTATTTTCGTCTAAGGTGCTTCCCTCACAACCACTCAATAGAGCAAGTATCACCATTCTCATTTTACAAGAGGAAGGGTGGGCTCAGAATGGTTAAATAACTTTGCAACAGTAAATAGAGCTAATCAGTGGCAGAGCTGAAGCTGGAAAAACAAAATTCTGACTTCAAGGCTTATATTTTTCTCCTGCATATGCTGCCCATTCAGCATATTTTTTTTAAAGGACTAGTCTCTTGACAGCAGAAGCCAAGCTATAACCTTCCTAGATTAAAAGAATGATAACTCAAATTTATATAGCATTGTACTAAACAAATTTACAAAGCTCTGTACAAAATCTCATGTGACCTTCGTGACTCCCCATCTCTTTCATCTTTTGCTGTAATTAATGTCAATATTATCATCCTCATTTTAAAAATGAGGAAAATGAAGCAAAGGAGTTTAGTGACTTGACCAAGGTCAAGGAATTGTAAGGTAAACAAAGTCAGGAATTGTAAAGTAAACTCCTTGAGGGCAAGAACAGTTTCCTTTTTTGTCTTTGTATTATCAGCACATACTTGACTGGTAGTGGTGTTAGTTCTTCATTCTTGAGGATGACCAATGACACCACAAAGGTTATATCTTGACTTACCCATTAATTTGATTGGTACATAGTTGGTGAATAATAAATGCTTGTTGAATTGAATAAGTGAATCGTTGGTAGCTGGATAAATGGATGAACTGGCATAGCTGTGATTCAGAATCAGATCTCCAGACACCATATGCAATATTCATTTTATAACAATTTGCCTTAGTGACTGAGGGCTTAGGGTTTACTGCCACCAATTACTGGCTAGAATATTTCCCTCCAAGCTCACCAAATTTCATTCTGGGTCTCCTACTGGGTTCCATTTTTTGCCTTGCCAACATCCCTGAAACTACTGTGCCCTACTTACAGGATCTGTCATGCTGGCTATGATTACAAACCTCTTGTATTAATAAACTGGGAGTGCCTTATTTTAGACCCTTGACATCTGTCACATACATATTAAGCAAAGTTTTAAACTTTAAAATGCCTATTTCCTGAAGGATGTAAGACACACACTGTGAAGGCAAGGACTTTATATAAACTATGGCACTACCATTTAAAAGGAGGATTATCTGTATTAGCAAAATGGCAGTTCTCTCCCTAGGAGTCACCACCCCCATTCACAGCTACGGAGATAATGAAACAGTACCTAGTATTTCCAGAAACTGCTTAAGGTACTGTTGTACTAAATATATTTACTTGGCTATTTCCGGTATTATAACCAAGTTTCCCTGCAGTCCAATATGGCTGCTGGTAAATAATACAATTGGCTAAAAATGCAGAAGTCATAGGATCATGAAAACAATTCTAGTCCAACCCTCTCCTTCCGAAGACGAGGAAACAAAGCAGGGAGTGTGTGAAATGTGTGGGGAAAGGGAGAGGGGATGTTTAGAGAATCTTTGTTCAGATCCTGACCCTGGAATTTGCTGCCTGTGTGATGTGTCTGAGAGACTCAGTTTCTCACTCTATAATATGAAGCAGTTAGACTACATGACCTCTGAGATCCCTTCCAGTATGAAATCTATGATCTATGATGGATAACTCGCCCAAGGTAACAGAAGTAAACAGCAGCAGAGAGCTATATTTTGGTTCTCCCTCAGGCTTTCTTGTTATCTTTTGAATCTTGTTTTTTCCACTTGAAAAATGGTAACAAGCACCGGAAGATTTCAAGGGCGCTATATCATATATTAAAGATACGAAATGTAGATTTCAGTATCTTATTAGCATCAATGCCCATTCCTTAAAATACAGTCTCCAAATGAATATTGTATAGAAAGAGTAATGTTTCTAACTCGGGTTCTATGGATTGAGTATTCTCATCGTTTTCCCAATTTTAATATTTTTTCTATGCATAACATTTATTTTGAAAGCTTCATCATTACAAAAATTATTGTAATATAACATTCTCTCCTTGCAAATTTAAAAACAAAAACATAGATACCAAGAAGAAAAAACACTCTAATAGGGAGTGTTGTATTTCTAACAGCTGGGAGAGCTGTAGTATGCTACAGAGGAGAAAAAGCTCTCACTGAGTCCATGGCAAGAAAATAAAATGAGATTTAACCTGAACAGGTAAACTAGTATTTACAAGAGATGAAACCGATTTACTAAATACAGCGTAACTTCAGTTATGTAACAACTGCTGTGTCCCTCAGTATCTATATCTACAAAGAGAGAAAGAAATTTCTGTTGTTCTTACTAAGTTGTTTTTGGGTTGAGCCCAACTCTCCGTGACCTCATTTGGGGTTTGTCAAACAGGGTTAAGTGACTTGCCCACGGTCACACAGCTAGTAAGTGTCTGAGGTCAGATTTGAATTCACCAAGATGAGTCTTCTACATGCTAGGCTCAACACTTAACTGTGTAACATTCCCTTTTTCTAGGGTTGATGTGAGAATCACATCACAACAAAATATGATGTGATTCATATTTTGACCTCCTTTATAAAATTAAAAGAAAAATTCTAAGCATGCATGGCTACTGGAAAGAAAATCTATCTCACCAATCTTTTCATGTTATCACCTTTAATACCCTAGCACAAACTATGATGACCATGTGACTGGACTATTGGAATAAATTTCTAACCATTCTTTCTGGCTTTTTCTTTCCCCCTTCCTTACCTCTTCAACTCATCCCTCACAGGGCTGCCCAAATCCTTTTACTCATGCAGAAATCTTCTTAGGTCAATGCTCTGCTCAAGGGCCTTCAATAGCACCCTGTTGCCTACTGAATAAAGTTCAACTATATTGCTTGGAATTAACAGCCTTCCATAATTAAGCACATTCTACTTTTCCTGATTGCATTTAATTTTATTCTCCCAAACACACCCTATCTTACAGCCTAAATGCTCTCCTAGCTGTCTCCCATACATATGTTACACTTTCCCATTCTCTTTCCTCTTCCTCAGAAAGTGAAGAGAGGAAACATGCAGTTGGAAATAATCACAATGATAAATAATCACAAGGTTGAGGAGTGATGGAGGCTCTTCCAAGGGAATCCTTTGTTTAAACTTATCCTGCTTATTCAAAATTGGATTTTTTTCAAAAACAGCTAGAATTTGTTCAGTCTTCACTGGAGCATTACCATGTCCAATCTTACAGCCCCCTAAATTGTGATGGGTCATCTTGAACCAGCTGACTTCCTATATCATGCTGCTGTCCTGGGATTCTTAAATCTGTGTGTGGGACTTGGTTTTTTCACATCAGACCACTTTGTTGACCCACAGATAGCATAAGGGGATAAGCATGAACATTTGGAGCCCTCCTTGGAGAAAAGTATTCCACTAGTGGCCTGCATTTATCCAGTAAACCTTGTGGTTCCCACAAGGTGGATGTGGGTATACTTCAGCTCCTTAAATTTCCTAAACCTGACTAGGTCACTTGTTCACTGACACAAAGAATTCAGAGTAGAGAATTCAAAGCAATTAAAGGGACTGATTTATGGGGAAAAATTAAAAGCACAGCTTGCTTAAAATGATGCCTCAGAGGGAAACTGAATAACTCACTGTGACTATAAGAAGGAAGTAAATAGTAAAGATAGAAGGAAATATTTTTAAATGTTATCCAAAGGATTTAAAAGTGTAAAACCAAACCAAATTCTATTTAAAATAATTACCAGCATAGAAGCTTCCTAATTGTGAGATGCCTTTAACTGCACAGAATTCTTTGAAGTGAAAGGGTAAAGAATCCTTATTGATGGCATTCAGGAACAAGTCTACTTTAAGGCTCCACCCTTCCTGACCTATCTATCTAGTTATGTTATGCATGATTCCCCTGCCTATATTCTTTGGCCCAGTGGAACTGGTCTACTTGTTTTACCCACATACAACATGCCAACGCCCATGTTGTGTCTCCTTTCCTGGAACGATTTCTCACCTTTCTTAAAATCCCTACCTCTTCACCCCAATTCAAGGCCTATAGGGGGACTTTCTTGATATATCTAGCTACTACAGACCATCTTCACCACTGTTACTGTTGTTTTGTATTTAATTTCAATATATATTTTATTGACATGTGTACATTTTATTCTCCTGGTAGAATGTAAGCTCCTTAGGTACAAAAACTGTTTCTTTCTTTTATGGAGGTGAGGGAGGGAGTCTCTGTATTTTCAGTGCCTAAAATAAAGTTCCAATACAGCAAGAGCTCAATAAATACTTAGTTATCGATTTCTTCTCTTTCTCCATCTCTCCTCTCACTCTCTTCTCCCCGCTTTCTATTTTTCTGTTTGTTTTTCTTTTCTGTCTCTCACACCCATTCTCCTCCCTCCCCCCCCCCCCATATAGATTAGAATAGCCCATTACCACTGGCTTTGTGAACTATATAAACAAGCAGGAAATCCTGTTGGGTACTTACTTTTCTGTATTTTATCCTGATCTTCTCATTACCAAATGGAATGTTACCAAATTAAAGTAGAAGTCAGGGTTATGTCTCCAGTCTCCCTCTGCCCTTTTCTGGGGTTTTCTTAATGCCAAAATCAGTCAATGGAATAGGGTCAAGAAACTTCAATTTCTACATGTACACCTGCTTCCAATTGACACACTGGGCAATATTTCTGTATCTATGTGTTATCTAATCAGTCAGCAAGCATGTATGAAGTGCCTACTATGTGCTTGGTGTTGGCAATATAGAGAGAAAAATAAAACAGACCCTGCCCTAAAGGAAGATAATGTAGATTATGTTAAACCAAAGTTTTATAGGAAATTCTGAACACCTTCAACTTCTACTGTGTTTGAACTCCCTCCTTCTTTCCATCAGACTGGAGGCTATGTGGTATTATGGCTGGTGCAACAGATTTGGAGTTAGAAAACCTGGGTTTGAGACCTGCTTGTACTACTAAGCGTGGGCTACTTAACTTCTGTGAGGCTCAGTGTCCTTAGTCACAAAATAGGCCTAATAATACTTTCACTCCCTATCTCACAGTGATGTTGTTAGGAGAGCCATTCGTGAAGTATACATATATACACACATATGTATATACATGCATGTGTACATAGACACATATGCATATAGATATGCATACACATGCACATATATACATATACACCCTATATATGTATATATATATATGTATACACATATATAATCAATAACTAAGCATTTTATTAAACGTCAACCACATGCCAGCCTCTCTATTAGACGCTGGAGATACAAAGGCAAAAATGAATCAGCCTTGTCCTCAGGGACTTTCCATCTCCCATTAACATTATTAGTAGTGTCTGGACTTGGGAGGAATCAGAGCCACCTTCTCTGAGATGTGTGTGGTATGCGATCTAGCGACAACTCTGCGTTTTTCCACTTTCACTGAAAGGCTGTTTTACAGGTCGGAGGAGAGACAGAGGATGCCATTTTTCCACTGTATCATTAGTTGAAGGCCTTTCCTGCATTTCCACATCCTGTTAGACAAATGCTGAGAGATTCTGCAGTAGCGCATAATATGCAAAAGGCAAAACTTTGATTGGCTGAGAGACCACAACTGAAACATTTAGCTTTTGTGCAATTAAAAAAACAACCTTTAGGCAACCTTAAACTAATTTATTCTGCATAACATTTCCTTGAGGTTTTTATGAGGGAGAAAATAAAAGTCTTCCCATGCAGTTTGAAGGTCTTTATTTCCTGCTGGTATTTAAATAACTTTCTCCATTAAATGTACCCAGGTGCCACAGTGGACCTTTCTAGAACTGCAGGTACAAGGAATGAGATCTGACCCTCTCCCTGGCAATATCTTTCCCAGAAGCAAAGAGCTGTAAGTTATTGTGAAAACTCAATAGTCCAGTTTGGAGGTAAGTTAATCTCTTTAAGAAGGTTTAAATTGTATATTTTCAAATAGGTGAATTGGCATTTGTCATTCAGGATCCCTTTGTGGAAAAGATGATGTTTCTCTCTCTTGCTTAGATAATTACAAATTTTCACTTGATGATTATTCATTTCATTGGCAAATATTTCTGCATATGAAAAGAATATTTAGGGGCTGAGACCTTGGATGAGAAATTTCTATGCCCAAAAGGAATTCCCTTTTCATTGCCCCTCCTCCACCCCCTAAGTTATTAACTGCTCACTGAGATGAGGATTGTGAAAGTAAAATTTCAGTCCCAGGTAAACTGCTGCCAGCACATAGCACTATCCGCCATGCCAGCAGGGCCCAGGTAAGAAAGGCGGCCATGCTGTATGTCATCCTGAAGAACTGGCTCATTTCCAGGCAGCTTTAGGGATTGGAAGCCAAGCTGTGACTCCTCAGGATTCTACTTCTCTTGTGAATATTATTGCTTCAATTTAGTTCGCCTGAATGGATGGGAGAAGGGGTGGGAATAAAATGCCAATGACAAGATCTTCTGTCGAGGGACCCTGCTGATTTGGGCATCGCAACAAGAGGCACAGGAACACCTTTGAGAATTCAGAGCCTGCTGAATGAGAAAGATAGAAGGAGAAACAACAAACTGGTAGCAACACGTGTAGCAGGCATGCTTGCTCACCAGAGGCAAGCAGGGGATTTAATTGTCAATGACCGGCTTGTCTCTGGAAGGTGCACCATTCACAGTCTTCCCTAAGCCCAGCCTCAGTCTCAGTTCCTCAGCTGCTGATGACAGCTATCCTTTGCCCTACTTCCAGAAAATGTCCTAGTCCCCCTTTAGAGAGAGATACATACATCTTATTTGGATTTATTGCTGGGAATGACAAACCCAAAGAGAATGGGCATGTATTTATATGGATGATTTTGTTACACCTGGGTGAACACAGACTGAGGGGAGGAGAAGTACCAGACCAAAAGCAGGAGCTCTGACAAGGCTCTGGCATTTATACATAGGAAAGAGAATTCCGAGTTCTTCCTTAGACTGCCAAGGTGGGACTTGATAGATTAAGGTCACAGTTGTGTTCGTCCTTCGTTGCCATCAGAGAAATGACAATATGACTTGCACTTGACTTTGTGTTGAGTGAGGGAGGGCGGTGCAGGTCACCAGCCTCATTTTCTCCTCCTGAGCCATCTGGATCCAGTTACCAGATATTCATCAGGATGACTGGAGATAGCCCAGGATGCAGTGGGAGACCTTGGCCCCTTTAGGCCAAGGCCAATGTGGCATTCACTTAGGGTGAGGTAACATCCATTCAGTGAGAGAATTTAGAATGGACAGGTTGGTATGCAGGGCTTTACTATCAGGCTACAGTAAGGTTTTGTAGCCTTGGGTCCATGAATTTTTATATATACATATATGCACATCTATACATATAAGTACACATATACATATATATACACATACATATGTATATATGTTTTGTTGTTGTTGAGATGTTTTCAATCTTATTCAACTTTTCATGACCCTATTTGGGGTTTTCTTTGCAAAAATATTGGAGTGGTTTGTCATTCCTTCTCCAGCTCATTTTACAGATGATAAAACTGAGGCAAACAGGTTAAGTAACTTGCCCAGGGTCACACAGCTAGTAAGTGTCTAAGGCCAGATTTGAACTCTCTTAACTCCAGGCCAGCTACTCTATCCACTGTGCCACCTAGCTGTACTTACATGTGTATGTATAAATATATGTATGTATATATGTGTGTATATACACACAGAGACAAATATAATTTCCATACAATTGCCTTTCTTTGTAATCCTCTGTATTTTACGCATTTAAAATATTCTTCTGAATATTTGCAAAGGTTTCACCTGTCTGCCAAAGGCATTCATATGAGAGACAGAAACACACAGAAATAAAGCAAGAGAAAGTGAGAGAGAGGGAGAGAGAGAAAGAGAGAGAGAGAGAGAGGCAGAAAGAAAAGTTATTTCACACTTACTTTCCTCATACCTACTCAGCAAGTCTTGTGCCCCTGGGGCCCCTACTTCCCTCTGACTGATGAGTGAGTAGGGTGGACATCAGAGAGCTCTTCTCAGATCCTCCACCATTTAAGGAGGGCTCTCAGGGAATTCATCTCAATATTTCCTATCTGGCTGTTTTCCTGGACTTCATAATCTCCAAAAGCTCAGCATTCTGCAAGATGAAATCAACTCTGAAACTCTAATTTCAGAAAAATTTCCCTCAGAAAATTTCCCAGGGGCAATTAGGTGGCACAGTGGATAGAGTACTATTCTGGAGTAAGGACTTGAGTTCAAATTTGACCTCAGATACTTACTCACTGTGTGATCCTAGGCAAGTCACTTAACCCTGGTTGCCTCAGAAAAAAAATGAAAGAAAAAGAAAAGAAAGAAAATTTCCCACCTCCACCTTTGGCCAAGTCATCTCTCTCTCATCTACCTGCCCTCCTTTTCAACTTATTTTTCAGCATTTGTCTCCGCCCACCTCTCCTATTAGATAGTGAGCTCCCTGAGAGCAAGGAGAGTCTTTCTTAGGTCTTTTGTTTGTTTGTTTGTTTCCCCAGCACTGAGCACAATATCAGGCCCATAGTAAGTACTTAATCAATATTTATTGACTTGCCTCTGATTCTGACTCTGCCAGACACTGTGTCAAGTGCAGGTAATACAATTACAAGAAAAAAGGACATGTTCTACCAATGAGGTAAGTTACATCTCAATGAGGGAAGACAACACACGAACTAGAAGGCTGGAAAGTGGGCGAAGGAGCACTCAGAGGGCGAAGGATGGGAAAATCCAGAGAAACAAGATGAAAATGAGCAGGGATAGCCAGAGCACTTCTCAGAATGGAGGTCCATGGCAGGAACTCAATATTCAGAGGAGAGGGCTGCAAGTTAAAGGTGTCTCCAGGTTGAGAAAGTTTCTACAAAGAAAGCAGAAATATCTGGAGGTTCAGAAATGAGATCAAAGGAGTTAAGAAGTCCTAGACTTAGGGTGGAGAACCTGCAGCCTCGAGGCCATATGTGGCCTTCTAGGTCCTTGGACATGGCCTTTTGCCTGACTCCAAGTTTTACAGAATAAATCATTTTATTAAGGGGATTTGTTCTGTGAATTTCTGATTCAAAGGGCTGTACTTGAGGACCTTGAGGTCACAGGTTCTCCACCCCTGCCCTAGACTTAAGACTCCATGCAGCTATGGAGCTGTGGCTTTAATTTCCTCTCATAAGTGAAGTGGAATAATTACTTTCCTTGGTTCCAGGGATAATCATATGGACATAATGAATTACAGTTCCACGTTTGCTCAAAAAGTCTACTCACTCATTTCATGAATACAATGCATATGAATCAATTTATTTATATATTCAACATTATTATTGGAACAAAGGATTTAGAGATGGAGGAGATGATAGACATCAGGTCCAGTTTTCTTACTTTAGGAAAAAGAAAATTGAGGACCCCGGAGCTAAAGTACTTTGCCCAAAGTCACACAAGTAGTGTCTAAAGACAGCCAGGTTTTGAAACCAGATCCTCTCCACCACTATACCTCCTTTCTTATTTCATTGTCCATAGATTTGCCACAGATTAATAGTTAAAGGACCTCATGGTCATTCCCTCTTGAAATTATTTTGTATTATTCTGAATTTTCTAAGTCATATACAACCTTCCCCACCCCACCTAGTAGAATATGAGTTCCTCAAGGACAAAGGCTATTTCATTTTTGTCTCTGTTTTTCCAGTGTCTGTCAAAGTTTTTATTTTTTGGTATATAGTAGGGGATTACTAAATATTTGTGTTGGCTTAAATTGGTGTTTTGCTGTTGTCTTCATTGCTGGTTCCCCTTCTCTCCTTTTCTCCCTCACTTTCCCCAAGATTATGAAGCTCTCTAAATAGCAGAGGCACTGTGCTAGGTATACAAAAACTCAATAATGCCTCTGTGAATGAAGATAATAAAAATGCAAATGAAGATGAAGGCAATAGCAGCTAAGTTCAAATCCAAGGACCTACAATGAAAACCTAGATCTTCCACTTACTAGAACTGGGGTAAGCAAGTTCACTTTTCCAGGCTTCCATTTTCTAAACTGTAACATGAAAAGGATTGGCATGCATCACCTGGGTGGTCAATTACATCTCTAAATCTATGTTTCTATGATGAGAAGGGATAGGAACCGAATGGGCCCTGGACCAGTGATCTCACTGATACAGGTAACTTGCAGGTGATGAAACTCCCTCTGCCCACGCAGAGTTAAATCATGCAAGTTATAGTTTTAGAGATGCCTAGAGCAGCGATGTCAAATTCAAACTGAAATGGCTATTAATCCATATCAAAGCATCCCTGAAGGCTGCATGCTGACTTAGTTTTTAAAATGTAATGTTATGTATGTTTTATTGAATTTTGATTTATATTGTTAACTATGTCCTAATTATATTTTTCACATTTATTTATTTTATTTTTAATTTATGGAATAAAATAAGTATTTCCATAACATAGTATAACAAAAAAGATGATTGGATGTGAAGCTAAGAATTTATTATGTACAATGTGTTATTCCTTTTAGATGTATCATAAAGCCATCACGTAAAATCCGTTTTTTTCCTCTTCCTCCATCCCCCACCCCAGAGATGGCTACCATAAGACACAAATAGATGTATATGCATTTATATACACATCCATATAATTATTCTATAGTACTTCTATTTATCAGTTCTTTCTCTGGATGTAGATAGCATCTTACTTCCCTACATCCTTTGACACAGGAACACTACTACTTCCACTGTTTCCAAAAATGATTAGGGGAAAAAAAGAACCTATTTGTCCTAATTATATTTTAATTTAGTTCAGACAGCATTGGGAAGCAGCAAGTTTGATATCTCTGGCCTACAGCATTGTGGGGTTAAGGGGCTTGCTCTTGGCCACATAGCAAGTATGGGAAAGGTGGAATTTGAACCCTGTTTCTTGACTTCAAGCCTGGCTCTCACTACACTGTGCCCAATTACCTCTATGAAGACAAGAGAAGGAACAATAATGCTCATTACATGCAGCTTTGTTGGAAGGACCTAATATCCTAGTTGCAGGGAAGAAAAAAGAAGTGTCTATTACAGTATCAGTAAGATGGTTTTTAAAACCTGTCAGCCAGTGAACCAGGACAGGAACCAATTTTAGTTTGGGTGACAATCAGAAAAGGCATGTATAACAAAGGAATGATTTCTAAATGGCAACGTTGCTTAACAGTGAACAATGTATTTGTCAAATGTACCACCCAGTAGGGTTGAACAAAAGATCAGTGAAACAATCCCAGTCTTCAAATCTTATGTCATTGTATATAAACTGAAGGTCTCCAGATTCAATCAGGTGAGAAGACAGTTCACATTCAAAGTCCATTGAGGTGGCAAATAGATTGCCCAACTGGGATTGGATCATCCCTAGGTAGGGTCCCATCTGCCTGACTCTATTGTGAGGAATAAACTGGATAGAGCTGGATTTTTTTCCACTTATTAAAAGGGAACTGATCTTTTCACCCCGGGGGAAGAAAGCAGGGGAATAACTAAGTCACTTATACTAAAGTGGCAAGGATTTTATAGATTTATTTGCCACTACCAAACCTCCCATGGTATCCAAAGGTGCAACTCCATGAACTAGCTACTTCAGTTCTATTTAATATAAACTGGGACAAAGCACCCATGTGCAAGAAACACATTAATGAATTTTGCCTTTTGGCATGGTCAACACATGCCATATAGAGGATGGCCATTATTTGCTAGTCAGTGTACTTGGATGCAAATTAAATGTTAATTCTACTTGAAATTAGAAATACAGACACTGTGCAGATCAACTTCCTCTTTGCATCTTATAGTCTCAGAGAGTTGTATTTAAAATCTTATACTGCCGTAGGAAAAACACTACTACCCTAGAACCAAGTTGTAAAAACTAGCAAGAATCTGAGGCAAGATTCAAACTCAGGGCTTCTTGATTCCAGGTCTAATGCTTAACAAACGTTATTTTCTTGGTCACATAGCAAGTATGTGAAAGGCGGAACTTGAACCCCGGTCTTCAAGACTGGCTCTTACTACACTGTGCCCAACTGTATCTAAGAATATAAGAGAAGGAAAAAAAGGGACAGTAATATTCATTATGTGCCCCACCACCAGAAAAAGAAAATAGAAAAGAAAAACAACACACCCGTAACAATTTCACATTGTCGAGCAAAACAAATTCCTACATTGGCCATAGCTAAAAATACATGTCTCATTATGTATATTGAATCCATCATCCCTCTACCAGGAGGTAGGTAACATTTTTAATCATAACTGGCAGTCTGAAACTATGATTAATCATTAAGTTGATCAGAGTTCTTAAGTCATTTTTTCAACTTCATTTTTACTGAGTTATTATTGTATTTTTCTCTTTTCCAAAATGAGCTGATGGCCATCTTTGTTATGGAGCTAGATCACCAATTAAAGAGTAGGGGGAGGAGACAGAGAGAGCTCCACATACATACAGTGAGATACACAAACGCTGAGAGACACAGAGAGAGACAGAAATGGAAAAACATGGAAAAAGACAGAGACAGAGAAACTGACAAGGCAGAAGTAGAAAGAGACCAGAGAAATACAGAATAATTTTACCCATTATGGTTAAATTTCAGATGGCTATCCTGTTGCTCTTTTTCCAGTGAAAGAAAACAGTATAATGTGTTAGATGTGCTTAGAGGCATATGCTAGCATCATAGCTCTGTGTGGAAGAGATCTTAGAGATCTTCTTATCCAGCCCTCGTCATTCTTACATATGAGGACATTGAAGACCAAAAGGATGAAATAATTTGCCTAAGGAAGTAAAAGGGACAGAGTTGGGATTTAGTCCTAGACCCTCTGACTTCAAAGCTTATGTTTTCCCCATTATTCCGTGACAGACATTTAGACCATAGCTATCTTGTTCCAGGCAGAAATAGAAATGGAAATGTTTTGACTATATAATACCAACTCTAAATAAAAGTCAACTCAACAACTAAGGCAGCTGAAAAGTTACTTGGGGTTCTCTTGAGGGAAGCAATATAGCTATATACCGAATCCAGATGTTATTCCTCTACAAGACAAAAACAATTGTTGGATGTTGATGCGACCCTATATTGTGACATCCTGTAGAATAAAACAGCACCAGAGGCACCACTAGATTAGTTCTCTTTGGAACTAACCAAGCCTTCTCATAAGGCTATGAATCTATGGGTACATCGCCTTGCATAGCAGGAAGAAGACATGAAGAGAATTTCATATTCCTTCTTATCATCCTTTTCAATTTCCCTCTCTGAGGCCAATGGAATCTCCTATCTCTTTTATCAATTTATTTTGCTTTCTTTTTAACATACTGACCAACCTGAGACAGAGCTATCTTTATTCTCAGTTTCATTACTCTGTTAGTAAGTTAGAAAGATTTAGATGGATGGACAGACAAAATCTTCAGGGAAAAGCTCAGGGTCAATTACCTACTGGCACATGGTATGCTAGGAGCTATGCTTCCCAGACTGCAAACAATGGGAATAATAATATGTAAATTGATGTATCAGTATTTCTGAAAACTCAGCATTATTTCCCTTTGCCCAAAGATTCCACCTCGCCTTATTAACTATTCTAACAACCCTGCTTTTTTTGTTTGTGTAATTCTTGTTTCCTTCCATTTAGCACATAGAAAAAAGCATTAGTAACACTCTTGGTTTTAAATGAACCTTATTAATATTCGCCTTTGCAAGGGACTCTGGGATAATTTTGATAAATGTGGCCATGAAGCTGATCTGACAGACTCGAGTGTGATATTTGTGTGTTCATGGGGAACTGTTGTATGTATAGAAAGGGGATAGACTAGAGTGGGGTATCTAGTAAATCCCTATTCATGGCTTCCATCTAATGGCCTACACTAGACAGAATTGTACTGGAAAACAACTACAACCACCATAACCAAAGATGAGAAAACAAAGCTAATTTCCTGCACTGTTATGATGTTAGCCAAATGCCCAGATAATTAGTCTACAAAGCTATGGTAACTAGGTCCCAGGTATCAGTATAGTTTGGTGATGAAAATAAAATTTGCTGATGGAGGGGATAAATGTGAGGAGCTTGGGAAGTCTGTGGATGCTTTGGTTTTTCTCTGTGATATCCACAATTGGTAGAAGGTGCCCTAGAAAACCTTGACACTTCACAGAGATGATAACATTTGAAAAATGGAAGAAAGGGCATAGGTCGTCAATTTGGAATGGTCATTCAGGGCAGAGGTCAGTAGTTCTTGAAAAAAAAAGGATAACTTCATATACATGGGCTTCCTGAAGTGGGTCATAAAAGGTGAATTTTTAAAAGTTGAATAAATAAATAAGTAAACAGTGAACCATAGACCACCAACAGCATAAAGACCAGCAATTCTTTGTCCTAAAGGACCTTATAACGGAGAGATTAGATTAAATATCCAAAATCAGACCTATAAAAGAGAAAGTTAACTTTCTTAAAGAAAAAAATTAAACAACAAAACTTTTTTTTTTCTATTTACTGCTTGGTAACTTTCAGTTACCTTTGAGGATGGAAATGGGGATCTCTACTTTGGTTCATGTCACAACTTGGGGATCATAGAATTTAGATAGGAAGAACTTTGGCAGTTACCTAATTCAACCCTCTTATTTTACAACAGAGGGTTTGAGTCCCAGAAAAGTTAAATGGTCCCAAAGTTATATAGAAAGCAAGGTGTAGAGTCAGGATTTTAAAGGAGACAATTTATTTCCTTAAATGGATTCCTAAGTACTAGGGTGAATTTCATCTAAATAAATAAGCATTCTTAAAAAAATGTGGGAGGGAAGAATATTTAAGTTCTAGGGTCATAGGAAGAAAACAAGTACCTACTGATGGGATGCTTGGGTGCCTATGCTGGGACCTCAATTTTAAAATCACATTTCTCTCTAAAAATCACATTTCTCCCTAAAAATCAAATTTCTCCCTAACCTTAAAACACTGTCCCTGGCAGTTTCCCTCCACCCAAGGACAGCCTGCTCTTGCAAAACCTTTATCTCTCTTCCTGACAGAGTAGCCAGAGGCACCTATAGAATTCATTAGTTTGAACCAGCTGTGTACTGGCTGGACTGGCTGTGTACTGTGTTGTAAGGATATTTACTACTCACTGACCTATCATATGTATCTTAGACTTAGACACATGTAAACTCCCTTACTTTTATCTTGTCCAACAAGGAACTGCTGGGGACAGCCTGGGTATTTCTCACTCAGCCCTGACTGTTGGTTGACTTAGTGATTTTTCAAGCCTAAAATAACATTTCTGTGTAGCTCCGCCCCCCTAGGGCTATTTCTCAAAGAACTCTGGGTAAAATACCTGTGCAGTAGATACTAAAAGTACATATTCCTTTAAGAATTAACCACTCCCTAACCCCACCCCAAATACCTAGTTAGCATCTTTAGCACATGTTTTGCTACAGAATATCCTATATAAACTTTACCTGTACCCCTTTCAAACTACAGGTTCTCTAAGAACTCTTGCCCACTGAAAAGTGTAACAATAAATCTTTACCACCTTGACTGCAAGAATGCTTGAGTCTGGGAATTCATTCCAGACAGCCCTCCTCTGTACTTAGGTCCTCCTCTCCCTTTCCCAGCTCTCATCAGCTACTATGTGCCAGGCTCTGTGACACTCCTAATTCAACAGCATTTAGTAAGCATGTACTAGGAGCCAAGCACTAGGTTAAATGCTAGGATTAGGAAGACAAATTTAAAAATAACCTCTTCCTTCCAAGAGATGAGAGTTTATTGGTGGTACCAAACACATGCAGAGATGAGTCGATATGCCATATAAAAATTATAAAGTGCAGTGGGTGCAAGGCACTAAATAGAGGGAATTAGCCAAGATCTCATACAGGGGGTGGCACTTGAATGAAGCCAAGACATTAAATGGGCGGAGGAGAGGAAGGAATGCACTGCAGGTTTCAGGGACAGCTGGTGAAAAAGGACAAAGGTGGGAGACACAATGATGTAGAGAGAGAGACATAAACATCTGCAGACACCAAACAGAAGGTGGCCCCAGAAACTCTTGGACATATAAAGTGCAACATTTTAAAGTAGTATGTGGAGTCATGTAGATCATCTATTGTAGAGATATACTACCTCTCTCCCATGAGAGACAAGGACAGAAATGATGTAGGGTTCCAGGGAAATGAAGTTATTTTTGTCTAATGTGCCAAAAAACATCCCCCCCAAAAGAACAAAATTAGCAGACATCCTCCACAAATTGGAGGCTTCTTGTGTATTCAGATGTAAGAATTGCAAGTTGATCAGTGTTTCTACCATTCCTCTTTCTAGCCTGCTAAAGAAAGATATCCAGTAAGATTATGTGAGGTATTGTGCTAGTGAAATCTTATTGGTGAACTCTTTCAGGGAGAATGATTAATCTTTTCAGTTCATCTTTTTTTTTTTTTTAATTGCAACCTCCCTAGACAGTGAATACTGGCAACTATATTTCTTTAATACTAATATCTGGTAGTAAGGTATAGAAGTGAGAGAACATCTTGTATATTAATCCTAGGATTCTGTACCTTAAGGTTAATTTGGAATATTCCATATCCAGGGCATCCCTTTTTAAGGAAAGAAAAACTCCTTTTAAGATGATGGCTTACATCCTAGTCCACTGAAAGACATGGATGGAAGAGAAATGATGGTTATATTGACTATATGGCTTCTGCACTAGAGGATTAGAGAGGAAGAAATAAAATCTCTCCACAATGAAAGGGGTTGGAAACCAGCTCTTTAGATTTTACTCTAGGAAACCAACTGCTTCTGTAGAATGATCTGACCTTAAATCAATAGGAAGGAAGAAAGGAAAGAAGGAAGAAAAGAAGGAAGAAGAGGAGGGAGGGAAGAGGAGAGAGGAAACATTGATTAAGCACTGCTCTGTAGCAGGTATCATGATAGGTGATGAATACATGAATACAAAAAAAAAAAAGATAATTTTTGACCCTCAGAAGCTTACATTTTAAAAAAATCTGAATTGATCAAATATCCTCCAACCCCCAAGATGTTCGCAGACAAATATGGTCAAGAGCTTAAAATAAAGTCAGTCTGTTTGTCTGTCTGTCTTACACACAACAACATCTCTCTGCTATGCCCTGCTATACTACTCAGGGAAAACACATAAACTTCTTTAGTCCTTCTGTCAGGAGCCTATACCTGGTAGAGCCATCTCCATCTGGTGGCCAGATTAGAACTCATTAAGCACATAGGGCAAATGCCTAGAAATCGGCACTAGTAAACAAGCAGGCCTAGCCTGGACCTGTATCATTTCACCTTAGAAGAAAAAAAAAGAAAAACAAAACACAGCACCTTCAGCCTACTGAGAGATTGTTCCTACGCAGCAGCTCTCACCTAATTGATTTGGACACCACGGCTAATTTTCCCTCAGACATCTGTTAGCACACATTAGTGTATGTCATTAGATAGGGAAGTACAGATTAGATGGAGGTGCAGAGCTCAAAGTCCCTGGTTTGGGACATTGGAGCAGACGGAGTAATGACAACATATAGAAATTGCCAACCTCCTGGTATCCCTTATGTTGACATATCTCTGAATGGAAGGGCATGTGGGCTGGGTGACCATGGCTGTGACAGCATAAAAATCTGATCTCTTTCCTCATGCTTTTGGCCTCAGAATAAATCCATTCTGAATTCTTGAGCCTAGAACAAGGACGCTCAGACAGAGACATAAGAGATACATGCATCAAAGAGGAACATTAGCATCATTTCTCACTTTCCATCGCTATAAGCTTCTAAATGGAGTGAATGTTTCAGGGCCCATTTCACCAAACGTTACCAATAATGATAAGAGGGTGCTTCATCTCATTTCACAAAGGGTCATAGTAACTGGTCTAGCATTAGGCAAGGTCTTAGTCCAGACACAATCAGGTTTGGCAATAATGAACCAGGTTTTGCTTCTTATGTAACGAGAAACTTCGATTCCCCTCCTTCCCACCGTGCCATGGGAAATGAACACCATCAGACAGCCCTGAGGCATTCCTTCAGGAAAAGAGCTCGACTTTCTCAGTGCACATGTGCAAAAACAAATTTATGCTTTAATTTTAAAGCTAGGGTATACTCAGGAAAATATTCAGTTTGAGAATCTAGAAAAATGATGTCATTTAATTTAGTGACCTAGGCAGCACATGATTTAAAGATAATAGTAATTCAACAGGAAACAGGGGGTACTACGGATATATCATGTATATGCTGTGTCCCTCCTGGGAGAATACAAACCACCTGAGGGCAAGGTCTGTGACATTTTTCATCTTTATATCCCCAGTGCCTAGCACATTGTCTTTCACATGGTAATACCTTAGTAAGTTTTCTTGTGTTGAAATGAGTCCTCACCACAGTAACTTGCTGACTTTTGGGAAGTGGTTTCAAATTCTGTCTCTGAATTTTACTTCCTGTACAACATTGTGCAAATTACTTTATTTTTTGGGGTTTCCTTTTTCTCATCTATAAATGGACAGGGTTGGAATAGGTGACCTCTGAGATTCCTTCCAGCTTTCCTTCCAACCCACGATGCTGCTGACACAATGAGATTTGAACTTCTCACAAATGTAAGATCTGTCTTCTTGAAAAATCTCATTATTTAGTATAATTTACTTTGCTTTACACTGAAGTGACAAGATAAGACTAGGGCTCCTCATATACTGCATAGCTAGTCTACCACCATTAAAGTAGTATTTTTTTCTATCTCCCACCTGCATAGACTAGAAATGTACGGCAATAAGATACATTGAGAGCTTCAAGCAAATTATGAAGAGAATGTCTTAACTTCATTCCAAGTAACAAAAATATTTTCATGTTGTTTTTCTATTACACATGAACCATGGGAAATAAAACTTAATGAAGATACAAGAGACTTTGCAAGTTTTTAAATACTATCTCTGTCTTCCACTAGGGCAAAAGAAAGGAGGTCCTACTTTTCCTCTCTATCTCTAACAGAAGTATTTCTGTAAGTAAGAACAAAACAAAGCAAACAAACAAAAACAAAAGAAAACAAAAAATACCAGAGAAAGACCTAGGAGGCTATAATGATCTCTTTCTGAATTTCAGTCTTCTTTTAGAGACTAAAAACCAGTGGATAAAACTACAATTACTAATCCCCTAATGGAATAGATATCAAGTCACAAAGTTCAAAACGCATATGGTTTGATAGAGAAATGCACCCGAGCTGTGCTGAAATTCCAGTGTCAAGCATCAGTCATTACACAGTAACTCATGCACATTTATTCCACTGAGGCACGCTTCCCAGTCAGCATTTTAATAGGAAAATAAAAAAGGTTTGGGGTCTGCTTTTTTCATGTCAAACAAAGGGGACATTTCCCAGTTATTTATTTTCAATTACATTTTTTAAGGAAAAAAAGCCCAAAGTATGAGATCCTGTAATATGTGATCTCTCCCATAAGCCACAAAGTTTCAAGTTTTCATTTGTGTGAGCAAAATGAATGATGACATCTTGGGAAAGATAAATTGTGCAGCACCAGGCTGAATTGTTGGACATGCTGGAGTCCAAATTTCTACTACATCCACTGATACCAACATTCTGGAATTCAATGTTAGTATTAAATAATACAAGTAGCAGAAGTAATTAAAATGATGATATAATGAAATATCCTTCTATTTCTGCCTCAAGCAAGATTCTGATGGCTATGGGAGCAAGGGATTTTAGAGCCTAATTTTCCCTTTCCAGAGGAACAGAGAGAGAGAGAGAGAGAGAGAGAGAGAGAGAGAGAGAGAGAGAGAGAGAGAGAGAGAGAGAGAGAGAGAGAGAGAGAGAGAGAGAGAATAGAAGGAAATAAAATAAAATCATTTAGGGAGTTGGCCCAACTAAGGTCTGGGAATCATCAAGGTCTGCCTGGGTGGCAGCAGTAAAGTATCAGGTTTCACTCACTTGTACATATAGCAGGTAAGAGGGCATTAAGATTACTACTACCTTCTAGGTTACGTGTGACTTGTCACTGTTCCCAGATAAGACAAAAGGTCTTATGACTGAGGAGAATAATATCTTCTACAAAATTGCTTCATGAAGCTGCTTGGTACAAAGTGCATAGAACATAAAGGATAGTTGTCCTACTCTCTGAAAAATCAATTTTCCAAGTATTCCGTATTTTTTCAGATGGGCATTCACCCTCAACAATCATTACACAGTATATTCTAAGTTGGGACAGCCAGGTGGTGCAATGGATAGAGCACCAGATCTGGAATCAGGAAGACTCATGTTCATCACTTCCAATTCAAGCTCCTTACTAGCTGTGTGACCCTAGGCAAGACATTTAATCTTATTTCCTTCATCTGAAGAAATAAGCTAAAAAAGGAACGGTAAGTACAAAATCTTTGCCAAGAAAATCCCAGATGGGGTCCTAAGAGTTGGACAGGACTAATCGACAGAACGACCTTTTTTTTTAACCTTTTCTTCTTCCATATCTCCTGCTCCCCACATCCAGGTCCTCTGCACTGCCGCCAATGGCTCTTTGCTTTATTTAGTACCCAATACCTCATGTCCCCCTCCGTGTATTACCACTGGCTTTCTGTCATACTGGAATGGATCTCTGCTCATCTACACCTAGTGGAATCCATAGTTCCAATGAAAGCTCAGCTCAAGTATCAGCCTCTAGGAGTGTCCTTTCTTGATCTAATCCTAAGGCCCTTACTTCCCCAAACTCATCCCCCAAAAGAGATTGCTTTGCAATTTGCATATATTTACATTTATTGATCGGTATACAAGTTGGTTTCCCCCAATGAAAAGTAAATTCTTTGAAGACAAGGACCATTCATTTTGTTTTTATTTGCATATCCCTAGTACTTAACCAAGATACCTGTTAAAGAGTAGTCATTTGTTTCTCTAGACTTGTCAGTAGTCAACAAGCAATTTTTAGGCAAAAAGAAGCCCTTTTTCACTGTGATTTTTTTTAGTGATGGCTTATTGTCCAGCTATGATTAGCCTACAGAGTACACAGGGATGTCACTTCCAATTTAGATGTCTACACACCTTGATGAAGGACCCCACTCAGATAAGGGCAGCCAGCTGGGAGGACAGACAGGTGTTGATCACTGAAACGGTAGAAGTATGTGGGGGAGGGATCCAATTTTCCTCTCCTGATGCAGTAAAATTACTCCCTAGGGGAGAACATGTTGAACAGCTGTCATACCACCACCAACTGCTTCAAAATATTTTGTGTTGTGTTTATCTTTCATTCCATGAGATACAGAGATACAAAGAGAAAGCTGAAATGTGAATGGTTATGATGGAAAACAGAAAAGGATGAGAGTTACAGAAAAGGCAATAATGGATGTCAAAAAGAGGGAGAAAGTTACAACAACCACCTCTCTGGCAGACAGTGGTGATCTATCTTATGTATCTTGGGCTACCCAGTATTGAACTATGGTCAACAAGGTGAGTGGTTCAGATATATTAATTGTTTCATTGCACAGCTCTTACAACATGAAACCAAACAACTAGAAGATATGAGGCTGTGCTTTAGTGAAGGTTTCTTTCTTTCTTTCTTTTTTTATCTAGAGTGAGTCATTGGAAGAATGGAAAAAGAAAAGATGAGACCAATGCAAAAAGTAAAAAGAAAAAATCCAAATAAATCAGGGAAGGAGGAAAAGAGGCAGAGAGGAAAGAGAAGCAACGTGTAGTGACACAATTGTGTGGTCATTAAATTTAAAAGGCATTCAGAAAACAAACGCAGACAAGTCAGATCGACTTCTCACAATTTATTAAAAAGGATTCCATGCTTTCAAAGTCAAAAAGGCAAGAATTTTTGTGCCTGTTGAGTGCTTTAAAAAGATTCTGTTAGGATGGGAATACACTAGGGAATCCTAGAGTTGAACAAAGTTAAAGGGGTCGGGTTTGGGGTGGGGCAGAAAGGCAAGGCATTCTGAACAAGACTTTTACCGCCTATCCCCCATTAAGTAGGAATTACTCACTTGCCAGCTACTACTTCCCAGGCATCACAGCTCAATTACACAGGAGATTTCTTTCATGGAGGGAGCAGTAATATATTATCATGGCAAACAAGTCAGTGTGATGTTGTCCCAGGTGATCATGCACTCTGGAACCTATTTCACATCTCATTGGTTAGCTGAATGAGATCTGATTGTACATGCACTCTTCTGTCTCCACCCAGTGTAGAGAATCAACCAGTTCTCAAGTAAAGCTCAGATTCATTAAAAGAAACAAAGCTGGATATAATGTGCAATGACCACCAAAACAACTCAAGGGGCAAGTTATCTCTAATTCCTATTTTATCTGGTTATGAGATAAGATGGAAAAAATGGGAGAGGAAAATGAGAACTCTTCATTCAGTCCAGTTACCTTGTTTTAATAATGAACATTGTCACCAAGACCACTTTTCTATCAAGATTAAAAGTCTCACTGCTTTTCAAGGCTTCTGCAAAAAACCTAGATCAAATTAGGCTCCACATAAGCAGGTAGGTGGTACAGAGGATGGAATAGAGTGATGGTCCTAGAGTTAGAAAGAGAAGACTTGAGTTCACATCTGCTCACAGCTACTTACTAGCTGTGTCACCCTAGGCAAGCCTCTTCACATTTATCTGCCTCAGGTTCCTCATCAGTAAAATGAGGATTGGGAGCCTAGCTGGTGCAATGGATAGAGCATTGGACTTGGAATCAGGAAGACTCATCTTCCTGAGTTCAAATGTGACCTCAGACACTTACCAGTTATTTGACTCTGGACAAGTCCCTTAATTCTATTTGCCTCAGTCTCCTCATCTATAAAATGAACTGGAAAAGGAAATGGCAAACCACTATAGTATCTTTGCCAAGAAAACCCCAAATGGGGCCATGAAGAGTTGGACACAAATGAAAACGACTCAACAACAAAATAAGGATAATAATAGAATCTACATCCCATGGTTATTGTGAGGATTAAAGGAAAAAACCTATGTAAAATGCACTAGAAAAACCTTAAAGGGCTAGATGCATGCGAGTTATTGTTAGTATTATTCTAGCAGTTGTTATTAGATCTCCTGGTAAGGAAATGCACTCTCCCAATGCAGACTGTGACTGTTTCACAACTTACAATCTTAGAGAGCTGTCTGAGGGCACCAAGAGTATAGGAATTTTGCCCCGGGTCACCCATGAAATATATATCAGAGGTGGGACTTGAAGCCAAGTGTCCCTGGTTCCAAGATCAGCTCTCTGTCTACTATCCACATGATTGTAATGGTCCCATAACCATTTTCCCTGGCACTAGTCACTCTCTCTCTCTTTTTTCCAGTTTCTGAATATACCTGAGATCTAGAAGGAGAAAGACATTAGACTACCCCAATTATCTAAATTCAGAACATTTAGAACCCTGCATTTCCAAAGGAGAATTTCTAGTTAAGATGCCAATCTTAAATCTTGGGTTCAAACAGTGTTTATTAGTATTCTCTGAATTTCTCTAGGCTCTGTTCTGTTTTCTAACTAGAATAACAGATTTTGAAAACTGGGACACTGGCAGACATCTAGCCCTAACAATACCCACAAGCAATCATCATTATCACATACCCTAAAATGTGGAATCTTTGAAGATCTCCAAGGAAAAGGAAAACATTACCTCTTGAGGTAGTCCATTCCGCTGTTGGATGACTCTAATTGTGAAGATTCCTCCCCTCATTCCACAGAGAAACCAAGCCCAAATTTCACTTTCGTCAACTTCAACATGTTATTTCTGAAGCACTTCTGATTCTAAGATTCTGTGATTCTAGGAATTTTAAAACTGAGGTTTTAATTTGTCCTTAAAAATGAAATGTCTAAATGTTTTGTGTTTATGTATATATGTGTGTGTGTGTGTGTGTATACATATATATATATATATATGTATATATATGTTTGTACTACATAGATTTATATTGTCATGGAGAAATATTGGACAAACAGTTGGGCAATGTGGAATCTTACTCCCTTTTTCCCACTGGTTTGCCTTGACACCTTGACAAAGGCTTGTTAACTTCTCTGATTCTCAGTATCCTTATTTTTAAAATGTTGTTTGAGGTGGCAATTAACTCTGGAAACTTTTTCACTCATCACTGGTTAACAGAGAGGTTACTGAATATGATTTCTTGTGACCATGATAGGAGTACTAATACCTATCTTATCTAATGTGAAAGTGTTTTTTAGGAAAGCATGAAGTGCTATAAAAATATAGTATCGTGTCCTTATGACTTTTGTTGTACTTTAGGTCAACCTCATCATTTTTAGTAACAGAATGAATTGAGCTGAATATGAAGCTTTGAGAGATTTGAGTTAGAATACCAATTTTCCTTTCTAAGTCAGAAGTTAAGCTGAGGCTTATTTGTTTACTTGTTTCTTCCCCTCCCACTTGAAACCACAGTTTTACAACACAAGAACTAGAGAATAGTGAAAGATTGTGTTTGGCAATGCCTTTGGCTCTTAGATAGCTTAATGGAGAATAATAAGGCTCTTTGGAACTAAACTGCAGGCCAGGCTTCCTGATACAGGGTTACCCTGGGACCTATTTTGCTGTTAGATTTTTTTCATTTTTAGTATAGCTAGTTAGGAGAATGATTCATTGGGGAATAAAAAAGAATTAATTCCATATCCTTGTTTTTCAAATCACTTATACAGCAAATCTGCTTAGTTTATGTATCATAAGAGGATTTTTTTCTAACTAGGATTCTGCATTTCAAGTAAGAAGTGAAACTTATTGGTTATTCTTATATTATCACTACTATTAAAGATTCTGCTTCTTGGATTTTTCAAAACCTCTTGCTCTTAGGGAGCTTACAATCTATCAGGAAAAATATATAAAAATACAAATAATGATGAGGCTTTTCTGTTCGTCCTAGAGGCCGATGAGCTACCCGAGTCTTCTTACCTTTTCAGGTCTTTGGTGATCAGACAGATAAACGTATTGAGAGAAGAGACTTTCCAGAGTCAAACAAGGGTTAGGCTTTATTCAGGGTCTTAGTTATGTATCCATATGCAGGGCGAAATTCTTCCCCAGGGGAAAAGAATCCTCCTCCTCCCAAGGGGCAAGGATCATACAGCAAGAGGATGGGAGCGGAAGGGACCCTCTTCCCTCTAAGGGCCCTGCAGCAAGAAGAGGACCTTCAGACTTTCCTGTCCCTACTTAAGCTCTCCCACCGCACAGTTTGCACGTGAATACCGTGCGTGCTCTCAGCCCCTAGCTAATTAAGAACAGGTGTGCTCAGACCATGGACCAATCTCAAGGGTGGGATGCTCTCTCCAGCAAGTTTCCCACTGAGAAGAGGTGGAAATACACAAGATAGCCCATGTTTCATGCCTCAGTCCCCACCTGTTCCCTGGGGGTCCTTGTGAGAACTCTGAGGTTTAGAAGTCCTCACTTTTACCTGCCCGAGACTGTCCACGTGAAAACTGAGCTTACACCCCAACACTTTTCTTTTTAAAAATCTTATTTAATATTTTATTTTTCCCAAGTAAATGTATACATAATTGTAATATGCTTTTTTTTGAGTTTCAAATTCTTCCTCCCCCATTGTGAAGGCAAGAAATTTGACATAGGTTATACACATGCAGTCATGTAAAACATTTCTGTGAAAGAAAAATGAAAAATTGAAATAGAAAAATGAAGAAAAGTATTGTTCAGCATTCAGGGTCTACCAGTTCTTTCTCTGGAGTTGCATGGCAACTTTCATCATAAGTCCTACAGAATTGTCTTGGATCATTGCATTGCCAAGAATAGCTAAGTAATTCATGGTAGAACATCATACAATACTGCTATTACTGTGTACAATGTTCTCCTGGTTCTGTTCATTTCACTTTGCATCAGTTCATGTAAGTTTTTCCATGTTCTGTCTTTTTTTTCTGAGAACATCCTGCTCATCATTTCTTAAAGCACAATGATACGCAACACTGAATGATGAACATCCCCTCAATTTCCAATTCTTTGCCACCACTAAAAGAACTGTTACAAACATTTTTGTACACATAGGTCCTTTCCCTTTTGTTTTGTTTTTTTTCTGTTTGGGATATAGAACCTAGTAATGGTATTACTTGGTTAAAGCATGCATGGTTTTGTAACCCTTTGGGCACAGTTCCAAATTGTTCTCCGGAATGGGTGAATCAGCATACACCTTCATCAATAGTATATTAGTGTTTTAATTTTCCCACATCCCCTCCGACATCCTTTTCTTTCACATCAGCCAACTGACAGGTGTGAAATGGTAGCTCAGAGTTGCTTTAATTTGCATTTCTCTCCCCAACAGTGGGATCTCTCTCAGAAGGTGATCAGTGAGTTCTTTCAATTTCTATTTTATCCTCTGCTTCTAGAGTACCAGGGAAGTTTTCATTGATAACTTCTTGAAAGATTATGTCTAGGCTATTGTTTTGATCATGGCTTTCAGGTAGTTCAATAATTATTATATTATCTCTCCTGGAACTATTTTCTAGGTTAGATGTTTTTCCAATGAAACATTTCATATTTTCTGTTATTTTTTTCATTCTTTTGATTTCGCTTGATTGTTTCTTTATCTCTCATAAAGTCATTAGCTTCCACTTGCTCAATTCTAACTTTTAAGGAATTATTTTCTTCAGTGAGCTTTTGTAGCTCCTTTTGGTCAATTCTATCTTTTAAGGAGTTCTCTTCAGTGAATTTTTGTGTCTTTTACCATTTAGACAATTCTGTTTTTCAAGGCATTCTTTTCTTCATTGGATTTTTGTGCCTCTTTTACCATTTGGCCTAGTCCATTTTTAAGGTCTTATTTTCTTTAGTATTTTTTTGTGTGTCTCTTTTGCCAAGCTGTTGACTCTTTTTCATGATTTTAATACATTATTCCCAATTTTTCCTCTAGCTCTCCTACTTGACTTTTAAAATCCTTTTTGAGATCTTCCATAGTCTGAGACCAATTCATATTTTACTTTGAGGTTTAAGATGCAGGAATTTTGACTCTGTTGTCTACTTCTGAGTAAGTATTTTGCTCTGCCTTGTCACCATATTGATGTTTTTGGTTGTGGTTTGCTTATTTCTCCAGCTTATTTCTTGATTTTTAACTCCATGTTAAAGTGAGGTTCTCCTTCTCAACTGGTGTGGGCATTGTTCCAAGCTTCATGTTTTTTGTATAACTATTTTCAGAGGTAATTCTGGGGACCTGTAAGTTTTGGTTCTTCCAAGGTGTTATGATCTAGGGAGAGGTATGTTTACTATCTCTTGTATTGTGCACTGGTTTGTGAGTGATCAACCCTAGAACTGTCACCAGGGTCCCTGCTCCTCAGCAACAAGTTCTGCTATACTAGTGCTCCTCCTCACACTGACACTAAGACCCAGGACTGTGATACATATCCACGTATAGACAAGATAAGAGTCTTGCCCCAGGTGCCAGCAAAGGAGAGCCTATAAATCTCCTTCTAATCCATTGTTCAATCCCCTTACTATTTGTTGGCTGACAGGTCTGGAAACTGCTACTGCTAGCACTGATTCAGTCCCTTTGATGCCTGTTCCTGGTTTGCTGGGTCCCAGTCTATGCTGACAAGGCCTGTGCTCCTCTCTCACTTTGGTGCAACAGTCCTTTCCTGACCATCTTCTAAGTTGTCTTGGGTTGGAGAATTGTTTCAATTCATCTTTTTGTGGGTTCTGCCATTCTAGAATTTGTTTAGAGTCATTACTTAAAGGTATTTGGAGCTGGTGACAAGTCCTTTTACTCCATCATCTTGGCTCTGCCCAATTATTAGGTTTTTCAACAACAATGATCAAGTGAGAGGTGTTTAAGCCCAGTTTCCCTTTACCATCTTAAAACTGGAAGATGTGTACAGATTAAAGGAAAAGGATGACAACTAAAAATAAAGGGGATAAAGAAATGAATTGCAAAGGAAATTACACTTACACAAAGAAATAAAAGAAACTGGCAGAGACTGAAAACAATGAGTAAACAACCAAAAAGAGTCCCAATACAAGGAATACATATTGTGAAGTAAAAGAAAGTGATGAAAAAATTCCAAAAGAGAGGGATGATACTGTAGCAAGCCACCAAGAAATGGTGGTGTTACCATTGTAAGAGCTTCTGATATGATTTAGAAGAAATATAATAATAAAATTCTAAAATGGAACAGGGATAGGAATTAGAGCTCTTCAAGTTGAATTGAAAAATAAAAATGTGAAAATGTGAATTTTAAAGGGGATTCCTTTTAAAAGGGTACAGTCTCTGATAGCCTTGGTATATTTTACACTAAAAACATTCAGAAATGAAGGAAAGGGTATTAGAACAAAATTCAGTAAGAAATGATGAGCAAGATGCTCTCAGAAAAACCTGGAAAGCCTTAAATGAACTGATGAAAAGTAAAATGAGCAGAACCAAGAGAACACTGTTCACAATAACATCAACACCCTATGATGATCAACTAAGACTTAGCTATTCTTAGCCACACAATGATCCAGGTCAATTCTGATGGACTTATGATGAAAAATGCTATCTACCTCCATAAAAGTACTGTTATAGTCTGAATGCATATTGAAGCATACTTCTTAAAACTTCTATCTTTTTCTTTATTTTGTTTGTGTTTTCTTTTACAACATGGCCAATATGGAAATATGATTTGCATGTCTGAACATTTATAACCTATATCAATTTCCTAGCTATCTCAAGGAAAGGAGTGGGGAAGGAGGAAGTGAATTTGGAATTTGAAATTAAAAACAGTTAAAATTATATTACATTTATAATTGGGGAAAATAAAATATTAACTATATCAAAAACAACCAAACAAAAAAACAAAATTCAAAGAAAATAAGGTTTGCATTGCACCAGAGCTCTCTACAACTAAAGCAGGTGACCTTGAAGATGGAATTCTATAAAACAAACCAATAATTACTGATCTCCTCCAAAAATAATGAAACAAAGAGCCAAAATAACAGATGATATAAAATAATACTTCCCCTTCAAAAAAAATAAATCCTGAGAAGTGTTGAAATAGTGGTAGAACCCAGGGATCACTGGCAAAGAAAAGCCTTAAGGACAAACCATTCAGAAATATTGTGACCAAGTTCCAGAATTACAGCACCAAATGGAAAATCTTGTAAGTAGGCAGGAAAAATTCCTTCACATACTAAAGAAAATAGTGTAAATTTCTAATATTATTCCTTCATCATGAGAAATTATGAAGAAGACTGAACTATGTTCAAAAAAGTTATTGAAATAAATTTTAATGGAAAATAACATACCTTGCACTTTTAAGCTGAATCATTCATTTTAAGATGGATTTTAAGGAAAAGAGAGAAATTTTAATTATTTCTGTAGCAATCAACTGTGTATAAGTGTACAAGTATTTACAAAGTACCTATTATAAGCCAGACACTGTACTTACCAATGTGGACAGAAAGAACTACAAAACCAGTCCCTGTCATCAGAGTTCACAATGTAATGAAAACAGATAATTTGACATAACTCACTTAACGAAAGAAAATCCATTTAAATTGAAAAAGCAAATTATTCAAACTGCTCAATGTTTATATTCTTCAGAGAAGAGACAAGGCAAGAGTTTCTCACAGTGCTCTCACATAGCTTTGTTGGTCAAGTAGAGAACAAAGTGTACATATTTATAGGTGAAGACTTCAAAAGATTTAGGAACAACCAAACAAATCATACCCTGGAGAAGAGCTGGAAGAAAAGAAATTTCAATTAACATATTGTGGAATAGAGTAACATTTGTGTGTGTGTGTGTGTGTGTGTGTGTGTGTGTGTGTGTGTGTGTATGTGGGAGTGGTTAGTGGAGAGGAAACAGGAGAATCCAAAATCACATTCCTATCTGAACTGAGTAATGGAGGGGGGGAAAGTTTATTTTTAGACATCTTACTTTGTCTGAGGATCACTAAGAGAGAAAAGATAGTTTTCATGGATAAAGTTTATGCATGGAGGGTGGAAATTATCTTAGATTTTGAATGCACCTGGTACATAACAAAATTAATAGGCATAATGGTGATAGGTGGTGATGGTGATAATGATGAAGATACTGTTTTGAGGATACTGATTATTTGGGAGTAATAGGCATGGTCCAATAAGAAATAATCACTAAACAACATTACTCTGTATGTGTGTGCTCCAGAATTATAAGATCAAATAAGATATGTAAGTCATGTAAATAGATAGGAGGAATCCTTTCACATAATGATAAAACCCATAAAAGCATTCAGATTCCTTACACTCCTGAAGTAAAGTATTCATTTTGAAAAGGAAAAGAAAAACAAAGGTGGGTTTTAGGAGTCAAATTCCATTGGTTAGATACTCAAATCCAGAAGTTAAGGAATTGAAGTCATATGAGGACAAAGTCCATTATGATGACATAAAAGGGAAACTGAAAAAAGAGAAAACTAATGGGATTAAAATTTACTAAACACCTTTGTATACCTAAGGTATGAGTGCTGAACAAGTCTTCAGTCTCTTAAATACAGAAGATAATGAAAAGTCGCTAGCCAAAGTGCCAGCCAGGTAGATGCACAAATTTGAAATGATAGGTTTAATAAAGTGATAAAAAAAATAGTCATTATATCATGTAATCACTTGCAACAAACATTTATTGAGCATCTACTTAGTGTAGGGAACTACAAGTTGTTTGGGATACCAAAAAAAAAGTACAAGACAAAATTTTTAGCCCCAAAGGACTTATCATCTCCTTGATGAACTAGGGCACGCATACAAAAAGATAAATAGCCAAGCAAGGTAAAAGATTAATTTCTAAAAGATTATGTCTTTCCTTTTCTGACACTGATGACAGCATTCTGAATAGTAGTTATTTCTACTGCTAGCTGATTCAAGTTCCAACCTGAGATTACATCCCCTTCCTTGGCAGGTAAGATAAAGAATAGGAAAAGCCCTTTATGGGAGAGAGGTTTGGCACCATGAATAGACTTATGCATTGCAAGTAAAGAACTTTTTGCTTGGTCCAGTTCTAGAGAGGAGAGAGCTGGGTGGAGGGAATAAGCATTTATATAGCACCTACTATGTGTTAGGCACTGTGCTGTATTTTGTTTCTAGTTTTGTTTTGTTTGTTTCTGGCAAATGTTATCATGTAATACTCAGAGCAACCTTTCAAGGTAGGTGCTAAAGAGCCAATCATATTTCAGAATAGGTCAAATAAAAGGACAGATAGCAAAAGACCCATTCCCTCCTGGTCTCATGCTTTTGCCCAATAATGAGGCAGCACTATGGAAGGAGGTAACTAGCTCTTAGGAATGAAAGGCTGAAGTAATTGTTATTGTGTTCTATTTTTTTCTGAATTATCCTCCTTCTTCCCTCAGCTCTTCTCACACCAAGTGAAGATTACAATAGATAATGCATGTAAAGTGCTTCAAAAATGGCAAAGCACTATCCATATGTGAACTGTATTATTTTAATCTGGAAAAAAAGTACAGCATGAGATTTGCTGGTCCAGCTGAGGGTCTGATCCTATTAGATGGAAGAACTGGTGCCTCCAGAGCTCAGGAGTCCTTGTTTAAACCTCAGCTGTGATAACCTGCAGGTCTTGTAGACACAGGTAGCCTAACAAACATACATGAGGTCTTTTAATTGGGTTATCTGACTGGCAGTTAGAACAGAGATAGCTGAATTGACTATACTTCAATAAGAGGTGCTGAAAAAGACCTAGACTCTTTGTATGAAAATGTCCTTTTGCCATGGTGTACTGGGTGCTAGCAGGAACACACCAGACAGGGTAACACATGAGGCAGGGAATTCAGGAGCCCTCCATGATCCAGCAGGGCGTGCTGCTCTCCTGTGGAAAGCAGGGTTGACTGGTTGCAGCAGCTCTGAGTTTTCTCTGAATCCCCCAGTTCCTGGCTGAGCACAGCCATTCTGTGATTTATGTTACATAGCAATGCCTCCAGGCAGAAAGTGCTGCCAATAATCATCCACTATGGGGGCCTGGGAAGATGTAAAAGATTTCCTAGAGTGTTTCTCTTTCTCTCTTCTCCCTTTTTAACTAAATGTTCAGCGTCTTCCTTCTAATCCATTTTAAAGTTGAGATATGAAAGCACACATATGAAAGCCATATATTCCTCCTCATTTGGCCCCATTCCCCACTCAGACCTAGCCCCCAATCAAACTAAAAAGTGGGTAGAAACTCATGAATTCCTAAAATTTCTGACACGTAAAGACTATGTTCAATGAAGTATTAATGATTCAAGAAAGGTAAAAGCTAGTGAAAAACAGCAATGTTCAGAATCTGACAGGCCTGAGCAAGGGAATCTAAGAATGCAGGGAGGGAAGGATCCAAAAAAGGCCTAGAACTCAGTATATTAGGAGGAACAGAAAAGAGGGACAGGGCTTTGAGTCTGAGCTCTTCTCCTTAGCCACCGCACTAGCTCCATGACTTTGGGCAAGTCACTTAGCTTCTATGAATGGCACTTTTCTTATATGGGGAAAAAATATTGGTAGCAGTTGCTTTATATTCTTGGGAGAAACAAGTAAGGGATGTAGCACTCATGTATTCCATAACACTTAGAGCACTATAAAAAGGTAAGCTGTCATTATTATTATGACATGGAACAACTATAGAAAACAGAACCAGAGAAAGGGAAAGCAGAGGTACAAGATAGAGAGCAACACTAATACATTCTGTCAAATTCACTAACGAGATCATTATGATTATTTTGTTATAAGAATGTATAATATAATAGTCTTAATAGTCTCTTCCCCAGGTGGGTAACAGAAAAAAAACCGCACACTTGTATGGCAAGACTGGGGCAGCTAGGCAGTGCCGTGAATAGAGGGGTGGGCCTGAAGTCAGGCTTGAATTCAAATCTGACCTCAGAAACTTAGTCACTGTGTGACCCTAGGCATATCATTTAATCTTGTTTGTCTCAGTTCCTCATGTGTGAAATGAGAAGAAGAAAATGGCAAACCGCTTCAGTACCTTTGCCAAGAAAATCCCAAATGGGGTCACAAAGAGTCGGACACAACTGGACAACAAAAATGATGAGAACATTTATTCTCTTTATGTTGTCTCTGATATTTGATCTTAAAGGGACTGTGCCATGGGTCAGAGCAAGCAAAAATTCACTGGTATTTGCTTCTGAATTAGCTGAAGTTTTCTCTAGTTAACAGAGCATGTGCACGCATGGGCATCTACATGTATGTGTGTACATGTATGTGTGTGCATGTATGTGCACATCCCCTGACCGGCCCAGATTTAAGTTGTTTGGTATCTAGAAATGAATATAAGGCTCCAGATGCAATCTGACCGGTGCAGAATAACTCAAATTCCTTGACTTCCATCTCAGTTGTACATTTGCTTGCCCTTACTCCCAGTTCACGTGATCTCTGTCCCATTTCTCTTTTAATGCTGTTGGCTGGATGTGCTCTACAGCAATGTGACAGTAGACAGAGAGTTGGCTTTCTGTCCAGGAAGATCTAAGTTCAAGCCCTGCCCCTGATGCACTGCTGGATGGATGATCTTAAAAAAGTTAATTAAATCTCAGCGCTCTAGGCAATTCTCAAAAACAAAAGATTTCCAAGGAGGAAACCTGAATTGGAGGAGGAGATTCCTCCTACATGGGAGTTCTTAATGTCAATGATGAACTCACAAGTCTATATATAATATATAATAATAATATATAATATGTATTATAATATATAATAATATAATTAAGGCACTATTCCACACGTTCATTCTCTTAGAGAATAATCTCACAGGAGAAAGGCACTCTATCTTTCAAGCTAAATTCATATTATTTTGAATAATTGTGATGATGATAAAAGTGAAAGGGGCCTCTAAAGTCATCTAGATCTCCTTTACAATATTACTGAGAAAGTGATTTAGCCTCTGCTCGAAAAAAATTCCAAGAATGAAGAACCCCCCGATTCCTTTTGGGGGCTGCTTTTGCCAAACTAGTGCTCAATCTACTCTTCTGGAATGTTCACCATTGCTCTTAGTTGCCATCTGGGACCAAAAAGAACAGTCTAAACCTTGTCAATTTGACAGTTCTTTAAATATTTGAGAATATGCTATACTCCCCCAAAGTAGTTTCTCCTTCAGGATAAACATCCTCAGTTTCCTTAGGTGATTCTCATTTGGAATTGCCTCCAACTTCCTAATAATTCTGGTTTCATCCCTCTCAACATACATCACAATGAGGAAAGTGCCCAGCCCAGCCACACTCATTCCTTTCTGGACTCCACCCCTGACTCTGCAGGCTTTTTCTCCACCATAACTCAGCAGCCTTCGGACCTTGGAACATAGTTCCTCCCCTGCACAGGTCAGTTCTAACGGGAACCTCCATTTTTAAGAAATTAATCAGGTCAGCCATATTTATTCCTTTCTTCTTCTCTTGCCTCCCCTCCTGTCTCTCTGGACTTACTTCTTCACCATGATCAAGCAGCCTTTCCATACTAGAAGATTAACCCTAAACAGAAATCTTGTCACCATAGAAGACTCCTTCTTCCCCTGCTCCATGGCCCTTTCCAACTTCCTTTTAAGTATTGCCTTTCCCCATCAGAATGTAAGCTTTTGGAGAACAGAGCGGCTTGTTTTTATTTTTTTAATTTCTATATGCATTTTATTTTTTTTACATGCATTTGTTTAGCATAACACCTGACACACAGTTGTTATAGTGTCTGTTCTTTCTACTCAAAGAGACCATGACATCAGGGAGATGATGACATGATTTGCAGTTGACTTTAATTTAAATGAGGGAGGGCTGTGCAAGGTCACCAGCCTCACTTTCTCCTCCAGAGCCATAGAAAATGTTAAATAAATATCTGTTGACTGGACCACTCCAGATTATCAATGTATGTCTTAAAATGTGGTGCCCAGAACTAAACTCAAAAATTACTCTAGATGTTGTCTGAACAATGTTGAAGAAAGCCTGACTATCATGTCTTTTGTTCTGGACACTAAGGCTGTCCTAATGCAACAAAGGCAACAATATAAATTATTTTTTGTTTGATAACTGGATCCAAAAGTAGATCTTTCATTTGTCCCTATTTGATTCACTTCATTAGATGCAGCTCATCATTCTAGTTTTCCACAGAGGGTTTAAAGTAAATTTCACTTTCTTAAGAAACTCAGTTTCACCCTCAATCAGCAAAGACTTGCCATTACTACACTTAGGAAGTTCCACATCCCTTTGACTTTAAAAACAATTTTAAAAGAGGAGTTCCATAAAGTGTTTTGACAACAGTACCATCATTGGATCAAGCGTACAACCCCCTAAGAGGACTTCCTCCCATAGCTGTTTCATCAACATGCCATCTGTGCCTCTGTCCAGTCAGATATCCAGAACCAAAGACAGACAACAAGAGCTATTCCTCTAAGCTGACAACCAGCCATTAATGACTCTTTGGGTCCAGTCATTCAACCAGTTCAAAATGCATGTAATTATATTGTCATCCAGCTTGAGATATCTCTACGTTTTGTCAACTAGGCTGGCATGAGACCCACTTTGTTGTGATGATAAAGACATCATGATGCATTGATATACTGATGTTGAATGACATAGTGTCGTCAACTCAAGAGCATTCATCTGGAAGGACTGTAGGACTTAGGGGTCTTTCTTCCTGATGTGAAAGCATATGCATGATGAAATTATAAATAATGAAATGAGTTTTTGTTTGAAGCTTGGGAATCAGGCTTATTAATAAATAGATGTATTAACCCAGAAGAGAAGAAATTAAATTGAATAAGGAAGGCATGTGTGGTGACAAGGATTCTATATTCCTAAGAATTCTTCTTTATGGATGTCTTTATCTGGTTCTCTTACAGTGCTTTTCTTTGTGACTAAAGAATTCTTCATTTATTTATTCACTGAATAAGAATTCACTGAGTGCCTACTATGCACAAGATACTGGGCTAGGCATTGTGTACTATGAAACATAGCAGTGTGTTATAAGAAACCTCATAATAGAATGAATGCCAGGGCTAACAGGATAATAGATTTAGAACTAGAATGGGATCTTAGAGATCATGGGATCATAGTCTTAGATTTAAACTCAGAATATAACTTAGAGGTCTTCTGGTTCAATTTCTTCATTTTATAGTTGAGCAAACTGAGGTCCACAGAGGTTGCGTGACTTACCCAAGGCCACACAGGAAGTAATAAGTAGAACCAGGAGTCAAAAACAGGTTCTGGGACTTTAATTTCAGCATGACTTCTCCTCCACCATTCTGGTCCTGAGGTTCCATAATAATATAACAACTGGTTAGATCCCCACTCTTCCTAGGAGTTCTTACTACTTTCAGATATATGATTTTATTTGTACTTAACAACCATGAAATATATAGAGATACAACATCTACTATCTGTTGCCCCTCCTCTTTTCTTCCAGTTGAGACTGTGCTTATGTTGTCCTAACTGGCAGGGCATCAGCAACTGACTTGTGGGTCTGATCCCATCCATGATTAGCACAAAACAGCTTTGACATACTCTGTTTCTGACCTAGTCTTGTCCACCCATTCTTAAGCAGTCTCCTTCCTTGGGCTTAAAGGGGGAGAGTAACTACGTTCATGCTAGACTTAGTTCAGGTACTCAGTGGAAGCTTAGAACTCCAAATCTCAAGTGATATAGCAGCCTCAACTTCTTAGTAGCAGATACTACAGGAATGAGCTATTACTCCTGGCTCCTATTTTTTTTAAAAGGAGGTGGCAAAGACACATCAAAGGTAATTCATTCAGTTAAATCAGTCACAGAGCCAGAGATAGAACCCAGGATTCCTCATTCCTAGTCAGTCATTCCATAAACTACATTTTTAAGAGTATAATATTCTATTTTACTCAATTTGACCATTTGGCTGACAACTAAAGCCATTACAATGTCTGGTTTTCAGTAGAATTAATTGTTGAATGTCCCACTAAACATGGTCTCGGTTGTAGGATGAAACTATACAGACAAAATCATTCACCGTATGCGTAACTTTGGGCTTTTCCAAGTTATTCAACACCAAATGAAAACTAACCTCAGCACTTCAACATGCATCTTAGATTTCCTCTCTTCCTCCCTCTTCCTGAGCAGCTCATTAAAAGGCATTCTTCTTTCCTAGAGCCTTGTAGAATGAGAAGGCCAATTTCAGCTAATGGGTTCTGGCAGACCTGACACTGATTTTCAGGGGGCTTCCTTTCTTGACACTGACTTGTCTGCTAGGATGAATAATTTTCTCAAAATGACAATCATAAGGTAGTTACTTAAAATTAACCTGGGGAACTACATTTAGCAAAAGTTAAAAAGAGAGAATGGAGGCTGAAACAAGGCGAGGATGGAAGGAATGTGGCATTATATGGAAACACTCACCTACGGTAGGTTCCCTGAGTTCTTTCTAGAAAAAGGACTCATTCTATAAGGAATGGGGCTAGAGATATAGGGATCACTCTGTTGCTGATTGAAACTTTATCAGCAAAGGTAGCATTTTTTTTTTCAGAAGGCTGGACACTTTCTCTGAAACTAAGGTTTTCTTAACTGACAGTCCCTATCAAATACATCAACATTTCCTTCCCTAATGAGTGAATTTTGTGCAGGAATCAACCCTCCTGACAGATGAGTCAAAGCTGTTTGTGGTACATGTTGGTTTAGGATTGTGCTACTTAGGTGAGAAAGACCTCTCCCCACTCCCACCCAATGAGATACATTTTCCATTGTTTTCTTACTAAGCCCAGGGAGTAGGAAGCACATTTACACATCTCTAGAATCAGCTTTTCTTTAAAACACTCATATCTCACTGCTGACTTACATTAGCTGAATAGAGCAGAATTATCTGATTGATTCTTAATTATGGAACATAAAACAGGGAACTGATAATTCTTTTCCTACAGTTACCACATATGTATATATGTACATGTGTATAAAGGAAGGATGGTAGAGTATGCAGAGATCCAGGACACCAGGCTTCTATTCCCCACTCTACCACCGTGTGACTTTGGCCAAATGATCTCCCATCTCATTCGCAGTTTCCTTTTATGTAATGTAGTATAGTAATAAAGTCCTAGAATTGAAGCCAGAAGGACCTAGGTTCTGATACTCTTGAGATAAATAATAGCAAGTTGTTTAATCCCTTGGTATGCCAGTGACCTCATCAATAAAAAGAGTCATTAGAGTCAATGACCTCTAAGGTCCTTTCCAGCTCTAACTCTGTAATGGAATTTTACTTCTGTTTGGATCCAAGGGACAAAACTAATAGTAAATAGCAGAAATCACAAAGAAGCAGATTAAGACAAGGTAGTAGGGGTGAGGACTGCTTGACAATTGGATCTATCCAAACATAGAATGGGTTGCCTTTGGAGATGATAGAATTCCTCTCCCGGTGTGTCACCAAGCTAAAGCTGCATGATCATTTGCTGGGTTGTTGGAGAGGGAATCTTCTTTAGTCTCTATGATCTCAGAGGTTTCTTTCTATTATAATGTTCTATGGTTCTGGGATTAGATAATTTCTAATTATCTAATTCTATGTTAGTAAATGAGCCTGTTTGTGTGTATGTCTCTTTTTGTCTCTCTCCTTTTCTGTATGTGTGTCTCTTCCTCTCTTGACCTCTATTTCCTTCATCCTTCCGTCCTTCCTTGTTTCCTTCCTTCCTTCCTTTGTCTATCTTCTCCTTCTCCATGTGTGTGTCTATGTGTTTGCGTATGTTTATGTGTGTGTGTGTGTATGTTTCTGTCTCTCTCTCTCAATGCAACATGCAATAAGGTAACATATCATGTAGGGCATGGTTCTATTATTAAGCAAACAAACCCAATGTATACAACTGAATGGGTATTATCCCCTTCAATGACTCACAAAGTAATGCATTTCAGCCAAATCACACAGAGATGATAGAAACCATATAACACTCTATTCTATAATGACTTTTAAACATATGATCAGTGCATCTAGGATGCAGATATCTCATGAAGTAATCACCTTGGCAAGCTGTGTATTATTCTAATGATACCACCATTTCTTGAAATATTTGGGGAATTTTTTTTTTTTTTTTGGAATCATCTTCCGAGTCTGTGGCACATTTTTTAGGATATTGGTGGTAGCAAATATTTTAGCATTAAGGGTATAACTAAGCTTCTGAATCAGCAAAATGTGACTTGAAGCCAAGTCTGGCGAATAGGGTGAGAGAGCAACTTATATGATACTTCATTCAAAACCGAGAAGTGATTTTTTAAGCAGTAAGACTTTTAAAATTATTCATAAAATGTTGATCTCTGAAGTTCTAGATCTCATTTAATAGGAGACAAAATAATGGACACAAAAGAGAAAGGTTTTAGAAACCATGGAATGGTCTTCATTATAATCTACACCCTTTAAAGGGGTGGACATCAGTTCCAAAAGAGGAATTTCCTAAAGTGTTTTAAACAACAGCAATGCCATTTAAACAAGCTGCGTGTGGGCTTGTCAAGCAGCAGAAGGTCAAATGTCTTGCTTCTCCAATTTTATTATAATCATCATGTGGAATCCTTGAGTGCAATATCCATGATTTTTCTTTCCTTTTTTCGTATTCTGCTGCATGAATGCCAATGTGGCACAGTGGCTATGGGGCTGTTAGGTAGTTAGGAAAACCTGAGTTCGAGTTCTACCTCTGACCTATGCTTGCTGTATGTCCATGGGGAAACTTCTTAACCACTCAGTGCCCTAAACAACTGACTCTTTAAACCTCTAAGGTAGGAGCCGTAGCTGTATGCCTGAGGATAGCACTGGAATACCTACCTTATAGGATTGTCTGGAAGATCAAATGAGAATATGCATATAAAGAACTTCCCATATGTTGTCACACAAACATCAGTTGTTTTTGTCATCATTATCACAATCACTGAGGTTTAACAATTTAATTTTTTTAATCCCTAGAAGATTCACTAGTGATAAGAATCTATAAACTTTCTTTTAGAGTTCTAGTCCAAATTAAAACCCATGATCCTCAAATACTAGGTAGAGTAAAGCTTTCCTTTTTTGCAGTCCAACTATTGGCATACCCCAGAAAGTGAAAGAAAGTGAAATCCAAGCCAAGTTTACATTTCTTCTTCAAAAAATGTGGCATGTTATTTTTAATAGGGTACACTCTAATTACACCCATCTAAATGTACATTCCTTTCATATTGCAAATAACTTGGCTCATCTTTCCTATATGAGAAATAAAAATATATGTTTCTTGATTTTGAAAAATCCAGTGCCTTATGTTAAAAATCTAACCTTATAACAGGTAATAATTAAGATATAGAGACAATATAAAAGAATTTGTATTTGAATCATGTATTTTTAAATGAAGAGGTTGGACTAAATTTTGCAAATATTCTTTTCATTTCTAAATTCATGATCCAAAAAGTTGCATACATAACCAAAAAAAAAAAGTTTTCAAATCACAAAAAGGATTACCTATTTTTTTTGAAAAGTGGCATGTTCAAATGTTTTTGAGGGGTGTCATCAACTTACCTGATGAAGACACTAGAGACAAAGGGGAGAAAAGGAAAAATGTTAGGGAATTTTATTAAAGGAAGATCAATTTGGAAAATTACTTCTAAGATTACAATTTGTGTTGATGGAAAAGTTAGGTTTGATTTACGTGCAGTTATTCTGAAGGAGAGACACTCCATGGAGCATGGTTCCTCTGTGTTCCCTGGAAGGCAGAACTTTCTTACAGTTCTATGGAATGTCTTCCCTTGTATGTCACCTTGCTTTTTAATTCTAAAATTTATTTGGACCTGCTGATATACTTCATTTTATCCTTTCAAGCAAATTCAGAGCCAGAACATTAAATGAGTGATGTCCTACTCCATATATTCCGGGGTTTGAACTGAGGTAGAGTCTCAGAGAAAATAAGCAATTTATTGAGAAAGGTAGCAATTAATTATTCCTGCAAAATTGATCCCCTTCTTGATATCATAGGCAATTGAGGTCTCCTTAGTAACTGCATCAGATAAATGTGGGAGAAATATAAACAGGCATCTGGCTTCAATGGGGAACATGGCAAAAAAAAAGCTTGCATCTCTTTTTCCCCTTACCTTGAGGTACAGAGGTGATCAACTTTTTATACAGTTCAGAACAATTGGCAAGAAAAAAAAAAGGTTTGGTGGGTTGCTACTAAAATAACCCTAAGTATCAGATTGATAAAATTGTACAAAATGCTTTTTTTCCACTTTCCATATACCAGTATCCCCAAAGCAGCTTCCATTCACAATATATAAAAGGTGAGCCAGGCAGTATCTCACTTGGTAGAGTCTGCTTGAAAAATCAAGCATGAACACCTCGTAGGAGGCTCTCCTTTTCTAAATTTCCAAAGCAACCAAATTAAGTATCCAAATTTTTTGGTCCAAAATCTTTCAGGATATTTTCCATATAAAGAGGCAATGGAGTGTCATGTTGTGTAGTGGATGGAAGGCCATTTTCAGAGGCAGGAAGACCTAAGTTGAAATCCAGCCTCTGACACATAAAACTGCGTGACTACGGTCAAGTCCCTTAGACTACCAGTACTCTACACAATGAATAAAATTACAGATCATTTCTTGTTTGTATCAATGAAGGGTGTTCCCATAAAAAGGAGCTTTCCTCAGACTGATAATGACATAAGTCAAGCAAATAGAATAAAAATAAAAGCAAATGAATGCATGTAGTAAGTGTTTTGGTGCATCTCTAGAGTGTATTCCTCTGACCCAGAGAAAGTGCTTACTGAAATGCTTATTGAAAGAATGACTATTGGCCAATCATGTGGTGGATGGTCTCTCTCTAAACTAAACACTATATGGAGAGTGGAGACATTTGTTAGCCCTTGTTATACCAACTCTCTCTGGGAGAAATGGTTATTAGTAACCAATGATTTGGGGAGATCCAGTTTCCCCCCTTTTTTCTAAAGTCCTGATTTCGAAAGTGTAATATCTTGAAAGACATTACTGATAATAAGATTGGACTAATTTTCTTAATATCTTGGTCAGACTCCACCCAGGTGGTGAATTCATTGTCCTGTACTATAGTTGGGTGGGAATAAATTCTTTGAATATATATTTGAACAATGAGGCTTTTATCTGTCAGGTTTTTTTTTTATATTACTTCATTTTCTATGTTATTGATTAGAAAAAAAATGTAGTTTCCCTGATTATCTCTTTTAATTAGGTCTAATTTGGTTTTTGCTTTGTCTGAGATTATGATCACTTGTTCTTATCCTGTTCACTCCTTTTTTTTAATTGTGTTTGACACTTCCTGACTCCATTTAATGTTTTCTTGGCAGAGACACTAGAGTGGTTTGCCATTTTCCATTTTCTGCCTCATTTTATAGATGAGGAAACTGAGGCAAACTGGGTTAAGTCACTTGCCCAGGGTCACACAGGTAGTAAGTATCTGGGGATAGATCTGAACTCATGGAGATGAGTCTTCTTGATTCCTAATTTATGCCACCTCCCTTCCCCCTGCCTTTACTTCAGCTGAAACATAATAGATTATGCTTCAGCCTTGTCTTTTAATTCTGTATGTGTCTTGCTATTTCAACTGTGTTTCTTTATAACAACATATTGCTGAATTCTAGTTTCTAACACACTCTGTTATCTGCTTATATTTTAAGAGTAAGCTCATCCCATTCACCTTTATGATTATTTGCTATATTTCCCTTCATCTTATTTATTTACTGTTTATTCTTTTCTCATTCTTTTTGTCTTGTCCCTCTTCAAAAGTGTGTTTTGCTTCTGATCATGGCTTCCTTTAACCTTCTTTCACTTTTGTCACTCCCCTTCAAAACACACACACACACACACACACATACACACTCCTGTGTCTTATCTCCTTTGCCTCTTATTTCCCTATTGAGTAAAATATATTTCTAAATCCAACTGAGTGTGTGTGCGTGTGTGTATGTGTGTTCTTCTCTCTTTGAACCCATTCCAAAGAGACTGAGGTTTAAATATTGCCTATCTCCACTGTAAAAGCTCTTCCTTTCATGGCTCCTTATGTGAAAAAAATTTTCCCCACTCTACCTTTCTCTTCCCCCTTCTCTCAGTGCTGCTTTCTTATCCCTTTTTTTTTTTTGAGATCATCTTAACATAATCATACCACATCCCACATCCCACACTTCTGTCTATATGTTCTCCTTCTAACTTCCCTACTAATGATTAATGATAAAATTTTTAGGATTTACCAGTATCATCTTTCCATATAGGAATATAAACAGTTTAACTGTGAGTCTCTTTTTCCTTCATGCTTACCTTTTTACATTTTTTTTTGAGTCCTATGTTTGAATGTCAGATTTTCTATGTAGTTCTGATTTTTTTCATCAGAAATGCTTGAAAGTCCTCTATTTCATTAACATGTCTATTTCTGCACCTGAAGGATTATACTCAGTTTTGCTGGGCAGGTTGTTCTCAGTTGTAATCCTAGCTCCTTTGTCTCTTGGAGTATCTTATTCCAAACCCTCCACTTCTTTTAACATGGAAGCTGCTAAACTATGTGTGATTGACCTTTAACTCTGACTCCATTATTTTTGGATTTTTCTCTTTCTGACTCTTTTCTCTTTGATCTGAGAGCTCTTGCCTTTGTATATAATATTTCTTAGGAGGTTACCAGTGGATTCTTTCCATTTATGTTACCCTCTTAATTTAAGACATTGAGATAGTTTTCCTTTATGATTTTTATAAATATTATGTCCAGGATTTTTTTTTGTTATAGTTTCTAGGTAGTTCAAATTATCTCTCCTAGATGTATTTTCCAGGTCAGTTGTTTTTCTGTTGAGATATTTCACATTTTCTTCTATTTTTTCCATTTTTTGACTTTGTTTTGTTATTTTTTATATCTCATGGAGTTATAGAAACTTCTACTTATCTAATTCTAAATTTTAAGGAATTCTTTTCTTTAACAAATTTTTGTACCTCCTTTTCTATTTGGTCCATTCTGCTTTCTAAAGAGTTCTTTCTTTTACCATTAAGTCAATTCTGTTTTTAAGGTTTTATTTTCTTCAGTGTTTTTTATATGTCTTTTACGAAGCTGTTAATTTTCTTTTTATGATATCCTGCATAACTTTCATTTCTTTTTTCAATTTTTCTTCTACCACTTTTTTCTCTTTTTTCTATGAATTCTATTTGGACTTGGGTCCAATTCACATTTTTATTTGAAGTTTTGCCTGTAGCTGTTTTCACACTGTTGTCTTCTAAGTTTATGTCTTCTCCTTCCCTGCCATTGTATGAGCTTTTTTATGGCCAAATTCTTTTTTTTGTTGTGGTAATTGGCTCATTTTCCCAGCTTATTTCTTCACTTTCAACTTTATGTTCAAATTGGGCTCTGTTCACCTGGGGGTAGGGAAACACTGCCCCAATGTTGAGGCTTTTTGAGGCTGCTGTTTTTGGAACTGGTTCTGGGAATTTTCAAGTTTCTGTTACTTCTATGGTGGTGTGATCTGGAGAGAGGTGTGGTCATTACTATTTTGGTTTATGCTCAGGTCTTTATACAGGAAGGACCCTTGCTCCCTTGTGACTGATCACAAACACTCCTCTCTGCCCTAGAATTGTGATTGAGGACTTTTTATGGGCAAGAGAGTTGCCAATAGGTGCCAGCTGTACCCTGTGTCAGCAAAGGGTCCCCTGTAATCTCTTTCTGACCAGTTGTATGACCCTCTGCCCTTCTCTTGTCTGAGACCTCCTGAAACTGTTGCTTTTGCTGCCACTGCAGCCACCTCTATGGTCCACCACTGATGTTACTGCCATGTGCACTAAGGGCTGGCATCCACTTTTGTGTCACAGACCTCTCCTGCCCACCTCTTATCTTATACTGGAAGACTGTCTCATGCTGACTTTTTTTGATTCTGCCACTTCAGAATTTAATTTGAGGAATTATTTTAAAGTTGTTTGAAGGGGAATGTTGAGTGAGTTTGGCTGGGCTGCTCCCTGTGCTCTGCCAGTCATTGATTCTTAAATGAGGTAAGTAATGCCCAAGTCTCTGAACTTCATAGGGATGCTGATAATGCATCCTGAGGTTATAAGCCATCTCCAAATGCATTTCTCATTGCTTATTCCAGTTAGATATGTAAGGGAAGAAAAAAAAATAAAGAAAAGCAGAACCACTAATCTTTCATCCATAACACTTCATTAGTTCTAGATTCCCTCTTCCAATAGGTGATATCAAGATACCTCCAACACATTATATAAATAACAACCTAATTTCAATTTGTCATTACTCTTCTCTCATATATGGCATCTTCTACCAAGTTCTGTTATTTAATAGTGCACACATCTTTTCCCTTCTACTTCACCAATGGAATAGAATTTTCTAACCTCCTATATGAACAAGCTGCCTCTTTACAAGACAGCCTGCTCCTGAACTACTTCAACTTCAATCAGTTGTCTTTGTAATTATATACTCTTCTTTTCCTGCCCATAATTTTGATCATTCCAACTACTTCCTTTGTCCTTACCAGGATTTCACATCATATGGATCAAGGCTGAGTCCTTTTCCAGAGGCCATTGTCCTACCTTTTCTCCTCCAACTAGTCTCTCATCCTTCTCTATTTCTCTAATTTATCCAAAATGTCTTTCTTTTATCTATTCATCCTACTTTTGCCTCTGAGATCTCTCCTACATGCTACTTTTCATGGAGTCTTTTTCCTATTCCTATTTATAAAAGTGCCCCTCCCATTAATAAACTTCTGCAATCCCATATCCTCCTGAGATTTTTTGAACCCAAATACATGTAAGACCACTATTAAGATCTCCTACCATTTGGCATCACTGTAAAGTCATAATGCTTCTCCTAACAGATTTTATATCTGATTCAATATGGAATTTTTATGGTTTAAAAGAAAAGTTTTTAACCTCATTATGGCATGGACTCCTTTGTCCTCCTAATTTTTTGTTTAAACTAGGCTTACCTATCTCATTCAAATCGGAAGTGAAGCAGTCATTCAAACACTTGTTGATTAGCATGGGAACTCTGACATTTCTGTTAATGATTGATTAGCATGGGAACTCTGACATTTCTGTTAATGACCTGAGAAAGTCCACCCCTCCTTGGACAGCCTGATGGCCCATTGATGCCAGTACTTCATCACATTGGTGCCAGACTTGGTACAGCCATTAGCAGCATTAGCCCTGGTGCAGCTCAGAACTCCAAACTCAGGCAACATACCAGACTCAGCCTCCTCAGTATCAGGGATTATAGATATGTATTATCTCACCCAGATGGGCCCGTTTTCAGAATAATGCTTTAAAATGCATAAAAAGTATAAAGAGTTACAAAGGAAACCAATTATGTTGAAAAAATATTTTTCTTACATTTAATTTTACAGTCCCCTTGAAATGTATCCACAGACACTTTATGTGGGCTCCAGTTTAAGAATCTCTCATTTAAAACCTTCCTCAAATTAATGGGAAAAAAAGGCATATTCTCTTCAACATGTAAATCCCAGTATTCCCTCTTGACACACTATTCCAATAAATACACTTTCTCTTTTGCCTAAGCTTAATATATTCAAGTTCTGTTTTGTGTAATATCTTTTATGTCCTTATTCTCTGACTCTGACTATAGGTTTCTGGAGGACAGGTACAAGACTTGCCTAGAATGGTACAAAGTAAATAATATTGCAGATGTGAAAGGGAAAGAGAAATGACAATTTGACAATTTGTTAACAATAACAAAGCCCTAAGAAATAGTTAAAATTCTAATTTTATCCAAACCAATTCAACCATCCTATGCCCAGAAGCACGCAGGCAGCCATGCTGTACAACTGACGCACACCACTGTGAAACGCAAACCTTACACAGCAGCCGAAAAATATAAATATGCAAATCACAGACATATACAGAAACAGCCTTCCAATAGAGAAGACCAGCTGTCACAGGCAGCAAAGCAGTCCCAGGACTTGGCACTGGTGCATTGGCAAATACCCCCTGGTTGCTGCTGCCCCATCAATCATGGGCAGTTTGGCCAGCCAGCATTCTTGAACAGCTTTTTTCCCCCTCAACTCAGTTAAAGAATAATTTTTTCAGGTCAATGAAATAAGCAGCTCTTTAATTGGATCTGAGATTCTGGTAGAGGTATCTTCCTGCGGTTTATCTGTGGTCATGGAAAATCCTCAATTTTAAAGAGAAAATATTTTGACATATAAGCCCTTCCATCCCCACCCCCAAACCCCCTACCAAAAATATCACCATCACCAAAACACCCAAAACAAGAGCACTGAGTTAGTTAAAAGACTGCTGGAAAAGTTTCTTTTGAGAAAGTAGGTAGCAGGAAATGCTTAGTACTTTGTTACATTTTGTACGGAATACTAATTTTGAGTTTTGTGCTCCCCTTGGTCCGGTAAGCTGAAGACCTTATAGCAGGGATTCCTAACCTTGGTTCATAAAGTCAAAAAAAATGATAACTGCATTTCAGTGTAATTGATTTCCTGTGTAATCTACATATTTTATTTTATGCACATTAAAAAACAATATTTGGAGAAATGGTCTAGAGACGTCACCAAACTGTGTGTGTGTCACACACACATGCACACGCGCACACAGAGTTAAGGGCACTGTGAATGATTGTTCCCTGAGGGTGGAAGGGTAAATGGTGGGCAGAATGAAGGGTGATTTAAGAAATCTGTGTTAACACCTGAAGTCTATAAAAAAAATCACGGATTTAAAGGAGAGGGGAAGGAATTTGGTTTACAGTCATACAAGCATCCTTAGGGAAGTAAATATGTGATCGATTTTAAACAGCAGTATTATCCGGTACAGAACAAATCAATGAAAGTTGCATAGGTTTTCAGATGCTTCAAGATATTAAAGAATAAGCCATGTTTCCCCCTCTATAAACCATTCCATCCAGAAGCATATTTTTAAATGTATCATAAATCATGATCTCCTCAACAACCAATCAGCACCTAGGAACTCCCCCTTGCCTCGAAAACCCCCCAATTTCCTCATCCCAGAACAATCTGGCCAGCTCTCATTTTCACTCACGCTTAGCTGTGATGCAGCTCATCTGACTGGAGAGTTGGTAGGGAAATAATTAATTTTCCTTCTGATAAAACATGCCCTCATACTGGCAGACGCCCAAAAGTCTTTTCTTTGATAAGTTTAGAATACTTTATAAACATTATTTAAATAATACATGTCACATCCTTGAGGAACAAGGTAGGTAGTTTCATGGATAAATTTTTAGAGATGAAGAAAACAAAGTCCAGTTACACAGAAGAGCTTGCCCATTACAACACACAAGGTAAGCAAAGAAAGATGAAGGCACGCAATGGGGCCATTCAATTGTAAGCTCCTTGAGGGTAGGGACTATCTTTTTCTTATTTGTATCTCCAGCACATAGCACAGTGTCTGGCACATAGAATACACTTAATAAATGTTTACTATAGATTGACTAAAATATTTGACTCTTTATTGATCAACAGGGAAGCCATTCTTCTATTTCTTCATTTCATAAACATATTTATTGACTACTGATTGAGGTATTGTGGTTTGGGGAAACCAAAGTCAAGAAATTTGCATTCAAGTTCCAGCTCTGACACTTACAAGTTTCGTTACAGTGGGCAAGCACTTCACTAGCTTGTGCCTCAGCTGTGTCATCTATAAAATGGGTATAATACATTTGCTTACTTTGCAGTGTTGTTTCAAAAGGAAAACTCTTTGTAGCCTTAGAGCACTTCATAAGCATGAGCAATTATTGTTACTATATATGAAATAACTCTACAAAGGTAAATGGAGTTTCCTTATTTGGGAATTCCCTATACCGATGAAATCACATATTATGTAGAACAACAACAATTAACCACAAACAAAGATTATTTTGGTTGATACGAAAATTAACAAGACTCAATTCCAATCCTAGAAACTTAGTGTCTAACCAAGAAAATAAGACACACAGAAAAATAACTAACATTTCAAAGTAATACATGATAACCGAAGCATAAACAAAGTGTTTTAGGAGTTAGAGGGAGAAACCACTCCTGACTGAGTTGATCTGTAAAGGGTTCTTGGAAAATATCTCATCTGAGCTGAGTCTTCAAGATCATTGGAATATTCTGGAAGTAGTGGAGAAAGGTGAAATCCTAGAAGCCCACTGAAACCTAATGGGGGAAAAATGGATAGAAAATTGAGACAGAGGAGGAAAGACTGAGTTGGAAAGTAGGAAACTGAAATAATTTAAAGTCAGTTTAATTTTCTCAGTAAAGGATGATATCTGCTAAGGGTAAGTGCAAAGATTATGGGAAAGGGAAAGGCTTGAAGGATATGGGAAAGGTTTGGAATAGCTTTTGTGGGAGATACAAAATGAAATCAAGATGAAATGAGTAAAGGTTTATTGAGCATCAGTGAGCCTCCCTTAGCAGTTAAGTAGCAATCACCGTTTCATGACTTTATGGAGCAATGCTTAGCATCCTGAGAACAGAGAAAGTATACAGCGGTAGGGTTATTCAGGGTTGGGAATTCAAGCTTGTGATGGTGAAAGATCAAGAAAACCAAGAATTCTAGTATTAGAGTACAACCCTTTTTGAAATATTTGACCAGAGGATCTAGGCAGTGCAGAGAGTGGAGTGAGGTCAAAGGGACCTGATAGAAAGGAAGAAGAATTTTTTTTCTTATTGTTGTTTGTTTTATATTTCCCATCTTCTATTTATGCTGGGGAGTAGTTCACTTCAGAGTCAAGGACTGAAATGCTTGTTATTCCAAAGACAACTACACTTTCTTCAGGCCACCTGCGAAGGGAGAGTTGGCATTTTCTCTTAAAAAGAAGTCGTTGGTTCTCTAGAGTTCTTATTGAAAATTCAGCTACGCTAAAGTATATTCTGTGTCAAAAAACCTGGCCACATAAAGAGATGATGTCTATGGGATAGAGCAAACTCTAATAGTGAAAAAAAATGTAACCTTGCTGAAATAGGCTCCAAGGGGAGCATCCTGACCTTTATCTTTTCTGTAAGGGAAATGTCTCTGTTCCTCTCTATAGCACTCAGATTGTTTTACTGGGTGACTGGGTGGTGGTGGTGGTGAGGTGAACAGTAGAATGGGAAGACTTTTAAGAGAGTGTTCGGAGCCAAGATGCAGGGATGGGAAAAGATATAGTCAGAAATGGAAGTGGAGCAAAGAAAAGTAAAGGAAGTCCATATTAGGTACTAGCTAGTCACAAGGGGAACGTAACCAGACAAGAAGAATTTCTTTAAGAATTAATTGGGCTGTTAAATAATTCATAATGAAAAATGCCATGCACCTTTGGGGGGAACTGATGAACTCTTGAGGGAAGATTGAAGCATTTTTCCATTTTATTTTTCTTGCTTTTTTTTTTTGCAACATGGCTAAAATGGAAAAATTTTGTGTGACTTCACACATACAATAGGTATTATATTCCTTGCTATCTCAATGGGTAGAGGATGGGCTGGATGGAGGCAGAAATTTGTAACAAAAAATTTAAAAGAATGTTAAAAATGAATTTTTGAAAATTATAAGAAGAATGAATTGGGTTCTTTTTAACAGTAAAATATTTAGACAGGACTCAGGTTGTGATTTTATAGGTATAGGGTACTCCTAAATTAGGAAACTCCCTCTACCAAGTTGGAATCCACACGTTCTCTGCAACTAATAGTCTGAGAGAGATGTGTACTGAAATGTTAGATGACTGGCCCAGGGTAATTCAACCAGTACACATCAGAGGTAGGACTCTCTCTTCAAGGTCATACTATTTCTAATTTAATGAAATCAGGGCTAAATGAACAATGTGCATCAAATCAACTTCTAGTTAGGAGGAATGGACAATTGGAAGAAAAGATGAGTCTGGTGGGATTATGGAATATAAAAGAAGAACCAAGTTATTTGGCAGAAATGGTCTCTAATAGTCATGGATGTGCAGAAGATATTTTGTTTTATTGTCTTTTAAAGTTGTACGTAATAGATTTGTAGTTTTATGTATAATTGTCTTTTTTCCATTCTACTCTGTTATTGAAATGTTTGCTTTGTTTCTTAAGTTGAAAATAACATTTTAAAAAGAAATAAAAAACTCTCATTAATCCTGATTGTTCTCTTGTAGTACCCTGTTCACTTTAAGTTTCAGAAAAGAGCAAAAAGGGAGACAGGGAGGACAAAGAGAAGGTACTGGGGCAAAAGATGGAAGGAGGGAGTATTCTGGAATAATCCACAACCATTTGGAAGCTAGCTAAGAAGTAGGAAGTATCCAAAAACCAAAGTTAAGGGGTAGGCATTCTAGTTTACCAAGCATAAGGGATTCCATGCCTGAAAATCATTCATTCACACAATGATCTAGAGAGTTAATAATGTTAAAATAAGTACTGAGGAAGCTTTCTCATTGAAACCAGGGATCAGATAGATGGGCATATATTCCATAAGATTGTTGCATTATAAAATAATAGATGCAGAATAGGAAGGAATCATAGATTTCATCTAATCCAACAACTTCATTTTACAGATAAGGATACTGAGACTTAATCAGGTGAAGGGACTTGTCCAAATGAACATAGGCATTAAATAGCACAGCTGAGATCTGAACCCAAGTGGGAGTCAGCCAGTAAACGTTTAACAATCAGCTCTCTAAAAACCAGACACTTTTAAGTTTAATTTGAATTATTAAGAATTTTCCATCACTTTCTTAAGTCTAAATAAAGAATAAAAATCAATCCTTGATTTGTGGTGCTTGCTGATTTCTGAGGTATAAATGCTCATACTAAAAATATGCCAATTGTCTCTGCACAGCCAGCACACCTCTAAACCCAAATCTTCTGACTCCAAATCCAGAACTACTTTCTTTTGTACCATGCCGCTTCCTCGAGCAAGACCAGATGGTTTTTAAAAATACCTGTAGCATAAACTTTCCTCACAAATACAAATGTGCTTTGGATTAATCAGTTCTTAAGAAGAGAAGGACTGAAGGTGTTTCCTGTAGAGGATATTCCCTTGTCCTGCTTGGTATCGCTTTGGGGTATAATTGAAACAACTTATCAAAGCAACAGTTCCTATTGGAATTATAAGGAAAAAAATGAAGGAAGAAAATGAGAAATGGGCACAAAAAATACAGGGAGAAGAAGAGGGCTAAAGACAGTGATTGATTATGGGGGTAAATCTTATATAATCTGCTTCCGAGAATACCACAGGGCTCTTCCCCAGCAGCTTCATACCTCCCTATAAAGTTTGGGTTCATTTGGATTCAGAGCAGCACCAGGAGCTGCTGTTCTAGTCTGGGGCATCTCCTGAGCCGAGACTGCTGCACTGAGCAGTCATTCTGTCAATATTCTAACATCTGCCCTACACCTCATTGTGTTCAGCAAACTCAGTGTACTTGTCAGTTAGATCATCCTGGCATTAAGGTCATTTCAAGTGATTTTAAAATCATAACCTGTGTTACTGAGGGCCCTGCCTTTGTTTTCATTTGAGCATATTTGAATTTCTAAAATAAGAAAAGTCTTATGACTTTCAATTGAACACCAGATTCATTTCAACAAAAACCTATAGCAAATAAACATTCATTAAGTGCTTCCGGTCTGCCAAGCAATGTGCTAAGCACTAGGGATAGGAAGGAATGGGAAATAGTGTCTGCCCATTGGCTCCCAAGCTAATATTAAGCACCTATTGTTTGCAAAACAAGCACAAGACTAGGTTCTGAGGGAGATGCAAAGTTTAGAAATACCCTCTCAGGAAGTGAATAGTTTAGCAAGGTTAAGAACATATGCAGATAGCAGTAATAGAAAATAACATATGAAAGGTGCCAAATCAGAGGCGTGTTGTAAGATTCTAGGGAGGAAAAGGTCATTATACACTCAGAGATATAAAAGGGATTCTTCCAAGAAGAGCTAAAATTCAAGTCGGGCTTTAAATAATGAATGGTATCCAGCAGGTGAGATAGGAGGAAGTTGAAAATCTAGGCAGAAGGATTAGGAAAACCAGTCATAGAGATGGGAAGTTTCAGAGTATAGACAGGAAATATCCAATAATTTAGTTTGCCAGGAACTAAAGGGAAGCTAAGGAGACTTGTATGAGTGGAAGCTAGTGATACTGGATGGCATTATATTATAGAAAACCTTGAATGTCCAACTTAAGAGTCTGACCTCTACTCAGTAGAAAACAGGAAGCCACTGAAAATGTTTGAGCACAAGAATGAGACGGCCTTATCTATGCATGGGGAAGACAGGCCTGGAAGCATTCTACAAGACAGAGTAAAGATAGAAAAGTCAAGAATATCTCTTTGAAAGCTTCTGTAATAATGAGTGGTAATGATTTAGACAAAAAGGGTGATATTAGAGACAAATTAAGAGAGCAAGGAATAGTTAACTTGTCAGATCTATAGAGAACAGAAGAATTTATGACCAAACAAAAGATAGAGAACATTTTGAAATGCAAAATAGATCATTTTGATTACATTAAATTAAAAATGTTTTGCACAAACAACCAATAAGGGAAGCAGAACGCTGGAAAACAATTTTTACAACCAATGTCTCTAATAAACGTCTCATTTCGAAAACATATAGGGAACTGAGTCAAATTTATAATAATACAAGTCATTCCCCAACTGATAAAGGATATGAACAGAAAGGTTTTGGATGAAGAAATTAAAGCTATGTATAGTAATATTAAAAAAAGCTCTAAATCACTACTGATTAGTGAGATGCAAATTCAAACAACTCTGAGGTACCACATCACACCTATCAGATTGGCTAACATGACAAAACTGGAAAATGAAAAATGTTGGAGAAGATGTGGGAAAATTGAAACACTAATGCCTTGTTGGTGGAGTTGTGAATTGATTCAATCATTCTGGAGAGCAATTTGGAACTATGACCAAAAGACTACAAAACTATGCACACCCTGTGATGCAGTAATACTACTACTAGGTCTGTATCCCAAAGATATCATAAAAATGGGAGAAGGAGCCATATGTACAAAAATGTTTATAGCACCTCTTTTTTGTGGTGGCCAAGAATTGGAAATTTAGGGGATGCCCATCAATTAGGGAATGCTGAACAAGTTGTAGTATATGAATGTAATGGAATAATGTTGTTCCATAAGAAATGATGATCAGGCAGACTTTGGAAAAACCTGAAAAGACTTGCATGAAACTGATGCTGAGTGAAGTGAGCAGAACCAGGAAAACAATAACAGCAAACTGATGGATGACTACCTTTGATAGACTTAGCTCTTCTTAGCCATGCAATGATATAAGCCATTTCCTAAAGACTCATGATGGAAAATGCTGTCCACATCCAGAGAAATAACCGTGGAGTCTGAATACAGAGCAAAGTCTACTATTTTCCCTTTTGTTGTTTTATTCTTTCTCATGGTTTTTCCCTTTGTTTCTAATTCTTCTTTACAACATGACTAATGTGGAAATATGTTTAATATGATTGTAGATATATAGCCTCTATCAGATTGTACACTCTCTTGGGGAAGGAGGAGAAGAGGAAAGGGGAAAAAATGCAAAACTCAAAAATCCTATAAAACTGAATGCTGAAAGCTAAATATATATAAATATATATATGCACACACATAAATATATACATACACATACATATATATTTTAAATAGTGGGAGTAATGAGAGTGTGTATAAAAGTAATGTTAGTAAAACGAACAGATGCCAGAGATACTGAGGAGTTATTATTTGTCATGTCTTTTCACCGTTCAAAAACCTGAGATCAAAATTTCCTTACATATGTTCAGTAAACTGCCCAGCTGTGGATTCTAAGAGCTAGACAATTAAAAAAAAAAAAAAAGGAAAGCAGTCCCACATAATTTAAATAATCCCTCTCAGTTGCCCAAGGAGAAGCAGAGAATAGACCAACAGTTGTGGAGCGTGGGCATTGTCACATACTAAAGTTCCTCTAAATGTTCAATACTTCCCAAATGTCATAAGCACAATAAGCGACTAAAGAGAGAAAGTTTGTGATTCATGATGGATTCTGATTCACTAATCATTAGCATATGAGTCACAGCTGTAGATTCGTGTGAATTGGCTGTGACTGGTCCATCCCTGGAGGACTAAAAGGTGAAAGCAAAATCATATCGCCGGTACACGTTCCTTCTTAATTCTTAATAACTTAAATTTTTAATTGAATCTGCATAAGCAAGTGTTTTGAAACTTTTGTTCAAAATATTTTTCTACATCCCAGTGTACTTCCTTGACACAGGAAGCAGACAAAAATCACTGCGTCCCACAGTCTTAGAAGTAGAAGGGAGCTCAAAGGTTCACAAATCTAATTCACACCCAGAAGGAATGTCAACTACTACACCTCTGATAATTGACGATCAGTTCTTAGCTAGAAAACTCCAATGAGGAGGAAATTCTGGCATCATGGAAAAGCCCTTACCACATTTAGCCAGCTTTAAATTTTGAATGTTTTTTTTTTCTTCCTTCCCCTGAAACTGAGAAGAAATCAAACCTCTGTTAGGCCAGGCAGAGCAAATCTAAACTCTTTCCTACATGATAGACTTTTGAATACCTAAGAACAACTATTAAATTCTTGCTGTCTTCTCATCTTCAGAATGAATATCTACAGTTCACAGGAATATAGGATCATAGAACAAAGGATCATAAATTTAGAGCTGTTAGGGATGCTCTCTCCCATTTTATAAATGAGGGAACTGAGCCCCAGAGCAATTAAATGACTTGGCCAAGGTTATACGGCCATCATCGGTGACAGGACTTCAGTGAGTCAACCATTGTATATGCCAGGCACTGTACTAAGCTCCATGTCCTATCCTTGATGCACTCTGTTCTTCTGTCCATCCTCTTATTACATGATTCCCAGCGTTTTCACCTCCTTTGGATGCACTCTTGGTCTATCAGTTTCTACCCTTAAACTTGTTACTTAGAGAACAAAAATAAAAGCACAGTATTCTAGAAGAGAGTATAAAGGTATTAGTACATCCCTTATTTTAGACTTTGTGCCTTTCTTAATATGGTCTAAGATTACATTGGCTATTTTGACTGCCATGTTACATTGCTGACATATTAATCTTGAGGTTCACTAAAACTCTTAGGTTAGAGCACCAGTGCAAGAGTCAGGAAGACCCGAGTTCAAATCTCACCTCTCAGACACTTGACACTCACTAGCTGTGTGACCTTGGGCAAGTCACTTAACCCCAATTGCCTCATCCTGGGACATCTCCAGTCATCCTGATGCATATCTGGTCACTGGATTCAGATGGCTCTGGAGTAGAAGTGAGGCTGGTGACCTGCACAGCCCTCCCTCCCTCAAAACAAAGTCAAGTGCAAGTCATGTCATTGTTTCTCTGATGGCACGGTCTTCAGCAACGAAGGACCAACACACAACATTTCCTAGGTTTTTTTCAGATAAACTACTACTGTCTGGTCATGCCTCCCCCCATGATGGTACATTTGTAAAGAGAATTTTTTTTGGACCCTAGTAGTATAGATGACTGTCTTGAAGTTTAGAAAGACCTGGATTCAAGTCCTGCAGTGATGAATACAAGCTGTGTAATCATGGGTAATTTAGCCTTTCTGCACTCTAGAAAGTTCTCTAAGGGTAAAAGTTATAGAAGAATTACTCATCTATATTGGTGAAGGAAGTACCCTTCATTAAGAAATCATAAGTTCAAACAAAAAGGAATAAAAGGATACTTACATTTATACCCATCAATTTTTATTTGATTACATTTAGCTCATTGTTCTAGTCTATGCAGTTCTTTCTAGATCCTGACTGTCATTCAATGTGCTCATGTCATGTGCACATTTATAGGTCAAAGCAAAATATTGAATGAAGTTGAGTAACAAAATAAAATAATGAATGGGACATGACCAAGCACAGATCCTTGTAGCATTCTACCGGTGGGAGGTCTGATCATTCAAGCATTCTTACACCATGTAAGTAAACTTTCATGTAGTCCATATCTTTCCATCTTGTTCACAAAGATAATATGAGAAATTTTGACAAATGCTTGGCTGAAATCCAGATATATGGTGTCTATAGCATTCCTCTGATCTATCTGTCAAATAAAGGAAAGTGAGTTGCTCTGACATTATGTGCTCTTAATAAAGCCATGCTGGAACTTATCATTGATCATCCCTTTAAGTATGCAATCTTTATTCTGTGAAGTTTGGATTCAGTCAAAGGGCTGCACTGGAGGACCTAGAGGATCATAGGTGGCCTCAAGTCCATAGGCTCCTCAGCCTTGCTAGAATATTGTAAGGAATGTAACTGAAGCTCATTAACCTGACACATCAGCAGTTAAATAGAGAGTATTATCTCGGGGAAAAATAACTTTCCAGAGCATACTTATGTATATATGCATGTTTATATGCACATATACATATATGCTTGTAGGTGCATGATATGAACATATGTATCTATGTATATGCATACATACACACTAGTAATGGACACAATCAAGTCAGTGACTACCTAAACCAGAAGAATTTAAACTTTTTATGTGACATGGACTCTGTCAGTTGGGCGAACCCCTTCTTAGAATAATTTTTTTAAATGCATAAATTGAAATATATAGGATTGCAAAGGAAAGTAAATGTTAGTGAACAAAGATTTTTTTTATATCCAAGTTATGGATTGGCTATGGACTCCAAGTTAAGAACCCTTGCTCTGGAGACTAACATCTAAATGGAGATTAAATTGATTCATTTTAAAGGTAACCAGCAGTCAATAGAGGTGATTATAATGCTTAAGGACTAGTTCTTTGACTAACACTAAACACACTATCATTAATCTAATTCTATAATATGACTTGGTTATGAATGTCCTTAAGACAGAAAGATTTGCACACTAAATTCCATTATGACATCTTCTCTTTCTGTATAACAACAGAATATCTGAGCAGAAGCTAATGTTTACCTCCCTCTTCATCTTTAATGCAATATAACTGGTGTCAAAGAAAAACCAGCTGATTCTAGAATCAGAAAATCTAGATTTAAATCATCTCTCCCCCTTTAGGTGACAATGGATAGGTTTTGAGACATTTCTGGGCCTCTTTTTCCTCATATATTAAATGCAGGGTTTCAGTCTGGGTTACTTCTAAGTTACTATGATCTACGATACTAAAATCTATGATTTTATGATCTAATCAGAGCATAATAAAATAAGACAGACCACTCCTTGCAGTTCAGTGTGTTAGAATTTAACCTATAGTATTGAACAATTCTAATGGGATCCTTAAAAAAATGATTGCTTACAAATTCAGAAATTAGAACATGATGCTAAATTCTGGCTTTTTCTTCATTAAGGAAATTTATGGTTTATAACATTTTGCCCTAGAGTAGTTAATGGAACAGATATTTAAATTCATTAAAATTTAAAATTTATGTGGATGTTTTAAGATTAACAGGAGACAGGAAATTTGGCTTTCAATCTGGATTTAAATTAGACAAATATCATCTCAAAAACTCAGATTCAGTATCTTAAAAAAAACACAGTCTTTTCTTTTTCCATGGATGGATTTAATGTAAGAATGTGGATTTTAAAAGAAGAAGTTAGGAAATCTGCCCTTTGGAGAAGATTTTCTTCTTTGTTTTCATTATACTGACTTAATGAAGATAATTAAACAACAAAGGTCTTGACACGTGACAGATCACCACTTTGTCCTTACACTGAATGGACTAAGGGAGCAGCATTGCCCTTTAAGATAGGGTTCTATTATGATTTTAAAGCTTCGCATATATCTGAAGTATGTAGAAGAAGATGCACAGATTGAATGAGCTCTCTCACTATGAGCAAGATACAAGGTCAGGGCAGGCACACACAGACACACAGACGGACAGAGACACACAGACAAGAGGGAATGAGAGAGGAGGGAATAATAGACAGACAGACAGACACAGAGACACAGACAGAGAGAACAAATTATAAAACCCTGAAGCAATGCTAACTGAATTTTGAATTTAGGTTGCATAAAAATCTGGCCAAAGTAAAAACTGACCTCTGGTTTCACAGATGAACCACCCAAACTAGGGTGTGTATAAAGTGAGCAAATGACAGCATAGCATGGTAAGTGGAATTCAAAAGCATTCCTCTATCTCTGTAGTTTAAATCACCATTATCATCCTAGATGAACTCCTTGTAAAATATTATCATCAGAGTTTCTTTTGTGAACAAGTAAATTAATCAATGGCTTTTGACAGGTTTTTCTCTGCCTTTGTCTTTTATATATGCATGTTTACACATATCTATGTATACATACACACATGTACGTGTGTGCACATACAATAGATAAACACACATATGTATATGTGTACATACATATGTGTATGTGTGTATATATTTCTGTATTCAGAATGCCAAGGTGAGGCTAGTCAGGTGCAGGTCTAACCAAGTATAAAATCAATTAATTAATCAGTCACTTTGTTGTTTAGCTGTTTCAGTCATGCCCAACTTTCTGTGACTTCTTTTTGGGGTGTTCTTAGCAAAGATACTGGAATGTTTGCCATTTCACTCTCCAGCTCATTTTACACATGAGAAAATGAGGCAGACAGGGTTGAGTCACTTGCCCAACATCACAAATCTAGTCAGTGTTTTAGGTCACATTTGAACTCAGAAATATGAGTTTTCCTGATTTCAATCACAATGCTCTATCCATTGCACCACCTCATTGCCCTAGTCAGTAACTACACCCTACTTATCTATTCATATATGCATATATATAGACATGTCCACATGTGTACATATGTGTATATACACATGTATGCATATGTGATTGTATGTGTACATGTCAGTTATAATCTGGCTAAATTTGGAGTGGTTCATCAACAGAGTTGCCTCAGAGTAAGGAATTTTCCAGTCACCCTACATCATGAAAACCATAACTAAGAGATAGAAGAGCTATGATTGAATTGGTAAAAAGGATATCCACACCAGAGAAATCACAGATCATTAATTTGGTGAAATAAGTACACTGTCAACAGAGTCATGGTGAAGATTACGCAATCCTTGCTTGTTGATATAACAAACATGGTGTTATGTACATGTGATGCACGTGTGTGACTTTGCCACAGAAACATACATATGTCACCTTTTGTGGGCAAGCGGGCTGATAGGATTTTTCATGTATATTTTATATTAGATATTTAAAAATATTCCATGCACTCTATTAAAAAAGCTATTTTCCTCTTTAGATATTTAAATTTAATTGGATATTCATTGAATGAAAATAGTTAAGAAATTATTAGAAATGGAAAAAAAAAATTCCAAAGAGGAGACCCTAAATACTATCAGACATTCATATATTTGATGCCACATTTGTTTCAAATATATATTTTTGTTCTAGTGTCACCAAGAAATTCTTTGGCTAGCATATTTAAAGGTCTGAACTACTTAGATCTAACTCCAGGGAGTCCTTTGTGAGATATAGCATCATGTTTTAAAAATAAAGTGACAAAAATCCTTATAACAGAACTTCATATGACTCAAAGGAAAAAATAATGGAGGTGCTCATCTGTGCTGACATGGCAGCATTATAAGGCAGATGGGTTGGTAAGAAATGGTGCATACACTTCCCTTCCTCCTTTCCTCCCCACTCCCAGGATCTCTACCAGGGTTCTACCTTTCATAGACAAGTTCTTTTGCTATTATCAAAAACTAGGACCATGGTCAGTAGATCCTATCATTAACCCTGATTTTACAAAAGAGGAAACTGTGGCAACTAGAATTTAAATGGCATACTTAGATTCACACAGCTAAAAAAAATATCTTGGACTGAATCTGAATGTCTTCTGGACTCTAGATAGTCATCTAGTCTAACTCCCTCATAGTAAGTGGCAGAGACAAGTCTTTTGCTCTCCCAATCCAGAAGTCCTCTGTACTGTAACAGGTTCCCTTTGGTGGTCTTTGTGGTCTTGCCTTTCTGCGGTCCATTCTAGTTTCAACCATATCCCAGATTTGCTAGAATTTATTCACATATTTGCTGCTGGAAAATATAGCACCATTTCTAGGAATTTTTTAACATTTTTTTCTCTATATCTTATGGGGAAATATGTGAGGATTAAATTTTGATTATTTCTGAGTCCTCTGGATAATTGAGTTGAGATACATGAAAAACACGAGTTCAAAAATCAACTTATTCTCTGTATGGCTTAGGCAAGTCAGTTAACTTTTTCTCTTCCTCAGTTTCCTCATCTATGAAGTAATAACCATTTTATAGATTGCCTCTGAGTTCTCTTTGACTCCATTGCCTTGAAAAAAACCTTTTACTCTTGTGAGAAGAATGAGTCAACTTAATACAGTAATACCTTGTGAGGTCAACTTTAGAAGGCACAAGAAATGCTAAGCCAAAGGAGGGTTTGTTAGTGGATCTTTGTACTGTCTCAGTTACTGACTAATTGAGAAAGACACTAGGGATTTTACCGAAACTGTTCCAATCAATGTGAAAAAGAGAACCGTGAGAAACTTCCAATGTCAGCAATACTTTTCCCAGTTTTTTTTGGTTGTTTTTTTTTGGAACTAGGCCTGTGATCTGCAATTTAACTGCAATAGGGAACTTCCAGTAAGGAAACTGTCTCTCACTGCAGATTGACATCTGCTCTGGGGCTTATAGTTTTAGGGAGCTGCCTAGATTATTGAAAGATTAATTGACATGCACAAGGTCACATCCAGTGTGGGTCAGCAGCAAAACTTGAAACCACACTCCAAGGCTTGCTTTTGAACCACCACCTTCTAAAATAACATATGTGAAATTGTGTATCAAAAATGTTTATTAAGTGAAGTTTTTTTCAACGTGTAAATTGGCTTAATTTAATCTGGTTTACTCCAAAACATCTCTGATCCTCCCCATCACTGGCATATTCCTTACTCTCTTGCCTCCTGGATCAGCTTTTATGGCTTCTGTAAATCTCTTTCAATCTCCAGAGTGTTCTCAGGTAAAATTCTTTGGGGAAACACAGGTCTGGGGTGACCTAGTAGTGTGATACCATGTGATACTATGCAGACTTAATCTAAGGCAATCTCAAGGGTTTCTAAGCAATCTTTTGTCAAACAGCTTTTCTCTAAAAGGTCTCTGAAAGCACTGTAGGCCTCAGCAAGTATACTGACGCACAGAGAAGGGAATAAGTATTTATATAGAGCCTACTATGTGCCAAGCACTGTGCTAAGTCCTTTTCACAGTTATTTCTTCATTTGATTCTCACAATAATCCTTCAAGGTATTTTTATTATTTCTATTTTACAGTTGAGTAAACTGAGGCAAAAAGAGGTTAAATGACTTGCCTAGGGTCACACAGCTAGTACGTGTGAAGGTGGATTTGAACTGAGGACTTTCTGACTCCAGGCGCAGTGTTCTGTTCATTGCACTAAAACATGGCACTTTCTAGAAAGCACTAGATTTGGAATCTATAGAGATAGGCTCAAGACCCCACCCTACTCTGACACTAACTGAATGTCTATGGGTCTCTCTCTGCCTCTTCATATATCAAATTAAAGGAATTTGAGAAAAATATTTTGCGGAAAGACAGCTGAATTTGGAGTAAGAAGACTTCAAAAATTGTCTTCTCCACTTAGGTGTACGATCTTGGGCCAATCATTTAATACCTCTGCGACTCAGGTCTCGTATAAGTAAAATAAAGCTCACTGCACTAAAAATGTGATTCTATAATCCTGTTTTATTCCTACTTCTAAAAATCTATGATTCTCAATGCCCAAAGGACAATAGATAAAGGAGTATCAACCAGACTGGACTATGGAAGAGAGTCAGGATTTTGGGACCCAAGTGAAACCATCAGGGAGGGAGCAGCTGCTCAACTTTGGAGACAGATCACTGACAGTGTTGTCTCCTACAAAAAGCACCACATTTGGAGTCAGGGAATCAAGTGTCCAATTCCTGCTCTGCCACTGACTACTTATATGATACTAAGTGTTTTATGACTTCTCTCAGTACATTAAATCCCCCATTTATAAAATAAGGTGGTTGGATCAGATGACCAGTAAAATCCCATCTATATTCCTATAATAGTGCTTTGACCAAGCATTGGATTACAAATGACAAGCTTCCTCTTTGTTTATGCTGGAAAATCCTATTTGTAAATATCCCTTGTTACAGGATAAGCATAGGAACTAAACCTAGGAGTTTACTGATATAAAAAGCTCCAGGGTAAGAAAATTTCCTCTACCAAGATAGGGAAGTTGTCATTGTTCAGTCAATTAGTTGTGTCTGACTATTCATGACCCAATTTGACATTTTCTTGGCAAAGATAGTAGGGTGGTTTGCCATTTCCTTCTCCAGTTAGTTCTACAGATGAGGAAACTGAAGTAACCATGGTTAAGTGACTTGCCCAGGATCACACAGCTAGGAAATATTGGGGGCCACATTTGAACTTGGATCCTCCTGCATTCAGGGCTGGTACTCTATAGACCGCACCATCTTTCTGCCTTCTCCCATCCCAAGAACTTCCTAGAATACTGAGAGTTTAAGAGACTTACGCATGATCACATTATGTGTTAGAGTAAGCACTTGGACCCAGGCTTCCTGGTTCTGAGGGTTGCCTTTTATCATTTTGTTGCACCATGATTCCTCCACCTTTTCTTATATCCTTTTTTTATAATGGAAAGAAAGGGATAAAGAGAATGGTTTATTGAAAATTTTGTTGGGTGGAGAGAAGGATCAACGATCACCTGAGAGGTGATATACCATGTAGATGGATTTTAAAAAAATCAGAAATGGGGTCATAGCCAGAGAAAGACTTTGAACAGTAACTTACAACTCTTAGATTCATAGTTGAGAGGTAGAGTAACCTGAGGAGTTACAATAGAAGTTAATCATGTCTTATACAGTCTCCAAGCACTTAATAAATACTTGTTAATCTGGCTTGACTTAACTCTAAAGGAATCATCAGAAGAGTGAGATGCAGAGGGTTGCTGACCACACTATGAGACCAGAGCTGTTCATATAAGATGGTTAATGAAGCCAGCTACAACCTGACTTCTGAATATTATGTCAGGAAAACAGGAGAGGGCAAAGGGAGGACCTTCCCCAGCTGATACAAAGAAGGTCTTAAGATTCTTCTGTCTAAAATCACCCATGAGGTTATCTCTATGTAGCCTCACTACTAAGACAAAGAAGCACTACTACCTCTGTCACACATTTGCCCTCAAAGTAAAACCTTCATGGTTTTTCACACCACCTTCCCCATAATGATTGTTTTTAATGCTCATTTGAATCTGATTTTATCTGAATAAATATATAAGGTAAAGAGAATTTCTTCTAATCTTCACATTACCCTAAGTATGGTCTTGTTTCCTAAAATTCTTTACCTACCCCCCAACCCCCCAATCTCTTTTAAGCAGTAAATGAGAGGGTAAAGACATCTGGAAATTTGACAGGACAACTCAAGATCATCACGTTAACGTAATTGACATTAAATTCGAAGGAAAAGGTTATTGTTTCAAATTACATCAGGACTGAAGAGGTGATTCTTGGCCATTTGCTAGCTCTGTGGCCTTAGATATGTGGGCCTCCTCAGTTTCCTCTACTGCAAAGTAAGAGGTTGACTATTTGGTTTCTAAGCTCCCTTTCCAAAACTAAGTCAATCAATGAAACAAAAAGTATTTATGAAGCAATTGTAGTAGGCAATGTGCTAAGCTACAAAGAAAAATTTTTTTTTAAAAAGACTCTGTCCTCAAGGAACTTACATTCTAATGAGTGAACTATCTAGGAGCAATGGCTAGAACTTAAAGGGAAACAAGGGGCTCCATAGAAGAGCTAAATCCCTTACAGTGAAGGCTGGGATTTCAGAATGAAGCAGACTGCCTCAAGAGACAATCAGCTGCCACATGAGAGGCCGCATGACCATCTGCTGAGAATACTGTAGAAAGAATTCCTGTTCAGGTAGAGAGTTGATGAAATACTGCTAACTAAGGTTCTTTCCAACTCCAAGATTCTCTAGTTTTGGCAGACTCTGAAAGGAACATAACACAAGTATTTAAGAATATCCAATTTCATCCAGTTGAAGAAAATAATCCATACATAATATCCTGTGTTGGTTTCCTTGGGAGGCTTCCAATAACATTAAGGTCTACAAGAGCCCCCAAATTGTTTGGCAAGCAAATAAGGGAGCTGATCCCTCAGTAGAATCAGTTTTGTCTGTATCCTCAGACTTGAGTCCTGTGTAATACATACAGTAAGCGTTGAAGATGTGCTTGTTGAATTGGCTTGCATTGGCCAATCTCCAGTGAGGTTTTTGGAATGAAAGAAGATTGCATCTTGATGGGTATTCAGGACATCTTATCTAGTGGTCATCACAGTGCCCAGCACACAGTTGTTGCTTAATAAATTAAATCCCTGTTGATTTTACTTAACTTGACTTTTGTTGAGTTTGGGAAAAAAAGCTTCATAAAGGATCCAGATCTTAAATTAGTATTCAAGTCCTTGTCCTACCCTTATATGGATTTTATAGGCAAAATCCATGTTTCTTTCATTCCTTCAAAAAAGATTCATTAAACATTTAGGAGGAACAAGATACTGTGCTAGGTAGTAGGGACACACAAAAAAGGAAATAGCTCTTGCCCTCAAGGAATTTATATTTTACTGAATTGTATAATGCATTGAAAATAAATAAATACATGACTCCCCTTCTTCATTACTGTTTTCTGGCTTGTCTGGAATCCTTCAAATCCCAACAAAAATACTATCTTCTACAAAAGACTTTCTGAATCCCTCTTAATACAACTACCTTCCCTCAGTTAATTATCTCCAGTTAATCCCTTCTATATCATATTGTATATAATTGTTTACATTTTGTCTCCTCCTTTAGACTGTGAACTCCTTGAGAACAGAAATTGCTTTTTGCTTTGCTTTGGATTCCCAGTGCTTAGGGCCTGGCAAATACTATGTACTTAATAAATAATTGTTGACTTGACTTGGCTTCTTTTTAAGCCAAAGATACAAACAAGGGGAAATATTTTTCAAAAGGTTTTGATAACTGTGTTCCAGGCAGCTGAGCCATCATAATAATAGTTCCTATCAATAACATGCTTTTTTAATCACAGATTAGGTTACCTATATCATCTCATTCTCTGGAAGGGAGATAGTTCCTTGACTGTCATTCCCATTCTATAGATGAAGAAAAAGACAGGAAAGCTAAGTGGTTTGTGCCCAAGGTCATAATCTGAAAAGTGGGAGAGTTGGGATTCCTCTCCACCGTGCCTGCTGTTTATAACAGGGATTTTGTGAGTCAACAGATACACCTTCTATATATACGCAATAAAATGAAGCTGTCAGCCACTGCAAATGGACCAAGATAGAGGTCACATGATTAAACCACCCCTGCACCCAACAGTCTCTAATGTACTTTATTCCAGTTTCAATCTATTAATCAGAGGGGGTGGGAGGGCAATAATTTAAACCCTGCGATAATCAATTCCATAACACATTAACAGAAGCTGCGTTCAAACTTTGCCACACCACTGACTGCCTTGGAATCTTGACAGGAACCCCGGGGCCATGGCTAATTTGCATAAAATTTACATAAAATTGTAAATCAAGAATACATGCACACAGTTTTAATATTTGTTGATGCTTCGATCTTTGCTGATAGATGGACTGAGTCTGTGGCTTGATTTCACTTGCAGTAAAATTCTGCAGCTGGTCATATGTGTTCTGAACCTTCAGTTGTAGGAAAAAGGGAGCCCATGAGGTGACTGCTGTGGGGGGGGAGTGATTGAACTGCATTAAGGGTCTCCATCTTCTACAATACTAAATCAGTTGTCCCCTGGATACCATACTTCATAAGTAGCCTGCTCCCAGTACCCTTTATAGATCTGTGTCATTGTGATCGATGACCAACACTCAGTCTTGCTGGGACCCAGTCAACACCAGAAGTTGACCTGCATCGAATCTGAGAAGTATCCTTTCAATACCAAGGTCCCTGAAGCTTTGTTCTCAAAATGCCTCCATTTTAGCAAAGACATTCCACAGACACCACCTTTTCTGATTTTTGTTTTTATTTTTCCCCAGGTTTAGGACCAAAGATACTTGAACATCTCAAACCCAGGAAAGCACCTGTATCTTCTACTATCTGAGTGATAATGTGGAACCCAAGAAACTGTGGATCTCAGTGCACATCATAATGCTTAGGATCACAAAGCTTTCCCCTAATGACTTAAAAGAAAGGCAACTTGGTTGCATAAAGCAGAAATCCAGCAGAGGTTCTCAGTTATTCCTATTTTAGAAAGACAGATTGATAGACACATTTATCTCTTATTTAAGTATACTCTTTATACCTTTTGGATAATGAAATAAAGTTGTATTGAAAATTAAAATTAAACAAACCTTTGGAAACTTTAAGCATTATATAAACGTTAGCTATTAGCAATATTATGGCTGCATGTTAAGAAATCTGTCTGTCTCTGTGCCTCTGTCTGTCTCTGTCTATCTCTCTCTCTCATTCATTCCCTCCCGCCTATCTTTCTCTCCCTCTCTCTCAACAACACTGCAAAATAGGTACTATTATTATCCTCATTTTACTGATAAGGAAACTGAGGCACAGAGAGGTTTAGTAATTCATCCAGGGTCACACAACTAAAACTTCTAAGGCAAGACATGAACTCAGATCTTCTTGACTCCAAATACAAGCATTCCTTAGCTGTCAAGCTTTAAGATGCCAGCAGGGGTCATATAGTCAAGAATCTGCTCTAGGGATTCTATCCAACCCACTTATTTAAATACCCTTCTGCCATTGTATTTACAAAGAAACCAAAAAAAAAAAAAAAAAAAAGCTTAGCAGTTAAAGTAAGATTATGTATATAGATAGTGGTCTGAGATCTAGGAAAATAAAGATTCCATAACCAGTAGGTTTTTTGACCCACCTTGCCCTCTCAGTCCCATCCCAGCTTACCTTGGACGATCAAGTAAACCTGGGAGGTCTTGGGCTGGTGCTGTGTCTGCACTGAGCATGTGTAAGAGCCCTCATCATAGACATCCACTTTCTGGATGCGGAGACTGTATTCCAGAGCAGTCCGTTTCTCTAGCTCGACTCGGGGGTCCAGGGACCACTTGTCATGTCCAGCAAAAATGATGCCAGATCGGTTTAACCAGGCCACCTTGGAGCTTTTGTCTTCTACGTAACACCTGTCAGAGGAGAATGACAACATTAGGACCTAAGTCATAGGCTGATCTAGTTTCATTCTCTCCACCACTGGTAAACGATAGACCTCAATGAAACCTAGGAGAAAAAAAATTAGGAAAAGGAAGAATTATTCCATGACTTCATTACTTTTCCTTCACATGGAGTGCTGAAAACTTCCCTGTTATTTCTCCTTTAAAAAGTCTTCCAGAAGAGATAATGAAATATATTTCCCTCCTTTTGTCATAGAGGCTTAGGGCTATGAGAGTACAAAACTGTATACAATGTTTTTGCTTTGCTGTTGCTCTTTATTTCAAAAAAGAATAAAATTCTGGGGTGAGAAGCATATCTAGTAAGGATTATGATATAAAAACATAATCAATATATAATTTTTAAAAAATCCTTTGGATTTCGACTGGGGTTTTTAATATTTTTTTTTTGGTTTTGTTTTATAGCCTCTTTGTCTGGTGAAGACTATGGACCCTTAAAAGGTTTGCAAGTGAATAAAACATAGAGAATTATAAAGGAAACTAATTATATGGAAACAGTTATCTAAGTATTATAAAACAAATCCCAGACCTTCTGAAATCTATTTAAGGACTCTTAGTGGTTGGTGGACAGGTGAATGCCTGTATTAGATGGGTCAAAATTAAGCAAACCTGTTACATTTATAGAATTATTCAGCAATTAGATGGCACAGCTGATTGAGTTCTAGGCCTGAGTTCAATTCCAACCTCAGGTACTTACAATTTGTGTGACCATGGGCAAGTTACCTTTGTTTACCTCAGTTTCCTCAACTGTAAAGTGGCAATCATAACACCACCTATCTACTAGAGTTGTCATGAGGATCAGCTGATATACTTGCACAGTGCCTGACACACAGTAGGTCCTTAATAAATACTTATTTCCCCCTTTATTTTACATAGCGTTTTAGACACTTTAAATTATCTCATCTGTTACCAGACTATGAGGAAGGTGGCCAAGGTAAGCATCATCTCCTATTATATACTTGGTTTGGAAGAGGAGACCCAAGGGTGAAGTAGTTAGCCAACATCTCATAGCTTGTGAAGTGGCATAGTCAAGACTGGAAACCAGGTCTCCTGAGCCTTGTACACTTCCTTCCACATCACGGGACCTGAGAAGCAAAGTTTCTCTAGGATTATATATCGTCTCCTTTTCTTTTCTAAGAGAATCGCCCTCCTACCCCTTGAATTCTTCAGAACATTTTTCTTAGACTTCTTTGTACTTTATCCAGTTCTACTTCATATCAACAATATCTACTAGCTACATTCTTCCTATGAGATTGTAAGCTCCTTGAGAAGAGAGACAATGTGAAATATCCTGTGTATCACAGACATTTGTTTATAAAACACTTGCTAAATTAGCAGTCATTAAGGGCATCTTTTTTGTTTTGAGTAACTAAGGGGGTCATGGTTAGCTATCTGAATAATTCTATAAATGTGATTGCTTCACTGAATTTTGATTCACTAATGCAGGAATTCATAACCCAATAAGAAATACATAGACATTGCAGAAGGTCCTGGGATTTATTTTTATATTATTCTGATGACTTTATTCCTATGTAATTGGCTTCTTTATAATCTACGTGTTTTATTCACTTGAAAACATTTTAAGAAGAGGTCCATAATTTTCACCAGACAAAGAAATCCATGAAACAAACAAATTAACTTGTGGTTTCATCTGAGGGGTACTCAAAGATGTCATCTCCCTCCACCAAGGCATATCAATAACTCATCTATAATAATGCTAGTAGTAATAACAATAAAGCCAGCAACCATAAAACTCCTACTATATGCCAGACAATGTGCTAATTACTTTACAAATATTATCTCATTTTATCTTTACAATAACCCTGAGAGATAGGTGTTATTATTCCCATCTTACAGTTGAGAAAACTGATGCAAACAGGTTGTGACTTCTTCAAAGTCACAAATCTAGTAAGGATCTAAGGCTGGATATGAACTTAGGTCTCCTTGACTCCAATTTTAATGAGTTTTTTGAGTTCCCTCATTTTAGTTAACCCAAGGTTACTCAACTTGTATTGATGTTAGACTGTTGGTTAAATCTGGGTTTTCTTGAATCCAAAGTCAACCCTTCTCTCTGTAAGGCCAAGATTCTTCTCAGAAACACTCACTCTACCATAACTAACATCTTAATATTTTATCCTTTCGACTCAGCCTTAGACTTCTTCACAACCACATTTTAACTTTAGTTAACCAAATGTCCCACCTACGTAGGTAAGGATAAGAGTATTTGCATTCCAGTCCTCCTCTGAATCTTATTTGAAATGCACAAGCCTAGGAGTGAGAAGCGTATAAGCACTCAGGAAGATCCAGGAGATCAGAGCAGGGTATTTATTCTGTCAAGGAAAGGGAGAGAACAATCACCAATCACTTGACAAGGTTTTGGTTCCAGCTGCTGAGAGCAGCAGGTGTTGGTTAGCCAGAGAACAGAATGATATCCCTTCTAGCCACATTAGGATGGTTTAGCTCTTCCCATAAAAGCATACTCCATTTCAGCCTGCACAAACCAAAGAAAGTACAGGTAGATGATCTGCATGATCGCCCAAGTTAAAATCTCAACAGAGTTCCTATCTCAAAAAAAAAAAGGAAAAGAGTGGAGTAAAATGACAACACTAAAAGTAAACCATTTCAAAATGAACTTAGTTCTCTCCTTTGTTTCTTGAAGCAGGGACCAAAGATGCTCTCTCAAGTGCTGTGAAATAAGGCAGATAAGTTCTTTGCTTTCCTTTGGCTAGGTGGTTCCTTGGTCAGGAAGGAAAATGTCACAGATATTGTTTCTTACACGCACTTTACAGAGTGCCACCAGCTGGGCAACATCTAGGGAAAGCAGGAGATGAGCAAAGATCGAACTTCTATGGCAGAAGGCTATTAAGACTATGTTCTCCAATTATATCCTGTTCCTACTCAGAGAATTGTTTTGTTGAAGTTAAAATAATCAAGCACGAAGTGACTCTACTTGAATGGAAATGAAAGGGCAGAAGAATAACTACAGAGTAGGAGTTGGAAGACAAAACTTGGAAAGACAGATTGGAACAATGGAAAGAATGGTGGATTTGGAGTCAGTCAATCTGGGTTTGAATTCTAGCTTTTCTACTCATATCTCTGTGACCTTGGCCAAAGTAACATAACATTTCTGGCTTTCAGATTTCTCATCTGTAAAATGAAGAGTTTAAGCTAAATAGCCTCAAAGGTCCCTACAGGGGGACTCAAAATTTATGATCCGCATACGTTCAATATATTATTTAGTGCCTCAGTTTCCCAAACAGCCAAATTGATAATAATATGCATCCCTCTCTTCCAGAGATACTGCAGATATTTCCATTCCTGTTCAATCTCTTGCTAGCTGTGTGATCATGATCAAAGCATTCTCTCTGAGGCTCAATTTTCTCACCTGTAAAATGGAGATGATAATATTGACACTGCTAATTTTTTAGAGTTAAAGTGTTCCTTAACTATAAAACAGGGCATCTGAGTGGTACAGTGGCTACAGTTCTGGGTCTCAAGCCAGGATGACTCATCTTTTTTAGTTCTAATCTGGTCTCAGACACTTACTAATTGTACGACCCTGGCCAAGGCACTCAAGTCTGTTTCCCTTGATTTCCTTATCTGTAAAATAAGCAGGAGAAGGAAATGGCAAACCACTGAAGTATCTTTGCCAAGAAAACCTTAAATAGCTTTGGGGTCAAAGAGTCAAACACAACTGAAAAAAGACTTAAAAACAACAACCATAAAGCATTTTCTAAGCATAAGCTATATGCATATGTGTAAATATACATTACACACACACACACACACACACACACACGCACACAGTTTTTTCTTCTATCATTCTAACACTAATGCACCATCTAGCATGGACTTATTTGGGTTAGTTTCCTTTGCACATGCATGATAGAACAAATATTTCATATCTAAATGCCTAATCTATGGGACATACATTTTCTTAAGTCCCTTCAACTTTAGTTGATATCTTTTACCCGTTATAATTTAGAAAGAGGATTTCATCCAACTGAACCAGAAATCATAAGGCAAGATTTAATGCCTCTTCTCTTTCTCATATCTCCGATATAAATGGGACAACTTTTTATTCAATGCCTCAGTTTCTCAGGCAGTCAAACACATTAATGATAGGCATCCTTCTAGCCTTGAAATATTGTAGTGACTGATAATGTAATATGTTTGAAATAATTTGAGTTACTTGGAGAATTGTGTAAGATAAACACGAAGAAGTATTTTTGGATGTGTTGGCTGCTGCCTCTTTCCATGTTAAATTTTATTCTGCCAGTTCCCAATCTCTGTAGCATGTCTCTTTCCTAGCATTTACAGCACCTCTCAATTTAGAATCATCTGTGAATTTAATTAATAGGTTGTTTGCTTGCCTCTTCTAGATCATTAATGAAGTTGTTAATGTTGATTTTCCATGGTTTTTGCTGTCAAGAAGAACTAAAATGCTCCTCTTTAAAAATATCTTAAAGCTGACATCATTTATTCTCTTGTACTTTCCCTGCAAGTATAACCTTTTACAGTTTTTCAATAACACAATCTAATGTCATTTAAATGTATGTAAATTCATTGAAGACAAGGATTGTCTTATCTTGTTGATCTAAATTTTGAATTTTCCCCAGAACTTAGAAGAGTGCTCTGAAAACAGCATGTGCTTAATAACTGTTGTATTCTTCCATTGTATCACTCTGAAATGTGTTGAGTTAAAATTATATTTGTCATTTGATTTCTTAATATTTTTTAACATAAGTAATAACTGGAAACCTGTGTGGTGGAAAGAAAAAAAAAAGAACATGCTTTGGAGTCCCAGGATCCGGTTTGGCAGTTTGGGTCTGCCACTGACGGTGACCTCTGACAAGTCACCCCAACTTTCTGATCTTTTGTTTCCTTGCTACCTACTCTGAAGCATGGGGATTTGGACCAGGGGACATTAGAGGTCTCTACCACTTCTAAACCTATGATCCTCTGATTTTTCTCCTCTCCTTTCTTTTCCTCTCTTTCTCTCATATATACAAATATACACATAGACACACAGTATAAACAAAGACTAAAAATAAATAATAATAAAAGAAACTTGCTAAGTATATTAAAGGTATATACATATATTTATATGAATGTGTGTGTTTATGTATCTACATACATAAATGCATACATACATGTACTTTGATGGCTCCTGCCTATTTATCAAGAGATATCTTTCCTTCCTGCTTTTACACGACGACTTTGAGTTGCTACGGCTCTTCGGATAGGGGAGGGTGTCTATACGTATATATGAGACAGGGTCTGGGCCTGTGACTTCAGTGGTACAGAACAAGCAAATACCTCCTAGGATAGAGGTCAGCAACTTTTCCAAAGTTTAAAGTCTTAAACTGCTACCTAGATCTCTAAGCTGTTACATGACGTGTTCATAGTAGTACAAATAATACGTGTTAGGAGCAAAACAATCTTGCTGGCTTAGAAACTCTCTCTCCTTCATTTCTCACTCCCTCTTCCTCTCCCTCTTTTTCTATTTCTCTGTTTATGTGTCTCTCTCATACACATATATGCTTTAATTTAATACTTAGTGACTTCAGTTCAAAGGTGGACGTAAGGAAGTATGATAAAAATATATTTTGGAAAATATGGCTCAGCAGTAAGAAAAAAGGTGTCAGAGTGTAGACTACATGTCATACTTTAAAAAGCAATTCAGGAATTAATGAAAATGTTGTAAATCAAATGACATAAATATGAAATTATATTTTAACCAACAGAAAATGACTAGCTGTGTATATGGGAGCCATTTCTGTCTATGTACACTTAGATGACCAACGTAGAGCAGATCAAAATGAGCAATGAATGAAAATGAGAAGATAATGGTTTTCAATCGAAGCAACCCCAGATGGAGGAATTTATGACCAAATGAGATAGAGAACATTATGAAATGCAAAATAGATAACTTTGATTACATTAAATTGAAAAACAAATTCCAAAAACAAAGCCAATGCAACCAAGATTAGGAGGGAAGCAGGAAACTAGGAAAGAATTTTTACAACTAGTGTTTGTAATAAAGGCTTCATTTCTAAGATATGGAGAGAACTAAATCAAATTTACAAGATACAAGTCATTTCCCAGTTGTTAAGTGGTCAAAAGATATGAACAGATAGTTTTCAGAGGAAGAAATTAAAGCTATCTATAGTCATATGAAAAAATGCTCTGAATTACTATTGATTGGAGAGATGCAAATCAAAACAACTCTGAGGTACCACCTCACACCTATCAGATTGCCTACCATGGTAAAACAGGAAAATGATAAATGTGGGAGAAAATGTGGGAGAGATGGAACACTAATCCATTGTTGGTGGAGCTGTGAGCTGATCCAGCCATTCTGGAGAGCAATTTGGAACTATGCCCAAAGGGCTACAAAAATGTGCATACCCTTTGACTCAGCAATAATGCTTCTAGGGCTATGTCCCAAAATGATAATAAAAATAGGAAAAGGACCCACATACACAAAAAATATTTATAGCACCTCTTCTTGTGGTGGCCAAGAAATGGAAATCAAGGGGATGCTCATCAATTGGGGAACGGCTGAACATGTTGTGGTATAAGAATGTAATGGAATAATGTTGTGTTATAACAAGCAATGAACAGGCAAGACTTCAGAAAAACCTGGAAAGACATATGAATGGATGCTGAGTAAAATGAGCAGAACTAGGAGAACATTAAACACAGTAACAGCCACAGTATGAGAGAACTGTTTTTGATAGACTTCACCCTTTACAGCAATTCAAGGACCTAAAACATTTCCAAAGGACTCATGATGAAAAATGCCATCTACATTCAGAGAAAGAACCATGGAGCTGGAACGCAGAATAAAGCAGAATATTTTCTCCTTTGTTATGTTTTGTTTTGTTTTTCTAATGGTTTCTCCCATTTGTTCTAATTCTTCCATGCAACATGACTAATGTGAAAATGTGTTCAATAGGAATGTATGTGTAGAACCTATAGATGATTGCTTGCTATCTTGGGGAGGGAGGAGAGAAGGAGGGGGAGAAGGTTTGGAACTTATGGAAGTGACTGTAGAAAAGTGAAAACAAATAAATTAATAAATTTGGAAAATATAATTAAGAAAAAAAAGAAAATGTGTTTAATAGGAATGTATGTGTAGAATCCATATAAGACTGCATACCATCTTTGGGAGAGAGCGGGGAGGGTAGAGGAGAAAATTTGGAATTTATGGAAGTGATTGTTGAAAAGTAAAAACAAATAAATTGATACATTTTCAGGAAAAAATTAAAAAGTTGAAGCAACTCCAACCTAAACTATTTAAATTGACTTGTTTTCTACAGCCATTGCTTTCAAAAACTGAAATGGATAAAAGAACAGACCTTAACATCCGTTATTGCAATTTCCTAAGGAAGCTTAACATACATAAATAAATCTAAACCAAAAAAGGAGATTAAAAAATAACCCAGAAATTTCTTTAGTCACCAAGCACTTGATCAATTTATCAAATAGAGAGGTATGATTCCTGGTAACAGGACCAGTTTAGAATATTAATTCATTTGTAAATCTAACGGAGAAGAATGGAAAATCTGATGGTAATTTGAATTACTCTTAGTCCAAATCAAGTCAAGTCAAGATGGAAAAAAAAATGTAGAGGAATTCTGACAGTTGACTCTTTGTTATTCCACAAACAAACTACTCCATTCCCCAGCTCTGGGCATTTTCTCTGACTGTCCCCCATGTTTTGGAATGCTCTCCCTCCTCTGGTTTGAATACTGACCTATCTGGCTTCCTTTAAATGACAACTATAATCCCATTGTCTACAGGAAGTCTTCTATAACCTGTGTTATAAGAAAAGAACACTTTCCATTCATCAATTATTTCCTATTTATCCTGCATATCACTTGCTTTGTATATATTTGTTAGCATGTGGTTTCCCCATTGGATTGTAAGCTCCTTGAAGTCAAGGACTGCCTTTTGCTCCTTTTTTGCATCCCCAATGCTTAGCGTAGTGCCTAGAAGAGAGTAGGCACTTAATAAATGTTTACTGAATTGATTAAATTAAACATAATCACCCTCAAGGTAGTTAGGGTTGACATTAAAGACAAAAACCAGAAATGATCTTGAAAGAGTTTTATAACAAACTCTTCTATGTCAGTGACACTGCAGCTGCCACATTAGAATTCCATCATCACACTGGGTTAATAGGAAACAAATAATAACCTTGTACCATTTTAATCAATTATGTGCATATAAAGATGCTGTAGCATATTTTTATAAGTCTACCTGCATCCTTCTTATATTTTATCAACAATGATTTTTCCCCTTTCTAAAAAAAAAAATTTGGTTGAAGATGGCAGAATAGAAGGACGAACTTGTTCTAGCTGTCCCCCCATAGCCCATAAAATACCTGTAAAAAATGACTCTAAACAAATTCTAGAGCAGCATAAGCCATCAAACGACAGAGTGAAAGAAATTTTCAGCCCAAGACAGCCTGGAAGGCCAACAGGAAAGGTCTATTGCACCAGGCTAAGAGTGAAGCACAGCCCAGCCTTGGCCACAAGGCATGGCAGGGACAGGAGTGGAACAGGCTTCAGGGCACAGAATCACAGGCAATAGCTGATCTTCCCAGATTTATCAACCCAAAGACAGCTTCAAAGGTCAGTAAGAAAGCTCTTTCACTTGGGTGAGAGGGGGGCAAGGGTCTGGCCCCAACCCCAGGGCTGCGGCAGTCACTATAGCAGTGTCCACTTTTGGAGCCCTTGGCCTGACGACCCTGGGGGAATCAAGCGACTGATCTGCATCTTGATCTTAAGTGGAGGTGCTGGGGCGAGGAGGAGCACTGGTGCTGGCATGGTGGAGCTGGTGGTGGCTGTGGAGAGGGAATCCTACTTGCAGATCCTGGGCAGAAAAGAAGGCTTGTGGTTGCTCACAGACAAGAGTGTAGGCCAAGAAAGGAGTAAACTTCTCTCCCTTGATTGTGCCACCTTGGAGGAACTGAGAACTTACAGGTTCTTAGAGTATACCACTTGACTCCACTTGACTAAGGACTCAAAAGTTAAGTAATTGGCTGGGAAAATGCCCTAAAAAGGGGGAAAAATAAGACTAGAGATGGTTACCTTCTTGGTGAAAAGGTATTTTCTTCCATCCTTTCGGATGAGGAAGAGCAAAGCATACCATCAGAAGAAAACATCACAGTCAAGATTTCTACATCTAAAACTTCGAAAAAAAAATATGCAGTGATCTCAGGCCATGGAAGAGCTCCAAAAAGATTTTGAAAAGCAATGAAGAGAGGTAGAGGAAAACTTGGGAAGAGAAATGAGAGTGATGCAAGAAAATCACGAAAAGTGAGTCAACAGCTTGCTAAAGGAGATCCCAAAAAATCCTGAAGAAAATAACACCTTTAAAAACAGACTAACCCAAATGGCAAGAGAGGTCCAAAAAGCCAATGAGGAAAAGAATGCTTTAAAAAGCATAATTTACCAAATAGAAAAGGAGATTCAAAAGATCACTGAAGAAAATAGTTCTTTAAAAATAACAACAGAGCAGAGAGAAGCTAATGACTTTATGAGAAACCAAGAAATTATAAAACAAAATCAAAAGAATGAAAAAATAGAAGACAATGTGAAATATCTCATTGGCAATACAACTGACCTGGAAAATAAATCCATGAGAAACAACTTAAAAATTATTGATCTACCTGAAAACCATGATCAAAAAAGAGCCTAGAAATCATCTTCCAAGAAATTATCAAGAAAAACTGTCCTGATATTCTAGAACCAGAGAGTAAAATAGAAATGGAAAGAATTCATCAATCACCTCCTGAAAGAGATCCCAAAAGGAAAACTCCTAGAAATATTGTAGCCAAATTCCAGAGTTCCCAGGTCAAGGAGAAAATATTACAAGCAACCAGAAAGAAACAGTTCAAGTACTGTGTAAATACAATCAAGATAACACAGAATTTAGCAACTTCTACATTAAGGGATCAAAGGGCTTGGAATATGATATTCCAGAGGTCAAAGGAGATAGGATTAAAGCCAAGAATCACCTGCCCAGCAAAGCTGAGTATAATACTTCAGGGGAAAAATGGAATTTCAATGAAATAGGGGACTTGCAAGCATTCTTGTTGAAAAGACCAAAGCTGAATAGAAAATTTGACTTTCAAACACAAGAATCAAAAGAAACATGAAAAGGTAAACAGGAAAGAGAGGCCTTAAGAAACTCATTAAAGTTGCACTGTTTATATTCCTACATAGAAAGATGTTATTTGAAACTCATGAGACCTTTTTCAGTATTAGGGTAGTTAGAGGGAATATACACACACCAACACACACATATGTAGGTGTGTATGGGTATGTATGTGTATGCATATTATATATGTGTAGCTATATGTGTGTACATATGTGTATGTGTGTATATACACATGTGTGTGTACATCAACACATACAAACATACATAGACAAAGGGCACAGGGTGAGCTGAATATGAAGGGAGAATACCTTAAAAATAAAGTAAAATTTATTGTTGAATGGAATGTACTAGGAGTAAGAGAAAGGGAGAGGTAGAATGTAGCAAATCATCTCACATAAAAGAGGGAAGAAAGAGCTTTCACAATGGAGGGGAAGAAGGGGGAGATGAAAGGAAATAATTGAGCCTTACTCTCATGAAATTTGGCTTAAGGAGGGAATAATACACACACAATTAGATAGGGAAATCTATTTTACCCTGCATGTAGGCAAGGGGGAAGGGGTAGGAGAGGGACGATAATAGAAGGGACAGCAAATGGGGAAAAGGGATAATCAGAAGCAAATGCTATTGTGGGAGGACAGGTCAAGGGAGATAATGAAATAAATGAAGGGCAGGATAGGACAGAGGGGAATGTGGTTAGTCTTTTACAACATAACTGTTATGGAAGTGCTTTGCATTGTTACACATGTATGACCTATATTGAATTATTTGTTTTCTCAATGAGAGTGGATGGGGAGGAAGAGATAAAATATGGAACTCAAAGCTTTAAGAATGAATGTTAAAAATTGTTTTAGCATGCCACTGGAAATTAAGCTATATAGGCAATGGGGTATAGAAATCTATTTTGCCCTACAGGAAAATAGAAGGGAAGGGGGACGGAAGAAATGTGGATGACAAAAAGGAAGACAACTAGAGGAAGGGGTGGATGGGGTGCATGCTGTCCTGGGATGGGGGGTGGGGAGAGATGGGGAGAAAATTTTGAATTCAAATTATTATGGAAGTGAATGTTAAGAAATGAAAAATAAATAAATTATATATTTAAAAAATAAATAAAAATTGTTTTGATTACATTTTAAATTTCAAACTGTTTTTTCCCTCCCTTTCCAACCCATACTAGAAAAGGTTATACACACATACAGATATATAGATATATACACACACATATATATACATATATACACACATACACATATATACACACATACACATATGCACACACATACACATATATACACACATACACATATGCACACACATACACAGATATACATATATGCACACATACATACACATATACATGCATCTATACACACATATACACACACAAATATGCACATACATAAACAAACACATATATACACATACATTCACAGATATACATACACATATATACACATACACACATATATGCACATAAACATGCATATATATAATTTATATCTGAATGTGTGTGCATATATACATGCATAGATATATATATATATATATATATATATATATATATACATATACATACTCTGTGTGTGTGTGTGTGTGTGTGTGTGTGTGTGTAAAATCATACCACTCATACTTCTATTTATCAGTTCTTCCTCTGGAGGTGGATAGCAAATTCTTTCAAAGGTTCTTTGGAATTCATTGGAGAATTTATAATACTTAGAAAACTCATAGTTCATGGTTATTTTTCAAACAATTGTGCTGTAACTGTATTCAACGTTTTTGTGTTCTATTCATTTCACTCTTCCTTATTTCATGAAAGTCTTACATAACAACAATGATTTTGATGCACATAAAGACTATTATCTAAAAATTTTGTAGTGATAGGAAGATAGCACATGTTGATTTCCTTAACTTCAATAGGTTCAATTATCTTCATTTTGACATTTTATGATATTCATATCTAACCGTATTCTCTCTTTTGAGCTATGGTCACAAATCACCAATTGTCCATTGGACATTTTCCACTACATAGTCCATAGTCTTACCAACTCTAAAACAGAACTTATGATCTTTACCACAAAAATTACTCCTTTGGCAGATAATAAGGTGGCAGTCATTAAGGGTGCTGCCTTTGAACACTACCTCAGCAAACTATTTAACCTGTCTCTCAGTCTTGGTTTCCTCATTTGTAAAATAGGGTGATAGTAACCACTACTTCACAGAGCTGTGAAGTTCGAATGTGATAATACCTGCAAAACACTTTGCAAAATTAAATCACTATAAAATACTAGCTGTTATTATTATTCTTAGATTCTAAGTTTCTGTCAAAGATATCTGTCATGAAGGTTCTAGGTCTAGAGACATCCTGGACCTCTCCCCCGACCCCAAACAACTTAGCTAGTCCATTGCTAAGATGTGCCAATTTTGTCCCCAATATTCCTACAATATCTCTCCTATCAGTTCTCTTCTCTCAACTCACTTGATGGTTTCACATCCACATTTACTCTCACTTGCATTAATACCATAGTCTTTTAATTGATCTGCTTGCATTCAGTCTCTCTTACTGACAGTCTAACCTTCATACAACAGCCAAATTGATACTACTAAAAGTCAGGTCTGATCATGTCACTCCTGTACTCAAGAATTATCTCTTGGATAAAATACAATTTCCTTTTCGGGGTATTTAAAACCCTTCACAATCTGTTTTCAACCTACTTGATAAAATTGTTTTCCCATTTTTTCCCAGTGTTCCAGCCACACTGGCCAATTTGCTGTTACCCATACACGATACTCCATTGCCTGCATTTTGCCTGTGCACTGACTATCCCCTATTCCTGGAATCATATTCCTTTTCACCTTTTCTTCTTTTGAAATTCCTATTTCCCCCAAAAGTCTCAGTTTACATACTACCTGCCTTCTACTAGAGTTCTTCCCTAATCCCTCCAGTTTTTAGTACTGTCCTACCCACCCCATACCTAAGATTGCATTGTATTTATTTTCCATATGTGTTGCATTTACTTAACTATATAGCTATTGTTTCTTCTCAGTAGAATATAAGCTCTTTGAGGGTAGAAACCCATTCTTTTTTGTCTTTGTATCCTTGGTGCTTAGCACATAGTACATTATTACTTAAGAAATGCTTGTTCAATTGAATTAAATCATGTCTTCTTCACCTGCAGTTTTTTTCTGCCTCATTTCTCCTTAATAAAACCTCATTCAGTACCATTCAGACACAACTTCCCTATGAAGACTTCCTGAGTTCCTTAGCTGGAAATTGTCTCATTCCTTCCTCTAACACCCATTGTCTTTTGATAGGATCAGAGATGGAAGAAACCTCAGTGGTTATCTAATCCAGATCCATCATTTTATAGATGAGGGGAAAAAAAGGTTAAATGACTTTTTTAGGACAGGAATTGGGAAAGGATTTGAATTCAGGCTCTCAGAAGCAGCACCCATTGCCCTGTACCACACTCCCTTTTTTATGTCAATTGTCAAATATTTCCATTTCTTATATTCATTTGTGTACATGTATACATTTATTTGCAAATATGTACTGGGATGTAAACTACAGTCATCAAGCACCATTTCTGATTTGTCTTAGTTTCTCCCACAGCACAAGTATGCTACCTTGCATAAATATTTGTTGAATGAAAGAGTGAATGAATGAATATCTTGGCATTACATCCATATATCTGTGTATATATGATTATACAAAGCCTGATCACAACTACAGTGAATGCAGTTACAGAGAATGATGTAGCCAGGTGTTAACAAAAGCTAGTAGAGCAATAAAATGATTTCTGTCAGCTATCACAAAAAAAAAAAAAAAAGTCACCCAGGAAGTGAAAGATTTCATCTAGTAGAATATAGACACACCTTACTGTGCCTGATCATCAGCATGGGAATGTATAAAAGACTATACAATTATAGTGTTATCCATTAGGTGGACTACCCACCCCAACTACAGAGCTACAGTTCATAAACAAAAGATAAAATGAAAAAAAAAAAACTGAGAAGGTAAATGGAAGAGTTTTGATCTACTCTATTCAGGTACCTGAGGCCATAAAACTGTCAGAAAAAAAAAAAATCAATGCAGACTTGTAAAAAATTTAAGCATCAAATCTCTGCAAATATTTTACATCAAAGTATATTATACATAGTGGTACAAACACATACATCAGCTATATTATTCACACTACATAGGACTACGCAACTTGCTTCAGAAAGGGAATGGAATTGGATATAGAGAAAATAAATGGTAATTCAGGCTATCCCAGAAGATCCTGAAAAAGCATATTCTCTGACAGTTTAACCATGATGTAACTGATAATAATTAGCTATTAAGTCTCAGTTAATGTTTAATGTGAATACAATTACAATTGCAATGACACTTTTCTATTTAGACTTAATAAGGCACTTGTCGGCTAAATATACAGGAGTAGAGTATTTAGAACAAATCCAAATTATTTATCAAAATTTTATATGAATCAATTCAATCTTTTTTTCACTAAATCATCAGTAAGTCTTCATTTCTCTCTCTAGTTGTTGGGATAATGGGTATGTGTTTTTCTTTTCTATTTCCTTTTTTCACTATTTTATTTAAAATGAGCTAATTCCTGCTTTTTCAGTTTTAACTTTTAATACCAGCATCAAGGGTCAATCAAATAGAGTGATGGCTTATATTAAGGATATACTTCCCAATATACAAGCAATCAGAATCTAAACTGAGGATGAACAGAAATTTGTTGCAGGACTCTGGCATAGTACATATCCTTCCTGTCCATGGCAGTTTTCCACTAGTGAGTCTTTCACTAGCTCACAAGATCATTCCCATTCTTTTGTTTGGTTCCATATTGCCATTCCCACAGCCATGGCACTGCTTTCTCAGAGTCTGCCTCCTTACTAATGCAACTTTCCCTGTGGTGTATTGATTAGATAGCACACTAGACTTGGAATCAAGAACCCCAGAAACTCAACTTGTTGGGTGACCAAGTCTTAGAGCCCCTCTGTGTCTCAGGTTCTTCATCTATAAGATAAAAGAGTTGGGTATGATGGCCTCTGCAATGGCTTCCAGTCATAATTCCATGATCATTAATTCCTACATATTCTCTCTCTCTCTCTCTGTCTCTCTGTCTCTGTCTCTCTTTCTCTCTCTGTCTCTCTGTTTCTCTCTCTCTCTCCCCCTCTTCTTCTAGAGTGTTGTGACATTAGGGGTTCTCAACCATGCTATGATGATTTAGGCCAGACTTTTTGGTGAATAGGTTACTCTTTTTCTCAACATTACTGCACTTGCCTTGTAACAGACTGCTCTCTGTGTTACCCTTCTTCCAAATGAACTTGCTCAGAACCAAATAATTCCAAATTACACTTCTGAACTCACTAGAGAAATTCAATTTCTAAGAAAAGAAAAAAAAAGTCAGTAACCACTCAGTCATTAGGTAAGTAAATGTAATAAATAGTAAATGTTTCCCTTTTGGCCAGCAATCCTGACAGTCTTCCCCTCCCAGTTTGTTTCTTCTTTTTTTCTTTTGATCAAAAAGGTCTTGACTCATTTCTTAAAGAGGCATATTCACTGAATGAGCATTACTTCACCCAAAGTGAGAACCTGAAAAGACTTTAACCTAAAGGGGCCAGAGTCTTGCATGACATCCTGGGGCATCTCCAGTCATCCTGATGAATGTCTGGCCCCAGGACCTAGGTGGCTCTGGAGGAGAAAGTGAGGCAGATGACCCTGCACAGCCCTCCCTCACTCAAATCCAAGTCAATTGCAAGTCACGTCATCATTCCCTGATATCAAGGTCATCACAACAGGCACAATCATCTAAGGGTATTTATCACTATTTTATGTAGTCCACCCCACCACGAGTTAAGCCACTTGGATTTGTGACTTTATCACTGGAGAACTCATTTAACTTTAGCTTTTCTTTTATAAAGAAAAAATAACTTACTAACACCCAGGCCTGGTGGGAAAGCCAACTGATACATTATGGTAAATCTGGCTTTTGAGGTTTCTTGGTATTATCAGCCTCTGTGAACTTGAAAAGGGTATTTGTTTCTTCCCCTTGCCTATTAGTGCATAAGGAAGACTGATTCCTAGAAGAAAATACTTTATTACATGATTCCCTTTCCCATTATATGGAAGGTGACAATCGTGACAGCACTTGAATGATATTATTTACTGAAATGAGGCATGATACTATCTAATTCCTGTAAGGAAGGTCAGAATTATTGATCATGGGGTCAAAATGCGGAAGCAGGGAGATGATCTGATTCTTCTAGAATCAAACCTCCCTAGTATGTTCTTGGGTATTTTACTTGAAGCATTATAAATCCCCAAATCTGGATATAAGATAAAATGGAAGAGGGACTAGATCTCTCATTTCATTACCATAGGGAAGTCCTGGGTGAGGAAATTCTCTGTACCATTGAAATTCTGTAACTTACAATGTTACATAATTACTTCTATATGCAAATGTAAATTTAAATAAAAACATGCCAAAATCAAGCATGAGTTATTTCTGCCTTATCTGTCATTTCAGGTAATTTTACCTCCCTCTATTATTATTTAAACAATCAAGAGCTAGCTATCCCTAGGAGCAAAAAGATTCTAAAGATACCACAAGAATGATATGGTATTAAGAATCATAGAACTTTAGAAGAAGGGAGGACCCTAAAGATCATCTTATTCAACCCCATCATTTTACAGAGGACAAGGCTGAAGCTTGGAGAAGCCAAACAACTTACCCATAAAAACACAAATCTTGGTAAAGGCAAGATTTGAACCCTGGTCTCTTAAGTCCAAATCTAGTCATCTTGCCATGCGATCAGCTGTCTAGTCACACCAAGGCTATTTGCTGAGGAGCTGTGAGTGGTGGGAGGTATAATTGATTGTCACTGCATTTCTTTTATGTCTTCCTTACCATTCATGGCTTCAGAGGTCAGAAGAAGTACAGATTTAAGGATGTAAGGAAAGTTACGATTTTTGTAGTCTACTGTTGACAGGAGAGATTGAGATGACTGAGAGAAGGAGAGAAAATTGATTTCTATCTTCATTCTATCTGGGCTCAATCAATTCCAGGAAAAGTGCTAAATGTCTGCAAGTAAATGGTGTGGGGTTTTTCTAATCGTCTTGGTCTCCTTGGGAAAGACTTGATTATCTCTCCATGCACCCTGATGTCAAGAAAGATGGGCAGCAGCATTCATGCCAGTGGTCCTATTTTGAATTTTGGGGCATTTGCATTAGATATTCATTCTCTAGAATAACCAAAGCTCTGAAATGTGGCTTCTTTCTAATTCAATAACCTATTCATTCAATTTTGGGGAGTAGTGTTAAATCAATATCCTTGGCTTAGATTAACCTGATGGATAAAAATCCAGTTCAGTAATAACTTTTGATCAAATAAATGCCCACAAACCATACAGGAAAAAAAAAAAAAGATGTGGTCTCCATCTTCTAGGGGCCTTCCATGCCAAACTACTTTATACATAGAATTGAGGTAAAGGTGGGTGGAGGGCAGAAGTAATCAAGCTCCTTTAAATATTCTTAGGAAGGAATTTGTTTATGTAATAGCTGTAACTAAGAATTATAAGGAAACTAGTGCATATGGCTACCTCAAGCTATGAAATGCTATGTTTCAATAAATCAAGAAAAATCATTGATTTAGAGTTGGAAGGGATCCTAAAAGCCACCAAGTCCATCTCCCTCATTTTACAGGGGAGGAAATTATGACTGATTCATCCAAGGTCACATAACTGGCACCTAAGGAAAAATGAATCCATATCTTTGTGGATCCAGCTGCAGCATTCCATCCATAGTAACCTGTTAAAGACTAGTTTCCTCATTGTATAGTCAAATCAGACACAACATTCTGTGAATGTCACTGTAATTTTAATATGCCTCATAATTCTATGAAGTCAGGACAGGAAGGAAATTTGCGATCTGAAACACTGTGCCTTGGAAGGAGTGCACGATAAGTGAGAGGATATGAATTTGAAACCCAGGTCTACAATGGATACCCATTTGACAGATTACTTAATTTCTCTGAGACTCTAGTTTCTTCCTTTGTAAATTGAAGATGGTAGAATTGATGACCTTTAAGGTCTCTTCCAACCCCATAAAAATGTTCATTTTGGGGGAGTTAAATTTGTGATTTCACCTGCATGAAGAGCTCCTGGCATAGTAACTCCCTCTACTGAACAGAATGATAATCTTACAGTACCTGGGCAAGTCACTTAACCTTGTTTGCCTCAGTTTCCTCATCCATAAAATAGGCTGAAAATGAGAATCTACTCCATTATCTTTGCCAAGAAAACCCCAAATAGCTTCACAAAGAGTTAGACATGACTGAAACATCTGAATAACAATTTATTTTTGAGAGGCAACACAGCATAGTGGATAGAAAAGTGGGATTAGCTCCTGCTTCTGACTCATACTGGCTGTGGGATATAAGCAAACTACTAAGTTCTCAGTACTCTAAGCAATTCTTTAAGAATATAAATTGTGGAGTGGATGTCTGTATACTTCCACTGATAGAGAGAGTTTCCATTACTCATAGCTCCCTACTCCATTGAAATCACCGGTCCAGCCTCCATCCCTATCTCAAACTTTCAGGCTTATAGAATTGTTTAGGGTATTGAGAGGAGATATGGTCACTCATAGACCAGGATAGCAAAGTGGCAGACCTTATTCTGCCACTGAAGTCCACCCTCTATCAACTACCCCTACACAAACAGCTTAAGTCTTGCTAAAAACAAACAAAAATAGCCTTTAAGGCATCTGTTGGTTTTCTCTCCTAACACCATCAGAAAGGGGTCCAAGGGAATTTAAAAAAACATTATTTATGAATTTACTTTGTTCTTCTATGTAAATATAGAAATGTAAAAAGAAAGACCAGAAAATATAGTTTTAAATGAACTCAGTGGGGAAAAATGTAAATTAGGGGGTCCCTTTCCCCACATGGGAAGAGATATTATCAAACAGATCCATCTTAGCTGAAGGGAACAGCACCGTCCCCTCCTCCTGCTGACAGGAAGCCGATAGATCACTGGTGACTGGCTATAAATCACCGGGACACTCCTCACTTGGAGAATTATAATCACACATATTTTTCTGACTTCCTTGCTTGCTTCCCATCCCCCAGTCTTCACCGCATCTCCCTTATCCCCGCCTCCTCAATATTTCCTCCTCATCACTCTGTAGCCTATCTCTCTTTCAAAGGATCTGTTTTCTAAGAAACTGCTCATTTATCCATGTATTGTGGTTATTTTCATGATCCATGCACTTCCTCCATTTCTCTGTCTCACCCTCTCTCCTCCATCCCAATTCTCTTCACCAGGGCTCTCTGTCCCTTTGGCAAACAGGACTCCAAATGTTGCTGTTAATAAACTTTATCTGGATGGAAATTGGCAACAAGTCTTCAAAACCAGTATCATCAGTGACAGAGAGAGAACAACATAGCTCTGCCTGGAGGAGTATGACCAAATCAAAAGCCTCTTAGGGCATTATCATAATGAACTCAACCTGTTTAGTCTGGGGAACAGTGCTTGTACCTCAAAACCCATGACCGAGGACACGTTAGCAATTTTCTTGGTGGAAGACAAAACAAGGAAAAGAAACAGGTGGTGCCTAGATTGAGAGAAAAACTAAGACAAAGATCCTTGTCTTTTACTTCTAGAAACCTATTTGGTTTAATAGAAACATCTATGATACATTTTTGTATATACTCATATATATATACTTGTCTCTACCGATAGAATGTTAGCTCCTTGAAAGCAGGATCTGTTGCATTTTTTTCTTTTGTTCCCCCAGTGCCTAGTAGGTGCTTACTAGATACTTGTTTGGCTAATTGATTCTGAGCCTCCTCCACTGGTCCAAGCTGAGAAAACAGTTAAGTTCAGCAGTTTAGGGAAGCTGGTTGGATAAAGCTAAAAACCCTAAGGTTGAGGGTACCATCATTTCTACCAAGTCCTTTGCTCATCTGGGTACCCTCTACCGAATTCTCCTACGCCATTGGACACTTTGAGTTTGAGACTGTTTTGGAGGAGTCTTTTGGCCCCTTGAGGAACACTTTCAATAAATATTTGTTGAATGAACAGATACATAAAACATGGGGAAAACATACAACACAGAGATTGATATAATGCTCAGATGAAAATGTGGATTGACAAAGAAAAATTTATTTAGAGACATTTACTCTCTTTTATATGTTATTTTTGCTTTCTGAGCTACCTTGCCTCTACCCACAGGTGTCTAAGTAGGACCAGGGTTGGGTCCATGGTACTGAATGAAGCCTCCTTATGTGGGGATGGAGACAAGATTTTTGCTTCAAAAATTCCTTGCACATGTGGGAGTCAGACAAGAATCAGAGAGATGTCACCAAGCTAAAAGAGAAGAAAGTGGTATATGAAACAAAATCAGTGTCAAAGTCAGAAATCATTTGGATGAGTAAGATCCACGAAGAAAGTAGAGATGCAAGGTCTGAGGTTCAGGCTGTAAAGCAAGAGGCAAGTAGAAGCCCAGGAGCTCTTAATTTGGTGGACCATCACCTTATCTTTAAATCTTTTTTTATAATTGTATTTCAATACAATTGGTTTCTTTTTTATGTCTCCATTTTTTATTTATTTTATATACTAAATGCATTAGTCCAAGAAGAGATCTGTAACACAAAGAAAAACCCTTAAGCTGGACAAAGAATTATTTCAACTTGATGACTTCAGTTGGTCTTTTGATTCTTGGTCATTTGCCATGAATACTTGCAGTTTCTTGAGAAGTCCCTTTAGCTGGAAAACTAGGCTACCATTACCCTGAATGCTCTTCATGATGATGGTTGGTTTACACATTATTGGATATTCCTTATCCATGTTTTTTTTTAACAGTTGGTGACATTTTGAAATGGCAAAATTACTATACTGGATTCTCCAACTCTACTCAGATGGTTTCCCCTTAGCAAGAAAGAGAATCACTATGGTCTGTCTTTTTTGTTCCCTCTCACTCTCTTCATATGGATTTATGACCAAAATCTAATACTTTGGGCCATTCATGCTAAAAGGTACCTTCTGATAGTGACCATCATGAAGAAGAAAGGACAAAGAGATAAATTTCTGCTTTAAGTATAAAAATATGGAGGGCATAGGACCCTTGGTCAGAGAGGGACTCCTCTGAAGATATATGCAATCTAGTAGCAATAGCTACAGTCAACAGAATCCTAACATCAGCAGGGACCCTAAAACAGTGTAGGAAATATCTACATCCAAATGAAGAATCGAAGTACGGGAAGAATTTAGAGAAGCAGACTTCACGTGAAGTCTCAGGGAAATGGTGATTTAAAGTAACATACATACACAAACATACATATATACACACACATATATATATATACACAAACACACACACATATACACACAAACATACACACACATTTATACATATGTACATAATACTAGAGTTTGCTTGGAGCTGGTTATCCTCTAAAATCAGTCATATTTTTCAAGGACATTCTAGTATTTACAATGGCATTAGGTTCATGTGAACAATTTTTTAAATTATATGGGTAAACCTTACATATATGTCCCTTGGAGAGTGTAGATATGTGGAGGGATTCAACTACTTTTTTGTCTATCCAGGGAAAACCCTTTATCATCCCTCATGTCAAAAGCAGGAGATACAATACCTTTCTCTCTGTGCCTCTGAATTGTAGATTAAAACACAGTATACTATTTGCTTATTGACCAGGTCTCAGATGATAGTGGAAAGATGTGGAGTGGAATTAGAGGAGCAGGGTTCAAGTCACAGCCCTACTATTTATTACCTCTGGGACCTTAACCAATTCATTTAACTTATCCTTGTCTCCATTTCTTCAAGTGCAAAATGAAGCGGTTGGAGAAGGTAATGTCTAAAGTCTCTTCCAACTTTAAAATTTGTAATTTTATGATCTGGTCCTAGGATCTTCTGGCTTAGATTATACCTGTGGAAGTATCCATTCTACTCAAAGAGCACAAGAAGATGAAGTACATGTTCACCAGGAGTTTTTCTTGCAATTCATTAATCGTGTCCACACAATTACTGTTTCATTTCCATCCCCCTTTCTCTTTGCCATATACTACTTATGTGTGAAGGATGAGGGTCAACATAAGTTTTGAATGAAAGGGAACATTAACAAAAATGTAGATATATAGATAGATGTAGATGTAGATATAGATAGAATCTCCCTGTATATATGTGTATATATATATATATATACACACACACACACACACACAGCTTATATATATATATACACACACACATATAAAGCTGATATATATGTATATATACACATACATATATCACTGATATATATGCATATAGACACATATATCGCTGATACATATGTATATATACACACACATACATAGCTGATATATGTATATATATACACACATATGTAGCTGATACATATGTATATACATATATTTACATGTATATACACATATATACTCACATATATGTATATACATATATACACACATATACCTGATATATACACACAGTTTTGTACAGCTGAGCAGGCAGGCACACACCTATAACCCTAGCTATGGGGGAGGCTCTCTTCACCTCCTGAGCTCAGTTCTCAGCTGAGATGGGTTCTGGCATTCAGATATTGACGCTAAGTTTGGCATCAATTTGTTCATCCTCCAGAGGCAGAGGAGGTCACCAGGTTGCCTTTGTTGTTGTTCTTTTTCAGTCATGCCCAGCTCTTCATGACCCCATTTGGGTTTTCTTGGCAGAGATACTGGAGTTATTTGCCATTTCCTTCTCCAGCTCATTTTACAAGTAGGGAAACTGAGGCAAACAGGGTTAAATGACTTGCTCAGGGTCACACAGCTAGTAAAGTATCTGAAGTCAAATTTGAACTCAAGAAAAGTCTTCCTCACTCCAGACCAGACACTCTATCCACTGTGCCACCTAAAAAGAAACAAACTGGCTAGGGTCAGAAACAGAACAGATCAAAGTTTCTATTCAGATTGCACTGGGATCAGGCCCATGAGAGGCTGCTACACTTTCAGCCTAGCTGATAATATATGGAGACCCATTCTTTAAGGGACATACAGAGAAAGGCTCAAAGACAGAAAGGAAAAAAAAAATTAGATATGCACGATTTCAAATGGAGAAAGAATATGCCACAAAAGTTCCCTGACAATAGTTGGTAGTGTTTGTGTGCTCATACACAGCATTAAACCCTCTTGTTTCACACATCTGAACATGGTCCTTGATAAAATCATAGTCGGGGCCACTGCTCCAGAGTCTCATACTTAAGTATCTGATTTCACATTTTCAATTCCATACCTCAGGTGTCACCCTGAGGATTAAATGCCCTCAGCAGTATGCTCTAGTGCCTATGAGTCTACAGGGAGTGTGGCGCTGGATCATAACAAGCTCTCTGCTCATCTCTGCTGAGATGGACATGGTAAGATTAATTTGGTCTCGCAGAAATGTTTTCCATTTTTCTTCCACCCACTGCACAGTCAAGTTAGCAATTATTTTTCCCTTCGACATAACAGTATGACCTAGCAAAAATCCTAGGAAGGATGACAAGAAGTACAGAGATGAAGGAACACAGAATGAGATCCCCTCCCCCCACTAGCCTTGGAAGCTGGACAGTCAGTAAGATCCATGCGCTTGGGGTCATCCAGTTGGACCACAAGGGCTTATTAGTCTTTCAAACATAGCTAGTATGCTTCATCCCTTCAATAACAACATATCAAAGGACTTGTCCTTTATTTATTTGAGTCCAGTCCAACACTGATTCTCTTTTGGGGAATTTCTGGGCATAATATCTTCGTTTTGGAACCGAATTTCCAAGTCTATGAAATGAGATTTAATGATACTTCTCCTAAAATATGGGGAGATAGTATAAGGGAAACATTTTAAATATTACATCTTGAGGAAATGCCCACGGGAGTACCCTCTATGAAAACTATCTTTGGGCTCTGACTAGCCTCTCTACCAGTATGCCCTCCCTTTGGCCTCCTGGTAGTAGTGGTTTCACCTTTTGCCCAATATCTACCTGCCCAATATCTACCCACTGTGGAGGCAGGGCAGAAATGAATAATCCTGCTCCCAAGGTTTTAGCATGTTTAATAAAAGCCTCACGTGAAAATATATATATACATATATATACATATATATGTATATATATATATATATATATTTTCCTTCAGACAAATATAATTTAATATGGTAGGATTAAAAAAAGTTCTCTTTTTCTAAAAAAAAAAAATTGACACTGTATTACTCTTTCCTCCCGCATGCTGAATAGGTCAATATAAATGAGGTATTATTATTAATTGCTTCTTCGGCTTCAGAATCCCTGATGGAGCTGGACAGTTATTTAGAAGTTGTTCCTTTCTTGACTACAGCCTTTCCATTCAACTTAGAATGCAATTTTCTTGAAGAAGGGACTATTTTTTGTCTTTGTACCCCATCCATTAGCACAGTGCCTTATACCTAATATTTGTTTAAAAATGCTTGCTAATATGAACAGAATTCATAATGATATTTTGCTAGGCAGTGATTAACTAGTTAATTGGTCAGAATGGAAACCCTCCATAGAGCTGATAGGGAATAGTACTATTCAATGAGTCAAATTACTATAAGGCAGAATCCACAGTTGTCCTGTTGTGAATAAATAAAACAGTGCTGTGCAAAACCTGGGTACCACAAAATCAGTGGGTGCTGAATAAAATTCATTGAAAACAAAAGAGATGCCTTCTACATGACTGCTTCTAACATAATTCTACCCATCTAACACCTCAAAGATTGTATTTCCTGAAGCCATGAATTGGAATACAAGGGGGGAAAATAATACATTTTGAACCAAGCAGAGTGCTTCTCAAAGTAAACAGTGTGATTCCTTTGATGATCACAAGGTCCTCCACATATGGAACCCATGCCTTCCCAGTGGATACAGTGGCCCGCAAGTCAAATTTCAGCACCTTTTGCTATTTTTGTTTGCTAGTTTCTCATCCCCATTGGGTTCTTAGGAGCACCAAAATGGCAGGAGGGGAATAAAAACAAGATAAAAAAAAAAAAAGATATTCCTTTGATGCAAAACAACCCAGTCAGTTGGCTTCAAGCAACAAATAAGTAAAGGAAAATTCTCCATTGTCTTCTAAAGTGTGATTCTAGGAAGCTAATGCAGTTTGGTACAAATCTGCTGAAGGCATTGTGGACACACAGGCAAACACAAATCACAAAGCAAAATTCACTGGGTTGTTTTGTTTTGTTCTCTCCAGCTCAGTTTGCTTTATTTAGTTCATCAGGAAGGAGAATCAATTACTATTTTACAAAGAAGGAAAAGGAAAACAGTCTTTTATCAGGGCTTAACCCTTTCTTTCATGTTGTTTTGAACACAATTCTCCTATTTAAAGAAATGGCAGACAGGTCAGATACTGGGTTGCACAGGGCACAACTGTTACAGAAAAATAATGTGTACTAGCAACAATGGTGTTTTTTGTTCCCTCTCATAGCTGCCCTGTAATAATTCTATCTGAACATGGGAAGAAATATCAGATGATATGGGGCAAGAGGCAGCTAGGTGTCAAAATGAATAGCATTTTGGCTTTGGAATGAGGAAGATCTGAGACCAAATCCTAACTCAAGCACTTTACTCACTTTTTAAATGGCCAAGTTATTGTCTCCCATTTGTAAATTGGAGTTAATAAGAGCACTGAGTCTACAGGCTTGCTGTGAGGATCAAATGAGATAACATATAGAATGTACTTTGCAAACTTTAGAACACAAAATAAATGTTAGTTATTAGTATTAATCGTGCCAAACATCTCCATCCTAGACTCTTCACTGCTAGAGTAGGGTGTGGGTGAAAACAACATTAGAGTGTTCTCAGTGAGACCTTATAATTATGGTAATCATCTTATTGCCAGATTAAAAACAATAACAAATTAATAAGCAATTATTATAACCAGAAGTACTCTCAGCTGAACACATTCATACTTTCTCACAGTTTTCACTTAGCACGTTTACAGTCATTTTAGGGGATGGAGCAGTTCCTTAGGTGGATGGGTTTCTCCTATGGTAGTAGGTGGCGTTTAGAAGAGACTAGGTTTATTGAATGGTCTCAGTCTCTTCCTAATGGACAGCAGTAAACAAAGGAAGCCTTTCAAGACCCTATTTACTGATTGACATCACTAGCTTGGACATCTTCAAGAAGAGGGTGTAAGATGAAGGCACTTGTAAGACTGGAGCCTCTTGGATAAATTTAGCTTGACAGCAAATATATAGCTGAAGATACATAGCCCAGAATAGTGATCTTATTCTATTATGATCTATTCTGTTATGGGCTATCATATGAGAGTGTGACCTAAGAAGAATAACTTGTCATCAATATTTTCTTTAAATCAGACCCAGACCTCCACATCAACAGATTCTACCTCTTTTGGTAACTCAAGTCCCAACTCCTGGAACCCTGAACTTCTGATTGATAAGCTACCATCTTAAGATGCCCAGCCCTAGAGTATCCAATCCATTTCTAAGTCAACTTCATCCCATGCTGCCTGTCCTTCAGCCTCCCCTCATCTATCCTTTTTAACTCTAAATTTGTCAACAGCAATAAAATTAACACCACTACTCTTGGAAAAGAAGTGACAATCAATTGACTTATAACTCAGTCACTGTTTCTCCTGACTTTCTAGCCTCAAACACTATATCCCTGGATACAATTCCCCCATATATGCTGTGTTCTGCTATTAGAATGTAAGTTTTTTGAGGTCAGAAATTAAGTGGCTGAAACATGGTAAGTGTTCAGAGCTTTCTTCTTTCCTCCTTTCCTTTAAGAAGTCATTTGTAAGGCAGTGGGGAAACATTTGCATCTGTATGGATGGAAGCAGACTTCTTGTAAAAGACAGCACTTCAGGCCAGTCTTGAAGGAGACTAAGGATTCTAAAAGGGAGAATTTGAGGATAAAGTTAATACTAGACAATGGAGACAGTTAATGCAAATGCAAGGAGACCAGGGGTGGAATGCTGGGTATATTAAGAAGGGCAGTTTAAATGGACCATAGAATATTGTTAAGTTACTTGCCCAAGGTCACACAGCTAGTGAGTGTCAAGTGTCTGAGGTGAGATTTGAACTCAGGTCCTCCTGACTCCTGCACTGGTGCTCTATTCACTGTATCACCTAGCTGCCCCTAATGATTGCCTCATCCTGGGTCATCTCCAGTCATCCGGATGAGTATCTGGTCACTGGAGGAGCCCTCCCTCACTCAGAACAAAGTCAAGTGCAAGTCATGTCATTATTTCTCTGATGGCATGGTCTTCCTCAGCCACGAAGGATGAACACACAGAATGTTGTGAAAAACAAGAATGTGTCATAACGTGAAAAAATAGGTTAGGGTGAAGTGACTATTATGTGTGGAGTGGTACTGGAAAAGTGCAAATGCTTCTTAAAGTCATCCAATCAGTTATTACCTGGAGCTATGAAAAGGAATAGAGCAGCTAGGTGGCACAGTGGATAGAATGGTAGGTCTGGAGTCAAGAAGACCTGTGTCCAAATCTAGCCTTATGGACTCACTAGCTGTGTGATCTTAGGCAAGTCATTTAATCCTGCTTGCCTCAGTTTCCTCATCTATAAAGTGAAACAGATGGAGGAGAAGGAAATGACAAACCACTCCAGTATCTTTGCCAAGAAAACCCCAAATGGGGTCATGAAGACTTGAACACAACTGAAAATTGACTAAACAACAATAATGAAAAAGGAACACCTTTCATAATGTGTTATAAATTATAATTAGAACAGGAACTAATTTTAAGACCTGAGGAAGAGCATTCTTTTATGATCTAGGATGTTTTCCTATCACTCCTCTTCTCTACTTCACTTCAAAATTCAGCTCAGGTTCTATCTCCTACAAGAGACCTTTTCTGATTATTTAAGTAATTAGGTACCTGTAACAGCAAGGACTCCAATGTATACAATAGGGCTCGTTGTATAGGTTCTTAGATCTGCTTTTCTAAAAGGAAAGCAACTTTTGAGGGATCAACAATCACTTTAATCAAACACATAGATCATAAGTTCAGGGGAAAAAGTCAGTACCCTGAACTTTGGAGAGATCAATAGGCAGGGTTTCCAACTGTCTGACCATAAGCAATACGTACATCACAGATCAACAGACAGATCCAATTGTCTGACCATACATACATAGTTACCAGAGAGAGAAGCACCAATATCTGGGTTTTCAAAGTCAGGGGGCTGCTTAGAGGCTACCTAGAGTTTCATCTGGCTAAACAAATTCTTCTAATGAGTAAGCCCCAAAACAAAATAACATCTCAGAACATTTATTCACTTTTCAGAGCTGGAGGGCATCACAACCCTTAAGAACCAGTGCCTCATTAGAAATTAACAAAAGGTTTGGACCTTCCAACAACAACAAAATTTCCCCTAATTAAATTTCCCTTAATGGGCAGGCCCGTTAATGGGTGAGGAAGATCTTTAACTCTTATTAGCATTATAGTACCCCATGCCAGAAATTATTTTATCATTCTTTTGTAAATTTATTTATTTTACTATTTATGTGTTGTTTCTACTCTAGTAGTAATCTGACCTCATTGAGGGCATGATTCATTTTTGTCTTGCTATCCCCATCACTGAACACAATCGCTGCCATGCAGTAGGTGTTTAATAAATGACTGTTGAACTAAAATGAATTGAATCATAAAATTTACTGTAAAGATCCAAGAGATTCATCTTATCCAACCTTCTTGTTTTACAAAGGAAGAAATAGATACAAAAATAAATACTGGTAGAAGGAATGAGTAGTAAGTAGGGAATTAAGGTCCTCTGATTGTAAAATCTGTACTTTTTCAACTAGCTTTCATTATTACCATTAGAATGATCAAAATATTTATATAGAGAGATGAAGAGAGAAGGAAAGAAACAGATTTCAGTTAGATAATATTTTAGAAATTGAGGAGGATGAGACAAAGCTATCTGTGCCTTAGTAGTGTACCAGAGAGTGATGATATACTGTGGAAACTTCCATCTTATTTACCTAAGGAACTGTATAAAGGGGAAAGAGTGTTGGATTTGGAGTTTGAGAAGCATGGTTTAAATCCTTGTATTTACTATTTCTTACGACCTTAAGCAAAAACAGGGGGATGGACTAGATGACCTATGGCATTCTTAACATTTCTAAATCTCTGGTTATTGTTCTTTGTCCTCTCCCTTTCACTGTTCTCTTTAGCAATGATTGTGGTGAACTCATTAATTATATTATTCTACAGCTTTGCCAAAAAAAGAAAAGAATATTTCTTTTCTCATGTTTCACAATATAACTTCACTGTTTAGCACTCTCACAACAATAGGCCCAAAGTCAGGATGATGCTGACCACTTGTTTGCATGGCTAAGTTAGGCATGATGCTGTTGCATGCCTGATGTGTTCCCCATAATGGCTGTGGGAAGAAAATCCAGGGGATTCCAGCAGTGAATGATAAGTGAAGTAACCTGTTTTCCTTTTTAAACTTCATATTCAGCAGAGAAAGCAGAAGGATTTGGAGGGTAAGAATGACAAAACAGATCCTCCTCAATATGTGAAAGACAATAGCCCTGAGCATTTGAAAAGATTCTTTTTTTTCTTGCAGAGATCAGACTCCATGGCTAAACCAAAAGCAGAAAGCATTATTTCTTTCAGCTGATGCTCTTAATACTCCAGGGTAAAGAGATTTAGACCTATTTTGTAAGCAACGTAGACTAGTCATTGAACAGCATGTAACAAGGAGCACCTTCAGAATTGGAGATGGACGTAGAACTCATGGTAAGGAGGACAAACGGTAGAGCATGAAATCTGTGAGTGGGACAGAGAGTATTCCCAAACGATTAAGACTATATAGCCAATAGTGGTTGATCCTACATGAGAGTGGAATATTTCCCTCAAATATGAAGCACCAGGATTCCACCATAATGGGGAATGGATAGAGGAAACAGCTAAGGTCCAGAGAGAATCATATCCAACAACTCCGTCAAAATTTAAGAGTTAAAGGAAGACAACATCCTGCTTAAACAGTAGTGCCACAAGAAATAAGGGAAGGGAATATATATATATATATATATATATATATATATGTGTATAGCATTTATATAACACCTACTATGTACCAGACACTATGTTAAATGCTTTTAACAAATATTATCTATTTGAGCACTATAATAACACTGTGAGGTAGATATTGTTATTTTATAGTTGAGAAAATTGATGCAGGTAGACATTAAATGTTTTGTCCAAATTCATATAAGGCCTGCCTGGTGCTCTATCCACAGCACCATCTGCTGCCTTCTAATAAAGATATAAGTATACCACTGTGGCAACAGAAAAGAACACTGGATTTAAGAGTTAGAAAGCCATTTCAGATTAGCTGTGTGACCTTGGGCAAGTGATATGACCTCAATTATTCTTTTTCTCCATTTGCACAATGGTGATAATACTATTGTCACAGCTCACATGAAACTATCCCAACCAATGCTATTTTTTGAAATTCTGTAATCACCCCCACACTCTCATTTAGCTGCTTTCATGTTTATAATGTTGTTCCAAGAACTCTATTAATTATGTAAGTGCATATGTAGGGGAGAAGGATGGGAGTAATCCTCGATTCTTACTCCCTACTATATAGAGTTTCTGTAAGAGAAGACTTTAGCATCAGAGACTTTGAATATGAGTCCCAATGCTGCAACTTACTTCCTGTGCTGCCTTGGACAAGCAACTTAATCTTCCTTTGCTTCAATGTTTTCATTGGTGAAAGGGGAACCATTGGCATTGATTTATGTGGATTCTCTCAGATAGAGCTCGATGACCTTATAATCAAATGAAATGGGCTGTCCTAAGTTCTGTAAAGCATAACTACTATTTAATATTTTATGAATATTATTTATTATTAATATTGTAATAACAGGGGATTTTGTACACATCCTAGCTCATTCATGTAGCCTTTTCTAAAAGGATAGGTTTAGAAAACCTAGAGATGGTCTAATAATCCCCTAGGAAGAGGAGTCAGATTCAGGGCTCCTTGGACATTCTGAGGTTCTCAAAACAAAGGTGCTAGATGATAAAGGTAGAAACAAGTTTGGCCTGAATTGACACCACATAAAACTTTTACCATTCTATCACGCCTCACTCCCTTAGTCAAACATAGGCCAAACCATGAGATGCCCCCAAACTCATTTCAACACACACACACACACACACACACACACACACACACACACACGTCGCCTTACACCAGAGTACTATTTCAGCTTCGAATAAGTTAGTACCTGTTGAGTTTACTGATGGCTGATCCTGACAAACTGTGTTTTTCACAGTTTCATCAAGCATGACCCAGAAAAGCCATCATGTGCTATAGTTTTACAACTCTGGATTGAAAATGCATTTCTGACTCCCACAGCACAGAAAATCGAATATAAAATGCATGACTAGTAATTATAAGGTTCTCAGAGGTGATCCTGAAATAATCCCCCAAATATCAGCAGATCCCTGCACAGGGATTCCTTGCAACCTGATTTTTTAAAAAGACATTCAGGCAGATGGAGAGAGACAACAATATATCAATAAAAGAGAATGAATATGAGAGACAGGAGATAAAGAGAAAAAAAATCAAGTCACAGCTCCTGGAGAGTTAGATAAAGGAACAGATTAGAAATGCAAAGAGCAAATCTGAAAGGAGAGCAGGGACATGGCAAACATGAAGAGAAAATGAAAGAAGGAAAACAGTGATGGTGGTATAAGGGAAACTTCAAAGTCATCTTGTTCCCCAAATTATACAAACTCCACAAAGGGTCAAGAAATATTTGTGAAATACTTGGCAAAGCTAGAATTGGAAATTAATTCACAGAGGATAGTAAAAGTCATCTCAGTTTAGACAGGGCCAATGTCCATAGAGGACTTCATAAGAGTAAGGCTAAGCAATAGGATCTATGCAAAGGTAAGAGCCACACCATTTTGTGGCTGGGATGATTGTCAAACTGTCAGAAAGAGTTCCTCTTTTTTCTCCATGACTCATTTCTACTGTAGGTAGGTAATGTATATTTTAGTCTCTTAAGTTCACATGTAACTGGTTTATTTAGAATTCAGAATATATTTCCCCAGAGAAACAAGGTTTTGTTTGTTTTTTTTGAAGATCCCTAAGCTATCTCGCCAAAGTGAGACAGGAAAGAATTTTGTGGAGGTTGAGAAGGGGAATTTGTGGTACTTTTTGAAGACTAGTGAATTATTCTCTTTTCAAGTCAACACAGACTCATTGTGTTTCATTTAACATTTATGGGTTTTCTTTTTTGTGATACAAACATATCATGTGATTAGCAGTCATGATTAAGGAACCACAAATTTAATTTGGGAGGGCTGGTAAGAGGTAGAGAAAGACAATGTGTGAGGATGGGATTGTGAAGGAGGGAGGAGGAAAGAAGAGAGGAAAAAAAGAGAAGAAAAGGAAGAGAACAATTTGAAAAGGAGAGAAAATGAGAGAGACAAAGAGAAAGACAGACAGAGAGAGGCAGAGAGAGACAGAGGGTGGGGGGGCAGAGAGAGAGAGAGGGCAGTGAGAGACAGAGAGAAGTAGAGAGAGGGAGAGAGAAAGAGAGAGAGAGGCAGAGTGAAAGAGAGAGAAAGAGAGGGGGGGCAGAGTGAAAGAGAGAGAGAGAGAGGCACAGAGAGATAGACAGCAAAGAGGGAGTCCTATTCAATAGCAAGCACCTAGTTGGTACCTACTATTTGCTTTCAAAGTTCTAACATTCTATTGTGGAGATAAAGCACACAGACAGATACAGTTGGTTTTGATTTATTATTATCAAGTATTTACGTAACACCCATCAAGTGCCAATCACTTTTACAAATATTACCTCATCCTCAATGCCACCTTGGGAGGTGAGTGCTTTTATTATGCCCATTTTGCAATGGATGAAACTGAGGCAAACAGAGGTTAAGTGAATTGACCAAGATTACCAAGCTAGTAAATATCTGAGGCTAGATTTGAATTCAGGTCTTCCTGACTCCAGACCCAGAGTTCTATCCACCGAGACACCAGCTGCCTCTAAGATAAATAAAGACAAAATGTGTACTAACAGCTAGGGAGTGGTGAGGGGAAAATTAGGAAGTTTCATGTAGGACATGATACCTTAACTGAGCTTTGGAAAAATGTAAGGATTTTACTATGCTTCAATGAGAAGGGAATACAATCCAAACACTGGGGATCACTTGTTTAAAGGAATGGAGACTGGAGATGGAATGTTGAGTAGAGGAGGCAACAGAGTACATCAAGAAGGGTAACACAAATAATAAGAGTATAAAGTTAGATGGCAGACAATTTGTTGAAGACTTTAAGTACCAGTTTGAGCATATAGTGTTTATCCTATAGGCAACAGAGAACAACTGAAAGTTTTTGATTGTAAAAATAACATGGTCTAATTCATGTTTAATGAATTTTCAATTGAAAGTTTTAGAATAGATTAAAGAGAGAAAAAGGTGAAATCAGAGACTCCAATTATGAGGTTTTTACAAAGGTCCAGTTAAGTGATAAGTAAATTAAGGTATATATCATGCATATGAAGAGAAAGAGATGAATATGATATATCCTGTAGAGGTAGAATCAAGATTTGGTAACTTACTGAATGTCGCAATGAGGGAGAAGAACAAGTTAGACAAGAAGGACAAGAAGAACAAGGTTACTCTAAGATTATAAATGGGGTAACTGGTTGGATGATGATCTCAACAGAAATAGGAAATTTTGACAGAGAGATGTTTGGGATAAAATATAATGAGTTCTGTTTTGGACATGTAGAGTTTCAGATTGTTATGGAATTTCTAGGTAGTAACTGGTAATAGACAACAGGAACATGAAAGAGAGCTTAGGAATAGATAGATTTGTTAGGTATCTCCCTAAGAATGATAATTGAATTCATGGAAGCTAATGAGAAGACCAAGGGAGAATGTAGAAAGAGAAGAGAAATGGACCAAAATAATCTTTGTAAAATCTGTATTTATTGGTGAAGAGATGATGTAGCAAAGGAGACTAAGAAGAACTGTTCAGATTGGTAGAAAGAGATTGCAGCATTATAGAAACCACTTCAGGAGGATGGGATAGATGACAATGTCTAAAACTTGAGAGAAATCAAGCATAATGGAAACTAAGGAAAGACCATTAGAGTAAACCTGGGCACATTCTGGATTACCTTGGAGACAGTAGTTGCAATTGAATAGTTATTTCAGAAGACAGACTGCAAGGATTTGAGATGTAAGTAACCCATCTCCATCTAGGATGCTATGTTAACAATTTGGTTAAAATCTAGATAATATAGCTACAGTATTCCATAACTATGATTTTAGTGGTCTTTAAAAGAAAATAAGGTTAGTTTTGTTTTTAATTCAAGATATTTGCCTTTTTCCAGTCTTGGAGTATCTACTCCAAGTTCCATGAGGTTTAAACCATTACTGAGAGGGGGCTCTAAAACAATATCAGCCTTTTTTTTAAGAACCCAAGGATGTTGTTCATTTGAGCCAGGCGACTTGAATTCATTATTTTGGAGCAGGGTTCTTAAGCATTTTTTTTGCATCAGACTCCTTGCAGAGTCTAGTGAATCCTATGAACCCCATCTCAGAATATTTTTTTTAAATAAAGAAAACAGAATGTATGAGATTATAAAGGAGAGCTATTATTCTGAAATACAGCTATCAAACTATACTAAAAATAACAAGTCCAAAAACTCTGGGTTAAGAATAACATCAACCAAAAAACCTGGCTATAAAAATCTATGGTGGCAGGAAAGATCAAGACACAAATTCAGAAAAAGACAATGAAGTCAAAACAGTCATAAGACAAGCCTCAAAGAAAAATGTCCTATGAACTTGGACACAAGTTCAATTAGAATTCTTGGAAAAAATCTTTGAAACTGTTTTCCAAAGATCAAACAAGAATGGTAAAAGAAAGTGAAATCAGAGAAAAATAAGAACATTATGAAGAAAATTAAGAATTTGGTGAAAAGAGGAAGAAAAATACTGAAGAAAATAACCAACTTAAAAAAAAAATAGCGTTGACCAAAAACTCACTGAAGAAAATAATTTCTTAAAAATTAGAATCTGGCAAGTGGAAGCTAGTAACTCTATAAGATATCAAAAAAAAAGAAAAAATCAAAGTCAAAAGAATAAAAAGAATGGAACAAAATGTGGCATCTCATCAGAAAAACAACTAATCTGGAAAATAGATCAAGGAGAGATAATATAAGAATTATTGGACTCCCAAAAGCTATGATCAAAGAAAGCCTTGACATTATAGTTCAAGAAGTTACCAAGGAAAACTGCCCTTTGGATCCAAATAGAAATTTGAAAAATCCACTAATCACCTGCTCAAAGAGATCCCAAAATGAAAAGTCCCAGGAATACTATAGACAAATTAGTGCTCAAAGTCAAAGAGAAAAAACTTGAAGTAGCTAGAAAGAAACTATTCAAATACTGTGAAGCTATAGTCAGAATCACACAAGTTTTAGTAAATATCATGTTAAAGGAGCAGAGGACTTGGAATATGATATTTCAGAAAGCAAAAGACCTAGAGTTACAATAGAAAATAATACCCAGAAATACTGAGTATAATCCTACAGGGGGGAAAAATGGATATTTAAATGAAATAGAAAACTTTAAAGCATTCCTGATGAATAGACCAGAGCTGAACAGAAAATTTGACTTTCAAATACAAAAGTCAAGAGAAGCATAAAAAGGTAAACATGAGAGAGAAAACATAAGGGACTCAATAAGGTCAAAGCATTTACTTTTCTATATGGGAAGATGACACATGTAACTAATTAGAACTTTATCATTATTAGGTCAGTTAAAATGATTCTACATAAAAAGAGAGTGCAAGAGTGAATCAGCTATGTTGGGATGATGTAAAAAAATGGATGAATAAGAAAGGGGAATACCCTACCAGAAGGGGGAAAGAAGAAAAGTGAGGAAAATTATCTCACATAAAAAAAGGGTGAAAAGAAAAACTGTTACAGTGGAGGGGAATATGGTGGCAACAGACAATGCCTGAACCTCACTCCCATCTAACTTGGTTCAAAGGAGAGATTCGTAAAATAGAAAGGCCAAAATAAACCCATTGAACTAATTAATAAAATCAGTTCTTTTAATGAAAAAAATAAAAGTAATGAACCATTGGTTAATTTGATTTAATAAAAGAAAAAAAAACCAAATTATTAGTATCAAAAATAGAAAAAAAATAATTACCCACAAGGAAAATGATTAAAAGCGATTATACGGAGTTATTTTCCACAATTTCATGGCAGTAAAACTGACAATCTGAGTGAATATTTACCAAAAAAATACAAAAATATTTACAAAACATTAAACTGTCCAGATTAATAGAAGAGGAAATAGAAGAATTAAACAACCCTATCTTTAAAAAACTAAATTGAACAAGTTATCAATGAGTTCCCTAAGAAAAAATTCCCCAGGACCAAAAGGATTTATGTCAATCTCATTAGTTATAACTCTGCAATGACTTTTTTTTGAGACTCACATCCCAAATAGAATTTCTCATTGTCTGTTCCTCTGCCTTTTATATGAAGAAATTACCACTGTGGCAAGTAAAAAAGTTATCTGCCACTTGGCTTCCGGCAGACAGGGAGCTCCAGCAGGTGTCTGGATAGCTGAAGTCCTTTTTCATTGCTATCTTGCTATTTTGTGCCAGGCTTGTGATTTATTTCCCAAACTCCCCATCTATTTCTTTTTTTTGTCTAGAAGGTTATATGACAAAATCACTTTTGCTTTTCCTTTCATTCAACTTCATCCATATGTTCTCTCTAATGCTTTCTCCCTTTGGTTTTCAGATTTTCTTCTCAGTATACAAAGCTATGTTCTTTTATCCATCCTGTTTCCTTTGTATAAGGTTTATCTATCAAGAGACATTGTTTTGTCATCATTTCATACTATCAAAACTCAATGATATGAATGAATTCAAATTCACCTGTTTGCATGAGGACCTTGCATTTCTCTTGTTTGTTGCTCAAACTTTAAGCTTTTATGAATAGACATTTGTGGAATCAGTTTTATTATTCATTTTACTACTCACTCTTTTGCTTGATTTTGCCTCCTGGGAACTATGGAATATATCAGGAGGTGTTCTTCCTTCTCCATAGTTACTCCACACTATCTAACTTGGGGAATACACAGAAGCAGTTTTCTTCCCTCATCTTCTTTAGTTCAAGGTCCATTTGATGAAATTTGCAACCTGAAATTTGCCTGAAACCTGTCAACTATATTCTGATCAGTCCTTGTTTGCCATACTGCATTTCTGGCCAGGAATCTGTCACCCCTATATTTGAAGCTATAAAGTATATCTTAGTAGAAGTCCAAATCTTATTCTCAGAAACCATCTTTTGGCCAACTACTTACTTCCCAAATTAAATTTTCTTTTCTGCAGTCCTTGCCTTTGACGGACAACAGTAGTGAAACATAACTTGCTCCCACATGAGGGACTGTGCCCAATGAGATGGAGGGAGAGGCACTGGTGCAGGCAGTGCTGAGGCAACATGAGTTTCTGAGTCGATTTCATCTTCAAAATGATGAGTTTCTAAAGTTGATGAAGTCCATGACAGTAGACGGCCAGAAACAATGAGACAATACACAAAATATTAATAGATTAAATACATTGAAACAAAAGCTCTTAGGGGTCTCAGCTAATAATCTTAAGTATATGCTGAGACCAAAAAGTTAGAGAACTGCTGCTTTCATTCTTTGGAGGGCAAGCAGCTTCTCCCCCTCAGTGCATCTAGAGCCTTTTCTCTTTAGCCTCATACCTGTCTTTGATCTATGTTGCATATTCCTAATTGGAGAAATAGTTTTACATCTAATGACAAATCACACTTATTTCATAGCATAGATGCATGCTAGCAAAGTTCATTGTAAAAGCAAATTTGCTTTATTCTCCTGAATTCCCCTTATGAAATTAGAAATGTACCCACTAGAAAACAAATTGGTCACTAAGTGTACAATAGTCATACCAAAGAGCACAACAATATTTTGCGATTTAGCTAACATTTTGATAAAGCACTAAAAATACAAGTCAAAATGTTAAGATTACTGTACCATGATAAAAGCAAACATACAAAATAAAAATTCTGGGAGTGAAAATATAATACAGCACTGAATTTCTCATAAAATGATCTTCTGATTCACATTTTTTCCACTATAGACATCAAATATTAATCATATTAAATATACCTTTTACCAGCTACGAAGTACCTTAAATTTTTTTCCACTTAAGTCATAAGTAGGATTCTGATATCAGCAAAATGGGGGTGTAAGCCAGGAAAGCTAAACACAGGAGCACCAAAACTTTTAAGCAGGTCTCTCATCCTGCAAGATTACTTCAATGATCAACCAAGGAACTACTAGCAATGAACTCCTTAAATAACCTAGTTTAGAGCAAAGATTGGTCCCAGGATTTGGGGCCAGGCCAAAACTGCAGTTGGGAGTTAAATAGGCTAACCAGGTGTGGGAGTGAGAAACCACGTGGCCATTATAACTTTGATCTTTTCATTTCAGGTAAATATTTTTATGTTCACACTTTGTTCAGATGTCTTCACCCAATAATATTCATAAAATAGGCTGATGAATTTTTAGACAGTAGCCTATAATAGCATATAAATCTAAAGACAGAAATATCCAGTTCCAGATGAGAATGGGGTTGCAGCTGAGCAAAGGATAATTTTTTTTTTTCAGTTTGTAACTTCAGGGTTTGCAAAACTTTTTCTTCTCTCATCTTTAAACCACACACATACACACACATGCACACACGCACACACACACACAGAGTTCATACTTCATTTTTCCTAAGGACCTGGAAAAACCTCCCTAATAATTAGGACGATCTAAAAACAGAAGATAGTAGATTCCCCTTCTCTTGACAAAGAAAAGGCTAGATAACCCCTTCTATGCAATTTTGGAAAGGGAATAAATACTCTGTCAGATGTAGGTTAGACCAAAAGGATTCCTGGTCCTTAAAAATCCTCATATTCTTAAACAAATATTGGCTTAGTATTGAATTGGATAGTGAGACTATTGGAATATTTTCTTTAATTCTTAATATTCTAATATTGTCTCAATTGTTAAAGGCCTAAAAACAACCATATGTGTTAAGGTCCATTTTTATGGTGGCCTGGCTACTTATGACCCAATACTGATTCCTATAATCCCTTGACCAAGAACTCAGTGGGGTAGTATGAGTATCAGCCCAACAGGGGTTTTCTACAGAATTGAACCTGGGATCCAATGACATATACATCTACAAATAATGCTTTTATATCCTACTTTCTTTTTAGTTTAATTCAATTAAATTGGTTTCTGAAGCACTCTACTTTGTATAGAGTCTATTGATTGACAGTAAAAAGGGAAGGGAATGTCAGATAATGAGCCAAGAGATCTGATTTATAGAAACATACACACATACACATAACACATGCACACAAAATCTAGACTGACTTCAGAACCAGAATTAAGAGGGTTAAACATAATACAAACCCTAGAGTCAGTGGATGAATGAAAACCTGCTGCCCTCAGAGCCCTGATTAAGAGGTACAAGCAGCTTGGTTTATCTCTACAGCATCTTTTTGAAACTACATAAAGTTTGATTTTTTCCCCTAAAATTTTACAATAGCATTTTTCCACATTTTAAAGAATTTCAAATCTATTTAAAAAGGTTTTTCTCCTTATGGAATATATGAGATTATGGCTCTTCTTATACTCCTTGTACCTTTCACTTCACCCCTTTGATACCCCTTAAGTTAGACTATCATTCTGTCCAGAAATCCCTAATAGATGAAACATTTAAATAAGTGATCCTAAGGATTGAGAACCCTAGGATCAAAGTGGGGAATGTTACATTAAAATAGCATTAACAGCTTCATTTTGCCCTTATCCACCATTTTGTGAAGTGAAGTTTCAACTTCTTGAAAGTCACCAGATTTTGGAGAAGTCATAAAATTATTCCCCCTCCCAACTGTCACCTGATTTAAGGAATATACAGAACTACCCCTCTCTCTCCCTCTCATCTCAGTGTCTCTTGATCCTCTCTACCAATAAGGAACCAGGTGTCTCAATTCCTGTAGTTATGTGTTTCCTGTTTTCCACCCCCTCTAAATTGTTTATTAACCATGTAGAAACCAATGGTCAGGGCTCTTGTTTACTTCGGAGAGCCTTGGATCCAATTTGTTTGTTGAACTGTATGCATTGCTAAATAAACATCTGATACGATGTTAAAAAAGAAGAATTCTACCTAAATAGTGACACAGTAAATACAAATATTTAGAATTTATATTTCTATAGCACTTAAACACTTTAAAAGATCCACAACCCTGGAAGATAGGTAGCATAAGGATATGCAGATTCATTCCACAGATGAGAAAGTTAGGAGTTTCTGTAACTTAAGTGACTTTGCCAGAGCCACCCAGCTATTTGCAAATAAGGTTCAATATTCAAAGTCTAGTTCTCCTCATTTCAATCCCAATTCACTAAAGTAAAGAGCAAGACGTAATTTCCATTTATTAGATCTCTTCTGTCCATTTGAAAATAAGCAGAAAGGAAGAGATTTTCTTTGCTTAACAGAGTTGATGATGCACAATTCTGTCATTAAGTATTCTTAAAACATAAGCCTAAATGGAAACTTACTTTATTATTTTGTTTGGTTTTCTTTCTAAAAAGATGGGGCATTCCAGGAGGAGGAATTCTCAAAATAATGATTGCCACCAGAGTGAAGATGAATCTGAAGGAAAACGCATACATTCACACACACATGAATATCTAATCTTTTAAGAAGTTATATATTTTTTTCCTTTTTTTAAAAAAAATTCTGTCAAGTGTCAAGTACATATTGTGTGGAAGAAGGATGTATACTGGAAAGCAAAAGCAATTTGGAAAGGGGAGGATAACGTCTTCATGAACCTCAGGGAGAAAATGTCATTTTATGTTCAATATTACCTGTTTTTTTTCCCTGATCATTGGATATTCTATATACCAACAGAGGTTATTACGATGATGATGGAGTATTCCAACATGGAAAATGGACAGGTATACCCAAGATCCAATGCTTAACATATCCTTTATTGCTAAATCCGGGAAGAAAAATCAAGATGTATCTTGGGGTCTAGAGAAAAATTCAGATTGTAGTAGGCTTAACTCTATCTTCTCTTTGCAGAATTCCTAGCATCCTGAAGTAGAAAAAGAAAACTCTTCTATAAACCTGGGAGGTAGCATGAACCATTTGATTTATGGGGACATAGTTTGTTTATAGGAGAAAGCACCTGTTTTACTGCAGAAAAATTAATATCCATGGTCCCTATCATTACTTTCCTGACAATTTTTAAATGATACAAGGCCAGAAAGCATAAGATTCATTCCTTTTTAGTGGACATGTTGGCCCATTAACACTGTAGGATAGATGCGTTTATGGCTAAGGATACAGCTTTTTAATAATATAATAAAAGCGAATCTAACGTTTAGATTGGCCCATATGGTCACAGAGGTTTCTTCTAATTTAAAGACTTTACATCTCTAAGTTCATCTTCCTTGGATGGTATCAAAGCCCTTACAGTGACCCTTGAAAGACAGCTAGAGTCATAACTAGAATGAGGTAACAAAGGCTTAACCCTAGGGTACCAAAATTTAGAAACTATCAATAGTACCTGTTCTCAGGAGGGAGAGAGAAACCACTAAGGTAATCACCTAGTCAACAAGAATAATTAGTTAAAGTCAGACATTAGCAATGCTATATCCTCACCTCTCAACTCTAATAAGTATAGCCTGGGCAGACCCTCCTTGATCTGTCTTCATGTTGATCTATCACACAACAGTGTCACTATGGTGTCCCAACATTTCTTCTCTCCTGATCACTACACACATTTATCTTTTATCTTAATTATTTTATATTTATTTGGATATATCTTCCACATTGTTCACTCTAAATGTCCTTTGTAGTATTTGCCCCAGGCTCCAAAATTATGGTTTTGGTGACTACGTATCTTTTTGGATAGTATTTTATTTTTTTCCAAATTGCATGTATAAGTAATTTTTAACATTTATTTTCTAAAACTTTGAGTTCCAAATTTTCTTTCTACCTTACCTTTCCCCCTCCCTAAGACAGTAAGCAATTTGATTTAGGTTATGTATGTACAATCATGTAAAACATATTTTCATATTAGTCATGTTATGAAAGAAGAGAGACCAAAAGGAAAAAAAAAACATGAAAAAATAGTATGCTTCTATATGCATTCAGACTCCATCAGTTTTCTCTGAATGTGGATAGCATTTTTCATCCTGAGTCCTTTGGGATTTTGACCACATGTCTTGTTGGTTATTAGGCCTGGGGTGATTCTAAACCTCGTAAAGCTGACTCTTTCTAGAACAAATTCCAAATTCTTTAAATACCAACTTTACCAAGCAAATTGTAAAATATCATAAAAACAATAATTATAGAGTCTAGCCTAAATCTGCACCATATCCTGCAAAGGAAAGATCTATACTGTAGATTGTAGAATATATTGCCTGCTAATAACCATCTGGAAATGTGGAAAGACACAGCAAAAGTATTGGTGCCTTCAATAAATACTTAAAAGTGAGGAATAAACCAGCTAAGGCTATTGAAGGTTATCTACCCCAATCTCAACTGAAAAGGAATATATGTGAGTATATGTGTAACCACTCACATATGTGAACTGAAGCATTGAAAGATTCTTGCAAAAAGCGTTGGGGGGGGGATTAAAAAAAAATCTTTGAGTAAGCTGAGTGTTATTGTTGGTTCTATCATGTGAAACCTTTTCTCTCAGTATTGTTTTATTCTACAAAATAAGCGGCATTTTTAAAAATTTGGTCCCAAACAGTAGACAAGGTCATTGCCAAGAGGAATGCTGTGTTTCAGATTTTTGTGGGATATGGGTTAGATAGAAGCTCTTTCCCTGTAGCACTTTTGCTCACTCATTATCCACTGACCTCTGGTGTTGGTGTGATGCACTGATGTTTATAAAGAATGGTAGCTCCCTGTTGTTTCTCTTTCCCTTGAAATTAGAGCAGGGCTTCTGTTCAGGCGAGAAGTACAGAGAGATACTCATTTCCATATCTAAAGCTAGCCCTGAAATATGATCATTTAATGAAGCTTTCAAAGGAGAAATAATTCAGCTGCTCAAAGTCTATTCTTTCCTTCCATCAGCAATCATTACAGACCAGCTTTCAGAAACTTTCATTGCATTCTCCATTTTGCTTTGGCTCTCAGTCTCTCCCCCTTCTCTTTCTTTCCTCATTAGTTATTAATTTTCTTTCCACTCTTCCCTTATTTTCAATCATGTCCATCTTTCTTTCCCCTGCCACTACTTTTATTGCTTACTACCTGTCTCTTCTTGTTTCGAGCTGCCGTCTGATGGCAATCTCTCTGATTTTTTTCACTCCCTTCTTGTATCTGTCCTCCCCCCCTAACAAAACTCCTTTATTCTTTCGCTGTTCCCTTTTCCTCCCTCCTCTCAATTTTCTTTCTCTCAGCTCAACAGGAGTGCACTTCCCACTGCTTCGCCACATTTGCCCACTGTTCCACTTTGGAGGAAAGAACAATAAAAAAGATGGAGGGCGCAGGCTTGGGAACTCCTAGGAGCTTTCTTCTTAACTCACCTTCATCCCAGGACCCACAATATGCTTTATAAATTAGTGTAGAGCAATAAATAAATAAAGAGAAGAAGAGCAAAATTTGGCAGGATGTATTTGATGGCGTTTCTCTTGGCAACATGAAAACTCTGAGTTGATTTATAATTAGCAGTTTAAAAAGAAAAGACAGTAGGGGTTGGGGACTAGGAGACTGCTGGTGGTGGTGCCTGATCTCACTGTACTTTCTCAATTGATGATCTTCCTGTAAATGCAAAGAATGGTCTCCCTGGATGGAGAGGACATGGGAATGGAGCTCTAGGTCATCACTATTCACTCATTCATTCCAATTAGATATCATTTATCTATACATGTATGTATCTATATATGCAATACATATGCATTGTCTAAGAATCTTTATTTGTCTTTTGTCTTTCTTTCACCATACTTCAATTCCTGATGACAACAAACTACTGTGCTGTGATTAAAAGAGAGTTGTTTAAGATCCGCTGCTCTTGGGATGCGTGAATTTTTTTTACAAGTCGGGTTCCATGTATTTAAACATATCTATCTGTTAGTGTCCCAAATAAGTTTTAAAGTTAAAAATTCTGTATAAGAGAATTTTTGCTACAATACAATGGCACCTGATATATAGCACTTAAAGGTTTGTAAAGTGCTTTGCATGTATTAGCTTATTTGAGCCAAACAACAACCTTTGTGGGTATATATTAGAAGGATTATTATCTTCACTTTATACCTGAGGATACTGAGACTCAGTGAAGTTAATGGATTTCTCCATGGCTTCATTCCTAATAAATGTTAGAGCAAGAACATGAACCCTGATCTTCCTTGCTTCAAGTCCAGCACACTACTTATTGGGACACATTGATTGAAAGTATTTTTCCTGGAGCAGATGAAAGATTTAGATTTCCCTTATTGATATTAGGGATTGTTTCAAATGCTTTTGAGCTTTTGATGAGTTATGCTATCATGGAAAAAAGACCATAGCTATAAAATATCATAATATTAATAAACATCAATATTAATTACATGAATAAATATTGACATCATGAACGTCAATAGCTACATCATAATATTAATAAAAACATCATTGATAATTATAATGAAAATGGGATAAATCCTACATGGAAAAATAATATTTGTTCTTTTTAACTATTTTTAAAAACCTGTATGGCTGTTTTGTTCCATGTAGATCCAAGCAAAATACAACACTGATCCTTCTCTTATATAGAATTTTTAACGTTAAAACTTATTTGGGACACTAACAGATAGATATGTTTAAATACATGGAACCCGACTTGTAAAAAAAATTCACGCATCCCAAGAGCAGCGGATCTTAAACAACTCTCTTTTAATCACAGCACAGTAGTTTGTTGTCATCAGGAATTGAAGTATGGTGAAAGAAAGACAAAAGACAAATAAAGATTCTTAGACAGTTGGGCCCCAAAGCTATTAACTAGTCTTAGGATTCCTCCACCCTTCATTCTCCTTTCCCACCATCTCACCCTTTTATTTACTTCCCAGGACTTGCAAGGCATGAATAGATTTGCCCACATGAAATGCCAAAGTGCAAAGAGGAGGAAGGAAACTACAGCTGGTTTGAGAGCTAGGGAACATGCAATACTTCTAGTGTTCAGAGGAGTCTTGCAGCATATCTGCTAAAAGTATAGTATACAAGTATGTTGCAGCATACATTTTGAGAAAAAACGACCCTTGAGAGGACCCAACTGCATGTTATTTTCCCATTGACACAGAGAAAAGAGGGATCAAGCAGCTGATATACAACCACCTGGGGAGAGCAACACATTCATTTCATCTCTTTCATTCATTCCTTCATCAGTTATCTATTGAGCACATACAATGTGCTAGACACTATGCTAGATGCTGCAGAGACTGTGAGGGTGAATGAGATACTTCTCTTACCTAAACATATAGGGCCATTTGCCCATGAATTTTGTCTCTTCCTAAATCTTTCCTCCAACTCTTATTTGCTGGTAGAATCTGAGCTGTTCTCTGAAACAGGAATTTAGTTAAGATGAGAATCACGGGCTTAGAGTTCACTTAATTTAAAGCACTCAGAACTCTCATCGAAACACTGAATGACATTGTGATACTTCTCAAAATAATTTAACATTTAGACTATTAAAGACAAAATAAGGTAAGCACATAGTTCTTTATTATTTAAATCACTATATATGCTGGAGATCTATTTCTGTAAAAAGCAGAGACGTCACATTAGTCATAAGTTCATTCTTTCAAAGGTCCAGTTTTTGAAGCAACAAAGAAAATAGGGGAAGTAACTACTTAATCTTAGAGTTTATACTAAAGATGGTCTGTGTTCGTCCTTCATTGCCAAAGAAGACTATGCCATCAGAGAAATGATGACATGACTTGCACTTGACTTTGTTTTGAGTGAGGGAGGGCTGTGCAGGTCACCAGCCTCACTTCTCCTCCAGGGACATCTGAGTCCAGTGACCAGATATTCATCAAGATGACTGGAGATGACCCAGGATGAGGTAATTGGGGTTAAATGACTTGCCCGAGGTCACACAGCTAGTGAGTGTCAAGTGTCTGAGAGGTGAGATTTGAACTCGGGTCCTCTGACTCCTGCATTGGTGCACTATCCACTGCACCACCTAGTTGCCCCACTACTAAAGATGGAGAAGAAAGCTTGAAGAAAAGGCTGCCATGAACATTAGATTATGAGAAAATTTTTCGAGGGTTTCATAGAGAGGATAGTTGGGATTCCTTCCTTTTAAATCTGTCAAGGAAAGTCAACCTAAGGGAAATGGTAATGATTCAAGAATAAAATTCTGAAGATATAGAACAATTTTAATTGGTATTTATATAGTCTTTTAAAATTCTGCATAATACATGAGATTCATTATCTCTATCATTTTACAGGTGAGAGAAACTGAGGTTCTGAGAGCTTCAGTGACTTGCTCATGTTCACATAGCTAATGAGAATAAGAGCTGCTATTTGATATGACTCTTCAGAACATTTTATCCCCAACACCATGTTTTATAACAAATATGAACTTTTAAAGGGATATGCATTTAAGATTCTTTCAGCTTCACAGGAGTACTACATATATTGATCCACTGCCTAAAGAGACCAACAAGTATACAAAAGATCACCAACCAATTTATGTTTTATAAGCAGATATGCATGTATGTATAGATTAAGTATATATATATAGGATGTAATATACATGTATATACATAATACAATGAAAAATTGACAAAAAATTTATTACTTTCATGATTGATAACTATCAGGAATGCTTAAGCTAAGAATGAATTAAGGCTGTCACTAACTTCTATAGACAAGGAAAACAACCTTTAAAAAAAATCTTATTTGAGGACAAGAGGGACTCAGACTACTTCATTGGGTAGATGGTATTATGATAATAGACATGAGATAAAAGGTAGAACTACTGATGAATTCATTTCCTTTTGTTTTCTCTAACAGGGAGAACAATGTAGAAGGGCAAAACAAAAGAAAAAATGATTACTGAGGAACTGAAACCCAAGCTAAATGGGCAGATAAGAGGAAATCATAACTTCTTTCAATGAGTTCCAGTCATCTTGACTAGATAAATTGAATCTCAGGATACTTAATACACTACTGAATTTGATTGTTGAACTACTGCTATTAATTGGGGGAAAATGGGAAAATCAAAGTGGTGCTACAAGAATGTTGCTAGGCATATAGTGCATTGATTTTCAAAACAAGAAAAAAAGGAAAATCCATGTATCATAGGCTGCTTAACTTAATTGTAATTTCTTGTAAAACCCCAGAAGGTATTTTTAAAGGGTGAAAAAGTTTTTTGAAAGGTAGGTAGGTATTACTAACAATCAGTAAGATTTCATCAAAAGTAGGTCATGGAAGTCTAGACATATTTTAACTTTTCTATAAGGTAACTAGATTGGCAGATCACAGGAATGCTGGAGAGATAGTAGAACTGTACTTCTGAAAGCTTCTTAAAATTTATAATAATTTTGTGGCCTAGATGGAGATGGGCAGCAGGTCCAACTAGATGGATTTTGACCTCACTGAATGAATTCAATCAAACCATTGTCATTAATGGTGTAATATCAATATGGAAGGGTGTCTTTAGTGAAGGTTCCCAGGGATCTATCCTTGACAATGTTTGTTCTGTACATTATTTTTTGTCAATAATTTGAATAAAGGGTTCAATGCACTGCTTTGCAAGCAGTACATTTTAAATAAATTTTAGTGATTGATTGAGACATGATAGCTAACCCATAGGACCATAGGATAGCACATTTAGAACTGGAGGAGTCACTGGAGATCATCTGTCTTCTCACTGTACAGATCAGGAAACTCAGGCACAGAGAGGTGAAATGATTTAGAATGACTTAGGAAGTCTCTCTACTTTGGTCATTCAATATGAGCTCCCTTTTCTCCAAATCAAAACCCCAAGACATTATTCTTACTTCCTTCTTTCTTTCAGTCTCTACAACTAGCAATCCTTTCTCTTTGCCAAAGTCAAGTCTTTTCTATGTACCCTTCATTTCATCACCTCCTGTATTCTCTAGTAGATTTCAACCTCAAAATAATTTTTATTCTTTCCCTATCTGCTGGCTCCTTTTTGCTGCCTTCAAACATGCCCAAGTCTCCCAACCCTTAAGAAAAAGTTATACCCTGCCATCTGTCTTCTCAAGATATCATCTTATATTTATTTTCCTTTACTCAGTTAAACTTCTAGACAAAGCTCTGTACAATTCCTGTATTAACTTCCTCTCTTCTTACCCATTACTCAAACCTTTGAAAACTGGCTTCCAACTTCATTACTTATTATTTCTCCTTACACATGGATTTGATTCTTTCACTCCCCTACTCAGTCTACACTAGTGACTTACATCTAGAATAACATAGAAACTCTTCTGTTTACCTTTTAAAGCCCTTTAAAATCTGGCCCCAAACTATATTTCTAGCTTCATCATATATCACTGCTTCTTCTGAACTCCACAATCCAGCTACACTGGCCTTCCTTCTGAGCCACATTTACAACATTCCATCTCCCATCTCCATGACTTCACATTGGATTGTACTGTCTTCACTTTGACCATGTAGAATTCCTCTCCTTTTTCAAGATGCAGCTTTACCTTCTACATGATAGTTTTCATGTCCCCTCAACTACTATTTTCTTCCATACCACAATACCTTGTAGTCAGTTAATTTGCCTTGATTCTCTTTATCTACTCTATATCCATTGTAAGAATTCTCCGTTTTTGTTCTTTTTATTTGTATACTCAATGCCCAACACAATGCCTAACATTGAATAAAAGATTTTTGATTGTTTGTTTAAAATACAAAAAGAAGGATCAAATTCAATCAGAAAGAATTTGATATGAATAAGTTTAAAACCCTACACTTATTTCCAGAAACAAACAAATAAATAACAACACAAGCACAGGACAGATGAGACAAGTTTTGACGTTAGGTTTTAGTACACTGGAAGCATGAAGGAAAGAAACACACATTTGTCAAGCTTTAACTGTATGTGAGGCAGTATGCTAAGTGCTTTACACAACAACCCTATGAGGTAGACACGAATATTATCCCCATTTCATACTTGAAGAAACTGAGGGAGACAGAGGTTAAGTAGCTTGTCTATGGTTACATTGCTAGCAAATGTCTAAGGCCAAGTTTGAACTCATGTCTACCTGATTCCAGGCCCAGTACTTTGTGCTACCTAACTTCTTCATCTCCTGCTCTCTTAATATGATTTTATAGGGTCAAAAAGTTAAAATTGTTTTATGCAACATTGACAAAGACATGATCTCCGTGATAAGAGAGGTACTCTGTCCTATTGAGACCACATCTAGAATATGTTGTTCAACGTCACATTTTAGGAAAAGCATTGACAAATTAGAAATCACCCAGAGGAAAAGGACTGGAATGATTGGAGGATAGGAGACCATGACACCCAAGGATGACCTGAAGGAAGAAAATTATCTCATACCAAGATGTATGATGATAGAATCATAAGTCAAAAAGTACATAGGTCAGAATATTAGATTGAAAATTAGGTGAAATTCTAGAAGATAAAAATAAATTCTTACACCGGAGTTCAAAAAATAAACTTCACAAGTACAATAGGGCATGGAATAATCTGACCATTTCAATTCTTGAGGTTTAAGTGGACTGCAAGCTTTGTAGGGGTCAAAAGAATGATACAGCAGCCAAAAAACAGAAGCCGCATTCAAGGCTAGGGTCATGTTGGTTCCATTGTTTCCTACAATAGTCAGACCACAATTGAAGTACTATGTCAACTTCCATGAGTTAAATTTTAATCAACCCACTGATAAATTAGTTTTCCAGAACAGGATAACATGGATAAAGAATGGATCAAGGTCATGCCACATGGAAATACAAACAAGAAACTGGAGATGTTTGACTACACAGTATTTAAAATGCTATCACATGAAAAAGGGTAAAAATTTTCTTGGCTTGACCCTACTGTCAAGAATTAGGAACAATTGGCAGAGGTAAAGAGAACACATTTTGACTTGAGACAAAGAAAAGTCTCTTAAAATAGAGACATCTTTATCAGGCAGCATCTAGATGTCAAAAGATCATAAAATCATAAATTTGGAATTGATGGTGTTCCTTTTTATTTTATGTTGGATTGCAAGTTGGCTGACCACTTATCAGCTAGATAGAAAGGATGCTTAATCATGCCTAGGACAGATCACATAACCATTATGGTTCCTTCTAATTTTGAGATTCTGTGATCAGAATGATTTTTGAACACCAGGCCAATATGAGGTCACTGGACTTGACTTTTCCATGGAACCAATAAATCAAAATTTCCTTGCTGAGCAGGAAAACCACAGCTAGATGGATCATGTGGTATTCCACAGTGATCAAAATAAATAGACCACTCGGGTCCATATCTTTGTAGAACATTGGATTCAGTCAATGTTCTCTTCCTTTTCAAGCAGTGACAGACTGAAGAGTAGCTCTTATCTATTGACTAGTATCTTTATCTCAAGTCCTTTTCAGAGAGTGAGTTGGAGAGAAAAGAAAAAGGAGTAAATGAAAAGATACTTCAGGAAAAGGCACAGATGTTTAATTTTAAAAGTATCTGAAACACATTTTTTATTAAAGCCTCAAATCAATTACAGGAGATGCGCAACTTTAACAGGTACAGAAATACTAGCATTTTAAAATAAAGTTGAGAAAGGCAGTTCCTTTTTACATGCCTCCTCTAAAAGCCACAATTAAGTCACTCTTTGCTTCTAAAATGGATGAAAAGCTCAGTAGGCAAATGTTTTGCTGTGCATGCGTACATACGCACGTGTATGGGTGGTGGGGTGGGGAATGTGTCCGTATGTGCAAATTTCTATGAAAGACACAAATTGAGTTTGAAAGACATGTCTATTTCTCTTATTTTGTCATATTGATATTTTATAAAAACAAAGTTCTCACGCTGCATCTCTGTATTTTTTTAAACAATTGTCAGTAAAGAAATTTTGAGGTTGGTGTTTTCTCCATAAAAATGGAGTTTCTGAGCTTAGCTTTAGACATTTAAGTACAGTTTCTTACCATCTCTGATAATGTTTTCAGTTTTTATCATAGGATGTCTCACAGTACGCATACTCTACCCAGTGCTATGTCATCAGTTAGTGTTCTCAATCTCATCTTCATTTTCATGACTGAACTAAATTGGAAAATTCAGGCCCCAAAAGATGCTCAATCAATCAATCAATCAATCACTCAACAAGTGTTTATTTAATATCTACTATCTCTCAGTCACTGGGCTAAAATAGAGATAGAAAGACATGGATAAAAATGGTGGTGGTGGTCATTGTGATTATATGATCAAAATTTCCTGATCCATCTAGCTGTCTTCAGTGATTAAAGTAAGTACCTAATGGTCAAATTTCTGACTGACCTGAGTGTTTCTTCGAACCCACAAATTGTGAAATAATTGATATCCATTGGGAAAGTCCAGTTGATCATGTGATATTCTGAACTGATAGGATACACAGAATGCAGGGATTGACTGTACTACTCTTTCTTCTAAAATATTTGGGAAATTTTAGAGACAACTTCAATGTCTCACAAGGCAGACTCACAAAACAATAGAAATAAAGAAACAGAGAACTTGAAAAGCCTTTCTAGAAATATAGAAATAAAGAACTTGAAAAGACTGTAAAAATCATCCTATTTTAATCTTCCCATTCTGTGGATTATTATCCCCAGAATGTTATACCCTAGATCAACAAGCAGTCATAATATTACATAAACATCTTATAATGTGGGATATTTCTTCCCTTCTTTTATCAATGGGAGATAAAGTTCAAAGCCAAGAGCCAAATTTTCTTCTTGCCACAGGGTCTTTTGTTATTTTCCTGTGTCAATCCTGATCAAGGAAACTCAACAAGTAGAAAAGTAAGCATTATAATGCTGACTCTCAAACGACCTTTGCCAAGAAAAAGAAATGATTATTTAGACAACAGCAACATGCAACCAATATTATTACTCAAAGCCATTCATATGTCACTTAAATCACCTCAAAATCTATCTGCAAAGGTGACAGCATTTCTGGGCACTTGTCAGGAATAAATGCTCCATCTATTGAAAACACAAACAAAAGCACAAAGGGATTGCATGTATGGCTTGCAATACGAGTATGCAGAAGTAATTGACTGTATTTCTCCAACTCCTTTGAAAATTCTAGCATCACATAAATTTGGGAGGCTTTGATATTTGACAAATAGAAGTATTCATCTGTGACTAATATCCTTTGTAGTCTTTAGAATGGGCTCTACAATTCTCAATATAAGCCATTCCTGGGATATAGTCTGTAGTCTTAAAATGATACCTTGAAAAGGTATACAATATGATATGACACTATATACCATATCTATGTATGTACATATGCATATGTATGTGCAGTTCCCCCCCAAAAAAAATCTTATTAAGCACAAAACCTTTGGAGACACTGTGATATACATTATGTTTGTGTGCACACATGCATATACATGCATACACATGTATACATTCACATTATATAAATACATATATACACAAACATATATATACTAGACTTATAAATTTAATGCATATCCGCAACAATTCTGCAACTTGTATAGCGTTAGATAGTTGTCAGAGGAACTGAGATGTCAAGTGATTTGCCAAGTGTGCATCAGAGGTAGGGGCTTAAACCTCACTTAACTTTACTTAGAAGCAGGCAGGCTTCTAAGTCTACACTACACTACATTAAGCTCTATGCTACGATAGATTGATAGATGGATGGATAGATAGATAGATAGATAGATAGATAGATAGATAGATAGATAGATAGATAGATAGATAGACAGATAGACAGATAGACAGACAGATAGACAGACAGACAGACAGACAGACAGAGAGATAGTTGATAGATAGAATAGATATACACTAGAGAAGGGAATAGCAAACCACTCCAGTATTTTTGCCAAGAAAACCCAACAGAGAATAGGGTCCATGGGATCCTAAAGAGTCAGTCATGATTGAATGACTAAACAACAACAACAGAATAGATATATAGGTGACACAGAGATGATAAACATCTAAAAATAAGAATAGATGATAGAAAGATAAATTATAGATGAGACAGAACTGGATATAGATGATAAGGATACAGATATGGATATTTATAGAGATATAGATATACATACCTATAAAACAGAGATGTACAAAATCTTAACAATGTTTTAATCTTTAAGATAAATTTTTACTGAAAACCAAAGGAGAGATTAATAAAATTGAAATTAAGAAAACTATTGAACTAATAAATAAAACTAAGAGTTAGTTTTATGAAAAAAACAATAAAATTGATAAACCTTTGGTCAATTTGATTTAAAAAAAGAAAGAAGAAAACCAAATTACCAATATCAAAAATGAAAAGAATGAACTCACCTCCAATGAGGTAGAAATTATTTTGCACAAACTTATGCCCATAAATTCGACAATCTAAATGAGATGGATGATTATTTTTAAAAATATAAATTGCCCAGATTAACAGAAGAGAAAGTTGAATACTTAAACAACCCCATCTCAGAAAAATAAATTGAACAAGCCATCAATTAACTCCCTAGGGAAAAATCTCCAGGGCCAGATGGATTTACAAGCTAATTCTATCAAACATTTAAAGAAGAGTTAATTCCAATACTATATAGATTATTTGGGAAAATTGGGGAAGAAGGGAAATTCCCAAATTCTTTTTATGACAAATATGGTTTTGATACCTAAACCAGGAAGAGCCAAAACAAAGAAAGAAAATTATAGACCAATTTCTCTAATGAGTATGGATGCAAAAATTTTAAATAAGATTTTAGCAAAAAGAATACAGCAACTTATCACGAGAATAATACCAGGAATGCAGGGCTGGTTCAATATTAGGAAAACTATTAACATTATTGATCATATCAGCAACAAAACTAACAGAAAGTACATGATTATCTTAATAGATACAGAAAAGGCTTTTGACAAAATATAACACCTATTCCTAATGAAAATACTGTAGAGAATAGGAATAAAGGGAGCTTTCCATAAAATAATAAGCAGTATCTACCTAGAACCTTTAGCAAGCATTATATGTAATGGAGATAAGCTAGATGCATTTCCAATAAGATCAGGAATGAAACAAGGATGTCCATTATCACCACTATTATACAATATAGTACTAGAAATGTTAGCTGTAGCAATAAGAGAAGAAAAAGAAATTGAAGGAATCAGAATAGGCAAAGAAGAAACTAAGTTATCTCTCTTTGCAGATGATATGTTGATATACTTAGTGAATCCCAGCGATTCAAGTAAAAAATACTTGAAACAATAAACAACTTTGGCAAAGTTGCAGGTTGCGAAATAAACCCACACAACTCTTCTGCAATTCTACATATTACTAACAAAGCCCAACAGCAAGAGATAGAAAGAGAAATCCTATTTAAAGCTAGGGTAGACACTATAAAATATTTGGGAGTCTACCTGCCAAAACAAATCCAGGGACTATATGAATACAATTACAAAACACTTTTTGCACAAATAAAGTCAGATCCAAGTAAGTGGAAAGACATTAGTTGCTTATGGGTAAACTGAGCTAATATAATAAAAATGACAATTCTACTCAAATTAATTTACTTATTCAGTGCCATACCAATCAAACTACCAGATAATTATTTTCCTGAGCTAGAAAAAATAATATCAAAATTTATCTGGAAGAACAAAAGGTCCAGAATATCAAGGGAACTAATGATAAGAAATGCTAGGGAAGGTGGCCTAGCTCTACCAGATCTCAAATTGTATTACAAAGCAGCAATTATCAAAACCATTTGGTACTGGCTAAGAAACAGAAGAGAAGACCAGTGGAATAGATTAGGTACTCAAGACACGGTAGTCAAAGAATATAGCAATCTACTGTTTGATAAACTCAAGGACCCCAGCTTCTGAGATAAGAACTCCCTGTCTGACAAAAATTACTGGGAAAACTGGATAACAGTGTGGTAGAAACTAGGCATAGACCAATGCCTGACATTGTACACAAGAATAAAGTCCAAATGGCTACATGATCTAGGCATAAAGATTGATACTACAAACAAATCAATGGAGCAAGGAATACTGTATTTTCAGATTTATGGAGAAGGGAAGAATTTTTGACTAAACAAGAGATAGAAAATATTACGAAGTGCAAAATGGATAATTTTGATTATATTAAACTGAAAAGTGTTTGTACAATCAAACCCAATGCAACCAAGAACAGGAGGAAAGCAGAAAACTGGGAAAGAATTTTTGCAACTAGTGTCTGTGATAAAGGCCTCATTTCTAAAATATATAGAGAACTGAGTCAAATGTACAAGAATACAAGTCATTCCCCAATTGATAAATGGTCAAAGGATATTAACAGGCAGTTTTCAGAGGAAGAAATTAAAGCTATCTATAGTCTTAGGAAAAAAGGCTCTAAACCACTATTGATTAGAGAAATGCAAATCAAAACAACTACCACTTCACACCTATCAGATTGCCTAACATAGCAAAACAGGAAGATGATAAATGTTGGAAAAGATATGGGAGAATTGGAACATGGTGGAGCTGTGAGCTGATCCAACCATTCTGGAGAGCAATTTGAAACTATGCCCAAAGGGCTACAAAAATGTGCATACCCTTTGACCTAGCAATACCACTTCTAGGACTGTATCCCCAAGAGATCATAAAAATGGGAAAGGGTCCCACATGTACAAAAATATTTATAGCAGCACTCTTTGTGGTGGCCAAAAACTGGAAATCAACTGGATGCCCATCAATTGGGGAATGGCTGAATAAATTGTGGTATATGAATGTAATGGAATAGTATTGTGCTGTAAGAAATGATGAACAGGAAGACTTCAGAGAGGCCTGGAAAGACTTATATGAACTGGTGCTGAGCAAAAGGAGCAGAACCAGGAGAACTTTGTTCACAGCAACAACCACAGTGTGTGAGGATTTTTTCTGGTAGAATTAGAACTTCATTGCAATGCAAGGACTTAAAAAAATTCCCGATAGTCTCTTAAGGCAAAATGCCTTCCACATCCAGAGAAAGAACTATGGAATTCAATCACAGACTGTAGCAGATCATTTTCTTTTGTATGACATTTTGGTTTGTTTTATGATTTTTCCCATTCATGTTAATTCTTCTATGCAATATGACTAAGGTGAAAATATATTTAATAGGAATGTATGTGTAGAACCTATATAAAATTGCATGCTGTCTCAGGAAGCAAGGGGAGAAGGAGAGGGAGAGGGGGGAAAGAGGGGGAGGGAGGGGAAAAAATCTAAGTTATATGGAAGTGATTGTAGAACACTATAAAATAACAATAAAAAAGGAAAAAATATAAATTTTTAACGCTTAAAACTACACTATCTTTTGGAAGACTGTGTGTATATGTGTGTGTGTATGTGCACACACATACGCACACACATATACACATTATTAAACAACACTGATTATTGCCCATATATCCTCAGGTTGTGTAAAAGTCACACATATCTGAGCTTTGAAGAAGTGTGGTCCTTATTCAGGCTAATACGGTAGTTGGTCAAGTATGGCTTAGTGGACTAAGCCTGAAAAACAATAAGAAACTATGAGGTTTATTCTCTAAACACCAACTTGTCTGGCTCCAGGTAAGCCACCTCATAATAAATGCAATGGTCACATTGCCTTGCAGAGGGGCAAGAGGGAGACATACTAGAGAAATATTTGTTCAGCGAATATCCTCTGATAATGAACTGCCAACTTCTGACCTAAAGCAAATAACATACTCTTTTCCCAGAAGCAAATAGGTCCCTGCTATAGTAGTTTTTAGCTACAGGAAAGTATTCCTGCCCAAAGCATAGAACACAGATTCACAATTCATTAAGATGAAAGGTTCACATTCTACCTCGTCTCACAAAAGTGCTCTGCTAACCTTTAATAAGAGCTTAGCAGAAAAATCACTATTTCAAATTTTGTCACAAAAGCCACAGCTTTTTGCAATAACCAGGTTGCCACAGAGTGTGTTAATGAGATAAAAGAGGCTTTCAGTGGCTGTCAAACAAGTGGCCTCATCCCCTAATCATATGTACTTGCTTGTGCTCTCTGCACATGGAAATATCTTCATGTCTCTATGGAACTGCCTCCTGTTCTCTCTAAAGAACTTGGAGATGTCCCTGTCTTATTCTGGAGGTCAGCTGGTAACAAGAGAAATTCCTGAGAGGTATATTAGACTGGTTTCTATTCAAGCACGCATCTTTCTGAGCACCCTGAATGTTGGCAACTTTCAATCTAAACATTCTGAACATCAATCACAAAACAAGGCAGACAAGGATTCTTGCATAGTGCACCCTAGAACTACGTGGTTAGAGGGACATGTTACCATATACTTTGCCTAGAAGAAGTTGGTGGGTTGAAAGATGAAAAAATCTTAAGGCATTCAAACTATCTTAGCCCTTTGTGACCTATCTCAAACGTGTCACATGACTGTCTGGCTTGGCTACAAGCTCTGTTTCCCATTTCTCTTGACTGTCTTTCTGTGTGCTTTGCAGCTCAGCCTGGTATCCCTTAGTGCCTGGGAGCTTGTCCCTCTTGGTCAACCTAATGGATACTAATGAACCATAGTCCCTATGGCCAGTTGGCAGCGACTTGATCAGAGGCACTAGGAGTAAAGGCAGGTATTATGGGTATATGGCTGGGTTGTTACAGTTAGTGAAATTTAAACACATTCTGTGCAAGGGTCCTGGAACAGAATTAGCAATCAGTCACCTACCCTTTAAGCCGTAGATAACAGGGTAACAAGAAAAATCTCAACTGGAAGAATTCCTGACTTGTTAAAGATCACACAATAAGTATATAATGAGAGTGCAATTCAAAACCAGATTCTCTGATTCCAAATCCAGTGTTTTTGCCATTCAATGTACCATTATTTCTTCCTTATAAGATCTTCTCTCCCTTTCTCCCAGGATCACTCACAATCTTCTTAGAACCACTTTTTGACTGTTTCTGCCCCCAAGGGATTGCCATCCTCTCCTCCCATCGGTATCTTCATGTCCCTCATTATCCCCCTCCCCTATTTCTTACATTTCATAGCAGGATCTCTTATCCCTTCTCATAATACCATCCCCACTCATAATCCCTCTTGGAAATATCCCATCTCCTTTCTTTCATGACCCTTCCCTACAAGGGTACTTCAATCTCCCCTACCTTTAAACCCTTCTGATGTTCCCCAACCTCACTCATTGTTTTTTTCCCTCTACACTTTTATGGGCTTGTAAAATTTACCATTTATTTACTTGACACTCCCAGGGAGAATTGCTATTTCTCCTTTTGGACCTCATTCTCACATAAAATTTTTCTTGTACCATTCTCATTCATTTATCTTTTTTTTTGTTATTTATAGTTTTTAGGCCTCCATTCTTTCATCTTATTATAAACTGGGAAGGGAGGGACTGCCTTGTAATTAATCTTTTTATCTATCCCGGGGCCCAGAAAGGTGCTCTGAATATAAGTGTGGATTTACCAAATGCCTGTCAAATGCCTGAATGAGTATCAGGTACTGATTTGTCTAGCCTACACAATGGCTTACTGATCTGCTGGCTGCATGAAGTAGGGAAATGACAGATATTACAAAATCCAGCTCCAACTGTTCAGTTTTAAAGAGAAAACTAGGGGCTTTGCATCCTCAGTGGCTTAGCACAGTACCAGGCACACAGTATTTAACAAGTGTTTGATGACTTGACAAGAAGTTCAATTTAATTCAAGAAGCATTTATTAAACACCTACTATGTACAATGCATTGTAAATAAATACTATATTTACAAAGACAGAACTAAAACATTCCCTTCCATAAGGGGCATATACCTATCTGTCCTCTTGATGGAGAAAACAGACCAATAAAAAGGGGGATATTTCTTTGAAAGCCAAGATGGTTTCCTTTCCTACTACCACATCTGGCCAAAATGTTATGAATCTACCTTTCTCTTGTCTTTTCTAGCTAGCTATAGTTATCTTTTTTTTTAATGATGTAAATACACTCCTGAAATCTTGTTATGGTTTTTACTGTCAGGTAAATAGGCAGAGACCTTCTTTCTAATCTAAACCTTAGTATTTCAGTAGCAAGGCACTGATAGAGCTATCCAGGATGAGAGTGGGTCAAGCACATCTGACTTAATGCCTCTCAGGGCCCTGGAAGACAAGCAACTTTAACCCAGGAGCATATATCCTTCCCTACAGGACAGTTGATAGCTGTGATAAACCTCATTCAGCCAGAGTCACTCAGTAATAAGTATCTGGCTGGAGTTAATGCAAAAGGTCATGCTGCCTTCACCCTTTCTGCTCTCTACCTGATGGATTGTTTGTAATAAGCTGCACATGTTCATCTTTTCTTCTCTGAAACAAGGTCTGCAAGAACATGGGAAAATTAGGACTGTAACCACCCAGCACACACCTTTCTCTAACAACCTTCAGGGGGTATAGTGTAATGGAAAGAGCTTTGGACTTGGAGTTAGAAAAGTCCATGATTCACTCACTTTTCTTATCTGTAAAATAAGAACATTTTTGACCTATTACTTCAGGGGCCTGTTGTGAGGCTCAAAAGGGATAATATATTCAAACAACTTTGTAAATAAAATAAGATAAAGTGCTATGGTTAGGATGCTGGACCTCTATCTTAAAGGAACTTGGTTCAAACCTCAGTCCTACTCCTTGTTACCCTTGGGATCTTGGTTAAGTCACTTACAATCTCTGGGTCTCTGTCTCCTCATCTTTAAAAAGAAGGCAGTGCTCTAGATTGTCTGAGATCTCTTCCGAGATCTTAGTCTATGATTTTACAATCCTATTAAAAATACCCACAGGTTTAAAAAAAACAACACATCATAGGCAAGTATCTCTCCTCTCTTTTCTCCTCTCCTCTTCTCTGTCTCTCCCTATCTGTCTCTGTGTGTCTCTCTCTCTTTCTTCTCTCTTTCTGTCTTTCTTCGCCTCTGTCTCCATCTCTCTCTCTTTGATTCTGTCCCTGTCTCCATTTCTCACTCTTTCTCTTCTCTCATATCACTCCCACATCTCTTAAATATCTACTGGTATTTAGCACCTTTATTTCTCTTGAACTTATTAAAAAATAAATAATAAAATTAAAAGAAATAATAAAAATAATAAGTAAAAAACACACATTGCCCCACCAATTAACCATTAAAGCTGTGGCACAGTTCTTATTAGCCTTAGGACATATTTACAAAAGGCAAGTATTCTCACATTGTCCTATACTGCTTGGCCTAAAGTCATTGCTACATTCTCAATCCTTCACTACCTCTTGAATACCTTCCATGAATTCAGAGACCATGTTCAAGAAAAAGAAGTGGAAACTTGAACAGAAATGACACCCTATTCTGAAATTGTATTGATTTAAGTATACAGAATAGGATAATCTGTTAAAAAAAAAATCTTCATAATGTTAAGACACAGCATAGGAATTTGTCTATCTCTGTCTCTCTCTCTGCTTATGTCTCTCTGTCTCTGTCACTGTCTCTTCCCCCTTCCCTCTCTAGCTCTCATTCATTATTTTCAATTCCATCCTTATTTCATCTCTTTTTTTTTTCTCAAATCATGTTTATGAGTGGGTAGATTAGGGGAAAAAAGGTAAGTAGGGATTCAGAAGGACCTAAGAAGGCTGGTGAAGTTAAAATAGATTGGGGCTAGATTTAGAAGTACTTTGATAGTGCTAAACATTTATATGAAATTATGTTTTTGAAGCAAAAAAAATTGACTGAGTATTCCTCAGAGTGAAACCAATTCCCATTTTGAGAAATTAATGATTCTACAAAAAAATCCCATAGTACTTTCCCAGAATGCTGGTAAGGGGCCATCATGTGTTATTGCCTTTTTACTTGGCCATCTCTTAGATGTCCAACTGGAAGCCATGGGGTGGCACGGAAAGAATGTTGGCTTTGGAGTCAGAGGAATTAAATTCAAACTGGCTTTCCTATTTATTAACTATCTGAGCTTGAGCAAATCACTTATTTCTCTGAGCCTCAGTTTCCTTAGCTTTATGATGGGGGTTGGAGTGGATGGAACTCACTGTCACTTACACTTCCAAGTCTGGGTCTGACTTTGCACGTGAAGGAGTAAAAGGAAAAAAAGAAAGGAAAAAAACCCTCACCATAAGTCACATAATGTTGATTCTGCCAAGGGAGGCATGACTTTGTTAAGGCTAGAATGCCAGGAAATCACATCCTAAAGTTCAGACCAGGCCAAGAAGACTAGCAGCCAGATGATACAGTACATAGAATATATTGGACTTGGAAACAGGAAGTTCTGAATTCTATTGTGGCCTCAAATACTAGCTGTGTCATCTTGGGCTTCACTTAATCTCTCAGCCTTAGTTTCCTCATCTGTAAAGAACTGACATAATCATAATATCAACCTTCCAGAGTTGCTGTGAAGATCCAATGAGATAAGCTATGTAAAGCACTTTCCTGTTATGCTAGCTATTATTAGTAGTAGCAATCCTGCCTAGATTGCTTGTGGAATATGCTCATAGCACATTAGCACATTTAACTGCATCAATGTTAGCTAGCCCTGGACTTAGAAGCCAGGAATCATCATCCTGGGTATCCATCAGCACTCTGCCCAAAGAGAATGGGGGTAGGGGCAACGAGAAGACCCAACTTTCATTATTACATTAGTCATGCCTCCTTCATTTATATTATAAGCAATAAACTACACTGTTCCATTGTTTCAATTAAGCGATTTCAAATGAGATGGAAGATAATGCACCCCATAAGTTTTCACCCTTCCTTGTAGCAGAGGTTCAGGCAGAACTGATTCCAGGGTGAAATTCACCCTGCTCTGATTGATGAGGCTAATAAAGCAGCTTTATTGTGATATAAATAGCCTTAAAAATGTCCTAGAGAGTCAATATCGGTACTTGATGGTCTTACACAAGCAAGGTCCTTGTCTTAAGTAGCACTAAAGCTTAATGAGTAATGCTGTGGGAAAAGTTTGCTGTTGAATTTGGTTATTGATTTGCGGTGCTGCAAAATGATAGGACCCACATTTAGAGATATGGAGATAGAATAAATGGTTTAAAAACCTCCCTTCTCTCAGACACACATCTGATTTATCAAGTCTTACTGTCCAATGAGTGACTGTAGCTTGTAGGTAGGGATTGAGCATGCCCAGAACAAACCAGTGGGCTGTTCATTCAATCAGGCCCATGCTTATTGCCTAGGCCTCTGTAGAATGGATACACACTACCTAAACAACAGACACGCACACACATGCGTGCACACTGCAATCACTAAACCGAATGTTTAGAAATTTGGGATCATATGTCTAGGATTGAGCCATGTGAGTCAATTATAGTGTGAGATCGTCTACTGTATTTCCTTTTCTGTTTGGAATATTACTAATTGGGAGTTTTACTCTTTAAATACAGTCTACTCCTACTCTGTTTCTTAAACTTCTCACTCTCTAACTTCTTTAAAAAACGAAGCAAACACTATCCTTAAATTTTACCTCACTCTTCATTTTCCTGTAGTTATCTGTAGCCCAGACATAGAGGGGCATAATAGAAAGTCTGCCCCACCTCTGACACATAGTAGAGACCCTGGATAAATCCTTTAACCTCTTAATAGTCTAAGCAACTGTAAGAGCCTAAATAGAAGAACCTAAATAGAAGAACCTGTTTTGATGATTAGGATTTTCTAAACTCTGTTACTCTTAAGTCATTTTCTGTTGTGTACAACCATTCCTGACACCATTTGGGGTTTTCTTGGCAATGATACCTACTGAGTGGTTTGCCATTTCTTTCTCCAGTTCATTTTACAGCTGAGGAAACTGAGGCAAACAGAGTTAAGTGACTTGTCCAGGGTCATATAGCTAGTAAATATCTGAGGCTGAATTTTGAACTCCAAGCCCAGTATGCTATCCACTATACCAACTAGCTCCCCTGTGTTCTAAACTTGGAAGTTCTCTATACCAATGAAATCACAGGGTCAGATTTTATTCCCCCACCTATGGCCTGGCTTGGCAAAACTTCTCTCCCTATCATCATGCTTTTACTCCATTTTTTTTTTCAGTTCTCTGTATGTCAGACTTTATATATTTATGTATTATTTTTCTTTTCTCTGTTTTACTCCCCTGCAGAATCGATGCAAGACCAGAAGAAAAAGCTACAAGTCAAGCAAATAGCTCTCACAACCCCCACTCCCAAGGCATGCGAGTAAAAGTCTATATTTTAAATAGATGTCTCTAGAATTTAAGTCATCTTTAAAATGCAAGGAAGAAAGTGATTGGAACCCTGATGTCAAAAGCACTCAATCAATCTCAACATAGTGGATTTATTTTGGTCATTCACATTCTGAAAATGTTATTAATTAAAATGAGCTGAGGGTAATTCTAAGGCATTTTAATATTTCAAATAAATGCCTCCTAAACTGAAACATTACTTTTTTTTTTAAAGCACATAGTGGTGGAACTCTGTGGGTATGCCCTGGCCTGTGTTTTAATTGTTTGGGGGAACTTGGGGTGCGGAAATTCCCTGCACCAGCCTAAATGGGAAACTATTTTGTAGCCTATGGTCTCAAAGAGCTTTTTATGGCCATTGAGAGTTTAAGAAACTTGCCCTGGACCACATAATTAAAATTCTGCCCAATACAAGCTAGAGAGAACTGATAATAGCCAAGAAGTCCCTCCAGTTATTTTTCTTCATTCTTTACTTAAAATAATACACAGAGATTGTTTATACTTCCAAAATAGTGACACGTAGGCTATAATTCTGGAACAATATCGCCAAATCTAGACCCACATTCTCATTCGACCGTACCAATTCCCCCATGTTTTCTGGGCAAGTTGGAACCTAGGCAGCACCATTTTATGTAGAAGTTAAAGGAAACCAGCATTCTGGAGAGGAGATAGAGTGAAACTCTTTTAAAGGAGAGCAAATGCAGTGATCATCTTGAGGTTAAAGATCAGTGAAGTGCCAGGAATTACCAAAAAGCTGCATTGAGGTTACCAGAATGAACTAATTTTTTTGGTCATTTCATTGTTCAGGCATTTTTCTGTTATGTCTGACTCTTTGTAACCCCATTTGAGGTTTTCTTGACAAAGACACTAGAGTGGTTTGTCATTTCCTTCTCCAGCTCAATTTATAACTGAGGAAACTGAGGCAAACATGATTCAAGTGGCAGCTCAGGGTCACACAGTTAGCAAGTGTCTGATGCCAAGTTTGTACTCAGAAAAATGAGTCCTCCTGATTCCAGGCCCAGCATTTTATCCCCTGTGCCACTTAGCTGCCCCATCTCATCCTCTTTTGTTAAAGACTATGAACGGCATAAAATGATATATTCTGGAAAGAAAAAGCAGGTTCCTCAGTCAAACAAATAAATAAAACCAAGGAATAGACAAAGGTAATGTGATAAATGGAAAGATCCCTAGATTTAGAGTTCAAAGACTGGGTCCAAAAAATTATGACTCCTCTATATAACATGGAGGAAAAGAAGCTGCATAATTGAAAGTGTGCCAGGCTGGGAGTAAAGAGACCTTGTTTCAAATCCTGCCTCGGGTACTTAGTAGCTGTATAATTATGGGCAAGATGCTAGACCATTCAGAGACTCTGTTTCTTCATCTGTAAAGTAGGAATAATATTGATACTACCAGAGTTGCCAGGAAAGCCCTTTGTAAATCTTACAACACAGGACACATATGAGCGATTATCATAATTAGCTTTTTTACATCAGGGAATTAATTGAACTTCAGTGTCTCTGGGAAATGAGGTTGTATAGGATGATTTCCAAGGGCTCTTTGAGCTCTAAATCCCATGTTATATATTGGGTATGGTAATGTTTAAAGGAAACACCTGTTTTACACCAGAGTACAAAACTGGAAATAATAGGTAGAAGCTCCCGAGAAAAAGACTGTGACATGATATAACAATTTGAGCTGTCTGAAAGTGAAACAGTTCACCTTAGCATGTTATGATTTCCTTCTTAGTTATCAAGCAAAGGTTACAGACCACTTCTTACAAAGATCTCATCAATCAGTTTCTTGTTTAGGTGGCTCTTGAACTAGACTGGGGTTCTTAACCACCTCTATGTCATAGATTTGGGGCAGCTAGGTGGTACAGTGGATAGAGCACCAGAGCAGGAGTCAGGAGGACCTGAGTTCAAATCTCACCTCAGACACTTGACACTCACTAGCTGTGTGACCTTGGGCAAGTCACTTAACCCCAAGTGCCTCATCCTGGGTCATCTCCAGTCATCCTGATGAATATCTGGTCACTGGATTCAGATGTCTCTGGAGGAGAAGTGAGGTTGGTGACCTGCACAGCTCTCCCTCACTCAAAACAATTCAAGTGTAAGTCATGTCATTATTTCTCTGATGGCATGGTCTTCTTTGGTAACAAAGGACAAACACACACATGTCATAAATTCATTTTGAAGTCTGGTGAAACATAGGAAACTTTTCAGAATCATTTTTAAACATTCATAATTAAAGGAAATGTTCAATTTTAGTTATAGGTTAGTGAAAATAAAAATATGTTTTCCCATTCAAATTCACAGACCTGAAATCTATGCATAGATCTCTTGGGAAATTTATGGAACCCATGTTAAAAACTGTATACTAGATGCTCCCTGTGTGGTCCAAGCCATCTCTGAGATTCTGTTGCTCTATGACTGAAATTTCTGATATTAGAAGGATTAGAGTTCAGAGGCAATTTTTCAGATATCATTTGGAATTAGCTTTTGCAATGAAAATGATTTTTTCTTCTAAAACAATAAATTAAATATTCTCAAGTACCTGTCCTGAAAAATAATGTAATTAGACTCAAGAACACAGAGATCAAATTCTCTTTAATAATAATAATTATAATAGCTTGGCTGAGAGAAACCATGCTAATACAATGAGAGCTCGGCAACAGTCAGCCATCTGAATCTATGGGACACAGTCTAGATGTCTCAGCGGATGCCATTGGTAAGCAGGGATGAGTCATAAAAGGATATGCTAAAACACTCAGACTAAAGTATTTAATTTACAGAAGAATCGATTGGTGCTTGTTTCTTATTCTAATTTAATTTAATGCAGTGCCAGGGAAATGTGCTGCAGTAATGGTTTTAGAAGATGAACTCTAGATTCTCTCAAATGCTTCTTAGATCATTCATTCTTGACCCGCATAAGGTGAGTTGTTCACAGATTAGAGAATTGCAGAAGGTTGGAGCTGGAAGAGACTTTAGGAATTACTAAGTCCAGGCCCTCACTTTTTCAGATAAGGAAACTGAGGCCCAGAGAAATTAAGTGATGTCAACAAGGTGAGAGATCTAGCAAAGATGGAACTAAGATTCCCATCCAAACCGAGAATTTCATCCAAACCTAATTCTCTCTCCCTTTAACATGCCCATGTTGGTGGCTAAGTGAGAGCTCATTCATTTCTACCTTTTCCAGTAGAGAAAGAGGACATAAAGACCCCTTGAATAACAATCAAAGTCATAAAAATGCATCCGCTTGTCAATTAAAAACATATTGTGCTCCCAATGGACAATGGGCAACAGGGAAGTTGGTTGTAAGTTAGCACTGGGAGGGCTCAGGCAAAGGCTGGAGATGATTAGTAGGAACAAGTCAAGAGGTCAGTCTGGATCCAAGAAGGAAATGGACATTAGTGGTTAAGCCAGAGGTTAAAAGCTATACAAGAAGTCAAGGGAGCTGTAAGCAAACACAGTATATTAACTAGTAACAAATGGACCTTGGAAGAAAAGTAAGCCATCCTGAAATGGAGAAAAAATTTTTTTTAATATTTTGCTGCTGCTGTAACAGGAACCAAGCAATGACTTCCTACCGAGTGCCAAATCCAGTGCCTCAAGGCTCAAAGGATACTGGGATCAGAAATCTGCTTCTAAGAAGCTCTTCTAAGGTTTGAGTTTAAGACTGCAAGTGGGTGGTCTGAAGCATCTATAAACATTAACTCTCTGGGGCTAAGAAAGCATTTAAAAATGTTGATTCCTAGTTTATGCACCACCAAATGAGTTTAACTATTTTTTGGTTAGCTGAAAATTTTTGACCAAATTACTGAAAGTGGCCAAAATGGTGACCCCTTTGACTGACACAACTTGGTGGTTTGGGATATATAATAATGGTATTAAAAATGGAACAGTGACACAGTTAATTTCTAATTTCACCAAGTTGGCCAGTATAGACAGCTCAACAGCATATTTTAGCCCTAAAGCCAATCTGTCGATATGAATTCTATGTTGTGGTCTCCACATGGCTCAGGTTAACTAATAGCCACATATCACTTCACTTTTGGATGTATTGATTTAGTTTTAGATCACTTTTTTAAAAATCAACTCATGGGACAATTATTTTCCACCATGAAATTATGCTCTAATCAATAATAGAGTATGCGTGTGTGAGCTATTTCTAGATATGAAATGCTTACTGCATTCATCTACACTGTCTCTGCAGACACACTGCACTGGAAAAAATCAGAGTAAAAGAACCCTATCCTGCTCTCCAACAAGCCACAACAGAGATGGGAGCATGGCCCCAGAAGACCAAGCCCAATGTTGGCAGTCTATCGCCTTTGGTTCCTAGACAGTAAATGTCAGGTTTCACAACACTATAAAGTGAGACTGCACCAAGGTGATCTTTATGAATATGATCATAGATTTCTTTTGAGTCAGAAGAGAAGTTTTGTGTTGTTCAGTCATTTCAGTCACGTCCAACTCTTTGTGACCCCATTCATTTTCTGTTTGTTTGTCTAAGATATTAGACTAGTTTGCCATTTCTTTCTCCAGCTCATTTTACAGCTGAGGAAACTAAGGCAAACAGATTAAGAGACTTACCCAGGGTCACACAGTTAGTAAGTGTCTGAGGCCAAATTTGAAATCAGGAAGATAAGTCTTCCTGACTCTAGACCTGGCACTTATGAAACTTAGATTTAATCTAGTCTAACCTTTTAATTTTACAGATAAGGAAACTGATACCCAGGAGGTTTGATTAAGTGACTTGTCCAAGGTCACATGGGGAACAATAGGCAGAACTTGGATTTGAGTTGACTTCCCAATCCCATGATCTTTAGGTAATTTCAGACTATAGGTTTAGACCTGAAGTCCAATCCATACAATTTATAGATAAGGAAAGAGAGGCCCAAAGAGATTCATCAAGGTCTTATAAGTGCCAGGGCTGGCTTTTGAAATAAGATCCTCAACATCCAAATTCCTTCTTTTTCCCATCAATGGCACTCTCATGGCCAATATCATAGGAAATCTGGATCTAGGATTTTAGAATTAGAAAGGAGCTGAGAAGATAATCTGTTTCGAAGGCAAAAGGAGGAGGTGGTAAAACAACAAGTAAGTGACAAAGCCAGAATTTGAATGCAGGTCTCCTGACTCCAACTGGGTTATGCTTTCACTATCCTATTTTTCTAAACGGTACTGTTTCCCAGGAGTGAGGGAGATAGATGAAAGTGCTTTATAAACCATATAACACATAAATCTAATTTATCTCCTTCCTTGGCCTCATCTTCATCATGTGACTACACTGCAGTGAATTCTGTCTTATGTCATAAGACAATGTAGAAAACGCTCCAGAAGACTACTAAACAGCAATCCAAAACATTTTCAGGAGATTCAAGCAATTTAGGCGAGAATGGGGAGGGGGAGGAACTGCAAAGGGAGGGGAGAAGTAAAATGAGAAGGACGACTGATGCTTAAGACCGCCTTAGAAATTTAAGAATGAGAAATGGGCCTAGTTTCAAGAGTCTTCTCACATGGAGTGCAGGAAAGAGTATGTGCCGGTATTATTTACTGCTCCCCTCCAACCCTTCCTTCCACTTCACATGCTGTATTAAGGAGCCAGGCTTGGTTTCTTGGAGGTTGGCTCATTTTTCTCTTAGCTTTGAATTTTGAATAAATTTCACAGGAAGGCAATTGCTGTATCTCAAACATGCCACCAGATGACAGTGTTTCTAAAATTAATTTGTGTTGAATATCTGGAGGACCTAGAATTTTTACTGTAGCTGGAGGTCACTCTTAAGCGACATGTGAGTGCACACTGCATATGATTACTTTCAAATGGTAAATATAACCACAGACAGCAACTTTTCCTAATTATCTGTAAGGAGTCCGTGCACTTGAGGAACAGTAGTCATGGGTTAATTTTTATGACACAGTGGTCCAGAATCTGGGGACTACCAGTGGAGAGGGGCAAATGATAACCTGGTTTGTACGGACCTTTGGAAACTTTGGGAGAAGCAAGAAAAACATTGTCACTTGCTGGCATGGTGTGGGGAAAAGTGGCAAAAACAGGATTAATTTTGGTTATAGGGAGGCAATAAGAATACCACAGGGTGCGTTTGCAAGGCTATGTGCATGAATCATTTCATAGCAAAGCAACATTGGAGCCTTTTGCATAGAGGACACATCTTGCTAAGGACTGCATATTTACCAACACACTGCTAAAACTAGTGCTTGGATCTGTTTACTGAAATAGATTATCATTTGTTGAGTTCAGTGGAATTGAAAGTAGTGACTGTGCTCATACAGGGCACATGAGGTTTACCAAGCTTACCTTAAGATAATGGTAAATATTTATAATCCTCAGGGGAGATTACTCATGCCAGATAAGCAGTGTAATATAGTGGATAAAATACATACATACGTGCATGCATACATACATACATATATAGATATACACACAGATACACACATATACATATATGTATGCATATATCTAGATGAGTCAGTAGAGCTGTATTGAAGTCTCAGCTCCAACACTTATTGACTGTGTGACTTTTGCCAAGTTATATAACTTCTCAGCCTCAGTTTTCTCATCCTTAAAATGAGATAACAGCACTGTGTACTTTATAGAGATGCAGAAAATGTGATTTGTCAAATATTGTTTGTTTGAGCTTTATAATTTATTATTATTTTGCAGAGAAACCAAATTATTGTTACTATTATTACATAGAAACCAAAAGGAGCATAGCCAGTGGGTGAAGAGACATCCAAGAGTGACACAGAATTTCCAGTGATTCCTAAGGGGAGGATTCTCAAACACCAGGGCAATGTATATTATGCAGTTCAAGTAAAATCCAGTTATGCCTGTCTACCAGAAAGCAGTGATAGTACTATGGGCCATAGCTTCATGATTGTTTGTCCTTAAAAAAAATTAGAAAAATGTGTATCACCCTATCAGCCACAGGACCAAAGTAGAGATTTTTCTAGGTAATCTTACCTTGGTGATTGGCTCTGGGAATTCCCCAGACATTTTCTTTCTGTGACCTTTAAAATTTTAGTACAAAGGAAATATTAATTGCTAGGGTCTCTGATACTCCAGGTGAATCCAACCAATTTGTTGCTTTCATAGGGTCATCTATTTAGAGCCAGCAGAGACCTTCAAGGCTATTGATTATGGTCTCTTATTTTAAAACATGGAGATGAAAGCACTGAGAGATTGACCGACTTCCCTAAAATCACTGGGGTAATAATGCAAAACAGAGCTGGGATCTGAACTCAGGTCCTCTAATTCCAAAGTCAGCATTCCTTCCATTATTCTGTGCTAGCTAAAAGAGAAAACTAGCTGGAGGAAAGGTCCAGGAAATCTTTTATAGCTCTAGGTGGTCCCACAAGAATGCAAGAATTGAGATTCTATCAAGCAGGGCTTCTTAAACTTTTTTCTACTGAAGTCCCCTTTCCACCTTTTGGCATTGTTTGTTGGCGTTATGTGGCCAACTGCATGCACAGCGCAAAGTGTGTATGGTTTGTGTTCAGAAACAAGGCTGAAGTGAAGTTGCACAAGGCAGCATAGGCAAGAGCTGCCAGAAAAACCTCAGATTCATTACGCGTTTGATTTTTAATTAATTTTTGGTCATTGCACATTGGAAACCTTTTACTGTTGCCAAATTTTTTTGCAACTTCATATGGGGTCATAACCCACAGTTTAAGTAGGGCTGCAGGAGGTTGAATTGTGGAGATATCTTGAATGAGAGTGGATGTAACGTCTCGAACCAGTCCCAAGGGTACCATAGATAGAGCACAATGTAGGCTCACCTGAGTCACTCTGGTCTCCAGGGGCTGGACTAAAATTAGACTGGCCTTTGGGATGAAATTATGAAAAGGAATGGAGTTAAGGTCAAAGAAAAGGGGCAGAAACGTTTGCTTAAATGTGGAACTTCTGCACTTTTTTTTAAACATCTCTTTCCAAAGAGTTCAAACCTATTTTATTTGATATGAAGCTGGTCATTCAGGAACCTTCTGGAAAGCATTTTTCCTTCCAGGATTTGTAGGCTGCATGTAACCTACTAGGACAGCTGGGTGGCCCAACGTATAGAGTGCCAGGCCTCTGACAATTACTTAGCTGTATAACCCTGGGCAAGTCACCTAACCCTCTTTGTCTCAGTTTCCTTATCTGTAAAATAAACTGGAGAAGGAAATGGCAAATCACACCAGTAATTTTGCCAAGAAAACCTCCAATGAGGTCGCAAAGTATTGGAAATGACTGAAATGCATAAACGACCACAACAGAACTAGTTACCTTGCAGGGAAACTCCTGCATGGTATGAGGGCTTGGAATGAGATAAGGGTAGGGAAAAACAATTCAAAAAACTCTGCCTCCCCTTCACATTCCTTTCCTCTACTAAAATCCAGTCCAGAATCCAGTAATTTGGGGGGCCTCACAATTCAATTCAATTAAACCACTTTTTAATGCCTGCTCTAAACTAGATCCTGTGTGTGATACATACTGGCAGTGCGACCCCAAGCAAGTTATTTAACCTCTCAGAGATATAAGCAACTCTCTAAGACTCTAAATTCTAGGGGAGATGATGATGACCTGTATTATTAGAGAGAGGTTCTATACCCAGGAGTTCATTATTTCAATGAAATAACAGATCTGGTCCCTATATGCAAGCTACTCTCCTAGAAAGTTGAGTGATATGAGATGGAAAAAAGAAGTTTCTACCCCCAAAGGGCTTACAACCTAATAGAGAAAATAAGATATCTACAAAGAAGCATGATGGGGAGATCGATTGTGATAAGGGAAAAACAGAAATCCAGACAAAGAAATTTAAAGGAAGACAGGCCCCTTTCCTCTGGAGGAGAGAAAGAAAGCATCATGGAAGACTTTGTGGGAGTAGGTGTCACTTAAACTGGCCCTTGAAGGAAGAGATGGATGTCTAAAGGTAGAGATATGGATGAAGTGTGTTCTGGAATTGGAGAACTGCTCGCATCTCTATAAAGAGGCAGAATGACACAGTTCGGGTAATAACCAGTGTCCAGTCTGGCCAGAAAATAAAATGATTGAAGAGGAACAGTATGAAATAAAGATCAAAGAGGAGGTTGGAGCCAGATTGCAGAGAACCTTGAAAGTTAGGCTAATGAGTTCAAATTCAGTGGACACCTGCTGAAGGTTTCTGAGCCAGGAAAATGACAGGTTGATACCTGTGCATTACAAAGATAATTTTGACAGATGTGTGAAGGAGGAATTAGACAGGGAAGAGAGCTTGGAGGTAGGAAGACCAGTTATGAGACATTTAAAATAGTCTAAGAAAGACAGAATAAGAGAGCAGTAGCAATACCAAGAGATGGTAGCACTGTGATTTAGAGATGTGAAGAAAGATAGAAAAGATTTCATAGAGATAGAGTTGACAGAATTTGGCAATTGCTGGGATATGTATCATCAGGGAGAGGAATTAGGAAGGCATCAAAGGGTATTTGCAGGTTTTGAGCTTGAATAATAGGAATTGGTGGCGCAATTAGGAGAAATAGGGAAGATGGGAGGAGGGAATTGGTTTGAGTCAGGAGATGAGTTGTGGATATATTGTCTGAACTATCAGTAGGGACTCTACGGGAGATGTTCAGCAGGCAGCCAGATATACAGGACTGTAACTCGGGAGAAATGGGGATCAGACATGAACCAGCTTCATAGAGGAGGTAACTGAAGCCGAGGAAGTGGATGAGAGTGCCAAGAAAAAGTAGAAATGCCTTGCACATAGTAGGTGATAAATAAATATTTATTAAATCACATCTAAATAGAGAATGAAAGAAGTCCAAAAAAGAATTCGAGGAATAATTAATAAAACTTTATATGCGTATGGAGCTTGAAGGTTTACAAAGTATTTTTCTAATACAAGCATTAGTATTCTAATTTTGCAGATGAAGAAACTGAAACTCAGAGAATTTTTATGTCCCTCTGGGGCATAAAACTAGGATTCAAACCCAGGTCTCTCCTGCCTCTGGGACTAGAATTTTTTGTTTCTTCTTTAATTCTATCTATCTTTCTACCTGTCTGACTGTCTGTCTAATCTATCTATCATCTACTTCCCATCTATCTATCTATTTTTTACCTTAGCATGATGACACTTAAGGATAAAAGAAGACTGAGTAAGCAGAAAGAAGACAGAGCAGGAGAATGGAGGAAGTATAACCAAGAGAGCTGTTATTCTGGAAACTAGGAATAGATGGGTTAACTAGAAGGAGGAGGTGACTAACAGCTGCTGAAGAAAGGTCAGACTATGGTGGCTGAAAAAAGGGACCACTGGAATGGGTAATTAAGAGGTCTTCAGTGATCTCACCATATAGTGAGATGAATTCTAGATATTAGTTCAAGCATCTGAGTTGGAACTTATACCTCAGTGACCTTAGGAAAGTTACAACCTCCGTAGGGTTAAGTTTACTCCCCTATAAAATGGGAAGGTTAGATAAAAGGAATTCTAAGTTCCTTCTTAGCTCTTGATCTATGATCCTGTGATTCAAGGAGAAAAGCTTCAGTAGAGTGATGGGGTGACACTGCAGTATACTGCTCAGTTAAGTTTGTGATAGGACTCGGAGAGCAAGGCATGGAATACTCTTTCTAAATGTTTAGCACTGTAGAAGATGAGAGAAGTGAGATAATAACTTGGGAAGATATCCCTCCCCTTGCCATAAAATGTCTTCCCCTAAGCACCTACCACAGTTCTTAAAATCCCTAAGGGTTTAGTCTAGTCACTCTTTTGAGTTAAAACATGACTTCTAGAAAATACCAATTAAAATGCATGTGTTACCTGGGAGGAATATCTATTATTACAAATTAGTTTAGTGGGCCATCGTTTCATTGAGAATAGATCCCTAAGAATGAATCAAAAAGCAGGCAAATTTCAGTGAGAGTGACAGGAACAAGAAAGGTACACATACGTATGTCTGGCAACAATGACTTAGGCTGGGTAATGCCATGGACAGTCAGCAGTTTGGGGTGGGGTTGGGTGGTAGCATGGAGCCTGGAACACCCCAGGGAGCAGGAAGTCACCTACAGTAATCCACCTATATCACAATTCTGTCTAAGGCTGACCTTTTCCCCATCCCTTCCAAAACTGTGACCATACCCTATTCTCATCAAAAGGAATGCCAGGGAAGCAAAAAGAAGAGTGAGAAGGAAATCCAGAAAGGTATTTGAAAATTGCGTAGTTGTACTTTGAATTTAGTTCAATTAATTTCAACAGACATTTGTTACATGATACAATGTAAATTAATCAACAACAAAAAGCATTTATTAATTGCTTACTGTATGCCAGGCATTGTGGGAAGCTCTGGAGACAAAAAGGAGCCCTGATTTAAAATCAGACAACCTCGATTGGACTTCTCCTAACAAATTGTGGTATCTGGTGAGGTCATTTAGGTTCTCTGGGCATCATGTTCCTTACCTATTAAGTAAAGGACTGCAGTAAGGGATATATAAGGGTCCATTCCAGCTCTAAATTATATAATTAAGTACCTCAATTACTATGTGCAAGTCATTATGATTGGTGCTGGTGGTCCTTACTTTCCAAAGCCTGTAATACACTAGAAAAGAAAAGAAGTGTGGGAAAAAAATTACAACACAAAATGTACAATTATCTTTTTTACTGTACTATGCTATGAAAAAGCTTGTTTTATTTCATAAATTAAAAATAAAATTAAAAAAATTTAAAATGCAAAATAGAATAAATGTTGAGCACTGTGGGGCAAGGGAAATAATTTCTTGGTAGCATTTTGAAGGTAAAAATTCTAAATGACTGGAGTACTGTTAACCTTCTCGTTCCTACTTTATGGGGTATTGTGAGAATCAAGTGAGATAACATGTAAAGCACTTTTCTAAACTTAAAGGGCTACAGAAAGGCTAGGAGGGTGATGATGATGCTAAAAAAAGTGAGAATAATATTTTTTTGTTGCCTTTTCTCAAAACTTGGACTGCAGCAGGAAGCAGGGCGGGAGATGATTTCCTGACACCTCTGAGAGGCAGTGGCAGTATAAAGAAATCACTTGGGATCTGTCAGGTAGGCCAAGCTAGTTTACCCATGTAAGTGAAGGAATTGACAGACCTGAGTAATTCCCCCTAGAAATAACGGCTGCTGGGAGGTGAGCCTCCCTCACTGCTGCAGGTGACTGAGGGAAGATGAATTCGTTACAACTGAGTAAACTCTTCAGGATTGAAGACTCAGAGCAGCCCCAAACCCCAATGTCAAGAGGAACCAAGCTGGATTTGGTCCAAATACTCAGAAGTTGAAAATGCTAGAGCATTGCTAGAGATTTACCTTCCATGAGATTCCATCCCACCCACTGCAACTGATGATGCTAAAAGGCTTTATCATTCCTGGGAGTGGAAACTCTGCCACAGGCAGGGCTTGCCTTAGGTAATAGGGAAACAAGATGAAGCTTATCTTGCTAGCCTCTCCCCTCCCACCCCATCTCTTTTCACCTGCCTGCCACACCTCTTATCCTCCTTCTCATCATCTCTATTTTAAGGGAGTTTTCCCCTTCCAGCTCGAATTTTTTTTGTTTGTTTTCTTTTCTTTTAATTAAAGGGACCAACCTTTTACTCATTTCTTAAAGAGGAGAGGTCGATTCCATGAATGGGCATTACCACACTTTAAGTGAGTACCTGAAAAGTTCTTAGCCTAAAAAGCCAAAGTCTCCCATTGCATTCTGGGCCTTCTCCGGTCATCCTGATGAATATTTGGTCACTGGACCCAGATGGCTCAGGAGGAGAAAGTGAGGTTGGTGACCTTGCACAGCCCTCCCTCACTCAAATCAAAGTCAGCTGCAAGTCATATCATTATCTCCCTCATGTCATGGTCCTCTTTGAAAATAAAGGACAAACACAACAATTTTAAGGAAAAATTCCTTATTTTTGTTTATTGAAGGTTTGCTTAGCGAGTGCTTTCATTACATGATTGACTCTATCAAGTTGGCTCCAGCCACGATTCATATTCCATCACAGTCAGTTTATTGCTATGTCTTACCATCATACACATGCCATGCTCCATTTCAGGGCCATGATCAAATCAAGACTCCATTACTATAGGACAGAATATATCAATCAGCTCTCCTTTGATTCTACTTATTAATCCTCTGACCTTCCAAACCAAAATACCTTTCCTTAGCCACAGTCCTGCAGTAAGTCTTAAGTAATAGTAGGTAAGCGTGTTAGGATGTAAACTTTTTGAGGACAAAACTATCTTCTTTTTGCATCTGTGTCTCTACAGTACTGTGTCTGGTACATAATAAGTGCTTGATACATTATTTTCATTCATTCATTAGATGCATATAGAAAAGTATAATACTTAAAACTGTTGTTTTCCTCCTGCCTTCATCCACTGTTCCTCTTCTCCTTCATTCTCTCAACCCTTCTCTATCCAGTCTTCTCTGACCTCCTTCTATGAATCTGCTGCTACTACTTCTCTCTGCCTTTAGTCTCTTCTTCGCAAATTCAAGTCTGTCTCCCAGAGTGGAGCAAAAGAGATCAAAACCAGTAAAGAGAGATCAAGAGATATATGACAGACTGCCCCAGTTCTTAATTAAGATGTTTCTAGTTTCTGAACATTTCTGAGTCTGGACAATACAATTCAGCATATAATTGAATACTGCTTTACATTATGTAATGTATGTTTCATACGTGTAGTTTTGGCTCCCTCAAAAAATTATAAGCTCCTTAAGACAGGCTACTTAGCTAAATAGTCTACTCATCCCTTGACCAACGTCCAGTTCCTTTGACCTTCTGATCTTTTCAAAATAAATTTTATTTGTCATCTATGTTCAGGCAAGTATATAGCACGATAGATAAAACACTAGACCTGGGGTCAGGGAGATCTGAGTTCAAATCCAATCTTAGATACTGTGACCCTAGGCAAGTCATTTTACATCTGTCTGCCTCAGTTTCCTCATCTGCAAAACGAGGCTTTGCACCTACCTCTCAGGATTGTTGTAAGGACTGAATGAGTTAATATTTGTAAAGTACCTTGCAAATCTTAAAGCATTATGTAAACATGAGTTGCTATTTTATTATTATCCTTATTCCCTGCAGGACTCTGTTCCGTGCTTTCAAAGGTGACAGTTTGCTAATATGATAACATAATCAGGGACAACATCTTCATGACATGGATTTGCTCTTAGAAAGCCTGACAAATTGAAATGACTGGAATCAAAACAAATTTTTTCATAGCCAAAGATGGTCCCTTTAAATAGAGGATGTGTTTCTGTGAAATACAAAATGACTAGTGATGCTGGGGACGTAGAAACTGTTCAGTGACCACCGCAGGGTGAAATGAGAGAAGGTAGGTAAAACTACAAATCTGCAAGCATCATTTACATGTAAGCTAACATTGTTTTGTTGAGGGATATGGGAATGTACAAAGAATGAAGGCAGCGCTTCTCTTCATTCTTTGTACACTGTAATGCCCATTTGTGGATATTCATGCCACCATTTGAAAAATTAAAAAAAATTTGTGATCTTGGTATGAAGTTTTTCAGGAACTACTATAAATAGTTCCTGTGTGAAGTTGGTATTTCTGGAAGCAATTTTAGTTTCTTCGATACATAATTTTTTTTCAAATGGCAATGTAATGATAATTGTTAATGTGATTATTACGATTATATGCCTGGATTCCTCTTGTATTTCTCAAATTTTCAAAGTCAAAGAGGAATATAAGGAGAAGGTCAATGAGGAGAGAATAGCAATGAGGAAGGAAGAAGGAAGAGTGAATAAGCATGTATGTAGTGCCTTCTATGTGCCAGGCACTACACCAAGTGTTTTTTACAAATATTATCTCATCTGATCTTCATAACCTTTAGTGGTAGGTACTATTATAATTCCCATATTAGAACTGAAGAAATGGAGGTTAAGTGACTTGGCCAGGGTCATACAGATAATATGCCAGATGGTGGATTTAAATTCTTGTCTTTCTAATTCCAGCTAGGTGATTCAGCAGAAAGAGTGCCGGGTCTGAAGTCAGGAAGACTCAACTTCCTGAGTTCAAATCTGGCCTCAGACATTTACTATCTGTGTGACCCTGACCAAGTCACTTAACTTTATTTGCTTTAGCTTCCTCATTTGTAAAATGACCTGGAGAAGGAAATGACAACTACTCCAGTATCTTTGCCATGAAAACTCCAAAAATGGGTTCATGAAGAGCTGGACATGACTGAAATCTAAACAACAACAACAAACTTCCTGACTCCAAGCCCATTGCACTGTCCACTGTACCATCAGCTGTTTCCTTTGAAAAGAAGAAAGATGATATTTAGACCCTAAGCCTACCAGGTTGACCAATGATAGGGCTCAGCCATGCTCCATGCCAACACCAACCAGGTCCAGAACTAATACTGGGATACCAGGGTTGAGTCTTACATGCTACCATGTTGAATATGGGAGAGGCAGATGATTCCTTACCTGTGGGGCAGAATGACAGCCCAACAAGTTTGTTTTCTCAACTAGCCCAAGACTTTCAGCCCATCCAGGGACTCTTAGTGATGAAGCCCCTGAAACAGGGGCCCTTCACAAAAGAGCAGGCACAATAGGTACTTTTCATATAACCTTAAGAACCCTAAAATAATAAAACAGTGAATTGGGGTATGTGAAATGGAGGACTAGCTATCTGGAGGGAAACTGGAGGATCATTGAAGGAGAATTGTTATTGACCCAGCTGGTGAAATCCAGCTAGTGCTCAGTCACTCTGGGCTCCCTTTCCATTAATTTAAAAAACTTTCTGTATTATGGTGAAGTAGAAAGACTGATTGTTCTAGAATCATTGTATCTGAGTTCAAACCTTGTTTTCTGTCATTACTTGTATGAGCTTAGACAAATTATCTCTCCGTGCTCCAGTTTTCTGATTTTTAAAATGAAGAGGTTAGACTACTTGACCTCCAAAGTCCCTTTTGGCTCTAACACTAAGGCCTTAGATCTCTTCCTTTCACATTTCATCCATCTTCTCGTACTCAATGAATATTAGACTTATCTTGAAAATATCACATTTTTTGGCAACCTCTTTAAGGTTAACTACTTGTTTATTCCCTCCCTTTGATACTCCCTTTGCCTCAGTTTCCTTATCTGTAAAATGAGCTGGAGAAAGAAATGGAAAACCATTCCAGTATGTTTGCCAAGAAAACTCCCAATGGGGTCATGAAGAGTTGGACATGACTGAACAACAGCACCTGATACACAGAGCCAAGAGGAAGAACTGGCTTACTACCTGCTCCCCAATTTGGTTTTTAGATCTACTAGCCCTCTACTAATTTCTTTAAAGGGAGCTCTAGGCTGTCTAGTTCCTTGCTGTTATCTACTACTCTCCAGATCACTGTCTTCCCACCATCCATCCTACAATTTTCTTCTCTGTGTCCTTTTCACCAGACTATTCAAACACTCTGACATCCTAATTGTTCAAAATGCATATCTTGGACCAGAGGTATCAAACTTGAAAGAATGTGACCTACAACTCTCCCATATGGGACCAAATAAGATTAAAATAGAGTTGGCAAATATTTAATGAAATAAATACAAATCCAACAAAACATAAATAATATGATTTTCTAAGTCAATATGCACCTGCATGAATCCTTATATAGAATTTAGTGGCACCAGTTTCTGTTGGAATCTGACAAAACTATCTTAAACACTATCCTGACAATCCCCATTCCCATCTCCACTCAACTAAATTTACCACTTGTATCAGAATTCCTAATTAGAATTCTGCCTAAGATCATATAAGACTCCCAATTTGAAACTGACTATTATTTTTATACTAATACTTGTCTTTCTAGAGCTCCTCAGTGCATCGGGCACATTTATGCCCCAATGTTTCCATTACCTTGACCTTCACATGCCCCAACAATAAACCTAAACTGACCTGGCCCAATATCCCCAGGAGCCTGTTTTCTATGCTGAGGTGACAATTACCTAATTTGCTTAAACAGAGTTCTAATCTCTTCATAGAGGAGATTCCTCATTTCCCCTCTTCCCCACACACATATTCACCCCAACTCCCTACATCTCTTTTCTTTTCCTTTAAAGCCTCTTTTGATTCTCTGTGAACTTGAATTTAACTTCCATTCAGCCTCAGTTTCCTCATCTGTAAGGAAATGGAAATGTAAGGGGGATGGACTAGGTTGGGAGACCTGGGGTTGCACTATAGCCGACCCAAAGACACACTCTGGTCTGTACATTCAGGATCCCTAAGTCAGTGCTCCCCCAATAGCTAGTCCAGCTACTAGCAAACTGCTCTTGTCAATATTTTGAGCAAAGAGAAACAATTCCCTTGGTTTGTCCTTCCCTATTTTCAATGGCCTACGTTAGGTATGTTTGCAAAGCGATGAAATACATTTTACAAGCTACAAAAAAGCCACAGATTAAAAAAACAGAAACAAACAATAACAAAAAGAAAAACTACTTTCTCCCTATAGTACAGTTATGGAATCTAATTAGAGTTTCACATGCCTCTTTGAGACAAATAGCAGTCAAAGGGAGAGGTGATCTCTAAGGTGCCTCCGAGTTCTGATGCTTTAAATTCTACACCCCTGATACAATTAAGATTTATGCAAGACATTGTTCTAAAATCTGTATGCAATCCAAATGATTCAAAGATCTTTACGGTACCTAGAAAATTCTGACAATGGATGTAAGCCTAGAATACCTTCTCCTCATGGAAATTGACAATGTCAAAAAAATCTACATATAAGTGCATTTTATTTAGACCAGACCTGTGATGTCATTGGTGTAGACAGTTCCTAGTCAGGAACTTCCTCTCCTAATGACCTGACACTTATAATCTTAGACAGTTGCCTAGGGCCTGGGGCCATAGAACCAGAACTGAGAGAGGAATAACTGGAACCCTAGTCTTCCTGTCTGCATCTCACTGAAATTATCACCCTTTGAAACTGGGAAAAACTAAACTTACGAGAAAGAGATATTTAAATTTTGATTAGTAAATACCAAGGCATCTATGCCAGACACAAGATGAATAATGAACTGGAACTGATGTCTGCAAATTTGTACAAAAATCTGATTTTGGTCACACAGCATCTATTCTTTGCTGTCTGCAACTACAGAAAAGTCAATAAAGAAAATGGTACAGACCATGTAAAGACTAGCTGCAACAGTAGATCCACTGTTATTCCAGGGCATAGCAACGGCAGCAACTGATGGTCTGAGATCATCTATTCAGCCTTTAATGAGCTGTGGTTTGAACTGAGTTCAGCCTTCCACCAGTCACCAATTAAGAGTGAAGTTAGCAGCTCTGGTCCCAATTTACTTTTCCAGAGAGAGTGGTTTGTGGGCACATTTGTGAGAAACAATCACTAGGGCTATTCTTCTTTGCTAGAGGGAGGTTTTATGTAGGTTGGGACCTGGGGTGGGATGTAGGGACTGTATGAAGGGAAAGAAGCAAGGATAGAGGGTGGGATCCTGCTGGAGAAGAAGAACCTACAGCCTTCTTTGCTATAAAAACAAATCCAAGGAACCTGGCCTGGGATGAAAAAAAAATTTGTTCCCAACTATTAAACTTCGTTTTCTCATCAGGACAATTTTTCCAGCCCCTTTGACCATGTTAGAAATGCAAGGATGAAGATAATCCCTTTCTCTAACTTGTTTTTGTTGTGCTGCAAAACCATTTGAGAGATGGAACCTTTGGGCATTTGTCACAAAGGTCTAATGTGCTTTTTTGCCCTTTTTCAATGAGTATTCAGCAAACTTCAGGTCTGTAAAAATTCTACTTAGTTGCTGCCTATTTTCTGATCTCTGGGGGCCAGGCACGGCAGCGTTATCTGAGAGCTGCCAGCTGTTGCTGTTACACACAGCATTCAATGTTGCATTCATCTGAATATGTACTGTTATGTAGCAAGATCTTGGGGAAATGTGACTTTGTAGTGGTGGTGATGCACTTCTTTTGAGGGAGCTCTTGAATATTAGTATTAGTCAAACTTAGTTGCCTGAATGGCTGGAATAATTTTAGATTTTTACTGACTTTGGTAGCAGAGAGGTAGACTATACCCTCCCTCTCCCAAAAGCCAAGCATTAAAAAATCCTCAGAATATTGACTTAGGTTCTGTATAAAATATTTCTCAAACTATGCAGTGCCTAGGATAGGAGGAGAATTCTAAAGTTCTTTAATTAGGACTCATTGACTTTATCAGCTTAGAGGGAAAACTTGTGAAACATTGTGACTGAAGGTGAATAAATAGCTGATTCACTGGCAATTATTTTTCTAAATAAGGTAATGCACCTTCATTAAGGCTATGAGTACCCAAGAGTAACTGAAAATGTGTGAATTCTTTAAATGTGATTGAAATATATATTTTTTTCTATGGGTGTGCTGGAGCCAGCTCCAACCAGCTGCTTGATAAATATTCAGGGTGAGCACTTACACCTTGGAAATCAGCAAATGCTGCAAATAAGAGGTTGATTTATAATTTTGTTGATTGTTTCTAGACAGGTTAAACTTGTGTGTTGGAAGTGCTTTTTTTTCAGAGACCTAGTTCTTAAACATTTACCAACATACCCTGATATTCTTGAATTTTCAAGCAGGAATACAAGCTCAGTCAACATTTTCAACTGACACCTAAAGGCATAGAGTATATTCAAGTTGCTAAAACAGAATTTCCTCATAATAGAATATAATAACCACTGACTCATAAAATGACCAACTTTTTTTTTCCTATCAGGCACATAAACCACTATTTGGGAAGGGAGGAAAGAAGGAAGGAATAAGCATTTATTAAGTGCCTACTATGTGAAAAGCACTTTTCTAGTTTCTTTACAGACATTTTCTCATTTGTGCGACCTAACCCTGATATCTGTCAATTTCAGTATCATTGGGCTAATGGTTCAGGGTATAATGGGTAACCAAACATCAATTCCACTGGACAGTTGAGAACAGCAGACAAGGGAATTTGCCCCAAAGACATTTCTTCTAGGCGAGAACAGATGAATGACTGAGAAGATGGAAACTTGAATATGTAGAAAAGAACTAAATTAGCATTAAGTTAAAGACCATAAGAGTCATCATAGGACATAAAGGTATGAAATTGGAACCATAAATAAAATCTATATCAAAAAATAGTAATATGCCAGAAAGATGAAGGTAAGTAGTTTTAATATGATAAAAGACAGAAACTTGTAGAATTGTGAAAATACAAGGAAGGAAATTATGCAGGTTCAATAAGCACTTACTAACTAGATGACTGGACTGCAAGCAAGGGGGAGGATGCTTAATTCTGAATTCATGAAAAACTATGAATTGTAAGGTCCTAAGATCATTAATTTTGAGCTAGAGGAGACTTCAAAATGATCTATTTCAAGTCTATTCTCTAGATGAGGAAGAAAGACTTGACCAAATTGCATATAAATGGGCAATGGGAGAACACTAGTGGAAAACTCTCCAAATCCAGTGTTCTTACCACTATACTATGATGACACCTCAGAATCTGGAAAGAAATGTAGTTTCATAAAGAAGAAAAAATTGCAACTAACAAAACATGAATAAACAGAGATGCAAGTAGCTTTGCTTTAAGGAATGGATCCAAATGTTTATCAAGTGTCCACTACGTGAAGAGTGCCATACCAGAGTCTGGGAATATAAAGCCAATGCCTGCATTTAAGGAAGTTATTGTTCATGTTCGTGTGTGTGTGTATGTGTGTATGTCTGTGTGCATGTCCGTGTGTGTGTGTGTGTGTGTGTGTGTATGTGTGAACAATACAACACAAAATAGCAGATGAGTATAAGTAAGATAATTGGAGGAAAGAAAGAACACTAAATTAAGCACTGGAAAATATTTATGCTAAGAGGTGATCCTAGAACTGAATTTTGAAGAAAGCTTCAAGAATAATCAGACAAACATTTATTTAGAAATTTTTATGTTCTAAGCACATTTCATTTCACATTGTAGATGTGAAAAAGAACCATTCTTTGCCCTCAGGTAGTTTATTTTCTAACAGGATGGGAATAACTATTAAGAATCATTTATAGGTAGTATTGTTTATACGCAAATTGATGACACTAAAATAGTTTTTAAAGTGTTTGAAAAGTTTGTTTTCTAAGTAGGGTAAACATGAATCCTGTAGCCTTGTGCTTAGTATTGATTCACATGAAAAATCCCCCTCTTTATTGTTTGTTTTCATCTATAGTGCAAAGATTTAACTTTGCCCAAAGTTAAATGATCCCTATTTTGGGATTCCCTTTAGAGGGATTTTACTATATTTCTAATGAAGTCAGGAATAGAAAATTATGCATCTTCTAAAGCAGAGTGGTAAACTTCAACAGTCTAAGATCAATGTTTATCCTAACTGAAATTCTGGAATCTGACTCACTGTCATTTCACTTCATTATTTTGTTGCCAACAGTGGCCCCAAGAAGTGTGCTTTGAGTGGGTATCATCCTCCCTGATGTTAACCATAAAGGCTACATGAATCCTCATTTCTCCTTATACATACACAAGCATGTGTGTACATACACACATACACTTATGGTTCTGCCATTCATAATTAGATTAATAAATTTATGAAACCCCTGATTTGACATTGATAGTCCTTTCCAGGGGACCAGGAGTGAAGTAAGTATATTATCCATGTATGAAATAGTCTACTTTAGTATTTGTCCTATCTATAACTCATTCAAACTTCAAAGGGAGCATCCTTGGTCTTAGCAAATAAGTTCATGTTTACCTTATCCAAACTATCCATGCTTTGATAGATGGATATGAATATGACAGATGTATATGAAAAGCCTTTCTCAGACATAACTTGACTTTTTCATGTTTTTTTCATTTTCCCTATAGTACTCACTCCTTATCCCAATTTTACTACTAAAATATCTTAGTTGACTTCTGAAACCATTATACCTTTCTTGAGGTGTAGAGATTATACCAGGTCACATCAATACATTTAACAATTCACCAGGTTGTACCAAAAGTCTCAGTGCACTTTTAAATTTTAGTAGTTTAAAACTGCACTCAGACTTTTGGAACGCCCTGATTATAAGGTTAGGACAATGCATTATGCTTTCCAGTATCCTTGATGGTATCCTTTGTCAGGTTCCAATCTTACCCCTCTCCTTTAATAATAGTGACTTGATAATGCGATTGTTATAAAAGCTACCCACCAATTGACTACCTCTCTACCTACTCAATCCTGACTCCAGCAAGATGAACTATTTTGCTTTAACCAGTCTTTCCACATGCTGAGACTATTTTTAATAATGGGATGGTAATGGTGATGGTGGTGGTGTTGGAAGGGATAAACCTACCTGCCCAGAAAGACTACTTGTCTATTATCCAGCTCTATCCTTACTACTGGTTGATGATATCTATTGCCTAGATCAGTGGTTCTTAGATCCCTTGGAAGGTTGCAATAATAATCCAAAGGGTCTGTACTAAATAGTAATTCTTTCTTGGTGTCTTAAACAGTAATCAATTCCAAAGAATATTGTAAGACAATAAGCTTTAACAGCTTAAAACTGTACTATGACTTTTGGGGCATCCTGTACTTTAAATTACCCTGTGACTTTACAACACATTTTTATTTGTTGAAAAGGATGTGAGGAAAAATAAAAAAATTTGAAATCATTGATCTAGACTCTTTCTCTGAATTCTGACATCATATTGTCCAGTTCCTTTGATTGGATCACAGATTTAAAGGTAGAAGGGTCTTAATGCCATCTCCAAACCCCTCTGAGAATGTAAAGTGACTTGCCCCATTTTGGACAGCTAATAAGTATCTGAGATAAGATTTTAATTTGTGTCTTTCAGACTAACCCTTTGAGAGACAGTAAATAAAGGAAAAATGTCTAGAGCACTGTTCTTGGAGTCAGAAAAAAACTGAATTTGAATCTAGCTTCAGATACATAAAATATGCATGACTCTATGCAAGTCCCTTGTCCTTTTAAAGTCTCAGTTTACTACTCTGTAAAAAGAAAGGAAAGAAGGAAGGAAGGAAGGAAGAAGAAGAAAAAGAAAAAGGACTACAGGTTTGTTGCGAGGATGAAATAAAATAATAAATGCAAAGCATTTTCCAAAACTCAGTGCTACATAAATTTCAGTTGTTATTATTCTTATTATTACCCAGGCACCTAGTTTGGGTTCCTGGCCCATACTCCTTGAGCTCTACAGACCTGGACCTTGTCCATCCACTTGATAAATAACTACTCTCTCCCTTTCTTAGGTGACTTAGGACACCTAAAGGCACCACCATATGCCCTTAGCTCATCTAATCCAAATCTCTCATTTGACAGGTCAGGAAACTGAGAGGGAAAGTCACGAGCAATTGAATGGCAGTTAGGTCCAGAAACCAGGCCTCCTGCCTGGGCCCTCTTGGCTCCATTCCCTTCCACTGACTTTCTCACTTTCACAGAATGAAGAACAGTTAACATTATTTGTTCAGAGATGGTCCCTAAAATGTTTAGTGGTGCCTTTGCTCAATGGCTTCTCCGAGCAGCCAATTAATTCCCTCCTGCCTCTCATAAGTGTGTGCATGTGCTCCTGAAGGTCACTGCCTGAGTTCCCTCAGAACCTGAAGGTCTCTTCTGTCATCCACAGACATACTCCAGGCATCTGGATGGCTGCGATGGGAGTTCTCCTGCCATACCTAGGCAATTTAGCTAATGACTTAGTCCTAATATAGTGAAACCAGAGGAGCTCCATATCCAGGAGCTTGCAGTGGCATGATAATAGCCATCAGTGAGACTACATCTGGTGGAGAGTTTGCTTTTTCCGAGAAAAGATGACTCTGTCCCTTCAGTAATTGAACTGGCTAGTATTTTCAAGCCAACTACACTGTAGGGGCAGGAAGTTCTGGTGCTAGATAAGATCCTGGAAAGTTCCCTACAGCTCTCCTAGTGACTCTAAAGAGAAGCTATACCCCCTGCAGAATGGGAAAATGTCTCCCTTGACTTAACACCATGAACTATTTCTCACACATCCAGATGAACATTCCTCATTTTATTTATTTTTAAAAATACATACATATCTTTATGTTTTTATGCCATCTGCATTGCAAATAAATACTTCACTCCCTTCCTTCTCCATACCACAAGCCATCCATTGTAACAAGGACTAAGAAAGAAAGAGGAAATAAGGTTCAGAAAAACTAAAACAATAAAAAATGCCACCTATTATTATTAAATGGGTTTTTCCTTAATTTTTGTGCTTATGATTACAGTATAATGATAGAGGGTTGATTTGTGCTAAAAATTCATTAATGGTGCCTTAAACAGTAAATAATTTCAGTGAAGATTGTAAGAGAGTAAGCTTTAATAGCTTAAAACTGCAGTAAGACTTTAGGGGAGCCTTGCATATTGAATTACCCTGGGGATTCACAATGCATTTTTTTTGGTTGCTGTTTTTATTGAAACAGATTTGAGAAACAAACAAAAAATTCTGGTATCACTGACCCAGACTCATTAACTCATGATTGTAGAGTCTTAGACTAGCTATTGACCCAGAAGCAAATTAAAATTTTGTCTTTACCCAAAAGATAAACTAACTCAGGTTTGCTAAAACCTCCAGCCCAATGAATAGGCCTAGCTCTGCAGAAAAGATGAGAAAACATACCTTCCTCCCTTCTTTCCAGAGGTAGGGGACTATTATATATAACGCTGAAACCAACAGTATGGTAAATCACCCATACTGCCTGAAATAGTTAATGTGGTGGTGGATTTTTCTGAGCTGTTTGTTTGTTTGTTTTTTCACCCTTGTCCTTTTTCCTTCTTCGTCACCAGGGATAGCTTGCTGAGTCAGGGATGGATAGTGGTGATAGCAAAGAAAAAAAGGAATATTCAGAAATTGGGGTCACACTAAAAAAATAAATACAGGATAAAAAAAAAAAAAACAGAAAACTTTACTACTGTGAGTATTTGGAAGTCTGGATCAGTGTCACCCAAATTTTTTTTTCTTTCTCAAATCCCTTTTAACCACAATAACAACAATGCACTGTGAACTCCCAGTGTAATTCAATATTGTGGTGGGGAAAAGATCCCATTTAAATTAATATTAGGACTATTTTAAATGAAAGTAAACTGTAACAGTTTGAAGCATATTATAAAGTATTATCAGTATGTTTCCCTATAACAAAAAGTTAAATGTATTTTAAAATTAAAAGCATTTGAAGACATATTAAAAAAAAACCACAACTATATCAATAGCTAAGACCCCATAGTTTCACCAATGTGGAAACTCCCTCCACCCTAAGAAAACACAGTTAGTCAATGAACAGGAATTTATTAAGCATCTACTATGTGCTAGGCATTGTGGTATAAGTACTACTGATACAAAGAATGGCATAAAACAATCCCTGACCTCAAGGAGCTCACATTCTGATTTTTTTTCTAACTTATGATCTTAGGAAGTTAACTGTAGATCTCATAGGTTGAATCACTTGTATATAGCTGGCTATACTTGTGTATAGCCAGCATTTATCAGTGAAGGGATTTGAACTCAGATCTTCCTGACTCCAAATGCAGCAACCTCCACATTATACCATATTGCCTCTATATAAACAATTTATATATTAAAATCCTTAGATTTTCTCCCCTTTTAAGTATCACCTTAGACAAATCACTAATTTCTCTGAGCCTCCTCTATAAGCTTTGACTAATAATACCTGCTCTGAGAGATTTACAGGTTGCTGTTAAAATTGATTGATAACAGTACATATAAAAAAAAAATTATGGTGGAGCCAAGATGGCAGAATAGAAGGATGAACCTGCTCTAGCTCTTCCCCCATAGTCCATAAAATACCTGTAAAAAATGTCTCTAAACAAATTCTAGAGCAACAGAAGCCACAAAATGACAGAATGAAAGAGAATTCCAGCCCAAGACATCCTGGAAGGCCAACAAGAAAGGTCTATTGCACTGGCTCTGAGCAGAGCACAGCCCAGCCTTGGTCATGAGGCATGACATGGACAGGACTAGAACAGGCTTCAGGGCACAGAATCATGGGCAGCAGCTGTGGTTCCCAGATTTCTCAACCCACAAACACTAAATACAGCTTTCAAAGGTCAGTAAGAAAGCTCTTTCACCTGGGTGAGAGGGGAGTCCTGTCTGGCCCCAGCCCTGGCACCAGAGCTGCAGACACTGCTCCAGCAGCTTCCACTTTTGGAGCCCTGGTCTAAGGATCCTGGGGGAATTGAATGACTGATCTGGCTCTCACTCCTGAGTGGCAGTCTTGGGGTGAAGAGGAGCACTGATGACTGTAATGTTCTTACCACTAGGAAATAAGAAATACAGGTAAAGGGGTATAGAAAGCTATCTGGCCCTACAGGACAAAAGAGAAGACAGTGACAAGGGCAGAGAGGGATGATAGAAGAGAGAGCAGATTGGTCATAGGGGCAATTAGAATGCTTGGCGTTTGGGGGGGGAGGGGAGAAAAGGGGAGAAAATTTGTAACCCAAAATTTTGTGAAAATGAATGTTAAAAGCTAAATAAAAAAAAAAATGAAGAAGAGGAGCACTGATGTAATGAAGCTAGTGGTGGCTGTGGAGAGGAAATCCTACTTGAGACCCAAAAAAATGCCAGAGAAAATAACACCTTTAAAAACAGACTAACCCAAATGACAAAAGAGGTCCAAAAAGCCAATGAGGAGAAGAATGCTTTCAAAAGCAGAGTGTGCCAAATGGAAAAGGAGGTTCAAAAGCTCACTGAAGAAAATAGTTCTTTAAAAATTAGAATGGGGCAGATAGAAGCTCATGACTTTATGAGAAACCAAGAAGTTATAAAACAAAACCAAAAGAATAAAAAATAGAAGACAATATGAAATATCTCATTGGAAAAACAACTGACCTGGAAAATAGATCCAGGAGAGATAATTTAAAAATTATTGGTCTGAAATGTCTGAATGGTTTGAAAACCATGATAAAAGAAGAGTCTAGATATCATCTTCCAAGAAATTATCAAGGAAAATTGCCCTGATATTCTAGATCCAGAGGGTAAAATAGCAATGGAAAAAATTCACCGATCACCTCCTGAAAGAGATCCTAAGAGGAAAACTCCTAAGAATATTGTAGCCAAATTTCATAGTTCCCAGGTCAAGGAGAAAATATTACAGGCAGCCAGAAAGAAACAGTTCAAGTATTGTGGAAATACAATCAGGATAACACAGAATTTCACAGCTTCTACACTAAGGGATCGAAAGACCCAGAATATGATATTCCAGAGGTCAAAGGAGATAGGATTAAAACCAAGAATCACCCACCCAGCAAAACTGAATATAATACTTCAGGGGAAAAAGTGGAATTTCAATGAAATGAAGACTTCCAAGCATTCTTGTTGAAAATATCAGAGCTGAATAGAAAATCTGACTTTCATATACAAGAATCAAGAGAAACATGAAAACGTAAACAGGAAAGAGAAGCCTTAAGGAACTCATTAAAGCTGAACTGTTTGCATTCCTACATGGAAAGATGTTATTCGTAACCTTTTTCAGTATTAGGGTAGTTAGAGGGAATATATATTATGTATATATATATATATTTATAAATATATATATATATATACATATATAGAAAGAGAGAGAGAGATACGCATATGTGTATGGGTATGCATGTATGTGTATATTACATGTGTGTAGGTTTATATATGTTCATGGGTGTGTGTATATGTGTATATGTGTGTATGTACATATATGTATATGTGTGTGTATATTTATATGTACACATAGATAGAGGGCACAGGGTGAGCTGCATATGAAGGGAGAATACCAAAAAAAATTAAAATTTATTGTTGAATGGAATGTACTAGAAGTAAGAGAAAGACAGAGGCAGAATGTAGCAAATCATCTCACATAAAAGAGGGAAGAAAAAGCTTTTGCAATGGAGGAGAAGAGAGGGGGGATGAAAGGAAATAATTGAGCCTTAGTCTCATGAGAATTGGCTTAAGGAGGGAATAACACACACTCCATTGGATATAGAAATCTATTTCACCCTACAGGAAGGTGAGGGGAAAGGGATCGGAGATGGAAGATAATAGAAGGGACCGCAAATTGGGGAAAGGGATAATCAGAAGCAAACACTATTGTAGAAGGACCTGTCAAAGGAGAGAATCGAATAAATGGAGGGCAGAATAGAACAGAGGGAAATGTGATTAGTCTTTTAAACATAACTATTATGGAAGTGCTCTGCACTGTTATACATTTTTGACCTCTTGAATTGCTTGTTTTCTCAATGAGGGTGGATGGGGAGAGAGGGAGAGAATATGAAACTCAAAGCTTTAAGAATGAATGTTAAAAATTGTTTTAGCATGCAGCTGGAAATTAAGCTATACAGGCAATGGAGTATAGAAACCTATTTTGCCCTATAGCATATAGAAGGGAAGGGGGATGGAAGAAGGGTGGTTTATAGAAGGGAGGACAGATGGGAGGAAGGGGTGGATGAAGTGCATGCTATCCTGGGGTGGGGGTTGGGGAGAGATAGGGAGAAAATTTTGAATTCAAATTCATGTGAAAGTGAATGTTGAAAACTGAAAAATAAATAAATTATATATTAAAAATTTTTTAAAATTACAAAGAATAATATAATTTTAAGTAGAGCTGTGCTGGTATAAATGTTTTATAACCAGATCTCCAAGAATGTACCTTTGATATGCTTTTAAGTTTAATTGCATTATTAACATCGTATCTCTCACTTTCTTAAGTCTGGAACTGTTGTTGAGTTGCTTTTCAATGCAATACACTAGGTCTGTACCCTAAAGAAATCAAAGAAAAAGAAATGTTCAAAAGTATTTATACCGACTCTTGTGTGGGAGCAAAGAATTGGAAATTGAGGGGAAGCCCATCCATTGGGGGATGGGTGAACAACTTGTGGTTTAGTATTTTGATGGAATACTATTGTACTATAAGAAATGACAAGGGACACGGCTTCAGAAAAGACCTGTATGAGAAGACCTAAATGAACTGATGCTGAGTGAAGTGATCAGAATTAAAAGAACACTGTGCTCAGTAACTGTCATGTTATAATGGTGATCCACTGGGAAAGACGTGGCTACTCTGATCAATACAATGATCTAAAATTACTCCTTTGGAGTAGTTGGGCTCATGATTAAAAATGCTATTTACCTCCAGAGAGAGAACTAGTGAATTCTGAATGCAAATTGAAGGATATATATTTTTTTGCTTTCTTAAAACACAACATTTTTGAGTTATTTTCCCAAAAGATAACTATGCTTATAAAGTAACTGAATTTAATATAAGTAAAATTAAACATAAATAACAAGAGAATTTTATTTGGTTTATTTTTTAAAAGACATGAACTTCTTAGAGCTGCCCTGGGCTCCGGATCTGTTCAGATCAGTTCAGGTTAGCCCTTTTTGTATGTCTAGTGCTGTTTAACATTGGGAAGTGAGGTTTAGCGTACTGAAAGCCAACATTAACCATGAACATTATAAGTCACATGCACTCACATGCATAGTCCTCTGTGGTTTACAAAACACAGTGTTTACAAGGTACGTTTTCTAAAGCAAATACCGCAAGTTTGAGGGGAGCATGGGGTGTGGATGAAGGAAGTTTCTTGATCAAACTGAAGAATTTATAGGATGAGACAGGTTGTCCCACTGAACTTATTATTTGGAACTGACTGTATCTTCCTATGAAGGATATGAGCCTGCCCATTGAGATGTTTGGGACACATCTACTGGTTTGTGCTCAAAATAATAACAATGATGAAAATGGAAATAACTGAAGAACAACACAGATGACAGGGATGACAAGATCAACTGATGACCAAAAAATAAAATCCATGAGCATTCAAGTTAGTTAAGATTTTCTTATAGTGCAAAAATAGATTGCATTTATGTAGGGTTTTAAGGTTTGTAAAGTACCTTACGTAGGTTGTCTCTTGATTAAGAAAGCAGAGCCGGATAGTAGAGAAATTGCTGAAGTTAGAGGCAGGGAGACCTACTTCAAATTCTGCCTTTAACATTTTCTTGCTCTTGACTTTAGGCAAGTCATTTGACCTATCTAAACCTCATTTTTTTATCTGTAAAATGGGGCACTGGACCAGATAAGTCTTTAAGGTCCCTTCTGTCTCTAAATACATAATCTTATGGTGAGTACCTGAATAGGCCTTAGCCTAAAGAGGCCAAGGTCTCCCATTGCATCCTGGGTCATCTCCAGTCTTCCTGATCAATATCAGGTCTCTGGATTCAGATGGCTCAGGAGGAGAAAGTGAGGCTCGTGTCCTTGCACAGCCCTCCCTCACTCAAAACAAAGTCAAGTGCAAGTCATGTCATCATTTCTCTGATGTCATGGTCTTATTTGAAAACAAAAGACAAACACAATCTTATGGTCCTCACAATAAATGTCTGTAGTAAATGGGGATCATATATTATTGTATAGGAACCATACATTATTCAGTTCAGTATTTTACACATAGTAGGTATGTGTAATTAATGTCCACTAAATTAAATTACATTTCCTATCTTCAGGGAGGTAATAAGTAAAGAAAAGCACTATTGGAAATAGTTTTGTTATCAGACAATTTTCTATGTTTGAAAATTTTTGTTTCTTTTTTGCTGAGCATTTGAAACTCAATTATTATTGTTTCCTATAAAGATACCAAAAAGGAATCCCGAATAACAAACAAATGGGCTCAGAGTTTTCTAACCTAAAATTTTCAAGTCCTGTGTTGCTTTTTTTCTATTCCACTTTTTTCTCCTCCATTGGTAACCAGTAACCCTTTGCCTATTGCTACCTCCTCCCTTCTGCTTATGCTCTTTCCCAATTGATTTCAGCATATTTCCGTGGTGCCCTACCTTTATTGCTTCAGGCTCATCAGTGCAGAGCCTAAACATCAGCTATGTTCATGGTGCACACAGCTATTGCAAAACTGTTTGCTGTAAAACAGATTAGAAGGGCCTTCACTGCCAGGGCTGAGCCAAGCTCTTCCCTCGTCGCCTCGGGAACATGTGGCCGGGCTCTGTAACGTGATGGATACCATATGAAGTACAGAGTGCTAGCCATATGCTGCTGTAATTCCCCCTTACAGGATGTGCTCTTTGGAGTTAATAATTGTGATTTAGGATGCTAGTGAAAATTCCAGCTCACTTGACGTCTCATTCAAGGAGTTCCCAGGCAGAGAATGGCAAACCTATAATCCTGCACCACAGGGAAAGAAAACTGTGGAGAACAGAAGCAGTTAAGATTGACTTTAGGTGGGGCTGATTGCATCAGTTTACATTATCCATCACAGCAAGGGACAGAGAGAAAGTTTCCTTGTGGGAATCCTGACAGTTGGGAAAAATAATTTAACAAGTGCTCCCAACACATGTAACATGTGTAGCAGCTCTCTCCACCTGCATATTTATAAATGGTTATTAACTGCCTACGACATTCCCTTCCTAGATTAAAAGCATCTTGGAGAGAGAGACCACATATTATTCAGCTTTGTATTACCCATGGTGTCTAGTTCATTGTTTTACACATAGTAGGTGCTCAATTAATTAAATTACATTTCTTACCTTCAGAAAAAGCATTATTGGAGATAGTTTTGTTGATTTCAGACAATTTTCCATGTCTGAAAAAATATGTACACATGTATGTCTTTTTATGCATATATAATTTTTGTTTCTTTTTTGCTGAGTATTTGAAACTTGTTATTCAGTTCTCCCCAAAATTTGCTTCATGCAGCTACCCTGTCTCTGATTGTGGATGAATAATGAATGAGTGAAGGATGAACTTCAGCGCTTTCTTTGTGTTGTTCTAATAACGAGAGACACAAATAAAAGAAAGTAAGATAGTCCCTGCCCTCAAGGAGCTTAAATTCTTTGGGGGAAAAGATAAGACATAAAGGAAACATGGAAAAAGGTGAGGAGGGGAAAGGTAGGCGCACTGCATATGGTTTGGAAATGTCTAGAAATGAGTGACATTAGGTCTGGTTCTAAGAAGAAAAAGGTGAATACTCATCAAGAGAAATCAGGGTATCTTCAAGGCCAGAGTCCAGACTGGATGTTACTATGTTTGGTAAAGGAGAATAAAGACTTTCTCATCTACAAAGGTCCAACTCAACACAACAAAAGCTGACTAACTGCCTATGTTGGTTAAGGCACTTTGATAGGCAATTGAATCAAAAAGTTAAAAAAAATTAAGCAGTCTCTCCCTTCAGACATTATATTCTATGTGTATTAAAAGCATAGTATACTTCATGTGGGGGCAGCTAGGTAGCACAGTGGATAGAGAAGTGGTCCTGGAATCAGGAAGACTCATCTCCATAAGTTCCAATTTGACTTCCAATTAGAAGAATGATCCTGAGCAAGTCACTTAACCCTGTTTGCCTCAGTTTCCTCATCTGTAAAATGAGCTGGAGAAAGAAAGGGCAAACCACTCCAGTATCTATGCCAAAAAAAATTAAGAACTGGACATGACAAAGGACTGAACAACAAAATATTTCATGTGCACAGATAAATAAATACAGGCCAGCCCAGTGCACAGTGTATTGGATTTGGGTTCAGAAAGTTTGGGTTTATACTAAGCTATGCTATTTTCTACTACCTGGGGCAGCAAGGTGGCACAGTGAATAAAGTAGAAGGCCTGGAGTCAGGAAGACCTGAGTATTAATCTGAGCTCAAATACTTACTAGCTGTGTAACCCAGGGTAAGTCACTTACCCTTTCCACCTTCTGTGTTTTCAATGGTAAAAAAAAACCTAAACACACCTACCTCCCAGGATTGTTGTGAGGATCAAATGAAATCATAATTGTAGAGTGCTTATATAGTTTCTGGCACATAGTAAGTGCTATTTAAATACCTGTGTGACTTTTGATAAGTCACTCAGCCTCTTATCCTTCACATCTGAAAAATGAAGGGATTAGACACTAAGGCTCCTTCTAGTACTCAAGTTATGATTCCATGATTCTAGGATAATTTGTTAAAGGAAAAAATCCTAATCATGAAAGAATAAGGTTTTGAAAGTTTTAGGTACCTTCCACAAATTCCTTCTTCCTCAAGACCATCAACCTATAACATGATAAGAAGGGGAGAGGAAAGAAAGACAGGACCACTCCTTTAGAAGTGAAAGAGGGATAACAACCCAGAGAAATTAAAAACAGAACAAAAAATACTAAATTCAAACTAAAGCATAGAAACAATCAGTCATTCAATCTTTTAGTAAGCGCCTGCAATAGGCAAAGACTGGCACTATGTAACTAAAAACTATGTGAGACAGAAAGACATGATCCCTGATAAAAAAAATACAGTAATCTATAGAAAGACGTAGACATGAGTAAATGTAACACACATTTGAATATGAAAATGTGTAAGAAAAGTATAAAGAAGGGAATGCTGAGGAAGGGTACCGCTAGCTAGAGTAGGGACAGGGACCAGGAAAGCTTTCTTAGAGGAGGTAGAATGTGAGTTTGACCTTGATGGCTATGTAAGAACTCAGCAAGCAGACTGTAATGGGGAGGGGAATGGACACTTTGTTTAGAATGGTACAAAAACTTGGATAGGGAAAAACACAGGCCATTTTTCAAAATGAGGACAGAGAGTGACCCAATTTAGCTTAGAACATAGAAGGCAGTAGGGGTGACTAGAAAGAGTTAAAACTAGAAAGGTAAGTTGGGTTCAGATCTTCAATGCCAAGATGAAGGATGAAGAGTTGTTTGGTCAATTGATGTGAATTTGTGAGAAAAGTTTCCATTGTAGGGTATCAAATGTCAAGAACAAGTGTATGTGCTTGTTCTGCATTATTACACCAGATATAATGTGAGGGATATGTGACCTCATGTGCATAAGAAAATTGTTTGGGGTGGGGACTATTTAGCATAATCTATATGTGTAAATCATCTAGCAATTAGCAATAGAGTAAGCATTTTTTTATTTTCAGTGCTGACTATAAACAAGGGGAAAGAATATATAGATATGATGTACTAAGTATTTATTTTTTTCTATTCCAGAGGTCAGGACCACTCTCCTTCTCTAGCAGGAGAGAGAACATTACACTTGAAACAAGTAAAGCCTAGGTTTACTTCTCATCTCCATAAAATACTCATTGTGTGACCTCAGGCAGGTCATCATAGGTTCATAGCTTTAGAGCTGAAAAGGACCTTAGAAGTCATATAATCTACCATTCCCATTTTACAAATAAGGGTATTGAGACTTGCCCAAGATCATACAAAGTAGTAAGAGAACCTTTCTGAAGCCTCATTCTCTTCTGAAGGTAGCTGGATTTCTCAAGGTTCCATCCTTGGCCCTCTTACCACTACATTGTCCCTTGGCAGTCTCATATCTTTAACTAACATCTCAATGTCATACTATATCCCTAGTCCTTATCTCCCTCTTAAATGGCAGAAGAGTATTTCCAATAGCCAACAGGTGCCCCACCTCATATTTAGTATGGCCAAAAGCAAGTTGATTATCTTTTCTCTTCTGTCAATGGTTCTACCATTTACTTATTCCCTCACATTCGGTACGGTTGCTTTTCCCTCTCTCTCTCACCTCATGTTAAATCAGTTAGATCCTAGACTATAAACTCCTTGAGAACAGGACATTGTATCTCCCCTAGAGCTTATGTTCCTCTCAGAGCTCTGCATACCATTATATGCAGAGTAAACACACCATAATCACTTAGAAAAATGCTTATTGGCTTACTACTATTCCAAATTCTCTGAATTGGACTTTGTTAATTGCTCGTATTTTTCATCTCTTTTCTATTCTTGATACAATTTCCCTATCTTATACCATCTTCCTAAGCTATTGCAATAGTCACCTAATAGATCTTCCCACATCCACCCATTCACAATTTTTGCACTATTAACCATCAAATCATCAGTTTACTCAAGGGGTCTGGAGTCACGGGTACCACAAGAATCTTGGTGAAAATACATTCTTCACCTATGTGATAAAACCATGGACCACTTATGGCCTCGTAGCAACAGCACATACAGCATTATACACAGCTGTTACCGTTTAGCAATAATTACAGCTCATTCAGGGAGACAGTCACAGAGTCAAAGCTATGGGGAGACAAGCAGGGCTTTGCCTGCCTCTCCCCACCTCTAACTCAGTTTTAGAGGATTCTGATAGCACTTGTTTTTCCTTCAGTATGTACAAACAACCGAACTTAGCACCTAGCTAGCAAAATAATTAGCTAAAAGGGAAGCTACCACATGCATTGGCTCTTTCCTCTACATCCCACTCCTCGGATGATCTCCTCCCTGGCTAAACTCTTCACTCTTTCTTACCCACAAAATTACCTTCTCAGCAAAGACCTCCAAATGACCCAAAGTCTGAACCCATTGGGCACTTGTGTCTTAAAGGCCAAGATCTCTCTCAGAACTACTCTGCAATGTACTTCAAATGAATTTTTCTTAAAAACTTGATCCAATACCACATTTTATCATGCTTGCCTAATGTAAAATAATGCTTACTTATGGCTCTAGGCATAGAGATTATGATTTACTGACTTAGGAAGAGGCATCACTTTCTCCTTGGTTCTGATATTTTCTGCCAGTTCCTGACTCCATCTCCGTTGCCCACTCCTGAGAGAAGTATGAGGTAACTTGATGAGGAACTTGTAACAGCAAAGCGGGGGCATATTAGAAAGGAGATCAGTCAAAAAATATTTGCTAACTCTTGTATGCTAATTGCTATGGATAATATGACAGACAAATCTGACCTCAATGATCTTCTGTTCTAAAGGGGGGAGTCAACAAAGGAGGTACAAGTAGAGGAAAAAGTTCATAATGGAAAAAAAAATCTAGTGATTACTAAGTAATCACTACAATTCAATTCATGGTCTTAAGTATGTCTTAGGCAGCCACACGTTCACGTTACCATTTTCTGTATCCAAAATACCCACACTCAGTTTAAACACAATCTACTGTTCCTTTCTCTTGGTGGGCTGCAGGCAGGGGGTATTTTCAAATGCTCCCCACCTAGCTGTGCTAAGGTCATTGCTGACCTCTACCCAACCCAAAGCACATGGGAACCAGCCCAAGACTGGAGCTCTGCTCCAACCACCGCTGCTTTCCCCTCTTATTTTAAATCAATAGTTTATGACATGTACAAGGGAAAGCTGTAAATTTAATTTTGTCTCCTGCAGTGCAATTCATATCTTGTTTGCTGGTAACATAATGAATGTGTTTGCCCTCCAGACCCCCCACCCAGTGGAGCAATTGAAGGATAAGAAAAGAGAAAATAGCAAAGAGCAATTAGGTAGGTGGATTTATACTGGATTAATCTGAGGCTTAGCTAAAGATAGGCACATGCCATTTGTTTATAAGAAAACAGCGATCACCTAAATGTGGAAGATGTCTGCCAAGGATAGAACTTTTCCTTTACATTAGTGATGGTCCAAATGAGTTGTCTGTGTCTGAAAGAATTCAAGAACAAAGGTGCCTTGTGATTTTCTGTTTTCTTGGCTTTTGTTATTGTTTTGTCCCGTGGGCAGTATCCACAAAACCCATCCTGCTTCATCCACGATGGCTAACCAAATGGAAAAGGGAACTAGGGAGTGGTGAGGTCACTAGTGAAGCCTTGAACAGCCCAGACATCCTAGAATTCATACAGTTAAAACGAGGGTTTATCACACCTACTTAAGGAAATAGTTCTCTAACTGTGTTGACCTAAGGTAAATTATATGTAGGAGTGGACTGAATAGCACAGACTCCTGAGATATAGAATTAGAAGGGGCCCTAGATATCATTCTAATCCAATCTATTTATATAAAATGGGCAGAGACAAATATGTAAAGGAAGGCATCAGCATGTGGGCATGCAGGGTGAAAGGAAATGAAAGAAAAGGGGATAGAGAAAACGCTACTCAGATAAAAGGGGAAAGGGAGGTGATGGAGAAATGAGGATATGATTTAGAGGTGAGGGAAAGAGGTCATAACAAAGCAGAACAAGGTTAGAAGAAAAGTGAGGCAAGTCTGACCCCATATACCTAGGAAAAGGTGTCTCCTTTTTTAAGGGATTAAATCTCTTTAAGATGTTCTTCCCTTTCTTGTTTTATTTTAAAAAATAAAATTTAAAAAAATATCCTTTTCTCAATTTCTTATTGAGTTTTGGTAGGGATACACAATTTATCTCCTTACCTCAATGTGGAAACAGACATCTGTAACACAGAAACAACAGTTTTAGTTTTACTTTGTGAGAGCAAAGACAGAGAGAAATATATGTGTCCATTCATTTAAAACTCCATAAAATTCAAATGTGTTCACCTGGCACTCAAGGGCATCAGCAATCTGGAGCCACCCTGACTTTTTTTTGGACTATTTTCCTGAATGCGCCAGGTGACCACATTACACAATTCCCTTCATATAGGTAGGTACTGTGCACTATCTCACCTCTATGACATACCTCATATTGTTTCCTATGTTACTAATTTATTAAGAATTACTAAGAATTTCTGTATTGTAAGAGGCCCCTGAGGTCCACTTAGTCTAACCCAAAGCCAAGAAGTAATTCCTTTCATTTTATCCCTGACAAGTAATTCTCTCCAGTGAATGAGCAATGACTAATTCTGAGCCTGTCCATTTAACTTTTAGGCACCTTTAATTGTTAGAAAAATATTATTGTTGTTGTATTCTCCTCACCTAACAGAACAATCTAATTCATCTTGGACATGGCGGCCCTTCAAAATACTTGGTGACAATTATCATGATCACCTAAATCTTCTCTCTTCCAGACTAAACATTTTCAGTAATTTTAACCAGTCCTCTAAAAAATGCTCTAAATCACTACTGATGAGAGAATGCAAATTGAAACAACTCTGAGGTACCACCTCACAGCTATTAGATTGGCTAACATGACATAAAAGGAAAATGATAAATGCTGGAGGGGATGAGGGAAAAAAAAAAACACTTGGGACACAAATGCTCTGTGGGTAGAGTTAAGAACTGGTTCAACTGCTATGGAGAAAAATTTGGAACTATGACCAAAGGGCTATAAAACTGTGCTTATGCTTTGACCCAGCAATACCACTAATATGTCCATACCCCAACGAGGTCAAAGAAAAGGGAAAGGGACTTATTTGTACAAAAATATTTCTAGCAGCTCTTTTGGTGGTGGCAAAGACCTGGAAATTGAGGGGATGCCCATCAATTGGAGATGAGCTAGAAAACTGTGGTATATGATTGTGAGGGAGTACTATTATGCTACAAGAAATGAGGGGAAGGATTGTTCCAGAAAAACCTGTGAAAATCTATATAAGTAGATGCAAGAACCAGGACAACATTGTACATAGTAACAGGGTTATTGAAATGATGATCAGCTACAAAAGATTTAGCCCCTCCAATCAATAAAATGATCCATGACAATTCCAAAGGACTTGTCATGAAAAATGCTAGATTCCAGAGAGAGACTGAAGCACAGATTGAAGATCTGATCTTCACAGCAATCCTGAGGGTAAGATGCCATCATTATCCCCATTTTATAGTAGAGGAAACTGAGGCATGCAGAGAGGTTAAGTGAATTGCCAGGGTCAAACAGCTAGTATATGTCTGATCCTGGATTTGCACTCAGGACTTCCTGACTCCAAGACTATCACTGTGCAACCCAGCTAATAATGTCTAAGGTGAGATTCAAGGTGCCTTCATGTACAGCTATAGATCAATTCAGTCTCACTGTGTGCAGTTTCTCACCTTTGCCCATCAATTATCCCTCCCTGGTTTTCCAGCATACCTCAAATCATGCAATGTCAGTGCTGAAAATAATCTTAGAAATCACCTAATCTAAACCCAGGATTTTTCAGACAAAGAAACTGAGACTTAGAGAATATGAAGTCATTTGTTCCATAGTTAAATCAGTCACCCAGGTTTCTTGACTTCCAGTGCAATGCTCTTTCTACTCCACCTTGAGGTCTCCTGAAATCTGAAATGCCAACAGAATAATCTCTTATTACATACACAGTGCAACTGTCAGGGAGCCACCTCTGCACAGTATGAAGGCACTCTTAAAAAATTAGATTTCTTTTTATAACTTCAGTCCTTCACTCCAAAGGCACATTTTCCAAATAAAAACCTCTATCTTTTAAAAACCCACCCTGCTCTGTGGACTGCTAGAAGCGCTGCTGATGATTACAGCTGAAAAGATTTTAAAAATCTAATTTACTTTTTCCCCTACTGATGCTGTTGATTACTGTCACCGAGACTAGTGAATCTGGACTCATCTATTTTTAATGCCTTATATTCAATGTATTTTAAAATAAATGTGTGTGAATATGTGTGAAGCTTGTTTTTCTCTTGACTGTTACAGACTGTAAACATGAACGGTAAGGAATGACAGTCGTTTTGTAAATACTCTCAAACACTGATAAGGGATGGGCTTAATACCACATGTATAAGAAATATCCTTGCATTATATTCCTTTTCAATTCTTAATCAGGTTCACCCTTAAATTCTCATGCAGTAAAACTTCGGGGTTCATATATTTTGGTTCATGTTTTGCAGACTCTAGACCAATACAAGTATACACACATATGCAATTAAATGAGTCAATTTCAGGTTTTTAAGTCCCAATAGTCAAACAAGTAATGGCTAAAATGGGCTAAATACAACTAATCTGATGATTAACCAAAACAATAATAGGCAATTAGGTGGTGCGGTCAACAGAGTGTTAGGTCTGGTGTCAGGAAGACTCATCTCCTTGAACTCAAATCCAACCTCAGACATTTACTAGCTGTGTGACCCTGGGCAAGCCAGGTAACCCCATTTGCCTCAGTTTCCTCATCTGTAAAATGAGCTGGGGAAAGAAATGGCAAAGTACTAAATATCACTGCCAAGAAAATCCCAGATGGAGTCACAAAGAGTCAGATACTGAAAAATGACTTAATAACAAGGTTGTTGACCAGCATTGGAGCAACCTTTTGTGATCTCACTATTTATGGGCTAATCAGGTCTTAAATATTCAAGTAACTTTAAGAAACACTCATTGATTATCTATTATTTTCAAGGTAATGTGCTAGTTCCATGCCATATAACATGAATAGGAGGATGACCCTACCTTAGAAGAATAATAAAAAAAGAGACACAAACTGACTCTTTTTAGCAGGTGGAGCAATAAGCAAACCAATGAGGAGGCAGCATGGTACAATGGAAGGAGCACAGACTTTGGAATCAGAAGAGACGGCTTCGACTCCAACCTCTGACACTTACTAGCTGCATGACCTTAGAGAAGTCACTTGACTGCCTCACCACACACACATATTATCAGTGGCTCAATTTCTCAAGAAGATCAGAAATAGAAAAAACTTAGAGAAATTTTGATTAAATATTCTCAACCTCTTCCCTGCTTACCATCCAAACTCTCTTCAAAGTAACCAGACACTCCAACAGCACACAACATACATGCAAAAGTTTCCTTATTAGCTCTTCTTACTTTTTGGTCACTAACCAAGATCTTAAAGGTTATCTAGTTGAACTCTCCCTGAGGTTACTGTTTTGCTTTATCCCGTGTTTCAGCTCCATCTTTAACACTATTCCTGATAGACAAGTCTTTCTTAAGTGAGTAAATATTACTGCTTCCACATGCTATGTATTTGCAAACTGATTCATAAAAGTTGGGGGTGGAAAGGGGAAATTCATCCCTAAGCAAAATTAAAGACTTTAAATTTTCATTAGTAAGAAATGAAACTTAGAAGAGCTACAGTTGTTTCCAGATCTAAATCTCAAAGGTGAATCTCCATTTTTCAAAGTTTTGAAAATTAAAGTTTATTGATGCCTCTTGAGGCATGAAGATCACAAGAAAGGTGATTTCTTGCATCAATCCCCAAATCTCTGACTTCTCAAAGAATCACAACAAGAATCAAAGCATAACATCTGGATTATGTGGCAATAGTTTTTCCCAGAATATTGATATTAATGCTTCAACTTAATGCAGAAAATAAGAAATCTAGGCACTAGAAAAGACACATAATTACACATAAGTATAACAGCACTTTACAACAATGAAAAATAATTGAAGATATACTTTTAGTGATGATTTGGAATAAAAATATCGTCATGTAATTATTCTGAATGCATACCCTTAGAAGAAATATTTAAATTCATTTGTTAAACAGTTTTCCATCCCAGTACCATTATTACTTTATTTGGCAAATAACAAGAAATAGACAAAGTATTTGAGGACCTCAAGGTCTGAAAATTGTACTCCCATGAATTGGGAAAATTGTACCCCATGTGTCTTATCGTCCAGGAGAGGTTGAGAGCCTTCACTTTAGCAGGTAACTTTTACAATGCAATTAAGATCAACTAACTCTAGAGAATAGAAGCTTATGGTTTAAAAAATAGTCATTTATAAAAAGTAATATTGAAAATTGTCCCTTAGATGCATCTCACAGTGGCTGAATTGGGGTGAGATCTATTGGGAAACGAAGGTGATGTAAAAACAAAAGATATCAATTTAAAATTATGAAAAAGAGCAAAAAAAGAAAGCAAGGGGGTCCTTATTATACGCCCCTGTGTGCTGTGGCTTGCTGGCCAAATGCCTTTCTTCAGAGGCTTTGAGTAACCACCAAGTTTTGCTCAATAATCCTAAGAAAAGAAAAGAAATAGCTTATATCCACCTGGAACATTGTCTATGGCAAACTGAATAGATTGTGATTGGCTCTTTCATGGCAGGTAAGACAACCTTATAAAAGGATCACTGGGGCTGAACTTCTTTGGAGAAGATTTGGGCTCAAACCCTATTCTGGGCAAGTCACTTTTCCTCTCTTGGCTTTTCATTGTTTTCTCTTATCTAAAATGACAGTGCTGGTCTAGAGGATACCGAGGTCCCTTTCAGGTCTAAATCCAACGATCTTAACAATAATGGAAGAAACAAAGCCTTGGAACATTGGACAAAGAACTGGATTTGGAGACAGGGAACCTGAGTTTGAATCCTGGCTTAGCCATTTTCTGCTTTTCTGTATTCTTCTGAGTTCTCAGTACTTTCTCTCTCCTCAAATTACCTTATTTTAATTCATATATCTACATGTTATATCTTGGAATCAGAGGGAAAAGTGATGAAAGAAGAAAGAAAAAGATGTTAAACACAACTACTCTAAAAATGAGGTTCTCAAAAAGTCAAGGAAATCATCAGAGCAGTAACTATATGTGACAACACCTAGAGCAGTCTCACAGAGAGATCCAGTGATAGAGGACAGGTGGGCTGGGAGGGTATGATTTGTTTTCCAGAAAGTATAGTCCTTGCTCCCAGTTAGGGTGAAGGGGAACCTCAGAGAAGTGTCACAGTAATAGGACCGTAGGTGTGATAACGTCTGGGGACTGTGCTAAGGGCTGCCAAATTAACTCAAGTTAAGTCAAAGATAGTGGTCACCTCAGGGAGGAAGTGGGACCACCATTTCTGGATGTCCTCAGGCAAAGCCCCATGCTAGTTATAGTTCTGGCACAACATCATGAATACCATCTACCATATTAACAGAAATCTTCCCTCTAATTTATTTTAAGTCTTTTATATTCTTAGCAAATATTGTGCTGATCCAATGAGAGAGGATAACAAAGAATTTTTAACCGTAGATTACTACAGAAGAGACCTCCAAATGGGTTCCTTCCATTGTATCTCTTGCAACCCGGTCCACTCATAGTTTTGGGACAATGCAATATCCATTATTATCACTATAGTCAAGTTTTAGCTGGTCTAAACTCCAGCATGAGAAGAATGGGAGTTAAATCAGCAATTTGCATGAATATTCAAATAGCCACCAGTGAATCTTCCTTCTTGGAAATCTACATCTAAAGGTAAACAGGTAACCCAGGACTTAAAAGTTGTAGACACCATTAGCTAGCTACCATCCTTTTTGATCACTTACTTCATACCTTCCATTTTTCTACTAGAAGATCAAAATATTTGTCCTTAAAGACAAAAAGACACTGTAGATTTAGCAAATGCTTATTATGAAGGTTTCTAGTCTCTCTTTACACACAAGAATTTTAGCAATAGGGCTAAATGATGGATCTTAAAGGAAAAGATTAGAGCTACAAATGAAGCTATTAATATGTATGTGACAGTCTATATACACATGTATTAGCATATTACACATATGTATGTACATGAACCTCTCTTCACCTATTGAACACCCATTCATTGTTGAAAGCCCTTCTCAAATGCCATTTCCTTCAGGAAGCCTTCCCTAGAAATTATACATATCTCTCATTCCCATCAATTATGACCCTCCCCCTCAATCCATGAAGAGTACTTTGGTTCATATCTCTGTTGGTCCCAGGAGCTAGAAGGGAACTTAGAGACCACTGAGTCTGATCTCTTCATTTTACAGATGAGGAAAGTGAGACACAAGGAGGCTAAATGACTTTATGCAGGAACATTTATATTTGTGCCTAATATTTTCCAACTAAATTGGCAGCTTGTGAACTGGGATTTGAATTCGTCTTCATGATTCCAAGTCCAGAACTCTACCGACCATGTTATTTAACTGCTTCATTTATATCCAACAAGAGACTGCAAGATCCTTTAAGGGGTGAGCCTGAAGCAGTTTCTAACACAGGGCTATGGTTGTAGGAGTTACTTCAAGATGTGTGCTCACAAACGCCCCTGCCCATATATACACATATACACACTGGCATCTGATAAGAGACAGTGTTATGACAATGAGCCTGAGATAATAAGAGGAAAGAAAAAAGGAGAGAAAAAATTCTCTCCTGGATACTTAATAGTCTGGAAATAATTTTCTGTTTTCTTCTCTCCTTTTTGCCCTCTCTCTCCTTATTGTGCAGTTATCATTTCACAGTATTCTATAGTTCCTGGACAATCTATCTCTTTTCTCTTTTGAAAAATAATCTTCTAGCACTTTGATTAAACAGCTTTTGAACCTCCCATTCTCATACTTTTCAACTCTGACAGTTTAATTTCCAGACTCAAAACTTTTTTTGAATCAGAAAATGCCAACTCTGTGCGTGGTCACACCTAAAAATCAAAGCATTCCCATGTGCTCCCAAAGGCTGCTTACGTTTCAGAAGCCCTCCCCTTCCCCTTCCCCTTTCCTCTCTCCATTCATCTCTCTCTCTCTTCTCTCTCTCTGTCTCTCTCTCTCTCTCTGTCTCTCTCTCTCTCTCTCTCCTCTTCCTTCCTCTCTCCCTCTTTCTCTCATCCTCTCTCTTTCTCTCCCTTTCTCTCTCTCTCCCTCTCAATGTGACTATTATAAAGATGATGTTTCAAAAGATTATTTCTTAATGCTTGTGGCTGTAGCATGAGCCATCATAGCAATTAGACCCGATAAACTTTCCAATGCAACAATTCCACTAACAATCATTGCTACTACCATTGACAATGACATCTTGCATTTCAATGTCTTCCCTCCAAGCTGATGCTTAAATACCCCTAAAACTAGATTCATAAGAATTGCTTCATCTTGCTTCAAGATGCAACTCCCTTTAGGGTAGAGCTACTTAACACAGTAGTGACTGACAACACACTAAGCCATGATCATTATTATCTACTATTCTCGCATTTATGGGAGAAATTTAGGCTAATAAAGACTACAATCATGATACAGTTTATTGTGCTGTTTCTTTGAATCAATCAATCAATGAAGCATTTATTAAATGTTGACTATCTACAAGGTATTGTGTCCAGCCCTGAGGAGACCAAAAAAAAAAAAAAAAAAAAGAGCCCCTGCTCTCAAAAAGCTTTTATTCTAATAGGGGAGACAGTACATATAGAAGATCTCACTTGCAAGTCAGATAGAAAAATATGCTGGATGCAAAGGTAGAGTCCTCCCCTACCAACAGGACTTAGACACTTTGCTATAAACTCAACGTGATCAGTTCTTCCAAGGATTAATCAAAGGGCCATTTTCTGTAGCATTACTCATCAAGATGTAGAACATAAGATTTAGAGCTGAGATAGACCTTGAGAGATATCCAAAGCTCTCATTTTCAGATGAGACCCAGAGAGTGTAATTTACTTGCCCAAGGTCACAGAGGGAGTAAGGATCAAAGGTGGGAATTGAATCCATATCCTCTGACTCCACTATCAGTGACTTTTCCTGGATTTGGATATTATCCAGTATAACTCCCTGATCTTCCAGATTAAGAAACTATGGTCCAGAGAAATAAAGTCAAATGTTCAAGGTCCCTAAACTAATTAATCTTATAGAAAGGATTCAAAAACCCAAGTTCTCTAACTTTAAAAAATAGTACATTTTCTATTGCATACGTTTATGTCTTCCTGTACAAATTTCTTTTGTTGTCCTCATTCTCCTCATTGCATAGATGTGTATGATTTCATGATGGTATAATTACAATAATCTGCTATTCAACTACTTTACCTTCTGTTACTTCCTGTTCTTACCATACTAGAAACCATCAAAGATTAATTTATCAGGAGATTTGGGTTCCAGATTTTTCTTTCCTACTAAGTGTCCATGTGACCTAAGCCAAGTGACCCTTATTATCTGATCATCAATTTCTTTAATTGTAAAATGAAAAGATTAGACTTGGTTATTTCTAAGGTTTCCTTGTGTTCAAATATTCTATGATTTTATGAAACATTGTTTTCATTACCACATTTCAGTGCTCAAGAACCCAAAATAGTTCCCCACTGGTTACATAGCATTTCTCAAACTGTGTTCTGGGGCACTGTGGTGTTCCACAGGATGGTAATAGAGGTTTCATGGGAAAATATAGATACTAGCAATATTTTCCCTCTGAAACATTAAATATGAAATTGTTGCACACTGGAAAGAGCAGTAATTCTGCAGTCAGAGTATGTGTCTCAAATCTTGCATCTGATGCTTTCTATCTGAGTGACTCTTGGTAAGCCATTTAACCTCCTCAGTGGACCTTAGTTTCATCACATGCAAAATGAAGGACTTAAAGGAAATGACCTCTGAGATCCCTTCCAGTTCTACATCTATGATTTAATAAATGTATTAAATATTTAAAATGTTTCATGTGCTTCATTTTTTTCTATATGAAAATCGCTCATTTCCTCTACTTTGCACCAAATGTCCCCAGACTCTTCTTTCATCCCAAGAAATTTCTATGCCCCTAATCTTACCGTTAATCTTTTGAAATATTTTCAAAATATTTCAAGTCACCCTAAATTTACCATGGACATATTAATTAGGGAAACGCTGGGCATCAGTTGAAATTCTCAGTTTTGCATTTAAATCTGTCTTCATCTGTCCCCCAGATGTCTTATTTCCCAAACCCTTCACCCATCTTTGAAACTTCCTTACCATTTTGTGTGCTCTAATTCAGCCAATGATTACTGTCCCCTGCACACAACGTACTCCCTGTCTCTGTGGATGCTATCTCTTCACACCAGAGTCCTATCAACATTCTCTCTCTCTCTTTCTCTGTCTGTCTCTCTATGTCTCTCTCTCTTTATCTCTGTCTCTGTCTCTCTCTGTCTCTTTCTCACAAATGTTCTTGTTTGTATCACATCTTAGCTCTTCCAAGAGGGTCTTTCTCTTAACTAATTCCTTTCTGTTTTAAGCACTCCTAATAATGCCAGCTTATATTTATGTAATGTTATTTTTTTCACTAAAAAATATTTTATACATTATCTCATTCAATCACAAAATTCTAGAAGTTCAGGGCTGAAAGATCTCAGGGTATTTGTGGACTACAAATTCAATGGGTCAACAGTGTGATGTGCCGACCAGGGAAACTGTTCTGATCTTGGGATGTACTGGAGAGGTAAAGAATGCAGGAATGGGGAAGACTATCCTGCTTCTCCCTAACTCTCATTCCAAGACTTCCACCCACCTCCAGGCTTTCTTCTTAGCCCTAGGGCCTTCTGGGCTCATCCCCAGGACCAGACTTGCCTCTTGCTTCCATCATACCCGATGGTTTTCTTCATAGAAGCTACTTCATGCTGCCACCTCCTACTCCAACTACTTCTGACTAGGGGGAGTGGGGGTGGGGGGTGGGTCAGGTGCTAAGGACTCCCAGGATACAACATTACCTTCTGTCAAGAGACTGGAACTGGAGGGAGGACTTTGAACATTGTAATAATCTGCCTTTTTCAATTGACCTCTTTCTAACAACCAATATTCTGCCTGAATTCATTCTTTAATGGATAGTATATTCCTACTTTCTCATATGATCCCCATCCCATTGGTTCTGAATCTTTACTACCAATGCAAAAATCCTGTTTCTCATCATCTTACTTCCATCTGCCACAACTCTGTATCTTCACCCCCATGTTCTACACTAGATCCTCTAACCTCTTTTATGGTGACCTCTGGAAAGCTTGTTCCTTAATTAACAGGTTTTCTTTCATCCAAAATGCTTTTTTATCCTTTCCTAATCCTTCCATTTTCCAGTAAACAGTGAGAAATGGCTATCTTTTGATGATGCTTCATCCCTGGCCTTTATTTCACTCCATGGAGTGAAATCACTATACCACAAACTCACAACACTCCAAAAACAATTCATAAAACACATGAAGTATTCACAGTAATTCTCCTTCTAACCAGCTCTTCCTGCCTACTCAACAATACACTTCCGACACATTCTTTCAGCCATAGTAGAGGTTTTATAACAACTTCTTCTACTCCTCATTTCACATACATAAACACACACGTACACACACACACACACACACACACACACACACACACACACACACACACACACACACCCCATAGAAGCAAGAATTAGTCTTGATGTTCTGAGTAGCCATTTGTCTGGTAAAGAATCCTAACCCTTAGTTCCTTTTCTAGATATGGAACTTAAATTTTGATTAAACAGCTTATCTTGTTTTCCCTATTAAGGTTAGTTTAAAATACTGTCATCCTGATGACTGGCTCTAACATTCACTGTCAGTGTATCACATATCCTATGGAGACTAAAGTTTGGAACTGTCATTGTCATTTTTCCATCTCATCTAAAAGGATGGAAGGTGTGCAGCATCAGCCCACTTTCTATGATATTTTTGGCAATGCTCCACCTATTAAAAAGAATACAGCACCTACTCTGCCTTCTTCTCTTCCCATCTGGCCTCATAAAATGAAATAGTCATGGAAGGACCACGTCTCTGCTGTTCTGCACAAAGCAGAGAGAATTTTGTAGCAATTTCCATTGAATTTACTGGTATTATAGTGAATTTGATGAAAACTCCAACAGAGAGATGTAAAAAAAAACCTAATAGTCAAAGGTAAATCTTATCTTCTCCCTCCTCTATTTATAAAATTGTTCCTTTGTACAGTAGAAGAAAAGTCAGGCAGATGAATGGTATGAGGGCCTGGGGCGAGGCTACCCTCACACATACTGTGTTCTCTAGCCAAACAGGCTTCTTTGCTTTGCCCCATACTTGACATCCCTCTAATGATTTTTGTTTTTTTCCACAAGCTGCACTCCATGCCTTGAATGATCTCCCTCCTCAACCACATTTCTTAGAGTCAAGCTTTCCCTTCATGCTTTAGCTCAAATGAAGTTTCTTTCAGATCATCTTTACTAATTATTTCAGTTGTTACTGCTGTGCTTTTACCCCCTCCACCAAGTGCACTTTGCCTTTATGCACCTGTGAACATGCTATGTGACTTCAGTAGAACTTAACTTCTAGAAGACATAGTCTGCTTTGTTGGTTTGTTTCCCTAGTGACTAACATCGTGCCTGATACATGAGAGGAGCTTAATGAATGCATAGTGAAGTGAAATGAATTGAATTGATAAAATCACCAGAATCTATTAGAACTTCCAGAATATTTAAACATTACTGTACTCCTGGTCCCTTAAAATACAATCTTATATAAATGTGAGAGGGTTGGCTATGTGGAGCCATCAGCAGGTCATTGTCTTCTTCAACAGATCCAGGGAGAATGAGTCTTACACACCAAACTGGAATGAGTCTTACACAAAGCAACACTGATGTGTTTGTTCCAAAGGTAGTGAATAGACTTCATCATCGTTTCTCAATCATGTACAAAGATGGCATTCAATCCCATTTAATCCTACCATAGTAAAGGCTCAGAGGGAAAGTCAACCAATCAATGAAACACTGTATAGGTGAAAGGTTTAAATGCATTTCTGAGAGCCTAGAATGACAGGTGATTATGCTATGAAAGACAGTAGGGTATAGTGGATAGAAAGAGAGATATAGCATGATATAGTGGGAAAAGTCCTGGACCTGGGGGCATGAAGACCTGTGTTCACATTCTGCCTCTAACAGAAGCTATGTGATCACAGGAAAATTGCTTCACTTCTCTTTTCACAGGAACGAAAATGCTTAGAACTTATGTCACAGTGCTATTGTGAAGTTCAAATGAGAAATTATATAAAAGTGCTTTGCAAAATAAAAAGAATTATATAAATGCTACTTTTTCCTATAATTAAAAACTAAGGAGAAAACTGGGGTCATGAAAGGAAGAACTCTGGGATTCAATCTGGCAATGGGATATCAGGAGTGAAAGTTGTATCATTAGAGTCAATATGGTCATTCAGAAGAAGACATTGATCGATATCGTAGTCAGAACATCGGGATTCAAAGACTTATCAATGCAGTGCCAAATCCTGATTCCAAAAGACTGAAGATGAAATCTACCGCTCACCTTCTGCCAGAGATAATGAATTTAAAATGAAGACAAAGGTAGATGTTTGGGGGCATGGTTGATGCAGAAAAAAAAAAATTTATTGAATGTTTATGATAATATTTATATCGTATTTACTACGTGCCAGTGTAATGCAAAGGGAATCTGAAGATCTTCTCTGTCCCTTAATAGGCCCACGTGACCTGCTTTGACTCAGCCCCACAGCCTGAGTCACAGGGAGCTGATGGCAGGAGAAGTTTGCTGAATGTGCGAAGCAGAAAGGGTGCAGCAGGAAGACAGAGTGAGGCAGAGCTGAGCAGAACAGCTAGTGTGAGTGAGAAAGGGAATGATTTTGCCTAAGGGAGCTTGTTTGTGGGGAGGCCTGACTGAGGGAAGGCTTGGGGACGGCTGTGCTCCCTGCAGTGATAATGTGTATAGATTTCTTTGTTACTATGATGGATTTGGCTTTCAGGTGTTTGAAGAAATGTCTTGGTTTTGTCTTTCAGGAAGAGAGTTTATATTTTGCGAATTTGTCCTGGAAATACACATGCATATCCATAGCAGCTGTGGGTATCGCATTGACATTATAGCCAGGCACTATACTAAATGCCTTACAATTATTACTCATTTGATCTTCACATCAACTCTGGGAGATAGATGCTATTATTATCCCCATTTTACAGATGAAGAAACTGAGGTAATCAAGTTAAGTGACTTGCCCAGGATCACACAGTTAGTATGTGCCTGGGGCTAGATTTGAACTCAGGTTTTTCGGATTTCAGGCTCTGCACTCTATCTACTACCTCACCTGAGAATTTGATGATGAGACTTTCATCTTTGATGATGTTCAAGAAAGGTAGTCAGAGGAATAAATTATAAATGAATGTAAAATAAATAATTAAAATTTTAAAAAATTATGAATTTAAGTGGCTCCATCCTTCCCTGGCTATATGAACTTTATCAAGTCATCTTCCTTCTGTGACCTCCTTCTTTAAAATGAAGAGCATATTTCTAAAATTGCCACTGATTTTCACTACTCCTGTGATGTATAATCCCCATGGGCCTCCATTTTCTCATCTATAAGGTGAGTGAGTTTGACTAGATGCCTTCCTGATCCCTGCCCTGTAAAGAAGGAACTCAAATACCCCAAAACACAAACGACTTGGTGATCTCATTGCTACGAGTACTCCCTCCAATGGAACAGATCACAATCTATCAGCATCTGCCTCAACATCTGCCCATCCTGCTCAAGTCATTTCCTTCTTCTCCCCCAAAGTGAACCAAGGAGGTCAATCCAATGTGCTCTACGTCTTTCTCTAGTCCTTGTAATATTATGAATCAACAAATATATGGGATGCGTGCCATTGACTAAGTTACTCCTTAAGCACAAGAATGAAAAGGGAAATAAGCATTTACATAGAACCTGCTACATGCCAGGCACCGTGCTAAGTACTTTATAGATATGACCTCATTGGCTCTCAAACAACCTTGGGTAGTAGGTGCTGTTATTATCATTTCCATTTTATACTTTGAAGAAACTAAGGGAAACACAGGCTAAAAGACTTCCCCAGGGTCACACAGCTTGTAAGTGGCTAGAGCCAAATTTGAACTCAGATTTTCTGACCCCAAGTCCAACACTTTATCCATTGTGTTACCTTTTATCATTTAGTCATTTCTGTCATGTAGGACTCTTTGTGACCCCATTTGGGGTTTTCTTGGCAAAGATACTAGAATGGTTTACTATTTCCTTCTGCAGCTCATTTTACAGATGAGGAACAGAGGGTTAAGTGACTTGTCCAAGGTCACCCAGCTAGCAACTATCTGAGGTTGGATTTGAACTCAGGAAGATGATTTCCTGACTCTAGACCTGACACTCTATCCATTGTGCCACCTAGCTCCTGTGCTACCTAACTACCTAAAATAATAAAAAATAAAAACTTTTGTACGCAGTGGTCTTTCAGCAAAGAAGGTGTGTGATATTAGATCCAATTCTCAATGAGAGAGATGCATGTTTTGACAAACAGCGTTGCTATCTTTCCAATAAAACAGCCCTGGTCCAGTCCTAGGGGTAGAGCATAAACCCCATCCTTGTCTGTCATTTAGAAGAGAGTTCTAAAGGGCTGTTCAATTCCATTAGGTCAAACAAACATGTTGCTATTCAGAGGATCACATTTTGATCTCTATCTCTAGCTGCATCTTTATTAATGTAGATCTACACTAATATGATAGAATACGTATATATTCATATATTTGAATATCAAAATATTAAAATGTACTTATTATGCCATATTCTAACCTCTTTCATCCACTTCTATTTTTATACTTGAGCAACAGTGATTCTGCTTCAAGGGAAAAATCTAGGGAACATCTAAAGGGTTTCCTGATGTCAAGGAAGTAGCATAATACAGTGAAAAGTGCCCAGACTCAGGAGTTGGGGGACTTGGGCTCAAATTCTGACTCTAACATGAATTACCTATGGAATCTTGGGCAAGTCGGTCAGTCTCCTTGGGCTTCAATTTCTTCACCTGTAAAATGGTAGGGAAGGGGAGTAGAGAGAGTTGAACTATTTGGTATCTGAAGTTCCTTCTAGCTTTAAGTCTATGATCTAGTTTCCCAGCATCTCTGATCTAGATCTAATGTTTCCCAGCAGTGATCTGGACTAAAATGGCATCCATTGTCCATGATACTAAATTATTTCTAATTATTAAAATAAACATGAACATTTATTCACACTGTAGTTGGGAAGAAACCCTAAGGTTGTCTTGCCTCTAAAAAGCTACATACAGTGTGTTTGCCCATTGAAAGGTATTCATCTACATAGGTTAAACACTTAACACTGGGAAGCTGGCCACAGAATACAAAAATATAAACTTGTGTGTGTGTGTATGTGTGTGTTCCATTCTGGAGCAGCATTGAAAAGAGGCATGAAGCAAACTAATAGGCATGAGGGATGTCACACTAGAATAATAAGAAAGACTAGAATGAATAAAACATAGAACTGCTTCTCAATGTCATGAACTTTAAGTGGTGTTAGTAAAAAGAATTCCATGGAGAGGGATTTTACATGTATATATTTGTATATTAGGGTAATCCAAGACATGTTGACTTGTCAACAAGGAAAGAGCCAACCATCTTCCCTGAATTAAAGTTACACCCCCTTTCCCTCCAAAAAGGGGTGGGTAGGAAAAAGATCCTTTCTCACTTGCAGGTCAGAGATAAGCTGAGTCCATTTCCCCTTTGGCATAGCTCAGCATGCTCTGGACTAACTTTCAAAATGTTTAATAGCTGGGGATGGAATTAAGGCAGCATTCTTCTGAAGGGACTGTGTCTTTTTTTTTTTTTTTTTTTTTTTTTGATAAGGCCTTTGGATGTAAGATGACCAAAGTGCTGTCTGGCTTAAGTTTCACCTTCTTCCCCTCCCTCTCTCCTGTAGCTTGCCTCAGTCCTTGAGATTTTATGAAACTCATTTTTAATCTCTTTACATTTCATGGAAAGGCCCTGCATCTTAACACCTCTGCAAAGGAGCCAGCCTTCTAGCTTTTACTAGTTAATAAAAAATGCCTCTCGACAGTAGCCCCCACCTGATTCCTAACAGAATGACCTCTATGAAAATCTCTCAGTTTAAGATTCTCCTAAGGGTATTTTCAAACAGGGTGACAAAGAGGACTTATAGATTAAGGCTTCTTGGCTGCCTGGTCTCCTCCCTACAGCGACTTCAGAGTACAGAAACTATAGAAACCTTGGCAGACACCTCACTAAAGCAGCTTCATATAAAACTAAATACTCCTTTAGCTTCCTTGCTTTACATGTTTAAACACACTGGCAAGGTATTTTGTATGCTCAGCTTATATTAGTGAACACCTCTCAGTAGGCATATACATTATATGTGGCTGATAGCTTTAGAGAGAACCAAGAAAGACCCTTCCAACTGTAGGCCCTCTTCCTGGGTGGAACCCTTTCTCCAGGGAAGAGGTGGTCCCAATCCTTTCTAGTTTTACTTATTTATTTTGGCAAATCTGTCAAAAGAGGGTAACCAAGAGTAGTGGTCCTGAAAAGGACCAAAGAATCAGGGAACAGAGGACAGGCAAGGACATGAATGAGCTAGTATTATGGAAATGAGTAAGTGGTACCAATGGAGAACAGGAGGCCTGATGCAGCTGACAGGAGAGTCAATATTTATAGAACAGAGCTTCTTAAACTTTTTGTGTCACGGATTCTTTGACAGTCTAGTGAAGTCTATGACTTTCCTTTTCTGAATAATGTTTTTAAATGAATAAAATAAAATACAAACAATTACAAAGGAATTCCAATTTATGCTGAAACAAGTATATATGAATTTAAATGTGTGTACACATATATACACATACATGATATATATGTGTGTATATGTGTGTGTATGTATATATGTACATACACACACATTAAAATTCATAGACCCCAGTTCAAGAACCAGTGGTATAGAAGTTGTGGCTGATACAGATGGAGACTAGAGGAATAGGAGAGTAATATGATGAGGGTGGTACTGTAGCAGCCAAGCAAAAATGACTGAACTCTGAATTTTTACTTTTGATAAAGACCTCACTCAAGCAGTACTGGGAAGTTGTAGTAGGAACTATATGCCTCCCTAATGGGAAGGAATGACCCACTACAAAGGGCAAGGGACTCTCTGGGTTTTAAATGGACTTGGCTTTGAGTCCAGACTGGGTCAACAGAACCTTCCTTTTTTTGAAGCCTGGTAAGCGCCAGTCCCTGTAAATGGACGTGGTAGTCACTCTTGGGAATAAGACTAAATATTGAAATTTTCAAGTAGAATGTGAGTAGGAGCAAAAAACAAACAAAGATAAACGAAAGGTTCCCCAAGGTGTATCAGAATGCTTCAATTCAGAAGGGAGCTTTTGATGCAAAGATTTGATAGAGTTGGAGAAGGAGGAGGATAAAATGAAAGTATGTATAATTGTTTGAAAGAACAAACTTCATTGTTCCAAATAATCAGCATCAAAAAGATTCCATAAGTGTGAAATAAGTCAATGGTTACCATATAGAAACATTTCTATCTTCACAAACCTTTTTTAAGTGAAAATTCGGGCAAATAGCACACTGCCTCTAAGAAATCCAGGGAGAGTTTGGTTTGGACACACCTAATTTGTGTTGGATGCTCCAATAATATGGAAACAATTAAGCCTGTTGAACTGGGGCAAGGTCAGGTTTCTAAACTGTTCAAGTTCTAAAGAAAATTCAAAATGCTCAGTCTAATTTGCTAGCTTCTGACCCAGGATGCTTTGCATGATAGCTTTGCTCTTAAATGCTGACCTCTTAGAGGTCATCCTAACCTAATTAATGTTCTGTTACTGACTGAGTTAACAGCTGCAGCACATGGAAGAGCCCTGGGAGGGTAGAAACCCAGGAAATGTGTACTTCAAGATTCCTTTCAGTTGTGGCAGAAGAGAAATCAGGGCTTTTACCTGGTACTAGTCAGGTAGTGATGAAAATTAAACCTCATGACTTCCAAGATAATTTAAATAGGATTTCTCCTCCACCCCAGCCCCAGGATAAATATATTTTTAACCTTTGATCTTCCATGTATGTAAAAATTCCCAATACTGCTTCAATGAGTTCTAATGTACCACTAGTAGGGCAAAGACACCAAACTCATCAAAACCCTAAGATCTCCTAGGAGTTTAAACAAACTTCATCTTCAGACTTTACTAGTATTAAGAAAGCAAAACAAAAACAAAAAACCAGGCTTTATTTCCTTAGTCCCCTCTCTAGCATACCCTAACCAATGGGTCAATGACATCACTATTTCCTTACATGAAAATTCTTTATAATCATATTTTTAAATCTTTATTTTAAAGAAGAGATAGTTGGCACAAATGCTATTGGTGCTTAGAATCAGGAAAGGAACTGAATTATTCATAAACTAGATAACTAGCCTTTAAATCAATTTAATAATTCTTAAATGCATTTTGGCACAATAGTTTCAGTCACAGGGAAGAAATTTTTTGGTCAAAATCTATACTGACATATACCAACTCTTTCTCAGACTCGGTTTATCGTACCATAGATTATACAAACATTCAATAAAGTTTAACTAGTGACAGTGATGATTGGAATAACTAGGAACTTTGGTAGCAAAACACAAAGATGTTTATTTATACAAAGCTTAAGCAGGCCAAGATAAAGAAGTCTATAAGACTCTAATAAAGATCAAGAGAACATGCAGAGACAGCTTCACTGGGAATTTTATGAATATTTTATAAAAATAAGTCCCAACTTGGTAATATGTCATGTTTAAAAAAATCTATGTTCCAACAAGTTGTTGAAAACAGTGCAATATATGCTGATTAGGTTCTTAGTCCTACCAACAAAAACCTAGTCATCCAAAATACATTTGAAGTCATAGTAATAATGGCATTAGTTCAGTTACATTTAGTCACCATGTATAATATTGGTTTATATTGAAAATATTGGAAAGTATTAGAATATAATATATTTGCTCTCCTTGGTAACAATGGCAGGGGTTCAAATATAGACATTCCTTTATGTAAAGGTGTTGAGTAAAAGTTACAGGTCAGGATATCAGGTTATGGAGCTCCAAAACATGTTTTGGTGATGGTGTTTCCATAATGTTGTCTTCTAAATAGAATGAGTCACCTTCCTTTACCTATTGTACTCACTACCTGAACTAGTATCCCCCTAATCCCCTAAAATATGCTTGAATGTAAAGAGGAAGCTTCAAGCTTTGGACTTCTGTAATATCTGCAGTGTTACCAATACATTAAAACATAAAACTATACAACCTTATTTTAACCTGTAACAAGCTTCCCTATTCTTTTGTCTCCATGAATGAATGAAGCATTTATTAATTGCCTTCTTGTATAAAGCACTGTGCTAAGCACTGGAGACAAAAAAACAAAAAAGTAAAAGAAACCAAATGTGGATAGGTGATTAGTAAATCAAGAGTTTATAGGAGGTTGCCAAGTTATTATATATGACTGATATGTGTGTATTCATCCTGTGTTGCCGAAGAAGACCATGCCACCAGAGAAATGATGACATGACATGCATTTGACTTTGTTTAGAGTGAGGGAGGGCTGTGCAGGTCACCAGCCTCACTTCTCCTCCAGAAACATCTGAATCCAGTGATTCATCAGGATGACTGGAGATGACCCAGGATGAAGCAATTGGGGTTAAGTGACTTACACAAGGTCACACACCTAGTGAGTGTCAAATGTCTGAGGTGAGATTTGAACTCAGGTCCTTCTGACTCCTGCACTGGTGCTCTATCCACTGTACCACCTAGCTGCCCATATGGCTGATAAGATAAAGAGAGGATAGGCAGAACTGAATAAAACCGGAGGAGAATCCCTCTCCAGACAGAGTCCTGAGCACTTTAGAAATAAGACACTCTTGAAACACAAATGCATGTACATAAACCTATGTTAAATGTGACTAAGGAAATGCCTCCATTTACGCTATAGGTTTTGGGTTTATATACTAATAAAGATAGAAATGCCACACTGAGTCAGGTCTCCTCTAGGTTATATCCAATCCAATATTCTTTCTCTGAAAGTGGTGAAAAGTGGTACCTTGGGAGAATATATTTATCAACCTCAAATCATAATGTATTGATATACCTCCAAACATTTTACATTTCACTAATTTCACTAATCTCATTATGAATCAATCATCTATATCTTTAAATCAGAAGTTCTTAATCTATAGTCTGCAACTTTTTAAAAAAATTGATAACTCTATTTCAGTATAATTGGTTTCCTTTGGAATCTCATTTATGCTCTTAAAACCATCATCCCAAGAAGGGATTCATAGGCTTTATCAGAATGCCAAAGGGGTCCGTGACACCAAAAGGTTAAGAAACATAAGTTAACAAAAATAAGATCTATCATTTGCATGGCACTTTAAGATTTGCAAAATGTGTTCCATGTGCTAATTAATTTGACTACCACAGTTTAAAAGATGCCATTGTTATATGCATCATAGAGATGAGAAACTTGAGGCACAAAGAGTTTCAAAGACTCGCATAAGGTCACACAGTGCATGTATGGCAAGATTTGAACTCATCTCTTTCTGATCTAAGTCCTCTGCTCCAGACTGTGTGCCATCTAACTTAAGTAACTATTTCAAAGTCATTGATATTTGTAGCCTAAGCCACCCACAAAAATATATTCCATAAGTTTATCATTTGCTATATGAATTAGGGCTTATTTTGTTTGTCCAAAATTTACCTTTTTGAGACTCCAAAGGCAATCTTCTAGTTCTAACATACTGGAACTCATGAACACATGCTCATGCTGAAACATTTCATAAGTTTGTAGATTTTTTTGCTCACATTCCCTCTTATCCTTCCTCTTTCCATACTGGCGAGAGCTCATCTTGTTCACCTATCAGCCCTTATCCCATGGATGATTGTAGCTACTGCCCTCTGACCTTCTTCAACTCTGCAATGTCTTTCTTGAGGTACACTGACTAGACCTTCATGGCATACAAGTATTCCATGGTCTTTCAGTGTCTGGAATATATTTTGTTTGTTTACAAATCTGTTCCTGAACATTATGCTGTCTTTACTGACCTGGCCAGCACTGTGCAAATTTCACGTCCCAATCCTGTATTGTACGAGATACCCTTGGATTATTTTTCCCTAAGGATGCTATTATACCTTTTCCAACACTGAAGCTATGTGCCATTTTTTTCTCTCTACTCCCAAAGCTTTCTGAGATCTTCATGTTTATACCAATCACCTTTGCTTTGCATTTTACCACCCAGAAAAGTCTGGTGTTATTTGCAAATGGAGATTCTTCTGGTCACTTCCTCTTTCACATTATTTATGAAGCCAGTGCAGTGAGAAGGTGAATAACTGTTCTCTCCATTCCCTGGGAGTGGGATGGGATATTCCACAGTTTATTTTTTCTCCAACAAGAGAAGTTCCTATTGATCCCTAAATTTTACTTCATTTTTTAGACAAGTTCCTTATCTAGGGTAAATTTGTTCTCCCACTCACTGTTAACTCTATGAATTTAATAGAGCTTAATTCTAGTTAAAGACTTCTTTAATAGTCTAATTTGGTTATTACACTTATCAGTTTTGTTTCGACACCCCCCCCTCCAACTTCAGTATATGAATGAAATATACTTTTCTGCTGTTGTGGCTGAGTGACTAGAGCACAGGGCCTGCAGTCAGCCTCATCCTCCTGAGTTCAAATCTGGTCTCTCAGAAACTTGGATAAGTCACTTAACCCTGTCTGCCTCAATTCCTCATCTGTCAAGTGAGCAAGAGAAGGAAATGGCAAACCTCTTTAGTATCTGTGCCAAGAAAACACCAAATGCACTCACAACTAAAGCAAGTGAACAACAAAAATCTTAATACTTGTTTAAGACTTCTTTAGAAGTCTAACTAAATAAGACTAAGTGATTGTTCCTTGTTTCTATATCTCCCCCCCCCAAAAAAAACTCAGTATATTAATAAGATATGTTTTTCTCTTACAGAAATCTTGTTGCCTTTTTTCCCCACTAGGTGATATTTACTTAGGTGTCTGGTGAACTGATTCTTAAATATTCCCTCAACAATCTACCCTGTTCCAAAAAGAAATAACCTGGATATCTAATAACATTTGATTTAATACTTCTGAACTGTCTGCTTCAGAAAACTATTTGGCAGTGAGGATCTCCCAAACATATTTCTCAACAAGTAAGCAAGCAAAAAGTACATTTAATCTCTATTACAGCGTAAAGCTTTCATGTCTAAATATACCTTTTGCACAGCAATCTTCATTAGTCTCGTGGTCTTTCTCTGAAATTCAGCACACACCACAGTGCCAGGTATACAGTAGGCACTCAGAAAATTGATATAAAGACTGAGAACAAATAGAAATTTGATTATCTGAGGAATGTAAAGAAATGTATAAACTTTTAGAGTTCCTTTCCAAGCACCCTCCCAATTCTTTCATGGCAATCCTAATTTCTGGGTTTTACCTGTCCTGTTACACTGTGTGAGCTTCGCCTGTTCCTCTCATTTGAGTTTATAATTTCATCTTCTTTGAAAGATGACTTCCCTCCCACAATAGTTAAGGTTTTCTATTTTGCCAGTTGGCCTTACAGTAGGTTTTAGTTCGGTTTTCATTTTTCCCCTTAGCACTTCTTTCATTTTGATTCCTGGCACACATTTATCTTAGCTTTCGGATGGGGTATTCTTTAATGACTCTCCAGGCTTCCTGTGGATTATTTCACTTTTTGCTTCATTGTTTTCCCCTTAATACCCACATTTTGTCACAGGTTCCTTTTCTGAAAGTGAACAACTGTGGGGTGGACTCCTTTGGTTTTTATTCCCTCATCAGGATATCTGCTTTAAAATTAATTGGAGGGGGCTTTGAATCCTCATTTTCCTATTTACTACCTATTTAATCTTGGAAAAGTCTCAACTTAACTTGTACCTCAGTTTCCCCATTTAAAAAGTGAGAGTATGGGACCAAATGCTCTTCAAGTTCCCCTGCTGGCTCTGAATTATATTGGAAGCATGACTACACATTTACTTTCTCCACAGACACTCCATTTGCCAGACACCACTCAGCACTCAGTCCAGCACATTTCTCAGGGGCTTGTGGGCTTTACTCATTCTGTAAAGTAATCATTTATCATATTCAGAAACCTTACTTGCACACCTCATGCCCTCAGGAGGGTGTCCCGCCAGCATATTTTTAGATAACTGATGTCTCTCCTTATTACTACCTGGCCTACTTTTCCCGATTCCCTATATCTCTTAATGTTTTCAGCTCAGTCTCATTATCTTGTTCAAGTAGTTTAGAGTTAAGTATATCCCCATTGCCACATTTTTATTATTTAAGCATGGAATATCCACCCACAGGGATTCTGTAGTATTTCCTTTCCTTCGTAAGATTTTCACACTATTCCTCCTTATGTCATTCTCTGCGTACAATCAAGGGGATTTCCTGTCTTGATCCTTATAGATTCTGGAACACGGACACCCCAAATCTCATGGGTTCTACTTCCACAATTTTGAGTGATTTGAGAACCACTGGTTTTATACAATGTGTTCCCAAACACAGAATATTAAAAACATACTGCTGCCATTGGAAGTTGCCCATTATCTGTGGTCACTGTTTAACATTTACTAAACATTATTACTAGTGTAACATGTTACACTAACATTGGGAGAGTTGTATGAGGAATTCATCTGACTGATCAGTCCTAGATCTGGTTTCTTCTCTTTTAACTGAAAAAGAACAGGGATAAAAAGAGGAGGAAGAACTAAAGTGCAAAAATTAAAAGAAAAACCTGCTTCCCCCCACCCAGATTTTTCCTTTAAAGAAGAGTAATGATCTTATTCTGAGAGGAAATCAAAGGCTGCAGATGGCTTCATGAAATGTCTGCCCCTTTAAAAAAAAGCGAATTTTTTTTTTAATGCCAGTTGCTTTTATCTTTGTAGCTTAAAGGCAAAGAATGAATGAAATATGGGAAATGAAGGACATGTGACAGCATCAAAGAGGGATGCCCGAGCTTGGGAGTGTGCCTCTGTGTATGTCAGGCTGGGGTGGACCTTTTTAGGCAGCACATTAAGGCAATCTGGCTGCCAGATGAAGTCTTTATGAAAGGGCAGGCATGATGGATAAAATTCTTTTGATGTTTCTGAAGTAACCTTGTCTCACCCTCCTCTAGCTTTTTCTCCACCACAGTGTTCCTCCAACCTTATCCCATTTGTAAGACAAACTCCATCTATCTGTAGAAATGTTCTTGCATTGGAGAGATTGTGTCTTTGCGTGATCTCTGTTTGGAGGGAGAATGGGGGTGTGGTGTGTTCAGTTTCTATTTACAGAAAATGCAAGCTAGAAGGAAAGCTTCTAGGGTTTGCTGAGTGAGGGGGATTAATCAGAGTTGGATTTATCTACTCAAATCTACCTAATTAAAGTCATAGCCTGAGCTCCAGATTACTTCATATTCAGAAGTGCTACCTCTAGAAGCATGCAGAAGTGCTTACTGGCCTTAGAGGTAATCTAGGCCAGTCATCCTCCTCTCCCCAACCCACTTTACAGGTAAGGTTACTGAAGTTCAGAGAGATTAAGTAACTTTCCCATGGTCATAGAACAAGTAGGAAACAGAGCTCTGCTGGAGCCTCAGTTGCTTAATTCCTCACTCATGGCTCTTATGCCTTCTTATTTTTTTTAATAGGCTAACACTTATGTGGCTTTTTCTGTGGTTTGAAAGCTGCTTTGCATACTTAATCATAGCCCAAATTATCCCTGTTTTATAGATGAGGAAGTTAAGGCTGAGAAAGGTTTAGTGATTTACAGAGGGTCACACAGCTTTTAAGTAACTAAAGCAGGATGTGAATTCAGGTCTTCAAAACTCCAAGTCACAACACTCCATTCAATTTAACACCTAAATTTGGCAAAAATTAACGGTCTTAACCCTGGGAAAAAGAAAAGTGTCAGAACCATAGATAGGACTACAGTACATAAAACTATACTTTATTTCCCTGGAATTTTTGTGGAAATTCACTGAACCCAGAGGGAAAGCTTGGAACTGGAGCTAAAGTTATATTGACCAGACATACCTTTTCCTATGAGATGTTTCTAAAAGTATGCTAGTGTAATCCTGGGAACAGGAAAGGAAATAGGGGTGTTATTTTGATCAGAAAAGAAGTTTTGATAAAAAGAAGATAAAGCAATAATAGGTCCCCAACTCTGTTATCTTTGAGTCCCCTAGCTTTGATATTTTTGTTCTGTATATAGGGTAATCTCAGAGGTCATTCCTTCTTCCACACACATTCAATCATCATTTATTGTATACCAACTATGCATGTCACTGTATATTCTCCCCACTAGGATGATGCTGAAATATTTCCCTTGCTGGCCTAGATGCTTCTGTGACTCCTGTCTCAGACTGGTCAGTATACCACAGTGATAGAAAAAAAAGTATTCCAATTATCTCTAATTATTCCTTCCTTCTTTCTTTCCTACCTTCCTGTCACTACTCGCATCCTTACCTTCCTACTTGCCTTCCCTCCTTCCTGTCCTTTTCCCCCACCTCTCTCTCTCTCTCTCTCTCTCTCTCTCTCTCTCTCTCTCTCTCTCTCTCTCTCTCTCTCTCTCTCTCTCTCTCTCTCCCCCCCTCCTTTCTTCCCTCCCATCCTCATTTCCTCCCTTCCTCTGTCTAGCCTTTCTTTTCGTCTCTCCTCTCTCTCTCTTTCTGTCTCTCCTCTCTCTGTGTCTCTCTCCCTCCTTCATTTACTGTGATCTTTCAGCTGCAAGGAAATGTCAACAGGGCATTCTTCAAAGCACCAAGAGCTCAGTAGAATGTAAAAGTTTTGTATTCTTATTTTTGGCAACTCTTTTTTTCTCCCTTTTGTAGGAAACACCATTCTTCCATACCTACAATAAGCAAGATAGTAAGGTATGTCAACAGGAAATCACAACTTCATGAAACCTACAGGGTTTATAATGAGAAATGAACCTGCATACAGAATCCAAAGCCAGAGAAAAGAGCTCACAGTTCTTACAGAAGTTTGCATTTTTATAAGAGTAGGGCAAAGGAAGGAGGTGATACCAGAATCTCCACATAAAGGGGCATGACACGGGAGGGGAAAGTTGCAGTAAAGGTAGGAAAAGGACAACGCCCCCTCCCAAAGAGGAGAAGCAAGCAAAAGTTGCATTCTTTTCCCTTGGGAACTGTTAGGTTATGAAGACAGGATGCTTTCCTGACCTATAAGGGCCCAGCTGCACAAACCTAGTGCAGACTGTCTGGTATCTGTCTCAACTCCCAAGGACACACAGAGTCTAGTTTGGGATGCAAACCACAAATTATGTCAGGTAGAGGTGGGTACAGTAGGGAGGTTCATCCCTGATATGTTCAAGGCCTCCTGCGTGCTCTGGGTCCAGTGTTTCTAGAAAATAGGTCAACTCAAAAAGACAAATTCAAGGGACCCCTTAATGGTCCTTAACAGGTATGGCCCTTTAGCTTGACATACAAACTATCTCCACCTACCATTCTCATTCAAGCATAGTTATACATACACACGGAGCTACATACATAATTTTATACAATTCTATCTAGGATATTACTGCTTCATTTTACTGATACAATATTTCCTATACTATACCTATAAGAGGAAGAAAACTTTCAAATGGATACTCTCAGCACTGAATCAGCAGAGCCCGGAATAAGATCATTAAACCTTGACTTCTCTGACTAGGCCAGATCATACTTTTGTTAGGTCTTTAGGTCCATATACAAATACAAACAGATCCCCTATCAGAAATCCCCTGTCCTACTGAGACAAATAAATATTACCCACCCTAGATCTCAGTTTCATGGGAGAAAACCTTAGGCAGCTATAACTCAGACATGTTATAAGAAGGTTCTGGAAAGGAAATCCGTGGCTGCTGTAAATGTATATGTTCTTTTCCTCCCCGACCCCAACCCTCTCCCCTTTCAATATGCTTGCTAAATGGCATATTATGAAAGTGTTCCAAGTAATGCTGGTTGCAACCAAAAATAGAAGGAAAAAAAGAGATAACTTTGATTACATTAAACCAAGTAATACTAGCATTTCAATGTCAAAGTGACTGGTCTTGTGATCATCAACAAGTATTGTAAGAGTGCCTTAAATTCATAAAGCAATAGAGCTAGAGATATCTAGAACCAGAGTTCTTGATCCCTTTGGAAGTCTAGTGAGGTTTGTAGATTCTCTCTCACAATAATGCTTTTTAAATACATGAAATAAAATACATAGGCATATGAAGGAAACTAATTTTATTGACATATATCTATCAAAATATTTTTAAACCAAGTTCAAAGACCTTAGGTTAAGAACCTCTGACATCCCTTCCCCCATTTTAATAATTTTATATCTATATCTACCTTTCATTCCTAACCATGATATCTCATACTACGCTTTTCTCCTGTGCTGAGAGTTCTTGATCACAACTTGATCAAACATGAGGGAATTACTATCTCTGTCTTTTGAGGATACTTTGCCCAAGTCACTGATAGTGTTGTGCACCCAGTCACTGTGGATAGTTTCTCCTTCCTTGATTTCAGAGATGCCCTATGCTCAACCTGTTTTTCTAACCATGCATCCTCTCTCTCCTTGACCAGCTTCCTCATTCTTGTCTTGATTTCCTAAGGTGTATTATTCTCCCAAAGGTTTAAACTTTGATGTTTGCCCTTTTCAAGTCAAGAAAACAGGCATTTCTTTTATATCTATGCTTTCTCCTTTGGCCATTTCATTTATCCCATAGCTTTAACTATCACCTCTAAAAAGACGATTTGCCAAATCTCTGTCTCCTGGTGGGAACTTCTGGGTCATCATTTCCAGTTTCTTACAGGACACCTCCACGTGGATCAGAGGATTATATGATAATTGATTTAAAGTTGGAAAGGATGTTAGAGGTTATCTAGTTCCACCTCTTCTTTATGCAAATGAATAAACTGAGACCGCAGATGTTGTGATTTGCCAAAGGTCACATGGAAATTTCGTGACAAAGGTGAGATTTGAACCCAAATCATCTGATTTTAAATCCAGCACTCACCCCACTGTGCAACTTGCCATTCCACCAGACTGCCTTGCCATGTCTCACAAGCTGCTCAAATTCATAAAGTTCTAAACCAAGTTTATTATTTCCCCCCCTAGACTTCTCTGACTTCAGTTTTTTTTGTAAACAAAACTATTATTCACACAAATATTTCATTTTATATTGGAGGAAATTGTGACATCCTTTTTATGTACATATGGAGATCTAAGGTACTCTTTCTTTCTCCTGTGCTGGAGAAACCTAAAGAGGTATGTAAAAAATCCTAAAACCAAATGCTGAGTTCAAGGGAAATGAAAGACAAAGATGAGCTAGATGAAAGTATTTGTGCTGAATGGAGACTATAAACTCTGAGCATAGTCCACAGAAGAAATACAAATGAATGGCAAGCAGTATCTGGCACAAGGAAAAGATAAAAAAAAAATCTAATGTAATCTTGGGCTTTATTAAGAAAGCCAGTGCTTGCAGGAATAAAAAAATGGCAATTTCCCTAGACTCCAGCTTGGTTTGACCACCTATATTCAGATCTGTATGTCAAAGTTTAGAGAGGAAAGGCAATAAATAATAAGCTGGAGATCATCCATGATAGGACAGCCAGGATGCTGAAAGTCACTGAATCCATGTGATATAAGACACAGTTGAAGGAGGTGGGGATATATAACCTATCTTTATGCATAGTAGCCATCTTTGAGTATTTGATGGTTAGCTATCATATTTAAAACAGATTACACTTGTTTTCTGTCCCCAGAGGGGTAGGTACAATGGGTAAAAGTGGTAAGGAGGCAAATTTAGGTTTAATGTAAGAAAAAAAAATGTTCCTGATGATTAAAACTATTCATCAAAGGAATTGGCTGCCTTGAAGGTTGGGAGTTCTCACTCGTTGGAGGTCCTTAATCAGGTGTATGTTGAGTTCTTTCTTGGAATTTGCCTAAGAAATGCCTCTGTGACTTCCTGAATGAGATAACTCCTTTTACCAATAAACTCCGAGTATAACTTTCCATCACTTGTGGTCTTTACAGGGTTTCCCTAGAACCCTGAGAGGATTCACCAAGGATCACACAACTTACGCATGTCAGAGGTGTGAGGAGCCTTGTTTTTCCTGGTTCTGTAATTGGTTCTCTATCTATGATACCATGCTACCTTCCAACTCTGGAATGGTGATTTGTTTGTTTTTATTTGTTTGTCTGACCACAGGGTAATCTTCAGTTCCAGTGGAGAAGAAAAAAAGTTTAAAAGGTGCCTTCTGAGAAAGGAACACATTTCTATGCTAATAAGTCCACCGGAAACTACCTCATCTTTGGACTGTCAGCAGCTGAGCCACGTGACATAGAAACAATTAAATGGGATACCTAATTAAACATCTACACTTCCAGTGAATGGCAGATTTACCTTCTTCTCCCCTCCCCCTTTTTATTAGAGAAAGCCCAGAGATAAAACCTTCAAGTTATGAGTAATTATACCCTGCTGAGAAAAGTGATGGAGTACTACACTCGGAAGGACTTATCAGGCCCCGGAAAATGTGGAGTCAACACTTAAGATTTTTTTTTTCTTATATTATTTTCCCCAACATTAACACTTTTCCCAGCTTGTTCCCAGAGGGAGATAAACAAACAGTACGTACCTGCATTTTAATGGGAATGAAGAGAACAGTCATTCACCTTCTCATTGCACTGGCTTTACATTTTTCATAAAAGTGGGATGTGATGAAAGTTGTCTGTTTGTGTATGTGCACACACATGTGTGTGTGTGTGACTCCTGAAGGGTGGAACAAAAGGCTTTAAAGAAGGAAGAATTCAAAATTATCCTGGGCAGAAGAGTAGATTTAAAAAGGAAGGGTGAGCCTAAACACTAAATTCATCTGAAAGAGCTTTGAACTTGTAAGCACTAATGGGTAGCTTTTCATACCTATCCCATCCCTATCCAATCTCTATCATCATCAGAACAGTGTATAACCATAGTTCTAGAACTGAAAGGGAAACTAGGTCATCCAGTTTATAAATTATCTCTTTTAGATAAAGAAACTGAGACTCAAATCAGCTAAATGATTTGCCAAAGGTCATGGAAGAAACAAGCTTCAGAGGTAGGATTTGAATTCAAGTCCTCTGCAGTACAAATATTCTTTCCATTGTTCTGTATTGCCTCTACATATAGCAGAGATCTGCCATCCATGAATCTCTAAGAGCATCATTCTGGCAAGACTCAGCATCGCAGATTTAGAGTTGGAAAAGACCTGAAAAGTCATGCATTCAAACCGCCTTTATTTTACAGATGAGGAATCTAAGGTCCAGAAAAGTTAAATGTCTTGCCCATCATCACTCAGGTAATATGTGACAGAGGTAAGCTATAAACTGAGGTCCTGGAATTCCAAGTCCAACCCACTTTTTCATTGTACCATACTTCCTTTCCAACAATTTGATAGAAAAGTCAAAGATGACACAAGAATGAACAGAAAATAGAAGGAAAATGGAGCAAAGTCTCTCTGGTCTGAAGGCTCTGTTTAGAAAAAATACTACAGGTCAGTTACACAATTTATACCATTGTCTTTGAGTGGAAGAGAGAGATCAACATGGACCATAGTCAGATGACAGAACTGACTCATCTGCTGCCAGATGGAATCCTTTTTTTCCACACCTGGTTGTGGAATTTTCAATGAGGTCTAGTGAAGAGAGACCCTCTGGAGAAGGAGGGCTGGGAGTTGGGCTTTTTCAAAGACAAGAACAAGCCTGGAATCATTGTGGTAAATACTGAACACTGAAAACAATGGAGAAGGAGGTGAATCTTTTCTCTTTATCCCCTCCTTCCTTATATCTATTGCAACTCCTTAAAAAACATCTCAATACTCTTACCCTCAACCATCATTACTCTTAAATGTCTTGGGTTATAAAGATTGCTTTATTCACTGTACTGGTATCTGCAGCACCCAGGACAGTGCTTATATATAGTAGGTGCCTTTAGACACTGATTGATTGATTGATTACATATGCCTAAACTCTTCCTCACTCATCCATGAATGGGATCCCTTTTGGTCTGCAAATGCTTTGAAATTCCTTCTTTATTTCTGAAATTCCTTTGATCTTCCAAATTTCTTATAAGCTTCTAAACTCTAAGCTATAGAGTTTAATAATATATATAATAATGTAATCAATATATAATATAATAATAATATATAATAATAAATCTTTGTTACAATAAATTATATAAATCTTTTTCAATTCCTATAACCCATTTCCAGCATGAACAAACTCCAAGACACCTTGGACCCCTCAGTTCTTCTTGTTCCCTGAAATGAATCTGATTTGTCTCTTTCCACATAGCTTCCATGGGTCACCATGATCATGACCCCTTTTAAACTTCCTACGAATACACTTGAGTCTGCAGTAAGAATCATTTGGCTTCCTTTTCTAATACTTCATTTTTCTTTCCCTCTCTGAATCCCTATGTTCTATCCTCATTCCTGGCTCCTACCCATCCTCACCCTGACCCCAAGTGTCTCAGCAGCCAAAAAGAATAGTTTTGGAAAGAATGTGTTAAAGGATTAGGAAGACTTATAGAAAAAATAATAAGAAAACAATTTGAAAGTGGGGGCAAGTATACAATATATTATTCATACTTAATGCAAACATATGACCATAAAACAGGGTCTCTCCCTATACCCCCTTATTCTATAACCCAATTCTTCTAGTTCTGAGAGGGCATGAGCCAAAGACCCTGATGCTGAGAAAGACTGAAGGCAAAAGGAAATAGAGATGGCAGAGGATGAGATGGATAGACAGTGTTATGGAAACAATGAACATGAACTAAGATTTTGAGAGATGGTAGAGTCTTAGCATTCTATAGTCCATGGAGTCACAAAGAGTAGTATATGGTTGAACAACAAACAATAGCAGTTCATGATTTCTAGTTTTCCTGTGAGAGAAAATGGAGAGGTTTAAGTTCATTGCTTCAAAGATCCTCAGTAGCGTGGAGATTCCAGTACTCTAAGCTTAGGCAGGTAATAGAGAACAAGTTTTAAATCCAAGACCAACTTAGAGAGTGTCTTTCCAGCCCAATTCCATTGAGTTGGCAAACATAATTGGATTGCTCTAGCACTGGAGGTGGCTCAAGTATAACAATCAGATTGCCTTGAGATTGAAACGCTGACTGCCAAGTTTCATTGTAGATATGCACTGTGAAGGAATGAATCCATGGGAGATGATTAGTTTCCCATACAACCAAATAGTATTTGTATCAGAATCTGCTACTGGGCTTTAGCTATTGTATCTGTATCATTGTTGGGAAATGAGTGGAACTTAACCTATACAAAATCTCATCACCTCATATTCTCCTCCTTTGGAATTTTACTGTGCACACCTGGCAGGCCAACATCACCATGAGCCAATATGTCTCAGAGTAGAGAAAGGATGTGAGGCAGAATGGAATAGTGGCTAGGACACTAGAACTGGACTCAGAAAGACTCTGGGTTCAAATCCTGCCTCAGACAATTCCTAACACTGTGATCCTAAACAAGCCATTTATTCTCCCTACATCTCAGTTTTCTCATCTATGAATTTGAATTCATGGAGTTGAATTCAATGGCCTCTGAGACTGCTACTAGTTCTAAATCTATGATGCTATAAACTCTTTGGAGAAATATTAATCTTTTAGGCCCATTAGGGGATCATTTAATTTATAATGTGGCCATGTGCCACTTCTCAGTGCCGTCTTATAGGCAGCTTGGTGGCAGAGCAGGTAGAGAAGGGCATCTGAAGTCAGGAAGCCCTGAGTTCAAATTCTGCCTCAGATACTTTGTGTGATCCTAGGAAAATCCCTTATCCCTTCGCAGCCTTAGTTTCTCTCTCTGTAAGATCTAGATAATAATGGTACCTACCTCACAAGGCTTTTGTTAGAATCAAATGAATTAATATGCATAAAGCACTTTTCAAACATTAGAACACTGTATAAATGCTATATATTAATTATTATTATATGTATCATTATTAGCTTTATATGAAAAGATTTAAAGTACCACAAAAAGTGGAATTTAATGCCCATGTCCACCTCTATGTCCTATTTTTCATGTAACAATTCAGGTTTAATAGAATTATGTACCTCAAATTCATAAAATCTAATCAATAGATAATGAATAGACATTGAAAATTTCCCATCCCCCTAAAAAGGAATATCAAGAAAAATGAAAGTAATATATCTATATCTATCTATAAGCATATAGCTATGCATGTGTTATATACATAGATATATTATGTATGCAATGCATGTACATTGCACGTAGATATGTGTGTACATATCTACACACATGTGCGTGTGTGTGTGTGTGTATATATATATATATATATATATATATGGAGAGAGAGAGAGAGAGAGAGAGAGAGAGGTCAAAAACATTGAAAAAAAATTGTAGCAAGAATTGAGATCCAAGCCACACTATTACCAGGATCATACCCTTCTAATCTCTGCTAGCACCAGTTGCAACACACATCCTGCTTCAGAAGTGAGTAGCTATTCCCTTAAGAGAGCCAGTCATTTCCATGCTGAGTTTTAGACTGAGAGCTGTGCATGCTTTGCAGCTGTCATTCAAGTCACGTTTAGAACTGCCCTTTCAGAAGTCTGCCAGTTCATTAAAGCAAAGAGGTTGAGGTCCAGGATCTTCTATAGGAAAGAAAGGAATCAGAAAAATAAACACTTTAGGGAAGGGGGATAAGGGTGGGGGTAGACAATGTGAAGAAAGATCTTTCCACCCTAAGTGGGATATATCAGTCTGCTAAATACCAAACAGACAGACTAAGAAGTAGGATTGTGAAGAAACCTAAAAATCGGCAGGGAAGACAGAAAGAATATAGACAGCAGAGGGGACAAAAGCAGAGAAAGCAGCATCCCGCTTTCCCCATTCTCTGTGGGATTTACACACCAAATCCCAAAGAGAAGAATGGAAAGAGAAGTATAGGGAATCTATGAGTGGCTCCCTAAGGCATAACTAAATCAATCTTCAGAATTCAAGTCAGGCACATAAACAGAAGGGGCTGATAGAGACTAGCAGTGACAACCAAACTTAGCTTAGAGAAGTAAAGAAAATTTTCATATGATACATCCGACTAAATAGCAAATTGTAACACTAAGATCTGATTGAATGCAAGTGTCTTGAGGTCAGGGTCCCCTTGGTTTTTTACTTGGTATCCCTAATCATTCCCCGCACCCCTTCTAAGCTCAGTGCCTTAAACATAAAAGTAGTAGTAACTCTGTTGAATTGACATGAGTTGAATAAGGGACTCCTTAAGGATTCAGTGTATGTGTGTGTTTATATGTACGAATGTAAGTATATGTACATATATATGTGTATATATACACACATGCCTGTTCTCACAAGTAAGTTTGTGCGTATATGTATATGTATATGTGTGCATGTTAATATATATAATTATATAATTTTATATATGTGTATAGATATATGTAGTATTTGTGTATACATACTGTTACTCTTCACTAACTAGTATGCATTTCATAATATTTCAAAAGGAAAAATCAAAACCAAAACAGAAATCTGTGAATGAGCAACTCTCCCTTCCCAAGAGGGATTTTCCTTAAGGAAAATCCTGAAGGTCACAAACAGTTCTGAACATGAGGTTTTCACTCTGGCCATAGCTCCAAGCAGAGAGCTTTGAATGTGGCTCTTTCCACGGTCTATGTCCTCTTTGTCCTCTTTGATAGCTACAGTGGCTGACATATTTTTGTACTTCTCACTGCTTCCAACAGGGACCAGCAAACTTTGTTCACTATTGTTTCTTACTTCCACGTAAGTTTCCCACTTGTTCCTAGTGCTTAAAACCAGGCATTACTCTGTCATTCTACCAAAGCTCTTCAGGTACTATTGCTCCCCAGCAAAGATTTCTAATGGGCTGTGCTTTCCTCTCCTCCTCTCCCTTACCCTCCACTCTCTTCTCCTCCCCTCACTTCTGTCTCTCTCTGTCTGTCTCCCCCTCCACCCCCGCCTCTCTCTCTCTCTCTCTCTCTCTCTCTCTCTCTCTCTCTCTCTCTCTCTTTCTCTCTCCCTACCCCCCACTCTCCTCTTCCCCATCTCCCTGTCCTTCTCCCTCACTCTCTCGCATCCAGCATAGGTAACTTTGGCCATGCCAGGTAAAAACAATGACAAAAACCTTTCTAAGAAGTAAAATTCCTTTGTAACTGGATTATGCCTTCACTATCACTAGAAAAAAAAAGTCTCATTGGGTCTCTTTGTGCGGCAGAAAACACAATTGTCCCTAGAATGCAGCCCATTCCTAATGATATAGTACCTTCCACGGTATCGCCCATTATTGAGACTATGATAGTTACCACACTATTGAATCTTGGGCTACAATATAATTTACCCAAGAGTAGTACCCAATTTACCCTTATTTTCTCATTTCCAGAAAGTTTCCATCACAAACATCAAATTCAAGTTTATAGTGACCACACATCTCAATGTCTTTTTATCCTCTGACAACAAATAAGTGTGTCTCCACCCAGAGAATATTTATTCTCCACTCAGGAGATATTGAAACACCTGATTTACTCCCACAATAAGGTTTCTTAAATATTTAATTAGTGAAATGAAAGGGAGAACGCTTCTGACCTGATCTAAAAGCTAAGGTAAACATAGCAGGTCAACTAGGTGAGGAAGTGGATAGTGCTAGACCTGGAGTCAAAATGACTCATCTTCCCCCACTTCAAATCAGACTTCAGGCTTCAGACACTAGCTTTGTGGCCCTGGGCAGGTCACAATCCTGTGTGCTCTAGTTTCCTCATCTATAAAATGAGTTGGAGGAAAGAAATGGTAAACGACTCCAATATCTTTGTCAAGAAAACCCCAAAGGAGATCATGAAGAGTCAGATACAACTAAACAATAGCAACAAGGTGAACAAGAAAAAGACTCTTAAGGTTTTATTGTGGTCAGATAACCTTAATAAAAGCAGCATTGTAGAAGAACCACAACCTTAGTTTCTTTACCTTTTTTAACCCTGTAATCTCATTTGTATGCCAATCAAAGAGCCTCTTATGAGTAAGGCTTAACCTCATCCCTGCATCCAAACAACTTACAACTCCAGTGGTGTGTGTGCTTGTGTGTGTCTGTGCGTTTTGTCTGTGTGTGTGTGTCTGTGTACGTGTGTGTCTGTGTACGTATGTGTTTATTATTTGTTTTGAGCAGTCTCTGAAATAGGGTTTGAGGACACTGAAACCCAATCAGGAACAAAAGTGAACTGAAAAGGAATTGCTTACCCATAAAGCAGATAGTTGTCTGCACTTAAACAAGAAGTAAAGGAATAGAATTCATATTAGTCTCAGTCATTTTGCTATCTTTTTTTTTGTGTGGCTTTTTGACTGGATGCTGTTGCATTATACAGCTTATACAAGAAAAGTCCTATGGCTCTCCTGGTCCGAGAAAGGATTTCTAGCCATTATATTCCCACAAATGGTAGCAGATAGAGAAATAGCTGACTTTGAAAAGGTTAGATGCTTGATGACTAGTAGACAGTAGCTGAGAACAGTTCATTGATCACTAGACAAATGGAGAGGTCCGGCAGAAATTATTCTAACGGTGCAGAAGGGATATGTAGCAGTATGATGTGACAGCATGAGGGGGTACGGATGGTCCTCATGTCTTTTCACATGAACCCTGCATATACCTGGCCACTCTGGTGGATGGTGCTTTTGATGGTCTCTATTATACATATGTACTCTCTATGTCTCTCTGGGTACCTTCTCCTACTCATAGAGTAGCAAACTGTAAAAAATTGTACCCCATGTGTGAATGGCAGGAGGAGGGGTAAGGAAATCTTTTCCTGTCAATTTCTTTACTCTTTATATTTCCAACCATAATCTATTTATTATTATGTTCTGAATTTTTGCTGAAGAAATGTGTCCTTTGGGTAAATGATAAAAGGAAATATACTGTTTGGTGCTCATAAGCTGTAAATTTGAATGAACGCTGACCCATGGAGTACTTTGAACTTGGCATAGCTTTTCTGAGGGTCCCTGTAAGAGGGCATGTCCTGAGAACTAAGATATAATCATACAAATGCTCTTATCCTTACCACTCTTCCCTTAAGTACAGGCTGTACTTCTAGCAAATCTGAGATTTGTTTGCCCTCAGGTGGACAACCTTCAACCTCTCCATTAATTCAAGGAGAAAGGAAGAAAAGGAAAACATTTCTGTCTCACCACAATAGCAATCCCTAAAAGCATTTGCATCCATACTTCTATTTAAATATCATTTGCTCTGTTATGATGAATATGATAATGGCTAACACACATACTGGGTATATGTGTAGAATTCTGCTGAATTTTCTCAATACGTATATTGATCGTAAATATTTTGTTGTGTTTTCTGTTCCTGCTATATTTGAATCATCACAGTAAATGGAAGTGAATTACCCTCTGGACTAAATGCCAGAGTAAGAGAAGTTCCCAGCAAGACCATTTAACAAGGAAAAAAATTTGATAAAGGAGTACTCAAGTAAAGCAGGGATCTTAAAATCAGCAAAGACCTCAAAAAAGACCTGTGGGTGGTGTTTTTCAAATGGCAGATGAAACTGCTTCTAAAAGAAGGAAGGAAGGAAGGAAGCTTTCAAAAGAAAGGCAGATTCTTAGATAAAAGAACAAAGTAAACATGGGTTATAGGACTGACCAGTCAAATATCCTTTGGAAGAATTCAGTGATGAGTCAAGTAAACAGCATGGAAGGATGAAGTTCATTTTTCTCACACTAGCTACAACTACATTTGTTAGCTTCCTTCCTGCTGTCTCTTGCCAGTGTCCCTCAATCAACTCAGTTCTAATGTTAATCCAATTTAGATGGAGATAATTAGCACTTTCAGGGACCCAAGCACTTAGTTGTGTAAACCAATACCATATTATAGAGTCTGGTATGTAGTAGGCACTTAATAATAAATAATATTGCTGATAGCTGCTAGAATCTGGTTAAATTAGTTTTCTGGTTTTCGTTTCTGCTTTTGTTGTCCAATCAGGTCTATGTCTTCATGACTTGGTAAAGATACTGCAGTGGTTTCCTATTTTCTTCTCCATCTCATTTTAGAGATGGGGAAATTGAGGCAAACAAGGTTAAGTGACTTACAGAGGATCACATAACTGTCTGAGACTGGAGTTGAACTCACGAAGATGAGTCTTACTGACTCAAGGCCTAGCACTCCATCCACTGTACCACCTAGCTGCCTGCTGGGTTAAACTAGATACTTTCCCCCAAAGGGAGAAGGGAGTACAAATAGACAGAAAGAGTAGCTGCTGAGTGACACCAAAGGAATTCAATTAACACCTGAATTCTTCTGTATTTAGCCTATTTGTGATTGGGGTACTCGAAAGTGGATGGGTTCTGCTTAGCCTAACCTACTCTTTTAAATAACATAATTGGGTTTTGCAAATGTTCTGCCTGTGTTCGTCCTTCATTTTCTAAGAACACCATGACATCACAGAAATGATGACATGACTTGCTCTTGACTTTGTTTTGAGTGAGGGAGGGCTGTGCAGGTCACCAGTCTCACTTCCGCTCCTGGGCCATCTGGATTCAGTGACCAGATATTCCTCAGGATGACTGGAGATGACCCAGGATGCACTGGGCTCTTTTCGGGACACTCCTGGCTTCAGAATGATTATCAATAGTAACTGTTGCTCTTTCCCTCCCAGCTCCACCTACTTATTTTTTTTCTTTCTTTTGCTCATTAAAGGGGTCATTCCCTGTTTGCAAATGTTAACCCATTTGCAAAAGATTCCAGATTTCTTTATATGTCTCAACATTATATTTAATGTCACTCCTTCTGTACCTCATTAGGTAGGGCTGATTGCCTGGGATCAAAACATGTGCTGCTATATCTCTTAGAAAAAGAATGAATTTCTTTTTAAAAAAAAATACATATTTCCACATTAATCATGTTGTGAAAGAAGAATTAGAAGAAAACGGGAAAAGCCACAAGAAAGAAAAAAAAACAACAAAAGAGAAAACAGTATGGTTTGATCTGCATTCACACTCCATAGTTCTTTCTCTGGATGTGGATAGCTTTTTCCATCATGAGTCTTTTGGAATTATCTTAGATTATTGCATTACTGAGAAGACCTAAGTCTAATAAAGTTGGTCATTGCTCGGTTTCTGTTACTGTGTACAATGCACATGGAGAACTGATTTCAAGACTCGTGGTTGAGATGTGTATCCTCAAAAGCCTTTGTCTGCTAGAAAGTTTTCATGCTACTGTTAAACACCAGAGTTAGATCAAACGAGTATCAGGCTATGTCTCAATAATTTAGATCATGTCTCACTTCTTATTAAGCCTTAATCACTGAATGAGTGCTACCTCAGTCAAACTGAGTTAGACTTGTTTAAAAAATTATTAAAAATAATTTTGTTTATTAAAATATCTGTTCACTTAGCTTGAAAAGGCCAAGGCCTCTCACTGCACCCTGGCCATCTCCAGCCATTCTGATCTATATCTGTTCACTGAAACCAGATGGCTCTAAAGGAGAAAGTGAGGTTGGAGACTTTGTATAAAGCAAAAAGATCACAGACTATAGACAGTCATGATAGAGGCTACAGCCTTAGGAAAATAACTCATTCATTTTAACAGCCATTAAATGGTGGTAAATATACTTCATGAGTACCCCAACTGGTGAAATTCTCAGGCACTTATATCTTCTTTGTACATCCTCCCAGGCCATCTGGTCCAGCTTGCTTCTTTCTCCCTTTCTACTTTAGCCCATTGTTGCCAGCCGAGCACTTCACAGTTTTCTATTGGAAAGTGTATGGAAGAAGGAAAGAGTGGGAAAACAATTCTGTGGGCATATTTATTCCCTTCCAGAAATCTGCTATCTCATGAGTAGCCAAACTTCCTAGCCAGAATTATGAAGTGGGTGAAGTGTGCCTTCTGCCACCTTGCCACCTTCCCTTCCCTTCATCATTTCTGTGTCCTTTTTTCAGAAACTTATTTCCTCCTATCAGTGATTTTCCTTCCTTCTTTCCTTTTCCCAGGCACATCATCATTTTAGGTTCTTCCTCCCCACCTTATGACCCTTTTCCTCTTTCTTATCTTGCTCAGGGCTCCCACTAGAATCCCTGACCTGGGCTTCGCATTCCTCTGCCATCCCCCCAAGGACTAAAAACTTATCACTATGATCATCCCCCTTAGCAATGAAATTTACAACCTGTATATCACTCCCAGAGGGCTAGGCTCTCCGTGCTTTCCAAAGTATAAAATAGCTGATCTGAAATCCAATCCCTGATAAAAAGACAGAACTAAATAACCTCCCTGCCCTGTTAGATAACATAATTGGATTTTAACTGTAACAGAGATGGAATGGGGCCTTTGGGCCAATTCTTACAAGGAAGCTTTCCTCACCAGGTATAGTTGATACTTGCTTTAGATAACTTTTCACTTTTCTGCCCTAGAATTCATCTGCAGAATCTCTTCTCCAAAGACCACACACCTCTGTCATTATGGCTTCTGCTCTTACTTTCTAGGTTTCATATAATACCCAGCCATGCCCTCTGGCAGTACTCCCTTCCTTCTGTATCAACTGTTGCACAATACATGTAGTCAACCCTCTTAAAATATACCACCGATTACTATTTTTGGCTACGGTATGGGAGAATCTGGAACAGAGCTAGTGTATGGTCCCAGCCTACTGGATGGACCCCTTGGTGGAAGATGTTAGAAAAGATGTGGATCAGAGTCACACAAGGTGAGTTCTGAGCTATAGCTATGTTGGAGATATCTGCTCCACCTCCGGAGAGCTGATGCACCAGGTTATCAAGTGGGAGAATCTTCAGTTAAAGTTATATACCGAAGCAACATAGTAGGTAAATTAGAGCTACACATTCTCTTGTCATTCAGTTACTTTGAGCTGGCTTAAAACCTTACATAGACCCTTCCAAACCCTCCCTATTTCACCTGCCAGGCAATCCTTTGGGTGAGTCACTTTTTGCTAATTCACAGTTACATTCCAAGCCAACTCCAAAGCCAAGTTAGTGTTGTCCTTGGTTTTTTCCAGGCCCTTTGTTCACCGGAGGTACAGGGTCTTCTCTAATCTGAGCTTTAGCTAAATCTTTCAGCTTCACATAGCAATGGCTTTCTTTGCAGATCCAATTTAGCAGCATCCCCTGGACTGTCCCCACATAAACCGCCTCAGCCTGCCCGTCATCTGCACTGGGCACACAGCCTATGTCCAACCTTCCATGGCTATGTGCCCCCAAACATTCTCATCTGTTCCTGTTTTTAATAACTTTTCTAGAGAACTAATTATTCAAGTCCCTCCAATCTCAATCACCTCATTCTGTCTTTTACATTGTATATTTTCTTCTCTAAAAGGCATACTTCTCTAAAAGTCCTACCCCTACTTCCAAGTCACCTTTGTAAAATCTTTCTAAAGCTACAAAGCTCTCCAAGGTGCAATAACATTGACAAAACACACACACACACACACACACACACACACACACACGCATACACTCAACTCATCCTGCCTCAGTATTCCCTTCTCCCCATCCCAAAACTACAAACAACTTATTGTTGTTCTTCATAACCCCATTTTTTTGGCAAAGATAGTGAGGTGGTTGCCATTTCATTCACCAGCTCATTTTACAGATGAGGAAACTGAGGCAAACAGGGTCAAACGACTGGCCCAGAGTCATACAGCTACAAAGTGTCTGAGGTCAGATTTGAATTCAGTAAGATGAGCTTTACTGGCTCCAGACCTGGCTCTCTACCCACAGGGCCACCTAATTGCTACTGAACATCTATGATGGGAGAGATATGACATTACTTGCTATCAAGCATACAAAAACTATAAGCCATGTTTCCTGCCCCAAATGAGCTTAGGATTCAATTGGGGAAACATGATACAAACATATACCTTGAATGGTGACTGACAAGAAATCAAGAAGAATTTATTAAGTATTTACTGAGTGTTAGAATGTAAACTCCTTGACAATGCAGGCACAGGTCTCACTCTTTGTATCATATCCTCGGCACATAGGACAGGACCAGGCAGTGCTTGTTGATGGACTAATATGAAAATGAAAATATTGAGATAAATAAGACTATAGGACAACAATATTTGTATACTTGCTGGGTTCTCCTGTGGAAAATAAGTTTCTTGGAAGGGAGAGAATGTTTCGTTGTTTTTTATAGACTCAATGGCCTTTCCATAAATAAGTACGTAGAAAACGTGCTAAACTGAATTAAGTTGAAATAAAATGTTAAAAGAAATGTCACAAAACAATATCTGAGTCATTATCATGAGATAATACAGTATTATACAGTATTATTTGTATATACAGTATGGTATATACAGTATATTATATACAGTATATTACATACATGAGATAATACAGATAATACAGACAATGAGTTTTCACAAAGGCTGTCTTGTTTATCATCCCCAAACCTAAATCTGAAGTCCTTAGTTTATTAGTTACCCAGCTCCATTACTTCAGTCCTGGTTGTTGGTAGGAATAAGAGTGGCAGGGAAGCTGCCCAGCATCTGGTACCAGGAATTACTCACAATTGTGAGAGTTCAAACTAATGATGTGCTGGAAAATGTTTAGCAGCTAGCTCTCTGGGGAAAAAAATATGCACAGCATACTTTAAAATTTAATCTGCATTATTAACATTTTTCTCCATCACTTTAAGTCTAGAGACAATTAACAAAATAATGAGTTGTAGCAGCAGTTTGTTAATTTTAGCTGATAGGGCCAGCTAGGTGGCATTCTGGATAGAGTACTGGGTCTGAAATCAGAAGAGACATCTTAATGAGTTCAAATCTAGCAGTGTGACCCTGGGCAAGTCACTTAATCCTGTTTGCCTTCGTTTGCTCATCTATAAAATGAGCTGGAGAAGGAAATGGCAAACCACTCCAGTATCTTTGCCAAGAATACCTCAAATGGTGCTACAAAGAGTCAGAAACAACTGAAGAACAGCAACAAAACCAATTTCCAAGGTGTCAATGCTCCCACAGAAAATTTAACAACTGCTTCTCAAGAGCCAGTTTGAGCTGTCTAATATACCACTGCTTCAATTTTTTTCCCTAAAATCATATTCTAGTTCCCCTAGTAGAAGATATTCCCTTAGATGACTTAAAAGAAGTCCAGAGAATAAAAAAAAAAAAACAAATAAAAGTCATCAGCAAGAAGTTTAAAAGGGAGTTTCCAAGGGTTTCACCACCCTCAACACAGTCTTAAAAACTGTCTTATTCTTGTCTTACCCAAGGGTCCATGGTTAGGGATAGAGTTAACTTTGCTTGGTCCAGATCTGTATGACAACTTTGCTGCTTGCTACAGTCCCAGCTGGTATTGTGCAACTGTGTGGGGTTAACTCATCACTGCAATTCTACTGAAATGCTGGCCCCAAACAGTGATTGAATTGGCACTGTCTGTGTCACAGCACACAGGCCTGAGGAGAGGGAGTGCTGATTAGGGACCGTGCTTCTGGCTGGAAGAAAGTCAAAAGGATCCATCATTGACTATCTCTTTGTGTCAGTTCATAGGAGGGGGTAGTAGACTTGCTTTAGCTTGCAGCAGAGCTCATAGCTGCTATGGCATTGATTCCAAACTCCCTTTCTCTACTTCCTCACCCTCTGGACTGCTGGATGCTTGCCCTATTTTCTCCTCTGAGCACTGGTCCCACATTTCCAAATGCATGCTATATATAATATCACTTAGATGTTCAGCCAGCACCTCACAGTTAACATGTCTAAAAGGAAAATTCTCATCATCATCCCCAAAGCTGCCCCTCCTCCCAGCTTCTCTATTTCTACTGATGGTATTATCATCCTCTCAATCACAATGACCTCAAGACTTAAATTCCTCTTTGACTCTGCCCTCACTCTCAGCCCCTAAATCCATGTAGTCTTGGGATTCCACTTTCACAGTATTATACTCCCATCTGCCCCTTTCTCACTCACTCTGCTAACACCCAAATTTAGATTTTTAGTACTTTGTCATGGAGTAGATCATTCTCTCCATCATTACAAATATCATATTTAGTTGCTAGGGCAGAAATTGGACCTTTAACTCACTCTTCTCTCCTTCTGCAGCTCTTCTTGGTTTCAACTCCATGGAAGTAGGTGCCCCTCTCAGGAAAAGCTGATCACTACTAATCTCATCACTACACTGTTAATTTAGCCTTGTATACTTCAGATACCTTCTCGTCACCCTCAGCCTCCTTTCCCTTCTGTTTTAGAGTGTTGGAGAGTAGAATATTAAACTGCTCTAAAAGCCTAGGAGCTCACTCCACTCTCTACCCATAGCTCTGCTTAGTTTTAACTTCCTGCCCTTCTTTCCAACATCCTGGTTGTCAATTGTCCTTCCCAAAAGATTATAAACTCCTTGAGGGCAAGGAGAGATATCTTTTTCTTAACTGTTTGCCTAAAGCTAAGTACCGTAGTAGGTGCTTAATCAATGTTTATTGAGTTATACCTAAAGAGGAGATTTCATCCATTTAAAAAAATGAGGAATCAAGATAGGAAGAAATCCTGTAAGTTTTATATGAAAAATGTACACTAGATAATCATTTTGAGAAGTATGGAGAAATTGTGAATTTGTCCAGCAAAGAAGTTCATAACATTTTCCAAAATGTTATTTGTGGACAACTTTAAGATAATGGGGATCTCCTAATTGGTTTTTCAGTGAAGATGTTTTCTTCTGCTAATTCATTCTTTACACCACACGCAAAATAATCTTAAGGATATAGGAATTTAGGAGCTCTGGGTCTAGAGTCAGGAAGACATGAGGTCAAGTCCAATCTCAGATATTTTGGGCAAGTCAGTTAACCTCTGCTTGTCTCAGTTTCCTCAACTGTAAAATGGGGATAATAACAATATCTACCTCACAGGGTTATTATAAGGATTGAATGAAATATTTCTAAAGAGCTTAGCATTGGACTTCTCACAGTAGATGATAGCTATTATTAACATGGATTTAGAGTTGGATAATCAAGGGTCATCTAGTCCAACCTTCTTATTTTACGGATCAGGAAACTGAGGCTCACAAGCTCACTTGCCCAAGATCACACACTCTATGCTGATGATTCTCAAATATACCTATCCCACCTCCACCTCTCTGCCAACCTCCAACCTCTCATCTCCAACTGCTTTTCAAACATCTCAAACTGGATATCCAGAGGACATGTTAAGCTAAACATGTCCAAAATGGGACTTACCATGTTTTCCTTTAAAGTCCTTCCCCCCATACACACACCTCTTACCTTCCCTATTATTATAGAGGGTAACACCTTCCTCCCTATCCTTCAGGCTTACAACCTGGCAGCTATCCTTGACTCCTTACTTTTATCTCCTAAATCCATGCTGTTGCCAAAGCCTTTCTATTTCACCTTTGCAACATCTCTGGTATTTGCTTCCTTCTCTCCTCTGACATTGCCAGTGGGGCAGCTAGGTGGTGCAGTGGATAGAGCACCAGTGCAGGAGTCAGGAGGGCCTGAGTTCAAATCTCACCTCAGACACTTGACACTCACTAGCTGTGTGACCTTGGGCAAGTCACTTAACCCCAATTTCCTCATCCTGGGTCATCTCCAGTCATCCTGATGAATATCTGGTCACTGGATTCAGATGGCTTTGGAGGAGAAGTGAGGCTGGTGACCTGCACAGCCCTTCCTCACTCAAAACACAGTCCAGTGTGAGTCGTGTCATCATTTCTCTGATGGCATGGTCTTCTTTGGCAACAAAGGACGAACACACACGCACATCACTAGCACTCTCGTGCAGATCCTCATCTCCTCACCTCTGTAGTAGTTTGCTGGCAGGGCTGCCTGCCTCAAGTCTCTCCTTTCCATCCTCATTCAGCCATCAAACTTATCTTCCTAAAGCACATGTTCTACCAGGTCACTGCCTGCTCAGTAATTCTAGTAGCTTCCTTTTGCTGGAGGGTCATCTCTAGTCCTCCTGATCTATAGCTGGCTACTGGACCCAGATGACAGCAGAGGAGAAAGTGAGGCCTGGGATTTTGCACAGCCTTTTCTCGCTTAAATCCAACTCACTTGCATGTCATGGCATCAATGGTCTTCTTTGAGAAGGAAGGACAACAAATAACAACAAATAATAGACTTTGTTTGACATTCAAAGCCATCCCTCAAGAGTCCCCCTCCTCCTTAACTGGCACACCCTTGTAATTCTCAGTCCAGTGACTCTAGTCTCTGGATTGTTCCACAAACAAAGCAGTTCATCCTTTGGCTACAGGCATTTTTTCTAACTGTCCCCCATTTCTGGAATGCTTTCCCTCCTCCTCTCTGCCTATTGACTTCCCAGGTTTTCTTAAATGTCCACTAGAATCCCACCTTTTACAGGAAGCCTTTATTAACTCCTCAATTCTAGAGTCTTCCCTCTGTTAATTATTTACTCATTATGCTATGTATAGCTTGTTTTATCCGTATTTGTTTGCACGTTGTCTCCTCCATTAGACTGCAAAATCCTTGAGGGCAGAGACTGACTTTTGACTTTGTTTCCCCAGCACTTAGCACAGGGTCTGGCACACAGTGTGTGCTTAATAAATGTTTACCGATTCATTGTTTGATCGAAGTGACAGAACCAGGAGAAACTTCTTGAATGACTGGTGTCTGTAGGGCATTTAGTCACCCTTGACATCAGGCGGTGAAAGTGACCCGCTGCTAAAGAGGAAGATGCTTTCTTTCTTTTTTTTCTATTGAAATTAAGTTCTTCAAAGAAATGTCCATAAGCCCTTCCAGGAGAAAGAAACCCTTAGAAGTCATCAGGGTGATTTAGCGTCATTTTTTTTCAAAATCAGGTGCCGTGTGTGAAAGATTTTTAGCCATATTCACCATCTAAGCCTTGACCCTATAAGCTCAAGAGTGTGGAATTTAAATCACAAACCTATCAAAATTTGGTCTCCCAAATTACTAAAATTTTCAGATGAAAGTAAGCCATTAATTTTTTATAAGGGGGAAGGCACCCTCATTCCTGTGTTTCCTCCTCCCTCACTACAGAGACAATCAATTTATACCCTTATGCTGGAGACAAGACCACCCTTATGTGGCTCCTGTGGTTATAGATGTTCTTGGTCATAAAATCAACCAGCCCCTTTTAAAATCCTGCCAGGACATTTGACTCGGTGGCCTTCTGCAGCTGTGAATTCAACAGGTTGAAGCTATAGCCTTGTGAAGTATTTCCTTTTATTTGTTCTAAAATTACCATCCCCAGAGCCTGCAGTGACCCTTTGTCCTCCTATTATGAAGGGGAGGCAAGGAGATGAGGGATCAGCAGGATGGCTCAGGTGGTTCTTGGTGCTATGGAGTTTATCTATTTCTTCGCCTTCAACTAGTGTAGGTAAATATGCCTTTAAAGTTTTGTTGGCTAACTGCAATCCAAACTACCGGTAGCTTGTCAAGTTCTTCAAGGGAAACATCATTGCTTTAATTGCTTAAGTCCAATTTGCATAATATGGGGCTCTGACACAGCCCCACACACTCACTGAAAAAAAAAAAAAACAGGGATGCAAAAAGAAGATTAACAAACGCCATGTACACTCAGCCAACCCTCTGCAGCTGGGAAACCAAAGCAGGGAAGGGAGCAGTCTTCTGATGGGTAGGTTTGCTGTCTCATTTGCTCCATTTTTCCCCCTAACCCCTCCTGCTTGTCTCCGCCTCCAGATTTGTTTGCTTCGCATTTGCATAGCATTGGCACTGGCGCCCAGACTGTTAATTGCCATTCCTTCCTAAAGACAGGGATTCAGACCCTGGAAAAACTGAGGCAATACCAATTAGGGCAGCTAAGAGGAAACCATTTGCTCTTGACCCCGGGCCCCTTCAAAGTCCCTAACTGAACTTCTCAACCTTAAGAGGGTCTGTTGAATCAAATGACCCTATATCTCATTGCCCTTTAAAAAACAAAAAAGGAGAGAAAAAAAAAGATATAGCTATGAAATGGGAACTTGAGGAGAGTAGGCAATTAATCAGCCCATCAGCCTGTCAACATTTAAATGCCAGCTACACAAAGACTAACCCAATTGTGGATGGGAGATTATATAAGGGACAGAGAAGGTAATATGAATAGTTGGAAATGTACTAGATTGAGGGTCAGAAGAGGCAGGTATTGCTCTAAACTGCTACTCACTGGCTCTCTACAATCCTGGACAAATCTCTGAACATCTTTGGGTCTCAGTTTTCTCATCTTTAAAATGCCATCAGTGTCAGCTACCTATCAGGGCAGTTGTTAGGGAAGTGCCTTCTAAAACTTGAATAACTCGGGAAACATCTTATTGGTCTCCTGTTTCCTAATCTTCCTGGAAGTAATCACCAGCCCAGGAAGCAGAGATACAAGATGGCAAACCAAACTTTAGGTCCTGTCTTTCCTTGGTACAATAAGTCACAGAGACTAAACTCTGGAATACAGGGCCACCAGACCAGAGGATTCCTTGACTCCTTCCAGCAAGGGGAGAGAGTTTTCTTGCTTGCCTGTGGGGTCACATATAAGTCCTTTCTAGCCCTTTGCTGTGTAAATAAAACCTTTTCTATGTTTAACGTCTTCTCAGTCTGAGTACTTGCAGGAGACTTTTCTTTTGGGAGAGCTATAAAAGACAGCTACTGACATTACCAGGATTCCTCTTCAGAGGGGGCATGAGCCATATTAAAATTACAGCAAGTTTCTCAGAAGGATGCAATGCCAGAAGTATTCCAATGCCAGTTACACATGTATAATATCAGCTTGCCCCTATAGCAGCACTTCACATACTGAAGTCATGTGAGTGTCAGAACACTCTTTCAAGTTTTCCTGATTGGTAATTCAAAGAGGATATTATATTTGAAGTTATATCATTTGACTGCTAGTGATAAATTCAAAAGGAACTTGGTTCAGAGTTTACCCTGTGGGTAGAAGCTCAAGTCAGCTCTTGTTTAATCTGATCTAGAGTTTCCATATCTGTTTTCTGATAGTGAAAATGTGAGGAAGGATTAGAAAGTGAAGAAAATCTCTTATGTCCTGAAAGTACTGGTTTCACAGGTTAAGACTTGTGTCAAGCGGCAGCTAGGTGGCGCTGTGAATAGAGCACCAGCTCTGGAGTCAGGAGGATTTGAGTTCAAATCTACCCTCAGACACTTGACGCTAACTGTGTGACTTTGGGCAAGTCATTTAACCCCAATTGTCTTGCTTTCCCCCCTCCAAAAAAAAAAAAAAAAAGACCTGTGTCAAGTTCCTGATTTGGAATTCCTTGTGTGCATTCAAGAAGGAACTCTGAGTTGAATACCTGAAATGCTGACTGAGATGGTAACTTAGTGCTATGGAAAGAAGCCAGCTATGCTGGGTTCAAAGGTAGAAGTATAACAAGGAATTCCAACAACAACAGTTTGTAGGAGTTGGGGGGGGGGGGGATTAATGAGGAAGGGCAGGGTGGAGTCTAAGGTATATCCACACCTGTCAACAGAAGAAGGTTAGATTTCGGTGGAGAGCATTAGAATCATTGGGGCACAGAATTGGAGCTGGAATGAACCCAGGAGTTATAACCTTTTTATTTTACGAAAGAGTAAAATGAACTATTATAAATGGCAGAGGCAATATTAGAACTCAGGTTTTCTGACATTAGAATCTGTGATCTTTCTAATCTACCACAAGAAAAGTCCAGAGGTCACAGTAGAAACACACATGGAGATGAAACTAGGGACTGAGAAAGAATAGTGAGGAGTTCATCATGGTTTCTAAATCAAAGTGTGAGTGGCAAATATAGCCAGTAAGTGCCCCCCACTTATACTGATTTCATCTACCACTACTACCACCACCCTGAAAAATACTCAATCCATGTGGATTCCAGTTAGAACACGTCTGTGGTCCAGGTAAATGTTTAGGGATGGACTAGAAGAATGTGGAAGGAGTGGGATAGTGAATGGGGTGGCTATCGCTAGGGAAATAAGCATCCTTTCCTGGAGGTAGGAGGAAGCATATCCTCTGATAGTTTCTGCATCTGTAGCAAAAGCCTGGTGGCTCTGGGCTAGTTCCGTCTTTCTTCATGACACACTTTGTTCAAGAGCCCACAGGTCACTCCATAGGATGAAACTACTAGAAAATAATGATTGGCACATGCAATGATTAAAATAAATAAATTAAAAATAAATTAGAAAGGCACAGTAGGAAAGATATACTAAATTCAGTTTTACTATGAATTGGTTAGGGGAATAAGAAAAAAAGAATCTTCCTGAGTAATTCTCTGGGATGTTGGAGGTGATATGGTACAATGTCACAAACAGTCCACAATAAAAAAGAAAACCAATTTGATAGATATAATAAAGAGGAGTGTAAAAAAGCCAGCCAGCCACAATTGATCAACAAACCAATGAAGGTTAACCTTGCCTTGAGCAAAGCTATTTCCACTATTAGCCAGAAGATCTCAGTCAAGATTGCTTCATTCTAATGTTTCTTGAATCTATCCCTAGAGAAGAGCAATACTATGTTTATATCTTTCTTACGGTATCATTCTTATTGCTCCCTAGTTATTCATAAAATCATTATCTATATCTTAGATTAATACAGTAGCTTCTTAACTAGTCTTCCTTCATAGGACAGAATCCTATGTCCTATGTTGTTGTTCAGTCACATCCAACTCTTTTTGACCCCATTTGGGTTTTCTTGGCAATGATACTAGAGTGATTTGCCATTTCCTAATCCAGTTAATTTTACAGATGAGGAAACTGAGGCAAACAGGATGAAGTTAGTACATGTCTGAGGTCAAATCTGAACTCAGGTCTTGATTCCAAATTTGACTCTAGGCCACATGCTCTGTCCACTGCACCACTCAGATGCTCATTCTGCCCTAGGAGTCCTGGCAAATTTATCTTTCTTATGTATAGCTCTGATCCTGTCTGTCATTCACCTGCTCCAACTCCAACCAAGTCTTCTCATTGACTCCAAGAGTTTAAACTCCTTACTTTGACATTTAAGATCTTCCACATGTGGCACAAACATACCTTTATACTTTGTAGTTCAGCAAAATTGTCCTGGTGCTAGAAATAGTATATTTTGTTGCCTCCACTTGGAATGTTTTTTTCCCCTTCTATTCTAGTGGCCATTCTACCCCTTTTTGCCTCAAGACATACCTCCTCCACTTAGATACAATCCGTTTATTCCTTGGAATCCCCAAACCACTTTTCATTTCTTTTTCAGTACACTTAATTATTCCACCTTGAATAACAGATTTTGTTCTTATCACCCCTAGTAAGTTTCACCTTTCTATCTTCCCTCCCAACCCCCAGCCCAGTATCTAACATTTAGCAACTGGTCAGTAAATAAATTAAGGCAATGTTGCTATTTACATTAAAACAGATGGTTTTAAACCATTGGTTTCAAGATTTAAACGTAAACTAACTAAACCAGTGTTCACATTTACACATTTTATAGTATAATGTTCCTTGCCTGTGTTTCTCTCCGAGTAGTTTCTTGAGAAAAATGAAACGTCCGCGCCATTACTGAAGCAGATTGGACTGCAAAGATCCTTCAGGGACAGCTTGATAGCGAGAACCTGTCCACCTTGGTCCAACAACTTTATGACCGCTGACTAATTTTTGTTTAAATTCCAAAAAGGAATTATGTATTTAGAATGCTTAGAGAGATTCCATTACTGGGCTTAAAACCTGAGGAAGCCATCAATAAGAAGAAAGTCCCCATGCACACCAAAGTATTTAGAGTAACACTTTTTGTGATAGCTAAGAATTAGAAACAAAGTAGATGCATATCGATTGATTGGGGAAAGGCTAAACAAATTGTGGCAAAAGAATTTAATGGGATTTTATCATGCGGTAGGAAATGATGTATATGATAAATACAGAGAAGCATGGAAATATCTATATGAACGGATGCAGAGTGATGTAAGTCAAGCCAACAAAACAATATATATGGAGACTGCAAAAATGGAAAGAGCAGCTGCAAAACAAAAAATTAAAATTAAATCTGACAAAGTTATAAAGATCAAGCAGAACTGATTGAAGAGATATGAGAAGACATACCCAACACACCCCTCTATGGAGGGGAGAGGTTCACAGGTGTTATGCATTGCACACGTTTTCAGACATTTTCAACTTTTTTTCTCTTCTCTCAAAAATAGTACCTGTGATAAGTGGTGACATTCTGAGAATAGGAGCAGGAAGAATACTTTGGATAAACAGGATGCTATAAGAAACAGTAGGTATCAATAAAAACTTATTTTTTTTTTAAGAGAATGATCTGAGTAGGCTTCCTAGAATCATTGGATACAGAGACACAAGGATCTTAGAAATTGTCTAATAAAACTTCTAGACTCAATATAAACTAAGGGCCCAAAACTACTTCTTTTTGCTTTAGCTGGAGTTGGAAGAGGGAAGGGAGGAAAAATAGCACACCTGTATAGAAAATCAACTGCTTTAAAAAGATAATTTTTTACCATATTTATTTACTTATTAGAACAGTAATAGGAAGTGAAGGTAGTTTTATACCCTTGAAATAGTCATTTCTTTCTGAAAAAAAAGTTTCCATTTACTTTGCATTTGATTTGTATCTGTTTATGTAAGTACGCATTGTTTTCTTCTAAGACAATGCAAGGAGCAGTTCATTTTTGTACTCAGCACTAATACAGGGTTTGGCATATAGTAGGTGCTTACTAAATGCTTATGTGTTTGAATTTTTTGAGAGAAGATACTGTAAACAACACTACAATAATCGAATAGAAACCAACACTAAAAGGTAGCCAAACTCAGGCTGCACTCAATGACATATCTTGGTCCCAGAGGGCAGATAATGAAATCAGTTTCCCACCTTCTGGTAGAGAGGTGGGGAACCATGGGCATTAATGGTTCCATATACTGTCAGATGTAGTAGTCGTGTAAGTCAGTTCTCCTTAACTGTTTTTCTTTGTTATAAGAAAGGGTTCAATTAAGTATAAAGAAGAATTATTAGTCAATTAATACATACTTATTAATGGTGCTATATACCCGGCACTGTCCTAAAGTACTAGGAAGAGAAAAAAAGAGGCAAAAAATAGTTACTACCTCTAGGAATCCAATGGAGGAGAAAGTAAGCAAATAGGACGCATAAAAAGTAATTTGAAAGGGGGAGGAATTAGAATTGAGGCATTGGGAAAGGTATTCTGTAGAAGAGGAGATTTTAATTAGCACCTGAAGGAAGCCAGGGAAACTAGTAAGGCAACATGAGGAGAAAGAGCATTCCAGGCAGGGGGGAATCGCTAGAGAAAGTGCCTACAGGTGCAACATGGAGTTTCTTGTTTGTGGAAGAGCAAGATGGCCAGTGTCATGGGATTAAAAAGTGTAGGGCTAGGAGTAAGACTGGAAAAGTGAGGGGGTGAGGAGGATAGGATTTTGAATGGCAAACATATGATTTTGTATTTGTCCTAGAGGTGACAAAGAGTCACTGGAGTTTACTGAGTAGTGGAGTGATACAATCTCATCTGCGCTTTGGGGAAAACCACTCTGGAGGCAAAATGGAGGACAGACTGGAATGGAGAGAGACTTGAGGAAGGGCGAGACAACAGCAAGCTATTGCAATTGTCCAAAAACATGAGGTAATGAGGATGTGTACTCAGGGGGTGGTAATATCGGAGGGAAATCTGAGAAATGTTGCAAAGGTAAAATAGACAATCCTTAATAGCAGACTGGATATGGGAGGTGAGAAATAGTGATGAGTGAGCATGACACTTAGGTCATGAGATTGAAGGACAGGGAAGAAAATGTTGCCCTCGACAATAATATGGAAGTTAGGGGGGTAGAAGGCTTTAGGAGAAAGGTAATGAATTCTGTTTTTGATATATTGAGACTGAGATATATACTAAGCTTCCTTCCATCTGAAAGGCATTTGGAGATGCGAGATTAGAGGTCAACAGAGAAGTAAATTTGAAAATAATCAGCATAGAGATGGTAACTGATCCATGGGTGCTGATGAGATAAGTAGTATAGAGGCAGAAGGAACGAAGGGCCCAGGACAGATTCCTGAGGAAAACCTACAGTTAGAGGGGAAGAAATGAATGAGTTTCCAGCATAGGAGACTGACAAATGGTAGTCTGATAGACAGAAGGAGAACTAGGAGAGAGAAGTACCTTGAAAAACTACAGAGATGAGAACATCAAGGAGAAGAGAATGGTCAACAGTGTCAAAGGCTGCAGAGAGGATGAGGAGCATCAAGACTGATAAAAGGTCATTGGATTTTTAATTGGATTTTAATTATCCAATTAAAATGCATTGGATAAAAGGTCATTGAATGCAATGATAAAATGAGCTGGAGAAGGAAATGACAAACCATCTTAGTATCTTTGTCAAAATCCCAAAAAGGATCATGAAGATCAAACACGACTGAAATGGTTCAATAACTACAAGAACAAGAGAAGTATAGAAGAATTTCCTAGTGGCAGTGAGGCACAGTTGAGCTTATGTAACATAGATTTATACTGGACCCAGGCAGAATGGTTGGCGATTTTTTTTTCTCTACCTTCATTCCGTAGAACATATACAGCACATATACTCCTATACAGGGGTGTAAAGGCTGAGGCTTGGCAGGGCAGAATCAGCAACATGAAAGGGGGGTCAGGGACTTGAGAAGAAGACAGTTGGGAGTTAGACTGATTCATGAAGAGGTCAAGATGGGGAAAAGAAGAAAGAGTGGTTAGTGAAGGGGTGATGGCCTGGGAGATAACTGAAGGTTTGAGGGATTGGAGGTCACAGTGTTTCACTTTGAAAAATAGGATTGGATAATGAAAGGGAGAGGGAGAGGTGGAAATTCAATTCAAACATAAGGAAACTTTAAAAAAAAGTGTATTTATATGTACTTTTAATTTTTTTCTTGATATATTTGTATTTTCTTTTGCAACATGGCTAACATAGAAGTATGTTTTATATGACATCACATGAATAATTATTATCATATCCTCTTCAATACAGAGGGGTTGGAGACAGAGGATTTGGAACTCAAAATTTTAAAAAAGATATTAGCGATTTTATATGTAATTGGGAAATATTTAATGAAATAAATACAAATATATTTTTAGAAAAATAAAAATATAATTCTATTTCGTAAACTCCCATTGAAACAGAATTAATTTTCTGTATATTTCTTTGTGACAAAATTTGAGCAGCATTTTCCAAATAGGCATGTTGTATTGAAACAGATTCTACTTTAGGATATTTCTTTTTTTTGGCTTATCTATTTTTTAGTCTTTCTAAGTCTTTCTGCTTCTTGCGGCACATACTCAGTCTCCAACTTACTGAGAAGTTGATTCAAAGGATAAGAGGATAAACAGGTAACTTAAAAAATATCTCTGAAAGATCCAGCAGGGCAGAAACCCAACAGAGCTATCCAGAGGAGCAGAAGCCCAGTGGTGAGAATGAGAAAGGGAGAAATACCCTACCTTAGCACAGTGGAACCCAATGTTTCCAGCAGCATCCCCAGGGCTAGAAGGAAATGGACTTAACTGTGTCCTCCAAGAACAACTTGTCTTCATCCATTATTCATTCTTTCAGTCATTAATTCAATGAATACTCGTTAAGAAACTAGATTGTGTGTTGAAGGCTCATTTGCAACCACTTTTAGTAGATCTTTTGTTGTTCGGTCATTTTCAGTCACGCCCAACTCTTCCTAACTCCATTTGGAGTTCCCTCAACAAAGACACTAGAGTGGTTTGTCATTTCCTTCTTTGGCTCATTTTACAGATGAAGAAACTGAGGTAAACAGGGTTAAGTGACTTGCTCAGGCTCACACAGCTATTAAATAGCTGAGACCATATTTGAACTCAGGAAGATGAGTCTTTCTGACTCCAGGCCCAGCATTCTGTCCCCTTTGCTACCCAGCACTATTAGTAACTCTACCATTGGACTTTGAGTCAGTGAGGCCTGTGTTTGAAACTCTCCTCTGACACCTACTAATGATGTGGGCCTGTGCAAGGCAAAGCAAGTCAAGTCAAAGAGCATTAATAAATTAATAAAATACCTATTATGTGCCAGACCTTATGTTAGGCCCAAAAGACAGTCTTTGTCCTCAGTGAATTTACAATAAAATGAGGAAGACGGCATACAAAAAAATATGCACAGACATATAGGATGTGTGCCAGCAAGCTCTCAAGGACTTTTGATCTGCTGCAGTGATGGGAGTTCTTATAAGGGGAATTACTCACATGAAATCCCTGCCCATTTGGATTTATACAGATTACCCAGTTCACTATACTTAAAATAATGGATTATAAGTAAGTGCTGAAAGGATTGGACTTGGAGAGAGTTTATAGAAAAGTAGACTATCAAGATGGGAAGGGGGCATTTCACATGCAAAGAAAGATATGTGCAAAGACACAGAGAGAGGATACACAAACTATTCAGAAAGAAGTAAGTAGATCAGCTGGACTAAAGCAAAGTCTGCACTAAGGAGAAAGTAGAGGTGAGACTGGAGTGGGGAGGGGCCAGTATTCCACTGAGGCCTTTAGCCTTGACATAATGCACAAGGGGGAGCCATAGTACATTTTTGTGCATAGGAGTCATGGGATAAAAATAGTATGTAAGTGAGATTATTCTAGCAGCTGTGTGTAGGATGGATTGGATGAGCTAGAAGTGTGTCACAGTAATCCTAGGCAGGAGGTGAAGAGGAAGAAAGGGCAAATCAAAAAGATACTAAGTATGAAGAACTGGCAGGATTTGGTGACTGATTAGATATGAAAGGCAGAGTGAAATAGAAATGGAAAGCCAGGAAGAAATGCTTCTGCTGGAGTACTTAGAAAGATACAAGACGTCATCAGTATGGATACTCCTCCACTGATAGAGAACACAACTATTCCATGGCTTATGAACGGCTATTACAAAAAAACCCCCCAAAAAACAGACAAACTGACACTTGTAGCCAATGTCCTGGTGGTGCCCTTGCCTGCATTTGTCTAGAACGGTCCTTGTGCTAGATACTCTGGGTCCATATCCAAAGACTATCTAGCTTGACAGGATTTGCTAGTAAATCATCCATCCATCCATCCATCCTTCCATCCATCCATCCATCCATCCATCCATCCATCCATCCATCCATCTATCCAATAGTATCCAATAGCAGAGTAGTTAGTCAATAAACATTTTTAAGTGCTTACTGTATACTAGCCACTATGCTAAGAACTGGAGATACAAAGAAAGGTAAAAGGCAATCTCTACATTCAAGAAGTTCACAATGTTATCAGGGGAAGACAATACATACATATATATGAGTATGTATATATGTATGTATGTATGTATGTATGTATGTATGTATGTATGTATGTATGTAAAGACTTTCCAAGGGGAGGGCACATAGTCTGGGGCATGTTGCAACCAGGTAGGAAATGATGGGATGGCTGTCCTGGATACCCTCAAAAATGGAGGATTTGGGAAAAGCTTTTCAGTGTCTACTCTGGACCTTCTTCATTAAGACACTAGGGGCCCCAGGGACAGTATGCTAGTTATTAGGAAAGCACATAGTTTAGGGAAAGAATAGTGTTTACTCTACTGGAACTTGCAATCTAGCAGCACTGATAAAGAAAAATATATAACTGTAATACACAATATTACATGATACATGAATTAGAGTAAGTAGCGATGCTTCCTAAGAATAGGGGAATAATAAATGTAATCATTTCAATAAGGTAAGCAAAGAAACCCATAAAAACAAAACATTGAATCAAAGCTGAACAGTATATCATTACAGTAACCAATCTTGGTCAAAGAATGGAGGAGAGAACATCCTTCTTTTACATTTTGAGAGGTAGTGTATTAGAAGTATGCAACCTTTTAAAGTGTTGATTTCTCAGTTGGGTTTGATTAGCTGTTTTTTTCTTTGTTACACATGAAAGTTAACTAGGTAGAGAAAGAGGATGGGAGTATGTAGAAATTACTCTGATATAAAAATGAGAGGTTGCAATAAAATTTAATTTTGTTTTAAACACTAATATATAGTATTATCAGAAAGTTGTAAAGTTTCTGTTACTTGTAACCTTTGTATCCTTGGGCAAGTCACAATCTCAGATTAGCTAGTTGGTCTAAATAATCTCCAAGATCATCCACCACTACTACCTCAAATCATTATGTGGGGTCAGGAGAGAGGGTGCTCTGTGCTGGGGTAACCTTTCGGAATTCAGTTGCCTCCACATCCACACCAAGTGGGACTTGTTAGTTCTGTAAGGTGAGAGAAAAGTGGAGTTTTGTGGCAATAACGAACTTAGTTTCTGAAATGTTCCCTGTTAGACTCTGCCTCTTCTATTCATGGGGAGAGGACGGAAATAAACCGCATAGGACATTTATTTCATTGATATGCAAAGGGGCAACAGCGGAGGAAGATAGTCCCTTGGTATTATAGAAAAATACATAGCTTATTGGTTGACATAACCACGCAAAGTTAGACTTGTCATGCCAAGCCTATTTCAACTACCCAAACTTCTTTGTCCTGCAATATGATACTGGAACAAAAACAAACATTTTCCAAATAGATTTTTGACACTCTTGAAGCAGAGGGGCTCTCCAATGATTATTTAAATTAGAACTTCAGAGATTTCCTCACTCCCATGCCCACTGCTGTTTTCTATTGTGGTACAGGCCCACACTTGACCTATATATATATACACAATGCACTTATACACTAGAGTAATTGTATCCAAATAATTTGAGACCCGACCTGAACAGTTTCTAGAGCCTTGTCCATCAAGTTCACAGATGAGTGAGGGGAGTGCAGGGAGAGAAATTGAGAGCATTAAATCACTGAATGGGAAAAAATAAGACTTATATTCCTCAAACTTGCAAGGGTTTCTATTTCCTTGGATACTAAACTGGGAATGAAAATGTGTCATATCCTAAATTGGTTCAAGATTGTGATAGGACAGAATTTTTTTTCATTAGATAAATATAAGGACACAGAAGGTACCACAATACTGAAACCACTGTCAGAGATAGAAATATGTTATGGTATAATTAAGAAGACTCTAAGAAATCTGCAGGCATCAGTATCTTTGGACTCTGAGGGGCTTAAGATAAGCTAAGTTATACAAAGTGCCTTCCCACTTAGCCTCATCTTCCTGGAATACTTAGGCCTGTTCCTGGCCTATTAGGACTCAGCACAGACAGAATTATGGGCCACATTTAGAAAAGAGGAAATATAGGTCAATGATGTCATCGATCCAGGATGGAAAATAAAATAGAGCTAAAGATCAAAATGCTACCTGTGAAGTAAAATTGTGCTCTTAATTGGCCTTATCTGATGAGGAATATTATGGGAAACATAGAAACTGTGGATTTGGCTTCAGAGTTTTCATACTGATGTTTTTCATCAGAGTGAGAATCCTCTGATGAACAGAAAGCATCCTTTAACCTCTCTTGTCTCCTTTTTCATCCTGCTGCAATCTCCCAACTACAATCTCTCATCTCAGCTATTATAATAGTATTATAATGGACTCCCTGCCTTCCAGTCTCTCTTTCCTTCGATCCATATTTCACTCTGATGCCAGTTTATTCTTCCTTATAACACATTCTATCTTTGGGCCACTGGGGTAGTCACTTAACCTGCCAGTACTCTAGGCAATGCTTTAAGATTTTAAGTTACAGAGAAGGTGCTGATTGGCATTGGTGAAAGGAGTTTCCTCATTAGGGAGTCTCCTGTTTTGAAATCACAGAATTGGTACCTGTTTCTATCCCTATGCACAGAGCTGATCATTCATTCTTCTGTCACAATCTTTGAATGGCTTCCTGCTGACTACTCAATCAATTCTAAGATCCTTAATCTGGCAATCAAGTCTCCCCCCCCCCCCCCATCCCCCCCCCCCCCGACCCCCGCCCACCTGACCAATCTTACATCATATTACTCACCTCCACATGTGCTTCAGCCAAATTATGTAAAGAATAAATACGTGCTCTCTCTATGGGTTAAGCATTTTTGTAGCTCTGTAACTTTGCTGATATTGATGTCTTCCTAAGTCTACTGGTAGCAGTCTACTATCCTTCATGGTCCAGTTCAAATGTCACCTATTCAGTAATCCATAAGGATGCTTCTTTTAGGTGACAAAGGTTATAGAAGTATCATCTCTTATTTGAAGGTGGAGAGGAAAGCAGTTTCTTTTGGCTATTCTCCCACCTGCACACTCTGTTGTGGCTTTCATTTTCCATCTAAGCTGGGAGGCAGAAGTTTAAAATGTCATTCTGGATACTTTTACTTTGGGGGAAAGAGTTATTTGCTATGAGTTTTGAGAGTGACCTATTTGTCCTATAAAAAAGTTTTCATGAAGAGGTGATGCTGTTGATAGGAAAGGGTACCTTGAGATAATGACAATGGCAAAGGGAAGAGGATGAGTTCATAAGTTCCTGGTGCAACAGATCTCTGAACTGAGAGAACCAAGGAGCCTCAAGGGCTAAGAAGATCCAAGAAAATAAGGAAGTTTAGGAAATGATGTAATGTGACAGAGAACTTGTGGAGTGGTACAATTCCTTTGACCAGCCTGGAAGGAAGGAAGGAAGGAAGGAAGGAAGGAAGGAAGGAAGGAAGGAAGGAAGGAAGGAAGGAAGGAAGGAAGAAGGAGGGAGGGGAAAAGTGAGGAAGGGAGGAAGGAAGAAAGAAAAAGAAAAGGAAGAAAGAAGAAAAGAAAGATGGAGGAAAGGGAGGGAAGGAAGGGAGGAAGGAAGAAAGGAAGGAAGAAAGGGAGAGGGAAGGAAGTTTTCCCACTTTGAATGAATAATGGGGGAGGGGGCTAAATCTGTAGTTTTATTAGTGCTGAGTTCCAAGTGAGGAAACCCCTTTATTAGTGCAAATTGGCAACAACTACCTAGAGCATTTAGAGGTTAAGTGACTTGCCCAGGGTCACGCAGCATATATCAGAGGCCGGCCTTGAGTTCCAAGTTTTCCTGACTTCAGGACTGGGATTTTGTCACTAGGTCAAGCTTCTGGCAGTAAAGCTAATGGAAAAATGCCCTCTTTGGCAAGAGTCTCCAGGAACCAGTTCTCCTTTCATATCTAAATATGCTGCTACTCACCCCATCCTCCTTTAAAATAATCAGTACCATATAATGAGTTTTCAGCTCTTTAAACTTACTCAAGGTACTCTCCTTTCACAACAATTTACCATTCCACCCTTAAGCACTAATAGAGAAAGAAACACATACATTTTAATTAAATTTCTTTCCATTTCTCCCTGTCATTTGAATATTATTTTTGAAGACAAGAGGAAAGAGGAGCAAAGGAATACGACTAAAAGGGATAGAGATGCAGACCTAGGACTCAGTTAAAGAATAAGAAGTGAAAGGGCTGTGTCAAGGGAGTAACTCTAAGGACCGGATGAGATCTATGCATAGTTCAAAAGTATTGCTTTAGCGTTGAAGAAGCTATGTTTGCACCAGGAAATAGAAGGAGGAAAAATTCATAATATAGGCTAATGAATCAGAGCCTGGGAAAGAGAGAATTGGGATTTGGGGACTGCATCCGCTGTCAAGCAGGAGAGAGTGGAACATCTTTGTGAGACTGATTTCTTATTCAGACTAGACATGTAGACTGGTTAGGATGAGCAAGGGCCACTGTGGATTCATGCCCATTACACTTTTCCGAGTTTCAAGATTGACATTCACCAAACTGGAAGCAAAGAATGAGGTAAGGGATTTAGGTGCACTTATTTAAAGTCTGGATCAAGCTCCATAGGTAAGGAAGACACTAGATCACTGATTGAGAGAACAGAGGCAATTGTGGAATAGAGATGAGTGATGGCCCAAGAGTCTGGAGATCTGGATTCTAACCCACTTGTTAACCCACTTTTGTTGAAAGACTGTGCACCCTTAACCTTTCCTAGGGTTCTGTTTCTCTATACAAGAAGAAGCTTGAACTAGATGATCTATTTGGTGCCTACTACTTCACATGGTGATTAATTTCACAATGCTCTTTCCTGCCAGAATTGAAATTATTGTTAATTATCATTACCTGGGCTCTATTTTTATTGAAGAAAGGTTCCCTTTGTTAGTTTCTGAATAAAATCTGTATGTCATCATTTTATTCATGGGAAGAAAGTTGCTTAGAACACCAGGGAGTTTAATTAATTTGCCCAGGGTCACAAAGCCAGCACATGTCAGAAACAGGACTTGAGAAAATCAATCAATCAACAAAAGCATTTAATATTTCTACTATGGATAGGCACTTTCCTAGGCAGGGAGGCAGAAAGAGAAAAATGAAGCAGCCTCTGCCCTCAAGGGGATTATAATCTATCTGAGAAGAAAACACAACCAAAATATATTGAAAGTGAACAAGGTAAAATTTTAGGGTGTAGCCACTAGCAACTGGGGAATCAGGAAAGGCTTAATGTGAGACTTGCCCCTTGATCAAAATTTTGAAGGAAATAGAGATTATCTAAGAATCAAATCTGAAATGGGAATGCATTCAAAGCAACAGGGACAGCCACAGGGGATAGAGAGGGAGAGAGGATTGGATGTCATTTATATGAAACCAAAGGAAAGTCAATTTGGCTGTTCTACAGAATATGCTGAGATGGTGGTGCCTCACCAATGTGGCCACCAAGGCTTCTATCACTTCTGTCCTACCACTATAGAATACCCACCCTAAGGCTTGCCTCTTTAAATGAAATTGTGAGGAGCTCCAGGTGAACTCTCTAGGGACTCGCACACCTGCTGTTCATATTGTCCTCTGCTCCACTGACTCTGCAACCTGTCTGTGCCCCATCCCCAAATGATTCTGCACCAGGCACAATTATTTCTATTTCAGTCTCTGCTGATATTTACGTAGCACTTTAAGGTTAAGCTCAGGGCTTTACATACATTAGCCATTTGATCCTGATAACAACCCTGTGAGGTAGGTATGTGAAATCACATAACAGACAGCATAATAATTTTAAAAGATAAGGAAAGAAGCTTCATTAATAGGATAAGAAACAACCCAGATATATACATACACATCCACACACATACGTCCATACATATATACGAATGTATATATACTCACATACACACACACACACACACACACACACACACACACACACACACACAGCTCTCTCTCCCTATCTATATAGGAAGGTTAGAGTGAGAATTGATTCATAGTGGAGGAGAATTTGCTGAATCCTAAACTCATAGATGAGGAAACCAAGGTTCTGTGAGGTTAACACTTTTTCCCATCAGCACACAGCTAGTTAGAGACAGGAGCAGCATTAAAACCCAGATCACTTCTGTCTGCAAGTCTGTCACTATTTGCACTACAAACTGACTTTTGGATGACAAGAGCTCTGTAAATAGAAATACAAAAGAAGAGAGGGGACCCTGGTATGGTCCATCTTATTGGCTGAGTGTGGTATTTGTGGGATATGGAGTCATACAATTAGGTATGTGCCAGAGGAGACTGGACAAAACCTGTTCTTGGCTTCATCACTGACTTACTGTGTGCTCTTGGGCAAGCTATTCATCTTCCTTTGGCCTGCATCCTCAACATTAATATGATGTTCTTGGATTAGGTAATCCTTGAGGTTTTTTCCAGCTCAAATATTCCATAAGTCTAGGATTTGTCACCATCCTTTCCCACTTTGATTCATTTATCACCTTACCATCCCACCAGAATTTGGATCTAGAGGTCTGAGGTTTTCTTTTTTGTGTTTTTTTTCATTCTCCATCAATGAGACCTCTTTCTTTATGAAAATAAAACCCCCTTTTTTTCTGCAGATTATTAAATGTGTTCCCTGGCTTCCTTCAAAACACTTTTCAAATTCTCTCTCTCTCTCTCTCTCTCTTTTTTCTCTCTCCCTCTCTCCCTCCCTAGCTCTGCAATCCCTAAAATATCATGATCATGGTTGTAAATGAGATAACTGTTTGTACACAGGATATTGAAAGACATAAATTGAAATGAAAATAGCATTTAATAAGAACAAATATGATTAACATCTAAAACTTTTGTAAGGGTCCATAAGATTCATTTCATAATCTATGCAAAAATCTCCATCTTCTCATCCCGTTCTCAATAATCCTGACTTTCTTCAGTTCAACAATATGTAATATCAATAGATACATAATCATATTGATGTGATCATCTCCATCACTGGTACAAATTATAACCTACTCATGCCTTTTCATTCTATTAATTCTTGGCCATACTGTCCCATACATTCTCCGTAAAGCATCCACTCAACTTGCTGGAAGTGTTCTCCTGGCCCCTTTAACATCTCGTGAGAATTAACAAAATTCTTCGGCTATTCATCTATTACCCTTCGTTCTTGCTAACCTACTTTTTTTCTGGGCATACATTTCCTGGAAAATATATTTTATAAAAAAACAACATTCAAGATTCAAAATACAAAATTATTATTTTAAAATTGCATAATTCCTACTTTTATTCTCAGTTGAAATGAGATTGGTCTGGGCAGGAAATGTCATTATAAATATACGACATTTTGTCCATGCTACTGCTAAAATAGTCTTTTTTGTGGACTTTTTAGGGACCCAATCATTATTTCTATATGGCAGTAAGTTTCAACTCCTAAGTAACTGACTTATAAGCTCAATTTTGGAATATAACCTATTTGCAAATTTCGGATTATCTATAGTCTTTGTTTTGGTGGTATAATTTTGTTATAATCATAATAGAAATTTCTATTTGTTCTCTCCAAACATTATCCAGGCCCCTATGGTAAATACTGGCTGCAAAATATTGGCATTAGACAGAATTTGAATTTTAATCATAACAACTCTACAAAATTGTCGAGTACATTGTTATGACTTCAGAAATCCCTTTTGTGCCTTTAATTGAAGCAAAGTAACCTTTTGTATTGATGGTAGGTAGGGACCAATGCCAGAAAGTTGGGAGTGACTTGGCTAAGCAGCCAAGAGCTTAAATGCTTCTCTAAATGTTTTAAAAACAAAAAGTTGAAAAATCTCCTGAGGACAAACTTTCAGAAGAAATTTCCAGTACTTCCTGTTTTAAAAGTGATTCATGAAAGATAAGCAGAATTAATAATGTTTAGAAAAGAAAAAAAATGTGCCTTCATTTCAGCCTTTAATGAAGTTTGAATTTTGAATAAATCTGAATGGACTTCCACTTAGTAGTATATGGAGCTAAGTGCCTCGAAGGAGGCAAGCAAATTCAACAGGCAAAGACAGAGAAGGGAGTGACAAGAACTTTCCCATCTCCCTCTTTTGCTCTTTTTCTTCTTCTGTCTTACTTTTCTCTCCTATCCCTATTCCATAAAAACTAATAAACCCTCAGTAGCAATGAATCTCATTTGACTATCCAAATAAAAGCAATCTGATTATCAATTTACATTATGGAGTCATGAATGTATACACGGATTAATGTATTAAGTCTTTCAAGTATACCTTTATAAAAGAAAAACTTGTTCATCTTAAAGAATGTGGAACTTTAATGGACATATTTTTAGTTGGGTATCTTGTATCAATTCTCCCCTTTCATAAGGCCAGTTCTAGTTTCAAGTGTGCAGGCATGAATCAGTTGAATATAGAATATCTGACATTTAAATAGTTATTAAGTCTTACAAAGAGCTTTGCATACTTCATTTGCATACCTCCTATGCATGGAAGATGAAACGATTTTAGAGAGGTTATGATTCTTCCTCATGGTCACATAGCTAATAACTGAGAAAATAAATAAACATTTATTAGACACTTATTATGTGCCAGGTACTGTGCTGAGTGTTTTATGAATATTATCTCTTTTAAGTCTTATGATAATCCTAGGAGTTAGGTGCAATTATGATCCCCATTTTATAATTGAGGAAACTGATACAGATTTGCTCAGTTAAGTGATTTGCCTAGGGTCATATTGCTGTTAGGTATTTGAGGTTGGATTTGAACTCAGGTCTTCCAGAATCCAAGCCCAGTGTTCTAAGTACTGTACTTCTACCTGTTTCTGTGTTAGAGGTGGGATATGAACACGTCTCCTAACTCTACATCCAGCACACTTGCCTCTATACCATGTTTCCTCTTCATGCCATTACCATTTTTTGTCTCTGTACATAAACACTTTTCATATATACATGCATATTTCTATATATAGATATATATATGATTAGAATAAAAATAGCCAATATATAGGCCAAATAGTTGATTAATATACTTAGTTTTTGTTTTGTTTAGAAGGGGTAGGAATGTACTCTACCTTGCAACCTGCAAGAAACGTGCATATATGACTGCTTGTCAGGCTCTACCAGATACAAATGAAAACAAAAAGATAGTTCCTGTTTTCAAGGAACTTATATTCTAATGGGCAAAAACTATACATTAAAAGAAACTGAAAAATGAAGAGGGGAAAGGTATCCTTGTGGGAGTGGGATGGCAAAATCCAGAGATTCAGAAGCATACAGATGGGAGAGGAATGAAACAAGACCAGGTTAGGCTTGTCCCCAAAACTAAAGTGCCATAAATGAACTCACCAATGAGTAAAGGGAACTAACATGGTAGAGGGATGTCCCAGGGTAAGAAAGCCCCGGGCATTGCGGGATGTTCCAGGCCAAGAAAGTGGACACTGTGAGTAATAGTGCGCTAGAGGTGGAACAGGTTCTGTCTCTCTCCTTACTTGGCAAAAACAGAGCTTTGGGGGCTAGTTTTAGACATCAACAAATGCTACTGTTGAGTATAACCTTGGGTCAGGGAGAAGTCTAGAGACTCAGATGCACAATCTTATTTTTTTCCTTTTAACTGCCAGTTGAAATCATTTCCTCCCTCCAAACCCTAATTCAGTTTTCATTTCCATGAATCCCTCCCTTATTCTTCCACCTCAAAATATTTCTCCCTCCTCAAATCTTCAATATGCAATTGTATTTCAGTTTTTATTACAGTGGTATATATACATGTTTTATCTCACCTAGTGCTCTGTAAGTTCCATGAAGACAGAAATTATGTCTGATTTCATCTTTCTATCTTGAAACTCATATTCTTTAAATTATATTGAATGGAATTGAAAAGTCTATAAAATCACAGTATTTGTGATGGACTGCCAAATATCCCCATACACACTGATGCATGTCTGCAAACAGTAAACACAATTGGTCCTACTTTCAGGTGGGATCACAAACATATATAGAATTTATTTTGAGAAATACCTGGAAGATCACTTTGTGCAAAGTCATTTCCACTAAAATCTCATCATTAAGGAGTCATTCCCTTTGATTGACAAATCCTCTTTTAAATTGCAAATATTCTGGGAAGAAATAACATCAGATCAGCTATCAGTCATTTATATCCAAGTTTGCATTAACTTAATCTGTTTGTTTTTCATCTTAGTAATTAGTTCTTTTGTGTTTTTGCAAGTTACACATCTTTGTAATGTACTTCAGCTCTTTCAGTGATAGCACAAAATGGCAATCAACATATCTTATTCTTGTAGCTATGGAGGAAATGGAAGATGTGGAGCTATCTGGTCAGATGATTTCTCTGATATTTCTCTCTTCCCCAAGGTTATGATCAATATTAGCATTTGTCTGTATCTAAAACTACCCAACAGAGCTCTGTATTTGTCGAGTGGGGAGAGAGACAGCAGCTGAAAGAACTCTACCATGAAACAGTAGTATGGCTGCATATATCTGGGGTATCTTGGTGTTCTTCTTTTGTTTATGTCTATATCTGTGTGCCCTGTTGGCTGATCCTTTGGGAAAGGCAATATAAAAAGTGAATAGTAAGTATTTCTCAGGTACTCTGTCCTGTAGTTATGTTTTTCAACTGTTCCTCAATTTTAGCACAGCCACATTAAAGGAGAAAGTCTGTTGCAAGCCTGTTTCCAGAGTCAAAGGAACAATGTAACCTATTGATCCTTTGAGACCCCTTTCCATCTTAACAAAGGTTTGGCAGATTGTTTATATGTGTCCTTAATACATTGGCATGTATTTCATTGCTAGATTAAGAATGTTAGAAGGGAGGATGGTTAGTGATAATAAGTCTTCAATGTACAACAGCCTTCTTGAAAGTTAAAAAAAAAAATGATGATGACCTCTTTTCTGGTCACTGTTGCCATGTTGACCTGTTTTCTTATCCAGTGGGGTCCAACTAATAGTTATTATGGTCTGAGTACTTCCCCTCAATTTCTGTATGTCTAAATGTAAATACAGACATTTAATGCAAGTAAGGTATGGCCTTGAGATTTATAGACTTACACAGGAGAAGAATAATGATTTCACGAGAGATAACTGGACTGAGTAAGAAAGTGGGCATGGTAAAATGCGAAAAATCTACAGTGACCAAGTACAAAGCTAAAACTAGTGAAGAAAAGAAAGGTAAGTTAACAAAAAAAAGTATTAAGTTAATTAAAAGAGATATTAAGAGAACTATAAGGAAATTTACTTGAACTGAATATTTGACTAATTCAAGAGGTTTCTGGGTATGGGGAGCAGGAATGAGTATAGAATCATAGATGTAGAACTGGCAGGCACCTCATATGCTATCTAGTCCAAACTCTTCAATTATAAATGGGGAAACTGAGGACTAGAGAGGTTAAGTAAATCCCCTAAGATTATACAGAGAGTAAATAGCAGAGGGAGACTAGAACTACAGGTTCCCAAAGTGGGTAATACTGCCCCCTGGGGGGGCACTAAAATGACCTGGGGGACAGTAGTAGTTTTGGGTGCAATTGGTGGACTTTGAATAACAATAAGGGGTTGGTAGAAGCATAAAGAAAGAAGAGAAGAAAATTTTGAACAATCATCTGTGCACGTTTCATCTGTTGTGTAACAAAGTTGTAGTAATTACATTATTTTCCAAATAAACACACAGAATGCAAGTTATAACTGATTAGTGAACAAATCTGCCAACAGGTCTTAACAAGCAAGTGCTGGCAGTTGAGCAGTCGAGTAGTGTTGGGAAGTCTAGCCTGCATCAACAGGAATATGTGTGTGTAATGACTTGTTTATAATAAAATACTATGCTACTATATGGTCATATGACATAATATTACATCATCAAAATTTCAATGCAGGAAAAAAACCCACAAATTCACAATAAATTATTACATTTAAGACTTATTTTATATATGTGTGTGTGTGTGTATACATACTAGATAGAAAGATAGACAGATAGATAAATACAGATATATAGACAAATAGTAATTTTTTGAAATGACACATTTCAAAAAAACTATTAACGGTTAAAAATTTACAAGGGGGCAAAGAGTAATTTGTTTTGGAAAGGGGGAGGTACGCCAAATAAGTTTGGGAACCTCTGCCTAGAACAATCAACTTGAATTTTTGAAGGTCTGCCTGAACTTGAATTTTTGAGGGTCTTCTCACCTGAACCAGAAGATTTTATCTGAAGGGGAAAAAAGTTTTTAAAAAAGGGAAATTTTGTTTTTGTGGGTTTTTTTTTCTTTTGTTTTCCTTCAAGAAACAGGGGTTGAAAGTGATTGCCTAGCTGGCTTGGGAAGGAAACAAAGTGGAACAATGAAGAAATACCAGATTTATCTGTTAAGCTGGGCAAGACGCTACTCCACTTTACCAACCAATGTATGGTCTATACCCCATGTTTCCTCAAAACCTATTAAAGTTGTTTCATACAACCTTAGTGCCTGGTTAAATATGGGTTGATTGAATAACTCACTACATAGGAAATGTACTGAGATGATTGATATACTTAAGGATGATACTAGAGTATTTTGAGCCCCTTTAGGCTGATGAAAGGCAGTAGCTGCAGTAACTTGTTGAGAATGCAGGGACCACTCTGGTGACACCCTGACATTTTGTCATAGATAGGTAGCACAGGATATAGAACACTGGGCCTGGAATCAGGAAGACCCAAATTCAAATCTGACCTTAGACACTTACCAGCTATGTGACTCTGAGCAAGTCCCTTAATTCTGTTTGTCTTGGTTTCCTCATCTGTACAATGAGCTGGAGAAAGAAATGGCAAACCACTCTAGTGTCTTGCCTAAGAAAACCACCAAAGGGGTCATGAAGAGTCAGAGTAACTGAAATGTATATAGAAATAAATATATACATAAATTTTTAGAGGGAAGAAGTCAGAGTAGCTGGGGAAATTAGGAAAGGCTTTAATGCAGAAAGTTGCACTTGATTTGAGCTCTAAAGGAAACTCACAATTCCCTAGGTGGAGGGGGTACTTTCTATGCATGGGACAATGCAAAGGCACAGAAATGTGTGAAGAAAGCAAGGACAGTTTCACTAAATTGTAGAGTAATATATGCAAAAGAAATACATTTAGCCAGCAATATATGGAGAAGTAAAGTAGTACATGATGAGGCTGGGAAAAGTAGTTTCTAAGCAGGTTGTGAAGGAATTTAATCCCAAACAGAGAAGTCTCCATTTAGTTAATGAGAAAGCTGCTCATTACCCAGTGCAGAAAGCCTGACTCTGGCCAAGTTGTGTATACATGTTCCTCATACACGCAAGTGAAGGCTGAGACCAAACATAGCTTCTCTGGGCCCAGGAGTTGTGACACTGATGGATATGTGGAGCTCAGGAAGATTTATAGGCACCGTTTTTGGTGACATAATAGAGTGAACTGTCTGTCTCATTCTTTTGGCTGAGAAAGACAGTGCGATGAAGGGAGAGCAAGGAGGACCAGAAAGAAATTTTCTCTTAGTTGTGATCACCTTCCAGTAGAAGCAAAATAAATGACAATTTGTCAAACTTTGATCAAGTCCCTCCTGGAAGACCATCAGCTATTTTCAGGGCTGAGAAAGTCAGGCAGTTTTTCCTGTGGGGGAGGGGACTAGTTCAAGATCAGCCCTTGACCGATTACCCCAAAATGTATGTGATGTCAGAGAGAATAATGGAAGAAGTAGGTGCCCTATTCTAAGAGTGCTTAGGAGGTTGCTGGGCAGACTTAAAGAAAAGGAACTTTGGGAGAAACCCATGGTTCTTATCCATGAGAGTTACATGCAGAAGAGTCTTAGCCTTAAGGGCTAAATTAAATGACCAAGGCAAGGAAGGCAGAAAGCCTTCCCATTCAGCTGAGAAAGCCACCAGAGAAATGGATTGAGCAGGTCAAGGGGAAGGACTGAATGAGTTACAAGTCACAAACAGAAGAAAGTAGAGGTATTAAAGCTTCCATTTTAGAAAGAGAAAAAGACTTTGGGAAATCTCAGGGCCTAAGCAGAAGAATAATTCTTATCTTAGTTAAATAGAATATCAAACCACCTAATAAAAGAAAGTTCGAGGGAAAGAATTTTAAATACATTCTAGGAAAGGCTAGCTCTGATCAGAAAATGAAAAGTACCCAAAAAGAATCTGCTTGATATAGGATAAAATATTCTTTAGTTCAGGGACAGAGACATTTGATATCAAGCCATGCTGGATATCTTCACTAGCTGGAAGGGGAAATGGAATGGAGGATGAGGCAGGAGGGGGCTTTCTTTCTTCTCTTAAATGTACATTATAACATCCCTCTCCTTTTCATTTAAAGGCAGAATCAGAGAGCAGTTGAGCTGATTGTGATCCTAGGATCATTTAATATAAGATTTCTTAACCTGGACTCCACGCACTTAAAATACACGCTTACCTAAAAGTGCATATATGTTTGTGTATACATATACACACATAATATACATACATTTCAATGTAATTGTTTTCCTCCTTAATTTTAGACATTTTATTTTATGTATTTAAATACTTTATTTTGAGAAAGGGATTGATAGGTTATGCCACATTTCTAAAGGAGTCCCTGACACAACAAAATGTTGAAGACCTTGGGATAATAAAAATAAAAATCTTAATTCAAATGAGGAAACAAAGAGTGAGACCTACCCACCCAAGGTCAGCCAGCTAGATCTATACATGTTATATGTTATATATTATATATGTTCTATGTTATATCTTTAACACATGTCTAGGCATAGGGACGGGACTGGACCTGTGATTATTTTGCTGTCGTTCTTACCAGGAAATGAGTAACTCCTTCTGCTCCTAGGAGTCAGCCCCTTCTCTAATATGTCTGCAGCCTTGGAGAGCTGCTTGGAAAACCGAAAGTTTATGTCACTTGTCCCGAGATACACAGAATGTTTCAGAAGAGGGACTTGGACCCAGTTTTTTCTTGCTCTGGAACCATCTTTTTATCCACTACTCATGCACATAGTAGTAAAATAATAATAAAAATGGCATTTGTGTATGTGTGCATAGACATAGACTACTCAGTCGTTTAGAAAGATTTCCTTAAAATTATATTTATATATGATTATATACATATCATCAATACTCATATCCACATATATGTCATACATATACATGTGTATGTCACACACACATATATGTCATACATGCATATACACACATACATACATAATTGAAAAGAAAATGTAGCCTAATGCATACCTAAGGCCTTGGAGTATAAAACCTAGTTCCAAGTCCTTTGTACATACAAATAAGTACAACTATGTACCAATGGTATCCTTGGCAACTCTTAAATTCTTAAGAATTTAAGTTATGGACAAGTTGTGATCTGTATCTGTGGAGGAGTTTCCACACTGGGAATCCCATCTATGAACCCCAAGTAAAATCACAGGTTTCGTTAGAATCACACAAACACACACATGGATATATTTCCCAATTGTATTATTACAATTCTCCTTGGACCCACCCAAATATAAAGTTAGAGGCAAGGACCAGCCCAGAGGCTAAGGTAGAAAACCCTCCATAATGCAGAAAATGTCCTGGGTCTAGACAGGATATAGTGTAAATGTCAGGTGTTACTTTGTGGCAATACTTGTGCCTCTGTGACACTATTTCAGTTCATGATAAGCTGAAAACCAGAAGGGAAACTAGAGGTTAGGAGAAAAAAAAAGAAATCTTAAAAGAATAACTAATATGAAATATCAGTCAAACCCAAGCTAGAAGCAGCAGATATGTTCAGGGTAAAGGATAAAAGGTCAATAGTATTGTGGAGGAGACAAGATTCAATGGACAAAAAGGACAGGAACAAGGTCAAGCTGGAGCTCAAGAAATAAAGTGTCTAAATAAGATTGAATTTGTAAAGGACCCTGCAGCATCTCTAATCTTTTAAAGCTCAGTGCTTTCTTATGGGACCTTCTCAGCAATGATGGGATATTAGACAGTAGAACTAACTAAACATGTAAGTAATTTTACTGGCGAGAGGGAAATTTGGTAAAATTATTCAGCATATGAAAAATTAGAGAAATTTCTATCTGCTTAATGAACGTATCAATGAACAAGCATTTATTAAACAATTATTGTATGTTAGGTACATGAAAACCCATATGAGTGATTTCTATCAGATGAAAATATAATCCTTACCAGTATTTCTAAAGATCTAAGATGCATTTTGGAAAGAAGACTATAATTGTGTTATCAGGTGATATATGACCTAAGCCAAGGAAAACAATTATATTGAAATGTAGTGATATATGTATATGTATGTGTGTACATATGTATATGCCTATATATACATATGTGTGTACATGTATACACACACACTTCTGTGTATTTTAAGTACATGGATTCCAGGTTAAGAAATGTTTTATTAAATGATTCTAGGATCACAATCAGCTCTACTGTTCTATTATTCTGGCTTCAAGCTCCACCATGTAGTCTCCTGAGAAAAGAAGAACCAGGGAGTATTCTTTTGCCCACCATGAACATCTAAGACATCCTTTCTTGTTAGGTCACTTGCTAAAATCCCTGGGTCTTCTTTCTCTGTCCTCCAGGGGAATGGAGACAATACCATGAATTCAACATTCTAAGTTCTATGCCAGAGCTGTCAATTATGTTATGTCAATTCCCTCTGATGAAGGCTGAAACAGGGTGGTACATGAACCCCAAGACTGGAGCTCCCTCTGTGGGATGTCTGGAGAAGAATTCCCGGACTCTAGTATTCTTGAGGTCAAGGTAAAGATTTTATTACACTTTTCAGTGGGCAGGAGTTCTTAGGGAATCTGCAACCATAGAGGAGTACAGGTAAAGTTTATATAGGATATTCTATACTAAGACATATGCCAAATATGCTAATTAGGTAATTCAGGGTAGAATTAGGGAGTGATTAAGGAGTGGTTAGTTCTTAAAGGAACATGTACTTTTGGTATCTACTGCACAGGTATTTTACCCAGAGTTCATTGGGAGCCTGGGGAGAGAGGAGGCTACTTGGAGGTATGGTTTTAGGCCTGAAAAGTCACTAAGTCAACTAATGGTCAGAGCTGACTAAGAAATTCCAGGTTGCTCCCATCAATGTCTTGTTAGACAAGATAAATGTAAGGGAGTATAGGTATGTCTAAGTCTAGGACACATATGATTGATCAGTAAGTAGTAAATGTTGTTATGACCCAGTACACAGCCCATTCAGCCAGTACATAGCTGGTTCAGACTAATAAAATCTATAGGTGCAACTGGGTGTATCAGGAAAAGAGATAAAAATTTTGCTAAGCAGTCTGTGCCTGTGGACTGGGGAGAAACTGCCTGGGATATTGTTTTGAGGCTAGGGAGAAATGTGATTTTTAAAGAGAAAGGCAATTTTAGAACTGGAGCCTAAGCACATGCACCTCAGCATGGCATCACCTCTACCACCAGTTTTATCCGAAGCAAATAGATTTTGAATTAAGGAAATTTTGCCTTTTGAAAACCAGAAAGTTCCTTCCTCAAAATAATCACATGACTTTAGGAGTTTGTTTTTGCTGAGATCAGATTTAGGAGAGAGGAGTCATTCCCCAGTCTCTTAATTTCAAATGGCTAGGAGATAACTGGGTCCTGGCTTAGTAGTAGTAGCAGTAGTAGTAGTAGCAGTAGTAGTAGCAGTAAATTACATAGTGCCTATTTTGTGTCAGGCAAGCACCCATCCTAAGTCCTTTCATTTCATCAATCAAATTTTGCCAAGGAGAGCTGAACTTTTGTTCCGGCTGCTAGTTCTTGTTACAACTGACTCAACAAATGCAATGAGCCTACTAGTATCCTTTTTTGTCATGCCTTATTATACTAAAAGAAACTTCAGCAGTGGACAGTTTTCAGCAATCACTACCATGTCTTGCCAGAAAAAGCTAATTTCTGGGTAGTGGCATTCACAGTCTTCTAAAGCAATGTAACTATCTCCAGTTCTTTCCCTTTCTGTCCTATCTCCATGTAATAATAAGATAACCACCTTCAGTTTCTGAGACAAACATATGAAGATAAAGAGAGAAAAAGAGAGTATGGCATAGTGGGAGACAATGAGGAGAAAGGGATGATTTAAAATAAACATAAGACCCAGAAGACTATAGCTCTTCAGGTTGAAATGGACTTCGAGAGATTTTCTAGTCTTCAGTAACTCCCTGACTTCAAGCAAGTGAATCATCATTATCTCTATTTTACAAATGAGGTATTTCAGGTCTGAGAGTTTAAGTGATTTTCCCAAGATCACACTAGCAGAATCATGGCATTCTTTATCTGAAAACAGCAAGTAGTGGAAACACAAAGGCAGGGGAAGAAATTATGACAGGGAAATGGAGAAAAATACTAAAAGAGAATCAGAATGAGCAAAAAGAAGAGGATAGAGGACTAAACAGGGGAAAATGAAAGGAAAGATAGGGGAAGGGTGACAGAAATGATCTTAGTGGGTTTCAAAGGTGAATAGATTACTTAGAGCTATGTTTCATTGAAAATCCTTCCCTTCTCATTAAATTGATTATACTGGGTCAAATAAGTATCTTTTGATATCATTGCCCTTTGAAATTCTAATAAAATCTCTAAATTCTAATAGTTTAGAACTTTTTCATTTAAAAACTGGTTCCCTTTTTTATTTCAAATTTCTAAGTTTATTTTTGAAATAATGGTTATTTTTAATATGACATTCTGAAAATTATAAAAAGCCTCAAACTGTCAGATTGTTTTATATATGTCATGTGGGAGACTGATTAGAGTTACCTAATTCAACAACGGCTGGAGGTTATACCTGAAACCATCACTTACTTTAATTGTTCTGAGATCCCATGCCCCACCCACCTTTTGCCCTTCAATTCAATCTGACATTTTGGCTAGTTGCATCCTAAGGGGCAAGTGAGGTATAATGGGAATCCACCCCTTTCATGAACCCCTTTTCCTGCCCTTCCCTCTACTCTTCAGCCCTCTAGGGGGAAATACTGCTTAGCCCCTGTTCATAGATCTTCAGTTGTTCTTCAAGTGTTCTTCAGAAACTAGCTATTAATGAGATAGCCACAGAATCCCTCTGTGGGAAGGGGAATTTTTCTTCGAGCTGCAGCAATGTCACAGAGCCATAAGACCCACTATAATAATACTGCAGCATGACCAAATTAGAGAATCATGGACTTTTGAAGCCTTGTGCATTGCTACCCAAAAGCAAGAAAGTGCTGTGAAGGAAATTTAGTCCTCAGTGAACTGTGTCAACTTTCAAGGGGCACGATGATTCCTCAGGCGAATTGGAAATTTAAAGCTCCCTGAATTTGAGTGTGAGACAGTTTGATACAGTAGAAAGCAATGAACCTGAAAGCATGAAGATCTGAGTTCAAATCAACACCTCCCACACGTACTAATTGTGTGGCCCTGAACAAGGCACTCAATGCTTTGCAGACTCAATTTCCCTCTTTGTAAAACAGGATACTTAATAATATCACTTATTTAGAGAGTTGTGGCAGTGACTGAATGGGCATATGAATGTTAGTGATTATTATTCCAGTAAGTACTATATCTAAATCCAAATTACTTGCTTTCCTTCTCCTCCCATATCTCTTGATGCCAGTTTCTAGGACTTACTTTCCTCATTCCTTTTTTTAATTTTTATCTCCTCATGCCACAGACCACAAAAGTCGAGCTGGTCTCTAACCGATGGGGAGCCACATTAAAAGGCCAGGAGTCACAAGGCCACAAATTGGGTTTCTGTCATCAAGGAAAATAAGCAAGAGAGGCAGAGCTCACAGCATTAGGACTGAAAAAAAGGTCTCTCAAATGGCTGTGAGTGAGGAAGAGGAGTTCCAGGTAGCTGATACCTTCAGAGAGCCCTCTCTCCAGTCACCTCTCATCCAATAGGAGCTCCTTAGTAACTTTGTTTGAAGACTTCATTTACCCCACCTTATATATTATTATTCACCCATGACAACTCAGATTACTGGTTTCCTTATAAGAAGCTTTATTGTGTCAGGATCTCTTTGTCAGGATCAGATCAAATGAGATGATATATGCAAAGAGCAAACATTAAAGGGATTCTATAAATGTTAGATCTCAAGGTGTGAAACGGACCTTTGATCTCATCAATGTGAGTATTCTCTCTAAGGATGAAGTCTGCAACCCATCCCTTCTGTGTTATACATGTTGACGTGTTATACATGTCAATGTCCTCTGTCAAATTCAACATGCTGGAGGACTTTGCTGCTTCATGGGCTTCATCAGTCATCCCTTGGCCACCTCACATAACCAGACTCTTCTTCTTTTGCTCACATATTTCTTTGAATGCAATCTTTCCTCCATTTAATCTAGGTAATTCCTTGTTTGTAATTTGTTGCACTCTGCTCACACACACCAGACAAAAGTGACTTGGTTTTCTTAAATTGTCTTTATTATTCAGTATTTTACATAATACATACCTGCCTTGGTTCCCTTATGAGGATTTTTGCTACTGTGAGAAGTAGCGGAAATCTTCTCATAAGGACTTTATGAGGTGGCTGATGGCTCAGTGGATAAAGTACTAGCAAAGATAGGAAGATCTGAGCTCAGACTTCACCTTAGACAATTACTAGATACGTAACACTGGGCAAATGATGGAACCTCTGCTGCTTTCATTTTCTTCAACTGTACAATGGGGATAATAATAGCACCCACCTCCCAGGGTTGCTGTGAGGATCAAATGAGACAATCTTTGTAGGGCACTTAGCACGATGCTTGACACGTAGTAGGTGCTTTACGATTGCTTGTTTCCTTCGTACAAGACTATTTGGACTACAATGAATTCTACAACATGATCAGTCCATCATCAAGTATTGCATTCCCCCAAACTTAGTTTAGGTAATATAATATAAAAAATAAAATAATCTCTCCTTGGAGATAGCTTGTATCCTGATGTAGAAATATCTACATATACAGAAAAAATATAAGGTAATGACATACAAAGTAGTTAAATACCAGGTAATTTGGGAAGAAGGACGCTAGTAGTTTGAGAGATTAGGAAAGGTTTCATGCAGAACTTGGTGCAAGAGTTGGACCTTAAAGAAAGAGAAGGAAGCTCTGTGGTGAAGGTAAGGAAGGAATACATTCCATGCAGGTAGCAAAGCCGATCTAAAAGCATGGTGAAGGAATATGGAATGTCGTGTGTGAGGAACAGAGAGAAAGCTACATTATCTGGATTCCAGAGTGAAGAAAATGTCACCAATGTTCAGTGAGTTTGGAAAGATAGCTTGGAGTGAGGTTGTAAGTTTTGAAGAGTTAAAGGGAAGATTTTGCATTTTATCCTACAGCAGGGGTAGGGAACCTGTGTCACATGTGACCCTTTGGTCCTCAAATGCAGCTCTTTGACTGAATTCAAACTTCACAGAACAAATCCCCTTAACGGATGGATTTGTTCTATAAAACTTGTACTCAGTCAAGAGGCATAATATGGAGAATGAGTTGACATATTAGACTGAGAAGACATGAGCAAACAGGTAGGAAGAGGGGCAAGACAGTAGTATCACTAAAATTCAGAGAGGAGAATATTGAGGAGGAGGTGGTCTAGAGTACAAAATGTAGCAGTTAGGTCAAGGAGGACTGAGGCTGAGAGATGATCAGATCTGGCAATTAAGAGAACATCTGTAACTTTGGAATGAGTAGGGAGTTTCAGATGAGATATAATATGGGAAGCCAGATTGCAGTGGGTTGAGGAATGTGAGAAAAAGAGAAGGTACTCAGCATGACAGCTTTTTCAAGGAATTTGGCTGATAAATGGAGGAGAGATTTAGAACGATACCTTGAGGGCAAGGAACAATCAGAACAAAAGGTTTTTGAATTTTTATTTCTCTTCAGACCAGGAGAGACTGGCAAGTTTGAAGACCTTCCTTAGGAATGGAACTTGTAGATGGGTAGAGACCGAAGATTTAAGAGAGATGAGTGATGATGAAGCAGAGCTAAGAAAACTCTATACACAATGACTACAACCATGTAAATGGAGAGAAAAATCACCAAACAGTGGATGTTTCGAAATTAGAAAAGTGTGGCCCCACAAAAGAAATACGAGAAGACATCTCTCCTCACTCCTGTGCTCAGCTGTGCACTCCCACAGAAGTGAACCAGTGAATATATTTTCATTTTTTATATGCATTGTTCAATTTTGTTGATTGTTTACCCCCTTATTCCTATCTCAGTTTCTCCTTTAAAACATTATTTTTCATTATGAAGGCTATCTGGGAAAGGGCATGAGGAGGGAAACAACGGGAAATGAGCTTATGTAAAAACAGAAGAAATCAACAAAAAAATCTTAAAAAAGAAAGTGAAATGTCTCAATTCGAGATGGAGGAACAAATTGTGGCATATGAATAAAGGGGAATATTTAGTGCTGAAAGAAATGATACACATGAGGAATTCAGAGAAGCATGGAAAGACTTATATTAGCTGATATAGAATGAAGAAAATTAAAACCAGAAAAATAATAAATACAGTGAGTACAAGGATGTAAACAAAACCAATGACAATGTTGGTTCCAGAGGACCGATGACCAAACACACCTCTATCCTCTCAGTGGGGAGGGGGAAGACTATAGGTGCCAAAATGGGACATATGCTGTCAGATGTGGTCATTACGACATTGATTATGTTGGTTTAACTATCTTTGTGAAAAATTAAAGGGTCTATAGAGGAAGGGGGGAGAAGTCTACATTAGGAAATGTAGTAAAAACAAAAGGCACCGATAAAACAAAAAAATGTAACCAATGGTGCTGAAAAAACAAAGGTTAAAGGATGTTTTTCAGATGAAAAATGATGATTTATCCTTTGTTTGCCATTTCTTACATAATTTGTAGGTCTTTCCACTCTCAAGTCCATGGATTGAACTATAACGAGTCCCTGCCCAACCACCACTCAATGGCTGTTTTTGGACCCTTCTGCTTTAGAGCGAATGACCATAGTAGCAGTTTCTCTTTGAAACAACAACCCTGAGGCTCCTGCCCCTCCCACCCTGATTTATCTTTTTTTTTCCTCTTTTCTATTAAAGAGGCCATCCCCCTGACTACTTTTGAAGAGGCCTATTCACTGAATGGGCATTACCTCACTTTAAGTGAGTACCTGAAAAGGCCCAAAAGACCAAGGTATCCCATTGCATCCTGGGCCATCTCCAGTCATCCTGATGAATATCTGGTCACTGGATCCAGATGGCTCAGGAAGAGAAAGTGAGGCTGATGACTTTGCACAGTCCTCCCCCACTTAAAACAAACTCAAGTGCAAGTCATGTCATCATTTCTCTGATGTCATGGTCCTCTTCGAAAATGAAGTATGAACACAACAATTGTGGGTCTTTTATCTTATTCCTTATCAAATTCAACTAAAAATCAGGCAGCATGAATTAAAGCTATTAAAAAGGGCACAAGAAGGAATTTAAGAATAAATGCTCTAAGCCTTGTTTAGAGGAATTTAACCTTAAACATGTGATTACAATATTGGACACCTATTACCTTGACATGTTATAAGAGAAAATGAAGTATTATAATAAAATGTTTAGGGATTCTCATATGAAATGCCTCATTAAAAGTGAAAGTATTTTACCAATATTGTCTCATTTTACTATTATTATATCCTGTGTGTGATTCAAAGAAGCCTTGATTGGAAAAGCTAAAAAGTTGTTCCTTCATAACAGCCAAATCTACAGCCTGGTAAAAAAAAAATAGACTCCTAAGCCTGGTTGAGTTATTAAGTAAAAGGGAACATAGACTAATTAAATTTGACATCCTCACATGAGGAACCATGCCCATAGGTAGGAATATATCATGAAACTTCAGGAAGGAGGATTTTTTTAAATGAGGAAGTTCATTAGAAACAGATTTAGGGAGAAAGTTAGAAAATTAAAATTTATGATATCAGCAAAGGATCTGCTTTGCCATCTACATCCCTCTAGAGAAAGAGCTAGAGCGTAGAATTAAGCACTTTCTGAGCGGGTTATACTGGTTTTTCTTAGGTTTGGCTACAAAAGCTTGAATCTCCCAAAGCAACAGGCACTTGACTTTAGGTTTTTATGACTGACAGTGCAGAGTCACAGAAGCTCAGAGTTTGAAGGGACCTCAAGGACCACTGTTCCATCCTGTACCTCAACAAAAATTCCATCTAGAGTTCAACTTTGCCAAGTAAAGATTGTAAAAGGAGTTGATCCAAGCTATGCTTAAAGACCTGTCAATGAGGAAAATACACTACCTCTTGAGACAGCTCATTTCCTCTGTGAAGAATTCAAATTATTAGGAAGTTTTATTTATTTTTCTTTGTAGATATTTTTTTTCAGTCATTCAGTTCTGTATGACTCTTTGTGACTCCACCCCCCCTTTTTTGGGAGGGGGTTCTTAGCAAGGATACTGGAATGGTTTTCCATTTCCTTCTCTAGTGGATTAAGGTCAACAGAGGTTAAATGACATGTCCAGAGTCACACAGTTACAAAGTGTCTAAGGCTGGATTTGAACTCAGGTCTTCCTGACTCCAGGCCTATCCCCTGAGTCACCTAGCTGTCTTTGCTTTTTTTTTTTTTTTTTTTTGCTGTTGTTTAGTTATTTCTGCATTAATGCTGACTCTTCATGACCCCATAAAGATACTGGAATAGTCTGCTATTTCCTTCTCCAGATCATTTTATAGATGAAGAAACTGAAGCAAAAAGGGTTAAGTGACTTGCCTTGTGTTACACAGCTAGTAAGTTCTGAGGCTGAACTTGAACTCTTTCCTGACTCCAGGCCTAGTGCTCTATCCACTGCCCCACCTGGCTGCCTTTTTGTTTTCCTAACATTGAGTTAAATCTAAGAAAAGATTACAATAAGGAAAAGCATAATAATCAATGCCTCAAAAGCCTTTCATTAATTGCTTACTCAATGACAGGCATTGTGCTAAGCACTAGAGAAACAAAGAAAGACAAAAATAGAAAAAAAAATAATCCCTGCTGGTAAAGATCATAAATTCCATTGGAAAAGGAAAAGGGACTAAACCTGTGATTTTGCTGATCAAGTCAATAATAACACATACAATGTGCCATTCATGGGCAGGGAAGGCAACAGAAGGTAAAAAAAATGGTTCCAGCCAATACCAGAATTCAGGATATATAGAATATAAACACATGCATACATACGTATATGTATGTATGTGTATGTTTATATGTGTATGCATATGTATGTATATATGTGTGTGTGTATGTGTGTATATACAAGATAAATTGGAGTGAATGTCAGAGGTAAGACCCCAGCATCAGACAGCATTGGGCAAGTCCTCTTCCAGAAGGTAGGCTTGAAGGAATCCAGGAAAGCCAAGTAACATGGAGACTAGGAAGGAGAGAATGCCAACCCTTGTGGAAGGGGCAATGAGGAATCCAGTGACATTGGATGATGGAGTATGTGGAAAGGAGGATGGTGTAAGAAGACTGGAAAGGTAGGAAGAAGGCAGTTTATGAAGGGCTTTATAAACAAAACAGGATTTTATATTTGATCATCCATCAGGGGTGGGGAACCTGTGGCTTCAAGGCCACATTGGGATTTGGTCTGTGAAGTTTGGATTCAGTCAAAGGGCCACATTTGAGAAACTAGAGGGCCACATGTGACCTTGAGGCTGCAACTTCCCCATCCCCCACTCTAGGTAGTAGGAAACCACCAGTGTTTATTGGATAGGGGAGTGAACTCTCTGGCTAATTCCTGATGGGTAAATTCCCTCTACTAAAGTATATCAGTATCTTTGAAATTTATTGTCTTACAGAGTTCTTTAGAGAACTGGGAAGTTACATGACTTGCCTAGGTCATATAGGTCTTTCTGACTCAAAGACAACTCACTCTGTACTATACCATGCTATCTCTAATGGGGGAGACAAATGTAAGTGGAAAGGTACAAAATCTATACAGAATAACAGAAAGGAAATGTGAAAGAGGAAGGTTCTAGGGGTGTGTGTGTGTGTGTGTGTGTTTATGGTGTGTGCAAGAGACAGAGATAAAGAGAGAGAGAATGGGGAGAGAGAAGAGAATATTATTTTAATCTCCCCAACAAAATGTGAGCTAGATTTTGGATATTAGCTATAATAATCATTGGTTCGCTGCCAGGAATGGAATAAAGACCTAACTAGCCTATGGATGTAGGATTCATCCTGAATGGCTATTATGTATTTGTTGCCATTTTGTTTTCTCTTTCTGCTTGAGACTTAAGTTCTCATCCAACATTAAACATACGGAGAAGTCCAGGGGGAATAAACCTCTCTGAAATAAGTCTTTTTCCTGTAACTGCACTACTGCCCCCAACTCATAGACCATGTCACCTTCAATTAAACAGTGACTTGAATGGTGTGAAGACAGCCTGTATATTGTTACCATAGAAAGGTTTCTCCTTTGTGACTGCACCTTTTTTCCAGCTGTTGGGTTGTTCACCATAACTGTCTCAGGGCCTCAGAACACCACTTGGCTTTCGTTCGCTGATGCGTTTACTGTACTGGTAATTAATGCCGTTAGCTTTATAATTAAAAAAAAACACACACACACAACTTTTTGCCTTTATACTCTGGGTGATAATACTGCAAGTAAAAGTTAATTAAAATGAGATGAATTGCCTTCAGTTAAACGAAACGGAAAGGAAAAGGGATGGGGAGGGTGGGCAAGGCATGAGTGGGAAGGAGGGGAGAAGACAGTCAAAGAAGCATTGCAGCCCATTTAATAAAGCAAAATGAGTAGGTTGGCTTTTTAAAGCCTCTCCTTTCTCCTTTTGCATGCATATTCTGGGTTTAAGGTTAATGGAACCAAAAGCGATTGGCTAGTCAAAGAACACAAGTTCTACTTTCCTGTTGCTTTGGCAGTGGGTCACCATGAGGTCCACAAACATAAACGCCTATGTTTGTTCAAGTCCGCCCCCTTTCTCCTGTACCAGGCTGTTCAGAGTAATGGGCTGTGAAATTGGCTTTTATATTATTATTAATTAGATCTGATGGCTGGATGTTTTTTATACTTGATGCAAGGAAAAGGTCTGTTTCTTTAAAAGGGGGCAAAACCCTGACAAACTATAGTGTTTAGAGCAGTCCTGGAATGAGCAAAAGCAGTCATACAGACTTCCCAGTGAGATCCTAGGAAGGTAAAATTATTCTTCACAGAATCATAGGATTTCAGAGTTAGAATGGACTTCAGTGAACCTGTTGTCCAATCATAACCAAAGAATGAGGAGATCAACTAGTCTTTATTAGCAGTCCTCCTATGAGGGGGTAACCCACCACCTCTAGGGTTTCCATGGAGTACTTCTTTCAGACATTTCCAAATATCTGAAAACAGTCTCAGCATAACACCCAAATTTAATTGTTCCTAGTTTTTCACTCTGAGGCCAGGTTGAAGAAACAAATGAATTCTTGATCCTATTAGCCTTTCAAGAGCTTGAGGACACTTATCATTTCCTCCCTGAAACTTCTCTGTTCCAGTTTGCACACACCTAGTTCCTCAATGCTTCCTTAATATTACAAGAGTGTGGATTTTGAGCTGGAAGGAGATTTAGAGGTCATCTGGACCAACTTCTTTTATTTTATAGAAAAGTAAACTAAGGCCTGGAGATTTTAGGCAACTTACCCATAATTTGAATACAGGTCCTTTGACTTCAGCTGTTACACTTTTTCTAAACAGTACCAAAAAGCCCTGTGCTAGATGCACTTCAGCTTATCAATGTCATCCCTAAAAATATGTTGTGCAGAATGGAACAAGACACCCTAGATGTGTTCTGACTACTGTAGAGTGTCATGCTGTTATAACCTTATTCCAAGAAGGAAGGCTCTTCCAAAAGAGCCAAGTGTCACCTTGCCTTTCAGGACTGCTAATGTTAACTCTTAGTGAGCTTGCAGTAAACTAAAATCCCTGGATCATCATCAGACAATCTACTAGCTAACCATATCTCCCCTTTTTCTAATAAAGTCAATTTTTGGAGCACAAGTGAAAGACTTTACATTTATTCTTAATAAACCTAATCTTATTAGATTCATTTCAGGGTTCTAAACAGTCAAAATCTTTTCTTCGTTCCTGACTTTCATCCATGGTGTTAGCTGACCTCTAGCTTTAGTAGCTCCATGAGTCTCTTTTTGTTTTGGTTATTTGTTTGTTTTTAGGTCTTCAATTTTTTTCTCCCTATTCCTGTCTTAGAAATCTACTACTATCAAACTGGCAACCTATGCTATGGAAGAGAAAACAACTAATCACCAACTATGTTTTGAGTGCTTGGAATCATACAAGGCATGCTAGGGAAACAATTTAAAAACTGTTTTGGAAGGGACATCCCTATCAGTCCAAAAACATGTTTTTGAACATACACCTTCAGCTAGGAGATGATCTAGAAATGGAGGATATGGACATGGAGGACAGGGACATGAACAGGGGGAAGATTTTCCCAATGGTACCTAAGCAGCTACTGATATGGGTTTCCTGAAGTCAGGGTGTAGCTATCCAGAGTAGCTGATCTTTGAGACAGAAGTGGAGGTATTGTACTGTGTAGGGAAAGAAGAGAGTAAAAGTGCTGAATTATAGTGGATTAAGAGTAGATATAGTTGGAGACAAGTACCTCAACTGACCAGCACATGGAGAAAAGAATGACTCATCTTCGATTGTTTACTCATATGTACCTTAGTATCATGCCATATCTCCCTAAGAAGCCACAGCTTTCACTTTGGAAGATATAAAAGTATAACATATGATACCTGATCAAAAGAACTTAAATCTGACAGGGCAGACAAAATTAAATGGCATGAAAAAATAGAGTTTAATTAAATATTGCATGGTATGATAGTGACTCTAAATGCAGTAAGACTTCAGAAAAGATAGGAATCCATGTGAGTTGGAGTAGGCTGTGAAAATTACATTGAGGAAGCATAGTTAAAGTAAGAACCAGTCAACAGGAGAAAAATAATACAGAAAATAATAATATTATTATATTTGTAATAATCCATATATGGCTCAGAGAAAAGAGTCCTTATGTATCCTGGCCAAAGGACAGCAAAGCAAAAATGGCAACAGGTAAATCATTTTGGGAATCATATAATGCTGTCTGAAGTCTCCTTTGGTCATGGATTATGCAGGTCTATAAAGCACCTGTAGCAATATTTAGAATTCTGTATGATGCGACAGCCCCAAAACTCAGTTCTGTGTTAGGTCTTATAACACTGATCTGCCTCCTCTACCTTTCCCACAGCTTTACATGTCATAAGGGCCAGGTGCAATAAAAAAGGACTTACTTGGTGACTAAGAGGGAATTTGCTACTTGTCACATTTCCAGGGAAAGATGGAAGCTTTGGAGATTAATGGAGCTATCAAATATTTGATCTTTTAGAGCGAGGAGTGTGACCTTAGGTCACACAGAATGTGAATTCAGAGAATCATGCATCCAAGCGGCAAGAAGACAAGATAGGAAATTTCAGGTTGGGGGCTGGAAATTCTAGACTCTTCCCAGGATTCTCAACAATCCTCAAAGCTCCAGAATTACCACTGCCATACACACCCACCCACCCACCCCCACACCCACACGCACATATGTATGTATGTATGTATGTATGTATTTTTTAGCACAATAAGGGTACTTAAAAGTCCCTATCAGGTAAACAAGCCTTCCTGTAAGACTCTTGGAAGGGAGCCAGATGGCTCATTTGTTTTTCAACTTATCTCACAAGTACAGACTGGAAAATCAGATCTGTTGTAAGTGTGAAATACTTTGATATCATTCACTTAGTGAGGCCATCAGCATTTGCTAATTGTTAAAAGCCTTTAGTGCACGTTTCTGACGCAGTCAAGTTAGGTATTGAAGGCCTAATGGGAGGAAAGAACTTTGGAAAACTGGCAAACTTCATAAAAGCAAAGAATTTACTATGCTTGCTTGCTTTACCTTGTACTTCTTATACCTTCTAAGTGAAAACTCATGATAGCTTGAGTTATCTCCGTATGAAAGGCAGACTTGTATGAATAAACAATTTTCTATAGCTGCCTGAGGCAGCAAAGTTCCCAAGTCTCAGAAAAGCAAAGGTCTTAAATACACAGAAAGCATAACCATGAGGTTAAATGGGGTTCAGCTATTTGAAATATGTCAGGTGGATTACTGAGCATTTGATAAACTGTCTAGATGATTCTAAATCCCCTACCAATTGGAAATTACTTTAACAATGCTGGAAAATAATTAGGAAGCTTGGGGGATTCTTAAAACATTTTTCCCTCTGTTATGCATGTCAGCATATTATCAGGTGTTAGCATGAATGACTAAACTGTATGAACATTTAGAGACTATTAGCAATGGAAAGAGCTTTCAGAATATCTTTGAACTTACGAGAGAAAGGGCACACCACCAGGAGCCACATGGTGTGCTGGAATGAATGTTGAACTTGGAGCAGAAATCCTTCCTTTGCCACTCACTGACCAGGACAAATCACTTGACCTTTCTGCATCTCAGTTTTCTCAACTGAAAAAAGGATTGAGGTAGATTACCTCTAAAGACTCTTCCAGTTGAAATCTATGTGCCTTAGAGGGGCAGCTGAGTGGTACAGTGGATAGTGTACCAATGAAGGAGTCAGGAGGACCTGAGCTCAAATCTCACCTCAGACACTTGACACTCACTAGCTGTGTGACCTTGGGCAAGTCACTTAACCCCAAGTGCCTCATCCTGGGTCATCTCCAGTCATCCTGATGAATATCTGGTCACTGGATTCAGATGGCTCTGGAGGAGAAGTGAGGCTAGTGACCTGTACAGCCCTTCCTCACTCAAAACAAAGTCAAGTGCAAGTCATGTCATCATTTCTCTGATGGCATGGTCTTCTTCAGCAGTGAAGGACAAACACACATGTGCCTTAGAAGCATCTTTTATTAATGAATAATGGACATGGATCTTCTGATGAACAAAGGAACTGACCAATATGATTTAATGAAGAGGTGGTACCAAGAAGATTCCAGTATGGAATCCAAGTAAATCACTAGTCTAAGGAAAACTATTGCTGTATGGAATTCAGTGATTCAATTCAATCATTCATGTATGAAGTGCCTGTTCTGACTCAGACTAAATTTTAAAAAAAGTCTCTGGCCTCCAGAAGTTTACATTCTAATGCAATATGATCTCTCCAAATTCCACACCCATCACTCAGTTGCCTGAAATACTTTGTTAATTACAACATACTTTGTCTTGAGAAAGCATGGCTTAGTGGTTAGAGAGCTGGTATTGGCCATGAAAAGACCTACATTCAAGTCCTGTTTCTGATACATGGTAGTTGTGTGACCCTGCACAAGTCACTCAATGTCCCAGTGTTCTAGCTAACTTTCTTAAGTCTATAATTATATTGCAGAGAAGGTACCTGTATTGATAAAAGGAGTTTCCTCATTTGGGAATCTTGTCTCTTTTTTTTTTTTTTGCTTCATTATTCACTTCCAGTGGCTGAAAACAGAATGACAAGGGAGAATTCTCCCACCCATGGTCTGATTCCCAGGTAACCCACTTGAATTTTAAGCCTTATTGACTGATTCAATCAGAGAACTTCTGACCCACAGAAGACATCTTACTTAGAGACACTAATTTAAACATTTCTAGGTTTTTCTCTGAGAAATGTACACAGAAGTAATAGTGAAACTTCAGATGCTTTTATTGGTTCTTTGGAGAATTTCTTTGGGCCCAGACTTTCCTTGTACACTTTTCACGAGTGTGTATATTTGTATGTGGTAGTGGTGATGGTAGTGGTGGTAGGAAGCTACTTTGCTGTTGTAAAATTTCATCTTTTTCTTTCATTGAGGGAATCAGAGTATACAGATTTGATACCCAACCTCATTGATTGGAGAACCCAATTCATTTTTTAATTTAATTTTAATTTTAAATTTCATCTTCTCTTGGGATGTAAACATAAAGAAAGAGGGGGAAGAAAAAAGAGGCACAAAAAGAGAAAAAAAATTCATGGTATGACCAAATGTTGTCATACTGTTAAAAGGATGGAATTTGGAAAAAAGGATGGAAGGGACCTTAGAGGTGATCTAGTCTAAACTCTTCATTTGGTAGATGAAGGAACTCCAGCCCAAATCCATGAAATGACTTACCAAAAAGCACACCAGTAGTCAGTGACAGACAGGTTTTGAATTCAGCACCTCTTCACAGTCACTCTTTCCGCCATACTATGCTGCCCCTCTATGAAGCAGTAGAAGCCAAAAGCTAACAATTCTTCAAATAAGCTGCTGAGACCAAGAGGCTGCAGATCCCGGATTATGGCCAGAAGGTAAGGAAGCCGAAAGCTGTGTCTACCATGGCCATCTTACCAGTCAGGGTCTCGTCGGTGCCCTGCTAATTCATGGAACCTACTTTGGTATTTCTATCTTTCCTACTACCAGGTGACAGACATGAGGAAGAATCGTCTGCCTCGACGTAGCAGCTCATCAACATAATTGTTTCTGCTCTCTCTCTTCCAATGAAGCTGCTGGGGTCATCTCATCATAGCCTTGATCCTGCCTGACATTTTTGGAAAATGGTTGTGGGAGTAAAAACAGGTGCAAAAAATAGATGTAATTTCAAAAACATTTTTTCTGACCTTTTTAATATTCCTGCATAATTGTGATCCATTTGAATACCTGCCCTGATTGAAGCAGTGGGTTACTCATATATTCAATTCAACCTATGCAGAGAACCCTTTCAGAATACACAGGCTCATGAAGAAATGACCCCTTACCTGGAGAGGAAATGCAGAGGAAAGAACCACAAAAGCAGATAGATAGACAGGTAGATAGATAGATAGATGATAGATAGATAGATAGATAATAAAACTAAAGTATAGACTTTAGATTCTCCATCATATAAAGACTTAATTTTTAAAAATTTTCTGGTATCCCTATAGTTCCATGGGTAAGTTCCATCTACCTCCTCAATAATATATGTATTGCTATAGTACTTTAAGATTTGCTAAGTGCTTTACAAATATCATTTCATTTGAGATTCACAACAACCTTGGAAGGTAGGTGTTATTATGATCTCCATTTTTACAGATAAGGAAACAGAAGTTAAGTGACTTGCTCAGGGTCCCACAAACAGTAAGTGTCTGAAGCGGGATGAGACCTCAAGTCTTCATCCAGGTCCAGTGTTCTATCTACTGCAACACTTTGCTGCCTATCTCCTAAAACGTCATAAACATAGAAACCTAGAAGAGACTTGCTAGGACATTATTAAGGTGATGGTTTATCAACATTAGGTAAAGGAAATCGTATTTCCCCTCTTCATCATAGATTCCTCATGAATAAATTATGAGAGGCTGAATCCAGTAAATTGTAAGCTCACTGTGGTCAGGGCCTATTTATTTTTTTCTTTGAATTCCTAGTGCCTGGGATAGGGACTGGCACGTAGTTGGCACTTAATAAATTTTTATTGATCTCTTAGACTGAGGCTCTGCACCAGCAAATCAAAACAGTTCCTAAGAGATAGTATTGATATTTGTCAGAGCTTCTCATAATATCCTCCAGTACAAGACAGAAAGGACCTGGAACACCCTCCCTCCCAATCTCCCTCTCTTAGATCCTTTTGCTCCATTCTAGGCTCAGCTCACCTGCTACTTCATTGGGCAAGTATTTCCTGAACCTTTTCAGTTATATTTTCTTTCTCATCAAATTATCTGTTTTTGTATCTATTTTCCTATATATTTCACATAAAAGGTAACCTCTGTAAGCAAGAACTATTTTTTTTAACTTTTGTCTTTATAACCTCAGTGCCTAACATATTTCTTACACTATACATGTTTACTGATTTAAATTTGATTTAATTGAAATGAATTGACAGGTATGGACTACATGATAATTTACTTAGGTAGATTCAAAACTGCTTCAATGACTGGCTCAAAGAGAGGAGATTATTCATATGATGTCAACCTGAGTGGAGATTCAGAGTGGGTTTGCCCTCTTCTCTTAAATTTTTTTTGGTCAGAATCTTGGATAACATACAGTATGGAGTCAGGAGAGACAGTGAGTAAGTTCAATGACAGAATTAGGGTCCCAAATATTCTTAACAATAAATCAAATGTAATAAAATCTCATTTAATAGGGATAAATGTAAAATCTATACTCGAATTCAAAAAATCAGTTGTATAAAAATTGACTTTAAAAAAATGCAACAATGACAAAACCTGAGGAATTTACCTTCACATACATTAAAAATGAGACAATGATGTGATGGAGTAATCAAAAAGAGTTTATTGCATCTCAGACCACAATACTAGAATTACAATGCTCAGAATGCAGTAGATGATAGGCATAATGCCTTGTTAAACTCTACTTGGAAGATTATTTTCAGTTTTAGGAGTCATATTTTAGGGAGAACATTCAGAAATTTGAGTTAATCCAGAATTGCTTGAAGCAACTGGGGAAGTTTGACTTGAATAAAAGCAGCCTGGGGAGGGAGCAGAGAAGATACTTCCAAATATTTAAGAGGCTGTCATGAAAAAGAATTCTTTTTTTAATTATTACTTTCCATGGACCCAGTGAATAGCACTAGGAAGAGTTTATGGCAATTGGAAAGAGGATGATTTTGACTTGGTATAAAGAAAATATTCCTAAATATTATAGTTGTTAAGAAATGAAATAGGCTAGGAGGTGGTATTTCCAATCATTGGAAGTCTTCAAATGAAAGCTGAATGGAAGTTAGATGGCCCCTTGAGGCTATTACAGAGGTGATGACTGTTTAGGAATGAGTTTTTCTCTGTGGTCCTCCTCAACTCTAAGATTCTAGGATCTTGCATATCTCCTAATCTTCTCATTTTATAGATGGGGCAACTGAAGTTCAGAGATGTGACATGATTTGCTTAGAGTCACATAGCCATTTGGTGTCAATGGAGGTCAAGCTAGGATTAGCCTACTATGAAATTGAAATTCCCAGCCTCTGCCTTCCCTGACATCTGAAACACTGAGGTATGGTGGCTAGAGAGTGGGTCTTGGAGTTCAGAAAGGCAGAGTTTCAAGTCCCACGTCTGATAACTACAGCTGTGGGACCCTGGACAGGTCTCTTACCTTCTCACTGAAGTTCTACATTGGGAGCTCCCAATAACAATGAAACTGCACATCTGGCATAAAGAATCAATAAACAAATGAACACAAGAAACAAAAACCTCAACTTTCATAATATAAGCCAAGAAAACAAATATGCATCAATGCATGAGTGGATGGAAGTTTTCTACATTCATTATAATTTTGCTTGTAAGTATCACTAATGCTTAATGTAGAATCCAAAAGAGGATTTTTCTTTTCTAGCTATAATATTATGAATTCTACTTCTGATCTTGAAAAAAAAATTTTGTGTGTATTGGTGTTTTTCTTACCTACATATTAGTATTGTGAAACAATATTCTTTAATAATCTAATTGAACATATCTGTATAAATGTATATACATACATGCATGCATGCATCATACATGCCTACATGCATGTGTGTATATATTGCAACTTAGTTGCTTAAATCCCTCCCTGTGCCTTAGTAAGATGGTGAAGAGAATGGTTTTAAGCTGACAGTCTTATAGAATGAGTGCCCAAAAAGTCCTTAAAAATCATCTAAACCAATGCTCCCATTTTACAAATGTCCAGAGCCATGTACTACTTATTGGCAAATCCAGACAGTTATGTTGTATAGTGTTGTATAGTGGATAGAACATTGAGTTAGAAAGACTTGGAGTTAGGAAGATCTGAGTTTATAATCCAACCTCAGACACTTAAGTACCTGTGTAAGATTCTAGGCAAATCATTTGACTATTTTCAGCCTTACCAGAGACCTTAGACTCTACCCTGAGGATTCCACTCTTACAAAAAATCTATCACTTTGCCTGAAACCAAATCTCCATGTCCCTTCCTAGCCATCTCTACACCATTCCTTCCAACCTTCTTTCCTCTTATCCCTTCCTCCCCTTTTCCCCTACACCAAGGTAGCTAAGTGGCTGAGCAGATAAAGCCTGAGGTCAGAAAGAAATGAATTCAAATCTGCCCACAGACAATTACTAGCTATGTGACCCTAGACAAATCACTTATTCCGTTTGCCTCAGTTCACTCAACTATAAAATACAGAGATTAATAATAAGACCTCCCTGCCAGGATTGTTTCAAGGATCAAATGAGAATAAATCTTTAAAATGCTTAGCACAGGACCTAACATAAAGCAGACACTTAATAAATGCTTGCTTCCTACCTTCTTTCCTTCTTCTGATTGCCAGTCCAATACTCTTTCCACTATATTGGGCTTAGTAGTGTCAGGTTCCCTAAGGTCATCCAAATTTTAGAATAAAGTGAATCTCAACCAGCTTTTCACCTTTTTTATAAGAAAAATAATCTGAACATGGAATGTAAATTGTAGTCTAGTTCCATATGGGTATAATATGAAGTCCTGGCCATGATACTTCACTATATATGTAAGCTACCACACAACAGACCAGTCATATTTTACTGTCTTAATCTTCATTCGGTACAAACAACCATAGTATATCTATTTCCTGGCTCACTGGATTGCATGTGGTGGATCCTTAGCCTAATCTAGACTGGCCCAGCAAGAAGTAGATAGTCTATACCTAGAAAGCAGAGCTAGTGTGTATTGATCCATGTATACGTACTGATTCTTGACAATTGAAGTTAGCAGGGAAACTCATCCAAAATCATCACAGACAAAATGGTGATGGAAGCAGAGCTGGTCCTCATGTGCCTATTACCTTTCTTTATTTCCTCCTCACATGGACACTCCTTTTCCCCAGGAATCAACCCTTTAAGGTTGCTCTTTGGCTGGCCAGGGTCTCTAAAATCGGCACCCTCCCAGAGCCTGCGCTTCCAACTGACATCTCATCATCTATGACTTCCTGGAATCCCGCTTTCAAAACTTACTATTTTTGTGCCTCTTTCTTCCCACTCTGGCTAGGTACCTGGCTGGTTAATCCAAAAACAAAATGCATTTGAGTTAAAGCATTAGCACATAATAATACCTTAATATATTATGCTTCAGCTGTTCTTTAATGGGACCTCCCAAGTCCCATGAATAAATGAACATTGTGGAAATTCCAGTAAATATATTACTTAGTGACAAAGGTATTAAGGGACAGGATAACCTTTCACCTGAACCTAAGGCTAATGTATTATGTATGTTGACTCCTTTTGACAAGGACAAAGAATAAAAAATAGAATAGAAAACATAAGATTCAGCTTTATACACAGCACAAAGAAGACTGTTTGGGATAAGTTCTGTTTTCTTATCACCTGCTAACCCAGGATTTAGGATTTCCTGAAAGGTCTTTTTAAAAAAAATCATTTTCTGATGTAGATGATTTCATAGTTGTATGTAGAGATTAATATATATTCCTGTTCAGTTTAAGACAATATTTTGAACCTAGGATTCAAAGATACTGTGACTTCTTCACTATCTGTAACATGTCCAAAAAATAATAAAATGAACAGAACACAGCAGACTTCTAGAAATTGTCATGCCTACCCTGGTGGCAAATTCTTGATTATGTGAGGTAGGTCATACATTTTTAGAAATGAAGTAAATTCAATCTTTAAGTAAATTAAGGCGATCTCATCCTAAGCCACAATCAATTTGTTTTTATCAAATGACCAAAAAGAAAGGATGAATTTTAGTCCATTTATATAGACAAACCAATGGCAAAAGAAGCTGAATCAATGGGACATAAAATTAGCTGCACTGAATTTATGTGTTTGTGGTTTTTTATTTATTATTTAACTGCTGCTATTTTCTGCTACTAGCATCAAAGGGTTGAGAAGATGACCAATGATTACCCAGACTCTTGAATACCTGAAATGTTGGAGAGCTCTTTTTTTTTTTTTTTTTTTTACAGAATCATTTGTTCCATTTTTGGACAGATCAGATTGTTTTACATCATAAATATGTAGCTTCCATTCATTGACCCTTATTCTGCCTTGTGATAATGCTATTAACTCTTCCTTATATCATCCCTTTAAACACTTTTGAAGTGTTGGGTTGAACCACATAATATGTCCTTTAATCTTATTTCTAGCTTAATATTCTCAGTTCCCCTCCCCCACAAACTTCCTTCATTTTGTATGGTTTCCAGGATAATCAACATTCTAAGTGTCTTCCTTTAGATAAATTCAATTTTTTTCTTTACATCTTTTAAAATGTGGTGCATATAAGTGAACATAGTTCTCTAAATATATTTTGAACAACACAGAAGAGAATCCATTATCCCATAATTGATCTGGATATACAACTATGAAGGGGTGATTAATTATATGAATTGATGAGCCAACAAACATTTCTTAATGATAACAATAGTTGCTGGCATTATAGAATGCTTTAAGGTTTGCAAAGCACTTTACATGTGTTAACTCAATTGATCCTTACAACACCCTGTGAAGTATGTGCTACAATCGTATTTATTTTTGTGGATGTTGTTCAGTCATGTCCAACTCTTTGGACTACATTTGAGATTTTTTTGGCAAAGATACTGGAGTACTTTGCCATTTTCTTCTTCAGCTCATTTTTATAGATGAAGAAACTGAGGCAAACAGAGTTAAGTGACTTGCCCACGGTTATATAACTTGTAAGTATCTGAGGCCAGATTTGAACTCAGGAAGATGAGTCTTTTTTGACACCAGGCCTGGCATTATCTACTGAACCATCTAGATTTCCCTATACTCATTTTACAGAGAAGGAAACTGAGGCTTAGAGGTTAAAAGAGTAGAGAAGTGCCTGAGGCAGGATTCAAACTCATGTCTTCCTGATTCCAACTCCTGTACTCTCTCTGTTTCCCCAGCCCCATATCCTTTCTTAAATGTACTATGGGGACCGGTCCTGTGCATGGTGATGTGGATAACAAAACTGAGAACAAAACAGTTACTGACTTCAAAGAACTTATATTTTAACATGAGAAACAATGTGAACTTGTTTATATTATACATCAGTCTACCTACCTACCTACCTACCTACCTACCTACCTACCTACCTACCTATCTATCTATCTATCTATCTATCTATCTATCTATCTATCTATCTATCTATCTATCTATCTACAAAACAAAGACACCTTTGGTGGAGGAGGTACTAGCAGATGGAAAGTACCTGGCAAGGGGTTAGCCAGAAATTCAGCTGAAAAATGAAGAAAATCAAGAATCCTAAGAGGTCAAGAGGAGGAGGGGGGTACATGCATGGGGGACAGCCAGTAGAAAGCACAAAGACAGGAGATGCAGCATTAGTGGCTTAAAAATGATGAGAAAGTCAGTGTGGCTGCAATGTGTAGACAGAAGCAATCCTTAAATCCAGATTGAGCCTAGATTCTGCCACATTAATATGAGTGTATATAACCTTGCCTATGTCACTACCTCTCTGAGTTTTTATGTCCTTTTTCTATAATAATGTTTGCAATAACTACTTTAGAGAGCTGCTGTTAGTAAACTATTTTGTAAACCACAGAGAACTATAATGACATAAGCTCTGAGCAATTTGAAGCTCATTTGCCTCATTTTTAATTTTCCTCTTTCTGGTTTTGATCAGATTGGTCAATAATTCACTGATTTGATTTTTTAAGGTGCTCTGAGTTTTGTTTATCAGTTTCATAACTTCAGTTTATGGGTTTCTCCTCATATTTGAAAAGGGTATAATAATTCTTACACTACCTATTTCACAATGTTATTGTGGATATAAAGTCAAATAAGATATGTAAAGTGTTTTGTAACTATAAAGTGCTATTTCATTTGAATTGCTGTATTTATAAACTATATATTGACATCAATGCAACTTATTAAACCTGCTCTGCCACTACTCACACTTAATAAATTGCAATTCACAAACCGTCATAACTTTTTAGTCATTTCCTCTAAGTCTCCAGCATTCTTGTTCATTTATCCTCATTCACTTTTCCTCTTATGTTGGTGTAGTTAAGGGATACTCTAGTCTTCAGGATATGCTTTTTTCAATTTTTATTATCTCATAAAGGTCCTTCCAGATTTTGTTATTTTCCTCATACATCTTGGTTTTAATTGCATTCTAGTATTCCCTTACATTAAGGTGACACATTTTATTTAGCCATTACCAACTGGTTGCTACCAGTTGGGGATTTTTTTTTAAAATTTCAATTGCAAATAATGGTATGTGAGCCACAAACACCTTTTGCCCTTCTTTGTGTTCCTAGTGATTAGCACAAAGACTGGTACAGATTTTTTATTTAATAAATGCATATTGACTAATGATGATTAAAGTTGAACTATTTCACCATTTTTTGTTGAGATATTTAGGGTATATTTTGAACAGCAGCATCATTGGATCAAAAGACCAGCATTCTTATGTAACTTTCACTATACATTTCTCTATTCTTCTCTAAAAGCAGTCTTCAAGTCTTCAACTTCATCCATAATGAATGAATATTTTTGGTCTTTCCCAGATTTCGCAGAATTGAATTTCATTTTTAAAAATTAGTTTGGCCAGTTTGGTGAGTGTGAGGTGGTAACTGAATTTTTAAAATTTGTATCACTGATTATTAGTGAGTTTGAGTATTTTGGGGTGATTATTAATAATTTGTGTTTCTTCAACTAGATTTAATTAACATTTATTAAGTGCCAACTATGATATTATACACTGGGGATAGAAAGACAAAAAACCAAAATGGTCCCTGCCCTCAAAGAGCTTACATTTTACTGGGGAAATACAAATTATATATGGGCAAGTAATTATGAAGTAATATTTTTGAAGTAGAGAGCGCAAGAAATAGGGAGAAGAAGGCAAGGGCTCATAAATTGGGGACATCTTGTACAAAGGCAGAGATAGAAGATAAAATTTTGTTTATGGGAAAAAAAGCAAGTAAACCAGTTTGGGTGGAATGCAAGTCTAGAAATATATGCTTGGGGAATATATGCAAAGGACTTTAAATGCTTAACAGAGTAATTGGTATTTTATTCTGGAGTGCATAAGGAGACAGAAACTTCTGGAGTTTTGAATGATGTGGTCAGTCTTTTAGGAATATCAATTCAAGAGTTGTGTGAAGGATATATTATAGAAGGCAGAGGTCGGAAGTGGGGGGACCCCTTTCTGAAAAAGTTCTAGATATGTTCATTGTGAAATGGGAGTCCCTGTTGGCCTTCCCTGAGCTTCAATTTCCCCTTTGAAAAAATAGAAATGATAATACTTGCACAACATAACTAATCATTATTCCTAAGTGCATTTGCTAAATAATTGCTTCTTTTAAAAAAATATTAAATGTTTCCTTATATATTTATATGTTGTTTGTATCTGTCATATTTGCCACGAATAGTACCTCTTAATATAATCTCTATATTTTAACTATATATAATGTATGTGGATATGTATATACATATATATTTAATTAAAATACTTATGTAATTAGGCAGCTTGATCAGAATACAAATAGAACAATGGACTTGAGTTTGGAAGAACTGAAACCTTCCTCAGACATTTACTAATTGTGTGACCCTTGGCAAGAAACTTGACTTCTGTCTGCTTCAGTTTCTTCATCTAGAAAATGGGGATCAGAATAGCACCTATTTCTTTGGGTTGCTGTGAAGATAAAATAAAGTAATATTTGTAAAGCACCTGGCAAACCTTTGCGTTATATAAACGTTAGCTTTTATGTTACCTGTATTACCCCTAACAATTTTATTCTACCTGTTGAGGTGAGGAAAGGGTGTTCTCTCCTTTATAGTTGAAACAAGTAAATATTTTAATTTTCTTCAAACTTTTGAGTTCTTTTTTGCATGTGTTTACCTCTCACTCAGTTGGGACTCACTGTGGTATATGATGAGATTTCTGCCAAATAGATAACCAATGTTCCCAAGTACATTTATACGAATTGTACAAACATTTTTACGTTTGTAGAATGCATATCCTTTCCTCAGTTTTCATTTTCTATAAGTTTATCCAAAACTAATATTCTAGACACATTTTGGTGATATTTTTTATACCTATTGTAATCCACTGACTTACTGCTATGTTTTTTACCCAAAAACACATAGTTTTGCTAATAACTGCTTTGTAATGAATTTTAATATTTAAGTTTATAAACTACTTTTATCAGCTTTTCATTTTTAAGTATGCCCTTTGATAATACTGCATATTTTTCCCTGAGGTTCTAAGGCATAGTGGGAAAAGTAGTAGATCTGAAATCAGACTGAATTCTGTTTTTCACTTGCTACTTGTATTATCACAAGAAAGCCACAAACTCTCTGGATCTAGCTTTCCTCATCTTTAGAACGGAAGGATAGTTGGATTGTATGAGATATCTAATGTCCTAAGGCACTCTAAATATGTCATTATTTATTTTCAAGAGTCTTGTGTGTGACAAGTACTTAACATATATCTGTTAGAGAATTTCCAAATCTCTTTCATATGAACCACTGCTAAGACAGGTCTTCCTTATCTTATAGTTGTGTAATTGACTTTTTGAACCTAAGTTCAGGACTTTACATTGTCTCTATTAAATTTCATCGTATTGGTTTCAGTTCATTTTTCTTGTCTCCCTTGGGATATATTTGCATCCATCTTGATCCTTTTACACAGGATCCCTCCCAACTTTGTGACATTTGAAACTGGATAATTGAGTGTGTATGTGTGTGTGTGTGTGTGTGTGTGTGTGCGTGATCTACACAAAAATCTAGTAGTATATCTCTAGGAAGCTTCTCTATTGATACGGATCAATTAATCAGCATTATTTGGATGTGCCTGTTTAACTAGCTATGAATGCATCTAACTGCACTGTTACCCAGTCTACATTTCTCTATCTTATCCACAACAGTCTCCCCAGAGATTGTCAAATGCCTAGATAAATTCAAAATCCTCTGTGTCTAAAGTATTTCTCTCATCTACCATTCTTGTAACCCTATCCCCCCAAAAGAAAATGAGGTTAACACAATAATCAGACTCAGACAGATGTCTTTCTATTTCACCCCTGTGTCGAACAGCTCATTTTTCACCCAGGCCCTAGGGAACACTCTATCCTTTCTTGCTAGATTTTTAGGTCTATCTTACTTCAGTTTCAGATTGAAACTATCCTCTTTGCAGTCATCTCCATGCTGTTCTAGTGATTGTTTTCTCTTCTGTTTTTTTCACAAGGACTTTTACAGTTTTACTCCCTTTCTTATGCCCTTTCTCTAAACCTAAAAGAATTCACCATTAGTTACTGTTTCTTATTTTTAATTCTTTTGGTGATAGTTAATATACCCATCGCACTTTATAGTTTAAAAAAGTCCTTTCCTCCCATCAGCTCTGTGAGGTACATTGAATAAGTATTATCTTTTCCCATGTTTTAAAAGAAGAAATTTAAGTTTAGAGAGGTTAAGTGGTTCACTGAAAAATCCCAAAACTAATTAATGGCTGAGGTGGAACTTGAACTCAGGGTAGGTTTAATTACATTAATGCAGTAAAGACAGCCCTCTGAGTATTGAACTACTTCCTGTGTAAACACATGCCTTGTGAATTAGCAATTTAAAAAAATAGAATCTTTTGTTCATTTTCTAGCAGTTTCAGTGATGACCAATTATATGATCTATCAGATAAAACTGAGGAGTTAAATGAATTCAATGATTAAGATGACAGATTGTATCACTTGAGTCTCAAAATAACCTTTCGAGATATGTAGTATTGACATTCTTATTCACATTTTGCACACAAGGAAAATGGACTTAGGAAGGTAAAATATATGAGAAAACCGTCTTCTGGACAAAGAATCCACTTTCACCTCAAATAACCATTTTAGCAAAGTAAGATGGGGGAAGAATTTGGGAATCAGTCAAGGAAGAAAGGAAAGAATGAGAAAGTATTTTTTAAAAGCTTACTATGTGAAAAGTGGGGGGCAGCTAGTGTTGCCCCAAGGGGACAGAAACCAAAGGAACCATTTAAATATGAAAAACAAACAGGTATACAGGGACAGAGTGGAGAGAGTAGTGGGTAGAGTTCTAGATCTGGAGTCAGGAAGACCTGAGTTCAAATCCAGTCTCAAACACTTACTAGTTGTATGACCCTGGGCAAGCCATTTAGCCTTATTTACCTTATTTTCTTCATCTGTAAAATGAAATGGAGAAGGAAATGAGAAACCACTCTAGTATACTTGCTAAGAAAACCCCACATGGGGTCAAAAAGAGTCAGATACAACTGAAGCAACCAAACAATAGCAAAAACCATGTACAAAGTCCTTATTACAGTAAGTAATAGGGATACAAATAGATACGTCTCTGCTCTCAAGGATTTTACATCCTAATGGAACAGATAATACACCCACACATACATACATACATGTATATTACATATGTATGTGTCTGTGAGAGAGAGAGAACGCGAGAAAGAGACAGAGCGAGAGAAAGGAAGAGAGAGAGAGAGAGACAGAGAGAGAGATAGAGAGAGAGACAGAGAGACAGAGAGAGAGAGAGAGAGAGACAGAGACAGAGAGACAGAGAGAGAGAGAGACAGAGAGAGAGAGAGACAGAGAGAGAGAGAGAGAGAGAGAGAGAGAGAGAGAGAGAGAGAGACAGAGAGAGAGAGAGAGAGAGAGAGAGACAGAGAGAGAGAGAGAGAGACAGAGAGACAGAGAGACAGAGAGACAGAGAGAGAGAGAGACAGAGAGAGAGAAACATAATCCATCAACACATCTTTCGAAAGGACTTGGGTTTCACGGGCTATTGATGAGGGGGTCATCACATCACCAGCATCACTCTCACATGGCCACAGCAACACCCGACTCCTGCTTGTTACCAAAGTTAAAACTTGGTTACAAACGACCATAAATTGAGATTGACCTTGGAGGAGCTCCTCGTGGATGTACACATTCCACTCCCCATTTTCTCTCCACATCCATCCTGAATCTCACCTTCCAGCTCCTGCTCAGCTTTGACCAAACGGGAGTGAAGAGAAAACTACCAAAACAGAAGTAAAATAAAACAAATTGCCAAGGAAAAATATCCAAAAACCCAGCCCAGAGGGAAGGGGAAAATCGAGGTCTCCACAGATGAGTGCTTTTAATTAGGAAGAGGGTTGAACAGCAAGGAGCTTATGCTAATAAGCAGTCTCTTTTAATCAGCTTATTAAAAAAAACATTTTTAACAGCCAAAATAGTTTCAAAAAATGGTAATTATTAGAAAAGCATTAGCACATTGGGGGCGGGGGAGGGAGGAAAGAGAGGGACGGTGTCTGAGTTGAAATGAAAAAGCTTTCTGGATTTACAGACTCTGCAGGCCTGCCTGGTTAGGGTGAGGGGCTGGAGAACCAGTCAGTGTGTTCATGTTTTGTGTCAGCCTCATCTCTTTTTCTCCTGCCTTTCAGGACCCCCGCCCTCCCACTCTTTTCTCTTTTTTAAGGATTCAGTTCCCTCCTCTCTGCTGTCCCAGCCTCATGCCTATCATTTGTTTCCAGATCATTTCTTCTTCCAGACCTTTGTTTCCACCTCCCTTCACCCCCAACATCGATAAACATGTTTCTACTTATCTGGCTATCTCACCACCCATACATTTTCAACCTAAAAAAGCTAGAATGAAAAAGAAAAAAAAAGGAATCTATTGAGATGGTTCTAAGTAAGATTTCTAGCACTTCCACTTCTGCCCAGCACCTAGTGAGAAAAGCCTCAAAAGGTTATTGAATCTGATTTCAAAACAGGTTAAAATATAAAGGTCCCTTGTACAGAAATATCCTCTGGTTCTTGCTGCACACTGTACCGTTTTAACAGTGAGGAGCAGGTTATTAGATTTTTCATATTTGACTTTCTATATACTCAGCAAATTGGTAATCCCTAACTCTGAATGGAGATCATAACTCCAAAAGAGACCACAAATCTGTGAAGTTTGAGGTGTCTATATTCTTAAATAATAAAATATTAAAGTGTAGTTTTAATTCAAAAACTATATCTTTTTTAGTTTGGTTTCAGTTTTTTAACTCAAAAATATAATTTGCTACCCTGAAACACATGGCATGCACATCCATTTCTTTTTATGAAATTCTCTCTGCAGCCGCAGGAAATTGAAGGAAGAGAAGGATTCATTTACAGGGAAAGAAGAGTTTTTGAGTTGTCGCAGTTTTTAACTTTGTAGACTTTATTTTGTTGTTGAGGAAGTTTTGTGTACTTGAAAGTGGGACATTGACTCGGGAAGATGTGGGTCCCTCTTCTGTCTCTCATTATTTCTAGCTGTGCAGCTTTGGGTAATTTCCTTATACCCTCTGATCCTCAGTTTCCTCATGTGGAAAATGAGGATAATAACAGTTCAGTAATAAAAATGATGCAATACCAAAAATAGATATGGTTTCATCAATGAAAATAATGTTAAAGATGACATGTCCTTACCTGCTCTTTTTCCTTACCTGCTCTTTTTCCTTTACCCTAAGGGCCATAGAGGATTTCCACTTGATTTGCAGCTGAAACCTCAATATATATCTACGGTCTCCTACTGAAATATAAGCTCCTTGACAGCAGGGACTATCTGACTTTTTCATTTTTATCACTAGTTTTTAACATAGGCATTTGCACATAAAAAGCATTTAAAAATGCTTTTTTCATTCAATAATAATGATAGCACCTGTCTTACAGGATTGTTGTTCAAATTAGATAATATTCATAAAATATTTTTTGAACTTCAAAGCTATGTATACAAAAGCTGTGTGGGTGTGTTCGTCGGCCTTCGTTGCTGAAGAAGACCATGCCATCAGAGAAATGATGACATGACTTGCACTTGACTTTGTTTTAAGTGAAGGAGGGTTGTGCAGGTCACCAGCCTCACTTCTCCTCCAGAACCATCTGAATCCAGCGACCAGATATTCATCAGGATGACGGGAGATGACCCAGGATGAGGCAATTGGGGTTAAGTGACTTGCCCAAGGTCACACAGCTAGTGAGTGTCAAGTGTCTGAGGTGAGATTTGAACTCAGGTCCTCCTGCCTCCTGCTGTCCTGAACTGAGGATGTATCAAGCGGCACACAACATTTACATATAGAGATATGTGTATATATGTACACACATGTGCACATATGTATACAGTGAAACTCCATATATTAAATGTATATGTACATGCATACACATATAATATGTACACATATATAATATATACACACATATATATGTATAGACTCAATATGCAAATATAGATCGATTTAACAAATTTCTAATGTAGATAATCTATCAAATTATTTGAAAACTCATATTTATAAAACTTTGATTCTCTAAACTATAAATCTAGTGACTGACAATGAGGGAAAAGTAGCATACAGGAGGTAACAACCACCATCTTGAGATCAAATTGCAGTCTTAATTACCAAAAGGAAAGATGTGAAAGAAAATGGAAAAGCAACTGACACAGAAGAGAAGAGGGAAAGGAAGAGTAAACTGTGTAGTTCTTTGAGAAGGAGGTAGATCTTTGGTATGCCATCTTTCTCAGTCTCACTCCCCTAAAATTTCTTTAACAGTCATTTGACCTAAAGTTACTTTTTCAAGGTAGTTTAACATACCTATTTGGCAAAAATTCATTCTTTTTTTTTTTTTTTGCCTCTTGTATGCTCTCATTGATCTTAAAATCCTCACTTTATCCATAATGTTTTTTTTTTGAATGTGGAGTCAGGAAGATGTAGATTCAAATTCTTCATGTGACTTATTAGAGGTGTGACCCTGGGCAAATCAACCTAACTCAGATAGCCTCAGGTTCTTCATCTGGGAAATGGGGATAATAATAGCACCTACCTCACAGAACTGTTCCAAGGATCAAAAGAGGTAATAAATGTAATGGTTTTTTGTAAAATTTACAATACTATGTGAGAAGTAGCTATTGTTACCACTACTGATAGTGTTGTTTTCTGTAAGATGGGGATAACAATGCCTATAAAACCCATCTCACAGGGTTGCTTTGGGGCTCAAAGCAGAAAAATGCATGGCAAGTACTTTCCAAACTATGAAGTGACAAACATCAGTTGTTACTGTTATCTCTCCATCTCTCATCCTCTCTACATTCTTGTGTGGTTTTATGTGATTTTATTATATCTTGATGCCATTTTTGTGAGAATACATATCTATTTTTATAACAGAAATCAATGAGGAAATGGGATTTAATATATGGAGTTTCACTTTACACATTTCAGGGTTGCTTCTATTTTGAATCCTGAGGAATGCCTCTATTCTACAAGCTAGAAATCTCAATGAGCTTTCCTCAATAGAACCCACAGCTTTTAAATGAATACAAATCAGACATTCCTTACCTTACAGGAAGAAAAAAAAAACCACCTTATTTTGATTCTGTTATGTTTTGATGTGAATGACTAAAGTGAATGCCAGTATTCACAGTCCTAGTTTGTCTGAGAAAATTATTCCAAGCGTACAATGCCATCTGCTCCTGTAGAGCTGCCATCCTTCTATTTTTCGGCGTGGTGATAAACAACCCTCCTGCACATCACTCTCTGAGCTCCATGGCCACCTCGGGGCAGGAAGAAGGAGGGGTTACAGTGCCTCTATGTCACATCCAAAGTGCTGCATATGGCAAGGAGGGGGAAAAGAGAGGCAATAAATGAACACTTGGATAGATGAATAGGTAGACAGCCCTAGATAATCCAAAAGCAGTCAAATGACAGAAAGACAGATTGTCTCTATACCTTTCAGGCCACCTGGTTGGGTAGTTCATTTCAGTACACCTTGAAATGGACAGAGCTCATATCTTTCCTTTCTTGCTCTCTCCATCCCAATTCTTGTGTGACCATAGCTCACCTTGCCTCAAACAATTAAATAGCTTTGAGATTGGCTACTGACTAGATATGTGATTATGAAGAAACCCTGTGATATTATACTGAATAATGTTAGCAATCCAATCAGAACCAGAAAGATGAACAAAGTTTGATATGAAGGACTGGTGTGCTACAGGAGGGAAAAAAATAACTAAAGAAAGAAAAAAAAAACTGTATGTTAAGTTGTATGAAGAACTGTGGTAACAGAACTAAGATTAGCGATATGGATAGTTATTCTAGCATTTGTTGAGTAGAGATGATGAAGGAATCTAAAATAAATGACATTGAATAAGCAAGTGGAAGCCCAGGAGTTGTAATCTGGGTAGATGAAATTGTGAAGGAACTTACAGAGAACACTTTTAGAGAAAGTCATTTAGAAGAATGATAGGAATAGAAAGAAAGAAGATAATTTTAAGACTGGATGGAAGTTTTAAGAGACTTTTAGAGAAAATATAGGAAGAGAAAGAGGGAAGATACCTTTTAGACTAGATGGAAGTTTTAAGAACCTTGCCTAAGCTATACAAACAATCAGGTGCCCTGGATTTTAGTTTTAATTCTGGCATTCACTAGTGCTGGATCCTTGGAAGAAATCACCGGACCTCTTTTTACCTCAGTTTCTTCTGGGAGAGGGCAAAATAATGTGTAATAAGTCAAGGGTTCTTAACTTGGATTCCACATACTCCCAGATCAATTTTGAGAAATCTGTGAACATGGATGGGGGAAAAAAATACACCTTTATTTTCACAAATTTTAATGGAAATTTATTATTTTCTTAAATTATTTTAAAATATTATTTTGAAGAAAAGCCCATAGGTTTCACCAGACTGTCAAAAGACGCCATTATGAAACACACCAAAGAAACAAGCACCCCTGGACTAGATGATCCTTAATATGAACAGCTAAGTGATGTAGGATCTAGAGTCTTGAATTCGGAGTCATGAAGACTTGAGATCCAATATGCCCACATATATTTACTAGCTTCCTAAACTGAGGCAAGTCATTTAACCTCTCTAAGCCTCGATTTCCTCATCTGCCAATTAGGGATAAAAACATTCACTACCTTCCAAGTTTGTTAGTGATAATTAAATGATATTATTAATATTAAGTGATAATATAAATAAAACATTTGCAAGCCTTACAGTAACTTATAAATGTGAGATTATTATGACTAGCCCTTCTACTTCTCAATTTCCATATTAGACATTTTTGAAATTCTATATTATAGATGAGATTTAGGAAGCCATCAAGCGAGGGATCAGGTGATGGCAAAGAAAAATGTTTTTAAAAGTCAGGGATGGTTAGGTATGGGGTTCCTATTGAATCATAAAGAATCTTAGAGTTGAAAGGGCCTTGAGAGTCATCTAGTGCAATCCATGACCAAAAGAGAATTCCTTTTAAGGGACCTTGTTGAAAAGACCCAACTTTCAAAAAAAAGTAACAATTTGGATTTGGAATCGAGAAGAACTGTGTTCATTTTACCTCTGAAACAAAGAGTACTAGCTGAGTGGGGAAGCTAGGTGGTGCAGTGGATAGAGCACCAGTGCAGGAGTCAGGAGGACCTGAGTTCAAATCCCATCTCAGACACTTGACACTCACTAGCTGTGTGACCTTGGGCAAGTCACTTAACTCCAAATGCCTCATCCTGGGTCATCTCCAGTCATCCTGATGAATATCTAGTTACTGGATTCAGATGGCTCTGGAGGAGAAGTGAGGCTGGTGACCTGCACAGCTCTCCCTCACTCAAAACAAAGTCAAGTGCAAGTCATGTCATTGTTTATCTGATGGCATGGTCTTCTTCGGGCAATGAAGAATGAACACATACTAGCTGAGTAATGGTAGAGAAATCAGTTAACCTCCCAGTAGCCTAGACAACAGAGGCAGTTGGTGGTTCAATGGATGGAGCCAGATGCATGGGATCATTAAGACTTGAGTTTAAATTTAGCCTCAGATATTTCCTAGAGATGTGATTTTGGGCAAGTGACTTAATCTGTGATTGCCTGACAAAATGGATCCCCAGAGAAGGAAATGGCAAACTGCTCTAGTATTTTTGCCATGAACAGCCCAATGGGATCACAAAGGGTCAGACATGACTGAAACAATTGAACAACAATACCTAGAGAATTCTCTAAAACTATATTACATGGAAAAAAAAATTGTGCTATGAGAAATGAAGAGCAGACAGATTTCAGAAAAACTTGGGAAGTCTTACATGAACTGATGCAAAGTGAAGTGAGCAGAACCAGGAGAATATTAACATAGTAACAACAACATTAATCATCTATGAATGACTTTGCTCTTCTAAGCAACACAACGATCCAAGACAATTCCAAAGGGCTGATGATGGAAAATGCTATCTACATCCAATGAAAAGAACTGATGGATTCTGAATGCACATGGAAGCATACTATTTTCACTTTATTTTTTTCATATTTTTTCCTGTTTGTCTGTTTTTTCTTTCACAGCATGACTACTATTAAAATATGTTTCACATTATTACACATATCCAACATATACCAAATTGCTTACTGTCTTAGGAAGGAGGGAGGGAGAAAATTTTTTTTAAAAAAATGCACACTAAAAATTGTCTTTACATGTAATTGGAAAAAATTAAATACTATTAAAATACATTACAGAAGAATTGCAGATCTGAGTCAGTGGAGAGGCACTTCATATTGGATATTCACTAGACAAGGAAATTATAGGTTTGGAATGATAAAAATAAAAACTAAATAAGAAAACTGCAACAATAAAACTTGCCTGTAGAACTACATATCAGTAAGAAGCACTCAACCCAAGTGATAAAATAAAGACTGTCAGTCAAATAGCCATCTTTTGGTAATTTTCTATTCAGATCATCCCAAATTTGATAGTGATCTATTCATCATAATTTGTTCAGGATAAGTCTCCAAATAGTTATGTGTGTATTTGATAGTCATAGCATCAAGGATACAGTTTGTCTCTTGCTAGTCAACGTTTATAATAGGTTATATCTGCTTTACTCTCTATACCAGGTTTACTTTCTTAGTGAGATCTCTTCTCTGAGCTCTCCTACCCATTTTTCAAAAGCCCTAATTCTCATGCCTGGCTTAAATTACCTACCTGAAATTGGACGAAATGTAATTCTATAGCAAGAAGGTTTATCTGAAAGCCTTTAGTATCAACTAAGGAAAGGTCTTTAGTTGAGAACTATCTTTGAGAGTGATACCCAGGGTATTCCTTCAAGGACTGGAAAGCTTAGCCAGCCCAAAGTGACCTAGTTGAAACACTATTCCCTGGCTAAGTTCCCTAAGGGATGTTTCCCAGCCCAAATAAATACTTATGTTACTTAAAACTCTGGTCTTTGCTCTCTGGACAGGGGCTCTGAAAGTCATTTAATCTTCCCACTCAGATCCTCCATCTTGCAGATAATTGGCCAATCCTGTAAATAAGGATGGGTCAGTATGCTATCCTATATTACATCATTCTCCAGCTAACTATTCGGCTCTATTTTATGGAAAGAGTTCTTTCAGTTATAGTAAAGAAGACAAAGAGAAATAAATAATAAAAATAAGGCTATCATATATGCAGAGCTTTAAGGTTTACAAAAGCACTTGCATGTATTATCTCCTTTGATTAACAACCCTGAGAGACAGGTGCCATTATTATTGCCATTTTGCAGATGAAGTGACTGAGTTTGAGAGAAGATAAGTCACTGGCTCAGGGTCATAAAGCTAATAATGATCTGAGGTAGGATTTGAACTCAAGGCTCTCTTACTCCAAGTCCCATACTCTATCCACTATTCCACCTAGCCTTCCCTAAAGAACCCAAATTACTAGAGTTTTAGAAATACCATTGTCATTATATATTTCCTTTAGGAGAATAAGAGCACTCTGATTCACTCTATATCCTATGATGCTTTTGACAATTATTCATCTATTTAAAAAGTTGTAATACTTACATTACTTTCTCCCATGTTTGCCCACAGAAGTGGGGTTATCTCTAGGAAATGGGTGGAGGTAGGGAGCAAGGCTAAAGAGGCAAAGGTAGTATGGGGTGCATTGGATCTGGATCAGGGAAACTAAATTTCCTCAAACCACCCAGGTGGTAAACATCAGCTATGATATTATTTGAACTGAAATGCTTGTACTCTAAGGCCCCCAGTGCTTTTTTCATCTATATCATTCTGACAAAATAGATAGAACTTCTACTTTTCTAAAGCTCATGACTGTTCAAAGTTGATTAGTTGATATTCCTCTAGCAGCAGAATCTAGCAATCCATCATTCAATCAACAAGCAGTCTTTAGGTACCCATCATGTCTGAGGTCTGTGCTAATTAGTGGGGATACCCATGTCTTTCTTTATGGTAGGCAGAAATTGGACACTTAGCTCCTCACTCCCCTCTGTATCTGCTGTCCTACTTGGTTTCAACTCCAAAGAAGAAGATACACCTCCCAGAATGAGTTCATCACCTCTAATTTCAGCCCCATGCTGCCCACGCAAGCCTGGACTGACATCATCTTTCTTAGCCTCCTCTCTCCTCTGATCGGAGGGTGGAGTACCAAATGCCTCCCAATATCTTCCTTTATAGAGGACAGAAACTGGACTTTTCAGCTCTCTCCACTCTTTATCTGCTACCCCACCAGGTATCAACACCACAGAACAAGGTGCCCCTCTCCTGGATACCCCTTGGTCTCTACATCTTCCCCTCTACCTTTCCTGATTCCTTTGGTGTATCCTCCCCCCCATCCCTCCCATTAGACTGTAAGCTAATTGAGGGCAAGGATTATATTTCATTTTATTAATTGTATCCCTAGGGCCCAGGGCAGCTAGGTAGCACAGTGTGGATAGAGTGCTGGGCTTGAAGTCAGGAAGAATAATCTTCCCAAGTTCAAATCTGACCCCAAACACTTACTAGCTATGTGACTGCAGTCAAGTCACTTAACCGTGTTTGCCTCAATCCCTCACCTAAAAAGTGAGCTGGAGAAGGAAATGGTAAATCACTCCAGTATCTTTGCCAAGAAAACCTCAAATGGGGTAACAAATAATTAGACATGGCTGAAATAGCTGAACAAAAACAAAAAATCACCAGCGTTCAGTGCAGTTACTGGCACATAGTAGGCACTTAATAAAGGTTTACTGGATTGGATACAAAGAAAAAAAAAGAAACTGTCATTTGTTCAAGGATCTTATATTTAATCCATGTGATTGACTTCTCCAGAGGAGAACCACCAGGTTTATTGACTGTCTATTGACCAGACAGACAGTTCTTTATTTGTTAGGCTATGTGATTGACTTCTATGAACACCAATTTCCCTCATACCTATAAGCCTCATTCTCCTCTGAAGGAAGCAGTTGTAACAATAAGAGAATACATTTGGTTTCCATGGAGTTGAACGATCAACACTCCGATGAAGCTTCTGACCTTGAGCACAAATTAAACTGGTAGTTGCTGTATTATAGACCCCAAACCACTGACTCATTTCACAGCTTCTAAAGTCTGGAATAGCTCATCTATTCACATATGGTATCAATGTTAAATCTAAAAGTGGACTGCCAGTTTTTTCTCTCCCAACTTCTACTGGTATCTTCTGGAATCTGAAGAAATTCTGTAATTATTCATTTAAATTATATATATACTTTTTAAATCTTTGAAAATAAACAGAGAAGAAACATCATCCACTTGCTAAGCCCTAAGCTCTAAAAGCTAAAAACCTCATTCTACTTCTCATGCATTTGACCAATAGTGACAAATGACCAGCTGAAGGCAGCCCAAGCGGCCAATGTTTATTAAATGTCTCACTCAACCCCAAACCTCATGAATTGTTTAACATACAACAGAGACAAAAAGCCAGTATTTCTCCATGTGTCAGCTCTTGTTAGGCACCTCTCTGCTCCTCTTGCTGCTGGCTAGAACACACATTAACATTCATTGTTCTTAAACACATTGGGACACAGGGAGGCCTTGTGCTCACGCAGCCAATCCACTGCCATATAAACACAAAAACACACCCAGTACGCAAACACAAAGAACCTAATATGTGGGTCACCATTATTGCATACTTTTTAAAGAGGCCCAGTGTTTGGCAGAGGCAGACTGCTACTCACTGAAAGTCTTCATGGTCCATTCCCATTTGCTCCCAGAGGGGTTGAAAAGGAGGTAATCAGGAAGAAGAATATCCTGGCCTAACATGGGACAACTCCATTGGGAACAACATGAAAGGAGAATTTAATTTCGTATCATGAAACCTGATTTTGAAACCCCTGTCTTCTACCTGTAGAATCCTGAGTAAATCCCTTCTCCTCCTCTCTAGGCCACAAATTCTTTATTTACAAAATGAAGAAAATGGACTAAATGATTTGCAAAATTCCTTTGAACTCTTAGATCCTATGACCCTATGAACTTCATGGCACAGGCACTTGTATGAGTTATGGGTATATCCGTGTAGAACAGGAAGCAGAGTCTAGACTTGGCACCAAGAGGACCTGGGATTAAATTTCTGCCTCAGTTACTTATAAACATGTGACCCTGGAAAAGCAAATCATACTTCTAAGCTCAAATTTTCTCATCTTTAAAAGAGGGGCCAGAGATTTTGACCTAGAAGGAATCTTGGAGATCATATGTTCCAGCACCCTGATTTTACAGATGAGGAAATTTAATCTGAGAGTTTAAATGAGGTGTCCAAGGTCGCACAGGCAGTAAATGAGAGACAGATCTGGTGCGGGGGAGAAGGGGAAAGAAGGACTTTTTTGGGGGGAGAAAGAGGCAACTGGGGTTAAGCAACTTGTCCGGGGTCACACAGCTAGTAAGTGTTTGTGGTCACATTTGAACTCAGGTCCTCCTGACTTCCAGACCCAGCCCTTAACCCACTGTGCCACCTAGCTACCCCTAGAGTCAGAATTTGAACCTAGGTCTCCTAACTCTAAATCCACAATTCTTTCTACAAGACCATGTTTCATAACAGTAATACTTCTCTTACAGGCCCAAATGGATGGAAACTAATGGATGGAAAATGTCTTGCAAACCTTAAAGTAAGATAGGAATATCTACTATCATTATCTCTTACAATAAAGAGAGCATCCTCCGTTCTACAAACTGCATACTACCGCCTTCCGTCAGCGACTAATTGTTGTTGTTAAAACAATGAGGCCTTAAAGTTTTATTGGTTTACTTGGACTTGCTGGTTTGAGAGTGTATAATAGAATAATATTTGGGAAAATATAAAATGAAGTTTTGGGGATGAATGAATCCTTTACTAACATCAAGCTCCACCATTTTCACTGCCAATTTGATTCCAGATTAAGTGAAAGACAAATAAAATACTATGGGTCTAATCTGATGTATGTGGAGGATCTTTAACTGAATCCTTGGCTGCGCTTGTGGACTTAGAGGGCCACATGTGGCCTCAATGACACAAGTTCCCTGCCTCTGCATTAAATGTCTCTCTTTTTCTCCTCTCCTTTACTTTTTTCTTCTTTCCCCTTCTCCCCCGCACCAGATCTCTCTGTCTCCATCTCTCTCTGTTTCTCTGTCTCAGCCTCTCTATGTCTCTCTTTTGTCACTCCCTGCTGAACACCCCTTTAATCCATAGGACTATGGGAAAACTTTTGCAGCTATGGCCCTAACATAGAGAACAAAAATCACCGAGGCAAGTGAAAAAAAATCTATTTTGTTTCAAGTCAATGCAATTGGTATATCAACTTGTATCTCCCAACACTTCTCTGGAAAAAGAGTATTGTTTATAACTCAACTAGCCCTCACAAAGTTTTGCAAGACTGTGATGAAGACGAAGGTTAACATTTTCCTTCACATACATTATCAGGTAGGTATTAGTATAGTCCCCATGTTACAGATGAGGAGACTTAGGATCAGAGGTATGAGAGCTCTGGTCTCCAGAGAATATTCTGTAGTGAAGAATATTCTCAAGCATTTTTGCATGCTTGTTCTATCTTCCTACAAGGGCAGAATAGGGCTCATAATATGTTAGCATTGCAAAGAAGTCCAGGAAATTTATATATTTTACCAATTGAATAAATATAGAAATAAAAAAACCCTGCCATCTGCAGATACCACACAGCCATATACAGTGGTTTGTAGTAATCAGGTGTCACCCATGGAAATACAGAAAATGGAAGGCAGTATTTCTATTAGTGACATCCAGTCCCCAAATGAAGGGTTTCCATTGTAGCAATAAACACTGGTTAAACTCCCTGGGGAAAAAACACTATTTTTTTTACTGATACACTACATGCATGTGGGACAAGTGACATACTTTTATTGCTATTATTTTTCTTTTATCTTTCACATTATCTTTGTAGATGACAATTTACAGCAGAAAAAACAAACAAACAAACAACAGAGATGGGGAAAAAAGAGTGCCAAATAATCCCAAGTGCAACAAACCTGAATAATAATATCTCAGCTGCTTTCAACTGAGAACATCATGGTGGGGTGATAGAAAGTGGGGCTAGCCATTCCAGGCTCTTCCACCTACTAAATATGTGACCTTGATCATTCACTTTATACCTTGGAACTTCAATTCCATTGCTTGTAAAATGATGTCCTAACTCCTTGTTTTTCCTTCTGTTATCCCCAATTTATATTGTTCTTTTCTTGTTTATACACAATTGTTTACACATTTTCCTTTTTATACCACATCCTTAAACTGGGAGTTTTTTGAGAGCAGGGATTGTTTTCCCCCCTTTCTTTACACCAGAGCTTTCCACAGTGCCCAGTACACAGTAAGTGCATAATAAATGTTTGTTGACTAACTCGTTTTGGGATCAAAATAGAAAGCACGTCAAGGAACACATGGTGACCTATAGAGGACCCTGCACATTGAAGGTGTCCCATGCCTGAGACTGAACTCCAGCAAGGCCATGTTGGAATTGAGTTAGCTAAGGTTCCTTTCTCAAGGATGGAAATTTCTCATTTGTTGTTTTACTTTTGCCATCAGCCACTGCCATGCCTCAGTGATCTCACAGGTTTTAAAGTATGAAGAGAAAAAAAAACACAATCCAACAAAGTCTGAAGTTTAAGAACTGAGAACAATTACAATAGACCTGAAGGAACCTGCCTGATATAGAAGGCAGGAGGATTTAATGGTGAAGCTCATCTTAATTTGCACAGGATGACCTTCCCCGGAGCACGGTGTTGACCTGCAAGACCTACTTCTGATTTTCAAATATCATTAAACTTCTATAGAATGGATTTCATTTTCCCATACCAGCTAATTTAAAATGATGCTGCTTCTGTTACTTGCCTTTTTCCAACTCCCCAAAATGTGTGCTTCCAAGACATTTCCTTTCTTTTTTCCTTATCTTCTCTCCCTTTCTCCATCCTTATATCCCTTTCTTCTACCCTCTCTCCTATCCTTCTTTAATTTCTCCCTGTTTCTTCCTTTTTTACAATCTCTTTCCTTCCTTTCTTCCTTCTTTTTTCCTTCCTTCTGCCTTTCCCTCCCTCTTTCATTCTTTCTCTATTTCTCTCTTTCCTATCTACTTATTCATTCATTTATTTATTAAAAAGATGGGATTTTTGTAGTACTTATTGTTTAGGACACTTATTTAACATATATATATGTGTGTATACGTAGTTGTATGTATATATGTGTGTGTATTTATATATACATGTATATGTATATATATACAAATCTACATATACATATATATATATACATACACACTGTCTTGTCATCTATTGTTAGTTATGTTCCTTGTCTTTTCAATTAAATTGAAAGCTTCTTATTGGAAAGGATTGCACCTTACACCTCCACGAATAATCAGGGCATAATATGGTACTCTGACCTTCATAAAAGATCCAAGTAAAAGTCTGGTGATTTAATTTTTAAAATAAAAAAAAAACACTCAGTAAAAGAATGACCTCAGTAAAATTTTGTTAATTTAAGTTAATTTTTTTCAAACATACCGTATTAGGTACTAGAAATATAAGAAATGTCAAAACAAAAACAAAACAGTCCCTGTCTTCCAGCAGTAGTTGGTGATGGATATTACAATGTATAGACAAGTAGAGTAGAAGGAAAATTGAGGGGTAGAATCTAGCAGCTAAAGGATTTGGGAAGTTTTTCTGAAAGTGGCACCTGAACTGAACTTTATAGAAAGACAAGGATTTAGAGTGGTGACAGGGAGGAGGAAGTGCATAAGGTGTAATTTACACAGAAGCATAGAGGTGGGAGATGCTGGCTCAGAGAGTAATGTAACTTGGCTACAATTTCTCATTAATGGAATTATGAAAAGTAGCAAAGAGACAGGGTAGGTAGGTAGTGTCGTGGATAGTGCTCCAAGCCTGGAGGCAGGAAGACCTGAGTTCAAATCAGACTCAGATATTTACTAGCTCTGTGATCCTGGGCAAGTGACTTCACTTTGCCTCAGTTTCCTCACCTGTAAAATGAGCTGGAGAAGGAAATGACAAAGCACTCCAGGATCTTTGTTAAGAAAACCTCAGATGAGATCATGAAGAATTGACACACCTAAATAACTTAACAACAAGGTAAGGAGACAAGGTTTGAGAAGAAGGAAGGAGGCAAGTTGTAGAGAGCCTGAAATCTCAGGCTAAGACATTTATATTTTATTCCAGAAGCAAATTAATGAGAAGCACTAAAAGGTGGTCTTTGTTTGTTTGCTTGTTTTGTTTCAGGTTCAGGGTTTTTCTAGACAGAGTGATGTGGTCAAACCTCTGCCTCAAGAAGGCACTGAAGCAGCGGATACAGCATTGCATTGGTGAATGAAATTTAGGATTGGAGTAACTAATGGGTTTTTTAATTAGTCTATGTGTTTCATACAGAGCATTTCACCAGCACAGTGCCACTAGTAAGAGGAGAGCACTGACACTCCAAACAGCTAATAACATCATTTTCAGAAAATGTGTCATAGTAGTTTACAAAATGGTTATGAGTGGATTCCTTTCCAGCTCTGCAATCAGCATATGAAAATGTCTCCTTACTTAAGTGCATGCTGGAGTCAATTAGCATCATACAAGGAGATGTGATGGAAGAGTGTTTCAAAGATAATTATTAGTTGATCTTCATCTTAAAAGTACACATAAAGCCCTGGATGATATGAATTAAAAGACTTTTATTAAGCACCTACTGTTTGAAAATCTCTCCGCTAGGCATTCAGGGAGGTACTAAGATTCAATAAGACATGATCCCTGCTCTCATGGAGCTTAGTGTCCATCAAAGTGATAGACAAAGAACTATAATACAAAATATTGCCAGACAAGTATGAATCTTCTGGAATGTGAGATTCAAGGTGAGAAAACTGTTACTGACTAGATGAAGGATGGAGGAATCCCTGGAGGAACCAGCATCTGAATTGTTTTGAATTATTGTTGATTCATTTTTCAGTAGTGCCCCACTCTTCTTGACCCTTTTGGGCATTTTCTTGGTAAAGATACTGGAGTGGTTTGCTATTTCCTCCTCCAGCTCATTTGACAGATGGAGAAAGTGAGGCAAACAGGGTTAAGTGACTTCCAAGGTCACACAGCTGGTAAGTGTCTGAGGTCAGATTTGAACTGAGGAAGATGAGTCTTCCTGACTCCAGTCCCAGGACTCTGTCCACTGCACCATCTAGCTGCCCTACTGCTACTTTATAGATGAGCAATATATAGATGGGTGATTGGGAGATTAAGTGACCTGCTCAGGGTTATAGTTGCTAAGTATCTGAGGCAGAACTCGAATTCAGGTTTCTATTACTCTATCCACTGAAACTCCCAATGATTCAATTCTCAATATTTATTAAGCACCGACTCTGTGAAGTTACCTTCCTCCATATGTCAGAAAATCAGGTATTTGAAGACAGATGTCCTTTCTGAATTTTCTCTACTCCAAAACAGATAAACACAGTTCCTTCAACTATTTTAAAAATGGCATGCTTTCTCAGAAAGGTGACCAGGGATCCATCCTTCATCTACACAATGAGGAAGGTAAGATTAAATGGCCTATGAGGTCCTCTCCAGTTCTAAATTTGTATATGATTTATTTTGTGGGAGAAGAAAGATTTAATGAGCTGTAGACTATCCTTTGATAAACACCTTTGTCCCTGAGGAAACCTCTTTTGGGTGTAGAAAAGGGTCACTTGGAGCTTCTACCCCTAGCAATCAAAGGTTCATCTTGTACCCCATTCTTGATACTCAGGGAAGAGCTTGAACTCACAGGTTCAAATAATTATGGTTCCCCATTCTTTGACCATTTGAATGACAGTATGGAAAAAAGCCAGGGGTGGAGTCAAGATGGCGGAGTGAAAGCAACGACTTACCTAAGCTCCTGGAAAAACTCCTCTGGATATCTCTGAAAGGAGAATCTGACCAGACTTTGGAGGTGTAGAATCCAGTGGGTGACAGACTTTGACAGATTCGGAGCCCAGGTTGGACTGGAAGGTCCACGGGAAGGATCTGTTCCGCGGGGGTAAGACCCCAGCGCACAGTGCAGCACGGTCAGCGCAGCAGGGTGGAAGGGACCTGAGAAGCCCGAGAGTGGCGGGCGAAACCAGCGGAGCAGGAGACAAGCCAAACCGAGCCAGTGAGAGCCGCTGAGCACCAGATATCAGCGCAGCACCCCTTGAAACCTTCAGCCTGAAGACCAAACTTCGGTAAGTCACCTACTGGAACTTCCGGGAGCTAGGATGGCGGAGTGATCAGTAAATGCTCTCTCCTCCCCCCTGATGACCATGAAAGAACCATAAAATTCTTCCCCAGATTAATCCTGGATCAGCGGGAACAGCAGAAGGGGGCAAATAGTCTCATAACACCAGAGGCTAGAAAAATAGCAAAGGGGGATTCTTCCTACTGTGGCGGAGGCAATCTGGAAGGACAGACGACCCAGGGCAGAGAAAATTCGCACTGAGACCCAGGCAAGCCTCAGAGCCGGGAGACAAGCCCCAGGAGGGGCTGGAACGTGCATTAGCTTCTAGGAGTGCCCCAGCCCTCCAGGGGAAAAGGGAAGACAATAGGGAAGCTGGGATCACCATGCCCTGACCTTGCCTTTGCCTCAGGTCAGCTGAGGAGATCTCCTGAGACCAGACCACCCATCCCACACACCTAACAAGCTAACCCCAGGGTTGATCTGGGAAACAACAACAACAAAAAAAGCCTGCTTTTAGCCTAGACACACATCAGCTCAACTTAAAAGATCTGTATCTTCTGACTGAAAAAACCAGAAGCTACAACACTCAGCCAACATCATGAATCGGAAAAAGAAGACGAAAAGTGAAAAAACCATAGAATCTTTCTATGGGGATAAGGACCAAAACACAAACACCAAAGAGGTCAGAGCTGAGACTGTACTTCCATCTGAAACCTCAGATGGGACTATGAATTTCTCGCAAGCACAACTAGATTACCTGGAACATCTGAAGAAGGATATAAAAGAAAAACTGGCCAATGATTTTAAAATTATAAAAAAAGAATTCCTTGATGAGAACATCACTCTGAAAAGGAAAATTGAAGAAATGGAAAAGGAAGTTCAAAAATTAACTGGAGAGAATAATTCCCTAAAAGGAAGAGTTAATCAAACAGAAAAGGAAACCGAAAACCTAATTGGGAAAATTGATCAGATGGAAAAGGAAACCCAGAACCTAACTGGGAAAATTGGTCGAATGGAAAAAGAAGTACAAAAATTAAATGGAGAAAATAGCTCCTTAAAGGGAAAAATTGGTCAGATGGAAAAGGAGATGCAAAAGCTAACTGAAGAAAACAATACGATGAAGATTAGAATTGGGCAAGTAGAAACTAATGACTCAATGAGGCAACAAGAATCAGTCAAACAAAATCTAAAGAATGAAAAGATAGAAGAAAATGTAAAATATTTAATTGGAAAAACAACTGACCTGGAAAATAGATCCAGGAGAGAAAATTTAAGAATTATTGGCCAGCCAGAAACTCATGATGAAGAAAAGAGTCTGGACAATATCTTCCAGGAAATCATCAAGGAAAACTGCCCAGAAGTACTAGACTCAGAGGGCAAAATAGTCATCGAAAGAATCCACTGTTCCCCTCCCGAAAGGGATCCCAAACTCAAAACCCCAAGAAATATAGTTGCCAAATTCCAGAGCTATCAAGTGAAGGAGAAAATATTACAAGCAGCCAGAAAGAAACAATTCAAATATCAAGGACACACAGTCAGGATCACACAGGACCTTGCAGCTTCTACATTAAAAGATCGAAAGAATTGGAACCCAATATTCCATAAGGCAAAGGAGTTGGGACTTCAACCAAGGATCAACTACCCAGCAAAGTTCAGCATAACATTTCAGGCAAGGAGAAAGTCATTCAACGAAATAAGGGATTTCCAGAGCTTCCTGACCAAAACACCAGAACTAGATAGACAATTTGATCTTCAAATGCAGGTCTCCAGAGAATCATAAAAAGGTAAACAGAGGGGAAAAAACAAAAACAAAAACTTGCTACTCAATTAGGGCAAACTGTTTACCTCCCTATAAGGGAAGATGATACCTGTTAATCTTGAGAACTGTGCAGCTATTATGATAAAAGGGATATATGTAGAGGGAACGGGCATAAAGTAAATGATGTCATGTCAAAAATATGATTTAAGTATGAGAAGGGAATGTAATAGGAGGTGTGGAAAGGGGGAAGCAGAAAATGGCAAATTATATCACAGGAAGAAGTACAAAACTATAGTAGAGGGAAGGAGGGGAGGGAGATGAGCATTGTTTGAGAGGTACTCTCATCTGATTTGTTCAAAGGAGGGAACAATAATCTTAAGTAGATAATCCTAACTAGCTCTATAGGTAGTAGGAGGGGAAGGGGGAAGAAAGGGGAGGGTGGCTAAAAGGGAGGAAAGAAGCAATAAGAGTAAAGGGGAGTAAAAGGGAGGGGGGCTAAAAGAAGGAGGGGAAGGCTGCAGGAGGAGGGGGAGAAAAGTGAATACTATTGAGGAGGGGAAGGGAGACGGGAGAGCTAAAAGCACAAATGGTGGGAAAGAGGTTGGAGGGAAATACACAGATTGTAATCATAACTGTGAATGTGAATGGAATGAACTCTCCCATAAAATGGAGACGGATAGCAGCATGGATTAAAAGCCATAATCCAACAATATGCTGCTTACAAGAAACACATTTGAAACGGGGGGATACACATAGGATAAAGGTCAAAGGATGGAGCAGAATATATTGTGCTTCAGCTCATGTAAGAAAGGCAGGAGTAGCAATCCTAATCTCAGACAAAGCGAAAGCAGAAATAGATCTAATCAAAAGGGATAAGGATGGAAACTATATCCTGCTAAAAGGCACCATAGACAATGAAGCAATATCATTACTAAACATGTATGCTCCAAGTGGTATAGCATCCAGATTCTTAAAGGAGAGGTTGGGGGAGTTGAAGGAAGAAATTGATAGCAAAACTATACTAGTGGGGGACCTCAACCTCCCCCTCTCTGAACTCGATAAATCCAACCTCAAAATAAACAAGAAAGAGGTTAAGAAGGTAAATAAAACTCTGGATAAGGTAGATATGATAGATCTTTGGAGAAAATTGAATGGGAATAGAAAGGAATATACCTTTTTCTCAGAGGTACATGGAACATTTACAAAAATTGACCATGTACTAGGACATAAAAATCTCACAATCCAGTGCAGAAAGGTAGAGATAATCAATGCATCCTTTTCAGATCATAATGCATTAAAAATTACATGTAATAAAAGGCCATGGAAAGAGAAACCAAAAATCAATTGGAAACTAAATAATCTAATTCTAAAGAAGGGTTGGGTTAAAGAAGAAATCATAGAAACAATCAACAATTTCATTCAAGAGAATGACAATAGTGAGACAACATACCAAAACTTATGGGATACTGCAAAAGCAGTTATTAGGGAAGTTTTATATCTTTGAATGCTTACATAAATAAAATAGAGAAAGAGGAGATCAATGACTTAGGCTTGCAGTTGAAAAAGCTAGAAAAAGAACAAATTGAAAATCCCCAAGTAAATACCAAATTAGAAATACTGAAAACCAAAGGAGAGATTAATAAAATTGAAATTAAGAAAACTATTGAATTAATAAATAAAACCAATAGTTGGTTTTATGAGAAAACTAATAAAATTGATAAACCTTTGGTCAATCTGATTTAAAAAAAGAAAGAAGAAAACCAAATTACTAATATTAAAAATGAAAGGGGTGAACTCACCTCCAATGAGGAGGAAATTAAAACAATAATTAGAAACTACTTTGCCCAACTTTATGCCCACAAATTCGATAATCTAAACGAGATGGATGAATATTTTAAAAAATACAAATTGCCCAGATTAACAGAAGAGGAAGTTAAATACTTAAACAACCCCATCTCAGAAAAAGAAATTGAACAAGCCATCAATGAACTCCCTAGGAAAAAATCTCCAGGGCCAGATGGATTCACAAGTGAATTCTATCAAACATTTAAAGAACAGTTAATTCCAATACTACATACACTATTTTTGAAAATTGGGGAAGAAGGAGTCCTCCCAAATTCTTTCTATGATACAAATATGGTTTTGATACCCAAACCAGGAAGAGACAAAACAGAGAAAGAAAATTATAGACCAATTTCCCTAATGAATATAGATGCAAAAATTTTAAATAAGATTTTAGCAAAACGAATACAGCATCTTATCACGAGATTAATACATTATGATCAGGTAGGATTCATACCAGGACTACAGGGCTGGTTCAATATTAGGAAAACTATTAGCATTATCGATCACATCAACAACAAAGCTAACAAAAACCACATGATTATCTCAATAGATGCAGAAAAAGCTTTTGACAAAATACAACATCCATTCCTACTAAAAACACTGGAGAATGTAGGAATAAAGGGAACTTTCCATAAAATAATAAGCAGTATCTATCTAAAACCTTCAGCAAGCATTATATGCAATGGGGATAAGCTAGATGCATTCCCAATAAGATCAGGGGTGAAACAAGGTTGTCCATTATCACCACTATTATTCAATATGGTACTAGAAATGTTAGCTGTAGCAATTAGACAAGATAAAGATATTCAAGGAATAAGCATAGCCAAAGAAGAAACTAAGTTATCACTCTTTGCAGATGATATGATGATTTACCTAGAGAATCCCAGAGATTCAAGTAAAAAATTACTTGAATTAATAAACAACTTTGGCAAAGTTGCAGGTTACAAAATAAACCCACACAAATCTTGTGCATTCCTATCTATTAGCAACAAAGTCCAACAGCAAGAGATAGAAAGAGAAATCCCATTTAAAGCTAGGGTAGACAGTATAAAATACTTAGGAGTCTACCTGCCAAAACAAACCCAGGGATTATATGAACACAATTACAAGACACTTTTTGCACAAATAAAGTCAGATTTAAGTAAGTGGAAAAACATTAGTTGCTCATGGGTAGGCCGTGCTAATATAATAAAAATGACAATTCTACCCAAATTAATATACTTATTTAGTGCCATACTAATTAAACTATCAGACAATTACTTTCTAGAGCTGGATAAAATAATATCAAAATTCATTTGGAAAAACAAAAGGTCCAGAATATCAAAGGGACTAATGAAAAGAAATGCTTGGGAAGGTGGCCTAGCGCTACCAGTCCTCAAACTCTACTATAAAGCAGCAATTATCAAAACCACTTGGTATTGGCTAAGAAACAGAGAGGTAGACAAGTGGAATAGACTTGGCACTCAAGATGCAGTAGGCAAGGAATATAGCAACCTTCTGTTTGATAAACCCAAGGACCCCAGCTTCTGGGATAAGAACTCATTGTTTGACAAAAATTGCTGGGAAAACTGGATAACAGTGTGGCGGAAATTAGGCATAGACCCATACCTGACACCATACACAAGAATAAAGTCCAAATGGGTACATGATTTAGGTATAAAGACTGATACCATGAATAAACTGGAGAAGCAAGGAATAGTGTATTTATCAGATCTATGGAGAAGGGAAGAATTCTTTACTAAAGGAGAGATAGAAAGCATTATGAAATGCAAAATGGATAACTTTGATTACATTAAACTGAGAAGTTTTTGCACAACCAAACCCAATGCAACCAAAATCCGGAGGGATGTAGTAAATTGGGAAAGAATTTTTACAGCTAAGCTCGGGGATAAAGGCCTCATTTCTAGAATATATAGAGAACTGACCCAAATGTATAATCATACAAGTCATTCCCCAATTGATAAATGGTCAAAGGATATGAACAGGCAATTTTCAGAGGAAGAAATTAAAGCTATCTATAATCATATGAAAAAATGCTCTAAATCACTATTGATTAGAGAGATGCAAATCAAAACAACTCTGAGGTACCACATCACACCTATAAGATTGGCAAACATGACAGAACAAGAAAATGATAAATGCTGGAGAGGATGTGGGAAAGTTGGAACACTAATTCATTGTTGGTGGAGCTGCGAGCGCATCCAACCATTCTGGAGAGCAATTTGGAACTATGCCCAAAGGGCTACAAAAATGTGCATACCCTTTGAGCCAGCAATATCGCTACTAGGACTATATCCCCAAGAGATCATAAAAATGGGAAAGGGTCCCACATGTACAAAAATATTTATAGCAGCACTCTATGTAGTTGCCAAAAACTGGAAGTCAAGGGGATGTGCATCAATTGGGGAATGGCTGAATAAATTATGGTATATGAATGTAATGGAGTACTATTGTGCCATAAGAAATGATGAACAAGAAGACTTCAGAGAGGCCTGGAAGGACTTATATGACCTGATGCTGAGTGAAAGGAGCAGAACCAGGAGAACTTTGTGCACAGCAACGACCACAGTGTGTGAGAGTTTTTTCTGGTAGACTTGGATTTTTGTAATAACGCAAAAACTTCTTATAAAAAAAAAAAAAATCCCAAAAGTGGTTCTTAAGGCAAAATGCCTTCCACACTCAGAGAAAGAAATATGGAAGTCACTCACAAAATGTAGCAGATCATGTTTGTGTATGTGTATGTGTTTGTGTATCATGTTCTGATTTGTTATACGATTTCTTTCATTTATCTTAGTCTGACTACATAGCATGACTGTAGTGAAAATACACTCAATAGGAAAGTATATGTAGAATCTATACAGAATTGTAAGCAGTGGTGGGGAGGGAGAGGGGTAGTGGGAGGTAGGTGGGGGGGGATAAAATCGCAATTGTATGGCAGTGATTGTTAAACATTAAAAAATAAATAAATAAATAAATAAAAAAAAAAGAAAAAAGCCTAAGAATTGCCGAGTGCTGTGAGTTTCCATAAAACCTGAGCATCTCACAGCCATTCTTTGTATCCCCAGAGGTAATACAGTGCTTGGAACATAGTGTTTGTTTCATAAATGACTGTTGACTTCCTGACTGACCTGAGAAAGATATCTCCTTGATCCTGAGCCCTATGAAAGCCTTGTCATAAGAATCTATATGTTCAATACTTGTAACTAAAGGATATTGGTTGAGAAGATAACCTCTATATTAGGGGTTGTTAACCTTCTTTTATGTCCAGGACCCCTTTGGCAGTCTGGGGAAACCTTTAGACGACTTCTCAGGATAATAGTTTGTTGCCTACATTTATATAGGAAGGAAATAACTATATTTTAGTTAAAGGTTAGTAAAATAAAAATGTATTTTGCCCATCGAAGTTCAAACATTCCCTGAAATCTATCCAAAGACCCAAAGTGAAGAATACTTGATCTGGAAGAAAAAAAATACTGGTTCCTGGGGTTGCGAAAGAATGATATCCACTCACATTGTATATTACTTTTAACTTTACAAACATTTCAGCATCTATTACCTTATCTGATCTGATAATCTTGGGAGATAGGCAGCATTTCATAGCTAAAAACCTCCCCAAGGGCCAGAGAAGGGAAATGTATATCCAAAGCCATACAACATAATGATGATAATAGCAATAACAGAGAATTGGTATAACTATTCTGGAAAACATATTAGAATTAAGCAAGGAAACCTACAAAATTAGATAACCTCTGACACATATGTATAAAAATATTCACAGCACTATTTTCAAAGGCAAAAAAAGTTAGAAGTAAACTATATGCTCAACATTTGTGAAATGACTGAACTAATTAAAGTATATGGAATAGAATGAGATAATGCTAAGTCTTATAAGGATATGAAAAGTTCAGAGAAATATGGGAAAATTTCTATGAAAATGATACCTAAAAAAAGGGAAGAGAATAATATATACAACGACTACAGCAATGAAAATAAAGAAAACAGAAAATAACATACATAAAGGCAACAAACTCAAGTTGACTAAATGGATTATGTTGGTGCCAGATTATGAAAACTGAAGCAAAAATCCTTCCTGTCTATTAACAGAAGGCAAACTACAAAAGCAGAAATTGGCATCTACTATTATATGTATTCACTCTATTCAGTCGTTTCACTTAACTATTTTTAGTTAAGGGGTTGGGAATGCTGATCTAGGTCAAAACAAAATTTATGAATTTAAAATAAATTGATGATTTAAGAGTTTTAAATTTTAAATTGATGATTTAAGAGTATTGTTGTTATTTAGTTGTTTCAGTCACGTTCAACTCTTCTTGACTCCATTTGGGGTTTTCTTGACAAAAATACTGGAGTTGTTTGCCATTTTCTCCTCCAGCTCATTTTACAAATGAGGATAGTCAGGCAAACAGGATTAAGTGACTTGCCCAATGTCCATAAGTGTCTGAGGCTGGATTTAAACTCAGATCTTCCTGACTCCAGGTCTAGCACTATATTTTCTGAACTGCTGAACTTCCCCTTGTTATTCTCTTGTTTTTGGTCATGTTTGACTCTTCATGACCCCAATTGAGTACTTTGAGGGGTTGGGAATTCGGGTAACTAGTTCTGCTATGTGAAAACAAAATTTATGAATTTAAAATTAATTGATGATAGGAATAGAATACCCAAAATGATTATTTTAGTATAGTCCCCTCTGCAATTAAAATAAATTCTCAGTGAAACTTTCATAGAATCACAGAAGGTCAGCATTGGAAGGGGCTGATGGGACCATCTTGTTCAATGCATACCTAAATAAGAATCCTTGCTATCACACAACATATTAAATTATCATCTGGTCTTTTCTTGAAGACTTCCAATGAGATGGGTGTACATTACCTCCTGAAGCAAGATATTTCACTCTGGCCTAACTCAAATTATTACACTTTAATGTCCATGAAAAGATTTGAACCTACGTCTTCCCAGCTCCTCCTCCTTGACGTGGAAAGGGGGTTATTAAGTTGACTCTAAAAGAGAATTCTAAGACCAGTCTGTGCAAGTTGGAAGAAAGGGTCAACTAGACAACATAAAGAACTTCCTAACAATTGCAACCACCACTAGTGGAACGGAAATGAGAGTGAGCTCCCCATAAGGAGAGTTCTTCAATCAGTGATTAGCTGATCACCAGTTAGGATATGAAGAGGTTCTCCATTTCATCAGACATTGAACTAGTCAACCTTGGAGGTCCCATCTAACTTTACATTATCTGAACCACATTGCAAGTTTCTACTTCAAGTAAGTCTAATGTTGCAAACTCTACACACTTGGCAATCCTTCAATGGTATTCACTAAATAGTGACGTCAGACACCTCTGAGATTTGGTTTGTTTAGCACAAACCATCTGCACTCTCCCTGAAGCAAAAACAGTTTAGTTTTCCTGGGTGTAGTGAAATTCCTTTTTTAGTGTTATCATGACAGCTTCCAGGGAGGCTGCAACTACTCCCATTCCAAGAGCTCTATGAACCTGATTTTGTTACTATACAGCCCAGGAATAAAGGCAACTGCATCACAGGGGGGGAAAAAAGAAAAGAAAACTCCCCTCAAACTACATTCTGCCCGTGGATCTGGATTGTTATCATTCATCAGTCTTTTCTTTTCTTTTTTTGCCACCCATTCCCATTCCATTCATTTCTTCTAACCAGTCCTGACAGAGTCCTAGCACAACAGGTCAAGAGTGGGAAGAGACCTGCGAGATTAGAACATATTGCTCATTTGGCAAATGAGGAACTATATATTCAAACCCAAGTCCTCTGCCTTTCTTTCCCCCAAGAGTCCAAGTTTTGTAGAACAAATCCTTTTATTAAGGGGATTTGTTCTGTGAAGTTTGGATTCAATCAAAGGGCCACACTTCAGAACCTAGAGTGCCACATGTGGTCTCAAGGCTATAGATGCTCCACCCCTGCCCTAGACAATACTGCTTCTTACTTATTATTGTAAAGTTTACAGGGCATTTTCTCCATAACAACCCAGGAGGCACATGGCACAACTATTATCAACCCATTTTATAGATGAAATCAGGCTGAGAAAAGTTAAATAACTTATTCAAGTTGACATAGATAGTAAGTAAAGGACCCAGAATTTCAACCCATGCCTTCTGGCTGTAAGTTCAGTACTCTTTCCACCATGACATGGCAAAATTCCCCTCTTTTTCACCATTCTACAATAACTGATCATGTTTGTGGAAAGTTTTCAGGGTAAGTTTATGAATATTTTCAATGTATTTGAATGAAATACCATTGAATACATGATAATCACTCATATTCAAAGAAGAGATTTAAAAGCTGCAATGATATCTCAGAAACTAATTATTAGAAAATAAGTGAAAGAGTAGCAAGAAAAATGCAAACAAAAAAAAAGAAAGAAAGAAAAAGTGAGTGACCTGACATCTGGAGATAGACAGGTTTGTGAATCATGAGTGTAGAGATAGTCATTAAATCCACTGGAGTTGATGAGATCACCAAGTGGAGTAATACAGAGGGAAAAGAGGAGAGCCCAGGACAGAACCCTGTGGGATATCAGCAGTCAGAGGATGTGACATGGATGAAAATCAAGCAAAGAAGACTGAAATGATCAGATGGGCGAAAGGAAAACCAAGACAGAGAAAAAAAGAGCAATATTCTGAAAACCTAGAGAAAAGAGAATATGAAGGAAGCGAAAGTGATCAGTAGTGTCAAAGACTGAAGGAAAGCTGAGGACAATGAGAATTAAGAAAAGGCTATGGATTGAGCAACTAAGAGATCATTGGTGACTTTGTGGAGAGCAGATTTGGTGTAATGATTGTAATGGAAGTTGGCAGTCAGATCATAGGAGGTTAAGAAGAAAGTGAGAAGAGACAAAGTAGAGTTACCTACATTGCCTTTTGAAGGAATGTAGCTACAAAGGAAAGAGGAGATATAGAATGATAGTGAGCAGGGATGAGAGGATCACCTGGGCAGAGAAGAAAAAGCTTCAGAGCATACCAGATTTCTGCCAGAGAATCTGTTGGCTTTGGCCACAGTATCTCTCTGTCGCTATCTCTATCTATCCATCTGTCTGTCCTCTCTCTAGTCCCTCTCTTCCCCGTCTCTCCCTCTCTTTCTCCCTCCCTTTATCCTTCTCTCCTCCCCTTCCTCTCCCCCTGTGCATATAGGTAGACAATGGCACTTCCCTGTGTGTTTTTACCCAGGGACTGATTTGAAACCCAGAACGGGGAAAGCAGCTTTTGCTAAATGTTTTATAACGTGTCAGGAAACCTTTATCGAACATTTAATCCAAAACCTGGCTTTGAACCAGGGAGGCATACAATTCCGTAATTAATTTTTTTTTTTACCTTCTTTTGCTAATCGCTGATAAAAAGCTTAATTCTATTAACAACTCGACTTGACAAATTGCACCGCTCAACGGAAGCGTTTAGAAATTAATTACGCATTTTATTGCATTAGATCGGATAAACAGGGAAGCACTGGCTCAAAAAAGGAAAAACCGGGACAGAGAGGGGAAATGGCCACACCACAAACAACCCTTTCAGTGTATGACCCTTGTCTTTATGACTCAATGTGTCTGTCACCTGAGTGTAATAATGGGAAGACTGGGAGACAGCACCTCTTCCTTGCAGATGGTGCATGTACTCTGCCTACTGGGTGAGTCAGGAAATTCATTCTGTAAGAACACATTCTTCTTATTGCCACTATTATTATTGCTTCTGCTATTAAGCACTCATTGATTTTGCTTTGCAGAAACTATTCTTTATTCATTATCAGATAGTTTCCACCCTGTCCTTTCCCTTACCCCTATGATCAGTTATCTATTCTAGCTAAGTATAGGTTAGTCCTAGTCTTTGGGGACTGGGGCTACAATTTACAAATTGTCACAGCAGACATGTCAGAGATACAGATCAAGGAAAAGAAAAAAGAGAGAGAGAAAGAAAAATAAATTAGACTTGCTTCAACTTCCTCAGAGATAAGGGTTCATGTGGCAGGAAGACCATCTGCAAAACCTTTGATTCTTGTGACCTATTAGTAGATGTCTCCAAATGAGAGAGAGTGACAGTGAGAGTGAGAGTGAGGGAGTGAGAGAGGGAGAGGGAAAAGGAAAAAGACACAGAGAGAGAGAGAGAGAGAGAGAGAGAGAGAGAGAGAGAGAGAGAGAGAGAGAGAGAGAGAGAAATAAGAATCTAAATTTCAAAGTGAGATTCGAAAAAGCACTCAAGTTCAATATGGGGGCTGAAAAGGGCAAGATGTGACCTAAAAGTGGGTTTTTTTATCTTTCATTTTTGAGGATATAATTGTTGATGTTGAAATGAAGTAGAAGAAAGCTGAAGGGTTTTATCAGAGATATAAATGGTAGTTCAAGCATTCAAGCACAGTTGCTGCATAATGTCATTCTCCTTGTACTGAAAAGATGTTTTATAAGGAGAAAGGTGGTCACGGTAGGCTAGTTTAGTGAACTGCTAACCCTATCTATGTTATCACATCAAGTCAACCAACATTTATTAAATGCTTATTATGTACCTGAGATTGTATTAAGTAAGCTATGTGGTTGATGCTAATTTCTTTCATGTAGGGCTTTCCCCAGAATCACATTACCTGAGAGTTGGAGGAGATCTCAGTGGTTATTAAATACCTAAGAAATATCTTCTATGACTCATTGAAAAAGTGGAATTACCTGAGAGTTGGAGGAGATCTCAGTGGTTATTAAATACCTAAGAAATATCTTCTATGACTCATTGAAAAAGTGGGAGGCCAGCTTCTGTCTGAAGGCTTACATAGAAAAGGAATCTGCTAACTTCTTGAAAGCTGGCGTCCCATCTGAGGTCAGTTCTAATCATTAGGATTTTTTTCTTTCTTCCTTTTCCTGACATCAAACCTTAATTTGTCTCTTTGCAACATCCATCTTTTTTACTGGTTACACCCAAACTCTGATTGTCTGGCGTCATTTGCCTAATGCCCATTTCTTCTTCCCTGAGTGGGTCTTGGACCAGGGAAGAAGAGACTATTTCCTAATAATCTCTCTTTTCAGAGTTGCTCCCTCTTTCTCCCCAAGTTGCTATAAGGAGTTAGACCATAGGCCACCAATATGTGGTGACTGAAGGGACAAGATTGCTATGTCTGTACCTCATGCCAGACCTTGGGCCCCACCAACCTGGGCCTTGAGTAATCTCTCCTCCCACAGGAATAGTCTGTTTCTGCTTGTCACAGCACTTGTCCATCAAAACTCCATCACAATCACCACCATGTTCTGTCCTTAGATGAATACCAGTCTCTTTAAACTGTCCTTTAAACATGCAACCCCAGCATTAATTATCCCCACTGTGGACAATTATCCTGCCTAAGTTAAGTTTACTGGCTTTGCTTCTCTATGTCTAGACTTTTGTCCTTCCATATTTCCTTCAATTGAAATCCTTTCCTTTCTTTAGCTTTTAGATCAAATGCTACCTCTTCCTTGCAACCTGCCTCCAGGAAAGCAGTCATAACTGCTACAAAATTTCATAAAAGTTCACTTCTGTCTTTCATTTACTTTATGTGAATGTCTAATTCCTCCTAAACTATAAAATGTTTGAAGGTAGAAACTGATGGTTTATTTATTTTTTTTTGGTTTTCCTCTCTCCTCAGTCTCTAGCATATTATTGTTTACTTTAGCAAGTTCTCACCGTGTCAGTTAAATTAGACAGAACCTGTATTGTATTATGCCTGAATGATGGAAATCTATTTTTCAGTAACATTTCAAATGCTAGGATAAGACCCTGAAAGAATCAATGAACTCAAGAATGAAAGTCAAAAAGATGGTAAAAATATTACCATATCTTACTTCTACTTCCTGAGGACTGACTATACAATTGTCTGTAAATACAACAGCTTTGCTGTCTCCAGGAAGGCCTGTATTTCTCAAATGGTTTTTTGTTACAGGCATTTAAAAAATGATGAAACCAATCAGACCATTAAAAAAAATCCTGGTACATTCATGCATTTCTTATGCCTTTTAAAGAAGAGGTAAATGTGTGACATCTTTGAAAACTGTAAGGTGATTACATTTTCCAATCACGAATGGGTTTAATCTGTGTAAGCCTGAAGCATTAGCACATATAAAAACAATCATTTTAGGGATTCCCCCTAAATCCAAGGGTACAGAGATTCATTTGCACATGCAAAGGTAGACTGTGTGTAGCATCACCAAAATAATATTTTATCAGGTGTGGGATTGAGTATAAAGCTAGGCTCCACAATTATGTCTTTAAACATTTCAAAGAACTGTTTTTCAGCTTCTGGATGAAGTGTGTGTGTGTGTGTGTGTGTGTGTGTGTGTGCGCACGTGCGTGTGTGTGTTTCTGTTTGCTTGTTTTTAAAGCCAGATAAATCAGCTTTGCAATATCATCACAGATGCTGAAATGCTAAAATCCTTCTTCCAGGTGAACACACACATACATACATGCACACATGCAAATACACATGGTGTCAGTCATTCATATTTACTCAGAAAAATCTTTGGGTCAGAGACAAGGGTATGTTCTGATTATTGAAAACTACTCTCTCAATGAAGCGTCCTCATTTAGTTATCACAGGCAGGCAGTTAGTGGCTCAATGGATAGAGCACTGGGTCTGGATTCAGAAAGATCTGAGTTCAAATCCAACTTCAGACACTAATTAGCTGTGTGACCCTGGGCAGGTTACTTAACCCTGTTTGCCTCAGTTTCCTCATCTGTAAAATGAGTTGGAGAAGGAAATGACAAACCACTCTAGTATCTTCACCAAGAAAATCCCACATGGGATCACATAGATTTATACATAACTGAAATGATTGAAGAACTACAACATTTAAATATATAATAGCTGTCATAGTGCCTTTATTTGATTCAACCATTCCAGAATTTAAACATGTTTTTCTTTGTTTGATTTTGCTTTGTTTTTCTGAGCCATAAAATGTGGATGGGTCAAGTTCATGGTTCCAGTCATCCTTCTTTATTTTTGCTCTTTTTTTTTGTAAAAAACGCATATATCTTTTCTAAAGTTGACACAATACTCCTTGACCTATCCTCTCCTGACTGATGACTCCTTTCCTTGAACCAGTAATTTAGGAAGGACCACAATCGTGTCTCATTTTGGCATCTACTCTCTATGGACTCCAGCTTCCTTCTCCTCACCTGCTAAATTACCTCCATTTCTTATAGGTACCTTTCCTATCCTTTTCAGCTATCTTGCACTCCATGTATTTTATTTCTCCATTAGAATATCAGCTACTTGAAGGTAGGGAATAACTCCCTTGCTTGCATTTAGATCTCAGAACTATGCACAACACCTGGCACAAAGTAAGCATGTGATAAATATGTTCTCCTTCTCTGTCTCGGTCTGTCTCTGCTGCTTTCTCTCTCTCTCTCTCTCTCTCTCTCTCTCTCTCTCTCTCTCTCTCTCTCTCTCTCTCACTCTCTCTCTCTACCTCTGTCTTTCTCTCTCTCTCTCTGTCTCTCTCTCTCTGTCTCTTTCTGTATCTCTCTCTGCCTCTGTCTCTCTCCCTCTCTCTGTCTCTCTCTCCCTTCCTCCTCTCTTTCCACACTTGCTCACAGGAAGAGTCTCTTATCTTCTCTGAGATATCCTTTTTTCAACAGTATGATGGAGATAATTCATAGCACCCATGTGATGAACTTACTATAAGGTTCAAATGAGATAGCTCATGTAAAAAGTACCTTGTATAAACTACAATACTAAAAGTCTGATACTATCATTATAGGGAAAATAAAGGTCATCTCAAGATGAGTTTAACTGGCCCTTTCAATGAAGTTGTTCAGTAACATTAGCTTCCAAGAGTTTCCAAAACAGTGAATCAATCCCTCTTTCATCCTAAGTCACTGAAAAGAATCTAGCCACATATATGCTGGACAGCTAGGTGGTGAAGTGGATAGATTACTGGACCTGGAATCAAGAAGACCTGAGTTCAAACCTGGTCTCAGGCACTTACTAGTTGTGAGTCCCTGGGCAAGTCACTTAACCCTATGTCCTTCAGTTTCCTCATCTGTAAAATGAGCTGGAGAAGAAAATGACAAACCACAACCGTATCTTTGTTAAGAAAACCCCAAATTGGGTCATAAAGAGTTGGACATGACTGAAAAACAACTAAATAACAACACATATACACTAAATTCCCAAATTATCTGCTTTCTTGCTGGTATGATCTATTCTTTTTGAGATTCAAATCTTGCATTCATGTGCTAGGAATCCTTTCAGAATATGATAATGATAGCAATATAGTAACTCACATTTATGTAGATCTTTAAGGTTTAGAATGCCCTTTTCATTTGTAAGGGAAGTAAACAACAGTAAACCCTGATCTTCTGGACCAGCATACAGTGCTGAAGTAGACCATGGGCCCTGGCACCTCAAAGCGGCAGGCTTCTTGGTAAAGGACAAGAGTAACTAACTAGAAGCTACAAGCTGGTCTTGGCCATTATTGAGGTCTGTAGCAGTGAGGACTGACCACTGAGCCAGCATGATTGACCTACTCCACAGACTTTCAAAAGAGTGACTCAGTCCTCTTTCATTCTCCCTTGTTTTACATGTAAGATCTTTTCAAGCTTTCCCTCATACTTCTGGCAATAGGCAAAAAAGATTCTTCTTCCATACTCCTGTCAGCAATATCAAAAGCCATGAGCATGTGTATTTGTTACTATCTAGTCATTATCAGTTACATCCAACTTTTCATGATGCAGTTTTCTTAGCAAAGATACTAGACTAGTTTACCATTTTATTCTCCAACTTCATTTTACAGATGAGGAAGCTGAGGCAAATAAGGTTAAATGACTTGCTCAGTGTCACACAACCTAACAAGTGCTTGAGGCCAGATTTGAACTCAAGAAGCTTATTCTTCCTAACTCCAGGCGCAGCACTCTATGCACTGACACACCAGCTCCCCAAGAGCATGGATACTAGCCTGGACAAAACAGAAAAGACCTCAAGGCTCTGGTTGCCTTCTCTGCTTTGTGTTACTTTCTCCGAATATAGGTGACTAAACAACAATGCTAATATAAATGTTCATAGCCTGAGTGGCACTTATAAGTCTGGGAGGACAAGAGCTCCTTTCTTTGGGTTTTGGTTGATCTGTACAACCATATTTTGCAGGAAAAGGTGAATACCATCAGGAAGATATTACATGTGAAAGGACAAAGGCAGCACGTGGCTTACCAGGACATAAGAACTTGTGAATTAAAGTGCAGGTAAAAGGAAAAAGTGAAACATCTGTTCAGTGTTTCATATTTTAAGTGTTCACCTCTCAGGAGAACATTAGGATTGATTTGTAAAAAGTGTTTTAAGTAAGTCTTTGTCAGTGAGCACTTATAAGTCTTTTGATTTTTAAATTGCTTCTTTTGTTGGGAAGGAAATAAATAGCTATCATATACCTGATCTATTTTTTACATTGAATATTTTTGTAAAGAGGCCCTACTAATAATCCATTTTGGGGAGACTCCAGACATAAGCTATTCCTGTTTGGTTTTGGACGATTTTTTTTTAACAGAAATGACTCTGGGGTGATGATATAATGAGCCAAAGAGTAGGAGGAAAACCCAATTTCATCTCTTTAAAATTCAGGCTCCCCCCAAGACATGAATACATTCCTTTTAAACTCTCAGTTGGACCCACTTGCTGAGAAGAGAATGTCTCCCTTTCCTGAGCTTTACATGTGGATTATGCTATTTGTTCTTTACAGTCATCCTTTAGGTGCTATTATTATTCTCATTTTACAGATGAAGAAACTGAGGCAGACAGGAGTTAAATAATTTGGCCAGGGTCACACAACTAGTAAGTGTCTGAGGTCAGATCTGAGTTCAGATTTTCCTGACTTCATACCATGCTGTTTCTCAACACCATTATCATGGATGACCCCACTCTCTGCACTCTACCTCTTTATTCATTTTGGATTTAAAGTACTATAATTATTTAAAAATGAAAAATTATAATTTCATGAGTAGTATGATAGTTAACTAAAATAAAACATCATTGCTACAATAAAAATGATGTCTTCAAAGCTTATTTATCTATTTTATCAATTCACCTAGGAATCAATAATAATATATCAGATGCTTATTATCTAGTTAAAAGTTCCCTTAGATAAGTCTTTTTTTCCTAACATGATTCTTCAGGCCCCCTGAATATGAAGACTTCCTAAACCCTGTATGAGTCCAAAATAGAATTGGTCTTGTCTTATTTTGTCAGTTAAGGCTATCTGTCTATCATCTATCTATCTATCTATCTATCTATCTATCTATCTATCTATCTATCTGTCTATCTATCTATCTGTCTATCTATGTCTGTCTGTCTATCTATCTATCTATTTATCCATCTGTCTGCCTGCCTGCCTGCCTGTCTCTCTCTCTCTCTCTCTCTCTCTGCTAGTTCTTTGAAATCCAGCGAAATGATTATTCCAACACATTTTTTTCTTTTACTAGTAGAATATATATTCCTTCAGTAGAATATAAGCTCCTTGAGGACAGGGACTGATTCTTTGTGCTCCTAAGTCCCAAGGGCTCAATAAGTGCTGATTATGGGTAGGGTGTAATATAACAGTATAATAAATACTTGATGAATTGCTGAATTCTCTACCTTTCTTGGACTTAAAATGACAATAGATCAATAATGATATGCATCATTATCTTTTTGCCCTACTTCCACCTCCTAATTTATCTCCTTGCCTCAGTCCAACCCAGCCACCACTCCAATCCAGCCTTCACACAGTTGCAGAAGTCATTTTCCTCAAACTCAGGTTTGACTCTGCTACTCTGCAAACTCCAGTGGTTCCCTAACAACCCAGAGATTAAAAGACCAACTCTTTTAGTATTTGGCACTTTGAAGTTCTTCACAAACTTGTCTCAACCTATCTGTCTAGCCTCATTATACTTTACTCCCCCTCCTTGTTTTTACCCTCCAATCAAAATGGCCTTCTATCCATTCCTCCTAAATCACTCATGATGCTCTGTTTCCTCTCTCTGGGTCTTTGCCTTGAATGGGATACACTGTCTCTGCCTCAGAGAACAGCTCACCTCCTTCAAGATCCAGTTTAAACAACTTCTTCTACATGAAGGCTTTTCTGATTACTCCAAATGCTAATAACCTTCATCCTTAACATTTTCCATTTAACTACTTTGTCTTTATTTTGTATTCTTTCTCTATATTTATATATGCACACGTTTTCTCTCCTGAAGGTATTAAGAACTGTTCTGTGATTTTAGTTTTGTCATTATACTTCCATCATGTTTCACAGTCCCCATCATGTAATAGGTATGCAATAAATGGCTTTAGAGTGGTTCCTCATTTGAATCAGATTGCTTGAGGTCAGAGAATTTCTTCCAGCATGCTTAACTACTAGAAGCAATGCTGAAATTACTACATCACTAGGGTTATCTAACCCTATCTTTTCCATACTCAACTAGGGGAAAGGGAACAAGAAGTATTAAACAGGCAAAGGCAACCTACAACCCAAAGCCAAAGACTACAACATTTCACTTCTTAAGAAAGAAATTCATGTTTTAGGGCCAAGACATTATTATGGGATTGAGAATGAGAAGGAATCCTAGAAGTTATCCAGTCCACTTATGTTCTTTGAGCTTGGTGTTCTTCATCTTGACAAGGTTTACACTTCCCTTTGGGGACATTCACATATGTCAGGAAAACTTAAAGTAGAAGGCATCACAGGTTTGCTGATTCAGAGCTGTAAGTCACTGTAAATGTCATTGTAAATACAAACCCTAATGTTTTACAGATGAGGAAACTGAGGTGGAGAAATTAGGTGACTGCTTAGGGTCATACAGATAAGTAACTGCCTGAACTGGGATTAAAAACTAGGTTTTCTTGCCTCCAAGTTCAGTGCTGTACTCAGGGTCACAAAATTGATAAAAGAATTTGAAGGAAATGGAGACTAGGCAAAGGTCTGTGGACTCCTAACTTTTCTGACACAATTTTTCAGGCTTTTAATTTATATTTTGTTCAAGGTAATAATAATGGTAATAATAGTAATAATGGACATTCATATGGCATTTACATTTTTACAAAGCACTTTAAGTTCACTATTTAATTTAAGACTCAAGGATATTTTGAAATCTCTGCAGCAGGTAGTAGGATTCTCATTTTGTAGATGAAGAAACTGATACTCAGAAAAATAAAGCAATTTGCTCATGGGCACACAGCTAGTTGTTGTGTTTGTCCTTCATTGCTGAAGAAGACTGTGCCATCAGAGAAATAATGACATGACTTGCACTTGACTTTGTTTTGAGTGAGGGAGGGCTGTGCAGGTCACCAGCTTCACTTCTCCTCCACAGCCATCTGAATCCAGTGACCCGATATTCATCAGGATGACTGGAGATGACCCAGGATGCAAAGGGAGACCTTGGCCCCTTTAGGTGAAGATCTATTCAGGAACTCACTTAAGATGAGGTAATACCCATTCAATGAATCTCACAGCTAGTAAGAAGAAGGATTTGAATCCAAACTTCCTGACATTCTATCTACTATAGTATGTTTCAATATCATGTCCTTCCATTTTCCTCCATTACACTCTGCAATACAGTGTTACAAATGATTCCTTTGCCTCCTTAGTGTTTTTATCATTCCAACACAGTGAACAGTAGATGGTCACTATACGTAATGTTTCATAGTTGTCACTTGGTGAAACTAGATCTTTTTAATTCTTCTTAATTAATGTTATGTATAAGCACAAAAGCCCTTTAACAATTCTTGCCCATTTTTGCTTGCATTTATAATTATCAACTGCCTTCTAATACTGGGGTGTACAAAACAGAAATGAGAATGCAGGGTTTAATGCTTAGTTTCATTCTAATGGTAAATAGAAGACATAAGCTATAGCTTGCATGTTCTGTGAAGTCATCCTTCTATTTTTGAAGCCAATATCTTTAAGTGATTTAACTGCCTGGATATTTCATTGACTTGTCAGCACATCATAGTGCCCTTTAGAGAACCTCCTTCTCTTTCTCTGTTCCACTGTGGCTCTTGTCCATATTATCTGAACCTCTCTGATAGCCTCAAATTCTGCATGTGGACAGGCTTATTCTGCTCAAGTTCATCAATGGTCTGCCCTTTTCCATCTTTCTGTCAGCCCTGTCAGCACTGTTTCCTGTTTTGTGAACAAAGCCTGCCTAGAAAATTATTTCACTTTCCTGTTCGGAACTATCCCGAATATATGATTATTCAAGTGAGGCCCTGAAAACCACAAGTTCCCTGAATATGGTGATATGGGAGATGATGGAAAGCTCACTGCTGACAGACATGGTTCTTTCAACCTACCTGTTTAAATGTATGGTCTACTCAGAGAGACAGAAAGACAAAGAAACGGACAAAGGAAAAGATACTGAGAGTAGGAACTGAGGGACAGAAAGACAGGGAGAAACCAGTCTTGGAACTGTATCCTCATCCCTTTGACCAATTTAAATGAAAGGATCAGAGGCTAATTGTATGTATGTAATCTCTATACTATTCAGGACATTTTGGATGTACAAGAAATCTCCTCTTTGTTCATTCCTGCTTTCTGATCACCCAGCTTACTCCATTTCTTTTCTTGCTTAGATCTGTTTCACAAAAAAGTATTGCTAACTCACTCATGTCTGTCATTACATGTACCATATACACAGTTTCATATCTGCAAATCTAAGTAAGATGGGACTTCATTCCTCAACAGGTACTTTGCCAAACCTCATTCAGTCTCAGAAACTAAAATGTTCAACTCGAGTCTTTCATAGTTTGTCTCTACCAACAGTGTCACTGATAGTTATTCATTCTTCAACATATATTACTTTGTGTATCTATCAGGTGAAAACCACTATGCTAGGTAGGAAGGAAAAGAAATGTAGTTGCCAACAATTCTTGGCACCAGGAGACTCAATGGGAGGGAAATATCTGACACTCGGACAGAAGATATCATGAAGATCATGCTACGGTGTGGTAAGAATAAGAGCAGCACCTACGTGGAGTAGTGGGAATTTCAGTCTTTCCATAACCTGGAATGTCGTGACTTTTGAAAGACTGAAAAAGGGAGATGTGATGGTTTTCTGGGTAGGTAGAGTCAAAACTCCTTATTCGTTATGATTTTAAGGGATGAAAAAGTATAATGTCATGTCTACCACCCCTACTCAAGTCTCAGATGACTGGATGATGCTTCAAAATCTTTTCAGAAAAAAATATCCCTTTTATTATACAACCTAGACACCAAAGCTCATAACATTAAAGGCAAATAGAGAGACAGAGAGAGAGAAAGAAGCATATTAGACACTTTAAACAACTATGGCCAGGGGTAGATTTTCTCAAGCAAACAAGGATAAAGGTGGTTACAAAAGATTATATGGATGACTTTGATCACATGAAGTGATTATCTCTTGCATGGATGATATAACAGTACTGCAAATAGGATAAGAAGGAGAACTGACTTGGAAAAGCTTTTCTATTAAATATCTCTGATAAAGTTCTGATCATCAAAATTTGTTCAATAAACAGAAATAGAAAAGTAAAAGACATTTTCCAGGAGATAAATGATTAAAAGATATGAACAAGATGCTCTCAAAAAAATAAAAGATGGTGTAAACTGTGAACCGGCATGTGAAATAATGCTTCAAAGAGCAACTAATGAGAAATGAAAATCAAAATAACTGCATTTTCCCTGTATATCCAGAAAACTGAGCACACATACATTATTGGTGGAATTATGAATTCATACAACCATTCTAAAAACAAGTTGGAATTTTATATGAATAAAAACACTAAAATGTCCATACCATTTGATGCAGAGATTCCATGGTTGGGAATGTATATTGAAGATGCAAATGATAAAAATAAAGATTTCATATAAACAAAAGTATTTATAGCAGAATACAGTATTTTTGTAGCAGCTAGGTGGATAGAGTGTTGGGCTTGGAGTCCTGATAACTTATCTTTAGTTCAAATGTCACTTGCTTACTAGCTGTGGCAAGTTGCTAACCCCCTGCTTGCCTCAGTTTTCTCATCTGTAAAATAAGCTGGAGAAATAAATGGCAAACCACTCCAGTATCTCTGCCAAGAAAATTCCAAATGGGATTCAAGGAGAATCACACATAATTGAACAACAGTAACTTTAGTAGCAGCAATGAATTGGAAACAAAATAGATACCCATTGCTTAGGAAATGCTGAAACAAGTTTTCTACATGAATGCAATAGAACATTGCTCTGTCATAAGAAATTATAAACAGGAAAAATAAAGAAAAACATGGGAAGACATAAAAAATAAAGTACCATGGAGTATGAAGAATTAGGAAAATTATATGAAAACTTACAAAAATATAAATGCAAAAACCAGCAATAAAACAATAGAAATTGAATGCTGCAGAAGCATAATGATTAAAATTCATGAGAACAGAACATCACAGATTTAGAAGGTACTTTAGAGTCCAATGAAAGTGAGCCTTTTATTTTACAGCTGAGGAACCTGTGGTAGAGTGAGATTCAGTGACTTACCCACCGTCACACAGCTAGTAAGTTTCCCAGGTAGGATTTGAACTGTGGTCTTCCTGACTCCAAGCCCAGTACTCTATCCACAAGAGATGAGGAGGCATCTCTTGGCTTCTTTGTGGAGGTAGGCACAGCAATTATGTCAGATTTTTAAAATATGTTGGCTGTTTTTCCCTTTAAAAAATAAGGGTTTGCCCTCAGGGGAAGGGATACATTGGGAAGTTGAGTTGCTAAAAAAAGAAATTATGTGAATAAAATTGTATTTTAAAAAAGAATCCTTTCTATGACATCTGTTCCTTTAGCCTTCATTGGATGACTTCTAGCAAGGGAGAACACAGTAGCTCTGAAGGCATATAATGTAAGTAAAGCAGTTTGCAAACCCTAAAGTGCTGGGTAAATGTGAATGACCATTACCATCATCACTGTGATAGTACCTGACTAGCTCTCCTTTTTAGCAAGTTTTTCCTTCTATTGATTCTCTATTTGCCTTTGACAACTTCCAACACATGGTTTCTAACTTTGCCTTTGGGTCCCAAGTAGAACAAGTATAACTTGTCTTCCACGTGACAAAACTTCAAATGCTTGAAGATGGGGAAAAGAAAAGATCAAAGTAAACTGTGGTTCTCCTTTCATTTTATGTCATTTTTAAAAAATGAAAATATTAAAGAAGACATCTTAGAATAAGATCTCATATATGTATATATATACACATATAAACACATATATACATGCATATGTATAAATAGAGGTGTGTATGTACACATAAACATACATATATGTCTCTCTATATATTATATATGTGTATATATTAATCCTGATGTTGGCATAGGACTTGGGTAAGTACTCAACACTTCAGGAGTAGGCAAAGGATTAGCTGAGGACAACTGAGATTAATTCTAAAGGATATGCATTGAATCAGATGGAAAAGCAGGGCTCTGGAGATCTAGTGTAAGACTTATTGCTAAATCTATGAAAGAAGATTGCATATTTGCTTATAGTCTGGCTATTATTCTATAGATTACCTATCCCCATGACCTACCCTGATGACTTCTAACATCCCTTTCAGCTCAGCACCTATGATCTTAAATACATGAAACACAACAATATTTAAGTAATCTGCCATCATCTAATCTTACCTAACCATTGCACCATTTGACTTATACATTCAGAGCTAGGTAGCACAGTGGATAGAGAGCTAGGTTTAAAGTTAGGCAGATCTGACTTCAATTCAGCCTCAAACATTTACTTGCTTCACGACTTGGACAAATCACGTAACGCTTAACTAAAATGAGGATAATGACAGCAAGGTTGTTGTGAGGATTAAATGAGAAAATATTTGTCAAGTACTTAGCACAGTGTTTGACCCACAGTAGACACAATAAATTCTACATAGATGATGGTGATTATCTGACAGTTGTATTATTGGTCATCTAGTCTAACCCTCTCATTTTACAGATAAGCAAACTGAAAACCAGAGTCTGAGTGACTTTCCTGAGGTCATAGAGCTAGGCAATAGCCAAATCTGGGATCTGAACCCAGTCCTCTGACACAAGAGCCCACATGTGTTCAAGCGTACTGTACTGTCAGCTCAGCACAGCAAGGTAGGACACTGACAGAACCAGAAACAAAATGCAATCTGTTCTCTCCCCTTTTTGTCGCAGCAAGGCATGAGTAGTGCATAGTCTCTAACTGTGGAGTGGAGCAAACTTTTAAATCAGTTTTTCTCACATATGATCTTAATTTGGGTTTCTGCTTGGACTAAGAATAATTCCTCCAGCCCTGGCTACATGCAACGCTGTGGGCAGCGAACATACCATATTATTACCAGTGTTATGGAAGTATACTGCTATTGGGTAGCCAAACAGGGATTAAGTGGAAGCAGGAGAATTGCTGAAAATTTGCAGCTACTGGGACCATACTCACAAACTCACTAAGAATTATACAGGAAGGGAGTAATGGGGCATAATGTCCTTCCTTCTCCTGTGAAGGCAGGTAGATAAAAGAGAAATTAATCTCATCATCCCTTTTTCGTTTTTAATCTGTAATGGTTTCCTGGTCACATATACTGACCAAGTTTATATCAATTCTTTCTCTGACTATCCTTCTCTCCTTTCTTTTTCTGCCTCCATCTCTTTTCTTTGTTCTGTATTTATCTTTAGTTTGAGAAGGTCAGTCTGAGAATAGCCTGCTATTTCAAGACACCTAAATTTTTGTACACATTTTCCAAAAATTCAGTATTGGCATTACAAAAGCATGCCGGTCACAGTATTGGGGTCATCATCCTTGACATTCCTGAGGAAAGTTCACCCAGAAAATGATATGGTACATATTGGCATTAGTTTTTTTTTGTTTTGTTTTGGTGGGTGGGTGGACATCTCTTTAGGTGGATACTATTTTCAAGAGATTAAGGGCCTATGTGAAACTGAATTTTGTACTTTATATTATAACCGACTTACATCTGTCTTTTCCTGGATGCAATAACTCTTCAGCTCCACATATAGAGAGCTCATAGCCTTGCCATCTGCTTTCCCATCATAAGAAACCCAACAGCCTACATACTGCCAGAGAAAGGCCTTATTTTATTTTTGCTACTATTTTGACCAGCTTGATGGTCAAAAATTTTTCAGGGAAATTCCTGCTAAAGAAGAGTAGAGATGCCTTTCTTCATCTAGGCAATGCTTCAATGTGTTGGGACTCATGGGATGAGGACCCCACCCTTCAAACTAATAATATTACATGGACAGGAAAAAATGATTGTACTATCTTCCCTATGGTGTTGGGCTCTAAAACTGCCACATATATTTTATTATTTCAGTGTGTTCCTTCATGAAACCCTTGAATACTGAATGATGGAAGTCTCATTGGACTTTTTTATTTCTTCTAAATGCACATACCTATTGGGGTAGATAGCTATGTGACAGGATGGAGGAGAACATAACATATCACTTTCTACCAACTATCCCTGGAGGAAAACCACTATTCTTTAAGGAGCAAAGGGAAAATGAGTTTCCTGGTAAGAAGGTCACAATGGATTAGGCTAGCCTTGCTCCTTTCCCAGACAGTTTTGAATCTGTAGGATTTGCCACTATAGGAAAAGAGAAGATAGAATAACAATATAAATTTTTCTTTGGCTCTTTTGAGATATTTCTAAATAGAAATATTTTTGAGGAAGTCAGTTTCATGCAGATGAGGATAAAAAGAATTTTGAAATGCAGGGGGTAAATAGGATAAATTCTCTTTCACCCCCTTGAGAATTGGCTGGTTGTTTTTCTCCAGGGTCACAATTACTTAGAACTTTGAAATAAACTCCAACACCCCTTTCCCTCCCTAACCAGCCTCCTTTCTCCCTCCTTTCCACACAAGAGAGAAACTGTAGAGAAATACTACTTAATTATCACACCACGTAACTAATTAAGAGCTGAATGCCTGTGTGTGGTATGCTAATGAGATATTAGAGATCCAGCAGGCTTTAGTAAAGAGACAGGGGTTCTTTTTTTCTTTTCCTCTTTCACCTGGCTGTGGGTTTCTATGTTGACAGTCAATGGTGATGAGATGGGAATTTATTATGCTGTGTTTGAGCCAAGAACTTTAAGAGAGGGCAGAAAGGTCAAGGAACTGGATCAGCATTGAGGGAAAAACACCTGAGCAGGGAGCAAAAGACAGAAAAATGCAAGTGGATGATTAACGGGAAATAATAGGGAGTGGAGAACATGTGGCTGCTGATGTTCAATAAATGGGACACTTTCATTATTTGTTTTTTCATAGAACTAGAGGGGGAATATGAGTGTATTGGGAATGAGATATTGATCTGCACTTGTGTGTGCTCCATCTGCCCAGCTCTCAGGATGTTACTATATGTGCCCCCGAAGACAGACTAAGAAGATTGGCATCTCATACAAAGAAAGTGGAAGAGGTCAGGAGGGATTGGGCAGAGAAGAGGAAAGACAGGGAGTAAGGATAGGGAATCAGGACATAGCAAATGTATAATGATTTTAGGATAATTGTAAAAGGCTACAGATTAAATGCTCTAAAAATGAAAAAGAAATGGAATGTACAGCTACAGGGGCAGTAACTTAGACACCAATATGGGGGTCATGGCAAGAAATCTTCTACATATCCCTCAAAACCAGTTTGAAGAATTAAGAAAGAATAGTTACTCTATTATTATACAATTCCAGTGATATGTCCTGTGGGCATCTTTAACTCAGTCTGTTCAATGCAGACCTCATTATCTTTCTTCCCAAACATATTCCAATTTCTATATTTCTATAGAGAGCACCACCAAATTCTTAGTCACTTGAATTTGTAAAATCAGGACTATTCCAGGCATTTTTCTCTCCCTTACCCAAAGTGTCCAAGTAATTGTCAGGTGTCTTATTGGTTCTCTCTCACATACTTTCCGTTCTCTCCCTGCATCAGGCCTTAATCTCTTATCTGACTTATTGTAGTAATATCCAGATTGGTCTCCCAGACTTTTGCCTTCTCTCTTTGCCAGTCTATTCTCCACATGGTTATGAAATTCTTATTCCCAAAACCTAGTCCACTTATCACTCCTCAGCTCCACAAGTTCCAGTGACTCCTAATTGACCCTAGGTTAAAAAACAAACTTCTCTCCTTGGCATGTAAACTCTTTCACCTTCCAGCTCCAGCCTATCTTTGTGTTTTTCCCCTTCATACCCTCTGCAACCCCACCCAAATGGCTTACAGGCCATTCCCACCATCTAACATTCCATCTCTTGTTTCCATGACTGCACAATTGTTCCCCAGCCTCGGAATACATTATCTTTCATTTATACCATTGAGAAGCCCTTGCTTCCTTCAAGGGTCAGCTCCAGTGTTGCCTCCTACATGAGGCCTTTCCTGAATGCTCAAGCTGTTTGGGCCCTTCCCCCTCCCTTTGACTTGGAATACATTTTGTATTTGCTTGTCTTTGTTTTAATGTTGTTTTGCTACAGAAGAAGCATGTTACTTGAATGAGCATTTTTTTCTTTCTATTCCAGTGTCTAGCACAGTTCTCGGCCTACAATAGGCACTTTATATATGATTAATGAGTCAATGAATGAATGAATAATCTAGTGAAGTCCATGAATGTGCCTTACATTTCCTTTCATGCACAATATCTTGCACATGGAGGGACACAGTACATGTCCTTGAACAAGTCTCTTATCCTTATCTGTAAAATAAAAAGATTGGACTTGGTGAACTAAGGATAGGACTCTATCCTTTCTTGAAATCTAGTTATTAAATTACTGATGGAAAGTAAGAAAGAAATTCAGAGATAGGATAGAGTCTCATTAGGGACCCTGAACTTACAACATATGGGTTAGGATAAACAAAGTTCAAGCATATCCCTTCCTTTTGGATACTTTGCAGTATAATACTTTGGAGGGGTGTGTGTGTGTGTGTGTGTGTGTGTGTGTGTGTGTGTGTGTGTGTGTGTGTGTGTGTGTGTATGTTTGGTGGGGGCTCTTCTATGAGTTGGATACACTATCTTTAGTTCACAAAGGAGCCTACTTTGGCAAAGAAAGAAATGACAACAACTCATAAGAAGCTAATTCTTATTATGGATCCCTGTCCTCTACCATATCCGTATCCATTTCCATATCCACATCCATATATATATACACATATACATACATATACACAAGCATGCACATATGTATTTGTGTGGACATACCCATACATGTGAATATATATGTGTGTACACCTGTATTATATAGCCGTATATACATGTGTAAATTTTCTTTGCTATAATGTGACAAAAAGATTCTCTATTTGGATGGTTCCTATCATGATTTTCTTTCTTTTTTTTTTCCTCTCTCCACCCTCCCAGCTGAGACAGGTAATAATTTCATTGTATTAAACACATTACCAAACCAATGTCCAATAAGAGACCAATCCTGTAATGTCTCTTTGATCTAGTACTTGTGCAGGTAGATCAAGGGACAATTAATTTTATATTTAACACAAGAAACACAGATTATTTTAATATTATTTCTTTATTATTTGATTCCAGCTCTATTTCTTACCTGCTTTTTTTATCTTACATTTCAGAAGTTCACATTTTTCACTTGCTAAATGAGGAATAAGTGACTGGAGGACAGGTAGATCTATGAATTCTGAGGCATCTGCATTCTTTGAGATTTGAGCAAGAATCATAGTAATATTTGGCATTCATATAATGCTATCCATATATTACCTCACTGGATCTTCATAATTACCCTGTAATGTAGGTACTGTCATTATTTTTGCTATTTCACAGATAAGGAAACTGAGACTGAGAGGATGAGTGATGGTCCTATATTTAGACAGTTTATAATCACAAGAACTAGAATTCAAACAGAATTCTCTCCTGATTATAAATTTCACAATTTCCCCACTGCAACACACTGTCTGCCAATAGGGCAATATGGTATTTTTTCTGAAAATATTAAGTATGGACCTATAGCTAGGCAAGGGACAGCTAGGTGACACAGTGGAGAGAGAGTCAGACCTGGAGTCAGAAAGACCTGAGTTCATATCTGGAATCAGACACTAGTTATGTGACCCTGAGCAAGTCACTCAACACTGTTTGCCTCAGTCTTCTAATCTATAAAATGAGTTGGAAAAGGAAATGCAAACCTCTCCAGTATCTTTGCAAAGAAAACCCCAAATGGAGTCACAAAGAGTTGGACACAACTGAAACAACAAAAATAGATAGGTAATGATTATAATCTTGGACATTTTATGATTTTAAAGGGTTTTTCCATGATGGTTGGTCAGGGAACCCACCCTTGTAAAATATCCTAAGTAATACTAGATGCTATAGATTATAATAAGCAGGTCTAAGAAAGCCCACAGTCCCTGTCAGGCTATTTCTCCTTTATCTCCCTTTCCCATGCTACCTCCTATGTCAAAAACATATGTAAAATTACTATGATATACACAGCACCTTTTCTGACCTTCTCTCCTTTATTGTTCCTCGTGTTTGCCTTCAGTGTTTTATGGATGCCATTTGTTCTTCCATCACAGGTATGTCTGGATATATCCTATCTCCCACCTCACCCTATCTTCAGCGTTGAAGCCTAATTTTAACAGCAGCAACAGCAACAATAAAATTAATTCAATGAAAATAGCAAATCTAGTGGACATGTTCAACAGGACATTCTGCTTCAAGAACCCTCCATATATCTGACAGACAGAAGAGAAACTTGTTTCCTTATCTATTCTGGAAAACCAAAATTGTCAATTCTCATGATTAGTTGGGTTTTGAGGATCGTAATAGTGTACCCACCAATTATAGTAGTGGATAACTGTCTCAGGATATCAAGTACATGCTCATCTCCTGGGTTCATACCTTTGCAGATAAGAATGCCTTTCTCTGGTAACATTATCATGTTATTAAGATTACAAGTGAGAGCAGTTCTGGCTGCTGATATGACTCTCATTTATGGCTACTGACCAATTTGCTTTCTATTTGGTGCCATTAAAGATCTGATGGCACCATTTTGCATCCTGGCCACATTCCATTCTGCATAATATCATTCTGCATAATACCATTCTGGACCTGCAATTAACACTGGAGTGTTCACTGGCTACAGAAATCATGCAAATGAGAACATTCCCATGACAGATAAAGCATTGCACTTGGAGGCAAGAAGACCTGGGTAGAAATCCCATCTTAGACTCTTATTAACAGTGTGACCCTGAGCAAGTCTCGTGACCTCTCTAACTCTCAGTTTTCTCATTTCTGCAATGAGAACAATAATATCACTTGCCTTACAAGGTTTTTATGAGCATCAAATAGGATAATGTATGGAAAGTGCTTGACAAAAATTGAAATGTTATATAAATATCAGCTATCATTATCATCATTATAATCACTAACACCACCACCATCATCATCATTTTCCAGTAACTCAAGTTAAGAAAAAAATCTATGCCTATTAAGAATACAATTGCTACACACTGATATTAGAGGAAAGCACATAGAGTCAAGTCCTGTTTCTGATACTTAAATATCACCTTGGACAAGTTATTCAATTTTTCTGAGTTCCATGTTCCTCAACTGTACAAGATTGTTAGGACATCTGTATGATATAATATGCTTTTCCAATAATACATATTTTTGTGAAGCTTTTATGTCAATTCTTGTTTTTATGTCATTATTGGTAGCTTTCAGTGGCCTGTTTATCTCCATATATTTTTATTGATTTTGTTCTAGTTATTTGTAGTTTTAGGTTAATTAACTCTTATTTTACTTCCATTTACTCCAAAAAGAATTAAAAACCCTGAAAAAGTGGGAACAAAATTGACTAATAGACTAATACAACTGATTAATACCAAAGGTAAGTAGGAAAATAATAACAAAACACCTGTGAGTTCACGTCCTATAACCCAGATGTACTAGATCCAAGGATGAAGAAAGAACTGTCAGATTCATATTCTAAGCCACTTTCTGTGATCTCTGAAAGATCACGGGGAATGGGAGAGATGACATAGGATGGAACTAAAGCAAATGCCCCACTTTTCAGAAAAGGGAAGAGACTAAAGCCTGAAAATTATAAGCCAGTGAGCTTGACTTTAATTCATCACAAAATTCTAGAAGGTATGATTAAAGGGATGGTTCATGGACATTTAAAAAGGTAGCAATGATCATAAAGATATGGTATGGTTCCATGAAGAATAGGTCATGTCAGACTAACCTAATTTCCTTTTTTGATGCTGTTACAGTTCAGGACAATAATGTAAATATAGTCTGAATAGATTTTAGCAAAATATTTGACAAGTCTCCCATGCCATTGTTATGGACAACAACAATCTCTGGCAAGTCTTCCGTGTTATTGTTGTAGACAACCTGGATAAATGTGAACTAGATAATGTTAGGTGGATTAAAAACTGGTTGAATGGCTGTACATCAAGGCCATCATTAATTGTTTGATGTCAGCAGGAGAGGAGGCTTTCTATAGAGTGTCCCAGGGATAGGTTGTTGGCCCAGTGGAATTTAGTATTTTGTTTTATCAATAAGGTATTTATAACATATTTATCAAAAAGATAGGAGATTTAACTGAGACAAATATTAAAAAAAATGATATTGACAGGCTAGAACATTGGGTTGGATCTAATGCAAATATATGAATAAATATAAAATTTTACTCAATTTCAAAAGATCAGATTTATCAGTATAGGATGGGAAAGTTTTGGCTAGAGATCCGTGCATCTGAAAAAGTAATGAGGATTCTGAAAACTCAACTAAAATCAAGAGTATGATATGATAGCTTCAAAACACACACACGTACACACACACAGAGCCATTGGGTTCAGTACAATTCAGAGTGTTTTTGGTACTCTGTTGGGACAACAGTATCTAGAGTATCATATTTAGTTGTGGGCATTTGATTTTAGAAAAAAAAAAACAAAACCTGTAAGCTGGAAAGTAGCCATAGGAGGGTCGCTGATGGTAAAGAGTTTAAGATCATGCCACATGAAGACTGGTTGAGAGTACTGGGGATGGTTAGCTCGGAGAAGAAGCCACTTTAGGGGCAGGGAACAGGATGCCTTAGTTGTCTGGAGGAATTTAACGGTGTCTAACGTAGAAAAGTGCTTAAATTTATTTTGTTTCTCCCAGAGGGCAGAAATAGGAATAATGGGTAGAAGTTGCACAGAGGTTAACAGCCTTAAAGAAAGGACACTTCTCCTAACCATTAAAAATGTGCAAAACTGATGTGATTACCTTGGAAGGCGATTTGTTCTGTTTTTCACTTGAGGTCTTAAAGAAAAAAATGAATGAATCTTAGCCTGGTGTGCTGAAGAAAGGATTTCTGTTCTGATGCAAGTAGAATTAGATGAACTCTGATATCCTTTCTGAATCTGAAATTCTGTAAATCTATAACTGTAGATTAAAGTGCCTTGTACATGTTTAATATTGTACGAAAATGGAATATGGCAGACTATTTTTACCTCTTTTTTTAAAGCTTTTCATGGAAATTTTTTATTTTGGGAAATTAAGTGTACAGCTCAAAGGAAGACAGTATTTCAGTGTCCTCAAAATATGTGAGATTGTCCATTTTTAAAAAGAACACGTGTCCTTTACTTTAACCAATGGATTTGTTTCTGAAAAAATTTTTTGTAAGTCAATTTCTTTTAAATTCCAAAAGAAGATCATTATATCAATGTTAAGTTTTATTTTTCAAAATGAAGGATCTTGTTATAATGTAAACAATCACCCACTAATTTGCCTGCATAGTCAGTTCAGAGTTTTGTAGAACAGATTTTCTTAAAGAGTCGCCTTGTGTCTCCAGTCTCTTATCTAAAATTATTTCAATAAGTAGGCCATCACCTGGGGCTCAGACGTAAGTTTTCATTGTAATGATAATAGATATAATGGGATTTAGCTTATATTCTTTTAGTCTAGTGATGACGGAGGGAATGATAGGACGGGTAAAAGTAACTGGGAGTGGAATGATTCTCTCTGTCTCTGTCTCTCTCATTCTCCCTTGTCTGTCTGTCTGTCTGTCTGTCTGTCTCTCTCATCTGTCTACATATATTTATTCCATAGAATCAAGTTGTATATGGATAACTATAGGAAGAGGCCAGTTTCTCTAGGCAGGGGAGTCTTAACCTTTTTGAAAAACTTGAGCAAAATATTTTTTGGTAATTTTATTTCAATACAATCACTTGTCTTTGCAAAAGTATTTTATTTTATTCATTTAAAAATAATATTCTGATTCATGATCTATAACCTTCACTGGACTGTCAAAAGGGGTCCATTCTTCGCATCCCCCACCCTCCACCCCCACAGACCCACACAAAATTTAAGAACCTTTGCCCTAAAGCAACCTATTCTCAACTACCCTACAGTTACCATCTTGCTCTTCCATGGAAATCCTGGTGAGTTATTGGGAATTTGGGTAGTTGAGGAGAGTGAGCTCTTTGAGTGCTTTCCAGATCCTACTGTCTCCTAGATCAAGTTTAGAGATCAGCTCAGCACTTTGGTCTGTCAGAATGACTTCAGTTATACCAGACATGGGCCTTGTGCCACCAGCAGCATCCTTGGCCTTCCAACACCTGACAAGAACTAATTAAGAAATGAAACATTAGCTAAGTCGCTCTCAATTAGGGCCAGGATAACGTTTTCCTGGCAGCACTGGGGTGCTTTAACGGCTGGCCCCAGGATAACTGTGAGCGCATCAGCCTTGCTGAAGGAGTTTTAATGTTTAACATATGTTGGAAGCTTGCAGAAAACCTTTCAGCTGTGACTTTTGTATGTGCTCCCTACGTTTTCCATTCCTTGAAGGAAATAGTGAGTGTCACTGCAGAAAATTGCTTAGGGCAAAGCTCTACCCTTTTCATCCCCATTCACAGACCCATATTTCATTAGTTACCAACACTAAATAACAAATATTCTCTGAGAAGAGCACTGACCTAGCTTTTAGTCCCGTTATTTCCACACACTATTTGGGTTGGGGCAAGGCCTTTAATGTCTCTGGGTCTCAGTTTCTTAATCTGTAAAGAGAGGGCTTATAATAAATGATCTCTAAGATCTTTTCCAGTTCTAACATTCTATAAGGGATTCTATGGGCAGCAGAGACTGTCAATTTGAGAAATCCAAACTATCATAGTATTAGACAGGAGAGGAAGGGGTTACAAGATCCAGTGATAAGAACTTATAACCAATAAAAATTATGCAGTGTTTAGTCTCTTTGGGAGCCACATAGGGATGAAAAATAACTCTAAAAAAAATCTCATCTGAATAAATTTTTAAGAAAATCTATGTTTCTGTTAATAAAAATAACCACAGATATTAACTACTTTTTCCAAAGTTCAGTATGGATTGTCCTTGTCCATGTCTGTTTTGCAGACCCCATAAATCTAGAGATATGAACTGTGAAGGGAAGATTTGAGAAACGCTGGAAAAGCTATCCTCTGAGATCCTATAAAGAGTAACCCAAGATTGTATGCTGTCCCACAGCAACACAACATTTCAGTATCTTGAAACCCTTTGGCAATCTAGTGAAGTCTGTGCGGCCCTTCTTAGAATAATGCTTTAAATGCATAAAATTAATGCATAATATGACAAAGGAAAGCAATTCTATTAAAATATAATTATCCAATTTTCATAAAAAAATTCATAGACCACATGTTAACAATCCCTGCTGAAGAAGTGATAGTCACGATTCTTTTCACGTGTATGGAACTATATTATTTGCAAAGACATACCTTATCCCCTTACAGCCTCATATGACCCATAGCAGGTGTTGATATGGAAAGGGAAGGAATTTTCATTCTGACTTTGCAGATGAGGAAACTCAGATTCTGAGAGGTCAAAAGTAATATAGTTGTAAGTGGAAGGTCTCTTGCTTCCAAACCAGGTTTGTTCTACATTTGAAATATTCTCTGGGGAGGGCACTGGGGAGGAGGAAAGCTTCATTTTTACTGGAACTAATTGAAAGCCAGATTCCTGGGGGATTTTTCTAAGCAACATCAGATCTACTAATACTAGCAAGAAAAAAAGGGGAAATGTCCTGGTAATTTTGCTAGTGATGGATGCAGTTTAGTGAAGGAATGCTGACTAAGCTGAAGTGAGAATAGGAGAAAGTAACTCTGAAGTTAATTACAATGGGAAGGTAGTATCCTCCAAGTATTCTAATATGCAGTTTTAAGTCAACTCAAGGTAACATAGGAGAGTGAAGGAAGGGACATCTGTGAAAAAAATAAGGCAGCAAGCATCTAAATGAGTCATAAGTAGTAATGTAAAAGTGCTTCCTTATCTGTTTTCATTGTAATAATAAGAAATTCCAGAATATGGGAGGCAACAATGGGTCTACAGTCCTGAAGGATTACGAATTGAGAGATGGAAGAGACCTCTGAAACCATTTTAAAGGCGAAGAAATTGAGACTAGGTGAGTTGGAGTGATTTCCCCAAAGTCACAAAAGTAGTCACAAAGAGGAGAGTTTGAACTTAGATCTTTGACTTCACATTCAACACTCATTCTACTGTACAATGCCTCTTCCCCAGAAAGGGAAGAAAAAAGTTCACACACAATAGAGAAAATGTTCTAGGAGAAAGACCTGAATAGAAAACATCAGAGAAATGAGCAGAGGAGAGATGGAAAACCTATTTCCATACCATGGTCCCCCTCTAGTAAATAATTTACTCTTTAATGAATGCTACCTTAATGCCTTTTTAAATTTTTTTATTCCCAGTTCATTGATATGAGGACTCCACCATCAAAGCAGATTGCAATGCCTCTAAATTCTTAGTAGACAGATGGTCTTCATGAGTTACTGAGGCCAAAACAATTCATTACCTGGTGAGAAACTGTATGAAAATGAGACCCTATGCACTTAAGCCATACTCAAGTTCTCTGTCTCAGGACTATGTATTCAAAATCTTCCCAGCTTATGAGGACCTGAGAGAGCCTGAGCGCTTATGGCCTTGTCTTTGAGAAACCAGGATGACCTTTATGCCACATCAGGGTAGGACTTGGGAGAATACCATAAATATCAACAGAGCATATAGCAATTACTGTTGCAAATAATATTTATTATAACATACAATGTTTAAGATATATTTTAAGTGTCTTTCATCTAATAAATATCCATGACCCAGTGAGATTACAGAAAAGGAAACTGAGGCTCAGGGAAATTAATTGGCATACCCAGGGCCTTATAGGCTAGAAAGCATCTTTCTGACTCCGAATTCAGTGATTTATACAACATAACATTTGAATCCCTTGATAAACATGCTACTGCAAAGTTGCACAGAAGTCATATTTTAGGGTAAGGTAAATTGGATCATATTTCAAATGCATTCCTCCAGGAGATCACAATGAAAAGAAACCCATAATTGTGAGTTCTCCTTCCAAGTGAAGAATTATTTTGTATAGTAAATGCTTGCCCCCTGATTGATCTGAGTTGTCATTTCTGATGCATGCCTGTTAGATTTTATCATAGGAAGGCACACTTTTGTTAAGGCAATGAGTAGGGGAAAACCAGAATAAGGAATTTGCTAAACAACAATCTTGCATCCTGAAAGAGTTTATTCTGCCTCCAATAGGTGAAATTTATTCCCATGGAAATCTGAGTGATAGATTTGAAGTGAGAAATTCTACATTTAAATGCCTGCTCTGTCACTTAGGACTACCCAATGTGGTCTTGATTAAGTCAGTAGACCTCTATACTTCATTTTCCTCACCTATAAAATGAGGGGGTTGGCTCAGACGACCTGTATAGTTCCTACCACTTCCAAATCTAGAATTTAATGCTTTTATAAATCTGCATTATGAGAAACATACTGCACAAGTTTCTTCTAGTTACTTTGTCTTTCAACTTAAGTCATGTGTGAAATTTCTATTTTAAATCCACATTAATAAATTGTGCACAGTGATATGTTTAGTGACGGCAAGATGTGAGGACCTGTGCCAAGGTTCAAGTAGGAAGTGAAAGAAGAACCTCAAGGAAAGTAGGTGTAAGTGAATGTGTTGGAGCCTCTCCCTTACCACCAATCAAACACTGACTCATTACTTTAAAAAAAAAACAAAAAAAAAACAACAGCAAGATTTCATTGGTGGACATTTTCCTTCCACTGACATGGATTGCAATACCTCCAGTAGGGATCCTGGGTATCTAAAGGCTACATCATCAAACATGAACTTTGACATATCTCATCAAGATGGAAAGGCTGAGCAACAGTAGAGAGTAGAACATTGGAAAGAGAAAAGGATTTAGAGTCAGTAGGGCTGAGTTCAAATCTTGAGTCCCTTACTTCTGTGATCTTAAGCAAGTTACTTAATGTCTTTGAGTCTCATTTATCTCATCCATAAGATAAGAAGGGGTTGTATTGGATGGCCTCCAATGATACTTCTAGCTCTAAATACTTATTATGATGTCAGAAGCTATTCATTGAATCATAAACCCATTAAAATAACATGATTAGTAATGGTCAGTTTTTCTCATGGCACAGAGATTGAAATGCATTTGCTTGACCATAGTGCAATAACCAAGTGTGCCAATCAAAGATATGCCCACCAAATCAAATGGCAATTTTCACTCCAACTTTCTTGCTTGAATGACATGAGAAAGCCCTTTCCTCCCAGAGGGTGTTGTCCAATATCCCTTTGGTTTCCCCTTCATGGATGGAGAGGAGGCAGAGGTGACAAGTATTCCAGGTGTCATGAAAGGCTCTTGGTCTAAGAGTCAGACTTGGGTTATTTACCTGGCTCCAACACTAACTAGCTGGGCGACCTGGGGAAATTCACTTCCTCCTCTGGATCTCAGTTTGTTCATGAATAAAACAAAGAATTTAGACTTGGTGATCTCTGAGGTCCATTTCAGATCTACCATTCTCTTTTTTCTCATTGAATCAGCTTTCATTTCCCTTGTTTCTGGTTTATGATATTTGAAGCAAAAAGACTTAAGAGTCTGGGCTTTGAAGCCAAAGGTTACCTTGAAACTCAATTTGGAGTCAGTGATCTGTTGTTGTTCACCCTTCCTGACACATTTAAGGTTCTCTTGGCAAATATACTGGAGTGGTTTGGCATTTCCTTCTTCCACTCATTTTACATATAAGGAACTGAGACAAACAGGGTTAAGTGACTTGCCCAGGGTCACACAGTTAGTGTCTAAGGCCAGATGTGAACTCTCAGAGATGAGTCATCCTGACTCCAGGCCCAGCACTCTAACCACTGGGTCACAGTGGACTTGGTTTCAAATCCCAGCTCTGTCACTGGTTGCTTGTGTGACTTGGGCCATTATTTAACTTCCCTCAGTCTTGCCTTCATCTGTTATTAAAAAAAAAAAAATGTTGGGGGAGAGGGTGCACAAACTATATAACCTAAGGACTGGTTTTAAATCTTGCTTTTGATACTGCTCATATGAATTTGCTTAGCACCCAAGTGCTTAACAGATACTTGTTGAATCTTACACTGTGTACCAAGATAAGCCCAAAATGGGTACTCAATTTAGACATAAAGGGTGACACTGTAAACAAATCAGAAGGGCAAGAAATAGTTGACCTGTAAATCTATGGAGAATGGAAGAATGTATGACTAAACCAGAGATAGAGAACATTATGAAAGGCAAAATGGATAATTTTGATTACATTAAATTTAAAAAGTTTTGCACAAAGTCAATGCAACCAAGATTAGAAGGCAATCAGAAAGCTAGGAAACAATTTTTATAGACGATGTCTCCAATAAAGGTCTCATTTCTAAAAGATATAGAGAACTGAATCAAATCTATAAGAAGACAAATTACTTGCCAATTGATAAATGGTCAAAGGATATGAACAGGCAGTTTCCAGAGGAAGAAATTAAAATTATAGTTATAAGAAAAAATGCTCTACATCACTATTGAATAGAGAAATGCAAATTAAAACAACTCTGAGGTACCACATCACACCGATCAGATTGGCTAACATGACAAAACAGGAAAATTACAAATGTTGGAGAAGATGTGGGAAAACTGGAACACTAATGCATTGTTGGTGGAATTGCAAACTGATTCAATCATTCTTCAGAACAATTTGGAATTATAACAAAACTGTGCATACCCTTTGAACTAGTAATATCACTACTAGATCTGCATTCCAAAGAGATCATAAAAAAAGGGAAAATGATCCACATGGACAAAAATATTTATAGCAGCTCTTTTTGTAGTGACAAAGAACTGGAAATTGAGGAGATGCCCATCAATTGGGGAATGGCTGAACAAGTTTGGTATGTGAGTGTAATGGAAAACTATTGTTCCAGAAGAAATGATGAGTAGGCGGGCTTCAGAAAAACCTGGAAAGACTTGCCTGAACTGATGCTGAGCGAAGTGAGTAGAACCAGAAAAACACTTCACAGTAACAGCAACATTGTGCAATCAACATTTCTGTTAGACTTCGCTCTTCTGTGCAACGCGATGATCTAGGACAATTCCAAAAGACGATGCTATCCACATCCAGAGAAAGAACTATGGAATCTGAATGCAGATTGAAGTATACTCTTTCTTTTGTTGCTTTTTTGTTTTCGTTTTTTACTTTTTCTGATTTTTTTTCCCTTTTGTTCTGATTCTTCTTTCACAATATGATTAACGTGGAAATATCTTTAATATGATCCTACACGTATAGCCTATATCAGATTGCATGCCATCTTGGAGAGGGGGAAAATTTAGAACTCAAAATCTTATAAAAGTGAATGCTGAAAACTAAAAGTAAGTAAATAAATAAAATTTTGAAAATAAATAAATAAAAACTTGCTGACTTGATATACTTAATCTCTCTGGGCCCAGGTTCCCATCTGTAAAATAAGGGAACTGACTTCTGAAGTCCCTTTGAGTTATACATCTCTGATCCTTTGATCCTTCCAGCCTTCAGTCTGAGGTCATAAGCCAATCCATTCTGTTAACCCTCTGTGGAACAAAATATGCACTTTGAAGGCATTTTCCTGTATGGATCAAGGCCATATTTATAACGATGTAACCATTTTTCTAAGCCATCTTCTAGAAAATACCATGAATCTGCAAGGAAAAGTTCAGTAATAGGAAAACAATTGCTGAGAGACAGGTTTCATTTTAAATATCTCAGGAGCTATTTCTTCTCTCTCTCCCGGATTTCCTCCTCTTTAACAGAAGCAATATTTGGCCACAAGTAGATTCTTAGAACCGGACCAAAATGTGAATGACTTGCTGAGGCTTCATGATATGTTAATAAGTTCCCTTGGTTTCTGAGTCCTCCTGGTGTTGCTAAGTGCTTTCACTCCTTGTTTGCTCACTACTTAGAACTGCTCACTGTTTCCCTAAAGGTCAGCAAAGCACTTAATAATTTCAGAAAGAGACAAATAGGACAGGCAAGCTTATCAGTATATCAAGTACGATCCCATACGTGCCATGTAACAGAAGCAAAAGGTTGGCCTTATCAATCATATCTTCAGTCCACACCTTCCTTGTCTAACAGAAATTGGGTTTATATTAAAAACATCTAGAGATGGAGGCAATAGCAGAGGTTGCTTCTCTTACTTGATGTGGTAGTAATTTTGCTGACATACCTTCTTACTCCATTTCTTCATCTGTAAAATGGATAGATTAAGAATAGACAGAGAACTGAGTCAAATCTATAGGAAGACAAGTCATTCCCCAACTGATAATTGATCAAAGAATATGAACAGGCAGTTTTCAGATGAAGAAATTAAAGCTAACTATAGTCATATAAAAATGCTGTAAATCACTATTGATTAGAGAAAAGCAAATTGAAACAACTCTGAGGTACCACATCACATCCATCAGATTGGCTAACATGACAAAACAGCAAGATGATAAATGTTGGGGAAGATATGGGAAAATTGGAACATTAAAATGCAGGCATCTGGTATTCCAAAAATCTAAATTTAGGTGCCTTAATTTATTGATTATAATGATAAGATTTTGCAGAATAGATCTCTATTTCTTAACTTATGAGGAGTCTATGAGAGAAAAAAAAATTATATGAAGAATATTTTAAGCTCCCTGGAAGAGAAGTTCAATTGTAGAATTTTTTTTCTTTTTTAATGCTTGTAGGAGCAACTATTTATAGGTCCTTGCTTTCAGCTAGAGGGTGAAGGTACTGTCTTTTGGAAGAAAGCCTCTTTAGGAATGTAAATTAGTGTAACAGCAATATAAAATACACAGCTACCCTCATTTTAAAAAATGCCCTTATCTCAATGTGGTTTCTGGGCATATGCATTAAGACCTGTGTCATCTTTCTTTTCTGTTTCATTTTCCAGAGATCTGGACCAAGGCTTAACAATCATTTTCATTATGCTTTTTTTATTACCCATTATTATTTTCTAATCCTTTACCTTACTATGTCTTTTATCACAGACATACACTAAAGATTGATTAAATACACTTTGGAGGACTTGACTGGAAATTCAGCCACTATGCATATAACATTGTTTCTTTGGGAAATGTGTGCTAAATCTCAAAAAATTGATCCCAGGTTTGATACTCATTACTTGTGTGACCTTGCACTTCTCACTTAACCCAATGACACTGGTCTCTTTGCTATTCCTGACATAAGACATTCTGGCTCCCACCTCCACTTACTTCCATTGGCTGTCCTTCCTAAGCTGGGAAGTCTCTCTCTCCATTTCTGCCTCCAGTTTTCCTTCAAGTCCCAGCTAATATCTCCACTTCTTGGGATGCTAATATCTTCCCTTTATTGATTATGTCTAATTTATCCTGTATATATCTTGTTTGTACTTAGTCGTTTGCATGTTGCTCCTCTGCATACTCCTTAAAATTGAGGACTTGCTTTCACCCTTTCTCTGTATCCCTAGCTCCATGTCTGGCACTTAATAGGCAACTGATAATGTTCATTGGCTGACTAACATAATCTGTTTAGTTCCCAGTTTCTTCATAAATAATGAGGGTTTTTGGATTGGGTGATCACTACATGGTTCAGTGTATGATAGAGTACTGGGTCTGAAGTAAGCAAAACTTCTCTTCCTGAGTTCAAATCTGGCTTCAGGAACTTACTATCCTGGGCAAATCACTTAAACAGTGTCATGAAGAGTCGGCCATGACTGATAAATGACCAAACAACAAACTCTCTTCAGACTCCAAAATCTCATGATGTTGTGGTTAGATGACCTTGAAGGCCTCTCTCAACTCTAAATCATGGGATGTAGCACTTAAGAATGAACACTTGTAAAACAACCATTTTATATACTATGCACTTCTTACATAAAGCTTATACTGATTATACTAAAAATCCACCAAAGAAGTAGTAAAATGTAAACATCTAGTAATCCAAAAACCTAAACTTTAGGTGCCTTAATTTATTGATTATAATGATAAAGACGAGCAGCTATGGTTTTTAAATCAAATATGTGTGTGTGTGTGTGTGTGTGTGTTCTGTGTGTGTATGTGTAGTAATATTTGAACATAAGGTTATTTTATTTTAAATATTTTAACTTATTTTTTTAAGATCATCAGAAATATTCTTTGGGAGATAAGTTAATTGGATATCCTCTTCTATGCTTCTCTGACATTTTCCTCCTATTCTTGAAGGTACTTGGGGGTATTATAGTAGGGGTCCTTCTCACTCTTACCTCAGAGACTATCAGTAGTCATTTGACCATCCCACAGAGTCAGAATGATATAGTGGAGAGGGCACTGAACTTGGAGTAAGGCAGGTTTAAGTTCAGGTCCTATTCAGATACTCGCTTGCTGTGATTCTAGTTAAGTGGCTAGCTAGTCACTAGTCACTTAGTCTATTTGCCTCAGTATCCTCATTTATAAAATGAGAATGTTTGGAATCAATAGCCTCAAAGAGCCCTTTTAGCTCTAAATTTAGGATTCTATTACCCAAACCCATGGGGAATGGGGCCAAGAACAGGGGTACAAGTAAAGGCAGAAAATGCTATTTCTGGTTCTAGGGTTCTATCTCAGATGCTCCCAAGGTACAAAAAGGAAACATCTTCAGTTTAGTCAAAAAGAAACTGATGTAACCTGATTGCTTCCTTTAACCTTGGTTTTCCCAAAGCCCATGTCTACTATGCCTTTGGAACAATCCAGTTCTAACTCCTTCTTCCTTCTTGATTTATTCCCTTCATTGACCACTACCCTTTTTCTCCAACTAGTCATTAAGTTTTCCTCCCTAAGCATTAAACAGCTCAGATGGGCTTTTCTGTCCCTAATTCTTTCACATTAAAAATATTCTTTTCAAAAATTACTTTTTTCTTTTCTGCTTTTGAACTTCTTTCTCAGTCTTCATATATAGATCGTTTGCTATAGTTCAGAGGAGACATAGTTCATAATGAAATATGACTTAAAATACAAAACGTTATTAAATTTGTTGTTTATACTTTGAGCTTTTGTATCTTGTGGTTCCTATTACTAGGACTTAGGCAACAAAGCCCAATATAAATATATTTTAGAATAATAAGATGACAGAAGCTATTGAGCCCAATAAAAATAAAAGTTATACTGTATTTATCAGGATAGTGCTTTGTCATCTATTAACCACTTATCTGACTGAAACATGAAGCTATACTTTTTTTACCTTTCATTTTGGCTTTCTATGATTAAGAATGTGATACAAAGCTTCAGGCCACCCAAGAAAAATGTTCCTAAAGTATAATACATTATTGGGTGTGAGATGTTTTCCCTTGATGAGGACTGTTGATCTTCAGTTTTCTATAAATGATGTTCAAGAAAAGGCATGAATAGAATTGATCTAGCCAAGTAGCAGGCTTTTGTCTGAAACTAGTAAAAACAGAAGTTAAGAAAGAAAGTGTTGAATTGGTTCCCACATTAAGGTGTCTACACAAAACTAAAAAGACTAGTTAAAAAGTGAAAATATCAGTGCATACAAACAAACACACATTTCAATGTTTCAGACATCCTCAGATGAGGAAAACCAATGCTGTTTTTTGTTATTCCTTTCCGTATCTACACAATTGTTCATACCTTTGTCCAGACTATGTGTGTTCAGTTGGTTGGTTAATAAGCATTTACTATGTCTACTACACTCCAGACACTTTGCTAAGTGCTTGGGGATACAAAGAGGCAAAAGACCCTCCCTGACCTCCAATTTGCTCACAGTCTAATGGGAATGATATGTAAATGTAGGTGTAAAAATAACTCTCTCTCTCTCTCCATATATATGTGTGTATATGTGTGTTTGTGGTGTGGTTGTGTACATTATATATATATACATACACACATATATGTAAAATAAACAGGAAATATAACAGAGAGAAGGCATTAGAATTTAGAAAGGGTAGAAAAGACTTCCTACAGAAGATGAAATTTTAATTGGAACTTGAAAGAGGCCAGAGAAGTCAGTAGCAAAAGATGAAGATGGAGAACATGTTGGATATGGCGGGGGGGCAACCAGAGAAAATTCCCAGAGTTGAAAGATGGAGCATCTTGTTAGTGAAAATGCAAGGGGGCCAGTGTCACTGAAGAGTACACATAAGAAGACTGAAAAGATAAGAGGGGGATAGGTTATGAAGGACTTTGAATGCCAATGCCAAAAAGAAGATTTTTGTATTTGATCCCAGAGGTGTTAGGAAGCCACTTGAGGGGGGATGATAGAGTTGATATGGTCTGAGGTGGTTTGGAGACTGAATGCTGGATGGATTGGAATGGGGAGAGACTTGAAGTAGACAGAGCCACTAGCAGGTTACTGCAATAATTCAGAGGTGAGGTGATAAGGATCTACATCAGAATTGTGGCAGAGGCAGAGGAGAGAGGAAGTATATTCAGGAAATGCTGCAGAGGTGAAATCAACAGGCCTTGGCAACAGATTGTATATTGGAGGTGAGAGATAAGGAGGAATCTAGGATAGCACCTAGGTTGTGAGACTCAGGGACTGCCCTCAACAGTAATTGGAAGTTTAGGAAATGTTGGAGGGGGGGAGTTAAGGAAAAGATAATGAGCTTTGTTTTGGATGTGCTGAGTTTAAATGTGTACTAGAAATCCAATGTCAAGATCCGAATTCAAAATCTATCTGAAAGGCATTGGGAAATGTGAAACTAGAAGTCAGCAGAGATCAAGGCAGGATAAATAGATTAGAGAATCATCGGCATAGAGATGGTGGGAGCTCCTGAAATGACCAAGTTAAATACAGAGGGAGAGGAGAAGCAGGCCTAGGGCACACACGCACATACACACACGCACACATGCACACATAGTAACATGGCCAGTGACAAAAACTAAAAATTAAAAATAAACATTATTATTAATATTAAAAATAAATAAAAATTAAAACTCCATCTAAACAACATTTGACTAGAGACTAGATATTTAAAATAAATGCCCCCAAGCACCTATGGTTAGGTTTACCTTTTGCCTTTTAAACAGTTTGTTATTATGTAAATATGACTACAGAAAGATTTTAATTTCCTTTATCACTAAGTGATATTTCAAAAATATACATGAAACATGTCTATGCATTATAGTAATTTTCATGCAAAAGTCAATTTTATGCTGGCCCTGCAAAACAAACAAACAAAAAACTTGGTCAGCAAAGTTACTGGTGTTCAGAAAAGAGCACTGAGTTTGGAGAACACAAGATTTAAAATCTTGTTTACTATCTGTGTGCCCTGACGTATCACAACCTCTCTGGCTTCAGTTTCCTGATCTACAAAATAAGGTGGATGTTCTGGATCATAAGAAAAATCCAATTCACATCCAAATCCAGTATTCTGTATTTCTGCAAGTCAGTTAACCTCTCTGAGCCTCAGTTTCCACATCTGTAAAACTATAAGATTAGAGGAGATGATCTCTAACATCCCTTCCAGTTGTACCAATACACTACTGGTCCGTAATTTAACAATTATCAAATGTACCAAAAGCAACAAACCAATTCAAATGGCTATATGTTTGTAGTTCTGACATTGAATGACCTTCTACAGGCCTGATATGGAATACTAATAAATCACTAGGATCTAAGATTTTGAAAGTTTTCAAGGGGACTAGAGTGCAACAGTTTGCAAGAACATATCATTCAACATGGAGAGATGCTCTTTTGCAAAGTAAGCAGAAAGAAGGGGACCCGTGGGACCTATGAGAACTATGGGTCAGTAAGTTATTTTTCCATAAATGACAAAGTGGTGGAATCACTAAACAATTAAGCAAAGTTTATTGAAAGAAGGAAAGATTGGGCCTGATCAATATGTACAATTTCATAGAATAATAAGATGTGAAGCTGGAACGGGCCTTAGAGATCACTTGGTTCAATTTCTAGATTTTATAAATCTGTATGTGTACATGTATATACATAAATACATTCATATATACATATAGTCATTATATGAATATATATCTTGAGAAACAGGTTATAAAATATGTGTATGAGGGGATAAACATATGATCTAAACGGATATTCTAAAAAATTAAATCTTCAGGAAGAGAAAGCACATTACTGGATTGGGGGAAGGACTGAGAATGATGGTATTTTATTATTGAATAAACACTTGGCTTAAAATATTAGATACAAATGGAGTGCGTTGTATAAAAGTGTAAATACCATGTTTCTTCAGCAAAGTGTTCTTTTTGCATACTCTTTGGTAGGATCTTTAAAATCAGGAAAACGATGAATAAGACGGGATTGTAGAATAGCTGATACAAATTAGCAGTATAACTAGGAGTCAGCTCTTGATGCTTGAGAGAAGTAAATTTGAGATAAACAAGAGTGACTTCCTAACTTAGGTGTTAACCATATGGAACTCGTGATTCTAAAAAAATGCTGGAAATACAAATAGCTTCAAAAAAAAAAAGGTGGGGAGGTGGGAGTGGGTGGGTGGATATCTTGTTTATTTGAGTGAAAGAAAAACTCTAGCTCAAGGATTCTTAACTTGGGGTACATGAACTTTTAAAAAATATATTTTGATAAATATATTTCAATATCATTGGTTTCTTTTATAATACAAAAGTAGATATATGTGCATATATATATATGCACATATGTGTGTGTATTTTAATGCATTTAAAGTTTTATTCTAATAAGTGGTCTGCAGACTTCACAATGACCCCAAAAAGGTTAAGATTTCCTAAAAGGATTTAACACTGGAAGCCAAAATAATTAGGTTCCATGTACTAGGAGGAAAAAGCCTGGCCATATGAGATTTTCTCCAAGCTACTCCTTTATCTAACATAAAGGAAACTATGTACCCTCAGACAAAAGGTCACACTAACTATGTGACACTGGTCAAAAGACTTCATCTTGATGAATCTCAGCTTTCCAATTATTAAATGTGGGGCTTGCACTGTATCATCTGTGAACTTCCTTCATAGTCTGGCATTCTACAATGCAGAGTTCGTGGGAAAAAAAAAGTCATGATTGATAGATGATAAATCATGTTTTACTGATGACTAAAGGAGTCTCAGATTGTTCTCTAACTTTGAGATTAAAGACTAAGAATTCATTAAGTGGAGATGGAGCCAAGATGGTAGAGTGAAAACAAGTACTCACCTAAGCTCTACGAGAATTCATTAAGCTCCCACCATGTGCTAGGTGTTGTGCTCAGTGTAGGTGACCTTGCACAGCCTTTCGTCACTCAAATCAAAGTCAACTACAAGTCATGTCATCATTTCCCTGATGTCATGGTCCTCTTCAAGAACGAAGGACAAACACAACAACCAGGGGATACAAAAAGGCAAAAGACAGTCCCTGCCCTCAAAGGACCTGACAACTGATTAAACAACCATGTCCTCAGCATCTGAATACCAGGATATAACAACCATTGGTAAGGTAAAGTGTAATAATAACTAGTACTTAATTCTGGCACCATAGGTCACACACACCAAAGGTGCCATCAAATCGAATTTAAGAAAAATGCAATTGAATGAATTTGATGGGAGAACTTAGGGAGAGATTGTGAATATTGTGAACGCCTGCTACCTGGGTGACCCTCAGAGAGGTCATTAAAACTCTTTGAACTTCAGTTTCCTTCTATGTAAATATAATTTCATCGAAGATAAATAAAGGATTGAAATATTAATGATTTATCAACAGTCCATAAGAAAATCGGTATTTCTGAGTGGAGAGACATATTGAAATAGCACATAGCAATAATACAGGCATAAGAGCTCAACAGCAGTTTTCTCTTTATGCCAGTTCAACCTGATTTTTTAATATCTACTTGTCTTCTCTAACAGATTGCAACCTCAATCATTCTTACTTGCTTTCAAATTTTCAACCTCTTACTATTAACTGGTTTCTTCTCTGCTTCCTTCAAACATGCCCAAATTTCCCCATCATCAAAACAAAAACAAAATCAACAAAAATCCAACCACTTACCTCCTCAAGTAATCACCCTATATGTATCATCCTTTTCTCAGCAAAGCTTTTAAAAGGTATCAATATTTATTTCCTTTGATTCTCTCACTCCACAATACCCCAGCTTTTGAACTCATCACTCAACTAAAACTGTTCTCTCCACAATTACTGATGATCTCTTAATTGCCCGATCTGATGGTCTTTTCTCAGTCATAATTATCCTTTGTTGGGGAAGTCATTGCTTCCTTGGGCCTCACTGATAAAATGAAGCAGTTGGACAAGATGATCTGTAAGGTCCCTCCAGTTCTAAACCTGTGATCTCCTTATGGCAGAATCTACATATCTGAAATTAATGTACTGAGTGCCACGGCAAACCAGTCAATACCATCATAGCTAGCCCTCGGATTATGACACAAAGATCTAAACCATAATTTCCAACCAGTAACTGAATTTCTTTCATTCTCTTGGTCAAGGTTCTATACTAATAACTAAGAACTTTTCTTTTTCTATCTGTTAAGGAAAGCTCATAGCTATTAAATTCTCTTCCCAGTCAGGCTGCCCCAGAAAATACAGATGCTTAAAGGTCAAATATTCTTTTTGAATTCTTCTTAAAATATTTCTGTTATCTCAGCATTGGAAGGGATCTGATAGATTATTAAGATTCCCCACGAATGAACGTTTTCTACAACATTCACAGAAAATGATCTCCTAGCTTCCATCCAAATACTTCCTAAGATGAGAGACTTGCTATCTGTTGTATTTTCTAGCAGCTTTATCATTTAGGAAAGGTTTTTTCCCAATAGTTGAGCTGAAATCTACTTGTTTAAAGCATCTCCCTCTTACCCTTATTTTAGCCTTCTGGAGTTATTCAGAAGACTCCTTTCTTTCTGATTGTTCTTTGTTGGAGCAAAGATGCAGCAGCCATCTGGTTCAACTGTTATTACGGCGATGGAAACCATAATACTTGATTTTAAAGTCCATTGCGGTAGATATGAACTAAACTCAAGTTTTCATCATGTAAGAGGTCCTATGTAAACAAGTAAAGATTTCACCAGGTTTAGGATTTAGAGTCAGGAGAAAACTTTGGAATCACCAAGTACAATGACCTCATTTTATAGAGAGATAAATGAAACTCAAAGAGGGAAAGTGACTTAGCAGAAGTTAAACAGACTGAGACTTTCAACTTGGTTTTTTTCTATTGCAAATCCTTTAGACTATCTGAAAACTAACTGAATTTCAGATATTACGGATTATAAAATATATCCTCGGACATCTGGGGAGAGAGGAGAACAGAAACGCCACCTTATTTGACTGTTGCCATTACGTGACAAATAATAATATTTAATCAATCTGGGCTATCATGCTGATGCTATTTCCCATTAAGCAGAAGCACAGAGAGAAATAATCCTTCAATAAAAGTGAAGTGTATTCAAGAAAGAAAGCACTGTCATCAAAGGTAAAGTCCTTTGAGGGTAGTGAACATTTATTTCCCTTATTTGCAATTTAGGCCCAGCAGGACAAGCCCTCTATGTGCATATTATCAGAACAATCCCAGCTCTGGGGAGTAGAAGAGTCAAACATAGCAGAATCTTAAATAAGCTCACCCCTCCTCTTTTCATGTTATTCAAGAGCTATTGTCACCATGTGGAACTCTGAGAATTATTCCATTTGAAAATAATTCCGCTTCTGGATTGTATATTGTCTAGGTTTCCTCTTCCTGCGCTTTATTATGAAGGCCATTTAAATGAAACTATTAGCTGGTTCCGACTGCTTATTCTCCACCTGAAGTTATTATCCCCAGCTTGTGACATCACACTTATCTGCAAAGCATCCCAACATCTGAGTTCAATTGGGGAAAATAAGCAAGAGTACTTTGTAAAAAAGCAAGAGAAGAAACAGCAGAAATTAGTAGGTTAGTTGATGGCTTTTTTCTCCTCTAGGTTGCTGATTTAAACTTAGGCAAGTTAGTAGAGACTGAAAATTATTACTGCAGGATGGTGCAGTGGATGAGTCAGGAAGACTCATCTTCTTGAGTGCAAATCTGACCTCAGTCACTTACTATCTGTGTGATCCTGGGCAAGTCACTTAACCCTGTTTGCCTCAGTTTCCTTATCTATAAAATGAGCTGGAGAAGGACATGGCAAACCATGACAGTATCTCTGCCAAGATCACGAAGAGCTGGATGTGACTGGATTGGCACAACAACAGGAAAAAATGAGCAAAGAGTTCCATTAGATAAAGGAAGAGAACTCTGCCACCAAACAATATCTAACTCATCCAAACACAACAACAAGAAATACCAACAACTCAGTGATGATTAGAATCATAGCGCTAGAGCCTGGGAGAGATGTTAAAGGTCACCTAGTGTAAACCCTCATTTAATGTTTGAGTAAACTGAAGACTAGAGACCGTATGTTTGTCCAAAGTCATAGAGGCAGGATTTGAGATAGGATGTGAATTCAGATCCTCCAACCTTCTTTTCACTGTACTATGGGAACCCCTACTGTAAGATGGTTATTTGGTTGAGTAAAAGCCCCAAATTATGATGAAAACTAGAAGGCTTTGGGTCCTTCTGTATGACAGTTAAAGTACAGCCAGGAGATCCTTCCTCTTCAGCCTTTGGTGCCCTGGGATGCTAAATGGAAGTCTTTAATCTCCAGGACTGTCAGGCAACCTACTTCCCTTTTGTGATAGGAGAGTTCTAACTAAGATTCAGTTTTGTTCTGGGTGACACTAAAACAAACCCTTGGACAGGAATCACAGGAATGATTGCTTCCACCACTTTCTGGGGCTTGAAAAATACATTAAATCATGTAGGGAGCATGGGAGTGAATGTCCAGTGCAAAGGGTCAAATAATAAGAATGGGAATAAGTCTCTCTCTCTTCCCCAACCACTGCAGACATCACTATCATCCTTCAATTAATTGACAGACCATGTGCAGTTCTGCTTCCAGCAAACATGATTTGCCTACCAGAATAGAGGAGGTTGGGAGCTCAGGCCAGCACTACTGTAAGCAGCATACTCTTCCTCTCAGTAAAAGGCTTTAATTCCATCTGAATCTTTCAGAAACAGTATATTGAACTCTTGAATGACAGAACAATGCCTAGGATAGAGCATATGGAGTGTTGTCCCAAGGTGCTAAAACCTGCCGGATGCTGACAATATTTAGATTCTTTCAGCTGGTGTAAACAACTGAGCTGAGCACCTAGTTAGCTACAATTATTAGTTAAACTAGGAAGCTACCAGATGGTGCACTTCTTTTGCTAGGCAGCCAAGCCCCAGGTGAACTGCTCTCTGGTCTGGCCTCACTTTGCTCCCTCCCCCAGCAGCAACCTCAAGGCATTCTTAAGGTGCCTGGCAGTCATACTCCAGAAAAGAGTACTCAGATTTCTCAGCCCATAGCGTAATATCCTGACATCCAAAGCCCATCTCCTCACCCCCACCTCTCCAACACTCAAACTTACATGGTTTATTTGAGGGTTAGTTTTGCAATATTTGCCATTGGCATCAGAATTGCTAACTATGCCCCTAAGGAGAAGCCACACTTGGCCAGTCCCATGCTTATCACATCCTGATATTTAGATGTAAGGGACAGTCACATTTCACAAGATAATCTCTTCTTTAGTTTTGCTTCCTCTTATTAGAAATAGAACAAAGAATATCAAATATTTTAACTTACAGAAGCCCAAGAGTAATTTAGTCTATTTCTATGAGGAGCATACCTATACAAATTTTACTTGTACTTGTCTCAAATCTCTTGGCAGATGGTGTAAATTTTCCACACTTTTTTTTTTAATTTTAAGAATTAAGTTTCTGCCCAAAGGGAAAAATGCTTTGTTATTTTATTTGACTATTTGTAATTATTGGAGAAATACAAATGTTTTCAGTAACATAGTTACTAGTATACTGCTGACTACTGAATATATATTATCAGTATAGAATTGTGGAAATCTGCTACATGGTTAAAAAAAAAAATCTCATCTAATATGGAAAAGACTTCTAGAGACTTGTTTCCCCAGAGTTTCCTCAGCTGATGATCTTTGAATTCTATTCTGAATGCTTCTTGAATATACCATGACATATGAACTTCACTGCCCCACTTCCTAGTGCCCTCTGTTCTCATAGAGCCCAGGACTAATTCTACCTGTTTCCATAATTTATGGTCAGTTCTGCGCTGGTTAGTTAATGCTGTTAGTCATTAATTGGACATTCTATCAAATGGTCTCCCCACAGCCCAGAAACTCAAACTCACAAATGATACACTGCATCTTTCAAACACAATCATGCCTGACTTTCATCTAGCCATTGTTTTATTGTCAAAATGGAATTTTAGTTAAAGTTCTCCTATCAGAAAGCAAAAGCCAAATGAATTAATCTGGCTGCCAGTCCTGGAAATGGAAGTCTTCCATTTAATATTCCAAACATCTGAACCTACTGGCAAACTGATATACATACACAAACACATATGTATGTGTGAATATAGGAATGTGTATGTGTTTATGTATGTATGTTTACATATGCATGTGTGTATACATATGCTTGTGTATATTTCTCAAGCAGAATCTTAGTGGGTTTCTAACCCATAATCAGCATTGTGGCAGGTCAGACAAGATGAGTAGGGTTGACATTTTCATTAGCTTTCCCCTCTCCCAAAGTGGTATGTTGTTATATTTTATTAACATTTCTAGTTGTTCTGCACAGTGACAAATTTGTAGATAGTTTAGGGAGATGGATAGATAATATCTGATCAGCTAGTAAGAGTGCAGGCTCTAAGTTTTATTATCTTGGCACTAACTAGATAATTTCCCAAGAATGGGTCACTAAAGGAATCTCAGGAGCAGGACCAAGATTTTAGAGTTCATTTGAATGGTGTGCAAGAGCTCAAAGCTACTCCAAAGAAAGCCACTCATCTACAGCTTCAGGTAACTAACAGTGTTTGTGAATCAAGTAGAGGCTTGGTGATTCTTCTTCCATACATATGCCTGTGTATGTGTATTTGTACATATAAGATAGGGACTAGACCAGGCCTGCACAGCATATGTGGCCACTTGTGGTCCACCAAAGGATTTTGGGCAGCTGTCACATGACCCACCGCAGCCAACCATCATCAGTCTGTCTCTAGTCTAACCTCTCTGCAGCCGGAAGAAGTCTACAAGTTGTGCAGGTCTGGACTAGACTGATAGATGACTACTAGGTGAGGGAATATCTTCCATCAACACAAGTCTGCACCTTCCCTACAATGTGTATATATAATCTCAGAAAGTTGCCTAGAATGTTGAGAGTTTAAGTAATAAACTCAAGCTCATGTAGCCAGTATTTTTCAAGGACACAATTTCTTCCTGACTGAGGCCAGTACTTCTCTATCCATTATACCAGACTTCCTCTCCTTTGTTTGTTTGTTTCTTTCTAATTTATTAACATAATATTATATATGGGCAATATATTATATATAATTATTATTACATATATGAATTAAATTACAATTTGATAGAGGACGGAAGGAAAAAAGGAAGAAAAAGAAAGGAAGAAAGAAAGGAAGGAAGGAAGGAAGGAAGGAAGGAAGGAAGGAAGGAAGGAAGGAAGGAAGGAAGGAAGGAAGGAAGGAAGGAAGGAAGGAAGTCAAGTTGCTAGAGTTACAGGATGCCCATAGTTAGGTAAATTGGTTGAGATTTGGCAGCAATTTTGCAGAAGGAAAGGCAGAGGGGAGCATGGTAGACATTACCGTACAGAGTTATTCAAAAGGAGGTAAAAGGGTGAAAGGTTCAAGGGCTATGGAGCAATAAAAAAAAGTTGTATTCTTTCTGAAACTCCTGAATGTATTTCTCAAAGCTACCTACTTAAGCCACTGACTTCCCCATAGTATCCATGGCAAATTGTGGATAGGTAAAGGGGACTATGTCTATTATTTCAAGGGAACTCCCAGGTGAAGAAACTTTTCTTCAAGTTGTTCAATAATGCAGATTGGTACCTCTTCAACTTAAGAGACGTTGAAAGTTGATTAAAGGACCAAAAATTTAAGTGACTTGCCCAGAGTGACAGAACTAGTGTACGTCAGAAGCAGAACTCGAATCCAGGTCTTGCTAGTTCCATGGTCAGCCCTCTGTTCATTGCATTACTTACATTATCCATGACAAATAATCATTCTTTTATGCAATGATGTGAGATTTCAGAGACAGGTTCAAAACAAGTGCAAAAATTAAAGCTCCTCCCAAGCCTACAGTGACCTGATCTGGGATGGGTATTCCATATTAATGCTTCTGGATGACTCTCTTGACCAAGATGCAAAGCCCATTGGCCTTTCTCCTTTATCATTTCTGGTCAGTAATTGAATATTTTTAGAGAAATATGAATCAACCTGAAAAATATCCACAAAAAATGTCCAACATATTCTCTCCCTCACCCAAGTATTAAACTTGAAATTCCCAGTCGAACGGAGATGTTTTCCTCACAGAATCTGTGCTGGTGCACAAATATTTGTTATCACATTTACCAGTCACATCTCAAGAAGGGCTGATCTGAATCGAAGACATCCCTTTTTAACATCAATCGATTTCTTAATTAACCTACTGCTCCTGCTAATAACAGAGGTCTCTATTGTTTTGGAAAAGGGAGTTATATAAAAACTTCTGCCTATTATTTCGGTTTTAATTTGTTCTGCCTTGTCCAGAATAAAATTACTCTTTAGGTATTGCATCACAGTTTCTTAATTAACATGGCCAAAATACAGTGAAACAGGCACCCCATCTCTAGGAAAATTCCTTTGATGCCCTGGGAAGGGTGGGAAAGGTAGGATTTCTCTGGAATTCTACACATTTTGAGTACTATTTTCTTAGAGATAGGGGACAGATCTAGGGGTGATGCAAAAATTTGCTTCCCCCACCTCTTCTGAAAAATGTAAAAACTACGCAGAATACCACCAGGACTAAACCCCACTGTTCTCTAGGGTAATCTGACCCTAGAAATATCCCATAGCAAGTGGTTTCACTGCTGAAAATTGCTGCACTTTTACCCACTGACAACTAAGCTCTTCTTTAACAATCATTTTACTGACATCAGTCATTTTAACACCTTTTTTTTTTTGACTTGTTCTTTCCTCATGAGCAACTACTTGTGAAATGGGAGGTTAGCGATATCACCTCCTTGAGCTACTATTAAATGGTTTTCAGGATCCTAGGAATGGAGGTTACATTTTTCATGCTCCTTAGTCTGTATCTTTGTGTGCCTGTAGTCTCTCAAGCTTAAAGTACACTGTCTGGAAAGTGGGTCTTAGTTGTACATGAGACAATACCAGAATGAAGCTGCTTCCCCTAAGTCAAGGACATTGGGATCCAGCCCTTTACTACAATGCAGGTTTCCCTTTAATTCAGTAATTTCCAGGATATGTCTTTGGGGAAAAAAGGGCAGGGTGTATCTTTTGCCCAAATTATCAATAGGAAGCACATGACTGAGCTGAAGCAAGCCTTCAAAGTTGGGGTTGGCCTTTGTATAATGGCAAATAGACAAAACTTTGTCTGGGGTGCTCCACCAAGTTATGTTCCCTTTCTGTAACCTACTGGTGCTTTCCTGATGTCCACTTTCTGCACCCTTACCTCACTGCTGCCACTGGAAGCCCACTTCTCCCAGGACAGTTTTTCTTTTATTTTGTACTTGTTCCTTCATCCTGTCCCTTTATCACATCAAAACTCAACTCTGCTATCTTGAAATCTTAAAGCACTGAGTTCTCATCAACCTGATTAATTGATATCTGGCAAGGCTGACTGAGAACAACTCAATGCATCACCCCTCCTAAAAGGCATTTACATTTTAACTGCTGAAGAGGAAAAGTTCTATTCTGAACTGATGGCTTCATAGCTTTCATAGTTGTTATTGTGTGGTCATTTTTCATTCATGTCCAACTCTTGGTAATCCCATATAGGTTTTCTGTTTTTGTTTTTCTTGGCAAAAAATACTGGAGTGGTTTGCCATATTCTTCTCCAGCTCATTTTACAGATGAGGAAACTGAGGCAAACAAGGTTAAGGAACTTGCCCAGGGTCACACAGGTAGTAAGTGTCTGAGACCAGATTTGAACTCAGGAAGGTGAATCTTCTTGACCCTGGACCCAGCACTCTATCCATTGAGCCACCTAGCTGCCCAGCTTTCATAGTGGGCATCATGATAACTTGAGGAAGATAATTTGGAGTAAGTCCATCAAATCATAACATAGCACCAATTATCTGGTCATATATCATATCAATGTTGAGTAGAAATAGATACATTTCTAAATATCACAGGATATCTTTTTTTAAACTCAGGAAGAAGAGTCTTCCTGACTCCAGCCCTAGGCCCAGGTGTTCATCCCCTGCTCCACCTAGCTACCCACATGTATAGACACATAAATTTATAGAGCTTTGTATTTGAAATATATAAGGTTAATATTTATAAGGTACTCAGCTTTGAAATATGGTTTACGTAGTTTTTAATTTGATTGCATGAATATATATGTATGGATGTGTATATATACATATATTTACACATACATATATACATACATATATAAACATATTTATGAAGGAAGTAGTATAAATATTATCTCTAAAAGACAATAAAACTGCAGCTTATACAACTTGCTCGTGGGCACAATATGTGACAGGGAGTCTCCTGATTCCAAAGTCTGTGATCTTTTTAACAGCACATTGTCAAACAACATATTACATAGCCATTCATTCGTGTATACTTCTAAAAATGCACATGCATGTACATATATGTATATATGAATACAAATATATGCATCTGTTTATATATGTGTGGTATGCTATGTATATAGCAGATTATTTTATATACCTATATATATATATGAATATGCATTTACTTCTATGCACATATAATCCGCATTAATGAAATATTTGGTATAGCAGAGTTCCAGCTGTTAACACAGTACCTGGCACTTATCAAGTACTTAATAAAATACTTGTTGACTGCATGGCTGACCCCATTCTATAGGATTCAGTTCCTAAAAGCAGCTGTATGTATCAGTTCTAATGTTGTCTGGCAATATTATGGTTTCTCTGTCTAATGGGATAGAGCTGCCTTCTTCTTCAACAGTCTCCCAGGCATTTATCTGGCTCAGGGCAGCTCAGCCATTCTGTTCTTAAATGCTTTTGATTTCATATGGCCACAAAAGTGGTGGAAGAGTAAGGCGAGTGAATGGAAAACATTGCTATCGTTAAGGTCCAGAAAGGGGGCAAAAAAAAGAGTAGAAAATTAAGATTTGGGGAAAATGAGTGAAGTGATGGATGTTCTTCTTTCTCAAGTAAGGTTTGGTCATCTCTTGTCCCAAATTTCTCTATTGTATTTTCCTATGGGAGTTTTGCTTATCATCTGAATATTTTTACTTCACGTCCTGGGTCAAAGGAATGACCAGGATTTTTTGTTTGTTTGTTTGTTTTCCTTTGTTTTTTAAGGTAAAGTTATTACCAACACAGCAACTAAATAGCTTTTTAAAATGTGTTTTGTTTGTTTTACATTTTCTAGAAGGTGTCAGCTCTTCTTTAGGCTCCAGAGGGTTCTAAAAATCAGCATAATTTGTTAACAGTTCATTTACATGCATCTGGTTCATTGACCTAAAAAGTAAAGTTCATTTCCTCTATGGCTGCAGCATGACAGAACATTTGGGGCATGTTTCTGTCTCTTCTCTTTCCTTAAAATATAAATAAATAAAAACCAACACCAGATTCTATACTTTCTCTTTACAAGCTAAATTATCTCTTCGTTCTCACCAGAATTAGACAGTGTGCTATAGTCTGCAGTAAGCTGAGCTTGGACTCTGGGCATCCCATGTTCAAATCATACCATAGACATTTGCTAGATATCTAATCCTGGGCAAGGTTTATTTTATTATTATTTATTATTAATTTATCTGTTCTTCATTTTCCTCACCTGTAAAAAATAAGCGTGATGAATTTCATAGGCTCCTAGGTCCCTTTCATATTTAAATCTATAATCTTATGATTAGATTACCTTTTTTCCTCAGAAGATTGTCATTAGGTATCTGAAATTATACACATAAATCTTTCAATCTATGATGTCCATTTTCCCCATGAAAACTAGTCTTCTAGTCCAACCTATTCCACAACAGAAATTGTTTCTATGGTATGTTCTTTCATTAGCAACTTTATAGCTATCTGGTCCAGAGTGAATGTAAATAGCAATTATTTCTCTTTTGTCCAGCAACCCTGAAGGTCTTCCCCTCCCAGTCTGATTTTTTTATTTTAATTAAAGAAGTCATCCCTTGACTCACTTCTTAAAGGCACCTATTCACTGAATGAGCATTACCTCACTCAAAGATGAGAACCTGAAAAGATCTTAGCCTAAAAGGGCCAGGGTTTCCCATTGCTTCCTGGGCCATCTCTAGTCATCCTGATGAATATCACTGGACCCAGAAGGCTCTGGAGGAAAAAGTGAGGCTGGTGACTTTGCACAGTCTTCCTTCAATCAAATCCAAGTCAACTGCAAGTAATGTCATCATCTCCTTGATGTTATGGTCCTCTTCAAAAATGATGAACAAACACAATTTTATCAACCCATTCCATTGGGGAAAGTCTTCACATGCATGAGGTAGACATCCCCCTAACTCATCAATGAGTTTACCGGATATCTCACTCAGCTTGAGACCTGGAAGGGAACTGAAAGGCTTTCTAATTCAAATCCCTACTGCTGAGGCCTGATTTGTCCAGGGCTACCTAGGTAGTGAATAGGAAAGCTGGACCCTCTGACTTCAATAAAACATTCTTTTCAATGCATTACACTCTCTCTTCATGGCGGGTTCAAAATCTATAGAACAGACACTTGTAGCCACTAATTTCAGTATCTTAAATTCTGCTGCTAAGTAACTGGGGTAGTTATCTTTGGAGTCCTAGGTTTCATTCCTGGATCTACCAATTTTGGGACCTTGGGAAAGTTTCTTCCTTTCTATGTTCCTCAGTTTTAATTTGCATGAAATGATTTGGGATACATACAAGGTATGATGAAAAGAAGGTTATAGTTGGAGTCAGAAAACAATGATTTGAATACTCCTCTTGTTATGTGCTACTTGGAAAAGTCATTTAACTTCTTTTGGAGCTCCATTGAACTGGTGTATAAGAGATTAGAATAGGTGACCTCTAAGGTCTCTTCCAGATCTAAAGCTATGATCATGTGATTCTTTTTAGCACTGAATCATATGAAACCTATGTTGAAAGGAAGAAGGTTGTATAATGAGACTTAGTCTCTCATTACTGGATGGTCAAGAGGACTCCTAGGAAATTAATGACCCTGTCTCATATATAGGAACATTTACTTCCACAAAACACCAGTAACTAAATATTCTCTTGTCTGCTGCCTGGTACAGAAGCAATGCTAAATGTAAATGTTGGTTTTGAGCATGCTAATGATATAAGAGGAAGGTAATATTTACAGACTTTTGAGAACCAAACAGAGCTTTAGGGCAGAATGTATGAATGAGAGATATATGACATTACAGAATGAGGAGGGGGAGATATATGAAGAATTATTCAGTCTCTGAGAGAATCTGGAGCTCCAAAAGCAAGTCAGTTTCATAGAGACTGGAGAAGAGAGGACTGGTGGATATAAAAAACAGTTATTAGCTGATCAGAGATAAATCAGCTGAAATAGGTTTGAGAGCAAAAGACAATTAAAAGAACCTGACTTTGGGCTGTGTGCCCAGGAAAGAAAAAGACTTGTTCAGGGGAATTTCTGGGAGTGGGAGTTCAGGAATCATTGTTGTTCAGGATATCAGTCACCTGGAATGGAATTTGGCCTGAACTTGAGGACAAAACCTGGAGAACCAGCAAGGGGTTTGCAGGCCACATGACCAGAAAATCAGGAGAGATACTGATACTTCATTATTCTCTGGGCTCTGGTTTAGAGCAAGTACAGAAGCCAGAGTATAGAAAGAAAACTGTAAAAACCTGACCAGAATGTTAAAGCAAACAGGATGAAAGTGATAAAATATATATCTACATATCCCATGGAAGAATAACAATAATAGCTCTGATCAACATAATATTTATTATTTACAAGGAATTTCTTTTAAAATGACAGTGTGAGGTAGGTAGTATATATAAAGAGAAAAAAAATTAAAACTGATCAACACATTAAATGAGGCAGTCTGGTGTGATGGATAGAGCAATGGACTTGGAATTGGGAAGACATGGGTTTGAATTCTACTTCATAAGCTTTCTCCCCAAACCCAATGACTCTTCCCATTTTCATTTCACTTCAGGGCATCATCATCCTTCCAGTCATCCAGCTTCACAATCTTGGCACTATTCCTAGCTCATCACATTCTATCTTCCTAGTAAGCCAATCCATTGGCAAATCTTGTCATTTTTGTTTCCACATTACCTCTCATGGAATTTATAAAATGATAGTTGGAGAAGAGAAAAAAAAGAGATGTAAATAACATATACTACATGTTAAGCACACTAGATATGTGAAACAAAATGGTCTGAGAGGTTCCTGGGAAACATCCTTACAAGCTCACTGTCTGTTTGTCTGTGTTCATTCTTCGTTTTCAAAGAAGACCATGACATCAAAGAAATGATGACATGACTTGCACTTGACTGTTTTGAGGGAGGGAGGGTTGTGCAGGTCACCAGCCTCACTTCTCCTCCTGGGCCATCTGAGTCCAGTGATCAGATATTCATCAGGATGACTGGAGATGGCCCAGGATACAATCTTACTCTAACTCATAAGGAAGATAAGAAATGTCTTTTGGGGAAAGAAGGCACTTAAACTGTACAAAAAAAGGGGCTCATTTCTGAACTATTCCATGTGAGCTGAATACAATATTCTATATATATTCTGATCAAGGCAAAGAAAAGAAAAATTAGCACCTCCCTCATTCTAGACACATAACTATTAATGTAGCTGAAAATTACATTATCTTTCTTGACTGTCATGTCATATTGCTGACTGTCATATTACACCTGTATTCTTACTCACTCTTCTATAGCATTTTATTTTAATAAATTCTATTGATGTCTTCTTTTTACAGAAGGCTAGATTTCCTCCTGAATCCCTCCCCTGTCACTACCAGAAAGCAATATCTTATAAAAATATCCAAAAGAAAAAGAAAAAAGAGAAAAAACTGCAAGATTATAACTGACCAACACATTAAGAAAAATTTGGAGCTTCTATTTAATATTCCACACCTGTGGACTTCAGACTCTGAAAAAAAAAAACAGGGGGAGGTTTCTTCTCTTTCTATTTGAAACCAAACTTGTTCTTTATAATTTCAGAATTTTGTTGTTGTTCAGTCACTTTCGTTTGTGTCTGACTCTTCATGTCTCCATTTGGGGTTTTCCTGGCAAAGATACTGGGGTGATTTGCCATTTCCTTTTCCAGCTCACTTTACAGATGAGAAAACTGAGGCAAATAGGTGACTTGTCTGGAGTCACATAGCTAGTAAGTGGCTGAGGCCAGATTTGAACTCAGGAAGACTCATTTTCTAGACTCCAGGCCAGGTACCCTATACCCTGCATCACCACCCAGCCACCCAATTTCAGAATATTCAATATCAAGGGCTTTGTGATTGCTATTCTTTCCATTTCCTTCGTCATATTGTATCTGATTCTTCTGGTCCTACTTACTTCACTTTGTTTCAGTTCAAGTAAATCTTCCCATGCTCCTCCACTGCAAAGTGATTATCTATTCTGCTAGCACAGTAGTATTCTATTACTGTCATGTACCATCACTTGCTTAGCCATTCTTGCACTATTGGGTCTCCCCTTTGTTTCCAGGTCTTTGCTACTAGAAAAATTGCTGGTTATATAGTAGTGATAGGTACACAAAACACTTTTCTCTCAACAACCTTTTGAGGTATAGATAGATCAATTGTACAGATGAGGAAACTGAGGCTCTGGGAAATTGAAGGACTCACTCCATTATTCAGGAAATATCTCACTTAGGTATGTTTCATCCACCCTGTTTTTGGGAAGCTGCATGGTATAAAACTCTCCATTTTCCATCCCTGATTTATGCTGTCATCCAGTACCTAGCACAGTATTTTGCAAATGGTAAGGTCTTAAATAACTGCTGAATTAAGTTGAACCTTGAAGTCTTATTGGGAGGAGAAAGGGAGAAGAGGAAATGAATAAGGTATTTATATGCCAGGCACTGTTTTAAAGCACTTTACAAAATTATCTTATTTAATCCTCAGATGCTGTTATCCCCATTTTATGGTGGAAGAAACTGTGGTAAACAGAAGTTAAAGGACTTGTCCAGGGCCCCATAGCTGGTAAGTTTCCAAGGCTGGTCTTGAATTCAGGTCTTTCTGACTCCGTCTGTGCCTCTTAGTTGCTTCTTAGAAGCATTCACACTTCTAAAAAAAAAAAGTGTCAAACAGAATAGAAATATCAACAATGTATTTAAAAACTCCACAAGAGACTTCCACTAAGTTTATGTACATTTTCATTTTTCATACTAACAAACTGAGACCCAAAGAGATTAAATGATTTAAGAACTTGACTAATAGATACTGGCACCAGAACTCAAATCTAACTTTTTTTGACACTAAGTTTAGTGCTGTCTCCTCCAATCTACAATGACTTTAATTCTTTGTAACTACAAGAAATCCCCAATCTGTTATAAAGAATACGTTGAATGACCTAGATGCGGGTAGATGGCATAATGGATAGACTAATGAATTTGCAGTGAAGAAAACTGTAACAGGATTTTCAATCCTGTCACAAACATTTACTAGGTGTGTGTAACTCTGGGCAGCTCATTTAGCCTCATGTAGCATCAGTTTCCTCACTTGTGCAATGGGTATAATAATAATATCTTTTTGTAAGAATCAAATAAGATAACATTTTTAATGCTTTGTTAACCTTAAAGCATTCTATAAATTTGTGCTATTATTAATAGCTATTACTAAGCTTTGTATAAGAAATCACTTTGGAAATAAAGAAAAAATAAATGATACCAAGGTCAATCTGAGGAAGAGAAGCCCTTGATCCTTTGGATGTTGGTTAACTTAATACTAGGGGAATACCAGGAAGTCCTCTGGAGCTTTTTGGAACCCAATAAGCCATAACTACAAATTCCCTCAGGTCTTTGGAGCTCTTAGGATTCCCATTTTTCCTAACTAGAAATCTTTTGCAGCTCCAGGATAGTCAGAGAGCTTGCCACCCATCCCTCCTAAGGCACTAAACTGTGTGCCTCCAAATGAGGTAGCAGACAGAACTCTCTTTGAACTCTCTTTGTCCCTCAAGACAAATGTCTTGGTGTCCTAGTGAGCCTGGATATATGGCAGATGTACATGTACACATCTGGCAGACATCATGTGTTGGGAATAAATTTCTCTCAAAAGCCAAAAACCTTGAAATGGAGACCTACTGTATAAATATGGCAAATTGTGAACTAAATTTATCCCATAAAATTTTGTAGAAACAACCTTGCCATGAATGCCACTAAATGAATACATTATCTGGTGGGGTTAATAGGACTGCCTTCTGCAGAAATAAATAAATTACAGAGGAACACCAAAGGGTTCACCACTCCAGATTATTCTTTAGTAATATTCCATTAAAAATAACAGAAAGGCATAGCTCTCACCATAATTCAAGGCTCATTCAATGTTGATTTCTTATAGGCTCATGTCCTTGGATGAGGCCTCCTTGATTTTAATCACTTTTCTGATTCTAACCATTTTTATTTTTATTTTTTTGTCTGTCTTTCCATCAATCAAGCTATGGCTCATTTACCTTGATTAGCAGAGGAATTGGCAACATATTTTTCAAAAGTACTAGCGACTTTAACCCTATTTGGATGGAAAGTCACATAAATCATTCTTACCATGCAAAAAATTGGGATTTGGTCTGGGGAAATTTCAACTTGCTAACCATTTATCAGTCTGAAGAATGAGAATAAGGGTAAACATTAGTACATTTATCCCTTTCATATCATGGGATTTTAGGGGTGCAGCACTCCTGCAATTTGAAAAATCCACATTAAATTTTTTGGTCCTCCCTTTGTATTGGAGAAAAGTCTGAATTATCATGTTACTAAAAGATAAAATATGTTGATATTACAATACTATACATATATTTTATGCATTTCCAAGTTTCTTAACTTTTTCTGTGTTGTCTACTGGCCTTTGTGTGTTAGACTGACCTGCCATATATTGAAACCTCTGTGGGGAAAGTCGTGCTATGGAAGTGATAACTGCATAAGAATTGAAGAATCCTAAATCCCTATTCTGAATTTCCCACCTTGACATATAAACTTTCTATGTTGTACATTTTTGTTCTTGATCTTGCTTTGAAGTTGGAGAATCTGAATTAGAATGCTAGCTCTCACATTCATTGCTTGTATAACTGTGGGTAAGCCAGTTAATTTCTCAGGGCTTTAGGTCATTCTCTAAGACAATAAGTTGCACAAAAGGCATTGGTATAAGAAGTTTTCTCATTCAGGAGTTCCAGGATGAATTCACAGAAATTCCCCTTAAATATAAGGATATAACGAGAAGTAATGGGTAAACTAATATTTGTTTTGGATAAACCTAATATATACATATGTATAAAGACACTCATAAACACATTTCTTTATTTGTGATATGACACAGACCCTTAGGAGAAGGTTATTCCTATTAGATCCTAGCTTTGGCAGATTCAGCCAGATGGAAAGGTCTCATGGAAGGGTGGCGACAGATGGTATTGGCTGCCATAGGTTCAGTTTACCTTAATGTGGAAGGACTTATCTCCAGAAGGCTGACCAGTAGGTGATGGATCCTCTGATCATGAAACAGATCACACACGTGCACGCACATGCACACACACACACACCTGTACAATCCACTTTCCCTTCTGCGGTGAAGGAAATGAAGTGATGGAAACAAGAGCAGAGGCTTTTAAGACTTGCCAAGTTTTTAGCTCATCTACAAACATGAACTTAACTTTTAGTACCCTCCAGTGTGCTCCCATGAACTTATTGTATATACATAGAGCGGAAAATATATTTTAAGCAGATACGAATACGGGTCTTGGTTTTGTTTGCCTTGTAAGGGTCAGGCTTACTTAGCACTCCTGTATGATTTTCTCACCTAAACCACTCAGAAGATGACCCTGTAATATGATAAGATGCACTCCCAAGTGGCAAGACTTAATTTACAATACACACAAATCCTACTTTCAAGGAGTGGGTTGAGGGAATATTAATCAGGCCTGTGCAGCACAGAAACTGTATAGTGTGTGTACCTGAGTGAGGTGAAAGCGTCCAGGTCACAGTGGAATGTTTATTCTGCTGTGCGAGGAGATCTGGCTCCATCCTTCACTGCATTAATGGCCTTAATGTTTTCCAAAGACGAAGAATAAACCTTAAAATATCCGTACAAAAGACAAAGACAGCCAGGAGTAACCAGCAGAAGCAGAGCCAGGAGCCTGTGGCCTCTGAAGGCAAAGAATCTATTTATATGAGAAGGGGAAGCTGACAGACCTTACTCATGCTATTTCAGGAGAAAAAAAATCAGATGCTAATTTGGCTGTTTTCCTTTACTCCCTATAAGGAAGGCCCAATGCCCCACCCTCGAGCCGCATCATCTTCCTGTACTAGGACTTACTTAATATAGATTTTGCTGCCCACTGTCATTGGGGATTTCTCACAGTGACCTCTAAAGCATGGCACAATTGGCCTGTGCCTAATTTTCTCCTGTCTCAAAGAGCTGTGGAAACCTCCATGCTTGTGTAATTCCAGCTGGCTTAAATTCAGGAAGCTGGGAGTTTCTTCTCCATGTCTAATATCTGTGACCTTCAGGGGAAATGGTCAGGGTTACAAGCCCTTGAGAGGGGTAGGAGAGGGAAAGGAATATTTTGAAGAAGGATTTTTTTTGGCCTGCGTTCTGTTTGCCTTTTTTTTTTTTTTTTTTTTTTTTTTTTTTTAGGTCTACTATAAGCCTTTAGCCCTATAAGAAGGGTTTATGGGACTATCAGGGTAGCTTAAATGGGGGTGGGAGAAAGGGAAGAAATAAAAGTGCTTAGTATAATTGTTATCTAGAAGAAGAATTAAATCTGTTCTCCTTATCCTAAGAGGGGAAAACCAGGACTAATGGTTGGAAATTAAAGGTCCAGAGGGCATTTTTTTTCAATCATTATAAGAGAAATCTTCTCTAAAATTAATCAAAATGGAATGGGCTACTTCATAAGAGACTGACTTCCCTATCTCTGGAAGTATTCAAGCAAAGAGTAGATGTCAAGAGATACTGTAGAGGAAATGTGTGGATCAGTTTAGAATCAGATTACTTCAAGGTGTTTTGCAACTGAGATTCTGAAGATCAAGATTCTAAGATTAGGATGCTTCCTTGGGCAACTTTAAAATTTAATCTCTCAACCCCTGGAGCATGCTTGCTACCTACCTACTTCGTGTATGTGCGTGCATGCGTGTGTGTGTGTGTGTGTGTGTGTATGTGTTTCTTCACAATATTTCCCTCTCTCACTCATGTTTACTACACCCCTCTAAATGGAAACTGGGGAGAAAAGAAAAATACATGCTTCGGGTATGTGGGGACATAGGAAAGTATAGGGAAGGTTGTAGATCTTAGTGTCTTTTACGTACTCCACCCATTTCAACCTTAAGCAGTGGATTTAAACAAGACTTATTGAAAATAAAGACAATGATTGATCTACCAGTTTTTATTTTCCCTTCCTTGGGGCTATTTGATCATTGGCTCATAGATTCAAGAGGAACTTTGTAGGCCATCCAGCCCAATTTCCTCATTTTCTATAGGAGGAAATGAGAAGTAAATTACCCAGTGTCATAGAAGCAATATGGAATAGATTTGGGAACTGAAGCTAAAGATAAAATAATGGATGAAACAGATTGAGATGGTCCTTTTTTTTTTTTTTTTCTTCCTTTAGATTTTAAGAAGCAGATTTAAATCCCTACTCTCCAATACTAGCATTTACCCTCAAATTCTGAAGATGTTTGATCATACAATTTTAACTAAAGAGAAACAATGAAAACACAGACAATATTTGGGTGTTTGAATTTGGCAAATTCAATAAATATGTATGAAACTGTTGAGGTTTGGGGTGTTGGGAACCCCAAAATACTGAGATGCTGGGTCCTGCTCAAATGCATTTGACACAAGCCTTCTTAAAGCCAAAGAAAAACAAAGTTTATTAAAGATTTGCCATACTGGGCTGACTCTTAAGGAGCTTAAACATTTGTAATGCTCGTATTGACAAGCAGGCAGATAGAATCTCAGCTAGACAGAGTCTGTGCTGGATTAAACCAGAGCACCTTCAAGTTGGTAAAATGGAATTTAAGTATAGAAAAAGACTGAGGGAAGAATCCAGGTGCCCCAGGTGGTCTGTTCTTGATAGGGGAGGTCAGCCTGGAATGTAGATCAAATCCAGGGAGGATCCTAATGGGACTGGCCAGTAGTCCAGACAATCCACAATCCATAATCCAAGCTGGGCTACTTGAACTTCAAGAGAATGTTAAGTGGTGGCCGGTAATAGGATAAAAGGTAGGCATATGAAGAGAATTGTTAAATAGTGGCCAATAATCCAGGACAATAGGATTTTGTTAAAATAGGGAGTATCCAGGCTGGGAGAAATGGACCTCAAGAGAACGTCAAAATCAAATAAGCAGAATCCAAGGAGCCCCCCAAGAGCAGGCTTTCCGGTGGCCCTTGTGACAAATGGGACAAAAACCCTCTTGGTCCAAGGAAAAAAGGTCTTGGCTTGGGCTTGTACCCCATCATTATGTTTTTTTTTTTCTAAAACCAAATCTCTTAGATTTTAATGTCACAAAGTCCTTCTCACCAATATAATTTGTACAAGCATTTACTATATATAATACATAGTTCTAGGCACTAGGAATATTAAGATAAAAAAAGTACTAGTTAAATTCAAGGAGTTTACAACTTAAGCAGCAATGGATAGAATGTTGGACCAGGAGTCACAAAGCCCTGAGTTCAAATTCAGTCTCACACACTTACTGTATGAACCTGGGCAAGTTATTTACACTCTGTCTACCTTAGCTTTCTCATCTGGAACCTATCTCCCAGGGTTATCATGAGAATAGAATGAGATAATATGTATAAAGCACAATGTAAACCTTGACATGTATGGAAATGCTAGCTTATTCAAGCTGCTATTATTATTTCAAGATCATTCTTCTCATCTTGTTTGGTAGCATTCACTTAGAATTAGTGCTGGGACAAGTAGATATCCTACCATTATTCTTTTATATTTCATTTTCTGAAGATTACAAAGTCAACGAACATTCATTAAATGCTTTAAGATTCCTATATATTATCTCATTTTATCCTCACAACTGTGGGAAATATGTGCTATTATTATCCACCTTTTATAAATGAGGGCATTCTAGGCAGATGGAAGTGAAGTGTCTTGCCTGGATATCATACAACTAAAAGTAAGAGACAGAATTCAAACTCATATCTTCCTGACTCCTGTTCCAGTATTGTATCCAGTATGCCACTCAGCTGAGTTCTCCTAGAATTGCCTAATGAAGATAGACCACGTGGTGGAGTGAATAAAGAGCTGGCCTCAACTCAATTATCATCTCTGACACCTATTGCAAGTCTGACTCTGGGCAAATAAATTAAACTCTCAGAGATATAGACAAATCTCTAAGACAACAGAGTAGGTTCTGATTTGCTTTGACCAAAGGAACGTCCTCACCTTGGAGACTCTCATTCAGTGAAAACACAAAGCCAATCCCTAAAATGAGCAAAAGGTAAAATTTTGTGGGAGACACAACAAGGATAATCAGGAAAGGCTACAGGTAAAAGGTAGCATCTGAGCAGTCCTGGTGGAAATAAGGATGTCTAAGAGACAAAGTTGAAGAGGATATGCATGGCAGGTCTGGAGTTTATCTAGTTATGGTGAAGTAGACTGTATCATGTATGAGAACCAATAAATTGTGTACAAGTACACAGTGCTCAGGACACACAGTTAAAGAAAGAGAGAAGGAAAGAGTAGCGCCATATGGTGTAGTGTTAGAGAACCAACTTCAAAGTCAGGAAGACCTGAGTTCTGACATGTACAGGCTATATTTCCCTAGGTAAATCACATAAACTGAGTGCTCTAGGTAACTCTCTAGGATTCCAAGTTGCAGAGAAAATGCTGACCTGCTTTAGTAGAGAGACTTTCCTCACTCGGAAATGCCCTATACCAATGAAATCACAAGTCTAACCCCTGTGAAATCCTCAAACCAAATAAACAAATCCAATATAATTTGAAAAGGGAGAGAATTTTAATACTCAGGGACAATCAGATGAGCCTTTTTTTATAAGAAGAGCCACCTGAGTTGGGCTTTGAAAGATTCTGATAGGCATAGGTAAAAACAGAGCACATTCTAGGGTTGGGAGATAATCTATGCAAAGACCTGGAGTTGGAAAGTGCAGTACTGGGCTCAGAGAATGGCAAGGAGGCTATTTTGACAGAAACATGGAATTCATGAAGGAAAACAATGTAAACTAAGTCTGGGAAGGTAAGCTGCAGGCAGACTGGGTGGGACCTTAACTGGAAGGCTAAAAAAGTAGTGTAATCTGAAAAACAGCAGGACATACCCATATCAACAGTATGAAAGGAAAAGTTCTGGGCCAAGAAACGAGAGACTATATAGTGAAGAGAGTGGGGGGAGGAGGAAGGAGAATAAAACCTTGGGGAAAACTATAGCTACAGTGTGGTAGATGGATGATGAACCATGATAAAGCACCCTAATTTTCTGTTTGTTATAAAAAATGTGGTGGGCAGAGTAATCATAGCACAGAAGGGACTATACAGAACCAATTTATAAGTAAGATCAGTGGCCTGATAATACAGGGTAAGCTGCTGGAGATATGTTCACTAAATGATAAGTAGCTCCTACTTTCTGTTCTGGATTCCATGTATTTGTTGCTGCCCCAGCTTCTGGTTAATTGGTCTGAAGTCAAAGTGAATCAGTAATAATGGCACCAAGTCATTACTATTTGATAGTTCCTCAGTGGTTCATTCTAAAGGAAACATTAGTTCAGTAACTACATCCAAATACAATTGGTTTCAATTGTCTCCCCATCATCAGGTCACCAATGGCGAGTAAGGATTCACTCAAAAAAAGTCTCCCTCTAGATTCTCTTTTGGTGATTTCATACCCTCCCATGGTTTCAATTATCACTTCTAAGCAGGAGGTCTCCCAGATCTCCCTTGAGCTTTGTCCAAAAGTACAACCACCTGCTGTACATCTCTACCTGGATGTTTCACTTCATCATACTCAGTTTAATTAAACAAATCTTTATTAAATGTTCCCTCAGAGCATTGAGCTGGGGACAGGGCATACAAAATTGAAAATCAGATAATAATCTCTGCCCTCAAGGAGTATACAATGTTCATACATATGCACACATTTGTATGCATGTTTTATTCTCCTACAAATTCATATGTGTGTATACATACACAAACATATATGTATAAATGTATATGTATATATATGTGTGTGTATATATGTACATATACATATATGTGTGTATCATTCAAAGTCAAAAGTGATAAGAATCAAAGAGAAGGTACAATTTTGGCTAGAAAATGGGGAATATGAAGGAAAATACTGTAGAATAGGACTGGAGAGGCTAGTAGAAATGAGATTTATGAAAGGTCTTAAATGCTAGAATAAATAGTTGATACTTTGTCCTCTAGGCACTGGGCAGTCTTTTCTGTTTGTGATTAGACACTACCATTGTCTAATTTTTCTTTCCTATGGATTAGAAAATCTAGGATTAGCAGTTGTTTAAAGGATGGATTAAACGAAATATGAACTGGCAGAAGAGAGCTCAATTAGGATGCTATTATAATGATACAGGTCACTTGACAACACTGTCTTCCTAGTACTCAGTTTTTACCATATTACTATCCTTCTCAAAAATTTTCAGTGGCTCTCTATTGGCTCCAGAAAAAAAAAATACAGATTCCTTAGCCTGACTTTTAAAGTTCATCACTACCTGGCTCCAATCAATATGTTGCCAGCTTTATATTTCCCATTTTAGTACTCTGACCACCAAACAAGATGGAACAGTTTCTTGAAGTAAAAATTCAATCTCCTACCACTTGCCTTTTGCATAATCTATCACCCATGCTTGGAATGAGCAATTTCCTCTTTTCTACACAGATTCCTTTTCTTTCTTCAAGGGTTAATTCCCTAGGAAAGTCTTTGCTATTACTACTCCCTGGCAGTTAATAGTGTTATCTCCTCCCTTAAATTGCCCTGAAGTTATCTGTGGGTCTTTTATATCTCCTCAGTAGAATCTAAACTCCTTGAAGGCAGGCAAATATTCCAATTATTGTTTATATCTGTAGTGTCTGGCTTAGTGATTTGTACATAGTAGGCTCTTGATAAATACTTTTTGCAATGAATTGGTGCCCTCAATCCACAGATATGTATTTTCATGAATATTTCAGAAGGGTGAGAAAATAGGCTGGTAGGTCTTTAGCCACCAGTGTCTTCTTAGACACTTAACACCAACAACAAAAGAAGCAACAGCAGCAAAAAGGAGCAAAGTTTAACTTTCATAAAGCCCTGTAAAAATTGCAGGCATTTTACAAAAATATTATCTTATTTTACAATATTATTAAATCTTTTATTTATCTGAAATCTTTCACAAATTGCTTTGTTCCATTTCTAAGAAATATTGAAAATCCATTCCCAGATTCCTTTAAAATTTTAATGCCTGCCAGCACCGAATTTTGCTGTATGTCTTTGATCAAGTCCAGCTACCTTTCTCCCCTCATGCTCTTTCAACTCTTAACAATCTATGATTTGATGCCTGAAATATTCAATCTAGCATGATTTGGATTCATACATGTAGTCAATTTGGATGCTTGGTGTCTAATGTTACCTGAATTTTTCCAAAAGCTTGTTGTAGACACAATGATCTATTTTTATCCTTGTTGTTTTAGAGGCCCCACCTTTTCCACTTCAGCATCCCAGTAGCTTTGCACACCTTTTATAGCCTGTAGATTTCAGAACACTTGAACGACTGGTAATAGACTCCAGTTGTGAAATATACATGTCCACTTGCAGGCCACACTTCAGAAGCTGCATTAATCCCCAGTCCTTGGGAAATGAAAGTCCTTGACTTAGGCATGAATGTAACTGGCAAGGCTCCATTATCATAAAGCATTCTGCCAAGCAACAGCTATTTGGTCTTTTTTTTTTTTTGCTTCCCTTCTCCTCTCCCTTGCTTCCTTCCTCCCATTCTTTCTTTCTTTCACTACCAGACCACCTTTAACTTTTCTAATCTCTGAGGTTACAAATTTGCAATATGTTAGAAAATACCTTTTCTTTGAAATAGAAGGAATAGCAGAATACCTGAAAAGAGGCATAGTTACTTTACCTTTTGACATCTATGGCCATTCTGGGAACAGTACCCATGTAAGTAATACCAGAAATATTAAAGACTTAAAAGAGGAAAAAAAATTTTCTTTCTTGACCTATGGAGCAGCAAGTTAATTTAAACTTTATCTTTGATAATCTCCCTCTCTCTCCTTTATTTATTTCATTTCTGAGATTTAGATGGAAGGTGTTTTTATAATTAAATGCAAGGAGGAAATAATATCACACTGACAAAGCTCCTAATCTTCCCAAGATATTAATAGTTATTGAATCAAACTAGCCCATCTTTAATCCTGGAGTTCACCATGCAAACGCAGAGTGAAAGAATGAAAAGAATATAATGATAACTTTACTTTCTTAAATTGAAAGTACATGACACAAAATTGTTAAGTTGTAAGTATATCACAAAAATGCAGGCATGTCCCATTTAAGAGTATGGTCAATTCACACACTATCTTCATTTAACAGATTAAATCAAATCCTAAATACGTGGCCAGTCCAAAATTTATAATATTGTTCTTCTGGAATTAAGTGCATCTGGCATAAAATGTTTCACCCAACATCAGGTTTTTGTAAAACTAAGTCATGCTATTATTTTCTGAACTTCAGAAGGCAAATAGAAAAAGTTGGACCATAGCAGACACTAGACTTCCTATCTTATTTTAACTCTGCCATCGATTAACCCTATGTCCCTGGGCAAGTTATTTAACTAATGGTCCTCCATTTTCTCACTGAAAAATGAGGTGGTTTGATTAAATCATTTCTAATGTCCATTTTGCCTCTAACTGTATTTCAGAGTTTATGATTCAATGATCTTTCAAACAGACATGATAATACTTATCTGAAGGTAGAGAGGTTAAGATCATTTGATCTCTTCTGGTTCTTTTCAGCTTGAAAATATATTATTCTGATTCTAAGACTGCCAAGAAATGATGTACTGATGTTGAAAGTGCTCTTCTTTTTCTCTGAATTGGTACCTATAAATCTGCATATAAAAGGCCTACAATTGTGTTGCTAGGAGTTTTGTGACTGTAGTGAGACACAAAATCTTACAGCTTAACCGGTAGTCTTTAATGTTCCCAAACTATGTTCACATGAAAGTAGGTATTTTGAGCCTAGAATGTAGGAATGGAAATTCAGTTTAGAACTTAGATAAAGAAATGAATGGGAAGATAGTAGGGATGAGAAAGAAGAAGAAAATATTGTCTACCTTGGGCAACTGTGGTCTTTATGAATTGAATAAGAAAGTCACAGTCTCTGAAACTGAAGAGTTCTGATTCCAAATTAAATATCCCTCAGTTTACTAAACTGAGTTGAGGTGTTGAATTGAGTTATGCTGACAGATTCTAGTTAGGAATCATGCTAGTTTATTCCAGTCCTCATAAGGAAATAGAATTCAGCTGTCTGAAAGTGACCTCATATCATAGCATGGGGGGAAGCATAGAGATGATGAAACCAAGGTTGCATGGCCAAAAGTATACTGTTCCTTTTCCCTTGCTAATATGTACCCTCCATGATGGGAATATAGGATTGGAGGTGTAAGCACGAGAGAAACCACATGTCACATGTCAAACCTTTTAATCTCAAAGAGGCAAATGAGGTTCACTATTATCAGCATTTATGTTAACGACCTTCTGACGTAATATTAAATTGTTGTTCAGTTGTTTTACAGTTCTGGCTGACTCTTTGTGACCCTGTTTGGGGTTTTCTTGACAAAAGATACTAGAGTGGTTCACCATTTTCTTCTCCAGTTCATTTCACAGATCTGAAAACTAGGGCAAACAGTGCTAAGTGACTTGCCCAAGGTCACCCAGCTCGTTTATCTGGGGTCAGATATGGATAGAGGAAAAAGAGTCTTCCTGACTTAAAGTCCAGTGCTCTATCAACTGTGACCCCTAGCTGTACCAAATTAGATGACTGTAACTAAATATTAAATTAGTATCATTATTATATTAAGGTACTGATGTTAGTGGACAGTCACTGAAGGCTAGCTGATAATCTTTAAAGCATATGTGCACGCACAATTCTTATTAAGATTATAATCTTTTAGGTTCATAGATACAGCACAGGGAGAGAGCTCACCCAGAACCATCTAGTGAAATACTATCATTTAACAGATAATATTTAACAGATAAGAAGGTGAGGACCAATGAAAAAAAAAAGGCGACTTGCCCAGAGTCACATGGGCAGCAAATGTCAGAGGGGGGACCTGAACCTGCATGTTAGGACTTCAAAGTAGTTACTCTCCTCACTACCATCCAGTTTACTTACGTAATCAATGAGATAAGGTAGGAGCTACCTTTCATTCCAATACTCCTCTGTATTAATATTTAGTTGGCCTTGCTCCCACATTAATATTCTTTAATTAACTTATTTTATATTTTATTTTTAAATTTGTTTATTATTAATTAATTTAAGGTCCTTTAATTAATTCTCTTAGGTCCTTTAAATACTTCTTAAAAAATAACTCCTATGGAATTATCTTTTTACCTGTAATTTCCTTCAGCTTAAGATTCAGTCCATGTACAGAAGATACATGGCACATCCAAATAAAGAAAGATATAAAGGGTCAAAATGTGAATAATAATTGGACAATATCTATCAAGCAAACTGATTTACACCAAAATGTAGGTTGTGTGGATTTTTTTTCCTTTGCCCTGATTTTTTTCCCCCACAACGAAGGACATTTGACAAGAAGGAATAGCAAAATGGGGTCAATTGCTACTACATTAGAACCAACAGAACAGCAGAATCATTAGTATAGAGGAATGAATGAAAATAGGAATCTTCCAGATGGAATGCTTCCTTCTCAGTTCTTTCCCACTCTGTGGTAGCACCTCAGCTTTGTTTTTGCCTCACCCAGACTTACTCTGCTCTCAGACACAATGACACGCCTGGGGTGTCTTTCTCCCAGCAACAAGGTCTTGTCCAAAGTCCAAGTTCTCCACCCCCTCCCCTACTACCCCTTCAAAGAATCTGAGTAATAAAGTTAATTTGATAGCTCCTTTCATCCTTTCTGTCTGGAATGTTTTTTTTTTTTTAATAGTGCTTGCCCCTTTAAGGAGAAAGAGAGGAGGAAAAGAGAAGAAAAGATGTAGGAAGGAAGCAAAGGAGAAAGGTGGGAGAGAGAGGGGAAAAGGGAGGAAATGCTAGAAGAGGGAATAGAAGAATTAAGGAAGGAATGAAGAGAAGGAAGGAGAGAAGAAGACTCCTTCATGTCAGGATCAGAAAAATATGACTTTTGGAATTCACATAGTTGGCTAATAGGAAATTGTCACTGCAGATGTTGCTTCATGAATCTTGCTGTAATCCCGCCACTGAAACATTTGCGTACTTCAGAAATCTTTAATAATCAGTGTAACAAGTAGCCTTATTTTTGCCAGGGAAATGATTTTTAATATAAACTGAATAAAAACTTGGGGAAAGAACATAAATCTCAGGTTTAAAAAAGATAGCAGGCTCTTACAATAAAGAATGGTATTTTGTATTGGTTACCATAGCTGCCACTATTCATACAGAATTCGGCATTATAGCAATCAGTTTTCCATTGTGCTTTAGGGTATTAAAAGTAACCTACAAAGTTACAAGCTTAACTTGCTATTTAAATTGAAATATTAATCAATGCTATGAATGTTATGAATTGAAGGCCAATTTGTATGCTTTGTTCATCACCACTGATGTGGGGTACTAAAGGCTCACTCATTTCCCCCATTGCGCTTACATCTCATTTAATTCACTCTGACCTTCTGAACAAATAAGACTCACAGGTAAATGGTACAGGGAGGGGATAGAAAGGGGGAGTAAAATCGCCTAGCACTGTGTTGTACCCCATGTGGGCCAGGATCTTTCTGAAGCTCAGACCTCCTGCAGCTAACATTTTCCAAAGCCTTACTGAAATTTACTGTTAAGGGACAGGAAGACAGCAACCGCATAGGGCCTTGGTCTTTCTTCTAACACTAGGGGACATCAGAATATCCTAGAGTGCATGTCTTATCTCATATCATTAACTGGTTTTATCAATGAACCAATCAATAATCATTTATTAATTGGCTGCTATGATCCAGGAACTGTAGTTAGGACCAGACATATAAACACAAAAATGAAACTGCTTCTTTCTCTGAAGAGCTTATATAATAAAACCAAAATCAGGCAAAACAATAACAATGTATTTAACTATACTAGAAAGAAATAGACAAAAAAGAGATTCTATTAGTTGTATGGCAACAACACTAGAAATAAAGCCTTTGTTCTTTGACAATCAAACTTTGAACCCTAGGTACTTAAGATCTGTAAGAAAGAGAGGGTGAGAAGGGATGGGGAAGAATTCTCCTCGGACCCTCCATCTTCCTTTCCCAAATGTCCAATTCTTTTTGCCTTCTCTTTTTCCTCTCTTCTCCTCACCCTGGATGGTGGTGAGGGGTGCCCAAAACTCTGTTTCTGATTGGCCTTATTTTCCTCTCATCACCAGTTACTTGTCCCAAAGAAAAAGAAAGGGGATTCCCCAAAGGGTTATGGATGTTGTATTACTGTGGAAGTAATAAGGCAGTTATTACGAGAATGCTATTATTGAGAAAGCCTTTTGTGGTGTAAGTCTATGTATTACAATTGTTTACTGAACCACTGGAGGGAAAGTAAGAAGAGAGGAAAACATGACGATTTCTGTTACAAGTATTTCTGAGAAAAAGCAGCCATCTGCAACTCTAGCAGATGAAAGTGGTCTCTCTCTCTTCAGAGCATTTTGTCTTGACCTTTCTTTAGTCCCCTATATATTTTATGTTGCGTCATGATTACCTGTCTATGTTGCAATCCCCTGGAGAAGCCTTTAAGTCCCTTGCAGGCAGAGACTAAGGGTTTGTTTTTTTATCCTTAGTTCTGTTTAGAATTGTAGTAGAAGTGTTTTATATTATAATTTGGAAGTGGATAAAGTTCAGAGCCTGGAGTCAGGAAGTCTCATCTTCATGAGTTCAAATCTGGCCTCAAACACACACTAGCTACTCAGTCCTTGACAAGCCACTTAACCATGCTTGCCTTGGTTTCCTCATCTGTAAAATGAGCTGGAGAAATAAATGGTAAAGCACTCCAGTATCTTTCCCAAGAAAACCTCAAATGGAATCACAAAGTGTCAGACATGACTGAAAAATGACAAATAACAACAATTGCAACTTTATTATTTCTTTTTACCACTGCACTCTATAAGGGAACTTTGTTGGGTGGAACCACTAATGCTTACTAATACATTAAATTATATAACAATTCTTGTCACCAAAGGCCCTGGCACTATCGAATGATTCAGCATCAAAAAGGGATGCGATTTTATCTGTGGAAATGAAATGAGAGAAGAGAAATTACCAATTTCTTTGCTTCTGAACTATAAAGACCATGGAACTTTTCCAGCTTCTAGCTGATGCCTTCCATATAAGTTGTTACCCTCATTAAAATGTATGTGAAGTTCTTGAGAGCCAGACTGTCTTGCTTTTCTATTTGTATCCTCAACACTTTGAACATAGTAAGCACTTAATAAATGCTTTGCTCATTCATTATCTCTTTTTTCAGTGTGGGCATAATTATCTTGGTACTTTCTACTGCACATTATTTTGACTTTCTTAATTTCAGTTCTTATATTTGTCAACCAGCTTACATTTGGAAAGTAACAACTCCCTAAGCTTCAGTGGTCATTTTTAGTTCTATATAATCTGTAAAAATATATGGCAGAATGCATGGATTCTGTTGTCCTCTGTCTTCCTGAGGCCTATCCTCTCTACCATACCATGTGTTCTAACTTTATAATAGTGGAGATATTTCAGATATATAAATGCTTCTCAAGCATAGTTATCAACACCAAAGGATTCCTGGATCACTGCCTCAGGAATTTATCATGTCAGTTGTCATTGCCAGAGTGAGAATACTGTTTCTGAAAGACTGAAAATATGACTCCAGACTTTTATTGCATCTGTGAATACAGCTCAAACAAAAAAAAAAAATAATAGACTGAATAAAATTGGTTACACGATCCTTCATTCCACTGATGAGTAAAAGCTGCCCTTGGTACCAATATGGTGGGTCTCATTGTCACAAAGGAACTTTAGTATCTTTGTCAACTGTTTTGGGGAGCTCATGTGCTTGAATTGCTAGCATGAGCATGGTATAGGGGAAAAAATCTTGAACTTAGAAGTAGAGGGTGTGAGTCCTAGACATACCATTTACCAGGTGGGTTGGCTTGGGCTAGTTAATTTCTTTGTGTCTCACTTTATTGATGTTCAGTCATTTCAGTCATGTTCAACTCTTTATGAGCCCATGTGGGGTTTTCTTGGCAAAAATACTGCAGTGGTTTGCCATTTCCTTCTCCAGCTCATTTTACAGGTGAGGAAACTGAGGCAAACAGGGGTAAGAGACTTGCTAGGGTCACACAGCTGGTAAGTGTCTGAGGTCAAATTTGAACTCAGGTCTTCATGATTTCAGGCCTGGCCCTTTATTCACAGTACCACCTCATTTCCCCTCAAGTGCATCACTTTCCTCATCTTTGTCATAGGGGAGGTCCCTTCCAGCTCTAAATCCTAGAGGAAAAGACAGATCCAGTGAATTGCTGTCACAGTGTTCAAAGAAGGCTTAATGAGATTATATATGTAAGTACAGAGTAGACTTCCAAATTCAGAGCCAAAATTAGTAAGGGAATAAGTATATATTTCACATTGGTTTTACATGTTCTTTGGATATGCTTTTGAGGACAATTATGACTAAAGTTAGCACTGAATTTTAAGGTTTGGGGTAGAATAAAGCACAAATATCCCTTGTATTTGAATAGAGTTCTGTCTATATGTGGTAGATGAACTCAGCTAATCTGGCTGTTTCTATGATCAATGCCAATTGTTACAGCTAAATCAATAGTATGGCAATCTACCCTGATCTCTAGGATGGCTGAAGAGAATAGATAACCAAGCTGTAGTCCATTTATTTCATATATACTGACCAATCTTAGGAGGCTTGCTTAACTAATCACTTTCAAAACCAGGAACCGCTAAATATGAAAAAGAATGTCTTCTTAGCTAAGTCCTATGGGGCCTTTTGCAGTGAAGAGGCAAAGAAAAGGGGCAAAAAATGAGGTCTTAAAAAACAACCGAAATATACCAAATAAGCAGACACTATTGTGATATTTGATGACTTTGTGTTAAAAAAAAAAGACTTCAGTGACCAGTCACATGATCTGAGGTGCCAAGAGTCCAAAAGCACCCAGAACCAACCTTGGTTCCTAGCTACTGCCAAAAGCAACAATTAATGAACACTTATTAAGTGACTACTGTGCTAAAAGGAAGGGAATAAACATTTATATAGGGCCTACTGTGTTCCAGCCATTCTGCTAAGAGCTTTACAAATGTTATCTCATTGGATCCTTGCAACAACCCTGTGAAGCAGAAACTATTATTACCATTTTACAGGTAAGAAACCTGAGTAAACATAGGTTCTGTAACTTGCCCAGGGTCACACAGCTTCTAAGTGTCAGAGCAGGATTTAAACTCAGATCTTCCTGACTCCAGGTCCACCTTTCTATCGGCCCCTCCACCTAATTTTCAAACAGATGTTGGATGACCACTTATTTGTTTATTTAATTTTATTATATTACCAATGCTCATGACAACCATAAAGGAACAATTATGACTCGTGACACAGTTAGAGATGGAAGATATCCAATGATCTGTCCTATGCGTCTCCACTCATAAAGTTCAGAAGCTACAAAAACATGTTAGACCTGAAATGACTTACCATGATTTCAAAACACACTTCAGAAATTTCCTCATTGAATCAGTAATTTTGATGTCCATTAGGGAGCATATTAGTACAGTATCATGTGGCTTTCAGGAAGTTCTTATACTTCTCTACTATGCAGTGTCTCTTTATAAAATAAGCATACATTCTACCTCACTCTGAAGTAAAATTACCAGATTAGTAGGCTGATACTAATAAGCTGTTTTGAATTACATTAGAAAAATGAGCACAGTGAGTGCAAAATATTGTTATTTTTCTCCAGTTACTTCCTCAGGGCAGGTATTTAGTGATAGCTCCTTTTTTCTTACCCACAGAATCCAACAAATCTATAGTTACAATAGATCTCTTGATTATTACCTCTTTCATCTTTACCTTCTTCATGTGCAGCATCTCTGGCAGCCAAATAATCCCCTGAAAGGTATGTTGTGACATAATTCTTCACCATATGTTCTATTTTTCTTTATCATCAAACTGGATATCTATCTACAAATCCATCTATCTACCCATTGTGCGTTTGTTGCTGGTGCTGATATCCCAAATACAATACAACAATTGACTTTCTATCTCTTGGAAGCTGAAAGGATATTCTGCCTTATTCTCTTCTTTAGACTACATGTAATTAAACTACCCCCTGCCCCCAAAAAGCCCACAAAAAACACCGCCCTGCAGAGCCATGGCAGGAGGGAATGGATCCCTCCTTCTGTCTCCTCACTGATATTCTGCCCAAAGTAGGTGTGTGCCCATTTGGAGAAGAACACCACTGATTCACAGTTCTGTGTAGCTGCTGTTGCCTTCAGCACTTTGGAACATATCTCTGTGAGATACATATACGCAGAAGTGATGGATCAGGGAGTCTGGGACCACTACTCTCTTTCATAGATAATGCCCAGAATTGGAGGGGGTGAGGGGAGTTAAATAGCAGATTTAAGTCATCATTGTTTCATGTAGTAAAATGTATTCAAAAAAATTTTCTTCTACCCTCTGCAAATGCAGTTTCTAATTCACAGTTAGGAGGTAATGGCCCCCCAAATAATTTCCTATCTATAAAATTAGTTTTGCAAACTCCATGTTGTATCTTAATTGATTAATTTAGTAAATATAATTTCCTGTCTGTATTTATAATGAGAATGAGAAGAGTTCATAAAGTACAGTTTAAATGAGAATGCATAAATTCTTATTCTACAAAGGCAAATTGTAGATATCTGTCTCTGATTCCTGCTTGCATGCTAGAATCTGGGGATTGTGATAGAGCAAATCAACCTGTCTTTTTAAGGCCCTATATATCTAGACTTGAATAGGAAGAGGTATCATAAGATAACAGTAGAAGCTTGAAGGACTCTTGGGGGACATCTAATTCAACCCCCTCATTTTGCAGATGAAGCAACAGAGTTTTAAGGAGGTTAAATGACATGTTCAGGGTGAAATAGGCAATAAGTGTTACAGGTAGGATTTGAACCCAGGTCATTTGACTCTTGAGGCTGGACTTTTTCTGTGTCCCACACAAGAGAGAGAACAAGTCACCAAGCCCCCAAAACAACACATGCACCCCAAACTTTGGGGTATCTCATGGAAAACAGGTGCCCTACATGGCATGTGGGATGCTCCATCATCTCCAGGGGAGACCCACAATACCTAATGATTCTCTTGTGTGTCATAAAACCAAAAACTAAAGAAGCAAAAACCAAAAACTCACAGCAACTGCAGCCACCAGTGAAGCAATCACCAGGGCTGACAGCCCAGGAAAATGACCCACTTCTTGCAGACTCAGACAAAAAGACTTCACTTAGGCCTAGGGAAAGTGTCTCTAATAAGGCCATCCGTTAACCCAGTCACCTGAGTCCCTCTCAGCCATTTTTCACCTGCCTCCCTCCCTCCTTCCCTCTCTGAAGGTAACCATTAATGCAGCAGGGGCCAAGGAAAATGAAGCTGTTGGGCTCAGTAAATATTCCTGAGCCCCGTGCAAAAATGCAAGCCCATTATTTAGACTCTCATGTCTGAGGCGCATTTGGATTCCATCCATTTAGCAGAGAGGTAGAGAAAAGCAGGCTGTCTACGCAATAGCACTCAGTCACTGGCCTCCTTGCAGCCCAGTGGGCCTAGGAAGGCTCAGTCCAAGTCTTCACAGTTATCAAAGCATGGAGCCGAGGTAGGGATTAGCAAATGCTTGAACTCCCAAACACTCAGATCACAATGAAAGGCAGTGTTCCCATGGATGCTACACTATGGGAAGATTCAGTTGTCTTGCAATTTGCTTCCTGCTCTCCTAGTGACTTGACATGTACCAAGGAGAGAGCCACTTAACCTTTTTGTGACTGATTTGTCATCTCTAAAAGGAAATCATGCTTTTCTTCCAGTCTTAAGAATGCTAAAAGGGTCATGAGATATTAAATCATATGTAACCTATGGGAGGGGCTTGTGTGGCAATGAATTTCTGCTTCAAGGTCAACATTTATATCAGTAAACACCCCAACATACACAGGGCAGGGAGCCTGTTATCACAGGTTATTAGATCTGCATTCATGAAAGGAAAGGCAACTTTTGAGGGGTTAACAATCACATGTATCATATATCATTTACCTAATTCAGGGAAGTCAACACCTTGAACCTCAAAGAAAATACAGAGAAATCCAAAGTCAACAGACATGGCTTCCTCTGCCAGACCATAATTCAACAGGCAGGTGCAGCTGTCTGACCATTGTCACCAGAGAGGAAAGAATGATATCTTAGTTCTCAAAGCTGGAGGGCTCCTTAGGGGCTTCCCAGAGTCCTCTTCTGGCACTCAAATCTTCTTACTAAAACTAAGTTCTGAAATAAGACCCCATCCTCAGAGTCTTTATACACTTTTTGGAGCCAGAGGGCATCACACCCCTTGAGAACCAGTGCCTCATTAACAAAAGGCTTAGACTTTCTTACAAATCTTCCCAGGTTTGACAATGGGTGGGAAAGATCCTCCTTAGTCACATTCAAATAAAGGAATTATACTTCTTGATTGTGCTAAAACAAAAACAGCAAAAGATCCCATTTTACTGCCATTACATTAGGGAACCAGTTTCCGAAGTGTGACATATAGAAGGCTATCTGGCTGCAGAAGAAAGAAGCACAACTGATTATAGATCAGACAAGAGAGAATATGTTCTAAGCTCTGCCTCTAAACAGCCTCATCACAGGCAGGTAGGAGGTACACCAGACAGAGTGCTAGCCTGGAATCAGGAAGACTTAAGTTCATATCCAGCCTCCGATACTAGCTGTGTGACCCATGGAAATAACCAAAAACAACAGTAATTATAATTAACATTTATATATCTCTAACTGTGGGTCAGGTGCTATTTGAAATACTCTAAAATGAACATCTCATTTGATCCTTACAACAATCTTGGACTGGGGAAAGTCAAATTTAAGTAATTTGTCCAGAGTCACAGAGCTAGTGAATGTTTAAGGCTGAATTTGAATTCAGAACTTCCTGATGTCAAGTCTGATACTCTAGCCTTTGGACCACCTACTACAAGCCACTTAACTTTTGTCTGCCTCATTTTCTTCAACTATGAAATGAGGAAATATGAGGATAATAACAGCACTGACCTCAAAGGGTTATTTTGAGGATCAAATGATCTGTTTGTGAAGCCTGGCACATACTTAATTAATGTCTGTTTCTTTCCTTTCTTCTTTCTTAGGTTTCTTAAATTACTCAATCTCTGGGCTTCAGTTTCAACTATAACGTGAGAGAACTGAATTCCAGGAGCTCTGAGTTCTTTTCTCAAACTAAAATTCCATGAAATATATCCAAGGAAAGGAAAATTTCAGATGCTAGAAAAGGTCTATAATGTTTCCTACCTTAAAACTCTCTGAAAATAGCTCCAGCTGCCTCTTGAGCTAGTGTGTTTCCTATAAATGGAAAAGCTCAAGTAGAGACTGAATGATTGATTTTCAAGGATGTTGAAGAAGGGAACTCATGCTCCAGGTAGGGGATAGAGGGGATAAATTCTGAAGTCTCTACTAACAGTGAGATTCTATTCTATAATTTCTATTATGAAACAGTTCAGAACTGGTATGTCTCTGGTTTAAATATTTCTTTTTTTGGCTGAAAACATTCCACCAAAGTCCAAATCTATTGCAAGTCCTGCTTATGAGAAGAATCTGGTGACCAAGAAAGATCAACCAATGCAGATCTTGCTTGCTGCCTCATTACATATCACTTCCCTCCTAAACTCTGCAATCCAGCCGAACCGGCCTTCTGTCTGTTTTGGACACTTCACAACACTCCATTTTCCATCTCTGTGTTTTTTCATTGATTGTCCCACCTGGAATGCATTCTCTCCTTACATCCCCTAAGATCCCCTTTCTTCACTTACAATGAAGCTCAAACATCTTCTGTATGAAGCCTGCTGAGATCATCCTGAATGCTCGTATCCTCATCCCAAACTATGGTGTATTTTACCAATTTGTAATAAAAAAGAAAATCACTTCACATTTATGATGTATGTACTTACAAATGCATTTGTTTTCTTCCCCATTGAAATGTAAACTCTTTGTAAGTAGAGATTCCTTCACTCTTTGTATTTATATCTGCAACACCTAGTAGAGTTCCTGGCAAACAGCAGGTATCTAATAAATGCTTGTTACTTGATACATTGATTGCTTGACCAGTCACATTGATCTAGTCACTTAACCTCTCTGGGTTTCAGTGTTTTCATCAAAATATGAAGGGGTCAGACTTGAAGGTCTCCAAGGTGCCATGGAACTTCAGACTAAGATCCTATATAATTATCCCAGCGAACAATGATTTTGATGGAGGCATATGTGGCCTTCATCAAATTTCTAGACTGAAAACTGGGAGAAGTAAGTAAAATTATGAGCATTAGAAGCAAAACCTCAAAAACTCTTGCCAGCCTATAGGACTGAGTTGAATCTAATACTGATTTAAATTCAACAGGGATACATATAGCTTAGGTCCAAAAAATTAACTTCACAAGACTTCATCTGAAAAAGATTTGAGGAAGGAGGGATCATTGACATCCATAGGATTCAACTGTTTGATCTGGCAGCTAAGATACCTGAATTTTGTAGCTGTTGTTGTTGTTCCATTGTTTTCAGTTATGTCTGACTCTTCATGACCCCATTTGGGGTTTTCTTGGCAAAAATACTGGAGTGTTTCACCATTTCTTTCTCCAGTTCATTTTACAGATAATGAAACTGAGGCAAACAGGGTTATGTGACTTGCCCAGGGTCACACAGCTAGATTTGAGGCCAGATTTGAACTCAGGAAGATGAGTCTTCCTGATTCCAAGCCCAGTGCTCTATCTACTGTGCCATTAAGCTGCCTAGATCATGTTAACTCAGATATTATTAAGAGAGAAATAAAAGCATTTAAGAAAAAGGAGGTTATAGACCTGCTCTCCAGTGCTCTGGTCCAACCACTTGAGTTCACTTCTGGATGTCACATTCTAGAAAGGATTCTGATAAGCTGGAAAGTGTCCCCAGAAAAAGAGCCAGGAAAAAGGCATAAATTCATGCTACCTGAGAGTTAGATGAATGAACTGGGACTGTTTAGCATAGAGAAGGCTTAGGAAGAACATAATAGTTTTCTTGAGGACTAGGCATTTGGAAGGGAAATTTTATTCTGCTTGGTTGCAATGGACAAAACTGTTTTTTTTTTAAAGTCTTGAGGTATAGTGAAAAAAAAAAAGAAAAGTTTTCTAAAAATTGAAGCTATTTGAATATAAAGTAGATTCTGTTGGTAATTATAGTGAGTTCTCCCTTCTCTTGAGTTCTTTAAGCATAACTTTCCAGGGCTTTTGAAGATATTATCCTTGTTCAGATATGGATACAATGAGTAGACTATAAAGTTCCTTTCTACTCTGAAATTCCATGATTTGAAAATCATTGATTGTCTCTTTCTTCCTATAAGCTTGTGTCTAGGACTCAAGTGAAACATTACAAGGAAGACTCAAGAAGATGGCAGGATTATTTCTCAATGGCCTTTTCCCAGGTTGTCCTTGAAAGAGGTTGCTTGGAAAAAAATGGGCTATAATTAGAAAGGCAGTTCTCCAAGATGGTTTCTTGAGGAAGCTGACCCAAGCTTCCTTAAGTAAAACTACAGCATTACTCACCCTGAAGGCGGCATCAGTTATTTCCACTAACAGCCCACTCTCTGTGCACTGTAGTAGATGAGTCATTAGGGACATAGATATTCTTCACTTTTCTAGTATCTATGCTAAAAAGCAATCTGTCAAGCCCCGGAATTAGGGCATCAAGAGAAGAAACAGAGATATGCTGCAGTGAAAGCGTAAAATCAGTGATTTTGTAGAATAGATATAGATAGAGAGCAAGGTATTTCATGATGGTGCGTTTATGTTCCCTTGACACAGATCCATCATAATAAAGCTGCCAATTTCGACCAGCAGTGGTAGTCTTTCCTCCTAAGAAGGAATGGCTGGCTGCAGCGGTGTAGACAAATGAAAATTCATCCATCTGTCCACCACCTAGAGCAGTTCTGCTGGGTAGGACTAGGCAAATAAGTTTAGAAAGAGTGTTCTGCCTCATGGTGGCCATGGTCCATGGATCCAAAATTCTAAAGGCTTCCATCATAATTCTCAGTCCTTCCTTCCTATTTCTTGGCAATAGACATTGTAATTATTTGTTAGGTAGGTACAGTGCATTTATATTTTAAGAAACATTTACATTGAAGATTGTGAATTAATTTTAAATAAAATTAGAGTTTAATCAATAAGATGATAAATAGTATCAGTCTACATTTTACTGCCCACTTCCAGAAAATATCCATTTGCAAATAGGGCTGTTATATTATTAGTCTACAAACTGTTAGGTTTTTAAAACCTTTCAAAACCTGGTTCTCTTTTTTTTCTTTTTCAGTCTTCTTAAATCTTATTCCCTTCCATATATTCTATGATGCAGTGACACTAGCCTCCTTGCTTTTTTTTTGGCAGAAGATATTCCATGTCTTGACTCTATGCAGTTATCCCCACTTCGTAGAATTTTCTTCCTCCTCATTTCACCCTTCTGGTTTCCTTTCAGACTCACCTACAATTCCACTGTCCTCAAGAAGCCTTTGCTGGTCCCTTGGTGCTAGGGATTTCCCTCAGATTATCTCCAAGTTATCTTGTATATATCTTGCTTAAACGTAGACATTTGAATGTTGTCTCCCCTATCACACTTAGCTCCTCAAACAAGACTTGTTTTTGACTTTCTTTGAGTTACTATTACTTATTACAGAACCTGGAACATAATAGGTGCTTAATAAATGCTTGGTGACTAAGTGAGCAAATTTTGTTTTCCATTTAGTACAGTTTCTCCTACAATGTTATTTTACCTATTGGTAATTTCCTATCACTTTTTGCAGTGGTTAGAACAGTGCTATGTATCTTATTATGACTTGTGGTTATTTTTTCATGAATGGATACATTTCTGTTTCCTTCATGGGCTGTCCATGAGTCTCTGATTCCCCAGAGATAGCCCTCTGAGGGCAACATTGCATGCTTCAAATATGGGTTTCTTTCTCTAAAAGGAACTTTACTTGTCCTGTTCTACTAGGAACACCATCAATTCTAGCTAATAATACAAAATGATTCTATCTAATATGGGCCTAAGTGATGAGAGTTTACAGTGTTAGCCCTCCCAGATGGGATATTTCCATTGTGACAAGAATCTTCAATTCCTTAACTAAACATGTAAAACTATAACCATTTTAAGTCCTATTATAGGAGTATTGTGGAGCTATTTCTTGGTCAAGCAGCCTTTCAGCATTCTTTATTTGATAACAGCTAATGTTTATATAGAATTTTAAATAGCACAAAACCTTTTATATTCATTATTTCATTTGATCTTCACAACAACCCCGTGGAAAGAGATATTCTTATTCTCATCAATTTAGAGATGAGGAAACTAAAGCCGAGAGGTTAAGTCACTTGCCCAGGATCACACAGTTAGTAAGTGTTTGAGACAAGATCTGAACTAAGTGCTTTCTGACTCTTCTTTAGCCACCTAGCTGCCTTTTTCATCTAATAGGACATAAATCCCTTAGGGAAACACACCTGCAAATGTTGACATCAGGACAGCCCAAATCTAGAGAAAGTTCACTTGTTATGCTTCAGGTGGGATAATAGAGTTTGGCATCCTATGGGGAGCAATGGATGATAAGGCAACTCCTCTTAGTCAACGCTATCAAATCGCTCTCCTTTACCATCCTGATCCATAATTAGAAGTGGTAACTTTCCTTCACCTTGTACCTTTCAGGGATGTGCTGGAGCCAGCTTGTCCTGGCTCTGTAAGAATCAGTTGCTAAGTCAACCTGCCAAGACAAATCCAGGAACTATATGAAAACAATTACAAAACACTTCTCAGATAAATAAAGTCAGATCTAAACAATTGGAAAAATATTCATTGCTCATAGGTAGGCCAAGACAATATAATAAAAATGATCATTCCACCTAAATTACTTATTCAATGTCATACCAATCAAACTACCAAAAATATATTTTGTAGAGCTACAAAATAACACAATTCTTCTAAAAGAACAAAAGGTCAAGAATATCAAGGGATTCAATGAATAAAAAATGTGAGGGAAAGTTGCCTTGTTCTATCAAATCTCAAACTGTATTATAAAACAGTAATTATCAAAACAATCTGCACTGTATAAGAGTGGTGGATCATCAAAATAGATTAGTTATACAATTCATTTTATAGTAAATGACCAGTGTAATCTAGTGTTTGATAAACCCAAAGATTCAGATTTTGGGAACAAAAACTTATTATTCAATAAAAACTTCTGGGAAAACTGGAAAACAGTATGGTAGAAACCAGGGATAATCCAACCAATACCTCATACTATATACCAAGATAAGGTCAAAATGAGTACATGATTTACACATAAAGGGTGAGTGATAACAAGCAAATTAGGAGACCATAGAATAGTTTACCTGTCAGATCTGTAGATAAGGAAATAATTTAGGACAAATTAAGATGTAGAGAACATCACAAAATAGAAGTGCATAATTATGATTACACAAAATTAAAAATTTTTTTGTGCAAACAAAACCAATGCAACCAAAATTAAAAGGAAAGCAGAAGATGGAGGAAGGGTGGTGGAGATTTTACAGGCAGTATCTATAATAAAGGCCTCATTTCTCAAATATATAGAGAACTTGAATAAGAATACAAGTCATTCTTCAATTGATAAAAGGTCAAAGGACATGAATAGGTGGTTTTCAGACAAAGAAATCAAAGCTACCTATAGTCATGTGAAAAAAATGCTCTAAATCACAATTGATTAGAGATATGCAAATCAATAACTCTGACATACCAGAATAACTAATACGACCAAAAAAGAACATAATAAATATTGGAGGGGATGTGGGAAAATTGTGACAGTAATGTACTCTTATTGGAGTTGTGAGGTGATTCAACCATGCTGGAGATCAATTTAGAACTATGCCCAAAGGGCTATAAAGCTATGCATCCCCTTTGACTCAGTCATACCATTGCTAAGTCTGTATTTCAGATTTTTAAGAAAGGGAAAAGAACCGATTTGTACAAAAATATTTATTAAAGCTCTTTCTGTGGTGGCTAAGAATTGGAAATTGAGGTGATATCCATCAATTGCGAAATGGCTGAACATGTTGTGGTATATGATTGTAATGAGATATTATTGTGCTATAAGAAATGACAAGCAGGATGATTTCAGAAAAACCTGGAAAGATGTACAGGAACTGAAATAAAGTGAAGTGAGCAGAACCAGGAGAATATTGTACACAATATTAGCAATACTCTGTGAGGATCAACTGCAAATGACTTAGTTATTCCTAGCAATACAATGATATGAGACAATCCCAAAGGACTCATGATGAAAAATACTATCAACCTCCAGAGAAGGAACTGATATTATCTGAATACAGACTGAAGCATATCATTTTTTCCTGTTTCTTTTCTTTCTTTGCTTCTTTTTTTCTCCCTTTCTTTTCTTTCTTCCCCCTTTCTTTCCTTCTTTGAATCCTTCCTTGCTTCCTTTCTTTTTCTCTTTCTCTCCTTCTTTCTGAGTCTTCTTGTACAAAGTGACTCACATGGAAATCTTTTACATGATTACACATGTATAACCTATATCTAATTGCTTCCTATTTCAGGGATGGGAGACAGTAATATAATTTGTAATTTAAATTTTTAAAAAATGTTTAAAATAGTTTTCATATGTAATTGGGAAAAATTTAAACGTTTTAAAAAAAGAATCAAATGTTATATTTTCAGTGTGTGCATTTATAACTCTGAAATCAGAAAATACTAGAAATCAGGGCTTGAAATCTTATGTTGTTGTTGATTCTCTAGATGTAAAAAAGTGATGGAGAAAATGTTAACAATGCAAATTAAACTAAAAAGTATATTCTGGAACACTCCCCCTATCTTTTGTCATCTAAAAGTAAATGATTTTTACTTTTCAAAATCATTTTAAAGTAAAGTAAAATTAAAAAAATTTAAAACTGATTTAAAAGGGCTCATACTCTCTTATTTCCCACCCTCTTATATTGATAAAATACCTTCCCTTTCATTCTGCTGTCTTTTCAACACAGCAAAGACAAGCTAATAAAGCTAATATAATGCTGTCTTTTTATTTACGGATATTAATTTTAATAAAATATTACCAAAGTAATTACACTTTTCCTCTACCCCTTCCTATCCCCTTATTTTAAAGTAATTACACCTTAATTTCAGGGTGATGACTGACATTTTATTAGAGAGCTCCTTCCTCTTTGGAAAGAGCATGGTCCCATGTTGCCAACACTTGGCCTGGAAGATATGGTATGCCCATTATCTGTTCATATTATATATGCAAAATCTAATAGAATATTATGTTCTACTAGATCAGAGAATGAATTAATCTAAAAATTTAATTTAGTCATTTAATATTCACCTTTTTACAAGTACTCTCACGATATAAACACAAAGAGAAGGAACAATGGGTGTCTGGGCCACTACCAGCCCAGCCAGTGGACCAGATGTTTCCAGCAGCAAGAACAAGGTCCTCATGAATAGTGTCAACCACTATGGAAGCCTCCTGGGTTGTCCATGGAGGCCAGCATCTTTATCTCCTTTGTGCTGCCCAACTGAATACAAGACTATGTTCATGTGAGAGCTACATGATCCAAAGTAAGGTAGTTAGGAACATATTCCATTAGACTTGAAAAGATCAGAACCTTTCTTCCCACTTCAGACCCTTCCAAAGACCACACTCATTATTATTATCTCTCTATCAAGATGTCTGTACACCTCACAGGAAAATAAATGAGCTATTGTACACCAAAAACAAAAGATATTAAAAATTTAACAATATATCTGCTTATTAAAACATTTCAAAATTTGATAAATTGAATTTCTGGGTAGTCTGGCATGCATACATGCTACCTTGCACACATAGAGATAGGATGATCACGTAAGTCTTAATAAACAATTTGTAGTCACCCAAAATCCAGTGAATTGTATCTGCGAAGGGAGGACAATATTGCAAATATCTAGTTTTTGAATTGCAGCAATCAATATTAAATAAATGGATACATCTATTTAAAAGTGCTTTTGGAGATCTTCAGTCTTTTTTCTAAAGCTTCCAAATCTAGGTCTGTCTAGGTCCAAAACAGTAGTTTTTAACTTCTTTTTTATTTTCTGTAATGGACCCTTATGGCAGTCTGGTGGAGTCTACAGACCCAGCAGGTATGCTAGAGCCAGCTTGAATGCCCTTATGAGAGCCAGCTGTGAAATTTTCAGCATGAACATTTATACCTCAAATATTGGCAATTGCTACAAATCAGATATTGATTTAATGACTATTTTGTTGATTGTCTAGGCTTTATAAAAAGCAACAAAATGTTAATAATGAAAATTTCACTTAAAGATGTGTCTTGTATATTGGTTATTAAACATTTACCAGCACATTCTCATAGAGGACTTCTCAGAATAATGTTTTTAAACAAAATGAAGGAAATATTACATTTTGGTTAGAGGTTAAAGAAATAAAAAACACAATTTTAATTTTCCAAGCTAGTTCAAATGACACTCTGGTTGTTCTATGGACCCCAGGTTAAGAATGCCTACCCCAAAACAGATCATATTGACGTTACAGTCACACTCTAGATTGGGGAGGGATTTCATAAGTATTGTAGTATAGCACCCCAAAAAATCCACCAAAGAACAAGTACTAGGTATGAGCTACTACTATCAAAAATACATTTCTGATTTCTATGTTGCTTCTATCTCTTTAAGTTCAAAACGATGTCATTTTCCATTAAAGAGAAACTAGAAGTAAAAATGAGAAATATAGCAAATATGAAATTAAAGTCCAAATTGAGGTGGAAGATGAATAAAATCCAAATCTACTCAAATGTTTACTAATAGTAATTCACAAAAATCAAAGCTCAGAGAGTCTTCAAAAGAATATAGTACAAGCCCTCCATTTTACAGATCAGGAAATTGAGACCTTGAATATTCAAGTGATTTGCCTGAATTCATAAGTCACAATCCATACTATGTGAAATCTAGTCTATGAATAAGAAAGGAGATGGAGACAGTGGAGCAAAATTTAGTGGATTTTGTGGACTAAATAGAGAAAAAACAATGTTTTGGTATCCTACTACCCCCGGACTAGATTATTGGAGGGATGACTGGTATTGCTGATTACAAGGACAACTGACTGATTATGCTACCTCTACTGCTTCTCTTGCATTTATTGAGCTCAACACAAGGAAATAATCAAGAGGAGACTTAGTAGTGACCCGCTAAGATAGTGATGTTTTGCCTCTAAACAGAGAGGAGTCCTACTGCTTGGCAGAAGGAATTGCCTAGAAGAATCTGCTGTCCAGAACTCCATAGCCACAGGGAAGAGAGATGGGCTGAAAGGACTATAAAACAAAACTGTAATACATGATAATAAGATCACTGTTGTCTGCATTTCTCCCATTCTATTTGCTGAAAGCAGGAATATTTCGTGTGAAAACAGGTTTTATGTCCCAGCAATAAAGAGGTATAACTATAAAAATATATATCATATCAGCAGGCATGTCTCTAAATAGAATGTTTTACCAAGTTTCCCATGAGGCATCTGAAGCCCTTTAAATTATAGGGTAGATGAGATTCCCTGCAGGGCAGTCTTTGAACTACAGCTCATTGTCAATCTAAAGCAAGAGTGGAAAATGAATCTTTGTGAAATATAGGAAAGGGTATGTATTCTTCTCTTAGCATGTCTAAGTGTCTCCCTTAAAATGGGTACAACCTTCAGTCTAAGAAAAGAAAAAGAAAGTAGGATAGTACAGGAAGTATCAGCCAAATCAAGTCCCATGATGAGGAAGAAGAAAAAAATGGGGGAGAAAAAAAACATTACATTTTGGCCAAGGTTTCTGGATTCTCTTCTACTAAGCTGAGCTGAAGGCACAGAAATCATACTGGAGTCCACACACCCCTAATGGGGGGGGGGAAGGGTGGGATAATAACACCAATAATCCAAAACAACAGAAAACCTGTTTATCTTCCTAATGTAGTATATCATTACCATTTGGATTAGGATGTGTGAGTTCTTCAACACAGGGATCTCCAGGTGAGAAGATATTCTCTACCAATTCATATATGCAATTCTTTTGTTATAGTACTTATAGAATAGGTGACTTACCCAGGGTCACATAACCAGTATGTGTAAGAGCCAGATTTCAAATAGGGGTCTTTCTGACTCTAGGGTGAGCATGCTATCCACCATGCCTGACTCATTATGTAGTATACTCTTTTCCTTTGCCCCAGAAGACATATTTTTCAAATTATATTTTTTAAAAAGTTAATGTTAAAGTGAATATACACCCCTTTGGAACATTTTAATAAAAACATTCGAGGTACAGGGAGGAAAAATTTTAGGCTAGGCAAAATTCATAATGTAGATAACCAATAATTTATTGTATTCAGTATAAACCCTCAGCCATTATAACTAGCCCAATCTCAAACTTTTATTACCAAGGGAACAACTCCACTGTTCTCCTTCACATGAGACCAAGAACAGAATTCCATCTCAAAACAGTTTTTTTAAAATTACACAAATTTGTTTCTTGACTGTCCTCCTAGGCAAAAAAGGGAATTGGCTAGCATAAGGACAGTTGCCCTCATGTACTCTAAAGCAAAAGAGAAATCAACATAAAGAAATAACACCACAGTACTATATTGATGCTGAACTCAAACTTCAACAAAGGGCTGTGGTTAAAAGTGTACGAAACCTCTCAGGTGGCAACTAGTAGTGATATACCTACAATAGCTCTGTCTTCTCATAAGTGTGCTTCCTTTTGACTGTGCAGAAAATAAAATAAGGAACTCAGGTTCTGCCACTTACTACCTGTGTAGACAAATCATCTCACTGTAACTCAGTTCCTCCATCTCTGAAATGAGATCTTTTAAGATCCTTTCTAGCTTTAAATATATATTTTCCTATGATAAGGATTTGAAGTCAGAGCATCTACTTGCATTCAAAGCCCAGCTCTGGCTATTATTAGAGCATTTTGAGTCAGGATGTGAGTTTAAATCCAGCCACAGACATTAACTAGCTGTGTGACCTCAGGCAAATCACTTGATCTCTGCCTGCCTTGGTTTCTTTATTTGTAAAAGGTAAATTGCTCCTATCTCCCAGGACAATGTGAAGATAAGAAGAGATAACAACTGTAAAGTACTTTGAAAATTTTAAAATGCTATATAAATGCCAGTGATGATGATGATGATGATGACAACAGGGATGCCCATGATAACAATGAACTGTGTGACTTTAGGTAATTTACTGGCTGGTGTTATTACCCGAATATTGTCTCCTGTGATTTGATGTATTCCTGAATGGGAGGCAGAATTCTGTGGATAAGAAGTAGATAGAATGTAAAGATGACATGGGAACTTCTCTTCCTTCCAAGACCTCTGAAGGTAATGAAAAGTATGTACATTTAACATTTTATAGTTTTAAAAACACTTTTCCCATCATATCATTTGATACCCAGAATAATTCTGTAAGGTGGACAATGTTTATATTTTTTATCCCCATTTTACAGAAAAGGAAACTGAGGGTCAGAGCAAAATGATCTACTCATTATCACTCAGCTAGAAAGTATTGAAAGTGGAATGTGAAAGTGTTCCTGATAGCATATTTCCTCTCAGTATTGTGCTACTAAGCCCTCAAGAAAGAATGAGGACAAACCTAAGGGTTTTCTTCATTGCCTTAATATCTTAAAATTCCTCTTCTCTTTTCATTGCTACCTTTCTTAAAACTTAATATTTCCCTTGTTAATAGCACAGACAAGCTTTACTCATTTGGGGTTTCAGATTTAATCAGAGCCACTTTCAAACTTTACAGTAGCCTATATAATTTCTTGACATGATTAAGGGCAGTCTATCCATTGGTCTATTAGAGGAAAATAATTGGAGGGGTTCAAAATGGCACAGAGAGGTGCTAGAGAAGTTAAACATAATTGGGGGAAAAGTGTTCATATCAATATGTAACATATGTAACACTTGGATAAGCATGTCTACTCTGCTTAGAAAGCATCAATTACCATAATGTTTAAAAACTCACTATCATCTTTACTCCACATGTAATGTTTTGCTCACATTTTAAAGGAAACTCAGACTGACTGAGTCACTCTCCAGTTAGTGACAGCAAATCAAGTCAGAGCTGAAAATAACATTTAGATTTAATGGGTTCTTTTATCAACTATCAGACAAACTCTTTCCATTTTCATCACAAGAAATTAAATTTGTAGGATCATAGATCCAATGCTGGAAAGAGTCTCCAAGGCTATCTAGCCTAACTCCCTCGTTTTACAAATGCAGAAACTGAAGACAAGGGAGGGTGAGGGACTTGCCCAAAGTTTCATAGGCATTGTCAGAGGCAGAATTTCTATCAAGTGCCTCTCATTTCAGTCAGTATTCTTTCTGCCTAACTAATTCCATTCAACTCTATGTATATCTACACCTATATATGTGTGTATGTATACATATATGCATGCATGTATACATATATGTACATATATGTGTACATGTGTGTATACACACATATATACACACATGTGTAGGTATATTTTTTAATAGAAAAAACACTTTGTTTTCTCCGCAACCAAAGTGGAACAACCTCCCTGTCTACTAGCAGGAAGAAAAGTTTGTCGCATCTCTTTGGATTTGCTTCCCTATAACTCTCTGTCCAACAACACAGATCTCCCCTTTTATCAGCTAGAGAAATGCTGGAAAGACACAGCAGTGAAGTAATATTTATTTTAACCCTTCTGATAAGGTGAGGGCTCAGGCTGCCTGGGAACAACTGCTCCTTCTTTTCCTTCAAACACACTGTCAAGAGCATCTTAAGGTCAGATTGTAAATCATGTAAAATATCTTTATCTTCTCAAGGCAGTTCTTCTCTTTTTTTATAATCAAGGATATTTGAGGTCACAGAATTCCAGTAATATAGGTTCCCAGAAGCAACAGTGATTTTCTGTTGGTTAATGTTTCCCTTCTAGCTACCAGAGTCTGCTGCTCTCATAGGCAGCCCATATGACTCATTCTTTTCCTCAAAGACCAAATAAGGTAAATTTTACTACCCTTCACTCAGTTTGGGGTAGAAAGTATTCATATTTTCCCCTATAATGACAAACTGATTTAGGTTTAGGTAGTAGTATACTGGTAAACGTTTTGAAATTGGCTCTTTTCAGAAAAAAAAATGCATCCATGACACACTTCTCAGTTTAATCTGCACTATTAATATTTTCTATACCCCTTTCTTAAGTCTAGACAATAAAAAAAACAGTAAATCAAATGCTGATTAGTAGTATTTGGTAATTTCTAAGGTGTAAATGTTCATACTGAAAATTTAACAATATTTCCTCTCAAGCATACTCTGGGCTTAAGCCACTTTCACTGGCTCGGTGTAGTAAATGTAACTCAGTGCAGTTATTTAGGACTGGTCCAAAACCTTCAGTCTTTCTCTTCACAAATAGCTGACTGCCTATTTGCTAACTATAGCCTCTTCCTTTCCATAGGATCTGTATCTAGCTGAACTGAGCTGTTTTTCAACTAAAAGAATCATCCTCCAATAAATGCAATGCTGCCCTTTCCTTTCCCCCCATGGAAGGGAACAAGAGTGAGGAAAGTCAAATAAAATCCAATGAGTCATGGAAGGCTAGATTTCGAAAGGATGTTAGCAATCATCTCATTCACAATTAGCTGTGATAGAAAGAGTACTGGGCATTGAGTTAGGAAGTCTGAGAACAAGACCTAGTTGCATCACTTATTTCTCTTAAGACCTTGGACAAGACTCTTGGCTTCCCTTAACCAAGGTTTCTTTTATTTTGTTGTTGCTGTTTTTATTTTGTCATGAACTCCTTTGGCAGCATAGTGAAGCCTATAGAATTCTTCTCAGAAGATGATTTTAAAAGAAATTCAAAAATACATTAGGTTGAAGGGCAGAGCCAAGATGGTAGAGTAGAAGCAGAGACTTGCTATAGCTCTCCCTCCAAACACCTCAAAAAACCTGTAAAAAATGACTCTAAATAAATACTAGAGAAGCAGAAGCCACGAAATGACAGACTGAAGCAAATTTCCAGCCCAAGAAAACCTGGAATGTCTAAGTGAAGGATCTATTGTACCAGGCTGGGAATGGAGCACAGTTCAGTGTAGGTCATGCTGGTGCAGACTGGCCTTAGGGGACTGAACTGCTGGCAGCTGCTGGGGATTCTAGACTTCTCAACCCACAAACGCTAAGAATAGTTTCAAAGGTCAGTGGAAGCAGTCTCTTACCTGACTGAGAGGGGAGCATTACCTGGACCCAGCCCCAGTCCCAGGGTGGCTGCAACCACTGCTGAAGCTGAGGCTGCTTCTGGAGCCCTTCACTTAAGAAAACTCAAATTCAAGTAATTGGCTGGGAAAATGAGCAAATGAGGGGAAAAGAAACAGACTATAGATTCTTACTTCCTTGGTGAAGAGGTATTTTCTTATGTCATTGGTGATGAGGAAGATCAAAACATACAGCCAGAAAAAGACAACAAAGCCAAAGCTCTTGCATCCAAAGCCTCTAAGAAAAATATGAAATGGTCTCAGGCCATGGAAGAGCTCAAAAAGGATTTTGAAAATCAAGTAAGAGGAGTAGAGGAAAAATTGGGAAGAGAAATGAAAATGATGCAAGAAAAACATGAAAACTGAGTCAACTGCTTGCTAAAGGAAACCCCCCCCAAAATGCTGAAGAAAATAATACCTTTAAAATTAGACTAACCCAAATGGCAAAACAGGTCCAAAAAGCCAATGAGGAGAAGCATGCCTGGAAAAGCAGCATGAGCTAAATGGAAAAAGAGGTCCAAAAGCTCATTGAAGAAAATAATTCTTTAAAAATTAGAATGGAGTAAATGGAAGCTAATGACTTAATGAGAAATTGAGAAATTATAAAACAAAACCAAAAGAATGAAAAAATAGAAGACAATATGAAATATCTCATTGGAAAAAACAGGTGACCTGGAAAATGCATCAAGGAGAGATAATTTTAAAATTATTGGACTACCTGAATGTCACAATGGAAAAAAGAGCCTGGACATCACCTTTCAAGAAATTATCAAGGAAAACTGCTCTGATATTCTGGAAGCAGAGGGTAAAATAGAAAGGGAAAGAATCCACTGATAACCTCCTGAAAGAGATCCCAAGAGAAAAACTCCTAGGAATATTGTAACTAAATTCCAGAGTTCCTAGCTAAAGGAGAACATATTATAAGAAGCCAGAAATAAATAATTTAAGTATTGTGGAAACAGAATTAGGATAGCACAAGACTTAGCAGCTTCTACATTAAGGGATTGGAAGGCTTGGAATATGATATTCCAGAGGTCAAAGGAGATAGGATTAAAACCAAGAATCACCTACCCAGCAAAACTGAGTATAATACTTCAGGGGAAAAAGTTGAACTTCAATGAAATAGAGGACTTCCAAGCATTCATGTTGAAAAGACCAGAGCTGAATGGAAAACTTGACTTTCAAATACAAGAATCAAGAGAAGCATGAAAAGGTAAACAGGAAAGTGATAGAGACAGAGACAGAGCGCACAGTTGAATGTGAGGGGATGATATCTAAAAAAGAAAATTAAGGGTTGAGAGGAATGTACTAGGAGAAAGAGAAGAGGAGAGGTAGAATGTAGTAAATCATCTCACATAAAAGAGGCAAGAAAAAGCTTTTACAATGGAGGGGAAGAAGAGGGAGGTGAGAGGGAATAAGTGAGCCTTACTTTCATCAGATTTGGTTTGAGGAGGGAATAACATACACACTCAATTGGACATGCAAGTTTAAGTTACCCTACAGGAAAGCAGGGAGGAAGGGGATAAGAGAGAGGGGATAATAGAAGGGATGGCAGAATGAGAGAAGGGGTAATCAGAAGCAAACACTTTAGTAGAGAAACAGATCAAAGGAAAGAATTGAATAAATGGAGGGCAGGACAGGATAGAGAGGGAAATATAGGTAGTCTTTCACAACATCATTGTTAAGGAGGTGTTTCGCATGATCACCCATGCATAACCTTTATGGAATTGCTTGCCTTCTCAATGATGGTCGGTGCGGAGGGGAGAAGGGAGAGAATGTGGAACTCAAAGTTTTAAAAATCAATGTTAGAGGTTGTTTATATTTGCAACTAGGAAATAAGATTTATAAGAAATGGTATATAGAAATCTATCTTATCCTATATGAAAATAGAAAGGAAAGGGATGGGGAGAAGTGGTAGAAGGGAGGACATATTGTAGGAAAGGGCAATCAGAATACACATTGTCCTGGGGTAGGGGCAGAGGGGAGATGGGGAGAAAATTTTAAACTCAAAATTTTGTGGAAGTTAATATTGAAAACTGAAAATAAAATTTATATAGAGAAAAAGTACATTAGGTTTACAAAAGAAACTAATTATATTGAAATATATATATTTTAAAATATGCTTAAAATGGACCCACTGAAATTTGAGAGTTTATAAACACCAGGTTAAAAATCCTGCTCAAGACATTTTTTACATGTGTATTTATAAAAGTATGTAATTGAGATTGGCTTGGATAACTTCCAATGCCCCACTTGACTTGAAAGATTTAGTTTAATGGCCAATCCCTTTCAGCTATAATATTTTATGAATTGATAATTTCCCATTTTCCAGATGAGAAAAATAAAGGTCAGATAGATGAAGTGCCTCACCTAAGGTTTTAATAGGTTAAAAAAGCATACCATTATAGTAATTGTGTATGGATGTGCGTATTTTTCATCGTAAATCTTTTCTTCACGAAATGGTTTAATTTCAAAGTTACAGAGCAGAGGGAATAGAAAGAGAGAAAATATAAACTGAACTAAGAGGAAATATACCCACTGAAAAACTCTTACTAATACTGGATCTATTCAAACCAACCACACCTGATGGCATGCACCTTGCCTAGAGGATTTAAGAAAGCAAGGAATGCTCTTTCAGAGGCCCTGCTTATCAATTCACAGAAATAACTGAAGGTACGATAAGGGTGTGAATACTATGAAGGGGACAAAACTTTTGATTAAAAAGAGTGAAAAGAAACCCATGGTAATTAAAAGCTCAACTATGCAATTTCAAAACCAGGGAAGAAACCAGCCCAAATCAGTAAACCCTCCACTTGCCACCTTCTGGAACAGCATAGGGTAACCAGCATGACTCTGTGATGAGTAAATGATGCCAGATCAATTTAATTTTCTTCTGATAGAGTGATATGTCATGCAGAAAGGAGGGGAAGCAATGGATGATATCTCCTTGGGCTTCAATAATGCTTTGGATCCAGGCCCATTTCACATTCTCATCAAAAAGCTAGGAAGATATGGTTGAAGCTAGTGATTCTTAAAATATTTACGCACTACTGAGCCTGTTGCTTCATTTCCTCAATCTCTGCTCTAAAAATATGGCCCAAAACGGTGGGCCTTTGAGCTGTTCTGAGAGGAGTGAACAGAGCCAAGTTGGAGGGAAAAGAGATTCAGGGGCTCCAGAGGGCAGCAATCATGATTGAGGTAAATATACTAGCACCACTCAGAGAAAAGACAGAGATGCCTAACACAAAGAATGTTGAAGTGGGGGCTCAGGGTGCAAGATGGATGCATCCCATAATAATTCTTACTTTGATCTGCCATTAACTAATTGTAACGTTGGGCAAATTCTGATCCCTCAGCTTTCCTTGATCTCCTTGCAAGGTCACAGTCCTAGTCCCCAACCTGTTATGTTAATAGTCTACCCTAGGGTTACGCGATCTTTGGTAGGGAAACCATTGAGTGGAGCATAAGGATATGGCTAGAGAAACCCTACCGCTGCTCACCACACACCATCTTTTCTGATTCAGTTTCAGTTTCTTCCTTCTTCCCCTCCCCCCTCTCATTTTTTTCTCTTTTGTCCTTGCCTTAAAATACTGATTTCCACAGGCATTTTTGAGCCATGGTAGTAACCATCAAGGTAAAAAGCTTATGCTACACTTAAGAGAGTGGTCTCAAGTTTGCTGTTCTCAAGAATAAGATGCAAAGGGTCATTTTCAATGGCTTATTATCATAAGGGAAAAATAGTGGATTGTGGAAAGGGCTGAGGGAAGATGGTACCAACCAGTCTGACTCAAGAGTGTATATTCATGTAACTTTAAAAATACTGATTATGTGTATGTTTTAGTGGAGGCGCCTATCTACATAACTGATAAGAGGATGGAGCACTGAACTTGGAGTCCAAAAGACCTGGGTTCAGGTATTTATGAAATGCATGACCCTGTCTAAATCACAATCTCAGGTTTTTCATTTGTAATATAAGGAGGTTGGCACCGATCACTTCTGGGTTCCATTTCTGTGAACCTATATCTTTGATTCTATAATATATTCTCCCTTTCTCCATCCCAAAGAAAATATATATATATATATTTCCTTAATTTTCATTTATGACATCAGTCCTATTTTTAGCACCCATACTAGGAAGCATATAATAAGGAAACTATGGCTAGCTGTTAATCGCTGAACACCCAAGCTGGTATTGTTCCCTGAGTGACCCAGATCGATGCTCCAATCTTTCACTTTTTTTTTTGGCTGTTGAGACCAGGTCTGTGAGCATAAAGTATTTCTGTATGACTTTCTAACTTGTCCTTCAATTAATCACCTCTGCTCCATAATGCTGTGCATTGCTCTGCTTGAGTCACATGAAACAAAATGAGCCCTTCTGCCAATGAAACTTTGCTGTCTGAGGAGATATTTTAGCCTGCTGCCTGGATAATTACATGTGTAACTCACATTAGCAGTGTGGAGCATCTTTGGGTATGTGCCGCCAGGGCAGACACATCAGGCCCTGCACTGATAGAGAGGTCTCATGCCATTATCAGTCATCAGTCTGCCAGCTGCCTTAGTTCTCACCTAGGTCTGCCCTTTTAAATGCAGTATGTGATTTCTTGTTTCCCTAATCTACTAGTGAGTGGATGAGATCCCCAGCCCCACAGAGGTTGGTCCCAGATTGGAATCAGACACCATGCAAAACCTAATCTAATCCAAGAGTCCTTTGAAGGAGGTTAGGGTCATGAACAACAGATCAAGGTAGCCTAAATTGATCCTGGCTCTTCTGGGGTCTGCTTGCCAGTGAGTAAATGGTAGAACAGAAAATAAGACCAAAACTGATCAATCAATAAATCTAAACCCAAATTTTCTGAATCGCTAGATCTGAAGCAATGTATGGAAGTATTTCTCAAGCACCATCACCAATAGCAGTAAAATATGTAGTGGACGGAGGAAACACTTTACAATGCAAAAAAAAAAAAAAAAAAAAAAAAAACTAGGTTAGGAGTCAGGGAAGCTAGATTCTAGTTCAATACCTGCTGCTAACTGGCTATGACCTTGAGAAAGTCACATGACTTTTTTCTCTCCTCTTCAAAATGAGAGGATGAGTGAGATTGTCAAAACATGCTCCAGGATGCCCTCACAACCCAGTTCACCTCTTCCCAAGGAGCAGGAATCCTAATTGCCCTCATCCTAAATGATAAAACTCTTTGGGTCTGTTCCCCTTCTACTATTATAAAGGTCCTGCCTGGTCTTAAGCCCTGCATTCATCCTGTCACTATCCCAGCAGTTCTGTCATTCATGAGATAACTCCATCTATGACTTACTCCCCCTTTCCAATACTTCCCATCCATGAACTTAAGCCAAAATGAGTTTTAGAAAATCTTTCTATGAAGAAAATAACAGATGCATCAACTGTCCAAATAAAGGTCCTTTTTATAAATTCTGCTTTCTAAACATCTCTATCTAACCAGAAATTTGGATTCTATCCCTTGGCTTTCCTCCCACCTCTACCACTCTCACCAGTGGGAGTCTCTATCTTGCCAGGGACCAGGACACCATGACCTTTTCTCTACTACTTTCTGCAGACTCCTCAACAGAGCCCAACTCGTACCCTTCCCTTACCCTTTCTAAAACTTCCTTATGAATGACCTTCCATTGTCAGAATGTAAGCTCCTTCATGCCAGGAAGTGTTATATCTTTTATTGGTATCCCCATTGCTTAGCAAGGAGTCAGGCGTGTAGTAAATGCTTAAGAAATGCTCTCTTGTCTTTCATTTCTCTTTCATTGTCTGACTGTCACTGTCTCTTGTCTGTCTTTCTTTTCTTTCTTCTGTCTCCCTCTCTCTTCTTCCTCTCTCTTCCCCCTTCTCCTCCTCTCTCTTTTATCCCCTTCTCCAACTCTGTTTCTGTATCTCTCCTCTCCTCTCTTCTTCTCTTCTCTCCTCTCCTCCCCTCTTCTCTCCCTTTCCCTCCGTTCCTCATCTCTCTCTGTCTTTGTCTCTCTCGCTCTCTCTGTCTCTCTGTCTCTGTCTCTCTCTCTCTCTTTCTCTCTCAGAGAAGAATCCAAGTTCTCCCTGAATGTATGTTAAATTAATAGACCTAGACAGCCCTAAAAGCTCTTACACATATCTTTCTCTACCTAGTGTCCTAGGGACCTCTCATGCAGTCAGGTTTACATCCTTCTAGACACATCTAGTTCAGAATCTTAAATGCTTTGAAGAGGCAGTTTTCAAATGGAGAAATTAAAGCTATCTATAGTGATACAAAAATGCTTTAAATCACTTATTGACTAGAGAAATGCAAATTAAAACTCGAAGGTACCACCTCATACCTCTACGATTGGCTAATATGATAGAAAAGGAAAACAACAAATGATGGAGGGGACATGGAAAAATTGAGACAATGATACACTACTGGAGTTGTGAACTGATGCGATCATTTCGGAGAGCAATTTGGAACTATGCTCAAAGGGCTATAAAACTGTGCATACCCTTTGGCCCTTTGAACCCACTAATAGGTTTATAATCCAAAAAGATAAAAAAAAATAAAAAGAAAAAAGGCTTATGTGTACAAAATATTTATAACAGATATTTTTGTTGTGGCAAAGAATTGGATATTGAGGGGATGCCCATCAATTGGGGAATGGTTAAAAAAGTTGTGGCATATGACTGTGATGGAATACAATGTGCTATAAGAAATGATAAGCAGGATGGTTTCAGAAAAATCTGGAAAGACTTACATGGTCTGCTGCTTAGTGAAGTGAGCATAACCACAAGAATACTGTACACAATACTGTATGATGATCAACTGTGAATAACTTCGTTATTTCTAGCAGTGCAATGACATAAGATAATTCCAAATGACTTATGGTGAAAAACGATCTTCCACCTCCAGAGAAAGAACTGATAGAGTCTGAATGTAGATCAAAGCATACTTTTTAAAACTTTATTTTTATTTCTTTTTTGTATAATTTTTTAATCTCTGTTCTCTTTTGCAACATGTCTAATATGGAAATATGTTTTACATGACTGAACATGTATAACCCATATCACAATGTTTGCCTTCTCAAGGAAGGAGGAGGGAGGAAGGCAATTTGGAACTTAAAAACTATTAAAGAGATGCATGTTAAAATTATTTTTTCATGTAGTTGAGAAAATAAAAATATTCTTCAGGTGCTAAAAGTAATTGCTTGCTGAATTTAAAAAAAATAATTTTACTTGGGTGAGGATGAGTCATTTTTGTAACTAGACCAAATAACAGACCTAGAATTCCAAAATAAGTTCTCCAAAGGCCAAATCAACAACTCCTGCCTCATTAGAATACTTGACTGATCTCAGATATGTAAGACAGATAAAGCTGTCTAAGTAATAACTGATTCTGCTCCCTCTCTCTCAAATTCACTCTGTTTAGAGTTGGAAGGACCTTTAAGACCTTCTAATCTTTCCTCTTCATTTTAGAGGTGTCTGAAAACTAAACTTGCACATATCAAATGTTTTGCTGAATACATCCTAAATGGGCTTCAGTATTTTGTTCATTACATCTCAAATGAGCAAAGATGATTTCATATCTACAGAACTAATAGTTCTTTTTCTGAAGTTGTTGACACTGAACCTGATTTTGAGTGAACTCCATATATTTTTCTACACTGGACACAAGATGTCTATCTGCAAACAAACTGGATTCCCAATATGAGTCATAATACAACCACATGACAGTGAGACAAGATGCCCTTTTGGTTTTTATAGAGGATAGTTAGGTAACCCAGTGGCTAGAGAATGAAACTTTGAGTCAAGAAGACCTGAGTTCAAATCCAGCCTCAGACACTTACTTGTTGTATGGGCATGGGCAAGTTACTTAATTCTGATTGCTTCAGTTTCCTCCTCTGTAAAATGTGCTGGAGAAGGAAATGACAAACCATTCTAGTATTTTTGCCAAGAAAATCCAAATGGGGTCAGGAAGAATCAGACATGACCGACTGACAAAACAAAAACAAAATCTACCTGGACCTCTGCTGTTCTTCTGGCTTTCTAGTTATGACCTAAAGCATCATGAGAAGGTTGAGAAATCGTGCAATAATGAATTAGTATTTACGTGTGAAATCAAGTCATTTGGACTTTTTGACTGAAAAAGGTGGTGGGTAAATTTAATTTTTCTTCCTTGTGGTAGGGCTTTGTGACAACTGTTTCATTAGTCTAGAAACTTCAGATTTCAGAATCATACCTTTTTTCCAAATAGTTCTGATTGCTGAATGTTGCATCTCTTAAATAATGGGGTGTCAAATAAGCAGAGGGCAAATCAGTTAATCCTGTTTGCCTCAGTTCCTTGTCTGTAAAATGGGCTTGAGAAAGAAATGACAAACTACTCCACTATCTACAAGAAAACACCAAATGAGCTAAAGAAGAGTCAGACACAACTGAAGTGACTGAAGGACAATGAAACATAAGGGGAGGACAAAATGAGAACCAAAATGGTTTTGAAGGTGTATACTTTTTTCTCGGAGGTGATTTTAATCATATTTCAAGGGACAATCTATGGGTTATATGGATTCTTTCTCTTTTTTTTTTCCAGAAATAACGGCAAATTTAATATCTATGATTCTCTCGAAAGATCATAGACTAAGAAGGAAACTTAGAGATGACATTGTCTAATTCTTATTTTTATAGGAAAAGGAAAGGAGACTCAAGAAGATGTAATTGATCCAAAATCACAAAGCTAGTAAGGAGAAGATCTGGTATTTAACCTCATGCTTTACAAATCTAATGCTCTTTATGCTACATCCTATTACTTCACAAAACTTTCTAGTTTTACAGATGCGGAAAATGAATCACAGAGAGTATAACTGATATGCCAAAGTCATGCAACTAAGTAGTAGAAAAGCTAAAACTAGAAACCCTCTTCCCCCACAAAAAAAAAAATCATTCCATGTCAAACCTGGAAAAAAATTAATAAGCTCACCTTCTTAAAAAAGGTAAACTGAGTCCCAGAGAAATACACTGACCCATCTAGGATTACATAGACATTTATTAGCAAAACTGAAACTAAAACCCAGGCCTGACTGTCCAGTGAACTTTAATGCTGAATCAAATATCATGTTTGGCAGAATTCACACGTGATGAAATGAATTCACTTTAAAAATGACTATCTATAGAAACTAGCCCTGGCAGAAAATGATTACTTCCTTAAATAGTCAAGACAGTTAAAGCCCTTCCAGGAGCCCTCGGTGTTTGAAAGCTCCCACTTCTGTGTCTGCACACCCTCTGAGGTTAGCTTTGCCTGGGCTGAGTTTGACCATTAGCACTGCCGTTTTTAGAGCTGTCAAAACTTATATGGAACTGAACTCATCTTGAAACTTTCTATAGAAAAGGGATAAAGCTGTATATTCTTTCTATTCTTAAAAAAAAAAGTTTCCACCACAATACCCCAAACCAAAGTTGTTTTTCCCCCCTGTGGAAAGAAAAGGGACTTTAAAATCCATGGATCTTAAGATCATTGATGAAAAAAGAATGTCATAAAATATTGAAAAAAAAACCAAGGTCATTAAACTTGATGGAATTCTAATTATGCACATCACCACACCTGATCAGTTTACTCTCTCAGTGTTCCCCTAACCTTGCCATGGGTTATAACCAAAATGAATTTCTTTCTACTTTTTCTCAACATACCTTGTGATTTCCCATCTCCATGTCTTAGTCTCTACCATTTCTTTCAAATAACCTATCCTTTTGTCCCATCTCTGACTGACAATATTCTACCCCTCCTTTAAAGCCCAGTTCAAGTCCTCCATGAAGTCTTTTTTCAGGGCTATATATCTGGAATGCCAGATGTGTAATAGTAGGTCCATTGTATACGGGCACAGTGACTTGTTTAAAAGTCCATCGTCTCCATGCTACGACAGTGATCTGTATTCTTGTTAGATACTCTGTCTCCAAAGCTTTCAAACCTCTGGTTAAATCATTTAATCTTTAAATGTGCAGTTCCTCCTAGCAAATGAATTTTTAAGCCCCAACATTTAATTAATGTAAGTGCATTTTGTCCAAGAGACTCAAAGTACTTTACATATGCAATATATCATCTTACAACTCTCCTACTGAGATAGATGAGCTACAGCTCATGACTTATAAGATAGGTATTTATCATCTTTCATATAAATGATAAAACAAACACCCATGCAAAGTCACTAAGTCTATGAACTACAATATGTAAAGTCATTTATAAATCTTAAAATCCTATTTAAATATTAGCTATTATTATTATTGTTTGCTACAAGGGAGGGTTCTGCCACAAGAAAAGGTTGGAGTGATTGGGAAGTGAAAGTGATGAAAAAGTCAGCATTAGTAATATACATTAATATGTGTGTGTGTATATTCATGGGTATACATTTACATACGTAAAATATTTAATCAAAAGTACTTATGGTGTTGAATAAGAACATTGAACTTGCAATCAGGCAATCCAGGTTCTAATCTCTGTATGACCACTTAGCAGATATGTTATCCTGGACAAGTCACTTCATATGTAAGAGCCTCTGTTCTTCATCTGTAAATTGGAATTGATCATTCTTATATTGCCTAAGTTTTGAGAATATGAAGATCATTGGAGACAATATGAAGGAAGCAATGTGTATATAAACGTATATGCATATATTTATGTTTGTTTTACTCTGGTTGTTACATGTTCCTAAAAGCTATATATGTATATACATGTGTGTATAAATTTATATATATACATAAAAAGAACTATGGATCAGCATATTACTATATGGTTCTAAAGAATTCTATGGATATAAGTATACAAGTTATATATAATATTAACTAATTAATATATTATATTTATATTAATTGATTTATTAATACATGATATTAATCTATTATAATAAAATAATATAAATTACATATTACATATACATTATAAATAAAAATATATAATCCCGTGAGTGTACATATAAAAAATTATATATAGTATTAACTAATTAATATGTATTATGTTATGTTACATTACATTATATCATATTATAATAGAATCAATTTATTAATATATGATGTTAATACATTATAAAAGAACACAAATTATATATGATATATTAAATTATATAAATTAAACATATATAATTCAATGGGTATATATACATATATAAATGTATCTGTATGTACTTAGACACACATATACATATACATATATATATGCATTTCTTAAGGCTTATATATTGTTTCACACATTATACACAGTCTAGGTCTGTGATTAAGATTTCTTCCACTAATATATACTTGCTCTATATTTTACAATTTTAGAAATTTTCCTGAGGCACCCAGAGGTTAGATAACTTCTGAGGTTCATGAGGCAAATACATGTAAGAGGCAGAGGTCAGTTTTCTATCCACTACTCCACACTCCCAATAAAGCTCCATATAACTGCCCCCTATTGCTACTAAAGGCAAAAAAAAAAAATCTTTATTTAAATCAGCCTGTTATAGGTTGGTCAGATCAGTCCCCTTCACCCTCTGGAGACTATGGTTCCTTTTTTCACTTTAAAGAGAAAAAGCAAATAGGTCTGAAAAAGAGAATTTTCCTTCCTATTTGACTCTAAATCAGGCTCAGTTGCTGAGGAGTAGTTGGTTAGCCAAATACTGCTTCTCTTAGCTAGTGTTCTCCCACATTCCCCAATCAGTTTGGTCCTGTAAAGAGCCAGTTACAATATTTCTCTTTTGACAAGTTACCCTGAATACTCAGTCTCACATTTCCAGATTACATATGGAAATAGAATCGGGCAATCCAACATGCCACTTTGGGAGAACTGCATCACCTCTAGGCAGTACAAACAAGAATGAATGAGTAATGATTTTAAAAGAAAAATAATGAATTTACTCCTGCCACTAAAAAAAAAACAAAATAAAACACTGGGCCTCTTTTTTTTTTTTTTTTTAAGTAGATGTGTGTGCATGGGAGAGAGAAGTAATGTTTGTTAAATTCTCCCTCATCTCCCTCTGGATCTGTACCCCTGGAAAGGTCAGCTTGCTAGCCTCAGGTTTAATTCCCTCTCTTGCTGCTACTGTTCAGAGGTAAATGCTCGCTTTTTATTAAAAATCAAAAGCACAGGAGCTTGTAATCCTCCAGACTCATACTTTCCCCCTCCTTTTTTTTTTTTTTTTAATAAAAATGGAAAGTTTAGCTCAGAGCAATAGCAGCTAAAATTAGAGCGAAATCAGCAGCTGTTCCTCAGGGAAGATGGAAAAGCCAAACAATGTTTTGTTTTTCTGTTTCTACAGTTTGCAATGGATACATTTTCCGTCCTTTAAATCTGGAAGACTTTCCAAACATTTACAGATTTCAGCAAAACAAAATATAATGTTAGGAGGGTGTTTTTTTCTCCCTTGTTTTCCTAAGTGATATTAAAAACCTACCTTTGGGTAACTAAACAAAGAAAAAACATCCAAATGATGCCCTTTTTACGTCAAAGCACAAAAATAGCAAACATTAATGCTATTAATTGGGATGAGCAGCTATTCTCAACTATTATCCCTCCTTTTCTATTTTCATCAGACTTGTATCTACTCTGAAACTGGCAGGGATGCCAAAGTATGAATTGCTCGGATTCCTGTACTGTATAAAAGGAAAAATGATAATATGGCATAAATAATCATAGATAATGAGGACACAATGCTGATGCAGCAGGTCATATTGACAGCTGACTTCAGAGTCAAGAAGGCCTGATTTCAGGATCTGCCTCTGACACATACCATCTACAAGACCTTGCACAAGACATTTTACTTCTCAGTGACCTCTGGCAACTCTCTTAAGACTATGAACTTCGTAAAAGATATTCTCTGAGTTGGATGAATGAGTTTCTATTCTGAGAGTTTCCTAACCTACCTCCCAAAAAATCAAAACAAAATAAAAAATATATAAAGATAGCTCATAATCATCATATAATACTTTAGGACTTGCAAAGAACCTTTCTCAAATAAACTTGTCTAGTAGCAATGCAAGCATTATTAACTTCATTTAGCAGATGAAGAAACTGAGGCTCTGAGATGATAAATGACTAGTTCATGCTCCCATGAGCCCTCAGTAATAGAAGCAGGATTTAAACCTCAAGTCAACTGCCTCCTAGTCCTGCCCTCTAACTATTAAAGATGACTGCTCAGCCCCGAAAGTATGGACAGGAACCTTCTGAAACCACTCTATGGCTAAACATTTGGATATAGGTTAATATTGGCCATTTGTCAGATTGATCCCCTCTTTACTCCACCTCATACCTAATCGCTCATATTTCACCCCTTTCACATAACTTCAATCTTTTAATGTCTTCCTAAAATATTTAAGGATGATTCCCATCGTTTCTCTTCATCATTTACAAATTAATTTGCCTAGCCCGCCTTCCCTCTAGAATATGTGAAGGATCTTTTCTTTTGCCTTTATGAGATACCTCAGTAAACTGAGGAGTGTCCTCCTCTAACATACACTCTGAGATAAGTACCTCCTAACCATGATGGCTTTCCTTGGCTATTTTTCTTTTTTATGTCCACTATTAACCAAATAGTAATTAACAAACAAAAGCATTTCAATATATAATATTGAACAATAATATGGACAGTATATGAAATTGTGAACTTCTGTCTTACATTTTTCTTGTAATCTATTAAACTGTACAAGGTAATAACAATTTGCATTTTTTGTATCTTTTTCTGTATGTGTTTTCATTTCTCCTTTTTTATTAAAAATCTTATACAGGTGCTCTTTTTAAAATGCAGCTCTATTACTACCTTTTAACTTACCTTGCCCTCTCCCAATAGAAGCCTTTATATGATATATATGTGTATATAGGTATCTCTGTATGTTAATGTACATATACACACAGACATATGTGTGTATACATACACAGAGACAAATACATATGTATATGTGTGTGATGTGTGGCATCTGTACATAAATGTACATATGTAATATTTTAATACTTTGACCATGTCTGAACACAGAGGTGCCATTGTGTACTTCTGGTCCATCAACTCTCTGCAAAGAGATAAGAATGCTTCATCAGTCTTCTGTAGTCATGATCCAACATTTCTTTTCCATGAAGCACACTCTTTGTCTTTCCTTACAAACAAAAGCTAGTTTTATTATTTGGACTGAATTGACTAGTCATTGGCAGGAATTACAGAGTTGTTTGAATTGATCAGTCAATTCATCAAAACAATCAGTTGAGAACAAAATTAGAACCACGATTTAGCACCTTGCAGAACAGAGAGTGTTAGATTTGGAGTCAGAAATCATGGGTTCAAATTCTGGCTTGGAAACTTACTACATGACCTTGATTGAATCATGTACTATTTCTGAAGTCTCAGTGTCCTTGATTTCAGATGCTTATTAATTGTAAGATCTTGTTAAGTCACTTAAATCCATTTGCATCAGTTTTCCTCATCTCTAAAATTGGGAAAATAACAGTACTTACCTCCCAGAGTTGTTGGGAAGGTCAAATGAGATAATAATTGTATGATACTTGGAACATAATAAGGTCTGTATTATTATTGTCATTATTATTATCTATAAAATCCCAAAGGGGTTTGGAAGATTGTACAGAAAAAGAAATGGAAGAGGACAAGGTGTAGGGTGTGAAAGACCCTTGAAAAATCCAGCCACTGTTTAATTGGCCAACTCTTTAAGAATCGTCATTAGGTCATTAAAAATCTTACCCAACTCCAATACAAAAGCTGAATCTCTTTAAGAAGAATAGTTATTTCAATTCATACATGAGAATGAAGACTCATCCTCTTCCTTATTTCTTTTCTAAGTTCTGTCAGTGGCTCTGGTTCTTTTAAGTTCTTGTGGTTCTCCAAGGAGAACACGAACAACTTAGAAAATGCAACGAGCTATAGTGCTCTCTTAGGACTACAGAAGATAGTTATCCTCATCCCTACTTGGCATTAATTGGGCACAGCCACGTTGGTGCTTGTGAAATGATGATATTCTCCAATATCCCTCAAAAAAGAATTTTCCCAAACTTGGTCCCTGTGCCTGCTCTATGGAAATGATATTCATAGTAAAAGCAGAATTTAGGAAGATTTATTTTTTAAATAAAAAATTCTTAAGAACATCATATTGTACCATTGATAAATGAAAGAATTTTCTGAAAAAGAAGAACTCTAAAGAAGATACTGGGAACTTCACATATGTAAAGTGTGCTCAAGTAAAGATGGCATTTATGGGAATATAAACAGGTTCTGGAGTTATACTGGCTACTGGAGCATAACTCCATCACAAAGGCCATCAATTCATATGTTGCAGCACATAAACTGATCACCAGATAGGGTCAGGGAAATACTTTCCCCTGTGGTATACTTGGGGATAATTAGATACATTTGAGGGATTTTATACCTTCTTTGGAATCACACACTGCTCAAGCCCCTTTGAGAGTAGAGGAATGGTGGGTCACTTCTGGTATAGTAACTTTATGATCTCCTATAAAAATAAATTTTATTGTATTGTATTAATAAAGTGCCTATCCTCGTTTCACTGGGTTGTAAGATGGAAAGAAATACTCCCTCCTTAATATCAGCGCATTCAGGTACTCCCTGAAATTTTTCTCTAGAAGATGTGTTAGGGTTCTGTAGATTAAGACACTTTTACTTTTATTGGTAAATGGATTCTTAGTCCATTAGGCACAAGTAAACATCATTTCTACATTTACGCTCCTTGAGTATGAATATTTTACATTACACAGAGTCACTATTCATTCTGAAATATGAGATAAATCCAACAAATATCTGTCAAGTGCCTACTATGTGCTTTTATCTGTAGCTGGTGGATAAACTTTCCAATATTTTATCCTTGATGGAGAGCTCTGCTTTGTCTCTAATATTGAATTTGAAAAGATCATAGAAGTCATTATTCTCATTTTCAGATGAAGAAAATTAGCAACTGATAGTTTAAGTGGCTTCCTAAAATCACCAAATGGTAGAGTTGGTATTCAAACTCAGTTCACATTACTCCAAACACAGTATCCTTCCTACTATTTGCCTGCCTCTGGAACCTGCTAACAATTTGTATCAAACAAAGCCAAGCCCAAATTTAACTTGTTGAACTCAAAACAAGGAGTCAGGAAGCCACAAACTATAAACTTCATTAGTGGAGAGGAAAAAAGTACCCCTAAACGCCACCTCCCCCCCCACCAAAACCTATGAACTAGCCAAATTCTCACCTTGATGAGTGTGAGAATATCTTTGAAGGCACAGCAGGTTTTATTAAAGCAGAGAGACCCAATACACATTTTTTAACTGGCATCAATTGTGCTCTATTATTCCTTCATGGCAATGCCATCATTTGGGGTTTAATAATTAGGGTAGTACATAGATACCAATGCCACATTCAGAAGAAACAGCTTCAGATATGTTGTGGCAAGTATAATTATGCAGATTCTCCCTCTCAATAATTCAGCAACTAATCTATTTATTGAATGCCTACTGAATACAAGGCATAAGTCTAAATACTGAGAAAGAAATACAAACAAGATTTAGATAACTCACGGGATCATCACTGAGCACTTTGTCACCCACAAATTACTCTTGTACCATTATTTGGACTTGTTTTCAAAGAATTTACAATCTCATAGAGCAGATAGGACATATGTGCAAGGCATTATAAGTAAATGAATGCTAATCATTAGGGTAGTGTGGGTTAGTATATTGAGTATTGATTATAGAATTAGCAAGGCCTAGGTTCAAATTTTATTTTTGACATATACTAGCTGTGTGATCCTGGGACAAATCATTTAATCTCTCAGTACCATTGGCAATTCTGTCTAAGAGCACAAATTATCAAATAGACTTCAGTCCTCATCATGAGAGAATTTTTATACTATGCAAGTTCCTTGTGTCACTGAAAACATGAGTCTGGACATCCTTTTGTCCCTTTAAAAACAAAAGCATGCAAGAGAGTTGTAAAGTGCTATGAGAATTCTGGGTAAGGGGAGGTTACTCAGAGCTGGGAATGTAACTACAATGTAATATAGAAAGGTGGCATCTGAGCAAGCAGAGAATGTATGGGAAATATTATGAACAAGACAAGGAGGCAGGAAACCATGGGATATGTTTGTATAGTGGTGTGTTATCCAAATTTGCTGTGGCAAAAATATTGTAGTAGAGAGTTTTAGCACACAAGGCTGGAAATGTCCATGAAACCGGGTGTGTGTTCATCCTTCATTGCCGAAGAAGACCATGCCATCAGAGAAATGATGACATAACTTGCACTTGACTTGGTTTTGAATGGGGGAGGGCTACGCAGGTCACCAGCCTCATTTCTCCTCCAGAACCATCTGAATCTAGTGACCAGATATTCATCAGGATGACTGGAGATGACCCAGGATGAGGCAATTGGAGTTGTGACTTGCCCAAGGTGACACAGCTTGTGAGGGTCAAGTGTCTGAGGTGAGATTTGAACTCAGGTCCTCCTGACTCCTGCACTGGTGCTCTATCCACTGTACCACCTAGCTGTCCAAATGTCCATGAGAGCAGATATGGAAGACTTTGAATGCCAAGATTAAAATGCTGGATTGAATAAATCAGGAAGCAGGGGTAATTTCACAGCAGTAGGATGATATGGTCAGATTTGAGTATGGGAAAAGTTTAATGATATTGGCCTGAATTAACCATTGTCATAGTCACTTAATTGAAGCTTCCAGAAACCTTGGTATTTCAAAGATATCTTTCCCTTCTTCAATTAATTCCTGTAATGGATCTCCATTGTGCTCTATATTAAGTCAGGCTCCTTCAGTTTAGCCTTAATGTGACATTAAGATCTTCTAATAATGATAGTTAACATTTATATAGCATTTTGAAAGTGCTTTGCATACATTATTTGATTCTCACCAACATTCCCTGTGACCAAAATTGTGGAACTACTGTTACCTGGTAATGGAACTATGTCATTTTGCAGTTGAGAAAACTGAGGCACAAAAGACAGTGATTGGTTCACAAGGTCCCATATGAAATAAAATGTCAGACCTTGGGCTAGAATCCAGGTCTCTTGACTCCAAATCCAAACTTTCCCTACTATACAAACACTGCATAGTAGTTTAACAGCTAGGTGGCACCGTGGAAAATGTGCAGGATCCAGAGTCAGGAAGATTCACCTTCCTGAGTTCAAATCTAGCTTCAAAAACTTAGTAGCTGTGTGACCCTGTGTCACTTAATTCTGTTTGCCTCAGTTCCCACAACTGTAAAATGAGCTAGAGAAGGAAATGGCAAACTACTCTGGTGTCCCTATCAAGAAAATCCCAAATAAAGTCAGAAAGAGTTGGACACGACTTGAAAGGACTGAATAACAATAACTAAAGATAAGTCAGCCCCCTTACAGACTCTTTCTTATCTTTCTTCTCCTTACTTTGGATTAGATTTTTCTTTTGTGAGACGATTTCCCTCTTGCATTTGTACTTTTTCTAAATTACTGTTAATTTTGTGTGTTTAGAATTTTTTGGAACTTAACAAAGATTAAAAAAATATAATGTTTGTATATACATAAAATAAAAAAGAATGCTGTACATGAAATTCTTAACAATTATTATGTATAGCTTACTTTTATTTTAAAATTTAATCTAATAAATCTAAAGTAACATTCACAAATGCCCTATTTGTTTGTGATTGCTTCTGATCTTCTGTTTTCTTCTGTGTATTTAAAAAACACTTCAATGACTCTTTTATCCTTCTTTTCTTTGTCTCTTTCTCCTTTCTTTCTTCTTTCATTTTTTCCTTCCTCCCCTTCTTCCTTCTTCCTTCCTTCCTCCTTCTCTTTCTCTCTTTCTCTCTCATTTTCTTCTTTTTTTTGCCTATTCCATCTCTCACTCCACCTCCCTCCTACTTATCTACAAATTTTTAAAAAATTGTAAAAATATTTGCAATCAAACAAAACACAATCTTAGTATTGTTTGTGCCCAAAAATGTTATACCATATTCTGAACACTGTGTTACATATCAAAATTCACTACTTTCCTCCTAAATCTACCAGGCAATGATAGGCAGCTAAGTTCATAGGAAGTATAGAGGGAAACTTTCTAGGCAGGATGGTATAAATGAAAAAAAAATTAACACTGAATTCTAGTTTCACTTATTAGCTACTCTACCAGGTCTTTTTTTTTTCCTCATCTGGTATCAAAATACAATAATAGCACATCTATAATTCAAATACATTTCATTTTGTTTGCAGTCAGAAATAGCAAACCCTTTTTTATCATGGGCTAATAAGTTTTGAGATAGAGGCTAGAATTCATCTACTCCAGTCTCTTCATTTTACCTATGGGGAAACTGGGACCCAGAGAGATAAAGGGACTTGGCAAAGGTCATATAAGTCATGAGAAGTAGAGTCAGGATTCAATCCCAAGTCACTTAAGATCCAGAGCTCTTTCTCCACTACAGTTATCCCTTCCACATTGCAACTGTCCCCATCGTGGTTTTGATATATCGTGACATAAGAAATTAAATGGCAATTATTTGGTAGTTTTGCAGATGTTGTAGACAACAGTTGAGGGCCATCAGATTCCACAGGAAATGTTTAGAAATACAGAAATGCATAAAATATGTGTATGGTGCTGTATAATACCAACATATTTATCATTTAATACTATAATAATTCAGACTTCTCTGACATGAAGGGAGGACCAAAAAATTTTATGTGGATTTTCCAGATCCCAGGGGGCACTCGCTCCTAACACTCATTCTCTCCGCCCTATCCCCTACCTTTCCACCCCCACTCCACACACCCACCCCAACTCCCAATGTGGAAGGGATAAATAACTATATCAGAGTGCTTTTCTTTCCAGATAGGATTTTTGGAAAGGAAAATTTTGTCACAAAGAGCTATTAGGCCCTGAACATATCTAATATATGAGACTGCAAAATGTTTGCCTATGAAAATATTTAAGAATAGGACAGCTCATTCTTCTATTGGATAGGGTATAAGTCTAATTCTGCCTGGAGGCAGAACAAAACTTGATGACTTCTCAGTATCCTTTATATCCCTGAAAAGCTTCAATTCTCTGAATATCACTGATTATAAAATGTGGCAAAACATTATTCTTTTCTTTCCTTGTCTACTTCATATCATTAGCAAACATTTATTGAGAGCTAGCATGTCCAAGATACATCTTAGGCACTGGAATCTCAAAGAAATAGAGAATATAGTCCCTCTATCAAAGAACTTGCAATCTAATTTAGGAGATGGGGCACACACAGGTTGCTGATGTTTTTCCTTCATTCTTGAAGAGGGTCATGGCATCAGGAAGGAGATGTCATGACTTGCAAGTAAATTGGATTGAAGTGAGGGAGGGCTGTGCATAGTCACCAGCCCCACTTTCTCCTCCAGAGCCATCTGGGTCCAGTGACAAAATATAGATCAGGATGACTAGAGATGGCCCCAATGCAATGGGAAACCTAGACCTTTTTAATCTGAGGTCTTTCCCAGGTCTTAGTTTGACATAGGCAACACTTATTCAGTGTTTAAGGTTAGGTAAGAAAAGAGACAAAGAATGGCCTAGCATAGTAGTATAAGTTATTTTTTAAAATCCCCATTATCTAATGAAAATTAATAACAATAATTAAAAGGCTCTAGAAAGATGTGGTTTACTAGAATTTGGGAGATATAAATCTGAATGACTTTTATTCTTTAAATTAAAAAATTCTGTTACTCTAAAAAAATTAAAACAACATAAATGTGTGTATGTATATGTATGTATATATGTATGTATGTAATACATATACATATAAGTGTATATATTTATCTGATGCTCAAAGTGCTATGAAGAATTCACTTACTTCATCTCTCTTAATAAGCTAGCTATCAAGAAGCTTTGGAAATTATTATTGAGTTACCATCCCCATGGTAAAATACACTTTCGTGTGCCTTAGATAAAAGAATTACCAGCTGTGTTCCTTAAAGGAATGCATTATAAAAAGTACAATACAGAATCCATTCCAGGTTTTCTTTGATACCGTGGGTGCCATTATTTATGACAGCTTGAGAGTATTTAGCCAGATCTATGTAGACATCCATCCCAATAGGATGTAGTCAATAAAACTTCCAGTTCTTTTCATTAATACTAAGTCTTAGTCTATTCATTCTGAGCTCTCAGAAACCTGAGACATAACATACAAGGCTTCAGTTTCCCTTGGATGCCCTTCTGTTGGTTTCTTTGCATCCTACTCCTTCCTACTAGTCATGCTGGGTGCCTGTGGTCCCCTGAGTGAATAAGCATTTTCCAATGAGCTGATGGGAATTTATTTTTCCTTTCTGTAACTTGTCTTCTCCTCTGATTTGGCCTGAGAACAGCAGTGCCTTGGCATTATCTATACCATTTAGGATTTTACAGTCAATTAAATCCCTTCTTAACTGCCTCTTCTTCTTCTTCATAGCCTATAAAGATTTTGGTTTTATTTTTAGCTTGGCCTGTTAGATCAGGCCTTTCAGCCTCTCCTATCCCATTTGCTGCCCTTTCAAGTTCACAGTGCAGGAAACACAGATGCTGAAAGAGGGCAAGATTCAAAGTGAGGGAGAATGGTGACATCTCCTTGTCTAACAATCTCTTTAATCTATCTTCCCCAGTTGTCTTGTCAGAAGATCTGGCACCAATTGGCACACTACTTTCACTTTCCTGGGATAAGAAACCTTTGCTTTCCTGTTCTCCCTAAACCACTAAATCCCACCTTGGGCTACATTCTCACTTACAACTTCAACCCCTTCCTTCATTCAATGAAGTCAGCGCCAAGAGGAGAACCCACGATTTTCTTTAACAGTCAGTATCACTAGAAGGACTTGGAAGCCACCCAAATCTCGATAAATCAAGATGCAATTGCCAAGGAAAGATGTGATTTCTAGAATTTCAGAAGACTGCAACAATACCTGATGTAAGGGACTTAACAAACTCCCTTCTGGGCAGCTAGGTGGCTCAATGGATGGAGTGGTCCGGCAGAGTGGAGTCATGGAAGACCCCAGTTCAAATTCAACCTCAGACACTAGTACTGTATGACTCTGGATAAGCCACTTAACCCTGTTTGCCTCAGTTCCTCATCTATAAAATGAGCTGTGGAAGGAAATAGCAAACCACTCCAGTAATTTTCCAAGAAAATCCCAAAAGAAATCACAAAGAGTTGGACATGACTGAACAGGAACTATTAGTTCCACCTCCTCTCCACCTTCCACATTTCTCTTCTGTGCTTTTCTTACTCCATATTCCCAATTGTTGTTTCCCTTTCACAAGATCTTTTCTAAATCTGCAATTTTTTTTAGACAAAAATAATGCCTTCCCAGGTCAGAACTGGTCACCTGGGTGTGGTTGGAGTACACAGAGGACCATTTCTAATTTCCAGTAATCATAGAAACACATTAGACAGAGCCACTAGGTGATGTGGAAGGCAAAGCTCATGGCTCAAAATTGGATAGACCTGAGATCAAAGCTTGTCTGAAGCACTTATTAGCTGTATGACTCTGGGCAAGTCACTTAACCCTGTTTTCCTTAGTTTCCCTATCTGTAAAATTGGGAAAATAATAGCACCTACCTCCCAGATTAGTTGTAAAGATAAAGAGATATAACATTTGTAATGGGCTTTGTAAATCTTATAATGTTGTATAAATGCTAGCTGCTATTACTATTATTACTATATCTGTGAAGTATTATATAAATATTAGTTATCCTTAGTAATAATAATCACATTAGATCAGAATGACTTAGAAGTCACCTAGTCCAACCTTCCATTATACAGATGGGGGAACTGCTCCTCAGAGGTGAAATGGCATTAATCAGGTTCACATACGTAGAGACAGAGTTACACGTAAAACCATAATCCTTTAACTCCTAGTCCAGTGCTTTTTCCACTGAATCAGTGACGATATCGGAACCACTCCTTTGCCTTTATTAATTCAACCTTGCATCATTCCTGTACACAACATCTATTAAGATTTAAAATTTTTTTTAAACTATCATTGATATCTTTGGTTTTGATAAAGCTGTCATTTCTGAAAATTTACTGTTCCCCCTCCCCACCAAACCATTCTTTTATAACAAAGAAGGAAAAAAAAGGAAGAGGAAAGAAAATACAGTTTAGCAAAACAAAACAACACAGCCCCAAGTCTGACCCTTAAATGGATTTTAAGCTCCATGAAGGCTGAGGCTTTATTTTTTTCATCACTGAATGTTCAATGCCCAGGATAACTATTTAATTGAATTGAATCATTTCTCTTCCTTGAGCCTTGGAGGGACAAAGTTTCAGAGAACTGGTGTTGCCTACTTTTCTGGGTGGTTCATTTCTTTCTATTGTGCTCATGTTAGGGTACTAAGGAGTCAGTTGGGATGAGAGAAATAATACCAATTATTGAATCGTGAAGTGGCTGGAGGATCCCAAGCCCCTAACATTTTCTTGGATATGCATTCTTGTTTTCTCTTACTCCTAATTTAATGAGGATTTTCATGCACATCCTTTCTGAGAACAAAGTGAGTAGGGTGCCACTGATGATATGCTGCAAGGAACAAGTTATCAGTCTGTAGGTGACTCAGCCTATGGCTTCCTCAGGGAACTCAAAAGAAAAAAATAGGGAAAAGAGAGGAAAGAGATGTGTTCAAAAGGCTCTTTTTTATCTAGAAGGGCTACTTCAATCCACCAAACATTTATTAAGTACCTGCTTTGTGAAGAATGCTGCTATTGGGAAGGCAGAGACACAAATTTTGCTGCCTTAATGGATTTTATGATTTAGCAAGATTGTCGGTCATTCCCATTTCTGGTACCCAGATGAAGTATAAATTCCAACATACCATTACATTTTCCATTTTGGGTAGGGTTGGGAGTGGAGATAAGACTGGGGCTGGAAGAGAGATCAGGTCTGGAGAGGAAACTATTAAAAATAGTCCTTAAATAAGAGGCATTGTTTGTGAGAATGGGTATGGAAGGTGGGAGGAAATACAAACTTTACTTACTTAACAGTTTTGGTCAACCTTGGTTATAACAATAATAATAATAATAATAATAATAATAATAATAATAATAATAATAATAATAATAATGGGTTGATTTGACTCAATGTTCTTTAATAAAATTAAAATTATTTAATGTTATAGAGCCAAAGCATTGTACTATTCATACAAAAATTTTTAATGCAACTTTTCCTGCCCTCAAGGAGATTATGTTCTAGTAGAAGAGTTAAGTGTAAGAACACATACAGAAATACACCTATCATGTAAGATAATATTGTTTCTTTTTCAACTCAAAGCTTAACTAGCTTTCTTTGAAGCTGGAGGAGTGGGTGGGAATTGGTTAGGCAATGGAAGGGACTTAATGGAATGATTTTCTGTGCTGGAAGGTCTGCACAGTAACTAATTATTCTTATTTAAAGTAAATGGATTCAGAGGATGTGGCCAGGGTATTTTCAAGACTAGAAAGAGACATCTATGTCAGTCAATAAACATTTATTAAGTACCTATTATGTGTCAGGCATTCAACTAAGCACCTAGGAGAAAAGCAAAAGAACCCCTGAGCTTAAGGCACTCATAGGGGAGATAACAAACAAAAGTGAGTCTAATAGAAGAGACAACAAACCAAAACCTTAGAAATAAGCAAACTGTATGCAGGATAAATTAGAAATAATCAATGGAGGGAAGGCACCAGTAATTCACTATGCCTAGTAAATGATTTTTCCATTCCTGCCCTCCAGCTGCCCTCCAGCTGCCATGAAAGAGAACAGAGAGGTTTATTCCCCTTTACCAATTTTCCTCACCCTGTATTGAGATGGCAAAGCACAGGATGCTGAGCCTGAGACTTCCTTAAAGGGAAACATAAATGAAGGAGGATCTGACTCAGCATTTTCCAGGGACTTAAGTAAACAGGCTTAAAACTGAGAAAGAAAAATGTAGACATATTTTTAGTAAATGAGCCCTACTAAAAGTAGTGCACACTAATAAATGTTATTATAGTCCTAACATACAAAATCAACCTGCAGTGCAGATTAACAATACAGGTAATCTTTTTTGGCATTTGGGTAATACTCTGCTTTTCTAATTTGCATGTACATTTGTTAATTATTAGAACTGTCATGTAAAAAGAGAACTGTTTGTGAACAATAAATATACCAGACATGAAGGGATAAGGAGCTTAAAGTGTGCATAAGTGGTTATAATTTAATGGGAATAGTTGAGACTTGATAGGGTTATCTGCATAATTAATAGATCAACAGGGGGGAAAAGGCACATATATTAAGACCCAAGTGAGAAATTAGTATTATATATTTGGGGATCAAAGGAGTTGAAAGGATTATTTTTTTTCCAAATACTCATTGCATAAATAAGGAACTTGTAGCCTAGGGAAGGGAAATAAGGTCAAAATTCACATAGGAATTAAGTAGTAGAATTGGAACTCAAGCCTATGGCTGCTGATGTCCAATCCCTCTCATTCCTCTCTACCTAATATTACTGATAGAATTGTAAAATTACAGAACAGTTGTTGTTAGTATGAATGAGGATATATAGAATCCAAATTTTCTATGTTTCCATTATCTTCAGAGATAGTTGGAAGCAAAAACAATTGGCCTCAATCTGTAATTTTAAAAATGACACATAAGAAAGTGAAACCACTTGAAGTGAAATTCTTCTTTTGTAAACATGAAGTCTGTGTTCCATTATTCCTCCTGAATAGCCTTTCTAAGAAATTTAGTCAAACAAACAATTCACAAGATCTTTTAGAGTGCTTCGAGTCAGTACACAATGACAGTAAATTCCAGCCTCTTGTGGAAGCTGTTACCGATCCCATGGGATATGAGGGTGAACTCTTTTAGCTATGTCAGTGGCATGCCCACATTGATTTTATGCTAGCCTTCCATGAATTTAATAGAGATACATGCAGTTATAACTTTTATCAGGGTTCAAACCAAGCAGGCAACTCCTGATTTGCCCAAGATCTGTTATCGTTGTTCAGTAGCGACCAACTCTTCATAACCCCATTTGAGTTTTTCTTGGCAAAGATACTGGAATGGTATGCCATGTCCTTTTCCAACTCATTTTACAGATGAGGAATCTGAGGCAAACCAGGTAAGTGACTTGCCCAGGACTGCACAGTTAGTAGGTGTCTGAGACTAAATTTGGACGCCTAAAGTTGAGTCTTCCAGGCCCAGTCATCTATCCATTGTGCCACCAAGCTGCCCTGAAAGATGGCTATAATGATGTGGTTTTTGTCCTAAGGACTGTAGCAACCTTGTTTGATGGCATGGGTAAGTTACATAGGATCATCAGGCAAGAAAGACAGATTACATATTTGGAGGAAACACCCGCAGATCCGTTAGGGTATTTAGAGCTTGTTGATTGTGAATAGTTTAAGATGTCTTGGTTCCTATGGAGCTGCAACTAGGGCAACATTTCCAGTTTCAATACAGAGAACGAAGATGTTGAGGGTTAGCACGCACTCATCTTTTGCTTCTGCCTCTCACCTAAGCATCTAGGAACACTGCTGAAGAAGGGGAGTGAAAGTCTGATTATGATAATTAGTGGAATGATAAATAATTAATTTGAATATTCATAAAGCCACAAGACCTCACTATGGGAAAAGAACTTAAAAGTTTCAAAATCTCTAAATTGAAGTGCCCTGATATCCCTGCCCTAATTTAAAGGACATAAAAATTTAAAACACACACACACACACACACACACACACACACAGCTTCAGAAACAGAGAAGAAATTATAGTAGTTCAAATGATTTTTTTCCCTTAATTATTATTTGCGTATAATTATGGAGAGTAGCTATAACAGTCAGGGAGACTTGGATTTAAATTTTGCCTCTGAAATATATTGACTGTGATTTTGGGAAAGTCACTTAATATCTCAGTACCTAGGAATTCTGTAAGACTAAAAAGTTGCAATTTGCATTGGTAGAGGGAATTCCATCAACAAGTAGCCCTTTCTATCAATGAAATCACAAGTCTGGGTACATACAAGTACATATATGCATCAATACATGAAATCATACATAAACCAACTATATATGTATACATATATATCAAGTTTACATATGTGTATATATCAACTATATATGTATACATATATATCAGCTACATATATGTATACATATATACATATGTATATCTATACAGATATAGTCTGTTTATACAATCATCCCTCAACACTCACAGGTTTCACATTGGAGGTTGTGGATGTTCATGGGTTGGTCATCAATAATTAAATGGGAATTTGTGGAGATTTGCAGAATACCTCAAGGATCTGAGAATTCTCATAGTCAAAATTCAATAGGCCCATGCCAAGGATTCCTAACTTCTCTTCTAGGAAGAAAAACATTTATTCATTCTAATGAAGGCATTCAATATTAGACCACCAGAGATGAGACAAAGCAAGAGAGAGAAAATACTTTCCCATTCTCTCCAATACATAACCAGAATCTTGCTAAATTTATCACTTTAATTTTCCTATCCTTGGTTCTTTAAATTTTCATTTCTGTTGGGGAACTTAGGAGCACATTCCACACTAATGGAAGTAGAAATGAAGAAAATTTGAGGCCTTTGCTATTCCTCTGACCTTCAGGCCAACATACTGATTGATTTGCCCCTATACCCATCTACCTAAAGTGTATGCCATTTTCCTTAAAACTGGTGAGAAGCTGTATATCGGCAAACACAGGAAGGCCTGCTCTACAAGTTCTTTGATCTGCTTTTCTAAAAGGAGAAGCAACTTTTGAGGGGTCAACAATCTTATTTAATCAAGCACACATATCATTCACTCAGTTCAAGGAAATAAGTCAGCATCCTGAACTTCAAGAAATACAAACAGAAATAGAAACCAACAGACAAGGGTTCCAACTGTCTGACCGTAAGCAATACATAAATAGTTACCAGAGAGAGAAGCATCAGTATGTAGTTTTTTAAAACCAGAGGGCTCCTTCTGAGATACCCAGATTCTCATCTGGCCAGACAAACACTTCTAATGAGTAAGCCCAAAGTAAAACCTCACTTCAGAATATTTATACACTTTTCAGAACTGGAAGGCAGAACCCTCTGACTCAGTGTTTCAACTGAAATTACAAAAAGGTATTGAAGTCTATTATTGGGCAGAGAAGATCTTTAACTCTTACCCCCATTAACCTTAAATTACCATTACAGTCTGGTGAGGTCTCCCATCCAAATCCTTCTATCCCTTTTACTCTCCACCACTCCCCTCAAATATACAACCCTTGTAATCTTGCTTTCTTAAAAAAAAACTAAGATCAGAGTTAAGCCTTTCCTCAAGTCTTCTTATAAAAAGGCTGGTGAGACAAGTCGCTGCTTCCAGAGCCCAGAGACAACCTCCCTCTTATCTCTTCAACTCAAACCCCACTCATTTTTCCATTGTGGAGATACCTACTGTTGTATCTGGGCTGTGAAAGCTTCTGCTTGTGGGGAGAGACAGTTGATGGATTTTATCTACAATCCCAGCTGGGATTGGGGGCCACCCCTGATCCAATGTTCATTGAAGGAAACCATGTAAAAGCAAGATGAGAAGACTCTCAGAAGAGATTTTCATTCTGATAAGGGGAGCTCTAGCTCAGGAGAGCTTTTGCAGGCTTATCAAGTTAGTGCATATACAAACAGAGTCACTCTTGCAGAAACCATACTGGGGGTAGTACAATGAAGGTTAAGTGACAGTTTCAAGAGAAGGCACATTATTCTGTCTGCTCCAGCAAGGAGATGGCAAAAATTAATCAAGCAATCAAACAGACAACAAGCACGTTTACTGCCTTCCAAACGCTGGGGCCCGCACTAGGCACCTGGATACAAAGACAAAAATGAAAGATGCTCATGGAACTTTCTTTCAATTTCTTAGAGATTTTCCACACTTTGAACTGTGCCTGGCACATGATAGCACTTAATCAACATTTATTAACTGACTAATGGTGAAGGTGAACCTATAACCTTCAAAGGCAGCAAATCCCACAATATTTTGAAATGTTTAGATGGAATCTTTGTTGTTCAGTTGTTTTTGGTCATGTCCTACTCTTCTTGACCCCTTTTGGCGTTGTCTCTGCAAAGATACTGGAGTAGTTTGTCATTTTCTTTTCCAGTTCATTTTACAGATGAGAAAACTGAGGCAAACAGGTTTAAATGATTTGCCCAAGGTCAAACAGCTAGTAAGTACCTGAGACCAGAACTGAACTCAAGAAGATGAATGCCTGTAGGATCAGAACTCTATCCACCTTGCCAACTAGCTGCCTAGGTGATGAAATCTACAGCTCTACTCTTTCTAACCCATTGTTCCCAGTGCTAAGGGGAGACCTGTCTTAATAGTAATTAAGTTAGACATAGGAAGTTTAATTAACTATAAATTCAATATGAACTGCTTTAATTAAAACAAAAGCTAATGCTCACATTAACTGAAGCTTAGTGCCTAGATCAAGGTACATTTCACATTGCACTTGTGCGACAACAGATGTTGCAATGTGCTCAATATTCTACTCTACCAAATTTTAAGAGAAACATTGGCAAACTAACATCCAGGAGATGGAAAGATCACACCTAGGATTATTTCCAGGGGTGTACTAGAACCAGATTTGGCAAATAAGGCATTGTTAAGTTTTTAGTGTGAACATTTACACCTAAAAAATCAGCAGACACTACAAATTGGGGTTAGATTTATTATTTTGTTGGTGGTATAAACTAGGGCTTTTTTCTTGGGGAAGTAAAAATAAATTTTATTTTGCTAAGAGAATTTACTCTATTTAAAAAACTATATTTACATATATTTATATATATATTTAAAAATATATCTCTTATTTTTAGACTCTTCTCCATAAAGGTAATGGTATCATCTTCTTACACCACTCCTGTTCAATAAATGTTTGCTGAATATTTGAACAAATATTACATTACATTACAAAAACTGCATTTTTTTAAATCACTCTGTGTCTCTTCCTATCTTTTGGTGTTTCCTCATTTTGTGTGTGTGTGTGTGTGTGTGTGTGTGTGTGTGTGCACCTCTGTATGTATGTATGTGTGTGTCTACTTCCACCCTCCCCCTTTCTCTCCCTCCTTCCAGACCTGCTGTGTCATCAATATGGCAACTTCCTGTTGTCAAAACTATTGACACTGATAGAGATAAATACTTCATACATAGACTATTGTTTTAAAGAGTAGCCTGGGTCATTGAGAGATTCAGTGACTTGTCCATGGTCACACAGTCAGAGTGTGTTAGAGAAAGACTTGAGCCTGGGTCTTTCAGACTCCCAAATCCAGCCCTATACATATTACGTCATATTGCCTCATCCTTAAATAAAAATACAAAATATTCATAAAAAGAAGTAAAAGAAACCAGGAAATTTCAAAAACTTCATTTATGAAGCTTCATGAATGAAATGAATTTTAATAATGGGGGCTGCTAACAAAGACAATACTATCGTTAACAGAAATAATGCCTAACTATATGTGCAAAAATAATATTGGAACTGTGGTTTCCCTTGCTGGGGGTTTTATCATCTCTGGTATCAATTTAATACCTTTCTTCGTGACTTAGAATAGGGGTTGTTTTTATTATGTTAATGATCTCCAGGAAAAGGAGAGAAGAAATCATTTATTAATGAAACTTGCAGGCTATAAGTTAAGCCTTGGAGCAGGCAATACTGAAGTTCCTAAGATATCATGCAGATGGACTCAGAGAGGTTAGAGAGAGGAGTGGAAAAATAACAAAATGAGTTTCACCTTGGAAAAATGAAAACTAATCCATTCAGGGTAAAAACAATTCAATGGACAAAAGGAACCCAGAGAGAAGTAATGCTGAAGGAGACCTGGAAATGATAATGGAGAACTAATGAGATATCAGTTTACAGTGTGATATGGCAAGCGAAGAGGCTGATGCTATTTTAGGCTGCATACAAATATCCATTATATTATAACAGAATGAAAGGATGGAGGGGAAAAAAAAAATCCCAAACTTCCCTCTAGGAGTCTAGGGAGGCTCAACTGAACAATGTCAGATCTCTCAATCCCTAAAAGGTGGAGAGAAATTGGACTGGGTTCAGAGAAGAGCCACAAAAATGATTACAGAAATGGAGTGATTTATTTATGAGAAAAGATTAAAGGAGCTAAATGTGTATCTCCTGGATAAGCAATGACAAGTGGGGACATGATACTACTCAGCAAACATCTGAAAGGTGTAAATTTCCTTGGAGGAAAGGGCTATATAAATGTAAAATAATAGTCATAAGAATAAAATACCCAAAAAATATTACTGAGGAAAGGGTAAAAAATTATGTCAGTTTATCGTTAGGGGTTGAGATATTTTTCTTTCCTTGTGATTGTAAGAGAGTGGATATTACCTCTTAGCCCAAAAAAGAAATTTTTTTCCTCAATCTAGTTTCAGTGAAAGATGACTTGAAACTTAGACGAAGTATGGCTTTGTTTTCTCATCTATTTTCTGTGACCTCCTCATCCTGGACTCCCCTCCTAGGACGGAACTGGTGCTACTCAAGCTCTTAATGATTTTAAAACCTGCTTTCAAGGGAATTTTACTTGAAAAGTATCTGATAAATAAATTCCCACTAAAGTTTTGGAAGTGCTAACAGCTTGATGCTTAATAGGTCCAGAGATCCATGCATTATAAGGAAAAAATCTGACTCAAAGGAGAGGCACCCTAATGATGGAATTTCATGAATTTCTGACAGTTTTCTATCGAACATTTCAAATGGACATCCCCAGATATATCTCAGACTCAAAACATCCAAAACAGAACTCATTATATCTTTCCACTAAAACTCAACCTTCTTCTAAACTTGGTCAGACACATCACCATTCTTTTAATCTCTAAGTCTTTTTAAGCCTGACATTAATCTCAATTTCTCATTTTCTCTTATCCTTCCTACCTGTCTAATCAGGTGCCAAATCTTGAATCTGTGTCTACAATATTTTCTGCATCTAACCCTTTCACTTTACTTACACAGCCATTATCTCAGTTCAAGACCTCATCATCTCTTGCCTTGATTATTGCAACAGCCTCTGAAGTATTCTCCTTGACTCAAGTCTCTCACTAGTCTTACTTACTCCAGCCCATTATTTTCCTGCAGCCCAGCTCTGACTGTGCCATAACTCCCCTAATCCACCAACTCTGATGACTTCTTATTTCCTCTAAGGTAAAATACAAACTCTTCTACTTAAATTTTAAAGTCTGAAACAGCCTAGAACCAAACTGTATTTCCAGTCACACTGGACATTACTCCTATATCTGGAATATATTTTTCCCTCCTTTCTGACTCAGAGAACTTCCTTCAAAACTCAGTTCAAATGCCACCTTCCCATGATCCCATCAACTACTAATGCCTTCTTCTCCCAATTACTTTGTATTTAAGTCGTTTGTATTCATTCTCTTTTTATTTGTTGTATACATCTGCATAAATTACGTCCTTAGTTCCCTCTTCTTAACTCACTGAAGGATAGAACACTGGGCTGGAAATTAGGAAGACTCATCTTCCTGACTTCAAATCTGGTCTCAGATAATTACAAGCTGTATGACTCTGGGCAAGTTATGCAGCCCTGTTAGCTTCCATTTCCTCATCTATAAAATGAGCTAGAGAAGGAAATGAATAACAAACCACTCTGGTATCTTTGCCAAGAAAACCCCAAAAGGGAGTCGCAGAGAGTCAAACATTACTGAAAATGACTGGACAATACCACTACCCATTAATTTACAAGAATGATTATTTCATTAATTGTATTTGTATCTGGGTTGTCAGACACAGTTCCTAGGATATAGTAGATGTTTAAGAAAACTTGTTGATTAATTGATAGTGGCAGGTCAGTCTAATAAGGGTACTTATGATAGCATGAATTCCTATATAAGTCATTACAATTGACAATAACTAAGCATTGCTATTCTATTGACAAAATCATACTAATTTATCTACAATAAGAAATTACTTGTAATGTTAATATGATACAAAGTAAGGAAGACAGTTTGCAATCTTGCAAATTATTGTGATCAATATAGATAGGAAATCTAGATAATTCAGGATGCAAAGTTGACTTTTGGTTTTAGCAACTATGGTCAGGATTAGTACACATTTTACGTATGTAAAGGGGATTTTGATGTTTCAGTTTTATGGGTCATATGTTGAACTTGATCAGATTCCACTGGGCAATTGCCAAATCGTGTTGCTTCTTTATTCTGCATAAATCTAGAGCAGGAAAATATGACATTCACAAGAGTGAAAGAAACAGAAGTATACTTAGAAACATCCTCACAATGGCGTCCCGAAGCTGAAATTCCTACAAAGGAGAAAACTTCAAGCAACACAAGGACTGGTTTTGTAGAGTAATGATCAAAGTAGACAAGCATTAAAAAACAAGTAAGCAAACACACAGACAGCTTCCATTAATACCAAGGGAAAGGTGAAAGCGTTGTGTTCGTCCTTCACTGCCGAAGATGACCATGCCATCAGAGAAATGATGACATGACTTGCACTTGACTTTGTTTTGAGAGAGGGAGGGCTGTGCAGGTCACCAGCCTCACTTCTCCTCCAGAGCCATCTGAATCCAGAGACTTGATATTCCTTAGGATGACTGGAGATGACCCAGGATGCACTGGGAGACCTTGGGCCTTTTAGGCCAAGATCTTTGCAGGCACTCACTTAGAGTGAGGCAATGCCCATTCATTGAATAGGCCTGTTTAAGAAGTAGAGGGCATTGCCCCTTTAATGAGGTCAAGAAAAAGAAAGGCATCAGACTGGGTGGGGAACAGCAACAGTTACTATTGATAATCACTCTGAAGCTTGGAGGGTCCAGAGGAGCCCTCAGGCAGGGCCCCAGGGGAGTCCCAGTTTCAGAGTGCAGTAGGTTTAATGTTTTGAGAGAGGACGGGACAAGGGACAGGAGAGGAGAGGAGAGGACAGAAGAGAAGAGGAGGATAGGGGATGGGAAGGGAGGGAAGGAGAGGATAGGGAAGGAGAGGGGAGAAGAGAAGAGGGGAGGGGAGGACAGAAGCATTACTTCTTAGGTGGAAAATCATGCGCTCAGCCACATGAACAAGTAGGGGTGGGGAACCTGTGGCATTGAGGCAGATACTTAATAAGTATCTAAATGAGTCCAGGTTTTACAATAAAGTTTGGATTTGGTCAAAAGACTGCACTTGAGGACCAAGAAGGTCACATGTGGCCTCAAGACCGCAGGTTTCCCCACTCCTGGACAAGCCTATCAGATCACCTAAACTGATTTCCTCCTTCCTGTTCCATGGTGATTGGAAGGAAATATACAAAGGGAATGCATAATATTGTAAATAAAAAGTAAAGAAAGTGAAAAGGAAGAAAGAAAATTACCTAGAATTCACCAAATTAATTATGTCTTGCAGGGACAAATAAGGTTAACCCAAAGCAGAATAATTGAATACTAGACAAAGACTAGTAAGACTAAATAAGTAAATAGATAAATAAATGAATGAATGATAGATAAATAAACGAAGTATATCTGTATTCAGCCTTGCAAATAGATTTTAAGAATCCTGAGACTTGAAAAGGTTTTATAACATCTACAAAATATGCATTAACCTTGTCCATATATGACAATGAAATCTCTTGCACCAGCTGTTCGAGGGTCCTGGTACATGTCACCAAGCTAAACACAGGTAACCATCTAGTTATATAGCAAATGAAATGACACAGAATTCTACGCAAACTAAAGAAAAAGAGAACAAAAACATGTAGAGATATGTTCAGCTTCATTCAAATCCTACCATTTGATTTATAAATGACTGACTCTGGTCATACAAATCAGTGGTTATTTTCATGTCAACGTGAAAGCATGTGAATATGCAGTCCCACATGTGTATGATTCTAGTACTGACTGGCCTTGTTGATGTCTAGGGGTATAAAAGGACTTGTTCTGTAAAACTGGACTCAGTCAAAAGACCACTCCAAAGGACCTAGAAGGCCCACATGTGACCTGAAGACTGCAGGTTTACTCCCACTCACCCACTGATATTCTAGACCTAAACAGCGCACAAGAATGCAAGGATTTAAAGTGTCCATTATCCTGAAACAACTGATTCCTATGCAGAAGATGGATGCAGCCCAAGTGACTTGTCCACAGCTCATCTTGTGTAACAAAACAAGTAGGACTAGTCCCATTTCAACCCAGCTTAAAAGAACCTGTGTACACTCAGCTCATTAAACATGAAAACATTCATAATTTCTATGAAGTTGTGAAAATTTATGAACATGTAATTCACAAGTCAAACCCCATTCCTTTGGGTTGCCTGGTGTTCAGGCTCTGCTTACCACTATTTTGGCCTCAGGATCTATATTCTTTCCATCCTTATGGATTCTAACGACTTCCCATCACTAGGTTTCTGGCCACATCTTTTTGCCTCACCATTTGTGTGAACTTGGGCATCTGTTCAACTAGTAACTGACCTCTTACACTCTTCTGCTTTTTCATGGTTCCTCGTGCTCAGATTGTGATACTACAGAAGTCTATCCAACCTGCCCAGTCCTAGCTCCACAATACAATCCCACATGGAACCCAGTGTGTGCTAGAAATGTTCCATCTCATCTGTGACTATCAAGTTCAATACCCACCCACCCCTACCCCACTCCCCAATTCCTGCAAAACGTAAGTTGTCTTTGTGGTTTGTATACCTGTTTCTTCAGTAAAAATGATTTCCTCATTTGTGCTTTTAGAAGTAATACAAAAATAATTAGTGCAAATCGCCTGACAAAATATCTGTGAGTCTACTGAGCTGCCCTGAATAAGAATTTTATAACAGGAAGGGCCTCAGAAGCCAGGCTGTCACAAACTCGTATTCTGAAGAAACCTGGGTCCAGGAAAGTGAAGTTATTTCTTCAAGGTCAAAAAAGCAGCAAAGCAGGAACAGGATTAGAATCCAGTCCCCTGACCTGGTCAAGAGCTTAATACTGTCACCAAAAGTTCCACTACCTCTTTAAGATAATCAAGAAGTTCCAGGTGAATTTCCTTCTTTGTTGGACTTTGTTGCCACTAAGTAAAGGAGAATTAGTGATTTATGATCTGTGAGCATAAGAGACTGCTTAGATATGGGATTGACAAACAAGCAGCTGCAGTGAATAGCCCCTGAGACCAAGGTAAGAAAAGGAAGAAGTAAAGCATTTCATTGTTGATAAACTCAAACTAGCTAATACATGGTTTCTATTTCAGAAAACAAAACAAAACAAAAAATATGAAACTCTAGAAACAGATCCCATCCAAGGGAGCAGTGCACATGTGGGCTGTAGTTCCTACTTTCCTGTTTATCTCTTCTCCCTCAACTTCTCTCTTTTCTTTCCCTTTCCCCACACTACAGAGGATTTTTTCATCCTCAGGAAGAGGTAGCTAAGAGCATGAGTGGTTTCTATATCTCTTGGTCTGTTGGGAATCCACAGTAGTTGGACTGCTCCCGAGTCAAATCTGGGGAGTTAGGTTATGTTGACCTGTATTCACTACAGTTAAGCCCAAACTCTCGTCTCTGCAAGGTATTCTATGCCGAGGATAACACAGCGACATCATATCAACAACAGTGAAAATTACACAAAAAGCATTGCATTTTATGTTTGATCTTCAACAGAACAGAATACTATCCAAAGGTGTAGAACCAAAAACATTCAGTGAACTGAAGTAAGTGGAACTGTTTACTAAATATATTTGGTTAGCTTGAATTTAATTCAATATATAAAGGTCCTCTTTTTTGTGTATCATCCAGGAAATATACCTTGGTATGAACAACAAACTAAAGTTGTTAGCTTGTTGTTGTTTTCCCCTACATGGTTTTTCCTTTTCCCCTTTCTTCTCCCCATCCCCCTCTTCTCCTCACTATTATCCTCACTCTTATCCTCACTCTCAAGTTGGGAAATAGTTTTCACAGTTGGTGGGCCAGTCAGTTGTAAATAATTGCCTCAGAAAACAAACATTTCATCTCTTCGAAGTTACACGTAAATTACTTTAACTCGAGTTTAATACCACAAGGCAGTAAATTTACAGTATGTGTGGGTAGAGAAGTGTCACTTAGGGGTGTTGAAAAATTTGATTACTTATAACAAGGCAGCCTTACCTCTCACTCTTCCTTTCACTGTCTCTCTCTCTTTTTCTTTAATATACACAGACAGACATGTTTGGTTTCTTTGGTTGAGAGAGATTTTTATTGAGGAAGTAACCCACAGATTTAATTTGAAAACTGAAGTAGCAGGTAGCAGAGAAAGTACAAAAGGGGACATAAGTCAATGAAAGGAGAACTAAAAATGCAGACATCTAGCATCTGGAGGATCTAGAAACAGAGAATGGCTCCTCACTGAGTCCAACCACATCTGAATATCAAATTTCTATAGGAAAAGTTCCACTGAATTCAACACATATTTATTAATTGCCTGCAATGTGCCAGGCATTGAGGTAGATTTTAGGCATACTGATATAAAATTATCCTTGACTGCAAAGAGCCTATATTCTGCTGGATAAAGGATGATTTACTCTCATCTGTATCTTTGGAGGGACTCTAAGTGAATGAGATCACAGAACCATTGATGTATGAAAGCATTGATTTTTACCATATTTAAAGGAATTTTTCTTACATGAAGTCTTAGGAATTAGAATTGAGTGGAAGCGGAAGAATAGAAGGACAGGGGAGAGGTTTAATGAAGAGAGTGAGGGGGGAAAATGGATAAGCTGCAAACTGTAGCTGTCCATCACTTATTCAATATTTCCATCCAGTAGACTTGGCAGCATATGTGTAGGAGGAAAGAGAGGGGAATAAAGAGTTTGGTCCAAGTTTACTCATAATGTGTTGACAATTCTACATCTGATCTTTTCAGATGCTCTATTTATGACCTATTATTTTTAATAAAGATTTCATTTTTTTTATTTGAGCAAACTCTCTTAATCTTGCATTTATTGGTTGTCACAGTGAGAATAAATCTGACAATAGTAGAGTTTAAGGCCTCTAATGTCATAGCAGAAGAATTATCCTGAAGCGCTAATGCAAGAATCACAACGTCACATCCTCAAGGGGCACATGGTATGATGGTGTCCTGACAAAGTATCCTTTGTCCTTCTCAGTAGTGGATATAACATTAAGATGTGTGATTCATGGACTATCTTGTGAAACAGTGGGATCAGTGGCTAATATCAACTATTATATAATCATGTTTTCCTGCTCTCTGCCCTTTTCCTTGACAGTTAATTAAATATATGACCCTGTAACTATGAATAGTAAGTCCTCATTCCCTTTCTAAGGAAAACATTTCAATATAAGCATCATGACATAACTGATATGAAAAATCAATAACACTGGTGTTAACTTCTAGGCATCGGGTTAATTCTTATGGGGTTGTAAACGCCAAGTGTACAATAAAACAAACAAACAAAAACCTTCTGCTGTATAAATGAGGAATATTTTGGTTAGTCTTCCTCTTGGATCACATCTTTCTAGATTCTAAGGGTTGCAGTGTTAATCTGGTCTCTGAGAATAGCCAGGATTTGAATAGTCTTAGGAGAAAGTGGGCAATTTCTAACCTCATGGGTGTTATCTAAGCTTCTGACAACTCAATTTCATGTAATGATTATCAAGAGTAGATTATGTGCAAATGCTCTGGTAGAACCTGCTGAGGATATAAAGATGAAGGAGATTGGTCAGTCCCTTCTCTCCAGGAGTTTAAAATCCAGTAGAAAAACCAGAGAAGGATGAAGCAAGTAGGATATGGATCTTAAACTTTGGACCAGAGGGCATTTAACTCCATCCTACAGATAATGGAAGAGGGGAGCATCTAACTTCCTGGGATCAGTGAATGGTGTCTAGATTTGGATTTAGAGAAATTACTTTTCTTTGGAACAGCTAGCAGAATTAGTTTTCCATTGCTTCAAATAAGAACTATAATCTTCAAAGTCACATTAGCTAATAAGAATAACAACCATACCTGTTACCCCCAACACTGATACTTCTAGAAATGTTCTTCCCAGTGAACTCTGAAACCAGAATTGCTAAGAAGTGGAGCAAGCTGTTCCTCATTAAAGGTTGCAGAATGGATGCAATTACTAACGTCTACCTCATGTACCAATGCATGCATGTTTGCATGTTTGTGCTAAATTACTAATTGTTAATGAATAATGAAGAAATGCCTGTCTATATGCTTCTGAAAATGCCTGATTACTTTATGTTTAGTTGTTGTTGAGTGTGTGTGTGTGTGTGTGTGTGTGTTTACAGGCATTCATTAATTTGGTATTTAATCAAGACAGAGTCCTTGCTCTCAAGGATTTTACCTAAGAATGCAGGAATTGAAATCAAGAAGACCCAAATTCAAATCCTGCTTCAGGTACATAGTAACTATGTAACACAGGGCACATCCTTTAATGTCTTCCTGACTCAGTTTCCTCATCTGTCAAGTAGGAACAACAGTATATCTCTCCCAAGTTTGTTGTGAGCATCAATTAAGATAACACATGTAAAGTGTTTAATAAATCTTAAAGATCTATATAAATGATAGCTATTATAAAAATTATTAATATTAACTCAGGAGTTCTTCAGGAGTACAGGAAGAGAGAGATCAATGAAGTCATTATCAAGTATCTCCTCTATACCCAGCACTGGGCTAAGCAATGGAAAAACAAATACAAAAAAGGAAAGCTTCTTGGTCCTCAAGGAGACTACATCCAATTGGAAGGGATAATATATACACATAAACGTTTATCTGATTTTCAAATTTTATTTTACCCAGATCTATGGTTTCATTGATGTCTGACTTTCTCAAGCAACACAGTTTACCACCTTCTGTGCAATTTGTAATCTTAGAGTTGTCCCTGGATCTTCTTAGAGTCAGAAGACTTGAACCCAAGTCTCCCTAACCCTGAGGCTAACTCTTTAAACATTATGCCACATTATTTTTTATATACAAAATCAATAGAGTATGTGGGGTAGAGGAGGAGTGGGAAAGGAGAAAATAAAATGGTTATCATGCAAGAACTGAGAATCTGAGTCAGATATTTCTTAGGTGCCTACGTAAATGAAATCCAGCTTTGACTGAAAAAGGGAATTTCTTGAGGAGGCAGAAAGGAGACCATTGACCAAGAATTAGTCTGGACCAAAGTATCCAGTTCTAAGGATCTCAGTAAGATGTCAGTAAGATGGGACATTCTACCTGCTGTTCAGTTTGTCTACATCCATATGGTTTGTTTCTTCAGTCAATGAACTAGAGCACGGAATCTTGGACTTAAATTAGGAAATGACCTTAGAGATTGCCTAGTCCAATCCTCATTTTATAAGAACTGTGGCCCACAGAGGGCAAGTGACCAGTTCAAGTAATCTGAAGATTACTCCACAATACTAATCCAGCTACCCCACTCCAAATCTCTCTTGCTTTCTGTCACTACTCTGCCTCGATGAGTTAGCTTTATTGTTTGACATTGAGAAATTACTGAAAGGATAGGATCTTACAATGTGGGGCAGGAGCCGAATGGCTTATGCCCTTCATCTACACCTTTCCCAGACGCAGCCCTGCTATGAAGTTGTAATTATGTTCCTTCACAACAGCATATAGTCAGTGTTCATCAGCCTGGAATAAACCCACTCTTTCAGATGATTAGAAGAGCATTGCATTAGGAACTACAGAACGAATGGCAGTGATAAACCAATCAAATGAATAAAAGCAAACCAGCAGAAGCTGTTTTCTGTTTATCTGGACTCCTGCGGAGTCTATTGCTCTCCACCAATATTCCCCTCAAACCTGCTGTTTAGGTTCAAGCATAACTTTAGCAAATGCAGAACTCAAGGACTGCAAAAATAAGTATGCTGACAAAGGCAGGTCTCATAGGTGCTGACCTACTCCTCCCTCGGTGACCTATCCCCCAGTAAACAGGACCTGAGACTTCGATCATATGTAGGGTTTCCCGGATGCATGTATCAGGTCCTGGGGAAGTTAATCTACCTTTCTTTGGAGGCCAGTCCAGTTCTATCTATTTCATTTAACCGCTATGTGTATTGGCTGGTCCTAGACATCAGAAGATGCCTCAGTTTTATATCTCAGCCATGTCTTTGCAGTGGCTGTTGTCCAGGCTTGGAATTCTGTTCCTCATTTCCTCTGCTCCTTAGAATCCCTCATTTTCTTCAATATTTAACTCAAATTGCTACTCCCAGCAAGAGGCTTTTCCCAATCTAACAAACAGTTCCCTCCATCTTACCAGGTACTGCAGTTTAGATGGTATGGTGGATAGAGGACCAGGCTGAAGTCAGGAAGACTTATTTTCCTGAGTTCAAATCTGGCCCTCAGACAGTTACTAGTTGTATGACCCTGGGCAAGCCATTTTATCCTGTTTGCCTCAGTTCCTTACCTGTAAAATGAGCTGGAGAAGGAAATGGCAAACCACTCCAGCGTCTCTACCAAGAAAACCCCAAATGCTGCCATGCAAGAGTCGGACATGCCTGAAAATGACTGAACACACAAAATCACAACAGTCTTACCAGGTACCTTTCGTATTCCTATCTATATTCAGGTCGTCTCCCTTATCAGAATGCAAGTTTCTTAAGGCCTGGTTTCTCCTTGTCTCTTTTGAAATTTTTGTGTCCCAATTGCTTAGAATAGTGCATGACATATTACAAGGTCTTAAATGTTTTTTTATTCTTCTGTTTATCAGTATCAGGAGTGTGGACACCTACTTCCCTTTCCTAGGTAACAGAATGAAGTTGTTATGGGGTTTTTCATTTCCCTTTTAAAGAAGCTATCATACATCAGTATTACAAGCTGTGTAACAAGGGAAAAGCGTAACCAGCTCTCACCATTTCCCTAGATTCTAATTGCATAGCATGATTTAAGTGTCCCCCAGTCTAAAAGGTTATTATTGAGTGACTATGGTGTCTGCAGTGTCCATCATTCCATATTAATTTTCTCTAAATGTTCAAATGCCTGTGGAGGATAACTCATTAATTCATTAGCACCCATTAGGCTTATTAGCATGTGGTAGTAGTCCATCAGACTAGGTATCAGAGCCAAGTTACCCAGTGAATAGGACACAGGATGGGCATGCTTTGAGTGGGAGATATTTGGGAAAGATTCAGACCCCGAGACAGAGTCATAGATGTAGAAGGTCTTTTGTTTTTCTTAAGGGTAGGGACCTTCTTTCCTGTTAGAATGCAAAGCAAACACCTTGAGGGCAGGGATAGTTTTTTGCCTTTCTTCAAATCCTGAGCATTTAGCACTACGCTTGGCCAGTAGAAAGCACATAAATGCTTATTGACTGACTCCTACAGAAGCAAGCCCCATCTGCTTTAGAATTTTGCCTAGAGCTAGTCCTGAGGATAATGGGAGGTGATTATCTGCACTATCTTTACCATGTGTGCTCGGCTAGGAAATCTGCAGACCAGTACAATCATTCCTGGATGCCTCATTTATCTAACGTCTACAGGGAGCAAACTCCTTCACAAGAGTGAATTTTCCAAATAAAAGAAGCATGCCCTTTTAAGTGCCCAAATGTGCTCTCTTATTTTAATCGTCTTTGATGGGGATCTTTCTAAACTGTATTTCATACTTTTATGCTTTCTTAAATGGAACATAATTGACCAAATTTAGCATTTCCTTATGAACATCAATGATTGTACTCTGTTGAGGTCAACTGAAGTATGTGGGGACTCTGCCCAACATTAAAATGGCTCTAGACTGCTGAGATTGTTTTTCAGTCCTATCTCTTCCTCTGTTCTCAATTGTTACTTCTGAACAGCATATTACTGGTTCTAATTTGTTGCCTTATTTAACACAAAATGGTCTGGGTGAGAGCCTGAGGGTGGTTCCCTGTTTGCTAATGAATAAGTATGAACTTTGTGACAAACAGTTATCACTCAGAAACCCTCCCCATTTACTTTTATGTTCTGAGCTATAATCTGGATGGTTAACAGAAATTATTAGCAGTTGGATGAACCTCTGGTTCATGAGAAGGCAAGTATCTTGCCTGAAGGATTTATGAATGAACCATTACCCATCATCAGGCGACTCAAGAGGAACATGAATTTGATAGTACCATGTGTCAAGCATGTCAATAGCTGGCTTGTGAAGAACTAGTGGAAGGAATACTGGATTGAAGAAGGGGTTGTTGAGTCATTTTCAGTCATGTACAATTCTGCGTGACCCATTTTGGGGTTTTCTTAACAAAAATACTGGAGTGGTTTGCCATTTCTTTCTCCACTTTATAGATGACTGAACTGAGGCAAACACAGTTAAGTGACTTGTCCAGGGTCACACAGCTAGTAAGTGTCTAAGGCTGGATTTGAACTCAAGAAGATGAGTCTTCTGACTTCAGACCTGGCGCTCTATTCACTGTGCCACTTTTGAATTGGGAGGCTTGAGTTTAAATCTTGGCTCTGTTACATACTATTTGTATCACCTTAGACAAGTCACTTAAGGCACCTAGTCCTCATCTGCAAAATGAAGGTACTGAACTAGATAAGATAACTCCTAAGATTAATTCTTCCTCTAACTCTATGATATAGGGACCGTGAATTCTTCTGTGTTCTATTGACTATGTTCATTTTCTGAACATGATCATGTCCTATTTACATTATTTTTGTGTTTTTGTTTAATTGTTTCATAAGTGTGTTCATTGCAGAGTTCCCTCTAGGCAGGGAGGTTGCTGAATATTTCATCCTCCCCAATGTGACTCATGAAATTAATTATGTGAGATAATTGATAAGTGCTGGACCTGGAGTCTGGAAGACCTAATTCAAATCCAACCTCAGATAATAGCTATCTGGGCAAATCACTTAGCTTCTGTTTTCCTTTGTTCCCACATTTAACAAAAGGGACTCATAATAATAACTACTTCCCAGAGTTATGGTGAGAATTTAAAAACACAAGATAATATTTGTAAAGTGCTTTGTAAACCTTATAAAGTGCCATATAAATGCTAGCTATTATAATTAGAACCTTAGAAATAGAAGCAAATATCCAAGAAATATCTTAGAAAAAAATCTAATTTAACCGTTCTCGCATATTTTTTTTATAAGATCAAAAGATGCACAGAAAATAAATGACTTGGCCAAGGTCACATAGTGACTTTCTGGCAAAGTTGAGGATAGATTCTTTAGATTCTTGTCAAGTGCCCAAAGAATTGAATTTCACTATGTCTGGACCATGTGATTTTATGTATATAATTGTTCCCTCTCAGTGAGAAAACTCCTACCACTTCCAATATGCAACTGCTCTATAATATATAAACATAAGAGAGTTGCCTGGTGGCCCTGAGAGGTTAATTTTCCAGTGTCACACAGACAGTGTGTGTCAGACGCAGGGTTTGAAACCAAGTCCCGACTCTGAGATCTGCTCGTTATCTATCTCCTTATACCAGGCTGCCCAAATATAACTTTAAACTAAACTAAAATCAGAATGGATACATCTCTTCTAATAGGTCACCTAACAAATGGAAAGATAACATCACAGTGGGTAAATCAAGGGATAAAAGGAATAGGAATTTTTTAGAAGTAATAATGGCTCATTTATATCATTCATTCTCTTCCCTGTGCAATATTATATAGTGAAGTACCACATGTGGCAGAAATGTTTTTTGTGTACACATCTGCAGTAGCTATACACTGATGAAAATGTATGGGCTAAGATCAAATACTTATATGGACATAATGCATATTCTATTTTATAGAAGTGTGGCAAATGAAAACACTTAGAGACCAAATTTCTGGGTAATTAATAATCAATTTATTAATTAGAGAAGCTGACAATAAGTTGATGACTGACGGTTTCTCTCAGGAACTGGATACCAAGGGAGACTCTGAAACCCCTTAAATCCCAGTCAGTAAACAATGATGAAGAATTTCACCTACATAAGATGGTTTTGGGTGGGCTGAATTCTTTGGGCAGGGTCAGAAATGCCCTTCAGAGTTGGATCTTGAGGAAACAGAAAGGAAAAAAAACCTGGATCCTCCTACCTCATATTAATTGGTTATTAATACAAGAGAAAGAGTCATTTCTCTCTTTAAGAACTTACTCTATGCCAAGCATTGTGCTAAGCACAGGGGAAATAAAGAAAGGGAAGCATTCATATAGTGCCATAAGGTATGCACAGTACTTTGCAATTATTATCTTATTTGATCCAATGATAGTCCTGAGTGGTAGGTGCCATTATTACACTCATTGTACAGATGAGTAAGATAAAGCAGAAGGGGTTAAGTGACTTGCCCAGGCCATGCAACTAATATTTATCTATGTCAAGATTTGAACTCAGTCTTCTTTATTCCAGGTGCCAACTTTCACTCCACTGAAGTACTTGGCTGCCTCTAAAAATAAGTTCCCTAACCTGAAATGGGAATTAAATAGAATTTCACAGCAGGGGTGGCAATAACAAAGGAGAAAGAAAGGGAAAATAGTCCTCTTATTAGAGAAGGCCCTTAAGCTTTAGTTAACAATTCTAAAAGGCAACGGGGAGGAGAGAGTCTATTCTAGATTTGAAGGCCATGGAACTAAGGCAACAAGACAGGGAGTAGGGAGTAGACCCAAATAAGTATGGTGCCTGGAAGGACTGTGCAGCTACATCTCACTCTATATAAACCCTTGGGCAATAAACACTCTTTCATTTCAGTGCGTGCCAGTGTCACGAGTTTATTGCCCTAATCCACATTTAAATCTGTATAAGCACAATTTGCTGATTCCCCCTCGTCTCCCCTGCAATCAGGACATTTGCTAGATTTCAGAACTTAGCTATGGTTTGTGGCTTTGCTACAAGCAGCCCACGTCAAGATCTACCAGATATGATGAGAAGGTGCTACAATAGCCTGGACCTCCAGTCCTTGGGCTAGACATATGCTAGAAACTCATACCGAACTCCTGGTGCAGCAATTAATATTGAAGAGGATCTTTGGTTTAGTCAGGAGTCACTTCAGCTTCAAGATTCCATTGTCTCTGGTCCCCAACAGTTGCTGTCCCATGAGGTTCCCTAGCATGGACACATTGATTTGCCTCAACTTCAAGTTGCTATTATGGATTGCTTGTCAAGGGATCATTTTGTCCTTTGATTTTTAACGAACTGCTCTGCCATGACTTCCTACTCCTGCACATGTCCCAATTTCTATAAATTTTCATAGCTTTTGATTCATTTACTTCTTTGTATTTGCTTACTACTGGTTACAAACCTTATGTTAGATTCACTTGTTCAGTCTTGTTCTTGGCTTCCAGAGAATTCCTTGGAACAGCCTCTTTTCTTGACTAGCTCCTACTGTTTATATTCAGCTTTTCTATGGATCTCTCCCTATTTTAACTACCAGTGAAGCCCTGGAATATACCACCATCCACACACCAAACATGATATAGTGAGAGTGTGTATATCCAGATGAGGATATGTTTCTATTGGTACACAGGTCTGTCTATAGGGTATACCTGGCACTCTGCACACCCTATAGGCATGGCTATGTTGATGGACACACATCTCTCTATAAATGGCCAGATTAATATTGCCCAGTTGAAGAAAAGTCATTAGACACATTGAAAAGTAAGCCAAATGTTAATGTATTTTAAAAGAAGGCTATTAGTATTGTAAATGTCAATATACTATTTGACTTGTGAGATGTAAAATAAACAACCCAATGAAACTCATTAGGTATATTACTAAAACTAAAGACTAAAAAGGCTGATGCCTGAAGCGGGGGGGAAAACAATTAGTAAACTCACTAATTAAAATGCTATTAATGCTTTTCATATTATGAATGATAAACACTTGTATTTTAAGTATGACTACACCTTGAATGTAACGTGTTAATAAAAGAAAAAGTTGACAACAGAATTTAGTCAACTATTATAATGTGCAAAATGTTTATAAATCAAACCCTATCATTTCCTGAATAACACTTTGGCTTTTAAAAAATAGAGACATTAGTGTAAATATAGCACATAAATTCTTAGGCATAATAACAGTGTGAATTGTGGGGCAAATGGTACTTTAATTAATGTATCTGTTAATTGTCCTCCCCTACATAGTGCTAGCCTGTGTTTGCAGAACTCTAGCTCTGATAGTCATATAATATAAAAAAGACTCAGAAAATGGCATACCAGAGAAATGGCAACTGCATATAATATTTTCACACAACGAAAGAAAAAATCAAAGCATTCTTTCTAAAGTTTTACATCTAAGACTTTTATCTCCAAGTTTAAATTTAAAAAGTAAAAAAAAGTTCTTTATGTAGTCACATGACAAACTAGATTACAAGACATGTTTTACATTTATGTTTCTATCTCCTTTTTTATCTCCTCACATTGGCAATGTCTAACATCGTTTCCTGAACGTAGAAAGGGCTGATATCTATAGAACTGAATTGACTCTCCCTTTATGTTTATCATACTGTCATGAATGCAGTGGCCACCCAGTAATGAATAAATTGGGTTAGGTGGCTCAGTGGATAGGTTCCTGAGTATGGAGTCAGGAAGATTCATCTTCCTGGGTTCAAATCTGGCTTTAGACACTTACCAGCTGTGTGATCCTGGGCAAGTCACTTAACCCTGTTTGCCTCAGTTTCCTCATCTATAAAATGAGCTGGAGGTGGAAATGGCAAGTTACTCCAGCATCTTTGCCAAGAAAACCCCAAATGTGTTCATGAAGAGTCTGAAACAACTCAATAACAACAAATAAATATAAGTACTGCAGAGAACTCAAGTCACTGGAAAAACATAATTCTGAAACATGTCAGAACATAATCAGAATTTTTAAAGAGTTCTCAATGGTAGCAAAGGAGAAAGGATTTTGAGTTTTTCCTCTGTTCAGCTCAGTCACCAAGGCTGGTTTGTGTTTAAGTGCTTATTGACTTTTGACATGGATGCCTTACTTTTTCAGTTGATGTGGGATTTCCACTAGGTTCCAAGTACCTTACTAGTTACTCACAACAGAGTAGAACAATGTGTATTCTGTACCCTCAAGCTGCTTATGTTAAGGACTTGGCTTATATTATCTTGAACAATAAAGCACAATATAATAGACCTTAACTTTCCCCCTCTACTCCCAAGCCCCTTGGAAACTAACTAGGGACAGAATTATCTGAAGGCAGAAGTCTAGCTCTTTTCAGAAAGACTTTTCTTTAGGGCAAATCCTGGGATGGGTGAGAAATGAGGCCAAGTGGATCCTCTGGTCATGTAGGCATTTCCTTTGCACCTAGACCCATCCTTATCTGCTCACCACTGCTTTATTTTAAAGAACCATGCATTTTCACACGTGGCTTCATGCAAGGCTACCCACAGGAGGATAGAGAACTTGCAGAAAATTGCTACAGATGCTTGTTTCTAACTTCCACCCAAGGTAGGCATTAAGAAATGGGAAAAAGCAGAAGGAAGGAGTGACTGCAACATGAGTGAGGGAAGGTAGAGGGGGAAAGAAGGAGCAAAGTGAAAATGGTATGTCTTGATAATACTTTCTTTAGGTCTAAAACTTTTGACTGCCTGTCTACGTTATACTCTTCAGACTCTATGAATCACATTACACTTTGGATTGTAGGCTATTATAGTGACACCACAATATAGTACCTACTACGTGCCAGGAAGGCAGCTTTGTGGTGCAGTAGATAGAGCACTGGGTTTGGAATCAGGAAGATCTATCCTCAGTTTCAGACACCTAATAGCTGTGTGACCCTGGGCAAGGTACTTAACCCTGTTTGCCTCAGTTTTCTCATCTGTAAAATGAGCTGGAGAAGGAAATGGCATATGACTCCAGTGTCTCTGCCAAGAAAAACACAGATGAGGTCATGGAGAGTCAGATAAACTGAAAAATGCCTCAGCAACATGTGCCAGGAACTGTGCTAAGTGCTTTATGAATATCAATTCATTTGATCCTTACAACAATCCTGGGAGGCAGGTATAATGCTCATTCTCATTTTACAGTTGGGGAAGCTAAGACAAACCAATGTTAAGTAACTTACTCAGGATATGCAACTAGTGTCGGAAGCTAAACTTGAACTCAGAGAATGATGACTCCATACCCAGTGTTGTATCCACTCTGCCCAGTTACTAGGAATAATGCTATCCCTACCTTATAGATGAGAAACTGAACGTAAGATAAAAGGTACTTGCCCACTTTCACACATCAAATATGTGTTAGATTTGGAATTCAAACCCAGGTTTCTTGTTTTCGAGTCTAAACTGATGGGAAAAACCTTAAGTTATTCTTTTAACACTAATACTTGAATCCAAGTGCTTTCCTCCACAAGATTATCTCACTGATGATATGAATTTCATTTTTAAAAGATCACAACTGATTTTATGCTTTTCATCATTTTAATTCTCTGTACAATAGGTAAAGCACGTAGCAAAGCAATTGTTTAAGTAAGACAATCTGAGATAAAGTACCCAGATAGACTCAGTTTACTTTTTAAACTGTGTAAATAAGATTTTAGTAATATGATGGATGAACAAGAAAAAAAATTTAATAACATCAGTTACTTCATCAAATATCTGTTTATTTTCCCTTCTTCCTTTCGTTCTTGTTCTCCTTCATTCTGTCTCTATTTTTTAATCCAAGTGTTTCACTTCTCTTTCCTTTCATTCTCTTTATTCTTCCCTTTCTATTCTTTTCCCTTCACTATCTCCCTCTTCCAAGATCCCAACACATGCATACCCAGACTGATTACACTGTAACAATTATTCAATTGTTAATTTTTTTGGCCTTCTTTTCCCCAAAAGTCCTTTCTTCCCTCACCCCAATGAACAGGGATAAGTACTTGTGACTGTATGTGATCTCTTAATGTGTTGGTCTATTGACACAAACTATACCACACAGATGTGAATAGCGAAAGAGTAAGTGGAAGAGAGGGTAGTTTTAGATATCTTTAAGTGAAAATATTAGCTGCCTATATATAACATTTGTGATTTAATTTTTAGCCCAATAATAACCAAAGACACAAAAGAATCCTTTCGTTATTCCTCTGGAGCCTTGTACCCAGGAGGTAGAGAATGTCACCTTTGCAAACCAGAAAACTGGCATTATTAGAAAATTATATGATTTCAAATTTGGGGAAAAAGTCACAAAGAAGTCAATCTACATCTAAACAAGCAAGTTCTCTAGCTCAACTCTGACAAGAGGTCACTCAGTCTCTATTTGAAGACCCCCTAAGAATGGGGTCCCAATGCAGTTTGCTTCCTTTTATAGGTTTATTTATTTTAACAATCTAAGTTATTAGGAAGTTTTATCAGCCTAAAATCTACCTTTCTGATTTGAACTACTGTATTTAGTTCTTTTTCTTATTAATTTATTTGTTTTCAGTTTTCAACAATCACTTGCATAAGTTTTACATTGCACCCCTCCTCCCCAAGACGGCATGCAATCTTATATGGATTCTACACATACATTCTTATTAAAAGTATTTTCTCACATTAGTTATGTTGCATAGAAGAATTAAAATGACTGGGAGAAACCATGAGTAAAACCAAAAAAAAAAAAAAAAACAAACCCAACAACACAAGAGAAAACAGTCTGCTTCATTCTGCATTCCGATTCCATAGTTCTTTCTCTGAATACAGATGGCATGTTGCATCAAGAGTCCTGTGGAAATGTTTTGGGTCTTGCATTGCTGTGGAAGGCTAAGTGTATTGTAATAGTCCTCACACACTGTGGCTGTTGCTATGTACAATGCTCTGCTGGTTCTGCTCATTTCACTCAGTATCAGTTCATCTAAGTCTTTTCAGGTTTTTCTGAAGTCGTCCTGTTTATCATTTCCTATAGCACTATATTATTTCATTACATTCATATATCACAGCTTGTGCAGCCATTCCCCAACTGATAGACATTCCCTCGATTTCTAGTTCTTGGCACCACAAAAACAGCTGCTATAAATATTTTTGAACATGTGGGTCCTTTTCCCATTTTTGTGATCTCTTTGGGATACAGTCCTAGAAGTGATATTGCTGGATCAAAGGGCTTTAGTTCTTTCATTAGGTACTAAAGCAGAGCAAATTAAGTACCTTTTCTATGTCAGCCTTTTGAATACTTGAAGACAGTCATTTTGATAGCAACACACACACACATCAGCACTCTAAATGTCATATGACCAATTCCACAAACACCTAACTGAAATATAAGTCTTCCTTCACTCTCTCCATCTTCACCCAGGCATTAAGAAGGACTGTCAAATGCCTTATTGAAATCTAGATATAACGAAATATTTCCATCACATTTTTAAAAAGGAAGGAGAAGAAATTTGATTAGTCTGTAATGACATATTTGGTGAACTCACTACAAACTCATAGACAATGCATGAAAGAATAACCAGAGAGTATTCCTTTAATAATGATTTCAAATTTTTGCAAAAAAGTAAAATCAAACTCACTGGCCTATCAAGCTTCGCCCTTTTGAAAACTGGGACTTTTGCCCAACTTTTATTCAAAAGAATCTTTATTTTCCTCTGTGACAAAGATCACAACCAACCAGTGAGCATTAACATCTCTAAACTCTTTCAGTGCCACTCCATGAAATTCATTCCAGCCTAGTAATGTTCAACATGTACAATAATTAGGTTCCTTAAAAAAAAAACAATTTCCTCACTTATCTCACTTTTCAATTTTTCAAATTACTTTGGCATTAGTTCCATTTTTGCAAGTCTGCAGATCATTCCCTTGAATAGAGAAATAAGAAATGCCAGGGTTATGTACTCTCTGTCTCATCTCTCATCTTCATTCTGTTCACCCCAAGCAGTGACCCTATCGCTTCTGTGATCTTCCTTATACTCCCAACCTGATAAAAATAGACATTTTGTTGTCCTTAATATTCATAAGTAGCCTCAACTCAATATGGGATTTTCCATTCTTCACATTTTTCCTATAGACTGTGCCACTCTTTGTAAATTACCTGCTATTGTTTCTATCTTCTGTAAATTCATTAAAATCTAATTTGGCCAATGGATTCTCTATGTAGACAGATCTTTTTATTCATTAGAATAAGATATATTTGTGTCGTTATTTTGTTCTTTAGCACAACTTTTTGATTCTATGTACATAGTAGACATTTAGATTATGAGGTCCTAAAGTATACTTCCTCCGAACTTAATGAAATCTTTCCTGAAAATCTGGGCTATGCCTCATACTATATTTTATTCTACCATCCTCATAATATAATTAATGTACTATAATAAATATATCTATGCGTGTCTCTAATGCCCATTGCTTTTGATAGCCATTGCTATCCATGAATGAATGTTTCCAGAGAGACAATTCATGACCAACTGCTATGTTCAGACAGGCATACAAGCAACTGAGACCAATACTTCCAAATTTGTGCCAATTAAAGAACCGTAAGGAGGCACAGTAGCAAATCACATTGACAGAATTTATCTCTTGCCACTTTTTATGAAGATGTACTTTATAGTCACTTAAGGGCTTAGGAAATTTTTCATTTTTTTTTTATAACATCAATGCTATATTTTCTTGTGAAACACAGAAAAGGGGTCTCAAAAAGCCAAGGCTGTAGTTCTTCCTTACTCAACAAAACTTTCTATGCCCTGGTTGGGATAAGATATTTTTGTGACATGGAACTAACAGTATAGCTTCACACTAATAAACTAGGGCTTTTATAAAAATCTTGGATGAAGGTATAGATAGCATGCTAATCAAATTTGCAGGTACCATGAATCTGGAAAGGATACTTAAAACATTGGATGACAAATTCTGGATTGAACAAAAAAAAAAAAAAAAAAGAAGAACCTTCACAGAGTAGACTAGTGGACTATCCATAATCAAATTAAGTTTTAAAAGGGACAAGTAGTGTCCTCCACTTGAGTTTAAAAAAAACAAAACTTCCACAAATAAAGGTTGAAGGAAATGGGACTAGTTGATTGGGTTCAAATTCAGCCTCAGTCACTTAATGGCTTGGTGAGCCATGGCAGTCAACTAATTTCTCAGTGCTCCATCTGTAAAATGGGCCTGGCACCTAGTAGGCACTTAAGAAATGTTTATTGATTTCATTGGGGTACTTTTCCATTTCATAGGAGCCAAATTTTTTATAACAACAATTCCTATTTATAAAATGCTTGAGAGTTTCTAAGTGTTTTTTCCAAAATAACCTCATATTGTGTATAAGTACTGGAATTCCCATTTTACAGATGGTAAACTGAGTCACAGAGAGATTAAAGAACTGACTCCATCTTCACATAGTGTTAGAACTTGTATTCCAAACTAGGTTTCCTGACTTTCAAGTCCAAATCTCTTTTTTTTTCAATATTTCATACTTTCATCCAGTAACTAATAAAAGAAGGCCTCAGAGCAACTGGAATGTGATCCACACAATTTGAAAAGCATACTCTATATGTCAGTTTTACACTCAAAGTTAAGTCAAAAACTGTAGACCTAAAATTGATTTTTGACATTTTTGATCTGGAGTCATTTAAAAAATATGAGTATACAGTAGTGGAAGAAAGGTAAAAAATCAGCTTTCCATAGCTGGTCTCTTGAAAATCCTGGGATTAAAACACTATGAGACTTCAAATCCCAGGAGAAGGGACAAATGGGAACATTTTCAAATAGAAGAGTATGCTTATTAGTATTTCATTGAGAATAAAGTTTCATCTACATTGGCTTCTTAGCACACAGTGTGGGGGAAGTATACAATATAGAAGCTGGAATTGCAATAGAATTATTTTTTTTTCTAATTTCATTAAATATTGCCCAAGTAAATTATAAGAATTTTTACAATCTTTTTTTTTCTAATTTATCTCCAAATTCTCTCCCACTCTCACACCCTTCACCTCTCCTTCAGAAGGCAAGCCTTTTGATTATGAATATACATGTGAGGTTATGGGAAATGTTTCCATAATAGCTATGCTGCAAAAGAAAGCACCAACAAAAGACAACAACAAAGATATTTTTAAAATTTGGTTCAACCTGCATCAGAGTTTATCAAATCTCTCTCTGGAGGTGGATACCATTTTCATTATGGGTTCTTTAGAACTGTCTTGGATCGTTGTCTTGATCAAAGTAGCTAAGTCTTTCATAGTTGATCAGAGCTACAACACTGCTATTATTGTTTACAATGTTCCCCTGGCTCTGCTGGCATCATTTTTTATGAATTCATTTAAGCCTTCCCATTTTTTTGAAATCATACTGTTCATCATTTTTTTTGAAGCAAAATAGTATTCCATCAGAATCATATACCAAAATTGTCTAGCCACTCCCCAATGGATGGACATCCCCTTCATTTCCAATGCTTCGGAAATTTTTAGAAAAATCTTAGTTGAAGGTATAGACAGAATGGTAATCAAATCTGTAGGTACTATGAATCTGGAAAGGATACCTAAAACACTCTGGTTTGAACAACAACAACAAATAACCTTGACAAAGTAGGCTAGTGGATTATCCATAATCAAATTAAATTTTAAAAGGGATAAGTATTAAGTACTCCACTTGAGTTTACAAAACAGAACCTTCACAAATAAAGACTATAAAAGCAAAACGGAGTAGCTATAAATATTTTAAAAATACAAATAGATGATTGTTCCTTTTTAAAAAAATCTCATTGAGATACAGACATAGTAGTAGTATTGCTGGATCAAAGGATAAGCATGGTTTTATGACAATGGATATAGTTTCAAATTGTTCTCCAGGATGGCTGGAACAGTTCACAACTCAACCAACAGTGCATTAGCGTTCCAATTTTTCCGTAGCATTTGTCATTTTCCCTTTTTGTCATGTTAACCTGTCTGATAGGTGTGAAGTGGTATCTCAGCACTATTTTAATTGGCATTTCTCTTATCAATAGTATTTAGAGAGTTTTTATTTGATTATTAATAGCTTTGATTTCTTCGTCTGAAAACTGCCTATTCACATATTTTGACCATTTCCCAACTGAGGAATGGTTCTTGTTATTATAAATTTGACTCAGATCCCTATATATTTGAGAAATGAGACCTCTATCAGAGAACCTTCTGCAAATTTTCCCCCAGTTTCTTATTTTCCTTCCAATTTTTGCTGCATTAATTTTCTTTGTATAAAACCTTTTTAATTTTATGGAATAACAATTATTTATTTTGCTTTCCATAATTCCCTCCATCTCTTTTTGGTCATAAACTCTTTCCTTATACATAGATCTGACAGGTACATTTTTTCCATGATCTTCTAATTTACTTGTGCTATCACCCTTTATGTCTAAATCAGTTATTCATTTTGACATTTTCTTGGTATATGGTGTGAAATGTTGGTCTATGACTAGTTTCTGCCAAACTGCTTGCCAGTTTTCCCAGCATTTTTTCTTTGGTCAAATAGTGAATTCTAACCACCCCTCCACTTCCATTTCCCCCACCCCCAACACATGGACCTTTTGGTTTATCAAATATGAGATTACTGTGATCTTTCACTACTGTATATATAATATTCCTAATCTATTCCACTGATCCAACACTGTATTTTTTATCCAGGGGCACACTGTTTTCATGATTACCACTTTGTAATATAGTTTGAAATTTGGAGTTGCTAAGTCTCCTCAGAGATTTTTTTTTCATTAATTCTCTTGACGTTTTTTACCTTTTGTTCTTTAAGATGAATTTTATTACTATGTTTTTAAGCTCTTTTAAAAAAAAATCTTTGATAGTTTGATTGGTATGGTATTGAATCAGTAAATTAACATAGGTAGAATTTTATTATATTGACTCAGCCTATCCATGAGCAATTAATATTTCTATCTTTTTTGTGTGAAAAGTGCTTTGTAATTAAGTTCATATAATGCCGAGTTTTGACTTGGCAGGTAAACTTTCAAATATTTTATATTGTCTGCAATTATTTTAAATAAAATATCTCTTTATCTCTTTCTTCTGTGTTTTATTGGTAGTATATAGAAATGTTGATGACTTATGTGGCTTTATTTTGTATCTGCTAATTATTTTGTAAACTCTGCTGAAATTGTTCGTGTTTTAATTAATATTTTTAGGTGGATTCTCTAGGGTTTTCCAAGTACATTATCATATCATTGGCAGAGTGATAGTTTTGTTTTCTCATTGCCTATTTTTATTATTTCAATTTCTTTTTCTTGTCTTATTGCTATGACTAGCATTTCTAGTACAATATTGAACAATATTGGTGATAATGGACACCCTTGCTTCATTCCAGATCTTACTGGGAAGATTTCAAGTTTATTTCTCTTACAGATAATACTTATAACTTTAAGGAAAGTTCCATTGATTTCTATTCTTCCTAGTATTTTTTAAGAGAAATGGCTATTGCATTTTGTCCAAGACTTTTCTGCAGCTATTGATATAATCATATGATTTGTACTGTTATTATTATTGATATGGTCAATTGTGTTGATAGTTTTCCTAATATTGAATCAGTCCTACATTCCTGGTATAAACCTCACTTGGACATAATATGTGATCTTTGTAATATATTGCTATAATCTCTTTGCTAGTATTTTATTAATTTTCCACTGATATTCATTCAGGAAACTGGTCTATAGTTTTCTTTCTCTGTTTTGCTCTCCATATTTGTGTCATTAAAGGAATCTGGCAAAACTATTTCTGTACCTTTCCCTCTCAAAATAGTTTATATGGCATTGATGAATTGTTCCTCAAATATTTGGTAGAAGTTATTTGTGCATCTATCTAATCCTGGAGATTTTTTCTTAAGGTGCTCATCAATGCCTTCTTCAGTTTCTTTTTCTAATATAGGATATGTAAGTATTCTATTTTCTTTTCTGATAATTTGGCCAAATTATTTATTTTTAAATATTCATCCATTTCACTTAGATTGTCAGTTTTCCTGGAATATCACTGGGCAAAATAAGTCCTAATAATCACTTTAAATTCATCTTTATTGGTGGTACATTCATCCATTTCATTTTTTATACTAATTACTTGGTTTTCTTTCTTTTTTGTAATCAAATTAACCAATAATTTATGTTTTACTGCTTTTTTTCAATAAAATCAACTCCTAGTTTTACTTATTAGTTCCAGCTTTTTTAATTCCCATTTTATTAATTGCCCTCTTTGATTTTCAGGATTTTTACTTTGGTGCTTAATTAGGGATTTTTAATTTGCTCTTTTACCTAGTTTTTTTTAGTTGCATGACCAATTCGTTGATCTATTCTTTCTCCATTTTACTGATGTGCACATTTAGAGATATAAAATTTTCCCCATGTACTGCTTTGGTTGCATCCCACAAATTTTGGAATGTTGTTTCATTGTTGTCATTCTCTTTAATGAAATTATTGATAGTTTCTAATTTGGTTTTAATCTATGCTTCAACATCCCTTTATTAAATGTAATTTTTATTGCATTATGATCTGAAAATAAAGCATTTAATAATTCTGTTTTCCTGCATCTGTTTGTGAGGTTTTTATGCCCTAATACAAGATCAGTTTTTATGAATGTGCCATTTACAGCTGAGAAAAAGGCATAGTCCTTTCTACTTCCATTCATTTTTTTTTTCCAGAGGTCTATAATGTATAACTTTTCTAAGATTCTATTCACCCATTTGACATCTTTCATATTTATTTTATGGTTATATTTATTTAGCTCTGAGAGGGGAAAGTTGAGATTCCTTCCTGTACAGTTTTACTCTCTACCTTCTCCTTTAATTCACTTAACTTTTCCTTTAAGAATTTGGATGCTAGGTCATTTGGTACATACATTTTTAGTACTGATATTACTTAATTGTCAATGGTGCCATTTAAAAAGTTGTAGTTTCTTCCCAAAGAGATCATAAAAATGAGCAAAGGACCCACATGTACAAAAATACTCATATCAGTTTTTTGTTGTTGTTGTGGTGGCCAAGAACTGGAAATTGAAGGGATGTCCATCAATTGGGGAATGGATAAACAAGTTGTGGTCTATGAATGTGGTGGAATACTATTGTGCTATAAAAATGATGAACAGGCAGACTTCAAAAAAGCCTGGAAAGACATATAAACTGATAATAAGTGAAGTGGTCAGAACCAGAACACCGTACACAGTAACAGCCACAGTGTGCGATGACTGATTTTAATGGACTTAGCCCTTCTCAGCAACGCAAGGACCTAAAACAATTCCAAAGGACTCATGATGGAAAATGCCATCCACATCCAGGGGAAGAACTATGGAGTTAGAATGCAGAGTGAAACAGACTACTTTCTTTTTTTGCTTTGTTTTTTCTTTCTTATGGTTTCTTCCATTTGCTATAATTATTCTATGCAATGTGACTAATGTGAAAATATATTTAATAGAAATGTATATGTAGAGCCCATATCAGATTGCATCTCATCTTGGGTGAGGAGGGGGAAGGGAAGGGAAGAAAATTTAAATCTTATGGAAGTGAATGTTGAAAACTAAAAATAAATTAATAATTGGGAAAAAAGTTGTAGTTCCCTGTTTATTCCTTTTAATTACATCCATTTTTCCTTTTGCTTTGTCTGACTCCTACTTTTTTTTACTTTAATTGAAGCATAATAGAATCTGCTCCACTCTCTTATTTTAACTCTGTGTGTGCCTCTCTGTTACAAGTGTATTTCTTGAAAACAACGTGTTCTTGGATTCTCATCTGTATTCAATTTATGATCATGTAAATCCATGACCATCATCTCCTTGGAGTCAAAAGCCTTTCTTTTTTATAGATAAGTGTCAAGAACCCTTGCTGCCATCCATAGTGAAGCACATATTAAGCTGTCATGTAAAAAGAAGATGATCATATTTTAAATACAGGGCTTAGCTTTTGCACACAGATGTTGAATTTTCATGAAAGACTGAATGAGATAGAAATATTGCTATTGCTTAGATCTAATGCTTCTTGACACTTAGTACCTTGCTTCCAAGATTCTTACTAAGTCTGACATGGATTATTATTATGAGATGTGAAATTTAACTGCTGATGAACTAAAGGTCAAATAGGTTGAGTGACTTGCCCTTTGTCAACAAAGGAGTCAGGTGAAGCAAAGACTGAACTCAATTCTTCTGATGCAGCAATCGAGTCATCAGATCGCCAATTTTAAGTTTCTTCTCTGTCATCTCGTCTCATCTCATCTCATCATCTCATCCTACTCCCCATACCTACATTTTATTTCAGACAAACTGGGCTATTCACCATTGCCGAATCTTTTTAATACCACTGAATTTGTCATTATACTTCCTTCCCCCTTCTCCCCAGTCCCCATACTTACCAAAACCTCCATGTCCGTAATAGACTCCCTTCCCCCCAGCTCCCCATCCACCCTGTTGCAATATTTCCAATGCCCAAATCTGGTTCCATTTTCTTCATGAAACCTCCCTTGATCCCAACAGCTAAAAACAATATCTTCCACCTAAAATCTCTCATAACTTTCTTTTGACTTCTCCTTTTGCATTAATCATACTGCATTATGGTATATTTTTTGTATATAACTTATCTCCCTGTTTTGATTGTGAATTTGAAGACCTCATGTTTCTCATCTTTCTATCCTCAGAACCTGGCATAGTAATTTTTTTTCTTTCCTTTACCAGAACTGTGATGTATTGATAGAGGGAACTCCTAAATGAGGAAACTCCTTTTAGAAAATTGGGGCAAATCCTTCTCCACAAATAATAGCTACAGAAATGTTTACCAGCATCACTCAGTATGTTACAGAGGTGGGCTTTAAATTCTAGTTTTCCTAACTCAGAGCCTGGCACTCTTTTCTTTTCATACAGTAGTTACTAAAGATATTTTTGCTGAAGAGAATGAAATCATGGGATTTCATGGGTCTATTCCATGATGGCATGACAGGACAGTGATCAAGGACAAAAAAAACCTCAGCATTCCACTTCACTTATTACTTCTTCTTCCTTCTCTAGGAGAGATGGAAACCCCAGTCATAGATGGATAATGGTATTCATCTCACACTTACAAATACCGGTAAGAAAAGGAAATTAGGGTCTTCCAAAATTATAATGTTGAAATCATAGACCTAGGACACATTTAATCAACAGAAGTTTAGAAAGTGCACCTGATTCCATTTTTTTAATAACTAGTTCCTTCTCCTTCAGCATTTCAATGATACATTTCCACATACTCTTGGGCCTTTCTTACATATTCTCTCATTATCTTTTCTATTTCTTCCAGTGTTGTCTTCATGGATGCTGAATGGTCAAGGTGCACATGGTTTTCCATTTCTGTTGAATTAGACATATCTCAAAGACGACAATAGACATTTCACTATTTATACTTTTGTGGTCTTATAGGTATAACAGGATCGTAGATTTAAAGCTTCGAGTAAGCTTATAGTTATTGAGGCCCACTCCTTCTTCGTATGAATAAGGAACCTTATAAGGCATAAAGAGATTGTATCATTTTCCAAGGGCTATCCAGATAGTATGTGTCTGATGTGGAATTTAGTCTGGTCTTCTTGACTCCACGTCCAATTCTCTGCCCACTATTCTATGCTACCTCTTGATGTAGTGACCCAGAGCCAGGAATATGGAGACCAGCTTTAGACCAAGAAACTTGAATCACCCCAATCATAAGGTCATCAAATTACACATACACAGGATGCAAAAAACAAAGTTATTAATGAAAAGCACAGAATCAATTAGGTGCATCATTAAAAGTTGGCAGATTGCTTCTGGGCTGAATATCAAGGGGCAGGGAATAGCTAAATTGAGCCTAACACCCATGATCTTTCAGTTATCAGAACAGAGCAGCTGGTGTGGTGCTGGACTCAATTGATCTCTGGGGCCCACTCGATTTGAAGGATATGTCCAAATAATTGGCAGCTTTCTAAGCCTTTGTCAATTGAAAACACATTGAGAGTTTGAGGGCAGTCTTTGGAGAATATCAAAATGTTATCATATCTTGGCCTGTATAATGAACAACATAAAAAGTCTTTTTGAGAATAGTTCACCATGGTTCAAATAGCATTACTTTGCATTTGCGTAGTTTTCAATAAATACAAATATTTGATCTTGCAATTATTTATCATTCCGAAGAAGCAAAAGGGAGTGAATATACATCTCTCACATATTTTTAGGGATTTGTACCGTATCATAAATCAGGTGATTTGGGTTTGAATCATGGCTCTCAAACTGAGTCATTGTATGGAAACCTGGAGAGAAATGTTTTCTCTTTAGTGAGCCTCAGTTTATTCATATGCACAACAGAGATACTAATTCTTCCATGCCTATTTAGAAGGGTTATTGTAAGGAAAACACTTGGGAAATTTTAAAGTGTTCTTTTTTTTTTTAATCATTTTTGCAGGTGAAGAAACTATGGCTAAGATTTTATATGTGACCTCAGGATTAAAATTTGCGCTGCCTCAAAACCCTACTAAATTGTCAATTCACAGAGCCATACCTAGGGTGTGCTGCAGTTCTCAGAAGCAAATTATTCATTCCTATGATTGTTTTATAACAGCATGAAGCAGAGATAGTTAAGCACTTTTTGTTCAAGATAATGCATCTTAAAATCAAAATCTTGAAACCAAATTTAGGTAATTATTACTATTAGAGTTTAGTAGGGTTTTATTTTTTATTTGTACTCTAAAATTTTATGATCATATGTAAGTTATCACTCTCTTTGAATTCTCAGCACCTAGGACTGTGCCTTACTTATAGCAAATACTTAATATTTTTTGATTGAATTGAAGTAATTCCATGTTATGATTTGATCTCACAATCCATTTAAGCGAACAAAGGCACTGTACTATATTCTGATGATGAAAAGACAAAAATGAAAGTATGCCTGTCCTCAAAGGGATTTCATTCTACTAGATACTGAGAGACTGGAGAACATTGCAAAGAAATACCAAGTAGGGGAGGTGGAGATATAAACTTGTGTACAGACTTAGCTTTCTGGTCAATCAGCTATTTATATCTCGTGTCACCAGAACAAATTCTTACCAGTTTAAAAAAAAATTCCACAAAGGGATGAGGAGAAGGAAAAATAGAGCAGAAACCAAGCTGATGGAAGAGACTGATCTGGCCATATTTCTGCGTGATTACTAAAGACTATGGCGGCAAAGAGAATAGGATGGCAAGAAAAAGAGCGAGGAGGCACAAGAGAAGACAAGCAGGTGAAAATCTGGTTGATGAAAGGAAAGGACTTGGAAGGCTGAATTAGGATCTTTGTCTTTATTTTGACAGGATCATTGATTTAGAACTGAAAGAGACCGTTTGTTGTTTTTGTTTAATCATTTTCAATCTTATCTGACTTTATGTGCCTCCATTTGGGGTTTTCTTGGCAAAGATACTGAAGTTCCATTTCCTTCTCTAGTTCACTTTATAGATGAGGAAACTGAGGCAAACAGGGCTAAGTGACTTGCCCAGGGTCAAACAGTTAGCAAGTGTTTGAGGCCAGATTTGAACTCAGGGAGATAAGCCCGCCTGATTCCAGGCCTGTAACTGTATCCATTGTCCCATCTAGCTGCCCCTAGAGACCTTAGAGCCTGTCCAGATCAATTCCTCATTTTATAGATGAAGAAACTGAGGTACTAAGGTACTTAGTAAGTACTTACTAAAGTAACTTAGGTACTAAGTAGCAGAACTGATTGAAACACATTATGTTGGGATGTCAGGACCCGAATAGGATATGTTATCAGGATATACAGCCTATGATGGCATTGTTTACTGATACAGAACTAAAAAAGATCTACAAAAACTCAGTTTGGTGGTATAAAAATAATGCTGATTATAATATTTTTCATGATATGCTTACTAGTTTGCTAAATACCTATATTACCAATAAACTCTAGAAGGACCAGACATATCAATTGACATAATTTTTATTACAATTTTACTTTGAAATAAATATTTTCATTCTACCTGTATTTTCTTTGCCTTAGAGGAAGTATAGTCACCCTCTCACAACTTAAAGAATTCGTAGGAAGTACTGCTCGCAAATGAGTGGGTTTACTCTGAAAATTCCCTCCCCTACCTTCCCTTCCCCCATATACACACCAAACACAACCTGTTAGTAAGTAATGGCTTGTCTGTTGTAATTAAGTTGCTGGGTCTTTCTCATCAATCCCCTTGGGAAATCAATAGTTGAACAGTCATGCCCTTTGGTAAAACTGACTATGATGCACAAATCTGCTTCAAGGTGGCTGAATTTTAAGCACCAAATGCAAATAGTGCCTTAAGATCCATGTGGATGAGAAGTGTGATAATGAACAAGTCCTTTCTTATGATAATAAGTATCATCATTACAAGACAACTTAAAATCTGAAATCTGAGCCCTCCTTCTCTAAAGAAGTACTTTATGGTAATTGGAGATGAGAAGTTCCAGGGATAAGAATTTTCCTCCCTGTGATTACTCAAATAGTCTAGAAAGTATTAGTTTACCTCTATATAATTGGAGAGAATCAGAGTTCATATACAGAAACACCATTTCTGTCCTCTTTGTCCTCAGATTCTTGTCAACCTCAACCTCCTTTTGGAAACATTCAGTTAGTTGGCTGCACATTTTATCAATTAGGGCAATGACTCAATTCATATGTTATATTTTCAGGTAGCACTTTTTTTGCTGGTGTCTGAACAAAACTTGAAAGAAGCTTCATCCTAGAATGTATTTCAAAGACACCCCTTTGGGGTCAATTAGCACCTATAAATATTTATCTAAGCTGTCACTTAATGCCAGATTAATCTTTCTAAAACCTCGTTGTCATCACCTTACTATTTTGCTAATGGCTTCAATCCAAATTGTTCAGCCCTTTCTTTCAAGACCCTCTATTAATTAGCCTTAAGACAAATCACCCAGTCCAACAGGGTAGGTCCATCTGTTTTACCACACACATGCTCATTCCCACTTCCATGGCATCATACTAAGTATCTCCCCATTTAGTATGACCTCTCTCTTCCACTCCATCAATTCAAATATTACAATTCCTTCAAAGCTCAACTCTTGGTCCAGACCTGAGATTTCATCATTATTGGGAACTCCTAGTGAGGAATCTTTTACTACAAAAGCAGATGAAAGATTTGGAAAAACTTCAAAGGCCATCTACTCCAGACTATATTTGACTATAAAGTCCCTGTACAATATCACCTAAAAGGAGTTACACAATTGTTGCTAGAAAACCTCTTGATTAAAGACAGAAAACGGTGGTAGCCCATTTCATGTTCTGGAATAGCTTTAATTATTAAATTGTGTTTCCTTTCATTGGGTGGGGAAAAAAAGCAGATGGTGACTTCTTTGCAACTGAAGGTCTTAGTGTTTAAGAGACCTTCTCAGGCTCACAAATACTATCTCTCTCTCTCTCTCTCCACACACACATTTATAGTTATATTTATGTATACATGCATATATGTATATGTATACATATGTGTGTGCATGTATACACATACATACACATTCATAAATATATGTATATGTGTGTATATATACACACACATATATGTACAAGAGATTTGAAAACAGATTTTCCAGATTCCAAGATGGTTATTCCATTCCCTATATCAACCTGACTTTCAACAATAATGCTTTACACATTGTCAAGTCAATGAGCACTGATTAAGAGCTCATTATCTGCTACATACTGTGTTAAGTGTTCTCTTTTTCTAAGGGTTGTGTGATATAAAGAGCATTAAATTTATATTTGGAAGGACTGAGATTGAATATAGATATTACTACTTGGTAACTGCTTGACTCTGGACAAGCAACCTCTCCAAGCTACAGTTTCTTCATCTGTAAAATAGGTCTGGGCATAATAATAACATCTACCTACCTGTTGAGGATCAAAGAGATAATAATTGTAAAGCATTCAGCACAGTGCCTGGAACATAGTAAGGGCTATAGAAATGTTATTTATATAATAACAACAATAATATTTATACTACCTAAGCAAATATATGAGGCAAATACTGAGAAAACCTTGAAATCATATACCATATATAATTGATAATGGTGACCACCAACTAGGTCAGGAGTCAGGAAGATGAGTTCAAATGCAGCCTGGGATACTGACTAGTTATGTGGCTTCCTCAAGTATGAAAAGAGAAAAATAATAGCACCTACTTTACAAGGTTTTTGTGAAGATGAAATAACACATGACAAGTACTTCACAAATATTAAAGCACTCCGTAGATATTAGCTTTCCTCCTCTTCCTTCCTTTCTTCCTTCCTGAAATCTGTGATGACACAGGATGAAAAGGTGTGGATGGGTGGTAATTTCTAATATTGAAAATCTATCAATATAGATGAAATATCACAGGTCCATTAAAGTATAGAATACCTTCTTGTACACGTGCAATTTATCTATGAACAAAATCAAAGTATTCTAGGAGTAAATGCAAGTAGTTTGAATGTACTTTTATTACAGAAAACAAAAAAAAAAGGATTATATAGAACTACAACCCAAATTGTATCATAAATGGCAAAATATAATGCAATACAACTTCATTTTAGAGATAACTTTTTTTGAGTATATCTAATATATATATAAACCTAGGTCAATATGTGTAAGTCTCTGCCTCGAAGTGAAGAATTCTCAATGGATTTAATACCCCTAGCATCCTGATTTTTCTGGATTTTATATTGCTAGAATAAGGAATTTTGCCACTGTCTCAAAGATGAACCATTATTTTCATTTTATTTGTTTTTTTATTGTGATCATTGTTATTTTTATATGCTATATACAGCATTTCTGGCAACACATCACTTTCCATGGAATCCAGAAAATCTAGTGGTGAGTTTTGGGATTCTCTGTATACATTTCTTCCACTTCTCTTCTCACACTCACTCCTCAACCCTTTGCAATCTGGCTTCCTATCCCCTCAAACTATCATCCTATATCTCTCCCCACTTTTTTAGCCAACATCCTTGAAAAAGGTGTTATATTCACAGCCTATACTTCCTTTCACTTACTCTTCAATCCTTTGCAATCTGGCTTCTGACTTCATCATTTAGCTGAAACTGTTCTTTCCAGTGTTACAGATTATCTCTAAATTCAAAAATTGGATGGTCTTTTCACAGTGCTAATCCCTCTTGATCCATCTGACGTATTTGATATATAGACCACCCATTCCTGCTCTATACTCATTCTTCTCTGGTTCTTCTCTTACCTTGCTTACCCACCTTTGCTGGTTTATCATCTACTCATTCCTTTTAAAATGGAAATGTTCCCATAAGCTCTATCCTGGGACCTCTCTCTTCTCTTGGTGGCCTCAGAAACTATCACTGGGAAAATTACTACTTCTATGAAGATGATCACCAATTTTCTTCCCAGATTTCAGTTCTATGTCACCAATGGCCTTTTGGATATTTCAAATGGAATTTCCTGATGGCATCTCAAATTCAATGTATTCAAAACAGAGCTTTTTAATCTTTTCTCCAAAACTCACCTTTCTTCTGAACTTTACTATTCCTTTCAAACTCCCCTCCATCCTTCTGGTCCCTTAGGTTTGTAACTAACCTTGTTTTGAATTCCATAGTCCTCCCTCTCGCTCATCCCAATTAGTTAACAAAAGTTGCTGCTTATACCTTTCCAACAAATCTTACATCAGGCCCATTCTCTCTATTTACAAAGCCATCCCCTTAGTTCAGGCCCTTACCACATGCCATCTACAGCATTGCAAGAGCTTTCTAATTGTTCTCCCTTCCTCAAATTTACCCCTATTTCACTTTATCCTTCACAATATTCCAAAATGATTTTATTTTAAAATGGGTCTGACAATTCTACCCTCCTACTTAACAAACTGGTGGCATGCTATTATTACCTTCAAGATAAGATATAAACTGTAAAAACTTTAAAGTCCTTTGCAACCTTATTTTATCTTTTAGTCTCAGTGTATGTTACAGTCCCCAACAAACTCCATGTGAAAATAGCCTTTCTGTTTATTCCTCATCCATGACACTCCATTTCCCATCTTCATGCCTTTTCACTATCTGTCCCCCTAGCCTGAAATGCACTCCTTGCTCACCTTTGCTGGATATAATTCTTCCCTTCTTTTGAGACAAAATTTAAGTAACATCTTATACCAAATTTATACCCACCCCCAACTCTAGAGCTCACTCCACAGCTAAGTTTTATTTAACTACCTGACATTTCTTTGCATTTATTTTCTTTATATTTATTCTGTTTGTACACATATATACGTATATGTATATATTTATACCTGCTGTCTCTTCTGATATAACATAAATTCCTTCTGAGAGTTTTTATTGTTTCATTCTTAGAATTTATATCCCTAGCACCTAGTGTAGTGCCTGGCACATTGTAAATGCTTAATAAATGCTAGATGATTGATTATTTGTAGCCACAATTCTGTGCAATATAAGAGTGTTTAAATGAGGCTGAACTTGCAGTATGAACTATTGTTTGGTAGCACTATAGTTTGTTTCTCCTTTTCCTCTGTCTGTGTAAAGAAGGAAAGGTTTACTCTCTTCCTCTCCTTCAAGGTGACTTAAGAATGATTACAGATTACCCCTAATGTGTTAGGTTGCAATTGTTGGAAAGAAAGAAAGGAAGAAAGGAAGGAAGAAAGGAAGGAAGGAAGGAGGGAAGGAAGGAGGGAAGAAAGAAAGAAAGAAGAGAAGGAAAAAAGAAAGAAAGAAAGAAGGAAAAAGGAAGGAAGGAAGAAAAAGAGAAAGAAGGAAAAAATTCTTTCTTGAAGGAAGAAAGAAAAGAAAGAAGGAAAGAAAAGGAATGAAAGCTAGGGAATTTATAGTTTGTATGTATAAAGGTTATGTATATGTATTAAGTTTATAGTTTTAAGTATAAAAGTCTTGGGATCATGGAATATGGATTTACGGCTGGCATAGGTTTTAGGGGTGATCTACCCCAATCTCCCTCATTTCACAGATGATGAAAATGAGTCCTGGAAAGTTTCAGTGAATTGCTCAAGGTCACAAAAGTCATAAGATTCCTAACAAAGATTTGAACCAAAATCCAATGCTCTTCTTCAGCTTCTTTGGAAGTGTGGATCTATATTAATCTGCCATGTTTCTATACTGATGCATTTCTTTGTAATAGTCAAATGAGAATTTCTTCCTTAAGACCAGGGAATCTTCTAAGAAGTTAAATAATGTTGGAGCTTGGAGAGGAAGATTTTGGGATATTCTCATCTAACTCATCTGATTTGACAGAGCCATTCATGTCCTTAGTGGCAGAGTCAGGCACAGAATTCAAATTTCCTGAACTCAGTTGGCCAGGTTTATGACTTATTTTTGTTTTTTGCCCAGTGCCCCACTGCATCCTTCAAATGAGATATGGTGAAAGCTGAAGTAGTGTTACAGCCAATCAAATCCCCTGAGTGAAATAATGCATGAAACAAAAAACATGCCTGAAATAAAACTGTATACCACTTGTCTTCTAGTACAAAGGTTCGGGTTTTTTTGTTTTTGGTTTTTTTGCTTTGGCTTCCCCGCCTACTTTCTTTTGCTTCCTCTGAATCTCTAAAGCATGTGAACTTAGGATTTTCTTCCATCACTTACCACTTGGCACCCGTGACCTTGGCAGCTGTATTTCTATGATACCACAATGGGTTGCCATGGTGAAGAATAAGATTTTACACAAAATGGTGATACAATTCCAAAACCCTGGAGCAGATAGTTATGAATGGAAAAACATATAGTTTCAAACCTTAAGAGCAAGAAGAGACCTTCGGCATGATATGAAGGAACTGGAATCAGAGAGCTGAAATTGTTTGTCTAAGTTTCTCAGACATCTAGTTAGAGGAGGGGCTCAGATAGGAGATCAGAGCTTTTGACACATAATCCAGGACTTCCCCCCGCCCCTTACCATATATGCCTATGGTGGGAAAAAAAGGGGAAGGAAAGATGGAATAGAATAGAGGAAAAAGAAGAGTTAAGGAAGAAGATAAAGAAAGAAAAGAAGGAAGGAAGGAAGGAAAGAAGGAAGGAAAATCAAAATAAAACAAGGAGAAATGGGCAAAAAAGGAAAGAAAATCTACTTTATATTTTGGAATGTGGGTGACAAAAGTAACAATGCATGTACTTGTTCACCAATGCCAGTATTATCCTAGTGAACTTGTGCCAAATTGCCATGACAATAATTAGCTGTAGTACTTTGACAGATCATTATGAGAACATTAGCAGGGCATTAGTGAGAATTACCCATTTTTCACACATTGATTACATGCCATTGCTGGCTCATTAGTGTATCGGTGCCTAATAGGTACACTCTAACTAGCAGTTCCTTCTTCAGCTAAGATCTAAACCTGCTAAACCCAGAGCAAGCAGTGTGCAGTGATTTTGTTGAATTAAACAAGCACAAATCCATTTTCCTTGTTCAGGAAGAAACTCATTAATCGAGCTTGGGTACCGTTGGGCCAATCTCTGCAGTCCCATGCACAGAAGCCTGCATTCTTATTCCTATTGCTATGACACTGCAGAATGATTTAGAAAAGGGAAAGTGAATCCAGGAGCTTCAAAGCCCTTCTGTCCCATTCTAGGGAGCAGCTGTCTCATGTCTCACCTTGGAAAGGAGTTGTCTATTTTTTTTCTCACTCTCCCTCCTCTATTCTAAAGTATTCTTATTTTATAACTTAATGACTCCCTTTCCATTCCATACCAAGATACCAGTGCCTAATTGTTTTCCCCCAATAGCTCTATGATTTTCAAACTATTGCATACTCATATATATAAAAATATATGTGTGTGTGTGTGTGTGTGTGTGTGTGTGTGTGTGTTTAGGCTCAGAGGAGATTGTGTGTAGAGAGGCAGATAACAAATCAACTGGATTATTTCCAGTACTGATGACAGATGGCACATTGTTCTCTATAAATGCAAACAGTCTAAAAAATCTGAAGCAGAGGAAAGGTGACTTCAGAGGAGCTTTTGTGATTTCTACCTCTTTCCTTGCACATTACCACCTGTCTGTTGTTCAGTCATCTCAGTTATTCCTGATTTTTCATGGCTCCATTTGGGTTTGTTTTTTGTTTTTTTTTTTTTTTGTAGAGATATTGGAGTGGTTTGCCATTTACTACTCCTGCTCATTTCACAGATTAGGAAACTGAGGCCAACAGGGTTAAGTGACTTCTCCAGGGTCACACTGCTATTAAGTGTCTAAGGCCAGATTGGAACTCAGGAAAATGGGGTTTCTTGACTCCAGTCCCCAGCGCTCTATACATTGCACCACCTACTTGCCACCACCTGTCCCCTTAGAAAATGAATTTAATGTGAGTCATACATTATGATATGCCTGATCATGCTTTCCTAATCATGAAAAACTCCAACATGCTCAATACAAGGTTTGTTAGCTTCCTCTCCAACCCCACATCTCTCTCAAGTTTTCCCTCCTCTTCTTCTCTTTCCTAAGCTTCATGTCAAAACGACACCACTGAATTATGTGGAATGAATTATTGGGATGTTAGGAACTAAGCAGTTACTGAGGACATATAGATTACTGGGATAACCATGCATGTGTGTAAGTCACTGAATTTGACCTGGTCAGAGAATAAGAAGTGAGAATTTCTTTCTTTCTTTTCCTTTTGGAAGTAGAAATTCATAAGGAAAGGAAAGAGTAAAAAAGGAACATGGGTAGAGAAATAGATAGGTAAGAGTAAAGGAGAAAGTTAGAAGGAATTGAAGGAAGTAAAACAGAACTGTGAAGAATAAATAATTTCGAGAGAGTAAATATACCCTGAAAGCAATAATATGATTCATTGTTCACTCACATCCAATTCTTTTTGACTTCATAGAGTATAGCGCACCAGTAACGGCCGTGGGTTTTCCTTGGCAAAAATACTGGAATGTTTGTCATTTCCTTCTCTAGTGGATTAAGGCAAACAGGTGTTAAGTGACTTGCCCAGGATCACACAGGTAGTGTCTGATGTCACATTTGAACTCAGGTCTTTGTGATTCCAGGCCCAGCTCTATCCAATACCTCTAATGACATATTTTCTCCTGAGTTTTGTACATTTTCTTTAGTATCATTCTCTGTTTCTCTTTGTCTACACACACACACACACACACACACACACACACACACACAATCTATTTAAGGCACAGACTATGAATTTCATAGTGTGGTCATTACTTCTAAAAAGGTTTACTATGTACTCCTTGCCTTCAGCCTTCCATTACTCCAGTCTGCCTTGCACACAGCTACCATATCCTGAAAGAATAATGCTGATCATGTTATCCCCCTACTCAAAACCCCTCAAGATTCTCCAGTTCCTATATAATGAAATCCAGACTCTTTAGCCTGGTTCCCAAGTTCCTCCAGTTTGACTGGAATGCAGTTCAAACAAATTATAGTACACGAATAAAAGGGAATATTATTATGTTTCAAAAAACCATGAACTCAAAAAATTTAGAGAATCATAGGAAGACAAAAAGAATGTAAAGGGGAGGTAAACAGAATCAGGAAAACAATAAATACAAGGATAGCAACACTTTAAATAGAAGAATGAAAAACAAGAATAATGACAATAGTAAAAATAAAAACAAAACCAAAATGAAAACCGTGTAATGATAATGACCAACGTTGTTCCCAAAGCAGAGATAAGAAAACAGATCTCCCTACTTTTCTCATAGGGGAGCACTTTGTGTGCTATCCGATTTAGTATATAATTTGGTTAATTTTGATGAAGTATGTTTTTACTTTTATTTATTCTTTATAACAAGGGATGGTTTTCTGTGTAGGAGAAAGGAGGAGAGATATACTGCATTTCCAAATATAAGTGTTATAAAAACAAAAGTTGTTTTCCAAAAATAATGTACTGTCCCCCACCAAACATAAAGTTCAAACACCATTTTCCCTATATAGTCTTTGTTCATACCTGTAGTCAGAGGGATCACCATGTTTCCATTCTTTAACTTTTTTCTACTTTTTAGAATATGACTGATTTGTTTTCATATTATCCAACAAGCGTTTTTTCCCCCTCCAGCTAGCTGCACTAAATAACCTGGAACATAGGGCTCTCTCAATCTCTCTCTCTCTCTCTCTCTCTCTCTCTCTCTCTCTCTCTCTCTCTCTCTCTCTCTCTCTCTCCCCCCTTTCCATTCGTAAACATCATCATAAGCATGATCTCATGCTCAATAGCAATGTTTCATCTAAGAACATTGCCAAGATGACTACCCTCAGCCTCTGGCTAGCTCTCCATTCGTACTTGTAGTAGGCTCATTGCTGACTCCAGATTTCTTGTTTCTTCTAGTTCATTAGGTAGCCCTTTGGCTTGGTAAGAGCAGAAGGGGTAGAAGCCAGGTGGATTCAAGTCCAAACATAAGTCAGAAAGAGGGCAATTGGGGCTGCTAGGGAATAAGGAAATTCTTTTGTCTCCATCTCCTTGAAATGTTATATCAAGCAAAAATACATACCTAGTTATATGTACATACTTAAACTACAATATTTGATTGATTAAAAAGAAATAAATTGGGCATATTAATAAACATTAAATTAATGAATGAATGTTGAGTATATATCTATGAAAAAAGTCAGTAAATTATAAAGTATTCATTAAGTTATTCACAAAATATTTATTTAGCACTTAAAACAATAAGTGTTGGGGGTGTAGGGACATACTGACCATGGGGGCTACAAGGATGAATAAGAGCAGTCCCTTACCTCAAATAGTTTATGACCCTAGTAAGAGAGATACAGCAGCACATACACCAAGAACCATAACACAGGGTAGAAGGCAATAAATGTCACAAATGATAGAAGGTTCTATGAGAATTTAGAAGCAAAGGAACTGGGATTAAATGGAGTATGTACTGGGGATAGCAACTGCTCTAGTTTAGATCTATCACAGGAAGTCACTATACAAAACTAAGGCTCAAGGTAGGATGGCATCCAATCATGGCAGACCTTGCATGCCAGGCTAAAGATGTTGAACTTTTCCTTAAAGATAATAAGGAGTCACTGATGTTTTCTGAGCCAGAAAGGCTCATGATGAAAGTGATATTCTTGTAGGAAGATTAACCTGGTAGCGGCATACATGTAGATTGAAAAGGGAAGATATATGGCAGAGATCAAAGAGGAAATTTATTACAGTTTACATGCCTGGTAATAAGAGTTTGAACTAGGACAATGGCAATGGGAATAGGAAGAAAGGAACAGATATAGGGGACATTTTGAAGAAACAACATGATTGGATTATATTGAATATTGGGGGCAAAAGAAAGAATCAAATGTGACTTCAAGGTTTAAATAGTTTAGAGAATGATAATAATTGACATAAACTGGGAAGTCAAAAATACTAGAAGAGGTTCTGATGGGGTTTTTTAAGGAAGGAGGATAATGTTGGGATGCATGTTGAGTTTACCTTAATAATAGGATACACAAGTAAAGTAGCCAACAGGTAATTGAGGAATATAGAACTAATGTTTGAGCGAGTAGTCATGGAGAGAGATGATGGACAATGGGAGTCAACCTCACAGGATATGATTATTGATGGTGTGAGAATTCACTTAACAAACAGGGAATAGAGAGAGAAGTAGAGGGCTGAGGACTAAACTTTGCAGGATGCCTACATTGGGGGGCCATAAAGAGACACCAATGAAGGAAACAAAGAAGTAGTTGTAGTGCTATGGAGATGACTAGAACACAGTTCATAGAAGTCAAGGGATGAGAAAGTTTTAAGAAAAAAAGTAATTAACAAGGCCAAGTGATTCAGAGAGGTCAAGAAAAGAAAGAGAGAGACAGTAAAGGAGAAAGAGAGAGAGAAAAAGGGAGAAAAAGAGAGAGAAAAGAGAGAAAGGAAGAGAGAAAGAAAGGAAGAAAGAAAGAAAGAAAGAAAGGAAGAGAAAGAAAGAAAGAAAGGAAGAAAGAAAGAAAGAAAGAAAGAAAGAAAGGAAGGAAGGAAGGAAGGAAGGAAGGAAGGAAGGAAGGAAGGAAGAAAGAAAGAAAGAAAGAAAGAAAGAAAGAAAGAAAGAAAGAAAGAAAGAAAGAAAGAAAGAAAGAAAGAAAGAAAGAAAGAAAGAAAGAAAGGAAGAAAGGAAGAAAGAAAGAAAGAAAGAAAAAGAAAAAGAAAAAGAAAGAAAGAGAGGGATGGAGGGAGGGAGGAAAAAAGAAAGGGAAGACTAAAGAAAGTAAAGTCATTGGATTTGGAAATTTGGATATCTTTAGGAAATTTGAAATGGAGTAAATATTTGATGCCTAAAAACATGCCTGGTTAGTGGAACTCTCTGTAGCTTTCTGGTCACTGTATCTGTCCTGAAAGGTGGTGTGAGAGTTTATGGATGTCCTGTCATCTGGCTTTTGCTTTTCTACTACTCTTGCTGCTCTACTACCGCTCAGAGACAACTTACACCAATATCAGTCCTTTATCACCTTCAGGCACATTACCCTGCAATTGGCTGGACTCCCCCCCCCCCCACTTTTGTACATCTCCTTAAAGTGAAAATAAGGGGTATGGAATTGTGTGATTTCTTTTCCCAACTGCCCATGGCAGGCTCTGGAGAGCAGAAGACAGATATCACACATACTACATCTTCTTTTTCCTTCTCATCCAAGGCATTATTCCACAAATCCAAGAATGACTCTAATTTTTTCAGTTCCACTCTCTTCCTCTGTCCTTGCACCTCCCCAACCTCAGCCTGCAGTGTGTGCATACAGCAGAGGAACTGAAACACACAAAATGTCCCTTTGAAGAAGGTGCCAAAGTGATTTGGCAGTGACAACATTGGCTCCTCCAACCAGCCCTGATGAATGCTAGGGCCATGGTTTTGAAAGCTCTGAGCACAAACAACCATTTGAAGGTAAATCAAGTCTGACAGCATGCATCTTAAAAAAAAAACAAAAAAAAAACTATGCTTAATAGAATTTATGAAGGAGGGTAGAGTCTGGCCATAGAGCAGGAATCATAGGTAGTAGAATCACAGATCATAGGTAGTAATGTTTAGCAGGAGTAGGTCATCAATCAATCAGTCAATCTAATCAATCAATAGTTAATAGCAAGAATCAGCCAAGGGCATTGGGTTCTAATTGCAGGTGTTAAAAGCTTATCTTGGGAATAGAGATGGGGTTTTGGGCAGTGAGGCAGGGTGCTGAGGTTGCTATCCCAACTCTGGGCCAAGACAATCTGCTTTTTAACTGGAGGCAACTGTAATCCATTCTGTGAACAGATGGCATGGAGGGGAAAAAAATGCAAACATAGGCTCTCCAGTGTCTATTTCAAAAGCCAGCCAACTTCCAGCTGTGGGAAGGATTTTGGAGGGAATGTTTATAGGAGCACAGGGTGGTACAAAGAGTAGAGAAGACATTTTCCAGGGAGAATGGTTAAGAAAAAGGATTGACTTTGGAGTACTCAGAGCTCAGACAAAATGACTTTCAGATGAGTTGTAGCAATGTGTTCCCTGACCATTCGTGCCTATCCTAGGTCTTACCTCATCCTCCATGTTCTCCCTCCAGAGTGGGTCTGTGTCCTTGCCAAATTCTAACTTAGTCCATTATTCCAATCTGTGTCCCTTCTGTTCCACCTAAAACACTGACTGGCTACCATATTCATTTTTCATTTTTACTTCTTCCATAGCCAAATACTAGACCTCTAACCCTGACCACCTGTCTTGAAACTGCATGACATTGGCCACAATGCAAACTGGGTGAGAAGGGCTACACACCGGAAAAACTACAACAACAATAAACAACAATGACTGAAAGGAAAGATCCTAGAGAAAATGCTGGGTCAGTTTGTGTCTGCACACTAAAATTCAAATTTAACAAATATTCATTTAATGCCTACTGTGTTAATTACACACTGATAGGTCCTGGGGGAGATAGAACAACACCAAAAATAATATAAAGCCTGTTTGAAAGGATTTTATATTCTAATTCTAAGGTGATAAGTGCTTTATTACAATGCAAAATTTAAATATTGAAAAATAGCATGTGTTTAAAAAAGGAACAGTTTTATGATTATTCCAAGGAGGAACAGATCACTTCAGGCTGTGGTTATCAGGCAAGGATTCCTAGAATAGGTGAGGGAGAGCACTTCAGGCACAATGAATGATTATAGTATTATAATGTATTATAACCATTCACTAATTTCTTAACTAGAAGAAGCCATCTCTCAGTAGGGGTGGGGAAGTACTAATTAGTGAAATAAAATGTTTTCCATTAAACTTGACTATGAAGCACTCCAAAGAATCAAAGTGAGGCACAATTGCAGTTCTAATGAGTAGAGATGCAGTACTTCACCCAAAATTGATCTGTAACTAAGATAAGGTGTCTGAAGCTTTTCCCTAGGGTGTGAAAATTAGAGCTTGCTCCATTTTTAGGTGAAGCACCTATATTCCTTCAGCAGAAGAAACAACTTTGTTATCAAGAGAGCAGGAATGCATGCAGCTCATGGGAATTAGTTAAAATATTAAGCAACCAGATGCTTCCCTCATCCCCCCTTAAGCAGCCACATCCTCGTGAACTTCCTGTACTCTTAAGGCTTTAAATTATAATATCTCAATGTCTCTTGCCCATAAGATGATGGTACTGGGGTGTGTTTTACCCCACTTGCTCCAGGTCCTATTTGTTTTCTACCAGGAAAAGCATGCTATCCACACACAGTTCTTACCCAAAGTACAACTCTGTGATCATACATTACAGACTGGTCCATAGCTTCTCCACTAACGTCCTATTACTGAAAGCTATGCTGACTCATTGTGCCTATAGTTTCCAGGACTGCCTGTCAATCACTGCTCAGAGAAGCTCTGCTGAGGGAGGCTCTGTTGGGGGAGGCATCATCCAGTCTTGCAGTTTTTGTATTATCTACTATTCAGCATGGAACAAGTCATCCCCTACTTGTTAGTCAGCTTGTAGAAACCCATTCCCTTTATCTATAATATTATTTCCTTATGGCGAGGAGCTGAGATGCAATGAGCCATCTCCTTTTCCTGATGTGGACCTATCCAAACTGCCTTTATCTCATTATGAAAGTTATCATTAAAAGCTGGCTCCATCTTGAATCCTTTGCCAATCTCTAGGGATCAGTCCATCCACATGTTCCTCTCTTGACATATTTTGTGACACATTCCTTTTAATTATCTTTTCCTGGGTTCTGCCTCATGAATCACCATAAAAGCTCAAACAAAGCTCCTTTTAACCCTGCTTTATACCCTTGACATGATATGGAGTTAACCCTGGCTCCTTGAGAGATTAAGTCAGAACATAGAATCTGAGAGGTCCTACCAAGCTTCAGAAACTTTGATCATAGTGTTGGTGACCTTAGAACTCTGGTAGTTAAGTTCAGAATGATAAATTTATTCATTCAACAATCATTTAAATCCACTCTACTTTTCTAGGCACGGTGAGTACAAAGCTAGAATTAAATAGTACTTTCTCTCAAGGAGTTTACATTCAATCACAGGAGGTAAACATGAGCAAACTATATTTAGATAAGTCAGCATAAAATGCAGCATAAATTAAATGCAAAGTAATTTCCAGGAAGAGAACAAAAACAAGATTACAAGAGTTCCTGGGGGTGGGGGCTGGGGGAAAGGGAGAGATTGATAGGATTGTGAAAGGTCTTGTGTAGGAGGTGACACAAGCAGAATCTGGGAGGAAACCAAGGGCTTTATGAGGCGGGGTCAAGGAGGGGATGCCCTCTATATATGGGGGACAGTCTGTGGAAGAGCAACTTTTACTGTAACAGAGGGCATGGAGGTAAAACAGGCAAGATTTGTCATAATTTATTAGATACTGTGGGTGAGGGAAAGGAAAGCGTTAAGAATGACTTCAAGTTGCAGAAACAAAGTGTCTGAAAGCATAGTTGTGCCTACAACAATAACGGGGAGCATATTGGAGGAAAAATGAGTTCCATTTTGGACATACTAAGTTAAAGATGCCTTTGGAACATCTAGCAGGAAACATGCCAATAACGCAGTTATTATTATGGGAACTAAAGCTCAAGAGAGATAATAGGGCTACAGATATAGATTTAAGAGTCATCTGGATAGAGATAATTGTCAAACCCATTGGAGCTGCTGAGATCACTGGAATAGTTAGTGCAGGAAAAAAAGACAAACCAGGACAAAGTCCCGAAGTAAACTCACACATAGGGGGTAGGGAATGAATGATGATTCATAAAGTGAGCTCAAGGAGTGACTAGACAAGTAGGAGGAAAACCAGGATAAAGTAGTGGTACAAAATCCAGGGAAGAGAAAGTATCGAGGATGATAACTAAGTGGCACACTGAATAGAGTGCTGGACTTGCAGTTAGCAAGACCAGAATTCAAATGTGGGAAACTTACTAGCTGTGTGACCCGAGGCAAATCAGTTAACCTTGTTCTGTCATCAGTTACTTAGCTGTTCCTTAGATTAAAAAATATCCTGGGGCCAGGGGTGATATCATTGGCATTTAAGGTCACTTCTAACTCTAAATCTATTATTCTATGAAGAGGGATTGGTCAACAGTTTCAAATGTTACAGAGAAGTCAAGGATGAAACCTGAAAAAAGGTCATTTGATTTGGAAATTAAGAGATCACTGGCAACCCTAGAGAGAACATTTTAATCTGAGTTATAAGGACATCACTAGAAGGTTGGCCACCAAGTGATACACTTTTTTTTCCTCCACAGCAATCCATGAAAAATAAATCATGGACTTCTGATCATTACTGATGAGAAGTACATTCACCCAGAATGATGAAAATAATATGTCTCTGGATTTGCACGGTTCAGTGAAATGTTGAAAACTGTGGTTTATTTTCAAAAAAAAAGTTTAGGACAAACAATTTAATTTAATAGAAGCTAGATGATTATAAGAGGGAAATTGTGGAGATAGAATTGCACATGGGGTGTGAGGTTGAATTAGATGACATCTGAGGTGCTTTCTAATGTTGATATTCTATGAGTCCCATACAGCCAGGTGGAGTTATGTATCTTAAAAGAGTTTGAGGCAAGATTTAGGACTCCAAATTGCACTATAAGGAAACACAGAATATAACAAGAAAGGGTAAGCAAGGAAAAAGTCAAGCAAACTAGTTTTATTTGGGGATAGTACACCAAGAGTGACAATCAGGAAGGATGGAAAGAGATTCCAGGGTGGAATTGGGCATGCCAAAACCCAGTAAAGCCAGATGCAATTTTATAGGGTTATAATCTGGGTCAATCATGATTCAAAATTGAGGAAAGGAAAGCTTGGAAATGGTGTGTAGATCAAGGTTTGGGGACTGGGGTCTATCCATGCTGGAGGGGCAGAGTTGATATTCAAATTCTACTGCGGTGGGAAAAGGACCTTTTGGCCAGCACTGCTGATCTCACTTCGACAGGGTTACTCAGGGAATCTGAGTCTTGTTTTAGCAGGGTGAGGAGGCTGCTGAAGTCATTGCAACTTGCTCCTGGAGACCTTATCTGTTCACATAGGGCTTTTTGGACACATAAACCTCAAATGTTTTCATTTGGTTTTGATATATATGTCTCTGCTGGAGTAGAATAATTTTGAGTCAACAATCAAAAACTAAACATGCAAATAAGGGAAGGTCTTATAGCAGGAAAGACCCACTAGCCATTTACATTTTGTGAGTAGAGGAATCCAGTCTCTTTAACTTAAGTCCTACTTAGAAACCAGTCTGTTTCATGGTCATTTTGTTGGAAATTGAAAATTTAGGCAGCAAGAAGGAAACAAGATAACATTTATATATGTGTGTATGTACATATTCAGCAATAAAAATATTCACAATAATATTCATCTGTTCCATTATATGTGCCTTAATTTTTTCCTAAAACTCCCTCAGGGATTCCAGTCAGTACTATGAACACTTTTTATCAATGTACCTTGAACCAGAAATAAAATAGCTTTTATCCCTCCTCCCCCCCAAGTGCTTCCACTTAACGAATGCCAGCTTGCTATAATTTTGACTCATTAAAGTATGACTCAACCCAACCCCCTCGTTATGTTCACTTTCTAATTACCAGAACTAGGCAATTTTAAAAAAGAAATGAAAACCACACACCTCATGAGATCTTTGATATTTGATATTGAGCGACAACTTTTTTTCCCCTGGTCTTCACTGTTCTTCTGCGCCCACTTTTTCCCTCTTCCTGAACTCATTGAACTAGTATGTGCTTTTGTTTTCCAAATTCCTCACCAGATCAGGCCATCACTCAGTGACTTTTAATATCTAAAAGCTTTTTTCCTTATTCTTCAATCTTTCCTTGATCATTAGCTTCTCTAAGCCCACTGGCAGTGAGCACACAGTTGCACATATATCTATTGACAGTGACCCAGCAAGAATATCAAGTGCCTCTCACTAAATAATGGAGGAAAATATACACTCACAATTCTATCCAACAGGACATAGAAACAGGTGTGTACATATATTTATGCATGTACACACACATATATATGCACATGTGCATATCTGAATACAAATACACACATATATCTCCATATATCTATATCTATCTAGATATTTCCATGTTTTCCAAGTTTCTCTGTTACTGTCCCTTTCCCCCCTCTGCCCCTTAGGAAGTCCTTCATTCCATTGTTTCCCTCTTTATTTGTTATACCTATTATCTACCTTGCTACATATGTAGTGCCTTCTATATTAATTTCACTGTCAGAAAATAAATAAGAACTTCAAATCGGCATGAATGATCTGCTGTCTTTTAACAATTAAAGATGAATCTACCACAAAGCCTATGGAGACATTCCTAGGGTTTACATTAAAACAAAATTGAAAAAGAAATATGGCAGAGAATTTACCACCTCATGTATATGGCACATTTCCTTGTGTTGCCCTAGAATCACCACGGTGGCAACTGGGATGATTTCAAAGTATATGTAGCAGGATGTGGGAAAGTAGAGAGGATTTTTGATAGATTTTGATAATTCACAACTTGTGATTAAGGAAAACCAGTTTATTGTTAAGTACAAATATAATGAAATGAAGTCCAGCTGTATGTATGCAGACAGAAATTACACAAAGCCCAAAAGCCATTTTGGATATCTTAACTCCAAGAAAAATGTATCTCTGGGCACTTCCAGTACACAAAAATCCCTTGAGAGAAGGGGCTGCACTCCATATTACCTCTAGAGAAAGGCTCAGATTGTACAGCCTACTCATATATGTGTGCGTATACATATATATGTAAAATATGTGTAAGTATATATGTATATATAAACATACATATATGTGTGTATGTATGTATATATACACAGAGATATAGATATCTAAATATAGAGATATATGTGCGTATTTGTGTGCAAATTTGTACACAAATACAGACATGTGCATATATGTATGTGTACATGCATGTATATATGTTCATACATGTTTATAGGTATACACCTCTCCATATCTATACACAGAAGTACATATAATTTTATATACATCTATACACATACTTCAATACAATATTACATGTATGCACACAAGCATGTGTATATGCAACACATGCACATGTAACTCATAATATGCACACATGTGTGGATATATTGTATTTTGACTTTCTAAGTACACTGTGGTATTTCTGCTTATGAGGGTAGTTGGTTACATGTATATGATTCTTTGCTTATGTGTATGAGTTTGAGGAAAGATGGATCCTTTTCCTTCCCAAGCTGACAAATAGGGTATTATTTTTTATAGTAATTTTTTTTACGAAGTACTTGCTCACAGAGTCAAAGAGGACAAGAACTAGACCTATGATTTCATTGGTACAGAGAACTGTCCTGATGAAGGAAATTCCTCTATCAGCATAGTCTGGCACCTTCTCCATGACTCGTAGTCCCAGACTGGACCACATGCTGAGAGTTTACCTAATTTTCAGAAGGTCCCAAAGCCAGCATATGCCAAGATTTATCTAAGGCTTTCCTAGCTTCAAAGCCACTCCATGATTACCATTCGATACCACTTCTCCCTCAGCAAAATGATATCTCACTAAGTTTGATGTTAGGAAGAAAACAGTTATTTCATGTTGCCCACTGCCCAATTTCATGTTGCTCATCTGCCCACTTAGCAGAGTGAGTTAAACTTCTGCCCTAAGTAGATAGGAAATTCCTGCAAGGATGGGGAACCTTTGTCCTCCAGGTCACATGTGGTCCTCTAGGTCCTCATGTGTGGCTCTTGGACTGAATCCAAACTTCAACCCAAACATGAATCCAAACAATGTTCTATAAAGGTTGGATTCAGTCAAGGGGCCACACTTGAGGACCTAGAGAGTTGCATGTGACCTTGAGGCTGTAGGTTCCCAAACCCTGTATAATCCTTTAGGGAATTTCCAGATGTAAAAAAACTCCCTTTAATAACGAAAGTTAGCACCTTAGTGCCTGGAACACGAAGGTGCCCAGGGTCACACAGCCAGTATGTGGCAAAGATAAAACTTGAATCCAGTTCCTCTTAGATAGGAGGCCTCTTCTCCGTCCACTGAGCCACACTGCCTCTACAGAAGAGGCATGCAATAGATATCTTATGAACAAGTGAATGATGAATTATTTGTGTAGCAAAAGTGAGAAGGAAATTATTGTGTGCCAGACTAGATGTTGGGATAACTAAATTCTAGTCCTGTTATAACAATTGGTTAACTTTATAACCTCAGAAAAGACTTTCAGCATCTCAGTGCCTCAGTTCCCCTCTGTTCAGTCTTCTATTTTCCAGTTTGACATATTTCTTTGTAATTTCTCTCATATCATTTTTGTATGTGTACGTTCTGTATCATCTGTCTGTATTCTTTGAATAGTGTGGTGGAGATGACATCTCTTTTTTTGTAGAATGGGGATGGGGAGGAGTATGTTCCTTTGAAGGAGGTAAGGAAGTCATCCTCAGAATTTGGTTGATCCAGGGGATAAGAAGCATAAAAAGTTCAGACTTTGAGATGTTTATGTTCCCGAGTTTTGGCAGAATTCCCATTGTTCTGTGAGATTTCATTCTGATCCAGCATTGCTACCCTGTAAATATGGAAGTGGAGGGGAAATAGTAAATGCTTTTAGCAAATTAAATCTTTTTGATCTTATTGTGAGTATATTTATTTTACTGAATTTTATTATGACCCATCAATGTTTCATTTCATTTGAATTCTCAGCTGTGATCACTGGACTGCCTTACATTAAGGTTGGCCCCAACAGATGTACTCAAATGAATCTCTAATCTTATCATTAGTAATTCCCTTCAATAATTCTGATCCCAAGCTATCCATATATTCCCCCCTCCTGGGTGAGACCACACCCTTCCTTAAGTTCACCACAGACAAAGAACCCAGTACCAACATGATCAAGGCCTTCCTCACTTTCTCTCTGAATCTAATAATCTGATACAGATCAGCATCTGGACCACTTAGAAACTTTAAATATAACAAAACATGTATGTACTACTAACCAATATGCTCTTAGAAAAAAATAAAGTTAGAAAGGAGTCAAAGGGCTACAAATTTGCGTGATGGATAAGAGTAGGCTGTGAATGTTGAACAATGATGACCTGTGCCTATGAAGAGGTTGTATGTTTAGCATAGACCTAAAAGGACTAAAAAAGAAAGAAAAAAGAGACAATGCAGTACAGTGCTACATTTAAACCCCTTGGATCCTAAAGAATAAGAGGACCATTTCCAATAGCCTAGGTAGATACTAAATGGGAAGTTGGTCGGAAAGTACAGGCAAGAATTATATAGAATGTATAAATGATCAATCAATGGATGGAAAAAAAGAAATATTTAATAAGAACTACTAATGACAGGCATTATGATAAGTGCTGGGTGAGAAAGCCTGGAAGGGGTTTAATGAATGGAAAGAATACCCAGAACAATAAAATTATGAATCTATTAAAGTATTTGCTTATGTCAAGGGTGACGTTTTGGGTAGCTATGGGACTTTCACACTTAGCAACTATAAATGTGTTTGTCATTCATGGAATCTGGAAAGGTTTTATAGGGCAGGTCCAGGGAAGTACAGCTGTGGTTTCACTTGTACAGGGAACTCCCTGACGAGAGAATTTCAACCAATACAATATGGTACCATCTTTGCAACCTTTCATTTCCCAGACCACTGAAATGGTAAGTGGTAAGCTCAGGGTTACATAATTATTGAAGAGGAAAGGCTTTAAAAGCTTAGGTTACAAAAATTTGAATGAAGACAAGGAAATAGCTTAGTAAAGAGAGGGAAAGAGAAAAAGGAAGGGGATGAGGGAGTAAGGGAGACAGTCATTGTAATCACATTGTATAGCTTGGGGAAAAGACCTAGAGAAAGAAATGGATATAAAAGTTTGGGGTTAATTGTGCTTGAGATGGGTGAAAAAGCTTTAGGACCTGACAGGACAGATAAGGTATTCTTAGGTATCCTGGAACAGAACTTCAAAGCATATGGTGAAGATCTTGTGCTTGAGGTCAACGGGATCATACCCTGGGAGTTTAAGGAAGATGGTTATAAAGTCAGTGTATTAAGGTGACAAAGAAAAAGTAATTCCAGTAGTGATGGGAAGAACTCTCTGGAGAACATTAGTTGTAGAAGCAGACAATCTGGCAAGGACTCCAGGTGAGGGATGGTTAAGGCATAAGGGGGTTGGCAGAAAGAATGGAGAGGATGGGCTGATTATAAGAGCTGTTCTTTCTGGCTCAGCAGGCTACAATGGCTTGCTCTGTGGAGTCACAGAGGAAAGAAAACCCTCACTCTCCCACCTCCCTGGGTTTATGCTTGGTTTGCGAAAGAATTACTGACCTGCAGCCAAGAGCCTATATGCCTTGCCAACTCTGATATTTCTCTGTGTGTTTTTTCAGGCTCACATGTGCCCAGTCCGTGACCTTAAAGTCAGAAAACTGGGCTCATGGTGGAAGGAGAGGAGAGATTTGACAATTGACTTCTTATATGGGGTATTGTATGGATCTCTGCATTGACCTTGGTGTGTGTTAAGGGAAACAGGGAATATGATTTGGAGAGAGGGAGAGGGAGAGGAAAGAGAGAGAGAGACAGAGATAGAGACAGATACAGAGAGACAGACATAGATTTTTAATTTTAACTGATTAAAACAAAAGAGGTACATACTGGTAGGGTGTTGGCATAACTATTTCTCAGAATATTAGAGTACTCAGAATGACTCAACTTGTTGTCTGCAGAGTCACCAAAGGACTGCTAACTTCCATGGAATCCTACCTTTCTCTTCTATCCCAAAAGAGACTAGAAGGCTAGACTCTCTTGTCCTTAGCTTGCACTGCTGGGGATGCAATCTTCTGACCAGATGGTCTCTTTACCTAGGATCAATCTTGGGCAGTCACAGCAGATGTGACAGCATCTGGCCTTGTAATTAAACAACCTTATAGTCAGGTGGCCTTATCTGCCTGGACCTGTATTGACCAACTCAGCACCATTTCCAAATACTCTTCATATGCTTTGCCTATGTTGCTTTTTCCTGGCTGCTATTTTTCACCCTCATATCCCTCTTTCCCCTCCATTTTCAGTGATTCAATAAGATCATAGAATTATATATATTTAGAACTGGAAGGGACCACATAAGTCACCAAGTACAACTCCTTCACTGATGGAAGATAATGAGGTATAGGACAGTTCAGTTACTTGCCCAAGGTCACATAGGCACTAAGCATTCCTGCCGGGATTTGAATGCAGGGCTTCTGACCATTTAACAAGTACTTTCTCCACTATGCCACATTGGGGGACGTGGAGCTCTACTGGGTTAATGAGCCTAACAGAAATGACAGGGGCTTAAGGAAATCCATTGATGCCAGAAGAAGGCAGCAGGATTTTACCAGAATTAATGCACCAACAGTGCTCAGCTGTGGTGGAAAGAGATGGAGGAATCTAGCCTTCAGATTCTCAGGCAGGTCAAGTAGTACAAAAGAGGGAGAATTGTACTTGCACTACCTATAGTATGGGTTTTAAATCTATCTGTCTGTCTGTCTATCTATCTATCTATCTATCTATCTATCTGTCTGTCTGTCTGTCTGTCTGTCTGTCTGTCTGTCATGTGTATGTGTACATCTCTCTATATATGTATATAAGTATGCATTTATATGTGTTTGTATATGTGTGTGTGTAGGTATTATGTATATATGTGTATATGTATTTGCATATATATGTATATGTGTGTATGATCATATACATATATATGATCCCTTAAACAATCCGATCAAACCTATTATCTTCTAAGAAAAAATGTTTTTAAATTCATGTTTTAATGTTTTTAAATTCATCACATAAAATACACAGGATAACAAAAAACCCCCAATTATATTGAAATATAGTTATAAAATTTGTTAAAAAAGAAGTTCACAGATCCCAGATTAAGAATCCTTGAATTACTGTTTCTTTGTGAAGGAAATACTTTGTACAAGTTAAAGGGCCATATAAATGTGGATGATGACAATAATGATTACTAGGGATTACTATTTGTAGCAAAATATTTAGAAACTGACCAACTGATATATTTTTGTTAATTGATATTTATAAGTACATTTCTATGATGTGCACCCCTTCATTATAAATACATATATATTTTAGATTATATACATAGAGTTATTATTATACAGAACTTGCCTACCTATGGTATCTACCTATGAACATGTATATAAATACATGTCAGTTGTATACATGTAGATAGTATATAGAACATGCAACTCATCTAAACACATATGTGTACATTAGGTAAACTATGTGCGTGTATGCATATATAAACATATGTACATACATATACATACAAACTATATATATACACACACATGCACACACACACATACATACATACCAATTTAAAATACCTTCTTAACCAAATCTCCTGATCTGAAATGACTCTGGGTTCTTCAAAATACAATGCAAATTCAAATACGAAAAGTGCTTAAAAGCAGTATAACCTGCTATTACATTGGATGATTGTGAAACTGATTAAAACAAAGGATGTGTGAAGGGAACCTTCCTAAAGGAATGTGACACTAGAAGTATTGTGGGTCACTTGACTGTCATTATTAACTTAAAATATTATTATATAGTCATAAAACTTCTTTCTTGCTTCATTGTGGTCAGTGATTTCAGCTGCTAAGTGGTGCCAATCCACTGATTCATACCACAAAGCTATTTACCCATAACTGGGGGTTGGGTGGGGAGTCACATAAACTCTGAATTTCTTAATAATAATAGAAACCTTCATATCACTGACAGCTATGAAACAAGGATTGTACCCTAACCAAAATAGACTAACTGAAGAGATCTGTACAAATTATTTACCATTTAGTGGCAAATGGTTTATATTAGCATACTCTGTGAAATACTTCCTATCTTCCTCACAGGAGCAGCAAGGATGAATTAGGAAAGGAATCTACTATTTGTTATTCTGGAATCTCTTCTCTTTTTCCTCTCCCCCAATAGAGAAAACTCAAAATAGAAAATCTTTCCACTGTCATTTTTCAATAGTACACTTCATTTTCCCATTGTAGAAAACGTTCAGTGAGTCATAGTCTAAATATACTGTAGAAACAGCTGATCTGATACTATTTTAAATAGATAATTATATATTTTAAATGTGATTCCACATGTCAGGGCTAAAGACCAAATCTGGGCTAATGTCTGTAAACAGGGAAAGGTTATTAGGAAATACATTCATTATGGTGATGTTCATAGTTCTATTATGGGAGATAATCACTTCTGAGCTTAGGTAAGACCTTGTACCTTGCTGAGGGCTGTCAGGCTAGGAAAATGCTGACTGAGGGTGGGTTTGGCTAGGAAATGGAAAATATGTGCAATTTTCCTATACTTAGGAAATTCAAAAACATTCAATATTCCAACTTGGCCCTAATGACTGTGATAAAGGCAATCTCAGTTTACAAGAGCAAGTCATGTTGCCTGGTCATAGAATTGTAAACATAATCAGCCTCTTTATTAATTAGTAAACCACTTCCTATTTCTGGACTAAAAAAGTCCAAGTTGAGACTAGCTATGCTTTCTATTCTGTATCTTCGAATATGCTTCCGTATATATGTGTGTGTGTATGTGTACACACATCCATACACACTACGTCCACAACCAAATGCATCATCATACCCTTATTTCTGACATTACTGTTTCTGGTTGGGTTGCCCAATCATTTACATTCATTAATTCATAGCCTTGGTGCTATCTTTGGCTTTTCCCTTGTCTATTCAGTTAAAAAATCAGTCAATAATCAGTCAATAAACACATAAGTGCCTACTATGAGCCAAGGAACCCTGTGAAGTCCTGGAGGCCTGATGAGACACTGAAGAATGCAGGAGGAGAGTTGGAAGCTATCTAAAGTCAGATCTCTGCATAGAGGTGAGAAGTGAGGAAGAGTAGAATTCAATTCAAGAGCTTAAAAACAACTGAAAAAGGTATCCATGCATTAGGACTTCAGCAGATCAGCTATTTATGGATCAAAGGCAGTCAGACAAAGTAGGTCATATCCCCAGAAAATGTGGAAAGCCCATTATAAATAAAATTTCTCAGGTGAGAGGAGGCAATTTGCCCGTATCAATTTGTCTAAGTGTTAGACAAAAGTTACCAACAAGAATGACAGAGAACTGAGGAATTTCATTTTCCTTAAGTATGGAGGTCAAGGACAATTTTCCATTGACCTACAAAGCATACGTTATTTCTGCTTCTGCCACTGCAAAGGAAAAACTAAATAGTTATGTTTTCACAGAGAGAGTAGGTAGGTTTTAACCTTGAGTCTATAAATTTTTAAAAAAAGTTTTGCTAAGCATATTTCAGTAAAATTGGTTTCTTTAGCAATCATACATGTATTATTTTATGCATTCAAAAATATTATAGTGAGATGGCGTCTTTTCAAGATGGGATCTTTTTCAAACTGCCAAAGCGTTCCATCACACATAAACACACACAGAAGAAGGGAAAGTGTTTCAAGTCTTTGGGTAAATCCTCAAAATAAAACTTTGGGAAAACAGGGACAATAGCCATATAGAATGAGAAATAAGAAAGCTAGACAAAGGTTTCCATTTATATCATGATGAGAATATGTAGACCAATGAAATTGTGATTCCATAAAGTTAAAGTCAAAGTCCTAATCATTTAATTGCTTAGATTTAGCAAGTCACTGAATTCTATAATCAAATATTTTCAAATTTTCAAATAATTCAAATGTTTTCATAGGCATAAGAGAATATATGGGTTAAGAATGCATATACTTTCATCATTTTGCATCATATTTTACCACACTGATGTAGTAAATATTCCTCAGAGCTGATCAGTCACACAAAAAAATAAAAATTTCACATTTTAAAATTTGGCTGCATTAGAATGATTCACATGCAAGAACTGTCTATGGAAAAGTACTATTTTTTCCCCAAGACTTAATTAACACTTGGAAAAATATCAATGATGGTATGCTTCACCCTTGAGATTTTGGCGGGGATTTTTAAAGGTTTTAACTGAACATATGTGTGTGAATAAGTTATATGCTGTTTATTTATTAAGTATAAATTCTCCATGGTTCACTGGTCGGAGTCCGAAATATCTTAAGTTCAAGTCTCACTAACTGAGTTGCCCTAGGAAAGTCATTTAACTTCTTAATGCCCCAGGCAAACCTTTAAGATTCTGTTTTACAGATGAGTGGATCATCTACTATGCAATGAGGGAATTATCACACTTGTTTCCTAAAACAATGAAATCACAGACCCGGAAATAACCCCATACAAAAATCCAATGAAAATATAAATGTGAATGTTTTAGTGACCTTTAGCCAATTAATTCAATAAGCAATTAAGTGTCCAGTATTTGCAGGTACTATAGGGACAAAGACAAAAAAAAGTCTTTCCCCAAAGAAGTTTACTATCTATGGGAGAATTAACAGGTAAGTAACAGGTAAGTAAGGTACTGTAACTTGCAGATGCACAAACACGTATATGTATCCATTCATACATACATATAGATCATGAATATTTAAATATATAAACAAACATACATATGTAGTATACACGCACATATACACACACATACCACATGCACATACATATGTATGTATACATATCAGAAAGAGACAGAGAGTACACAGCCATTTTTGAGAGAGCATTATTAACGTAGCTTTATTGGGGAAACTGAAGAAAATTAGGGTTTCTACCAGGTATCTATGAGAATGGAGGACCTTTAAGGTATAGGCTCAAAGCCCATGCAAAAGCCCAGAGGTGAGAGATGGAATGCGTCATGTTTATGAAAAAGAAAGTAGCCCAGTTTGGCTGTAGTCTATGAATGACAATACGATGTAAGAGGCAAGCAGGCTTGAGTCAGATGTTAGAAAGCTTTGAATTCCATATTTGTTTTTTATTCTAGAGGTACTAGGGAAGCACTATAGTTCCTCGAGCTGGAGAAGGACATAGTCAGCTTTCTGAATGAGGGACTTTAATTTGGTATTCCTGTCTAAAATAAAGTGGAGAGGAAAGAGATTGGAGTTAAGGAGAACCAGTGAGCTATTCCAACAGTCTATTCCAGAGGTGATGAGAGCCTGGGCCATTTAAATTGAGAGGGGATATGTGTCAGATTTGCAATTACTGATTAAACTGACTGAAGGTAGAAATAAGAATGAGAAGAGGAAGAACTAAAGGATGGCTGTAAGGGAGACAATTGGGGTGATAAGAAATATGGTGGTTGGCTCAAAGGAAACAGGTAAAGTAATAAGAAAGGGAGATGGTCATATACATCCAAAACTATGTATAATGGCACTTTCTTTAATAACAAAGAATTGGTATCAAAGTAGGTTCTTTTCGAATTGGGGGCACTTGAAAAAATTATGGCATATGAATGTAATAGAATCTTATTATGCAGCATAAAATGATGAGAGATATATACTTAGATATACTCAGGAAGACTTGTATGAACTAATGGAGACAGGAACGAGCAGAATCAGAAAACAATTTATATAATGACTATGAAAATGTAAAAGAAAACAACTTTGAAAGACTTAGAACCTTAATTATTATAACAACCAATCATAACTTTTAAAAAAAGTGATGATGAAACATGCTTCCCACCTCTTTGTAGAGGGGTGAGGGAGCAGAATTGCCATCTGATACTTTTACTGTTTGACACAGTTACTGTGTGACTTTCTTTTTTTGACTATATTTATTCATGCAGACAAGGTTTCTATGAAGGAAGAGGAGAATTGTGGGGGAGAGGCTGTTGATAGCGCTGCAAAAAGGAAAGAGTACATTAACAAAAAGCTAAAAGAAGAATACACAGAAGAGAGCAAAAGGAAATTTAGGAGACACAGACAATTTTGCTTACTATTATGTTTATATACATATAACTGAGCATAAGAGAAGTTCACAATTCCATATGAATTCTTTTTTTCTGATCTCTTCATATTGAAATATTTATGTTTATCAATAGTGGTATAAAGAAAATCAAAGTAAGGAAAGTAAAAAAAGAAGAAAGGGTGAAAAGCTGAGGTTCTCTTTACAATGAATATTTTAGAATATTCATCTCCATCTTCTCTGATAGGTGTTCTGATAATATGGATAGAAATAATTCACATTTATACAAAACTTTTACACTTAACAAATTGCTTTCTTTACTACAACCCAGTGAGGTATGTGTCTCAGGTGTTATTATCTCCATCTTACAAACCAGGACAATGAAGCTTAGAAGATCAAGTGACTTGACCAGGGTCATTCTGCTAGAAAATAGCAGAGGAAGGGTTTGAACCTCAGATTCCTGACTCCACAGGGCAGTGCCCCTTACATCACATCATGCTGACTAGGTAATAGGAAAGGAAGTGACCTTTAGCACCATAATATATTAGTGGAATACCTGATGAAGAAGAATGCCTGGCTACTCTTCATCATGTCATAAAGGCTAGAGATAGCCATCAGTTAGAGGAGGAACATACTCACCAGAAACAGCAGCAAGTAGCTGATGTTTTCTTATGACTCACTAGCAGGTCCTAATCACATTAAACTTGGGAGGGGAATATGCTGATCCCTCTCCAGCATGTGCCAGTTACTCTGTACCAGCAGTCTCAAGGGAAAGGTCTGCTTTCTTCCTCTCCCAGTGATGTGCCTCTAGAAAGTCTTTCACATCTGCAATGCTACCCCACCCCCACCCCACAAAGGTCTCTCTTTACTCAATTACATCCAGATCTGAGTGTCCCTCTCTGAATGAAGCAGGTATGTCATAACTTAACCATGGGTTTTAGACACACTAATGGTTACACTGAGCAAGAGGTTGAGAACAGTGAGACAGAAGCAGAAAGATATATGAATTGAATGGGAATTAGAGATAAAAAAAGGGAAAAAGTTAAGTTTTAAGGAAAATGGGAACCAGGAAACAGGCCAAATAAATCTCTCAGATAGTATTTTTTTCATTGTTGTTGTTTTTGAGGCAACTGGGGTTAAGTGGCTTGTCCAGGGTCACACAACTAGTCTGAGGCCAAATTTGAACTTAGGTTCTACTGACTCTAGGGCCTGTGCTGGATCCACTGTACCATCGATGTACCTCAAGATAGTACTTGAACTGAGTGAGTACTTTCTGATTCCAAGTCCAGTCAAGTGTCCATGCTACAATTAGGTGCAAAGGTGATGTCAGAGGAGTTTTAAAAATTTGAAGAGAGAAAATATTTTCTGATGGGGCTGGCAATGCTGACTGACGAGTGCATGGGGGTGAGAAAAAGGCAAGAAAATTTGAGGGACGTCAAGTATCCAGCTATTGCGGGGGCTGTGGATGGCCACATTGTAGTCAGAGAGTAGGCTCAGTCATTTGCATGGAGAATATGAACCAATTACTTCTTCCCCTGATAAGGACTGTAGGCCGAAGAGTCAGACAGTAGCTGAAAGACAGACAGAGAGGGGTTGCTTTCTCTGCCTGTGCTGCAAGTCTGCCACTTTTCCAAATGTTCTCCATGACAGACAGACTGATGGTAACAGGCATGACAGTGAGAGAGACAAACCAAAAAAAAAAATGATAAAGTGCTGGGGGTGGGGGTTGTGCATCTTGACATTAAATGAATAACAAATAAATTACATGCAAAATTATATGCAAATGAGAACATTATTTTTGTGTTTCACTGGAGCCCTAACCAAGAGCTAGAAAGAGGAGGGGAAAAGCAGATTTTAGAGCCAAAGGGACCTTTAAGCTTCTATGTTGATAATCATAAGAACTCACTTGTACATGGAGAGCTTAAAGCTTTACAAAAACCTTCCCCTCCCAGCAGGCGTAGGTATGGGGCTTAAGGTAGCATTATAATTCTCATTTTATATATGGTGAAGCTAGGACTGGGCAGGGTTAAGTCTTGCCCCAAGTTACACAGCTAAGAAGCATTGGAGCTGGGAATTAAGGCAGAGGTTCCCAAAATTATTTGGCCTACTGCCCCCTTTAAAAAAAAAATTGCTCAGTGTTCCACTGGAAATCTCCTTTCTTTTACCATTTAAAGGTGTTTTTATAAAAAAAGTGTGTCATTTTAAATATATGTTTATATATATATATATATATATACATGCATACACACACATATGTGTGTGTGTATTAAAAAGACACATTTTGTAGGGGGTTTTCCTTCATTGAAATTTTGATGATGCAGTACTGTTATGTAACCATATAGTATCCTACTGTAAAGAAGTCACCACCTGCACGCATTCCTGCATGCTGGAGTTCTGACAATGCATCACAACTCATCCGCTAACACTTGCTTGTTAAGACCTATCAGTGCACTGATGGGTTATGACTTCCATTTTGTATGTTTACTTGGAAAATAATGTAAAAAACTATGAATTCAGTTACACAGCAGCTGAAACATGTACGAACAGTTTTTCAAACTTTTTGTATCTTTTCTTCTTCCCTTATGCTTCCACAGCCCCTTATTTTTATTCAATGCCTCATAATTGCACCTGAGGCTATTACCACCCTCTTGGATTGTTCCAGCACCCCCCCAGGGGGAGGCATCACCCACTTTGGGGGCCTATGAATTGAAGGAAAGATTCTTGTCTCCAAGACTATCCACTCACTATCCTGTTCAAACCCATTATTTTACAGATTAGAAGACCGAGGCCCAAGAGAAGTTAAATAATTTGCCTGAAATCAGCATATATTTGGAAGTAGCTTCTTCATCTTCTTTACTATTTTCTTTTGTGGAAAGCCAGCATGATATGGTATCTTTTCTTCATACTAAAATATGCTTGTACCTAAAAGAGAACTCTACTATTGCTGTGTTTGTCACTCAACTCTCCTATCTTTCCAGTCTTTTTATATACTTTTCGTTTCCATACAAGCTATGGTACAGCCTATTTGCTGTTCCTCACATAGGATGCTTAATTTCCCATCTCCATTCATTTGTACTGGCTGTTTCCTATAATTAAAACGTACCCTCGACTTGTCTCAACCCTCTTAGAGTTCCAGGCTTCCTTCAAGACTGAGCTCAAATACGACCTTTTGTAGGAGAGCATTCTCACTCTCCCAACTGTGAGTGCCTTCCCCTCTGAAGGTAATCTCTCTCTATTCTGCATGTATCTTGTATATACCTATTTATATACATGTTCTGGGCCCTATTCAAATGTAAGCTAATTGAGGGTAGAGGTTGTTTTCAATTTTCCTTCTTTCCCTAGTACCGAGAACTTATTAAACTCTGAACTCTGAAATAAACTCTAAACTCTGAAATAAATGGATATTGACTGACTCTTTCATGTGCCTCAGCTTGCTAATTTGTAAAAATGGAAGGATACTGGTGTCATTTACCTACCCTACCCTATCTGCTGTTGTGATGAATGTACTTTCTAAAGTATATATATATTTCTTTCTATATATATACATGTATATATATATATGTGTATATACATTTATGTATGTGCACACAAATACGTGTGTGTTTACACACATATGTAGGTATCTTTTATATATTATACATATGCATATATATGTTTATGTTTATAATTTAAGTTCTGTATAATTCATGAGTTCTAGCATGGTCATCCTACTGCTGAATTTTGGGATGAAAATAGAAAACCAAGGCTAGAAGGAAGTAATTAGGGAAGGAACAGAACCCTATATTATTTGGATCTGGAGAACATTTCGGAAATGTCTCCAGTAACAGCTTTCTCTATGAAGTTTCTGATCTCTTTCTATCTCCAATTAGTTGGAGGTCCAAATTGCATCATTTTCTCATGGGAACTCAATTGGCACCTCTCTCTCTTTTTCTTCAGCTCTGGCTAAAATTTGGAAGTGGATAACTGCCAAGAAATAAAAGGCCACCGAACAACATGTCCTCCAAATTGTTTTCAGCCTTTAAATACAGTGTTTCTTTGGGGTTCCCATAAACCTAGGGGATTTCATGGGATCAATAGTACAGGCTAAGGGCACCAAAAATGAATAAATCATACAAAAACTCAACAGCCAACAAATCCATAGTCTCGCCTATGTTTTGAAAGTGGTCCTATAGGGAAAGTTTAAAGTTTTGAGACTGAAAAAGATAAACACAATAAATGAATAGCATTAAGATGGTCTGAGATTTCGTTTTTTTTTTTTTTTGAGATTTCTTAAAAAAAAAAAAAGATGCTACGTCATTTATAGAAATGAACTCAAGGGATTTGAATTCAGATCCTGGCATTCACATTATCTATTTGACCTTCACAAAGACCTAATCCTCATTTTCCTTACTTATGAAATGGATATTTATATCATATACCTTGCAGAAATGTTATGTAAAGAGTATTTTGTAATTTATTTATACATACATAATAATTGTTATTATTTTTAAGCATCTGTTATTGATTTCTCGTGATCATGCGTCATAGGGTTGACCTTCACTGCTTCCTTATTTTCTCATTTTCAAACTGTTTCTCACTGCATTCTGTCTCCATTTTTCTTGGAATCCCAACCTTCCAATCCCTCAAGGCACCTGATTCTCTCTGTGACTTTTTTCCCCAGTCTCTTGCTTCCCCATTTTTCTTACTCTGCCATTCAGGAAGGAGTTAGAGTGGAAAACATTTCAGCAAAGTAATCCTCTGAAGGAAAAAACATCATCAAAATTCTAAATAGCACATGTATTTTTGCCTTTCCTTTCCCTTCTAATTCCCTTCTTCATTCTCTTTCCTTATGGAGAGGGCCTAAAAAGCATCTCTTTTGAACTAAGAATAATTTTTATTATTTTTTTTAATCACAGATTTAGACCAACATGGGACCAGTTCTTAATGACTGGAAGATAACTGAGTTTAATCCTCACATTTTACAGAAGAAATTAATTTATGGAGTGGTTAAATGACTTGCCTAGGGTCATGCAGTCAGTACAAATCTGAGGGGAGATTAGAACCCAAGACCTGATTTTAAATGGAATGTTCTATGGAATGTAATATCATGCTGCCTCAAGGCATAAAGAGGGAAATGGAATGAAAATTAGATGGGGAAGGCAAGAAGAGAGATAAATGAAAGAAAAAGAGGAATGAAAGCTAAAATGTATAAATGGTGAATAAAGAGATAAGGAGAATTATGAAAAGAAAAGGGGGAATTGGAAAATTAGAAAGGCAAAAAAATGATGGCTCTTTTTAGTAATTGCTTGAGCCACCTGTCTTTGGATCCCCAGGCATCTGCTGTGAGAGTCTGTGGAAAATTTAACTTTCTGCCTTCACTAATTGAATATTTTTCATTTTAATTTCAAATTGCTCACAATGATTGATAAAGAAAAAAGCCAAGCATATCTGTCTGTAAAGAGGACACACAGTACATTCGTATCAATTCATCATCCATTCATAGTTCTCTCAGTCTATTAATCTTCCATCTACCTGTCTATCTCATCATATTATTTATGTATCTTTTTCTCCATCTATGTATCCCTCAAATATCTATGGAGAGAAGATATCTATAGAAAGTCTAAAAGACTTTTCAGGGCAAAGCATAAATAGCTTTGCCAATAGATCCAGAGATATGCTGTGACATTAAAATAAATATGAAGAAAAGAAAGACGACCTCAGTCATTTATCTTCTGACTCTGAAAAGTTAAGTTCCAGATCTTTGGGAATGCTAGATGTTAGACATCTCAGAAAAAAAAAAAAGTTCTCCTAAGTGATAAACTATTTGCTTATTGCTGAATTTTCAACTTAACTTTCAAGGATAAAAAGTCTTCCCCCTCTATTATATCTTGCCATCCAATTTGCTTGCGAAGTCATGGTACCATCTTCCTGCTGTCACGGTCCTCTTCAAGAATGAAGGACGAATAACAATAACAGTTATTCTATTGAAAGGAAGGAATAAGATGATAAAGATCTTGAATTTAGATTTTAAAAAATTCATAAAGGAACGTCTTGTGGGAAGCTGTGTGGTATTTTGGGGTGATATGACCCTGTATGACTAGAGTTGGGTGTTTGTCTAGAGGGGTAGTGAAACTATGCTGATATTGTTGTAGGTCATTTTACTTTTATTTATAATTAGTGTGAATATGTTTATTCTACGGGATCTAGTGCCAAAGTATTGAGACCCATGCCTACATCATGACTTTTCACCTTGAGGCACAGAATGAGTTAGAGCTAGTAATGGAGAGACAACAAAGTCATCGATTCTAGTGTCATTGGTGGTATCAGCCAGATTATTTCTGACAGTGAGTAGAAAACTAAAGCAATTATTGTCTTCTATAGGGAGATTCAGGAGAGGAATCTGGCCAAGGAATCTAGAAGGAATAGCAGGGGGAATCAGGCTCAGAGGGACTGAGGGGTCTGGGTCACAAACTGGATGATGAAAATAGCTGGAAGAGAAAATTCGCCACAAAGAACCAAACTAAAAAAAATCTAACTAGTAGAATTTAGTTCCTGGATATCAGCCAAGAATAACAAGGACAAGCAGAAGTAAGAAACTGAGAATAAATTTTCAGAAGCCAGAAAATAGAGATCAGCTGAAAATGAGAAAGGCACCAGGCTGGAAAACAGATGGTGACATAGGACAGGGGGCCAGGTAGAGAAGTGGTGTTTTGTCTTGGGAATCAGGAAATAAAGTAGGAAATTCCCTAGGTCACAGTCTATAGGTTTGTATGCTAACAGGAGAATTCTTAATCTTGGGTTCATAAAAAAAAATTATGACACTTTTAAAATACAATCAGTTTCTTTTCTAATTCTACATATTTCATTTTTATATATTTTAAAAATGTTATTCTGAGAAGGAATCCACTGGTTGTCTAAAAGGGTCCATGACACAAACAAAGGCCAGGATCTCCTGCTCTAGAACAATACATCTCTTGAAAATAAACAAGCTATGACGATACAGCAGGGAGATGCCTGCCCAAACCCTAGATTCCCACACACATAACTGACGGTTGGCAAAGCAGATTCTGGAAGGCTGAGATATGCAAATGTAGCCAGTCAAATTTACTGCAAAAAGCTGAATTAACATCAGGACACGGTCTGGCAGAAAAATGCACAGGAAGAAACAAAAAAGTGCAAGTGCAGAAGGGAATATAAATAGAAGAGTTTTTGTTACTACCCTGTTAAATTATATATACCATTTGCAGTTTTAAGAAATATATGTGTGTATACAGAAAATTAAAATTTGTTTTGTAAGAAGTATATATATACCACATATATGCACATATATCTAAATAGACATACCTACCTACATATATAGGTACATGTGAAGGGAGAGGGATGGAGAGAGAGAGATGAAAAAATGAGAAAGAAGAGAAATTGATTTGTTAAAAAAAAATCCTTACATAACAAAAGTTAAGTTTGTTATATAGCCTTTTAGCCTTTTTCTTGGTCCTTTTTTTATGTTGAAATGTTTGTGTTTATTGATCATTATTATGGGCACAACAAAAAAGTAAATTTTGTTTAAAAATGCAGGCAAGAGAGAAGAGAGAATTAAGAAGACTAGACCTCTTCGCCTATGGCTGAAGGAAGATCATCCAAACAAACATCCTAAGACTTTGCACACCTCAACTCTGTTTTACAGTCTTGTGCCTATATCTTGTCCTTGGGCAGGAGTCCAGGTACCAAATATCTTGTTAAATATCAGGCTTCAGGGCTGACCCCTATTGAGTTTCTGGCAACTAGGGGAAAAGTATAAACCTTTTCCAATTGACTCCTTTTAGGAACATTTAGTTTTTATTGCATTTTTTTGTCCTCTTTTATGGCTTTGGTGCATGGTTTGCATGACAATTTACCTTGTCACGCAAAAAGAGACTTTTCAAACTAGAATCTGCAAATAAATCATAATGAGCACAATCCAGAGGTCAACGCATATCACTTTACCTTTTGGGGACCTGTTCTTCCCAAATATCAAGTCAGGAGGGTGGACCTTCTTCAAGGCACATTTTAGCAGGTACATTGATCAATTAAAGAGTATATAGATGGGAGAAGCAACCAGGACTCAAGTTCATGACAACTAAAGATGAGATGTACAAAATGGGGGTGCTTCCTTCCCTTTGAGAAGGGAAGATTCAGGTTAGGGGAATTAATCTCTGCGTTTATGTATCTGAAGGGCTATTAGGAGAAGTTAGACTTATTCTGTTTGATTCTAGGGGACAGATAACCTGGAGCAAAAAACGCTCCCTATAAGAATAGTGCAAAATAGTAGAATGGACTGCCTCTCAAAAATACCAGGTTCCACAGCACAGGAGGTCTTTAATTGAAAGCTGGATGATGTCTTGTCAAATATGTTGTAGAGATGTTGCCAAGGTATGGACTTAACTAGATGGCCTCTGAGGGTCCCTTCCAACTCTGACATAAGATGATCCTTAAGGTCCCTTGCAGATCTAAATATATCACCCTAATCTGTCACTCCTAAGTCTAGTCCTGATGGATATTGGGTTTGTCTTTCCTTGCCGAAGAAGACCATGCCATCAGAGAAATGATGACATGGCTTGCACTTGACTTTGTTTTGAGTGAGGGAGGGCTGTGCAGGTCACTAGCCTCACTTCTCTTCCAGAGCCATCTGAATCCAGAGACCTAACATTCTTCAGGATGACTGGAGATGACCCAGAATGCACTGGGAGACCGTGGTCCCTTTAGACCAAGGTCTCTGCAGGCACTCACTGAAGGTGAGGCAACGCCCATTCATTGAATAGGCCTGTTTAAGAAGTAGCCAGGGCATTGTGGATATGATTAAAATTTGGAGGAAGGAAGAAATTCATTAACAGTGGAATCTTCACAAAGCATCAAATCCAAGCAGTTGAGTTAGATTTAAGACCACTAACCATGGTTTCAACATATCCTCTATGTTACTGATATATCACTTCATTATAACTTCCCTCCACTTCCACCCTGCCACCCTACCTTATGTAGCTTTAAAGATGAAGTTATCCTTTCCACATCACAACTTTCCCCATCACACTTATGATATATTGTGAATCAATATAAGAAATTAAATGGGAATATTTTGGTAGTTTTGCAGAAGCTGAAGATGACATATGAAGGCCAGCCGATGACACAGAAAATGTTAAGAAACTCAATATATAAAATACGTGCATAGTATTGTATAATATTTACATATTTTATCTTTTAATACTATAATAATTCAGACTTCTAATCTACTACAAAGGGAGAGCTAAAAATATTTGCACAGGTTTCCAGATCAAGGGAGAGTCATGACCCTTAAACCCTTTGATATGGAAGGGATAACTGTACTTCATATATGGAATGGAGGTCACCCTCAGTACTTGAAGCCTGTTCCAGAATAATGAAAGATCTGGCAGGTCCTATCAAACTGGGAATGTTTGAATGTTGGTCTTAAACAGTTTCTCCTCTAAAAATCAATCTAGATAACTTCAGGGAGGTTCCTAACTCTTAGACTGGCCCTGTAATGATGAATTATTTTGGCCATTCACAGCCAGAACTCATCCCCACTTGTAAAGTATGAATGTATGGTCAAGTGGATAAAAACCAAAAGTTTTTTGTTCTTCTTTTTGTGAAATCTGAAAAGCTTTTACTAACTTTTATGTTCATTCCCTCTGAATGAATAGATAGCTCCTAATGGGTTCCTACATATGTTCGGGTCAATGCAAGCCTCTTTATACTGTTCCAAATTTGAGTCTCCCACTCCATCATCCATTGGCTAGATGAAGCCTCCTGAATACCTCACTTCCTGTTCTCTCTGATAGGCTCTTACTCAAACAGTTCGTCAAGCATGCACACAATTTTCTGATGTTTCACCTAATTGAAGCCTCTCTCTGCTACGTAATAGCAATGATTTTTTTAAAGAGAAATATTGTGCATTATTTCTTGATCACTTTTAACTAAAATATTTAAATACAAATTCAATTTAAGATATTTTAAATTATAAAATACATACCATCATTAACTAAGATGGTAATTTCATTTTGTTATTATGATGATAAACTTAGACTTGGGAAGGAACTTAGAAGTTATCCAGTCTAACCTTGTAATTTTTAGATTTGAAAATGAATGCCCAAAGAGGTTTAGTGATTGGTCAAAGGACCAATAAGCAGCGAAGGCTAAACTTAGGTCTTCTGATTCCAAATCTTGTCCTCTTTCCCCAACATCAACATGATGGCATATTTCAAGTTTTTCTTATTGATTTGATTAAATGAGTCATTTAAAATTATTTTTATTTTCACTTTTATAGCCAAAAGGATTAAACAGTACAATTACATACATTGTAAAATCCTTGAGGTCAGGAAGGACCTATATCTTTTTCATTTTTATATCCCAGTTACTGGATAGTGCTTCAAACACATAAGTACTTAATGACTTTTTTAATAATAAAAACTGAACCTATTTGCTTTGGCAACACATACTTCTTGTTAAAGGAAAACATACATACATATATGTACGCATGCATGCATGCATGCGTACATATATGTCAAAATACATAAGGTTAGTATTTTAGTTAGTATTTTACCGAAAAGAATATTATTTTGGATAGCAAAATTATCTTCCATATACCCATGAAATCTCTGTTGATTTAGAAATGCTTCACCTAAAGGAGTTTCACATGTCTCTTCTTTGGTAGTTTTGGCAAGTAAAACAACAAAATCATTTAAGTTTCTGATGGAAAATGAATCACATAAATATAAAAAAAAGTCTTTAATGCATAGTATATATACTTTCTTAAAATCCAATTCATATCTGACTACAATAGATAATCCACATATAAGCTAAAAATAAAAAAAAAATTTATGGTGTCAGGAAAGAAACACAAAAAACTGAATTTTCTTACTTATAATTTCAGCCTATCCCAAAGATTAATTACCAACCTTACGATTAAAGGTTAGAGACCTATCCAACTGGATAGAGAGAATACATTTGTTGTTGTTGCTGCAAAAAAAAAGTCTAGCAATACAGTTAGCTGAAGCCAATTTCATTGGGGTGGGGGAGGGGGAGGACGTGGTTCTGAAGTGCATTTGTGCTAGTAAAGCTGTGGTCCAGCAGAAATGGGGTAGGGTTATGGAGAGAGAACAGAAATTCTCTTTCCAGGACTACAACTGAATCATTGCGTAATCACCCTTCTTGCCATCAGTTTCTCCATCTGTACAACAGAGATCATATTTGCCTGTTAGTTACCTCCCAGGAATGTTGGGAGCTATAACGAGTTATCGGGTGTAAAGCTCTTACACTTCCTTGGATGAGAGATGCTTTTAAGTACAAAGTATTATGTTATCATTGACATTGTTATGAGGCACTGTAAAAGCTTAACCACCAGCTCTTTGTTAAGCATTTTCCCTTTCCATCCTTGAAGCACGATGTAAGTCAGGGGTGGGCAAAGTGTAGCTTGCAGGCCAACTCTGGCAGAGCAGCTCTTCAAAGTGACCTCTGGCTGTCCTCATTTTCATTGCTGAGTTATATCCCAGGGAGATTAAACATCTCCCTATGTAAAGTTGTCTTTGGGTCATAGCAACCAAGCTGCATTGCATGCTGGGATCTGTAGTTTCCCTTCATCACACCTCCCCATTAAAGATGAAGGCGGTAGCAAGCCCTTGAATTTTTCTTCCTCTAAATCAGGGGCCTCAGACTGATTGGAAGTTGCCTCGGTGACCTGGCAAGTGGGGGGTGAAGTTCAGAGGGGTGGCCAGGTCTTGATGGATCAGCCTCCTCTTTTCTTCCCTGTGGATGCCCAGAAAAAGATGACTGGAGGAAACAGCAATAGATCCATTGTAATGCAGATGACACTGGCTGGCTCTGAGGTACTTCTCTCTGCCATCATCTAATTACTCTATATTAATGTATAAATAGAGAGAGATACAACTAACGATGAGGTAGGTAGAGAAGTAGCTGGGCCTATTGAGTTAATAATTAATTACTAGGAATTTTCAACAGTGGGACATTAACCACTTGCCCTTTTAAATGGTAATAAATAGAGGACATATGTCTAATTAAGAAGCTGTGAAATGCTTTGGAGGGACTGAATGGAGGGAGAGAGGAGCTTATTTACAGAGCTAAACTAACTGCTTTCTGAAGGAAAGGACAGTCAAAATCCTTTCAGTTCCCCAGTTCTCTCACAATCCATAGTTATAATATATCCAGGCTCTTCTTCCTGTAGTAGAGAAGGAAAAAAACATGTCTCCCGATTCTCCCTGGGGCCACTTATTCAAGAAGTATCCTTTATTGGAAGAAAGTAGAATCTCATTTGCCCTGTAGTCACTCATTCAGGAGAGGTTCTTTAATGGAAGAAAGAGGAATCTCATTTGCTCTCTTTTTTCTGTTATTAAAGGACATTTCCGTAACCTTACAGACTTCCTCCCTTTTTTTTTTCATTAAGTTTCTATGTGGCATTTACATCAAGCATGTATGGGATCTCCTTCCACTGTCTATTAGGTAACCAGCCTATATCTGAATAGTTCTCCATTAGTGATAGATAATAGTATTAGAACTTTTGAGATTAATTGACTTGCCAAAGGTCATATCACTGGCTAGTGCGGGAATCAAACCCAGGTCTTCCTGACTCTAGATAGAGAATTCTACAGACAATACCAAATTGCCTCTATGTCATTTACAGCAACACTCCATAGTCACCAACACTCTTTACACTTTTAATGCAGTGAAGCCTTACTGTTAAAGTGCATAATGATTGGAGAAATGTACAGAAAACCTGTTGGGTTTGAACACAGTCTGTAGGGCTGAAGCTACTTAAATATCAGAAGGAGTTCATTAGAAAGTGGTTTTAGGTCTAAGGCATTGAGACACAATATGATTGTGATTCTGACTCTGCTGAAGGACACTGCGGACCAGAAGGCATTAGCTGAGGATTTCAAAGCAAACTCTTTGAACATGCTTCCATTACTATGCTGACTTCTCATTGTCCAACTCCAAATTAGCTCCAAAAGGACATTCTGTTTCTTAAAATCTTTCAGTGATTATCATATTAGCTTGTTCTGTGATCCCAGTACAAACTGCTTTGTTCTACTTTGGGTTTCTGTTTCAAAGAGTATAGGCTTTGAAATAGAGGACTTGAGTTTATATTCTACATTCAAAGTTTATCTGTGTGACTTTAGGTAAGTTTCAACCTTCCTGGACTTTAGCTTCCTTCCTCATCAATAAAATGATGGGGCTAGAGCAGGTGTTCTCCAAGACCCTTCACATGGCTTATACTCTAAGATGCAGATATCCAGGTGTTTCAGTTGTGTCCAACCCTTTGTAACTCTATTTGGGGTTTTCCTGGTAAAGACACTGGAATAGTTTGCCATTTCCTTCTCCATCTCATTTCATATATAAGGAAACTGAGACAAACAGGATTAAGTGACTTGCCTAGAGTCACAGGGATAGTCCCTGAGGACAGATTTGAACTCTGATCTTGACCCCAAGTCTAGCACTCTATGCTCATGTGGAAAATGAAACACATGGAGGTTGTGACTTCCTGAGCATCACAGAACTAGCTAGGATCTGAGGTTGTATTTGAATTCAGATCTTCCAGGCTCCAGGTCCCGTGCTCTCTCCACTGTGCCACTTAGAAGCAAACGCAAGAAATAAATACAAACTGATGGAATCTCTGAGTTGTATTGGGCCACACAGGCTTTCAAATCTGAGCTGTGCCTGGGCAGCTAGGTGACTCAGTGAATAGATCACCAGGACTGGATTCAGAAAGATTCATCCTCCTGAGTTCAAATCTGGCTTCAGACACATGCTGTTTGACCCTCGGCAAGTCACTTAACCCTGTTTGCCTCAGTTTCCTCATTTGTAAAAGGAGCTGGAGAAAGAAATGGCAAACCACTCCAGTATCTTCACTAAGAAAACACCAAATGGGGTCATGAAGAATGGAACATCATTGAACACCACCTGATCAAGAGTCCTCTTTGAAATATCTGCATTAAGTGGATGTCCAGATTTTGTGTGAAGACACCGAACCAGCAGGAACTCACTGTCTTCTAAGGTGGCACATACCTACTTTGAACAACTCTAATAGTTAGAATTTTTTTTTCATTAGAGCTGACCTCTGCCTTTCTGCAACATCCATCCATTCTTCTTTGTTCTGCTTCCTGGGACCAAGAAGAATGAGGGTAACCATCATAGACAATAATAACATAGTAAATGCATTATCAAGCTACATAACAATGTTAAATGAGGACCAAGAGGGACACTGTTACTAACTGGAAGAACAAGGAAAGGTTTTATTGATGAGGTGACCTTTGAACTGAGGAAGGGGAGGGAGGAAGAGCATTCCAGAAGTAATGATAATAATGACAACTGTAATCTACATAATGTTTAAAGTTTTATGAAACTGTTATCTTATTCACTCCTCACAATAACTCTGTGAGATAAATAATATGGATATTATTATTTCTCTTTTCCAAAGGAGGAAACTGGGGTTTAGGTAGGTTAAATGACCTGAACATGGGTATATAGTTAATGTGCTGAGGTAGAATTTGAATCCAGCACTCTCCCAACTCCAAGCCCTTTTTCTGCTATGCCACAATATATTAAAACAATGGATTTACGGAGGCAGCTAGGTGGTTCAGTGAATAGAGCACTGGACCTGGAGTCAAGAAGACCTGAGTTCAAATCCAGCCTCAGACACTTACTAGTTGTGTGACCTTGGGCAAGGCCCTTAACTTACTTTTGCCATAATGTGCTGGAGAAGGAAATGGCAAATTAGTCCATATTTTTGCCAAGAAAACACCATAGGGCCTCTTGGGGGCAGGAGCCAAGATGGCGGACTAGAAAGACACACATATGCTAGCTCCAAACCTATAGCCCATAAATTACCTGTAAAGAAGAAGTCTCAACAAATTCTGGAGCAGCAGAAGCCACAGAACAATGGAGTGGAGGAGATTACTGTTCCAGAGAGACCTGAAAAACTGACCCAAAAGGTCCATTGCACACCGGACCCAGAGCAGAGCCCAGCCCTGCCTTGGCCATGCAGCACCGAGAGGAGCAGATTTGAGTAGGCTTCAGGGATGGAATCCCCAGCAGCCGTGCAGGTCCCTCCACCCACAGGTGACAAAGGTGAGTGAGAGAGTCTTTTAGGGTGGCCGAGAGGGGAGTGGTGTGTCCCCATAACTCAGGCCCCCTCGGGAGGCAGCAGCAGACAAGGGCTCCCAAAGCAGGCAAGAGCCTGGATCCATTGTTGAAGGTCTCTGCATAAACCCCCTGAGGGAACTAAGCCCCGTGTGGTTGCCCTCCCCCAATCTGAGCACCTGAACTTAATCTCACACTGAATAGCAGCCCCACCCCCGCCCAAAGCCCTGAGGCTGAGAAGCAGCATTTGAATCTCAGACCCCAAGCGATGGCTGGGCGGATCTGGAGGCGAGGTGGGTGGGAAGCTCAGAAGTCAAGTCACTGGCTGGGAAAATGCCCAGAAAAGGGAAAAAAAATAAGACCATAGAAGATTACTTTCTTGGTGAACAGATGTCTCCTCCCTTCCTTTCAGAGGAGGAAGAACAATGCTTACCATCAGGGAAAGACATAGAAATCAAGGCTTCTGTATCCCAAACAGCCAAAATAAATATTCGATGGGCTCAGGCCATGGAAGAGCTCAAAAAGGATTATGAAAATCAAGTTAGAGAGGTGGAGGAAAAACTGGGAAGAGAAATGAGAGAGATGCAAGAAAAGCATGAGAAGCAGGTCAACACCTTGCTAAAGGAGACCCAAAAAAATGCTGAAGAAAATAACACCTTGAAAAATAGGCTAACTCAATTGGCAAAAGAGGTTCAAAAAGCCAATGAGGAGAAGAATGCTTTCAAAAGCAGAATTAACCAAATGGAAAAGGAGGTTCAAAAGCTCACTGAAGAAAATAGTTCTTTCAGAATTAGAATGGAACAGATGGAGGCTAATGACTTTATGAGAAACCAAGAAATCACAAAACAAAACCAAAAGAATGAAAAAAATGGAAGATAATGTGAAATATCTCATTGGAAAAACATCTGACCTGGAAAATAGATCCAGGAGAGACAATTTAAAAATTATGGGACTACCTGAAAGCCATGATCAAAAAAAGAGCCTAGACATCATCTTTCATGAAATTATCAAGGAAAACTGCCCTGAGATTCTAGAACCAGAGGGCAAAATAAGTATTCAAGGAATCCACAGATCACCGCCTGAAAGAGATCCAAAAAGAGAAACTCCTAGGAACATTGTGGCCAAATTCCAGAGTGCCCTGGTCAAGGAGAAAATATTGCAAGCAACTAGAAAGAAACAATTCAAGTATTGTGGGAATATAATCAGGATAACACAAGATCTAGCAGCTTCTACATTAAGGGATCGAAGAGCATGGAATACGATATTCCAGAAGTCAAAGGAACTAGGACTAAAACCAAGAATCACCTACCCAGCAAAACTGAGTATAATACTTCAGGGGAAAAAATGGTCTTTCAATGAAATCGAGGACTTTCAAGCATTCTTGATGAAAAGACCAGAGCTGAAAAGAAAATTTCACTTTCAAACACAAAAATAAAGAGAAGCATGAAAAGGTAAACAGCAAAGAGAAGTCTTAAGGGACTTACTAAAGTTGAACTGTTTATATTCCTACATGGAAAGACAATATTTGTAACTTTTGAAACTTTTCAGTATCTGGGTAGTGGGTGGGATTATACACACACACACACACACACACACACACACACACACACAGAGACAGAGAGCACAGAGTGAATTGAATAGGATGGGATCATATCTTAAAAAAATGAAATTAAGCAGTGAGAGAGAAATATATTGGGAGGAGAAATGGAATGGGGCAAATTATCTCTCATAAAAGAGGTAAGCATAAGATTTTTTAGTGGAGGGAAAAAGAGGGGAGGTGAGAGAAAAACATGAAGTTCACTCTCATCACATTCCACTAAAGGAAGGAATAAAATGCACATTCATTTTGGTATGAAAACCTATCTTACAATACAGGAAAGTGGGGGAGAAGGGGATAAACAGGGTGGGGAGGGATGAGGGAAGGGAGCGCAATGGAAAGAGGGAGCAATTTGAAGTCAACACTCTTGGGGAGGGACAGGATCAAAAGAGAGAATAGAAGCAATGGGGGGCAGGATAGGATGGAGGGAAATATAGTTAGTCTTACACAACACGACTATTATGGAAGTCATTTGCAAAACTACACAGATATGGCCTATATTGAATTGCCTACCTTCCAAAGGGAATGGGTGGGGAGGGAGGGATGAAGAGAAGTTGGAACTCAAAGTTTTAGGAACAACTGTTGAGTATTGTTCTTGCATACAACTAGGAAATAAAAAATACAGGTAACAGGGTATAGAAAGTTATCTGGCTCTACAGGACAAAAAAGAAGATGGGGACAAGGGAAGGGAGGGATGATAGAAGAGAGGGCAGATTGGTGATAGGCGCAATTAGAATGCTTGGTGTTTTGGGGTGGGGGGAGGGGACAAATGGGGAGAAAATTTGTAACCCAAAATTTTGTGAAAATGAATGTTAAAAGTTAAATAAATAAATAAAAAAAAATAAAAATAAATAAAATAATAATAATAAAAAAAAACCAAACACCATAGGTAGTACTGGCATGTTATGGTCTAAGGGGTCACAAAGAGGTGGACACAACTGGGAATGACTAAACAACAATGAGGTATGAGAGAATAGGACATAGAATGTTGTGGTAAAAGGGAGATTTATCTAATAAAACAGCACAAGGACCATAAGTTAAGAGCTGGAGGTGGGGAGAGGGTGGTAACAGTGGTGGAATAGAAGCCAATAAGTCCAGAGTAGTTAAGAAACTTACCCAAGGTCACACAAGTAATAAGGGTCAAAGCTGGGATTCATGCCCAAGTCCTCTGATTCTAACCCCATACATTCCCCTTTACGACCATTCCTCTCCAATATATAGAGGAAAAGAAAAGGAAACAAGACTAGAAAGGAAGAATACAGAACAGAGAGGCAAATGATTACCAGGCAAAGGAGCTTAAACTTGAGCCATCAGACAACACAGAGAAAGTTTTTGAGCTAAAGACTGGTGTAGACAGATTAATTCATAAGAAATAATGCTCTGAAAGGAGATGAAGGAGAAAACAGAGGAAGGAAGACCTGTTGGCAGGCTGGTGCAACAGCACATGAGGTGTTAACGAGGGTCAATACCAGAGTGATGGTTAGGAGATGGCCAACATATTGCTGAGGTCAAATTGTTAAGCATCTGGGTTTGAACTCTAGTAATTGCTTTTTAGGGACATCTAGATGATACAGTGGAGTCAGGAAGATCTGAGTTCAAATCCAGCTTTAGACACTAGCTGTGCGATCCTAGGCAAGTCACTTAATTTCTATTTGTCTCAGTTCTTTTTCTATAAAATGAGGAAGAAAAATGGAGAAGGAAATGGCAAATCATTCCAATGTCCTTGCCAAGAAAACCCCATGGACAAAATCTATGGGTTCACACAGAGTCAGACATGACCAAATGACTGAAAAACACTAACAACCACTGCTACTTATCACTTGAATGACTTTGGACAAGTCATACAAGTTCTGGGTCTCAGTTTCTCATTTTTAAAATGCAAAAGTTGGTCTAAAAAAACCTTTAGGTTCCATCTGGTTCTTTATCTATGATCCTATGGTTACACTTGGCAGTTGATTAGATATTGGAGGTGAGAAAGAACCCAAAAGTTTTGAACACAGAAGGCAGGTTTAATAGGTAAGCCAATGGCAGAAGTAGTGAAGTCAAGAGGAGGAGAAGTTTTAGGGGAAAGGATAATATTAAACTTTGCTTCACACTTTTTGAGTTTGATATCTTGTTGAATCATCCTGGTAGAAAGGTTTTGTAGAAAGTTGGAAATGCATACCAGCAAGGTCAGGAGACTAGTAAGGACAGGAAATAAAGATCAAGGAGTTATTTGTATAGAAAAGTATTGTGTTTCTAAAGGCAAGGAAGAAGTCAGCATCCACAAGAAAGGGGTAATCAACAGTGACAAAAGCAGAAAATAGGTCAGAACTGGGTAAGGAGTGGTCAAGACTATAGGATGGAGCCATGGAATGGAGAAAGCAGTGAGAAAAAGACTGGGTATCAACAACTTTTTAAAGAAGTTCAGCAAAGAAGGCAGAGAAGAGATGTGGGGTCAAGTGCTTAATTGAATAGAACAGTGAATGTTAGGCTGTTTTAGAATCAGAGACATATAAGATTGTAGAGAGATTGGCAACTACAAACAGATATGGAGACATTTAAGTTGCATGAGAGAAAGAGGGATACAGTTTAGAAAGAGTAAGGAGGGGAAGAGTTCAGAGCTGAAGAAAAAGAGATTGGAAGAGATGATAAAAGATGTCTGAAGAATTTGCTGAGCAGTTGAGGCAGGGATTCAAAACTGGCAGAAAAATATGAGTCATAGAGTAAAGAGTCAGTTATCTTTTCTAACAGAGACTAAAAAATCATGTGACTTGTGTTGCAAGAAATTATGAAAGCAGTAAGAGCCACATGGAAGTTATCCATTTCTTCCCTCTGAAATTCAATTCCTCAGTGTTGTTTTTTGGAATTTATAAGAATAGGGAAGAACCCTCAGATCTCTCTTGATCGAATGCTTTGTCACTACTTCCCAAGCTTCCTCTCCCCATATGACAAAAAACTAGGTAAATAAAATTCAATTCATTTAAATGTAACACAGTTTATTAAATGTCTGCTAAGTATCAGAGTATACTCAGATGGATTAAATGAGATGATATTTGTAAAGTACTAGCATAGTGCCTGGCACATAGTAAGCACTACATAAAGGCGAGTTGTTATTGTTATTATTATTTACCAGGCAACATGGAATAGTGGATAGAGAGCTGAACTCAGAGTCAGGAAGACCTTAGTTCAAGTTTACTTCTGGTATATAGTACTAGTTTTATCATCCTGGGCAAATAGTATCTACAGACAATTTTCTACACCTCCAAGTTATAAAGCGCTTGCTGATGTGTGGTTAGAAAAGGGAATTCCCTTCAAATGAGATCAGGGGTCAAGACAAAACAAAGCAGTACACAAGGCATTGTGCCAAGGCTGTTGACTAGAATAGTATAGGAAGTTCTAGATAATGAATACACTGTTTTCAAGAAGGGAAGGGAAGATATTCAGGATTTCTTCTAGCCTCCTATCACAGATTAGCTAAAGCATGCAGACCCTGACTCCAAAGGGCTAAACATGAATCAAGCAGTGAATGGCAGCTTCTTGTGTGGCCAAGAAGCAACACAATATATTAACTTGGCAGAAGGGGCATGAACAGATTACCTCAGTGTGGGCCTTAGGGATCCAGGAGATATAAGGATAGTGAGCTACAGAGGGCAGTGTCTATATTATAATGCAACTGAGGTGATCTGCTGGGTATCAAGGCATCAGATGGCAAAGAAGGATAATCTGGTTAATAATAACTAGAAGGAATAGGGGTAAAGGAGACCAACTTTACCTACTTTATAATTTTTTCAGGGTCAACTTTTTTCATAACAAAAAGATTCTGAGGCTATGATCTATGGATGAGGAACCAACGAAGTACAAAGCAAGTCAGAAATCAAAAGGATGAAGAGAGGTGCCAGACTACTAGTGTGCTAAGAGAGATATGTTGAGACTGTGCCAAAAGTAGATTCATATCAGTATAAATTTCTTGGGAAAGAAAAATAAGTACTCTCAAACTTGTGGCTACATTATGCAAAGGGTACTGAGTCAAAAGGAGATGCTGCCTCAAGGCTGTGGGCTTCGTTTTTAGCTTCTCTTCCAAAAGACTCCTCTCTCAGAATAAAAGTTATGCTGAGAGCCAGAGAGAGCCAGAGACAGAGAGTGAGAAGAAAAGAAGAAAGAAAGAAAGAAAGAAAGAGAGAGAGAGAGAGAGAGAAAGAAAGAGAGAGAGAGAGACAGAAAGAAAGAAAGAAAAAGAAAGAAAGAAAGAAAGAAAAGGAAAGAAAGACGATGGGGGAAATCAAGAAGGGGAAAACTAGTGTGAAATATGATAGCTATTGATGTTATTATTTGACATTTATTGATCATGGATAGAATTCTAGGCTTTAGAGAAAATTAGGGAAAATTAAAGTGTTTCTGAGGAAATGACAAAGAATGCCCAGCATGCAAGAATGGATTTAGGATTGAATATGAAAAGTAGCTATTGAGTTTGGTGTCAGACATGAAATAGAAATTCTCTTTCCTTTACCTATTATTAAAGGGAAAAAATATTACTTTTTTCCAGATCCAGAGGTAATTTGACCCAGCAGAGTCATCCTCAGGGATTGACAGACAAGCATGATCATTCTCTTCCTGTGCCCAAGGTTCCCATTGCTTTTCCCAGATTTCCCAATTTCCTGGTTCTATTCCCACCTGTATGTAGCTCTTTTCCATCCATTCCTGTCACCAGCAGGCAGTGAGGGCACAGTTTGGGCATGCTTTGAAACTATTCTTCATCTAAATGTGACAGGCATGCACCTCACTCACCCACCTCCTCTCCACCCACAGTAGCATTAGATTTCAACTTCAAAATATTATCTATGCCAGTGCTGGACATTCATGAGTCCTAGGAATGGTTTAGTAACAGTCATAAAGAAGTCCAGTAAGTGACTTATCCCATGCATTTATAAACAGAACTTGAATTAGGAATCATCATTCTTTACTATAAAGTCTGGGGGCAGATCCGTAAGCCTATTTTCTGTGGGGAAAAAATAGGGATCCCATTAACAGACACTTATACAAGCATGGAAAAGCATCTTAAAACTAAGAATAACTGTGACATTTATGAAAAATAGTACATGTGAATTTGAGGTGAAGACAAAGCATATTTTGTAAAGAATTAGTTTGTAGTAAAGAGGTCATATTTTACAAATCAGTAAAAAATGCGCTTTATACGCCCCTCCCCAAATTCTCAAATTATTACTATTGCTGAGACATTTATTTTAAGAAATAGTAAGCTTATTACTTCATAGAGTAAGCTTTCCCACAGTGACAAAGTTGTTCCTAAGCTCTTTTTTTTATGCCACCAACACATTTCTTTAAGGAATATGCCTTTATTGTAAATTCAACAACCTTACAGGACTGTAACTGATCAATGAAAATTTTTCAACCCTCAACTCACTTTTAGAGAGTCAGAAGTGGGGGTGGGTAGGGAGGAATCCTATTTAACAGAAAGTGTTATCTTCCTTTCTCCAAAATATTTGTTAAGTTCTGCCCAGGAATACAGAACATGTGCTTTGTAATTCTGAAAATCACCTAGATGCTTGCCAAAGACACTATATAAATCAATAACTAGGAAGAATAATAAAAGGAAATGGAAAAAAAGAAAAGAACAAGAAAGGGTAAAAACGAAAATGCAGAAGCAGGCAGATGATGTATTATATGGTACAATAAGAGAACATGGAGTTCAGGATAGAACTAAAAGAGATTCTGGTATGCATGAGCAGTCAGCTCTATAGGAATCAGTTACTACATATTTCCTTTATGAGTTGGCATAGGCTTTTCCAAAGCATCACATAGGTTCATCTGGTTTGCTGTACTCAGGACATCCCCATCTGATTTCTCCCAAGCAATAGAAGCATTTACCACAAAGTAAGCAGAGGGAAATCCACAGCTATTGAGCACAATTCTAGGCATAGAGACTATAGCACTCAATCCCTTAGATACTCAAGGATACTTTTCGCTGTAGGAAAAGGAGATGCAGAGGTCAGGAGGACAGGTAGCAAAGCAGAAGGTAGAGTGAGCCATTGCAAAATGGTACCCAAGATCAGCCTGTTTCAGAGAAGGCTGAAGACATTCACATGCTAATCTTAGAATGAGGCATTGGGGTAGAGAGATATTGCTTTTGTAAATCAGTTCTTTTGGCTCTTCTGTACTGTATGCATTTCTGTAGCATTAAATCAAATCCAGAGGTATGAAGAAGGTTGGGTGAGATGGGAGGTAGGGAAAGGGGTTGGATTGAAGTTTGCAATTGAAGTGAAGTACATTATTCTCTTTTAAGAGCACTTCCTTCATTTTAACCTGCCTGTAGTACACTGCAGAACTATCATACAAACTTACATTTGCTGGGATTTATATTTTTTGGAGGTTGAATTTTATAGCTCATCTGGGGACTGTTACCACTGGTTAGAAACAAGCACAGTGAGAATTGGGCTGGTATAAGATTTGATAGTAGAAAAAGCCAGATGCACCTCCATTTTCCCTTGAAATATCCTCAGCTCCTTCTGTCTTGCACTATTCATACTGGCCCTCACCTTTCCTGTATTATAATACAGGATAATACAGTATATTAGGGTAAGATCAGGTATTAACGCAAGGACTCTTCCAGTTCATTTGCCTCTTGGCCTTTAGTACTGCTATCGTCATCGTTCAGTACATGTTGACCGAGCATGCAGAAACATGGCATACTTCATCAGTGGCTAGCCTTGAAGTCGCAAAGACCTGGGTTCAAGTCCTGCCTCTGACGTATATTTATTGTGTGTCCCAGAGCAAATCATTTCCCCGTCTTATTGCTCCAGGCTTTACTCTAACACTGTAAGCCACAGATGAGTTGCCATGTGAGATGTTCATTGGTGAAGTTCCAATGTAGAAATTTCTCTGGAGGATGAATTCACAGCTCAAACACATGGTTTTTTGTGTACATATTTGCATATACGCACATGCTCTGTGTATGTATATATGCATACAACCTGTGTCTATGTGCATATATTCACATATATAGAAAAAGAGATAGTAGCTATTGAATAATGATGATGATGACAACGATGATGATCATAACCACTAATAGTTATATAGCAAGACACTGTGGGAGATACAGATAGATAAGACCAGATCCTCTGCACCTGCTGACAACCTATAGTTCAGGCTGATCCTAGCAATTTTACTAAAATATTAAAAACATGACTTGAAGCAAATTGTTGAAATCCAAAGCCAGCTCTGAAATGCATCTAGCCATGGGCACAATCAGAAAGGGCCAATCACAGCATATGGTGGAAAAGAAAGAACATTGGATGGTGAGACAGAGAATATGGCTTCTAGTTCAAGGAGTCTGCTATGAGCCGGTTGCTTGACCCTCAGCAAGTGAATTCGACTCTCTAGCTTAGATTTTTGCAGTGGCCTCAAGACTCTTCCCACTTTAGTCCATCTTCTACACTGAATCCTTTTCTTAAAAATGTGAATATTTCTGGAAGAAGAAAACATATTAAATCTCTAACACTTTAAGGTAATTTTTTTTGTTAACCAGAGATATGGGACAACATGTATATGGGGAAGGAGTAGATGTGAGAGGGAGCAGGAGTGGGGTGGATTGCAAGGATGGGAAAAGCCATAGACACATTAGAGAGCACTGAGTACAAATTTGACCTATGTCTCAACTTTTCTGAGACTAACCCTGATTGTGTCCAGTTCAAATGAAACTAAATCTATGAGGTGAGCTGCTGAACCTGCTTTAATACCAGAGTGCGTCATTAAAGTCAGTGGGCCACAGAAACTGTACAGAGTTTCCCCTTGTATAATATAATTCTTCTGCGTGGCTGTTTGCTTTTGGAATTGAAGCAAGATGTGCTACCCAGTTTTGTGGCTCAGTTTTGTTTAAGAGAGAGGTGGCACCATACCCCCAAGTTATGTATACAGATGATTATTGCAGACTAGCAGGATGGAGGCATTTGAACCTCCTCACAGGTAAACTGCAGACTCTAAGCCTCACACATAAATAAAAATAATACTTTATAGTTCATACTGCATTATAATGCTGCCTGATGCAGAATTAACATAGGGAGTTGAACAGAATGTAAATGAGGGACTCAGGGAACCTGGACTTCAGAAGAAGGATAGAACAAGGAATCCAACAAAAAGGGAGCAGGAAAAGGGAGGAAAGATAAGAGGCCACAGGTCAAGACAAGAATATGCAGTAAAACTCAGAAATAAACAGCTCTCCCAAATGCGAAGATTTCCTTCCAAGCAGTAAGACAAAGGCTTTCCAGTATTTCTTTGCGCTGGCACTATAAAAATCATCCATAAACGGAAAGAAGCAGGGCTATAATTCAAACGAGTTTTTACTTCTAGATTTAAAAACCTGGGAGATGTAAAGGAAGTTTCTGGGTATTTGCTCGTTAGTTACTGTTTAAGGTTTCTTCTCCAGTGTTCCCAAAACATTTCTGGAAGTGGATCCATGGACTTATTTTTCCCTTCTCAGTGTGCTTGGCACATGGTTGATGCTTAATAAATGCATCTTCATTGCTTAAATGAATATTTTGGAAATGCTTGACTTTTCTTTCTTCTCTTATCTCTCTAAACTCTTATCTGGGAACAATACTGATGTTACTCTTTTTTCTTCCTCCACACAAACTTATACATCATTCATTTTCAAAATACATAGGAGACTTTGGGGGATTATGTTCATTTTATTGCAGTATATTTTAGTTTATTTTCATCAAATGAAAACCAGAAGAAAAGACATTTTTATTCAGAAGACTATAAGGTAACCAGAACCTGGCATCCTACTATGTTCAGTTTCAGAGAAGAGAATGGCCTTCGGCTATTACATTTTTCTCTCCTTAAAAATAGCACATTCTCTGGAGCACTTGACAAAGTGCTGCTCCTGTGGGCCAACCCCAGCCTTACACGGAAACCCTTTTGGGACCGTGCCAAGAATCTTTGCTGCCCATGCTGGGGATGGCTCCACCACAGTAAGGGGAGAGATTAATCAATCCAAGACAACATCTGTCAGGATATTGAGTTTGGCTCTTGTTATCAGCTGCCTGCACTTCAGGGGCTGTGTAATATTCAATTTGATTATCTCTCACCTGCGAAGAGTAAGTTTCTCTCTTTGCTTAAAAATCACTGGGACTAGCTGAGGAGGAATCGATCTACCAGAGAAAATGCTGACAAGAAAACACAATCCGGAAATAGGACACGGGGATGAGAAAGCAAGAAGCAGAAAAGCTTTGACTCCCATCCTAACTGGTTTTTAATAACGGGCATTTGCTACAACTGGTTACCTGCTCCTTTAAGAAGATGGTGGAATGAGAGACTATTTCATCTGCCAATCTTAATTATGAAAAAATGAAGACAGGAGGACAGCATAGTTCTTCTGTATCTCTTTTCATGTTTTCATTAGATGAAAATCACTTTCTTCCTAGGAGAATCACTGTTCTGGTCCATCACTACCTAATAAATTCCAGTCTTCTGTCTATAGTCAATAAAAGTGTAAACAGAATCTGCAAATGATAAAATTGCATAGACACAGTCATTATATTTCTAAGTCTTATTGGTAGAGGGAATTTCCTCATCAGGAGTTCCCTATAGTGCAGGGCTGTACTCCAGAAGGGGTGTGGGGGGGAGATATGTTATGACTGGCAGTTCCACCTTCTCTGAGCTGTCCCTCCAGGGAAGACAGGAAAGTAAATTACACCACCCTTGTAGGCAATCAACACCAACAATCATTTATTACATGTTTATTGTGTGCCAGATACTGTGAAAAGCAAAAGGCATACAAAAAAGCAGCCCCAAATTACAATATTTACTTTAGAAGAAAGATATTCTCCCCCTTTTATCTTCTTCATCTCCCTAAATACTTCACTTCTTTTTTTTGGTCATAACTTCACAGCAGCAAAACTAATTGAAGGCCAGTCTATGTTTTTGTGATTATTTGTAATTTGTACCTTTCCTGTTTCCTCCATTTAAGTCTAATGAATATGAAATTTATTTGTCCATCCTGATCTGCTCTACTGAAGAATGCAATGTGATGTCGTGGAAAAAGGCATTAGATTAGGGCTGGAGTCAAGACTCCATCTCTGTGGCTTCCGATGAAATTCACTTCATCTCATTACATCTTAATTAGTTTATCTTTAAATGAAGGCATTGGATTAGATGGTTTCTGAAGTCCATTCTGGTGCCAAAGAGATTTGTCAGTTCTAAGAGTGTAGGGGAACCATTAATGTATTTCCAAATGCCAACTCGATATTTCCACTTGGATATGCCAACATTACCTAAATTCTAACATAGAATCACAGGCCTTCTACTAAAAAGGAGCTTAGATGCCAACCATCTCATGCAAGACAGACATCCTTAACCTAGAATGTACAATTAAAAATATATATATGTATATATGCACATGTATATATATTATTGTACTTAACATAATTAGTTCCTTCATCATTAAGAACTCTTGTTCTAGAAGATTCTGCATCTAAAACAAAATTCATAATATTCTTTCCCTTTTTATCATCTTACAATATTGACTTTTGCTCCTGGGTTGTCTAAAAGCATTACTAATTATCTGATTTGCCAGTCTCCACACCTTGCAGTTTTCTTTATCTCCTCTCTCATAATTACATCCCATATGTTAACATCAAATATCTTGTTTTTAGTAGGTCGTTTATATCGGCATCTATATCTATGTTCTAATTATGTGATTTAAAAAAATTTAACTGGTATAAATCAATTAGAGTCTAGAAACTTGCTTATTTAATACATACTTACTTTCTTTGCCAAGCAGACAGAAATGACAACCAATGGGAACATCAATTTGAAATATAAATTCATTGGAAAAATTCCATGGTAGAAGATTATGAGAATTACCACCTTCAAAATAAAAAAGCAATGTAGAGAAAAAGGAGTTTAAAGAAAGCTAGGTAAAAGACCCAATTAAAGTCATCCCTCAGACATTTAAAGGTAAAACAGGATAGAGGGACACAAATAATTTTTTAAATAAAAAAAAATTCATCAAAGGTTTTTAACAAACACTTTTCACCCTCAAGGATAATGGAACTATCATATCTAGACTCTACCAATGCAGTCTTGGGTATATTATGTAAAGAAGTGGAAATGTCACTGAAGGAAATAAAAAAGACAGAGAAAAGCATATGGATTAGACCAAGTGTTCACAGAAGTGATCCTTACTGGGGGAACAAATTTTGGGGGCCACAAAAGGATAATTTATTAGGGGAATATATCAGTAGTAAAGAGGGGGAAAGTATTGTGTTATTTTTTTTAAAACGGTAACTGAGAAAATACTGGTAACTAATGACCCATGCACCTACTTTCTCACTGAAACAACATTTCCATTATTATTTTCTGCATAAGAATTCTGGGCATCCTTAATCAAAATATTAGAAGGGAATAAGCAGGCTTTGAGGAATGATATTCTACTGGAGACTAGATCCTTAAAGTCACACAACTGTCTAAAATTGTAGAGAATACAAAGAACCACTGTGTTTATTGCTTGTTTAGTATACAAAAAGGATTGATTTGGTAGAACAAGACACCACCTTAAAATTTCTTATCCAACAAAATTCCTTACATGCAAAAATCATACAAGATTGTTTGAAAGGTATAACAGAGACCCATTTGTTCCTCTACACTTTAGTTATTCATATCAAATGATATCATATTTTGGGGGGATTGGTCACCATTGTAATGGAAGTTGTCCAGCACAGAATTCAAAATGAAGAGGAATTCCCTGTGGATGGTGAAGTTTGGCAGCTGCTTCTGTTACAGTTGCTATTTGCTTTGACTGCATAAAGTCCTGGAGCATCATAGCCTCCTAAATGGGATATAGAACGTCTCAAAAGACTTTGGTTTCCTGATACACACTGATTCAAACAAGGGGATGAAGAACACACCTTGATGAGTGGCCCTTAAACTTTCTGGTGACATACCCTACCACTAAATGTAGATAGATATATAGATAGATGATAGATAGATAGATAGATAGATAGATAGATAGATAGGTAAATAGACAGATAGATAGACAGATAGATAGATAGATGGATGGATGGGCGGACGGACAGATGGACGGGTGGACGGACGGATGGATGGATGGGCAGCTAGATATAGATGGACAATGAATATATACTTCCATTGTATGTGTGTATATATGTATGTATGCATGTGTGTATATATGTACATGTGTATGTATGTAAGGTTATAAGTGCCCTGAGGGGTTTACAACTGGGACAGAAAGCTCAAGGTTTAGAGCTTGCAAAGTAATGAGAAAGGATGGAGTTGGAGTGTATTGGGGATTAATGAAGTGAAGAATAGATGTAATTGTATTGAAGAAAAGTCCTCTTATTGCCTATTGGGAAGATGGTATTCAAACTCTCCTTTCCACCCTCAGATTGTTTGATGATACAGCACTTAGAATCATACTGTCATTTGTTCCATGTGTCATGGCCTCTCTTATGAAGACCACAAGTTTGGACTATGATATACAGTTGGATGTCAAAACTATAGAGTTCACCCATCAGTATACATATTTTGAAGATAAATTATAAATGAACAGAAGTGAACAAGATGATGAATATGGATCTTGACTGCAGGAAATCATACAGCACTTTTTAATAGCTGCAGACTTATTGAGTCAAAGATGTATCTTCGTTCTAACCCAATAGTCATCCAGTAATGTTGTTATGATAGCAAGCTAAGGGATACTACAATGTGAAGAACTGAAGTTAAGGATCACTCAAAATATAATAAAGAAGCACTTGCTGACCATAAGTAAGTCAAAATATCTTACAAATGAGAAGCAATGTACTCATGTGCTCCAAGAGTAGTCATGCAATCTGAAGAGAGCTCAAAAAAAGCCTCCACTATATTATGCACAATCCCTCTGGTAGATTTATGGGAAGACATGGAAAAAGGGGTACCCAAAATTTAATCAATAAATCAGTCAGTTAACAAGCATTAATTAAATGCCTATTAAGTTTCAGGCAGTGTGCTAGCCAGGTGCTGGATGGTTCCAGCATCCATCAATGACACGGATGATATTACAAATAAATTTTACTGTACACCATGGAATGCAAATTGAAGACTGATTCTCAGTGGTTGAATTTGTGAAACAAATTCTTGAAACAATTGTTGAAACAAACTTATGAGGTAGGCAGAGAGGGTATTTTTATTTTCCTTTCCCCATATTTTATGTTATAATTATTATTTCTTTTTTTTCCAATGAGGCTCTGAAAGGTTAAATGGATTGTTTAGTATTACACAGCTAGTATGTGACAGAACAAGAACTAGAATGAAGGTCTTTTGATACTTAATCCAAAGCTCTTCTTTCCCTCTCTGCCTCTCTATTGCATCACTCACCAGGTACTGTGAGATCTCCCTTCAACATGTCTCTGCCACCTAAGCTCTCCTTTCTATTTATACTGTTTCAAGTTCTTAGCATCTCATTGTCTAGTGATACCCCTGTCCCTGCATTCATGCAGTGTTATGATTAATGTTTCCATACTTCCTTGATTATGTTACTCTTCTACTTAAAAAAAATCAATAACAACCCCATTTTATATGGAACAAAATCCAGATTCCTTTACTTATGCTGAAATGCATTCTCATCAATATGGGTATGCCTTCCAACTGCAATATATTGGAATCCATCCATGCTTTCCCACTCATGTCCACGTCCTCCCATAAATCTTGAACAGGCGGTACAACCAACATTGACGTTCAAGATCTTTCAAATCTGGAAACTTCTGTAAAATTTGGGTTCAATCAACTCAATTAAATCAATTAAAAAATGTGGACCTAGAGGGCCACATGTGGTCTTGAGGCTGCAGGTTCCCTACCCCTAGTCTGGAGGATTCCTACTTATCTTTCAAAATTCATTTTACATATAAACTTCTTTATGAATCTTTCCTGCATCACCTAATTGGAAGTGATCTCTCCTTCCTCTGACCTTACCATCTCTTTGATATTTAACTACCTAATAGTCTTGAATTTGTGGTATACTGTGTTCAGAAGTTCATTGAAAGTTGGACTATGATTCACTTTAGAAAGAACACATTATTAGCTGTCCATCACTGACAGTTCATTAGTTTTTAGAGCTTCCTTGGACTGGTCACACTGAAAATGGGACATGAAACTGTTTTAGGCATTGCAATTAAAGCAGCATGGTGAGAGATTTTCTAATGTGTTCTTAAGTGTTACCTAACTGTACACTCAGGAAGTCACTAAATTTGTCACAATTTAAACTGTTCGACTTATTTTAAAGAGAAGAAACATGCCACAGTAGGTAGCAGGCTGATCCTGGAGTCAAGAATAATATCAATACAACAATATTTATGTAGACTTATAAGGTTTACAAAGGGTTTTTACATATATAACCTCGTTTGATCCTCACAACAGTCCTGCAAGTTAAGTGCTACATAATTATCTCCATTTTAGAGATGGAAAAACTCATGCTGTTATATTCAGGTAGACACCTCCTCACACCTAGAAGACTGGCTAATATGAAAGAAAAGCACAATGATAAATGCTGGAGGGGATGTGGAAAAATGGAGACATGAATGCACTTTTGGTGAAGTTGTGAACTGGTCCAATCATTCTGAAGAACAATCTGAAATTATTCCCTAAGGGTCATCAAATTGGGCACACCCTTTGGACCAAAGAACACCCCTACTTGGTTGTATCTCAAGAAGATCAAAAGAAAAGGAAAAGGATCTAGATATACAAAAATACTTACAGCAGCTCTTTTTGTATTGGCTAAGAACTGAAAATTGAGGGAATGCCCATCAATAGGAGAAAGACTGAACAAACCATGAACTAGGATTGTGATGGAACGCTATTGTGCTTTACCAATTAAGTAGCAGGACAGGTTCGGAAAAACCTGGGAAAACTGATATGAATTGATGCAAACTGAAGTGAGCCAAACCTTGAGAATATTGTACATGATAGCAGCAATATTGTACAATGATCAACTGTGCTATTCTGATCAAGATAGTGATCTGAGACAATTCCAAAAATATACGATGAAAAATGTTATCTACCTCTCGAGAGAGTTGATGGAGTTTGAGTGCAGAAAGAAGAATAATTTTTTCACTTTACTTTTCTTGCTTTTGTTGAAATAAACATGGCTAATATGGAAATATGCTTTGCATGATTTCACATGTATAATTTACATTTCATTTCATATCAAGAATATTTGGAACTCAAAATTTTAAAAAAAGGATGTAAAAAACAAATAAACAATAAACTTATTTTTTAAATGCATAAAAGTTTATTGGAATTTTGTTTTATTTTCCTTGTTAGTATATGAGGAAGGATTTGAACTAATGACTTCCAGACTCCCAGTACAGTTTAGTCATATTATTCCCATGCTTAAAAGCCATCAACAATTACCCATTATATGTTGAATAAGATGCAAATTCCTGAAGTGGTTCTCTGTTCTCAATGATAGTATTTTCTCTGATGCTGCTAATCACAACCCACCCATGTCTCCCCCTGCCTGCACTTTGTTTTCAGGTTCTGCTTCAGATCCATACTACCTGTGTGATCATGGTAAAGTCACATAACTACTCAGTTCTTTTCCCTCTTCCCCTCTACCCTCATCCTAAAAGACTATAAATTGGTACAGGAGATTCCCATGTTTATGAAATAAATAGGCCTGGAAAAAACAAATAGCTTTTTGTGAAATGAAATATATTTTTGCTTTTGAATTTTTAGCTGTTTTTTCATATTGGCTTCTCAACTAAAATCCATTCTAAAAAAGGCAGAGGAAACTGGTCTGGATTACCTGGGGAGGCATTGCAAAGTTCTTTTAATAACCTCAAGCTTCTGTTTAAAACAAAGTCTTACTTTTTAAAAATACTAATATTCTTCCAGTGCTACTATATATGGCTGCAAGTCATGGAATACTATTACAGTTTCTGAAGAAATGAAGTTGAGGATCATCCAAAGGACAGCAGCAAAGCTCATGGTAGGTGTGTACATGCCACAAAGTATTACAGATGAGGAATTATGCAGGAGAAGTGGTGCAAAAGATGTCACCAGAGAAATATCATCTCCAAAAAAAGAAAAAGACAGGTTGGTGACATGGCAAGGCAAGAAATAATCATGACAGACAGCCCATGAGCTGCACTGGCATCCTTCAGATGTCAAGAGAAATTGAGGAAAGGGAAAGCCCCTTGAAAACGAGGTGAAAACCAAGGAGCAAAAGTATGGGAAGATGTTACAAGTGTTGCATAGGATATGGTGGCATCGATGGATTGCGACCTGCCACTAGAAGAAAACTGCAATTAGAAGGAAAACCAGAATTGATGGATCCATTGGAATATTAAGAAAATAATAACATATATTTATATGAATATAAAGAATAAATATCGGTTCTATCTTATGGATAATGAAACAGATTCATAGAGGTCTGAGGTTACAGAGTTTCCAGGTGTAGAGTCCAGAATTTGAACTTAAGTCTCTCCTGATTCTAAGTGCCCTGAAGGCAACAACTGTGCCTTGTGCATCTTTTTAAAAAAAAAAAAATATATACCTCCCAGATTACTGTTGTTCAGTTGTTTCAGTTGTATCTGATTCTTTGTAAGCCCATTTGGGGTTTTCTTGGCAAAGATACTGCAGTGATCTGCCATTTCCTTCTCAAGCTCATTTTACAGATGAGGAAACTGAGGCAAACAGGGTTAAGTGCTGGGTCACACAGTTAATAAATGTATGAAGCCAGATTTGAATTGAAGAAGATAAGTCTTCCTGACTCCAGACCAGGCATTCTAGCCACTACTCCACCTACCTGCCTATATTTTCCATAGTACCTGGTATATACATATTACATGGTAAGTGTTTTGAAGTGTATTGATGGATGTAAAGCTTCCTGAGGCCTGGACTTCGTATCACCTACTTTCTTTACTACTCACGCTGCAGTGCCCAGGATTATCGTTCCATAAACATTAGGTACTTGTTCTCATTGACTGACCACCAATCAAATCTTCGTCAGATTTTATGATTTTATAGGGAAGCTCACCATTACCTCCTGGACTGGGGGAATTAAAAAATAATAATAAGATAGATCTGATGAGACATCCCCCTATTTCCAAATCAAAATATCTTCTAAAGTGGGATTGTTTTCAGGTGATTATTATATATAGCTGTCATATATCATAGATAGTATTATCACATATCATATATAACCAAATAATTATGTGCTAATTATCTCTTGTATTATATATTAAACATAAGAAATAATCATTGCATATGTAATATCAAGATCCAATAGCAACATAGAAAAAGGTACCATGTCCCTCAAAAGAATGCACTAGAAGGAATCAGGGGGTTCCTCAAGAGAAAGAAAACAGCTTCTCTTTCTAGCTGCAACTTCTAAGTCCTGTAGTCCCAGGCAAGCCAAGTTGCTAGAAGAGCCCACATACAACTGACACCTCTCCGTTTCCTTAAACACCCCATTAACAAACTTGTTCTCTCTGGGGCCTAGATCCAATTAAGAGTGAGGGTAGTGGAGAGGGGAAATGTGAGTGAAGCAACTTTAAGACACTCACTCCTGGGAATAAGAGAAAGCTTTATTAGAGCTGGGGCCTCTCCTCCTTCTCCTCCTCTCATTTTCCTCCTCCCCTCCACGTCCCAACCTCCTTCACAGAAGGCATCAGGACAAAGAAACACCAGGCATTCAGCTCAGGAACAGAAAATAAATACACTGGGAATACTCCACAGCCCCTGACTGAATACAAAGCAGTAATTCAGCACAGAAGCTGTTGGTCTCCTCAATGAGGAGAGGTGAGAGCCTGCACTGAACTATGCTGCTGAGGCCTAGAAAAAAGGCACTTGCTGAATGCTGACTGCTGCCTTCCTTCTATACTGTGACTTATTCCAGGAGAAGGAGTCGAAATGTAATAGGAACTGAAAGAGTAGGGAGAGAATTGACCACAGAATGGTCCAAGGGGAACGAGGAGACAACAGGATAAAAGGGAAAGAAAAAAAGAAAAAGGACCAGAAGAAAAAGGGGAAAAAAGTAAGAAAAAAGAAAAAGAAAGAAATAAATGGGACAAAGTATAGGTGGTAGAAACTGATGATAAGAAGAAGAAAGGAAGAGAGCAGGAGAGAGACAGAGAGACAGACAGACAGAGAGATAGGCAGACTAGCTGATCATTTAAAGCAGAGTTGAGTGTTAGGTGCAAAGCCTGAACTGTTTATGGAAATGAGTTCTTTTCAAGTCTCCATGACAAATTTGCTCAATAACCTTTCAAAAATCAACTCAGTCCTAAACTTACTTTTACCGTCTATAAGATGGGATAATGTGTTTGCCTTCCTTTCCCAACTTTACAGTGTTTTTGTGAGGACTGATCACATAGTATGTTTAAGGTGCTTTGAGTATCCTAAACCGTTAGATTAACTTCGGTTTATTTATGTGAAGTTCCTGTATATTGTTGGTGTTGAATAAATATTAAATCATATACAGGCTTTGAGGTCATTCAGGGGATAATGGTTTCCTGTTCTTTGAGGAAGAACTTTAATTTCATCTTACTACACATAGGCTATCCATCCAAAATATCACTATAGTGCAATCCTCAGCCTTGTTGTCATTCAGTTGTGTCAGTCATGGTGGACTCTTTGTGACCCCAGTTGGGATTTCATTTCCTGCTTCAGTTCATCTTACAAATGAGGGAACTGAGGCAAACAGGATTAAGTGATTTGCCCAGGATCACACAGCTCCTAAGTACCTGAGGCCTCACTGGAGCTCACAAAGATGTCTTCCTGACACTAGGTCTGGTGCTCTGTGAACTGTGGTGCCACCTAGCTTTCCAACCCTCAGTCCTACCTGTCTTCTTTTGTCTCTTTCCCCTCTCTGCTCATCCTTTTCTCTAAGTATGGAAATAGAAATGAAGGTAGAAAAAGGAGATAATGAGGAACTGGAGAGAGGATAGAGAGGAAGCAGGGATCAATTCTGATTTGTCTCCACTACCATGGAAACGAGTCCTAATTATTGCTTTTAAAACAAAACAAAACAAAACAAAACAAAATCCCTTCCATTGATTCAATCCTCAACAACTAGGTTTCCATTGACCTCTTTCCTTTCACTAACAAGTTTCTAAAAAAAAAAAGAGTCTATATGTAGTGCCTTGATTTCTCATCATACATACAATTATCATCACCTTGGAATCTGGATTTTCCCATTCTACTAAAACCGCTTTCTTTAAGGTCACCACAGATCTCCTAATTACCGGAAAACTTTTCACAAATTTATCTTCCTTCATTCTGAGCAATGGAATGTTATGACATTTCCAACCTCACTCCTTGATTCTCTGCCCCCTTGGCTTCTGTGATACTGATCTATTCATTCAACTCCCACATCTTTGACAGCTGTTCCTTAGTTTTCATCATGGATTCTGCTTCCTCCTTCTGTCCCTTAAATCTGGGAGTCCTTCAGGATTCTGTCATCAATCCTCTTCTCTCCTTTCTATATAATTGCTCCCCTTAACAATTCTTATCCAATTTCTTCAATCATGACCTTTTAGCAAAGAACTCTAAAATCTATATCCCCATTCTGATGTATCTCTATATTCCCAACTGTCTGTTGCATTTCTCCATGTGAATGTTTTCACGGTATCTCAAACAATGTCCAAAATGGAATCCATTTTCTTCTTCCCCAAGTCTACTATTTCTCTTAATTTTTTCTGTTGTATTGATCCCATCACCTTTGCAGTCACCAACCCTTCACATCATTTTTAGGTGTTCTCTTTCGTTCACCTTCTCACATCCAATCAGGTGAAAATTCCTGTCAATTTTTCCTGAGCCCTGTTTCTCACATGTGTGTCTCTCTCCCTTTGTTCTATGACTGCCATACCACTGGATCAGTCATTTATTACCTATCTCTTGAATCATTTGTTGTAAAAGTCTCCTAAGCAATTTCTTTTTTTCCAGTGTCGGTCCTCACTAATCCATCTTTCATAGAAAATTTTCATTTTCCAAAATCCAAATCCAATTTTCTAAAACTTTGCATTGCCGTTTTCCAAATGCACAAGCTTGAGGACGTAATTTCTCTGCTATGGAACATTCAATAGCTCCACATTTCTTGCATGACAATACACACAGTCCTGGGCCTTACTTTGAATGCTATCCCTAATCTTACTCCATTCTGCCATTTCAGCCTTATTTCATACTCCACTTCATGTCATCCAGCCAAATCTTGCAGTAAGCATGTGTGTTGGGGCAGTGAACCAAAGGTGTTGGTCATCTCCCTACATGTTTCATTGCCAATCCGCCTGCCAGCTGCTTCCTGATCTCATTTTTACTTGCACATGCTACTCTTCTTTCTTCAAGGGCCAAGTTAAAGACAATCGGTAACTTGAAACGCTCTCTGTTCTGTCCAGTTAAAAGTGATTCTTTCTATTTTCTATTTTATATCTCATGCAGTTATTACATTCAAAATTGTATTATAGGTAGTATAACACTATTAATAGTTAATTGCACATATGACAGTCCCTTTTAGATTTTAAATTCTTTAAGGTCTATTTCTTATCCTTTCTTTTTTTCACCTAGCACAATGTTCTGTACACTGAAGGTGCTTAACACATGTTTATTGACTTGAAGTGAATGAAGAAAACATCCTATGAAGAATATCATTTGGCTGAATAAAACATAATGGATGCATTGGGAATGGAGGGAACTCATGCCAAAAGTCTCTATTATTGCTTATAATAATTTCTAAAAATATTTTTATACATCTCATTAAATAATTTCCAATTACATGGGAAAAATTAATCATTTAAAAAATTAATTTCAAATTATCTGTCTCTCTCTTACTCCTTTCCCTTCCTTGAGAAACCAACCAATCTGATTAGAATTCTACACATGATATAATGCAAAACATTTCCATATTAGCCATGCTTAAAAAGAAAATACAAACAAAATAAAACAATTAAGATTAACATAGTAAAAAAAAGTGCACTTCATTCTCCATTCAGAGTTCCTTAATTCTTTCTTTGGAAGTAAATGCCATTTTTCATCTGGAATTGTCTTGGATCATTACCTTGATCAGAATATCTAAGTATTTCATAGTTGATCAAACTTACAAAATTGCAATGACTGTGTACAGTGTTCTCCTGGTTCTGCTAACTTCACCTTGCATTAGTTCATGTAAGTCTTCTTGGGCTTTTCTGAAACCCTCCTGCTTGCCATTTCTCATAGCACAACAGTATTCCATCATGATTATATACCATAACTTGTTCCGCCATTCCCCAATTGATGGGCATCACTTCCACTTCCAATTATTTGCCACCACAGAAAGAGCTGCTATAGATATTCTATACAAATAGATTCTTTTGCTTTTTCTTTGATCTCTTTGGGATACAACCTAGCACTGTTATTGTTTGGTCATAAGGTATGCAGTTTTCTGACCCTTTGGACATAGTTCCAAATTATTCTCCAGCATGGCTGGACCAGTTCACAATGCCATCAACAGTGGGAATCACTGTCCCAATTTTTCCATATCCCCTCTAGCATTTGTCCTTTGCATTTTTGTCATTTTCCTTTTAAGAAGAAAAACACTGATATATCCATACAGGGTTCTTTTCTTTAAAGGAAAAACTGATTAATACAGATAATATAAAACAAATAGACCCAATTTCCTGTTTCAGAAACTATCTAGATAAAAAGAACCAGGTATTTAAAACATGTGACTATATTGAGATGTGATTTAATCATTTTCAATATATTTATTTTCTCTCCTTAACAAACAGCTTTGACGAGGGACCCTTCCTTTTCTGTAATACAATCAACTATTCTACTCATCAAGTTGTCTGTCAGATAAGCTAAAATAGGGAGCTTTGAGATTTAACAATAACTTACAATTACATCATACTTAAAAGTTGGCCAATTCTTTTATACAGGTTATGTTGTTCGTACTTACTAACACTTCGTGAGATTGGCACAATAGATATGATTATCCCAATTTTACAGATGAGGAAACAGACTTAAAGAGCTTAGTGGCTTGTGAACTGTAACAAAGTGACATCTTAACATCACCGGTGGTATGGGAACCCAGATCTTTCTCGCTTTGAGTCTACTCTATTTACTATACCATGCTATCTCTTCAGTGCTGCTATCTGAGGAATTCTGGGTGTGATAAGTAGTTATTTGAAAAGTCTGCAGGGAAAGTACAGATGCATTGAATGCCAGTGAGGAGTGGCACTCAGGAAGGAGTAAATGCTATTGTCTAACACTGTGATGGAGCTCTGGGTGCTGCAAGCAAAGATAGATTATAGATGAATACATATATGCATAAGGAAGAATTTGGTAGTGTATAATGTAGAGGGGATTAATATGTACAGGGTAGAGGAATGGATTAGGTGATGCCTAAAATCCCTTCCAACTCTGTGATTCTATAATCCTATAATTCTTAGTGGTACAAGCTTCCTCAGTGCATGTAAATAGGACTATATGTCTGTGCAGGGTATACCTGTTATTAGGTTATCTACAGTCAGAAAAAAAATCACTGAAGAAGCTATAGAAAAGCTTCACTTCTCAGTAGCAAGAAGGAAGAGAAAACACAAAATGATAATAATGTGTTGCTTCCTTGGAACCCTAAAGGAATGGGAACAAAATTAACAATCTTTTTGCAATAAATTTGGTTTGAACATTGTGCAAAAAGTCTAATGCAGGGTTAGGTACCAAGGCACAGATGGGATATAATAGATCTGGGCAAGGTAGGACCAGGAAAGTGGAGTCATGCCACTAAATGAGATAAAAAGGAAGGAATTATGCCATGATTTTGATGTTATTTGTCCTGTAAAAATCATGTATCCTAGTGGGTCATACACTCAGACAGTGAGCAAGAGACTAGGGAAGCCTCTGCCTCTCCATTACCCTGATTGATGGCTGCTGTGTGCAGCAAATAAAGCTATGTGCCAGGTTAATACTATACATATTAGGAAGAATTTGGGGTGTATGCCATTTTTATTATGGAATCATTTTTCCTGTATGCACACTTTCATTTTTCTTGCCTTTCAACTAGATTAAATACTGTAAATCACAGCTTTATTGATAGAAAAGGAGATATATTCATTACTTCTGGAAATATTATCTCTGTGAGAGAAACTTCCCTAATGAATGACAGAGAGAAAAATTTTCCAAGGCCAAATGGACCGACCATTGGAACAGACTTCACTCTGACCTAGTGGTAAACCTGAGTATGCCTGAGTCACAAAGGTTTCATTGGATAAATTATGATGAAACTATCTTCAAAATGTAGTTGCAAAGATGTAGTTGCAGGTATCTTTAAAAATTTCACTGGCTTAGAATTTTTTTTAACCCATTTTTGTCTACTCTCTTGGTAATTTTGATGCATAATTCCCCCTCATTGTTGCCTTTATTCTGATATCTTCAATGAGATGGATAACAGGGAGGATTATACTCCCTGTACAATATTTATTGATTATCTACATATGCCCAAGAATGTATTAGAAATTGTGAGGAAGATAAAGGAATCATTGGATATGAGCTCCTGAGGTTCAAGTCTTCTGGTCTGAATAAATTACATTTTACAGTATGGAAAATAATTTGTGGCTCTACTTGCTGAACCATTGTAAGTGATCATTTACACCTGGAGTGGATCAAAAGATGTGCCACTAGACTGGAGACAGGAAAATGTTATAATTTCAAAAAGAAGATGAGTATCTCAAATTAGAATCTGATGATTTTATTGCAGATTCCTGGTAAAATTTTATCAGGGATTATGAGAGACAATCTGTAAGCCCTAAGAAAAAGGAAGAGGACAGCTAGGTGGCACAGTGGATAGAGCACTGTGCCGCCAAGTTCAATCCAGCCTCAGACACTTACTAGTAACATGGCACTGGCTAAGTCATTTAACTCTGTTTGCCTCAGTTTCCTCATCTGTAAAATGAGCTGGAGAAGGAAATGGCAAACCATTCCAGTATCTTTGCCAAGAAAACCCTAAATGGGATCACAAAGAGTCATACATAACTGAAACAACTGAACAACAACACAGAAGCAAAGGCATGTATAACCTCTAAGTGAGAATAGTGTCTTTAAGACAACATCATGCTGGATTAACATTATTTTCTTTTTTGGCAAAGATTGTAGAAGGGACTTCATAGGCCACCCAATCAACCTCTACATTTTACAAATCAGGAAAAAGTCTAAGAGGTGAAATGACTTGCCCCAGGGACTATTTAGAGGTGGAGCCAGGATTTAGAAAACAGGTCCTAGTCCACTCAAATACTAGGGTCCATCCTCACAAACTATCCAGTACTGAACTACTCTGTCTATATTTGAATTTCTTCATGATATAGGTATGTGGTATGTATGTTTATATGCCCTTGTTGTCCCCCAAATTGAAATATAAGTTAATTGTGAACAGGGATTGTTTCATTCTTTGTACTTAGATCCTCAGCATCTAGCACAATGACTGGCTCGTAGTAGTTGCTAAATAAATACTTCTTGATCGATTGATTAAAAGCCTATTTCCTTTCCACTGTAATGCATTGGATATATATATATGTATGTATGTATATATGTTTGTGTATATATACGTATGTTTGTGCATAAATATGTACACAAACATACATACACACACAAATAAGGGTACCATGACAGACAAAGCCTATCTGGATTGCAATAAGGCATTTATTAGTCTCTTCCAATGTCTTTGTAAAAAATATGGAGAGATATGGCCTATATGATAGCATGATCAATAGATATGGAATGTGTTGAATAAAGAAAATGTTTTCCATCTGGAGGGAGATCCCTAGTGGAGTGTCCTGGTTATTTGTCCTTGGATAGCTTCTGTTCAATATTTTTATCATGAGGCAGCTAAGATAATGCAGTAGAAGGATAGAAGGATAGAAGGATATGGAGGCAGGAAGACCAAGTTCAAATCCTGCTTCAAGCCTAGCACAGTTTATTCTATATTTCCAGAGCCCTCTTATGAAAGTAACCTTTATCTTTGTGACTAAAACCAAATGAGACCAAGGTTTCATTTTCCCAGGCATCCATAGGGATGCTTTGAAAGTTTTGTTGGACAAGGGCAAGACTTCCTGTGTCATTACGTTTTAATAAATCCCATGATTATGTTGTTCTTTTTCTGGGTTCACTCATATGTGGCCCTCTTGGGATTGTTTATAAGTTTCACTAAAGATGACCAGAGGTTTTGTCAATGAAGCTCTGCCTTACCCATTTCTATCTCTTGCTGGTTTTTTTCCTTATTTCAAAACCTTGTTGTTTTTTTCCTTTTGAACTTCCCAAGCTACTTCAAACGTACTACAAAAAAAATGCCACATTATACAACAGATACGTCACTTGACTACACAGAAAATGCTATACAACTGTGTGTTTCTTTCACCATAAATACAGCTGAGGCTACGATGGGGTAATTGGCTACATGCCTGTCAGCTTAATAACAGAGAGAGTCCGGGTTTATACCCTGAGAGGTGCAGTCTGTAAATTTCAGCAGTTGTACTTTGCAAACAAATGAAAGCATTTCCACAAAAAGAGAAAACTAGAGATCTACAGAAACACAAAAAGAAAGGGAGAAAAATAAAGGGATTTTGGAGGTGGCAAAGGAGGGGGTAGTAGGAGGTGGGAGAAAGCTTTTTTTTCCCCCCATTCAATGCTATGGAAGCTGCTTGCCAACAGATTTCAGATTTCAGATCTGGTATTGGTAGGGTTTGTTTGCATTGTTAGGAATAGAAAGCAGGAAATCTGAGTACCCTGCCTCAGTTCTGCTCCTTGTGTAAACTGGTGGGTGTTGAAAAGCAAAGCCCAGATGGGAGAGAGAGGGGGAGAAAAAATAAAAGAGAAAGGAAAGAGAAGTGGAGGAGGGAAGAGGAACAGAAAAGAATTATGGAAACACAGTTGCCAGGAAGAGTAACAAGAAAAAAAAAAACTTTCTTTCATTTTTTTCTGCCCCTAATCCCCTTGTTTCCACAGAGTCAGTCCTCAGGACCTTAGATCAGGCTTTTAATGGGAATTTATAAGACCAAACTATCTCTTGCTTCAGTCTGTGAATTAAATTGGCAGTTGTGATAGTAAACAGTTGTACATGAAAAAAAAGGGAGGAAGACACTGATTTTAATCTGCATCATTATCATTAAACAGCATTAATTAGGTACCCACCTGCTTATGGAACTGTGTTAAAACCCTGGGCAATAGAGGTTTAAATAGATAACATCTTTTCCATGTTTTATAGAGATCACTGACAGAAACAAGTATACGAAGGAAAATCAAAATCTTCATATTCTAAACTATGTAAGTTTGCTCTTGCCAGAAATGAACTGAAAGAAAATGCTGGCAGTAGCAGTGGAGTAAGATAATGGTGGTGGTGATAGTGGGGAATTTTTAACATTATTTTGTAGGATAAGTTGAATAATGAACTGCATGGAAGTTTTAGCCTTTGCTAGACCCTACCACCCCCTCAAATCATGCTTTTATATCTTCTCCCTATTTCTCATTTTTTAAAAAAAAAATCATTCTTCTATGTCTCCCTTTCTTAGTCAAATTATTAGAAAGCTTTCCATACTCTTGGCCTCCATTTCTCTTCTTCTTACTGCTAAACTGTTTGCAATCTGGATTCTGACCTACTAATTCAACTGAAATTGTTCACTCTGAAGTTATCAATGATATCTTCAACTGTCAAACTGGATGACTTTTTTTTCAGTCTATCTTTCATCCTTCATTCATTTGCTTCATTTGACATTGATGACCACTCTCTCCTCTTGTATAGTCTCTCCAAGTTTTCATGATAGTGCTCTCTTTGGGTTCTACTCTTGTCTATCCACTCCTACATCTCTTTTGTTGGTTCATCATCCCTTTCAAACTGTAACTGTGGATGTTCCTCACCATTTGGTCTCTATTCTTTTTTTTTTCCTCTCTACTCTCTTTCTCTCTTAGTTCTATCATTAGCTTTCCTGGATTTCATTATAACCTTGATGAAGATGACTCTCAGATTTATATCTTGCCCCATTCTCTGCCTTGATCTTCCCACATTTCCAAATATCTATAGACATTCCAAACATCCTAAAGACATCTACAAGTCAACATACACAAAGGAGAACTCACTCTCTTCCCCACAAAACTCAACCCCTTTTCCAACCTTCCTTATTTCTGATGAAAGCAGAATCATTATTCCAGTGTCCCAGGTTCGTAAACTTGATATTATTATCAACTACTCATTCTCACTCACACCCAAATATTGAATCAGTTTCTATCTCCACAACATCTCACATAGCTGACTAATGTTCTTTCTACTCATACAGCCACCATCTCACTTCAGGACCTCATCACCTTTTGCCTAGATTATTGCAACAGCCTCTTAATTTGTTTCCCTTCTTCAAGTTGCTCCCCAATCTTGCCTATTATGTACACTGCTGCCAAATTGACTTTTCTTAGCACCAGATCTGATCTCTCAGTAATTTATCCTCCCTTGACCTTCCTCTCCCCTCCCTGACTTTCCTCTCCTCTCCTCTTTCTTTTCCTTTCCTCCAAGACTGGTTCAGAGTGAATATAAATAGTAACTATTTCTCTTTTGCCTGAGGGTCTTCCCCTCCCAGTTTGATTTTTTTTTCTTAATTAAAGGGGTCATCCCTTAACTCACTTCTTAAAAAATCCTATTCACTGAATGGGCACTACCTCATTCAAAGTGAGAACTTGAAAAGATCTTAGCCTAAAAGAGTCAGGGTCTCCCATTGTATCCTGGGCCATCTTCAGTTGTCCTCATGAATGTCTGGCCACTAGACCTAGATGCTCTGGAGGAGAATGTGAGGTTAGTGACCATACATATCCCTCCCTCACACAAGTCAAAGTCAGTTGCAAGTCATGTCATCATCCCCTCGATGTCATGATCCTCTTTGAAAACAAGGACAAACACACAACAACAATTTCTTATAGTAAAAATATATATGTAAACTCTTCTATATAGCTTGTAAAGTCCTGCAGAACCTAGGCCCAATCTATCTCCTGAGATTCACTGTATGAATGAATGAACTCACCTTTCTGCACTCTGCAATAAAATCAAACTGGGTATTCTGTTTCTCACCTACAACTCTCCGTCCTCTGTTTCCATGCTTTTCATTGTCTATTCCTGACATCTGGAACACACCTTACATTCACCATACCACAGAATTCAGTTCTTTTGCCAAGATACAGCTCAAGCGCCACTTTCTAAATGAAGTCTTCTATGATCCTCCAACTGCTAGTAGTCTCTCCCCTAAGCTACCTAGCATTTAACTATTTTGCATTTGTTTGTTTTATATTTATTCCTTACATACTTATACAGAGAAGGAGAAGGAGGAGTAGGAAGAAAAAAAGAAGAAAAGGAAGAAAATGGAGAAAGGGAAGAAGATGAGGAAGGAGAGGAAGAGAAGGAAGAGGTCAAGAATGACAACAACAGTTTTCAAACTAAAAGCCTATGAGCTTGAATTTGATTTTTGGAGAAATTGTAGAATGTTTCATGAAGGAGACAGTAAATATCTAAAAATTGAATCAGTGATTGTAAAGAACCAGCCTCGATCTATCAAGTACAGGTAATGTCACACTAAATTTATTCCCTTTTTTCAGGTTAACAAGATCAATAATGGGAATATTTTGGATATGGTTAACCTAGGTATTAGCAAAACATTTGATAATGTACCTCATTATTCTTATAGAAAACATGTAGAATGATGAAGAATTCTTAGTCTAGGCTTCAGAAACACTTAAAAATGTTTAGATAGTAGTATTTCAATATATTTTGTTACCTGGGTAATACTCTATATTTTATTTCACATATTTAAAAATATTATTCTGTGAATTGGTTCATAAGATTTACCACACTGCCAGAAGAGTACATGACACAAAACAAATAAAGAATCCCTGAATTAAAGAATACTGTAAATTCAGAGAAGTCATTAAGTTAATGATTTAGTGATCACTTGTTGAAAGCTCTCCAGGGGAATGCCTCCAGGGAGATATTGGCCCTGAATGGCTTGACATTTTTCTCTATGACTTAGAAAAAGACATGTTTATGACATTTGCAGATGAAAAAAGTAGAAAAAAAATCATCAAATAGTATGATAGAGTCAGGATCCCCCAAAACACCCAGAGACTAAAAAACTGGGAGTCTAAGATGAGATTCAATAGGGTAAATGTAAAGACTTACACTTGGGTTCAAATAATCATCTTCCCAGTTTTAGTATATTCTTACATTCATTTTGTGTCATCCGTGTGCTATGGCAACCAAAAAAAGCAAAGTGATCTTGTTCTGTTTTGTGAATTATAGTTTCTAGAAATGAGGAGGTAAAAGCTTTGCTTTTATTATTATGAAAATGATGCTACTGAATCAAAGAAATAAATCAATGTTTCTTATAATTTTCATATTCCAGAGGTACTAAATAGCTTTTCTGCATTACAGTATTTATTACAAGAATGAGAAAAAAATCAAATGTATAGTTTTCCTGAAAAAACAAAAGCATATGTATGCATATAAAAAAAGGGATAGACAACATCTGGAGAAATATGTTCAGTTCTGAGTAGCATAATTTAAGGAAGAAATTCATAGTCTAGGAAAACATCTAAAGGATGACAACTAAGTTGGTAAAGGGTCTGGAGTAAAGGAATGATTATAGGAATTGAGAATATTTATTCTGGAGAAGAGAATATTCACAGTAGATATAAGAGCTGTGTTCAAGAGTTTGAAGGGCTGTCATGTGGAAGAGGGACTGGTCCCGGATGTTATTACCAGAATGGATGGGTGCAGGTGCTAAGAGGTAAATTTAGGCTCTATGGCAAAAGGAAAAAGAAATAAAAGTCAAAATAAGAGCTGTTCAAACTGGGGTAGGGGGCTGCATCAGGTGACAAAAGATCTCCCTTCATTGGAAATCTACAAGCAGAACCTAGGTAACCACATGCCAAGTGCTGAGTGTGGAGTGGATGAGATCATGATTCTGGTTTCAACTCTAAAATTCTGTTATTTTTGTGAGACTTCATCTAGTACAACATATCTGAATTGTTGTAATCATTGAGTCTGCCTTCATATTTCTCTTTTCTGTTTCAGAAGGTGAGTATTTGGACTCGGGAGCAAAGAAGACATACAACATAATTATAATGAATATTTACAGTTCATTTTCCTTGGAAAGTAGAGGATTGTTGTAGACTCTCAGTTATCATTGTATCCTATTAGAGGTTTGATGTCACTGAGAGTTTGTCTTGTCTTATCAGAGACAGCAACATATTAGTATATAACGATTAGAATTGATGAATAGATTTATGATCAAGACACAATGTTCACATACCATGTTGTACCTCATTTATGTACTTATAATAATTTGTTTTTATCTTAATGTGTTAGAAATCTTACTAGAATCTAAGTTTCTGGAAGGCAGAGACCAAGTCTTACCTAACATTTGTGTCTTCTTCAATTTCTTAGCACAGTGTTCTGCACACATTAGGAGCTTAATAAATGTTTGTTAAATTAAGACTCTTCTTTTACTTGTTCCAGAAAAGGAACAGAATGCATATGGATCTGTGACAATAAAGAAGTTAATTTTGGTATAAAACACTGTATACATGAGCAGTATAAAGGGAGGTACTGAAAGTCTCATAACTCAAAGCTAAGAGTATATGATATAATCCCCATAATAATCAGGAAGTAGGGTACAGGAGAATTTTGGGGGGATCAAAATTCTTAATCATTTGGAAGTTGAGACAGAATTGAAATACATATTTAGAGGTGCCCTATAAACAGAATCAGAAGCAGAAGTGAATTAAAGGAAAGAGGTTGAGAAAAAAGAAATTATCATGGATGTAGAGATGATAGGTGAGGTGGAGAGATGATGGACATAACATTTCTTAGGCTATATTAATATAAAACAACCAAATTCAATCATGACCAAAGGTTCTCATTTCATCTGACCAATCTGTTCCTTCAGTATAAGGTGATTACTATGCTAATTATAACGTTTTGTGTTCTGTATTCCCATCCTAATGATACCAAATAGAAGGGACCAAAGGACTGGATCTAACTGGAACTTTGAACTATGATCTAATACTCTCTCATGATGCAGATGTAATTTAGGAGTATGGGTATTAACAGAAGATAATCAGGTTCCTGCTACTGAGTCCTGGTAAAGTTACTACTGAAATTGCCTCTAAAGCATGGGTTCTATCTTGTTTGTGTTATGGTTCCCTTGGGTAGTCTGGTTAAGCCTGTGGACATATCCTCAGGATAATGCTATTAAAAGAATAAAATAAAATTCACAGGATTACAATGGAAACCCTTATTGAAAAATATCTAAAGAGTTTTCCATTAATTCTAATACCTTCTTAACTTGTCCTTCATAATCTGTCTTGACTGAAGTCATATCCGTGCCAGGTAAGTGTAAAATTGAGACAGTATTCTTCTTAAAGAGATGTCTGGCTTTGCCTTTGCAAGATGTAGGATGAGAAAGACAATTGTTTCTTCAATTTGTGTGTTGGAAGGAATAAGCTGAATTTGAAATTGTGGAGCTTCTTGATAGCATTCTCTTCTTAGTAAATAGTTAAGGAAAAACACGTGTGCATACACACACACACACACACACACACACACACACAAGTTTAAAGATCCCCAGATGAGGAATCTCTGCTTTAAAACATAATCAGAGATAAGAAAATACCCATTAAAAAGATTATAGTGAATTGTGGTGAGAAAAGTGTGACCAAATATATCAAAAGCTGTTGAGAAGTAGAGAAAGAGCAGGAGAAAGATAATGACAAGTGGGAGAGCAACTGGGGAATGTAAAACTAAGAAGTAGAAATGAGAAACATGTATAATAGAGTTGAAAGGTAAGAAAGAAGATACCTTGTCCAATCTTACTCCATGTGGACTGGAACATATCACAAACATAAAGCAATATAATTCAAGAATGTTTGGCTAGTCTAATGAATAGTTTGCATAAAAAAAAACAAAGCTAAAATGCCTCACACATCTCTTTTTAGTTTTCATTAATGATGTGGAAGCAAAGGTTTACAAGATGTCAAAAAATATTAAGAACTAAATTTCCCTGTAAATTATTCTCCACTACTTTACAAGAGATATTTCAAGTATCATAATGGTCAATTAAAAGTAAAGGACCCTTTATATTCAATACTTCCTTAGTATTGAATAGCTTCTTGTATAATAGGCTCTAAGACACTAATCCAAATAAAGGAAAAAAGGCATTTTTTTGATGCTTCTTAAATATTGTGTCTTTACATACTTGATAATCTAGAATTATTTTTTATAATGACATCCTCCACTGCCATTATTAGTGTGCATTCACATTATGTGCTTCAGATTATGTATATACACATATGAAATAGCTTTGCATGCTTCATATTGTGCACATGACCACAAATATATATAAATTCATTCACAGGCACCGAGAGGAATAAGGAAAGGATGAAAAACAAATCCTTCTGCACAAATATATTAATGCAATATGGATGAAATAAGCTTATGACACAAATTATTTATAGCACATGGTTGTTTCTGTATGATCACATACACTTATTTTCAGGAAAACTAGACATTTGAGTTTTGTCTCATCCTTGTAGCAAATATTGTAACATTTAGCTGAAAATCTGTTTTGCCCTTCTGGGATTATGACAACTATAAGAAATGAGGATTTCCTTTTTCATTTAATCACATCATCTTTATAAAAATAACACCCTTTCCTCTGAAGTGTCTGAACAGCATTCATAGAATCACAGCATGTTAGAACTAGAAGGGACTTCAGAGATTATCTGGTCCAAACCCCTTATTTTACATATGAGAGAACTCAACACCAAAGTGGTGAAAGATTTGCCCAAGAAAACACAGCAAACTGGTGGAAAAACTGGGAATAGAACCTAGATCTTCTTGCCTTATGTATTAGCAACCACACTAGCACAGAGGGTGGATGGCTAGCATAGGTTCTTTGATTTGCTTTTCTAAAGGAAACACAGCATCAAAAGGGTCAACAATATTACTTTAATTACAGATAAGTAGGAAGAGGTATCCAAGAAAGAATCCAATAGCTAGGGCTCCAACCGTCTAAACAGAATAATACAACCACCTACATACACCATCAGACTGGGAGAGCACCAACATCTGAGTAGTCGGGGAGGGCTCTTAACAAACAGATAGCCAGAGTCCGGTCCAAGGAATCAAAAGGTCCTTCTCATGCGTGACCCCCAAAGCAAAATGCCAGCCTCCCAGAATATACAGTTTTTAGCTAATAGGCTCAGAGCCAGAAGGCATGACAACCCACATAACTCAGCACAGCTGTGAATTACCAAGGTGATTCTTCAGAATTTTACAATTTGGCCTGAGCCTTAGAAACTGAACTCCAGGAAAAAAAAAAAAACAACAAAACCAAAAAATCCTACTTTGTTTATGCTTATACCTTATTACTCCCAGTCTTATATTCCTTTCACACTGCCCTGAAGTGTCTCTACTTTTCGTGTATATGAGTACTCATACGCTTACACCCATGTATATATTTTCATATCTATATATCTATATATCTATATTTCATATAGAGAGACATATATCCACATAATAACAATGGCTGACATTTATGTAACTCTTACTCTATGTCAAGCACTGTGCTAGGCACTTTGTAATCATCATCTTATTTGACCCTCACGACAATCTTGAGAGGTAGGTGTTACTTAGATACCAATTTTACAGGTGAGGAAACTGAGAGGCAAGAAGAGGTTAAATCACTTGAGCAGAATCACAAGCCAGCAAGTGTCTGAGACCAAATTTTCCTGACTTCAGGCCTGGCACTCTATCCACTGTGACACCTAGTTGTCCACAATTTTGCCCGTGCATCTCACCAGCATTTCATCTTATTGCTGTTCCATTAAATCAGAAAAGTAAAGAGTTATCTCCATTTTATATGCATAGAAAATGATATTAAATACCTAAGGTTACAATTGTAGTATTACTTAGATTAAAACTCAGTTCTCCTGCTCTTCTGCCTAGGGTTCTAGCTCACCTGGTGCTGATAAGATTTAGGTTGCTTGTCAGTTTTGTGGTGAGGAGCTCATCCTACTTATTACATAGTTTTGGTAAGGTGAAGTGTCTTATCTGGTAGTCAAGAAGAGACATGAATTGAATTGAATAAAATTAGTGATTCAGTGAGGCTAGTGTGACTTACGGCTTAGGTACTAAATAATCCTGACCTATACTGTATTGGCATGAGGCACACTGGTAAAAACGTATAGAATCAAGAATACATAAAGCAAAGGATTTCTTTAACTCTTTTTTGTTCCTGCAAGTAAATATCAGTTTAAAATTTTAATATAGCTTTCAGTTTATATCATTTTCATTTTTTTATATTCTCACAAGTTGTTTGACAAGGTTTGGTGGGAAACAGTAGGCATAAATTTAAATTCTATTCTAAAGACAACATAGCATAATGAGCTTCCTTACCCTCCGCCAATTAAAAATAAAACAAAAATAGATAGGGTGACAAAAACATTGCACTAGAAGTAAGAAGATTAAGGTTATTTCTTCTCTGTCCCATAGAATTGTTAATTCTATTGACAATGAGAATGTACAGAGTTGGTGTTTAAAACATGTTTGTTGATTAGATGAGTGAATTGCATATGTGGGAATATTTTAATTTTTTTGAAAAATTTAATATCTAAATTAATATCTAATATCTAAATATCTCTAAAATATCATTATATATTTGAAGTTGTTATTAGGGCTAACTTGTAAATGTAGATTAAGAAATTATATACCCTGAACTAATTTACCATTCTTGGAATTTGATTTGCGTACATGTCCTCCAGTTTTTTTTTGGGGGGGGGTTGTCATAGGATTATAGATTTTGAGCTAGAATACACCCTAGATGCCATCTAGTCTGATCTTCTTATTTTATAGATGAAGAAGTGAGGCCTGGAAAGATTAAATGATAGAGTGGGAAGCATTTAGGGTCCCAATTCTGACATTTTCACAGGTCATCCCCATACCCGGAATTATCTCCCTCCTCATTTCCACCTCCTGGCATCCCTAGCTTCCTTTAAGTCCCAAATAAAATATCACATTCTACAAGAAGCCCTTCCCAATCACCCTTAATGCCAGTGCCTTTCTGTGGCTGATTATCTCCTATTTTGCACATAGCTTGTTTATACACAGTTGCTTTCATATACTCTCTCACATTACACTATGGGAGAAACCAAGGAATTTCTTTTACCTTTTTTTTTTTTTTTTTGTATCCCAACTGCTTAGCATAGTTCCCGGTACATAGTTTTTAATAATTGACTATTGCCTGACTACTCAGGGTCACGTGGCTAATAAGTGTTTGACATTGGATTGGAACCAACTCTTGTACAGGAAGGAAGAAAGGTAGGAAGGAAGGAAAGAAGGAAGGAAGGAAGGAAGGAAGAATGGAAGGAAGGAAGAATGGAAGGAAGGGAGGGAGAAAGGGAGGGAGGGATCCAAGAGCAGGGATCCAAGAAAGAGTGAATGGGCCTTAGTCTGTGGTGTTTCTATACTTCTTAAGTTCGATCTTGCAACAAATAAAGGACTAGGATTACTCAAGGTCCCCAAGTCCTAAAGACATGGCAGGCACAGTGGAGGCACATAGGAAGAATACTTTCCAAGATTTGATTTTATTAACACATATTTGTTGATGTCATAATTATTTCCTTGCCCTCTTGATTCCATTAAGTTAGGTTTATATCTTCCTTTTCCCTTCTTTTAGCTATTTCTGAGTGTGGTGTTCAAAATAACAGTACCAAAATACACTACCCTGGTCACTACTCTATTCTGCATATTGCATTTTCCTATTAGAACATAAGCTCCTTGAGGGTAGAACCTTTTGCTAACTTGTTCTTATATTGCCAGAACCTCTCACAGGGAATAAAACATAGTAAATACTTAAATAACGAGTCTCCACCTCATTTATTTTGTATATGTGTTTACATATGTTGCATATACTTTCAATATTCTTATTTATTCCCATGTTATCTCCTCTATTTGAATATAAATTATTTTAAAATAGGGACTGTTTCATTGTTTTTCCTTCTAACTCTAGCACCTAGAACAGCTCCAGAAATTTAATAAGAATTTAATTGATTGAAATATATAATTGCCACTAGAGGGAGAAGAAACACCCATCTCTTCTCTCACCCATTTATGATTTCTCTCTGCTTCTATACACACATACAAATCCTGTCCTCTGATCCCTTAATCCCCATCACCCTTGTCTCCCTCTAACAAACACCTACCACTTTCTTAAAGCAATCAGAAATTCTGATCATTTCAGAAAAAAAACCAAACAAACAAACCTTAAATTCTCTGTTATAGGACGCTTTTGGTGTGTGGTAAGAGGTGGCAAACACATTGATTTTTGTCTCTGCCAAGGGCTGCTGTTACGCCAAGGAAAAACATATGTTTCCTCTCATAGGGCAGCTCCAAGCCCTGCAGGTTTATTACAACACTGTGATGGGGCACAAGGGGTCTGTGCATGCCACTACAGCCAGCTAACTACACCATCTGGGATCCCTCCTATTCAATAAGATGTAGAGGACTGCATGGCACACAGCAACATTGGTGGCCAGAATCATTTCCACAACCATAGCAACAGCAGAGGTTGCAATATCCTTGGCCAGTTCCTCAAAGGTCACTGGAAAGAGATGCCCCACTTGGAATTTCTCACAAACTGTCCTCCATTCCACAGTTATGCTAATTCTGGGAGTAGTTTTACAAACCATTAAATTCCTTTTCTTTTCATTCTTTTAAGTCTCTAGTGAATCTCCTGATTCCTAAAGGGCCTTTTAGATTTCTTAGGCTTGTACATGTATCTGTCTGTATCCAACAATCACAAAATCAATAGTCAGGAAACCAGATCTCCAGGTAGCATCTGGGATACTAGCATTATGATTCATTTCCTCTCTCTTACTTCCCTGGATTCTTCTTGATCCATCATATCCCTTTTAAAACATCTTTGCTTTCCATCACATAACAAACAGCGCCAAACTCAACTCTTCAATATTTCCACTTCTGTCAACTGCGGTGACCATTGATATATGATTTAGGTTAAGACAAACACTGTTGCATAAGAAAGCCAAGTAGTCAACATGAACAAGACCCCAAAGGAGGTACAAGGTTTACTGTCCCTTGAACACTCTGGCTAATTGTTCCTCCACAACATTTAATGAAGAATGTCACTGCTTCTTTGATTTTTCCATTGTTTCCATACTTGCTTTTTAAATCCCTCCTAAGACACTTGCCACCTATAGGACCCCAGGCAAGTCACAGAACCTCTAAGACTTGATTTCCTCACTTGCAAAATATGGATATTGATACTTTAACTACTTGCCTCACAGGACAGTAAAAATGTTTTTTGTAAACTTCTATTTTTGCAAACATTCACCAGTTATTTTGGAGTAGGTGGTAGTAGTTGTAGTTGTGGTTATACTCCCTGGTTGACACCTCCAGGTACATCTGGGATTCTATGTGCTCTTTTTCAGGTTCAACATGGAGAATTTCCTCTCTGGCTTGCTTACTCCTTCATCCTCTATAGAGAATCTTAACCTGAATATCTTTTAACAGTTGCTCCTCAAACACGGGAATGAATGGTAGATTCCCTTCCTCCTTTTCCCAATAATGATAGTTTTGCTGTCTATCTTTAAAAATGACCTCAAAACTCAACTTCTACAGATCTTTCCCTACTCATCCCCTCCTTCTGTCTCCACTACTATGCCTTCCATTTGAGTTTAACTTCAATTGATATCATATACATCTTGTTTCATACTTACAGGTGTGCATATTCCACCAATAAAATGTAACCTTTTTGAGGGCAGGGGCCATGATTTTGCATTTCTTAATATCCACAACACATAGTACAATGACTGGCACAAAGTAAGCTTTTAAAAATTGCTTGTTGATAGGCTGATGGATGGACTCTTTCCATTTTCCTAGCTTCCACCACAACTGTCTCCCTTTACTTAGCTCACTGGCACCAAATCACCAGATCAACCAAATCTATTTCACTTTTGCACAATTTTAATGATTAGCTCCTTCTATAGAGCTGTAAATGACCTATTTGACATGTCCAGATATTGGTAGTTAAGTCCTCTGGGGCTAAGCAGGAAAAGTCTGGTACATTTTTAACATGAAAATACTTCAGATCCTTAAAGACAGCAATCAGATCTCTTTGCAATACTAAAACATCTATATATTTTATTCTTTTTTGTAGGTGTTTGTGTGTGTGTTTTCAATAATTAATGCTCTTCTTAAAATGTAATGTCCAAAACTAAACAGATTGAGCTGATATTCCAGTTGTGGGCTGATCGGGGCAGAGCAGAGTGGATCTATCACCTTCTCCATGCTAGACATTATGTCCAGTATTCCACTATATGTATTCCTTTGCTTCTATCTGTGTTTCATCTGCAAATGCAATTAATAGGCCTTTGATTAAAGTCTAAAAAAATTAAACATCACAGGATGAAAGAGAGACTCTTGGGGTACTCAATTAGAGACCTTCCTAGTAAACACTGACTACACCTGCAAAACAGCAGGAGTCCATAGAATCCTTGGTAAATTATCGATGTATAGAAATAGAAATAATCATCATAGCTTAAGACTGAGTACCACCTACACTTACTAACAGTGTGACCTTTGGCAAGTCCCTTAACCTCCATTTGCCTCATTTTCCTAGTCTATGAAATGGAGCTAATAACAGCACCTACCTTTCAAGGTTGTTGTGAGAAACAAATAAGATAATAATTGTGCAGTGCTTAGTACAGTGGCTGGCACATTGTAAGTACTATATAAATACTATTATGTCAAAATTTGTATATTAGTCTCAATATTAGATAGAGTAGTTCACCCAAAATTAACAACTAAGTTTAAAAATAAAAGAGAAATACAATGCAATTTCATCAACATTAGAAATGATATTGTTATGAGGAAAAAATGATATTGTTCTAATATATACATGTGAATTATTAACAAAGAAACCAAAATTTGTTAGAATGAACCTATTTTCTGATTGGAAAGAGATGGAAAGGGGGTTACAATATGATTGATTCTGCTATTTTGGTGAATCTATGCTCTCATCTAAATTAAGGAGTGAATGAATGAATAAATGAATATTCATGTAGGTGAGAAAAGAACTACATTAAATGAAATCTGCTTCTATCCATCCAATACTGAAAGTTTTTCCGTGTTTGCATTTCAAATGAAGAAATAAGAGCTATCATATAGCAAAATTTCTGACAGTTAATATGTTCCCTTTTGCTCCCTTGGATATTGACACAAATAAATTTCATTGTGTTTTGAACTAAAATCTACTCACATCATGTCTACAAAACTTGATATTGATGTCCAAAAAATTCTGCTCAGTTCATGAGACATCTTAGCAATATATGGCCATAACTAGGAAATAAATCTGGAATAATTGCTATACATGCATATGCTTACTATATAGAAGCATACATATGTGTATGTGTGTGTATGTGTGTGTGTGTATTTTGGGGAGCTAAAGACAGTAGTTGGGCAGCAAGGTGGTTCAGTGAGTAAAGCACCGTGCCTAAAGTAGAAGAACTCCTCTTCATGAGTTCAAATCTGGCCTCAGACACTTATTAGCTGTGTGACCCATGGCAAGTCACTTAACCCTGTTTGTCTTGGTTTCCTCACCTCTAGAATGAGCTGGAAAAGGAAATGGCAAACTACTCCAGTGTCTTTGCTAAGAAAACCCCAAATGGGGTCACAGTGAGTCAGACACAACTGAAACAACTAAATGACATAAAAAGACAATAGTTATCTTGCGTACGTTTGTTATAAATATGCTGATGGGGAGGAAAGAAAATGGTAGGTTTAAAAGAAGTTGAACTCAGCAACATATGCCCTTGCAGTAGATTTTTTTTAATCTGCTTATTAAATTTCATCTTGATTCATCATTCTAATCTGCCAAGACCTTCTTCAGATCCTGGCTCTGCCATACCATCATCTGAGCATTTTTCACAGTTTTGGACCATCAAAAAAGACACTACATTTAGTATCAATGCTTTCATCTAGGGTACTGATCAAAGTGTTGAAGAGAGGAGGACCAGAAAGAGATCCCTGTGGAACTATAACAAAGACATCACTCCAGGATGGCATCAAGCATCTCACTTTGGGTCTGCTGATTCAACTATTTCTGAATCAATCCAGTTTACATCTCTCCATTTTATACACAAGGATATAACAAAAGATTTTTGCTAGAACAAAGCCCTACTTTAGTCCTTCCTGCAAAATGCAGTTTACAAACATAACTGATCTATTTCTAGCTTTGTTATTTATTCATTTCAATCATCTCAGACTCTTCAGGACCCCCCATTTGGGTTTTTCTGGCAAAGATCCTGGAATGATTCGTTATTTCCTTCTCCAGCCCATTTTACAGATGAAGAAACTGAGTCAACCAGGGTTAAGTGACTTACCCAGGGTCACACAGCTAAGTAAGTGTCTGAAGTAAGATTTGAACTCAGGAAGATGTCTTCTTGACTCCAGGGCCAACACTAAACATTGCACCACTTTGCCTCCCTTTCTCTGTCTAGTTAGCGTGTTAAATCTCTGTAGTAGAGTAGAGTGAAAAGAGTCAGAGGACCTACAAAAAGTCTCCCCTCTCATGCTTACTACTCCTATTTCTTTGGATGCTACTTAATCTCCCTGTTCCTTATATTAGGGATTTGACCTAGATGGTCTCCTAGGCCCTTCTGAGGTTTAGATCTATGATTCTATGAATTATTTTTGTTGTATCCTTGCCAACTTTTGCTGATCACCACTTCACATTCTAAACGCTCATACATATTTAGAGTGGGAAATAATAGGTTTTACTACTTTTCTAGAAACTGAAGTCAAACTCAGAGTCTATAATAGCTAATCTACTTTCTCATTTAAAAAAATACAAAATTGCTTATCTCCATCCATGTGATAAATCTATTATTCTCCACATTCCTGAATAGCTCAACAATCACATCCACAAATTTATCTGAGTCTGGTGACTTGAACTCATTGAATACAGTAAAATTACTGGAGCTAGATGTATGGTGGATTAGAGTGGCAGGTTTGATCACAGTGACCCAAGTTCACATGGATCCTAGATGCCTGCTATCTGCATGAGCCTGAGCCAGCTGGTTATTTTTCTTTAGTCTCAATTTTCTCATCTTCAAAATAAGGACAGCAAAAGTGCCTACCTCACAGGGTTTGTATGAGTATTACATGTGCATGTATACATATATACACACATATATATACACACGCTATACATATATACTATGTCTGTGTGATATACACATATAAAATTATGTATATATATTCATACATTCATACATATGTAATCATTAGTAGGTATTCCTACCACCTTCTTATTTATCTATTAGGCCATTTTTGTTCTATATTTCTCAATTTGAAGTCTATTGTTTTTGGTGAAGAAAACAGAAAAAAATGTGCTTATGAAAGTATGTCATGTAGTGACTAGACACTTGTCCTCAGAATCAGAAAGACTGGATCTGAGTCCTGCATCTGATACATACATCCTGGTTGTGTGACCCTAGGTAAAGTCAATCTCTCAATGCCCTAGGCAACTTTCTATGTTACAAAGGCATTGTCAATCAGCACTGATTGATGGTATTTCCTGACAGGGAATTCTTTACAGAAATGAAATCACAGGTACATTACATACATACACGTACATACATACACATATACATATACAAACATATATGCATATGTACATATGCATGCATAAAGCATTATCATTCATGAGATAGTTAAATAAGTATCCTAGGTCACAACAGGGAGAGATTTCAGGAGCCAACGATCTAGGACAATTTAACTTATGCAAAGAATTATTGTACTTAGCGATGAATGAGCTAGAATTGTTTTAAGTTGCTAAACATTCCATAAAGTGCCATTTAAGTATAAATCATGCTACATTTTTAGTTTAAACATATTTAGTTTAAACAATACTGAATATAGTTTACTCAATACACATTAATCACATATTCTGTTATAATTGTATTGTGCTATCAAAATAGAATTTAACAATTTATTTCAGAATTTTTTCCAAGAATTTCATAAAATTTACAAAATTTTATTTTAATTAATTTCAGTCTAATAATGACCAAATTTAATATATATATACAACATATATACATGTACATGTATGTATATATGTATACACATATACATACATCTTTACTTAAAAGTTATAGTACCAATACCATACAGTCATTGATGCATCATGGGAAAGGACCTTCCTTTAAGACTATCTTCTTCAAACCATAATGTAAATGAAAAAAAATGTTGATTTAAAGTGTGAAAATGGTTTGCCCAAGGTCATAGAGCCAACTAGTTTTGTGACTTCTTTATAAGGTGTGAGAGCTGAACCATAATGTTTTGGTATGGAACTTCTATGTTGCACAAATTTACCCTTTAGGCAAACCATGCCTTTGGTATTAATATAGAAACTTTGTTTTCAAAGAATATAATTATAAGTGTTAGAAAAATCACATATTGTTTAGTCAATTTGTCTGTGTGTTTCCTCCAATATGACACGTCTTTATTGCATGTAGGAGTTCCAGATGTCTTAAAGAAGCGAAATTGATGTATTTTTTTTAATCTGCATGAGATCTTTACATTTTATTCTCAGATAAATGAATTGTTCTTCTATGACTCTTCACTTCCTTTATTAAAAATTGATAAGGAAAGTGAATGCAAAAAGGAATTGGTTGATAATACAACATAATAGTTAAAATGTTTTTAAAGCCTAATAAGTTCAACAATTTATATTTCTAGGTTCCAAATGAAGTAGCTTATTTATACTTCCATGCATAGTTATTTGGGAATAAATAATGTTATACTCATATCCAGTAATATAAATTATAGTAATATGACTAATAATATGATAATTAATATCTAATAAAATGGTAATAATCTCTAATAATATGAAAGGGAAATTTTTTCTATGAAAAAATTACTTTCAGTGACTAATGTAGAGAATTCAGAATGTCAACTATTTTGCTAATTTACTCTTTGGTTTTTAATATACAACTACTTATATTGCACATCCAATATATAAGTGGATTATTGGAATGCAATAATTTATATCAATGAATTTGCATTTTAACAAGGCTCTGCTGATATACTATGAATAGAATCATGTATTTGACGTCATGTATTTGACTCATCATTCTTCGTGAAGATGCTGCTGATAATTATACTTTCAGCAGGGACTTGTAATTTCTTTCTTTCTCTCTTTCTTTCTTTCTCTTCCTTCCTTCTTCCTTCCTTCCTTCCTTCCTTCCTTCCTTCCTTCCTTCCTTCCTTCCTTCCTTCCTTCCTTCCTTCCTTCCTTCCTTTCTTTCTAAAGTTCAAGTTATAACAGACCTTTTTCATTTACCTGTTGACCTACTTCAAGACAAGAAGTTGTGCATATGTGGAAGGCATTAAAGGAGGCCAGGGGAGATGATTTAAAGGATGAGTGTTAGAACTTGGACCAATTATCATAAACTCTTCCCTTAGTAACTGATATTTTCCTCATCTTTCCCACAAAAAAGATTATATATACAGCCAAGAATCAGAAAAGAGATAAGTAAGCTTACTGAGATACATATTTACACTCAAGGTCATAATTATACTGCATTGATGAGTAATTCTCCAAAGAAAAACTGGTGTGAAGAAATAAAGAGGCAAGACTGAAAGTTTGATGGGCAGTCAGTTACTTGCCACTGAACCACAAGAATTAAAAAAAAGTTTCCATCATCCATGTCTTTCCCTTACCTAAGAATATTCAGGGTCAGAGAGTCTTTTGATATGGATTTCATTTTTTCTTTGTTTTTTAGCTCCTTTCACTCACCAAGCACCAATCAACATCCATGGCTTCTGATGAATCAGTTTCTCCTTCCTGAAGGCTTATGCTAACAGTAAAATTCACAGAGAAAGTGGAAGTGTATCCTTCCCAGACTGTCACTCTTAAACAGAGGGCATATGCTCTGATTCTAACCCTAAATGCACAGTTTACCACTAGATTAATCTAGAGACCATGAAGAAGACCAGTAAAAAAAGCAAAGGAAACAGTATGTCCAGTTACTTCTCATAAAGTTTCACCAAGTCACAAATATACTCTTGCCCAAAGCAAGTACAACCAAACACTGAGGCAGATTGGGTGAGGTCTGGGTGGAGGGAACTAAAAGAACACTCAGGCATCTCACAGGTGACTGACTCCTTATTTAGAAGCTCTATTTGATGTCTCCAAGTATCTTGTCAATAACCTGGAGTCTCCTTGCCTATACATTTACTTACAGGTACATACCCACTATTTATCTATCAAATCTATCATTTTTCAATTTATCATATATCTGTTCATCTATCTCTCACTCATATGCTTGGTCTAATACAGGAAAAAAAAAAACCATACATAGATATCCTCTACTCCATTTTGATAAATCACCTTCCATGAATCTGTCCACAGATACACACTTGTTCATGGGTACAGAAGCCCAAGTTTCCACTGACAGAGACAAACACTTCCATACGTACTGCATAAAAATATATGCCTATATTTCCACACACACTAGATATACAATTCTTAGCCACTTTCTTTGATTTTTTAAAAATGTACAGTTGCATGATAGAGAAATAATTTATCAAATTCATGTGTCTTTTAGGTACCTACAAATCCAGAATGTTCCCTTTTCCCCTCTCATGTCCAAACTTCTGAGTAACAAACTGGTACTCACTCATTGGAAAGAAGTATTTCCAGGGCATATGCTCATAATAAAGAGGTTATACAATGAAGGGTTAATAATTTAGTGAAGAGGGGATTTTAGCAAATGGCTGAAGAAGGACTCTTGTGAGTTGTTGTTGGAAAGCATTTCCCATGTCATGTCTAAACCCCTTTGCAAGCAGATGAATCACTGTAAATCCTGTTACTCTATGTGGATAAGCCTTACATGCCAGCTAACAAATCCAGAGAGGTGGGAGAGCGAATGTGTTTGAAAGGAAGGATCTTTGAGGATCACAACCACAGTACACAAGAAGAGGAAGAAGGCATAATTTATGTCCTCGTTCGCCTTAGTTTCTACCAACTTAGAAAAATCTCTCTCTCTCTCTCTCTCTCTCTCTCTTTCTCTCTCTCTCTCCTCCCCCGTCTGCTACACACACACACACACACACACACACACGCACACACACACCACCACCATCACCACCACCACCACCACACACACACACACACACACACACACACACACACACACACACATACACACACACACTTTCCTCTATAACAAGAGTAGAGATCCCAAAGCAGGACACTGTGACAGCCAACCAAATTTATTTCTAAGGAAAGGAATGAAAACTTTGCTGCTGTCGGCAGCTCTGCTACGGAACTGCTCCCTGATGCCCCAGGGTTTATGCACTATCAGCTTCTTGCACATAGATTAGAGGTTTATTTTCAATTCTATATAGTTCTTTATTGCCACAACAAGCGATATTAGCCAGATAGCCAGATAGACACTGGAACATTTTATTGGGATAAAATGAGATTTTAAAGGATCCCATAGGAAAGGTTCAGTTGTCAGCATCTGACAGAAATTCTGGGAGAATAATACCAAAGGAAAGGGATATATATGTATGGGTGGTGTCTGCGGGGGGGGGGGGGGGGGGGGGGGAGAGTTGGATAAAGAGGAAGTAGAGACTGGGAAGTGAACTAAGAGATTACCTAAAAAGTGAATGGCACACAATACCACCTGGAGAGCCAGCTCTCTCTGTCCCCTCAGAAGGGTCAAACTCACCAAGGACTTATGATTTTCCCCTCCAAATATCAATCCACCAATTATTCTTTCAGAGTATGGTAGAGGTCCATAAAAATAATACTTTGAGGTCAAGGATTATGAACCAGGATAAAAAAAATATTTCTGCCTTAGGCCTTTTGGCTTAACAGTCCTATATTTCACTTATAATAACTAGGTATTTGAAAAGTTATTTTATTTCACCTTACTTATCAGGTTGATTTTTTAGCAAAATTCAAAGGGATATTAGAGACCAAGGGATAAATAAAGTTCTTCCACTTTATTAGTTCCCTCAGTGCCCACAAGGAAATCCCATGTTTATAGGATAGGGACAAATAGCTTCCTGACTACTGGAACTAGTATGAAAGCAAAACACTCAGGTCTGTATTCACAAGCATCTCTTTTCAACGAGTGGAGAGACCAGCACAGCGAACCATTAGAAGTGTGTGTCAGAGCCATAACTCGGCTTACCACACACCCGTGTTTAAACTAAGGGACCTCACCAGGACTTCAGAAACCAAGGCACTGATAAATTAAAAAAAAAAAAAATCTCTTTTTTTTGCCATACCATAAAGTTAGCATTTCTTGGTAAAAGAAGTAGATGAAGGGAACAAAGCATTTAACCACCCGTGTTGAAGCTTCCAATGGGACCAGAACCCCTTTTCAGTTTATGGCTCAACATTATCAAATCAGGAAAAGAGCTAATACACAGAGAGATGCTTACAGCAGCGGCCGCCGCCGTAGTTCAAGGGGAACACGTCCATGCACAGACACACACATCTCGGTAACATATGCATGTAGAGATCCAAAACTGGGAAAAGTTGCCAGAATGCCCTACCTGAGGATGGCCGTGTCCCCCTGCCTCACCGTGATGTTGTCAGTGCCTCGGGTAAAATCCACGCCGCGGACGGGCAGCCCTGTGGGGAGAAGGCAGAGCAATCTCAGTAGGACCAGCGGTAACTGTTTCCGATCGGGATGAACTCTTCCGACCATGGTGGCCACGCCGCCTCTCAGGGTATATATAGGGAGATGGGCACTGTGGGGGCGTGCAGCTCGGACAGGACGAGCAGTTTACCAACACAGCTAGCGCGGAGCGAAAGCACGCCGGGCTTTTCCAGCTTCCCAGCCTCTCCACTTTTCTGCTCTCCCTTCCTCTTTCTAGCACCTCTCTTCTTTCCCCCCTAAGTCTTAACGAGCCCCTCATAAAACCAGAGCAAACAAACAAAAAAAAGTCAAATGAACAAAAATACAATTTCTTTTTTTAAAAAAAGCTTTTTGCAAAAATAAACCACTTGCAAAGGTGAAGGAAAGCCTTAAAAAGAGAAGATAGAGATTTGTGGTTGGTGCTGTTTGTCTTTTCCTTTTTCTTTCTGTTGCTGAATGCTCCTATTCCAGGGAAGGGCTATACAGTCTCTGAGAGGAGCTCCTTTCATAACCCACTTTCCTTAGGCGGAGGGAGGCCAGCAAGCACCAAGCTCTACACTGTGAGTGTAAAAAATCAGCAGCAGCAGCAGTGCGCTCTCTCTCTCTCTCTCTCTCTCTCTCTCTCTCTCTCTCTCTCTCTCTCTCTCTCTCTCTCTCTCTCTCTCTCCTCCTTTCTCCTTCTCTCTCTCCCTCTCTCCCCAGTCCTCTCCCTCTCTCCCCCCTCCCCCATTCACTGTGCTGCTTTTCAACAACCCCTCCACCTCATGCCCCTCCTCCCTCTGGCTGGCCCCTTGCTTTGCACAACTGCCCCCTTCAGCAGCAGCGAGCCTTGATGAAAGCTTGATGCTCCTTTAGGTTGTCACGACAACAGCTCCATCTGAGGCCTGGCTGATTTCCTTAAGAAGAGGGAATGGAGCTTAGAGGTAGAGTTAAGAAAGAGGGAGTAAGACAGAGTGATGTGATGCTGAGAAGAGGGGAAAAGGAAAAGAAGGGAGAGCAAGGGAGAAAAGGGAAGGAGGAAAGATGAGAAGAGAGAAAGGAATAGACATTGAAGAATGGGGCTGGGAGAGATGCTAGATAGGGAAGGGGAAAATACAAAATACCCAGTGACTGTCTGGGAATAAAAATAATGATAAGGAAGAAGTTAAAGAGGGAAAAGTGAAGCAGAAATGACTGCAAAAAGGGAGGGGACTGGGAAAAGAACTTGGTAGCAATGGCCCAAAGCAAAAGCCAAAGTTGATTTAGAGAGTAACATTCTTGGCTACTGTCTTTTCAAATTCACATCTTACTCCTTCTATCTTCCACTTTCTTTCCCAAGATAAAAACGTTTATTTTCTCTTCTTCCTTTCTTTTCTCCCCACTCTCTTTGGGCTTCTGAAAGATGGATGTGAGACAATGCTGGTATTGAGTGGTCTGTGGTGTGAATGCTTGGTTTGTCTTCTCCAAATGCCAGCCCCAGCAGCTGATCCCTGATCCTTACCATAAACTTAACTCTCCAGGAAATACTCAGCTACCATTCAGGAAGTGATGATATTAGGAATTTTTTTTTTTTAAAGCAAGACTTATCCGTGACTACACAAACTGCTCATGTGCCTCTAACTCTTTAATATACAAGTAAAAATAATTTCACAGTAATACCATTTACAGGCTTACAATCAGCCTACAAGTAATGATCCCCTAAATTAATGGAATTGAGATTTACATCTGCCTTTCTTCTATACTTCCTGTACTAAGTACATCAAACTGACTCACCTCCATCACTGTTGATACTGGACAAGATGATAGGCACGTATTAGTTGAGGATTCTCACAAAAAGTGAAATGAGTTTAGAGATCCATACCCAAGTCCCCAGAGAACACAGACTTTGAGCAGTTGCTTAACTTACTGACACTGGCCTTGTCCCCAAGGATCTTCCTATAACTACTACACTGCATGCCACAGACCTAATTTAACCACTACAAAAGGTGATATGCTCCTACAGATTGCAAACGAAAAGAGACAAAACCTTTTGTTTTCCTTGACCAAAAAAAAAAAAAAATGTGAAGAGTTCAATTGAAATCTCTTCATACAAGCAGGCCCCAGTCAACCAAAAATTTTGTTCCAAAAGTTCTTCCTTCCTTCTTTCCTTCCTTCCTTTCTTTCTTCTTTCCTTCCTTCCTTCCTTCCTTCCTTCCTTCCTTCCTTCCTTCCTTCCTTCCTTCCTTCCCCTTTTTCCTTCTCTTCTTCTTTCTTCCTTTTTGTTTATTCATCTATCTGTCTGTATATTTATGGTTTTGGAATTTGTATTTTTTAATAGAAACAATATCCTAAGTAGTATTTCAATTCTCATGCCAATCCAGAAAAGAATATTTGACACACAATACAGCCAAAAGGTCCTAGTCCTGCTTCATAATCTAAGGATCCATTTGAAACAGTTTTCCACAGGAAAAATAAACCCCAAATCCTAAATGGAGATGCCAAGGATTTATTTATACATCTGCCCCAGTAATAAGAAGCTTTATGCAATGCTTCCCTAATCCCAATAGGCTTCACATTTTTTGAAGGGTTACCAGAGGATGGAAGTCAGTGAGTGAAGATGGAAGGTGCTAGTTGAGATAGGTCTCTGTAGGTTGTGCTTCTGATAGTAAGGGTGGTAATGGAAGAAGCTCTAATAGCTCAAACTGTTTGAGGATTTGCTTGGATGAGGTGGATCAAGAGTTCTGACTGGAGAGGAACAGGATCTCACAGGATTGTATAGGATCAAGGAAACCAACTCCCTTGGGTATCATCAATCAGAGATTTATAATTAGAAGAGTCATCTGGTCTTAGCAATTCATTTTACAGATAAGGAAAACAAACCCCAGCCAGGTTCAGTGACTCACCCAAGGCAAGAAATTACGGTCAGAATTTGAACTCAGTTTCTATTATATCATGCTAAGCATACTAGCCATGATTTGCCTAAGTTGAGTTTGCGCCCAGGCTAGGTGCCTTATCCAAGTGGCAGATTCGGGATTTAAATCTAGGTCTGCTGACACCAAATGAACTCTTCTCTGAACAGTGGAGAAGATATGGTAGGCTTTAGCTCCCTCATACACCAATGACCAAGGCCTTCCAGGCAGGGGATTGGAGCCAAAAAGGACACTGATGTTATGGCTTTATCTATCTATCTATCTATCTATCTATCTATCTATCTATCTATCTGTCTATCTATTTATCTATCATTCATCTATCTGGCCAATAGATAATATATATACACATATAATGTTTATTTTTATTAAATTTTAATCAGTAAGAGTAGGGCTACAGAGGACTTCCATACGGACAGGTGCAGGGATAATAGGGAGAAAGTTTTACACTAATAAGCTGAAACTATCCAGAGCACATCTGGTGTACTGACACAAAGAAGCTTACGCTGAAGGACACCTTCATAAATGCAAATGCATTTTGGCTTTTTACTAAAATAAAATCTCATTAATTTGAACTCCACTAATTTGGAATTTGTGCTAATTCAGTAAAGACTGAAGTTTACCTTTGCACTATGTATGAAAAATAATAATTTACTATGTCAATGATTATTCTAAGTAATAATATGTAGCCATAACTTCCATATGTATAACACTTTACAGGTGCAAAGTGCTTTCTCATTCATTATCTCATTTTATCCTTCCAACAGCCTTATAAAGTAGGGAGGCATTCTTATTACCATTTTATAGATGAGAAAAGTCCAGCTCACTTAGTGTAATGTCAACAACATTGTAGCCCAGACTTATATAACAGAAGAAAGGATATAGTACAAGTGGAAGTTGTTGAGTCATTTTAGTCATATCCAGCTTTTCATGGCCCCATTTGGGATTTTCTTTTTTTAATGTAATGTTTTTCCCCAAATTTATTGATTTATTTGTTTTCAGTTTTCAACAATCACTTCCATAAGTCCCAAATTTTCTACCCTTCCCTTGTCACTCTCTCCCCAAGATGGCTTGAAATCTTATATGGGCTCTACACATACATTCTTATTAAACACATTTTCACATCAGTCATGTTGCATAGAAGAATTAAAACAAATGGGAGAAATCATGAGAAAAACAAAATGAAACATAGCATAACAAAAGAGAAAATAGTCTGCTTCATTCTGCGTTCTGACTCCATAATTCTTTCTCTGGACGTGGATGGCATTTTGCATCAGAGTCCTTTGGAAATATTTTAGATCTAGGTCTATCAAAAACAGTCCTTGCACATTGTGGCTGTTACTGTGTGTAATGTTCTCCTGGTTCTGCTCACTTCACTCAGCATCAGTTCCTCTAAGTCTTTCCAGGTTTTTCTGAAGTCTGACTGTTCATCATTTCTTATAGCACAACAGTATTCCATTACATTCATATACTACAACTTGTATAGGCTGTCCAATTGATGGCCATGCCCTTGACTTCCGGTTCTTGGCCACCGCAAAAAGAGCTGCTATAAAGATTTGTGTACATGTGGATCCTTTTCCCATTTTTATGTTTTCTTTGGGAGTCTTCCTAACTCCAGGCACAGTGCTCTACCCACTGTACCACCCAGCTCCCTAGGCAGAAGACTTAGGCTCAGATCCTACCTGTGACACATTAGCTATGTCACAATGGTCAAATCTCCTAAACTATAACCATTTTTTTGGTTTTTTTCTTTTTATTGTCATTACCCTGGAGATAATAAGACCTGTAGTACTACCCTCACAAGGACCATTGTCAAGGTCCAATAAGATAATTGTATGCAAAGCACTTGATAAATCTTGAAATAAAATAGAAATATATAAATGAAGTAATAGCTAACACATTTTCACAGCAATGTGTTTTATATATATATATATTGTTATCATGATGATCTCTAGGATAATTCCGTTTGGTAGGGTACATATTATTATCTCTATTTAATTGATGAGGAAACTGAGGCTCAGATAAAGACTTTGCCCATGATCAAATAGAGCAAGTATATGTCAGATGTAGGATGACCTCGTCTTAAAACCAGTGCAGTAGGAACAAAGACGTAAATCAAGTAGATAAGTAGGTTGATCGAAATGGATACACATATCTAGATAGAAAGATATGAAGTGCATATTCATATGCTATTGGTATGTATGTCTACATAATATCTGCATATTTGTATATGAAAACAGTGCTTAACAACCTGATAAACCAAACCAATACACAGGACTAAGATGGAAGACATCCCAAAAGTCTTAGTGCAAGTCTTAAAAATTGCGTTAAGACTTTTGTGACAGGTAGAGGGGTGTGTGTGTGTGTGTGTGTGTGTGTGTGTGTAGGCAAAAAACAAAAAGATTTTTCACATGACATCGCTGTAACTAATTTACATCACTGAGTTTGCTTAAAAGTAATAACATTTGTATATACTTTAAGCCAATAAGTTAGTAAGCATTCATTAAGTGGGACAACAAGGTGGCACAGTAGATAGAACGCTGAACCTGAAGTCAGGAAGACCTGAATTCAACTCCACTCTCAGACGCTTACTACCTGTATGACCCTTGGCAAGTCACTTAACACTGTTTGCCTCAATTTTCTCATCTGTCAAATGAGCTGGAGAAGGAAAGGGGAAACCACTCCGGTATCTTGGACAAGAAAATCTCAAATGGGGTTGTAAGGATTTGGTCACAACTGAAAAAAGACTAAATAATAATAGGTGTCATGTTCTATGGTAAATGCTGGATTTAAAGTGTGAAGGCACTTTGGAGGTCATCTAATCCAAAACCCTCCTTCTACATATCAGGAAGCTGAAGTTCACAGAGGTTCAGTGACTTGCTGCCCAAGGTAACACTCACAGTAGATGGAGGGTCATTATTTGACCTTAAATCTACTGATATTAAATCTAGTACCTTGTCATGACACCACACTGATGTTTCTATAATTGAGAATTTTCTGTAATTCATATTAAATTAATAAGGTTTTATTATATTAGTATCATCTAGCACTGACCAGTTATGACCAAGTTCAGACTGTCTCCTTGAAGCCAATAATGGCTGTCATGTTTTCCATGTAACTGAATGAAACAAAAAGACAGAGGCCATCACAGTGCTAAGACACGGAGGGTTTTTTCCATGGCAGATTTAACTATGTATAATTGATTAAGCCTATTTTTAGGCAAGCTACTCAGCTACACCCCCTAGAGCACTTTCCAACGTGGACCCTCAATCACTTCTATCCTCAGGTTGCTTTCCCTCAAACTTGCCCCTTTGCTTCCCATTTTCTTTTTATCCTTTCTCCAAATCTATCTCATCTCTGCCGCCCTCTCCATCCTACTTCTCTTCTTGCAAATGCAAGAAAAGGGAACATACCAATAATTTATTGAAATTTTAAAAGGCTATTTTGCTGTGAAAAACCACACACATTCTTCCTAGATAGCTGGCAGAAAATGAACACACTTCGGGGCTATTTGTGAGGCAAACTCTCCTGTTAGCCAGTTGAAGCAGCCATCATAACCCAAGCAAGATGATCTAAAATACTACTTTAGAATCACTCACTGCCTTTGTTAGAGAGGCTTTAGAAGACTGTGGCACCCTCCAGGGACCAACGCTGCCTCAAGATATGGGAAAATGTTTAAGCACCCCAAGAAGCATGAAAGATCTATTCTTCTATTTAGCTTTGTAAGGTAATAGGTTCAAATGAAATCCAGCTGTGGCCTGGAATGCCCAACCAACTGCAGCAATATTTGCATTTTATGCTAAACATGCCTTCAATATTATAAATTTCATACTTCTGCATTTCTATAGCTACAAGGTCTTAATCTCAATAACACCATTCCTGCACATCTCTTTTATAAGAGGAATTAGCATCCCCATATGAATTAGAAGCACTAAATTGTTAATCTACCTCTTTAGAATTCCTCCTATGACACCTATGATGATTTCATCATATTTTAGCAATCGTCAAGGATCACAGTTTATACTCATGAGTGTGACACTCCCTCGGTGTTCTTCCCAGGGTCTCCTCCTGAATCTGGTTCCTTTTAATAGACTAACTTAATTCATACATACCTAAGAACTTGTCAAGATCAGTCAGGTGTAGGTTGAGTAAATAGTGTCAGTATCTGCTATAAAGCTTCCAATATTGAAACTACTCTAGGCAGTATAACCAGTATTGCTTTCCTTTTACTTTGACTCATTTGGGGTACCATGTGTTAACACTGGAGTTTTCCTCAAAACTCAGATTTCTTTCTGACTTAAACTACTTCAGTTCACAAAGTTTCAATCTGTCCCATTTTCTTTTTTTAGGAAAGTCTTAGAAATTTTTTACAATTAATTAATTTTTGGTTTTCAACATTCACATCCGTAAGATTTTGAGTTCCAAATTTTCTCCCCATCTCTTCCCTCCACACACCCTAAGACATCATGCACTCCAATTGCCCCTTAGAAATTTTTAAATTCCACTTTGGTTCTCTAACCTCCCCTATACATCCTTGTAGGCACAGATTCATTCCATTATACTCAATTGTACATATAAGCATGAACATTGTTCTCATGAACACTCATAGAAACTTCTGTATACATGGATTGGTCCCCCTTCATATGCACCTAAATAGCTGTTCCTTTTTTTTTTTCCTATTTTCTCTTCCATGCCAGCACACCATCTAGAGTTGCAAATGTGGCATCTAGGTGGCAGCTAGGTGGTATAGTGAATAGATAGAATGCCAGGCCTAAAGTCAGGAAGGCCTGAGTTCAAATCTATCCTCAGACATTTGCTAGTGGTATGACTCTGGGTAAGTAACTTGACCTCTATTTTCCTCAGTTTCCTTCTCTGTAAAATAGAGATGGTAATAATAGCATCTACCTTCTAGGCAGGGTATGGAACCTGCAGCCTCGAGGTCATGTAACCTCAAGGTCCAGGTTCTACTCCCTGGGACTAGGGTATTGTGAGATTCAGATGAGATAATAATTGTGAAGCATTTAGCACAGCATCTGGCATGTAGTAAAGAGTATATAAATGTTATTACCCTTATAATTACCTACTAAAATAATCCAAGTCTTTTCTTTACTCCACTCTCTTACCTGAATACCATGTATTATCTGTGATTCTTGCTGTTGCCATGCTTGTTATAGTCTGTCAGTAAATAAATAAAAAAAATATTAAACACCTACTATGTGCCAGGCATAGCGTCAAGTGCTAGGATTTTCATTTGAGTAAGAACAGAGTCACAACATCTAGAAAGGAGGTGGATAAAGCTTTGCCTTGTACAGAGATGGAATGAGGACAGGACCTGGTAACCACATCACTTTCTGGCTGGTAGTAATCTAGACTTGGCCTTTCTTTCCAGGTTTATTTCATATTATTCCCCTTCACACATTCTATGTTGTAGGCAGATTGACCTACTACTAGTTCTCCAAAGTTGGCATTCCATTTCCAATTCTGCCCCTTTGCATGTCTATCTTCTATACCTGGAAGGCGCCTCCTCCTTATTCCACCTAACCTCATTCAAGACTTAGCTCATGTGTTACTTTTTATCTTTCTTGATCTCCCCAGGACAGTGTTTTCTATCTTGGATCCAAGAACTTGAAAAAAAATTATAACTATATTAATTGATTTCTTTTGGAATTTTATGTATTTTAAAACATTTTTATGGAAATGGTTTTACAGTCCTCATGAGGTTGTCAAAATAGTCCATTATACCAAAAAAAAAAGAGAGAGAGAGTTTAAGGATCCCTATCCTAGAAGGTAATTCTTCTTTCCTTAAATTATTTGGTATATATATATATATGTATATATATATATATTCATCTCTTACATGCAGCAAGATGAACTTAAGCTCACTGAGAGTAGACACTGTTTGTCTCTGTGTCCCAAGTGCCTACCATAGGACTTTGCATATCATAGATTCTTGGATTGGATGCTGGTGGTAACTTTAGATCCCTATAATCAAAGATAATATCAGGAACATAGCTGGTGAGTTCTGGTAGTGTAGGAATGTCACTTTCCTTACTTAAAGATAGATACAAGGTATGAAAAGATTTCTGTCCTGGAGTACAAACAGGCTTTAATAAGGCTGAATCCAATCATATTGTGGGATGGAGTTAATAATATCACAGGATCCATTGAGGTTGTAAAGCAAGCTCATCCTTTCTACCCCATATGGTATTTCCAATAGCTCCAGTCTACCTTTCAGCTTTTTTATGCACCCCATTCACCTTGCCTCAGCATTCTTTGGTCCAGCCCACTTGACCTTGTTGGTCTTCACACACTGACATTAATCTCTCTTCCCTATAACTTTGCAAAGGCTGTCACTTATGAGTTCTTGGTTTCTCTCAAGACACCAAGGGACTTGCCTCTCACATGAAGACTTCCCTGATTCCCACAGCTGCTAGTACTTTCCTTCAAAACAATTACTTTGTATTTTTATTATATACACACTACATATGCTAATATGTATATATTTGTGTATAACAATTATATACATTTCATATGTGAGTGTATTCACATCTATATGTATACACATCATCTTTCCTATAGAATGTAAGCTTTCTAAGGGTAGAGATTGTTTCAATGTAAGCTTTCTAAGGGTAAAGATGGTTTATTTTGTCTCTGTATCCCCCCGTAACTAGAAGAATGGTTGTCACATAGTAAACATTTTGATAAATGATTGTGGATGGATGAATTCATTTCACTTAAGAAAGCTAACACTGATAGGGTAAAAATTGACAGTAGTTCTATCATTTTAACTAATCAGGATCAAACAATGCTTCCATCTCTGCATCTTTTCAAGTATGTACTTTGTTTATCCTTAATAGAAGTTATTATATGTTAATTAAATGCCAGTAGAGTAAGAAAACATTTGTGGAAGATTAAGAACTACATAATAAGATGAGCATCTGCTATATAATTGCTAAACCTCACTAAATATTTCCTTACATATCAGTATTTACTTAGCAAGCAATGACTATCCTGTGAAATCTAAATGTAATGCCTAGTTAAATATATCAAGGGTGCAAGTCATATAAAGTGTCAGCAATATACTCTCTCTGAGGAGCACTGACTGGAGAGAGCTGCAGGCAGACATTACAAGTGGAAGGGTCCTAGAGGTAGGTCATCCTTCAATTTGAAGGGCACTGAAAGGCCTTGTTAGCCTAAAAATATCTTCTCTACTGATTTAAATTGCTCCTTCCCCTCCCACCTGGCCTGTAATTCCCATCATCAGAGTCATTTTTTCTGGATTAGATAATGAATGCAGTGTAGTTTTGCTCTACTTTTTTTCCCCCCAGGGTAGGAGGTTCTTAAATCTTGCCCTGTCAGCTCATTGTCATGCATTAATCTATCAGATTAATTATCACTTTGGCAATGAGAAAGCCCTATGGAGAGACTCCACTGCTAATCCAATCCAATCCAACAATCAATTAAGGACCTACTATGTAGAAATACTGGTATGTTCAGGAGACATAAAACAAAATACCAAGCAATCCTTTTCAAGTAGCGCCCTAATGGAAGTATACTGTTATATTATTATACTAGTCACATGTCACTAAGAAGGGGAGCAGAGAATATTGGCTGTAAGGCAGAGATACCGAAGTAATGCCAAATAGCTTTGCTCCAGAGTACTAGCATTTAGAAGGGCAACTTTTTACAGCCAGAAGTGAGTGGGTCATAAATGAAAGCAAAACCCAAAGTAGGAATACTTATAGGGACTTAAGATGATCCATCAGTCCATCCACCCATCCATCCATCCATCCATCCATCCATCCATCCATCCATCTGTCTGTCCATCCGTCTGTCCGTCCATTGATCCATACATATATCCATATCTTAACACTTAGGAAAGGTAAAGTACAATTGATAAGTTTTGTGAAGGGGAGAATCATACAAAAATGAATGACAGTGTCTGTACTCAACTACAGTTTAGTAAGGGAAATAAGATGACAAGTAACTACAATACAAGGCAGAATGTGATGAGTGCCAAGTAAGTGGTACAAATAAAGTGCTGTAGGGATTCAGAGGAAATAATGATCGTTTTCAGTACTTCAGAAAGAAAAGCTTGTGGCAAAGTTAGTTCTGCAGGAGCTCTTTCTGGTGAGATAGGATTGATATGGGGTTAGAGGGAAGGCAAAGACATAATCTAGAAGAAGGAACAGCAAATGAAAAAGCTCAGAATTATAGATAAGTATAATATGTGACTTGGAAGGGTGGAAAGTAGGAAGGCAACAAGGCACTACTTTGACTAGCTTGTTAAATATGTTATAATCTGAAAAAATGCTTAAAGTTAACCTTAATTCAGAAATTCGAGAACTCAGTACATTATTAGGTGAGATATCACCAAACAATAGTAGATATACTATTGTTAGTTACATAGTACATAGTACTTCCTGGCTACCGCCAAACCATGTCTCTCTCTACCATTAAAAAAATCAAACTGTCATCTTGGGCTCTGACAGATGAACTTTTACCCTCTATGACTAGGAATGAGACCATCATACTACTTCTCAGCCCTCTGCAAACCCTGCCCTGTCCTTTTAACTCTAGCTCACCACATTATTACACTTGGCAAATGTACAATGTATCTATGCACTTATTTATGCATATATACATATATATGCATGTGTGTATGTATAGACTGACATAAGTATCTGTACTCCCAATATGTACATACATGTGTATGTGTGTGTTTAATGAGAAATAATGTTTAATGTGGGAAAAATCAATTTCCAATTATGTAGGCTACCACTAAAGCAAAACAGGGATAGAGATATTTACAAGAATGCCATTTCCTCTGTGTGAACATCAGCATTACTGAGGCATCGTAGAAAGAGCAATGGATTTAGAATGAGAGAATTTGAGTCTGAATCTTCATTCTACGGTTTGCTATCTGTGAGATCTTCAGAAAATGCCATAATTTTTCGTCTCTTCTGTATCCTCTACTATAAAATAAAGATGATCCATCAGATTAAAAAAAAGAAAAGAAAAATGGCAATTGTTGAAAGATTACCAAGGGATAGGCGTATTATAGTACTTTTGATGAAAGAATGAAATCCACCACCTAGTCAGGAAAGTAATTTTTAACTAGTCCCCAAAAGTCATTACATAGTGCATAACCTTTGACCCAGTAAAATTACAAGGCTCATACCTGGAAGTGAACCAAACTCTGTCTTAGAGAGGATACAGGAATACAAAACTTTTTTTATTACGACACTTTTTTGTTATAACAAAGTACTAGAAATAAAGTAGGTACCCCTCAATCAGAGAAAGGATGATTTAAGTAAGATGTAAACATAGATGCATGTATTTTTTAATATACACATACAAATTTACATATGTATGTATGGATAACCTTGAAGATGAATTTAAGAGAGGGAAGAAGTCTGAGTTAGTGGATAGAGAGCTGACCTTGAAGTCAGGAAAACTTACACTCTGTGACCCTAGACAAGTTACTTAAGGGCTCAGTATTCTCAAGACTCAAGTGCAAAATTATACATTACAGAGAAGGTGCTAACCTGAATTGGAGGAAGATGTTTCCTCATTTGGCAGTTCCTTACACCAGGGAAATCACAAGTTCATGTATGTGTGTATAACATTTAACAAGAATTTAAGGGAGAGAATTTAAACTTATCATTACTATAAATCTTATTCTGATCACTAAAAAAGAAAAAAAAAAGACAAAACCCAGCAAACATCAAATTTTTTCTTTCCCAAAGAAATTTAGTCTGGATTTGTCTCCCCCTACTGGAAGCAGATTGAGATATCCTTGGTATTTCCACCCAACATCACAAGAGTAAAAAAAAAATCTTTCAGTCAGTCGAGAAGCATTTAAGTCCTTACTATTTTCAGGCACTCTGATATAAATGCCAGATAGACAAATGAAGTCCCCCACAAAGAAAACAAACAAACAACAACAACGAAACAAAACACATTAGCCCCTGCCCTCAAGGGACATATATTCTAGTGGGGGAGACAATCTGTAAACAAATAGGTATTTATAAAATATAGAAGAAGAATGTATAATTAGTGGTATGATGGAGCCTTTCTATTTTACAAGTGCCAATTATTAAATTTTCAGTGTGAGCATTTATATCCTGGAAATTGGCAAATGCTAAAATCTGGGTTTGATTTATTGTTTTGCTGACTGTCTAGACTCAAGAGAGTGATGGGGAAAATAATAATGCAGATTAAACTTTAAAGTATTTTATGGACCATTTCAGAGAGCTAGCTGTTAAACATTTACTAGCAAACCATGGGATGGTTGGATAATAGGAAAAAGGAAGGCACTAGAATCTAAGAGTTACCTGTAAGATCTTCTGTAGAAGGTAGGATATGAACTATCTTGAAAGAAGCCAGAAAAATGGAGAGGTGGAGGTGAGAGCACAGAGAATTCCAGGCATGGGGAACAGTCAAGAGAAAGACTCAGGAATGAGAGATGTAGTGTTGTGTTCATGGCACTACAACAGGTTTGTGGAGCTGGATTGTAGAGTGGGAAGGAAAACGCAGAAAAGCTGGAAGAGGCTAGGTTACGACAATTTTAAATGTCTAATAGAGAAATGCATATTTGATCCTGGTGGTAATGTAGAGCTAGTCAAGGTCATGGGTTGGGGGATGGGGAGGAGAGGAGAGAAAGATGTGACAAGGGCAAACCTAGACTTTACAAAAATCACTTTGGCAGCTGAACAAAGGATGGAGTGGAGTGGGGAGAAATTTGAAAAATAGAGCCCTTTTGGGAGGCTACTGCATTAGTCAAGGTAAAAGGGGATGAGGAGTGTGAGTGGAAAGAAGAGGATGCATATGGGAGATGCTATGAAAGTAGAAATGATAAGATTTGTCAATGGATTGGATATATGGGGTGAATGAGAGAGAGGAATTGAGGCTGACACAGGAATTTTTAAAGCTGACAAGCAAAAACATACCCAAAGAGGACTACTAAGGTGATGAGGTTGCTGCAAACCATTCTATAGAAGAATCAAAAGGCAGAATTGGAGATGATTAGACTAGAGTGTACATGATAGCTGCTTTTAAGTATTTGGAAGAGGGAGAAGAGTGACTTTGTTTGAATCTCCCAGAAGGCAAAACTAGGAGCAATGCTGGGAGTTTTAGAATGAGAAAATTTGGCTCAATTGTAAACCATTCTCAAATGATTAGAGATGTCCAAAGATGGATGGAATGTGATATCTCAGGTGGTAATAGCTGCCCCATTAGTGGAGATACTCAAGTGGAAACCTGACAGGAGGATGATGGTATCCTTCATGATAGTACTTATAGCATACTTAGTATTAGTAGAATACTCAACACATGAATAATAACATGCTGTTGGCTCAGTTATTTTCAGTCACATCTGACTCTTGGTGACCCCATCTGGGGTCTTCTTGGAGTGGTTTGCCATTTCCTTCTCCAGCTCATTTTCCAGATGAGGAAAATGAGGCAAACAGGGTTAAATGTCTTGCCCAGGGTCACAAGGATAGTAAATGTCTGAGGTCAGATTTGAACTCAGGAAGGTGTCTTTCGGACTCCAGGCCTGGCACTCTGTGCACTATGACGCCACCTAACTGCCCTTGAATACTAACACAGAGCAGTGAAAATGGAGCTGCCATTTGGTTTCTACCTGGAAGGTGGAAACACCTTTTCCTTTTAAACTAGTTGTACATGGATCTAGTACTCAATTTAGTCAAGAGAGCCCTGTCAATTCAGTCAAAGAGGATCTAGTCAATTCAGTAGGTTGATCAAGTGATCAACAACTGATCAAACAAGAAAAACTCTAGTTCATGGGTGTGGTGAACTAGTGCATTATTGTTTTGTCTTGTTTTCTGCTCTAGGTGTTGACAATCTATAGAAAGCATTTAATCAATAGCTATTCTGTCATAGATCAAAAGTTTTAAGGTTAGAAGAGACCATAGAATTCACCCACTCTAACCTTCTTATTTTATTAATTGAAGTTCAGAGAAAGGAAGAGACTTCTTATTCAAAGTCAAATAAGTGGCAAGTAGCTACATCAGGATTCCATCCCTGAACCAGGGACATCAAATTAATCACTCCTTATACTTCAAAACACTATCACTTTCTACAATCTTCAGGACTTGCTGGTTGTACTGGAAACCACTGAGGACCTGGACGAAATTCATGGGTCTTTATCTGTGTTCCTTGGCAGGTGGCTTGCATTTGTGAAGACAGGAAAGTACATCACAAATAAAGAGTTAGATTTTGGGAAAGCTGGAAAGGTAGCTTCTAGGGGGATAAAGCCGGGAGATTGAGATTATTTCATTTTCAAAGATCAGGAAGAGAAGTGAGCAAATAGGGGCAGTGGAAGAATGGTAAGAGGGAGGGATAAGCAATTAATAATGTGATGTGGTATTTCGTGTAACACAAAATGCTTCCTAGCCATTTTTATTCATTACTCCTTATAAGGGAGGTTAGTGATATATTCATTTTTTACTTGTGCAGTAACTAAGGTAAAATAGCTTTCCCCCCACCCCCGGGGATACACAGTGGCCAGTGTGGTTTTAGGAAAATAGGTCAGCGTTCATCAAAGTCACTTGAACATGAATGTAGAACAACAAACCTCTCTGTATGCTCTCTCTTATCTTAGTAACTTGTGTTATTTTGTTGTTTGAGTAAAGACAATTTTTCTGCTAATGAAACAACATGTGTTTACTAAATACCTACTCTGTGCCCTGCCCCCACTGTCATGGATGCCGGGTGGAGCTGGGAAAGGAATATAATTCATGGCCTGGCTCTTTGTTAGTGAAATAGCATTGACATACATGAAACAATTGGTTAATGACAAAAGACAACACCCAATTAAGCGCTAAACTGTGGTACAGTTTATAAGCATGATAAGAATTCAGAGAAGGGAGCAATTAGTATGAGCTGGAATGAACATGGAGCTATTACTGAAGAGGGAAGGTTTTCTGGTGGGTTTTAAAGAGTTTGATTTGCATGGGTGGACAAGGGGGTGGGGAATATCAGGTAAGTAGGGAAGAGAGAGAGCAAAGAAGCAGGGATTCGCATGGGGGAGTAAAAAAATAAGTACAGTTATTTCTTCCACATTGCAGGGATTATGAGTATGACACTCCTGAGAGCTGGAAAATCTGTGTAAAATTTTTTGACCCTTCCTTCCTACCAGAGAAGAAGTTTCTTTCCTGATTTTTTTTTCCCTTTTGGAGCATTTCAATACCTTACTATAAAATTTAGGTTAAGTATTTGGTCATAGTGTACATATTAGGGTGGGGAACCTGAGGCCTTAAGGTCACATGTGGCCTTGTAAATCCTTAAGTGTGGTAATTTGAGGATCTAGAAAGGCACACATGACCTTAAGGCCACAGGCTCCTCACATCTGGTCTATATTATACAATGCTATACATATATTTTATACATTTCAGAGTTTCTAAACTTTTTCTGTGTTGTTTGCTGGCCTTTGGGTGTCATCTGCGCTTTCTGCAAAACTCCCCCCAAATCTCCATTTAATCTCTTGTGCTGACCCAAAATATATCGAAAATTAGAGATGGGAGAAATGACAGCAGGGAAGGGATAACTATAGTTATAGCAAAACCCATGGAGGAGCCTGAAGAGGGCATCCGTTTAGCTCAGAACAATGAAAAATGAAACAGGATAGGGGAGGTGGTGTCGGATTATAGACTGCCTTGAAGGTTAGGCAGAGCAGATTAGATTTGATATGCTGGGCAACAGGGAGTCATTGCGGGTGATTAGTTAGGCAGCTGTATGTAGTATAGCTTGACTTATTATGAAGCTCAGCCCAGAGGCTGTTGTACTAGTCAAGAAGTCAGGTACCAGTGGTTTGGGGAATAAAGAAAACAGGATTACAGAAAACTCGTATGATTTGCTACTTGTACTGTTTTATTTTTATACTTGGAATGAAAGCAGTTGAGGGGGTGGCTGTACAGAAGACTGTATTCTAGGAGGCAGTCATTCTGAAAGAGAATGGACCAACCTCCTTAGAGAGTTCATAGAGAGGAAGGGGAAGAGGCAGATCTTGAGAAAGAGGGACTACAGTGATAAGTGATGACCTAAGGGGTTTACTGCTGCTCATAATTCAGGGGACTATGAGATTGGGCATGTGGCCTGAAGTTTCTGTGGAGAGGAAGCATGGAGCCTACCCTAACCAGACATTGGAGCCTTTGCTATGTGTGGCTATGGGGTTTGGAGACTGGCTAGATAGAGATATTAAATTAAGTGAGGAGTCCAGGATGACTGTCAAAATTTAAGAAAATAGACCAAATAGACCAAAGGCTAAACTGGCTTTTTCTGTTTCTTCACAAGTAATATTTCACCTCCCATCACCGTGACTTTGCATTAGCAGTGTCCTATGTCTAGACAGTGATCCTTACTCACTGCTGCCTCCTAACATCACTTTTCCTTCAATATTCAATCCAAGCATCATCTACATGAAGCCCTTCCTAATTCCTTCTCCTGCTAATGCCCTCCATCTCAATTTAATTTATATTGGACTAGATTGTATTAATTCCTTGTGTACTTATTATTTGTAATCTTATAAATGTATTTGTTGCCTCCCCAATTATAAAGTAAGCTCTTGGGAAGGAGGGATCAATTCACTCATAGCATTCCTATCCAGGAAGAAAAGAAGGTCATCAGTACCAAAGCTACAAAAAGGGTCAAGGAAAATAATGACTCAAGAGGTCCATCGACTTAACAATTAGGAGATCATTGGTAAACTTTGACACAGATAACGATAATGCAATAATACATAGATAATATTAATATGTGGTTTTCTAAGTCAGTACATACCCACAGGGATTCTCACACACAATTTAGTGACCTCCATTTCTATTTGAGTTTGACACTTGACATTCGAAGTTGTTTATGAGAATAGCTTTGGTAGAGTGGTTGACTTAGAAGCCAGATGACAAGAATCAGAGAACTAAAAGGTTTGAGATAAGTAGTAATCTGTCTAGGAGCATCAAATTGAAAGGTAGGTGTATGTAAGGAGGATTTTTAAAATCTTTTTTAGAGTTAGTTTCCCAGGACCAATAGCCATGGGAATGTCTAGTTTCCAGGTGTCAGATAATAGCTCCCAGGATAGCCCCAAGGATTCTAAATAGTAGTTCTTAGAAATATAGACAGATAGTCCTATTGAGGCTGCATCGTGAAATAAGGGGTGACATAATGTAATAATTACTACACTTGCACCAAATGATGGTATTGCTAAAGCTAACCTGTGAGGCCATTGTTGGCAAGATACCCTTTTTGTTTGTTGCCCAATAAAGCAAGTAGGCACTGGTCTGTGAGGGGGAAAACAATGGGGAATCCAGAGGGGAAAACCACAGGGAACCTATAGGGGAAAAAACCATGGGGAATTCATAGGGAAATCTGTGTGTGCCTCAACTGACCCCTATTGAGGCTTGAGGAGATTTAAGGGAATGCGCAAGTGTGCCTGTCTCTAGTGACCCCACCGAGATGGAGGGGTTGTTGCTCCCTGCTTCTCACCAGGCCCTGTGAGAAGGGTGATTGGGGAATGCTTTAGGAGCTGGTTCTCCCACAACCCTTTGAGAAGAATAGACTAGAATAAAACTGATTATTAACCCTTCCAAAGCTGTCTACCTGTCTAATCAGATTAAGAGTGAACCTGCTAGAGGATGGAGACCGAGAACTCCAGTGCCTCCAGTGTGTTATCTATGAAAGAGTAGGAGAGATTTAAAAAAATATATAGCTTGAGGGTATATTAGGATCAAGTGTAGCTGATTGTTTTTTTGTTTGTTTTTTAAAGAATAGGGAAATATGAATATGTTCGGAAGTAACAGGGAAGGAAAAAGAGACCAAAAATGAGAGAAGGAGATAGGAAATGCCAAAAGGAGAAGAGGAAAAAGAATCTCTACATGCAGTGCAGTTTTCCCATAACAACATCATTCTGATCAGGAAGAGGTTCCTATGGCAACTTGGGGTGTATTCCTCCAAGTCACTCGCTCCTCCCTCTTTATCAATGTTTCATTTACATTGAATTAGGAGGCTAATAACTGCGCTTCAGCTCTTTACAATCTGGCCTCATAAAATCCATTTCTGGTTCTCCTTTAGTGGCTACGTTCAGCTCCTATGTGTGCAGGTGTGCCCTGCCTGACCTCTGGATTTAAAGACAGGCATCAAGTTGAAGAGTTCAGAATGAACAGTGCACCTCTTGTCACTTGTAAAGTCCCATACTACCTCCTCCCCAGGGTAGTGAGTGAGGTGATACAGCAGACAGAGTGCTGGGCCTGTAGGCATGAAGACTTGAATTAAAATCTAGCCTTAAGACACTCATTAGCACCGTGACTCTGGGTAAGTCACTCAACCCTGTTTGCCTCAGTTTCCATATCTACATATATAAATACACATACATACATACATACTCATACATATACGTGAGTGTGTATGTATATATGTACATATATTTATGCATATATGTGTGTATGTATATATGTATGCAATTGTGTGTATATATATGCATTTGTGTGTATATATATAGGGAGAGAGAGAGAGAACTGGAAAAGGAAATCACGAAGCATTTCAGTATTTTTGACAAGAAAACCCCAAATGGAGTCACCAAGAGTTAGATGTGACTAAAACAACTGAACAACAACAACAAGACGTATAGAAGCAAATACAAATGCCCCCTTCCCTCTTTGGTATCCAAAGATGACTTCAAGGTTACTAAAACCATCTTGTTTCAAGTACCATCAGAAACACTAAGTAAACTGGGAGATTGCTATAGGTACAATGTGGAACTGCTACTATTACTCTCTTGTAATTCTTAGACAACATTCTAACTTATTCAATTGTGCCCATCCCTAAATAAAATTTGTTAGGCCATGACACTTGGCTCTACTCACTTGTGACGATAGAGCTTTGAGTATCTGTGTGCTTTCCCCTAGATCTAGGGTGGCTGCTCTCTGTCCTAGGAAATGCCATTTTATCCGGTCCAGTCCAACTCAATGCAATCAACTTCCACAAAGTGCCTGTTTCAAGAAAGAAAGACAATCCCTGGCCTCAAGGAGTTTACCATCTAAAGGGGGAGACAACACACAAAAGGAAGCAAGAAGGGCAGGGGAGGGTTACAGGAATACCAAGGAATATCTTGTTCCATGCAGTTGGAACCAGGCAGGGCAGCAGATGCAAAGTGAAGTGATTTTGATCACAGTTTCTGCAAGTATAAATGTGAAGAACAGTGTTTGTATACCATAGTGGAGAAAAAACTGGCTCTGGAACTAAATGGCCCGAGTTCAAATCACTTCTCTGATTCTTATTTGCCAAGTGACCTTGGGCTAGTCACTTAGCTTTCCTATACCTCACTTTTCTCATCTGTCTAGTGAAGATAACCATGGATTATCTACAGCCCTGTGTAGTGAGAAGAATGATGCTTGGTAAGGTGGTATGTAAGTATTAGTATCTAGTCTTTTATTTTTGAGAATTAAAAGAATTTAGTTGTAAGTACATCAGGGTAGCAACTAACTATACATATATGTATATATACACATACATATACATATATACACACATACACATACACATGTGCACACATACATACACATACACAAATATACATATTAGTTTAGGCTCATCAGGAAATCAGCAAATGAATGCCAGGTCATAATGTACAGGACCTATGTTACAGCTGTTGCTTAACTCTGCTTCTAGCTTTTTTTCCTTCTTTCAAGTCTCAGCTAAAATCCCACCTTCCACAAATGGTACTTCCAAAGTGAACTTAATGCTAGTCACTCCCTCAGATGATTGTTTCCATTTTTCCTGTATAAATATTGCTTGTACTTAGGTGTTTTTGTGTTACCTCACTCTTGAGACTCTGGTTTCCCTGAAAGTAGGGATTGGTTTTTTATTTTATTTTATTTTTGGCCTTTTTTTGGGTCCTCAGCATTTAGCATAGTACCTGCCACATAATAGATGCTTATTAAGGTTGGTTTACTTGACCTGAATCTCAATTTCCTAATTTTTTCAAACGGGAATCATAGTAGATTTGCTACCCCAAAGGACTGTGATAAAAAGGAAAAAAAAACAAAACTTTTTAAGCTGCCATATAGAATACGTTATTATTCCTATCAGTCAGCCAACAGGCATTTATTAAATACTATCCTGTTATTCTCCATATTTACTGTTGAAAATAAACAAACATATCTCTGACTGCTAAATATCAAATGATGTGCAAAAACAAGAAAGAGAGGCTTGTCAAGTGTAGTCTCAATTGGAAGTCAGCAAACAAGCTGATGGCATAATGTGCAGAGTTTACCTTGTAAGTTTACTTATAATGTGACCCAATGAGTCAGAGCTCTGATGGGAGAGGCAGGGAGGGAGGCATTGGGAGCCAGAAAAGAAGAGGCTGAAACTGTGAGATCTAAACCTTGGAAGAAAGGTTACCGAAAAAAGGATGATGTGCCTGAGGATATCTCAGGTATTGCCCTTCGTCCCTGAGCTAGAGTTTTCATATTTGACAAATGCAAATCCTGAAGATATTCCGATAGGAGCTGAGGATTTGGTACATTCCTACTCTATTTCCAGCTATTCAATTCTCACTGTCACCTAGAAATGTTCAGAGTGCGAGCTATGTGCCAGCCCTCATTCTTTATCATCTGCACTTGCCTAGGCAGAGTCAGAGAGAATGTATTTGTTATAATGTACTATGTGTCAGTATCCTGGCGTTTGGCACTGAGTTTTTTTATCTTAAATTTTAAAATAAACGTCCTTAATTTTTAAAGGAAAAGGCTGAACTTTAAATCTCAAGATTCTTATATTCCTCACACCAGATCAGAATAGCAAAATTAAAATATTAAAAATGTTTCTACTAATGCAATTCCTTTTTCTACTTTTCTCCAAATCAGTCAATAAAAGCAGTCTAGAGCTAGCTAGTCTTATCTTCAGGCATCATGAATCATTGTAAATATATATATATGTTCTTTACCAGTATAAATAGGTATCATTATATTCTCAAAATGATTTCACTAAATGGTGGGTTTGGACTAGACAATCAATAAGAATACTTCAGATTCATAAGATCTATTAAATTAAAGCTAGAAAAAAACCTCATCTAGTTCAACCTCATCATTTTCAAATGAGAAAACTGAGGCTTGAAGAGATTAACTGATTTTCCCAAAGTCATGCAGTTAAGTGCAATGATACAGAAGCCCAAAGAGGTTAGTTACCTCTTTTAGAAGACTACAAACAGATGGTGAGTAACCTTGGTTCAAAATCTACCACAAAGACAATAACGATGGAACCCTGGGTAAATCATTTAAGTTCTCTGGTTTGAGATAATAATACCTGTAGTACTTATATCAGTGCTTTCATGGTTTAGTTGAAACAGTGTATTTAAAGCACTTTGTGAAGATTAAAAGCTACAAAGATTTTCAGTTGTTACTACCATCAGAACCACCACTACTACAGCTACTATTACCACTACTACTACTACTGCTACTGTTTCTACTAACAGTACTACTCATGCTGCTGCTGCTACTACCCGCTACTATTACTACTACTATCGCTACTGTTACTACCACTGTTGCTACTGCTGCTTCTACTACCACAACCACCACCACTACTATTATTGCTACTACTACCACCACTAGTGTATACTAGAGGAAGATTATTGTGTTCATCCTTAGTTTTTGAAGAGGACCATGACATCAGAGAAATGATGATATGACTTGCAGTTGACTTTGATTTGAGTGAGGGAGGGCTGTGCAAGGTCACCAGCCTCACTTTCTCCTCCTGAGCCATCTGGATCCAGTGACCAGATATTCATCAGAATGACTGGAGATGGCCCAGGATGCAATGGGAGACCTTGGCCTTTTAGGCTAAGTCCTTTTCAGTACTCACTTAAAGTGAGGTAATGCCCATTCAGTGAATAGTCCTCTTTAAAAGGGAGTCAGGGGGATGGCTCCTTTAATTAAAAAGAGAAAAGAAATAGATCAATCACTCTGCGGGGGGCAGGGCAGGGGCCTCTAGACAAAAATATATGTACCTCCCATACCTAGGGAAAGAAAAAAGATACATCTATCTTTCTCTGTCTGTCTGTCTGTCTCTCTCTGTGAGACTATTTGTCTATTTCTTTGTCTATGTTTCTATCTCTGTCTCTCTCCTATTTCTTTCTTCCATAAGACCTCATGAAAAGGCTTTAAGCAATTCAGTAATGAAAAAGTAAATATTAGTCAGCAGTAATGGCATGGTTAAAAACGGACAAGGAGCCCTTAGCAGGGGATCCAGTTGCCCGTTCAATTTCATTGAGAAAAGTACTGTAAAAACTATGTTTTCAGAGAGTTAGGTTAACCAAGGGCTATACTTACTAGGAGAGTACCATACCACCATGGGAGATCCTAGAGAGGATTTAATCAGACAGAAGAGAAGCCAAATAATAAGTATTCTTCTTTTCCTTTCAATTTCCCCACCCCACCCTGCCCATCAATCTAACTTTCCTTTTCAGTGACCCTGTGATTTTTCAAAACCATCAGTAGCTCTTTACCCTTATATAATCAAATCTGATTTTGAAAAATGCCCATCATTTTTCATGTACTTCTAAAGCCTCCTTGGGTCAAATTTCAGGGAATTCTCTATTATCGCTCTATTCTCTACTTTCTATCTCTCTAAGTGCATGTATTTTAAACTTGGCTAAAGTCATCTGAGACAAATTCATTTTCACTCTCCACCCTTCCTCCTCATTCAAAGTAGGTTTACATTAGCTTTTACTGGTTTGGTTATTTGGGTGATTTTTAAAAATAGGAGATATCAGAAATACTAGTTGAGTTACTATTGTTTTTGGGTGGTCATAATTTTTATTGCATTTCAAAAATCATGCAATTGAGATATCAAAAATAAAACATACATATATGAAAGATAAAACTGGGATAAGGCAAAAAAAGAGATTATTTGATTTTCTGTGTAACCTCCCTATGAATTGACTCTTAAAGATACTGACCTGTATATAAGGAAGAGATGTTACAAGCTGGGGGCATTACACTTCCTTTCTGTAGTTACGTATTTGTCTCATTGTCCATTTCAGAATCTAAATATTCATGAGTAGGACACTCTTTTTATTTTTAAGCAAACTAAAACAACTGAACTACATTGAAAAGTAACTGCAACTGAAGAATTGATGGAAAAAATTAAGAGTAAATGCAATCAATACATAACAAAGAGAATCACAATTCTGGGGACAGCTAGGAGGTACAGTGGATAGTTCTGGGCTTGGAGTCTGGAAGACTCATCTCATTTGATATGATTTTCATAACAACTCTTCTAACAATACTTCTATTATCCCCATTTTACAATTGAGGAAACTGAGGCAAATAGAGAGTAAGCGATTTAACCAGAATCAAAAAGATAGTAAGTAGGTAAGGTCTCATGGGAAGTGAGGTCTTTTTCACTCCAGGTATGGTGCTCTTTCTACAATACTTATAGTTGTATGTAGTTTTATATATACACACATATATATATATACACACACACAAGTATATGTATATATAGTTCTATATATGTATGTAGCATGACTATATATAGTTATATAGACACATACATACATACACACATATATATGTATATATACGATTGTATGTATGTATATAGTATAACTATCATGGCCAGTTATGTTCCATGGACATGGGAAGGAGAAGATAAGTTGACAATAAAAGTGGGGGGAAAGGAAGGAAAGAACAAGGAAAAAAGTGGGGGAGAAAATTATGGTCAAGGAACAGAGAGCAATGGGAAAACAAAAAAAACCAGAGAGATGGGGTGAGAGATAGAATGAGAGATGACACAGACATACTATTTGTTAGGATATGTTATCTATTAATCTAGGATGTTACCTATTAATCTGTCTCTTTCTCCTTTCTTTTTTTCCCTTTCTTTTAGTCCCCTATACCTCATGCCTATCTAAATTAACTATTTATAATATAGAACTGCAATTGTTTAGTCATTTAGCTGTGTCTGACTCTTCATGATCCCTCTTGGGGCTTTCATGACAAAGAAAATGAAGTGACTTGCCATGTCCTTCTTTAGTTCATTTTATAGATGAGGAAACTGAGGCAAGCAGGGTTAAATGACTTACTTAGGGTCACATAGTTACTAAGTATCAGAGGCCAGATTTGAACTCAGGAAGATGAATATTTCTGAATTCTGACGCAGAACTCGGTGCACTATGGTGCCACCTGGCTGTCATTTGGCACCTAGTAGGTGCTCAAGAAAATTGCTTGCTTCCCTTCATTTTTCATTATAATAGAAAGTTATAATACCTTTTTTTGTTATTTTTTGTTATCTATTGGTCTTAATCTCTTTCTCTTTTCTTTTTTTTCCTTTTCTTTGAGTTCCCCGCCCCTTTCCAGGCCCATCTAAATGAATGAATGGTTTGTAATACAAAATTGCAATATTTTTCTTAGGAATATTGATTATATTTATTATTAATTTTCCGATTAGTTTTTCCCTTATAGTTGCAAAGTTCTTTGAATAGTCTCAATGACCTTAAAGATAAAAAACAGTGTTTTATTCACAAATGCTTAGATTCTGAAATAGTTAAGTGAAGTTGTTTTTTAATAATATGTGAGCATTCATTAGCTGATATTTGTCTCCTGTGGGTCATTGTTCATTGGTAGAAAAAAAAGACAACATTCCCAACCTCATTGAAAGGAAGATACAGTAGTGAAATGTATTAGAAAAATACTGAATGGAGGAATTTAAGGGAATCTGCCACACTGTAATGAGCATTTATGCACACTTGCAAGACTTCAAAATAAAGTAAAATAGGGAAACTTTGGAGAGACTCCAAATAAATAAATAAATATGATTAAAGTCATTGCAAAAATTAATAAATGTCCATAATGCTTGAAACACATTTTTTTTTCCTGAATAAAATTACTCTGTCCTAGGGCCTAAGCAGAATTGTTTGTTAAAGTTAATTTTTAAAACCATGAATCTCTCATGATAAATATGCCAGAATAAAATGGCTAACCTTTCCCTGTACATGAATTGAATGAACAAAACTCCTTAGAAGATAGGGATATCAAGTAAGGAGAGAGGTTTGTGTGTGTTTGTCTTATGGAAACCAATTTAATTGCTAATAGACACTTAATACGGTCATGGAAGGGATTGTTATTGTTTCGTTGATTAGTCATATCCAACTCTTTGTTACCCTATTTGGGGTTTTCTTGGCAAAGATACTGGAGTGGTTTGCCATTTCCTTCTCCAGCTCATTTTATAGATGAGGAAACTGAAGCAAACTGAGTTAAGTGACTTGTCCAGGGTCACATAGCTGGTAAATGTCTGAGGCTGGATTTGAATTCAGGTCTTCCTGACTTCAGGCCTGGTGCTCTATTTACTCTGCACCACTCATCTGCCCCATGAAAGGGATATGAAAGAGAATAGAAATCTTAGAGGTTACCTGGTTACGTAGGTAATTTAGAGTTTCCTACTCCCATTTTTATAGATGAGAAGCTGAGGTCACAGACAGAGAATAGTAGAGACATGATTAAAACCCAGTTCTGAATCCAAATCCAGAACTTCTTCCCATGGTACCAGACTACTTCCTTTATTCTGTGTGTGTGTGTGAGTGTGTGTGTGTGTGTGTGAGTGTGTGTGAGTGTGTGTGTGTGTGTATAAATGCACACATACACTATACTTATCAGTAAACTAAGAAATTAATCAATAATCAACCAGTGTTTATAAAATGTTTACTACTATTTACAAGAGATATCAAGACAAAAATGGAGTCCAGGGCCAGAGCCTAAATGCCAGCCATACTTCTCCTTACTAAGGACCTTGGAGCAAGTGGCTTTCTCTGATTTTCTTATCTATAAAATGAGAAGGTTGATCTAGTGGGCCTTCACAGTCTTATTTCCTTGAAAACTTTTCTAGATAGTAGTGGGGAGGACATCCTGGGAGTAGAGGTCTGCCCCAGAATCCCTGTGACCCCAACCCCCATTCTCCCCATAGGCAGCTAGGGGGTGAAGTGAATGTAATGCTGGCTTTGGAGTCAGGAATACATGAATTTAAATATGACCTATTTATATAAATATATATTTAAATGTATGACCTATTAAATATTACTAGCTGAGTGACCCTGACCAAGTCATCTAACCTCTGTTTGCCTCAATTTCTTTAACAATAAAAAGTAGGGTATAGACAAGACCTAACTCACTGGGTTTTTTGTGAGAATCCAATAAGATAATATTTGTAAAGTGCTTAGTGTAGTGTCTAGCTCATATGAGACTCCATAAATAGTTATTCCCTTCCTTACACATGGACTCAGACTTTGAGATAGGTGATCAAAAGGTCAAAGGGGAAAGAAAAGGACCAGTTAGGTTTTTTTTATTTTTCCCAGTGGGGAGGTTGGGGGCAAGGTGAAGAAAGTAGAGGGGCATTTGAAGATGCTTTACAAATTATAAAAAGCAGAGGGAAAAAAGAATGTTGGAAGGACCAGAAGATTGTTTTTCCTTTTTTGTTCCTTTTCTCCTTTGTTTTCCTCAATTCCTGGCCATCACTTACACTGAATCTTTCTAAGCTCATTTTAGCTACAACTAAGTGAGAGTTCAGCCAGATTTTTAACTTATACCAGTTATTACTGTGAATTTCCAGAGGTCAGAAGCTCAGCACAGAAAAAAATTATAGAGAATTAAAACATTTCTGCAATTACACTTAAAAATCCCTTATGGAATATTTAATGTTTAAAAACTCAACTATAGAAAAAACATGCATTTTATGCCATTTCTTAGTCATTAAATTAATAAATGTGGTGTATTTTTCAAATTTCACAGGTACATTATTCTATCTACAATACTTAGAGTCTGATAGGTATCACAAAGAATATCCAACATATGTGTTTTCCCACCAACTGTGCATCTCTCCACTTACTCATCCAGCCCTGATTCCCTCTGAATAGGGCTTGCACAGTCCAGGAGGAAAACTCAGACTTGGAAATTGAATTTTCAGTTCAAAAGCAAAGGTGAAAATATTCTTTTTTCAATGTCTCTGAACACATAAACAATAACTTTTCTTTTCAAAGGAGGCAAAATAAAAGTCACTACTGTAAGACACTGGAAAACATGGTTCAAGCTCCTTTGTAAAGGCCCTATTCAGCATCCATAGTTACTCTCACATTGCTAACATTTTTAAGGGGTGGGTGATGACTTCTTTAGGAAAGCAGTTTAATCCTAACCCTAAATCCTGCTTGGTCCTAGGGCACCAAATGAACTTGTTGAATTTATAGCCAGCTTTTCCTATACCACTATCTTTTACATTTTTCCACAGGGATGACATTCAGATATGGCACAAAAGGGATTAAACAAAATTCATAGACACTAGATTATCACTGGAACCATACCTTCTGCCCATCTCATTGTTAGAGTAATCCTTCCTTCCTTCCTTCCTTCCTTCCTTCCTTCCTTCCTTCCTTCCTTCCTTCCTTCCTTCCTTCCTTCCTTCCTTCCTTCCTTTATTTCAACTAGGTCTTTCTGTTTCACCCAGATTGGAAGTAAAGAAGCAACTCACAGTCCCAATTCTACTACTGATTTTTGCAAGAGGTTTTGACCTTCTCTGTTTTTAACCTGGACCAGATTGTCTCTCCTTACAAATGTTGGTACCCACCCCCAAATCCCAGGAGCTCCCTACATTGGTGCCTGACTTAATTTTGATACTGATTGGTTTTAGCTCTACTAGTTTAGAACTCCCAAACTCAAACAAACTACCAACCTCAACCTCACTGGTAGTAGGCATCATAGGCATACACCACTGGGTAATGTAGTGTTTCTGTCTTTGTGTGCTATGTGCTACTTTTCTCTAAAACACCAAGTAGTTCATTAGAAATGGAAGCTTATTTGGAATATATGTGGATATCCCTCTCTAGGTATGTGACATACCCTATTATGTGGCAGAGGTGGCTCTGAACTTACTAAGGCTTTGTCAGTAGAGCTCAAGCTCTGAGAATTCTACCCAAAAAGCTGGAAAAAATGAGGACTATGCCTAAAGTGATAGGTGGTGTGTGATGCATGAGGGCCAGCCTAGTTATGTACTGACAAGATCATCACCAATAACTTGGTCATTATATCATTAGATAAGTTGAGATCAGCACTCAATCTTCTGCATTCCCCTAACCAGTACTCCCACCCCCATCTCCATTAGAACTTCCCTTAGGCGGCAGTCTCAGAAAGCACTGTTTCAATATCCTTTACAGTTGGTGACAGGTGGCCTTCTCTATTTGAAAGAGATTTCTTTGGTTCACTATGAATATACCACTCCCATCCAGGAGGGAGCATATTCCCACTTCCCTTTACTTTGCCACTCGGACATTTTCACTGTTTTTCTTGTTTCAGGCTATAGAGGGACTTTATCACAGTCTTTTTTTTTTTTTTTTTGACTCTTTAAATTTTGTGTGTTTGTTTTTGAGGGACAGTTTTGCTTATGTGTGTGTATGTGCTGCATGAAATCCTTTTAATATTTTTGTAAGCATTATTTTACGGTCAGAGGGGAGAAGGCTAGCTCTTTATCCAATATACTGCACTGTCTCTCCCTAAATTTTTATCAAGGCTATACTTGTTTGTTTGTTTTTCAGCTTTCAGAGTCCTCTCATATTGATAGACTCAATGTATCCTCACCCTATCCCTTATTCTCATGTTATGAATGAGAAAACTGAGACAGAACAAAATTAAATGATTTTACTAGTTTTGCTCAGCTACTTAATGAAGAGCCAGAATATGTACCTAAGTCTTGCGATTCCTAACACAGATTCTTATTGAATAAAAAGAACCAAAGAAAATAAAATTCTCTATCACATATGAGTTTAGTCTATCCTTTGACATTTCAAATGACTTACTATCTTATTAAATCAGTCATGCATATACTTACAATTTACTCCTTCACCTCCTTGCCCTTAGCATTCACCTGCTGAAACCAGAAAGGGGATGGTAGGTTCCTCCTATTCTTTGTTTCAGCAGCCCACAAGATTAATTATCCTTTCCTCTTTGATATTCATTCTAACTTTCAATTCAATGACCCAATGTGTACTTCTTTTACATCCTCTTTTAAGTACTTCATCTGCTCTTTCACGAGCTTCTTATTTTATGTCCATCTCATTTGGGGCACTGTCTACTTTGAGGAATTGCAGGAAATCACTTTATATACATCTGGGAATGTTTCCCTCCTCCCCACTTAACACCAAAATCACCTAACCCAGAGAACAGTGCCTTTGCCTGAACTTAGAAGTAGACAACTCACAGCATCCTTCTATATAGTCTATAGTCAATATCTCATAATTTTCTCTCAGAAGCAAAAAAGAAGAAGAATAGAAGATAGTAGAAAGAGGAAAGGAAAGAAGGAAAGGAAGAGAGGAAGGAAGGGGAAAGGAAAGAGAAAGGAAAAGAAAGGGAAGAGAAAGGAAAGGAAAGGAAAGGATAGGAAAGGAAAGGAAAGGAAAGGAAAGGAAAAGAAAGGAAAGGAAAGGAAAGGAAAGGAAAGGAAAGGAAAGGAAAGGAAAGGAAAGGAAAGGAAAGGAAAGGAAAGGAAAGAGGAAGAGAAAGGAAAAGAGAGAGAGGAAGGAAAAAAGGGAGGAAAGAATGGAAAGAGGAATAAAAGAAGGAAAGGAAGAAGGGAGAGAAAGGAGACAAAAAGGAAGAAGAGGAAGAGGAAACAGGAAGGAAGGAAGGAAGGTTGTGTGACCATGAACTCCCCAAGATTTAAACTCATGAATCTCATATACACTGTGATTTGTTGTGAACTTCCATACATGTTTGGGGAACCAGTGAAGGCAGTGAATGCCTTTTTCCCTCCTTTTAAAAAAATATCATAGTCTATTTGGGTCACAGGTGGTTGTGTTCATACATACATACATACATGTGTGTATGTATGTGTATATGTATATATATGTATATACATATTATATATACACATACACACACACACACACTGTTTTTTAAAGAGGAAAGAAAATGTCTCCAGTCAGCTGGAAGAAAAAAATATATATATTACTTCCTCTCCCCTCAAATCTGATCCATTCTTTGCATCTCACTAAATATTACTAAGCAAGCAACAAGTTGCTAATCTTCTTGTTTATTAGTAAAACCAAACTGAATGTTTTAGTAAAACTTCCTCAGATTGGCTGAGCCCAGTTTTCTAAATGTTTTTCTGGAATTAATATATCTGACAGCAGGTGGCCTAGGCAGACCACATAGGAAGTATCCACTAACTAGGTAGGGCAGGCAGCTTGCTCCCAAGGCTGGCCTCAAGTGGGGCATAATTCTATTCTCTTTAGACACTCTGCCCAAAGATGAGAAAGGCAGACTTTTTGTCATGCCCTATGCCTGTTCACTAACCTCCTCCCCAAGTAAGTCCATGCTGTAGCAGGATATAATAAATGGATGCTGAGGAAAGGAAAAGGCTTTCTAGTGGTAACTGGAATCTCAGTCCAGAGTTCCATGTTAGTAGTCCCTTGTCCCCTTTGGGACTGGTCTGTTACTATGGTAACAGCAGGCCAAGGCTTATTACTGCTTGTGCTTATTAGCGCTTAAAAGGTGATTTATAAGCATATAAATAATTGGCAGCTCATTAACAGGTGGGGCTCCCAGACTGAGCTGTCTTTTGGCAATTATCTGCAGGATGAGGGGATGTGTTTGTCTCATCTTCCAGCACTGCCTGCCTCAGCCAGTATCCACATTGCAAACAAGACAAGGAAGGAACAATCCATTTTTGAAGAGGTTAGCATGGGAAATAGGAGGCTGATTACAGCTTCTCAGCTAGCAGAGGGCACTTGTAAATCATCTCCTTTCTCTGAATGCCACAGCACAAAAGGACTTCAGAGTACAGTCCAACCTGTACTCGCATGAGAATTTCTTCTTTGGTATTCCCAAATAAGTAGTTGTTTAGCTTCTGTGATGGTATGGGGGAACATCACTACTTCCAAAGCAGTCCGTTCCATTTTTTGATAGCCCTAAAAGTAAAGAAGTTGTTCTCCATCCTTATACTGTGATAGAACATGTCTCTGCAATTTCCAACCATCCCTTCTTATTCAGGCATCTAGGGCCAAAATGAATAAATCTCAAGTTCCAGTGAAAATCTGATCTTCTGCAAGAAGCCTCTCCCAGTTTTCTGTAATGCTAATGCCTTTCCTTTATGTTTATCTCCATATTATGTGCAGATTTGTCTCTCCACCTATCTAGTTTGCTACATGTTGTAAATCCCATTAGATTGTGAGTTCCTTGAGAGCAGGGGCTGCGGTTGTTGTATCCCCAGCGCTTAACACAGTGCTTGGCACATCTGCTTATTGACTTAACTTAGATCTTCAGGAATACATGTCCAGATAGAAGTTAAATTACAAGGCTTCTGAGGAAACTTCTGACTGAGATCCAATAATTCTTTGAAATAACTGGTGACAGTTATCATGTCTTCTCTTCTTCAGGCTAAATATCCCCAGTTTCTTCAATATTTCCTCATCATATTTCTAGACTCCTTACCATTCTCTTTAAGGAAACTTGAGGATTTGCTTGTTTTTAGGTTGGATGATGCAGAGGAAAGGAGTTGGGGGTGGTAGTGCAATAAAAAGCAGTTGACATATTGACAGTATAGAGGAGAAAAAGGGAAAGATGTGGGGGATAGAGGGAGGAAACCGAAGAGACAGGCACTGTTTCTTAGCCTCATTCCCTCCTTTACAGATGGACTCCACCCCTCTTTGTAACCAAACTAAGCTGGCCATTCAGTGAGAATAAGGCTTGCTGAGGTGAGGAAGGAAAGTGAAACACTAAAAGAAATAGCTGTGTGTACTCTCCTGGGTAGCATTCTGCAGTGCTCCATCAATTCCAGGAGGGAGATAAGCCAGTTGGTGATGAGCTTATGTCCCTGAAGCCAAAGGACAACTTAAGAAGGCTGGTGTTGTTAACATGACTTAAGGAACTATAGATTTTCTTCCCAGTAACTCATCAAATTTTTTTTCACTTCACCAGTCACTGGCCCAGGGTTGGACAGGTTGAATTTATATCAGTCTATGAAAATATGCTTCCTGAAATAATTATCATTTGTCTCTTTTTTGGAATATTTATAGAGTAGAGATGATAATCTTGACATCTCTTCTAGGAATGATGGTTTTTTTCAAAACTTTTTGAACTATTTGAAAAGAAATACTATATAAATTCAAGAAGTCTCTTGTTCTTTAGGAGAGGCAATAGCTATTAAAGTAGCCAACAGGGTACTGAGGACATTTTCATTATCATTTCTGAATTTGTGACTCTAATGCAAACACACACACATCCCATGCCACTTCTCATCTCTGCGATGTCTGGGCCTTTGTACCAGCTGGCCCCCAAAGTTACCCTATATTAATTTTGTTTATATTCTGTTCATTTTCATATGCCCCACTAGAGTGTAATCTCCCTGAGGGTAGTTATGCTTAATAAATGCCTGTTCATAGATTGATTGAGTCATAACAAAACTTGAATCTGGGCTCTGAAATATGTGTGACTTAACTATAAGTCACTTCATCTCTCTGGGATCTCATTTCCTTAAGTGTGAAAAGATAGGGTTGAACTATGTGATCTGTAGTATCATTTCCAGATCTAGGATTTTCTTTGGTCATAGGTTATGATTTCACCTTTGTGGAAAATGCCTTAGCATAGAAATTTCTTCCACAGATGGACATTGATAGTTAATCTGTAGCTTATTGCCTTGGTTGTCAGAGGCATCGAAATGTTGAGACTAACACATATTTATGCAGCTAGTATGTGAACACAGGTCTTCCTAACTCCAAGGCTACCATCCCTCTACCAATGACATGAGCCCTACCTCTTAGGTCTAACATTGTAGGATTTAATCAGCCCTTATCTTTTATTCTCTTCTCTTGTACAGAGTTGGCCTCATAGCATCTTTTTTGTGACTTTTGTGACTTTGTGTCACATCCTCTCTCTGGTTTCAGGACACTTTCATGCAGAAAATGAGAGTTGTGGGCTAGAATAGATGATCTTCAAGGTAAGGAATTTTCAGTTCTTAGATTCCTCACTTTCCCAGTGACTATCCCACCTAAGAAAAGACAGGATTCATTATTTAGCAAGTTATTTTCTGTGACAGTTTTTCACTTTGTTTCTTAATTGTGATCTTCCTACATTATACTATAAGCTAAAGAATTTATGAGAATCCCTCATTTTCAAAATGAAGCAAGGGAGGCTGGGTCTGATCTAGGGGCCTCCAACATTCCATAGCTTTTAAAATGACCTTTCTATTTTTATATTAATTTTGAAACGAGAAACCAAACTAGAACTAGCATTCCAAAGGAAGTCTCCATCTCTAAAAGCCCCTTTTTCTCTGCCAGATTTGTAAAAGGAAAAAAAGAAAAGATGAACTAGTTAAGGTCTGGTAGGGGTGGAGATGGGAAGGGAGTACAAAATCTTTATGCCCATAAAACTCTCTCTCTCTCATAAACATTTAGAGAACGTGCAAGAGTAAATCGCTCTTTTATGAGGTCTGCAGAGAAACATAACACACAACTTGTCTTTGTTGGCTATGCCTTTTTTCCCCTCCCAAAATGCTTAAACATTCTGAGCTGGGGGAAACAACAAGTATTACAATAAGGAGAAGGGAGGAAAAGAAACTCGGTAAGATAGGAAAGGTTCTTCAAAATATTTCTTTTCATCCCTCATGTTTTGTTTGACTCTCAAAGTTCCATCTTCTTGTCACCTTATCTAGAAACCTTTTGTTTTCAAAGCCCATCCTTCTTCGTGTTGTTTTTTGTATCTTTTTAATTTTTCTGATTTTCATTATCATACTATCCCATAGTAAATGTTTCTCCATATTTCATTTCCTATAGTTCATTTCACTTATAGCATTAAATCAACTACTTTTCCTTAAGCTCCGATTGTTCTTAATTTTTCTTCTTTCTTGCTCTTTCATTTCCCTTTCTTCAATCAATCAATAAATTGGCACGCATTTATTAAGCACCTACTATGTGTCAGACACTGTATTTGAGGAAAGAGACAAAAATTAAATAGACCCACCCTTAAGGAGCTTACATTTTATCATTCCTCTAATTTACTTCAGCCTCCTTCTCCATCTATCAATATGTCTCCCTTTGAATCAACTTTCTATCTTCTTTCAGTCCAAATGCTTCTTTAAAAAGTACCATTTTCACTGATTTTATTGTCTCTGACTCCTTTTTTAATGTAATCTTCACTCCATGTTTATTTCCTGGCTTCTTTGTGCCCCTTATGCTACCTTGGCCTGTTATTTTTCCACAATATATAAATATGTGCATATTTATATAGAAGTACATATTTCATATATATTTACTTTTGCAGATATAACTTTTATAACAATATTTCCTCTCTGCCAAATTGAGATGCAGTTCAATGTAGGGGACAGAAAGTCAGACTTAAGGAGCTGAGTTTAATTCCCATCTCTAACACATTCTGTCTAGGTGAACCTGGGAAATCATTGACCATCTCAGTGTTCCAGGCCAGTTCTGCTAGTCTCAAATAGAAATGGAACAACTAAACCATAAGAACATATTGACTTTAAAATCATATAATATTATCTCTGTCCTATCCTATTTTTATTTATTTTGTTAAATATTTTCCAGTTACATTTTTATCTGGTAATGCATACAGCCTCCCATAGCCTATGGCCTGCACTCTTGATGCCTCTAACACAGGGGCTCTTAATATTTTATGTGTCTCATGAACAGCTTTGTAAGTCTGGAAAAGTATATGGAACCATTCTCAGATAAGTAATTTTAAGTATGTGAAATAAAATATGTAATATGTCAAAGAAAATTAATTACATTGAAATATGTTTATCAAAATGTTTAAAAACCAAATTTGTGATATAGCAACATATTTAGCAGAAAGTATAACTGCAATAATCTTGAAGCAGCAATGAGTGTAGATGACATTTGAGTTATTAGTAACAACTACAATGTGACATGAAAATATCTATAATTGGGAGGCAGAGCCAAGATGGCAGAGTAAAGACAGGGACTGCTCTGAGCTCTCTCCCAAACCCATCTTTTAAATGTTGACTCTAAACAAATTCTGGAGTGGCAGAACCCACAAAAAGATGGAGGGAAACAATTTTGCAGCTCAAGAGAACTTAGATGGTTGGCAGGAAAAGTCTGTTACACCAGGGAGAGAGTGCAGCACAGTACAGCACAAGCTGCACTAGCATAGCCCCAGCCCCAGCAAAGTAGAAGCAGATCTTGGGAGCCTGCTTGGGAGCCACTGAATCAGTAGCAGCAGTGGCTGCTTTCAGAGGTCTCAGCACACAGATAGTAAGGGGATCAAACAACTGGATAGAAGGAGATAACAAGGGTCTCTTTGTTAGCACTGGGGTCAGGACTCTTGGTTTGCCCATACTCAGATCCAGGTCACAGAACTAGGAGAGAAGGAGCACTAGCACACCAGAGCTTTAGGCTGTAGTGGAGCAGGGACCCTCACAGTTCCAGGGCAGAGAAGAGTGCTTGTGGTCACTCACAGATCAGAGTACAGGCCAGGAGAGTAGTAAACACCTCTCCTTAGATTATACTACTTTGGAAGAACTGAAAACTTACAGGTTCCTAGATTTATCTGTGAAAACATCTCCACAAAACTCCTGAAGTGTACCCTCCACTCTGAAAGCAGAACCCTACTTTTGACAATGAGTTAAAAGTTTATTAACAGTCTGGGAAAATGACCAAGCAACAACAACAACAAAAATCTGACCATAGAAAGTTACTATAGTGACAAGGAAGATCAAAACACATACCCAGAAGATTAACAGCTCCTACACCAAAGCCTCCAAGAAAAAATATGAATTGTCTTGGGACATGCAAGAGCTCAAAAGGAATTTTGAAAGTCACATAAGAGAGGTAGAGGAAATTGGGAAGAGAAATGAGAGTGATACAAGAAAATCATGAAAAAAAAAGAAAATGAGGAAAAAGAGCTTGGTGAAGGAAACACAAAAAGCACTGAAGAAAATAACACCTTTACAAACAGACTATGCCAAATAGTAAAAGAAGCAGAAAATGCCAACAAGGAGAAGACTGCTTAAAAAGCAGAATTTGCCAAATGGAAAGAGAGGCACAAAAGTTCACTGAAGGAAAAAAAAACTCCTTAAGAGTAGAATTGCCCAAATGGAAAAGGAATTTCAAAAGCTCGGTGAAGAAAGCAATTGCTTAAAAATTAGAAGTCAGCAAGTGGAAGTTAATGACTTTATGAGAAATCCAAAAATAATAAAACAAAACCAAAAGAATGAAAAAATGGGAGACAGTGTGAAATCTTATTAGGAAAACAATTGACGTGGAAAATAGATCCAGGAGAGAGAATTTAAAAATTATTGGACTACCTGAAAGTCATAATAAAAAAAAAAAGAGCAGACAACATCTTTCAAGAAGTCATCAAGGAAAACTTCCCTGATATTCTAGAACCAGAGAGTTATCCCAAAAAAGATTTTAAAAAAGAAAAGGACCTATATGTACAAAATATTTAGAGAAGGTCTTTTTGGGTGGCAAAGAATTGGAAATTGAGAGGATACCCATCGATTGGGGAACAGGTGAACAAATTGTGCTATGTGATTGTGATGGAATCGGATTTTGCTATAAGAAATGTTGAGGAAGATACTCCCAGAAAAACCTGAAAAGACTTACATGAGTTGATGCAAAGTGAAATGCACTGTGTGCACTGTAACAGTAATATTATCAAATAATAAGTTGCGATGATCCAAGACAACTGAAGAATTTACAATGGAAAACACTGTACATCCCCAGAGGGAGAACTGATGGTGATTGAATACTTATTGAAGCATCCTTTTTTTGACTTTATTTTTCTTTAGGGTTTTTTATTTTGTTTTCTTTCACATGGCTATTATGGAAATGTTTTGAATGGTATAACCTGTATCAAATTTCTTGCCTTCTTAATGAGGGGGGAAGGGGAGGGATCAAGAGAGAGAATATGAAACTCAAAGTTTTAAGAAGGCATGTTTAAAATTGTTTTTGCATGTAACTGGGGGAAAAAATTAAACACTAAATTAAAAAAATCTATGATTTGTGATGGTAACAAAGTCACAGGTACTGTTAATGATAATATTGTTTGTTCTTACTTTCATAATTTACAAAAGAAATCCTCAGTTTCATTTAGAGGTTAGGGAAAATCAAGATGAATTTGTTTTTCCTATTCAGTTTTGCATGCCCCCCTGAAATCTATCCACTGACTCCTTTGGGATTCATAGACAATAGAATAAGGACCTTTGCTCAAACACTATAATTTGTAGAGGAAGTGTCTCCCCCACTCCCAACCCTCTGAACTAGTAGACAGAATTTCCTCACTAGACTTAGGAGTTTCCTCTACCAGTTAAGTCATAGAAGTTTTAATCTGGGTAGGAATTGGTATTTGGTTTGCATAATCCAAATTACCAGAATTAGACACCACACATGGCAAAGATGAGATGAGCATGCTGTCTGCTATTGGCTGAATTGCTCTTTGAGCCATTAAGTATGTACCTATGTCTCAGACACCAAAGATGGAGAAGAATTGGGCTCAGAACTGAATAGAAGTAGGAGAGTGAGCTAGATCACTGTTAGGAAACCACAGAGTGCTTTTAATGACTACAAGTTTCATTCCAAAACAAAGATATTTCTAACATCAGTATTCTTATGATAATTCTATATGATTGTGAGTCATGAAATACCACAGATTCTGAGGAGTTCAAGTTGGGGATCACTCAAAGGACAATAGGGAAATGCACAAAATCATATCTATGTGGCAACATGACATTACAAAGAATTACAAATAAGAAGTGGTGTAAAAGATGATCATCAGAGACATGCATAAATGGAAATAAAGATGTAGTATGGTTGAGGGATCACCTGTTCCACTGATATCCATATCATGTCAATAGTTCAAGAAGTCCTACAGGATTTGGGGTCTCCCTATGGAAAAATTTTAGGGGGCATGCATGCACAAACTTATACAGAATGAGGTGGAGATAAGTTGCGTTCTAAAGCAATAGTGTCAAACTTAAACAGATAAAGGGGCCATTAAATACTAGATAAGGATCCCTGCAGGCCAAATATTGATTCAGATTTAAAATGTAATTTTATCTATGGTTCACTGTATTTCATGTATTTTGTTAAATATCTTCCACCATTTTAATCTGATTCAGGCCATACTTGGGAGTATTATGAGTTTATGTTGGCTGTGGGCTGGAGATACCTCACACTTCTCTTCCACAATGTTTACCAATCAACAGATATTCATTTTAATGAGATCATAATTTTATTGAAGTCAAAATATATTAAAGATACTATTAAAATAAGGCATAGTGGTGTTTCTCTGCATTTGAAGTCAGAAGACTGATGTCCTTATCATCTACCCTTAGTTCTGTGTCATTAGGAGAATCATTTCATTTATTTATTTATTCATTCATTCATTCATTCATTCATTTATTTATTTATTTATTTCAATTTTTTCCTTCATAAAATGAGGATAGTGGACAAGAATATCTCTAGATTCTCATCCTTGGCTAAAAATTCTGTGATAACCAATTATTATACAAACAGAGCAAGAGATTATAAGTAAGGGTTCTATTTAGACCCTTTGTCACTAAGGCTGTTATTATCAATTATATCTTGTTTCATGTTCCTTGCTGCTTCCATCTTCTATCCAAACCAACAAAAACAGGAGCAAAGCTAAGGTACATAACTAGATCTTCACACCAACAGTGTCAAACCTGTATGAGTCACTTTCCCTAAAAGATGTGAATAATTTCCTAAGGCATTTTGAAAATGGAGAATCCCACCCCACTACAAATGGGTATCATTCTTCATTAACAGTTTTGTGAGGTGAAGCTTGAAACTTAAAATAAAGTATTATTTCTCAAAACAGCTAGGTTGCCCCTGGCAACCAGCAACTCTAACAAACTGCCTGCGATACAAGTGACAATTAGAAAGATCTTATCATCTCTTTTACTTTAGAGTAATATATTTTGAGCAACAATTTCAGGAAGAAAATTTAACTAGATGTCAGAGAGAAATTTAAAAAAAATCTCCAGTACATGTAACAATACCCTTACCCCAAAAACAAAATAAATCAACAACAACCAAATAAGAACAATGGTTTAGTCTCGTTGCATTCATTTTAGGAATTAAAGCATTCTTTTGTGGCATATGTTACAGAATAGAACAGAATAATATAAACTACAATGGAATTGATTACAATAGAAATATGCTTACAGGAATCTAGTTCAATTTTGTTCCTAAAATCTGTCTCTACTCCTCTCTCTCTTTCTTTCCTTCTCTCCCCCCACCCCCACCTCTCTCATTGCTCCTCTCTTTTTCTTGTACAGAATTTGATTCTAAAAAGATGTGATTGTCTATTAGGAACTTTTTCATAACGCTATTAACAATACAGTTGAGCTCAACGTTAGGCGAACAAAATATCTAAGTACGCTAATTCTATTTTAACTGTTTTCCTTCTTTTATATTACTTAGCTTCTTGAAGTCAAATCTCTTCCTTACCAATTCTGAATTTATCCTTGTTTCCTACCTCCTTTTTCTCTAGTGGAAAGTTTTCAATGACTATTAAAGAGTTCATCTGTATTCGATAGGCAGGGCCCAAGTACAGCATTTTAAATTTTAAACAGCCCCTTTTCCCATTTGGGAGAAACACAGACACACTGTACCATCTTAAAAAAAAAAGGTGCCTTTAATTTACTATTCTGTAATTATAAACAGTTCTCTAGTCTTTTCATTATTTATTGAACAAATGAAATGCATTAAAATTACAATTCCAACCCTTCTTCCTATGTGCCCAGCACTAATATACCTCAATTCCTCTGATGTTTCCATGATGCTCTCCCCCATTAAAATTCCATATATCTTTTGTTATTTATCCATGATGTCCTAATATATGGATGCTATGCACCCCCATTCCATTAATTCTCTCCTGTGTAGTTACAGGCCTACTACCTGTTAAGCTTTGCTTTTCAGTATTTTTAACCCTATTTCTTATGACTACACGGTAACAATGTCATTATTTCTAGTGTTAAATATACCTGCTATAAAGCCACTTGAAGACTCTTATAGCAAATATCAGTTCTTAAAGCTGCATTATAGATCAAATACAATCAGACATTCAAATAACTGAGGGACTTAACCAAAATAATTGGCACATATGATCTGCAATGTAAATTGTTTTTCCAATCCTACATTAAATAAAATTGATTTTCAAAGTAAATATAGATGAATTACTCCCTTTATAAATCTATGCTTATGGCTTTGTTAGTTAACATGAGGTAGCATAGGTTCAGTGTGGATAACAGGCATTGCTATGAATTAATACATGATCCAATCAATTGATTTTAAAGAAAGTGCTTTGATAGATCTGTCATCTCATCAGTGTGGAAGTCTTTTCAGTGATATAAATCATAGTGGTTTCTCATCCTGTAGGAATATTATACATGTTCTCTGATAAATTTTCTACAGAGGATCCATCCAACGTCCTGAGTGCCTTAAACTAGATCTCCTAGTACTATGTGGGGCATCTGCTACTGGTTTATGACTTGCACTCATTACATAACTGCTCAACTTATTCTATTTACACATCTCTTGATGATATTCATGGCACTTTGGGTGAATAATTTTTCATAAGTAATCTGCTGAAGTCTTTACATACCTTCCATGCATCTCCTAATTCGCCTTTGGATGACCCAGTTTCTTCACAAAATGTGGCATTTTATGATTCATCTCCATTTAGCTCCAGGGGAAGATTAATGAATGGTTTGAAAAAAAAAAAGTAAGGCCTCTGTTTCAGGGTGAAGCTTGGGGTCATCAAAAGAAATACATACATTCCAAGCTGCGAATGAGTCTGATTTCTTCCCCCATTCAATTCTGGTGCCAGCTATTTTTCCATTAATACTGACTATCTAAATCTTAGTTTCTGATGCATGAGCTCTATGGGCTTTCCACCTAATTGCAGTATGGATAATAAATACTCTCCATCCACTTACCCCTCCCCCCTCCAATGTGGATAATTAGAGCAAACTCCTCTGAGGGATTAAGGATCATCTTTAGGAGGCTGTTCAGTGTTCTAAGACTTAACATAACCATCGCAATGTCATCAACAAGCAGGAGTATCTATAGGACCTCACAATTTATGAATAATCCCTCTTTCATTTGAATCTTGCACAGATCATCTTCCATGAGACCGGCAAATACCTTTGGCAAGTATACATCTATCTGTTGTATTCCTTGCTTAATATTAATTATCAAAGGATCACCAAATACAGTTATACAGGTTGCTTTTTCTACCAAGGAATCTTATGTGATTTTATAATTTTCATGGGAATTATGTTTTTAGAGGAGAACTTAGAAACTTGCATTTTTTTGCACCTATCAATTGCGTGATGCACACGTTATATGTTTATCTATATCTATCTACACGCAATACATATTTGTATACATATATATGCTACAGTCATAAGACTATTACAGAGATGAGAAAGTAGTCATTTAGACTGATAGCTTCTGATATTTTCTTGATAACATTATTTTGGTTGTAATAATAGCCATGATTATTTTTTTCTAAGCATTTCAGACATCATAAAAATTGATTTTCTAGTTACTTCAATATTTTGTCCTTATACTTCCTTCTAGAGAATAAATTCATTAAAATGAAAGTTTCAATATTATTTGAAGCAAGTTTCTAAGAAATTGAATACCTAGGAATGTAGTGATAACTTCTTTCCTGATATGAAATACATTTCTAATGCTTCCTTATTCAAGCCTTGGTTTATCTGTAATTTCTAAGACTTTTAAAGAGTTGGTCTGTTTTCCAACTCAGCTCCTTCTTATGCGGCTTTGGCATGTATGTCCCAACAAAGGCTACTTTGTCCTCTGAAATCTTGCTCTATCTCCAGAGATCTCACAAACTTTGCTCATAATTTGAATAACAAAATATATCTAACTTTGAATATCTCATATATAATAATTCTATATAATAATTTTTGAAATTTCAATTCCATAATATAATTCTATTACTTAAAAAGTGAGCACACTGATTTTTGAAACAAATAGCCTATATATATAATTTATATTATACATATGTATATATATATCCAAATAATGTTGAATGTTAAGATTTTGGACACCAAGGTACATTTTTTAAAAATATTTACTGATATGAACAATAAATGCCATTATCATTCAGTTTTAAAAATAAATATTTTTTGTTAATTCTGGGTTTGGCATCATTTAAATGTCCTCCAATATTCCAATGTTCCTCCCCCTCCACCTCACAGAGAATGATCCCAGATAATAAAGAATTTTTAAAAGAAAAGGAAGAGAAAATCAGTGAAACCAATGAATACGTTGAAAAAAGCTGACATTTTAGACGATGTTGTGGAGCCCCAAATCTACAAAGAAGTTGTGTGTGAACAGACATATCCCACTATCCCCCAATCCTATCTCTTTTATAGGGGAACTATTCCCTCTACTAGGTCCTCCAGGTCCTATGTATGGGCAAATTGCTTAAGAGCTGTTTTATAGTTCTGAGACTTGTCTGATACCATTACTTGTGTTAATAGGTGAAATATCTTCCGGGACCTTTTTCTGTCCCTTTGCTGGAGCAATACATTCATTTTTTTTAAAAAGATGGTAAGATATAATTTAGAAGCAATAATAATTTTTCAACTGTTTTCAAATATTTTGATCCAGGTGAAGACCTGTGTTTACTTTTGTATGGCAGATGGTATTGTGGTCATAAAGAGATACAGAATCTTATTTGTCACTGCCATGGATATGTATTCACTGCTATAGCCTCAACTATCACCTGCCCCAATGAAGATGGCTCCATATTCCACATCTGTAACTTTGATCTCTCCAACACTTAAGCCTCCCACTTTCAAGTACTTGCTAAACATTAATTGCCTGCCCTATTTTCATCTTAAATTCAATGTGCTTAAAACCAAAGTTATTATCATCTCCCTATAACCTTTTCTTAAAACTAGTTCTTCTTCCTTGTTTCTCTGTTTTTTAAATAACACTCCTATTCCTTGAAACCTTGGTATCACATTTGATCCCTCCCTTAATGTCAAATATCTAATACATCTCTAAGAGATGTGATGAGACACTTTGGACAGAGCAATGGACTTGAATCAAGAAACCTCTAGTTCCAAATTGGCCAATAAATAGTTTTGTAATCTTGAGCAAGTCTTTTAACTTTGCTGGATTTTCTCATCTGTCAAATGAGAGATTGTATTTCCTGCTCCTCTAAGGGCTCTTTCAATTCTTTTTTGGGGAAAAAAGAGATTCTAAACAACTTCTCACAGTTACATTCTCTTTGTATTGCTACTGCCCATTCTGTTCCCACTCACTCTTGTTCCTATCCTGATATCTCATGCATCCAGTACATATGATACAGCTCCCTAACTCTTCTCCCTAATTCTAGCCTCAGCCTAATCTAACCCATTTTATATCCAGTTGTCAGGTTACTCTTCCCAAAACACTAATTTTCTGATGTATTCCTTTATTTAAAAAACATCCTTTGCCTCTCCAAAGCCTACTGTGTAAAATCTATTTTCCTTAAGCTGGTATTTAAAGCTATCTACCTTTCAAGTGATCTCATACTACTCTTTTATATAAATCCTCTTTCACTCTGATTGGTCTATTCACCAGTAAGGAGGTCATTTTAGAATTCTCTGTTACTAGGACAAGATAAAATACGAAGAAAGAGAATTTTAGATTTGGAAAGGACTGTTAGAGGTTATCTAGTCCACCCCCACCCCCTTGATACAGATGATAAAGTTGTCAATTTCCCAGACTAGAAACTTACTGGAGAGAAAAAGGAATTAAAAATGAAAATTAGTCATTGTATGCTCATAATATCATTCTATGCTACTCCATGCCACAATATACTTTCTTCACTAAAGAGACCAGAAAATGCTAATGTGGTATCATATCTCCAAAAGTAGACAATTTAAAGGCACATCTCTTTCCAGAAATATCTTAGCATTTGCCAGGTGTCTACCATTGCTTTAAAATGTATGATTCTTTGGTAAGTTAGTATTGTCATCAATATCAGAGAACAGCCCAGATATCTTAGAGGACCAAAAAATGTGGAGCTGGCCTCACTTATCTGCACATACCCCCAAAGAGCTGAATGCTAGTTCTTATTTTTTTTTTTCAATTCTGAGAAAAACTCAGATCTGCCTAGTAATCCCAGAGGGAAATTTTCAAACATAAACCCAGATTGTATCGCTAGCATTCATCTCTCTCATTCTGTTCCTGGTATAGATGCTCCATTATTTTCTGTCTCTTTTACTCATCTCCTAGCAGCCCAGGCAACCAAGCTCTGTCTCTAAGGAACCAAATGAGTTCCTTACTTCAAGACCAGCCCCCTTCCAGGTGTAGACTCCCTCAATCCCACAGGACAAAGTCTTCAGTCCCAACCAGTGGGAAGTACCAGGTTGAGTCCACACCTCATCCTCATATCTAGATTTGACTACTCCTGGAGTGAAAACTTGGTAGGAAAGCTTAAGTATATTTTGAGAACTTTCTTCTACAATATATACAGTCCAAACAAACCCAAATTCATTAAAATGTAACTGCAACTTTTTTTTTTAGGGGGAGGGCTTATCACAGGCTTTACTACTTTATCAGGTGATGTTAAGTGCATTAGAGTAATTGGATGAATTTTGAATTGAATAATTAAGCAATCTATAGGGAAAGGAGTATGTGTGAGAAAGAATGTGCATTGGTGTGTGTGCCTGTGTGTGTGTTTGTGTTATGGGAGAAGCTGATGAACCTACCTTGGTAATCCTTCAACCTGCTACTTGATTCATTACCATATTTATTCATATTATCCTAGGTTCTATAGTAATCCAGAAATATGTTTGGATAGTCCATAAAATTGCAGCTTTGCTCTCATAAATCCCTTAGCTTGGAACCCTGTCCCAGTTTATTATGTACTATTTAATAAAGTGAAGATATTTTTCTCCTGTAAGTAGTTAGAAAAATGTAATCAATAATGACCCAAGGAGATATATAATATATATAAATAAAATATGTATGTATATATACATACACATACACACATAAACACACATATGTCTTGTGTACATGTGTATACGTATGTATATATCAATATACATATACACACATATATGCAGCTATTTAATTATTCACAATGTGGGGCAGCTAGGTGGCACAGTGCATAGAGTGTCACACGTGGAGTCATGAAGATTTATCTTCCTGACTTCAAATCTGGGCACTTACAAGTTGTGTGACCCTGTGCAAGTCACTTAATCTCAGTTAGGTCTCAGATCCTCATTTATAAAATGAAGTAGAGAAGGAAATGGCAAACCACCCCACTGCAAAGAAAATCACAAATAGGGGCACAAAGAATCAGACATGACTTAACTCAACAACAAGCATTCACAATATTCTCATTCTGAGATAGATCATAACCAGAATTACCTCAAATACCATGTAAACTGCAGATGGGATAACCTAACTTCTGGAAATACAGTTCACTCAAGAGACCAAGTCAAGGTTCTTCTCAGGAATTATTTTCTTTACAACATGTATGCTAAAAAATAGTTTCAGTAAGAAAGAAGGTTTTTAACTAATTTCTCTCTGTCTTCTTGAGTTTCTCTCTAAGAACTACAGGAAGATAATCTCTTTACCTCTCAAGCCATCTCTCTGAACAGTCTTTCCAAACTACCAGTAAAAAATGTCACTTCCATAACATTACATTTGATCTTAAACTATAAGAATAGTGGTAGCTTCTGCTGAAGAGGCTTTAGAAAGAAATGTTATACATATCTTTGTGTTTATACAAATATGTTTTATATATACATATATGCATACGTGTATGCATGTGTAAAATTGACAGAATGCAGTAATGTATGGAGAAGCGGCCAAATACTCAGGAAAACCTGGATTTAAGTCCATCTCTAACACATACTGACTATGTTACTCTGAATAAAACATTCCTCTTCTCAGCATCCCAGGCTACCTACCTACCTACCTACATACATTCATGTATATGCACACATGTATGTATGTATGTATATATTTATATACACATATGCATGTTTGTGTATATATGAATATACACATACATATACCTATATGTTATCTAAATTATATGTATTGATAACATACATGTTCATTTATAGCTACTAACAGAAAAATCAATAACATAAGTGAGAATTGAATGCACTGCTAATTAGCTTTGTTACTGTTATTCAGTCATTTAGCCATATCCAACTCTTTGCGACCCCATATAGGGTTTTCTTGGCAAAGCTACTAGAGTGGTTTGCTGTTTCCTTTTCCAGCTCATTTTACAGATGAGGAAAATGAGGCAATCAGGGTTAAGTGACTTGCCCAGGGTCACAAAGTTAGTGAGTGTCAGGATTTGAATTCAGATCTTCCTGACTGCAGGCACAGCACTCTATCCACTGAGTTTTCTAGCTGCCTCTTAATCAGCTTTAAGAATGCATTAACTTTTATTAGTGCTGGAGAGTTTGCTTAAAAAGCTTTGTTGGGATCCAAACTTGAGTTGTTCTGGTCACCCTCAATTCAGTCAAAGAAACATTTAAATTAATGGGGATAAATGTCATGATGATAACATCTAAGAGTGTGAGAATAAAAAGAAAGTTCCAGTGAAAGGGACCTTAGAAGAAACACATGAGAGATGAAAGGAAGGCTCAAGTAGGGATATAATAAATATTGCTATCAGAGTGATGATAGGGAGAGTGATTTCTGCTCATTAGAATACAGAGAACAGCAGAGTAGGTTGATAAAGAAGAAGAAAAGAGAAGATCAAGGCCTTTTATTGAGAATTCACCTGTCTTCCAGAGGCCAATATATGCTAGTTAATATTTAACAACCAGTTTTCTGGTATGAAAGACATACTTTTAAGATTAATCCGAATTATTACATTTTCTCCATCACTTGCTCAAATCTAAACAAACAACCAAATTATAAATAAAGCCCTGATTTGTAGCTTTTGACAGTTTTGAAAGTGGAAATGGTCATGTTGAAAATTTAACAATCAGCCAGTTTGAGCTGGCTTCAGCAAACTCCTATAAGATTTTCCTACAAGATCCATAAAAAGTACTCAAAGGAAATGTGTTACAACAGAAAGTTCATTCAGATTCAACTCAGAAGAACTTGGTGTGAGTCCTAACTCTAACACTTATTAGCCATGCAATTTTTGGGAAAGTCTTTCAACTTTTCTAACTCAGTTTCTTTATCTGTAAAACAGAAATAATTATCCTTGAATTACCTCTCCATTAAGCACATCAAATAAGATGATGCACAAACACATGCCCACAAACAAAATAAATGGCAAGCACTAATATTAGTGAAGGTAATGATGCTTATTTTAATCTTCAATTCCAAACAATTATGCCATATGAATCCTTTTGAATGCTCATGAATCACTTTCCTGAACTTTCTCATGAAAAGAAATAAAATTATTGTGCCCTTCTCCAGCTTTGGATTTAGTTGAATCAGCCATCCAGAATAAATCTACACATTTAAAAAGATTAGAGAAGTGAGGTAACTTGTCTGTATGCTGGTTTTTGAAGGACATATGCCCCATCTATAAAGACTTGTTTCCTTTTTTAGCCTTCTTTCCCAGGACATCTTTCTAATTGTTTTCATAATAACTTCATCCACTCCTTCTAGACAGCATTTCTTAGCAGGTGGCTGCTCTTTTGTGATCCCTGATGTGATGAAAGCCAGTTCCTGATAACTGGGTTGCACCTGCCATGTCTCTATTTCTCTCTGCCTTCCTATCCCCTCTTGCCCCCTCACAGAGGTATCTGAAATTGGCTAAATATAGGAACAGAGATTATGGTAACCACATTTTACATTCTAGCTCCTCAGTATTGCCTCATAAATTTATTATCTAAGCTCCTTATTTCTCCTTTTGCCTGATACCCCTGTTCTTTTTGATATGTCTTTGTTCTCTAGCAGGGAAAAGGGAGGAAGGGTAAGGTCCAACCCAGGGAGAAATATAGTGGGGATGAGGAATAAATGTCTGGATTACAATAAAATATTGGGTTTGCCAGTGACTTCTGTTCATCCCTGTTATCCTTATCTCCCATTACCTTGGATAATCGAGCATATGCAATATCTCAGGGGAAAATAGCCACCTTCAGAGTTGATTCATGAGTCATAATGCTATGTGTGTGTGTATGTGTGTGTTGTGTGTCTTTGCTCTCTAAAAGGGATGTGTGGGGGGAGGCAGGAAGATAAGAAAACTTTTAATTGGTGCATTCAGCCAAGCAGTTCAGGAACAGAACATTAATTTTTATTTTAATAATGTAATTTTAATTGAATACTTTGCTAGTGCTGAACTAAATTGGGTCTGTTATTTAAAATTACATTAAGGAATATCAACCCCCTCCTACTACCAACACCACTCAGACTCCTAAATGAAATGTTGTCAGTTTGGGAACAGGAAGAATTTAAATGACTATTCCTTGAAAGATTCTAGCAGAGAAAAGGGATAACTATCCAAAAACTTGCATATGTGAGTAACTGGAAATACTCTGAAATGTGTTCTTCATATATCCTGATTCTTTTAAGTTTTATCTCCTTGTAGAATAAAAAATGGCATCAGTTAGTGCGTTTCACATACCTTCTGATCACAGAATCGTAGATTTAGAAGCGCAAAGTATGTGAGAGGTCTTTTTTTCCAATCCCTTCCTTTTAGAGATGAGAGAATTGAAGTTTAGAGAGATGAAGTTTGCCCCAGGTCACACAGATCATGACAGAACTGCCTTACAATGTCAGGGCCTCTGACTTCAATGTCAACAAGCATTTGTTAAACTCTTACTATGTTCCAAGCATCAAGCTCAATGCTGTAACCAGTCTTCTTTCCACCATAGCATGATGGCTTTCTACGATCTCCAGTAGCAAGCAAAAGCCCATTGAAGGAGTATATATATAACATGTAATCTGTTTGTAACCTTAATATACTATACCAAATATAACAAATGGCCACTATGTAGTATGCAGTCCAGATATGGTAGATACAACCAGTGTATTTGGTACAACTTGTGTATTTGGTCTATTTCATGCATTTTTGTTTTGCTATTATGTTGGACCATGTGACTTTACCTTTTGTCCTGTAGCGGTTCCCCAAAGACCCCTTTGTCTTTCCATCCACTATGTTCCTGAATCCTAAATGTTCCATCAGCCCTGTAGCTTCCAATTTGTATCGTATCTACCAGTTAGAATGCCAGCACATTGGGGGGAGAGATCGTATTGCTTTTCTATTTATATCCTCAGTTTTCAACATAATACTTGGAAAATAATAATTGTTCAATAAATGCTTATTCATTCATTCATTCGACCACATCTACATTTTCCACGGCAGGTTCAATCTTTTATACGTGAAGATGCTTACACCATGGAATTTGAGAATGTTTCACAGTTCATGAGTTAGAGTTTATAGCTGCTGGGAAATCATAAGTTTTCTACTGATAGAGGAAGCCAGGACTCAAAGGACACAAATTTTTCTAGGGGCAGTATTCTGAAAAGGGTCATTTCCTGTTCCTTCTCATGAGAACAGTAAATAGGCTTTTTTTATTTGCTTTTCAAAGGCCTTACTCCATGAAGTCTTTTCTTAAGACTGTAGAATGAATGTACTATAAAAGCAACATGCATGACTTTCTGAGGGGGTTTAAAGATGAGAGAAATCAGATTCAGTTGGTGAATTAGTGAGAATTATATGAAGATGGTAGTTTTTGACCTTCACTTCAAATCCACACTTCAAATACACCAGTGTTTATTAAGCACCTAAGAGGTGCAAGGCAGTAGGTCCTCAGGTGACTGGGAAAGAAACAGAAACAATCTCTGCCTTTAAGGAATTTACAGTCTGCTGGGGAGTATAATATATGCATAGATAAGTAAATTTGAAGTATATACAAAGTAATGTAGATGAATTTCAAAAGGAACAAGAATCACTTTTAAGAAAACTAATGACAGTGGGAATATGGAAGACCCAAAGTAGGAGGTGGTCCCTGGGATGTAGTTTGAAGGAAGCTGGAGATTCCCTGAGGTGGGAGTAAAGAGGGAGTGCATTCCAGACAAAAGGGGGAGGAGAGGTATTCTGTACAAAAGCCCAGAGGTGAGAGATGTCATATACAGAGAAAAGCAAATGGGACACTGTGCTTAGAATTGAGAGGGTATAAAGGGGAATTTAGAAAGGTAGGTACTATTTTATTTTTGGAGTTTGAAATAAATTATATATATACACACACATACATATATATTTAAATATTTAATTAATTTGTTTTCAGTTTTGAACAATCACTTTCTCAGCCTTTAAATTTTCTCCCCCTCCCTCCTACCTCCCCCCCCCCCCGAGATGGCATGCAATCTTATATGGGTTCTACACATATATTCTCATTAAACACATTTTCATATTAGTCATGTTGCATAAAAGAATTAAAATGAATGGGAGAAACCATGAGAAAAAAACAAAACAAAACATAACACAAGAGAAAATAGTCTGCTTCATTCTGTGTTCTGATTCCACAGTTCTTTCTCTGAATGTAGGTGGCATTTTGCATCGAGTCCTTTGGGAATGTTTTGGGTCCTTGCATTGCTGTGAAGGGCTAAGTCTATCAGAAACAGTCCTCCCACACTGTGGCTGTTGCTATGTATAATGTTCTCCTGGTTCTGCTCATTTCATTCAGTATCAGCTCATATAAGTCTTTCTAGGTTTTTCTGAAGTCTGACTGTTCATCATTTCTCATAGCACAATAGTATTCTATTTCATTCAAATACCACAACTTGTTCAGCCACTCCCCAATTGAAGGGCATTCCCTTGAATTCCAGTTCTTGGCCACCACAAAAAGAGCTGCTATAAATATTTTTGTGCATGTGGGACCTGTTCCCATTTTATGATCTTTTTGGGATACAGCTCTAGGAGTGATATTACTGGGTCAAAGGGTATGCACATTGTTGCAGCCCAGTTAGGTACTATTCTGACAGAAGCAAAAGTTGGTAAAGAAAGTGTCAGGTTTGTCTAGGGAACTGTAAAGACTATGTTGTGTGGTATATGGGGCATATGTTAAAAGATATGCAGACTGGGTCAGAGCATGAAGGGCCTTGAAGCTTAGATTTAAGATCATGGGATTTAAAGCTAGAAAATACCTTAAAGATCAAGAACCCCCTCACTTTTAAGGTGAGGGAACTGAGAAAGAGAAGGATTATACCCAAGCTGACACAGGTAAGAAGGAGCAGAGTTGGAATTCAGAATCAGTTCCTCTTGACTTCAAACCAGTGGCTCTTACTATAGCATTTGATAGACAACAAGAAACTAAAGGGAGGGAAATGGGAGCTTACATGATAAGACTTTTATCTCTTACCTTGTAGGTATAATATTCTATGATCTGTTATTCTGTTTTTAGTTATTATGATGACATTATAGATATATAGGTCTAATTTTCTTATTTTATAGATGAGGAACTGGTCTTTATGGAAGTGTTTTGCCTAAAGTCATATAGGTAGCAAACAGAAGATGGAAAAAGATTGAATTAGTTCCTCTGTCTCTAAATTGAATGCTCTTTCCATTGTACCACATTTCCTTAGTTCTGAAGAAGAAATCTCATTTGACTGAGTTTAGTCAACCACCTTTGGAAACAAGACAGTAAAAATACAATGGATATCTAAGGAGATTCCTAAGGAGCAACAGCAGGCAATGTGAAGGGATATTTTTAGGAGTAAGGGCCCTACCAATCCTCAAATTATATCAAATCTGAGAGCTGGACCTGATTGAGTTCTGGGCAAAAGAAAGTTAATAATGGTATACTGGGAGATGCCAATAGGGAAGGAAAAACTGAAGATGTCTAGTTTAAATAGAGTTAATAAAGACCAGCACACAATATATTTAAATGCTAAATGTTGCTCCTGACATTTTTGTCCATATTGAAAGGGAACATGACAGAACTATGAAGAAAAAATCCCTTAATAGAACAATTGAGTAGAATCGAATCATCAATTATAGGTGCCAAGATCTAAGATGAATGTTCTAAAACACTGCCACCTGGTGGTTTCTTAGAGTTGAGAAAGTTAAAAGGCCCCTGCTTTTACTAGGATAAATAAATAAATACGTTGGTTTCACGTAGTTGTGGTTGAAGAGCTGATGTCTTACAGAAGCAGATCCCAAGTTGACTTTGGGATGTCTGTGTCCATTGTACAAAGTGTGGCAGTCAGTTCCCTTTGACTTCAGGGTGATCCACTTTCTAAAACTAAAAATAGATTGGATGCCCTGCCCATTTTGATTTGATGTATATAAAACATCTCATTGACATCTGACTTTTGCATATATGTATGAAATATAAATATAACATTAAGATCAGGTTGAAAAAAGAAATAAAGCCTTTTAGAAGAAAAGGTGAAAGAGCTGATTATACCCTGAGTTATGGAATGGTCAATTAAACATGTCTATTTTAAAGAGATGTGCTGTGAATGAAATAGCATAGGATTTTGTCAAAATAGGGAGGATAAGAGCAGGGCAGCAATTTCCAACTTTAAACTCCTTTCTACCCCACTCCCCGCCCCCAGCATTCTGATCTCATTGAATCCAAACAGCTAAATGAGTACTTAGCTCTGGAGTTGAGTTCATAGAAGTTAACTGTTTTGCCTAAGGCTACACAGGTAAATTGACATTCAGTCTCCCTGGACTTTCATTTTTATATCTAAAAAAATGAAGGAGTTGATATAGATGGCTTCTGAGGTATCTTTTATTTCCCAATAAATATATTGGGAAATTGCAATTTAATTAAAATGAATGTTTTGAGAAATGTGAATTTAATCAAATGTACATTGTGTTAGACATGCTTTATATAAGTATTTCTCATTTGATCCTCCTAATGACCCTTTGAGATATAGTGTGTCCATTTGTTTTTTTACAGATTATGAAACTGGGGTTCAAAAATATAAGATTTATGAAAGGTTACACGGGTAGTAAATAGACCCAAATCATCTACCTCTTAAGTCCTGTGCTTAATGAAATCTTTTTACAAAGTTCATTCTTTTTTAGAGTCAATGAGAATTTAGCATTTATCTAAGGAAGTAAAATATTGAAAATTTCTCTAAGTTCACATGACGGGTTAACATCAGAGCGTGGCCTAGAACCAAGAATTCCTGACCCCCTGTCCAATGCTCTTTCCACTAGGTCATACTGCCTCTCCTAAAATTCTCCCCCTTTTTCCCCTTTGTAAAAAATTCTATCTATTTATTAGTAAAGCAATTTTGTAACCGTAAATTCACAGTGATGAGATTTTGGCTATCACTCCCCTAAGGACACCGGAATGATGAGTCATCAGGTAGAACCTCAGAAATGGTAGGGACCTGGCAACCTGAGTCAAGAAAATCTTACTCATTCATTGGGCTTAGTGTATTTGTCATCATTTGCAGAGGCCAGTGACCTGAGAGCTGGAATCCTCCCCCAGAGGATGAAGTGGGTCACCTGAAAGAACAGCAGTAAACACTGAAGCTATGAGGAAGGAGCTGATGTCTGGCAGAGAGGGAACAATGATACAACCTCTGCCTCCCAGGGTGAGATCACATAGCTGTCACTCTGCCCATGACCAGCACGTGGCTTAGAACAATAGGTACAGAATCTCAGAGACCCTGACAAAGGTAACCTCAACAGAGGCCCAATGAATATGCTTCAGAAAAGGAACGCAATAGAAAGAAATGTGTCAGCCATAACCTTGGGTCTCCCATTGCCCAGAGTCACAGAGAATTCCAGGACAGAAGTAACGGTGATGTCTACAATGATATTCTAAAGTTAGGATACTTATCCTGAGGTCCATAAACCATGTTTATTTTTTTAAGTAACAATTTCAATATAATTGATGTTCTCTGTAATCCTATGCATTCTATTTTATGCATTTAAAAACATTCAGAGAAGAGGTCCACAGCACCCAGAAAAATATAATGGTTAAGGAGTCTAAAGCATAGGGGAAGAAATTTGGGGTGTCAGATAAGGAAACATTTTCTTCATTCAGCAGACCAGGGTGAGGAGAAGGTCCAGAGGGTTATGGAGTAGATGTTCAGCACAACCCAAAACCAAAGAGGATGAAATGGGCATCTCTCCCAGGAAATAGGATTAGTAAATATTTTTCAAGGTGAGAAGATGACCCCCTCAAAAAATCTGACTATCTATTTATTCCATTGAATTTTACATGGGTAAATTATGCTAATAAAAAGGATCACACCTTTCAAGCCAAGTTGGTCCTAGGTAAGAGGTGAGGATTAGAGATCTATATTTTAGAGGTTGCTGTACATAATTTATGTCAGAAGTAGAGAAAGCATTTATGTCAATTTTCTCTTCATTTCCTAGAAAGAATTCAATAACAAAAAATTTCCAGCTCTATTTATGCTAAAATAAGAGGAAATCATTATTATTATGTTTTCTTGACTTTGGTCTCGCCAGGTGGTAGGTTCAGTATACCCTAAAAGTCATTTGTGACAGGGGTCACAAGCATACAATATGAGAGTTTGTAAAGATGAGAAGGGATGGGGCTTGAATAAGTTAGGGATCCAGAAGAGAAAATAGTCAAGCACAGCTGCTAAGGATGAGGAAGAGGAGGAAGAGGAATAGGAGGAGGAGGAGGAGGAGGACCATAACAAAAATGAGTTTTCACTCAGGCCATCTCCTCACATTCCACAAGGTAATTGTAATGTCACAAAGGAAGAATGGGGATTAGAGGAGTTTCTTTAAAAATCAGATTTAGTGCTGGAAGAGACTTGAGGGTCTACCAATAACCTCATATATCAGGTGAGGAAGTCATGGCGCAGAGAAGTTAAGGAAATTGTCAAGGGTCACTCAGAGAGTATCTGAGGCAATGTCTTCCTCACTTTGTGTACACTCCAACATTATGCTCTGACAAATTAATGTGTCTTCCAAGTTCATGATTATCAGATAAAAATTGTATAGAATCAAGAAGATAAATAGGGAGGGAAGGGGGGGAGAAAGAGAGAGAGAGAGAGAGGAAGAGAAGAAGGAAGGGGAGATGGGACTTTCAGATATTCAAATAATTGATCCTTTCATGGAAAAATACATTATTCTGAGTTCCCTGTAATTCAAACCTATAAGCTGCTAGCAAGGAATGAATTAGAAATTATTGCGAATTAAGTGGTGGTATTTGAGAAGATTAGGAAAAGAGCTGTAAGGCAAAAAGGGGGCACTCACATTGGTATGTAGTCTGCAAAATCAGTGATGAGTACAGAAAACCACAGATCCAGAACGGCACATTTACTGAAGAGCTAATATGTGTCAAACAATCATGAACTGATTCAGAACATATTTAATGAGGTCTAACACTTCTGTAACAAACACAGACCTATATAGTTTTAATCATCTCTTATTTAAATTGATATTCAAACAACCATTGTCATAATATGTACTATATACTATGCATTAAATAATCACAGTTGGTTAGGGAAAACAAATGCCTCCCAATGTTTCGTCATCACTGGTTTGTTAGGGACAGTGTCAGTGTTTCGCTTCCAAAATACTGGCAATTTACAAATCATAGGCATTTTGTAGGAAAATACTTTTTAAAGACTGAATATAGCTATCTTTTCTCTTCAACTTAACAATAACTGTAAATTATTTTTGTAAACATCATAAAAAACACAAACAAAATTATTTTCAGTAGCATCTCATGGAAATGTGTCTTCATGACTTGGTAGCACTACTCAAAATTTTTATTTTGAAAATTCCTATTTAAAATGCCCTATATATAGATAGATATGTTTCATTCTACCACTTGGGACCTTAGCACAAATTATTTCTCTCTCTCTCCCAGCACAATACCTTTAGAAATTCTACTTCCAGCAACTAAAAGCTGTAACCAGGTAACATTCTGTGCCCTTCTTTCCACTTCCACAGCTCCTATTCTCTTTCAGAGCTTTATTCTTCCTAGACTATGGCAATAACTAAGTCACTTTATAATGCCAATTTCTATATCCATCAAACCATCCTTCATAGTGGCACTAGGATAATCTTTCAAAAGCACAGTTCTCTTCCTTGCTCAAAACCTTCAAGGGCTCCCTATTGCTAAACTCTTTAGCCAGTTGTTCAAAGGATACACATCAGTAAATAATGGGAGAACAATCCATGTTGTATGAATATAATGAAAATATCACCGTACTTGAAGAAATAATAAACAAAATAGTTTCAAAAAAACCTGGGAAAACACATGAATTTATGATCAGTAAAGTGAAATGAACAAGGGAACAGTTTATTAAATTATTAGAAATATTGTAAAGACAATTTTGAAGAAAATTCTGATCAATGCAACAGTAAAATCTTTCTGGTCATGAGATCAACAAAGGGGTGGCTCAACATTTTGTTTATTCCTCAAAGACTTCCCAAATGAGGAATAAAGTATAATACTCACAGGTATCTTGACAGGACAAGACAACGAGAAGCTTAACAAAGTAACCCACTTATGATTTAATATCACCCTAACAAACTCAGCACTCTAGGTAAGACCTTTATTCTGTCACACAAACAGATTCATAGAGGTCTGTGCTCTTGGAACTCTTCAGTTATTTCCTTGAGGCTCCTACAGTCTCTGAGCGTATACTTTGATCCAGCCTTTGACCTCTCATTGTGCAATTAGCAGTGGACCTCAAATGAGCCAACCTACTTGAAGAAGAGGAAAATTTATAAGAGAGCAGAGAATCCCATTCAGCTGAGAATGGCCATGCTTAGTGAGGAAACCAAAGAACTGAAGAAAATGAAATCAGGATGCCAGTAACTGAAGCTGCACAAGGCTTGAAGAAAAAGGGCCTGGCATGCAGCTCGTCTCATTGTTTCTTCCTACTATTCCACAAGTCAGTTGGGGCGGGACCTGAGCCTGGATGTATCCCTCTATGAGGAATAAGATTGAAACAGCTTTGATGCTAATGCCCAGACATAAACTTTCATCAAAGGGGAAAGAGTCAGAAGACAATAATAAGTGTATATAAGGTCAAAAAAAGGATTAAAAACCACCATACATCTCAAGTGGAATAAAACACATTTAAAAACCAATAGGAGAGGGAGAAGATTAAACAGGGAAGATATTAAAAGAAGAAAAGAAGATGGCTACCAAGATATATAAATGACTATAAACCTCTTGAAACACATATGTAAAGGCAAAGGAAAATTGAACTAATACTTAATGAAACAGAAAATAGGATTTTCAAACAGGATTTCCAAAAGATCATGGGATCACAGCAAGATGTTCTATATGATTCAACAGGAAAATCAGAAATCTTGAAAGAAGTTAAAAGGGAATAAACAGAAGAATACATGGCCTGCACAGCAGAAATCATTAGCAGAATACAAAAACAAAACTTGAATCCATATTGGTGAATGTCTTTAAAGTAACAAAGGAGAGAACACTATATTGAGACTTCAAATAGAATGAAATAAAGCATGATTTCACAGAAGAGAGGCAAATAGCAATAAATTTAAAAGAACACAGGATATTTATAAAGGAAGAAAACCACATTTATCTAAAATACAGGAGGCAAAGAGATAATTTAAGAGTAGTAAGTCCTGGGGAAAAAATGACAAGTTGAAAAAAATGAATATCACAATGCAAGAAACAACACAGGAAGTCTGCCTAGAATTTCTGAATCCAGAAAATAGGGCACAAATTGAAAGAATTCAAACATTTCCAGAGCAAAAAGACTTTATACTTTGAACTCAAAGAAGAAAGACATCAAACTTAACAATTTTAATGAGAAACAAAAAATTCTGCAAGTGACCAGAGAAGGATGCTCAAATGCAAAAGAAATTAAATCGTAACAATACAAGACAACATTATACTCATCACAAACTTCAGAAGTTAATGAAATAATGTATTTTGAAAAATAAAGTATCTTAAGATATCTATATCTATGTATATGCATTGAAAAATAATATATCTTACAAATCTAAGTCTAATCACCAATGAAAAGATGGATTTTGAATAAAAGAAAATAATTTAAAAACATTCCTATAAAAATGAAAGTGTATAGGCAGATGCTAGTGATTATTAACAAAGTCCAAAGACTGACATTCAAGGCCCTCCACATTTTAACTCCAACTAATCTTTGCAAAATTATATTTACTGTTCCTTTTGGAATATTTTGTGCTAAAGAAAAACTGTACTATTCCCCATTCCCCAAGCTTAACCTTCCCTTTCCATTTCCATATCTTTACTGATTGATTCTTTACATCTCTCCACCATATTTTCATCTGTTAAAAATATGCTTTAAGGTGCAATTCATACTACCTCTTTGATAAGGACTTCTCTGACCTCTGGTAATGAATAAATACCTCATCCTAATTTTCATTGTACTTTTTTTTATTCATGAACTTATGCCAATTTATATTTCAATCCTGTGTGTTCTTGTCACTTTCCTTACAAGAGTATAGGCTCTTTGAGCAGACATACTCTCTGTTATTTATTTCCCCTCCTTCACAAAACTTTAACATGGAGTCTTTCATATAATTGTATTTAATGAATATTTATTGAATATGTGGTAAACTGAGTGGAGTTGAATTGAATTCTATGAAAGAAAAATACAAGAACCTTGGTGAGTTGAAAATTTTGACACCGACCAGACTATTTAATCTATGCCTGGCTCACTATTTTCACAATCCCACTCACAAACCCCCAAATAGAAGTTACTGATCTAAATATGATAGGTTATATTTACTGATTACTGTCTGCCAAAAGGTGGATTATTTTGAGAAAGATTATTAAATCACTCTGCAAAATCTTTTAGACATGTATAGGCAAGCAAGGATTGAAATAATAAATTTTATTATCCCCAAACAACTAGCAGCATGTTAGCCTGTATATAGAACTAATCTTCTGTCTCAGAATTACAAAAATGATCTTCATATCAGCAGCATCATACTGAAATAGAAATTTTTCAATTCTGGATAAGTTACCAATTTCTAACTATTGCCTTATTGGTTCATGCTGTGTAATAACTGTGGCTATAAAGATTTTTTTTTTTGTAGAACTAAGAGGGATACTCCCAAAACTAACATTTCTGTTACTATCAAATGATGGCACATAATATTTTCCTCTTTTTCCTTCCTTCCTTCCTTCTTTCCTTCCTTCTTCCCTTTGCTCTATTTTTCTGTTTCCTTCTCTCTCTCCTTGTTATTTCACTGGTTTAAGGAAATTAATTGCAACTATTGGAATTCCAGTACAAATCAGTATTTTTTATTCCAGGGTAAAGAGAATAGAATAAGGATTGGAAATGAAATTAGGGGAACACTGTTTCTTCCTGACTTCAAAAACAGCTTCCTATTGACTACACCATACTGTCTCTCAATTCAAAACATGACTTTTTATATAATATATATACTATAATACAATTTGACCTTTTGTACTTCATATTGTGTAATACAGACATCGCATCTAGGTGCCTCAGTGGTTCGATATTTGACTTGGGTTCAGTTGAGACCTAAATTTGAATCCAGCTTTAGACACGTATTAGCTGTGTGATTATGGGTAATTGCTTAAACTCCCTCAATCTTGGATTTCTCATTTATAAAATGGAGATAATAAAAGCATTATTATAGCAATAATAGAATTATAATAATAGGTTTAATGTTAGGATACAAGTAAGATATTTGTAAAGTGTTTTGCAAACCTTAAATTACTATATTAATGCTAGTTATTATTAATATTAATATTATCAGCAATCCTGATAGACTGATGTGGCTCATAATTATTCCCTTTTTACAAGCAAGAATTTAATATAGAGTGTCTAATTAAAATCATTGAGGAAAACCTATGTGAGTATGCTAGTAAGAAAGAGGATGATGATAAAAGAGGCAGAGATTAAGTTTTCTGACTTTGATCACAAATATTCCACCTTTGATCATTGATGAGAAGAAAGCTAATGTCATTTGCCCCTTGGCATTTTAGGAGGCCATCCTTGAAACACCCATTGAATATATGGAGATGTACTGATTTTATATGTGTGTGTATGTGTATGTGTATGTGTTGTATATATAAATATGTATATATGTGTGTATGCATATATATGCATATATATAAAGTTACAATGTTGTTGACTTTTATTTTACTGTGCTTTCTTAATTCTTAGACAGCAGAATCTTCAAGTTTGTGAAGAAGATGGTATCATGATTCAGTAGTTTTCTCCCTTTGAAGTTAGCGCATACCTTCAAGATCATATGTCACTTGAGATGTCCGATTTGGGATTAGCTATGAAGCCACAAATTCATTTTTCAAGAGATATGTGTCTGAGTGAGCTTAATTAATTACTCATCATGCTGAAAAAGAGGGGAGGTTGCCTTTTCTCAGCTCTTTTGTTATGCCAAAAATTAAAGAATGTGTGATATTGTCAGAAGAATTGATTATCTGCTTATGTTATGATTGAGCTGGGAAGTTTACTTTTTATACTTCCAGGAATATTATCTATTCACCCTGCTCTGAAACTGACAGGGCCTAAAAATTTTAGGAAAAGTAGAGTCCTCAGTAGAACACACCAGAACTATGCCTGGGACATATTTGGATGACCAAAAGAATACCATAGGATTTCTGTTGAAAATGGGAGGAAAGGAAGCAAGCTATCTCCCAGCTGGGGAAGCACTTCTTGTCAAGAATCAAAACTGCATTTATGGGATCCAGTTGGCCTTATGCTGATTATATCTCTCAACTGAGGTCCCCAATTCCCCATCTTATGTTGAATTTCGATGATTCTGTATTGAATCAACTTTTGTGGTGTACATTCAGCTTATTCTGTCCTAAAGTAGAAGTTTTATTGAAATATCTGCATTATTACTTTAATGTACATTGGTCTGTGGAGTTTTGATTTTTATTAAATAATTTAAAGAAAACTTTTATCCTTTGGACAGAGAATTGTCAGACGACTATAGTCAGCACTTCCAGTAATGGTAATAACTATATTGTGTTAAGGCAGCTCATCTTAGAAAGGTGCCTGGGTGGTCCAGTGATAAAGACGAGGTGGAGAAATGGAGGGAGATGAAAAGGATGAATTTGTACTAAGGGAGTTTTACATAATCTTACACAGCAACTCAAATATGATAGTAATAAAGGATGAATGAATGAATGAGCATTTATTGCTCCACTCCAAAATCATAACCCCTTGATGGAAGGGTTATGTCATCTTCTTGTCTTTGTCTAGGCTTATTGGTTTATTTATGTGGGAGAACTCCCAGTGTAGAAAATTCCATTGCCTACACATATGAACAAATAGTCTATTACTGACTGTCTTGGGGGACAAAAAATTAAGTGATTTGTCCATAGTCACACAGCCAGCATGTAGCAGAGGCTACATGTCTTTCTGACTTCATGACCACCCTTGTATGAACTGCTATAGGGTGATCCTTAAGTCTTTATTTCTTTGCAATTTCTCACATAACATTATATGTTCAACATATGTTTTGAACTGACACTGTATCATCTTAGGAACATAAATTAGATCTCAAATATTTATATGAGAAGGTAGACCTTTCTTAGAAATTGAGGAAAGAAAATTGCAACATTGTTAAACCAAATAATTAGGTAATACTCTGAAACAATCATCCCATTCCATTTTTTCTTCCCTGTTCAGCTTTAGACATATGGATAGTCAATAATCATAGAATTTTTGGTTATGGTTTTAGTAAACCTGGAAATGTCAGTGAGTGAATTTCTTGGACTAGAATGAATAAATTCCAGTTAAAAGGTACTAAGAAATACAAAGCAGTCATCCCTAAGATTAAACCAATTATACACAATTAATACCCATGATGAATAGTTAATAAGAAGTAAAAAGGTAAAGATGGATCTAGCCACACACCTGTCAGTATCTATCACTCTAATCCAATAGTTATTCATCACCTATGTACAAGGAAGGCATGACTAGGTTCTTTTTATCCAAAAAGAAAAATAACAATTACTAATAATTGCTAGCATTTATACAACTCTTTGAGGTTTAGAAGGATCTTTACCAATATTATTTTATTTTATATTATATTCACAAAATCCTTGGAAGGTAGATATCATTGTTAACACATTTTTTTTCAGATGAGGAAAGTGTAGAAGGCATAAATTAAGAGATATGTGCAGATGACAAGGAGTCACTGGAAGAATTACAGTCCTCTATGTGATGTCACATACTTATTACACGTGAGGCAACAAACATAATTTGGGATGACACTTTTTAAGCTCTCACATTCAGTAAGTCCTTTCAAACTAACCCTGACTTGAGTGCCATCAAGACCCCTGAGACATCAAATTGAGAAAAGGAGAAAAGGACCAGTGTGTGATTGCAATATCTAACAATAAATTACAGTATGTCCTTGTTATGTATTCAATAAAGATCCTAAGGACTACATTAAATGAGGACACTAATACAATTGTGGTTTGGAAGAGTCCTTGAAGGCTGGGCAGATCTGGAGTGAGTCTTCACTAGGAACTGAAGGAAGTCTTGTTGATCTCTGCTGAACACCAAGTGATAGAAGAGCTAAATGAGGGAGTCAGTAGTATTGGGGGTTTACTGTATTTTGCTTTTGTAGTATTAATACCACTTTTAGATGGATTCAGTCAGTCCATCAGCAAATGTGAGTTGTTTACTGTGTGCTAGACACTCTGCTAGGTGCTGAATATATAAGAAAAAAACCACCATAAATAGTCTCTGTCCTCCAGAAGCTTATGTTTATCATGGGAAACAAAATGTATACGTCTATGGATACAACTATACTGAAGTAATTACAAGGTAATTTTGATAGGGAAGGAAGTAGAAGCAATGGGAAGGTAGAGTGGAGTTAGGCTGGGGTAGCGAGGATTTTAAGTCTCAGATGACAGTTCTGGTTCTTGTCACAGATGATGTAATAAGATACTGATTCTATTTTGAATGACTATACTTTTATGAACTCAAAATTGGAATCTTGCAATACATTTCTTCTAAAAAAAATTAAAGCTATGCCGTATGAGACATATCAGTGGTCAATACTAACTTTCCAGTCTATTTTGAGCTGAAATTTCAAATATTTAAACCCGGGTATCTAAGTGAATCTCTTAGTCTCTATTAACTCTCTAAGACAAAACAAACTGGAGCTAATGGTTTCTAGATTCAGAGTTAGAAGATCAAGAAGCAGGCAATCTTTCACAGAACTTGCTTATCCTCTCTGTCTGCTACAATAAAGAGATAATGGGCTGATGTTCCTGACATGAAACAAGATATATTTGTTTAACTTGGTTTGTTCTAATGTGTAATTTAGGCTGTTTGGTTTTTTTCCTCCTTGTCTATGTTGCACATTTCTTTAATGAACATGCAGTCATCTAGAAACATTGATAAGAATTTAAAACAAAACCAAACCAGCAACAACAAACACAACATGAGAAATAATCTTGCTATATCTGAAATAAATCTGGGTAGGTATTTTGATGTCATGTTTCTTCCTTCTTTAGACTCAGATTTCCTCCACTTCCTCCTGCTGGGTTGTTGTTAATGTTGTTGTGGTTCATTCTTTGTTTTTGAAAATGACCGATGACGTCACAAGGGTGATGTTTTTGTCTTGCTAGTAAATTGAATTTAGTAAGGCAGAGCTGCACAAAGTTATCAGCCTCCAGAGTCATCAGAGTGTAGTGGCAAGAAAACATGACTGGCAATGACCCAGGATACAGTGGAAGATCTTGGTCTTTTTAAAATAAGATCATTCAGAGGCCTCAGTTTCTCTGAGATAATGCCCACCTACAGGCTAACAACTTGGTTAGAATGCAGACAAAAGATGGTCTAATTTACTATCACAAAAATATCAACCAGGAAGGGGAAGATCCTCCAATTTTCTACCTTCCAGTCCATGGCTGGCTTGAAAGTCTCCATTCCTAAACGTTCCCTCATCTCCTTTTCTAGCCTTGCCTTCTTTTCCCCTTTCTCTCCTGCAAAATAAGATTCCTGTTTTCAAGTTGTCTCCTATCCACTGTCTCTAGAATTAGCATTTAACCATTCCTAGATGTTTGCTAAGAATTTTTATGCTAGTAACTACAAGGAAACAGGTAATATTTTTTAAAGGAAAATTTCCTAAATTAAAAGCTAACCCTGGTTTTCCATTGCAATGTAGAAAGATCTAGGTCTTAATTTTTTTTAATCGTTCTCTCCAGAACCATCTTCTATCCAAAGCAGTTAGCTTTGCTTTTGTTTGGGTTAGATAGTACTCATGTTCATAGGTACCAGCCTGGCATGGATTTAAATGGACAAGGCTACTGTTTTTTGTATCCTTTCTGCAATTTGCTTCCCAATCATATCTATAAGTATGTGGTTCTGGAATTTTTCTCCCCCCTATCTTTTTTTTTCTTTGTTTATTCCCCTCCCTTCCACTAAAAAAATGTCCTGCTGATCCCATGGACCTTCTGCCATCCTCTAATGGACTTCCATTTATTTTCCTGTCACTCATTTAATACCTCAACAGATAAATAATCTTTTAAAAAAAAATCTAATCCTCACCTCCACTGGTTTTCTGAATAAGAAAATCCCCTTCCCTATGAAGTCTCCAAATATATTTCCACTGGTTTCAGGCCATCCTACACTGACCTTGTAGGCATCTCTCTTGCTAAGAGGTTTCCATAGCTCTAACTCTTTAAAGTACTCTGTTACTCACATCTCATTCCTCTTGGTCCTCACTGGTTTACCTGAAACACATTCTCTACCTGTTTACTAACCATTGCATCTCCAGACCAGCTTCCTCCAGGAGCTATACATCCTGATGATAATAACATAATTTGTTGGGAAGTGGTTTTTTAATCTTTCTTTTTCATGAACATTCTCTCCAAAGACCAAAGATTCAACTTATCTTCCTAATTCAAAGTACTCAGCATATATTAAAACTCTCACTAAGTTTCCATTTCGTATATTAAGTGAACCTTTCACCCTTATTTGTAGGACAGATAACAAACAGGTCTTGAACTCTATGAAGGAACATGGCTTTGTAAAATTGTAAAGTGATTTGTAAATACCAATTATTATTTTTGCTGTATTTATTGTGAGACAACATCTTATAATGGTTAGAAAGTGAAGCCAAGATTCAGGAAGAACTGGGTTCACTTTTTACATATTGTCATTAATGACTTTGATAAATTCACTGAGCTTCTGAATGCCTGCAGAAAACTTTGAATTGGGGAGTGCTGATCTTCAACAATAGAATTGCCAAGCATAGAATTCCTAAAACCAGTGAAATTTTTAAAGTATATATATATAATGCATATACTTAAGCATATAAATGTATGTATGTGTGCATATGCATATATTTGTGTATATGTGTATGTAAACATTATTACACAGGTAATTAGCTCACCTCTCTTCTCTAGAGAAGGAGGGTGGTGTAAGGGAGGAAGAGCCAACTTGGAGTCAGGAGAATTTATCTTCAAGTCCTGTCTCTGACACCCAGAAGCTTATGTAATTATAAGTAAATCTTTTAAAATTCTCACCATTTATTTAAGATATCCTAGGTGTGGTCCTGAGGTGGATCAAGGGGAAAAAAACTCTAACATCCTCCAACATAAACTTAGTCTGTTTACCTTATGATGTATGTTCCTTTCAGACTTATTCAATGTCCTTTGTCAATATAATAGCTAACATTTATACAGCTATCCCTTTCATATCACAACTTTCCTCATTGTGGTTTTGATATATTGTGGGGTAGCCACAAAAAATTAAGTGAGAATTTGGGGGGAGTTTTGCAGATACCACAAATGAAACAGAAAAAAGTTTAGAAACTCAGAAATGCATAAAATACATGTAGAGTATTATATAGTACAAAGATATTTTATCTCTTAATATCATAATAATTCAGACATCTTCTCTGGTACAAAGGGAGGGCCATTTTTAAAATTAATTTATTTCTTTTTAGTTTTCAACATTCACTCCCATAAGTTTTAAATTTTCTCCACCTCCCTCCCTAAGACAGCATACAATCTGATATAGGCTCTACGTTTACATTCTTATTAAACATATTTTCACATTAGTCATGTTATATAGAAAAATTAGAATGAATGAGAGGAACCATGAGAAAGAAAAAGCAAAACAAAACCAAAAAAAGAGAACATAGAGTACACTTCATTCTGAACTCAGATTCCACATTTCTTTCTCTGGATGTGGAATTTTCCATCATGAGACTTTTGGAGTTGTTTTAGGTCCTTGTATTGCTGAGAAGATCAGAAGATCCTTCAAAATCAGTCCTCACATACTGTGGCTTTTACTGTGTACTCCTGGCTCTGCTCACCTCACTCAGTGTCAGTTTGTATGAGTCTTTTCAGGTTTTTGTGAACTCTGTCTGCTCATCATTTCTTATAGCACAACAGTATTCCATTATCTTCATATACCACAACTTGTTCCGTCATTCCCCAGTTGATGGGCATCCCCTCAACTTCCAGTTCTTGGCCATCACAAAAGGAGCTGCTATAAACATTTGTACATGTGGGACCTTTTCCCATTTTTATGATCTCCTTGAGATACAGCCTGGGTCAAAGGGTATGCACATTTTTGTAGCCCTTTGGGCATAGTTCCAAATTGCTTTCCAGAATAGTTGGATCAGTTCACAATTCCACCAAAAATCAATTAATGTCCCAATTTTCCCACATCTTCTACAGCATTTATAATTTTCTTGTTTTGTCATGTTAGCCAATCTGATAGGTGAGGACCAAAAATTTTAACATAGATTTTCCAGAAAGCACTCTCTTTGCACCCTTAATGCCTGCAATGTGGAAGGGATAAATCTATAGTGCTTGCTATGTGCCAGACACTGTGCTAAACACCTTTAAATTATTATCTCATTTGATCTATACAACAACGTTGGAAGGCAGGTACTTTTGCTATCCCCATTTTACAGATGAAACTGAGACAGAGGATGTAATTTGACCAGGGTCACACAGCTAGTAAGTTTCAGAGGCTAGATTTGAAGTCAGGTTTTCCTGACTCTAGCTCTAGCACTTTATATCCCTCAGTTAGAACTGCTTTGCTCCAAGACTTATTCCAATGTAGAATTGATTTTCTCACTTGGGATGGGGAGGAGGTTTACCTTTAAGTTAAAATCCTATTGGCGTTCCATATTAATATAGAGAATTACACAGAGAGATAGAGGGATGGGAGAGTGGGGAGGGAGACCACATTGGGAGTTCTTCGCAATGCTGAAATCACAGGATAACTGGTCTGGAACTCTATCCTTTCGCCTCCACCACCAAAAAAAAATCTTCCCTAGGTACTTTGTGATAACTCATCCATCAGATTCTGTGCTCCCAACCTGAGCCTTCCTAGAATAAAGGTTCACCATAGGGGGAAAAATACTTTATATATGAGCAGTAATAACAGGCAATTCCCACTGACAGCAAGAGAAGGGTCATTTTCCCACACAAGGAAACACAATAATAGAATCATATAGTGTTTGAGACCTTGGAAGATGTTAATTTAGACTTTGCTTTTCCCTTCGGGCAGAATTACACCTAAATCATCCTAGACTGACAACCTTTTCATTATTTTAAAGCTACTTAGGGAAGGAGGTTCCAGAATCTATCTCCCACCCTCACTGTCAATGTTTAATTTATAAGTAAGAGAAATTCCTCTACCTAAGCAGGTCAGTACTGTCTTTCTCATCCTTATATGGGAACACTTGAGAAATAAGTGACTTCCTCAAGGTCATACAGTCAATATGTATCAGAACAGCACATGAAGCTAGATCTTCCGTATTTTGAGGAAATTTATCCACCTATGGGTTCCCACAGTGGGTAATACCATGCTCTGGGGGGTTCTGGAACAATCCAGGGTGGCAGTAGAAGAATGAAAATGAAGGTTAGTCTAATTCAATGGAGGGTGGAGATGCTCAGTAACTTTTTTTTTCTTAAAGGTCAAATAAGTTTGGGAACCTCTGCATATACAATGATTCTCAATAAATTATAATTGCAAATGAAATAAATAACATGATTCATCATTGTAATATTTATTTAAATATAGATAAGAGTAATTAGAATGAGAATGGGAAGCATGTCAGCAGGGACTCAGAAGCTATAGTAGTAGGAATATATCTTTCTCCCAAGATTACTCTTAGAACCTTGAGAGCAGGTGAAATAGTCATCCTTTCTTCAAAGTGGGTTCAAGTTTGGGGAAAGAGGAAAGAGCCTAGAAGGAGCTGACCATCTGATAGTCATTCATTCATTCAACAAGTATTTTTTGTTTAGCACTGACCATAGGCAAGGCAATGTTCTAGGTATGGGGAGAGATTCAACAATGAACAATACTTGGTCCCTTTGTCTAGTGTAAATATATTGTGCCACATCAGGTTATCTTCACGTCTGAAATTTGTGAATTTGTGACAAAGTGGAAAGAGCCTTGGATTTCAGCTCAGAAGATCTAAGTTGAAATTTTGGCTCTGCTATTTTTTGCCCATGTATTCTTAAGTAAATTACTTTGACTCCAGGTCTCAATTTCCTAATCTATGAAAAAAAAAAGTTTATACTAGGTAATCTCTAAAGTACCTTCTAGTTTTCAGTCCTATTGTCCTATACCTGTTAGTTCTTTGACTTCTCCTAACAGATCCTGAACACCTAACAGGCAACTAATGTCGGTGTTTCTTCAGTGGATAAAACGCTGGCCTTGGAAAATCAGAAAAAACAGAGTTCAAATCCTGCCCTAGATTTTTCTTTGCTTTGTGACCCTTGGCAATTGACTTCTCTTTTCATCAGTTTTATCCTCTATAAAGTGGGAATAATAATAGCACCCACCTCCCAAGTTTGTTGTGATAATAAATTTAAATAAATTATTTTGTGAAGCACTACAAAACTTAAAGTGCTATATATAATACACACACATATATATGTATATGATCACACAGTCATACTAAGACTTCAATTTCATCATACCTCAGTTTACAAAATGTTCTCACAAAATGTCTCTGTATGCACATATGTATACACACATATACATGTATTTATGTGTATATCACATATATACATACATATACAGAAGTTTACAAGTATCCTCACACATGTATACATGTATACAAATATATGTTACACATACATATACACACACATGCATACATATATGTCTCTCACTTTATTTTTACAACAACATTGCAAAAGAATTAGGGTAGGGAATATCCTGCCCATTTTTCAAATGAGGAGACTGAGGTTAATGTTATATAATTTGTCCAAGGTAACATGCGAAGCAAATATTAGAGCTAAAATTAGAATTCCAAGTCACTGTGGTTCCTTGAGCAAGTCAGTTTACCTTTCTAGGCCTTAATTCTTCTTATGTAAAAGGAGAGGGTTGGACTTGATGATGTCAAATTTTCTTTTGCCTCTAAATCTATGATCCCATGGTCTCATAAAACCAAATTCTGCCTTCAGTCCAGTCTAGCAGGTTTTTCATTAGACTATGGTGCTCAGCTCCAATAAGAGTTATTATTATTATAAAGGATATTATTATGTATTATACAAAGAATAATATATATTTTAAAAAGGAGCTATTAATTTCAAATTGGAGATTCAAGTGATAATATTACCATTTTGTTCATACTATTCTGCAAAGTAAACTTCAGAAATATTATTCTGGATCTTGGCATGTAGTAAAATGTCATTTCATGAAGGATTTTACTGTTTTCACTTATTAAATAATTGAGATATGTGTCAAATTATCTAAAGAGTTTAAAACGCATTCTAATAATCTGCTTCATTTTTCCAAATCACCACTCTGTTATCATCCATAATAACAGCCGGTAGGTACACACCAGACACCACTATTATTTCACCTAAGAACTCTTTCCTAACCCGTTAAAATAAATGCCACATTTGCTACTTGGCAGTGCCATATTGAGATCTGCCACCAAATGAGTTTACCAAGAAATAATTTAATACTGAGCATGTGGCAATGTATATATCAGAATTAGAGATTAACCTTAATCTTAATTAAATCTCACTAAGGCAGGCAGGAGCTGCCTGGATTACTAAATAAATAAAGATTTATTGATTATTTTAGAAATGGAAATCACATTTAATAAATATTGGAGTGAGCCATTAAGGGAGAGCCGACCACTGAAAAGCATTAAATGGTGATTAGAGCAAGATAAATATTTATTAAATGTGGCTGTGATTTATTAAGCTGTGTTGGACTAAACAAATGTAATTTGATATCTGAATCATATCTCATTCTGATATAGCCTTCATTAAATCTGAAGTCTTGGCTTTAAATGGATATCATATGTTCCTTCCCTTCAGTTTTTAATCTCTTTGAAATATCAGTTAGATGCTGTAGAAGACATTGAAAGTCACAGAGACTGAAGGCCCTTGATTATCAATGAGGTTGTTTGTTCTCTGGGTAGAGAATAATGAATACTTTCCATAATGTTGAATATTCAACTTAGTTAAGTGGTATAGTTTAAACAAACAAAAAAACCCCACTCAGCTGACAATTAAGAGATTTGAGTTCTAGGTTTTGCTTGACCATAGTGTGTATGTAGGTAAATGGTTTGAGGTTTCATTTTCTTCATCTGTAAAATGAGGTACTTTGATTTGAGGATCTTCAAAGTGCTTTCCAGCTCTGTTTCTATGAGTCCTGCATGGCATGTGTTGTCCCTCAGCTAGAACCTTCTTTATTCTGATGGATCTATAGAAATAGTCTTTAGTGTCTAGCCTGCAAGATAAGTATCTTGCCCGTTCATTCCATATGCTCTACAATAATCTATTATTCCAAAAATATTAACCTATTCTCATCTGACTTCTAGGCTTAGCTAGTAGAAAGAAGCAAGGTACGGCTTTATAGACAATTGAAGTGGAAATTTTAAATATTTATCTAAATCATTGAAACCTACGTACTTGGGGAAAAATGATTTGAGGGGTGTGACAGTTCAAAGGCTTCCTTCCATCCATTGCCACCACCTCAGGTCTCAAGCCCCTTGCATGGGGAAGGAAAGAAAAGGAGCACATTCCCTCTCTCTCTCTCCTGGTAATTAATTTACAAGATTCAGGCTATTCCTCAAGTGCAAAAACAAGGAAACTTTATAAAATACCTTATCCATATACAGTAGGTGGGTAATCATTGTTTTCCCTGGTCCCCCAGAGTTCTGAATGTTCTTTTGGTATATTTATGCAGGGGATCTTTAGTCATTTTATGTCTACTATGGGAAATGAAGAGGCACTTCTTGTTTATTCATTAACAATTAGCCCCTAACAATTATCTCTAGTGTTTATACTGCATAAACAAAGAACCAGCATGACTGTAAGCCACAACTCCCACATACTTAGACTGACAACAGAAGGCTATTTTTATGTTTATATGTCTGTTCAGGAGTGGGAAATGAGGGGAGAGAGAGAGAGAGAGAGAGAGAGAGAGAGAGAGAGAGAGAGAGAGAGAGAGAGAGAGAGAGACAGACAGACAGACAGACAGACAGAGACAGAGAGAGAGAGACAGAGAGACAGAGAGAGAGAGAAAGAGAGAGAGAGAGAGAGAGAGAGAGAGAGAGAGAGAGAGAGATGGTAAATTATCCAGCCTAGTTATCTTACATTGATTAGTCTCCAGTTAATTAATTATCCAATGTAAACTTCTTTTTTTCCCAATGTAAAGCCTGTAAAAATGTAAGCTCATGTATATGACTGAATAGACAGCAATAAGACTGATTCTTTTTTTTTCTGCCACAATCATGGGAAATAATCAAAAACCAAAAACTGATCACAAATAGGATATGGGATTGATCTGAATCAGCTAGCAAGATTGTTAAAATAACTGGTTCAAACATGTCACAAACTGGTTATTTGCAGGTAGTCACTTACTTGTGATGGGAGGGTCTAGTTGCTTTGAAGTCAAGGACCCAGATTCCAGTGCTACCACTGACAAATACTGGCACTGTGACCCTGGACAAGTCTTACCCTCTGGAAAACCAGCTCAGGTTTAAGATGCAGAGAACATGACAATCTTCATCAGAAGAGGAGGTCTCTTTATCCATACATTTCCTATTCCATTGAAATTATAGTTCCAGTCTCTACCTCCTATTCCTGACTATCAATTTTCTATTCATCCAACTATTTGATAATTCTTGACTTTATGTACATATAGGCAGCATGGAAGCACATCAATTGCTAGCTTTGGAGTTAGGAAGACCAGGGTTTGAATCCTAACTGATACTTATTAGCTATATGACTTTAGGGAAGACACTAAATCTCTTTGAGCCTCAGCTTTGTCATTTATATAATAGAAATGATAATAGTACCTAACCTTCCAGGCTAGTGCTAAGACTCAAATGAGATGATGCATGTAAAGCTTTCTGAAAACCTCAAAGCATTATACAGATTGCAAGCATTATTATTTATAATTTATAATTATATTTTTGGTATTGATATTTCTAAAATTTTCACTAAAAAAGAGATCTCAGGGGAAGAAAGGAGATATGTGAGAAACGTTAAGGGCACTGACTTTCTGAAGCATCCAAGGGTCACGTGTCCAGCAGCCAGGACAATTGCTTGCATTTTCTGGGACAGCTCACTCACCTTGGCTGAGATGTCTGTGCTCATTAGACATGTGACAAAATCTGCAAGCTACATAAATGCCAGGGCTGACTCATCAGTGTGTCAGCACATCCTTTCAAGTTTTCTTCTCCCTTCTGAGAAAACAAAATAAAAACTGCATCTCTGAGCAGAGAACAAACAGGAGAGTTTTCAGCCTCAGAGGCAAGCTGGCAAACAAAGTTACATGACACTAAATATATGTAGAGGCTTGGAGTGAATGCGTGTCAACCACAATGTAATGAAACAGCTAATGAACAAGCGCATTCTAGCAAAGAACCTAACGGCAGCAGAGCCGGCTATGTATGGTACTGAGCACAGTAAGGGAACCAAGTGAATAAACAGGAAAGGCAGGATTAGCCTCATTTGTGAGGAATCTGTTCCAGCCAGGAATTAAATGGAGAAAAGGAGGGACTCTGCATCTGAAAGCAGCTGGACTAACTACTGAGCAAAAATAAAAATAAGAAAATTAATTAAAAAAATATTTCATAGCTCTCTTCCATGGCAAGAAGATATCATGCATGTAACAGACACATACACATGAACTAATCCTGTAAAACTCTAGGAAAGAAGCCCTAGAAATCTCCTATTGTCTCACAGAGCATGAAAATCCTGAAAGTCACATCTTTAAAAAAAAAAAAACCAACTTCCTTGGTTGGTATATTAATGGGAAAAATTGTGCTGCGTTTTTCAATACTATAGAAAAAAATCAGACATGATCAGATGACCTCAGTCTCAATCTCAAATCTTCTACTTGTAGTTGCATATCCTTACCTAGAATTATAGCCTTATTCATGGAGGGTCTTTAATAGAAACAATTTAGCTATTTGATTCAACAAATCTCCATATTTATGTGGCAAAAGAAAAAAAAAAGTGATGTTTTCAAGTACTGAAAAGACTGAACTGGGAATCAGGAGACCTAGATTCTTCTAGTTCTGTATGTCCTGTGACCTTTCTTTATAACACTAAGAAATTACATCATTCATTTAATATTTATTTTTATTGATTTTATTGTTGTCTTTTGCTTTCATATCACTTAGATTCCCCCTGTATTTATTTCTTTCCTCCATCCTGGAGAGTTTATCCCCTTCAAAAAGATATTTTTAAATAACGTACTATGTGCTAGGTACTATGCAAGGTTATTGATAAAAAAAGAGAGTTAAGAAGCTTACATTATTTGGTCCTCAATAACTTCATTTGCAAAATGGAAGGTTTAGCTTAGATCAAATAATTTATTTTTCTTTTCTTTCTGTCTTCCTTCCTTCTTTCCTTCCTTCCTTCCTTCCTTCCTTCCTTCCTTCCTTCCTTCCTTCCTTCCTTCCTTCCTTCCTTCCTTCCTTCCGTCCTTTTTTGGAGACAGCTAGGGTTAAGTGACTTGCCCAGGGTCATGTAGCTAGTAAGTGTCTGAGGCCAAATTTGGACTCAGGTCTCCCAACTGCAGAGCCGGTACTCTATCCATTGCAACATCCAACTGCCTCAGATCAAATAATTTCAAAGGACTTTTTCCACCATATTTATAAGGTTGTAGGCTCATGGCTCTAGAGCTGGAGAAGTATTAAAAAACTAGCTTGTGGTCCTTATTTTACAGGTAAGAAAACTGATTCCCAGAAAAGTTAAATGACTTTGACCAAGGTCACACACTCAAGTACTTTCAGAGGCATAGTTTATGTCTATTCAAGGATGGTGAATGGACTGTGAAATCCAGTTGACTGGCAACATCAAAGTACTTTGGAAATGATAAAATGGTCATTTCTGGGTCCTAGGTGCCCATGTAATCCAGATATCATGAGTGACTGTAGGCTTACAATAAGTTATTTGGATAAAGATAGAAAATTAAAAAATATATATGTGTGTATGTGTATATATACACATGTGTATGTAAATGTGTGTGTATACATACATGTGTGTACACACACATATACACATATGTATATACATATGGAAAATATGTGACACTCCCCTCCCATGAACCCTTCTCTAATAGGTTTCCATACCAGTATTAGGATAAAGGACAGGAAGTACCCAAGCATGACAAAGAAGAACAAATAAATACTAGTTTAGGAAAAGGAAAAACTTAGGGAGAAAAATAGACTTAAAATCAATAACTGATAAAGACAGAAGTATCTTTCCCTCCTGCCCAAACCTTCTCATCTTCTTAACTTCTTTTTCCCTTGAGTGTACCACTAGCCTTCTATTCACCCCAATGACCACTGTAGTTATCTTTAACTCATGACATTAGAACACATTACAAGAACAAATTGTAAGAACAATTCACAACAAATTACCTGTTCTAATAATTTGACAATCTTGAAATGATATGACATTTAATAATGTTTGAAAAAGATAGACCATTTTGTTGGAATGGTCCAGTGGAAAGACAAGAAGATTTGGAGTCAGAGGACCTGGGTTCATATTATAGCTCTGTGACATGGAACCTTGACAAGTCTCTTAAAGTCCCTGGGGCCAACCTTTCTCTTCTGAAAATGTGTGTTAGACTAGATAATCCCAATGTCCCTCCTAACTATACAGCTATGATCTTACTATCTTTCAACCTTATGACATAGCACATTTAGGGTTATGTTGCACTTTTACTGTCATAATGGAATATGGCCTGTACTACATACTTCTTAGTTTCAGATTTTGTGAGCCCTGGCCCCAGATTCAGAGAGAGAGTATTACAAAGCAGAAACATTTACTGTTCCAACAGTAGTTAGAGAGAGGCTATCTAGATTCAAAATGATCATATCCTACTTCAGAGTAGAATAATAGTTGCTTATAGTTAGAAGGGCACAGAGTTCATCTAGTAATTTACAACCCTCTTCAGTATCTATCTGGCCTTTAAAACACATTATAAGGTGACAGTTATCAAAACTGTTCGCTCCTTTTCAAAAAAGAGAAATTAATGCAAATCCCCAAAACATACACACACAAACATATGCGCGCGCGCACACACACACACACACACAATACTACAGTATAACCACATTGCCATTAAGCAATGGGAGAAATGAACATTTCATAAATGTTGGGAAAACTAGCTAATATTTTGGGAAGAAAACATACATCTTAGTTCATAGGCCATACTATGTACCACAACAAATTCAAGTTGGATCAATAAAATATTTTTATTTAAGTAAGTAAATGGAATAATATACTTAGTCCATTTATTTGGGGGGAATTTTAAATGAAATGATGAAATGAGTAAGGAAATGATGATATATTATTATTATTGTGTGTGCAATAATTACAGATTGGGGAAAATTTTAAATCAATATAGTAAATAAACGCTTCTCATCCAAAATTTATAGAAAACTAATATGAATTTCAAATGGACAAGCAAGGACAAACATTTTATTAAAGAGGGAATGCAAATAGGAGGCAAAGATTTCTTTAAAAAAACTTTAAACTCACTAATAATTAAATAAATGCAAATTAAAATAGCTATAAAATATATCACAGTCATCAGTTTGGCAAAAATAAATAAAATGATATTGTTGGAGCAGTGGGGAAAGTACATTCATATGTTGCTGTTGGCAATGCAAATTGGTGCAGTCTTTCTGGAAAGCAATCTTATAAGCAATATGCAGTAAGAATCAGAAAACCATTTATACCCCTTGACCCAATAATCCCACTATTGAGAATATAACCTAAAGAAGCAATTAAAAGAAAATAAAAAATAACAGTCTGTACAAATACGTTTATAGTTGTTATATGTAGCAGAGAAAAAGTAAAAGAAAAAATCTGGAAAAAATCTAAATGCCCAATAGTTGGAGTATAGTTGAACAAACTGTAGAATGTCAATGTAATTGAATGCTGAATCACAACAAAGCATAACAAATAAGAATATACAGAAATATGGAAAGACCCAAATGAAATAATCCAAAGTGAGAAAAGCAATAAGCAACATTATGTACATTATTATATGCAAATGTGTTTGACTGTACACATGTGAAGGTATTATCATAGGACCTAGTAGGAGGCTACAGAATTACTAATAAAGCACCATCAATTCTTTCATCTATAATTATACATTTTAGTGTAAACTTTTTAAAATACAAAATGAAATGCAGGGGAAAAAAGCTTTACCCCAAACCCCACCCTTGTCATAGCAAGGTGGCACAGGACCTGGAGTCAGAAAAATCTGAGTTCAAATCCAGAATCAGACACTTACTTAACTGTTGGACCTTGGGCAAGTCACTTAACCCTGCTTGCCTCAGTTTCCTCACCTGCGAAATGAGCTGGAAAAGGAAATGGCAAACCACTTCAGTATCTTTGCCAAGAAAACTCCAAATGGAGTCAAGAAGAGCTGAACATGACTGAACGATAACATCAATTATTCCACCCTTGTGACTATATGGAGTCAATCTGGTTAGTACCTATATAGTGAGTGCCCTTCTGCCCATATGTCACAGAGTCTCCTAATCAAAGAACTGGAAATTACTTCAGACTCCATCTAGTCTGCCTAATGAGTGGTCATCTAGCTTTTTCTTCAAAGAAAAATATCCACAAAAACTTTAATCACCTATTCTTCTGTAATAATATTTATTAATTAGTGCAGGATATGGTGCTTAATTGAATCCATACTAGGTTGGCCAATTGTTGTTTTTTAAAAGTATTTGACTACTATTGTATTGGGAAACAAATGGGAAGATAATTCTAGATCATATCAATATCCATAATGGCACAGTCAAGGGACCTCAAACAAATCATTGTCATTTTCATGAGAAGTATTGCTCTGTTATTGGCGAATGTATTTTTCCTGGATAATTGGAGGGGGACTATCACTGTGCCACCTTTGCCCCTTGAAGGATAACTCAAAATACTTCATAAAGTAAATATGTATACTAGTAATAGTTGATTTTTAAAGAAGATAAGGATAATTTCCCTTCATCCCCTCTTCTCCTCCCTCAAAATAAGCTTACAATTTATTCAGCTAATGTGTGACAGAGAACTAAAGTTGCAGCTAGAGGAACTGGATTCAAATGCTACTACTACTAAATAATTAATGAAATAATTTTCTCCCAGCCAGGCCTTAGATTATTTATCTGTAATATGAGAGAGTTGAACTGGTGATCCTCAGGGTACTTTTTAGCTCTAAATATGTAATATGTATTTTTTTTTTTGCTTTTTTCAGAATCCTCAGCATGAAGATCTCTGAATGACCAGCTAAGGTAAAAGTTTAACTCTGGTTTACCATGCTTTGATCCCAGGAAAAGCCTCTTTTGCCCTTTGATAACTGTAAAGCACATAGGTTTCTGGTAGAACAAGCTCTTCTCATTTCACAAATACCTTAAAATACAAAGGTACCTTGGATAGTGATGAAGCTAAGGCAATGAGTGCTGGGAGAGAGAATTCCCTTTGAGGATATTGTACTTATAGTCAGTTTTAGAAGGTTTCATGGAATATAGGAGGAGGAAACTATTCCTGCTAAGGATTGTCTTCTTTGTCCCTCAATTTTCTCATCTCTGAAATGAAGGATTTAGACTTGATTAGTCTCTAAGGTCTTCTGATATGAGATTGGTAAGGAATAGGGGGTGATTCTTAGATCAAGTTTCCATTTATTTTAGCGATGCCCTTGGGATATAAATCTGAATGTTCCCAGCATTACATGTCAAAAAGGTCTCTTCTGTCTCTGAAATCATATAATCACAAGGTTATTATTACTGCTGTTGTTAAATGCATTCTACAGTGAAGCAGGAACAATAAAATAGAAACAAGTGATGCTCTGCAAGTACTTTTGCTTGGCTGAAGTGGACTGTGCAACCCAAGTTTATTAATAGATGAAGGCATTTAGGCATTTAAATGAGGGGAGAAAGTTTAAGGTGATAAGATGGAATATAGTATGAGGAATTTTAATTTAACTTAAGAAGCCATAAAGAGCCTCTCACAAAGTTGTCACCTTGTGCCACTTGTTTCTGCAGTTCAGTCATTTAAAGGGCTTAATTCTTTTTAGGCAAAGGGTACAGCTAGGGCATGGATATAAAGTGATGGGCAACAGGGCTGGATTGGAGGCTATGAGAGTGGAGCCTAGAAAGGTTTGCTTTCAACGAATGTTTTACAGTAACAATTAATAGCTTGTAATGAAACATTGATGAGGAGGATAAAAATGATCAAAAGTTTTCTGGCTTTGAAGAACAAAGGCAACTCATGATATTAGAGAGAGTTAGAATGGACTATGGAAACAGGGAGAAGGTATATGGTGCTTTGGGCAACTTAAATTGTAGGCTTCCAAAAATATAGGAATAGAGGTAACTAGACATGTAGTCTGGAGAGAGAGAGAGAGAGAGAGAGAGAGAGAGAGAGAGAGAGAGAGAGAGAGAGAGAGACAGAGAGACAGAGAGACAGAGAGACAGAGAGAGAGAGAGAGAGAAGCTCAAGGAAAAAGATGTAGCTTTTGATTCCTATGCACATGGATGGTAATTCAAACCATGGAATTGAATATATGAATCCCAAGAGAGTGAATACAGACCTGAAAGTGTAGGACTGAACTATGGTCAATATCCAGGATGAATTAATTATAGGTCTGATGGAGCATGGAGAACCAGATGGGGAAAGACTTATCACAAAGTCCCTTAGGTAGCCTCAGGAAAAAATCTTTAAGGAATCATTGTTATAATGTATTTGTGTTTTGTTTTGTGTTTTAGTTTCTGTCTTTTTTTACCTGGAAATCCATTATTCCTTTATTATGTAAAAACTATTTTACTTTTACTATAATTTTTCCTATATTATATTTAATAATCACAGACTTTTTACAATGTTTTAGTATTCAGGTAATCTTTTGTTATTTGGATCTAGGATGAAATACAACTGTCTGCAAAGAACTGAAAATGAGGATTAAAACATACATGGAAGATGTAGGATAGCTGCAATATACAATATGTAAAAAGTATCAAAAAAGAACTTGAATAAAAGATGTCATCAGGGAAATGTATACTCAAAAAAGAAAATCGGCTAGTGATATGGTGAGAACAAGGGATAACAGGTAGATATCAGCAGAAAGGAAGGCTACTCTCTGGCTAACCTGTGAGTCACAGAATGACCAGCTGTGATTGGGTTATTTATCTACATCATTGAAAGAAGTATTCAAATTGACAAGATTGTAGATTTCCTTGAATATTTTCAGAAATGGATTTTTTGCCTAACCATCCTTTTTATTTTCATACTTTTTAAACACACATACAAATAAATAACAATAAGAACAACAATAAAAAGCAGAAAACCTTAAGGCCTTCTTATCTCCTACCATCCCAAACTCCATAGGGTAGCATTCAAGAATCACTTCAATCTAGAATTTTCTTACCTCTCTAGCATTATCCAATAACTACTCTTCTTTGTGTCCTCTATACACACTTATTTACTTATTCTCTTATATTTTATATATTCAGAGTTTTCCCACCTCAATAAGCAAGAGATCTTGAGCCCTACTGTTGTAGAGTAAGCACATGCCAACAACACTAGGGCCATTTCTACCCCTCCCTCTCCACCCTCCCCCATGCTTCAGGACAGTCAGGGGCAAACAGGCATCCTCCAGCAGCCAGACCTGCATGTGTTTCAGCATACCTGCAGAGAAATGCAAAAACACTCTAATGGCCTCAGCATGTGACAGATACCAGAACAAGCCTGTTGGACCTATGTGAGAGAGTAGCTCAGCACCAGGTAAGCTGGTGCTCTAAGGCCTTAGCAGTGCCAACCACTACTCACACCACTTCTATGGCATAGTACCAGACATAAGGGTCCCCCATGGGCCTCAGGGCAATACTAACTAAACACTAAAGGTCTATAGACACTGTCATAAGAAGCCTGAGACAGTACCTCTTCCACCCTGGGAGCAGAGCTCAAATTTAAAAGAAAGGAAAAAGGCCAAAAAAAGATGAGCAAACAACAACAAAAGAATCTGCCTGTAGAAAGTCATTATGGTAATAGGAAGATCAAGACACAAGCTCAGAAGGGAACAACAATGTCAAAAAACTTATGGACAAAACACCAAAGGAAAAAGGGAAGTGGTCTGAAGCCCAGGAAGGACCCATGGAAAAGCTCAAAATGGAGCTTAAAAATCATAGAAGAGAGGTGGAAGAAAAAAATGGGAAAAGAAATGAGAGTGATGCAACAAAATTATGAAAAAGTGTCAACAGTTTGGAAAAAGAAAACAATTGCTTAAAAAAAAAACAGTTGCGGGGGAGGTGAAGGAAGACCTCACAAGAAAGAAGAAGATGGAAGTGCAGGGAGACAAGATGGCAGAGTAAAAGCAGGGACTTGCTTGAGCTTTCCCCCAAACTCCTCCAAATACCTGTAAAAAAATGACTAAACAAATCAATTGTAGAATCCACAGAATGATGGAGTGAAGCAAATCTCCAGCCCAAGACATCCTGGAAGGTCAACAGGAAGAGTCTATCACACTTGGCTGGGAGTGGAGTACAGTCCAGCACAGTACCTGCCAGCAGACAGTACTTGACCAGACTGAATCACTGGCAGCCATGGCAGTTTCCAGATTTCTCAACCCCAAAATGTGGAGGACAACATGGAAGGTGAGTGAAAAAGATCTGCTGGATCTGTGTGAGAGAGTAGCTCAGTCTGACCCCATACCTGGGGTGGTAGAGGAAGCAGTGGAGAGGGCAGTGGTCACAGCAGTAGTAGTGACTATTTCTGGAGCTCTAGGCCCACAGATTGTGAGGGAACTGAGCAGGTGATTGGAAGGGAATGAAGGGATCTCTTTGCTGGTGCTGAGGGAGGATTCTCTTACTTTGCCTGGCTTGGCTCTGGGATGTAGACGTGGGTGGTCTTAGGGCGGGGAGGAGTGCTGGCGTGTTGGAGCTTGTAGCAGTGGTGGAGAGGGAGAAAAAAGTTTTGGGGGTCATGCACAGACAAGGGCACAGACCAGGAGAGGAATAAACACCACTTCTTTGACTTGGAAGAAAATTTGCAGGTCCCTAGAAGTATTTCTGAAAACAGCTGCACAAAACCTCTAAAGCTTGGGATAATATAATCTCTTCCCCACTGATAGAAGAGAACTACCTTGCCAGAAGCTCCAAAATCAAGTATCAGGCAAGGGAAATGAACAACTACAGGGGAAAAATTCAAACTATAGAATCTTACTTTGATGACAAGGAAGATCCAAACACACAACCAGAAGAAGACAAAAAAGTCAAAGCTCCTGCATTCAAAGCCTCTAAGAAAAATATGAATTGGCCTCAGGCTATGGAAGAGCTCAAAAAGGATTTTGAAAATCACATAAGAGAACTAGAGGAAATATTGGAAAGAGAAATGAGAGTGATGCAAGAAAACCATGAAAAATAAGTAACTACTTGCTAAAGGGAATCCAAAAAATGCTGAAGAAAATAATACCTTAAAAAATAGACTAACTCAAATTGCAAAAGAGGTCTAAAAAGCCAATGAGGAGAAGAATGCCTTAAAAAGCACAACTGCCAAATGAAAAAAGATGTCTAAAACTTCAACAAAGAAAATAATTCCTTCAAAATTAGAATGGAGCAGATGGAAGCTAATGAATTTATGAAAAATCAAGAAATTAGAAAACAAAATCAAAAGAATGAAAAAATACAAGACAATGAGAAGTATCTCATTTGAAAAATACTGATCTGGAAAATAGATTCAGGAGAGATCATTTAAAAATTACAAGACTACCTGAAAGCTATGATCAAAAAAAAGTCTAGATATCATCTTTCATTATCAAAGAAAACTGTCCTGATATGCTACAACCAGAGGGTAAAATAGATATTGAAAGAATCCATTGATTACCTCCTGAAAGAGATCACAAAAGGAAAACTTCTAGAAATATCGTAGTCAAATTCAAGACTTCTCAGGTCAAGGAGAAAATATTGCAAGCAGCCAGATAGAAACAATATAAGTATTGTGGAAATACAATCAGGATAACACAGGACTTAGTAGCTCCTACATTAAAGGATTGGAGAGCTTGGAATATGATATTCCAGAGGTCAAAGGAGCTGGGATTAAAACCAAGAATCACCTACTCAGCAAAACTGAGTATAATACTTCAGGGGGAAAAAATTTTCATTTAATGAAATAAAAGACTTTCAAGCATTCTTGATGAAAAGACCAGAGATGAATAGAAATTTTGACTTTCAAATACAAGGATCAAGAAAAGCATGAAAAGGTAAATAGGAAAGAAAAATCTTAAGAGATTAAAGCTGAACTGTTTACATTTCTACATGGAAAGATAATATTCATAACCTTTAAGAATATTAGGGTAGATGGAGGGCACAGGGTGAGTTGAATATGAAGGTATGATATCTAAAAAATATGGGGTGAGAGAGGAATATATTTGGAGAAGGAGAAAGGGAAAAACAGAATAAGGTAAATTATCTCACATGAAAGAGGCAAGAATTAGCTTTTACAATGGAGTGGAAGAAGGGGGAGGTAAGAGGGAATGAGTGAACCTTACTTTCGTTGGATTTGGAACATATATATATATGTATGTTTACATATATATATACACACATACATACATATATGTATATTTGAAAGTACAATTGGACAAATGAAAAAGGAAGTACAAAAGCTAACTGAAGAAAACAATTCTTTAAAAATTAGAATTGGGAAGTGCAAGCTAATGACTCATGAGATATCAAGAATCAATCAAGCAATTTCAAAAGAATGGAAAAAAATAGAAGAAAACGTAAAATACTTCATTGGAAAAACAACTGACCTAAAAGATAGATCCAGGAGATAAAATGTCAAAATCATTGAACTACCTGAAAGTCATAATCAAAAGGAGGACCTGGACAACATCTTTCAAGAAATTATCAAGGAAAACTTTCCTGATATCCTGGAAGCAGAGAGCAAAATATGCATTGAAAGAATACAGCAATAACCTTAGGAAAGAGATCCCCAAATAAAACTCCCAGAAACATTACAGCCAAATTACAGAACTATTAGGTCAAGGAAAAAATAATGCAAGTGGCCAGAAAGAAGTAATTCAAATACTGGGAAGTCATAATCAGGATTACACAGGACTTATCATTACAACATTAAAGGATTAGAGATCATGGAACATGACATTCTGGAAGGTAAAGGAGTTAAGACTACAACCAAGAATCACTTACCCAGTGAAACTAAGCACAGTATTCCAAGAGGGAAAAAGACGATTCAAAGAAATATAATAGTTTCAAGTTTTTATAAAGAGAAGACCAGAAATGATCAAAGAAATTTGATCTCCAACAAGACCCAAGAGAAACCTAAAAAGGTATAAAGGGAAAAGAAAACATAAGGGATTCAATGGAGCTGGACTGTTTACAACCCTACATGAGAAAATGATATATGTAATTCTCAAAAATTCATGTAGAAGGAATATATCTTGACAGAAGATATGAGCATAAGGTAAATTTGAGGGAATGACAAGAAAAAATAATTAAGGGATGAGGAAGAGGAGTGCCCTGGGGTCCAAAGGAAGGGAGAAGTAGAATGGGATAAACTACTTCACAGTGGAGGGAAAGATGGGAGGGTAAGCAATGGGCACTGCTTGAGGCTTACTTTCATCAGAATTGGCACAAAGAGGGAGTTATACACACACACACACACACACACACACACACACACTCAGTTGAATAAGAAATTCATCTTACTGGAAAGAAAAGTAGGAAGGAAGGAGATTAAGTAAAGGTGGAAGGGTGAAAAAGAAAAAGAAAGGAGGGCAAACCATGGGGAGGTGGTAGACAGAAGTAAAACACTGTTGGGGAGGGAAAGGGTGAAAGGAGTGAGAGAGAGTACAAACAGGAGGAAAAATAGAATGGAGGGAAATGCACAGTAATAATGACTGTGAATATGGATGGAATGGATCTCCATTAAAAGAGAAATGGAGAGCAGAGTTGATCAATAACCAGATTCCTACAATATGTTGTTTGCATCAAACACACTTGTAGCAGAGAGACACACACAGAATATAGGTAAGAGACTGGAGCAGAATCTATTATGCTTCTGCTGAAGTGAAAAAAAAAAAAAAGCAGGTGTAGCAATCCTGATCTCTGATAAAGCAAAAGCAAAAATAGAACTAATTAAAAGAGATAAAAAAGGAAACCACCTTTGTAAAAGGTATGAGAGGCAATGAAGTAATATCAATGCTAAACATATTTGCACTAAGTGGTATAGCATCCAAATTCTTAAAGAGAACTTAAGTGAGTTACAGGTTGATAGAGAGCGTTATGAAATATAAAATAGATCATTTTGGTTATATTAAATCAAAAAGCTTATGCACAAACAAAACCAAGATTAGAAGGAAAGCAGAAAGCTGGGAAACAAATTTTACAGCAAGTGTCTCTGATAAAAGCTTCATCTCTCAAACATATAAACAACTGAGTCAAGCCTATAAGAATACAAGCCATTCTCCAATTAATAAATGGTCAAAAGATATGAACAGGCAGGTTTTAGATAAACAAATCAAAGTTATCTATAGGCATATGAAGAAGTGCTCTATATAACTTTTGGTTAGAGAAATGCAAATTAAAACAACTTTGAGATACCATTCTACACCTATCAGATTGTCTAATATGATCAAAAAAAAGGAAAATGATAAATGTTGGAAAGGATGTGGGAAAATTGAGACACTAATGCATTGCTGGTGGAGTTGTGAATTAATCCAACCATTCTGGAGATCAATTTGGAACCATGCTCAAAGAGCAACCAAACTGTATATAACCTTGATCTAGCAGTGCCACTAATAGTCTTTAGTGTATGATCCCAAACAGACCATAAAAAAGGGAAAAGGAACTAAATGTACAAAAATATTTATAGCAGCTCTTATCATGGTGGCAAGATATTAGAAACTGAGGGGATGCCCATCAGTTGAAGAATGGCTGAACAAACCATGCAGGGAATGTAATGGAACATAAACAATGAACAGGCAAATTTCAGAAAAACCTCTAAAGACTTGAACTGATGCAAAGTTAAATGAGCAGAACCAGGAAACCATTGTACATAGTATCAGCAACATTGTGTAATGACACAGCTCTTCTTAGCAACACAGTAATTCAAGACAAATACAAAGAACTCATAAAGGAAAGTGCTATCCACATCCAGATGACATGGATGGATTCTTGTATGCAGACTGAAGTATACTTTTTTCACTTACTTTATTCTTTTTTGTGTTTTTTCTTTTGACCTGTCTCTTCTTTTACAAGTATGACTAATATGGAAGCATGTTTTACATGATAATGCATGCATAACCTATATCAAATTGCCTACCATCTAAAGAAAAGGGGAGGGGAGGGAAGGAGGGAAAAATTTGGAACTCAAAGTCTCACAGCAATAAATAATAAAATTGTATTGGCATATTATTGGGAAAAAATAAAATAGTATTAAAAATAAATAATATAATATGAAATTTTCCTACAAAGGAGAAATAAAATAAAATGCCCTCACCAACTTCAAATCCATCTTTTGAAATTCTACCCTTCTTTGACATGTCATGTTCAAATGTCATATAGTTTATGAAGTTTCATTTTCTTATCAGAAATCATATTTTCCTCTAAGTTTGAACAATACTTTATACCTCTCTTCTGTGAATATATATATATGTCAATCATTTGTTGAATATCACAGGATTGAATCACATTGAACCAAACAAAGATGAAAACAGAATAAAATAGAATAGGATATCTCTTTGTGTGTCATATCCTTCTTGCTAGACTATAAGTTGCATGAGGGCAAGAGTTCATATCTTAATCATATTTATAAGGAAAGCAAGCATTGCCAAGAGGATACAGAATTAGACTCAGGAAGACCTTGATTCAAGTTCTGCCTCCAACACATACTGGAAAATTCTGAACATATCATTTAACTTCTTTAGAGTATAAGTTGTAAAAAAAAAAGTACTTACCTGCACTGCTAAAAGAAACTCTTCACTAGAAACTCTTTATATTGATGAACTCACAGGTCCATTAAGAAAAAAAGGAAAAGAAAAAACAGAAAACAAATAAAATAAAGAAAGGAAAGGAAAGGAAAGGAAAGGAAGGAAGGAAGGAAGAAAGGAAGGAAGGAAGGAAGGAAGGAAGGAAGGAAGGAAGGAAGGAAGAAAGGAAGGGAGGAAGGAAGGAAGGGAGGGAGGGAGGGAGGAAGAAGAAAAGGAAGGAATTAAAGAAAAGAGGGAAAGAATGCACAAAAATTATATCTCTATTCACCTCAGTACCTAGAATAGTGCTTTGCATGCAATAATATTGAAGGATTATTGAATGACTAATTACAGCAGTAGTGAAAGAACAAGTCAAAGACACTTTGGAAAGGCCAGAAAAGTGTATAGCATGTTTTTAAGAGGAAGTGAGGCAAACACCAAACCTCAAAATCCTAGGTAGCTTGGCATGGAGTTTTCAAGATTTTATTGAATTTTACTTTAAGCTGCTACAGGGGCTCTAACAATTTTATCAAGACACTGCAGTCAGGACTAGTATCTTTAACAGCATTTTCAGGCCAAGGTTGCTTTTTGGTGCTTTGTTTGGTCCTGGTCTTTAAGATGTACATAATATATTGAGCAACTGAATGAAACTAACTACTTATTTCCCTGGTGACCCTTACACAGGGTTCAAATTAAAGTTCCCTCTCCAGGGGAGAGGTCCAATGCAAAGAATCCATTTGTTCCTCACATAATGCCGTTAAGTATACTCAGTTTCAAAAGACTAGATTTTTTCACCAGCTGAGATTCAAGGATGTCCTTCCTGGATAAAAGCAGGACCAAAAGTCCTGATAGGATATGATATAACTAGAGTAATTAACTAGAAGGTAAAGAACCTAGCATTTAGATTCTGCTAGCATGCTAGGAACTTTGTGACCTTAAACAAATTATTTCACTTATCTGACACAATGGATAGATTACTGAACTTTATGTTAGAAAGATATAGTTTCAAATTGCTCTCTAAAACATTTCCTAGTCCTGTGACACTGGGCAAATCACTTAACAATTCTTGACCTCAATTTCCTTATTTGTACAATGTAGATAATCATACTACTTCATAGTATTATTGTGCAGATGAAATGAAATAATAAATGTAAAGTAATTTGCAAACCATAAAGAACTATATGTTTTTATTTTTAAAAATAACTACTATTTATTTTAACATTCATTTTTTTAAAATTTTGAGTTCCCAATTCTATCCTCCTTCCAATTCTCCCCACTCATTGAGAAACAAAGAAATGTAATATCAATTATATAAGTGAAATCTTGTCAAACATATTTCCAAATTAGCCATTTTGCAAAAAAAAAAAAAAAGAGAATAAAGAAAATGAAAAAAGTATGCTTCAATTTACACTTGGACACCATTACTTCTCTCTCTGGAGGTGGATAGCATTTTCACTATAAATCCTTTGTAATTGTCTTGCATCATTGTATTCATCAAAATAGCTAAGTCATTCACAGTTGATCATATAAAATGTCACTGCATACAGTATTCTGGTTCTGCTTATTTCACTTTGCATCAAGGCATATAAGTGTTTCCATGTTCTTTTCTGAAATCATCTTCTTTGTCATTTCTTTGAGCACATTGGTATTCCCTCACAATCATGTACCACAATTTATTCAGCCATTCCCCAATTGATTGGGCCTCCTCTAAAATTCAAATTTTTGCCACCACAAAAATAGGTCTATAAATGTTTTTTGTACACATAGATTATTTTTCTTTTTCTTTGACCTTTTTGGGATATAAAACTAGTAGTGGTATTGTTGGGTCATAGGATATGCATAGCTTCATTGTCTTTTGGCTATAGTTCCAAATTGGTCTCCAGAATGATTTGACCAGTTCACAATTTCATCAATGGTGAATTATTTTCCCAATTTTCTTACATCCCCACCAAACATTTATCACTTTCCTCTTCTGTCATGTTAGCTAATCAGATAGGTGTGAAGCAGTATCTTGTAGTTACTTTGATTTGCATTACTCTAATCAACAGTGATTTAGAACATTTTTTTCTTATGACCATAGATAGCTTTGATTTCTTCTGAAAACTGTCCATCTATATCCTTTGACCATTTATTGCATTTATCAATTGGGAAATGACTTGTATTCGTGCAGTTTGCAATGTATTTGAGAAATGAGGCCTTTATCAGAATAACTTGCTGTAATTCCAATTGCCTCCTTTCCTTCTAATCTAGGATGCATTGGTTTTGTTAGCGCAGAAACATTTTAATTTAATGTAATCAAAATTATCCATTTTACTTGCAATGATGGTTGGTCATAAATTCTTCTATTATCTCTAGATCTGACAGGTAAAATGTTACATGACCCTCTGATTTGCTAATAGTATTATCCTTATGTCTAAACCACATACCTACTTTGCTCTTTTCTTGGTTTATGGTGTGAGATGTTAATCTATACCTACTTTCTGCCAAACTGCCTTTCAGTTTTCCTAGAAATTTTTGTCAAATATTGAGTATATGACTCAAAAGCTTGGATCTTGTGGTATATTAAATGCTAAATTACCATCTACTCCACTTATCCATCATTTTATTTCTTAGCCAGTTCCAGGTTTTGTTTTCATGATACCACTTTGTAATATAGTTTGAAATATGGTATTGCCAGGCCACTTTCCTTCACATTTTTCCCCATGGATTCCCATCATATTCTTGAACCTTTGTTCTTCTAGATGAATACTGTTATTATTTATACAAGCTCTATAAAATAATTTTTGGTAGTTTCACTGGTATGAAACTGAATAAGTAAATTCATTTAGATAAAATTGCCATTTTTATCACATTGGTTTGATCTGTCCATGAGTAACTAATATTTTTCCAATTGTTTAAATCTTTGTGTGAAATGTTTTGCAATTGTATTTATATAGTTCCTTAATTTGTACTATATAAGTTTTAGATATTAACAATTGGGCTCTCTGTTCACATTTTAAAAGAAGGTGTGGGAGCAGGTCACTTATAGTTCCAAATTTCAGTAACTTAATGTCAGTGAATCCTCCAAAATGTTTGCCTACTGATAACACCTTAATTTGCTTCCATCTGCATTACTCAATCTTGACATTTTTTTTTACAAATAACAATTGGCCTGACTCAAGCTTGCCCAGTCATAGAAGTTTCTTTGGGAATACACAAATTTGGCTATTTTTTTGGTTTGCCATAGGATCCTTAGGTGCCATTCAAACATCAGACATCTACGTTATGAAATATAGAATTCAAAGAAAAAACAAAGAATTCCTACTCACAGAATTGTACCCACTGGTAGATTCTGCCTTCTTTCAGAGAGCCAGAGTCATTTATGACCAGTAGCACTACTTGACACCACCACAATGACAGAAGAACATGTGGTAAAAGAAATAAGGAATTTGAAGGAGTCCAACAGTATAGGCATCAGATAAGCACACAAAAAATAAAGAACTTGAGGTTTCTAGAGAGCCAACCCTACTCCCTCACACCTTTATAGTCCACATAATTTATTGTATCAATGAGAAGTCCAGATTTGCTCTTTCATGGGACTTTATGCCTCCTTGACTTTCTTTTGGACTTTAAAGATAGGGAACTACATTCTCTCACATGTTGATATCCTTTCTCTCCCTCTCCTTCCCCTCATCTCTCCTTCTCTGTCTTTGTTTCTCTGTCTCTCTCTCCTTCTCTTTCATACACGCACACACACACACACACACACACACACACTCCTTCAGTGTTGACTGGTCTCCTTTTGCAAATTCATGGTTCTGATATGCCTGATTCCTCTGCTGCTTCTATATTCTTTCTACTGCTGTTGCTGTGGCTTTCTCAGGAAATTGTTACAACTACTCTTTTCTTACAGTGTCAGTCTGGCCAACATGCCTCTGGTCTAGTCAACACAGATTCCAAAGTCCCATTTGGTCATCAAACAAAAAGTTCCTTTAGGCAACTATGAAGACTTTATAGTTCCAATTCTTTACCCCTAACCAAGCTAGAAAAAGTGAAATCCATTCACCCTTTAACAGCTGCAGAGTACAAATATTTCCTTTTCACAGTGGTTACAGACTTTTGCTGAATCTTCTTGTGACCAGGAAGCAATGCTTGTACCCCTTCTTTTCACCTTTCTGACTTCTATCATTCCTGAATAATTAGATATACATTGTCTAAATTACTCTGAGTCTCAGCGAAGCATTAAGAATACATTCAATATCTGGAGGGAGAGGGGTAAAACTGATCATTTCTCTGAGATATCTTAGTTCAATAATGAGAAGACTCATGCATCTCTTACAATTCTATGACTGTAACTTCAACTGACCTTTTCCCCCCTACTCTTCTGTTTCACATTTTAAAAAAATCTTTTTAATGCCCAACATGTAGAAGAATTGACATTTTTCATATACAGGCATCACATAAAACTAAATATGTTTTTTTAAAATCCTGGCTGAAAGTGTTTCATTCCTCTACTCTTAAAGAACAAAAAAGATAGCTTTCAAGTTATGTTTTTGCACAGACCCCTCTACTGGACAAAGATGTCTTTCCTGATGGAGTGGAAATGCTTTACCAGCCCATATTCTATTGTCTACAGAAACCCTTCTGAATGGGACCAGCTACCATTATGTGAGTAAGTCATGCATGATGCCTGGGCATATTATCAAGCCCCTCATGGAACATTTTTACCAATGATGAAATGTTATTGTTGTCAGTGTCAGACATTCAGTCTTTATCAGTCTCTTTTCTGACACCTATCATTATTCAGACAGCCTTGGGATACTTTCAAGGTAAGATCGCTCACTACAAGGGCAATTGGATGAACTTTCTTTCCTTGTCCTCCTCAAACATATCCTATTCCTTTTTACCCACTTCATGATTTATAATACAATTCTACATCAAGACAACAGGGAGAAGGCCACTGTTCTTCTTGGCCTTACCCTAGGATTGGGCTAGTGATAGGACTAGTCTAGGAAGGTAGGAAGTCCAATGAAAGGAAAAGGAGAAGAGGAAAGAGAGAGAGATGCTTATGATTATTTTAGTGTTCAAAAGCTAAAAGAAAGCTGACTACTATAAAGGCCAAGGGATGATTATCACCAAGTAGCAAAACAACAAAGGTCAGAGGCAGGAGATATATTCAAGCTTAAAAGATATGTGTCAATGATTCAGGAGGATTCAAACATAAAAGAATGGAATGGGCAAGTTGGTTGAAGTTACTCAAACTTTCAAGGAATTAAGTATCTGAAACAAGGTTGAACTCATCCAAGAAATATATTTTCCATTAGTTCAGTGATAATGCTGTTACTCTTATGTATACCAGTGTTAAGGGATAGTTCTGGCCCTACTTTATATTCTGTTATATTCTAACAGTACCAATGCTTTCTGTGTTGGAAACAGTTGAGTTTGTGTTGACCAGAAAGACCAAGTAACAGCAATGCCAATGAATCCAAGTGGATCAGAATCTTTTTTATGTGAGTCTGGTACCATTTCTGCAGTCTAGAGGGTGGTAGTAGAATTTTATAGGTTCTTACCTGGTAATTAAATTCTTTAAGTACTTTTAGAAAGTCCTTTAACATTCTTTCTTAGGCATTCTACAGGTAGCAGTGTGGGCAAAGCAAGGTGGTACAGTAGAAAAAGCAGTCAACTAAGACATAGACCTTGGTGGTCCTGGCTCTAGAAGTTACCAACTGACAGTGTGAATATGAGCAAATCACACCTTCTCATAACTTCAGTATTCTCCTTGGTAAGAAGATGACCATGATACTTACACTGCAGAACTTCTTTCTGGAAAATCCTTTGTAAGCAATTGGTGCTTCTACCAAATTCTTAGGAAACTTCAAATGATCTGTTTCTCCTCTAACACTGTCATCTTACTCCATCAATTAAAAAAGATGTGTTTTATAATCCCAATAGAATTTTAGGTATTCTGATATATGTTGGGGATTTTTGAAACCAGAAAACAATCAAAGCAAACTCTAGCACTACTTGGTATATACACATACACACATATATACATGGTATGTGCATATATGTACACATGTAATATGTATAAATACATGCATATATGTGAATGCGCATATATCATGGGATTGACTAGAAAATAAACATCACATGTCATCACATGACAAACTGTATATATAGGAAGGCAGTCTGAACATTTATTTACTTCATTATGAGAATATTAGATTGAAGGAGAAATGGAAGACATAACTTATGTGTGCTAGGTGGTGCTGGGTGAAACAGTGGATAAAGTACTGGAGTCAAGAAGTACTGGATTCAAATTAGGTCTTAGATACTTCTTAATGTGTGAACCTGGGAAAGTCTACTAACCTCTATCTTCATCAGTTTCCTCATCTTTAAAATTAAGGTAATAATAATATCTACTGCCCAAAGTTATTGTAAGATCAAATAAGATACTATCTATAAAGTATTTGGAAAAGCTTAAAGTAGCTAGGACCCAATTAACATGGAAAATGAATCCTGTGAACTATTAGCATTATTCAAATCTTACTGCATAGCTCCAATGGGCTGAAATCAATTGCCATATTTTATGTAACTTTAACTTTGAATAGTGTGAATTGAAATATATGAGACCATTTCATGGTATTCATTATCACACTAATCAGGATCTAGCTGTTTATAAATGCTTATTAAAGAAAGTTTGGGAATGTATGAGTTCAGATCCTCCATGACTTAAAAGCCCCAAAGAACCTACTAGAATATCAGTAAAAACACTACTTCATTGCAATCAGCCTGGTTCTGTCCCCTATTCCTATATTCTGTACTATTTTTCCTAATCAGGAACAAAAATACAATAAAACTGACCTCACACACATTCCAAAGCAGATTCTCTTCCACAACTGGTCTTTCATAATGTTCAACCTTGAGGATTCATGTAATGGTAGAAGCAAAACAATGCAAATCTAAAATAAAACAAACCAACCAACCTTTCTTCTGCAATATAAAAGGACGCTCAATTATTATAATGTTGATAGTCTCTCTTTCCAGTGTGCCAGTTAGGAGTTTTGACCTCATAGATTACACTTAAACTTGATAGATTGGAATCCAACACAGGAATAGAACTTTACTGAGTGATGCCATACTTAAAAGTGCCAGGATAGGTAAGGAGAAGGAAAAAATACCAATGTATATTAAGAACATATTTTCATGTGAGAAAATTGAGGAGATAAATGTGGGAAGCATGACAACATATAATAATTAATAATAATAATAATTAATAATAATGAACATTTTTGTAGTGCTTTAAGATTTGTAATGAACTATGTTCATCTTCTCATTTTATTCTCAAAAAAAAACCCTCTATGAGTTAGGTGCCAAAATTATCCCCATTTTACAGATGAGGGAACAATGTCAGATAGAGATTAAGAGCTTTTCCCAAGGTCAAACAGTTAGTTAAGCATCTGATATTCCTTTTGAACTCAGCTCTCTCTAACTCCTCATCTAGTACACAATCCACTATAACATCTAGATGCCATATGTGATGGAGAGAATTTGGCTGAAGATAAATGGAGAAAGAAATACAAGTAATATTGTCTTTGGAGGATACTACAGACCCACCTAGAGAGAAATAAATAAATACAGAGTCTCAAAAACAGTTCACAAGCCTGGAACAGGAGGCGTGATACAGTAGTGATTGGGGACTTCAATTATCTAAACAACTGTTAGAACTCTCTGCCAAAAACAGTGCAACTAATAATTTCTTGGCTTACCTCAATGCTAATTTCATCCTTCAAAAAGCAGAAGACCAAACAAAAGAATCTGCTATTGTGAGGAAGTGGTTGCTGATGTAGAAATCATGGGGATTTCGAGAAGAAGCAACTACTCAGTCTTAGAATTTCTGATAGAGGAAAGGAAAGCTAAACACAGTCTGACTGTATGTACTCTAGAGTTTGGGAGAACAGATTTCAGTATCTAAAGATTAAAAAGAATTTGTTGGCCTACAAATTTATGGGGGAAATCAATGTAAGTGAAATAGAAAGCTCTCAAGAATGAAATTCTAAATCAAAGATGTTTAACCTGGGAACCACTGATAGATTCCAAGTTCTCTACTTAAATGGATTGAATATTGTTAAAAATTTTATTTTCAAAAAAAATTTTTTAAAATCTGTTTTCACTAATGCATAATTATGAATATAGATAATATACAATAATAGTATTAGAAATACTTGTAACTTGGTCTCCAATATAAATAAAAAATATTTCATTTCTTATTATAACTGATAAAAATTTTATGTCCAAAGTGACATGAACATTGCCTTGTCAAAGGCCAATCCGCAATGAATAGTTCTTAGTCATATTAAATTAAAACAACTTTTGTGCACTCATGTCTTTAAAAATTTAACTCTTCTTTAACTTCTTTATATTTGCTTATTATTTAACAAATTAATAAAGAAGCATATGCATTATAATAACACAAATTTTATTTTAAAATATTTTGATAGTTCAATTTCAATATAATGAATTTCCACTGTGATTCTATTTATTTATTTTATAAATTGAAGTATTTTTACACCAAGAAGGGGTTCATAGGTTTTACTACACTGCACAAGAGGTCTGTAACACACAAAAACAAACAAGAGATTCTACTTTAGAAGCAAAATTCCAATGATGAAGAAAAGGCAGAGCTGTTTGAAGAGAGAACAATGCGGTTGCATAGGGAACTGATTGACCAATTTTGATGCTTAAAAACACATGCAAATAGGATAGAAACAAAGGTAGGTAATAACAGATGAATTTAAAAAGTGTTCTGCTGTCATATAAAAATAGTCTCTGGATAGATAAAATGCAAAATGAACTAAAGAATAGTAAAGAATTAAAAAAGGTGTTTTTGCAACTTTATTTTTTTTCATCTATCCAGGGGCAAAGGAGATAGTCAAGGAAAAGACAGGCTACTGCTCAGGGGGATGGAATGACAACAGGTTATAGTAGAAAAAGATAACATTCTATAATTCTTCTTCTACTTTTATTTTTTTCTGCCAAAAAGGATGGCCATTAGACTTTGAATAATAGAAAAAAAATGGACAATTAGGAGTTGAAACTCAAGGAAAGTACTGACGTAAGATGAGAATACTTGGATAACCAAAATGAGTTCAAATCACTGGGACCAGGTGCTGAAAGAACTAATAGATGAGGTTTTCTGAGCTAACTTCCATGATCTTGGAAAGCTTGTGGAGAACAGGACATATGTGACAGAATTACGAAAGGGGAAATTATCTCCAATTTTTTAAGAGGAGGAGAAAGTGGGTCTTCAAATTACGATGAAAATTCCTGACAAATTCTAAAATGGATTATCAAAGGGTTTCCCGGAGAAAATAAAACAGGGATCACAAAGAATCAAGTGCCATGTCATTATGAAAAGGTCATACCTGACTAACCTCATTTCCTTCCTGACAGAGTCGTCATTTTGATAGCTTGTAGGGATGAGTAGTTATTGTTTAGCTAGATTTTAAGCAAAGAATTTGTTCGAGTTCTTCAAGCTGTTGTTGTGGATAAGATGGAGAAATGTTGGCTGGATAATGATGAAAGAAACCACTGGCAACTCAGGAGGTAGATGGAAGTCAGGAGACATCATAGAAGCAAAGATTTAGAGCTGGATGCAACTTTAGAGACCATCTAGTCCTCCCCATCTCCACTTTGTAGACGAGGAAATAAAATGAATTTCCTGATTTACATAAGAAGCAAAGGAAGAATTGGAACCGAGGTCTTCTGCCTCCAAAGCCATGCTCTTTCATCTATACCATATTTCACCCTGATGAGTATCTGGTCACTGGATTCAGAAGGCTCTGGAGGAGAAGTGAGGCTGGTGACCTGTACAGCCCTCCCTCACTCAAAACAAAGTCAAATACAAGGCATGTCATCATTTCTCTGATGGCATGGTCTTCTTCGGCAATGAAGGATGAATACAATTTCAACTCAAAGGTAATTTCCTCAAAACAGGAAGAAAAAACAGAGTACAGATATCATGGTACTCTATTTCCTCAAGTGCTTTTCATATGTTTCAACATGTTTTAAATTCCTTATTTGCTAAACCTTAAATCTCATGACTAGAACACCTCTGTATCATGGAATCCCTAATTTCTTTCAAGAATGAATTTAGATTTAACCTTCTACATGAAAACTTATAGCTACCAGGATCTTTTCTCCCAAATTACTTTGCAATCATCTTGTATATATTATACATATACTTACATGTTTATATGTTTATCTTCTCTGTTAGAATATAAGCTACTTGAAGGCAAGAACTCTTTCATTTTTATCTTTGTATCCTCAGAATCTGGCACAGTCCCTTGCAAATAGCAAACTTTTAATAAACACTTAATGAATAACTAACTGGCAATAGTTGCTTCATAGATGGGTCACACAGGGACTTAGGAAACAAAAAAAAAATCTTTCTTCAAATCAAATCAAGTAGGCAGTAAACTGGGTAAAAAAATCCAAGGCCCCATTCTCTTAAAAAGTACTCCTCTTAGGGGGCGTAGAGCCAAGATGGTAGAGTAGAAAGACACACATAAGGAGGCAGCCCCCACACAGCCCATAAAACACCTGTAGAGAGGGACTCTCAACAAATTTTGGAGCAGCAGAAGTGGAGAACAAGAGAGTGGAGGAGATTTCCAGCCCAGGGTGACCTGAAAGACCCACAGGAAACATTAGTTGCACCAGACGTGGAGCAGAGCTCTGAGTGCGGAGCCTGGAATGAGGAGCCGCAGGGCTCATGAACAGCCCTTAGGGGCAGAATCTCCAGTGGCGGAAGCCCCAGTCCCAGCAGCAGAGGGTCCTCAGATCCCTCAACCCACAGGCACCAAAGGTCAGTGACAGGGTTTATTCAGATGGCCAGGAAGGGAGAAGGGCCTCCACATTGTTCAGGCAGCAGGAGTTCTCAGGGCAGCCCCTACAGCAGCCTGAGATCATAGCTGGATTGCAAAAACCTCTGAGGGCACTAAGGGAGCTGAGTCTTACCTCAGCCCTGTGTAGATGCCCTGAGGCAGCTGGTCTTTGTCTCGCACTGAATGGAGGCCCTGCTCCCGCAGCTTGACTGAATCCCACCCCCCCACCCCCAGAGTTAGCTTGGCGGAACTGGAGATCAGGTGCCTGTGGTGAGGAAACGCTGCTAAGATTCTGGGCACAAAAATCCTTCCCTGCGCCCAGACCAGCACACACTTGATTGTGCCACCTTGGAGGAACTGATATCTTACAGGTCCCCAGAGTATACCCTACTCTTGACAAAGGACCCAAAAGTCAAGTAACTGGTTGGGAAAATGTCCAAAAAAGGGAAAAAAAAATAAGACTATAGAACAGATATCTCCTCCCATCCCTTCGGATGAGGAAGAACAATGCTTACCATCAGGGAAAGACACAGAAGTCAAGGCTTCTGTATCCCAAACAGCCAAAATAAATATTCAGTGGACTCAGGCCATGGAAGAGCTCAAAAAGGATTTTGAAAATCAAGAAGAGAGGAGGAAAAACTGAGAAGAGAAATGAGAGAGATGCAAGAAAAGCATGAAAAGCAGGTCAACACCTTGCTAAAGGAGACCCCAAAAAACAACACCTTTAAAAATAGGCTAACTCAATTGGCAAAAGAGGTTCAAAAAGCCAATGAGGAGAAGAATGCTTTCAAAAGCAGAAAAGCCAAATGGAATTAGCCAAATGGTTCAAAAGCTCACTGAAGAAAACAGTTCTTTAAAAATTAGAATGGAACAGATGAAGGCTAATGACTTTATGAGAAACCAAGAAATCACAAAACAAAACCAAAAGAATGAAAAAATGGAAGATAATGTGAAATATCTCATTGGAAAAACAACTGACCTGGAAAATAGATCCAGGAGAGACAATTTAAAAATTATGGGACTACCTGAAAGCCATGATCAGAAAAAGAGCCTAGACATCATCTTTCATGAAATCATCAAAGAAAACTGCCCTGATATTCTAGAACCAGAGGGCAAAATAGGTATTGAAAGAATTCACAGATCACTGCCTGAAAGAGATCCAAAAAGAGGAACTCCTAGGAACATTGTGGCCAAATGCCAGAGTTCCCAGGTCAAGGAGAAAATATTGCAAGCAACTAGAAAGAAACAATTTGAGTATTGTGGAAATATAATCAGGATAACACAAGATCTAGCAGCTTCTACATTAAGGGATTGAAGGGAGTGGAATATGATATTCCAGAAGTCAAAGAAACTAGGACTAAAATCAAGGATCACCTACCCAGCAAAACTGAGTATAATACTTCAGGGGAAAAATTGGTCTTTCAATGAAATAGAGGACTTTCAAGCATTCTTGATAAAAAGACCAGAGCTGAAAAGAAAATTTGACCTTCAAACACAAGAATGAAGAGAAGCATGAAAAGGTAAACAGGAAAGAGAAGCCATAAGGGACTGACTAAAGTTGAACTGTTTACATTCCTACATGGAAAGACAATATTTGTAACTCTTGAAACTTTTTTCAATATCTGGGCAGTTGGTGAGATTACACACACACACACACACACACACACACACACACACACGCAGAGACAGAGACAGAGAGACAGAGAGCCCAGGGTGAATTGAATAGGATGGGATCATATCTTAAAAAAATGAAATTAAGTGGTGAGAGAGAAATATATTAGGAGGAGAAAGGGAGAAATGGAATGGGGCAGGCTACCTCTAATAAAAGAGGCAAATAAAAGAGTTTTCAGTGGAGGGAAAAAGATGGGAGGTAAGAGAAAGAACATGAAGTTTACTCTCATCACATTCGACTAAAGGAGGGAATAAAATGCACACTCATTTTGGTATGAAAACCTATCTTACAATACAGGAAAGTGGGGGAGAAGGGGATCAGCAGGGTGGGGGAGATGATAGAAGGGAGGGCAGTGGGAGGAGGGAGCAATTTGAAGTCAACACTCTTGGGAGGGAGAAGATCAAAAGAGAGAATAGAAACAATGGTGGGCAGGATAGAACGGAGGGAATTGTAGTCATACACAACATGACGATTATGGAAGTCATTTGCAAAACTACACAGATATGGCCTATACTGAATTGCCTGCCTTCCCAAAGGGAATGGGTGGGGAGGGAGGGATGGGGAGAAGTTGGAACTCAAAGTTTTAGGAACAACTGTTGAGTATTGTTCTTGCAACTAGGAAATAGAAACACAGATAATGGGGTATAGAAAGTTATCTTGCCCTGCAGAACAGAAGAGAAGATGGGCATAAGGGAAGGGAGAGATGTTAGAAGAGAGGGCAGATTGGTGATAGGGGCAATTAGAATGCTCGGCATTTTGGGGTTGGGGGAGGGGAGAAATGGGGAGAAAATGTGGAACCCAAAATTTTGTGGAAATGAATGTTGAAAAGTTAAATAAATTAATTAACTTTTTAAAAAATACTCCTATTATATCTAGAAGTTATATCTAGACCACTTCCTGGTCATGTCCTCCAAGCTATGGGCTCAGACTAGAAATTAAACCCTGTAGGAATTGACCCTCTCATCCCCAGAATTCTTGCTCTGAGGCATCTTGTCTTGATTGGTGGTGGTCTCAGTCATTACAAATGTACGTATGTGCTTACATGTATACATATGTGTGTATTCACACACATATGTATACATATACATAAAATATCAATTATGTGTCTATCTTAGACACATAATATCTATGTGACCCTGGCAAGTCATTTAATCCAGTTTGCCTCCATTTCCTCATCTGTAATATGATATGAGCTTAAGAAGGAAATGGCAAACTGCCCCAACATCTTTCCCAAGAAAACCCCAAATAGGGTTATAAAAAGTTGGACACAACTGAAACCACACACACACACACACACAAATTCACACACACACACACACACACTTCTTTATGTATATGTTATACATCACACTCACATACACATGTGTGTATGTATGTATGTGTTTGTGAGGAAACATAATCACAGCATCTTTGCTGTTATTTCTGGAAAGGGTCTGTCAATCTACTCTTGTTGGTGGGCTTCTCTCATCTTTCCTATAATTCTCCTAAATCAAGCATTCTTCCCAGGATTCCTCTGTGCTATAGGTGTTGTCTCCTCTCAGTTCCTAGAAGAAACTTGACATAGTGTTTGGCAAGAAGTAAGCACTTAATAAATGTGTGTCCATTCAATTCATTGCATTTCCTAGATACAATCAAAAGGAGAATTATCATCTGAACTCTTCTTTTGTCTAATTTTACTGTCCTTTTCTCTAACTGTGTCATTCCAAACCAAATAGAAAACAAGTTTAAGGATTAGATTTAAGGATGTGTGTGTGTGTGTGTGTGTGCATGTACACATATGTGTGTGGAATCTAGAATATGACATGGAATCAGTAAATATGTAAACCTAAATAACCTGGTGAAGGAAAGTCAACATGTTTTTATTAAAGACAAAAGCATGCCTTGTTAATTGACTACAGATTTTTTTTTCTTTTTTGAGGTGCTAAAGAGGTATGTAGAGTGAGAGGTATAATTTATTTTTATTTTTAAAAGCCTCAAACAACACACCAAAAACTATTCAATTTTAAAAAATGACAAATACTAACACCCGTGGAAATATGGGGGAAAGGTGAGGAAATGGAGTACTTTGTAAGGGAATATTTTTAAAACCACAAAAGGAAGTAATAAAGTAGACATTTTTATGGATGTAATACCATTAATCTTATATTTAGATTTCAAAATGCTGAAGCTGATTAGGTCCCAGGGTCCAGAATGAAAGGAGTTTATGTAGGATCATCTTCAAATGTCTCTTCCAGCTCTAAGTCTATAGTGATCTCTGAGGAGTCATTAATGGGCTGATGTAAACTAGAACAAGGGGTGCTAGGTGCCTAGGGGACAGAGTGCTGGTCTGGGAATTAAGAAGACTCATTTTCCTGAGTTCATATCCAAGCTTAGACCCATACTAGCTGTGTGACCTTGGACAAGTCACTTAACCCTGTTTTCCTCAGTTCCTCATCTGTAAAATGAGCCAGAGAAGGAAATTGGTAAACCATTTCAGTATCTTTGCCAAGAAAACCCTAAATGAGGCCATCAAGAGTTGAACATGACTGAACAACAACAGACCAGCTCCAGACTGGAAAAAATATTGTGTACAACCCTGGCTTGCTTTTAAAGAGTTGTAACAAACAACTACCTCACTAATGCCATTGATTTTTAAAAAGCTAAATACTACTACTCTTTGATGAACGAGTATGTTTTCTGATGGACTGTCTAGACTGAATCTCAGATTTTGTTATTTGGACATTAGCTACAACATACATGCCATATGGGAGGGGAGGGAGAGAAAATATAGATGCTTCATGAAAAACATCTCTTATCATATATAAGAAAACTACTAAACAACAGAAACAAACTTTTAACATTGATCTGAATGAAATTATAGATAATAGAATTATTAAATGTAATACAACATAAATCTGCTAAGAAGAAAAACTAATATGTTACATGAAAACATAGTAACATACAAAAGTATTATAGATTTAGATTCAAAATGGACCTTAGAGCTCCTATAGTCTCATGACTTCATTTTATAGATGAGGAAACTGAAGCTTTTAAAGAGTAAGGTACTTGCCCAAATTTGTACAAGTACTGAATTGTACAGAGTCATGATTGCAAAGGAACCAGATCCTCAGAGCAGAGAAGGGAGAGGGCAGGGAAATGATAGTTGTGCTACACTCTGCCTTGGTCACACCACATTTGAAGAATTGTTTTCAATTCTGAATTCCATATTTTAGGAAGCACATGGGCAAAGTGGAGCACTTAGAAGAATCACCAAATTGGTAATGGACTGAAATACATGCCATAATAGGACTATGTTAAAGAACTTGACATGTTTCACTAGATAGTCCTATTCACATATTTCAAAGACTATTATATGGAAGAAGGATTGGAGTTGTTATTTATTCATCCTGGAGAGAAGAATGTGGATCTACTGGTAGAAGTTGAAGAGAGTGAGATTAAATCTAACTTTCTAATAATATAGGCTATTCAAAACGTAGAAGCTAGTGAGTTCTTTCTCGTTATAAATCTTCAAAGAGAGACTGGATAGTCAGTTTTCAGTTACTAGGCAATGCGAATTATTGGTCAGCTATGTGGATTATATGGGCTCTGATATACTTTCCAACTCCATGATTCTTTGCTTTAGTAGCTAATTTTATGGTGAATAAAAGGAAAAAATATTTTATATAATGGTTTGTAAACGGTTTCAATTTATCTTGAGAGAGGCAAAGGTATAAAAAGATATAAAAAGGAATATAAAAGGTATGAAAAGATCAAAAAATTGTTTGAATAAACAGATAGATAATAGTTCCATAATGTCAATGATGGAGAAGTTGAACGTAAAATTATAGACTATTAAAGTTGGAGAGAATATTAGGGAGATAATCCTGCCTCCTCATTTTATGGATAAGGAAACTGAGTCAATAATCATTTTAAACAAAAAGCAATCAAATAAACCTATAAACCACCGAGCATGTTATTTCCCCAAACCTTTAGCCTTTACCAAGACAGAACCAAATTCATTAACAAACAGTAAACATTCAAATAAAATGATTCTGTTTCCCCTTTCAAGTCTGCCCACAGTTCTATTATATGTGGTGTGGTTATCTTCCATCTTTTTAAAAAAAATTTTCTATAGTGTAGTCAATGTGAATACTGTTCTGATGTTATTGATCTGATTCTGCATCATCTTACATATGCCTCTATGTATTTCCTTTTGTGCTTCATATTTATCTCTTTCTGGAATCATAATATCTTATATTAATATGGCAAATTTATTCAGCCATTTTCAAATTTTAAATGTGTAGGAAATTTAATTTTGTTGTTTTTATTTGTTTATTTCTCTCTTTTTACAAATAGATCAACTGTGAATATTTTTATTCTAGGATAAAATCCTAATAATAGAATCTTTGGGTTGAAAGGTAAAATCGGTTTTATGACTGTTGTTACATATTGCCATATTGCTCTCTAAAAATTTTCACAACTATATACTCCCATTAGCAGTGTATTTAAAAGATTGTCTGTTTCATATTCACTGACGATTTGTTCCATTGGGTATTGCATATAGGTTTTGTTTATCAGTTCATTATCTTATATACTTACTGTAAATAGTTTCCCAATTTGTTTCTTATTTTTCCATTTGGAGAATATTGCTTTTTGTTGCATAAAAATATTAATCTTAGTATAATTAAAGCCACCAAAATCTTCCATATTGACAAACTACTTTTCCTCTCTATCATTAAAAAATGTATTGTTCCTTTTTCTTTCACTTTTGTAAATTATTGCTTTGTATTTACTTTATTGATTCAGTCTTTTGTGGTTTATGATGTAAGGGGTGGATTTTAAGCCTTTTTTTTGTAATACTGCTATCCTTTCCATACAGTTTTTTAAAATTAAACAGTGATTTTACTCTTTAGTGTGTTAAGTATGGGTTTTTTCAAACACTAATAATATATGTAGGTATATATGTACATATATGTGTATATATGAGCTTGTATTACATATATGTGTATGTATGTATATATGTGTATGCATATATGTGTATATGTGTGTTATAAATATATGTGTGTATTTTATATGTGTATATTCTACATACACATATATATATACACACAAACCTATATGTGTGTATGCATGATAGATAGATAGATAGATAGATAGATAGATAGATAGAAAGATAGATAGATAGACAGATAGATATAGATTTCTTGAATTCTATTTCTGATTCCTAATATTTTAAGGTTGATATCACTGGGGACTGGAGGTTATTCTAGATAGAAATCAATTGAAGGAATTTCTTTGCCACTGGAGGCTTTCAAATAAGGTATATTTAAACTAAAAAAGTGAAGAATTAGGAGGAACACATAGATGATTTAAGTAGTTAAAGGAAAGAATGATTAGAATTTTTCTGTTTGGCGCCAGAGGACAGGTCTAGAAACAACGGGAAAGGATTTGCTAAGCAGTAGGTTTGGAAATAATGTCAGGGAGGTGGAAGGTTCTGACAATTAGAGCTATGTAAGTGGAATAGGTTACCTCAGAAGTATTGAAGTCTCTTTTACTGGAAATCTTCAGGTGGAAGCTGGATAACCATTTCCCCGATATGCTGTGGAATGGATTCCTCTTTGTCCATTTGGACTAAAGGACTTCTGAGGTGCTTTCTAACTTCAGAATTGCATGCTCATTACCAAGCTCATCCACAAACTGTTCCCTGATACTTTCACTTAGGAGAAAATGTTGGTTCGGTCATTAGCTTGGTCCCATGTGGCATTTCATAGATTTGGATTTGGAAGCAACCTCAGAGCTCCTCAAAAGCAACACTTAACTGATGCATGAAACACCAACCCCCGTCATCCTGGCAGATGACTAGCTACTGTTTGACATTTCCAATGATGGAAAATTTTTATATTTTGTTTTAATTTTGTGTATAGGAAGAGTGAAGGCCCTTCACATATAATTTACAATAGAAATAAGATATTAAAAAGTCAAAACTTGGATGAGGACCTGGTAGGGAGACCTATGGGAGGCAGAAAGATATTTGTATGATTCAATAGAGCAATGCCTCATCAATCCTATTACTCAGCACAGAAAGTGGGGACATGACAATGGCAGAGTTGTTTTTAAAAGACCTGTGCAGAACCTACTTTAGGGATGTAATTGATTTCAGGTGTAAATTACTATATTTTTATTACAAAAGTAAATGGCATCCATATTCATGACCAAGAAGCAGAAAACAAATGCATGATAAAGTACATCATTTGCATAATGTAAGTCTAGGTGAGAGAAATAACTGCTCCTGTCAAATGCAAGCTCATATAGATTGATTGGGACATGCACATGCATGCTCACATATATATATACATACATACTGACAAGTAACCCATTGGAAAGATTTCTCAGAGTTTCTTCTAGATGTCTATTCTACAGCATATTGCATATTTCCCAAAATTTCAATTGCTCCAATTTCCTTCCTTTCCTAGCAAGCCACTGATGCTCAGGTTCTCAGAGGAAAACCTGTTTAAGTTAACTCTCTAAGTCATTTGAGTATCAAGGCAAAAGGGTGTTGCTTTTTCAGTATGTAGGCAAGGCTTATGACTTAGTGCTGTGAAGTTAGATAGCCAACCATTTAATTGGCAAAACAATTTAAACTGGTGCCAAGAGAAGTGAAATGACTTTTTCAAGGTCCTATGTATAACAAGTAGGAAAAACAAGGCATGAACCCACAATATCTGACTCAAAAATCACATGCTTTTTTTCCACTACATCACCTCATATGCCTCACCCTTTACTACAAGGTGACTCTTCTCATCCTTATATTCACCTATACATATATTCATGGACATCTTGTATTAGCCCTGGCTGCACTGAATTACTATATCTCTGATTTATCCTCACTTAGAAAAGGGCGGGGGTGGGGGTGGGGGCGACAAATCAACCAGTAAACAAGAACAGAGAGGTTTCTGTATTAAAGGATTTTTTTTTTTTTTTTACAGTCCATTGGTAGTAAGCATCACTTTACAATGCCATGGGAGGAAGTCTCTCTTTCAGAAGCTAAGTCCTTAAGGGGTCTCCTGGAATACGATTTTACATTTCAACTCAAAATTTAACTCCTACCAGTGAAAATGTTATATCTTCTCTAACAGACTCCTTGAGCGTGGGGACTGTCTTTCTTTTCATTTGTGTAGTACCTTCCCGTCTCCTCCCCTCCTCTTTCTTCCACTCCTCATACTGCTCTTGGTGCTTGTTTCTTTACAATATGGTACTTCTTTACAATTCATTTGAAATGGGTCTGGGCTGAGATCCATCTCAGTTTCAAATCTCTTGGTTAAACCTGTGCCTTCAAATCCCAGCTTGAGCCCAGAATCCAGGAGTTACATGAATCAAATCATAAAATACAGTTTTAAACTTTCAGTTCATTAGACTATTGCTCATTTCACAAGTTCTCTGATTTAAAAAAAAATAACTAACCCAGTGCCTCATGTGGTGTTTTGCAAAAGAGTCAACGCTTAAGAAATGCTTGTTAAATGAATGAACCTATCACTTCAACTCCAAGAGACATAAGTAACTAAGTATTCCAGCAGCAGTAGCAGCAACAGCAACCTGTAGACTTAAGGTATGGCTCCTGGGTTCATATAAAACTGGTCTACTGAGGATAAGAATCTCACTGGCTGCCCTTGAGGAGTTTCCAGACTTACATATATGAGAAAAGTAAAGGTAGGAAAGTGACTTTGGGAAAGCTGAAGAAGTCATTGTCAGGCCTGGAATGCCAACACTGGAGCAGCTGTCTTGTGCTTTGGACACCAGCCACCTTCCTCTGTTATCTACCTTTTCAGTATCAGCTATAGCTGGGGATTACATTGTCCTATTGATTCTCCTTATCTCACCATGTTGCTGAAATGCCAATTATGGTCTTCATCCAATGCCAGAAAGTCCAGCTCATCCCTGTTTGATTTTAGGCTTTTCTTATTAGTACACAACAACTTGCAGCTTCGTTTCTCCTCTCTCTGACCATCTGCATCTCTTTAAATGATGCTTTAGCCAGCACCTGTCAGGTTCTGGTCACCAAATTATTTATGAATTATGTATATGTTGCCCAATAGCTATTATCATAAATATGCATTGAGTATGAGGTGAATATATGGGTATATTCTGAAGGAGCACTCTCTTGGACCCTTCCTCTTCCTCTTAAGCCAATGGCCAATGGGAATTCTCACCCAGGGGATTTGTTAGCACACCTAGCCCATGCTCGGTTCACATCTATGGCTATTTTTTTTTAAATCTTGAACCTGCTGTTCCTAAATTATCCTAAGAGTTTTGTTTGTGGCTTAGTGGTTAATATGCTAGATTTTACACCAGAACAGAGCTAGATTTGAATCATACCTACCTGTGCCAGTTTCTAGTTGAATGCCCACAGATAAGCCACTTAATGTGGCTGATTCATTTTTTCTTTTTCTGTACTATGTAGCAATAACATGCAAAGTATTTACCTTCTTGACTTGCCTATAGACTACCAAGGTCTCTGTAACATAGGCTAGGTGCTTAATGAATGACTTGATCATTGATTAATGATATATAAAGAATTTTTTTAGAACGATGTACTCTGAATATAATTTGTTATCTTTATTTTTGTCATTATTTCCCTTAGGAGCATAAGAAAGAGCAGGCCTTGCAGCAGATAGACAAATACCTACACAATCTGTCTATACGATCCTGGGGAGTCATTAAAACTCAGTGCTCTAGGACAGTGATTTTCAAAGTGGGGTCTACGGACCTCCTGGAGGTCTCTAAGACCCTTTCATGGTGTATCTGAAGTCAAAACTATTTTCAAAAGAATACTAAGACATTATTTACCTATGAAAATACTCCTCTCTTTTTGAAATATGTATATGTATTTATATAATATATATATACATGTATATGTTTGATGCCAGATTTTCTTCATATACTTCACCCAAAACAACATTTCCTAACAGACTGAATCAGACATAAAAACAGTTGTCTTCAGCTAAATCAGACATTAGGATGACTTGCAAAAATAAACAATGCCATTCTGCCCCTCAATAATTTCTTGTTTTGAAATATATATATATATGTACATTTGTAAAATATATTATTAACTTTTTTGGAATATATATTTGTAAAATATATTATTAATATTTTCAAAGAATTAGTTCATTATTGCTATTTAAAATGAATTACCAAATACATTTTAATTATTCATTTTAATTTCTAATAGGGTAAAAGTTTAGAGAGAGAACTTAGATAAACAAAACCTATTGGGGGTTCTCAATAATTTTCAAGAATATTATTGGATACTCAATAATAAGAATGTATAGGTGTTCTGAGACCAAAAAAGTTGAGAACCACTATTCTAGGCAAATAAAATTATGGTTTAGATAAAATAAATTGCTGTATTGGTAAAAGAATTTTACCAATTCCCTATATCAAGGATATCACAGGATCAGTTTTTATCCTTATGGATATATTGATGTTTGCACATCTCCACTCTCTAGCAAATTTCCTAGTAATATTTTTCCAAGTCCTTCATCATTTTTCCAACACCTTGAGTCTCTTGGCCATATGGTAAAATCTAGATATATTTGAGAGAAAGGGGAGAAAAGTGCCTTAATGATTAATTCATAGAGAATAGAACATTCTCTTAAATTTGAAAAAGGAAGGAACTACATTATATGGTGATGAGACAGCTAGATGGTAGAGTAGACGGAGCATTGAACCTGGAGTCAGAAACACCTGATTTCAGATCCCAGTTCAGACACTGGGCAAATTGCTTAACCTCTGTTTGCTTCAATTTTGCTTCAACTGTAAAATGGGGACAAAATAGGATCTAATTTCTGGAGTACTGTGAGGATCAAACGACATAATATTTGTAATGTATTTATCAAAGTGCCTGGCACATAGTAGGCACTATAGGAATGTTTATTCCTTCTCTCTTCTTGTTGCTTAGTCATTTTTCTGGTATTGTCTGACTGTGATCTCTTTTGGGCGTTTTCTTGACAAAGATACTGGAGTGGATCTTTTCCAGTTCATTTTACAAGGGAGTAGACTGAGTTAAACAGTGTTAAGTAATTTCCCCAGGTCACATAGCTAGTAAGTGTGTGAGGCTAAATTTGTACTGAGGTCTTCCAGGCACTCTATCCACTGGGTCACCTTAATTGTGACCTTTAAAAAAACATAGTAGTAGAGAGGTAGAGAAAGAAAATATCTGGATGTAGAATCAGATAATCTGAGTTTGAGTTCTCACTTTAGTGTATGACAGCTATATCACTTTGGGTAAGTCATTCACCTTTGTGGGGCATTTGTTTCTTCATTCATAAAAGGGAAGAATATATTACACACGTACTCTCTTTCTCCAGGGATTTTTGTGAGGATTAAATGAGCTAATGTACGTAAAATGCTTTGTAAACTGTGAAGCCTTTCATAAATGTCAGCTTTTATTACACAGTTTGTTGTAGCATTAAAATATCATCGCTCCCTAATTACTTCCCACAAGACACTGCTCACTTTTACTAGGAACCCTCAAGTGCCAGGTTAAATCAGGGTATCTGGTCACTCCCCCCTGTGAAAGATGGCAGGATCAATGGGTTTTCCTTACGTGAATGCTCCCTCCTCTGTTTTGGGAGATGTGTCAGTAAAATTCTCCAGCCTTTTTGGAGAAGTGTGTGACACAGGAGGAAAGGAAAGGTTCTGCAAATAGCTGGGACCGTTCCTGCTGAGCCATCCCAGCCAGACCTGGAGTTTTGAATAATGCATGTTCCATAAATCTAAGTGTCCCACTATGCCACATTTTAGAACAGGGAGAGAAAATAATAGCTACTGTCCACACTTATCACCAATAATAAATTGCAGGGCTCCTGTGTGTGGCAGCGATTAATGCAAAATGCAACCCAAAACACATAACTAAATAAATAGATAGTTTGACTTTCTTGGGGGTTATCTCTTTTACTCTTTCTTCCTCTCTCTACCCTCTAACCAGAAAATGCATTTTTTTAAGAAACACCCCAAACAACTATCCCATTCTCTTTTGAGAGAGACAAATGGACTCTTTTTCCCACGCAAGGACAAGGGCTCAGTTCCTAGCATGGCACAGAAAAATGTGAAAATTTTTAGATCACATTATAGCTTGTGACCCTGGCCAAGTTTACAATGGGTGGGTTTATTAGAGAAGGGAGTGTTCATGGACTCCTTGGCTCTAGGTGTTTTGAATCCAACCATTAAGTAGTCCTAGAGCATCAGAGCTGGAAAGGATCTTATAAATCATATGGTTCAACATTCTCATTTTATACATGAGAAAACTGAGGCCCAGAAACAGACAAAACTTCTCCAAGACTGAATGTCAAGTTAGTTGTATTCCAAGTCTCCTGACTCCCAATCCTGGGGCCTTTTCTTGAACTATACCAAGTGGCTTCTTAAATTAATTAGTTTTAGAAAACAAGATCTGTGATTTTGTAAACATGGGGAATTTCCTCAACACAGATTTAAACCCTCTAGAGCTTAGTAGATAAATCCTAGGCAGGTACTTTTAGCATATAATTGTGTGACTTACCCAACGTCACACATCTAGAGGTTTCAGGAGTAGTATTTCAAACCAGGTCTTCCTGGGTCCAATGCTCTTTTTATCACATTTTGCTGCCTCCACATTTTTAAAAGTAACACCAGTAGAAAAGCCCCTAAAGCGTATAGATAATATCGCCACGGATCATGAGGATTCATTAAATTTCAGTCCTCCTGCTCCTCTGGGAAAACAAATAAACAAAACCCCTACAATATAAACAAATCAAAGCACCTCTCAAATCCTCAACATCTACCAAATAAAAGTTTGGTTTTTTTTCTTTTCCCTGAGAAAGTTTCTGCATATTTCAACAAAAGAGGGAAGGAGATATGTTTAATGACTTCTCAAGAGTCCCTCTAGCTCTGGGACTCTATGACTCATTTCAGAACACTGGCTATTGCTATTTGTTGGGATCTATCCAGAATGAATTAAAAATAATGATGGTCAATGCACTGTATGCCATTCTTTTCAATTAACCATTTATCTCTGTTAAGAAGGAGGGAAAAGTCACTACAATTTTTGCTTACAATAATAACAATGAACCTTAGACATTTTCTTTAAGAACAACCTCATAGTTAATTCATGGTTAACTTGGAGTCAGGAAGGGTTCTTACCCATTCACTACCTTTGTAACATGGTAATAACATTTATGGAATGATCCTCTCTGGGTTAGTGTGAATCTCAGGTGAGATAATGTTAATTACTTTAAACTCCAGTTTTCTCATCTGTAAAATGGACATAATAATACCTCTCTGGACTGGTGTACATCTCAATTGAAATGATATATGGAATCTATGGGCAACTAGGTGGTGTACTTCATAGAGAGCCAGGACTGAGGTCAGGAAGACTCATCTTCCTGATTTCAAATCTGGTCTCAGTCACTTACTAGCTGTGTGGACAAGTCACTTAACCCTGTTTGTCTCAATTTCTTGATCTGTAAAATGAACTGGAGAAGGAAACGGCAAATCATTCCAGTATCTCTGTCCAAAAAAACCCCAAATGGGGTCACTAAGAGTCAAATGTGAATGAAAACAACTGCACAACAACAAAAATGAAATCTACATAGATATACTTAACATGCCTACCTAGCACAATAATTAACAAATGCATTCCCTGTGCTACTTCTATGTTCCAAACTCAATCCTAGTAAGACACAAGGGCAATCATGTCCCTAGCATGAACAAGCTTCTGTCTTCTTACATAAATACCATCTGACTTTCTCAGAATGTTTCTTTATTTGAAAAGGTGGAAAAGAGGGGAAGATTTATATCACTGAAATTAAATAATGTATCTTGATGAGTACAGTTTCTGAGTACTATAAATTTATGTCAATTTCCTTAATTCTACTTTTGATTCTACTCTGCAGATTGAGTGGTCTTATTAAATACCCAGATTTTAACAAAAAGAAGTGAATAAAAACAATAATTCAATATTCCAATAGAATTGTGACTTTATCAATATACAGATTTTTTGTCAAAGCAGAATAAAACCCACCTTCTGAGCCTTCCTAGTCCAGGTTATTGCATTGTTCCTCCACAATAGAGTCCTTTCTCTAGAATTTTTTTTTTAATGATGTGGGTACTGTTGGAGCATTCAGGCTATCTCTTATCTTTTGGTCCTGTCCCATTATCTACCGATCTCCTTTCCCAATCAGGTGATCAATAGCATCCGTTGCCTGACTTCTTGAGCCACTTTCTATATGGACTTCAGTAGACCATATGGCTTTTTACACATGGCCTCATCTTGGTCTCTCTGAAGGCATTCTTTTCACAACAGCATCACTGTGTAAATACTCAAATACTTGAATGAATCTCTGAACTCAAGGACCTGAATATTTCCTTCAGTGATATAGATTCTAACACAACCACATTAAGTTCTTTAGGGGACATTGTATTTCATCTTACTGCCATATTGCAATATAGTAAATATTAAATGTTCATATTAAAATCTGGACTTTTTTCTGGGAGAAGTTTGGGGCCATTAAAGCTTTTGAATTTCCTGATATCAATCCCCTCCTTCCTGTTCAATGTTAGCTACAGCTTATTGTTCATCTGCACTGTCTGTGCCACACGCATATTCGGATAAGTTAGCACTATATATCTTCCAACCATATATGTATCATAATCTGGACAACAGAAATCTCTTATTCACTTAGGCTGTCTATGGAGATGGTGCGGCCAAACTCATCTGACTGGTTACATATCTTTTTAGGATGTTCTGCAATGTTCTGGGGCTTATTGTAACTAGCGAAATGTCATCTACAAAGAGCAGTGAGCAGAGGGCTTCAAAATAGACAAGAAGTTAGTCTTCAACAGGGATGCTGGGCTGAATTACCACTCATCATCTTAATATAACTTTCCAAATTGATGGATTATATGGCATGATTCATATGTGTTTCCACATTCCTAGGAATGTATCAAAGGCATTTTAAGAACATATCACAATATGGAAAACTACAAATAAGTTTCATGCTTTACTTATTTCTCTCATTGAATTCTAACTAGATCTAACTATGCCATGACCTGCTTCTCCCATAATCACAGACTGAGTCTCCAGGAAACTAATTAGAAAATCAGGTATTCTCTAACCTACTAGCCTTAGAACTCTTGGGAAGTACAGGAAGAAAACTCCAGTGCAGTTTTTAACACTGAATTTCTTTGAGCCACTTCCAGGTAGGTGAGCAAACAACCTAAGAGTTATCAGAGAGATTTTCTTCTCTTCAGCAAGAGCCCATTCTTCTTTTATGGCTGATGTACTCTAATCAAAGACACAACTCAATAGAGCACAGTGTGTGGAGAAAAAGACAGGAGACAGAAGAAAACAGCATGGGTGAGAGCAAGGTTTTTATTTAATTTTTTAAAATTTTGCCCATGAGGAGTATAAAGTCACTTGCTAGAATTGAGATCCCATATTATCATTTACTATGATTGCCAGGAAAACAAGCAAACAAACAAAAGTCAAATGTCTCCCAGTGACGTTATATATGTTAAACACTCAGGAGATGCAACATGAGTAAGCTGTGGTCAATGTCAGGGAATTACTAGGAAAACATTTATATTTAGAATAATAGCACATTCATGATGAAAATGCCAAGGGAAAAAATGGAGAAAGAGGATGAGATGGGAATCAGAGAAAATATATACATATAAATTTTCTCCTCATTTTAAAAATAAATTCTGCTGTAGTCTGCAGTGGAAAGCAATATAGTGTAATAATATTTTACAATTATATATTATACTGCAGTTAGAGACAGAGAAAGAGAGAAACAAAAAGCTACTTTCCTTCTTTCTCTCTGTGAATCTCATCTCTCCTAAACCTGACCTCTACCCTCCAGACATTCTTCTTGACAATCATTTTACCTGACCATCAGCTCTTCTTTGGTCTCATTCCTACCCTTCAATTAACATTTAGTTCACTACTGTTAAACATTTCAACTTACATCCTGCTTTCTCCTTTCTTCCCTAATTTCCCTATCCTTTTTCAATAACACAAAAGAACACTGAAGGAAGAGGGCACCAAAATATGATGACCAGGGCTGCTACACATTTATATTATGGAATTTTATTCGGATCTTTTTTTTTTTTTGGAAGGGGATGATCCGCTTGCACTTCCTTGATTGACTTGCTATAGCATTCCCCGCAGCAGTTTTTCTTCAGTCTTCAAACCACTTATACCTCTATCTTTCCACCACCCTTTGTTAAGAATTCTCCCTCAATACTAACTGAAAAAAATGAGTCTATCCATAATGAGATCAGTTTTCTACCCAATTCCACTTTTCAAGCACTATTGGTTTCATTCTAATTCTCTCATTTGTACCTCCCATCTCAGAGAATGTGGTGATCTTGTCCTTCCCCTCACCATGGCCAACTTTCTGGTCTTTGGTCTCATTTTTCTCCCTACCTCTTCTCCTTTCGTCCCTTTGATGACTTTTTCGTTTGTCTCTAATTTTTAAATCTCTTCTTCCCTACAGATATAAATACTCCCAGATCTTCCCCATACCTATTTTTGGTCCTCCCATCCAGTCAAGCTCATATCCAAAAGTTCTCCTTACTTTTGGAGGTCAACTGTTATAAAACATTATCCATACTTTAACAACATAATCCTTTGTTTGTGCTACATAAATCATTCTTACCATTTACCTTTTACATTTATTTTATAAATAAAGTTATTTGGACTATATGCCATCTTTACTGAGATGATTTCTCCCTCATATCTGGTGACACAGTGGGTAAGAAGTGGGTTTAGAGTCAGGAAGACCTGAATACAAATCCTGCCTTTGATATTTACTAGCAAGGTGACCCTGGGCAAATCAATTAACCTCTCTCAGCCCAAGTTTTCTCATCTGTAAAATGGGAATAACCATGCCGTGATGCACTTTATAGGCTTGTTGTGAGATTCTTTTACTTTTAAAACCTTCAGATACTATTTAAATGCTAACTATTACTACCTTCACTTTAAAATGTGAGTTAATGTTATTAAATGAGGGAGGAAGTGTGTGGGTTTCTGGGTTTCAGAAAGCTCTGGGAATCCAAGATTCTCACCCCTGATTGTTAAAACAAAGTGAGTTGTATATTCATGAAGTTAAACAGAAACTTGCTTTTTTCATGATGTCACCTTCTTTTAGAAGGCTGATACCTTGTGATGACCACCCAAAGAATACAAATCTTCATGCTTGCACATTTGAGGCCTGGCCATTCATCTGATGTACATCTCTAATTATATTTTGACTTAGTATTCTCATCTATGACATCATGAGGTTAAACTAAATGGCCTCAAATATCCCTTTGAACACCCCAGTTCTGTGATATAAACTCTTGTACCCCTAAAAAGTACCACAGTAAACTATGACATTTAGAAAAATATAGGTAGAGGAAGATGATTGGCACAGGATACAACAATAATATTCTCATTAAGAACATCTTGAGTGTTTAAGCTTTATGTATGGGGCTTTAAATCAGGAGGGAGAGAAGCAAGCAATTTTAATGTCCAACTCAGGGAGCTAGACCCTCCCCACAGAGTTGCAAGTATACTGTACTCCACCCCAGGTGACAAGATGGATTGATATAAGAAGTAAGAGACAAATAGATTTGACTAGATGCTGGCTGTTCTCCCCACTACCCCAATCAATATATAAAGTAACTACCTGTTCCTTCCTTATCCTCTCCCCAATCCACCCACCCACCCAGGGCACAGAAAAACAAAATCTATTTTCCTGAGAGAGATTTCTATGAGTTTTTATTTTCTGTTTCAAAGTAAAAAGAAAAAAAAAAACTTGAGTGAGGGAGGAATTAATTAAATGAGAGAAAAAAAAACTCCCAAAATGGGGTAATAGGGTAATGTGTGAGAGGATAAAATATGGAAATAAATATAGTACTGCAAAATCTCCTAGTAGAATTACTTCTACAGCATTTCATGAAAATCCTGAGTCTTTTTTGATAGATTTAGAAACATATAATTTGGTTGCCTCAAGAGAAAGTTTCTAGACATGTTATGCCCTTATGCCATGTGCAAACCCTGGTGCATATATGGTGAACAGGACATTCCTAATACAGCCAGTGGCAGTATCCCAAGAGGAAAATGGTACAACTGAAAAAAATGAGTTAAAGCAGAAAGGGAGGAACTGGAGGTGGAAGTAGGGGATGTGTAGCCCCTTCTCTTGGGACTAGGGTGAAGGCAGATAAGGAACAAAAGGAAATGCACATATTAAAAAGTACAACATTCTCATTTTTATTAGTTTCCTCTTCAGTTCTTTGCCATTTTAAGAATTTATTAGGGACTTCCAAGCCAACTTTGAAATTCCAAAGGAAATGGACAGAGCTGAGCATTAAGAAGCAACCATGACTTTCTAATCATTCATTCATCCATTTATGCATTCAAGAATTATTTACTGAGAACCTAGCAGGTAACCTTTTTTTGGTTGGGATGGGATTTGAGAAATTGGGTAGAGAGTTGTGTGATTTATCATTTATCATCAGTGTGATAAATTCTGAGTTGGAAAGCTCTTTTTAGTGGTGCAGACAGTCCACTTGTTTGCAATTCATATTTTGAAAGAGTTCACTGGATTACTGGGAGGGCAAGTGCCTTGCCTGTGAGCACCTAATTAACAAGCGTCACAAGCAGAATTCGAACTGAGGCCTGTCCTATGTCCAATGCAGCACACTGTCTTTCACTGGTGATATAAGAGAAATAAAAGGTATGGCCTCTACCCTTAAAGAGGCATAAGCTCTATTTAGGGGGTCAAAACACATGAGATATTTAAAGACTACTAGATAAAATACATTGAAGTCTCAAAATGAGCAGAATGCATATTAAACAATGTAGGAATTCTGAGGGAGAGAGCACTGTATATTGGTAAGTCAGAGAGGATTTTATGGGAAAAAATAACTTGAAGGCTGATATTCATCATGTATTTTTGCTTATTGTTAGTATAATTTTGCTTCTTAATGGAAAGATCTTTGCCAATCATTAAAAAGCCCATGTGACTGGCTTGTGTCACACAGAAGTCTGAGTTACATAAGTCTAAGTCACATGGATCAGGAAGGGGTGGAGCAGGAAGGGTGAAACAGGAAGAGGCGGAACTGAAGCTGAACTGAGAGGAAGAATTGGTGAGAGCAGTCAGAATGGAAGGAGGCAGGCAAGGCCGCAGCTGGTTGTGAGTGAGAGAAGGGCATTTTGTTTGTGATTTGTTTAGTGGAGTTGGTTTGTGAGAAACTTAGCGGGAGGAAGGCTTGGGACTGATGTTCTCTGCATTGTTACTGTGTATAAATTTTTGTTACTATGATGGATTTGGTTTTCTGGTGTTGGGATTTGGCTTTCTGGTGCCTGAATAAATGTTTTGGTTCTGTCTTCTACATGGAGAGTCTGTTGTATTTCATGATTCAGAATTGTGCTGGGATATTCATGGCCTCCGTAGGCACTGTGAATATCCCATTGGCACTACAAGGATGCATGAGATAGACTTGAGTGAATGAGGAGGAAGGAGAAGGAATTCCAGGCAAGATGCAAAGCATTCCATCAGCTAAGAGGTGGCTGTGAGAATGAATACAGGATGTCTGAGGAACTGTGAAGAGACCAGTCTAAGTAGGGTTCAAGATTCATGTTTGGGAATAACAAATGATATCACTAAAAAAGGCAATTTGGGGGCAGACAGGCCATTGATGTATACCAGGCTAAGGAGTCTGAATTTTATCCTAGATGGAATGGGGCGCCACTGGGTATTTTTAAGACGAAAAATGATTTGCTAAAAATAACATTTCTGGTAAATTAATCTACTAGGAGTGTGCATGAGATATAGGTAGGGACTGTCATTAGTAATTCAGACTGAGGTGATACAGTCCTAAAATAAGGTGATCAAATGGAAAAAACAAAGGAATTGACTGTGGAGACACTTTAAGTCAGTGTAGACATGATTGAGATGGACAGGATTTATGGGGAAAAGAATAAAGGAAGGAATCAATTACAACTTTGGGGACTTCAGTCTGTGTGACTAGCAAAAGGCTGGCCTCTAGATATTCCTATTTGAAATTAAAGATAAATTCACCCCAAATTCACTAAAATATGGCCGTGTAATAAGTTTTCATGATCTGGAAGAACTAAACATCAAAGTGAATGTCATTTAGAAAAGGATATTTTCCAGTATATTTTTCTGGCTGAAATGCATGAACACATATACAATTTTAAAAAGTAACAATATACATTTAATCTTCTTGGCTAATCTCTTTTGAGAGAGACCAGATGTCCATTTAAATGTGGCATATGAAATATTTTCAATTTTGACTATTAACCACATATTGCAAATAGCTTATAAAATCAGAATTGAAAGGGAATTTAGAGATGACTTAGTCTAATATCATCATTTGTAAAGATGTGGAAACTGAGTTCTGGGGAGGGGAAGTTACTTGTCTAAAGTCATTCTGCCATGCTGGTGACAAATTTGGAATAAAGTCAATAAAACCAAACTCAGTCATTCAAGTCAATGCCCTTCTCACAATACCAGACCTTCAGTTTTTGATACTCAGCAATAGGAGGAAACTGATAAAATATTAAAAATCTTAAGTGTATTTTTTTCTGGATTTAAATAATACACTAAATGTAAGTCTCCATTTATACTTACACTCCATTTATATCAGTTAAGTGTGGTGTGCTCGCTTTCTAAATTCTGTGTTCCTTGAATTTCTCGAGATTTCATTTGATATATCAACATTGCTTTCTCATTTTAATTCTATGACTAATATTTATTAAGAAAATCTTTACTGAGTATCCCACATAATATTGAGATAAGCACATATCAGACTCATTTTCTAAATACCCTTTCAATATTTCTTTATCAACTTCTTTTCCTCCCATCTTCTTACTCAGAAAAAACTCATTTGAAGGGGGAGAGAGAGCGAGAGCAAGAGAGAGACACAGAGAGAGAGAGACAGAGAGAGACAGAGAGACAGAGACACAGAGACACAGAGAGACAGAGACACAGAGAGAGAGACAGAAACAGAGAGAGGGAGAGGGAGAAAGAGAGAGAGAGAGAGAGAGACAGACAGAGAGAGACAGAGAAGAGAAACTTGTTAAAAATACACATACAGTAATCTCTGAGTATACTATTCTATATACTCATTTTAGGACTAAGAAGAAGATTCTCTGATAATATTGACATTAATATATCCTATCCCAGAGGCCAACCTTCAGGGCCAAAATAAGTTGTAGAAATGCTTTAGTACAGTGTTGTCTCCTGACTCCCAGGAGAATTCTCTTTGCACAAATATAGGATGGAGGATAGTACAACAAGAAGGTAATTTCATCATCTGAGTCCTAGAAAATAAGTTTGGCCTGAAACCAACTTCAAGAGCAAAGAGAGGATTTATCTTCATTTAATGTATTCCAAGATGCTAGAATACTGATATAAGTAATTAGGGGCATAGAATACCCAAAAGACGCACTTTCCAATGTCATTTTACATCTAGGTGGTAATATATTAATGAAGGAAAGCTCATGTTGAAACCTCTAGACAAGCCCTGAAGGAGATCTAATCTCTCTAAGGTGGTCATGAGATCCATTTGGTTTCATGTTTGTCCTTGGATTTGGGGTAACCTTGGAAAGGACAAATCAATTAACCATTACTAGTAGCCCTCTGGTAATAGCACAGGCATTCCACTTGTCATAAGACAAAAAGAATGGTTATGATAGTAATAAAGGCCTGGATGAAACACAATTAATTTATGTTTCTCTGGCAAATATGGCATGGCACTGTTGGCCCTGGACTTTTGAGTCTTCCTTAGAATAGACCTAAAGGCCTGTCTCACTCCCAAAGTCAATTAAATTTCTAGGAATCCTTCAGACCAAGTCAAAACTGGGATCATTTTCAATGTCACAAGGTGTCCTTATTTTGAGGTAGACTCCCTGGGGCAGGGATGAACTTTAAACAGCTCCTAATAATTCTTAGAAATTCCCAGATCTTCTCTAGACTTCTCTGGATAACTTTGCTTCTCCACCAGGAACCTTTTCATCCTGGAGGCACCTCCAATATGTAGTTCTCTCTTCTCACTGATGATTCAGTAGCCTGGACTTCCATTTCAGGGGGCATGCAGGACATACTCACTTGAATTCTGGCTTCATTCTTCTTTTTCCCAGAATTCTTCACCTCCTCCCCTGAAGTCCTGCTCCTACCCAAGTCTCTTTTCCCCTTCTCCTTAGCTTTGCCAACTTTATATGTTGTATTTCCCCATTAGAGAACAACTTCCTTGGGGTTAGGTCCTGCTATCTTTTTTTTTTTCTTGTAATTGTAAACCCAGTGCTTAGTACAGGGCCTGGCACACAGTAAACACTTAATAAATGCTCTATGTATCTACAAAAGTGCCAGAACATAGGAACTTATAGAGGAATTGTTAGGTATTAAGTGATAGAATTAATTTCTTACCTTTGGTAATGTGTGACTTCCCTGTTGGAGAGAATATAATTATTACTAGATAAAGAATCTAGAGAACAAGGCTGCCTGCCAGGGTACTCATACAAGCAAAGAATCCCCCATGTCCCTGCTTAGCCCTTGTGTGTCATTGTGTATGATCATGCTTGGCCCCCTTATTAAGGCACTTTGAAGAATAATTACTCTGTGTGTGTGTGTGTGTTTATGAGCATGTGAAAGTGTATGTTTAAAGTGCCTGGAGTCTATTTAAGACAGTCACCACATTATATAAAAAACATATTTTCATCTTTTAAAGAAGTTTTTGCCCTCTCTTGCTAAGGGGGAAATCTATGTAATTGGAAAACTCAACTCAATTCTCTCTCTCTCTCTCTCTCTCTCTCTGAGTGGTGGGAGGGGTGAATGTAAATGAGCTATAATTCCAACCAAGTGCTGTTGTTTTTTTCTCCTTTGTATATATATTTTTTTGTCTTTTGGCAAGTGAAAGGCCTTCTGTATTGGTGCCAGGAGGAGACTGGTAATGATTAATTGATTTTGCTGTCAAACCAAGGGAGTATGTGGATGAGTGGGCATATGTGTGAGGGGCACACAGGCCATCTTTTTTATGATAGAAACTTTGTTTTGTGGTCCCTTGTAATAAAGAAAGGGATGGGAGTGGAGGAGGCAGGCAGAGGAATAGAGGGAGAGAGTTTAAGAACAAATGTGTCCACAAAGAAGCACATTAATAAAGGAATATGCAGGCAGCAAATAGCTCTTGTTCCTCTGGGTACGTGCACAATCTGCCTTCACCATTTGGGAATTTGAATGAAACATACAATCCTTAAGAAGGCCTGAAACTCAATGAACAGGCTGATTCTGGGGTACTCCATTATAATCTTACCTCTGCCTCTGGCTTACCTGTGACCTTGTGTGAATACATAATCTGCTGGAGTGGTTGATCTTCCTACCACTGAGAGGTGCTATGAACAAGCAAACAGCTAAAAACCATTGGAAGGAAAAGCTCTGCATCTTTGAACTGATGTTACCAGTGTCAGAGAGTCAGAGGTAATAGGTTCTGAAATCTAATCTCTTCCCAGAACAGTAGCAATAATTCAAACTTGTAAGCATCTTGTTAGAGGACTCAAAGCTAAGAAAAATCAGTAAGAGCTCCTGTATGAACCACCTTTCAATATAGATTAGTTGAGGCTACTGGCCTGTATCCATTTTCACATGGAAGTCAGAATTCCTGGCTTCCCAATAAGAATGTGCCCTGATTTGGGAGTTCATCTTTGAAAAAAAAATCTTAAGGAATTATGGCTACAGAATTGAGTCCAATGTTTTTCTGATAAGCAACTCAGAAATGCTGTAATTCTTGTGTTTCACTTGATTGGAAATAGGACAGTCAATCATCAATTTTTATTAAAATGCTGAGTCACTCTCCCAATAGCATTTTCCTCTGTAATATGTAATCAAGACTTTGCTATCCGAAACATGCAAATTCGTTTTGATATAATGGCCAATGTTTGCAAACAATGGGGAGATGTGATGGATCTATAAGGCTTTGACTGTTTGAATGCAGTATTTATTTATTATTTTGAATAGCATATATGTTCCCTATTCTGAAACGATGAACAGAGATGAACAAAAAAAAGATGAACATACTGCTAAGTATGCTGTTGACTCTGGATCAGTTTCTTGTCTATTACAGATTTCTAATTTCACACTTTAATGATAATGTTTTTTCAAGTTATTTGGTCTTTGGCACAGTGTGGAGTAAGAGCAAATGGAGAAGAATTCAGAGACCAGGGTTCTTGCTCTACTTTTGATGCTAACTAGCTATACAGCCATGGGCAGTTTATCCAGGCCTGATTCCTCATGTGCAAAATGAAAGTTTAGTCTTACTAATCTCTAATATCCTTTCCAGTTCCAACGTTTTATGATTCTGTCAGCAATGTAATTAAAAGTTTTGTAGCTTTGACTAAATTTTCTCCCTAACTGATGAAGACTTCCTTTATTTCCTATGGCTCACTCATAACAAACTATGGACCTTCAGTATTTCATCGTTTTGTGGCACTTCCTTTGATATTTATCCTTCCTAAGATCTGAATAGACATATTTTCTGCTTAGCCATAGTGACTCTGTGGCCTCTATACTTTCTCTAAAGCAACCTATTTAAACAAATTGTTGATTCCCCAAAATAGAAAATTGGCAAAAATATAGACATTGATTCTATCACCATTCTTCAGAGGCATTGTGATGGATGCAAAACAATAACCACAGCAAGGAGTTTGAAAGAGCCCAAAGTACTTGAACTTCTTCCCAAGAGGTGAGATCTAACATCCAAAGACAACATTAGTTGGGAAAGCCTGGTTTAAAATAAAGAAAAGAATGATAAAAGATTAGAAGTTTCACCTTGCAAAATGCCATTGAAGGGAATTTTTGCTCTCAAGAACTACTCATGAAATCTATCTAAATCAGATCATCACCTCCAAAGCATTTGAAAATGAAACTGAGTGAAAAACAAATGTATATAAAATTGAAAAGATCTGCAAGTATCCCTAGAATGATCTGCTCTTAACATCCATGATAGTGAAACACTTTTTTGTTGTTGTTGTTATGCAGAAAACTAGAAATTAATTGACTTCAGTTGGGGAGTGATTAAAAATATTTCATATGATAAATATAATTCAATATTATTACTCTGTAAGAAATGAGGAAAGGGAAAAATTCAGGGAGACTTGGAAAGACTGGTATAAATTCATACAAATGAAGTGAGCAGGAGAAGTTTGTAATACTGTACTCTCCTCCCTGCCCCAAATTCCACTCAAACTTGACCCTATAATGATCATGCTCCAGAGAAATTTCATCATTAGGAAACTGGTCATCCTTTGAGACTGCATCATCTTTGGTACTAAGATCTCATCAACAGCCTCTGTAACTTTGATTGGAAGGCTAGGACAAAGAATTTCTCTCAAAGACTCCATTTAAAGAGGGCTCCTAAGCAAGCAACCTCTTTATTTCACAAAAGTTACACTGCTTATACTAGGGTCCATCATGTCAGGTACCTTCTCCTTCTCCAGCAACCTACTTTTTAGCTTCCTTTGTATCCTCTTCCTCCATTAGATTTTAAACTCCTAAAGGGCAAGATCTGCCTTATTCCCAGTGCTTAGAACAGTGCCTGGTTCATAGTTGGTACTTAATAAATGTTTATTGACTGCTGACTAAAATGGCTACATTTTCATGGAAACCAATTTTGAAAGATAACTTCAATTACTACAATGACCAATTTTAACTCCAGAAGTCTAAATATGCAGCATGCTTCAGAAATCTTGGTGGAGAGTCAATGGGATTGAGGTGTAAAACAAGATACACATTCTTCATGTAATATTTACAATTCCCTTAAATCTTTCTAATACTCTTTCACAATGCACATGGGTAGCTAATTGGAACTATGATGTTCTGGGCACTTAACATATCAAAACTTGAATTTGTTTTGTTTCTCCTTAAACCTTCCCCTCTTCCAAATTTTCCTATTTCTATTGGAAGGCACTGGAGTACTCCTAGGTACATAATCTTAACATTATCCCTGCTTCCTCACCCTCTTGCAACCCAGATTTCCAAATAGTTGCCAAATCTTTTTTTTTTCTACTTTCACAATAATTCTTTCATATGATCCTTTCTCTCTATTCATACAGCTGCTACCTTTGTTCAGGACCTCATCACCTCTTGCCTACATTATAAGAAAAGTGTGTTCATTGATCTCTCAGTCTCAAGTTGCTCACTAATCCTGTCCATTCTCTATGTTGCTGCCAAAGTCATCCTTCTTAAGGGTAGATGTAATCATCAGACTCTCCTACTCACCCAACTCCAGTGGTTTTCTACTGCCTGTAAAATAAAATATAAACTCTTCTGCCTCTCATTACAATTTCTATGCAGCCTGATCTCAACCTACCTTTTCAGCTTCACTGGACATCACTCCCCTTTTCATACTCTGGTGTCAAACACAACTGGCCTTTTCTGTTCTTCAATCACAGCACTCCATCTCTTGTGCTAACCCTAAATGTATTCCCTTTCTAATTCTATCTTATAAAATATTTTTCTTCTTTTAAGATCATGATCAGACACCATCTCCTACATGAAGCTTTTCTCCAACTCCAACTGTTAGTCTGCTAATGCCCACCTGCTCATAACAACTTTTCTTTTTTGTCTTTGACTTCTTGGTGTGGGGAGAGAGAAAGAGAGATATGCATTTACACACACAAATAATATTTTTCAGTTTCATATTTATGCTGTACATATTTTTATATGCACCTGCTGTCTCCCTGTAAGAATGCAAGCTCATTACAAGTAGAAATGGTTTCATTTTTTAAAATGTGTCTCCAGTACCTAGCATAGTGCCTGACACATAGTAGTGTCAGGATTCCTACGCCAAGACCACCCCTCTTTTTACTCTTCTCTTTTACTATTAGGAGACACTGTGTTTTCCAGAGCTAAGTTCCAGCAAGCAAGTTGTTCCCTCAGCTTAGCATAACAACAATTCTTTGTACTCATCCTCTGGATGGACTCAACTACAGCAGAATCATAGAATTGTTTCACACTAGCCCGAGGTGGTCCCTGAGCTCAGACAAGCTCTTAAAGCACCCGTGTTCTAGTCATGAAGCCCTGCTATGGATCAAACTTAATTCATTACTGCTTTTATCCCTCATTGTCGGGGCTACAGCTCACTGCATAGCCACTGATGAATGTAGATATGGATATAAATATAGATAGATAGATAGATAGATAGATAGATAGACAGATAATACATGTATGTATCTCTCTACATATATGTGTATACACACATAAATACATATACATAAATTTTATATATATATACACACACACATACATACATATATGTATATTTGGCCTCACTAAATTGGGTATCCTCTTAGACAAGGGTCCTATTTTAAGTTTTATTTCTTAGAGTTAACTGTGGATGTATTGACCTGTGTGAGTTCTTTGGTACTTTTATAGCTAATAGCAATCGTATAACCTCTGTGACTCTCTGGTCATTTGTTTTTAGACTTGACAATAGGTACTTGATAAATATTCATTGATTGAGTGACAATTTTTACATGTTCAATGTTAATGTAATTTTTATGAAATGTCGCCTTTAGCAACAGGGTATAGTGGGGAAAAGACTGACTTTGGAGTTAGGTGACCTGAATTCATATCTCACCTCCAAAGCACACTACCTAAGAATTTAGTCAAGTCCTTTAATTTCCTTGGATCTCAGTTAACTTATCTGTAATCCTAGATAGCCTCTAAGGTTCCTTCTAATTATAGATCTAGGATTCTATGAATGGAAGAAGGAAGAATTCAAGTTGGTCAAGTCCAAACTCTGAGTCCTACTAGTGTAGAACTTAATACTTGGCTCTCTTTTCTACATCTATCTCTTGAGAATGCATCACTAGTAAAGAGAAAATGATGGTCTTCCAAATCCATACATTAGTGAACACAAACAGCCACATAGTGACATCTTTCTCCATAGAAATAATGATGGAGGCTGTCTTCATAGTTTAAGGAAGTCTAAACTCACACTGAAAGGTGTCAGGAAATATAGTATTATCCCATTTTGCCTGGAGCTGCCTTGACAGCACCTTTCCTACCATAAGGATAGATTACAGGCGGGGTGGTAATCAGCCAAGAAGTTAGCAAAAATAGGTTCTTTTAAAAGTAGGGTGTGTACCTGTGAACATCATTAAAGGAAGTTTAAGTCATACTGAGGAACAGAACAATTAGCTCCCTGCTGCCTTAAACTAACCAGGAACAGCAGGGGTCTATGCTACAGGTTGGTGAGGGGCAGCAGGGAGTTAATTGGTCCTTTGATGGAAACACTGATGAATGCTCAACAAACCCCACCAAGGAACAGCTATATTGAACACCTGGGTACTATGGTGACAGGTGCCATAGAAATACATTCATGGGGAAAGGAGGTGGTGAGAAAGTAGGGAAGGGGCATGTCAAGCCAAAGAGGAGGGGAGAAATTTGGTGAAAAGATAGAAGGTTGTAATAAAATAAGAAAAAAATTAAAAAAAGACAGGCAGAGAAAAAAAGAGGATCAATTATTCAATCAGCAATCATTTATAAGGATTTTATTCTGTCAAAGAAATGGGAAACAAAGACAAAGTAATACTGTCCTTGCCCTCAAGAAGCTTACACTGCTGTACTTTAATAAAAAGTTACCGTCTTAAAAAAATTGAGTTTAATAATTTCAGTTTAATTTTGTGCACACTCCTTGAGAGAACATTGCTTGATTTTTGTCTTTGTACCCCTAGCTCCTCGCACAATGCTTGCTATATCAGAGATAATAAATGCTTATTGGTTGATAAAATGAATTTCAACAAATATTTCCAGAGCTCTCAGTGAATATCATCACGCAACAATCTCAGTGGAATGCTAAAAGATAAATCCCATAGTCTTCATGAACATTTGGCAACATAGAATCACATAACTTGAGTGCTGGAGAGGACCTGAAACGTTATCCCATTCCAGCTGTACCTGATGCAGGAATTTCCTCTACAGCTGGAGTTACTTATAACATCTGCTCTAAGACCTGCAGTTACTGGGAGCTCAGTACCTTGCAGGGTAGCCCATTCAATTTTTGGATAATCCAATTGTTAGAAAGTTTTTTAAATTGAGAAATTGTCTATAAATCTCTCCTCCTCCTCCATTTTTTCTGCTTTCCTTCTGATCCTGGATACATTTGTTTTACTATACATCCCCTTTTAAATTTAATGTAATGAAATCTTCCATTTTACACCTCACAAATGCTCTCTATCTCTAGTTCATGCATAAAGTTTTCACTTCTCCATGAAGTCTGACAGGTAATGTGTTCATGTTCTTTAAATTTTCTTATAATATGTCTTTTCATAGTTAGGTGATGTATCCATTTTGAGCTTATCTTGATAAATGGTGTAAGATATTGGTCTATGCCCATTTTCTGCCACACTGCTTTCCAGTTTTCCCAACAGTTTTTTTTTTACCAAATAATGAATTCTTGTCCCCCAAATTTTAATTCTTTACATTTATCAAATATAAGATAATTATATTTGTTTCATTATATTAAATTGAAGTGAAACAACCCTGCTGATCTATCTTTTTTGATACAATCCCATAACTAAATAACATGATTACTTTTCAAAGCATTAGAGAACTATAATCTCTTATTAGAAAAGGGATAAGAACTGGAAGTTCTTATTTCAAGATTTCATTACTGTAGGGAGTTCCTAAGATGTGGAAATTTCATCTACCAACACAGGACTGCACATTTTCAGCAACTTAGACTCTTAGAGAGATATTTAAAGGATAGAAAAGTTAAATGAATTGCCTGTAATCATACAGTTGATATGTACCAGTGAGAGAGCCTGAACCCATGTCTTTTTGCTTCTAAAGAACCAGTTCCTTATCCCTCAGTCTACTGCAGGGGTGGGGAACCTGTGTTTGGAGGCCACATGTGGCCCTCTAGGTTCTCAACTGTGGTTCTTTGAATTCAAACTTCATGGAACAGGTCTTCAAGTGTGGCCCTTTGACTGAATCTAATAGTTCTTTGAAGTTTGGATTCTGTCAAAGGGCTGGACTTGAGGACCTAGAGGGCCACATGTGGCCTTGAGGCTGCAGGTTCCCCACTCCTGGTCTATGGTATCGCTCAAGTTGTTTTTGTGTTTTCTGAGACTGTGTAAATGTTATTTGTTGTAAAACATGAGTACTATGTGAGGCTTACAGGGAAGAAGAGGATGCCAATGACCAACTCAACTAGCTTCCAAGGAAACATTTCCAACAGGCTTTCATAGATTGGGGGCATTTGGGTTCAGTCTCCTCCCCTTCATTTGGGGACTCTCAGACTTTTCAAGGTGCACAAATCTTTGGGTTAACTGTCCCTTCTAGAAGCTCACAAGCAAAATGGGGTTGAAGAGTTGCAGCTGTGCAAATATATCCATTAGCTGAAAACCAGTCAAGTTGAGGTAAAGATGTGCCATTCCAAAAGGTGTGAAATATTTTATGATATTTATATTTTATGGCATTTTAAGGGGATTTTGTAGTAAGCCTGCTTTAATAAATAATTTAGTTAGCATAGCAAGAGAATTGAAAAATGACTCTTGGAGTGCAGTGAAAACTTTTAAAGTCAGTGGGTAGGAAAGCTCCCCATTTGCTCTAACAAACTCACTCCTAGCAAAGTCCCTGTGCTCACATGCCAGCAATTCCTGAAATCTGATATTTGAGATGTTCCAACTCATGTACAGTGACATTTCTTGCTCTTTGACATATACACTTCCCTGTGGAAGTGCAGTCATTTTGAATGGCAGGTGTCCCTATGAATGCATCTGCCTTACTAAGGTTATATTTTCTGTCTTCTAGCTTAATAGCCAGACCAATTTGAAGGAAAATTGGGTTGAGAGAAGTATTCTGAGACTGAGCCTCTCTATGTCAAATACTATACCCTGGGGCCAATTTATTCAGCTGGGATAGAATGGGCATGGAATATAATGACTGACAGACCCCTGGGAATCCCTGTGCTTTGGAATGTCATTATCATCTCTATTTTTTTTTCTTGCTTCAACAGTCCTTAAAGAGAAACCACTCCCACTAAAAGAAAAAAAAAAAGAATAGCATTTTCAAGGCAATTCCAGAATACCTCATTCCCCTTTGGGGGAAAAATGAACACCCTCAGCCACCCCTCAATTTTCTAAGCTCCTATTCTTCCTTTCTAACATTTGCACTTCCTGAAAATATAAAGTGAGAGGCAGATTTCTGTCTGCTGAAGGATCAGTAGAGCTAGATGTTCCATTTTGGTCAATTTTTCCTTCTCTCCAGTTCTACTGAAAATCAATTCTCTATAACTCTCTATTATTTTGGGGGGTGTCCTCATACCTCGTTTTCTTCTTTGTTCTAAGTCTTAAGTTGTAGGTCTCTTGTAGAATTAAGAGGAAGTGCTGATTATTCCACCCTCTGATATAGGGCAGAGAGGTGTAGGCAGCTTAAAATGCCTTAGTTTCTGGACCTTTGTGTTCACATTTTCTGATAGAAGAAAAAATGGACTTTTATTTCCACTCTCCAATTGCTCTACTGAGACATTTAAACTCAGAAAGCTTCCACATGATCAGCAAGTCAAAGGGAACTAACTAAAACAGTGGAAACTGTGACCTGAGTTCACATAACAGGAAGGGGAAAACCTGGCTAAAGCAAGCAGACAGAATGCCCTTTGACCTGGCATTTTACTTCAAAAAGAGGGAGACTCACTTTTTAAATATGATGATTCACTTGCCTCAGTTATTTACCCTACCCTCTTGTGTCATGCAATATTTTAAACAGTTTTCTAATACAATCCTGACTTTGAGAGTCATTTGCACTATGAGTGAAATCCCTAAATGGTACCAACCACTTGGTCCTCATTAACTTTTGATTTAAGATCAGAGCTGACAGATGTGGAAGACAATCACTTAATGGTGGGTTTAGAATGATGTAAAAAAAAGTTTGTACTGATCTTGAGACTCTCAACCTGAAAAAGCATTATTTTGGTTAAGGCACCAAAGCGACCAAGATGCTCTGGAAAAGAAAAATGCTAATAAGATTTGTGGTAGGAGCATCAGATTGAACCTATTGGTATCCTTTAACACCCTAAAGTGAAAGATGCATAGCAGATTAAATTGAGTCAGGGCTTTGTGGGAAAGAGGAAAATATTTTAGTGGAGTAAGTAAGAAAGTCTAAAATTTGGAGTACTGCCTAGTAGGGAACATTGTAGTGTGACCATCAGTAGGGACATCTGGAAAGTCATGGATCAGTTTTAGGACATTATGGAGATGAGAAGGGGGTAGAAAATCTAAAATTAAAAATAAGGTGCTTCAAAAAAAAAGAGTTAGAAGAGCATAGGATGACAAATTTCATTCACTTCACAACTGCCACTATTAAAATGGATGCTATTATTAGAACAGAGATAGGGGCTGGATCTATGTTTTCAATGTTGCAGTAAACATCTTTCTAATGTAGGTTGGTACAGTCTTCCATCTGTAACCTCTTTCACTTTGGGCAATTTAAAAATTTTCTGGGCCTTGCTTTCTTCATTTATAAAATGCAGGGTTATGCTAAATAGTATATGAAGCTGCTTCTTGATGTAAATCTATAAGCTTATGAGTCTAAGACTAGGATTTTGTCACTTGAAATGTTTTATTTCCCTGCATATTCTTTGTTAGTCAAGACTAAGATTCTTGTTCTAGCTCATATATGCTATATAGAATCCATTTTCTTTTTGGGTGACCGTTTGCAAGCCTCATTTGAGATGAAGCTTGCTGATGTGCTAAGGAGGTGAGGGCTGAATAAAACCCCTTTAAAGACTATTCCAAATCCCTGAAATTATTCCCCTAAACTACAAGTATTCCTGGGCTCTTTCCTTCCCCAAATGCATCACCTCCTGAGGGTTGAGGTCCAGAGTGGAGAACCTGAGATTGTGGGCCTAGAACCTCATGGGAAAGACCGTGTGGCTCAGAAATCCTTGGAGTTCAGATAGGCCTAGTGAATGCACTGGCTAGAGTTACAGGTTGTACCAGCAGGCTTGAGTTTAACCGATGTGAAGGAAAGAAGAAGATATACAAATCTTTACTGACTACTACAGCTAATCAGGTTATGCCCTAAAGCATGAGATCTACTCTATGTAATGTATTGTCTGATTTATAAACTGCTCATTGACCCTCCAGCTATATTGAATGTTGCAAATTCAAGGTTGAAAATACTTTGGCCCTTCAAAATAACATTGTTTAACCAATGCACTTAGCAAAATGCCTAGCACACAGTAAGCACTCGATAAATAGTTATTGACTGATTACTGAAATCATCCCCTGACCCCCTATTCTGTTGCATATGTTTAGTATATGTGCACATTCTCATGAACTTCAGCCTGCATGGTTAAAGGTATGGGCAGTTGGGAGCGGGCAGTGGATAGAGCACTGCCCAGGCTGGGGTCAGAAAGACCTGAATTCAAATGTGGATACAGACACTTACAGGTGGTATGACTTTGGGTGTGTGCTTAACCTCTGTTTGCCTCAGTTTTCTCACCTGCAAAATGGGGATAATGATAACACCTACATTTCAGAGTTGTTGTGAGGATTAAATGAAATGGTACCTGTAAAGTGCTTAGCATATTGCCTGACACATAGCTAAAAAATGTTAGTTATTACTTGATAGACCCAGATATGGCTAAAGATGACCTATCATTTTCCCTTTAAAATAAAGAGAATATTTTGATTGTATTCTATTCTGTGGCACTGAATGCCACAGACTGCCCTCGCACAATGTGAACTTATTATTATAGTGGCAATATCTTCCTCAGGGCCCAGCTGGAGCCAATCAATAAATTACCCACGGGTCATTCATGTGGAAGGCAAATGCACTTGAGACTGTTCCCAATTTAAAGTATTTGACTTGTGTGTTAAACCACAGTGGGTTAAAAAGAAAAAAAGCAGAAGGCAAAAGTTGGATTCTCACATGCAATATATGTGTTGGGATTCTGAATTACCTACTTAAAACAGAGAGCTTGTATCTTGCATTATGTATGTGAAAGAAATATTGGGAGGGAATGCACTTAGTCAAACCCACCCAACACTCTGAAGTTAAGAATTAAAAAGTACCAGGGATGAATTCCCTTGATGGACTATGTTAAAAAGTCAATGAATTACATGGACCCTGGTCCACAGATGAGTTTACCATCATGTCTATTAAGGAATAAAACACTGACCTAATGTATGCAAGGTTGTTTGGTGTCTGAGGAAAGCAGAAATGGAGACATTTTTAACCTCAGATCTATGATTTCGGTCTAGCCTCTATTGTATGCCTTTTGTTGATGGTTTTGACCAATAAACGTTGATATCTCTGTTTCCTAAGACATCTTTCCTTTACCTTCTCTACATTTTGTCCCTCTTTGTACAGTTTTTCTTTGTGTTTATTAATTCAGGGCCCCATGTATCTCATGCTGTCTACACATAAGCACTTGTTTCTTTGACCCCTTAGAGACAGGTGTCTTGGGTTGGGTATAGGATAGATGACATTGTTAGTTTCAGTTCCAGTCCCCCCAGCAAAACTCTGCAAAGAAATGCTCCTTATACTACATTGAAAAAAAGAAATGAAATCACAGTATTTTAGAATCAGAGAAGTCTTTGAGAATTGTCTAGCCTTCAATTTATGAAGCAATGGAGATCCAGAAAAAAGTGAATCTGGCTAGATTATGGCAGATTTTGCTTTGCCTTTGAGGTCCAAGACAGTGTTGTTTCTCCTTTACTTCATTGGCATTATGGATTGTCCACCTGTCTTGTGGGCACTAGGCTCTGAAGGAGCTCTTTACATGAACCTTGACCTATGAGCTCTATTTTTGTAAATGGAGCACTTCCTTTTGATCTACTCTCCTGACTCAACTTGTATTGGGAAACAGAGTCTGCACAGGGCAGATGGCTACTTCTCCCCTCAGGATACTATCAATAACCCTGAGGGATGTATGTATGTGTGTGTGTATGTGTTGAAGGTGGAGAGTGGTTACTAGTACTATTGATCATGGACTCACTATGAGTAAATTTCCCTCATTATCTGTTGACATCAATTAGACAGCCAGATTTAATTAACTTTGAGTATTTAGTCCGATGATATAGTAAGAAGAGTTTTCCTCAAAAGTCAGGGACACACCCCATCACAGATCCAGAAAGAGTACAAGAGAAAGTGATCTCAAGCTTAGAGAGTCCATGTAGTGAAGAGCTAACTCACAACTCCAACTTGCTAGAAGTTTTTTTTTTTTCTTTAGTGGAGTTCCTATGAGTTTCCTCTTGACCATTATGTATTTATCTGTTGCCCCATCCCCAAGTCCTGAAGCTCTTTCCTCAGAGTTTCTAGCTTATTCTCTGTACCCAGTACTGACATTGTCATCAGCCATGTTCTTCCAGAAGCATTACTAAGACACAAATACGAAGCCCAATAGTTTCCTACTTTCAAGTTTATAAAGTCATCTTCTATTGGGAGTAGAGAGGGGAGGAAACAGAGTTCCCCTCCTCCATATACTCCAAGAAAAGTCCTCTCAGGCACTTTCCTCTGTATTTTCCTACTGCTAATTTGGCATATTCTAGAATTCAGCATATATTTACCTGGCTTGCTTTTTTTTTTATCAAAGCTCCACAGGGTATGGCTGTTCCATCGAGAAATCTCAATTCACTTCTTGTATAGCATCACTTCATTTTTATCCAATTAGTTGAGACTCTCTGTTGCTTTCCAACTGGATTAGCTAGGTTGTTTGCACTGAATGTAATGTCTCTGAAGGATTTGGTATTTCAGCACAGGTGTTTTTTACCTGATAAAGTACCAAGCCTATAGTATCTTGTTAGCCAACAAGTCAACAAGCAATTATGAAGAGCCTACTATGTGCCATACATTGTGATAGCAGTAAAGGACAGAAAGGCAAAAGTCATCCTTTCTGTCTGCTTCTTTTTATCCAGGAGCTCACAGTAATGGAGAAGGGGAGGACAAAATCAAATCAAGAATGTACAAGTAAGATATATAGTGGATAAATAGAACCAACAGAGAGGAAGAAATTCTGGATACAGGGAACAGTTACTGAAAATGTATGGAGTCAGTGAATAGAATGTCTTTTTCAAAGAACTGAAATAATGCCATTGTGATTGGATCACAATGTAAGGATGAATACAGTTTAAGAAGACTAGAAGAGAATGGAAGGGAAGGATCCATTAACTCATTTGATCCTCACAACAATCTTGTGAGGAAGGTACTATTATTTTCCCTTTTTACAGATGAAGAAACTGAGGCAAACAGAGGTTAATTGACTTGCCTAAGGTAACACAGGTAGGAAGTGCCTAAGATTCAAACTATCTAATACACCACTTAGAGCTGGAAGTAACCTAATTGTTCACGAAGTCCAAACACCTTTTTAGATGGGAAAAGTGAGGCTGGGAAAGGTTAAATGTGTTTTTCAAGGTCATTTAGACAGTAAGTGGCAGCGGTTGTATTTGATCCTGAATCTCCTGAGTCCAAATCCATTAATCTCTTCATTGTGCCATATTGTACCTCAAAGATGCTAGCCTACAAGTGCGAATTATTAGTAGCACAGATGAAGTTGTTCAATAGAGCAGATGTGATGGATACAACAGATCTAAGTGACAGTCATATAAATACTTAGACACAACCACTATACTGTTCCCCTTCAATTAAAACAGTAAAGCATTTTCTGGAGCCCACATCCTTCTTAAAGTAGATCAGTGTAGTTTGATGGTTGTGTATTTTGTTCTGGTTTATTTTTTTTCTTGACACACTATAGAAATAGACATTCTGGCTGTATCAATTGCATTTTTTTCTACTTCTTTGTTAATCAGTTTGTCATTTGAACTGTGCTCTAGGGTGCTCTGCAGGGCAATAGAGTTTTCACATCAGTTCTTCATATGAAAATAGGGAACATGGCAGAAGTGATTCTGGATGCAAGCTAGGCTCTAGCCTTGGGATTCTTTGGGCTTGCTGTCTGGCTTTAGTCTGCATAGACTGCACAAGGAAGCTCTGATTGTTTTCATGTCAAACTGCTTGTGTGCTTAGAGAATACTGTCTTTGGCATACAGCAGCTCCCAGAGGATTGACTCAAGGACTTTTGATGATATTCGTAGCCTATTGAGCTGAAAGAGTTTCCTGGAGGAGTGGGAATGAAGTCTTAACATCAGCTTTCAGGCTTCTTATGTCCTTGAGGACAATTGTCTGCAGTAAATGGAATACTAATGGGAGTGTTATAGAACCCGCTTCATTTTGCAGATGATGGGGAATGGGTTGGCCAGCTCTGACATGACCAGCTATGCTACCCATATGGAGGCTTTGGGAATTCCTCTGGGCAGTCATTCTTGCTTGTGCACTGCTACATATGGTCACCTGATGGTGCTGGCTCCTTCTATGAAGCTAAAAAAATGTATTATTCTTCTCTTATGCTATATCTATTGTATAGAAAATAATATTTTACTATAATGTAAAACCACCCAACTCTTTTACTTAACTACTTGTGCAATCTAACAAATGTGACTTTGTCTCTCTGGGCTTCAGTTTTCATATCCATAAAATGAGTGAGTCAGACTGGATGCCCTTACAGGGTTTCTTCCAGTTTTGACATAGTATGATTTTTGATTACGCTGTTCTGACAATGCCCAGCTAATAATGCTAGCCAGCCTGGGAGGATTCTGACAAGCATTATGCTAACTATACATCCCATGGTAATATATTTGATCACAGGAGCACACATATACGAACATTACTCCCTTGGTAACAAACCCATTAACTTTCATTCAATGCCAAGCAGAGAAGAGGTGAGACACTGGAAGCATCCAGTTGGGAGTCAGAAATTCTGGATTATAGTTCCAGATTTAATAACCAATTAGCTGCATAAACTTAGACAAATAGCTTCTCTTCACTAAACTGAAGTTTTTCATTATTCATAAAATTTAAGGGTTGGAATAAGTGAATTCCAAAGTTAAAGTTACCATTCTATGACTGTACTAGGGGAAAAAAATTAATGTTGAGATGGAGATGACTACTGATAATACTAAATGGAGAGGATTCTGTGAAGACAGCAGAGTAGGTCAGAAAATTCCAAACTCTCCAGATTTCCCCCACAGATGAGATAATAATAGCACCTCAGGGCAAACATCAAGAGGTAAAAACAAATAAGAGAAGGGCAGAACATTGGTCCTTCTGGATCAATTAGAGAAGATGTGAAGAAAAATCCCAGGACAAGATTTGGACCCTGTGAAGTGTAGATACCTCCAGGTTAGGACCACTTAAACAACTTAGCAGTAAGCCCTGGGATTAGCTGGGTTGGGCAGTGGTCTGGGTCTCAGGCCACAAGAACTTTTACCACTAGCCCACCCTCTCCTAGTGAGTTGGGTATCTGAGCAAGAAAAGATTGAGAGAACCTCTGCTGACAAGGAACACCAGAGCCAGCTGAGCTTCAAAGAGCAGTGGGGGCAAGAAGGAAAGAACATATGTCCAGTGAGTGCAGAAGCAGCCAGGCAGGGAAGCCAGGAATTGTGGGTACTTCCAGGAGGCTGGAAGTCTTGATTTTGGTTCTAAGCCAGAGGGGAGAACAGAAGGAAGATCTGAGGCCAGAGGCACCATCCCCCTTACCCCAGGACTAGAGGTGATTACAAAAACTAAACTACAAATAAAAAAAATGAAATGACAAAGGAGAAAGAAACCAACCACAGAGAATTATTATAGGAATAGAGAAGACTGGAGTTCATCTTGAAAGGAAGATACTGAAACAAAGAAACCCTCTTCTACCCCAAAGAATAACATCAAATTATCACCTGACCAAAAAAGATTTCATAGAAGAACTTTAAAAAGACTTTTTAAATCAAATGAGAGAGATTAAGGGAAAAAAAATTTAAATCCAAGAAAAGAAGATAATGAAAAGAAAGTCAAGCATTTAGAAAAGGAAATCCAGAATCCTAAGGAAGAAAATGATCCCTTGAAAGTCAGAATTGGGCAAGAGGAAGCCAGCAAAGTTGTAAGAGGTCAAGAAATAATGAAACAAAATATGAAGAATGTAAAAATAGAAAAGAATGTGAAACATTTCATAAGAAAAAGAACTGATCTGGAGAACAAATGAGGAAGAGAAAACTAGAATAATCTGATGACCTGAAAGCTATGCTAAAAAACTTTGATATAATAATACAAGAAATAATTAAAGAAAATCGTTCTGAAGCATTGGAACTAGGGGAAAAGGTAGAAACTGATAAAAATCCACCTATCAACACCTGACAGAGATCCTACAAGGAAAACTCACAGGTGTATCATAATCAAATTCCAAAAACCCCGGCTCAAGGATAAAATATTATGAACAACAAGAAACAAAAAATATGGCAGTGCCAACATTAGAATCACATAAGATCTAGAAGTGGTGGCACTAAAAGACCAAAGATCTTGGAACACTACATACAGAAGAGCAATAGAAAAGGAGTTTCAGTCAGAAATATCATACCCAACTAAGCATAATCCTGAATGAAAAAAATAGACATTTAATGAATTGTCAAACTTTCAGAATTCCATTAGCCAACAAACAAACAAACAAACAAAAAATCCTTTAACTTAACAGAAAATTAGACATACAAGAACCAAGAGAAAAATAAGATACATACCAAGGACTAATTACAAGGGCCTCAATAAGGAAAGACTTTATCTTTAATGTATGTAAAATGTGTGTCTATGATTGTTACTCCTAATTGGGTTGCTCACAAGAAAGATTGGGGTAGACCAAGAGGAAGAACCGACACAGAGGAATTAGATGGGGGAGTAGGGAGGGCTAGTAGTTCTGGAAACCTACTTTCATAGGGAATGAGTAAAAAAGGGAATATACACACACATACACACATGCACACACATATGTATATGTGTGTATATATGTATATGTATGTGTGTGCATATGTATATGTGTATGCATCTATATACATGTATAGGTATCTAAAAGAGTATACGTCTAAATTCAGAAAGAAACAAAATGTTAAAGGGATAGGGAAGAAGAAGAGGATAAGGGAGGGATCTCTAGAGAGCATGGTGAGGGAATAGCCCAAAGGGGGTAGGATATAGAAGGATTTTTTCAATTTATGTGAATGGGAAGATAAGGGAAGGATCCTTGGGGGGTAAGTTAAGTAACAGGAGGACAAGACAGAGGGTAGAAGTAGAGTTGTTAGGAGGGACAGGAAATTAGAGATACATGCTTCATAAAATAAAGATCAGGAGTAGAATGTGTTAGAGTGAAGGGAGCAGACGTGGTAGTCATGATCTCAAAGTTAAAGCTAAAATATATTTGATCAAAGGAGAAAAAAAAAGAAATTAAAAAAAAGAGTGGAAAAAAAGTTCCAAAGAGTGGAACACATTATCTGATGCTGCTGGACCACTGACACACTGGTCAAACCCAGCGCAGACTTGCTCCTGGATGATCTGAATTCCTTGCATGCTTACTTGGCAGACTTGAATTCTAGAAGTTAAGTCAACAAAAAGCTTTTCTGTGTGTCTGCTTATTTTTGTGTTTTCTCTTTCTCTTCACTTGCTTCCATATGGAGAGTTGGAAATGTTTGGTGTTTTTTTCAATGTATTTATTGATTGCAAGAGACTTTTTAGAAAATAAAGTGATGTGACTTTAAATAAAAAAATTTAGGGTTAAGGTTTAGGGTTAGGGTTAGGATTTAGGGTTAGGGTTAGGACATTTTTTAGGGTTAGGGTTAGGGTTAGAATCGAGCGCATTTAGGGTTAGGGTTAGGGTTAGGGTTAGAATAGAGTGAATTTAGGGTTAGGGTTAGGGTTAGAATCGAGCACATTTAGGGTTAGGGTTAGGGTTAGGGTTTGAGTTAGAATCGAGGGTTAGGGTTAGGGTTAGGGTCAGGTTTAGGTTTAGGGTTAGAATTGAGCGCATTTAGGGTTAGGGTTAGGGTTAGGGTTATGATTCTTATATTAAAAGAAAAAAAAAGAAAACACCCTCTGTGTCAGCCGTATTTATCAACATTGTTTTGTAGTGTTTAAAACAACTAGACAGGATAATGTGAAAATATTACTGTGGTGTAGGACATGACAAGTTTGCATACTTCAAGAAATATTAAAAGAGCCAGACTTATGAAGTTTATCCACCCTCAGAGAAACAGGAGAAATAAATATAGCATGGTCTTATGTAGATGCATATGAATGTATATGTCTATATATGACTATGATTACTGTTATCTAAGTATATATATATATATATATATGTAAGTGTATGTATATACGGGTACATGTGTGTCTATGCTTATATGTATAAGTTTGTGTGCATATGTCTATATATTTATTCTGTATGTGTATGTGTGTGCATGCATGAGAGTGTGTGTGTATGCATCCATGCTTAATTGTTGCCTGCAGGAGTGTGGCGAGGAAGAGTAAACTAAAAAGTTCAAAGCAGAGAACAAAAGAAAACTTACAAAGAAGAAAAGAAAAGATGGGCAGCTCTTAACACAAAGCAGAGTATTTATTACATAGGTTTTCTTGAAATGGAAATCTGTTGCTTTATGTCTTGAATTCTCTCTCATGCGCTGCTGTGCACATAGCAATGCTTTCTTCTTATTTTGTATTGTTTTAATTTTAGTAGTTTGTTTCTGTTTTCCTATTTTATATTTAAGTTTAAAATAAAAAATTACAAAGAAAAAAGAGTGCTAACTGTTTGCTAAAATTGAATTAATTTTTAATTAGGTTGTTAATAAATTCTTGAACTTGTTCCATTTATAAATTATAGTTATGTGTAGGTGATTGATCCAGTCTCTAATCAGATGACTACAAAAACTGACAATAGATAATCCCTTATTTATTTATCTATTTAAAAATGTATCTCTAAGAATGAAGATTCTATAAGCATTATCTTCCACTGATAAAGGTGAACTTCTTGAGAGCAGGAATTGTTGTGCATTTCTGTTAACATCCTCAACACTTGGCCCAGTGGATTCTATGTAATAAACATGACAAATTATGTTCATTCATTCATTCATTCATTCATTCATTCATTCATTCACTTGTTCAGAGCCCAACTCTACTCCACTATCTAATCATCTATACAGTTGATTTTTCTTTACCAGTGAGCCTTTCTTGTAGATGTAATATATTTCTTGGGTTACATATATTATAGATCAATCTAAGACAAAATCTTTATTGCACATGTTGTTCATCCCAACTGTGCATGCATTGTTACTTTTGCCTGTTCAAATTGTTGAAACTGTCAAATAATTAAGTGAAGGCTGCATGAAATGCAGTATGAGTCTTTATTAGGTTAAATAAAAAAGCAGAGCTAGGAAATGTGAATTTGAGAATTAGAAAATGTCTTGCTGTATGTCTGTGGAAAGAGAATGGAAATCAGTCAGCTGACTTGAGTCTTCCCTCTGTCTATACCTAACTATGTTCTCTTGGACAAGTAACTTTATATCACTGAACCTCACTACTTTTCATCTGCAAAATGAATAAAATAATCGACTTTATCTACCTCACAGGGTTCTGTTGAGGATCAGACGAGAGCACACATAAAATGCTTTGTACTCATATATAACTGAATTTGCTTCTATCTCATCTCTAAGTTTTATTTTAGACCTTCAAAGAAAGTAGGTGTTATGGTGCTGAGCCTTTAAGTTCTTATCATCTTGAGGTACATTTTGTTCTCCCTACATAACTAGAAGAATCACCAGGCTGATGCTTCCTATGTTTATGAATGCAACAAAGATGCACTCCTGGTATGGGAGTCACAGCTTCTAATTTGCAGTGTTTCCGTCAGTTAAAATTCATCCAAATACAACTACTAATTAGCTACTGTTGGTAAACTTAGTCTCAAGCACAAGTCAGTACCTCGCTGATCTGGCTCCCACTACTTGCAGATCACTATAGTTACAGACACATCAGAAAAACCGTTTTGATGGTTTGGGTTCCAAGAAACTCAGTTTTCCCCAATTAAAGCAAGTAATGAGAAGAAGGGGGATATGACAAGCCTGGTTGTCCAGTATGCATATAGGTGCATCTAGTTCATAGGGAAGTATTGAGTGTTCATCGTATTGTGCTGATGACAGTGGAAAATTAAATGGGTAATAGCCATAAAAAGAAGAAGAAAGGACTACACAGAATCATGGATTTACACCCACACACATCTGTATCTATAACTATCTATATATAGACACATACATGTATATATTATGTGCTTCTATTATATACATAAAATATAAATACACATACATTATATATATGTACTTTATATATATGCATATACATATATATCCTTATGCTTTTTTCTTAGTAAGAGTGAAGGATAATTTACATATAGCCAGTGTACTCCGTAAATATATGTCCTGATGTCATATCAGAATGTCATGAAAAAGAAAGGTCCCAGAACACTGAGTGGACCCTTTTCAGACCCAGAAAGGTCAATTAATTTACTGAGAGTTCCACAGCTAACAGGTGTTTGAGGCAGGATTCAAACTCAGGTCTTCCTGACTAAATACAGGACTCTCTATTATAGCACACAATGTCTCTAAGGCAGGAGATGTATTTGTTTTGTATCATTACAAAGAATAACCATGTTGATGAGATCACAGATCCTTTGGATTAAGTATGGATGCTACCACACCCCATGCCAGAAGATGACAAAAATCCCAGTTTCTGTTCTCTGTACAATCTCCCTACCCCAGATATTCTATTGTATGTGAGTTTCTATTTACTAATACTTTATTTCATTTAAGGTAAGCCATGTCTTTAGGATGATTACATGACCACATAAGGTATTCTATTAACTAAGGATGCAAGATGCAAAAAAGTAGTATGTTTCATGTATGTATACATATGTATATACATGTGTGTATACACATACATACATACATATATCAACTTGAATCATTCTCCTACTTGATTTTTTAAAATTGTATGGTAAATACTCTGTATGAAAGTTTTGCTAATGAGGAAAAATGGGGACCCAAGACTCTTTGCTAAGAACCCTCTACTGTCCATCCCGGAAGTCATCATTCTACTTGCTAGGTATCTGGGTGTCATTATTTTTATCTATCCAATAGCATGACAGCGTCTGGCATGAGAATTTTCTGTGATGGCTCCTGATCATTGGAGCAGCATGAATCACATCATTGACTCTCCATCTCATTTAGAACTTGGGCTGAAAATAACATCCATATTTTTTCATTTTCTCTCTCCATCTGCCCTTCTTATGATTGGTAATTAAACTATTTCATAGGAGGCGGGGAGTACTGGGGAAGACAACTTGCATAAATACAACATATACAGCCATTGTGCAACTCCATCATGAAGTCAAAGATTTAGGGTTGAAAAAGACTGTAGAGGACATTTTGCCTAATCCACTTATTTTACATGTGAGGAAATTTAGGTGCAAAGATGTTAAATCAGGGGTGGGGAATCACTGACCTTGAAGACACATGTGGCCCTCTAGGACCGCAAGTGCAGCCCTTTGGCTGAATACAAACTTAACAGAACAAATCTCCTTAATAAAGGATTTGTTCTGTAAACTTGGACTCAGGCAAAAGGCCAGACCCAAGGATCTAGAAAGTCACATGTGGCCTCCAGGCTGCAGGTTCCTCAACCCTGTTTCACTCAAGTTATCAAAGGAAAGGTAAGACTGGAACCTACATCTCTGTACCAGAGTTAGTGTACTTTCTACTGTATGATGTGGTCTCTTCTGCTTCCTATAATTTCCCAGAAACTATGGCAGAAAAAGCCCTGCTTGCTACAGTTTTCTAGTAACTGTGACCTGAAAATAACCATTATTCATATGAATATATATATGCATATATATATACATAACACACACACACACACACACACATATATATATATATATATATACACACATTTAGTGTGAACTTTTAGTGTTCGTTGGCCTCTGTGCAAAAAGTAGAAACAAAGTCCTCTTTTAAGGACCTGGTGAAATTTCAACTTGGCATTGGTGGTTTATTAATAAAAAGAGAGAATGCTCAGATTCTAGTAAAAGAAAAGCTTGCTTAAAATTCAACAATAGAATACACCACATGGGTGGTATATTTAGAACAATCCCCTCTACAAATGGTTATAACATCTTGTCCAAATAGTGGAGCCTTTTTTTTACAACTATTTAAAACCAAATGAAATGTCAAGGAGAAATCATCAGGTCCCCTCAAATCCACTTTCTTCTATCCATATAGCTATCCTTCATTTGAAAGAGAGAGTAAAGTAACATGGTAACTATGGGAACCAGCTGAGTCAGGGAATAGAGAAAAGCCGGTACAATTGTTCAGTGTGTAATTTGGTGACCAGTCTAATGTCCAGAGAGGGCATTTAGCTAGGGTTTCTAAAAGGGGGAAAAGCCGTTGCTATCGAAAGAAAGATTTACATGAAGGTCGTTGGATCCCTGAAAGTCGTCACCTTCTCCTCCAGAGTCATCAAAGTCCAGCAACAAGATTGGTTTAGTAATGAAAGACTCAGGTAAACTTTTGCCATTTATGGAAGGTATAACTATAGTTAGAATTATCATGAGGGTGAGACAACTGAGGCTTTATCCCAGGACATCAAAATATAGAGGGTGCTAATAGCACTTATACTCATTTAATGGGATAGAATCAACTGAACATTGTACCTAATTAGCAAGAATAATTAAGGTAGGAATCATCCAAATGGAACAATTGCTCCCCTTCCAACCTAAAATGAAACTTGGAAGAGCTCCATCATCTGCTTAGCCCTACCTTATTCCCTCTCTCCATCCTCACTCTTCAGGCAGTCTCAGTATCTTTATTCAGAGAAGCCTGATTTTGTAGCATCTTTTCCTCACCTATAGGACCAAGACCTTTCTTCTCTTCTCTCCAGATGAATTTTAATCAATAGACAAGCATTTTTAAAAATTGCCATGTGACAGACAGTTTGCTAAATATTGACCATAAAAAAATAATCAAAAATAGTCATTGCTTTCAGAGAGCTTACATCCAAATAGGAAAGACACCATATATCAAGAACTGACTTGAAAAGGATGCTTACTACTTTTTCTGGGCAGCAAAATGCCTAGTTTGGCCGAGTCTGCAGCTGTGAGGATCATCTGGATGCCTCCCTCCCTTTTGTGGATGCTCTTTGTACTTTTTCTAGCATACTACCTATTTGGTAAGGCAGCTAGAGAACAATGGAAGTCTACATGCATCCCCTTCAGTGTCTCATATACAACACATATGCTTTATACACATTCATGAGCTGAAGGTTGGTTGTAAATTGTTCAGTTATTTTCAGTCATGTGCAACTCTCCATGACCCCATCTGGGGTTTTCTTGGCAAATATATTGGAATAGTTAGCCATTTTCTTCTCCAGATCATTTTACAGCTGAGGAAACTGAGGCCAATGGAGTGAAATGACTTGTCCAGGTTCAAACAGCTAGTGTCAGAGGCCAAATTTACTATAAAGGTGAATCTGTAATGACATAAGAATTCAGATATAGCCTAGTCTAAACAACTGAAAAATGAAGTTCCATCCTCTAGTTAAGTGTTTAAAATTCTCAGGTTAAACAGCATGATAGTTAAGAACTACATTTCTTTTAACACTTAGAAAAGGCAGTCACCTGCACAGTGTGACTTAAGCAAAATCTCTGTATCCAAAATTATCCTCAACCACCAACCAGTCACAGTGCTTAAAATTTCACCAATAAACAACCATTCCTTTAGGATGGCATGAGCTCCATATGAGTAGAACCTGTGTGTCATATCCCTCTGATCGCTCATCATAAATCATTTTCACACTGCTAGGAAATGCTAGTAAGCAGGACTCTCAAAGACTGAATGAAGGCACAAGAAGGGCACTAGAGAAAAGATGAAAGATGGACTTCCAGCCTACTTTTGTCTATTTTACCATTTTACTTAGGGCTAGACCTGAGTAGAAAACAGCAAGAAGAATGCTTTTACCACTGACTCAAAGGCAGGTTCTTACCTAAGAAAGAATAACTTTTCCTCTCTTGTTCTGGTAGAGTTTAGTCAGTATAAAATTTCTCACTTGGGACTATATTGTGCCAATTACCATTCAGGTAAATAGTATGGCCATCAGGAGTGGTACCTTATGACTAGAAATAACTTTCTTGAGGATCATGGAAAAGTTGTCTAGTCATGATGGGTAGAAGATTAATCTGCTCCAGTGAATAAGAAGATATCTTTAGGGGAAATATTTTGCTTTCATTCCACTTAACTCCATTCTTGAGCAATGGAGCTGTGGATCTCTCCTCATATGGATGATATTGTAAAAAAGAAGGCTGTTTTGGTTCCCATGACTTCTTAATGAAAAGATCCCTCAATTTCACACAAGAAAACCTGAGCAAATGGGGAAGGACTCAGGAGGTATTCATGAATTCATAAATTATAGGACCCAGAACTGGACGAGAACTTGGATTGGGGCATCTAGTCCAACCCCTTAATTTTACAAGTGAGGAAACAAGGCCTAGGGAGGTCAATTGACCTTCTTAAGGTCAATTATTTAGTAAGATAGGATTTAGACCCAAGTCCTCTAGCTGTAGAATCAGTGGTCTTTCTGTTGTACCAGGTTACTTCCCAAGTATCAAAGATACAGTTGCCTTTGACCTTGGGACATAGATTTACCTAGGACTTTGGTACTCTTTGTAACCAAGGGCTAATGATTCATATTGGCATTAGAGATAGAAAGGATATAAGAGCTTATCTATTTCTATTCTCCCATTTTACATACATATACATATATAGGATCTGTATGTATACAGGCATATATATGTATGTGTGTATGTATGCATATGCATGTATATATGTGTATATGTATGTGTGTGTACATACACACACATACATATGTGTATGTGTGTATGTATGCATATGCATGTATATATGTGTATATGTATGTGTGTGTATATATACACACACACACATATGTACATGGAAACTGAGGTTTAGAGCTATAAAATGACTTTTGCCTGCAGAAGAATACCTTTGGAAAGACAGAGATGGGATTAGAACACAGATCTTGAGGTTTATGGTTAATTGGAAATAGTCCTAGATTTAGGGTCAGAGAATCTGGATTTGAATCCTACTTCATAGGACCCAGCTGTGTGACCCTGGGCAAATCACTTAACCTTTCTGGGCCTCATCTTCCTAATCTGCAAAATAAGGGGATCACATTCAGTGATCTCAGTAGTCTCTTAAAGCTTTAAACTAATGGTTTTCTGCCTCTGAAATTTCTTCTCTTTTCATTAAATCATGCCCCCTTACTTCAAACGTTTTCAGCACAGCCTAACACAAAGAAGTTTCCCAGAGACAGACACCATGCCAAAAAAACATACATACAGTGTAAACCACTCAGGAACAACAGACCCCAGGCACTGTATTTTTGGGGTGGGTGGGGGTGGAGGGAGGAAGACAATCAGTGACTATCCCCAGGTCACACAGGTGGTGTCAAGTGTCTGGGGCTGGATTTGACCTCAGGTTCTCCTGACGCCAGGGCCAGTGCTCTACCAACTCTACCACCTAGCCCCCACTTTCTTGCAGGGCAATTTGGGGATTGTTTTGACATGAAGAGGACTTGCTTGGTTTCTGAATCAATATTGTGATTTCTCCAGAAGGACAAAAGTTACCATGTGGATGACTTGCTAATCCAGACACAAGTCAGTCCTAATGCATAAGAGCCCAAGAGCTGGAATACCCATAGACTAGGTCCATCTAGTTCACACTCCCTTCATTATATAAATGAGGAGACTGAGACTCAAAGAAATTGTGATTCATACATTTAGTATGTTAAAAAGTGAAATTGAACCTAGGTTCTCTGAACTGAAATCTAAAACCTTTCCCACTCTATATGGTTGCTATTACACTCCCTTAATCTCATAGATTTGGAAACTCAGGCCCCAGGTAGAGAAGCAACTTAACCAAGGAAATGTAGCAGAATTAGAAATAGGTATAGATACTAGATATAATACTAGAACTGCCAGCAGAACTAGAATTCATACAAAAGTCCTCTGGCTCCAAATCTATCACTCTTTCCACTGCCAATGACTATTGAAGATACCTATTGAAGTTCTGTATCTAGTTTGGATTAGCGAAAGGTCAGAGAATAACTATTTAAATAAGTGTCTACTGAGGCAGTTAGGCAGTGGGCACCAGGCCTGAGGTCAGAACGACTCATCCTTGTGAATTCAAATATGATCTCAGACATTTACTAGTTATTTGACCCAGGGAAAGTCACTTAACCTTAGTTGCCTCAGTTTCCTCATCTGTAAAATGAGCTATAAAAGGAAATGGCAAACCACTCCAATATCTCTGGCAAGAAAACCCTAAGTGGGGTCACAAAGACCCTGACAACTGAAACGACTTTTAAATATAGCCTACTGTGTACCAAGTACTGTGATAAGCACTTTAGAAATATTATCACATTTGATCCTCACAACCACCCTGCAAGATAAGTTCTGTTATTATTCCCATCTTCAAGGAAATTAAAGAAACTGAGACAAACTGAAGTTAAGTGACTTGCCCAAGGTGACACAACACAGCTTGTTAAGGATATGGGACAAAATTTGAACTCAGAGCTTTCTGACTCCAGTTCCAATGCTTTGAGCCACTGCTCTATCGACTGCTTCTACCAGTTATTACTCTAACTCCTAGTTATTTTTTTAACCCTGAGCTCACTCCCTTTGCTACCTATATGTGCCTCTGAGTATTTTCCAAAGCTCCATAATTTGATTTGTGCTCAAGGAATGAAAATTCATCTTAATACCAGTCTCAGCTAAACATAATTAAAGAGGCAAGCCTGCTGCTGCCAAATTGATGTGATGTAGCACAGAGCCAAAAGAAAATGATATTTTGACTATCCACTGTTTTGGATTATCCATGTACCACTGCTCCCCCTTCATTAGCATAAAACATGCAGAATTGATGGTAATGTTTTTAAAATAGACTCTTTTCTGCCCAGGCCCAAAAATCATTTTTTTTAAAAAATGCTTTAACATGGATGCTGCAGCCAAAGCCATTTGGTCCTGGATGAAAACTAATAGATGATCTGGGTACCATTCCCTTCTTCAAGTCAGAGACCATAAACACAGAAGTCAGGGGAAGCACATGGGCCTCCATTGACTGATCCAAAACCTGTCAATGGCTTGGCATTTGTCTTACAGCATCTCCTACCAATAAGCAATCGCTAGAAAAATGCAACTGAACGGCCCACCCACAACCACAATTCATCACTTGCTGAAACATTTAATCTATTATGCAAGAGGCCATTCACTGAACTGAGCAAAGGAGCAAAATGTACCAAGGCTAAAGGGAGAAGCTGTCATTCTAGGCCACTGACTCCCTTCGGTTACCCCTCTGCTTGTCTTAGATCCAAAATCAACAAGGCAACACCAACTCAGCAGCTAATTCACGTAAAAAGTCAAGCTTCCAAGCATTCTCAAATGGATATTTTCCCAACGTCACATTCAAATGACATTGTGGCCATACGTGATATGCCATCCAATGCATAATTGAATGGGAAAGTAGTGCTAAATTTTCTTTTAGTTATCTATTCCTGTGAAAACTCTGGCTGTTGAAACTATGGAGCTATAAGTCAAACATCACTATCCAAGAGGTGACAGAATATTTGGTTGTATCAAAAAAAAAAATAAGAACCTTGGAAGTAATAGCCTTTAAAAAAAAAACAATCTAATCAGATAATTCAAAATATGAGCTTTTTTTGGTAAAGGGAATGCCATGACATCCAACAACACAAAAGGAACTCTTGGAATATATTCACCAAATTACTTTGTGTCTACTGTGTATGTACTAATATAGATGCACATTGTCTCCTCCTGCTCAATTGTAATCAGATAGGGCAAACAAACATTTTGTTTTTGTCTTTGCATCCTCAGAATATAGATGATGAAAAATTAAAGCCCAATTTGGAAGATAAACACGTGGGGACATTGGAGGATGACAAAGGACCAACTCTAATTCCCTTACTCTTCAATACAGGTCTTACGAGTTGTCAAGAAACGCTCAGAAATGATGTGACCATTTGGCAATGTCTTCTGTTGTTCAGGTATGATTTGAATGACATCTCTCACTTTGTATGGATAAATGACTACCTGAGACATTTTTCCTATATTGAATTGATGGAGAAGAAACAGAGAAGGAAAACATGCTGTAGTTTCTGAATTAGCTAGCTGAACTGTTAATCACCATCAATCTAGCTGTCAAAAATGAACCAACCAATTAAATGCACCCTGACTGGCCTAGTGCTGAATGACAGATAAGGAACATTAGTAAAAAGAGGGAAGAGGTACCTATTTATCCCTCTGTGTTTTTATACGTCCCATAGATAGTTTGGGGTCCTAGTACAAAAATGCTACACTCAGCATAGGAAAAAGAAAATAATTGTTGTTTAGTCAGTTAGATGTGTCTAACTCTCTTTGATCACATTTAGGGTTTTCTTGTCAGAGATACTAGAATGGTTTGCACTTTACAGAAGGCATTATTTTGCTCACAGAGACAGCACAACCCATGCAGATGAGGAAAATGAGAAAAACAGGGTTAAGTGACTTGCCCAGGATCACACAGCTAGCAAGTGTCTGAAGCCAGATTTGAATTTTCAATTCAGAAAGATGAGTCTTCCTGACTTCAGGCCTGGTACTCTGCTGCTTCACAAAACAGGTACTGATCTGCACCGATCAATGGATGATTCCTATACTAACTACATAACAGATCTGGTTCAAAAAAGTCACCCTTCTGGAATTTGACTCTTTCCACTGCAAAGTGGAAGGGAATCTCTGGGGCTGGGGGATGTGGAGTGGTGGGGATCTCAAACCCGAAGGACAAGAGATGACTCAACAGACCACATTTATGAGCTCTAAGAGAAAATACGGAGATGAAAATGGTGAAAGAGGAAGAGGGTATATAAAGAAATGAGAGAAGGATAGAAGAAGTCAGGGGAAAAGAAAAATTAATGCAGATGAGGAGGGTCAGGATGCAGGAGGGGAAGATAAATTAAACTATAGTGCTTGGATGAGGTAGTGAAAAAGCAAGGAAATATCATTTGAAAATCTGGGTTTGTAGTCAGAGTTCATATCCCATCTCTGCTACATCCTATCTGTGTGACCTGGGCAAGCCATGCAATCTCTCTGAATCTCAGTTGTGCCATCTGTAAAATGAAGGAGCATAATTAGGTGATCTGTAATATCCCTTCTAGCACTAAATCTATGATCTTAGGGATACTCCTATTAATACACACATATATTCAGAAAAATAACATTTTAGCACATGCATTTTGCACAGCAAGGACTATAATAATTTCCCTCACCCTTTCTTCTGTTCCCTTTTCACAGATCCTTTTAAAGACCTGATTCTTATCTGTGGATTCAGTTTAATTGAGATCTTGCCTCAAGGCAAAGGAACGGACCAAGTTCTCTTCTAGCTCGGAACAAACCAAATCCCCGATGACACTCAAAGAACTAGGTGTGTTATAAGAAATCCCTGAACCCTTCCCAAGAATAATCCCACATGCTAATAATCTGTGCCCCCTGGATTTAGCACCTGGTGCTGAGCTTTTCTAGGCAACTAATCATGGATTGATGGGCATTTAGGTATAACTGCATATGTGTCATCCGTCTCCCTGTGAGACTAAAATCTGCTTCTATAACTGTATCTTATTTAAATTTTATATCTTACCAAGCCCCTCAGCACAGAACTTGATACCTCATAGGCATTGAATGATTTTAATTTAATTGAATATGCCAGAAATATAAAAAGGTATTTAAAAAACTGTTGAATATTTTTGGTCACAACAATTCATAAATACTATTTATTAAGGGAGTTTGAAATTTCTATGGGTAGAGGAATCACACACAAATGAAAACTCTTAATTCTTTCTCTCCCTCACTCACTCTCCCAAATGTTATGGCATATGTGTTTTGTATATATTTTATATACATGCTTTATCCTCTAAAGATCAAACAGTCAGAGGGGAAGAACTATTTTCCTTTTGTCTTTATATTCTCAGAACACAACACAGCGTCAGGAACAAAGCTAGTTCTTAGTAAATGCTTGTTAAGTTACTGATTATCGTTGTGTATTGATTGACTGTTTTTCCCACTAAGAATTTCCTTCACCAACTAAATGCAGTCTGAAAAACGATGAATAAGGACTTAATTTCATGGAAGTCTTCTTCTGATTACTCACTGAGGTGTGGAGGTGAGCCTAGTTTCTTGAAGGCTGTAGCACTGGAGCCAAAGCTTTGACAGATCTTACCCAGCTGAAAAGGATTGAATATAAGCCCTGATGAGAGACTGCATGTCTATCTTTGGAGGAATGACTGTGCTAATTTCAGTGAGTATCAGCTGGTTGACTGATTGATTGATATGTCCTGGATATTGGTGGGGAGCATCACCCCAGGCATCTCAAGCTGCATCTTTGGATAAATATGGAATTGTAAGGAAGGAACTCCAAAGGACAAGAGCCATGAAGAGTCTCACCTGGGTTGAAGAGAATTTGGCAGGAGAGATCTGGAGTGTTCAGAATTCATAGCTAGAGAAAGAAAAGCTATGGTTCAGTTAAAAGACCAAGGAATTTGGAGGCAGAGGAGTCTACTTACTACCTGTGTGACCTTGACCAAACTGTACAACATTTTTGAACCTCAGTTTCCTCATCTATAAAATCAGGGATCTGAAATAAGTGGTCTCTAATATGTTTTCCAAAATAGGATCTTACAAACCAATCAGCAAGACTTAGTGGTCCCCCAGCATCACCACTGTTTCTAGAAGACTCTCTTCCATGGTCATTTCAGTCTTTTTGCCAAACTAATTTATGACTTCGTGAATCCCTAATAAGAGGCAGCTACATGGCACAGTGCTAGACCTAGAGTCAGCAAGGCTCATCTTCCTAAGTTCAAATCTGGCCTCAGACACTTACTGACTGTGTGACCCTGGGGAGGTTACTTAATCCTGTTTGCCTCAGTTTCCTCATCTGTAAAATTAGCTCAAGAATGAAATGGAAAACCTCTCCAGTATCTTTGCCAGGAAAACCCCAATTGGAGTCACAAAGAGTCGGATACGACCCAAGTGACTAAAAAACAACAATAAGGAGTCCCTCAGGAAGTCAAGGTCCCAAAGTCTTTGTCTGTTCTTCAGCCAGGCACTTCAGGTCCATCAGCCTATTGTCTTGGTCGAGTCATTAGCCATTAAATCTTATCCCTTGCTTAGAAGTCTCCTAAGTATAACTAGAGCATTTTCAGAGCACAGTGTATCCAGCAGGCATTATTTTGCCCACAGAGACAGTAGAGCCCATTCAGGCACTGAAAAGTTAGGGGAGACTTTTCTTTATGGATTACATTTATGGTTTATGATAGGCCTAGGAGAAGCAAAGGGAACATCATTTACCAATAGAGAGAGATTTCAAGAATACGATTTACTGCTTTTGCGTGCCTATTAAATGACATCATCTTTTGGCCCTTCAACTAAACTAGAAGCATGGTCCCCTTTCTGGACTCACTGTGACATGGCAGTGTTAAACCCTGCTCAACACCGCACTGTGCTGAACATAATTACCTCAGTGAAAGTTTGTGGATGAAAACCAGAGAGATCTACCTTTATCAGAGCAACACAGAACCTGAAAATTAGATGTCAACATTCACTCAGAGCCACCTCTGTTTGCCGCAATGCAGTAATTATTAAATGAAAAGATAAATAATCCGATGTATTTGGAGTCGCCTCCATCCCTTTTCCAACCAAGTCCATCATTCAGGCAAAGAAACAAAATGAAAAGGGAAGGGGGAGGAGGGGCAAGCTTTGTGCTGCGCTGAGGCTGGCAGTAAAGGCAAACAAATAAATAATCACCTAATGCAAAAAAAAAAATGCAATTAGCTGCCTGTGCCTATTTCACCATCCCCTGCCCTCCCCCCAAAGCAAATCCTAATAGGAACTTTCAGTGATCATTGATTCAGAACTGGAAGCAATCTTAATGATTGTCTAGTCCTATCCCCTTAATTTACAGGTGACGAATCAAAGCCTAAATAGGTTAAATGACTTGTTTGGTAAAAGGTAAAAGAGGCACTAAGAAGCAGAGCGAGGGTTTGAACTAACCTAGAGGCTAAGACTAGCAGCTAGATGGTGCAGTGGTTAGAGCACTGAGCCTAGAATCAGACGGATCCAACTTCAAATACGGCCTTAGATGATTGTACTAGCTGTTGGACCATGGGCAAGTCCCTGAAATACTCTCTGCCTCAGTTGTCTCAGCCATAAATTCTGGATAATAACACCTCCCAAAGTTGTTTTGTGGATCAAATAAAAATATTTTAAAATACTTAGAACAGTTCATAGCATACATTAGGTACTTAAAAACTTTTTATTCTATCCATTGAATCCTATGGACACTCAGTACAATAGATCTACTAGGATGGTAGTTAGGGTACATTGCATATCAACTTCAGAACTGCGTACATTTGTAAAAGGGCAGATGAATGACCAAATTTTGAGAACCTTCTGGAACCATTTAAAAACTTAATAAATTATCAATATAAGGAAGGTCCACAGCATGTTATATGGGAGGAAACAAGCAAGAACTGAAGAATGTGAGTAGTTGTCTGTAATTGTATTTTTTCAGGTAATACTCATAAAAATAGGTTCACTAATGAACATGTAGGTGGAGTAGTGAACTGGTCCAACAATTCTGGAGAATAATTTGGAACTATCCCCAAAAGGCTATAAAATTTTGTATACCCTTTGATCCCAAAATGCCACTACTTGGTCTACATCTCCAGGAGATCAAAGAAAAAGGCAAAGGACTTTGATGTACACAAATATTCATAGCAGCTTTTTGCAATGGCAAAGAATTGGAAATTGAGGAGGTGCTCTTCAATTGGAAAAGGACTGAACAAGTTGTGACATATTTTGTAATGGAGTACTATTGTGCTATAAGAAATGACAAGGCAAGTGATTTCAGAAAAAAACATGGGTAGATATAAACAAACTAATGGAAAGTGAAGACAGAGAAACTGGGACATCATTGTGCACAGTAGCAGCAATGTTGTAATGGTGGTCAACTGTGAAAGACTTGGTGACTGATGAATATAATGATCCAAGATAATTCCAAAGAACTTATAATGAAAAAATACTATTCACTTCTAGAGAGAGAATTGATGAACTCTGAGTGCAAATTAAAGTATACATTTCTCTATTCTTCTTGCTTTCTTTTTGAAATATGGCTACTATGGAAATGTTTTGCATGATTTCACATATATAAATAATATATTGCTTGTTTTCTCAGTGGGTGGGGGAAGGGATGGGAAGGAGAGAATTTAAAATTCAAAATTGAATGTTAAAAATAAATGAAGACTTTAGTCAAAAAAACTAATATAAGTAAATGCGATGGTTCCTACTCTCAAGGAGCATACATTCTAATGTGGAAGACAATACAGAAAGAGTAGCTGTAAAAATGACTAAGGGTGGGGAGACGGAGGAGAGGCAGGGGCAAGTCTCTTGGCAAGGAAGTGGAACTGTGGAGAGTAAAAAGAAAGGTTTCAAGTGAAGTAACTGAGCATTGCCTGGGTACCTCATGAAATGCTGGTATTGACCAAGGCCTCAGCAGTCACTAGGGAGGGCCACAAAGAGGTGATCACAGATTTATTGGAGTACAGGAGGATTAGACATGTCACCACACTGTGACAGAGAGTTATTGATAATACTGATGTTAAGTTCCCTCTGACTGATAAGAAGTAGAATCAACAACACAATGAACTCATTAAAAGTCTTGTCCTTAAAGTCAAGAAAGGGTCAAGAAAGTTGAGAGAGATTTGCTCTTTTCATACAGCTAGTTTTTCTTTACCACAACACAACTATTTGAAGCTCTAGTCTAGTCCTCATAATTTTCCTGAAGTTTTCCATAACCCCTCATCAAATCCCAATGTGCATTTTCAGATTGATCTGTTCTTAGCACCTAGGACAGTAGTTCTAGACACATGGTGGATACTCAATAAATACTTCATGACTGTAAAATAGCAAACTGAATCAACAATAAGCCAGTCGTGCCAAATCTACAGGAAGGGTCAGTAGCAACATCTGATCTTTATTCACAGCCAAGAAAAAAAAATTAATACATGAAATTCAGAAATGTTTCTGAATACCGCTGCAGCTGAAACTGAGATTCATAGAACCAGTACTGCTGGAGTAGACTGACAATGAATCACGGAAATAAGGGCCTAATTTCAACCTGCTCAAGGACCCTGGCCTCCTGACTCTCTCTCTCAAGGAGCCCTGGACAATCTCCATGAGTAATGGTTTTCATACTCTCTGTACCATTTACTTCCAAAGCCGTGAAGGGCAATACCTTTTGCTGTAATTCCCTTGTGACAATCACGACTTCTATGTGTGAAACAAGCTGTAGTTCAATTAAGGAGGATATGGTACTTATAATCTCCCATTAAGGGCTAGGACAGTGACTCCAGCAGAACACACTTCCTTTCTCTTTATTAAGAAGTCTCTTACAATCCTGGGTTGGGTCTAACTGAGCAGGAGTTGAAGGAGGTTTCTTCCAGATTCCAAGAGTTAAAGAATCTGCTTTGAAACTCTGGTTTTAAGTGACAGGATGGCATTGAGAAGCCTGGTTTTCTTTCAGCAAGAGAAAGAAAAACAGATATGCTAGTATATCCTATCAATAACTAAAGAAGAAAGAAGAGATGTGCTACATTTGACAGTAACAGTTTTCAACAGTTCTGACAAGTCAAGAAACTTCATCTGTTCATCAAACTTTTCTTTCTTTGCTGATTTTGAATGCAAGGCCCTTACTTCAAGCCTGACTGACTTTTCTCTTGATTTAGAGTAATTGGAAGCCTTAGAGTCCTCCCAGAAGGAAATCTCTGCTAGCTGTATCCTCCCTGGATACCATTATTGTATAGCATTATGAGTTATGCTTAGCACATGTGGCATACCATTAAGGGCTGAGGGCACTGGGCTGGACAACCACAGTCAGGCCACAATATAAGAGCAAGGCATTTCAGCAAAAGGGGAATAGTCTAGTAATGTAAGGTGCTTTGTTCATGTTGCAGTTTCTTCTAGAGGATTGGTTTCAATTCTCACTCTTTATAGTTTGATTCTCGTAGCACAGACCTAGTGGAATGAAAGGAACCCAGGAAATACAATCAAAAGCCCTGGGTTTGAATTTTGGCATTGACAAATATTAGCTCAATGAAGTTGGATAATTAATTCATTTCCCCTTTTCTAGGTTTCTGTTTCTTCATCTACAAAATGAGGAAGTTGGCCAAGATGATGTATTAGAGTCATGTGACCTGAGGTAAATTTCTTTGTGTGCCTCTATTTCCTTATCTGTAAAATGAGGTAGATAGACTTGATCTCTCAAGTCTATAAATCTGCGATTCCTTCCTGCTCCATCATTCTGTAAATCTAGTTAGTAACTGTGTCTCTTCTACTCAGCTGTTCACCCATGTCAACAAAATAGTGCAATAGACTCCATGAATCTTCTGGAAATCTTGAGAGAACAGAACAGCTATTGAAATAATTCAGATCCCTCCACAGCATACTACATACACGAGTATGCATATACATGCATATAGGTATATCTTGCAATAAAAATTGATCACTACTTGTCATTATTACAGATGGGCCTCGAGAAGTCTAGGTTTTTAATGAACTAGTATAGATTTCATGTTCCACTGGCTGTCCAAGCAATAGCAATAGCTCTTCCCTGTAAATATTGATTCCTAAAGCCTAGACTTTTAAGGTCATCTTACTTTATTTTTGGTGGAAGGGAAGCTTCTCCCCATTTTGAGAATCCTGTTTTGTTAGATGAATATCATGGACTATGTCTGCATGGGAAAAGTAGAGGAAATGGCAGTAGACATTTCTTTTTTTGGTGGGGAGAGGAATCTGATCTGCAAGAAGAGACAATCTTGCTAATTCAGCCCAACAAATAAGGAATTTTTGATTTGCAACATTAATTATCTAAATAATTAGTTCAGATCTTCTCTTTCACTTTCCCTGTATAGAAACTGTACTCTCAATTAGTCCCCTCTGTTTTCTGGAGCTCATTTTCTCTGCACTTAGACAGGGAAATACTTTTCCTTTTCTCCTTGTCTATCTATTCATATATTCTTACAGTAATAATAGACACTCTTATATGCATTAGCCTGAAGGGTTAGACAGTGTCCAATTTCTTTTATAAGTTTTGTTTTCATGTCACTACTCCTCTGCTTGGCTGACAGTAATAAAAATCAAGATCCTTCACGCTGCCAGACTAGTGTGATCACACTAGCTAACTGTTTCTCCTTTCTCCTTGCACAATAGTTGGTGGGATTTTCTTATGTGCAAATCTTCACTGACTGAATCTCTATAAGAAATTCTTGAGAAGGTAGTATATGGCATACTCTGAGGTCATGAAAATTACAAGTGATGTCATCACACAGATACAAAATCCTACATCTCTTCTCAAAAGGTTAGCAGAATTTTCAATATTCTCTTAGGCAGAGAGTGTTTGACTTGAACTGAGAGCCTTCATCTACTAAACTCACCTGCATCTTTAGGGCCCTCAGGGGAATCTGACTTTGCAAATAGGAACTGTGTGTTTGGGGTACAATTGTCCCATCAATCACCCCAACAGGGAGATTATTGTTTTCTTTAGGAGAATGGGATAGATGTGGAACTGACAGAATGAACACAAGGTCAGCTAGGCATGGAGGCAAAAACACCCTCCTCCAGTGGTTTTCATGATATAGCTTGTGGGCTAATGGACATCTCTTCGAATTCCATTTCTTTCTCCTCTCCTAGAGCACCCACTCCCTGCTTTCTTGTAGCAGATGCTCGGTTTGGTTTTTTGCCCTCTCTCTTGATTTGCTTGCAGCACTCAATTTTGATTTAGTAAATGTCTCATTCACTGATCTCTCTTCTTCCTTATGCTTTTTCCTTCCCTTAATTTTTTGAAATCTTGTGTTTGAGATTTGCACTCCACCACATTGTCCCCCTCCCCCTATTTTCTACACACTGACTGGGGTAGAATGAACAAGAAAATACAAATATCACCTTTCATCAATGCTAAGAAAAGTGCAGCAGATGTAAAGTAAAAAGCCCTAAAGACGCTGGCGTTCTTACCAATAAAGCTGCAGAATCTCTGTCACACGCAAAAAATGCATCAAGGAGAGGGCTGTTCCATATTCCTTTCTTTACCTTAGCTTCAGATATGGAGAAGAAGGACTCTGACTACTGGCAGTAGAATTCCTTGTGCCAAACTGATATTCAGGCTTCATGATAGAATCAATGACAGAAATAAAGCCAACAAAAACAACAGCAGAACCAACAAAGGAAGTTTGAGCATCTTTTGTCATGAAGGAATCTAAATGGGCTTTCAAATTATTTTTTTGACCTCGTCAGGAAAAAGAGCTAAATAATATTATATAAAATATGTGTTAACAATGTTCTATTTGTAGAAGTCTACGTGTTTGTATACTGATGCCTGCATGGCAGGCATTGTAAGAGGACTGAATGGAGAATGAAACTGCAATTTAAAAGCTCTTATAAACATAATGGGGGGGGGGGCGGCACTAGGTGGTACAAGAGATGGAGTGTGGACCTGGAGCCAGGAAGATCTGAGTTTAAATCTACCCTCAGACACTTACTAACTGTGTGACCCTGGAAAGTCACTTAAACCTGTTTGCCTCTGCTTCCTAGTCTATAAAGTTAATTGAAGAATGAAATGGCAAACCAGTCCAGTACCTGTACCAAGAAAATCTCAAATGGGATCACAAAGAGTAATACTCAACTGAAATGATTTAACAACAACAAATAAACATAATGATTGCTTACATTCACACAGCATTTAAAGAGTCTATAAAGTATTTTCTCTTGACCACCCCATGGCATTGGTAGGAGATGTATGATTATTCCCAACGTACAGGGAAGACTGAGTTTCTAAGAGGTGAAGTAATTCTGACTAGTCACACAACTGATAAGGGACAGAGCTTTGAGGCTCAAACCCAAGTCTTTTGATTTCAAACCTAGTGCCAGTCACCCTACTCCATGCTACCCATGCTACCTCCCTAGGTAAAACTGTCTTTTTATCCCTCCCAGCGCCCCCATTACACACACACACACACACACACACACACACACACACCAACTATAGGAAAATAAACAAATAATCTTTCCAGTTCCGGTATCCTCCACTGTCTCACTCACTCTCCACAAGAGACTTTACTGTGGACCTTTCTGACTCCTTCCTCTTCATGAAAACTTACCTCTCCCATTCCCTCAGTTCATTTTTCAAAGAAGCAACTAGTTCCCACATAGGAAACTGGGCTAAAATATTATTGTTGCTAGTGGGTCAATGGGTATCCTTACAAATGGGTGTCCTGACAAATTTGTTATTTAACAAGAGTTTTCTAGAGCAGGAATTCTTAAACTTTTTTCCACTGGTGACCCCATTTCACATTTCAGCATTGTTTGTTGGCATTGTGTGGCTTAAGAGCATAGTGCAAAAGTGCATATGCTTTGTTTTCAGAACCAAGGCTACAGTGAAGTTTTGAGATGTAACACAGTCAAGTGCTGCCAGAAACATCTCAGATTCATTATGTGTTTGATTTTCAATAAATTTTTGGTTGTTCAACATTCAGAAACCTTTTACTATTGCCACATTTTTTTTGCAACCCCATATGGTGTCTCAACCCACAGTTTAAGAAGCACTGTCTAGAGACACAATTCCTTAACCTGAAGGCATACCTCTTATGGTAAGAATTTCAGACATTATGGCATGCCAAGAAGGCAAATGGACCAGGTAGGTTGACATAGTACTTTATATGAATCTACTTACCCCTCTTACACAAAGAATCACAGAACTAGAAAGGATTTTAAGGATCTTCTAGGCCAGTCTCATCGTATAATAGATGACAAGAAGGGCTTTCCATTCATTAAACTACTAAATAGAACTAGAGTTGCTTTAACTGTCAATATCACTTATCACTGACATCAAGATTCTTTAGCTGGAAGACTAGCAAATTTGTGACCCCCATATTGTATGAAAGCTACAATAAATGCTCAAATAGGCCAAGAATGTGTTTTTCTTTGTTTAGAAGTACAATATGCTAATTAACATATTTTACAAATTATCACTAGGATTTGATGATATGTCTAAGTAAAAATGCTTTAAATCTAAAAGCTTAATAGGTTCATAGTCCACTGAGTTTTCTAACATTGCCTTTTGACACATTTTAGTATTTTAATAGCTCTCTCAACTTGCCACAACACCACTGTGAAGTAATTAAGTTCTCATAAATATATTCAGTAACGATTGCTGTTTAAACTGATTATCCATTGATTAGTTCATATCAATTCCATGACAATGCAGCTTCTCAAATTAAACAATCTAGCATGATTATGACGCTTTTAACTTATGTGATTTATTTTTTAACTAGAAGCATGGAAAATACATTAGGACAAGAGTACTTTAAATAGATAATGCCAAAAGTCTTTCTAAATAATAGTTGATCTTACAAGATGTGTATATTTGAAGTTCTCATTTTCAAATAATTACTATAATACCTTGAAAATGTGGCCTCAAGTTGTAGGCCTACCTATCCTTACTTTGTCTCCATAGGGACACTGAGGTAGTTTGCAAAATTGATCCAGAATGTTACTGCAGTCTTCCAGGAAGCGGGGACAGTTGAACCTCCAGAGTCAGTTAACCATAGATGCTAACAAAAAGTCCTAGAAAAAATTGTAGTTTTTTTTCTTATTCTGAAGCTGCCAGTTTACACCACACAAAAGCAGCATGAACCCAAATGTAAGGACTGATGTTCTAGTGTTACATTACCTTTTATAGAGATGGGGGGTAAAGAGGGTGGATAATGGAGCAGGTGCAATAGAGGGAGAGAGATGAGAGGGCAGAAAAGATAGGGGAAAGGAGGAGAAGAAAGGGAAGCAGAGCTTAGGTTGGGGAGAAGAGAGGAGAGGAAGAAAGAGAGGAAGAGAAGGAAAGAGAGAACAGGGAAAGACAGAAGAAAGGATTAGGTCAGGGAGGAAAAAGAGAGAGGAAGGGAGATTGAAAGGAAGAGAAAGGAATGAAGGGAAAAGAAAGTTGAGAGAGTGGGAGACAGAGACAAAGAGACAGAGAGGTACAGAGAGAGACAGAGAAAGACACCAACAGACAAAGACAGAGAAGGACAGACAGAAAGAAGAGGAGAGGAGAGGAGAGGAGAGAAGAGGAGAGGAGAGGAGAGGACAGGAGAGGACAGGAGAGGACAGAAGAGGACAGAAGAGGACAGCTAACTATAGAGACTTTAGTAAAGTAATGTGTTCCTAGGTGGCTTTTCTTGTGCACTTCTATGTTTTCCTGGTTTGAGTCTAACCCTGGGGAAATACCATGAAGCAGGCTGTGTTGTGAGCTGTCCAAGGTTTTGAACATACAGGAACATAGAAGGATTTGGTTACAACTCTACCACAAGGCCAATAAAGTATTCAACAACACTTTCTGAGGCATTACTTAGATTCTTAGGCATAATGACACCAGAGTTCATGGAACCCAAATCACAGAAGCCATCTCTTCTGTTGATTTATGAAAATGAAGCAAAATTTAAAAAATTTTGGACTGTGATATTATTATATATTCAGCAAGATCTGTTTTAATTATGATTACTGCTAAAAAAGAAAGATCTCAAATAATGAAATGTGTTTGGATGTATTTAGCTTTTTTAAAAGCATCATTTCAGACAGAACATGTTTTTTCCTGCTTATCTTTAATTATTGCAGTAATTGTCTCAATCTGTGCTTTGGCCAGACAGTGTCATCTGATTATTCTGACCCTGCCACACTCTGTCAGAAGCACATATAGTGGTTCCTAATTACTATTTGAATTAAGTAAAAAACCTGACCATAGACTTTAAAGCCTTCAGGCATCTGCCCTTCTCTTACCTAACTACCTTCACCTCTTGTCCACCAAAGGCCATGACTTTTTCTCTAGCCAAGCACTTCTGTTAATAGTGAATTTCTTCTTATGCATATGTTCCTTAGATCTCTGCATAATAATAAATGCTATTCTTTGACTTTCCATGACTTCTTTGGTCTCTTCCCAAAATTACTCACTTCTCAGTACCAATGGTACCACTAATTTTCTACTTCCATAAAGCCTTTTCAGACTGACCATACTTCTCTCTAATAACTCTATGCTTTTATAATTAACACTATAATTCATACACAAACTTTGTTTTTATCTTTTTCTGTGTCTTTTGTCTTCATTTATCTTTATTTGTATTTTGTTCATTTACTCTCATCTTGTTTCTCAATTAGACTATAAACTCATTAAAGAAACTTTGTGTCTTTTATTTATTTTAATACAGATGACAATATCAGGGTCTCTTAATCTGGGGTCCATGAACTTATTTTTTTTTTCAATATTTTGATAACTAAATATATTCCTTTTTTAAAATTCTTTTTATTTTAAGTATTTGAATATATTCTGAGAAGGGATCCATAGTCTTCACCAGAATGCCAAAGCCCAGTATGATGTAAAGAGTTTAAGAACCTCTGCCTTGTGTATATAGAAATCACTCTGCAGACAAATCATATATGCAGCCAACAATTATACAAATCAAATTCCTGCCTTATATAAAACAGTATACTCTTGTGCAAGTAAAGAATGCATAATAAGTGCTGACTTAAATATAATATATAATGCCACTTCAAAAACATTTTTTAAATTATGTCAAATCAGAAATAGAGATGTTAATTCTTTTGGAAAACGGGTCTTCTAAAATAATACCAGTCATCACCAAATTATTAAATCCAATTGTCTTTTCACAAGTCATGGTGTCTTTGAAAAAGCTTGATGGAGGAAATGGGCTTACAGGATTGTTAGGTTTGACCCACTGGAAGAGATTACATAGAATGTTAATCACACAAAATTATTGACTGTAGCCTGAGTCATCTGTCTTTATGACTCACCCCCTTCTTGGAGCAGGGACAGGGATCTCTGGAAATCCAGATGTTTTCAATCCAATTGTATTTTTGTTTTCACTCATCTTAAAACAATCAAGTCCAACTGCTTTATTTTAGAAATGAATACATACACTGAGAGGAAGACTTTCCCAGAATCACATATGTAGGAAATAACTGTGACAAGATTTGAACGTGGGTCTTCTTGTCCAGCAATCTATCTACTAGGTCATGAGTTCTCTCAATCCAGTGAGTATTAAGTTACAGTATCAATGAAGAGTAGTCATATGGCTATAAGGGGAGGAGGAGTATATCCATGTCTCCCACCCATTTATAGACTAATTATTTTCTCTCTCCTCATTCTCAATGTAATTGTATTGCCTAGGGAACAAAAGCTGACTCCTTATCCACAGAAACCTACAGGAGTGGGAAAGATGAAGGGAGGAAGGGAGAAATAGGCCAGCACTGGATATATTTTCCTTGTCCTGGATCACTAGAAGTTAAATAAAAGCAGTTTATTTTGTTTATGTTAGGTGTGCATTGTGACAGACACAAAGTACAGGGTGTGGTAGAGCTTTCCCTAGTGCAGGACCATTAACTGGGAAATTTCTGCCTTGTAGCATGCCTGTGCTTTTATTTATTTATTTTTTTTTACTTCAGTGCTGCATTAAAGTAATTTTTGCATTTAACGAGGAATAAAAGCGAAGCTGTCTCACAATGCCCTAACTACAGGTATGTGGGCGAGCAGTTGTCTGAAGATTATTACTTGGAAACAGATTCAAAAGCCAGCTAGGAAAGGCAAAACAACTCAGTTTGGAATGTGAATCAGCCTTTGAATTGGCATGCTCCAGTGGGGATAATGTGATTTTTCTTGCTTCTGTGATTATGACCATGGATTCTGTTTCCAAAAATCCAGGGGTGCTACATTCTAATCTGGGGGAAAGCTGTGGATCTCAAAGCATATTTTTTTTTAAATAGCCAAATTTGCACATATATTTGAATCCGTTAATAAAGTTCAAATATTCCATGTAATTGTTCTAGGTTCATAGATTTAGAGATTGAAGGTACTGAAATGTCATGTAGTCCAACATCCACACTTCACATTTGAAGAAACTGAGGATGACAAAGGTTGAAGTGACTTACTGAAAAACACACAGGTAGTAAGTGATAAAGGCCAGATTTGAACCCCTTTTGTTCAATTCCCAATCCAGTTCTCTTTTATCCATGTATCACATTTTTTTGGCCATTCTTGCTTTATTTTATTTTATTCCTTGCTATATCAATCACTATGCCTGTTTCTTCAGAACCTGGGAATAAAGAGGTGTGAACTTCAAAATAGATAGCCTTCTGACTAGATCTAGCTGGAAACAGAGCTTTCTGGGAATATGCACAAATGACTATCTCTGTGGCTTACTAAGGAAATACAATACCCACATGTTTTTCATTTTTGAAACACAGAAGAGCCTCCCATCTTTTTCCTGGTTCTTGTAAGGTAAAGCAACTCTTTCTACGATCCTAGAGAATACTGTAATGACTATAGTAATTATACTCCTGAGTACCATATAATTGGCATAGGGGTAGGGTGGAATCAGCACTTCCCAGGTTAACAGGATCATATGTCCAGCTGCTAGTCAAGTATAGTAGAAAGAACACAGAACTCAGCTCTTGTCTCAGCTGTGAAACTGATGGATCATGTGAGATGAGGTGAGTTCCTTCCTCCTATCAGTAAAATGAGAGGGCACTGGCTTGGATCATCTCTAAGCCTTCACTTAGCTGTAATATGATGATTGTAGGCATGGGAGAGAAGGGAGAAGAAGTAGGAAGGAAGAATGACCAGGTAGGTAAGGAAAAAGAAAAGGAGAGGAGCTATATTGTCTCACTTTTCCAAAGTCCTCAGCATGTTCCATAGCTATTCAATAAATATTTTTGATTACCCTCTATGTACAAGTCACTAAAGTAAGCAATACTGAAGATAAAAAGTAAAAAGATAATCTTTGTCCTCCTTTTTTTAGACTTTATATTTATTTACATGTACATATTGCTTCACTTGATAGAATCTTTTTTTAAATTATTTTATTTGTTTTCAGTTTTCTACAATCACTTCCATATATCTTAGATTTCCCTCCTTCCTCCCTGTCTTTTTTCCCTCCCTCCCCAAGATGGTGTGTAATCTTACATAGGTTCTACACATACATTCTTATTAAATACAGTTTCACCTTAGTCATGTAGTATAGAAGAATTAAAATGAATGGGAGAAACCATAAAACCAAACCAAACAAAACAAAACAAAACACAAGCGAAAATGGTCTGCTTCATTCTGAGATCCAATTCCATAGTTCTTTTTCTGGATATGGAACACATTTTGCCTCGAGTCCACTGGGAATTTTTTTAGGTCCTTTCATTGCTATGAAGGATTAAGTCTACCAGAAAAACTCCTCACACATTGTGGTTGTTGCTGTGTACAAAGTTCTCCTGGTTCTGCTCCTTTCACTCAGCATCAGTTCATATAAGTCTTTCCAGGCCTCTCTGAAGTCGTCCTGTTCATCACTTCTTGTAGCACAATAGAATTCATTACATTCATATACCACAACTTGTTCAGTCATTCCCCAGTTGATGGGCATCCTCTTGACTTCCAGTTCTTGGCCACCACAAAGAGATCTGCTGTAAGTATTTTTGTACATGTGGGACCCTTTCCCATTTTTATGATTTCTTTGGGATACAGTCCCAGAAGTGATATTGCTGGGTATGCACATTTTTGTAGCCCTTTGGGCATAGTTCCAAATTGCTCTCCAGAATGGTTGGATTAGATCACACCTCCACCAACAATGAATTAGTGTTCCAACTCTCCCATATCTTCTCCAACATTTTCATCTTCCTGTTTTGTCATATTAGCCAATCTGATAGGTGTGATGTGGTACCTCAGAGTTGTTTTGATTTGCATCTCTCTAATCAATAGTGATTTAGAGCAGTTTTTCATATGACTATAGATAGCTTTAATTTCTTCCTCTGAAAACTGCTTGTTCATATTCTTTGACCATTTATCAACTGGGGAATGACTTGTATTCTTGTACATTTGACTCAGTTCTGTATATATTTTAGAAATGAGACCTTTGTTACAGACAATAGTTGCAAAAATTCTTTCCCAGTTTTCTGTTTCCCTCTTAATCTTGATTGTACTGGGTTTGTTTGTGCAAAAACTTTTCAATTTAACGTATTCAAAATTATCCATCTTGCACTTCATAATGTTCTCTATCTCTTATTTGGTCAAAAATTTCTCCATTCTCTATAAATCTAACAAATATACTATTCGTTACTCTATTAATTTGTTTATAGTATCAGTCTTTATATCTAGATCATATATCCATTTGAACTTTATTCTTGTGTACAATGACAGGCACTTAATCTCTGTCTTCTTGAGATTTCTAATGTAGCAGGTAGTTGGGACATATGCTTAAAAGAACAAATGGCGATGAAAGATAGCATAGCTTGCTGTACTTGGTGAATGATACAGACCTGATACAGGTGTTCCCCAAAGTCAGTCATCATCAAGAGCTAGGATGCTGACCAAGGATTTGAGGACCTTGAGGTGTCAAAGAAGGGCAGGATTTAAAGAACTGGAAAGGAAGAGGGAGGACATTACAGGAAGAGACAATGTGAACAGAAAAAAGTGAGCATGTTGTGTTCAGAGAACAATAAATAGATCAGTTTGACTGGAAAGAAGATTTGATATGGAATATCAGTCATTCAGTCAACAAGCTCTTCTAGCTCATGCCAGGGTATGTATCCCCAAACAAAATCAAACACAGTTCTTGCCCTCAATGAATTCACACAATAATTGCGGAAAAATAGCAAAGTTTTGTTTAGACAAGAGATACATAAAGTGTAATTAATCAGATTAGAGAGGTAAAATTAGATTAAGATTAGAACTATGGGCCAGATTGTATAATGTCAGACTGAGAAGCTTAGATTTATTCACCTTTTGATAATAGGATCATAGATTTTGGAGCCTAAAGAGCTCTCATAATTCATCTACCAGAAAATCTTAACCTGGGTAAGTGATTTAAAAAAGAACATATTTAGTAATTATTTCAGTACAATTGACTTCCTTTTCTTAATCCTATATGTTTTATTTTGTTTTTTTTTAAATATTATCCTTAGAAAGAATTCAAAGTCTTCAGCAGACTGTCAAAGCAGTTCATGATACAAGAAAAGCAATCCATGAAACAAATAAACAAAGAAGTTCAGAACCCCTCATCTAGTTCAACCCGTTCATTTAGAGATGAGGCACCCAATGTCCAGTTAGGAGAAATGCCTTATTCAAGGTCACTCATTCTTCAAAACAGTTTGAAATGTCTTTATCTGATGCCAAGTCCTTGACCAGAAATGTAAACCCCACACAGAACACTCCTTGTTGGAGAATATAATGGCAGACAAAACAAAGATTACTAGTATTTGTTGTGCATTATTATTTTTCAATAAGTTTCCATTTTGAATTATATTTTGCTTATTCTAAAACTAAAATTAATTTGTAAACTTGAACATGAGTATGTGTGCTTGGAAAGAGGTAGCCCAAGAATGGGTAATAAAAATAAATCTACAGGAAAATTAAAATGTATCCCTGTAATCCAAAAAGTGGATTATTCACACTCAAATCTTTGAAAATTCACTTTATTTTCCTAATGTTCTTCTTGATTTTTATACTATTGGCAGTTAGGATCTTTTACCATTTTGACTCAAGTGGTGCAAGTGTTGCAAAATTATGAGAGAAGAGAGTTTAGATGTGCCTTAAGTTCCATGAAGCCTGATTTAAGAAAGGGTAGTTGGAAATGGTGTTCAGTCTGGATTGGAAGATAGATTAGAGCCAGGGGTGCTAGCTGGGAAACTATTATACTGGTAAAAAGGGGGTCAAAGATTTGCATTAGAAAAGTAGAAAAGAGAATGGAAAGGAATGAATGAATTGGAGAGACATTAAAGAATCAGCAATAATTCATTACCTACTGTATATTCAGGGAAAGGCTCACAGAAGAGTTGGTAATGTGATATTATTTGGAGATGAGTCAGAGCAGAGAATGCCACTAAGAGAGCAAACAAAAGCTGGGAGGCTAGAAATACCAGTGTATATTCCATTGTAAACTCCTTAAGGACAGAGACTATCTTTTGTCTCTTTGGGTTAAGTGTCTTGGCACACTGTCTGGCACATATTAGGTGTTTAATAAATGCTTGTTTTCTGATTGATTTGCAGTCAGTGAGTACACCACATCAAAGGAGAAAGTAGGTTGGTACCTGGCAGTGGAGGATGATGAAGGCCAAAAACAAAGGGTGGGGGGGAAGCAAGATACAAGAAAAAAGATCCAACTCTGGAGTCCAAAGCCCTACATACAAATCTGACCTCTGATACTACCTGTGTCATCTTAGGCAAGTCTCTTAACTTTTCTGGACCTCAGTTTTCTCTGTCCTCTGATTTTGTGCCCTCATCACAGGATTATGTTTAGAAAACAGCTGGGTGACACTATGGGTAGAGGGATGGCCCTATAGTCAGGAAGACCTGAGTCAAATCTTACCTACCATAGTAGTTATGTGACCCTAGGCAAGTCACTTCTAACTGTCTCTTTTTCTTCATCTTTAAAATGAAAATAATATGTAGGTAATATTTTTATTAGGGCAGCTAGGTGGCATGGTGGATAGAGTGCTAGGAGTCAGAGAAAGATATAATAAATAGAAGCATGTATAGAATGATCTTACATTATGTGTATGTATGTGTGTGTATATCTGTATATATATATATATATATATATATATATATATATATACATATATATATGTATATTTGTGTTTAATGATAACCATCTCGAGGGCAGGGAAGGGGAAGGGAAAAAGAAATTTACATGATAATTTTTGCTGTATATTGAAAGGAATAGTAAATTGTACATAGTAGATTGGCATTCATGTGTAATCATCTTTTTTATTGTACTATGTTACAGAAATGCTTGTTTTATTCTATAAATTTAAAATAAAAGTTTGCAAAATATTCCTGAGTTCAAACCCAGCCTCAGACACTAACTAGCTATGTGACCCTGGGCAAATCACTCAACCCTGTTTGCCTCAGTTTCTTCATCCATAAAATGATCTGGAGAAGGAAATGGCAAACCACTCTAGTATCTTTGCCAGGAAAACTCCAAATAGGGTGATGAATAATCTAACATGATTGAACATCAACAATTTTAAAAAAATGTTAAAATACCTTGTAAACCTTAGAGCACTGAATAAAGAACAGTTATTATTATAACTCGGCTTTATAAATTCATTTAAAATTGAATCAAATTGAATTAAGGAGCAAAAGAAACAAATACTGAGATTAATTTTTTTTTCCTCTTGAAAGTGAAAAAGACAAAATTCTTTCTCTTCTCCATGTACCCCTGGTCACCTTCTAGAGGCCTGGCCAACAAGTACAGGGAAGGAAATGCGTCTCAGTATCTAGTGAGTTTCTTATATATACTTAGTACTGGGCAGAATTTGCAAAGGTAGGAAGGACCTCTAAGGCCTATATTCCAAAGATGACTGATAATAGAGACGCTTTAAAAAGAAAGCACTCCAGCTAAGAGATGGCTAATTCACATGGGTGAAACATTATTTTCTTTTAAAAAAATCTTTCAAAGTAAACTAATTGATCCTGTGGCCCTGATTATGTTGTTCTTAGAGTGCAGAAGAAATTAGTTTTTAAGAGGGACTTGGAAGGAGAAAGAGGACATGTGGTAAGTGAAATGAGGTAAACTGTTCAGGTCCTTGTATTTAATCTATTCAAGAATTCCAGGAAATCCATTCAAACAAGCAATGGCATCCCAAAACCCCGGAGTGGTGTAGGAGTAAAATTAGCTAATGGTCAAGCTTTATGTTTACAAAAGAAATTGGAGAAAGGAAATGAGATAAGCTTAGGAGTACCTATCTGTGAAATGGAGATTGTCACTCACTACATTAATTGCACACTGAAATATGCTGTGCAGTCCCCAGAAGATAAGATTATTGAGCCTAGAAGGAGTAAGCTACAGTGGAGGAAGCAGGGGAGAATGTGAAGGCTGATGAAGAAGCCTTATCAAGCTTTGTAAGTGTACTGACTAAGGCAGTTGAGGCCACAGCCAAGGGCTTTAGCGGCATGGTAGATAGAGTGCCAGGCCTGGAGTCATAGAAGACCTGAGTTCAAATCTAGCCTTAGACACTTACTACCTATATGACCCTAACCAAGTTACTTAATCTTGTTTGCCTCAGTTTTTTCACTTGTAAAATGAACTGGAGAAGGAAATGGTGAACCACTCTAGTATCTTTGCCAAGAAAACCCCAAAAGGGGTTATAGAGACTCAGAAAATACTAAAAATGACTGAACTTGAACAAAAGCTCCTACTCAAAGGCACTATAAATTCATCATCTTATTTGAAAGTGAGTTGATTATCACCACTGACCAGTGAATTGTTTCCTAATGAGGCTTAGGGGATTGTGAAGGAAGGGAGTATTTTTGACTCCATGGAAGTCTGAGTCATGTGTTGACATGCTTAGTTGAACAAATACTCATTAATTTTATGTTAAAATGAACCATGTGTATTTTAATAGAAAACATATTCAGCCCTCATGGGAATTCTACTTTATAAATAATTGCGTATTAAGTCCGCCCATTAAATCATGAGTATTTAAAATGCAGTATGGTTAATTAGGAAAGCCAGAATATTGGATCAAGACTGCTGGGATTCAGGAAGTTGTTTAGTCATTTAGTCATGTCCAAACCTTCTTAACCCCATGGCCCACGGTACACCAGTACATGGGGCTTTCTTGGCAAAGATACTGGAATGATTTGTGATTTCCATCTCTGGTGGATTAAGGTAAATAAATAGAGGTTAAACAACTTGCCCAGGGTCTCACAGCCAGAAAGTATCTGAGGTAGTATTTGAACTCAGGTCTTCCTCACTCTAGGACAGCACCCTGTCCACTGAGCTACCTAACTGCCTCTGGAGTTCAAAAACCCCACATTTTTGCTTTGTGAACCTGCGCAAATTCCTTAACCTTTCAATGTCCTAGATCATTCTCCAACAATATAAATTACACAGTAAGTTTTGATATGCTTTATTAATCAGGAAGTTGAGATGCATTGATATGCAGGGAATTTTCTTATTGGGAGTAACCTAGACCAGGGGTGGGGAACCTGTGGCTGAGAGGTCACATGTGGATGTGGCCTTTGACTGAGTCCAAGTTTTACAGAACAATTCTGTGAAGGTTGGATTCAGACAAAGGGCTGCACCTGAGGACCTAGAGGGCCACCTGTGGCCTCAAGGCTGCAGGTTCCCCACTGCTGCCCTTAGAGCAACAAAATTAAAGCTCCTCCTACCGCTGAAATAATTAGACATATATATGTATATGTGTGTGTATGTATGTGTGTGTGTATATATGTAATTATATGTGTGTATAATTATATATGTATATATATATATATGTAACATTGGGCAAACATGAGGGGGAAAAGTACTTCTTTCTTACCTTTCCCATGGGTCTACTTTATTGGGTGGAGAGAAGTCTTGTGGAAAGGGTAGAAATAACGAATTTGGGAGATACTTTAGGAATATTACTCTCACATAGCTTTAAGAAGTCCAAAGACATGGCCAAAAAATGTGTGGGGCTGGGTGGAGGTGGGGGTTGTGTTTGTGAGAGTTTTATTATAACTTATTATAAACTACTCTCCACCCCCACCCCTCCAACTACCCTGTTTGCTTTCCTAGGAGTCATAACCAGGGTGAGTGGGATAAGTGAAACTTTTTCCTAAGCCATGTCACTGCTAAGGGTTCAAGTGTGCAAGGATATTCTAGTGGCACTGGTTCTTTTTCCTGGAGGAAAAGGGAAAGAGGGACACTACACATAACTCAGTAGTATGCTCTCCCCTCTGCAATTCCTTCTTTCTCTTCAGTGTACTTAGTGAGAGAGATTAGAATTTCCATCTTATGAATGGGCAAAAATAAAGACAGATATGTGAGCAGAAGCTTCAAGAACTCTAATAAATTTTTTCTTTTTGGACAAATGACCAAAAAAAAGATAAAACATGAGTTGGAAACTCATTGTATGGTGCTGTCTCTGCTAGTAACTTGGAATGTGACTTTGGAGTCATGTCACATGCATTTATTTTTGTGACCCTAGACTATTTATTTGTCTTCATTTATAAAATGAGAGAATTGGATAAGTTTACTTCCTTTGCAGACCTAAATCTCTGCTTATATATAAGAAGTGAGAATAAAAAGTAATAATTTCCCTGTATGACTCATGAATTTGTTTTGGAGAAGCTCCAAAAGGCTTTGGAACAAAATGTTGTGCCCTCATCACAGGATTATGTTTAGAAAACAGCTGGGTGACACTATGGGTAGAGGGCTGGCAGCCCCATTCAGATAAGTGCATAATCTCCCGACATTACTACTTTGAAGGACTATGTTCATTAGCTTGTGCTTGTTTGTTTAAAAATCACTTTTTTCTATTCCAGAATCACATAAGGTTGAGATTTTGTATAGTGCAAATCAATCAACAAAGTTGTTGTTTAGTTGTGTATGACTTTTCATAACTCCATTTGGGGCTTTCTTGGCAAAGACACTAGAACAGTTTGCCATTTCCTTCTCCAGCTCATTTTACAGATGAGGAAACTGAGGCAAGCAGGGCCAAGTGTTTTGCCCAGGGTCATACAGCTAGCAAGTGTCTGAGGCCACCTTTGAACTCAGGAATATGAGTCTTCCTAACTCTAGGTCTGGCGCTTTGTGCACTATGGTGCCACCTAGCTGACCAATCAACAAAGACTAAAATTATATTCCATTGGATTCTGAGTTTCTTAAGGGCAGGGACTGTCTTTTGTCTCTCTTCATATCCCCAGTACTTAGCAGAGTGTCTGGCATATGCTGGGTACTAAATAAGTCTCTGTTGGCTTATTGACTTGGTATATTCCAGGGATTCTTTTAGCTACTGTTGGAAACAAAGACAAAGCTTCCTGCTCCCAAGGAACTGACATTCCATTCTATAGACAAAGTGAGGAAGTAGCAGGTATGGAGATTATTTAGGCCCTTAGAACTATTAATTTAAACCACAGTGATCTCTCATGGGACTTTATTGATTGAAGATCAAATGAGAAAATGTATGCAAAGCACTTTGTAAATCTTCAAAACTGCTGTATAAATACCAGCTATTCTAGCCACATAGGAAGTGTGGTTTATTTGTAAATTTATTAATTTTCCTTTTGGTGCCTAGGTCCACTCCAGGCTTCTTTCTTAAACCTAACATCCTCAAAGCTTACCAAAATAGAATTTAGCAGCATGGCTAGATTCAGCTTTCCTCTCTTGGGCACTGAATGACTGGGGTCAATACCTCTGAGCTGCTCCAACTTTTAAAGATTCCTGAAATAGCTGCTTCCAAGAAGCCTTGTGACCTGCATTAAATCATCCTGACTTTGGGGACTCAAAACTGAAAACCTCAGTTTCTCTGAAAACAAGGTGTTACTCTATCTTACACCAGCTCAGATCATTTCTAAACCTCAATTGTCTCAGAGAAAAATAATTCAATAAAATATTAATATATCTAGAAACAAACACAATGTGATCATTCTCAAAAGTTTGATTCCAAATACTCATATTTTTGAAGGGAAGAGTTTTTAAAAAGGTATCTGTTTGCATATTTTTTCTACAGTATCATCATCAGATATCCTTTTTCTCTCAATAATGTGTAGAATCACAGAAGCTAGAGGTAGAAAGGAACTCAGTAACCATAAGATTATAGATTTTGGGTTAAAAAGAATTTAATTGGTCATCGAGTTAAATCCCTTCATTATATCAATGATAAGACTGCCTCAGTTTCCTCATCTGTAAATTGCAAATGATAATAGCACCTACCTCTCAAGGTTTTTGGGAGGATCCAATGAAGTACCAAATGTAAAGTTCTTTGTAAACCTTAGAGTGCTACATAAATGCTAGTTATTATTAGTGTCATTATTATATGATTTGCTCAATGTCATATAGAATTTTAAAAATCTGCATTTATTTTGTTTCATATACGTCCATATTTTGAATTTTACTGCAAAAAACAAAAAATAGAATCTGCCAAATATTTACAAACAAAATACCTTCAAATAAATTTTACTCATTTCAGTCTGATGAAGAATATGAATGACAAATTGTTCTCTTTTATTCAAGGCAACAGAGTCTGTCACAGAAAATTCTTAAACAGTCATGGATTTGACTCTAGATGCTTTGAGTTCAAATCCAGTGAGTTTTTTCCCTTACTTGACCAAGTCTAGACCTTCTTTTTGAACACGAAGAAACTAAAGCCCAAGAGGTAAAATGATTTAACTATGGTCATGTAAGCATGGGCAGCTTGTTGGTGCAGTATATAGAGTGCCAGGCTTGTAGTAAAAAAAAAAAATTTGTTTCCCTGAGTTCAAATTCGGACTGAGACACCTACTAGCTGTGTGACCCTGGGCAAGTCACTGAACCCTCAGTTTCTTCATCTGTAAAGTGAGCTGGAGCAGGAAATGGAAAATCACTCAAGTACTTCTTCCAAGAAAACCCCAGATGGGGTAAAAAAGAGTCGGGGACAACTGAACAAGAACAAAATACAACAAGTAAGTGGCAGAGTCTGGACTTGAACCCAACTGTCCCAATTCCAAGAAAATTGTTTGTTTCCCCAAAAGGCCACAAATAAATGCTACCCAGTCCAAGCTGTCCTGAGTCACTTATTAGAACCTGTCAATGTGTTCAACATATGGCTCAACGCATATGTGCTCTCAGTCACTGATAAATGAAAAATTCCTTTTAGGGCTCAAGCTAAGAGGTGAAAAACAGGGAAATAGGATGGCATTCATAACAGCAAAGTCAGGGTAAATTGGCAGCCAGTCAGATGAACAAACTGACTCCCATAGTCTGGAAAAGGAGAGGATGGAGATAAAGAGTGATTCTTCAAGTGTAAGTGAAGCTCAAGCTGCAACTGAGGAAAGAAGACCAATAGGATTTATTTGTAATGACAAGTGACAAGCGATCACCATAAAGATATTCTTGGGATAGAATCCAGCTAATCTCAACTATCATTCTAGCCCCAAATGCTTTGGCTCCTGCAGTGCTCTTTGAGATGATATATGTGTAAACATAAGCCATGGTGTTATAAAGAGGGAATTTTTTTTCTTAGTTACTTTTTTTTAAAGCTAGGGTCAGGCACGATTAGTACTTGGAAACAGGAATGTTTGGACTTTCTTTTTATTATCATTTATAATTCAACAATGTATCGGATGTAGATAGATTTTTTTTTTTTGCTTCCGAAACAAATCGGCAATACTCTTTATCTCTGACTCAGAAAAATGTGCCTCTTGAGAGAAAATCTATTTCATTACAGTCTTTATAAATGCTTTAAAATAACATCAACAACAAAAAGAATTTAAGTGCAGCTTGTTCTGCTTCTCTGATGTCTTTTCTAGATTTACGAAGCTATTCATGAATATTAATCACAATTAGCAGCAGATTTTTTTTTTTTTTTTTTTTTACAGACGGTCATGATCTCTGTAGAGCAAAGCACTTTTATATCTTTAGTCCTTCTGTCTTACAGGTCAGCCTGATTTACCTCACAGAACAATTTCAGCTCAAGTCCATAGACATTTGGCCTGATCATAGATCTATGACCCCAGAGACCCTGTAGTAACCTCAAAGTGAAGGATATGAGCCAGTGTATGTTGTTGGGTGATATTATGAAAAAGGGAACAGAGTGCTTATGGGAAATTTTGATCCAGAGCCTGGGCTGGCATCATACCAGCTTACAAGTAGATATTCTCTCACCCCCCCTAACTACACACACACACACACACACACACACACACACACACACACACACACACACACACATACACACACGCCATGGTCACTTTGCATTTAGAATGATTCAAACTAGTAATGATTCTCTCTACAATAGAGGAGATAAAAAGAGAGAATGAGAACAAGAAATTTAATGAAATTGGTTTGAGTAGGCTACAGAAATTAGGGGCTAATTTTAAATCTGTGGGTCAGTTTTGTGGAAGGTTTTATACATAAAGATGCCTCTAAACAAAGTTTCTAATCATCTCACCACAAGTGGGAAGCGAATTAAAGAAACTGTGCAAGACATTGCTACTGATTCAAGGTATTTTTTATTAACCTGTTACCCTGCCATTCATTTACCATCTCCCTTTCCTTCTTCCACACGCAATTCAGCACTTCAGAAAGATTCATGTAATAAATGCACCTGATTCATATGGGAGCCAGGAAAAGAATTTCCCCTACGTTAAGACACAATGGGTCAAATTCTCTGTGAAACTTAGCCCAGGAGGAAATGAGGTAACATACTTGCTCATTTCACTGGGAAGGCTTTGCAATTCTGATCAAAATTCATTCAGGACAAAGTGAGCCTTTTAATTTCCCCTGACTCTAGGCAAGAGACCACACTGCATATGTTTACTGTCAGCCTCTAAATATCTACCTGGAAACAAAAAAGACTTGATATTTCTTAATGTCATGTTAGTTTACCTAGAATCTTAAAGTCCAGCAGAGACTCTGGCCACCTATTACTTGTGGTAAAAAGCTTCTTTTATATTCTATACTTACTGTACATATAGGTTATTCTAGCCTCATAGATAAAATAGCTTGGTTTGTGTTCTGGGACACCTTCAGCCACTGTGACTAGAGGGAGGAGGTGAATGCTTCTTGTGAGAAGAGATTCCACATGGCAGAGAATTAATGAGTAGTTTCAAAAGATGATGGATAGTTCCTCTACACTCCTGGTTGGTGTCTTCACGCAAAAACAGTTTCATGAGGCATCCACACACCAAAGTTTCTGTTCTCCCTGAGTTTCGTCTCTTATTCTGAAACGGGAATAGTTACTATTTTTTTAAAATGAACTCTGACATTCTAATCTTAACTTTTGTGTCTGGCTCTCTCTTCTTTGAACCCTGTGTTTCTTGGCCTTTTCTGTAACCTGCATGGAATTCATATACCCATGTCTTCACAGGGAGCCAATCCTGACCTTTCCCTGCCTGTGGTATCAGAGATGTCAAATGTCCCTGAAAAACATTTGAACTTTACTTGTGTCACTTAGAACCCTGGTATTCTTTTCCTTTTGTGCTATAAAGGTTGGGAGCTTTCAGCAAGTTGTCCTGATTGTACCTTTTTGCTCTTGGCTCTGTATTCCTGCCCTCTAGATATCTGTATGAGTCTGTTCTGAAATCTGGAAGGCTTAAACAAAATGGCTAAAATCCTAATTAACCCCTAATATAATGGCTGGCACACAGTAGGTGCTTAGTAACTATTTACTGAATTGACTGTGAAAACTAAAAGAAAAGAGGAAAAGACGAATCTCATCAGTGAGCTTAGAGAAAGGAAAACTGATTGAAGTTATGTCAAGTTTCTGAAGACAATATGCTAATATTACTGACCAGAATTACAATTTTTCAAAGGATAGCATGAGAGAGGGGAACAGGGTGAGAGAGAGAGAAGTAGGGGGTAGTTGTGAGTAGTTGTTGTCCTTTGTTCTTGAAGAGGACCAAAACGACATTACTATGTCAGGGTCAATGTAAAAGGTGTCAGACCATGTCTGATCAGACCAATATGAGGCCAGAAGGCTCTACCACAGGTTGGGCACTAAAAGTCTCTATGAACATTTGGAATGGAGATGTCTCTAGATTTGTACATCTCACACTTTCTTTGAGATAGATATTAAATATTTAAATTTATGTATATACATACATATATATGTGTGTATATATATATATATATATATATATATATATATATATATATACATACAGAGAGAGAGAGAGAGAGAGAGAGAGAGAATAAGCTGCCATACAAAGGATAGATAAACTAGCTTATCTGATGTGAAGGAGAGTCACCTTGAGAGAGGGATGAGTAGCAGAATAAGGCAAGCAAAAAAATCACCTTGACCACCATCTGCCCTTGGATCCTAATGCAGGAAGTGCAAGACTGATACCAAGAGCTTTGGAAATAGCAGTACCCTGAACCACCAAACCTGCATCTAGCCCAGCCCTTATAACCATCATTGAGGGGACAAGTCATTATGGAGAAGGGGGCCAATTATCACTAGACAAAGCTGCTGATCAACTTCTACCAATAGGCATATAGGCTGAGGAACTCTGGAAATGGCAGCACTCCCCAGATCACCGGTCTTTGCCACATAACCATCAGTTGAGGAAGCAACTCCTGTGGAGAAGGGGAGGGTCACCATCTCTACAAACTGCTCCCCAACTGCTACACACAGAGCAAACAAACCAGCCTAGCTGAAACAGCATAGTACGCTGAAGTGAAAACAAGAAGTATCATGAGTCTGGCAAGTCCAACCACCATCACCTTAACCACCATCTCACTTCTGATCCTGATGGAGACATTCCACAAGAACCTTGGTAACAGCAAGATTTCCAGCCTAATACCCTCAGTCATCACCCTGGAAATCTACTCCTATGCAGCTGAAGCCTGACAACTCCTCCTGTAGGTGCTAAAGCCACAGTGACTAAAGGCTCAGATAAGAAGGTTATTGCCATTACAGTCCTTGGCACTGTCAAATGCTTCAACATGAACAAATGATGTTAATTTTTCAGTGGGAACAACATTAAAGAAGAGGGATCACCATCTGCTTTGCTGCTGGTTCCTAAGCACCATGGGACCTTTTCATCTGAGTTGCAGCTGAATCTTTCTATCAGTATTGTCTCCATTATTAAATGTGAACACCTTGACAGGAGGGACTGTACATATTAAGCACTAAGTAAATGTTTTATTCATTCATAGATAGATGAGACAGAGAGAGACAGAGAATAGACACACAGAGAGAGACAGAGACAGATAGACAGATACACAGAGAGTCACCAACTACTAGTGTAATCTTGGGTAAATCACATAGCCATTCTGGGGCTTATGTTCCTTATCTGTAGCTTAGCAATGGAATAAATACACACTTTAAAGTAAGACACAATGATTTCTGTTAAGGGTACCACCATTTTTTCCAGACTCCAGGGTTCATAACTTTAGTCATCATTGACTTTTCCTTTTCCCTCACATCAGACTTGTTTCCAAGTATATAAAATTTCCACTTTATCTCTTACATCTTTTTCTTCATTCGTATGACCACCATTCTTGTTCTGACCCTAATATCCCTTGCTAATATTATTGCACTCCTGTATGGTCTCCTTGCCTAATTCTCTTCTCCTCCCCCTGTAATCCATCTTCCACATAACTGCCAAAGTGTCATTCATAAATTACAGGCATATGTCACTTCCTACTCCTCAATAAATTCCAATTACTTCCCATTATCTCCAGGATCAAATATGAACTTTCCTATTTGGCATAGCCCTTCCTCACCTGATCCTGGCCTAGCTTTCTCAGGTATACTACACATTATTCTCCCTCAATCACTCTACAGATATAGACAAAGTGGGCTTCCTTATGTGCAACACTCCATCTCTCCTGCTCTGTGCTTGGTATGCATTCTCTCCTCATCTCCAACTATTTGAATGCCTAGCTATTACCAGGGTCAGTTCAGGTGCCACCTTCCCCATGAAGGCTTTCCTGATCCTCCTTCCATCCAGGGGTATGCTGGTAAATTGCTAAACAATCTAAAAGTCGGTGGAATATATGTGTACATGCACATACTTTTAAATTTAATCTGTTATTAATATTTTTCAGATGTAGACAATTAAGAAAACAATAAAGTAAGCCCTGATTTGTAGTAATTTGTAGTAATTCAAATACTTATAGTGAAAATTTAATAGATGACTTGTGAGTCAATTAGAGCTGTCTCCAGCAGAGCCCCACACCTAGCTACCAGTTTTTCCCCTCACAATTACCTTGTACTTTTTTGAATGCATATTTTACATAGTTACATAAAGTATATATACTTCAATATGCTATATCCTCAGATAAAATAAATGAGGCTTCTTGAGGACAGGAACTGTTTCTTTCTTATTTTTTAATCCCAGCATCTAGTATAGCCCCCAGAAGATAGTAGGGAATTAATAAATGTTAGTTAAATATCTGCTTGTTTCATAAAGCTGGAAATGATGTCTTAATGCTTATTGTGTTCCAGGGAAAAATGTTCCCCCATTTGAATCCTCATTGATGATCTGGTGACAGTATCTCTTCTTACTTGGATTAAAGTTCAGAGATGGATTATTACCTAACAAGTGCATTGAAAGGCTACCTAGAAGATAGGGTTGGCAGATGTCATACCCAGATGCTCCATCGAAAACTAGCTGATTCTCCAAAAGATAGTTAGGTTCTCTACATTATAGACCTCAGTCTGTAAATTGGGAACGAAACTGCTTAACCACACTAAACAACTTACCAGTGACATTCAATTATAATAATTAGTATTTGCAAAGTGATTTCAGATTCTGGATGAAAGGGGTTATCAAAGTGCACAATGCTAACATCCCAGTTTGACAAAAGAGCTGGAACAATAATAGAATAAACTAAGAGGGATGAAAGGACTATAGACACATTAGGATGTCACCGCAACAACAACAATAATAATTTCACATGATTTTAAAGCACCATCTACTTAGAAAGTTTTTTTAAAAAAGAATAATGTCCAATATCTTAAGTCAACCTTTTCACAGATGGATTTTTTTTATTTTGCTTCCCTGAAAGATGGGATTAAGCAGAGCAGCAGTGGTTTGCCAGCAGCTCAAATTCCCTGCCTCCCAGAATGGGTACTTGTAATTAAAAGCTTAGCTCACCTTATCCCTCCAGTTTCCCAGGCGAAAAGTCAAAGCCTGCATTTAATTGCATATATATGTGTGTTTGTGTATCTAAAACCAAAGGTCCAAAGAGAGGCAGGGCTTTGGAGATGAGAGGGCAATGCACAGAAAGATATTTGACACAGAATTGAAAATAAAAAGGAAAGCAGAAAGGTTGAAGCAGGGCAAGGGGAGAGGATGATGAGAAAAACAGAACTGAGGTGTTTGCTTCCCTTCTGGTTTGGGACTTGTAAGAACATTTCTATTTAGATAAGCATTAAAAACAGATTCACGAAGTTAATGATGAATTTGCCTGAATTTTTGCTATGAGTATTTTCCACTTCTCTGTTAGTACTTTTAATTTGGATTATGACTGGACTGTTGTTGAAGCAATATCAGGACAGGAGAAGCTAAGAAAGGGTCTCATTGGTGAGCCATGCTACAAAGACAGGTCTGTAGTAAATGATAAAAAGGGGAAGAGGTGGAAGGATATGAAAATATTACCAAAGGATTTTTTTTAATGTTACGGTAAAGAACTTTGTCATAGAAGAACAAGGCAGGAATCTTATTACTGGGTAATAGAAGACACCTACTATCCATGTTTTTGAGAATGACCTAAGAGATTGGCATTGTGGAGATCTGAAAAAGGATGTGGTAATGCTAATGAATCCAGTAGAATTTGTATCATATCTATATCTGTGTCTTTGTCTGTTTCTAGCTTTAGTTTTAGATATGCCTAAGAATACATAGAGAGATGATATAGATACAGATATATAGATGGATCTGTCTGAATGAAGAATGATCTTGGACAGGAGTGGGAAAGGTCAGAGAAACCTTTAGCAATGTTGATGAGAGGAAGGATAAGAAATACTTCTACAATCAATCTATCAATAAGCATTTACAAATTACTCACTGAATGTACTCAGTTACCTAATATAATACTGGCATGAAACCTTCCTCAGGAGTAAACTACCAACGTGGCTTAGAAAGCATCTGAGTCAAGTTTTCATGTCTAAGTCCCCATTTCTTCTGTTTTTTAAAATTGAGGTATGGCCTTAGAGAAAGCCTTTTTCTCTACATCATGCCCCATCTTTAACTCAACTCAATCTCAAATCCCTGCTCTCTATCAGAGTACATGATTTCTTCTGAAAGATCCCTTTTCTCTGATGTTTGTCACACAATCACAGGTCGTTTGCTTCTGTAGCTATCTTTCAACTAGAATATCTCATCTTTGTCCTGAATGGTTTGTTTCATGTGTTCCTGCTCTCTACTATATCCTGCCTTGAAAGGATGCAGTACCTCTGTGTTTCCAGAAAGAAGAAAACTCTCAGTTTATTGATTTATACCAGATTTAGGCAGTTTCTCTTAGAAACTGCTTTAAGACAGTGACAAAAGATTTTTTTTAGTATAACAGAGTACCTTAGAACAGAAAATTGAATCAGTTGTGGTTTGTTTTTTTTTTTTTTTTGGTGACAATAGCAAACATCATATAGAGTAAGGCAAGGGGGATGAAGGAAAAAGAAGGGGAAAAGTGGATTTCCGTACATTTTCACATTAACTGAATTGCCTGTAAATCTTATGCAGATTATATGCAAATCAGTGCCTACTATTTTATTTAACTAGACAGCTCAGTACTTTTTGTAATAGGACTTCAGCATAAGCCCTCCAAACTGTCATCCCAATCTTGCTGCCAGATGAGAATGATTGAATTTATTAAAAATCCCACTCACCAGATATTCTCTTCCCCAAAGTGTTAGACCAAGATCTATTCCAGCAAACTATCGTCAGTGGACAATACAGTTTGGTCCTAATAGTTAAGAGCAATTAGAGGATACTATGTAGCAGAACTTAAGTTGGGCACTGGCAAAAAGTATTTCCATCAACCGCCTGGCAAAATATCTGAAATTCATACAATGAGAGACAACATTTTTGCCTGAACATTTAGAAAGCCTTTATTATTTGAATATATGACCTAGGATAGCTAACACATTAACCTATTATGATTTATTGAATGGCATTAGCATTAAACCTTCAACATATATAAATTAAGCAATTATTCCATATGGAACATTGTGTTAGATTGTAGAATAGATACAAAAATAATTAAGATGAATCTACCTTTATGGGACTCATATACATACATATATACATATATACACATAAGCACATATACACGTACACATATACACACATACACATATTCATATATATGTGTGTGTAAATCTATATATTTATATATATAGTAAGACATAAACACAGCAAACTTCAGGGCTGCTAGCACATGTTCACTCTTGATTTGATCAGACAGGAAAAGATACTAAGAAGGGGTTAATAATCTTACTTTATTCTAGTCTAGTTTTCTCGAGATGGCACAAGTTGTGCTACTCTTAAATCCCCTAAAGCTTCAGTGGGTGCTAGTTGAGACACACACCGCATTTATACATTCACAAAATCTAAGAGTTCTCCATTCATTGTCTAGTGACCACCTATTTTATAGGCCAACAGACAAAGAAGGCATATTGCCAGCAATAACCTCACGAGTTTACATCACCTCTTCCTTGTATTTCACTCTATAGCCTCATGGATGTTCATATTATTTACCATTATATAACTGTGCAAGCATGGTAGAGATGTTTTGAACCATAACTGTGGGAACTCTTATCTAGTACTTGGGAATTGTTGATTGTTATATGGTGATGGATCCTGAGAAACTGAACTCTGACAAATAATAACAAAATTTCACCTCACACACACTAAAATCCACCTTGCTTACACTAAAATTCACCTTACATATATACATACATATATGTATATATGTATATATACATACACACACACATATATACACCAATAGGGATGATAAGGTGTGTATGCTAATAAACTATGACAAAAAAGGATCAAAGGTTAATGTGAGGGCTGCAAAGTGCTTTTAGATTTCTGAAGAGGGGAGATATTTTCTGACTGGAGATATGGGAGGGATATATTTGACTAACTGGGAGTAATCCAGTGTGGCTGGGGGATAGAGTACATAAAGAATACTGTGTGTGAGATAAGGCAGCAAGGATAGGCTGGATCCATTTTGTTGAGTCTAGAACGCCAGACTAAGGAGTTTAAAATTTATTCAGGAGGTCAGTAAGAAATGATTGTTTTTTGAGCCTATAAGTTTATTATATTAGCTAATCAAGAGCAAGGCCTTGACAGAAAGGAAAACTGAAAAAGGAGGTTTTGATGAATGGAGTGCCACAGCGGGTGGTCATAGGAACTGGTCAGTATCCTGCCTCTCGCAGATGATAATTCTTTTCCTCTCATTTCTTTCTTTCTTTCTTTCTTTCTTTCTTTCTTTCTTTCTTTCTTTCTTTCTTTCTTTCTTTCTTTCTTTCTTTCATTCTTTCCCTTCTTCATCCTTTCTTCCTTCTTTTCTCCTTCTTTCTTTCCTCATTCCTTCAATCCCTTTTTTCTTTCAACAAATATTTATTAAGAAATAACTGGGAGCTGACAATGTTGCCAGGTGCTGAGGAAAATTAAAGCATAGATAAGAAATGGTTGCTAACCCTTGGAACCTACAATCTAGCAAGCAATAAGATACAAATACAGATAATTATAATACAATAAAAATAATAAATGCCTTGAAGTTACTATAAAACAAAGTATATTATGAGATCTAAAGGAAAGTTTTACCAAATGGATATATTTCTTAGAGGAGATACCATTTGAGGGGGACTGTAAAAGATAGGTAAAAATTAAATAGGCTGAGGGGGAGAGAGAATACTCTAGGTTTAGGGAACAGCTTGAGCCTTCCTGTGGGGAGGAGAGAGCACTGAATATATGTTGGTATTATTGTTATTGTTGGGACAGTTTGTATAGAAAGTAGAGTGCATTAAAGGAACATAATTTAAAATAAGCTTAGAAAGATAGGAAGGAGTCAGGCTGTTAAGGACTTTAAATGCTGGGCAGAGGAGTTAGAATAAATTCCAATTAATTCTCTTCCTATTACTCTAACCATTACTTCTCTATTGTTTATTTTCTTTCCAACCCATTAATATGATGCTATCCTGGGACTTTTCTTTCCATCATAGCCCCAGCAATCACCTCTGTGTTGATGACTTCCAAATCTATATCTTAGTCTTAGTTCTTTGAAGTACCAGACATATTTCCAACCACCTAAAGAACCCCAAGAACACCTCACGTTTAATATGCCAAAAACTGAGCCAAATATTTTTCACTTAAATTGTATCTTCCTTCTGAGTTTAAATTTTCTATCTGTACTATCCAGTCTCTTATGTTTGAAATCTCATTATTACTTTTTATTCCTCCCTCTTCCTCATATCTCATTTTTAATCTGTCTTTTTCTTTAGGACTCAGCTTATCCTACCCCTGTAAGATGCCTTTTCAGGTCTCCTTTACTGATAGAATCTTTATCAAATGAGATAATATTTTAAAATAATTAGCATAGTACCTTTCACGTAATCTGATGTTGTTGATCATTGATGTCTGACTCTTTGTGACCCTTTTTGGGGTTTGCTTAGCAAAAATCCTAGAGTGGTTTGCCATTTTCTTCTTCAGCTCATTTTACAGATGAAGAAACCGAGGCAAGCAAGGTAAGGTGACTTACTCAGGATCACCCAGCCAGTAAGTATCTGAGGCAAGATTTAAACTCAGGATGTCTTCCTGATTCTAAATTCAATGCTCTATTCACTTATCCATCTATCTGTCCCACCTTTCACATGATACACATTTAATAAGAGCTTTTGTCTTTTCATCCCTCTGAGATTCCTTCCAGTTTAGCCTGCACATATCTTGTATCTACAGAGCTGATTGCATATTCTCTCCCCCATTAGAATGCTAGCTCCTTCAGGACAGGGACTTATTCCTCCTTTCCTCATGTCCCCAGTACTTAGCACAATGTCTGTCATATAGTAATTAATTAATAACTATCTGGTGACTGACTATGTAAATCATTACTTGGAACAGGAGGGAAAGCATCATTTCACTTTGACTCTGTGAGCTGATGGTAATTAACAACCCTACATGTAGCAAGCTATCAGCTCAGTACCAACTGAACATGCTCAGATCTCAACCACCATTATATTTCATAGTAACTATGCACTAATTCTCATCATGGTACATAGCTATCTTGGTTTATTTATTTATTTTTACTCTATCTCATTTGAATCTTACTTTATTTTTCATTCTTTGAGGGATCTCAGTAAAAACTATGCATTAAACATATGGGTTAAATTAATTTTCTGAGGCAAAATTAAAAGAAATAAACTATAGTTTTACAAAAAACATTCTGAGTTAGCAGGGATAGTTAATCTGAGCTAAATGCCCTGTTTTCTCTTCCTAGTTTCCACAGATACACCCAAATGTCTTTTGCCTGGGTCCTGCTGTGTCACAGAGGAAACCACCTCATTACTATCAACTGGTGGCAATATCTTCAAACTTTAGCCATCCACTAAGGGAAGATGCTTCTTAGTGTCTTCATCAAGGAAACTTCCCTCTTACCATCTTTTCCCTATGTCAGAGATAGGCTGAAAAAGTGACCAGCATGCCCAAAGGGTTATAAAACTGTGCATACCTTTGACCTAGCAATACCACTACTGGGTCTGTATCACAAAGAGATCATAAAAATGGAGAAAGGACTCACATGTACAAAAATATTTATAGCAGCTCTTTTAGGAGTAGCAAAGAATTGGAAATTGAGGGGATTTCCATCAATTGGGGAATGGCTGAACAAGTTATGGTATATGAATGTAATGGAATGCTGTTGTGCATTAAGAAATGGTGAGCAAGTGGATTTCAGAAAAACCTAGACTTAAATGAACTGATGCTGAGTGAGGGGAGCAGAACCAGGAGAACATGGTACATAGTAACAGCCAAATTGTGTGATGAGTGATCTTGATAGACTTAGCCCTTCTCAGCAATGAAATAATCTAAAACAACTCCAAAAGACTCCCAATGGAAATTGCCATCCACATCTGGAGAAAGAGGTTTGGAGTCTGAATGCGGATGGAAGCAGACTATTTGCTCTCCTTTTCTTTTGTTGTTTTGTTTTGTTTCTTCTTTCTTATGATTCCTCCTATTAGTTTTAACACTTCTTTACATCGTGACTAATGTCAAAATAGGTTTAACATGAATGCATAAATAGTGCCTATATCAGATTACACTCTATCTTGGGGAACGGGGAGAAAAGGAAGGGGGAGAAAATTTAAAACTCAAAATCTTATGGAAGTGAATGCTGAAAACTAAGAATGAATAAATAAATAAAAAATTGATGTGTGTGTATGTGTGTGTGTGTGTGTGTGTGTGTGTGTGTGTTTGTTAAGAAGAAAAAAGACTAGCTTCTGAGTCTAAGCTTCCAGCTCAAATTCTAGAAAACAAAAAGGTCAGAAGGGTAAGGCCCCAAAAGAGGGAAACGTGAATGAGTCTGCCCTATTCCCATTTGAAATCACGCAACGGCAAGTTAGTCCTGCTTGAGATGATCACCTCTTTCCTGGTGCACTAAGGCAAGAGTATAATGCAGAAGAAAATGCCAGTCACAGGCTGAAGCAGAGATGGTGTTATGGACACTGGTTATACCAGCATTGTCACTTTACCAACAGAGTAAAACAAAGCCATAAAGGTTAAGTGACTTTATTTTCAGAGTCAGCTTATAACAGTGGCAAGAGTCAAATCCATGGCTAATAACTTCTAGTCTCTGCTTTAATCACGAGACAGCTCTTCCTTCTGGTTTCCTATGGCACTTGCATCTATTTGCATATGTAGCAAGCACTATATAAATTTACTATTACATAGTAAATTTCCTATTTACATAGTAGCACCATATAAATTTGTGTAAGCTCAGATTTTTACCATTATTTTAAGTAATATATGTAGACTTTCTATTACATACACAGAATAATAAATGAAGATATTTACTTGTTAATGCATGTGTGGGTATATATGGCATTAATATCAATTTACCCAAATTTCTGACATGGTCTAAGAAAATCATTGCTGAATGCATGACGTCCCCTTTTAATGTACAATTCTAAAGCATACTGAAAACTAAAGCATATATTTAAATTGGAGAAGTGCACCCATTAACCTATAATTTTCAAATATGTACATGACTTTCCATGCAATATAAATCATGTTCACATCTGTAAATTACAAGCTAATTGGTACATTTCCTCAATTTAAACATGTAATTTGGCTCTCACAATGCTGCTGGACTGTGGGGTAAAAAAGGATGTCATGTTTTCAAAGATACAATATGGCACAGATGAGGGAGTTTTAGGTTTGGTTTCAGAAAGGTATAGGTTTAATGAGCAAGTTACTAAGCTCTTTGCATTTTAAGTAACCCTGGAGGATTTGTTTACTAAATCACAAACACTGGGGAGTTCCCTAAGCACATGAAATCAGCTTGGTGGTGAATTTCTTAAACCAGGGGGTAGACTAAATGGGAGCTGGACTATACCAATTCTAAGGTCACATCCAAATGTAATCCTATGACATGCTGTGATTTTTACAGCTAGAAGTGACATTTGAAAGCATTTAGTCCAACTTGTTTATTTTACAGACAAGAAACCTGAGTCCAGAAATGTCTGTATAATAAAATGGGTATTACGAGAGTATGGCATACCTGTGAAAGTTTATAAAATACAGAGCAAGTAAAGTTAAAAAGAAACTCTCAAACGTGGGGTGGGGGCTCGGATCAAGGATGACAGATTTTCCTGTTTTATCAATTTTTGAGCATAATCTAGGTTATCCACCCATATCTACATATAACTCTGTGACTATGAAGTCCCAGGAGGCTAAGAGCTCAGGGCAGTTGAAGGGATTTTTTCCCTTATTTTTAAATTAATTTTATTTCTTTGTTTTTAGTTTTGAACATTCACTAGATTTTGAGTTCTAAATTATCTCCCCCTCCTTCTGCTCCCCTCTCAGCAAGACAGCATGCAATCTGATATGGCTTTACACATACAATAATATTAAACATATTTCTACATTAGTCATGTTGCAAAGAAGAATTAGAATCAAAGGGAAAATCTACTAGAAAGAAGAAATGAGGAGGGAGAGAGGGAGGAAGGGGAGAGACAGAAAGAGAGACAGAGAGACAAAGAAAGAGACAGAGAGAGAGTGAATAATATGCTTCAATCTGAATTCAGACTCCATAGTTCTTTCTCTGAATGGGGATAGCATTTTCTATAATGAGTCCTTTGCAACTGTCTTCACTCCATGCATTGCTGAGGAGTTAAGTCTTTCAAAGTTAGTCATCACACAATGTTGCAGTTACTACGTACAGTGTCCTCCTGGGTCTGCTCACTTCACTCAGCATCAGTTCATGTAAGTTGAAGGGGTTTCTATATGTAAGAATTCTCAGGTAAACACCATCTGGTGAGTGGTGGCATATAGTAGCACTTAGGACAGCCCTGAAATAGACACTTGACACCATCTGACCTAACCACTATTGTCCTAAGTGTATTGAGAAAATATATGCTACATATCTTAATCTGTAATTAATTAATTGACAGCTTGCTTCTGTACAGTTCATTCAAAGCAGAACATTGCACCAGTGGAGATACCTCCAGTAGCAGCATCCAGTGCATACCTAGCTCATACCAACTGTCACTTTATTTATACGTGCTTTTTATTTTTTTTCTCCTTTTTGGTCTTGAGGAAGAATAATTGGAGTATTTACATTTTTGTTTTAAGCAAACTGCTATCCTTGACTTTCTGATTATTTTCTGGATTTCCAGAATCCTTTCAGAAATAATCTGTCAACATCTGATCACAAAGAGTGAACCCTATAGCAAAACAAACAGACAGACAGATAGATGGGCAGATAGATAAATGAGGAAATAAACAACAAATAAGGATCAGATAAACGATTTTCTCTTCTGCTACATATCATGAATGCAGATCACAGTATATGCACAGATAAAATACAAATGAAGGTGGGGACCTAGGCAGACCTACCTTCCTGAATATGGAGCTGTCCTACACACCTGCTTATCATGTTAGCCAAGGTTCCCCACTGTGAAAGTATGTACTGAATATTAATTGTACTCCAGAACTTGAGTACAGTTTTCTTCCTTTTCTTTTAGCCTGTGGATTCTTTAATATGCTCAGCTGAAAGAGTCAAAAGAAATGGTACCATGATACCTGGGCTGGAATCCCAGTTCTGATAAAGTGTGCAAATCACTTTATTCCTTTACACACTGATTTCCTGGAATGTAAAATTAATGGGATTAATCATTAAATACCTTTCTATTTCTAAATCTTATGATTCTGTGATTAAAATTCCAGCAATAATCATCCACATGTTATGGAGATTTTTTAAAAATATGGCATATGGGAGTAATAGAATATTATTATGGAAAGAAATATTTAAAATGTAAATAGGAATAAGTTAGTGAAATTTGGGAGGACTTGAACAAACAGATGCAGAGTTCAAAGATCCAAAGAACAATGGATATGATTAGTACTGCAAAATAAACTAAAAGATCAATAAAAAGAAGCTGAATTCTGAATAAATGAAAAACCATCAATGGTCTCAGAGAACAGATAATAAAACATATATCTACGGGAGAGAGGCAGTAAAGTACTAGGAGAGAACGATGTACTGATGTTCAAACAAAATCATTCGAACTTTTTTTTTTTTACTTAATTCTTTTTTTTTTTCCTTTTTTCCTCTTTTTTTTTTTTAAACAAGGGATGGTTCATTATGGAGGCAGAAAGTGAAGATGAAATAATTCCATAAATAATTATAATGGTTTTAAAAGGTCTCAATAAAACTTATTATGGATGGATACATATAAAACATCTCAAAAGTCTTAATGCAATTGTAAGCTTAAATAGCTTAAATGACCTTCAGAATACCCTGTGTTTGAAATTTGAAAAATAATTCTGGAATTAAGAACAATAACTAATATTTATTGATTTCTTCATAATAACCTTTTTTAGGTATAATGAATGGCAGGGGGAGGGGAGAGAGAATATCTTAGAAAGCTTGGTAAATAGTCTTATGACCAACATTACTTACTTCAATTGAATACTACAAATTGCAACCTGAAATACTATCCTCTGCTTTATTCCCTTCTTAAATGTGGGGCTTACCTGAGTGAGAGCTGCTGACCTTTTATTCCATCTTCCTACAACCCAACCAGGGATGTGTTCTGGAGACTGACACAGGAAATCAGCCTGCACTGGAGAATGTTGGAATGGCCTCTAGTTGCTTGCTGTAAGATAGACTATTTATTTAACAACAATGTTGAAATCCAAACTGTTAGTGTGATGTCTCTAACTGCTCCATGTCAGTTGCACTGTCAAGATGCCAACTTTCTGCTTGATATCCTTTAATTTTCAGTTTTCCAGTGCTCTTTTGGGGGGATCAGATTGTTTTCTGCATTATACTCATGTCTTCTTTAAACTAACTGGGTTTAATTTCATGCAAAGAGTGTGTGTACAACACAGGAAATCACAAGTCCATGTGCAATAGAGAAAGATACCGGGGGAAAAAGAACCAATGAGTTGTCCTTTTCCCCTTAACCTTACCCCAGTCCTAAAAGCACCTCTTGTAGGAATCTAATTAGGAAATAATGGGGGAAAATGAGAGCTGAGGAAAAAATAAAGTGATTTAACTATATTTACCTTTAGGAGCTGAGAATGAGGTGGGGGGAGAGAAGTGTTATTTCATGGCTCTCAACCTTGCTTGTCAGGGTAAAAGATGAAACCAAACTAAATTTCAAACATTCATTTCCAGAGGGATCATCACAACATAGTATTTCAATAGGTTCCTAATTTGTGTAAAAAAATAACTGAAAGGAATCAGTGGGAATGGATGGCCTGAGAGAGTCATTCTGTGATGAGGACAAGGGACAAAGAATTCATGACTGAACTTTCTAAGACATGCATTGCTCTTTGCATGTCACTGGGATGCCTCAAGTTTGAAACATGCAACAAAAATCATAAAGATTAATATTAATCTTTAATAATTAATAGTAATATTAATTATTAATACCCTACGTTGACATAGCACTTTAACTTTTGCAGTGTTCAACACAAACTGGCTTAGATCATAAGCTCCTTGAGAGCAGGGATGGTCTTTTGCCTCTTTTTGTATCTCTAGTGCTTAGCAGCATGGCTGGTACATAGTTGGTACTTAAAAATACATATATTGTTTGATCTTTACAACAATCATGCGATATAGATTCTATTTTCTATAATTTGGAAACAGACTTCAAAAGTCATTTACCAAAACCTCCTCATTTTAAGATGAAGGAACTGAATTTCAGAGCAGTTAACTGACTTGCCTAGGATGACAGAACAAATAGATGTCAGGAGAAGGATTTGAACCCAGGTCTCCTTTACTCCAAGTCCAGGACTCTATCTACTATCTCACACTGGCTCTCAGCTATTATCCTTATTTGACAGATGACTTAACTAATAGATGGCTGAACTGAGAATTAAATGACCAGTAAATTTCAGCACAGGTATTCAAACCATGTTCTTTGGGATTCCAAATTACATGCTCTTTTCAGTACTTGCAAATATGTACAATTACTTAGTAAGCATCAATTATTTGCCATTATGCATACGGTCACAAAGTGTGTTAACTGAAAGGATGAGTAGCATACTTTATTATGTCAGCTGGGTCATCAGCCTGTAGTTCAAGTATTCAATAAGCCAACTCAAATATTATTTCATACAATGTCTATAAAAGTAAGATGGAAAGAGGGCTCCATTCCACAAAATGATTTATTAGAATTGGGTTTCTAGAACAACATAAAAATCTCCATAAGCATTCTTCTTAATGCTTTACTTTATGTGACAGCCATCAAGTGATATATTGTCTGACAATTTCAAAGATGACTATATAAACACATTTTTGTTGATATCTAATATATTATGAAGTTTCTACAGGCTAATATATGTGGTGGCCAGGGTGAGTTCTGCCTTGCGTAATCTGCCTAATAGAGATTTCCATACTTGACAAAAATAGTTTGACATTGTACCATGGCTTCCTTACAAACATCTCACAAGAAAAGCATCAGAGAAGGACAAAAAGGGTGATAAAAGTAATCTACAAGTTTCCTTCAGTTCCTGGGGAATCACACAGATTCGTCTGTGATTTTCTGTATAAATTCTCTCCATGGAATTGGGATTTCTTTTCCCTGTGCTTATGTGACCGCACAATATACTCAAGGCCTTGCATGCTCAGATTCACCAGATAAGGAAAGAAAGGATTGATTGATTGATTGATTGATTCTTTGATGGAAGGAGATACCTGGCAAAGATTTTAAGAGATGGAAAAATCCTTCTGAAATTCAATGTCTGTTTATATTGATTTTAAGGTAGTTTTTAGAAAGTGTTTCCACCAAAAGCAAGGCACTAAAGACAAAGTATTGCCAAACCTATTCTCTTTCTGCCAAGAATACCTTGACAACATAGCATGTTATAATGGAAAGAGGCCTGGATTAAGCATATGGACTGTCTGTGACTTGAAGCCCACCATTTACTAGTTACATAAACAGGGGCAGCTAACTTCCTCATTTTTAGTTTAGTAGATCCCCATCTACAAAATGGAGATCATTCTATCCACAGTACTCTCCTTGAAGGAATGTTATGAGACTCGAGATGATATATGTACAGTGATTTATAAAAACACTTTTAAATACTAAATAAATGTTGGCTATTATTATTCTAATTCCTTACCTGAATCATTGTCAAAACAAAACAAAACAAAACAAAACTTCCCAACTTCCCTACTTGCAGCCAGGCCTGAACACCTCAGCATCTTTGAACAATTGGCTATAGGAGGACATGCAGATGAAACCTAATAAATGAAATATTGAGAGATTTTTCTTTGAAAAGTGCTATATCATACCAATCAAACTACCAAAAATCTATTTTATGGAGCTAGAAAAAAAATAATAACAAAATTCATCTGGAAGAACAAAAGGTCAAGAACTTCAAGGAAATTAATGAAAAAAAATTTGCGAAGGAAGGTAGCCTAGCCATACCAGATATAACTGTCTTCATCAAGGAAGCTTCCTTGTCATCTTTTCCCTATGTCAGAGATAGGCTGAAAGAGTGACCAGCGTGCCCAAAGGGCTATAAAACTGTGCATACCCTTTGACCCAGCACTACCACTGCTAGGTCTATATCCCAAAGAGATCATAAAAAGGGAAAAAGATTCACATGTAAAAACATATTTATTCAGCTCTTTTTGTGGTGGCAAAGAATTTGAAACTGAGGGAATGCTCATCAGTCGGGCAATGGCTGACCAAGTCATAGAATATTACTGTTCTATAAGAAAAGATGAGATTTCAGAAAAGCCAGAAAAGACTTACATGAACTGATGTTGACTGAAGTGAGCAGAACCAGGAGAACACTGTACATAGTAACAACAACACTGTGTGATGATCAACTTTGATGGATTTAGCTCTTCTCAGCAATGGAAAGATCGAAGACAATTCCAAAAGACTCATGATGGAAAATACTATTCATGTTCATAGAAAGAACTATGGAAATTGAAGCATACTATTTGCTCTTTTTCATTGTTTTGTGTTTTTCTTTCTTTCCCTTTTGTTCTGATTTTTCTTTGGCAATATGACTAATTTGGGAAAATGTTTAATATAATTGTACATGTGTAGCCTATATCAGACCGCCTGCTGTCTTGTGGAGGTGGGAGGGAGAAGAAAAATTGGAACTCAAAATCTTGTAAAAGTGAATGTTTAAAGCTATCTTTACATGTTTTGTAAAGTTGAAAACATACTTTACTAGTGAGTGGGGGGTGGAGTAGAAAACAGAGTCTTCTAGTTATTCAATACATATGACAAAAATGCATTTGTTTTTGTGGCATTTTAACTTAAAAACAAACATGCAAAATCAGGGTTGTTCTGAGGAACAGTGTCTTTACCTACAATGTTCTCCCTCCTTACCTCCGTCTCTTGGAACTCCTGGTTCAGTCCAAGGACAAGCTGAAGCTCTCCTACCTAAGGCATTTTCTGATCCCCTAAATGTTAGTGTTAGTGTTTTCCATTATCCATACCCATAGAATTTTCTTTGTACGTTTTTTTTTAAATTTCCTTGTGTTTATGTTGTTTCCCCTAGTAGAATATAAGATGAACTTTTTCATTTTTAGTTTTGTAACTCCTAAAAATAGCATAGTGCCTGGCACACAAATACTTATTAAATTTAATTATAACCTGTAAAATTCAATACAATCATGAGCTAGTATTACTGCTACCAAATATTGTCTTTCCATTAGGAATTACATCTCCAGTACAGAATCCTACCCATTGCACTTGACAAGTATTCACATAGCAGGAGAAATACACTGTTTCAGGGATTCTAATGAATCCTTTTGGATGCCACGGCCAGAAGTGCCAATGAGCCTGTACCAGACACAAAGGTAGAGTAGCCCAAGAAATTAACTCCTATAGAGCTAACAGAAAAGGTCATAACCTACTGTTTGTACTCCCTGGAGGATTAAAGGGGGAGAAAGGAAGATAAAAGGAGAAGGTTCTGTTGGAGTCCGGAATGCCTGGAGAACAAAAAGTCAGAAGATATGTGGGAAAAAATAAAAAAAAGAGTACAATGAACCTAGTAGGAGTGCCTAGGAGCACTCCTACTCTAAAGAGTAATATATAGGAAAAGAAAGTCTTACTAGGGGTATGCATACACTCGATATGGAGAATTTTCAAATTTTCTGACTCTAAGAAACAGATATAAAGGAGGTATGGAAACTTGCCTTAACAGCAAGTATGAAAGACAAAAGTGACCAGCTCCTCTCCTCTTTCCCTTCCAGATAATCCAGTAAATTTACTGAAACTTCCAAGCAATTTTCATGGCCCATAAGACTGGCTGTCAGGGACATCACAGGAGTTGAGATGAAGAGAGTAAAAAATGAGGGACTTTCCACTCTCTGAGGTTGGGAGGAAGATAGGAGATATAAAAATAAAAGATCTTGAGTATGTGGGTTCTTTTGTGCCCTGGCTGGTGTGACTGAAGGGTCTGACTAATAATAGAGCTAAAAAAATTTTTTTCTCTTTTTTTGTTTTTTTAGTTTTTTGTCACCAGGCAATTACACAAAAGAGTGACAACAGTTTTCTGCTCCACCAACCTAGGAAGAAGACCCCAATGCAGTTAATGGTTCCAAAACATCACCACAATAAGAGAATTGGAGAAGCCAAAAATAACAGCTGCAGAGGCAGAACAGAGCTTCACATAATATTACCAATAGAAAGGAAGGGGAGAGGAAGCTATGAAACCTGAGTGGAGTCAGATGTCCAAAGGCTTTACTAGAGCATGGAAAAGGACCTGCAAAAGGTAGAACCAAGAGGTAGCAAGCCACTGCTGGTTGTCAGGGAATGGAATCCTGATAAATATTCAAACTATGACATGGTCCCTTCTTACAAAGAACCGTAAGTGATCCATATCCTGCCAACACAGAAATCTGCATTGTTACATGCACTTTTTATATGGGCCACAATAGATAGGACTGAACATTTTTCTACTTCTTGATTCTTCCTGTGCCTTTATTTTGGATTTTGTTATAATTAAATAGTTTATTTTATTTATGACTGATCTTATCACTTGATAGAAAATTTCCTCCATTTAGTGTTTGATCTATATTGTCTAATTTTGATCAGACAATCAAATTGTATTTTCCACTGATGTTCATGAAATGTCAAGAGAACAAACAGAGGTATTTGAGCACATTGGATCCTTCTGGATGATATGTGGGAAGATATGGTCTCTAATAGTAGGGAATTTTGTAATGTGGATGGTATCATATACTAAATGCTAAACCTGAGTTCTGGAGTAGAACCCACTGATAACAGAAAACATAGATAACTCTACCTCAGTTTTCCAGCTTTACTATTGGGACCTCTCTCATTCTTCCTAACTTTAAGTCTGATCAAAGGTCACATTCTATTGTCACATTAAAAGCTTCCCTTCCCTGTTGTCATTTTCTAGCTCAAGATGAGTAAAAGTATAGCTTCTCTGGTAAGAAAGTCACAATTCATTTAAGTAAATCAAGAAAGTAGAAGGGTCAGAAATGATGTCTCAAATCTTTTTTTTTTGGACCTTTTCACCATTTCATTTTTATCAGGTCCCAAATATCCATCTTTCTCTATTGCTTTCCTTGTTTCTTTCCAATTCTTTCTTAAGGAGTTAGTTGTGTGTAAGAGATGCAATTTAGACTTAATGCTCACAGGATTTCTCACTACCCACAACTGAGTCAGTGGTTCATTTGGTTATGGTGTGTATGATGTGGATCTAAGGGCTAAGAATGTGATCCAGTGATGCAGAATGCTGAAGATGGAGTTGAGACTTTGGTTCAAAAACCAACGCCAGTTGGAATCCCTAGATGCCTTTGTGACATCATTTCTCTCTAGTCCTCAGCTTCCTCATCTATAAAATAAGGAGATTGGACAATCAAGGTCTATGATTTTTTTTTACTATTTCAATATAATTGGTTTCCTTAGTAATCCTATGTATTTTATTTTATGTATTTAAATACCTTATTCGAAGAACAGGTATACCAACTTCATCAGATTTCCAAAGGCGTCTATCATGCAAAAAATGGCAAGAACCCCTATATATGATTCTCCCAGTACTTTTGCTTCACTAATACTTCACAAATTTAGGACTTCTATAGGTTGCATAATAGCCTCTTCTAAAAATAAACTAGCACCACCAGGTGTGAAATAACTAAACAAGGACACAGCATGACAAGGCTTTGCCTAAGGTTTCCTTTGCTTTCCTGATCATGGGCTGTCAAGGGTTAATAGGATCCCTGTGTCCTAGCTTCCAAACAACTCAGAACCTGTAGAAGGAGTGATGAGGAACTTAGAGGAGAGAGCAGATTTACGGCAGATCTCCATCCTTCTCAGGATCATAGCCCTTTCAGGAACCTACCACTCCTTAAACCAGACTTTTTTTGTCTTTCCTGAAAGGGCAAAAAGTGATGAACATTGGGGAAGAACTTAAAGACATAGGGGAGAAGTTACTCCCATAATCTGGGCTGACTTATCTGTGAGTAGCCCAGGGTAGCATAATATACCAGAGGTCAGTAAAGACCTAGCCAAGCTCCCTAATAATCTCCAGGGGGAAGAAGGCAATTACAGCCACAGCTATAATGACAAACTTCAGTTTAGTTGTTGTTTTTTTTTAATCTGACTCATCTGACATTCTTGGGGGAAAAAAAAACAAAAGCTTAATAATAGAATACCTAAGTGAGTTTGGAGTATATTCTCATCTTTTTCATTTTTTTCCATTTTTTCAATTTTAATTAAGTTAAAGCATCCTATCTCTAACTGTAATAGAAATGAGGCATCATATGTGGAGTATAGGAAAGATAGTAAAAATATAAATGAGAAGGAAAAGAATTAGGCTAGATGATTTTCAAGCCAGAAGATAGGACTTGAGGACATGCTACAATAATCGACGGTGTCTTCCTTTAAGTGTAAGAGAGCCTGAGAGCCTCCACGGACATCAATATGTGACCACATATGCTTGTGAAAGTGTATACCAGAACTGGTTCATAAACATATTCTGCTATTTAGCAGTATGAAATGATTTCTATCATTCAGAAAAAATGTATCCAGCTAAAGCAAATTAACATCTCTTCTCTTTGAGGGTTTGGGATTCTAGATAAGGATAAGTGAACTCTAATGTGCAAGTATAAAGTTGTATATGAATATATATACATAAATACATATATACATATATATACATATAACATAGAGAAACACACACATACACACATATATGAAAATGGCCCTTACAGGGTATCACAATTACTAATGATACTAGCTGAGATAGTTAATGAAGTATCCTAATATTTTCTGGCACTAGTATAACATTTGGGCAAAGATATAGGATTGTTCACTTGAGGTCTTTAAGAAGGGGTTAGAAGACCACTTGGATGTTCCCTCAAATACTCTAACTCAAGGGCAGGGAACCTGCGGCCTCAAGGCCACATATGGCCCTCTAGGTCCTCAAGTACAGCCCTTTGACTGAACCCAAACTTCACAGAACAAATCCCCTTAATAAAAAAGATTTGTTCTGTAAAACTTGGACTCAGTCAAAAGGTGGCACCCAAGGACCTAGAGGGCCACATGTGACCTTAAAGCCACAGGTACCCTACCCCTGCCCTAACTTGGTAGTTTTTAATTCATTTTCAGTTGTGTCAGACTCTGCATGACCCTCCTTTAGGGGTTTTCTTGGCAAAAAAGATACTAAAATGGTTTGCCATTTCCTTCTCCAGCTCATTTTACAGATGAAGAAACCGAGCCATGCAAGGTTAAGTGATTTGCACAAGTTCACATAGCTAGCAATCTTTCCAAATCTGATAACCTACTCTCCACTTTTTCTGAGCACTATATGTCATAGGTCACAACTTCAATCCTGCCATCAAGTACATATATTCTATTTTCATATCTAAGAATTCCAAAATTTCTTTATCTGATCAAATCTTTTTTCATCACATATATCCTTATGCCTTACTATCACCTAAACTTATTCATCATAATCATGTCTTCCAATCCTTCTGTCCCTCAGTACATTCCTAGGCCATCATTCTTGTTCTGACTAGACTTTCCTTCCTTTTCAATCCTGACTTCTTGTTGGACCAGTTCAATTTTCCACCATCTTATATATAGTAGAATCTCTTATTCCATAAACTTATTCCATCACCTATTATGTCAGGCTAAATTTCACCCTTGAATTAATCCAATCTCCTTCTTCTTTTACTGCTTTGAGTGAGATATACCCACACACACTGTGTCCTGGGCCATCTTCAGTCATCTTGATGAATATCAGACCACTGAACCCATATGGCTCAGGAGAAGAAAGTTGGTGACCTTGCATAACCCTCCCTCACTCAAATCAAAGTCACCTGCAAGTCATGTCATCATCTTGATGTCATGGTCCTGTTCGAGAACAAAGGACAAATGCAAGAAACACAAGATTATGAGTTCCTCTACTGCTACTTATATGCTGCTGAATGGAGGAAGAGGAAGTCAGAAAATCTCACTGACTGGATCTACTCCCAATTTATGATACTTAATTTCAAATGAGCTCTTTTTGTAGTGAGATGATACTACAGTTTTCTCTCCTGCTTCTCTCCGTGGCTATTCTAAACTTGCTTTTCTCTCTACAAGCCACCCACAGCACTGCTCAACCCCATATTCTGAGCTAAGTCCCTTATTTCACACATCATTGAAAAATTGAGAACGTCAGCTGTGAGGTCCCCTTTTTCCTCTTCACACAACCTTTGATATCATTTTCTACTCTCTTTTCTTTCACTTCTATTTCTGATAAAGAGGTATCCATTCTCTTTGATAAAGTCAAATGTACCTTTAATCTCAAACCACAGTGTTTCTTCTAGAAGATTATCCCTCTTCTCATCGTCCCTCTGTAATCTTAAATTTCTATCTACTTATTCCTTCCATCTTACCTAAAGTTCAGTCTTTTATTTTTTCATTTGTGTCCAAGTCTTTGTGACCCTATTTGGAGCTTTAGTGGCAAAGATATTATAGTGACTTGCCATTTCCCTCACCAGATCATTTTATAGTTGAAGAAAGTGAGACCAACAGATTGCATGACTTGCCCAGGGTCACGTAGCTGGTAAGAGCTTGAGGCCAGATTTGAACTCAGAAAGATGAGTCTTCTTGACTACAGGTACAGTCTTATCTACTGCACTATCTAGTTTTCCTTCCCTTTTATCTATTGTCATGCCTAAATCTCTCCCCAAGTTCTGAAAAAATAACTAGAACCTATTTCTCCCAATACTATTATCCTATAGCTCTTCCCCTTCTCAAATAAACTCCTTGAAAAAACTGTCTAAATATAGCGCTTGCACTTCTTTTGTCAATCTCTTCTAAAACCTCATATTCTGCCTGTTAGCATGACCTTTCAACTGAAAACATTTTCTCAAAAGTTAATAGTGATCTCTTAAATGCCCAGTCAAATACTCTACTCTTGAACCTCATGCAGCGTCTCCCTATGTCTTCTAGGATCAAATAAGTAAACATCTCTATTTGATAATTAAATTTCCCACAACCCAAGCTCTTCCTTATCCTCAGTCATTTTATACATTACTCCTCCTCCATGTACTCTAGAATTCAGTTATACCAAGTTAAGTGTTATTTCTTTCACGTGACATACCATCTCCTGTAGACATACTTTTTGCACTCTCTCTCTTGCCTAGAAAGCTCTGCCTCCTCAGGTGCTTCTTAGAATACTTGTTTCCCTTGAAGACATAGCTCCCATGCTGCCTGTCCTGTCCAAAGACCTGCTGGTGTCTCCCTCTTTGGGTTGCTCTTACATCTACTTTTATGTCTCTTGTTCATATCCAGCAATATACATGTTTCTCCCCCACTGGAATGTAAGCTCTTTGAGATCCATCTGTCAAATAGTAAGCTATTAATAAATGCTTATTGATAGAATTATTCCCAGGAAGATTGTAGAACAATTTCATGGTAAGGTGTCAGTTTAGACTCATGAGCTCTGAGTCTTTTTTCAACTCAAATTTTGTGACTAATTTTTATTTTGCTCATGTAAGGATAATGCTGTTATATCAAACCCTAGAAAACCTTTCCTAAGGTACAGAATTTACTATTTACTCCAACTATTCTACTTCTTTCCTCCAAAATCTCTAACCTTCAGCTATCTTTCTCCATCTTAAAATGGTCTGGGATTTTGAAAGTTTCCATGAGAAATATATAAAGGAGAGAACTCATTTCTTCACCATAGGATCCTCTATCCTTCATCTTAAAGATTACTTTGAGTTGCCTTAAGACATCTTGATAACCGAGAGATTTATCTTTTTATACATCAGAAATAGTCATTTACATTCTCTTTAAAAACTGTGTCAACGTATTCATAGTGCAGTCTTTAAAATACACCCCCAAAAATCTGATTTTTTTAATTTTACCACCTCTATAACCTAGAAGGAGGCAGATTGAAAAAGTTTTGTAGGCTGGTAGGTGTTTGCAAAGCTGTAGTTTTATCAGGTGGTTAACTATTGTAGCCAACAAAAGGAAAACATGAAGCAAAGCAAAACAAAACAAAACAAAACACTGGCATACGTCACGTATCCTACTTCCCCTTATGATCACATTGACTTATTTATAGATATTTTTCATCTTGAGTAATTTAGGGTGTGTGTGTGTGTGTGTGTGTGTGTGTGTGTGTGTGTGGTGTGTGTTTGTGTGTGTGTGTGGTGTGTTTATGTGTGTTTAAGAGATCTGAGGACACTGCTATATGAAATGAAAAATATAATGAAGACAGAGAAGCATGTAAAGATTTACATGAACTGATACAAAGTGCAATAAGGAGAGCAAAGAAAAATATGCACGAGAAATATAACAATGTAAGTAGGAAGAACAACCACTTCAAAATAAAGCAAAAATAAATGTTCTAAAATTTAAAAAAAAACATTTTTGTTCCAAAGAAGAGAAATTAGAAGATACCTCCACCTCCACCTCCCCCAAGTAGAGATGGGGGTACACAGGTGTGGGACATCACATACATCATCAGAGTTATTCAATATACTAAGATATTGTATTTTTTTCTTAGCTCCTTTAGAACAAGTTTTGATATGCGAGGTGGCTTTCTAGCAGTGGAGAAGGAAAGTGACATGGGGAACATTTAAGTGATGTAAAATTTTTAAATCAATAATTTTTAAAAGAGATTGAGTGGTGGGCTTTGGAGTGTTTCATTTGAGTCACTGTATTCTTTCATCGACTTTTGTTCTGACATATTACTAGAACTTCACTTGTCCCTAGGATGATAATTAAAGCTATTTTTCTTATTCAGAAATGCACCCAATAGGATTTGTGACGAACCCTATCCCAAGTCATCTTTTCATGCTATATAGCAAATAGTTATCCTTATGGAATGCTAAGGTTTCTTCCCATTTTAATTGGCTCAGCAAATCCACCACACCATACCCCAAATTCATAGACCCTCTCTCCTCAACTCAATGTAAGAGGACATAGAAGTGAAGGAAGCATGTAGGCACAGTACCACTGGACTCTTGACTCATTTAACACAAATCTCAAAAGGATTTTTTAAATAATAATGAGGGTGGGAAGACAGAAAGATGTTCATGCCTCTTCCTCCCCTCCTCTTTCTCATTTAAGGAACTTGATTTCCAGTAAGATGAATTCTCCTTGGCAGGGAAAGGGAGGGAAGGGGAGAAGGGAAGGAATAAAGAGATCTGTTCTATCTAGGGGAAGAAATAAGAGAGCTCTTCAACAGGCAATTGTGAATTGTCCATACTCTCCTTTTCCCAGGTATTTCTAATCCATGTGGTTAAAAGAAAATATTAAGAGACACCTTTCTTCACATATACATATCTATCTTAAAAGCCCCCCAAAATTTTGAGAAGTACTGCCAGATCACTAACACCTTCCCCTACATCCATTTTGAGTTGCAAATCTTTTTTTGAGGAAAGGATCCCAAAGGCCTTTTGCAACAGACTCTGTTCAGTAACGATACCACAAGAAATGAAAGGTGCACGTAGCCCTTTCAACTTTCTCAGAAGTGACAGCGTTGCATGGCTACAGACAGGACAACGGCTGGCACACCATATGTCAAGGGGAACGCACACCAGATCCTTCGACTTAAAACACACGACTTTCTTTTTCTCTTTTTGTTATGTTTTAATCAAATATTTTAATGTTTAATTGATCTCATTCCAAGAGCTCGGAAAATGTGGTCTCAGATCACATTCTTAGAGGTCTCCTGCTGGGATACAATCTTCTCCTTCACTGCAGTACATCGGTTGCCCAAACTTCCTCAGAGCCATCTAGTTATAATACTTGTATAATGAAAGCTAAAAAATTTCTCAGAGTTTTATTTAGTTCAAATTAAGGAGTAAAATATTGGAGGGGATGAGGTATGCCTGACACTGGAATCAGAGTTCAAGTCCACTTTTGGCAAATACTGGTTGTGTGCCTCTGGATAAGTCATTCAACCTGTCAGTGGCCCAGAAAATGTTCAATAGTATAAGTCACACAGCATGTGCTGATGCCATCCTTACAAGAACTTTTCTTGGAACTATTCCTTACATCAGTGAAATTATAATTCAAAATTTTTAAATAGCATGTTCAAATATACCAGGTGTATTCTTAAGGTCTATAAAAGAAATTATAAGAAAGAATAGTCCTATTAATTCAGCTAATGTTCACTGTTATCCTTTGAAAAATACTCATCCTGTTATTATTCTCAGTTCTAGTTTTAGCTCAAATACGTACATATGAACATTCTTTCTAGTATACCCAAATACACACATGGATAAAATAGAGCAGAAAGAGTACTGGGTTTCCTGTCAAGAGATGTGGGCTTGTATCTCAGCTCCGCATGTATACTACCTAGGTGACCCTGAACCAGTTGTTATCCTTCACCCTCACCATCTCCTCTTCCTCCTCCTCCTCCTCATCATTATCATCACACCATTTTCATTAGCAGCAGGTTATAATATAAAGAGTCCTCACTGGTCTGAAAGTGAGAAGCACTAGTCTTTCATCTCAGGTCTGACACTTCCCAGTTGTGTATCCTTTATGGTTCTTTCATCTATAAAGTGAAAGCAATAATACTTCTCTTCTCAGGATTGGCATAAAAATGGTACTTTGTAAATGTGAAAATGTTATATAAATGTAAGACCCATTGTGGTGTTAGTAGATAGAGGACTCAGAAAGATCTGGATTAGAATTTAGACATTAGTCATGAGATCAGTAAACCACTTTAAGCTCTCTGAGCCTCAGAAAACTCTGTAAGACCTGCCAAATAATTAATCAATCAATAATCTCTTATTAAATGTCTACCATGTACTTGGTGCTGAGGATACACACATAAAGAACAAAATCATCCATAATTTCAAGGAGCTTAGTTATAGATGGGCTGGGACCTTCATTGCTACAGTTTTTATAGCAACAAAAGCATAGATTTGCATCGGTAGAGATCCCGTACCAGTTGGAATCTCAGGTCATGAATAGATGAATCCCATAGCTTTTACACATCCCATTCATTTTTAACTCCCTTTCCCCATTAAATATCTGCATATCAAATTCCCAGTTCCACATAACCCAATCAAAGTACTTCTTTGTGTCTATCATTAACGTAAATAGATTAAAGTACAAAGTGACTACTTAAATGCTTAGGAAAGATCATAGAATTTTAAAATTCAGAACTCTTATTTCCACTTAGGAATATCAGATATGGACCAATGATTATAAATTACATATATATATATATATCTACTCAAGAAGTCTATAGGGACTTGAGAACACTGGCCCAAATAAAATTAGTATGAAAACAAAATGCTGGCATTTGATGCAAGAATAGAAAATTTTATAATTCTTGAACTGAAGCCAAGAATATTTTCTTTCCAACTAGGAATATTAGCGTGTGGTTGTGCATGAACCTCTCTTTAATCTTCAATTCTTTGTCCAAGGAGGTCTGAGCTGTTCCCTGGACAGCCATACAAAAGAGAGTCAATGAGGGAGGGAGAAAACAAATGCACCTCCTGCTCCTCCTCTACCATGCTGTCATTTTGGTTTAAATATCATCATTTGCATATTTTCTATCTGAACTGAGAAAGGCCACCTTCTCACACCTAATCACCAGGAAGCAGCAGGCAGCAGCCTCAGAGGCTTTTATCAATACGCCAATTTTTATTTTAGTTTATAATTTAAAGAGAGAGAGAAGTGACAGAGATGGTATCATTTTCAAAGATTTTTTTTTAACATATTAAAAGGATTTTTTTTGGTGACAGAGTAGGAGGGAAGACACAGAGATAAAGAAAAAAATAAGAGGAAGACTTAATGAGGACTGCAGAGAGGGGGAAGAGAGAAGCCAAAACATTCTCCCCTCTCCTCCCGATCTTTCAGAATAATTAAGTAACATAGACATAGAAGTAGCTATCTAGAAACAGGGAATGTGGTCTCATAACATAATAAATAGTAATAGATCAACTGGTTTTTTTCACTTTAGGTAAAATGAAAACCAGCCTTAAGCACCATTGTCATCTAAAAGCATTTCTTTGAGGGCAACAATTACCTGTGGATTTCTGCCAGGCATGCTACTGAAAGAATGATAGGGGCTTGGTCCTAAATCCGTGAAACGTCAAGAATTTCAAGAGACCTCATAGATCACCTCATCCAACTCCCTCATTTTACAGATGAGGAAAGGGAAAGTAAGAAAGATAAAGGGAGAGAGTGCCTAAAATCAAATAAGCTTAATCTAATGATGTAAATAAAAAGGAATTATAAGCAATTTTTTTCCATAGATAGAACAATAATAATGGCAGACTGTGTTATTATGTTTTAAAGGTTGCTGAGTAATTCACATTCAGGATATCATTTGACACTCATGACCCTTTCAGAGACATTATCATCCCATTACACAATATATGGAAATTAAGGCTCAGAGAGAATGTCAGAAGTGGGGAACCTGCAGCCTTAAAGTCACATGTGGCCCTCTAAGTTCTCAAGTATGGCCCTTTGAACTGAATTCAAACAGAACATTTGTGGCATTTGGATTCAGTCAAATGGCCACACCTGAGGACCTAAAGGACCACATGTGGCCCTGAGGCTGCAGGTTTTCCATCTCTGGACTAAGTGATTGGCTTACGACCTCATCAGTGGTATCAGAAGTGAAAGGTGAACCCAGAACTGCCAGACAAATCCAGCTTTCCATCTACTATGCCCAGCCACTACCCAAGATCAAACTCAGTGAGACTAAATGTCTCAATTGAGATCCAATTTTATAGTAAAGTTGTGCCAATTTCCTTGAGTGCTTATGACAGACCATATAAATCAGGTCTCGAGTTCAAAAGGATAGTCCTCTCTTCAGCAGAATAATTATCACCTTAAAGGCAACGAAACAAACAAAAGACCTCTCTCCACCCAAATGGCCCAGAATCTGCTTCTCACTGCCAACCCTAAGATGTGCTAACAGTTTATGAAGCCACATTGGATACTACTAGAACATCTAGTATATCTTAAGTTAGAGAGTCAAAATCTGCCACTTATTAACCATGTGAGCCTTAGTAAATCACCTCACTTTCTTAAAATTTGATTTCCTCATCTATAAAAATCAACAAAACTTCTTCTGCCTATCTCTCAGGGTTGTTGGAAAGATTAAAATAAAGAGATGGGACTAGACGATTCCTAATCTTCCTTTTAGGACTCTCCCACTATGATACTATGAAGTGAGATAATACAAATAATACAGTGATTTTTAAGTTATTAAAGCTTTAAATCGTACTAAGAATTGTGAGATGCCCCATATATGCATAATTTAAGGGTAAAATGTAAATTATTATAGAGAATAACCACCAAAGGCTATGCCAACTAAAATCAATTAAGTATAATATCATAAAGATATTATAGCCAAATTTGATTATAATGTCATACTTTTTAATTTGCCCATGGCAACTTAATGTATGGCACAGACCTTACATTAAGTCATAGTGGGGTTTCAATCTGAAATGAAGGAAAGGATAGACACAATGGTGAAGATTCTTGGTGGATTGAAGTACTGTTCAGTAGCAGTATTATCATTCTGAGTTGATGCCTTGGTAACCAAAAGGAATTAATGTACCATTCAGTATGTTTAATTTGTACCTAATATTTAATACCTTAACTGATATTTGATTTCACCATGATACAGCATTGTTATATCTTCTTCTCCTCCTCCTTCTCATTCTTCTTCTTCTTCTTCTTCCCTCTCCCTCTCTCTCCTTCTGTCTGTCTGTCTCTCTCTCTCTCTCTCTTATGCTCTATCTCTGTCTCTATCCCCTTCTCTGTATCTCTGTCTGTCTGTGTGTCTCTGCATTTCTGTCTCTTTCTGTCTTTGTATCTCTGAACCTGTCTCCCTCTCCTCCTTTCTTGAATATTCCATGGACCCTTCAAAAGCTAGAAACAGTCTGGGTGTTTGTTGCATTGAATTTAATAAGAGCTGATTTTGTAAAAACAAGATGCAACAAAAGGAGAGCGGAACCCATAAGGAGGGGGCATGAGAAACAAATGAACTTATAAGAAATGGAAATAAATTCATCTTGAAACAAGAAATTTCAAAAGTTTAAAAACTAAAAACAAAGACAAAAGTAAAAGTCCTTCAAAATAAAAAGGAATAAATGTGGACACAAAATCTTAGAATATCAAAGTCGGAAGGGACCTCAGAAGACATCTAGTACAATGAAAGGCCAAGAGTGAAATTCACACTTTGCTGTCAACTGGGTTTCATTTCCTGGGAGCCAATAATGAGATCTTGGTATACCACAGAAAGGGACTTGGTTCTAGGTTTGTGGAGTCTTCCGTAGTCTAGCCATCTCCTTTTCCTTCAGCACATTCCATTATGTGTTCAGGATTATTGTCTTAACCTTGCATAGCTAGTGTGTTATATTTGGAAGTTATTTAGATCACTATTATTCTTCTGTCAGGAGAAAAAATCTTTTTTTTCTTTAAACATGCTATTTAAACAGCCTTACTGCATTCTTCAAAATGATTTCATTGTGGCTTGGGGACATCTCTTTTCCTGTTGAAATGAATCTTAAAGATATATATATATATATATATATATATATATATATATATATATATATATATATATATATATATATATATATACACATGTCAAAGCATATTTAATATACAAATTTTCATGAATGTAACTTCCATACATTGCAGAATATTTCTTCCTCAGAAAACGTATCAGATAGGTAAAGAATCAGGAAAGGAATCAATACTTTTTGGCCATTCTAGAAATCCCTCTAGCTTGGTAGGACCTACCAGAGTTTACATTCCAACTTAGAATCCTTGAGAACTAGGGTCATTTCTAATGCTATGGTGTGGCATGAGGGCAACAAGAGCGGAGAACTAATGCTCGGAAATATCTGCATTCTTTTCCTCCAAGTCAGAGATTGGTAGAATTCAAAATTAGATCAGTTGTATGCAGTCAGGAAGTGGCTCAGTAGATAGAGTGTTAAGCCTGGAGTCAGAAAGACCTGAATTGAAATCCCACTTCAGTAACTTACTAACTATGTGATCCTGGGCAAATCACTTAGCCTCTGCCTGCCTTAATCCACTGGAGAAAGAAATGGAACACCACTCCAGTATTTTTGCTAAGGAAACCCCATGGATTGTATTGGCATGATATGGTCCAGGGGGTCATGAGGAAATGAACAACAAAAACAACATGCATTTTCATTTAATGGGGAAGACTATAATTAGCTTGACTAAAACACTGGACAAAATTATAGATAAAGAGCTGGAAAGGACCTTAGAGGACAGAAAGTCCAACTTTGTCATTGTAAAGATGATGAAACTGAGCCTCAGGGAGGTTAAGTGACTTTGCAACTTAGTGAATAACTGAAAAGTGTTTTGAACCCAAATCTCCTTGATCTATACATTAACCATGGTGTAGTGCTACCTCTCAAAAAATAGCATCTTGGTCTCTACCACTTAGGGGAATCTGGACAAACTTTTTCAGTGTCAATTTCCGTATCTAGAAAATGAAGAGAATAGTGTACATAATACCTTGACCACTTCCCAGGACAGCTGTAAAATTTAAACACATACATACATAAATCTCCATATACATATGTGTATACATACATATATAGACATAGATGCAATAAGAGGTATTGAATCTTCTAAGATTGAAGAAAAGAGTAGCAAGGGCTGATGAAGGCAGCAACTGACTCTTGTGGATTTGGTCAGTATGACTTAACCTCCCTCCTCTGTGGATTCTGATTTCTTGGCAAACATACCAGAATGGTGTGGCATTTCCTTCTCCAGGGGATTAAGGCAGGCACAGGGTAAAACCTGCCTAGGTCAAACAGCCAGTAAGTATCTGAAGTGGGATTTCACCTCAGGTCTCCCTGATTCCAGGTCCAGCACTAAGAGCCACTTCGTAACTGCATGTAGCAGATTATAGCCATCTCCGTCTTGGAGGAGAAGAATGCTGATTAAAGAAGTAAAGAAATCAAATGTAATAGGAATGTGGGACGAGAAAGAGTATTTGGCAGTGTTCTTTGTCTCTTCCCCTTTTGGTGTTTCTGATGTATAATTGAGGTTTTTCTTAAATTCATTATTATTTTCATGACGTAATCATAGTTGAGGGAAGGAGAGAATAGAGGAAGAGACAGACACATAAGAACTGGATAAGTGAGTGAAAAGAGGTGTGAATTTTTCTGAAGTCCAAAGGATTTAGAAGGAGGTTCTGGCCATTTGAGGGTTACCCTATCTACATCTAGGGTCGAAGAGATAAATGGAATTTAATCCCTCTATTTACTCTAAGAGTGAGTGCTGGAGACCTTTGAGAAAATAATGTCACTGGTCTTCAGAAAGGTCTGTACCTAGCTGGCTGAGGCCCTATGGATGCAATGCAGTTGAAGTCATGATTTTAACTAATGAAAGACCTGGAAATGTGGTGACTACACCTCCCCACCCCAAAAAAACAACCCTTTGCCCATTAAAGAGTAATAGTAGGAACAGTTGAGTGAAGTGATGGAGCATTCTATCCCCTGCAGGAGCAAATGAGCACCAGGTGATACTGAACTGCATGATATATGGAAAGAGAAAATGGCAAATTGTGTAATTGGAAGGGTAAGACGGAAGAGAGATCCCTATGGCAGGGAACTTCAGACCAAGGGATAGGCTAGAAACAATGATCAGTAGGGGTCAGAGTCATAATCAAGAGAACTTACCCTTTGCTGATATTAAGTCATGTGAATTATGCAAGTCTGGAAGAGAGAAAGAACTCTTTACCAACTTAGAACACTTTCCATGCCAGGAGTGAGAGAGAGAGGCACAGCCATAGGATAATTCTTTATCTATATAGTGATTATCTACATCCCTAGGGAGAGTAAAGATTGATTTATATATTCTGTAGGAATTCTAACCATTTGTTCTTTCTCCTCTTGAAGGAAGAAAGGAAGGCAAGAAAAGAAAGAAAGAAGGAAAGAACAAAAGAAAGAAAGAAAGAAAGAAAGAGAGAGAGAAAGAAAGAAAGAAAGAAAGAAAGAAAGAAAGAAAGAAAGAAAGAAAGAAAGAAAAGGAAAAAAGACAGAAAGAAAGAAAGAAAGAAAGAAAGAAAGAAAGAAAGAAAGAAAGAAAGAAAAAGAAAAAAGAAAGAAAGGAAAGAAGGAAGAAAGAAAGGCAAGAGCAAGTGGCAGTGAATGGGGTGAGATTCAACCAAAGGGCAGCTCTACATGTCTGAAATAGTTCCTGGGAAGAAATGGTACCCAAGAAAGGAGAACATTTTCTTGACTGTACATAGCAGGGATTTTTAACTTGTAGTCCATGGACTTCTAAGTGTTCATAGAATCAGATGAGTAAAAAATACATCTTTATTTCCATATAATTGGCTTCTTCCATAATTCTTTATATTTTGCTTTTAAAAATATTCTGAGAAGGGATCCTTAGTCTTCACCAGACTGCCAAAGAAGTCAATGATACACAAAACAGATTATTAAGATGTTCTGGTCTATGGGATCATATATTAAGTGCTTTTAGTATTTGTTGTTGTGTGTAATAAATTTGCTTTATGTCCCATGCCTTGTTAGCTTTGTGCTGATAAGAGAATTAAGTTGCCATAGACAAGAATGAGAAATTATGTGCATTCTTATGTTTCCAGAGGAAACCTATATTGGACTCTTTAATGTAATTTACACAGGATGCTCCATCTACCATCCCTGCTTTTGCACATCCTCCATGTGGAATAAGAGACCATCCTCCATGCTGGAAATTTTCTCCCTTCTGACCTCCAACTTCCTCCAAGACTTCATCCAAATTCTTTCTTATCTTACTAGCTGCCGAGTGGTTTCCTTTTTAAGACTAATTTCCTTCTGCTCTGTATATCTATTGTATGTACCTAAGCATGTACTTACTGTCTCCTCTATTCAAATGTAGGTTACATTGGGGGCAGTGAATTTTTGCTTTTTTTATATATCCCCAGAGTTTAGTACAGTGCCTAGAAGACAAGAAACCCTTAACAAATGCATGACACACATTTAATCTGTATTATTAACATTTTCTTCACTACTTTCTTAATTCTAGACAATCAACAAAACAGTAAACCAAGCTCTGATTTGCAGCATCTCTTGATTTTCAAGGTGTAAATATTCATAATGGATAATTTATTTCACAATAATGAAATAATATTCATAATGATTCATAATAATAAATACTTAAGAATCAGCTCACAATATTAGCTGGCTCTGGCATACCTCTACAGTGACTTTTGATAGGTCTTAAGACCTGATCTCTTTTTACAACCTCAAGAAACTTAAATAAGAATTTCAATTTTGGACATTTAGTCCACAAAAGCTCCTGAAGTCCCATCTGTCACTCGACCCAGAATGAGAATTTACTAGCTGCAAGACCCCTTTGAGATGACAACAGATCATAACAGATCATGGTCCACCCTTCAGAGACTGAGGCAAATTATTACTAGCAGGATAAATATTGTCTATCTGATGCTCAGGCAGTGTCCTTGTAGCAAGAAATGATCATTCATGATCATTGTGGTGATAGTTATTGGTGGTGGTGATAGTGATTTTGGGTTAGCTGTGTCCTAGCACTGCTGAACTTGGAAAAAAAATGTACTTGGATTTGCTTCCTCTCAAAATCCATAGGCAGTTCTTAGGCTCTCCTGTCAAATGCTATTGGATATTGATTTTTACAAACTGATTGATAGATTTTTTTTTATTTGTAAACGACTGTGTTAGTTAATCTTAAAGAGTGAAGGAATAGACTGATGTGGCAAGATTTAAGAAAGCTAAAAAATATTACAGCTTTTAAGCAAATGAATTGAAGCAATATGGTAGACATGTAGCATGACCTTAGGATAAAAATATGAGAAAGAATAATGGATGTGATGGAGGAAGGGAAATTCAGAGTGGTTACAAGGTATGATATTTTTGGAAAAAAGTTAATTAAGCTGAGTTTTCTGTCTCCCATTTGTATCTAACTTCAGTATTTCAAGGGTCCATGATTTCTTCAACTGTGGCTGCTCCCTGAAGGCAGTTCCTAACCTATCACACCTCAGTTGATGCCTTCCATGAGTAGCTAAGAAGCTGAAAGAGAAATCACCTCCTATTCCACCCTTCTGATAAAGAACATCTCCAACTTGATAAGTTGGTGCTTGGACAAAAACATACAAAGTCCTTCTCTGCACTTATATTCAGTCTTCTTACCTTGGGCAATGCTGACAAAATGTGTGCTTCATAACCTGGGAAGAACTCAGCATCCCCTCCATACCATTATGAGGCATATCAGAAAGATAGTTTGTTGTTGTTCAGTCATTTTCAATCAAGTATCATGATCCTATTTGAGGTTTCCTTGGCAAAGATACTGGAGTACTTTGCTTTTCTTCTCCAGATCATTCTACAAATGAGAAAACTAAGGCAGACAAGGCTAAGTGACTTACCCAAGGTCACACAGCTAGTAAGGATCTAAGGCTGGATTTGAACTCAGGTAAAGGAATCTTCCTGATGCCAGGACAAGTGTTCTATCTACCATGCCACCTAACTGCCCCAGAAAGGCGAAAGTCAATATTGAAAATGATACTGAAATTCTCTTTTTTTTAAGGTAAGACAATGATTTTATCTAGTGATCCAAGGTAGACTCTGCCCTGAGTCTCCCCGCCTCCCTATAGCAAAGCTAAGTGATTCATGGGAACTAAATAGCAAAATTTGTGTATTTTTCTCCTGACTTTCAGACAAGCACCTCATGGCTCCTTTCCAAGCATTAATTACTTAAGTTGCACATAGAAAGCTCTGATGAGGTAAGCAGAATACAGCTGGGGATCAGTTCACCACCACCACCACCCAACCCCAACATAGTCAGATAGGCAAACTACAGCAGATATTTAACTCTCCCCCATCTGGGAAGAGAGAAGAAAGCTGTATTTAAATGAAGTGGTAGGGGGAATTCTGTGAGGTAGAATGTAATTGCTTGCATTTGAATTGGCCAGAGGACCAAATACTAAAACCCTAGAAATTCCTGCTTATGACTGATCTTTGATGCTGACAAGCTGCTCTGGACCTGGGTTTCGTGAATCTTCCCAAGCAGAATCTTCCCCAGTACAGTAGGCCTTCTCTTTAAACTGTAAGCCCCCTCAGCAAGCATTTGAATGTATTTATTTTCATTAAGTATAGCACCAAGTAAGATGCTAATATGTAGTGAATAATAACATGGCTCCACTGGGAAAGCAATTCAGTGACAACACTGAACTATGAATGTCACTTGCTACTTTCTCCAGACTCTTGGTAACTAGCTGTTATTGTTGTTCAGTCTTTTGTCATTTGTGCCCCACTCTTTGTGACCCCATTTGGGGTTTTCTTGGCAAAGATATACAGATGAGGAACCAAAGGCAAACAAGGTTACTTACCCAGAGTCATGAAACTAGTAAGTGTCTGAGGCCACATTTGAACTCTGGTCTTCATGACTCCAGGCCCAAAGCTCTAGCCACTCTGCCTTCCAGTTGCTCCCTGTGCAGCTGGTTAGTCTCCAGCAATCAGTGGTTCAGGGTTAAGTGTTATGAAGTCAAAGAATTGGGACCAATGTCCTTCCATAAATAAAGGATTCATCTTGAAAATTTTACCCTTAGAAAATACTCATATAGCAAGGAAGAAATAAGATGCTTTAAGAAGTGTGATAAGACCACAGAATTTGTAGTCAGAACACTTGTACAACTATGATTAACTTAATCACTTCCTTCATCTATAAAATGAGGAGTTTGGACTAAATGATCTCTATGGCTTCTTATCACTTTGAATCAGATCCCAGCAGATGGGGACATGGTGAACACAATGCTGAGCTAAGAGTCATACAAAGCCTAATGCAAATTCTGTCTCCTAAGGATAGACAAATTACCCATACTAAGGGTATGAGCCAGAAGGTAACCCTTTTAAACTCTATTAGCCTCTCTCAGTTTCCTCATCTGTAATGTATATATACACATACATACATATAGACACACACACATACACGTATATATATGTATGTATGTATGTATAAAAATAGCAGCAAATCCCCAGATTCCTTGTGAGGTTCAAATGAGATAATGTATGTAAAGCATTTGTAAACTTTTATAACTGTTAGCCATTATTAAATCCTATGAGTTACAATTTCCCCCATGACACCAAATGTAACCTCTTACTTTAGGCTCGAATCTCCTTTCAGTATTCCCAAGTATTTACGTAGCCTCTGCAGTGACTGGAAATTCTCTCTGGGGTAATTTCCCTAAACCAAGTCAAGGACCTTCAGCTGTACTCTGAGACTAAAAACCTACATCCAAAGCCCACAGAGCTCTGAGAAGGAAGATGAGAAAAATGCCCTAATCCCTCGTTGCCTATAAATTGCATTGCCAGAGACAGATGGTCTATGACTTCACTATTTCTTTCCTTTCCATCCTTCCTTTTGCCTCTTTACATTCTCTTGATCTTAGGAGAAATGGAAATTGAGAGGCCTAGTGCCCAGAGGCTGCTCTGAAGTAGATTCTATATAGCATTAGCAAGACTGAGTGAGAAGGGGACATAGTGAGAATGAATCAGAATAAGACAGGAGAGAGGATTCCACCCTGCTGCCATAGGCTGGAGAAGTCTCCAGAAGGAAGGTTCTATCAGACAGGCATGGACATAGACATCATGGACATTGCCGATAACATCTTTCTGACTCTTGTGTTCACGTTTCCGACTCGGAGGCTCAGTGGCAACACTGACTGGCTGCTTTCTATTGCTCCCCCTTTGTACTTCATATTTGGAGAAACTCTGACTTCTGACATAGTCTGGCTTCTGGGTTACCCTCTCATTTTGAGGTCACCACCATTCCCCCAACATTGGTGTGCATCACCTTTCTGCAAGGGGAGTCCAGGAGTATTGTGTGACTCCCCAGGGCTTCTCTTTTGAAGCCTTTCCTGACCCTGCCTTGCTCTGACACCTTGATGAAACCATGGACTGTTGTCTTTGCTCACCTATGCCATGAAGCTCTGGTCACAGTTCAGGAGAGTCAGGTGGGGGACAGGCATGTGTTATGACATTAAAGGAAGGTCTCCTTCCACCCCTGCAGCTCACAGTCCTTTCTCATCCTTGTCCATGTCTTTGCACAGATTCTCCACAAAGGAGATAATTGTAATATTTCATAGAGGTCTCAGAGAAAGGTGGGAAATGTAAGCAGTTATCTTAACTGAACTTAACAGAAGAAATGAAAGACATATTGAAATCAGTAAGGTTGTTAAATAGTCAGCTCATGTTGATGGAAGTCTGAATGCTTAAAGGAAGCTTTAAATGAAAGTTATTTCAATGTGTCGTTGTTTTTTAGTTGTTTTTTAGTCATGTCTATCTTGTCATGACCCCATTTGGGATTTTCTTCACAAAGATGCTGGAGTGGTTTGCCATTTCCTTCTCCAGCTCATTTTACAGATGAGGAAAGTGAGGCAAATAGGATTAAGTGACTTGGCCAGGGTCACACAGCTAATAAGTGTCTGAGGTCAGATTTGAACTCCAGGGCTGGTGCTCTATCCACTGAACCTCCCAGTTGCTAACATGTAGTAAATTCTAGATTTGGATTCAAGAGAAACTTGTTTGCAAATTCTGCTTCCAGGAGGCAAAGCCAAGATGGAGAAAATGCGGGGCTGAGCTCTCCTCCAAATCTGCTTAAATAATGCTCCCAAATTCTGTCTCCAGAATTTACTGATTATGTGCTTCTGCACAAAGCACTTAATCACTTCCAGCCTCGGTTTTCTCATTCATAAAATGAAGATAATAATACCTGCCTCTGAAGCCTATAGTGAGAAACAAAGGAGTTAATGTATATAAAGTGCTCTGTAATCCCTAAGAGAAAGCAGTAATCTTAACTCCCATTAGCTGAGTACGATGGAAGATTTAAAATCAAATTTTGCTGCTATTCTTTTCCTTACATATTTAAGGCCTGGGTTCTTAAAAAAAAAGTTTGCATGCAGGGAGTTTCCAAAGTCTCTGTGCAGTTTTAAGTTATCAAAGTTTGAACTATTTAGTATACAGCTTGCTTTGAAATTATTTGTTTGCATGTCTCCTCCATTACATTATAAGCTTCTTGAGGGCAGGCACGTTCTTAAGGGATCATGCCCTGGCTACCTCTTAAACAGGCCTGTTCAATGAATGGGCATTGCCTCTCCTTAAGTGAGTACCTGCAAAGACGTTGGCCTAAAGGTCCCAAGACCTCTCACTGCAACCTGGGTCATCTCCAGTCATCCTGATGAATATCTGGTCACTGAATTCAATGACTCTGGAGGAGAAGTGAGGCTGGTGACATTTCTCTGATGGCGTGGTATTCTTTGGCAACGAAGGATGAACACAATCCCTAACACTTAACAGGGTGCCCAGCACATATTGGGAGTTTAATAAATGTTTGATTTGATTTGGTAAACTATGTATTTATGTTTAAGTGTGATATACTCAAGGCTGTTTCTAGGACTCTTTCTAGGATAACTTGGGTCTCAGACTTTTGTACTCTCAGTTTCTCCAGTGCTTTTTGGAGGATTACAAGAATATGAATAGACTTGTTGCTGGTCCCTGAATTTGTACAATGCTTTAAAATTTGCAGAGCACTCAGCACACATCTTATTTGATCTTTGAAGAAGATGTTATTATTTTCTCCATTTTATAGCTTAGGGAACTGATGAGAGAGCAAGCAGCTTACCTGGTCATCCTGCTAGTAAGTCTCTCAAATAAAATTCTAGCTCAGGTCTCCACGTGCTGATTCCAGTGTTCTGTTCATTATGACACGTAGCATCTCTTGCCTGAATTTAGCTCATGAGCTGCTGTTAATCCTAGGAAGGTAGGGACACTTGGGCAATGGACGTGAGGGGCATCGCTGAACTTGTGTTCTTCCCTGGGGCATAGTGGTGGAATGTTCAGGGGTGGGGAACCTGCAGCCTTCAGGCCACATGTGGCCCCTCTGGATCCTCAAGTGCAGTCCTTTGACTGAATCCAAACTTCATGAAACAAATCATTTTATGAACCCCTTAATTAGCTAATTAAAAATTTTAAAATGACTAATTTAATATTAATAATAATATTGACTAATTAATCCCCTTAATAAAAGGATATATGCTGTGAAGTTTGGATTCAGTCAAAAGACTGAACTTGAGGACCTAGAGGGCCACACTGAGGCCACAAGTTCCCCACCTCTAAGTGGTGTCACATAGATTGACTTTCTTAGGAAATGCTGAAGGACACCAAGTACCTCATAGAAACTTTCATTAATGCAACTATGTAATTTCAGTGGCTATTGGGAAAATAAGCAGAGATACTGCTACCGATTGACATGTAGGGTGTCTGGGAAAGAGAGCAACATACTAAGTACTGGAAGAGAAAAGAAGTCTTGTGGATGCTGGTTGGTGCTGCTAACAGATCCAGGATATTAGGAAGAGGAAACCCCTAGGGCTGGTGATCACATGGGAAAAGTCAACAGGCAAAGCAAGAATGATAGAATGCAGATAATGTGAGAGCAGGTCAGAATTTTACATAATTGGGTTGTTGACCTCTGGAAACTCTCTGGCATCTTTCACAGGCAGACTCCAAATGTTCCTGGTTGGTCTAAGCCAAGGAACAAAGGAAATTCACATATGATCATAGGATTATAGATTGAGATCTGGAAGGCACCATTGATCCTATTGAGCCCAACCCCTTTATTTTACAGATGGGAAAACTGATGATTTTTTCCACAGTCCTACAAGGTAATAAGTATCTGAGACAGGATGTGGACTCAGGCCTTCTCTTTTTCCACCACCAAACTAGGAACCTCAGTTCTCATCACATCTTCCTGGAAAATCCAGAACTCATTTCTAATCCTAGGGGATTACTACAGTCCAATAGTAGCAATTGGACCATGGACCATGTTCTGCAGCACAGGACCTCTAGAGTATCATTTTATTATTTCCAGTAAGATTAGAGATCCTCAGCTTCTCCTAATGAGAGCAAACACAGTAACTTAATTCTGTTGGCATAGATCTAGCTCCAGCATATATTACTCTATTTGGAAAAATCAATAAGCATTCTACATGTACAATAAATAGAAGTATTTTTGCAGTGGAAAAAGTGTTTGATTTGGGATCAGAGGTCCTGGGTTCAAATCTCTGCTCTGACAATTATTACCTATGCGACTTTGAGCAGGTCACTTAACATCTCTACACCACCTCCTCCAAATAGAAAAGAAGGTTGTATTGGATCAGCAGCCACAAATTCAGATAGAAACAAGGGTCACTAAACTATACATAAGAATCCCTGCTGGCCACATATTGACTTATAAAACTGTATGCTAACATTATCTCTTTTTTATTTTGTTAAATATTTCCCAATTATGTTTTAATATGATTTAGAATGTAATAGGGCATGCTGTGGGCTGCAATGGCCCATTGGCAGTATGTTTGACACTTCTGTACTAAAAGAGCTTCAAGGTCCCTTTTAGATTACGGTATATGATCCCTTGATCCATGCCAAAAGTCTAAGAAAATAAAGATTGTGGATCACTTAGGTTTATAGCATAGAACTGGACAGCGTTTCACTCAAAGTCTTTCCCGTAGTTTGATCTGAATGTATACATACACATTTTTGCTATACGATTATCGGTGCTAATAGCAAGGAGATAGTAAATAATTAGCTTAGGTCTTTCCTCCTTGCAACAGCAAAACAGCAATGTCTGAGTTCCAGAAATGGAAATCAAACAGCATGAGAGGCAGTGGGTTTGAAGAAAGTGACAGGCAAGAGTTGAAAATTAGAAGGGAGGGCAGTAAATTCAGTCTTTTTCTTCTTTATCCCCTTTGATGATTGCCCTTTAAATAACCCCATTCCAATTCCCTGCCTACAAGGAGTATAATAAGGAGATTGCTGAGAAGGCACACAAGAAATTTGCCCAATATTTTTTGCAGGGAAGCACAATATTTTTTGCTTGGAGAGAAAGTGGAGAGGATGAGCCAAACTGAGCTTTTAGAGACTCCTAAGGAAACATTTTAAACTGTTATATGTCCTGATGGCAAATTATTCAGAGGCTCTTAAAGAATAATAGGTCAAGGTTTGGAAGAATGACTAGGAAAGCCATGGTCTTCCCTCCCTGACCCTTGACACACACATGCAGCTGGTAGACTTTTATGGTAGGCTGGATAATAGAGGAATGAAAAAAAAAGCGTTTCAGGAGTTTTCTTGAAAATGCCCCTAAAACCAACGGAAGTGAAGGGGAAATCTCAGGCTCATTCCTGCAGTATAGTTCACAAGATCAGAAGGAGAGTAGAGTGAGAAAGTATACTTCATACATCGTGGGATCCCATGGGTTTATCATATCTTTAGAGATGAGTTATCTACAATACATATCATCCCTAGAAGGATAACCTACAGCTATAGGAATCTTTATTCAAATGCCATATTTTGGCTGAGCTGATAAGAAGTACAAGCCACATAGTTTAGAGGCTCTTTCAAGAAGAAAATAAGAGTCAGCTGATAGGGGAAAATGATCACCAGGAAGGAGATGAGATTCCATGCTACGCCAGCGATAGAAATATCACCTTAACAAGCATGGACAGCCCCCAATGGACTATAAAATTCATTTGGTGACTGCAATAATTCAAAAGAGCCAGGTGGTATATCAGTAACAAGGGAATCCATAAATTTAAATTCATGGGGCTTATCAGTGTCCTGGTCAAAAAGGGACAAGTCACTGAATTTTCAGCCCAGAAATCTAATCTAATTTTAAAAAGGAAAAAATAAGTTTTGAATATAAATCATTAGCACAAATGAACATTTTAAGGAAATAACTTTCAGAGAGGCAGAGTGACATAGTGGATAATGCCCAGTCTCAGGGTTGGATTCCTGGGAACTTGGGTTCCTGTCCCTCCTCAGATCAGTTCCAGCTGTGTGACCCTGAAAGTCTTTTAACCTCTTAGTGCCCCCAGAAAATACCCTCAATTATATTTACAGCCGAGGTAAAGATTTGTATTTACATGCTAGGAACATACTTCACAAATAAAATCAAAGATCTAGTAAAAAATAAATAAGCAAACAAAAAATAAACCAGTATATATGTTTGTTGGCTTAAGACTTTATCAAAAGGATGCTTAATTTTGTGTGTGTCAGTATCCCTTTAGTACTCTGTTGAAGCCTATAAATACCTACTGAGAATAGCAATTTTTAATACATAGAATTCATAGGATTGTAAAGAAAACCAATTATATTGAAATACCATTGTCGTTTTTTTAAATGAAACTTACAGATACCAGATTAAGAACTCTTGCTAATGCAAGGACTTAAAAAAAAATTCCCAATGATCTTCCAAGGCAAAATGCCTTCCACATCCAGAGAAAGAACTATGGAATTCAATTGTAGAATGTAGCAGATCATTTGTGTGTGTGTGTGTGTGTGTGTGTGTGTGTTTGTATGTTTAATGTTTTGGTTTGTTACATGATTTCTCCCATTTATTTTAGTTCTTCTATGCAGCATGACTATAGTGAAAATGTATTCAATAGGAATATATGTGTAGATCCTATAGAGAATTGTATGCTGTCTTGGGGAGGGAGGGGCGTGGGGGGGAGAGGTAGAGGGGAAAAATTCTAAGTTTTATGGTAGTGACTGTAGAACCCTAAAAATAAATAAAATTAATATTAAAAAAGACTCTTCCTTTAAGGCTAGAGTCTGTAGTGAGGAAAGAAAGGTAGATAAATTCCTTCATTGAGTTTTAAGTTAACACTTCACCTCCCACTGCTAACTGCTTGTTTAAGGAAAGGTTTATGACTTCATTACTGTTCTAGTAAAGGAAAGGTTGACTGAGCTCTGTTCCCTGTTGTGAAATGCTAATTCACTTTTGAAGTTCTAGCGTGCCAGCAAAATAGCAGCAAAACCCTTTCCTTTTACAAATATACTATCCTCACGGCAAAATGCATTTCTTAAATCAACAATTACCTTTGTGAAGAGGATCATAAAATTGGGCACAATTCATTAATTCACTAATTGTTCTTTGCTGCAGACATTAGTCTGCATTCAGTCTTTTGTATACAAACGACTTCTACACGAAATAAGTCACTTTCGCAACTCACAATCATGGTCAGGCCTGGCCAAATTGAGAAGCAGCTGAAGAAAGAATTCAGAACATGAGTTCTTAACCTCGGGTTTATGAACTCCTTTGTGAAAAAAAATTCACTAAAATTACTTGCTTTTGTAATTCTGTTTACTTATTTAATTCATTTAAAATAATTATTTTGAGAAGCAACCTGCAGGCTTCACCCACCTGTCAAAGTGATCCATAATATGAAAAAAAGATTTGAAATCCTTCATTTAAGGACTGCTCGCATGGCCATCTTGCTTCCTGTAGTTCATGTAGCTAAGATGCTAATATAGGGCCACAGGGTGATTTAGGTTACAACTCCTGGGTTTAGCGGGATTAAATTTTTTTAAATTAATTAATTAATTAATTTTAAGCTATCAACAATCACTTCCACAAAATTTTGAGTTCCAAAGTTTCTCCCCATCTCTCCCCTCCCCCCACCCCAAAATGCTGGGCATTCTAATTACCCCTACCACCAATCTGCCCTCCCTTCTAACATCCCTCCTTTCCCTTATCCCCATCTTCTCTTTTGTCCTTAGGGCAAGATAAATTTCTATACCCCATTACCTGTATTTCTTATTTCCCAGTTGTATGCAAGAACAATACTCAATAGTTGTTCCTAAAACTTTGAGTTCCAACTTCTCTTCCTTTCTCCCTCCCCACCCATCCCCATTGGGAAGGCAAGCAATTCAATATAGGCTATATATATGTAGTTTTGCAAATGACTTCCATAATAGTCATGTTGTGTAAGACTAACTATATTTCCCTCCATCCTATCCTGCCCCCCATTTCTTCTATTCTCTCTTTTGACCTTGTCCCTCCCCAAGAGTGCTGACTTCAAATTGCTCCCTCCTTCCATTGCTCTCCCTTCCATCATTCCCCCCACCGTGCTTATCACCTTCTCCCCCACTTTCTTATATTGTAAGATATATTTTCATACCAAAATGAGTGTACATTTTATTCCTTCTTTGAGTCAAATGTGATGAGAGTAAGCTTCACATTTTCCCTTTCACCTCACCCTTTTCCCTCCACTGAAAAGTCTTTTTCTTCCCTCTTTTGTGAGAGATAATTTGCCCCATTCCATTTCTCCCTTTCTCCTCCCAATATATTCCTCTCTCAAACTCTTAATTTTATTTTTTTAGATATAATCCCTTCCTATTCAACTCACCCTGTGCTCTGTGTGTCTGTCTGTGTGTATGTGTGTGTGTGTGTGTGTGTGTTATCCCACCAACTACCCAGATACTGAAAAAAGTTTCGAGAGTTGCAAATATTGTCTTTCCATGTAGGAAAGTTAACAGTTCAGTTTTAGTAAGTCCATAATGATTTCTCTTTCCTGTTTACCTTTTCATGCTTCTCTTGATTCTTGTGTTTGAAAGTCAGATTTTCTTTTCAGCTCTGGTCTTGTCATCAAGAATGCTTGAAAGTCCTCTATTTCATTGAAAGACAATTTTTCCCCTGAAGTATTATACTCAGTTTTGCTGAGTAGGTGATTCTTGGTTTTAATCCTAGTTCCTTTGACTTCTGGAATATCATATTCCAAGTCCTTCGATCCCTTAATGAAGAAGCTTCTAGATCTTGTGTTATCCTGATTATATTTCCACAATACTCAAATTGTTTCTTTCTAGTTGCTTGCAATATTTTCTCCTTGACCTGATAACTCTGGAATTTGTCTACAATGTTCCTAGGATTTTCTCTTTTTGGATCTGTTTCAGGAGGTGATCTGTGGATTCTTTCAATATTTATTTTACCCTCTGATTCTAGAATATCATGGCAGTTTTCCTTGATAATTTCATGCGAGATGATGTCTAGGCTCTTTTTTTGGTCATGGCTTCCAGGTAGTCCCATAATTTTTAAATTGTCTCTCCTGGATTGATTTTCTAGGTCAATTGTTTTTCCAATGAGATATTTCACATTATCTTTCATTTTTTCATTCTTTTGGTTTTGTTTTATGATTTCTTGGTTTCTTATAAAGTCATTAGCCTCCATCTGTTCCATTCTAATTTTTAACTTGTAACATATATGAATAGGCAAGCAAAACAAATCTGTATATTTCAAAGTCCAAAACAAATTCTGCATCCTGAGTTCAATATATATCTCTGTTAGAAGGCATAAAACATGCTTCTCATTGGAAAGGGAAAGAAAATAAGTATTTTACATAGTACCTACTGTGTGCCAAGTAACTTAATAAGTGATTTTTGAAAATATTATCTCATATGAGACCTAAAACAAACCTGCAAGGTAAATGATGTAATTACTCCATTCCTTTTTACAGTTGAGGAAACAGAAGTTAAAAAATTTGCCTACTGTCATACAACTAAGTATCTGAGATCAGATTTGAACTCATTTCTTCATGGCTCAAAGCTCTCTAGTGCACTACCTTGCCACCTCTAATTGGTCCTCTGAAATTCATTTCAAGTACTTAAGTCTTTTAAAACTATCTCTATATTGTTGTTGTATATATTGTTCTCCTACTGAGTTCAAGCTACCTGTTGTATCTATCTTATCTACAAAGAGAGACATGCCAATTCGCAAGGGATTCTATTTGCTTCTCAAGGAATCTGCTTCCCTAGATCAGGAAAAAAGAACAGTGTCATGATAGCATAATCCTTTCTCAAAAGGAGTTAGCAGACTGGTGAATCAGTGGAATACTATAGACATATCTGTATCTCTACAAGTCTTTTGTCATAAGCTCTCATGATATCCTCATGGGTAAGACACGTGAACTGGAAGAGAGTACAAATGCATGGGTTCTGAACTATGGATGAATTGTCTCAAGAAACGATATTTAATAGACTGATGCCAACTATTTGTCTTCAACAGGTCTTTATTTGTAGCCGTGTTCTCCTCAACATTATTTATATAGGAGGATGATATAGATTTAATGCTTATCAAATGTATAAATAACACAAAGTTGGGGTGATGTTGTTATGGATAGAGTGCACGAGCAGGATCCAAAAGAGTCTTTACAGGTCAAAGTGGTGGACAAAATAATAAGTAAATAAGGATAATATACTCCTGTTCAAAATATTGAGTGTACAAGTAGAGAGGATGGTGGGAAACATGGGTAGATAATAATCTGTGGGAAAAAACTGAGGGTTTTAGTGGATTCAATATGAGTTAACAGTATGATCAGCAAAAATGCTAATGTAATTCTAAGCTGAGGGAACAGATGTATACTGCCACTAAAAATAAAGGTGATAGACACAGTGAACTCTGCCCTGGTCTGGGTTACTGTGTTCTGTTCAGGCACTATGTTTCAGGAGGGAGACTTTCACACATTAAGGGAAGGACAATCAGGGTGGTTAGAGCCTCAGAACTATATAATATAAAGATTTCTTAAAGGACGAAACAGCGCTTGCCTTGGAAGTAGGAACCTTGAAATTGCTTTATAGTTTTATCACTTATTATCACTGTATAACCATGGCATGTCTTCTCTTGTTCCTCAGTTTCCTCAACTCATAATTTAGGGTGGAGGTCTCTACAATCTTAAGTTGATTTCACCACTAAGATTTCATGTTTCTATGACAACGAATTAGTTTTCCATTGTATTATATTTTAGATCAGCATCTTCCTGAAAGTATTTAAGGGGACATGTAACTTCTTGTTGTCTTTTTTTAGAGGAGGGAAAGAAAGGAAATTGGGGTTAAGTGACTTGCCCAAGGTCACACAGCTAGTAAATGTGAGGTCGGACTTGAACTCAGGTCCTCCTGACTCCAGGGCCAGTGATCTATTTACTGTGCCACCTAGATGCCCCTGACATCTAGACTCCTTAATAAGAATTGGAAGACACCTTAGTGTTACCACATATGTACTTTACATGCCATATTTTAGGTGTAGGATATTGTCTGAGAAGATTTATTCATACGAGTATTCCCATCTACTTTTATAGATTCTTATTAGTTTTAGTTTCATAAAGTGAAATTTTATAATCTTGCCCTCAAATTCTGAGGATTTGGAACCTATGCCTCCCCTCCCAGCAAATTCATGGAACTACTACATTCCTCTACGCAAAGTAGCCAGTAATTGCTTCCCCTTTCCCACATCTTTTTCTCTCGCAAAATTATCAAAGAAAAAACACTGATAAATTCATTGATTCTACATTCTAAATTATGACTTTCTCACTTACCTCTCCTTAAGGTTGGTTATTTAGGAAAAGAATGAATCCCTAGCTGTGAAATTTCAGATGTCAGCAAAACAGATGGGGAATGGTCATGCCGATTCTGCCAACTTCTAAACCCAATTGTCCTCAAAAACTGTTCTTTAATGTAGTTGTGGACAAATGATTCTCTCTCTCTCTCTCTCTCTCTCTCTCTCTCTCTCTCTCTCTTCTCTCTCTCTCTCTGTCTCCATATGCGTGTAAACATATACATATTATATACATACATGCACACATATATACATATTATATGGGTGTGTATATATATATGTATGTGTATATATATGTATCTCTCTCTCTATATATACACACTTAATTGGACAGTTCTGTCTAATTAATATTGCCCACTAATTTCTTTCTTCTTAGGCTTCCCCTAAAAGTTTTATATCTATCAGGAGGTCATCTAGTCACCATTAATAGGTGATTATTTCAAAACAGTATCCAGGGGTTTAATAACTTAAAAGAACAATGGAATAAAGAAAAGCAAGCTATTTCTTCTTACCTCTTCACTTTGCTCTCAAATGCATGCTTTCAAGCTGGTTATTTATATGCAAAACCAAAAGAAGTGGCAGATTGTTTGAAATCCTTGAAGATCCCTCATGATTGATTCTACTAATCAAAAGAATTCTATCTATAGCCAGTGCTAATCCAGAATCTCTACTTTTCAGCTAAATAGATGTAGAAATATTCCCAATGTTAAATAATAAAGATCATATTTCTTAGTTATGTCATCACCAGAGGCCAATCTTTCATGACTTTAAGGTCATCAAACAAGTGTAAGGCATTTTGAGAATTCAAGCAAATCATATATGACAGTTAGATTAAATAGAAGGAGTTTGCAAAAAAGTCCATCAATTCAAAATGACAACCTATCAATTATTTCATAAATACCGTGAAAACACAAATCAGTGGGTATGGCCTTTATTTTATTCTTATGACTTTCTAAATAAGAAACAAATAATCCAGGGATGTAAACACTGAATGGAAATTTGGTATTCTCTGCTTTGGACCTGATTATATTTGTCCCGGACCTTGACTTTTTAAAAATTAAAACAATATTGTGTTTTGTCTTTTTGTTTATACATTATCTGCATTTTCCAATGTGTTACCCTCTAAAAAGTCCATCACTTACAACAAAGAATAACAAAAGGATGGGGGAGTTCAATAAAACTAACCTACATACAAAAAAGTCATATATTAGTTATAATGGTCCACACCCATAGTCCCCCAGATCTATAAAGTCAGAAGCAGGAGATTCTTTCTAAAGTTCTTTTTTGGAGTCAAATTTGGCATGGTACTATATTACAATTCATTTTCATTGTTATTTCTATTTGCATTATTGTAGTTACTATGCATTCATATCTTTCTGGTTTTTGCTTACCTTATATTTCATTTACTCATATATGCTTCATTGTATTCCTTATTTCTTAATGGTAATATTCTATTACATTGCTGCACTAGGACATGCTTATTCATTCCCCAATCAATGGGTATCTACTTTGTTTCCAGTTCATAAAAATGCTGCTATAAATATTTTGGTGTGCATGTGTCATTCATGTATTGGCGAAATCTTCAAGGTATATGTCAAGTAAAATTTTGGTTATTTTCTTATTCCATATTGCTTTCCAGAAAGCAATAATTCCACATTGCTTTTCAGAACATTAGGTCAATTCAGAGCTCCTCAAAAAGCTCTCTAAAGTGCTTATCTTTCTACAAGCTTTCCAATATGAACTATTTTCATCTTTCATTTTTGTTAATTTATTGAGTGTCAAGTAAAAGCTCATAGTTACTGAGATTTGTATTTCTTTCTTTCTTTCTTTTTTTTTGTAATTCAGAACATTGCTTCATATAGTTTTTAAAAGTCTGGAGTTCTTTTAAAAACTGTTGGTTAGTGTAATTTAACCACTTTTCTCTAATATGCACATGTATGCATGTATGTATGTATTATATTTGTTTGTATATATAGGCAGTTGGAGGCACAGTGGAAAGAGGGCTGGGCCTGGAGTGAGGAACAACTTCTACAAACTCCAGTCCTGGCCACCACTGACAAATCAACTCAGACACAACATGGACCTCATCCTCATGCTGCAAACACTACCCCGGGATAGAGACCTGCCTGGATACTCCTAAGGCACTTGAAAAAGAAAACAAAACAATTTTCTTTACCAAAATCCTAAATGATGTAAATCAGTAACAACAACAATGAAAATGAAATAATAATGAAATTATTAATGAATAATAAAAGACTTCCCCATTCCCTCTATAAGCATACAGAGCCTGGTCCTAACAGAAATTCCCAATTTAAGAATAAACCTGGAGAAATCCACCAACACAAGAAAACATCAGTGAATCAGAAATTTTAAGGAGCCAGGAACACACTGCAAGCAAACTCAAAAGAAGAAAGCAGTACTTCATTTACAAGTAAAAATGAAAATAAGAATAAAAATTTGCTAAAAGCATTATGGGCATTTGACAAGAGGTGAAACAAAAGTTTTTATTTTTTTAAACTTTCAAATGATTTTACAAATCATATGTGAATTCTAGAGGAAAGAGTGAGAAAAGAAAATAATAGGATTAAAATGACTGGAAAAAAAGGGCATGAAAAGAGGTTACTAACAAAGACTTCAATACACTTATTCAAGGCATAGCATATTCCTGTCAATCAGAGTTTATTGGCAGTAAAGAAGTTTATCAAGAGAAGGAGCTAAAAAAATGTAAAGAATCAACACAGCATAATTTTTATGATCTAATCAAAGAGCAAACCACATGTTCTTTAGTCATTACTTGTGTGAACATGTGCCTACAAGGCATGAATTATCATAGGTGTACTGGGCTACATTCTTGTTTGATCAGAAAGACAGTATAGTTTTCTGTTGAAATGTGGTGCAGTATATTAACTGAACACACACACACACACACACCACAAACCGATTATTACAGAAGGTACAAAACCTTATTCATGTAACAGACTCCCTGAAGATTATATTGGACCAGATAGAAATCAATGACTTCAAATGACGACAGGAAATACTAACAGGCAAAATAAAAACATGGAAAAATAGCAAAAAAAGACATTAAAAAACTGACAGAAAATTGACCATGGAGAGATAATATAAAATAATATAAGAATTGTTATGCTATCACAAAATCTCACCATAAAAAATTCTAGACAATATTTTTAAAATCATGAATTAAAATGCATGTATTAGAATGAGAGAACAAAGTAAAATTATTTGATGTTTACTCTGAAAGAAACTCTGACATGAAATCTCCCGGGAACATAGTAGCTAAAACCATAGCTTTCAGGTCCAAAGGGAAAAAACAACAACAATACTTCAAGCATCCAAAAAGAAAGCGTTCTAGTACCAAGAAGCCACAGCCAGGATGACTCAAAGCCTAGTAACTGCACATTAAGGTAGAAAAGAGCTTGGAATACAATATTCTAGAAGATGAAAGATAATCTTATCACCATAAAGAAAAAAGACAAAATCTTAACTTAAAAAGATAAGATAGAAAGATAAAATCTTACTTGGTAAAGCTGAGTATTGGGGGGAATTGAGCCTTCCATGTAATAAAGTGCTTTCATATACTCCTGGTGAAGAAAACAGAGCTGAGTAGATTCTGTGAAAGGCAATAGCAGAACCGAAGGACACATGCAAATATTAGGCTATTTGCAATGGATAGAGCGCAGGGCCTGGAATCAGGAAGACTCATCTTTACAAGTTCAAATCTGATCTCAGACACATACTAGCTATGTGTCCCTGGACAAATCACTTAATCTTGTTTGCCTCAGTTTTCTCATCTGTAAAACAAGTTGGAGAAATGGCAAACCACTTTGCCAAGAAAACTCTAAATGTGGTCATGAAGAAGATGAAACAACTCAACAACAATGGAATAAAATGATGAATGATTATGTTCTAATAAAAAACACTGAGAGGGTAAATAAGATAGAAAACCTGGGAAGAGCTTATTTTATCTTGATAATCTTAAGAGAAAAAAAGAAAAGGGAAAGAAAAATACTTTAGGGAATTAAGCAAAAATGAGAGGCTTAATTGGGATGTGTATGAAAGAAGACTATTCAAACATGGAGGAAGGGATGGGGAAGTGGACTATACATGAAATTTGCTTTCATCTGAATTGAATAGAAAAGAATTGAAAACACATATACATAAATACACCTAAACACAAGAAGTTTGTTGAAGAAATTCATTAAATTTAAAAAAAAGGTAGAAAAGGAAAGGAATTTGGTATGGAGGATGCCATGAGGAGGTATTGCAGAGGAGGGCGTGTAGCAGTGGAGTATTAACCATAGAGGAATCATATTCCATCTTTGGAAGGGGGAAATGAAAGTAAGGAAAAGAATCTGTGGTGTAGGACAGCATGGGGGAAAAGAAGAGGAGAAAATGAAAAAAATATATATATGGCAAATATAGATTGGTAATGTTGAAAACATGTCTCTCTTAATACCTTCTTTATAAAAAGCAGTAAGGGTGGAGGTAGAGGGGAAGAAAGGGAAAAGGATCAAATGGAATAAAAAATACAGTTAAAACTGTGAATGGGATTAACTCGCTCATAAAAAAAAGATGTGGGTAATAGCATAGCAAGCCAGAACCTAAGAATATGTGTTTTTACAAGTGTACATGGCAGAAAGATTCACACAGAATAAATAAAGAGCAGGAACAAAATCACTTATGTTTGTTGAGCACATAAAAAGTCAGGGGTAGCAATCATGATCTTAAATAAAGCAATAATAAATATCAACTTGATTACCAAAGTGATAAATAAGAATTTACGTTTACCTTATCTTTAAAGGCACCATTGACAATGAATTAATAGAAATATTCAATATACATTCTCCAAACGACATAGCGTTAAATCCTTAAAGTATTTATAAGAAGAAATAGAGAGTAAAAGTATATTAGTTGTGGATCTCAATATATCCCCAATAAATCTAAACAAAAGATAAACAAGAAATGAGTTAAGGACCAGTCATGAATTTGGGAAAATTAAGATTTGATAGATATCTGCAAATTACTGAATAGGAAGAGGAAGGAATACATATATTTGTGCATGTGTGTGTGTGTATGTGCGTGTGTATGTATGTATGCATTATGTATGTATGTATTACCTTGTGTTGCACCTTTATGAAAATTGGCCATGTATGAAAGCATAAAAACATCATAAAATGGGAATTTCTGTTTTAATTTTGATCATTACATGACTACAAATCATGTTCTTTGACTATTCATAACTCCATTTCAGGTTTTCTTGGCAAAGATACTGGAGCGGTTTTCTACTTCTTTCTCCAGATCATTTTAGAGATGAGGAAACTGAAGCAAATAAAGTTAAGTGACTTGGCCCAGGGTCACATAGCTGATAAGTGTCTGAAGCCAAAGGAAGATGAGTCTTCCAGTCTCTGGGCCCACAACTCTATCTTCTGCACCACTTAGCCACCCTTGTCTATGGTTGGTTTTGCTTAAACTACTTTGACTCAACTCTGTTGCACAGAATCTCTTCCCTAATTTCTCCCCTCCATTGCTGTTTGCCCACTCTTTGTTCTTTGTATTTTACTAACTTTGATTTCTTTTTATTATATCTATTTATTTAGTGGGTCATCTATTTATTTTCCCCTTTTGTCGCAGTTAGTCTTCCAGTCAGTTATTTATTTGGTTAACAATCTCCTCCAACCACTTCTTATGTTTGTTAAATTTATTTTTCTGTACATTTTTTTCTAAGAAGTTTTCTTTGTTATGATCTCTTGATTAATGCTTTTCCCTTCCAATCTATTCTGAATTTTTTTCTCTGATTTTTTAATCTCTTTGTGTTCCTCATGGGGTTAAAGCTTATGAAGTACTAAGTTTTCCCTCTCTCTTTTTTTTGCCAATTTCTGTTATTGCCTTTATATATCTTGCCTGATCATCCCTTCCTTCTGCTGTGTGTCTCTCTTTGAAGTTTCCATTAATAAGGAAAGTAATTTGGGACAAAAGCAATGCTATATAGGATAAATTACTCTGTAGCCCAAATCATGCAGCTTGATTCTACCCTCTAACCTCACCATCATCATTCTCCTTCATAAAGGCTATGTTAATTCACCTCTGTGTTCATGCCCCCTTTCCAAACTTCTGAGTACTAGCTACCTGTAGGAGCTCGCACATCTTCTTCCAGGCTAGTATCATAGGCATGGAAGCACAACGCTCTTTAAAAGAAGGTAGCCTCTTGATTCACCATCTATGTCCAGATTAAACCCATAATGAGTATACCAAGGCACATACCCAATTCTTTTCTGATGGAATTATCTTCAAGGGGAGAATCAACTTTCAGTCCTTAGGCTAAATTCATCCTTTCTACTGACTTTCCTCTTCACCTAAAGCCCTCCATTTCTTGGGAGGAGAGTATAGAAATCATCATTGCTTTGTGGTCCGTCTATGGATTTGTAAAGGCAACGCAGGGTCCTCCTCCCTGCCTTTCCTCTATTATTTCATATACCTTTCTTTCGTATATTCTAAAATCTAACCAATCTTGACTACTAAGTATTTTTTACTTCTGCCTTTCATTGCCTCCTCTCCATATATTCATATTTACCAGGAATTCTGAACCTTGAGTCTATGAAACCCCAAGGGATCTAAGTATAAATTTCATGGGTCCATCACCTTGGATGGGAAAAAAATACATCTTTACCTCAATATGATTGCTTTCCTTTGTAATCCTACGTATTTTGTATTATGCATTTAAAAACATTCTTCTGAGAGAAGGTTTATAGGGTTTATAGACCCTATATTTCTTTATATTTCTTTTGAGGAAAGGTTTATAGGTTTATTCACCAGATTGCTAAAGGGGTATATGGGGGGAAAAGAAAAGAAAAGAAAAGCTTACCAAGCTAAAATATAAGCCATATGCTATTCCTGGAATGCACACTGATATTATCTCTACCACTTTAAATCCTAAAACAGAACATATTATGAGAGATGGAAAAGAGTGATTTGTACCAGGCAAGTCAAATCACTATTACATTGACCTATATCTTCTGACACCCAAAGGACATTCCCCTAAATAAAACCAAGAGACTTGAGAGTAATAGTGCTTTCCAGAGGGGTTCTAGCCCAACCCTGTTATCACTTGGGGAAATAACTGCTGTCAACAGAGATATCTTTTTCACTAACTGTTGATCAACTACCACATTCATGGCAAGTGTCAGCCTCTATGACAAACAAAGGCACCCTGAGGGAAAGGTAAAAGATGGCATGTGCCAGGTAAGTAAAACCACTAACAACACTTCAAAAAACACTTTTTCTGAAATACTAATGGAGGTATCCTAGGAACCTAAAACATGGAGACTTTGGAGAAGCAGTATCCTCTAGTCTGCTAGTTCTGCTTCCAGACTAGCCTCCTTAGCTATTATTGAAAAGAGAACTCATTATGGAGAAGGTTCTTACTTCCTCAACATTACCAATAACAACTTCTGTCTCACTGCCACTGATGGACAAGAAAGCCCAAGAGCCTTGGTAATGGCACCACATCCATCACTAAGGACCCTGTTTTCAGCCTACCTTTCACTGCCATCATCCTGGAAAACTACTCCCATGGAAAATTGGTCTGATATTTACTTATGTGGGTGCTTCACTTACAGCTACTGAAGACCCCAAAAAACAACATTCTTGACACCAAAGTGCTTGCCATTGTCAAATAGTTTAACATCACAAACTAATATGATTTTATGATGGAAATGACATTATATAAGAAACATTACCATCTTATTGTCTCTCTACCCTGAGGACCATGGGACCTTTCCATCTGACTTGAAGCTAAAACTTTCTACTTGTGTTGTTTTCGAATGCAGGGACTATATTACTTTTCTTATTTATATCTCCAGTATTTAACACAGTGATTTGCACAAGATACTTAATCAATGATTTTTCATTCACTTGTACTTCATCTGGTACCTTGTCCTGAAAGAGACAATTTCCTTTCGAGTTTGATTTGAACTGGATTATGTAGTAACAAAATGATCATCATTTATTAGGTGCCTACTCTGTGCTAGGCACTGTGCTAAGCACTGTAGATAAAAAAAAAGAGGCAAAAGACAGTCCCTGCTCTCCAGGAGCTTACAATCTAATGAGGCAGACAACATTCAAACAAATATATGCAGAGCAAGCTATATATAGGTTAAATAGGAAATAGTTAAAAGAAGGAAAGTACTGGTTTAAGGAGAGGTTGGGGAAGGATTCCTATAGAAAATGGGACTATAGTTGGGACTTAAAGGAATCCAGAGAGGTCAGCGATCAAAATAGAGGAAGAACAATATTCTAGGCAGGGGTGCAGCTAAAGATATCACTAGTCACATTCACCTTATTTATTAACACTTTTTTTTAAATGAAATCCAAGGTACTTATATTTAAAATGGCAGCATCTAAGCAGTGGAGATGTGCCAGATGGGATTACTTAGTGATCTCAGACTTAGCTCTGTAGTATCTGGGACCTCAGCTTCAAACCCAAAGTGGGTCAAGTCAACCTGTCATCTTCCAGAGGATGTGCATTGATTATGAGGTAGCTCACCCTGAGTGGGTGTGCAACATTCCAATTGCTTGAGAACTGAATGGATTTCAAAGGCATTGTAGAATTTTTCTGTATATACTAATAATGTTTGCCCTAATACTCTTAATCAAATTTTGAGATGTCCTTGACATAATTGGCTGCCCTGGCTAATACTCTTAAGATTTTAGTCATTGTATAAATATAAAATTCACCAAACAATATGCGATTTGAGTTTGCCAGAAGACAACGTTCATATCATTTTTTTCTCACCAACACCCTAGAACAAAATGATGGTCTAATTAGTAAAAACTGCTTTTGCATGAATGACAATCTGTTGCTTGAAGTGAGGGAGAAATGTGTCATTTGACTTTTCAAATGAAAGGGGGTGGGAGATAGTGACTTGGTGAGTTTCTGCCTCCAACTTCTCTTTTGTACCATCCAAGAATGACAAAACAAACAGAATGGAAATGGGCTTCTGCATAACTTGGGAAATTTATGATTGATAAGGCATTATCTTGTCAGCTGAAGACACCTGTGTGACAAGTATTTATGATATGAGGAGGGTTCTAGTTAGAGAAATACAGTTTTGAGCCGATAAAAGAGCTTCAAGAATCCTCACACCACTCCCCTGGGGGCAGCAGGATTAGCACCGATATTTCACTGGTTCTTATTAAATGCTGATTCCTTTTGTCAAATAGAAAAAGAAAAGGCATAGGATTTAGACATACAAAGGACACACAAATTTCCAGGGAGGGAGTAGAGAGGGACTGATGAATGGAGACTGAGAGGGATACCAGCTCTCCTGGGAACACAGAAGAAATATTAAACAATTTTATAAGTGACTAGCAACTGTCTATCAGCCAGGGAGATGAAGGTGTTAGGCAGCCACTTGGGAGCTCTCAGCCATGCAAAAACAAAGCTGTATTTAAAGCTAAGAAAAAACAATGTGTGATCTTAGAGGGAAAATGGAAATTCATAAATGCTGGAATATGTCAGTCCTCAAACTGAACTTCAGGCCACGAGGACGATAATGATAGCTAACATTTATTTAGTACCTTAGGATTCGCAAAGCATTGTTCATACATTATCTCCTTTAAGCCCCCAAAGCAACCCTATGAAATAAGTACTACAAGTATTTCTTTCCCCATTTTATAGATCAGGCATTTGAGGCATAAATAACTTGCCTGTGGTCAAACAGCTAGTAAGGAAGTAAGTGCTAAAAGGCAGAACTAGAACCCAGGTATTCCCTGCACTAAGTCAGGCATCCTGTACCCTCAACCACCATCTGCCTGGAGTCAGTTTGGTAAGGGTTCTGTAAATTGCATGATAATGGAGCATTCAGAAAGTCATTAACTTTCCTGAAAATGACTACTGTCTCAAGGCAAACAGATGAAAATGTGGTGTTCTTTTTTTTCTCATGGGCTCACATTTATATCAAAAATAATTTCTGAGGAAGATGACTTTGAATAATAGCTGCCTGGATTTGACCTCGATATTTAATAGCATAGGAAGATACACTATTTAACCAATTCAGTTCCTTGCTGAGAGTGGTACAAAACCTGGTACAACACAATGTTCCCAAACATTTGCAAGTTCAACAGGTGCTATTGAGTTATAAGAAACATGGTTATCCTTGAACAGACACAAATGTCACAAAAAAGAAATTTTGCAGCATGGGGGCAATTGTGTGGGTGGTGAACGGGGGAAGGAGAGGAAAGTACCCTAAATTAGAGATAATCGGAGTGATTAGTTGTTTAAGATCAGATTGTATTAATTAATATCAGGTTAAACTTATTTTAGAGTATAACACTCACAGAAGTCCTATTCTAATGTTTCATAGCATCATATTGAGACGAACTCTGGTGTCTTGAAGATTTTGCCGATGAACTACAAGCTTGGATAGGTTCTATCTAATGACAAAGACCTTAACTATGGTCCCAATGAGAGGCTAGTTCTGTGTCTGAAGGAGGACCAACTTGCCTAAACACAGAGAGTTCCAGAAAACAATAGGTGGTGAATTGCTTAGCCATGATAAACTATAAAAATTCATGGCCCTAATAGGCCCTAAGTCTTATTTAATGGCTTTTTACCTCTGAATCAATGAGGGGGAGGGGGAATGGAAAGAATCAGTTTTCACATATCTTTTTGTTTTGGTTGTTCAATTATTTCAGTCATATCTGATTCTTTGTAACCACCCATTTGGGGTTTTCTTGGCAAACAAACTGGAGTGGTTTACCATTTCTTTCTCCAGCTCATTTTACAGATGAGGAAACTGAGGCAATTAGGGTAAGGTGACTTGTCCAGGGTCACACAGCTAAGAAGTGTCTGAGGTTAGTTTTGAATTCAGGGAGATGAGTCTTTCCAACTGTAGGACTGAGATTCTACCTACTATGCCACCCAGCTGTCCCATTTTAAATATCTTTCATTTGCATGTTGACATACTACATGTGAGATCTTTGTTCAATAAATATATTTATAGCTATTGGAAGAAATGGAGCATATTAATATCATCGTTCTCGTTAAAAACAAAACAAGAAGGAAATAATTGATTATGAGTGTATGTACTATGTACTAGACATTATACTAAGTGATTTCTGAATATAATCTCATTTGATCCTCACAACAAACTGGGAGATAGTTACTATTATCATTCCCATTTTATAGTTGAGGAAAATGAAGTAGAAGAAGTGAGGTGAGATTACAAGGATCGAAAGGAACTAGTCATGGCAAACAGCTAACAGATGTTCAAAAATTCTGTCATCAGTATCAAGTGAGAGGTTGGGTGTGGTGGTATAACCTGTAATCCCAGCAACCAGGGATTCTGAGTTTGGTGTTTTGCTAGAGCTCAGGAGCTCTGAGTTAGGGTAGGGCTAAGCTGATTGAGTGTCTGCATTGTCTGGTGCCAGAATGGGTAACTCCTGTCCACAAATGGGGAGGTTACAGGCTGCCTAAAGTGGGCTGAACTAATCCAGGTTGGAGAAAGATCAGGCAAACCTTTTGTTCAGATCAACAGTAAAAATCAGTCCCCTGAGTCACTTCTGTACTTCCAGTCTGGGTGGGATAGGGAGAGAGAAAAGAAACAAAGGAAGAAAGAAAGGAAGGAAGGAAGGAAGGAAGAAAGGAAGGAAGGAAGGAAGGAAGGAAGGAAGGAAGGAAGGAAGGAAGGAAGGAAGGAAGGAAGGAAGGAAAGAAGGAAGGAAGAGAGAGAGAAAAAGAGAAAAAGAAGAGAAAGAAAGAGAAAGAAAGAGAGAGAAGGAAAGAGAAAGAGAGAAAGAAAAGAAACATAAAACAAAATGATGCATGTGATTGGAGGATCCTACTACTTTCACAGAGGATGCCACAGAGTTAAAACAGATGAGGAATTCCCTAAAAATGAATTTCCCCAAACGACCTTCCTTTGTCTGAACTAAGTTCCAGAATACTACAGAATATTCTTAAAGACATCTGTGAATAAAGAAAAGAGATCTATATTACAAAGTGACCTTTTTCTTGGACATTTGAGACTGCTGCCTCACACCAAATGATCAGAGATGCCACTAACATGTTAATCTCTTCCTGTAGAAGGAAGGCTGTGTGTGTGTATCCATTTATTCCTTATTGTATATTGAAATCACCATTGTAATCTTATTTTGAGACATTCATTTCCTAAATTGATATATTGTAACTTTTTCTGCCTACATATTTTCTTTGAAGTATGTCACATCTTAAGGACAGGAATAAGTGAGAGTGGGCCCCACATAATGTAAATAGGTTCCAAGTGTGGCAAAGATGAGGTCTTTGTGTGAGGCTTAAGGGAAGCAGAACAGACATTTCTCACCTCTTCTGCCCCCACCTTTTTCCAAAGGAGACTTGAATTCCTACCAGGATGGGGAGCAGGAAGTCTAGGCCAAGACCACTTTACTCATCAGAGAAAAGGGTTACCAAACTAAAATTATATTAAGCTGCTCCCTTAAATATTATTAGTCTAGGGTAGGGGTGGGGAACCTGTAGCCTTGAGGCCACATATGGCCCTCTAGGTTCTCAAGTGTGGCCTTTTGACTGAACCCAAACTTCACAGAACAAATCCCCTTAATAAAAAGATTTGTTCTGTAAAACTTGAACTCAGTCAAAAGGCTGCACCCAAGGACCTAGAAGGCCACAGGTGGCCTTGAGGCCACATATTCCTACCACTGGGCTAGGGGAAATGATTGAATTGGAGCTAACTTCTGATCTCTTTGTCATTTCTCAGGGAAAAGGGAGCCTCAAGTTGTACAACCAAGGCTTAACCTCTTTGCCACATTAATACCAGTTCCATAATAAACAGACATATGGAAATGGAAAGAAGCTCATTTATTTAATACAGAATGAAGGAGCTCTCCCATTGAGGGGATTCAACTCAACCAAGAGAGAGCATCATACCAAAAGACTTTGGGATAGGCATGTATTTTATGTTTGCTTGTCAAAAGTTTAATGGTCCTCCTCTCCAACCTTTGTAATTTTTTGTGAGAAGCCTTACAATGCAGACTTTGTCCCTCTCCCCCCAAAATAGAAGTGACCTTTTCAAGGTTATTCTTAGGCTAATTATGAAAAAATTTCCAGCATAGACATCCTATCCATATAACATCCACCTGTGTCTAAGGCTACTGAGTATGTTGAATGAATATCAAGGCCAAGATGCCCAAAAGACCAATCACAAGTTCAGGAAGACTGTCACCTGACTATCATTCTGTCTAATCAGAATCCCCCACACAACCATCAAGGACAGATCAAATATTGGTCTTTCTTGATAACATAAGAAGTAAAATTTTTTGTTTAATAAAACTTGGCCTCCAAACACTCTGCCACCAAAGTTTCATAATTTCTTAAATTCTTCAGAAATACGAACTCATCACTGTTCTGGAGACATGTGAACTTATCACAGGACTGGGGAAACATCAGAGCACTACATTTTGGCAGCCTTCTCAATCACTCAGGGACCTGGCTAACTATGCTATATCTTTCAACTAACTCTAAATGAGTGTAAAAGTTATATATTAGTCTCTGCTTTCATTTTTTTAGAGTCACAGTACTGCCACCCACAACATAACCATCAATATAACGAAGATTTATTGTTACTTTTTGAGTCATAAACAAGAGAGGTAGACCACTACTCCAGCCCCTGAAACTGGCCTCTTAAACTAAGGGTAAGAGGCTTAACAATACACCTATGGGAAGAATGCCTATTATCTAGATTACAGTATGCTGTTGAAAGAAGAGCCCACTGAGTTTGACCATTGAATCAGATATCTTGATCATGCCCTTTTGATGAATAATGAATCTGGTTTAAAATTAAATAGGAAGAGAGTGGTGGATTATTTAGGGGGAAGCTGTGTAATTCTTTCCAAAATTACCAGCTGCTTACACATACACAAGCCCACACAAACATAAATATATACATGAATTCATAGTGTAATTATTGAAGGATCAAAACTAACAGTGACTCAAAGGACAATGAAGAGAGGCATGGTGGGTATAAGTAGGCTGCCAACTATAACAATGACTTGCTCACAAGAAATAGCCTATATCATGTAAGAAATGTAATATTTGGGGGGGGGAAGAGGTGGGCTGGTGACATAGAGAGAGGAAGAGGATGATATTCACAGAGTGGTGCACTAATAGCTATGAGACCTAGAGGACAGTATCATTTAGTACTTCTATATCGAACTTATGGGATGACATGGGCGCAAATCAAAAGGGAAGAGAAGGCAAGACTGTATTGACATCTCTACTGTTACAAGGAGTACCCATGTCATTGACAAGATCATGGACCAATTGAGGAATAAGAAGTTTTCTTAAAGCATCAGCCACTTTCTTCTCCCCTGTATCACTAACCAGTTTCTAATTACAGTAGCCTGGGTAGAGCCACTCTACTATGAGAGTATTTCTATATGGAATTTTAGAGATGGAAGGAATCTCATAGTATACCTAAACCAACTGTATCAGTAAGCACCCCAAAATACACTAGTGGGCCTGCTATCACAAGTTCTTAGATCTGCACTCATAAAAGGAAAGCAACTTTCAAAGGGTTAATAATCACCTTAATCAAGCACATGCATCATTCATTTAACCAAGTATTTATATCATTCAGTTAGTTCAGGGAGTCAGCACCCTGAATTTCAAAGAAAAAACAGAGAAATCAAAAGATTAACAGAAATGCCTTCTTCTGCCTGACCATAATTCAACAGGCAGGTATAGCTGTCTGACCAATTACCAGAGAGGGAAGCATGATATGTGGTTCCTCAAAGCCAGGGGGCTCCTTTAGCAGCTTTCCAGAGTCCTCACCTGGCACTCAAACCTTTATACCCTAACTAAGCCCCAAGTAAAACCTCATCCTCAGAGTAAACCTTTTTTAGAGCCAGAGGTCATCCCAACCCTTGAGAACCCTCATTAACAAAGGCTGTGGGTGTTCCTACAAATCTACCCTAATCAAACTCCCCTTAATGGGCAGGCCCATTAATGGATGGGGAAGACCTTTAATCACATTAACAGTACAAATACATATACTGTTTCTAGTTAAAGAAACTCTTGTTTCTGTACTTTATTCCTAGTAAAGACTCTTGATTGATAAAGGCAAGATTCAATCAGGCACTTGATTATACTAAAAAAAAAACAGCAAAAGATTCTAATGTTACTTGCTGTTGCACCAACCCAGTTTAACATGTGTCACTTTCATACTTGCTCCTTGCCTACTGCCTTAAAATTGCTTTCTAGTTGTTCCATAGACACGTTTTCTTTCCAAATAGATCATAAGGAAAAAGAGGGGCAGTGATCCCATCTTTTATTCATCTCTCACACCTCTTAGCATCACACTAGGCATTCAGTAGTCACTTGTTGAACTATATATTGAATGCCTTCTTCACAAAGAAGTTGCATGTTTTCTTCAAGATTCTAATTCAGATTTAAAGCTTGGAGTTTGAAATTACCCAGAAGGTCAATCAGCATAGCTCTAGGCAAAGGCACATCTCTCAGATATAGATTAAAGAAGCATTGATGTTTGAGTTTCTCTTCTGGCATTATACAACATCCTCAACATCCAAGGAGAACAAAGGAGTCCTCCTTGCAATTCTATTGCTCTGATTTTAGCTTCTGACAACTGAATAGACTAGACTTCCTAAGGCTCTGTCTAGAAGGCCAAAAGGATCAATCAACAGCTATTTATCGAATAACTGCTATGTGCCAAGCACTGTGCACAGCTGGCAGCATGGATTTCATGGGTATTTTTGACTGTTTTAACAACTGAATCAAATTGCCACAAGTTTAATTAAATCCTATGCAAATGTTAGTAAGAGGTAAAATCACCCATATTAGGCATGCCACAGCTGGCTCTATCATAGTACATGATTGAGTAAAAGAAATTTTAATTCCTCACCTGTGAAACTAAACACAACCAACATAGATTTTTGGTTTAACTTGATTTATCTACTTAATTAAACTAGATTGATTAAACAGAGAACATACCACATTTTGGCTATGTAGTCTGGGAAGAAAACAGTAAATTATACTGTTCATATTCTATGGTCAAATTGGAGGGAGATCCTCAGGAATTGAAGGCAAGGCAACTGGTGCTTTGTTTCAGGGCACCAAATTTAGAAGGCATTGAATTTATCGGGAAGTTCTTAACTTTTTTTGTTTTTATCATATAATCCTTTGGCAATCTGATGAAACCAATGGATTCTTTCTTAGGATCATGTTTATAAATGTACAAAATAAAATACATGAGGATTGAAAAGAAAACCAATTATATAGTGTGTATATATATATATATATATATGTATGTATGTATGGAGAGAGAGAGAGACAGAGACAGAGACAGAGACAGAGAGTTATCCAAACACAGAAAAACAAAAATTTACAGCCTAAAAGCTAAAGATCCATGATTTAGAGGTCACAAATAGTATTTTCAATCTTTCAACAGCCAGAAACAAGACTTTAACACCTAATTAGTGAGAATAATTAGGAGTGAACTTCCCACCCTACACACACTACTCCTCCCCTATACACACACACACACGCACACACACACACGCACACACACACATGCACACACACACATACTCACATACACGCAACCTCTCCAACAGCAATGCCTTATCTACTGCCAGTGTCACTGGGTTCTCTATCACTCCTTCTATCCATTTTGCAAGTTACCTTCCTGCCTGACCCCCTAATTAAATGTGTATTTCACACACTTCGGTCTAGGCATAAAGAAATACATTCTTGATATCAATCATAATTAAAATCACAGATAGGGGCCAGGTATCATGAATGAGGAGACTAATATTCTACAAAGATTGCAGTAAGTTCTACCCTGGGATACCAAGAAATGTTTTGTTGTTGTTTATTGAGTTTTTTTTTAATTTTACAGTTGATTATAGGACAAGTAGAACTTTAAGTCATTTTTCAGTTATGTCCATCTCTCTGTGACCCCATCTGGGGTTTTCTTGGCAAGGATACTGGAGTGGTTCATCATTTCCTTCTCCAGATCATTTTACAGATAAGGAAAATGGAGTAAACAGAGTTAAGTGACTTGTCTGGGGTCACATAGCCAGTAAGTGTCTTAGGCCAGATTTGAACTCAGTAAGATGAGACTTTCTGATTCCAGGCACAGCACTCTATCCACTGTGCTACCTAGCTTCCCCATCTGCTAGAACTCTGGGAGGGAGCTGGGGGTGGGAAGGAAAGGGGTTAAGCATATGGACTTTCCTTACTAAGATTGAATTGGACTTTAAGATACATAGCACCAGCACAGATAGCATTGGACTCCTGATATCCTTCATCATAAGCAAGTTGACTGGCAAAGAAAATAGTGATAGTTTCAGATGAAGAATGTAATATTTAATATCAACCAATATTATTTCAAAGGCTTAATTTTGTTCTTATGGTCAGTAATTGCTTGGCTATTGTAGAGCAAGAAGAACGGAGAGGGTAAATGATTTATTGTTCTGACAATGGCGAACACATTTTAATATTTCTGAAAAATTGATACCTATTAATCCTGGCATGTGTTACTCCTAAACTCAGGGAAATGAGGAAGCTCTGATCTAATTTTTGTCTTTCAGGAAAAGAAATCACATTAACTATACATGGCCCAACAGCATGCACAGCCACAGCCTCTAGAGATGGCCAGTCCAAATGCAGGATTGTATTCTAAATATGTAGCTAAATATTCAGCCTCTCAGCAAAATGAATCAATTTATTCCTAACAGTCAGACTGAATCCAAGAGCTAGAAAGTATGAAGGGAAACTACAGTCCTATTGCACTTAAAGAAAGAGGCAGATGGAGGTAAAGAGGAAAGAGGAGGGAGCTAGGTTGTATAGTGGATAGAGCACTAGATCTACAGTCAGAAAGACCTGACTTCAAATCCAGCCTCAGATACTTCCCAGCTGTGTTACCTTGGGGAAGTCACTTAACTTCCTCTTGCCTCAGTTTCCTCAAATGTAAAATAGGGACAATAGTAGTGACTATTTCTCAGGGTTATTATGAAGATCAAATGAGAAAATATTTGTAATATGTTTTGTACATCCCTAGCCTGTAATAGAAAACATACAAATGTTAATTATTATTACCATTATTTTGTAAAAAGGAAGTGATGGTCGGAAGGAATACACACAATGAACTTTTTTTAAAAAAGAGAGCTAATAACCATCTAATAAATGGAAAACAATATTCTAAGTGCTGCTAAAAGGACTTCACAATCTATTAGGAAGAATATCATAGGCACATAAGTAAATAGAATATGTTTGTATATATTAAGGTCAAAGGAGAAATCTGATCTAATGCCCTATGAAAACTAGCTGAGGAAGAGATCCCTAAAGTTGCATGATTCAGAAAAGGTTTCATAGATTAAGTAATGTCTGAGCTAGATCTTCAAGGAAGAGAAATATTTCAGGAGGTAGAAGGGGTACATTCTAGGTAAGGAAGTCTTAAATAATATATGGAGGCAGAGGCATGTAATACAAGATCAGAGAACATCATTCTAGATTGGTGGGAATGGATAAAACATGAAAAAGACTTAAAAGTCAGACTGTGGAGAATTTTCTATGCTAACACAAGGAGTATTCTTCAGCCCCTCCCCAGCTCATCCCCACCCTCACCTCCCAAAAAAGAAAAAGATAATAAGCCCTGGAAGTTTTGAGCAAAGGAGTAGTATGGCCAATCCTGTGTGAAAAAAATTTAAGTAATTTGTACACATTTGTAGTTATTCCCTCTATTTTTATGTTACATACATTTATTTATACAGGGACAGCTAAGTGCTAGGTGGCCCAGTGGATAGAGGCCTGGAATCAGTAAGACTTATATTCCTGAACTGGAATCTGGCCTCAGACATTTCCTAGCTATGTGGCCTGGGCAAGTTACTAAACCCTGTTTGCCTCAGTTTCCTCATCTGTAAAATGAGCTGGAGAAGGAAATGGCAAACCACTCCAGTATCTTTGCCAAGAAAATCCCAAATGGGGTCACAAAGAGTCAGACATGACTGAAATGCCTGAACAACAACAAAACATTTACCTATGCATTTGTCGTCCCCTCCATTAGAATGTAATCTCCTTGTGAGTAGAGAGTGTGTTATCCTTTGTACTTGTATCACTAGCCCCTAGCACAGCGCCTGACACACAGTATGTACTTAATAAAAAGTTGATCGATCAAATTTGGAAGATTATTTTGGTAGTGGTGGGATGAGGATTTGGGAAAGAAAATGGAATCATGGAAACCAAGTAGGAAGCTATCAGGATAGGCCAAGTAAGAGTAATGAGGTCCTGAATAAGGTTGATGGCAGTGAGAGTGAAAGGAAGGGACAGATCTTGGTTCTCTGTTCTATTTCATTCCTTCTCTTCTTTTTCAGTGATCTTATCTGTTTAGGACCTGTATTTGAGTTCTTTCTTCAAAGCCATTCAGTTCAGGTGGGATTAGGTACATTCCTTTTTCTTCTCATGGAGTGATCTTGAGAACCTTGGAATATGTTTTTTAGTTATTTCCTGGTATGCTTCATACACACACATCCTTTTTCTAACTCTCTGGTTAGGTGCTATTGTCTGTAAGGTTTCCTTGGGCTTTCATCCCTTCTATATAACTGTATAATAAACTAAAATTCAAAGTCCCTTTTGAGTGGAAAAAAATGAACAAAATACAGTTATCAGATTCCAAGCAAGCCTAAATTAGTAAAGGGAAAAACAAGCATTTAGAAATACAGAATAAGAAGAAAGGTCATACTGGTTCCTATTATTTAAAAAAGAAAAGAAAATGAGAATAAAAAAATCCAAGAAATCCTGCCTCATTTCTACCATGAAAGACAAGAACAAACCAGAAGGTCTATAGTGGGTGGAGGGGTACAACAAGTCTGTCTCTGCCACTGTCTAAATATTTCTTTAGCTGAGGAAGCAACATTTCCTGTAAATCTAAGATGAGAACAGCCCACTAGACTGCCAAATAGAGGGACTGGGAAAAAATAAAATGAAGATGAGGGAATAGTATAAGGTACCCTGGTACCTATTCATTACTTTCCAGATTAGTCCAGCAACAGGAAGTCAGCCTTCACTCTGCTCTGTCTCCCCTGCCCCCCAACCATCAACAACGACAATGTCCTCTTCAAGATTCAATATAAAAGCTAAATAGATGAAAAATGATGATTAAATATATATGGAACTAGTAGGAATGATACTTCAATGGAATTGCAGAAGAGGAAAAAAGTTTAATTTTATATAGTGTTCCTCCTAGTGTTTGGTATCTATCTTCAAAAATATCCTTAGGCACTATTTTGTTGTTACTTTTCACAGTTAGTATTGGGAGGATGGACAGATGTTTTAAAAATGGTGACAATCTTCATGTAGCTCTTGACACATATAACATAACATTATAAAAACTCCAGTTTAAAAACAAAAGAGAACTTAGAGTAGAAATTCTTAACCTGGGGTCCACAATAATTTCATAGATAGAAAGACAGAAAAATAGTGGACAGATAGGTAGATATGCAGGGCTGGATGAAGTGGAAGAGAGAGGGGGGGAGGGGAAGGAGGGAAGGGAGAACATATCAACACATCCAAAGCAGATATGCAATAACTTTAAAGGGGAAAAAAAGAGATGCTATTAGTAATGGGGGGGGAGTGGCATCAGAAAAGGTCTGGTGCAAAAAGGTATCACTTAATCAGAGTTCTTAATGAAACTTAAGTGTTCACAAATAGATATAACAATGGAAAACAATTCAGGTATGCAGCCAGGGCAAAGACTTGGAGGTGGAAAGTGAATTGCCATTTGTGAGGAATCGCAAGAAATCCAGTATGATGGAAGAGTAATGTACATTCACATTAATAAGTTGTGATAGGACCAGATTATCAAGAGCTTTAGATGCCAAAGTAATTAATGTGTGATCCTAGAAGTCATAGAGAGACACTGGACTTGACTGGGTAGGAAGGTAGCATTTTAGGAAAATCACTTTGGCAGTTGCTTAGAGGATGGACTCAAGTCAGGGAAAGACAGAGAAAGAACATCATTTACAATAGTCCACTTCAGGAATGATGAAGACCTGAATGAGAATGGTAACTGTGAAAGCAGTGAAAATAACATGGAAGCAAAAGATGTCATAGAATAATGAATGTCAGGACTCTATGATTCTTAAATGCATCAAGATTATTCTAAATACTTCTGTCATGTAAACACTTTTTAAAATCATATCATCAATCTTTATCAACATGGGGTCATGGGTATAGAATTAAAAAGAACTTTAAAGGCAATCTAGTCCAACACACTACTCATACAGATGAACAAACAGAAGTTCAGAACATTTAAGTAAGATAGCCAAGATTATATTGTTATTAATCACCAGCGTCAGGATTAAAATGTAACATATCTGAATCCACACCCAGTATCCACCACACAATACTGCTCAAAACCTCAGTCTTTAGCAAACTGAAAAAAAAATACCAAAAATAAGGCAGGGAGAGAAAATATTGTTTGCCTTTTACTATGTTTGATGCAAAGGAAAAGAGGAAAGATAATGCTAGAAAATGTATTAAATTTTTACCTCTAATATAGTTGAGGTTTTCTACCCATTAATAACAATAGCAACCGCTTAGATAGTGCTTTAAGATTTCCAAAACAACTATTCTCGTTTGATCCTCATAACAGTCCTGAGAGATATTATTATCCCCATTTTCCAGATGAGGAAACTAAGGCAGAGAGAGGACAAGTGATTTGCCCAGGATCACATAGGTAGTAGTTGTCCAAGGTTGGATTTGAACTCAGATGTTCCTGGCTACAGGTCCAGAGCTCTATCCTCTCTACCACATATCTGACATTACTAAATTGTTTATGAAGTCAGGTAACATGATATTCATAATTCATGGCAGAATGCAAGGATTCATAGAATAATGAGAATGGTAGACAGATAAAAAAATGTATAGACTCAAAGGGAAAGAACGAGAAAAAATTCAGAAAAGGAAAGTGACTGAAAAATAAGAAGACAGATCAAGATTCAAAAGGGGAATAAAGAAAGCCAAAGGAAACTGACTAATCTTAGAGAAATTAATTTATATTACAAATCATAGTCACTGCTTGTGGATCAGGAGGTCTCAAGTAGATTTTGAAGAAGGCTAAATCTGTTATTGAATTTGTTAGCAGATATACAAAGATGGTTTTATGGATAGGTAAAGGAGGTAGGCACCAACTTAGAATAGAATGGGGTGTGTAGTTAGAAACTTCCTTCTGTCTAAAATATCATCCACACCAGCTACTCTAATACTTGAAGTTTCACCATTAGATACTCATTTATTTGGGTCTTATTAAAATACAAGAATATTCCTAGAAGGGGAAATGCCTTAAGCCATCATCAACTAGAATTTTTCAGGGATTAAGTGACAGCTAGCTGACAGCTAATGTGAAGTAGGGTTGAGGAGCAAATATTATGAGTATGCTTAGGGTGTAGAAGAGGGAGAAGAGTAATATAACAAGAGCTGGAAAGACAAAAGATATGTTTTCTTGCTTCACAGATTTGCTTAGAGTTGGCCCTGATAACAAGGGGTAAGAGCTCTAATTAATATCTAACAAAACTTCAAGGAATAAGGTAATTTCCCAGTCATCCAAATTCCCTCCCACTTCTCTTTCCCTCTCTCTCCCTCTCTCTCCCTCTCTCTCTCTCTCTCTCTCTCTCTCTCTCTCTCTCTCTCTCTCTCTCTCTCTCTCTCTCTCTCTCTCTCTCTCTCTCTCTCTCCCTCATGCATACACATACATACACACACACACACAGACCTTTGATTTTTCTCTCCATTATCTTCTTCCATATCCAGCAAGTTGTCAATTCTTGTTCCTTTTACTTCCCTCATCTATCTCCTCCCCATTTTCACATTCACCATACAATAGTAGTCAAGATCCTCATTACCTCCTGCCTGAACTTTCGTACAGCTTCCTAACTTGCGTTCAAAAAAATAAACTTCACAAGAAAGAAAATTCCTGTTGAACAAGTTTTGGGGGTTTAAATGTCTTTAGGCTCAACAGGAGACAATTGTTTTTGTTTGTTTTGCATAGTCAAAGAAAGTGATGCTATTCTAGGGAGAAGTATCCAGAACAGTAGACTTAGTAATAATTATATCCTTTGCCCCAGTTATATTCTCTCTGAGGTCATATGTTTAATTTAGGGCATTACTTTTTTTTGGAAGAATAAAGACAAGCTTTAGTGCCTCCAAAAGGGGACCAAGAAAGGAAAATTCTGCCTCCCTGACCTTGGACAGGTCACTTAACCCCCATAGATTTCAGTTCTATCACCTGTGAAATGAAAGTTCTGGCTTCTAAGTTTCCTTCTAGCTCTGGAACAATAAGCCTATAATCAAGGAGAATTATGTATGAAATGATTGAAGAACACTAAAAAAGAGTCTTGAAATAAATTGCTAGATAAAAACTGTTACTACTAGAAGAGAGGTGGAGAGAGGACTGGGGAACATGACAGTAGATGATCCCTTGAAAGATCTAAGGACACTTATTTGGATAAGAGATTTCACACTCATCAAATATTTCAAGAGATATATCATGTCAGAGAGAGACTATACTTGTCTCCTTGAATCCAGAAAACAAATGTAGGAGAAATAAATGGAAGCTAATGAAAGACAAATTCAATGTAATGAGAACACCTTTTTATGATCAAAATTAATAGTTTTGGTTCGAAACTGAAATGGACTGCCTTATGAGGTGGTAGGATGCCTTTGATGAGAGTTCTTTCCATAGAAGCTGGATGACCATTTTCTGTGACTGTTATAGAGGCAGCATTTGCTGAGGTGTATGTTGGATTCGATTCATTGCTTATATGGTGTCTTTCCAGTCCTCAGTTCTGTCATTCTACAGTCTCCATGTCTCTAGGCCCTCTCTCCTCTAATCCATCAGTCAAGAAGCCATCAGTAATCTTTCAAAGGCATGGAAATAACCATGGAACAGACCTTCCTAAAAACTTTCAATGACTCCCCATTACCTATCAAATTGACCTCAAATGCTTCAAAAGAAAGAGGTTGGACTACATCATATCTAAAATTTCTTCCATTTCTCCAACTTCCATAGACTGCCATTTAAAGTACGCAGTAGTATGTCTACAACTACACATACACACATATGCATACATATGTGTGTGTGTATATGTGTCTGTGTGTCTGTGTGTGTGTCAAACACAACACTCTTTTTTTACAGATGAAGAACCTGGAAATCAGAAAGGTTCTGTGACTTGCCTCTGATGTCTCAAGAAATGAATCATAGAGCCCTTGATCATTGTAGTGAAAGATTTCTACATGTAAGAATGATGGCATTCTTTCTTTTTTGCATGCCCAATACTTTGCATATGATAAGTATTTAATAAATGTCTATTGGTATGCTGAATTTTGTTGAATAATTGAGTGCTACTCAGAAACTTATTACAGATCAGGAATTCCTCTTCTTTGTTTTCCATGAAATCCAAGGATGATTTCATTTATCTCAAAGAGTGATATAAACAGATACTTACATAGATATTTAGATAGATAGATGATAAATTAATATATGTATAAACATATATTCACAGAGCTATAATTATAGCTGTAGTTACACTGAAAACAGCTGGTTTAGTGAACAGAGCACTGGGTCTTGACTCAGGGAGAACTAAATTCAAATATGACCTCAGATTAGCTGTATGACTTTGGGTAAGTCACTTAATCTTTGTTTGCTTTAATCCACTGGAAAAGGAAATGGCATGCCACTCTAGTACCTTTGCCAAGAAAACCCCATGGATAATATGGTCCATGGAGTCATTAACAGTTGGCCATGACTGAACAACAATAATACTTATATGTGTGCATATATATATGTGTGTGTGTGTGTGTGTGTGTGTAAACATATGTCATTTTTTAGAAGATTCTAATTAGTTTTTCTTTATGAATTTGAAATATGAACAATTATAAAATACTGAATTACCATATGTACCATTGGAAGTGAGAAAGGTATAACAAAATTCATAAGAACGGTACCTAGAGTGTGGTAACATTGATAACAAAGTGGAAAACAGAGGGATGGAAAAAAAAGAAGAAGAAATAGAAAAGGAAGAAGGGAAGAGAAAGTAGAAGGACTGGGGAGGGGAAAGAAAAAGAAAAAAAAGGTTTGGGATCCATTTCCCCTATGGGATCCACTATGTTACAATATAGGAATACAAAAAGATATTTAAGACTCTAACTTTGCCCTGTCAAATCCCCTGTGACAGTGGGCGCTGTTGAATGATGACTCCCTCTACTATCAAATTACCATCAAAATATTTCCTTTGTAGAGTAAAATAAGTCCTCCTAGATGGATCCCGTCTGGACTCCCTCAGATCTTCCTTGCTGCTGGCTCATTCTGTTTATATTCTTTTCTCTCTCTCACAGATGATGATCAAAGGAAGATGTGAGATGTTTCTTTGATTAATCACCCATCCCCACCCCCACCCCTGGTGTGTTAGAAATTAGTGTCATAGGAAGTTTTCCCTGACACATTTTAGTGTACCAACTGTTATATCAGGAAACGATGACAGAGCAACCTATCAGTGACATTTCTGTGAGAATCATAGCAAATGTTGGAATAAATGCAATGCTGATTTAGTATGCATATTTTATGAAGAACATTTATTGTGCATTTGTGTAAGGTGGGGTGGATATGAGTGGAGTATAGGCATGCCCTCAATCTGCCTTGGGCATGAGATTTTTAAAATATTATAGAAGTATAAAAAAAGTCACAAGGTGCTGTTCTCTGTATTTTAACTGTGTGTATACACTTTACATTACACATCTCTAGAAACTGAAATATAGGAAACATTTTCTCTTGATTTTAGAAATGTAATTTAGAATCGAGAGATGAGTGTTAGAGCTTCATTTATCCGAGTCAGATGGTATACTAAACATGTATGGCTCATGTTCTTTATAAGTTAATACTATTGTTCCTTTATTTGCCCTACTCTGTGCAAGAAATGCCATGAAAAGGTTGGAATGAAAGACATGCTTTGTATCTCTCAACAATGGTGCACAGATAATAGGATTTTGTGTCCTGAGATCATCTCTGAATCAAAACTGGTTGAGAATGAGTTTGAGTGGCCTAAAGTTGAAGTAAGTGCTATAGAAGAGGGACAACCAGGGGATAATGACATTTATTTCAGTTTCTGTGACATCTACAGCACTCAGTGGAGATGTTATTGCATTGAACTAAGTGTTGTTTCTTGATTCACCTTTGCTTAGACAAAAAGCTTTTAAATCAGAAACATGAAACTTAAAAAAGAAATATAAACTTTCCTTTGGAATAGATACAAAGAAGTATAAGATTGGATGAACACAACAGATAAGATTACCACTTTAGGTTAGGGTGTTTGTAGGGACAGGGAATGTTAGTTTCGTTTGAGTTGTTGCCATTGTGGTCATTACTATTTGTCCTTCTCAAAGAGGACCCAATGACATCACAAGGGTGATGCCTTGATTTGTATGTGAACTGAATTTGAGTGAGGCAGAGCTATGCAAAGTGTCAGTCTCACTCTTTCCTCCAGAGTCATAGAAGTCCAGTGGCAAGACAAAGATGACTGGTAATAGCCCAGGATGCAATGGGTGATGTTGGCCTTTCTAAATTAAGGTCTTCCCCAGGTCTCAGTTTATCTGAGTCAATTCCCATTCAGTGACTAAAGACTAGGTGAGTTGAGACTAGATAAGCCAATGTATCATCACAAAGATGTCAATCTGGGAGAGAAAGATACTCATAGTTACAAAATTTATGGGTTGTGAGAAGACTCTTGCAGTGATTAACCAAGTCAATGTGATATATGTTTTCTTACTGGTGATACTCATCAATTATGTGCACGTACTGGGGTTGCAGAAGCCAAAGAGGTCATCCCAGGGATCGTACGTCTAGAATTCCCTTGGAAATTCCAAAAGACTCCTAAGACATGATGACCCATTGCTTGAGCCTTTAGAGCATGGCAAAATTTATGGCTGCTTCCAGCTTTGTGGTGGTTCAGTGCCGAAAGGACTGGATATTTAATTTGAGGAAGAAAACCCAGAATGCGTCCCTTAAGCTTCTCCCTGCTCAAGATAGGAGGGTAAAGGGGAATGGAAGTATTGTGAATGCTAAAAAAGGAAACTGTCTCCAGGTTGTCTTCTTCACTATGATTCTCCTTGTTTTTTCACTCCTAACCTCTACCCCCACCCTCCAAATCTGAACCTTTCAAACATTTAGAAGTCTTCCAAAACAGAATTCAGTGTCTAATGAGGTGATGTGTTTCCACTTCTCTAGAAGTGTCTAAATACAGATCAGATGCTTATCTTTCAAGACAACCATTGATGAGGGATTCCTTAACTAGGTCAGGTCCCTTCAAATTTAAGATTCTATCATGACATCCTTTCTCTCTCTCTCTCTCTCTCTCTCTCTCTCTCTCTCTCTCTCTCTCTCTCTCTCTCTCTCTCTCTCTCTCTGCCCTTCCCCCTCCAGGCAAGTCGCTTAACCCTTTTTGACCCACTTTCCTCATCTGTATAATGAACTGAGAAAGAAATGACAAACCACTCCAGTTTTTTGACCCAGAAAACCCAAAAATGGGATCATGAAGAGTCAGATACAAGTGAAATGACTGAATCTTGAAGATTAATGATTTTACTAAATATTATCCTGAATCAAAACCAAGATATGGACATTTCCCCCTACTCTCTGACCCCAACTTTTATTCTCTATCATTCTCTTCCTTGATTCAGATTAATAATATGGGGCAATATAAAAAAACACAACACTTAGTGAATATATCTAAGCATTTATCCTGAGTGAAAATCTGTATAGTCATATGTCAGTATGGATCATAAATCTAGAGCTAGACGTGACCTCGGGAGGCATTAGAGTCAACCCTCTTTGTTATACAAATAAGGAACCTGAAGCTCAGGGAGATCAACATGACATAGATAGTATCAGTCATGTGAACTCAGGTCCTCTGATTCCAGAATAAGATCTCCATCATGCAATGCTACCTCTGAAGAAATACTGAAAGTGATGGAGAGTGAGTAGATAACATTTAATTCACCATTTGGCCGCTTTTATTCTACTTTCAAACTTATCTACAACCCAAACTGCTCCAAAAGAGGTCTAGATTCTCCCTTTCTCACATTCTACACTTCTCTCCCACCTACTCCTCTGCATTTCCCCAAGGATCAGCGAGATTTGCTGGCATTTTTAAACATCAGTATTTTCTATTGACCAGGCTGCTAGTAACATTCCATGGCAGCAAAATGAGTCATGAGGTCCTGCTTCCAGGACTGGAGTGGGGGGCAGAACTGTAATATATTGAAAATCTTTTTAAAAATCGTTCTCATTCCAAGTGTTTTTTTTTCTTTCAGAAGCTGGTAGATTTCCTATCCTATCTATTTCCCCATATAGGAAGTGCTCTGTTCTGACTCATAATTCAGTACTCAGTCCATTAGACCATGGCACCTACTAGAGGGTGGCATGCATCTCATTAACGATAGCTGCCAGTTATTAATGCTCAAGCACAGTTCAATGATTACAGTAAAACTTTAAATATAAGCACAAAGATGTGTGTGTGTGAGTGTGTGTGTGTGTGTGTGTGTGTGTGTAAGACAGAACGTCAGTAAAATTCAGCTCTAGTAAAGTAACTGGCTGAATATTCATATTTGACCTTAGCTTTCTAATTAACCTGCAAAGTACTGCCTATAGAATATCAGCTGGGGGTAGACTTTATATCCCACATGCTTGGTTAAGTTGAGGCTTTTCTTTCTTCTTTCCCTAATGCTACAACTTGAAAGTGAACTGAAAAACCTTTACAGAAACCATGCCTATATGGAAATCTACAGACACATTGTAGCCTGTGTGATTGGCTTTAAGAAATGAATATTAACAAATAAATAGGGGTGGTTGAGGTACCACATTAAATGATTCATGTCAAATTTCCTTCCTCTTTGCCTATAGATGGCAAACCCAATAATTTATTTCCAAGGAAAATTTAGCTTTCAGCTTACCACTCCTCCTCCCGATCCCCACCCCAAGCAAGAAACAGGCTGATTTATGGACACTATGCTCCCGTGTTTCCTCATCTCATTAAATGATGCAACTTTCTGCATTCTCCCCCAAATAGCAGCTGCTAGCCACAAGGCCAGAAACACCTCTTTTAATTAAATGCTCATTTTACTTTTCCTAAGGGAAGAGGATTATAGAATTACTAGTGAAGATTTACTGGCCTCCCTACCCTCTCCCCATCTTCCCCAAACACCCATCCTCCATGTCCTATGAAGTGACAACCATCCCATCTGCCCAAGAAGTGATGGACACAGCTCCTTAATCACACAGTACACTCTGTTCTTGGCACCTCGAAACCGGAACGATATCAACAAATTGGATGGAATTCAGAGAACAGCAAGAAAAAATGATTAAAGAGATGGAGGCATTGACTGATGAGGAGAGATGAAAAGTCAGGCTGGGTAAGTTGGCAGAGCAACAGCTGAGGTGAGATAGTATAACTGTCTACAAGGGTTTGAAAAGTATAAATACCCAGGGAAAAGAATGAACTGTTCAGAGCAGTCTGGGGAATAATTGGGAGTAAGTGAATGAAGAGAAGGAAGAGGGAAGGAGGAAGAAGGAGGGAAAGAGTTGGAGAAGTGGTATCGGCTTATCAGGATAACTTAATGAAGAGTTCTAGTAAATAACACGAACCTCTCTCAGGGGAAAGAAGGTTGAAGCTCACATTTTTGAATTCACCTCCACTCTACCTAAATGCAGGCCAAAAATGTGTAAACAAAAAGCAAGGTGCCACCTACAACCCTTGAGATACAATGCCTTTGTCCCAAGAAACCCAGGTGTTTGAATTCCCATTCCCTTCAGACTGTGCTCAGTATAGCTCAGGCTAAAGAACTGAGTTATAGACTTTGGAGGAGGATTTGATCAATACTATTTATCCCTTCTTTTATGTAGATAAAATATAAATTATTCCCATATGCAGTGAAATAGTGAAGTCTTTGGTGCTAGGTACCATGAAGATTCCCATTCCTCTGTGATGGAAAGGAAGAATCACTGTATGTGATATCAGAGGTTGCTGTTGTTTGATCATTTCAGGCAAGTCCAAATCTTTGTGACCCCATTTGAGTTTTGGGGTTTTTTTGGCAGTGATACTAGAGTGGTCTGCCATTTCCTTCTCCAGTTCATTTTACAGTTGAGGAAATGAGGTTAACTGGGTTAAGTGACTTGCCCAGTCACACACTAGTAAGTGTCTCAGGCCAGATTTGAACTCAGGATCATGAGTATTCCTGACTGCAGGTCCTGATCTTTATACATTCCTCCACTTACCTGGCCCTGGTATCAGGGGACCTGGATTCAAATCCTATTTTTGATTCTTGATTCAATCTTGGGCCTCCCTGTGCCTTAGTTTCTTCAAGTGCAAAATAAGAGTATTAGATTAGATGGTTTCTGATATCCCTACCAGTCCTAAGATTTGATCTTTCAATGTCTTTTCTTTGTGACCCTTCTTTCATTCTGTCACTCTATGCCCACACTTAAAGCTGTCCCTTAAATTATATGATATAGATTTAGAGTTGGAAAAGACTCAACCCCCTCATTTTCCAGGTGCTGAAACTAAAGCTCAGAGAGGTTAAATAATTTGCTCCCCATCACACAGGTAGTAATTAGCAATCGTGGACCTTAAATGCAGGTCCTCTGACTCTAAATCTCATCTTCATCTCATGGCATGACATCCCCTCTCTAATCCAACCTGGACCCTCATCCATCTTCTCTAAAAATGATGACTAATAATCACAGACATCATTTCCATAGCACTTTATTACAAGTCACTTTCATATGCTCTCATTTGAATCACAGCTCTGTGAGGTAGACATGGGCATGTATCCTTTTCTCCAACATGAGCAAGGGGGAGAGTTACAATGCTTTTATCCACGTAAGAAACTCTTGATGTGGGACTTCTTTTCACAGATGCATATCACCAAATCTTCCTTAGTTTATACTGTCTAAATAATTACCTTGGACCACCCAAGTAGAGAGGCTAGATGATGTATGATGTATCCCTAAGCCTATGGCTACTATATATTAGAGGAGCTGAACTTAGGTCTTTTTGGATGCTCTATAGACCATGTCATCCTGTCCCTCATCACCATTTTATAGATGAAGGATTTAAGGATCAGAGAGATTAAGCAACTTGATCACCATCACAAAGCTATCATGAAGCCAGAACTCAAACTAACTCGTCTTCCTACCCCAAGTCCAGTGACTTTTATGCACTGGGCTACAAAAGTCTGAAGTTATACCCAGTGTCAGGGGTATTTATATTTCAGTAGAAATCAAAAGCGGAGTTAATCTGATGCTATTTTAATGTGATGGAGGCTGGATCTCTCTCTCTCTCTCTCTCTCTCTCTCTCTCTCTCTCTCTCTCTCTCTCTCTCTCTCTCTCTCCTCTCTCTCTCCTCTCTCTCTCTCTCTCTCTCTCTCTCTCTCTCTCTCTCTCTCTCTCTCTCTCTCTCTCTCTCTCTCTCTCTCTCTCTCTCTCTCTCTCTTTCTCTCTCTCTCTCTCCCTATCTAAGAAAGAAGCAGTCTGTCATAGGAAAGAAATGAGCATCTATTAAGTTCCTACATAGTACCAGGTACTTTACAAAACCTGGGAAGCAGATGCTATTATTATTCCCATCTTACAGATGAGGAAATAGTCAGAGAGAGATTAAGTGACTTGTCCTAGGGACAGAAAGCTATTAAGTGTCAGAGGCCAGATTTGAACTTCTGTCTTCCTGACTCCAGACCCAGAACTCACTCCACTATAGCTGCTTTGCTGCCTCTATAGTGAATAAAGAGCTGAACTAAGAGGTAGGAAGATCTGGATTCAAGTCCCACCTTAGACCAATGCCTTCTGTGTAACCATGAAACCCGAGGCATCAGCTCAGTGCCCCAGCCAACTCTCTGAGAGAATGTTTCCAAGATGGTGCTGATCTGCATTGGATGAGAAAGCTCCTTATATAAATAAAATAACAAGCCAGGTAACACAGTGTTAGAAATTCCCCTGAACTCTATAATCATACCCTATAGTAAAATGATCAGATAGCATGTATGGAAGATGAACTCTGTCAATGTAATCATTGATAATAGCAAAGCATGCACATTTCTCTAGGATACTCCTCTAAATTTTATGGAATAACATTGCAGAGTTATTCAAAGTATTCATAATGTTCCCTGATGATTGGCATTTGATTTAAACCCCTCGTTGCATATGGCATTAACAGTGTTTCTTTGGTTAGTAAAGAAAGCAAATAAAATTGTGGTTTTATTTACTAAGATTTGCTAAGTATTTCACTCATTTAAATTCACACTCAATTAGCTGTAAACTTTTTTCTAAGGCCAAGTTTCTCTGATAATTACTTGCTGTGTGACCCTGGGAAAATCATTTAAACTCTGTCAGCCTCAGTTTCCTCATCTGTGAAATGATCTTAATAATACCACCTATTTCGCAAAGCTGTAAAGAGTATCAGATGAGATAATATATTTAAGGTGCTTCATGAACCTTGAAACACTAGTTAGAAGTTAGTGATTACTATCAGCTATTATTATCCATGACATCAGCATTTACAGACTGACCTCAAGTCTTCGTTCCAAAGGGTTTACTCCTCAACAGTCAACACGGAAGCAAATAGTGAATCGGTTTAAAGAAACAAACATTTATTGTCTGGAGAGCTCACCTACACACTCCAACCATTTGAGCCACAGAGAAATCAGCAGTCCCACCTGTCTTTGAAGCTTCAGCTTCAAAAACCAGCAAATAGATACTCAGAGGGGAAAAAAAGCGGAGGCTGCTTCAAAAGCAACATAAACAAACAAAACCAGAGGGTCTAAGTCCCTCTGCTTCAAAGAAACCCAGACAGAGAAAATGAAGGCCGTCTTCTTAGGGAAAACAGCTGCCCATCAACCAACGATGAGTTTATAGGTCATGTATAGGAACAGGGAAGAGATCAAGATGAACTGAATCCTCCCAGAACTTTAACAGATCTGGATTAAACAAAGGATAAATCCCTTTTGCCAAGATTTTGCTTTCCCAATTCATTCTCACCGAATCATAGTCTTAGAGGGTATCTATTCCAACCTCCTACCTTCTTTCACATTCCTGCAAACTGACCAACAAACCTGTCATTGAATATCCCCAAGGATAGGTGACCCATTCAATTTTCAGGGAACTCTCAATGGAGTAAAAATTCTTCATTATTTTCAGTTGCAATTTATCTCCCTCTAATTCTCAGGTATTTGTCCTAGGTCAGTCATCTGAAGGTACATGGGATAAATCTAATCTCTCTTTCTGAAGACAACTGTTTAATCAAAGGTAATATGATTAAAAAAATCAAATAATAATCAATGATGATGATAATCAAAGGTAGTACAATGTTCTCCCATCTTCCCTCTTATTCAAGTATTTATCCTCCGTTCAAATGTTCCATTTTATTCATCTCTTCTTCATATGAACAATTTTTCCATACCCTTCACCATTATAAACACTATCAGTCAACTTGAGTTGGTCAATGTGGTCCTCAGAACTAAATAGGGCATTCCAAGTGTAATACAATAACCAACATTTATAAAGCATTTTGAGGTTTGTAAATTATTTTACATACATTACGTTATTTGATGCTTACAATAACCTTGGGACGTAGAGACTATTATGCCTATCTTGCAGATGAAGAAACTGAAAGGATAACTAGGTAACTTTTCTGAGCTTATCCATTTAAATGTCTGATGCAAGATTTAAAAGCAGGTTTCCATGACTCCAAGTCTAATACTCTAATGATGACATCACCTAGTTGCTTATATTAACCATGCAATGAGATTGTCATATATTTTCCTGTTCTTAGTCTTTTTGTGTGTCAGAGATCCCTTTTGCAATGTGAGGTAGTCCACAGACCCCTTCTGAGAATAATGACTTGAAATGCATAAATGAAATACTTAGAATTAAAAATGAAAGCAATTGAATTCAAATAAATATGTATATTTTTCTCATCCAAGTTTATGGACTCCAGGTTAAGAAACTTTGGCCTCAGTTTCTGTGCTTTAGAGACAAAAGGGGCTTTGAAGTCGTGTTCTTTAGTGCACTCATTTTATAAAAAATGAAAGTAAAATACTAAAGTTTAAGACTTGTCCAATGTCAGGTAGACTGTAAGTAGCAGAGACAGAATTCAAGCCCAGAATTTCTGTTTCCAAAAAAAGTTCTCTAGTAATACTGTCTAAAGTTGCATTCATTTTTTTAATATGTTGACTTATCTTGCTCTTGTAGTCAACTACAATTCCTTTCTTTTTTCTTTACTTGGACTGTTATCAAGCCATACCTCTATTATTCACTTATGTAGTTACTTTTCTGAATTCATGTTCAGGATATTACAATTAATCCAATTAAACTCTATCTTGTTAAGTTCCTTTGTCTAGCACATCTATTTGAATCCTGATTCTGTCTTTCAATTCTTGCATATCACTCATCCATATTTCATGTAATCAACATATTTGATAAGTGTGGCAACTTCATTAAAGTCATTGATTTTAAAAAAATGAATAGGATAAAGCCAAGGTAAGACTCCTACTACACTGTGACCTCTGTCTGGATTATTAATAAGCCATATTCTTTTTTTTATGTTTACTCAAACATTTTCAAATCTTTTTATCTATTATTATTTCTCCTTCCCTCAAGTGTTCTCAAGCAACTCATCAATTAACAGCCATTTATTAAGTGCATCTCACATGTAGGTCCTATGTTAGGATATGGTGACAAAAATTAAATAGTCTCTATCCTCAAGGAGCTTGCCTTCTAATGGAAGCCAGCTACAAAGGAGGACATTTACTAACAAAGAAAATGTATCATTCATATGTCTATTTTTATTCATTACAGTTGTTAACACTTCCTTCCAGACTTTATCTTTGAAAATAACCACTGCCTCCACCAAAAAAGTATCCATAGTTTCCACCATAGTTACAGTTTCTCATCTTGTCCCTGTATTCAAGAAGTGCTAGTTAGATGGTGGGTGAATAAGACTTAAAAAATCAAATGTCTGCCCAGCTGATAAATGATATGAGATATGCTTTATTATCTCCAGTTTATAGATGAGGTAACAAGCTAGATGGCTTGTTCAGAGTTCCACTTTAAAATGGTAGAATTAGGATCTGAATCTGCCACTTCGAATCCAACATTTCTTCATATTTGTTGAATCAGGCAGTGTTTAATTTGCGTATTTACAGAGACAGCACAGTAGTTTCAGCGGGATTTTAATTTAGACTTAATGTGGTATTCCCAATCCATCTGTTAAATTGCACTGATTGTTTCTCCAGCTCATTGCGATGAAAATTGCTATCTATGTTCCAGGTCAGGCTCATGAGAAATCTGCGGGATGAGATGTACAAGAGGACAAATAAGTCTGAACTGAAGTAACAAACAACTGAAAAGTGGGTATCTTCCAAAGTTGGTGAAGGTGATTAGTTACCATGCTAAGCAAACATAAAGCTGTCCTATAATTTAGCTCTCTATATGCAGATTGCAATGGAAAATTGCTGGCTTCATCTGGAATTGCTTGGTTTTACTACTTGATGCTTACAGATTATAAGCTCCTTGAAGGCAGAAACTGTCTTTTGTCTTTTTGTTAATTGTATCCCCAGTGCTTAACAAAATGACTGGAACACAGTAAGTGCTTAATAAATGTTTATTGGATTGCTTATTGAATGGTAGGAAAGCTAATGTCTTCCTCTGTATATCAATCCATAACACAGGAATCCTGCTTACTTCATAGGACTGCTGTGATGGAGGCAATCTGAAAATATTAAAGTGCTATGCAAATGTAAGCTGTTATTGAACATCAGTGCCTGGCACATATGTGTGTATGTGTAGATAGACAGATATAAATATAGATATACATATGCATACACATACATTATATATGCTATAAAATGTTAGATATTATTAGTAGTATTATTATTACTATTACAATGTAAGTGTGTGTGTGTTCATCCTATGTTGTCAAAGAATACCATGCCATCAGAGAAATGATGACATGACTTGCACTTGACTTTGTTTTGAGGGAGGGAGGGCTGTGCAGATCACCAGCCTCACTTCTCCTCCAGAGCCATCTGAATCCAGTGACCGGGATGACTGGAGATGACCCAGGATGAAGTATTTGGGGTTAAGTGACTTGCCCAAGGTCACACAGCTAGTGAGTGTCAAGTGTCTGAGGTGAGATTTGAACTCAAGTCCTCCTGACTCCTGCACTGGTGCTCTATCCACTTGCACCACCTAGCTGCCCCACTATGTAAGAAGTACCACACTAGAGATTGCCAATGGCACTATGGTCTGATGGTTTCCTCCTGAGTCTAACTGTTTCTTCTCTGTCTCCTTTGGTGGATTTTCATCCATATCAAGCCCTCTACTCTCTGCCCAGGATAGGGAACTCCCTTCCAGAAATGCAGAAAAGAGATTGTTCTGCAGCTTAGAGTCTTAGAGATTCTGACAGGCTAAGAGACTTGCTCATAGTCACACATGTATTATGTACTATGTATAACATAATTAAATATGTAATATGATTCAAGAGTCAGGACTCGAACCTGGGTCATCTTGATACAAAAGTTAGCTCTCTCTCCATTACATCTCTTGTAGACAATTTAGTATAATCAGAGAGTCTCAGAACAATTCTATATGGGAATTAAATTCTAATATGTAGGGTAAAGGAAGTGTTATGATCATAATCAAAAAGAGGACAGTAAGGCTGTCAGAGGCTTTATTAACTCTCCATGAGAACGTTGTTTAAAATGAATAAGGCTTAAAAACTTAAAATAATTAAAAAATGAATAAGTCTTTCTCTTTAGTTACAGGCATATCATGAGTTCCCCTTACATGTCCCTTTCTACAATCTTCTTAAGTATCACAGTTTGTATGTTTCCCAGTTGAATTTCACTCTCCAGCAACTCATATGGCTGGACTTTCCAGTCTAGACATTAGTAAGGGGAGTCGTTTTTGCTAATCCATGTCCTTATTTGTCTTTACAGAGCATTCCTATGCAATAAAACACCTGGTGTGAATCCATCTGGGCAAGTTCCATTACCAAGATGCTTTTCTTATTGCTCAAGACTTTCCCAGTGTGGCAGCTGCACATATTTCATAAAGTCATGGAAAGTAATGGTGGAAAAGAGTTGCCTAAAATGGCAATGTGGGTATGTGTATACCTATGTGTGTGTGTGTGTGTGTGTGTGTGTGTGTGTGTGTGTGTGTGTGTAAAATACCCTGTGCCTACATTTGATCCTGAAAATCTCAAACAGTATTCAATTCAAATTCGACAAACTTTTTTTTTAAGCATGGCACTGTGCTAAATGTTGGGGACACCAACACAAAATTAAATATAATCCTTGCTCTTCAGGAGTTTATAGCTGATTATACACAAGCCATATGTGAGAAGACATGTTATAAAGATCTATTTAACTTGGAATTAGATTCATAATATGTGTACTACATGGAAATAAATTGGTTCTTTCCAAAAAACGATTGGGGTGAGAAGCAAAGGTTATAGATCTTCTCTTTGAAGATATATAGTATAAAGTGAGCAGATGAATTTGGCCCTAGATAGGTTTTCCTTTGTGCACCAACTCTAAATCTACTACTTCCTAACCTTCTGTGTGATGTTGTCTGAAAGGTGTCAATGGTATAGTATTGGCTCTTTAGGCAGAGGAATTGTGATCAACTCTTACCTATGATCTTGTACAAGTAATTTAATCTCCCTGATCTCAATTTCCTCATCTGTAAGAAGAAGGGTTTGAATCAGTTGGCCTTTGCGTTCACTCCAGATTATCTATGTCTGTCTATCTATCTATCTATCTATCTATCTATCTATCTATCTATCTATCTATCTATCTATCTATCTATGTTTTTGTCTATCTGTCTATTCTATGACTTCTTTGGCTATTTTGCTATCTAGGTAATGTGATAAACAATATCGGCTCTTTTAGAGTAGGGATTAGAGAATCACTCTTTATATGTATAATCCCATAAACTATCACAGCACCTGGCACAAAGCTGGCACTTTGATGAATTCTTATTTATTGACATAGGGGAAAGAACATGGAACTGAGTCAAAAGACATGGTTTCCAAACCAAGTTGTTACATATGACATATGTGACTTTGGGTAGGGCATTTGACTTTCTAGGCTTCAATTTCTCCATCTATGAAATTCAGAGTTTGCAGGGAATTATCTTTTAAGATCTCTTCTAGTTCTAAGTCCTGTAAACTTTTAACCCTAGTAAACCTCCCTTCTACAACTATTTCATTATGACATAAGATAAACTAACTCCTTCCCTCTCCCAAAGCTCATCACACATTCTCTAGCCTCTTATTCCCTCTTATTGAAAGTTAATTGACAATTCCCCATTCCAGGAGGAATGTTAGCCCAGGTAACATTGGTGGATCAAAATGGGGCACCTATTGGTAATCCTATTAAAACTCTTTGCACAATGTTTTTTAGGACTTCTTTTATTTTTTGGCAGGATGGGGGGAGGCTGGAGAAGGTAGGAGATAAAGCTGTGCACAGCAATCCTTCCACTTGCATAGGTATAACTTGTTTCTTCCTTGCCAAAAGCTTTGCTAAGCTGTTTGTTTCACTTTGAAGCAGTGAAACAAAACCCTTCAGCTGGCAAACACATAAAGTCTAAGCTTCAAAGTGGCATTAGGGAACTCATTCTCCCTTAGGATTTAGGAGTTCACTTAGATTCCAAGGGAGTGTACAGGAAGGTGGCAAATGAAGTCTCTTGGTTTTCTCCACATCTGAGAGAACACACTGTACTACCTTCTGAGCTCCTCCAAGGGGAAAAAAAGTTCACTGCAGATTTGTCAACCTCTTTAAAAAGTTCTAAACAGATTTTCAATTTGCCTGCCAGCTATGTGCCTATGTTCCACTCTCTTGTTACCAAGCAGCTGGGTGGCAAGGTTAGAATACTATTCCAGAAGCCTTCTTAGCGTTCAACCATTATTCCTGGTGGGTAATCTTATTTTTTTCTGTTTTCTTAGAGAAAAAGAGAATGAGGAGAGCATGATAGTCAAGGAACAAAAGTCTTCCCTCCTTGGAAGTGCTACCCAGTAGCCTGACTCTCTGGGAATCTGACTTAGGGGTGGTAGTCCAATGCTGCTGAGTTCCACCTTGCATGTGTAGAATGCCTTTGAGAGGAAAGAAAGAAAGAGAGAAAGAAAGAAAGAAAGAAAGAAAGAAAGAAAGAAAGAAAGAAAGAAAGAAAGAAAGAAAGAAAGAGAGGAAGGAAGGAAGAAAGGAAAGAAGGAAGGAAGGAAGAAGGAAAGAAAGAAGGAAAAAAGAAAGAAGGAAGAAAGCAAAGAAAGAAGGAAGAAAGGAAAGAAAGAAGGAAGGGAGAGGGGAAAAAAGGAAGGAAAGATGGAATGAAGGACAAAAGAGAAAGAAAAAAAGCAGAAAAGAAAGAAAATATGCACTGAGAGGCAAAATGATTTCCTATATATAGCATTGGCCTTGGACTCAGAAGATCTGGTTTCAAGCCCTTATTCTGACCTGCACTAGTTGTATTTACTGTAAGAAATACAAGAGAATCACCCATCTTCTTGGTGGCCCCAGTAACGTATAAGATTCCAAGTTACAAAGCAGTTTTCAGTCTGCATCAGTGCAGGGAGATTCCCTACAATGAAGAAATCAAAGGTCTAGATCAAAAGAATTGCAGGAATATTTTATAAGAGATTCTTGTTCAGATATGGTTTGGAATAGGTGACCTCTGAGGCCTCTGCAGTTCTGAGATTCTGTAATATCATCATATCTAAGGCCTTTTCCAGATCTAAAATTATCTAATTATCTGCTTCTTTATCATATGAAAGAAATGATTTCTCTCTCTCTGTTTCTGTCTCTCTCTCTCTCTCTGTCTCTCTGTCTCTCTTTGTCTTTTTCTCTGCCTCTGTCTCTCTGTCTGTCTGTCTCTGTCTCTGTCTTTCTGTCTCTCTCTCTGTCTCTCTCTGTCTCTGTCTCTCGGTCTCTCTCTGTCTCTGTCTCTCTCTCTGTCTGTCTGTCTGTCTCTCTCTCATAATTCCTCAGATGAAAACACATCCCTAGACAAAAGCAAAGAAACAAAATAACCATAATGTTCTTAGAAAAGAATAAACATGATGACCTTAGAAAAGCAAAGCTGCTTTAGGCATGTGGGTTCTCTGTGAAAGCAAATAGTTAGTCGACAGTTTTGTATACTTTGTATTTTTCAGACAAGTCCAGCCTCTCTGGCAAAGAATGCTTACTGCCCAAGTCTTCCAAGGGAAGCTTATAATTATGACAAAGGATGGCTCCCAGAGCACTTTTCACTTACAAGAGATCCCTCCCTATGGCCCCCAGAGCACTTTTCACTTACAAGAGATCCCTTCACTTACAAGAGAACACTCCCTCCACATCTCAATACAACCCAAGAAAGTTTTGCAAGCAACCCAGCTTATGAATTGGCTTTCTCCAGAGTTAGTCATAGGAAACCTATCTGGGACCTGGCTAAAAACCAGTCCTGCTGGGTGTACATCCTCAGTAGAAGCAAAAAAGATCTGAACCCAGAAGAACAGAGAAAGGAGAATTGACTCCCTGAGTTCAGCTGGTCAGCTTACAATCGGGGACACTGCATCTGTTCACTGTCTGTGGAAGTACTGATTGACCCTGATAGGTCGAGGCAGTAGGTTTCCAAGAAGGTGTGAGAACAGTCTAAAGCCATTTTATAGGCAGCATCTTTTAGCCTTTGCATTGTGCAAGTGTATTTCTTGTCACAATGTTCACTCGGCATAGGGCTGCTTTTTCCATGTTATACTTTATTTTAAAGAAGGTCCTCCTCTCCTCTCCCCTTCCACTAGACTTCTTCGTGGAATGTCCAAGTTAAAATATCATGGCAGATTATAGTTTGGAATGATAATGAAGAGTAGGGGGCAGCATGGGGTATGTATGGTCCAGGCTATCTGCTCTGGCAGCTGACAGCTTGATTTCTGGAACCTGTAATCATGTCAGTCAGTATGGCCTACACAAAACCTTTTTAACAGCCCCAAAGCCAAAGGCCCCAGTTGTTGCCACCAGCTTTTCTCGTTCAGTCCAAGTCTTTCAATTAGGCAGCTTTGTGTTCCTTCTCACTTCTGTATTATGCTGGTTACTGAGGCTGATGCAGAATATTCTCCAAGAATATGCTTCCTCAATCTATTTCTTCCTCCTACTCAGCATTGTTGCTAAAAAAAAATGCAGACAAATTCAATGAAGGTCTCAATCTAGATTCATTTTTAAGGAAACAGTTCGTTCTCCCTCAATGTTTTCCCTGAGACTTGAATAACTGTATTACACCACCCACCGGAGTTCACTCCTAGCAAGCAGCAGACAGATTACAAACTTGAAATTGTAGAATCCTGACTCTGTCACTTATAAGCTGGACATCGAACAAATCTCAGAAATTCAAGTGGAGAAGGCAGGACTAAGTCATCTCTGAGCTCTCTTCTGGCCCTGAATCTCAGGCACTGTAACCCTATGCTTATGGCACTGGGCATCCATTCTGCTAACAGGAAAATAATTGGACAAAGCAAGGAAAGAACTCCATTCAACCAGAATTTGTTAAATAACTATTTTGTGCAAAAAACTGGGCTAGATCTGGGGGATGACAATAAAAAAGTTCAAACATTTATTAACCACTTACTATATGTAAGGTGAGAGACAATATCACCAAAGTATTAAAAGACTGGCTTCTGAATCTCTTTTCAAGTCCTTCTGAAAAATCTTATCACAGGCAATTCACTTAAATCTTTATTGACCAAGTAATCTCCTCAAAACTATAAATTCAGATTTTTTTAACCTTATCTCTTACTCCATTAGTATGTTATGCTACCAATAGGAATTTCCCCTGCCAATGAATAGCAGTATCTTTTCTACAATTGAGAGTTTTACAGAGTTGCATGAGGCACTGAGACAGAATATAATGGAAGAGAGACTTGAAGCCAGGTGATGCTGACTCCAAGGACAATTCTGTAGCCCTATACTATGTTACTATAAATTCTATTAAGTTCCCTGCAACAAGGATATCAGAGGTCTCGACTGTCTCTCTACTCCCCACCCCACAATGTGCAAAATATTTAGAAAGGACTAGAGTTACAAAGACAAAAATGAAACACTTCATATCTTCAGGCAGCCTACATTCTGTTGGGAAAGAAAAACATGCACAAGAACTTTGATATCTAGATCTTTACCACAAGAGTAGTAGTAGTAGTAGTAGTAGTAGTAGTAGTAGTAGTAGTAGTAGTAGTAGTAGTAGTAATAGTAGTAGTAGTAGAAGTAGTAGTGATGGTGATGTTGGTGGTGGTGCTGGTGCTGGTGGTAGAGGTAGTAGTAGTGGTAGTGGAGGTAGTAGTAGTAGTGGTAATATAGGTGGCAGTGGTGGTGGTGATAGTAATAGAAACAGAAGTAGTAGTAGCTAGATGACTCAGTGGACAGAGTGCTGGTGCTACATCTGGAGTCAGGACGACCTGAGTTCAATTCTGGCCTCAGACACTTACTAGCTGTGGGACAGTGGGCAAGTCATTTAATTTCTATTTGCCTTAATCCACTGGAGAAGGAAATTGCAAATCACTCCAGTATTTTTGCCAAGTAATCCAATAGACAATATCGGGTACTATATTCCATGGAGTCACAAAGAGGGAGATATGACTGAAAGATTGAACAACAACTAGTAGGAAAGGAGAAGGAGGGCAAGAAGAAAAAGGATGAGGAGAAGGAAGAGGAAGGGGATGAGCAGGTGGAGGAGGAGGAGGAAAAAGAGGAGGAGGAGTAACAGTAAAAATAAATATCTCTTTTTATCCTTACATTGAGTTTGTGAGGTAGGTGCTATCATAACCCTCATTTCATATGTATGTATATATATATATATACATACATATGAAATGTATACATATATGTATATATGTGTAACTTACCCAAGGTCACAGGTAGTATCTTAAATAAGATTCGAAGTCAGATTATGCAAATGGCTCTGAGTGATAAAGTACTTAAAAATACCTATATTTTGAAAAATCTCCCCCTTGCAGACACACACAGTCACATATTTTCAAATGACCCTACACATCAGAGCTCTGTAAATAGCATTATATTGTAGGCTGTGACTGTTAAACAATTAAATGTCAGTCTGGTTTTATTTTTCCAGTGCAGAGTTACTCTCAAGTTATATCCCAAACATGGAATAACTCCTAAGTTAAAATAATAAAAAATGGCAGGTTTTTAGACTGTTCAAGCTGGAAAGGGACCTTGGAAAAACTTGTGACCTGTTTTTTCATTTTACAGGAAATTCTGGCTCAGAAAGGAGAAGTGGTTTGCTCAAGGTCACACAGTTAGCAAATAGAGGGGCTGGGACTCTAGATTCCATTCCAATGCTCTTACACAAGTGAAAATGCTTTCACTAAAATGAGCATGGACCTACAAGATGACTTGGTTTTGTCTTGCTAAATTGTTGCTGATGAAAAGAGGGAATGACAAGCTCAGATGCCGAAATCTCTCTCTCTTTTTTTTTCAGGTATGGCATCAACAATGAAAATGCAAGTTTCACTCAGGCAAGCTCTTCTGCCTAAGAGGAGTGTCCCTGAGAAGACTATGAATTGTTTCCATGATATTTCAATTTATGACCTTCCCTCAGAGACGGTGAAATAAGAGAAACAATCAGCACCCATTATGATGATGCTTTGCATTATTTTAATATGTATTATAGTTTTAGTATGCTATGCACTGTCTTTAAAACCTCGACAAGAAAATTCTGCTAAATAAATTTCCATTCTAAGTAAAACAAAGTTAATTTTTAAAAGCAAAAGTCAATGAAGAAGCCATAACAAGTGTCTACTTTACGAATGACTAGAGCCTTGCTGTTTAGCCATTTTTCAGTCATGACCAAACCTTTGTTATCCCAATTGAAATTTTCTTTGCAAATGGTTTGTCATTTGCTTCTTTAGCTCATTTTACAGATGAGGAAACTGAGGCAAACAAGGTTAAGTGACTGGCCCAGGGTCACACAGCCAGTACATGTCTGAGACTAGATTTGATTTCAGGAAGAGGAGTTTTCCTCTTATCTCAGTATTCTATCCACAATCTACCTGTCACTACAACTAGTAGAGGGCTAAATACGATTGGAATTAAATGGTGGGAAGAAATAGTGAAATGTCAAAATGTCAAAAAATACTGGACTAGGAATCAGTAGACCTAAGTTTTCTACTTATCAGCTTTGTGATCACAAGGAGATCACGTAATCTGACTGACCTTGCACCTCCATTTCTCCATGTGTAAAACAGACATAAAACAGACCTGCCCTGACTAGCTCACAGGACTGTCAGGAGGATAAAAATCAAAGGAAGTACTGTACCATGATACAATCAGTTTGGTTCATGAGCTCTGAGTCAGGCTTGACAATGACCCAAAGGAGTTGTGTGCTCATGAACTAATCCCTTAAACTCTTGGATCCTTAAGCCCTTCTTCTGTGAAATGGGAATTATAAAATACATGCTTCCTGACTTATAAGACTGTTGTGAGGAAAAGTGTTACATAAATAAAAACTATAATTATGAATATTAGAATTATAATACACGTTATAATAATGTATGCAAGGATTCCTTGTGACTGTAAAGTTCTATACAAATGTTATTAGGTTTAATGAACAGTGTTCTACCAACTGCTCAGAAATACCTAGTAGGTCTGCTAAGCAGAAATCCCCAATTTAAGGCAAAAGAGAAAAATAGATGGGAATTTAGGGTGGAATTTCTCTGATGTGTGGGAGACTGAATGGGAAGAACAAAAAGTGGGTCTGTGACCTTAGGATAAGGGATTCCTCATTTTTTTTTCTATCATGGGTCCCTTCAGCAGTGTGGTTAACTCCACAGACCCCTTCTCAGTATAATGTTTTTAAGTGTATAATTTTTTAAATGTGTAATAATAAAGGAAACAAATTGTATTTAAAACATTTATAATCTTTAATGAAAATTACATGGATCCCAGGTTAAAAAAACTCTGTTTCAATCCAAGAAAATCCTCAAATAATTGATGGACATAGCTCCTCTGTGAAATATTCCCTGATCACTCCAGCTTAAAGAGACTCTCATATTTCACTTGTTTCTCCTATGGACTTATTATCTTGAAACTTGTATTATGTACTCATTATCTTATCCTTCCTCCTGAATATGAAACTGCATGTAAGCCAGGGATGTTTGGCCTCATCTTTTTCAGGCCCTAGAATAGTGGGTTGTGCATGGTAGATATTTATTAAAATTTTGTTTAGGAAGGAAGGAAGGAAGAAAACTAAGAAAGAAGGAAGGGAGGGAGGGGAGGAGGGAGGAAAAGGAGGGAGGAAAGGAAAGGAAAGGAAAGGAAAGGAAAGGAAAGGAAAGGAAAGGAAAGGAAAGGAAAGGAAAGGAAAGGAAAGGAAAGGAAAGGAAAGGAAAAGAAAGGAAAGGAGAAAGGGCAGAAGAGAAGAAGGAAGTAACAACGGAAAGAGAGAAGGAAAGAAGGGAGGGAGGAACAAAAGAGGAGAGGGAGGGAGGAACAAAAGAGGAGAGGAAGGGACGGGGAAAGGAAGGAAGGGAGGGGAGAAAAAAGAAAGAAAGGAAGGAAAGAAAGTAAGGCAAAAAAAGAGGGAAGGAAAGAAGGAAAGGAAGGGAGGAAACCAAGTAGATATTTAGAAGAAAAAGAAAATAGAAATCAGGATTGCACCTTGATAAAGCTACATGTGCGTGTTGATGGTTGTCTTTGATTTTCAGAGGGCTAAGTTTCAAGTTTTTCTCCAAATATTCCTTTCGGTTCCAAGGTGTTCTCTCACATGTAGGTATAAACCTCTCTTTCAGCACCACCCAACTCCTGACTTCTTGTTCCAGTCTTTCCTGGATTCCACCCAGATGCTCTTTATCATGCCTTTCTTTTCTAAGTACTTTCTATCTACCTACACAGTCTTTTAAGCTGTTCATTGCTTTCCAGTCTTTTCTAGCTGACTTGCTTCTGGTCATTTAATGTGTTCCTTCCTGGATGCCCCAAGAAGTGCCAAATCATACTGCCATCTTTTCTGTCATGTATCATGAACTTTCTGGACTTATTTCTCTTAAAGTTTTTGCATTTCCAACTCCACTCCACAATAACATACCTCCAAGCATTTTGACCGACTGTACTCTCTGTAGTTCAAACCACTTTGTTAAGCAAACTCATTTTTATTTCTAAATTCCACTTTACATTCTGTTGACCTCTTATTCTACCAGACAGGGGTAGTCTAAAATACACACGGCGCAGAGAATTTTTATCAGGAAACCATTAATGGCATGTGTGTGTGTGTGTGTGTGTGTGTGTGTGTGTGTGTGTGTGTGTGTATCCCTGGAGCTTAGAACCGTACTTTGCACACAGCAAGTGCTTACTAAATCTTTGATGAATTTAATTAATGTATATAAGCTGTTTTCCAATCAACTAACCAATCAGCAAATATTTATTATGTATCTACTTTGTATCAGGTGCCACAGTTACAATTTTTTAAGAAGACCTCCTTGACACAATTCCTGTCTTCACAGTTTATATTTTTATTACATGACATTTCAAATATCCTTTTCTTAGTTATCTTATGTACCCAGTTGCTCTTTTCTTGTCTCCCAGGACCCCTATTTTCTCGGTAGGACTGATTATACATTTACCTACTGTAGGTAGACCTTAGTCTACCCGTATACCTTGAGGGTCTCCCTCTCCAGCCAACCCCATTTAGCACCCTTGTAATTTACACGTAAATTTCAAAGTATAGGGAGCTTTTGTTTTGGAGGAAGCTGGAAACTTTTCTACTCTGCAGATAGGCATGTAACACAGCCTGGAAAATTGTCTACTATGATCAGAAGTGAATTGACTTGCCCATCAATTGGGGAACGGCTGAACAAGTTGTGCTATATCAATGTAATGGAATACTATTGTGCTGTAAGAAATAACGAACAGGTGGATTTAAGAAAAACTTGGAAAGACTTATACAAATTGATACTGGGTGAAATAAGTATAACCAGGAGAACATTATACATAGTAAAAGCTACAGTGTGGGAGGACTGTTTCTAATAGACTTAGTCCTTCAGAGCAATGCAAGGACCTAAAACATTTCCAAAGGATTAAATGCAAAATGCCCCCACATCCAGAGAAAGAACTGTGAAATCAGAATGCAGAATGAAGCAGACTATTTTCTCTTGTGTTATGTTTTGTTTTGGTTTGGTATTTCTCGTTTCTCCCATTCATTTTAATTCTACCACGCAACATGACTAATGTGAAAATGTGTTTAATAAAAATGTATATATAGAACCCATATGATTGCATGCCATCTTGGGGAGGGAGGGGGAGAAAATTTAAAATTTATGGAAGTGATTGTTGAAAACTGAACACAAACAAATTAATAATAATAAAAGTGAATTGACTTGCTCCTGGTGACATGGGCCAGAGTCAAGTCTTGAACCCAAGCCCCTGTGAGTCCATGACTGGTCCCCATCCACTAAACCATGTAGCACGTATTCTTCCTTGGAAGTATAAAACAATTCCTCTTCCCCTGGAATGTGCTCAAGATGTGAATCTGCTTCCTGGAACCTGATGGAGCAGCCAGGGGACAATGCATTTTCTTGGTAAAAGAAGCCAGCAATTGCTATAGTTCTCCTCAGCCAACTGCACAGACTCATGCTGCCAGTAAATTACCTGACAGCCTGGCCAGTAAATTACCCAAGAGTTACCCTGCCAGCTTTCTGAATCGCCTTATTATCACTTCCAAATATTTCATTTCCTTGATCTGCTCTGTCATACCATACAGCAGTCTGGCAGGTTCCAAATTGCCATGCAATAAAATACTGGGCATAGGAAGGTTCCTGACTATTGAATAGCAGCTTTGCAGAACCAAAAGAGGGAAGAATTCACTTTTAGATTAAAAGGCGGGAGACATAAGATTAGATTTCAAGAATATGGCTTCAGCTAGGATCTCATATTAAAGATGATGATAAATAAACCTTGGAAAATCTGTCTCAATTTGTAAGATGTAAAAAAAAAAAAAAAAAAAAAAAAAAAAGCAAAGCCCATTGCTACTGGAGGCATTTTATCAGGTGCAGAGGAGGGCACACTGTAATCAGTAGTAATTGTTGTCTGGAGGTATTGTGATCAAATCGTGTTTCCCAGAGCCAGACTCTGTATAATTCACTAGCCTTCATTTGCATGAGGTTATCCCTCCAGCCAGCTATTGTTCTCAAATTATTCTCGTATTTGTTGAAAATAATCCGATTTGACCCCTCCTAGCTATTGCCAGTAAAATAATAAATTCTGTAGCAGCCAACACTGCAAGAGCTCAGACCAGTTGGCCTGGACTAATCCCTGTCATTCAAGGCCTCAGGGCAGATCAGCTGCACCAGTGTGAACCAGGAGGTGTCCCTTCAATTCTCTATGACTGCACTGTGCTTTCAGGAGGGGCAAGGCTAGAAGGCTATCTACAGCTTCACTGTTAAGACAAATGCATGGCAAGATGAGTTTCTTTCACAGTTTTTTCACTTGTTGAGGTGAAGGGGATATTCAAATTGAAGTTTCCTGAGCCTTTTTTTAAAGTCAAATCATATCACTTCTATATTTTCCAAATATTTCCAAATCATAAGGACTCCAATATTCAAGAAAAACTTCATTTCAAAATATTTGGCAAAATATGGTTAAAATAGAGCTAGACAAGTATCATTTGACACTGCAGGGCAAGCTTTGGAAAAACATGCACACCTGTGAACTGTGAAACATTCCATATTGCACATAATGTTTGATTAATCACCAAAGTGATTACGATAAGTGGCATCCACAGCAATTTAAACAGATATATAAATGGTTTGTAATTACAGGATATTGGGCCTATAATTCATTGCTTAGCAAAGAAGCATTTGTTATGTAATTACTGCATCTCCGTGAGATATTTGCAGTTCATTTACTGTGCAGTTTATTATTTGGCCTGGGCTTCCAGGGTATTTACTATCATTGGCTCTACCATTCCCATAAAAAAAAGGAAAGGTCGAGAAGTTACAAAGTTAAAAAAAAGCCAAATCTGATTTTGTAGGCAAAATATAAATTTCTCTACTTGCCTTTTAAAGTCCTGCATTAACAGATCCCAAATTATCTTTCAAGCTTTATGTGTCTCCCTGTCCTAAACTCTGGAGTCCAGCCAAACTGTCCTTATCTCAATCTCTGTTTTGGTCTCTGATTTTTTAAAATAATTCTCTTTATGTGTACTCATCATCTACACATGCTTATACATGTACAATAACAAACTTTTAGAATGTAAACTCTGTAAGTAGAGGTTTTTGTTGGCTTCATTCTATCTGTATCTTTATTACCTCAAACAGCAGTGGATATAAATGAGGTGCTTAATAAATGCTTATCCATCTAGTAACTGAATTATTCTTAGGGAGCCTAGGAATGAGATATTTGGTAACAAAGATCTAAAAACATCTCTTGATTTTTCCATACCAATGAGGTGAAACAGTGAGAATAATCAAAAGCCTCAGCTAATCTGGATAATCTAGTTAGACTCATGGTCCTATTTTCTTGGTAGAAGAGTTGAATCTGTGGGGATATTTCAGTAAAGTGGGAGGGAACATCTCTAGCACAAATTGGGGAAAGTCATGCATAAACCACACACAGAAAATAAAAGACTGACCAGAAATGAAAACTGTGTATTAAACAGAAAGCGGAAGAAAAATATAGAATTCTAATCTTGTTTCAAAAGTATATGGCAGATCCGAATAGATTTCATTCATGCTTACAAAATTTATTTTTATCTAATTGTGGTAAATTGACCATTTCTATTGAGTACGGGCAAGATAAAATTTCTCTAAATCATGACAAAGATTTTTGATTTGGACTTAAGGGAAGTGTTCCCTGATCGAGAAGTTGATAGGCACTGGAACAGCTTACCAAGAGAGTTTAGAATCTTCTTTTAGGATAATTGGCAAATATTCAACAGCCAAATCAACTGATTAATAGCCTGGTTGACAATGGGCAACTAGATGGCTCAGTGGATGGAGTGCCAGGCTTGGAAGTCTGGAAGAGTTTTCTTCCTGAGTTCAAAGCTGGCCTCAGGCACAGAATAACAGTGTGACCGTGGGTGAGTCACTTAACCTGGTTTGCCTGAGTTTACTCATCTGTAAAATGAGCTGGAGATGCAAAGGACAAACCACTGAAGTAGCTGTGCCAAGAAAACTCCAAAGTGGGGTCTGAAGTGTCAGACAAAACCGAAAAATGACTTAACAACAAATCAAGGGAAGAGGTTCTGCAGAGAAAATAGAAGTCTGCTTTCCTCTTGGCATACCCCTGGACAAGTGGTCTCAGGGCTCCCTTTTTCACTCAAAGCAATGCAACTAGTTCTGCCTAGGAGACACAAGGTTGGCGTCATGCTAATATTCTGATAAGAATAGTGTGGCTGATTGAATTAGCCTACATTTACTTGCCCATCTGGTATACTCACTGTCTGGCAGCTAGCAGAATTGCTACCTGTTGCTCCTCCAATTCTTGTGATTCAGAGCTATCATCTGCCTAATGAAAATCCTTTTTTTTCCTGCTGTTAATCAGTATTTCCTTGTACTCTTATCCCTATCTAGCTCAGCACTACATCAACTGGGTCCTTATGTTTCTCTGTGCTACTATTTCTCTTTGCCTACTGGAATGTAACCGTTAGTCTATCATGAAATACTCCCCTTTGCACTCAGTCTCTTCTGGCTACACTAGTTCCATCTTCTGGCAGTAAGATAAACATGACTTCCACCTGCACCCCCATTCACCCCCATCAACCCTCCCCCCCCGCCCACAGAAAATCAACATGTCTAACCACCCTTTCCTATGTTGGCCTCTTCTTATGCTTCCCCAAACTTCAGGCCAACAAAAGGAACTAGCCCACTCCTTGCTCTCCTTACCCGTTTCCTGTTCCCATAATTGTGCAAAAGCTTCTCATTCATATGATAGATTGTTGTTAGTATCACCTACTAACCTCCCGGTCATGAGTTTTCTGACTTCAGTGAATCCAGCAGCTAGTTCAAAGTGCTCCTCTCCACTCTCCCCTCTAACTGCATCCTTAGTCACTTCTATATTTGTGTTGATGACTCTTCAAATATTAGAGTCTCACTTCATCAACCTTCATAGTTCCCATGAACTCCATATCCAGAAAACCTTAGCCACTTATATGGGTAGCTTACAATAAACACTGAAACTCAAGAGCACCTGAAAGCATCCTACTTTGAAGTACATAAAATTCAAAATCCTCCTCTCTGATCAAATTCCTATGTACTCTCATTTCTCCCACTGCCTTAATAAAAATATACCTTGTGTACTACCTGTGACATCCAATTTGTCTATTCCTTCTTCTCCTCACAGTCCATTATACCTATTTTGACCTCAAAAATTTCACTTCAATGTCTTAACTCAATAATTATGGTTGTGGTTTGTGGTTTGTCCTTCATTCTTGAACAGGATATCAGGAGGCTGATACCATGACTTGAAAGTGAAATGCATTTGAATGAGGGAGGACCATGCAAAGTCACCAGCCTCACTTTCTCCTCCAGAGCCATCTGGGTCCAGTGGCCAGATATAGATCAGGACAGGTGGAGATGGCCCAGGTTGCAGTGGGAGACCTTGACCTTTGTAAGTTGAGCTCTTTCTGAGTTCTCACTTTGATTCATGCAACACCCATTCAGTGATTAGGGATATTTAAATGAGTCAAGGGATTGCCCCTTTAACCCAAAAACAAAACAAAATAAAACAAAACATACTATAACACCAAACTGGGGAAGAAAAGACCCTCAGGGTTTCTGGCCAAAGAGAAACCATTACTATTTATATCCAGTCTGAGCCATCAGGGCCCTACTGCTCTCTAGTGCTGACTCTTTTGTCCTAAACCTTGAAAAGCCTGGGTAATCTCTACTATTTGCCTTCCATTTTCACAATCCAGAATACTGCTGGAGGATTACTGGCTGGGCCCACTACAAATTCATGTTTTCTACTGGACTCTTAGAACTATATGACAATATGCTTATTCATCTCTCATCGACTGCCTATCACATTCTATCTATCATCTATTCCAAACTTCCCCTTTCCTCTAGCCTCCAAATAAAATCTTATCCCCTTCTCAGCAGATGATTTCACTTCCAATTTTGCTAAGAAGATGAAAACTATCCATGGTAATCCCCCACCTCTTCCCTCTGCTGAACCTTAAAATGTCTATATCTTCATTCATCCTCCTTCCTGTGCCCCAGCTTAAGAGGATAAAGGGACCATTTTTACATATTAGAGTAACACCTTCAGTGGAGCTCCTGATCCTATCCCCATTTCTCCTTTGCTTTGAGAACTTGTCCAATTGATCTGTCTCTGTCTCTTTCCCTCTTCCTCTCAATCTTTCTTTCTCTCACCCCATTCATCTCTCCCTAATACTCCCACTGTCTATAAACATGTTCAGGCTAGGTGTCCACTACCCTTTAAAAACCTTACTTTTATTTAGCTATCCCTTTAAGCTATTGTCCTTTATTTCTCTTCTCCTTTGCACACTTAGAGTCATTTGCACTCATGGCCTCCAATCCCTCACCAGGCCTTCACCTCTTTGCAATATGAATTATTGACTCTTGTGTTTATTCTTCGTTGCCAAAGAAGACCATGCCATCAGAGAAATGATGACATGACTTGCACTTGACTTTGTTTTGAGTGAAGGAGAGCTGTGCAGGTCACCAGCCTCACTTTTCCTCCAGAGCCATCTGAATCCAGTGACCATTCATCAGGATGACTGGAGATGACCCAGGGTGCACTGGGAGACCTTGGTCCCTTTAGGGCAAAGTCTATGCAGGTATTCACTTAGGGTGAGGCAATGTCTATTCATTGAATAGGCCTGTTTAAGAAGTAGCCAGAGTATGGCCCTTTAATGAGGCAAAGCAAAAGAAAGACATCAGGCTGGGAGGGAAACAGCAACAGTTACTATTGATAATCACTCTCAAGCCAGGAGGGTCCAGTAAAGGAAAAGAAAGGGAAGGAAAGGAAAGGAAAGGAAAGGAAAGGAAAGGAAAGGAAAGGAAAGGAAAGGAAAGGAAAGGAAAGGAAAGGAAAGGAAAGGAAAGGAAAGGAAAGGAAAGGAAAGGAAAGGAAAGGAAAGGAAAGGAAAGGAAAGGAAAGGAAAGGAAAGGAAAGGAAAGGAAAGGAAAGGAAAGGAAAGGAAAGGAAAGGAAAGGAAAGGAAAGGAAAGGAAAGGAAAGGAAAGGAAAGGAAAGGAAAGGAAAGGAAAGGAAAGGAAAGGAAAAGAAAAGTCAGTAAAACCCAAGTCAACTAGCCATCTTCTGGCCATCCAAATTCACCTTCCTTTGGAGAGGAGAATGAAGGGGAGGAGGGGCAGACAGGAGAGGAGGAGCTGAGTTACTTAGCTAGCTGGGGCTCCATTCAGGCAGCTGCATCTGCTCACAGGGTTGTGTTCATCCTTCCTTGCCAAAGAAGACCTGCGATTGACTCTACCACTTTATGGAAACCTCACTCATAAAGGTCACTAATGCTACATTTGAAGAAAGAGAAAGGAAAGGAGGTTCAAGAAGATAAGTATGTATTATGAGATGGCCTAGGGTATAAAGAATAAACTATAATTAGTAAATGAGAAAACCACAAAATCTCAGGGCTGGAAGAGAACTTAGAGATCATCTTATCTAACTCTTACTAAAAGTATGAATTTTCCCCTACAATTCCAAAAACAAGAGTTAGAGTGGTTTCTACTTAAAGACCTCTGGTAATGGAGAAAGCACTTCTCTCAACTCATTGCACACTCATCCAAGTCAGCCAGAGGTAGGCAGTCTGGAGGTAGTGTACATTGGATTATGTGGGGGCGGGGATGTCAGAATGTTTGCAATTCAGACAGAGGCTTATTTATTAAATCAATCAAAAACAAGTGCCAATGTCTTCATAAGATGTTTTACTCCTTATTCAAATCCAGTTTAATCTTACAAATATTTATCTATTGAGTATCTCCTTCACTGAAAGCACTGCACTAGGTGCTAGGGATAGTCAATAGACAATAAACATTCATTAAGAGCCAGTTATGTGCCAGGTAACTTGTTAAGTGCTTGGAATTCAAATGCAAAAACAAAAAAAAGGAAAAAATTCTTATCTTGAAGGAGGTTATGATGTGCCAACATGATGAAGCAGAGAAGTAGTAAAGTAGTGCAGCCAAGTGGGAAATGAGGAAACCCTGGATCCCATTATTAAATGGAGGTTTAGGAGTTCATGGCTCCTTCCTCCAATCAAGGGTACAGAAGGTAGTGATTAAGTATATGTATGAAGATTGATTCGATCTCAGGATGGTGAGGTTTTCTGATGATTAGGATACAAAGACAAAAGGGAAAAAAAAGCCTTTGCCTTCAAGGAGACTATATTAATAAACATTAAGCACTTGTTGTATGTAGAATACTATGCTACTTTCTAGAAAAGCTATAAATTTTAGTTACATAGATTACAGATGCATATATTTTTCATAGTCCAAATTATATCCTATTTGTCTCAGTATATATCTTATCACTCCTAACAATAGTTCAATCCCCCTCCCCCCACTCATACATGTACACACACAAAGCAATTTTGTCTTATTTTTTCTTTACTTCTTAATGCAAAATCGTGTTCAGCATCCTACACTGGGAGTGTTTAATAGATATTTGTTAAATCAATGATTTGGAAACATTTTAATAATAATAAAGTTAAAATCAGTGCAGCATGGGTAGAATATAAGGAAAAAGAGGATGGGTTGGCTTCTGAAGAAAAGAAAGTGGGCAAAACTGTCCAGGGGGTCTCTGGGAAAATCTCCCTGATGTAAAGATGTTCAATTTGCAGCAGCAAATGAGCAGCAGCAGGACAAATGAAAATACAACGTCAGGTATTCAGGTTGTAATATATAAGGTTAGACACATGCAAACAGACTGGAATAAGCAGAAAAAGTCAAAAGCAATCTTAAGGCTATATCTGAGGTAACTACAAATGAATAAGGTCTTTGCATTTCTTCATCCATTAGAAAAATGTGTGTGTGTGTGTATAGATGGATGGGTATAATGTATATAGGTGTGTATATGGGTGTGTATGTATAGATGGGTGTGTACAATATTTATAGGCGGTATACGTATATGTGTGTATGTGTATCACGTATATAGTGTGGCGCACTAGAAAGAGTGCTGGGCCCGGAATCAGGAAGATTCATCTTCCTAAGTTCAAATCTGGCCTCACATACTTACTAGTTGTGTGACCCTATGCAAATCACTTCATCTTGTTTGCCTTAGTGTCCTCATCTGTAAAATAACCTGGAGAAGGAAATGCCAAAGAACTCCAATATCTTTGTCAAAACCCCAAATTGGGTCACAGAGTCAGACATAACTGAGAATGAGCCAACAACAAATATACATATGTATAAACACAAATACCTATTCCTATATATGTATGGGTGTAAATATGTATATATAGTCTATATATGTATACATAATATATATGCATGTATGTAATATGTATGTATAGACACATGTATACATGTATGTGTTTAGACCATCATTACCATTATCAACACAGGAATATACAGTCTCTCCACTCAAATTATAATTTAAAAACTCCAAGGGATTTGGTATGATGTGAGATGAAGGTCATGTAAATTTGAATGGGAATGTTTGCATCTTTGGAGGACCTGAGCATATACTTTATGGCAAAGGGACAAACTCACCCCCCATGCCATTTTATTTAGCTTCAGAATGGAAGGTATCTTGTTGCCTAAGACTTGGTGTCTTAGTATGATATATTAGAAACCTGAGTCATGCTTTCTTAGACTGTTATATACACATACAATTGGATACTTGGAACTCATGTAAAACAAAACAAAATAATAGCAATGATGGATAATAATTTGAGATATATCAATAACACCTCAAAAATATTATCCCTGTGGCCGTCATCCTGTACCTGTCCTCCCTTTCTCAGCTAAACTCCTTAAGAAAATCATCTATAATCACTACTATTTTACTTAAAAATAGAACAATGATGAGAGAATTCTGGAAAGATGGCAGAGTAGGTCAGAAAACTCCAAGCTCTCCAGATTCCCCCACAAACAAGACAAAATTGTACCTCAGGGTGAATGTAGAGGGGTAAAAATAAATAAGAGTTCAGGAAGAACAGTAGTCCTCCTGGGACAACGGGAGAAGATTCAAAGAAAAATCCCAGGCTTACATTTAGTCCCTGTGAAGTATAAATACCTCTAGACTAATGTCACTGAAAAAGTAGGCCACTAGCCCTCAGCCCCAGCCATAGGAATTGTCATTTCCTAGACAGTGTGGAAAGTTGGACATCTACATGGGGGATGATTGAAGGAACCTCTGCTGATAAGGAACTCCAGACCCAACTGTGCTGCCAAGATGAGGCCAAAAGGAACCAGCCCAGCCCAGTAAGTGCAGAAGCAGTGGACCACTACACTGCAGGCTGTAGGCAGTTACAGGAGGCTGGAAGTCTTGGTTTCAGTTCTAAGCCAGAGGGGAAAACTGAAGTAGAATCTGAGACCAGAGGCACCATTCCCCTTATCCCAAGAGTAGATTGTAATAATAAGCTGCTACAAATTAAAAAAAAAAAAAAAAAAGAGCAGGCAAAGGAGAAAGAACCCAACTATGGGAAGTTCATATTAAAATAGAGAAGACTGAAGAAGACTGTCTTTAAAGGAAGATACTGAAGCAAAAATAAAAGCCTCTCCTAATCTAAAGAGTAAGATCAAAAAATCACCTGCCCCAAAAAAATTCACATAAGAACTTTAAAAAGACTTTAAAAATCAAATGAGAGAAATTGAGGGAAAAAATAAGAACAATTCAAGAAAAACAAGATTATAAAAAGAAAGTTAACCAATTGGAAAAGGACGTCCAGAATCTTAAGGAAGAAAATTCCTCCTTAAAAATCAGAATTGTGTAGGAGGAAGCCAGCAAAGTTATAAAAGACCAAGAAATAATAAAACAAAATATGAAATATGAAAAAATAGAGGAGAATGTGAAACATCTTAAAAGAAATATAACTGATCCAAAAAAAAAAAGCTGATCTGGATAACAGATCAAGAAGAGAGAACATAAAAATAATTGAACTACCTGAAAGCTATGAAAAAAAATCTTGCTACAATAATACAAGAATTAATTAAAGAAAATTGTCCTGAAGCATTAGAACAAGAGGGGAAAGTAGAAATAGAAAAAAATCCACCGATCACCAACTGAAAGAGATCCTAAGAAGAAAACCTACATGAATATCATAGTCAAGTTCTGAAATGCCCAGCTCAAGGAGAAAATATTATGAATAACAAGAAAAAAAAAAACAATTCAAATATGACAGAGCCATAAGTAGAATCACACAAGGCCTAGCAGTGACAACACTGAAAGACCATAAGTGTTGGAACATTATATATCAAAAAGCAAAAGAATTGGGGTTTTGGCTGAAAATGTCATACCCAGCCATGTTCAGCAAAATCCTGAATGAAAAAAATGACAATCCATGAATTACCAGACTTTCAGGATTTTGTTGTTAAGAAACAAAACCTGAACTTAATAGAAAAGTTGACATACAGGATGCAAGAGAATTATAAAGTACACATTGAAGACTATTTACAAGGGACTCAATAAGGACAGACTGTTTACTTTTTATATGAGAAACTGTAAAATGTATGCCTAAGACTGCTATTAGTTACTGGGAGGTTGGAAAGAAAGATTTGGCTAGACCTGAGTATGATGTAATTCTAAAAAGTGAAACCATTTAGGAAAAAGTAAAAAGACAATTATCTTATATAAATAAGGGGTAAGAGAAAGAACTGCCACAGAGAAATTAGATGGGGGAAGAGGGCTGGTAGTTCTGGAACCCTACTCTCATCCAGAATGGGTTAAAGAGGGAACAATACATACATACACATTCATACATACATACGTATGGGCACATATGTACATACACACATACATATATATGTAGGTATAAAAGTCTTCTAAATTCAGAAATAAATAAAAGGCAGAGTGGAGAGGGAGGAGGGAGAAGATAAGGGAGGAATTTTTAGAAGGAATCCTACTCATATCAGATCTGGGTTAAAGAGAGAACAATATACATTTAGAAGGGAATAAAAGTCTTTTAAATTTATAAAGAAATAAGAAGGTAAGGGAATAAGAAAAGGGGGGTATAGAAGGGCATCTAGATTAACGAGAATGGGATAAAGAGAGAATAACATATTTGGAAGCTTATAAAAGTCTTCTAAAGTCAGATAGAAATAAGAGGGTAAGGGGAAAGGGTGGAGGGGGAAAGGATAAGGGAGGGATCTTTGGAGAAGGGGTAGGTTAAGTAATAGGAGTGCAAGGTAGCAGCTAGAAGTAAAGCAGATAAGTCAGGAGGGACAAGAAATAAGAAATAAACACAAACATAAAATAAAGATCAGGACTAGAATTTATTAAGAAAAAAGCAGGGGTAGTAATCATGATCTCAGAAAAAGTTAAAGCTTAAATAGATCTAATCAAAAGAGAAAAATAAGGAAATTATACTATATTTCAGTCATATTAATTGATATTGTTTTAGACTATTTAAAATAATTAGAGAGCATAATATTGTTGGAAGTAGGAAATGATGAATTGATGAAATTAGAAAATTATGAAAAGACTTGGACTTAAGAAGGAAGATGTTATCCACTCTCAGAGAAACAGAGGAAAACAATCATAGCACAGTCTTACGCAGATGTATATGAATGTATATGTCTATATATAAGCATGATTATAGACATCTGAGTATATGCGTGTGTATGCATATGTTGCATGTGTATTATGTAATTACATGTATGTATATATGTATATAGTGTGTGTATCTGAGATTAATTGTAGCCTTCTTGTGGACAGAGGAGAAGGAAGCAGGGGAAAAAAAGTAAAAAGTGCACAGCAAAGAACAAAAGAAAACTTACAAGGATGGAAGAAAAAGATGGACAGCTCTGAACACAAGGTGTAGTATTCATTATATAAACTTTCTAGCAATGGAAATGTATTGCTGTATATTTTGAATTCTCTTATGTTCTGCTGTGCACATGGCAATGTTGTTTTTTTCTTTTCTTATTTTGTATTTGTTTATAATATTTTGCCTTTTTTGTCTAAGTTGTAGTCTTTTAAGTTTTAAAAATAAATTAATTAAAAAAAAGACTTCCAAAAAATAGAATAATGATTCCAGGAGGCACAACAGAAAGGAAGAACAGAATGGGATAGGGAGATGAGAGGGATGGAACATCCATGGGAGAAGGGGAAATTGTCACCAGGGGAAAGAGCTTCAACCTAAACAGAGGCAGAAGAATGTTAAGTCCAATGTTGACTTGATTATCAGTCTTTAAGGAAGAGGCAGATTCGGTTCTCCCTTTTCCTATTATGAAACTACCTTAGATTTCATAAGTTCAATGTTATTACTTCATTTTTCTATTTCTTCCCCCACCACCAAAAAAACGTATATTTCAGTCTGAATTTTCAAGATTACTTAGATATAAAAAAGGTCATTTTCCTGAGGGCACATGTTAGAGACTTCCATGCAAAGTCACTGTGTTGGATTTGACTTGGAAATCCAATGACAAAACATAGACTGCTACAGAGCACAGTGGTTCATTTACTAAGTTAAACTCCTCTTCTCTCATTTAAAATACATTCAAAATCCACTCTAAGTAAGACTGGAATGCATCACCATCAGCAGGAAAGGGATAGCGATTAGTTTAAGGAATTCTCAGAGGAGAAAACTCCCTCCATTTTCAAAAGAGGTCAGGCCTTTTTTTGTATGTCCTTTTAAGTGGCCTGAGCAACGAGCTTTTCTGGGACTATGACAAATGCCTATTAGTTTTTGAGTTTGATTCGGTTGTAAGGATTGTGATTCATAAAGCTTAAGTGTCCTCTGCCCTAGAGCAGGCCTGTACAACATATGGCCCGCAGGCCTGCCCACAGGTAATGTCTCTTAACTACTTCTTCTTAAAGGGTCAGTGAGCCTTATTAGCTCTTTCTGAGAAGAGCCTTGGGGCCTGAGGATGACCTGTGATCCTCTGCATTTTTCACTGGCCACTAGAAATCCTTTGGCAGGCATGGCCTTGGGCCCGTGGGCCGAATGCTGTGCAGACCTGTCCTAGAGAAGGACCTCCCTTCTTCCTCTTCCCATGGTCTATTGTATAATGAAATTAGCAGGTTCTGGTGGATAGTTTCCAAATGCTATTCATGGGGAAGGAGGAAGTTTTGTGTCCTGTCATTTCAGTCATGTCTGACTCCTTGGGGTTTTCTTGGCAAAGACGCTAGAGTGGTTTGCCATTTCCTTCTCCAGCTCATTTGACAGATGAGGAAACTGAGGCAAATAGGGTTAAATGACTTGCTCAGGGTCATAGAGCCAGTAAGCATCTAAATACAGATTGTTTCCTTAGTTCTTCCTGACTCCAGGTCTGGCACCCTATTCACTACAGCACCTAACTGCTGCAAGGAGGAAGTAATAGTCATTTTTTTCATGGAAGATGACTTTTATCAAGGAAATCTTTGCCCACTTTGGGCCTACACTTGATAAATGACTTTGAACAAATAAGATATATAATTTAAAAATAATCATTTAATTAATTTTTATCCCATCTCTGATAGATTTTGACTGCTTTATCCTGGCTAAACCACTTTATGTTTCAGTCCTCTAGGCAACTATCTAAGAATATAATTTGCAAAAAAAAAGTCCTGACCTCTATTGGTGGAGGAAGTTTCCTTATAACATTCAGTTTTTTAAAAATTAATGAAATTAGTAGATTAGTAGAAAGATGTTCTCAATTTTAAGCATATTAACAATAATAAGATTGTTAATAAGTTATTACCATTTTAAAATGCAAATAATTGTTGAAGGCAAGAGCAATACACACACACACACACACACACACACACAGGTTTAAAACAAAATAGGAACTTCCAAAATGAGTAAGATAAAAAAATTCTATTAAAATTATCCTTAGTGGATTCCGTATATATCAAAGACTAAATAAAGCATTTATTTGGTCAATGGAAAACCATTTTCATGTTATTACTAGCACAACTTTTACTATTTACCAGTACTACTCAATCATGATAACACTAAGAGCTGATATGTATATAGTATCCTATTTTTCAAAGTAATATTTTAAAAATAAAATTTGATTCATTTATTTTTATATCACATTAATGGAAATACGACCCAAAATCATCAAATCTTCCCTTTTTTCTTTCTCTCATGCACAGCAATATTTTTTCTTTATAAAAAATGATAAATGGTTAAGCAAAAGCTTGCAAAATTGTAAGCCCATAAGGCAGTGTCAACCCCCTTATGTAGATAGTCCCCCACCTCCCCAAGTCTAAAGGAGGGAGGTACCTTTGTCCATCTTCAAAGCCAAGATTAGACATTGCAATCCCTCAGTGTTCAGCTTTATCTTTATTTTATTCTAGCTAAAGGACATAAAGTTCTTCTGATTCATAACGTATTAGCTGACAAATATCTTTCTATGCTTCTCTGATTTCCTCATTTTCATAATTTCTTAGAGCACGATCACAGTCCATTGTATTCATACATCCTTCATACATCCTTTCCTTCATACCCTAATCAATGAATGATCACTTCATCATCCTTAACCCTGTGAGGTGGGTACTATGTGTACGACTCCCTCCCCCCCATACAGATGAGAAACCTAGAGAAATCAAATAGCTATGGAAGCCATTTAGGTTGCACGTAACAGCTACGATTTGTAAAGAGCTTCGAGATGTACAAAGCACTATAAATATTACCTCATTTAGGATTTGCAGGAACCTTGAGAGGTAAGTATTATTATTGTCTCCCTTTTTTTTTCAAAAAAGAAAAGTGAGGCAGACAGAGATTTTTGCTCGTTTACTTCTATGATTTTTAAAGTGACTTGTCTGGGATGCCCTGCTAGGAAGTCAGAGGCAGGATGCAGACTCAAATCTTGACCTGAAGTCCAGCACTCTATCCACAGAGACACCTAGTTGCAAAAAGGCTGGAATCCAGCTCGGTCTTCCTGACTCCAGCATTCTCTAAATTACATCACACTGTTCTTCCCTCCTATAAACCAAAAGCAGGACCAGTCAGAGGGTAAAAGAATATTTGTGTTGTAGTGGCTTGTATCTCATTTAAAGGAAAACCAAAAGAATTTCATCAAACTCAACTTCTTGATTAAATTTTGAAGCATGTAAAAGTACCTTTATTGAGTCCATGGTGACAATGACTTGGTCCTATTGTGCTTGTGTAATAATTTAGAATTAAGCACATTTACAGTGATGTGAAGGGTTCAATATGTGCCAGAAGAACAGAGTTGTTCTTCTGTGGTTGCTGTGGGAAACAGAGCTCTAAATTTCCTGATTTTTGTGTTGTGAAGTATAAGCCATCATGTTTCATTAACATCATGTTTTACATTTAATAATAGATTGCTTCATTGTTGCTTTCAAGAGAGAAAGGTTTTGGGTCCCCCTCCCACCCTAATGTACTTAAAGTGATGGAATTTATTTTAAATTGAATTAACAAGGGAAAAAACCACACTAGCTCTTTATCAGATATAAGTGACAAGTAATAAGACTGCATTTGCCACCAATTAAACAATTTAACAGAAATAGTAGTTACAGGGTTTTAAAATTTTTAATGTGAAATATATATTAAGGAGGTTGACAGACTTAACACCTATAAATTATCTCATCCAGATGAAAATTTAGCATTATATTTTAGAAATCTCCTCCCCAAACTTCTCTCCCATAAGTACTACCAACAAAGCCAATATAGTTGTTGGCCAGCCTCAGACACATGCAGTCCAGCCAGGTTTACTCTGTGGTATGGTTGTGGACAGAATAGTGCTGAATAACAAAACATGTCTTGACTACCACCATCCTGCTTGGACTGAATACACATAATCTTGCTGCAAGGTGTTGTTTTTGTTTTTGTGGTTTAATACCTTTTTTCAGTTGTGTCCCACTCTTTGTGGCCCCTTGGGGGTTTTCTTGGAAAAGATACTGGAGTGGTTTGCCATTTCCTTCTCCAATTCATTTTACAGATCAGGAAAATGAGGTAAACATAGGCAAGAGACTTGCCCAGGGTCACCCAGCTAGTAAGTGGGGCTGGATTCAAACTCAGCAAGAAGAGCTTACTTGTCTCCAGGGCCAGCCCTCTGTCCCTGGCACCACCTAACTGCCTCTGAGCCAGGAAGACCTGAGCTCAAATCCATCCTCAGATCCTTACTTGCTGTATAACCTCCAGCAAGTCACAACTCCTGTCTGCCTCAGTCCTCTCAACGGTAAAACAAGGATAACAACAGCACCTGCCTCCCAGGGTTGTTATGAGAGACAAATACTTATAAAACACCAATACCCTTTCGACCCTTAATGAATATTTGCTCCCTTCCTCTCCCTTTTATAACCTTCATTTTTCAGGAGCCTCTCCCTTTCTGCCAACCTCCACATCTCTTGGTGAAGTCTAAGCCAGTTTCCTCTTGTTTGTTCTCCATGAAGATGGCTATAGATAAGCTCTTGGTAAACCTATTAATCAGTCTTCTCTCAGCCTTCTCTTCTACGAATGAAAATGTCCCAACTAACTTAAACTTTCATCCTAAATACTATTTCAGAAACTTTTAATCTTCCACAAGAACATATTCATTATACATTAATTTTAAGACAAAGCAACAATGTAGATTAAGAATTTTGATACTAGCTCTAGCCAAGTCCTTTTTTTCCCTTGAGTACAAAAAAACTATCTTTTCCAGAAAAGAAAAAGACAATGAATCTTTACTACTTCCAAAAATGTTTTAAATTCTCTTCATTCAGTTTGAAAATTCTGTAAAGCAATCTTCTCTGTTGCTGTTAATTTGTTTTGAGCTGTGTCTGATTCTTTCTAATATCATTTGGGGTTTTCATGACAAAGATCCTGGAGTGGTTTGCCATTTCCTTCTACAGATAAGGAAACCTAGGCAAATAGAGTTATATCTTGTCCAGGGCCACACAGTAAGTATCTGAGGCTAGATTTGAATTCAAGAAGGTGAGTCTTCCTAACTCCAGGCCTGGCACTCTATTTACTATACTACCTAGCTCCCACCCAACCTCCTCAATCTTCCCTAAATTTTACAGCCTATCATTTAAATTAACTTCTTAGGTATCGAAAGCATCAGATAGTATAAGGCACCATCTTGTTCATCAGCGGAACCCAGCGGCTCAGCAACCAGATAGGCCTCAATGGTGAGAGGCAGGGCCTCAGTCGTGTCAGCTTTGAGAGGAGGAAGTAGATTCTCACTCCTATACTGCAAAGCAATTAAAACAGCGAAAGGGACTTCCTCTCTCTCCCTTCCCGCTCCCCTTTCCTTTTCCTTCTTCCTCCAAAGTTGAATAAAAATGATTTGATAAATTATTCTTTTCAGAGCTAACTACTCAGGGGGAAGAAAAAAAGAAAGGCAGAAAAAGGAAAGTCGCTCTTGAGAACTCATTATTAGCATGAATTCCCTGCTCTACAGCAATCATTACATATCCCTGTAATGGGGGAGGCGATGAGAATCAAAAGAAAGAAGAGAATTTTATCTTAGGGTGTGCAGGAAAGAAGGAGATGTTCCCTGCTGTCAGGGAACATAGCTGGAAGGTCTGAGTAATCCTTGTGGTTTCAAAGACCAGACTTGCAATAATACGAAGGGTTAATGTGAAATCTTGATTGGAAAGACAGAGCAACTTTGATTGCCCTGAGTGAAAAGGATAGATGTAGGTTTCTCTTCAAAAGAAAGGGGTCCTGAAACACATCCTGGATCGAATACTCCTTGATTTTGTCAAGAGATATTCTTGGAGTACGGGATAAGATGGAGGGAGGAGACAATAAATCAATACAGGAAAAGGATGAGGAAAACAGACATTAAACATATAAACCAAGTAATTACCATAAATACTGGCCTCTTTCTTGACAAAGAATAGATGTGAAAATGATAGATTCTCAAAGACTGGTATAGTCTTTACCTCTGAAAATAGAGGCAGTATGTTTCTGCAAATTATCAGATAAAAACAAAACCAAACCTACATCCAGTCATTAAAAATCACATCAGCCAAATGAGTTGGGAAGGTGTACAGAGCAGAAGATTAAAGGTCTGTCCTGTCTCTGATGGTGAAAACAGGGGAAACATTAAGGATCACTGCTTATGTCAATGCATAGGAAAACTGATGGATTCACAGGCTACCCACTTTGAATCCAGGCATTACAACCTATTAAATTTTAGTAATAAAAATAAATGATAACTGTGTCATTAGTTATTTTTTTTCTCCAAAAGTGCTCTCCCTCCCTTTGCCCTCTTTTTCCCTGTAGCCTTGCCCCAGTTTGCTCCTGAAGTGAAGGAAGCTTTAGCTTTATGTTGTTTCCTCAGGCACAATGGAATATAGAAACTTTATGAAATATTGATAAGATGGAGATCCCCTCAGACAGGAGACTCTGTGGTGTGGGGGAAGCCTGCTGTGACCTGGAACAAAAAGAGGCATTAGGGGCAAAGCATGTAAATGGGGAGGAAGAATAAGAAAAATGTGGAAAAAGCAGCAGGAGGTCAAATGGAACATAGGTAACAAAATTCAGCAGGGGACCCTGGGACCAGAAGGGAAAGGATAAAGGACAAATATACTATTCTCTTCCAAAGGCAAAATATTGCAGTCTAGCTCACTAAATCAAATTTGTCAACTTAAGCAATTGCTAAGAGGGAACAGAAAGCAAACCTTACAGTACATCTGGTATAGTGAAGCAAGCCACCTGTAGGGGGCAGCCAAGAGGCAGGGAGCACCTATTTTTGAGATAATTATTCCTGATAGGAAGATGGCAGAAAGCTTACACATCTTAAAACCAGAAAGCAATACAAATGTCTAACACAGATGGAAGCAGCCAGGGTCACAACCAGTAAGGGTCCATCACAAATAAGAGAAATGGACATCGAACTAATTCCTAGGTTTTACTTCATGAAAAGAAACGTGACCACAATGACAAGTTTGGTTATTGCAATTTAATATTATATATATATATATATAGCATTATATTATGCTATGTTACATATTATACATTATATTTTATACAATATCTAGCATTATATGTGTTATGTTATGTGTACAATAAGGTAAATGGAAAGAATTACAAAATAATAAAAGCAATGGTTCAAAATGATAATAATCAAACTTGAGCCCAAAATAAAGATCCAAGAATCTTGTACCCCTGAATCTTTATAGAAGTGGGGGGAAACTAGGGAAGTAGCCCTGCATACTTCAGACACTTTTATTATGCTAGTTATTTTTGCTGAACTGTTAAAATCCCCCCCCCCCCATTCTTGTTTAGAAGTCGTAGCTCTCTGGAAGGTGATAGAGAAGCAAATTTGGGGAAATGCAGGTGATTTAAAATGAAAAGAAAATGAAAAGTTTTCAATAATCTGAAAGAAAAACAATGAAGGCGCAGGACAGGAAAGGGTAAAGTGGATAAGGAGAAAATAATTGAATTCAAGAGAAATAGTCAAAAATATCAGCAAGGAAAACCAAGCTCCAACCAGAAATTGGCATGCTGCCAGTGGTGGACAAAGCCAGGAGGAATCAGATCTAAGGGCAGAGTCCAAAGACAAAGATGGCATGTAGATGTGTAATAGCGAGTCTCCTTAACTGAGCAAAATAGGGAGGTTAGCAAATTGCTTTAACAAAGAATAGACATTCTAAAGCAACAGCAATAGCATCCTGGCCAAACGTTAAAGTATCTTATACTGGGAGCTGTGTGGAACCTGACTGCTAGTGCCTTAGGAAGTGTGGAAGAAAAGCAACCACTTGCAGAGAACAGAAGGCCTTTGAGACAGAAGGAGCTGGATGCAGGTGCCACCACAGACATGCACTAGTTGTATGACCTTGAAAAAGGGACAATCTTTCAGTGCCTCAGGCAATTCTCTAAGTTTGTAAGTTAACAGGTAAGTTGCTATTCACACCCAAGGTATCAGAAGTTTGGACCCCTGCTGTTTCATACCCTTGGCTACAAGTAGAAGTGGGTAGAGATAGTGCCTTATACCATTCAGACTAAATTTACTTAAGAAATTCCCAAGAAAATTTAGAGCCAATGTTATTACCACCTCTAGCAGAGGATTTTGGCAAGTCAGATAGCAGAGCACGTGGAGAGAGAGACTAATTGAGGCTACAAGGCAAGGTGTTCCAGGGATGTCTAAGATTTTGGAAAGTAGAGCTTTCTCTTCTCAGGACACCAATGTGGTGAGTGGAGAGTATCCATTTTGGTTTGAGGACAAAGTCCACATAATAAGAATAAGTCAGCTAGGTGAAGTAGTGGATAGAGCCAGTGAGATTGGAGTTAAGAAGTTATGAGTTCAAAACTAGCCTTAGATATTAGGTGTGTGACCTTGGGTAAATAACTTCTGTTTACCTTAGTTTCCACACCTGTAAAATGGAGATAATATCAGGATCTACTTCTCAGGGCTGCTGTAAGGATCAGATGAGATATTTGTAAAGTGCTTAACACAATACCCAGCACATAAAAATTCCCTTTCCCTTTCCTTCCCCTTTTCTGTGTTTTACTGGCTAGATTTCTTTCTCAGAGACCAAACCTTAAACCCATTTCACTCTGGAGCTCATAGATTGGACAACAATAGGTCCCTGCCCAAGCACTACTTGATGACTATTTTTTGGATCCTCCTGTCTCAGAGTGAATGTCAATAGTAACTGTTTCTCCTTTGGCCAGCAACTCTGGCCAGCAAACTGGGAGGGTTTTCTCCTCCCAGTTTGATTTTTTTTTTTTTATTACAGGGACCATCCCTTGACTCACTTCTTAAAGAAGCCTATTCACTGAATGGGCATTACCTCACTCAAAGTGAGAACCTGAAAAAGCTTTAGCCTAAAAGGGCCAGGGTCTCCCATTGTATCCTGGGCCATCTGCAGTACTCCTGATGAATATCTGGCCACTGGACCCAAATGGCTCTGGAGAAGAAAGTGAATCTGGTGACCTTGCACAGACCTCCCTCACCCAAATCCAAGTCAACTGCATCATGTCATCATTCTCTGATGTCATGGTCCTCTTTAAGATTGAAGGACAAACACAAAAATAATAATCAATAATAATTAGTATATATAATATAAATTTTTTCCTTAACATTCAAAAGAAATGGCTCCTTCCAAAATTACTAACAATTTAATTGTCAAAATCTCATGGTGTTTCATTAATGCTCCTTCTTTTTGACATCTCTGTAGTTTTCAACACTGTCCATCTCCTTCTTCTTAATACGCTCTTCTCTTTAGGTTTTCATGGTGATACTGACTCTATTCCTACCTATCTGACCATAACTTCTCAGTGTCATTTGCCAGATTTTCACGCAGATCATGAGAATCCCTGTATCTCGCATAGTTCTGTCCTATGTTCTACACTATTTCATTTGGTATTCTCCTTAGCTACTGTGGATTCAATTATTATCTCCATGCTGATAGTTTTCAAATCTACTTAGCCAGCCCTAAACTGTCTGCTCACCTCCAGTCTCCCATCTCCAACTTTCTGTTAGATTTCTTATATTGTATATCCCCTAGACATCCAAAACTGAACTCATTATCTTTCTCCACAAACTCTCCCCTCTTTCTAACTTCCTTATTACTGTTGTTGTTGAATAATTTTTCAGTTGTGTCCAACCCATTGTGTCCCTATTTGGGCTTTTCTTGGCAAAGATAATAGAGTGGCTTGCCATTTCATTCTCCAGCTTATTTTACAAATGAGGAAAATGAGGCAAACTAGGTTAAATGACTTGCCCAGGGTCACTCAGCTAGTAAGTGTCTGAGGTTGGATTTGGACTCAGAAAGATGAGTCTTTCCAATTCCAGGCCTAGCACTCTATCCACTGTGTCGACTATCTGCACTGTTACTATTGAGGGGACCACCATCCTGCAAGTCACCTTGAATCGAAACCTCGGTGTCCTCCTCAATTCCTCATTTTACCTCACTCCTCAGATATTATTGGAAAGAATCTAATTTATTGCCAAGGCCTGCCAATTTCATCTTTGTAACACTCTTAAATATGCCCCCTTCTTTCCTCTGACACTGTTCTGATTCAGACCCTTATCACCTCGCACCTGGACATAGCCAGCTGGTGAGTCTCCTTGAAACACATTTCTCCCCAGTCCAACCCATCTATCGCTCATCTGTCAAAGTGATATTCCTAAACCGCAGGTCTGTTCTCATAGACACGCACACACTCACGTCCCTCACTCAGTAAACTCCAGTGGTTCCCTACCATTCCCAGGATCAAATATAAATCCTCTGTTTGACATCTAAAAACATTTGTCCCTCATCTCCTTCCTTATCTTTATATCATCTGCACACAGCACAGCACATGGCACATAGTAGACAGTAAATAAATGTTTATTAACTAGCTGATTAGCTCTTTAGACTTCTCAAAGTCCTTTGTGTATGTGATCTCATTCCATTTTCACCACCCTGTAAATTAGCTGCTATTATTATTCCCACTTTGAAGTTGAGGAAATTGAGGTCCAAAGGGTTTGAATGCATTGTCCAGTCACATAGAAATAAGAAATGCCTATAGATTCATGTTTTCCTGAATTCAAATTCTCCTCTCTACCAGAGACGCAGAGAAATAAGCCTAGTGTTGCCTGTTTGGCTTATTCCTGCTTAGATGCTAAAATTAGACAACAGACACCAACAAAATTTGCTTGCCATTACCATAGAGATATCTTGTCCAAATACCTAAGAGGACCACCCTCTTTCTTTTTCTTTCCCACCAACAGGGAGTGTATAAAGTCATAAGATCATTACAACAAAAAAGGAACTTTGAGAACATAAGTGTAATTCCTTCATTTTATATATGAGGAAACTGAAGTTGAGAGAAATTAAGTGACTTGCCCAGGGTCACACAGCTAATAAGTGTCATCTAATAAGGCAAGATTTGATTTCAGGTCTTCTTGACTCTCATCTGCTACATGACCTGCTACCTGCCAAGACTCCAACTTGGTCTCCTCAATAACATTCAATTGGTGAGAAAACATTTATAAAGTGCCTACCATATGCAAATAAGATCAGAATCAGTCAATAACTAATATGGACAAAAAAAGTTATCACTGAGACCTCAAGGCCAACAGCTGAGTTCCCTCCATTCTGCAACAATGATGGGTTTTGTTCTGTTTTATGTTTGTCAAATTTGACCAGCTGCTCTTTACCATTTTGTGTCACTGACCCCTTTGGCAATATGGTAAAACATATACCCTCCTCAGATTCAGGTTTTAAATGCATAAAATATTGGGTTTTTGTAACATCACCTTCATTTTTAAAAAAATTAATACATTTCAGTTATTTTTTGGTCTTATCTGAGTCTTCATGACCCCATTTGGAATTTTCTTGGCAAAGATACTGGAATGGTTTTTCATTTCCTTTTCCAGCTCATTTTACAAATGAGATAACTGAGGCAAACAAGGTGAAGTGACTTGCTAAGGATCATATAGCTAGTAAGTGTCTGAGGGCAGATTTGAACTTCAGGCCTGGTACTGTATCCACTGTGCCACCTAAGAAACCAATCATATGGAAAAAAAGTTAGAATTTTATCTTTAAAGAATAATTTGTTTAGAGAGTTCTTGGAATCCATTCACAGATTTAGAGCAGAAAGGTGTATTGAAGGTCATTCAGCCTAAGCCTTGCATTTGAGAAAAGAAAAAAATGAGATCTAATGAGGGCTTGCCTTTCCCATGGTAATTCATGTAGGAAGCAAAAGAGTTTGGATTTGAACCCAGGACTTCTAACTCCAAATCCAACCCTCCTTCCTCTGCAAGACAATGCCTCTTAGGCAAGCCTCTCTAAAATGAAAGTTAATAGGATCTACTAAAAGGCATCTTCCCTGGTTTGGGGATTTTAAAATTTGTTTTATTTTTTGGTTTTGGTTTTATCCCCTTGGAATTTTTCAGTCACATCACCAGTAAAAGCAATGTCTACACTCTCCTCATACTGCCCTGAAATACCTTGAATAATGCAAAGATACTTCAGAATGGTTGAATATATCTGTGGAAAGAAAAAGCAAATGAAGAAGAGAGAAGAGAGGAGCTATCTTGCTGGTGTAACTGTACACAGATAATAGCGTCTTTCAAGCTTCTGTTGGATAACTTTGGCAATGGACTGACATAAGGGACAAAGTGAGAAACCACTGCACACACATCTTCGAAACTTTCCCATCACTCTTAGTGGTGAGCATCCATATAATCCCCCAGGTTCAAAACCTTGGAGTTATTTCTACCCTTCTCTCTTTCATTTCCATCTGTCAACAAGTTCTGCCAATTCTTCCCCCACAATATTTCTCAAATTTGCCCCCTTTATTTTTATTTTCACAGCCACCAGACCCTGTTACTTTGTGCTTGAATAACAGCAATCTCCTAACTCATCTTCCTGCCCCTACTGACTGTCTCCCTCCTTTCCATTCCAGTCCAACCTACACACAGATGCTGCCAAAGCTCCCTCAAATATCATTCTCATTGCATCATTTCTTTGATCAAAAACATGCAAAGAAAGGGCTCTCTAATAACTATCAAAGCAAATTCAAAGTTCTCCAGCCAGTATTCAAAGACTTCAATCAATTCACTATTCACTGCCTTTCAAACTGCATCTTTCCTTATATCTCAATATGGCCCATTTTCCCCACAAAAACCAACCAATTTTATATCCTCCACCTGAGACTTGCCAATTCCCACCTCAGTGTCATTATTCGTGCCATTTTCTCTATCTTAAATGGCCTACTTATCCACTCTGAACCTAGGAAGACATTCTTTGAAGGAGGTTTCTGATGACATGGAGAGAGGCAGAAGAAAAATACAAAAAAAAAAAAAAAAAAAAACCCCTGAAAAATACAAGTCCTTGGCTGCTTTGAGAAGTTAGTTCCCACTCAGAGTTAGAATAGCTCTCCTATTCTAGACCAGATACTCCTTAAGGGGAGAGACTATATACATTCTTTTGACTTTTCCCTCAGTGCCTAGAGTATAAAAGGTGCTCAGTAAATATTAAGCAGACTTCAAAAATCAATGAATGACGATAGTAACATATATTCTCACAACATACAACCTCACTTCAGAGATAATCTAGTCTAACTTGTACTTTAGAAGGAGTCCATCCTTTCAGTCTTTTCCAACTCTTCTTGAATCCATTTAGGGCACTCTTGATACTAGTATGGTTTGCCATTTCCTTCTCTAGTTCATTGTATAAATGAAGAAACTGAGGCAAACAACACTAAGTTTAAATTAATTTATTTAATATTAAGTGATTAGCCCAGGGTCACACAGCTAGTAAGTGTCTGAGGCCAGATATGAACTCATGAAAATGAGTCTTTCTGATTTTAGGTCTGGCATTCAGTCTACTGTAATAGCTAGCTACCCCATCCCTTCTACATCATTCTCAAAAAGTAACTATTATCAATGATAAAGTTTGTATACTGCTTGATGTTACAGTTGCAATGACAGGACTCCACTATGAAGTCATATAGACTAAGTGGTCCAAATGCTTCTAAAACATAAAAGAAAAGACAAATAGGGTTGTACTTTTCCACTGTTCTGACCCATGTTAACTCTGTGACAGGCAGATAATGTTTGCAGATAATTTGATTGGATAAAACTCTTGACTGGCTGTGGTGACTTTGAATCATTTTCTCCTACTGTCTTAGAAAATTAAATTACGTCCTCTTTTAGTTTCTGTTCCCAATAAATACAATATCCAAACCCCAGTCTTACCCAAGCCTGGCATCAAAAAATGACCCTGAGAACTCCATCTCATTTAGGTTTGATTATGAATGTTCCCTTCTATGTCTGGCACCAATTTCCTATTTTCAATGACGCCTGTTTTCAGGGTATGTAATTTTGTACCCAAACCACTTTTAGCCTGTTTCCTTTCTGACACATCTCCCTCACCCTCATGTTGGGTGAGTTTTCTTGCATCTGTGAGGATGAATCTCTGCCTATTGATAACTCTACATAGTGTGTGTGTACTTTTTTTTTGCTTGCTTTCTGTGCCACATAATAATAAAGCTCTTGCTTGTATCAGCTTCCTGAGTATCAATTTCCTGTAAACTCCCAAACCCAGGTCTTTGATTTAATACAAGCTATGAGTGCAAATAAAGCACCACCCAATCTCTAACACATCCAGATTTTATTGTTGTGGGATTTTACACAAACAGTGTCCATATTTCTTAGTTGTACATAGCTTTCTTTTCTGTTACAAACTAGGGTTCACTGTGGGAGAGAGGTCACATATAGGAAAATGATTGTAGAAACCCAAAAACGGCATCAATAAATTTAAAATGTAGACCTACAGTGCTATCTTCTGAGATAGCTCATTCTACTTTTGAGTAATTCTAATTGTTAGCAGGCCTTTATTTATATTTTGCCTAAATCTTCCTCTCTGCCACTTCCTTCCATTGAACCTAGTTCTGCCCTCAGACCCAAGTGGACTAAGTCAGTTTCCCTTCCCCATGACAAACTTTCAGGCTCTTGAAGGTATCTATTAAGTTCCCCCCTCCCGTCCTTCTCTTTTACAGACCAAACATACCTAGCTCCTTCAAATCTAGAATGGCAATATTTTGGGTCTATTTACTAACGTGTTCATCTAACACTCAATGTGCTTCTGCTATTCAATGTCCATTTTAAAACATGGCACCAGAACAACAACAAAAAAAGGCCAATACTCCAGAGGTGATCTGAGCAGGAGAGAATACAACCGAAATTCAACAGAATAACTATAAAGATTTAAGTTTGATTTCAAAAAGTTAACTTCAAAAGTACAGTGTGGGGGAAGCATGGTTAAATAGGAACTAATCTGAAAGTAGATCTAAAAGTAATCAAACAATATTGGTGAACTAAACTAAACTCAATATGAGGTTGCAGTGTGATAGAGCATCCCAAACAGTTAATGTGATCTAGGACTATGTAAAAAGAGGTGCGTCATCCAGGAATAAGGAGGTAATACTACCTTTGCACTCTGTTCTCCTCACACTAAACTGCTATTTTGAGTTCTAGGAATCAAAGTTTGAAAAATATGATAAGTTGGACAATCCTTAGAGTTTTCAATGTAATTCATGTGAGAATCAGTTCATGGAATTGGGAATATTTAGCCAGGAGGAAAAAAAAAATTCGGGAAAGCAGGGATAGTGAGGAATGGAAGAGGGAGGGAGGGGAATTGATACTTGTCTTCAAATAATAAAAGGCTGGAAGAACAATTATACTTATTCTGATATTCCCAAGGGGATAGAACCTGAAGAAATGGATAGAAATCACAAAGAGAAAATTTTAGTCTTGATGCCAGGAAAAAACAGCAGCAACAACAAAAATTTCCTAAAGATTTGAGCTGTCTAACTATGGGAAAAGAGGCTCTGAGAGGTAGTGGGTTCCTCATCATTAAAGGTTTTCAAGTGAAGGCTGGATGATGACTTATGTGGTATGATATGACGAGGTATCTCTTCTGGAATCAGTTGGATTAAATGGACAATATGTTCTTTTTCAATTCTGAAATTCCATGACTCTATGTTCCTTTCCAGACTGTTTAATTTTAAGTGAATGAAATCAAGAAGGGGGCTTGATTTAGGGAGGAAGAAGACCAATTAGATTTTAGGCACATTGAGTTATAGGTGACAGAGGGACAATGCAGTAGAGATGTTAAATTGAGAGCTGAATACGTGCATCTAGAATTTTCAGGATCACATATAAAGATATGGATTTGAGAATCATCTATATTAGCTGAAGTCATTAAAATGGAGGAAGTTGTCAAAGGAAATATCTATCAAGAGAAGAAAAAAGGGATAAAGGTTTGGCCTTGGAAGAATCCCATAGTAAAGATGAGTGGTGAAAGTGAATTTAGGAGAGGAGGCAAAGAGTCACAGAGATAATGGAGGAGAATTGGGATTTAATATAATTCAATCTGACAAGCATTTATTATGTATTTACTATGTGCCAATCATAGTGCTAGGCTCTGAAAATGCAATGACCAAAAAGGAATAGTCTGTGAACTCAAGAAGCTATGGGAAATTTTCCTTTTTATCTTTTGATTCCCATCATTTATCATAGAGGCTGGCAAAGAACAGACAAGTAATATATTTTTGTTAAATTGCACCTGGGATGTTGGATACAGTTGTCAGTCCACCTGGATCTAGTGCTGAGCCATAGCCTCCTTCTACCTTGGAAGTCTGCACTCATTTTCTCATTTTATCCTGTATTTGTCTTCTGACATAAGTCAGAATTTCCCCCAAATTCTCCCCTTCATTATCCAGCAAACAGGTCTCCTCCAGGTAATCACTTCTTATTCTGGTTCCAATAGAACCCCTTAGGTTTCATTCTGCAATGTCCCTGGTGGAGCCATTCTAGCTGTTCTTGCCATTTCAGCAGATGTCTCCCTTTCACTTACTCTTGTGTCATTTATTTAGTGTTCTCCTCTTCACAGCCCCAAAGCCCCTGCTGCCTTTGATTCATTGTTTAGATCAGATTGGTGCCAGTCATTGTAATTACTGCATAGCTTTTTAACAGTCAACATATCTAAATAGTCACATTAAATAGACTTGGTCTCTAGCATTTGGGGAAGACAACCAATGATCATTAAAAACATCTGTCTTCTTTTTTTTAAGTATTTGTATATATTCCATTAACTATTTCCCTATTACATTTAAAAATGTTTTTAACATTCACTTTTTCTTAAGTTTTGAGTTCCAGTTTCTCCATCTCCCTTACTTCCCTCCCCTACTCCTTGAGAAGGCAAAAAGAAAAAAAATACAACATTGATTATACATGTGAAGCCATGAAAAACATATTTCTATATTAACCATTTTGCAAAAGGTAGCACAAACAAAATAAAACAGCAAAATAAGGGAAAAATAAGTATACTTCAATTTGCATTCAGAGTTCATCAGTTCTCTGTCTTGTATAATTGTATTGAGCAGAATAGCTAAGTCTTTCATAGTTGATCATCATTACAATATGGATGTTACTTTGTAAAATGTTCACCTGGTTTTGCTCACTTCACTTTGCATCAGTTCATGAGACTTCCCAGGTTATACTAAAGTAATCCCACTTGAGATTTCTTAGAGCATAACAGTGTTTCATCATAATCATATAGCACAACTTGTTTAACTATTCCCCCAAGTGATGGGCATCCCCTCAGTTTCTAATTCTTTGCCACCACAGAATGAGCTCTTGTAAATATTTGTGTACACATAGGTCCTTTTCAGTTTTTTATTACCTCTTTGGGATAACAACCTAATAGTGGCATTGCAGGGTCACAGGGTATGAACAATTTTATAGCCCTTAGGGCATAGGTTCAAATTGTTCTCCGGAATGGTTGGACAAGTTCACAATTCCACCAACAATGCATTATTATAATGTCTATATTTCCACATCCTGAGGGCACCTTTATTCAAAAACTGCTGTTCTGTGGAAAATCTGAGATAACCTGGCAGAATGGGAGCTGGACTTTGAGCTAAAAAAGATCTGGGCTCCTATTTCAGATCTGTAGCTCTAGACAAGTCACTTAAACTTTCGGACTACTAAGGAAGAAAGCATTTACTAAGACCTCATTAAGCTTTAGGAACTATGTTAAGCCCTTTACAAATATTATCTCATTTAATTCTCATAACAACCCTGTGAGCTAAGTATTTATTTTCATCCCTATTTAAGTAGCTTCTCTAGGGTCACATAGTTAGGAAATATCTAAGATTGGATTTGAACTCAGGTCTTACTGACTCCACACTGAGTACTCTATTTACTGGGTCACCTAGCTGCCTCTTAGCATAATAATACCTCAAATAGCTACCTCACTGTGTAATAATTAATTAAATAAAATAGTGTGGATGAGGTATTTGAAACCATAAAGCATTACAAAAATGTAAAATATTATTGTTGTTTTAATTGTTGTTCAATCATGTCTGACTTTTCATGACTCTTTTTGGAATTTTCTTGGCAAAGGTCCTGGAGTGGTTTGCCATTTCCTTCTCTGGTTAATTTTACAAATAAGGAAACTAAGGCAAACAGGGTTAAGTGATTTGCTTAGAGTCACACAGCTAGTAAATGTCTGAGGCCAGATTTGAACTCAGGAAGATGAGTCTTCCTGATTCCAAATCCAAATACCTATCTATTGCATCATCTAATCTTCATTGAAGAATCCTGAGATACATGTTCACTTTACTGCATCATGCCTATACTTAAGTACTCTTAAGTAATAGGTTATTGCTTTGGAAGTACACCTGAAGTCTACTCATTAGAAGAGGAAAATGATATAAATCCAGGAGGAAATATAGGGGCATTAGGGCACGGAGATGTGTGATATTCTGGGTCTAGGTAGAAGATGTAGCTAGAAGTCTGCTGCTGCCATTCTCCATCACCTCAAAGACAAAGATAATTTAGCTTGTTGGCAGATGTCCAAATACCTTCTACAATGACCTGACCCTGAACTATATCCTGGCACATTCTCCAAACACAGTAGCCTTCTTTGATGACTAAAGAATTCTGTTCAACTATTTTGAGGCTGCCAACAATAACTCAGAAACCATCATGCCCTTTCCCTCTGCTATCTCATAAGGACTTAAATCAACTGCTTTTCAAATGTCTGAGAAATCTACAGTCTTGCAAGTATCCATTAGCCCATCTGCCTGAAAGAAGGAACAATTTATACTGCCTAAATAATAAGGAATGATAATTTCACAGCTTTCACCTCTTGACTACTACTTGTCTAGGGCTGACCTTGTGGAGGATTGTAATGTACAAGAAATCTGTTGTGCATGTTTTTTAAGTTAACTGGAGGAGTGTCTTAGCTTACTTCTTTCCTTCCCTTTTTAAAGCTGACCGTAAGCTATTTCTCAGTGAGGAGTGAGGCATAAATTGGATCCAGAGGAAAAAAAGTAGCTAGCATATGACACTTTAAGCTCTACAAAATGCTTAACATATGTTACCTCATTTGATCCTCACAACAATCCTAGGAAGCAGGTTCTATTATTATCCCCATTTTAGAGATGAAAAAACTGAGACTAAAAAGGGTTAAATGACTTTGCCAGAGTACTATAGCTAGCAAATATCTGAGTCAGGATTCAGATTCAGGTCTTCCTGACTTCAAAAACAATACTCTAAACACTGGAACACTCCAACTTCTTCAAAATATATATATATATATATATATACTGCCTGGAGACAGTTTTATTCTGAGACCTATTTTCTTTTTTCTGCACGGAGAGAGGCTATATTGAAAGATTTCTGAAAAAGCAGCAGCTGTATATTGAGGGGAAGAAGGCTCTCCATGGCCTATAGCTGAGATTTACCCATCCTGGCTAAAATTCAATTCAAAAAGCATTTGTTAAGTTCCATTACAAAACTATATACCAACTGTTGGCACACAAAAACAAAAAAAAGTAAAGCAATCCCTGACTTATATGAGGTCAGATTAATCTCCAGAGGCTGACAACTAATGGAGAAGACTTCTTGAATAGCAGTTTTCTGAGTATTTGTGATGTCCTATAAAGTCACATTAGAATGAATGGAAGACATAGCATTGGTCTTTTGTTTGAGTGACTGTGTGGAAGAGCAAAGTTGGCAAAGTCCAAGGGATTAGCAATACAAGTTTAAATGGGTACATTTACATCTGGATGTATACATAAGTTAAGGGTATATTTTGGGATGAATATGCATATAACTGGAGCCGATTCTATGTTCAAAGTAGCTGTGGATGCTTGGCAATTGTGGGTTCCAGGGTGAGACTAGTGCAGAAGATTCACCTAAGAGCTTGAGCAGCCAATTTCTAGTACTGATCTTCATGAAGCAACACCAATATTTTGGAAGCTGGGGTTATAAAACCCTGAGAAATAGGAGAAATATTACCTATATTATACCCTTCTCCTTCAGTAGTCTCAACATGGAAAGACTGTCTGACATTGCAGGAAGGAAAGAAAGATCTAATGGTCCACACGTGGTCCAAAACATAGGAAGAACAAGGATGAAGACAGAACCTGGGTATGATTTATATTCAAATGCAACAGATGGAGTCTAGAAGAGGATGAACTGTACTTCCAAGAAATATCTGTAATTTACCATTTCTCCTCTACTGGGAACTCCTAATTCCATTTCTTTTTTCAGATTCTCTGAATTTTGGAATTAACATTGGCTGTCAGCTAAGTACATAATGTCACTATATGTGTGTATTTGTTGGGGAGGGGGAAAGAACAAGGAGTTCATATGAGTCATATAATTGGCAGAAGTCTGTTACAATTTAGAAATTTTAATACAATTATAACTCCTGCTCTACTTTAGACTTTCCCTCTGATCCCCAGATGACTGCTCTCCCAATGTCTTTGCCTGTCTGATGATCTGACCATAAGCCACAACCAGGCATATTCTGTCCAAAGACCTTGCCTCAGTTACTAGAAAACTTCATGCAAGTACTTCAAGGTCATCAAGGGTAATGTTCATTCCTCCTTCCTGTGCTTCCATACTAGAATTTCATTCAGCCTTCACAGGGCTCTGTCCTCTAGTCTTCTGTCTATATACTAACTTCCCAAAGAGCTCACCCACTTTCATTACATCAGTTATCACATATATGATGATGACTCTCAAGTCTGCACATTTATTCATTCATAAAATATCTATTGAACACCTACCAGGGCAAGGCTCGGTGTAGGAGAATTATAAGCTCTGTTCTCAAAAGGCTGATCCTAGGCCTGTGCTCTAGTGCTATATTTCTACTTGCCAGTAGGCCCTTACCAACATTGTAAACTCAACAAGCTCAGAAACAAATCCATCAGTATCATTTTCAAACTGCTTCCCCATCTTCTTCTATCTTTGTTAATGTTACAACTTGTCTTTCCAAGCTAGTAATTTTGCAGATACTTTCCCCCCTTTTCTTTCCTTTCTTAGTCCTATAAGAAATCCATCACTTAGTCCTTTGCTCTGTTCCCATCAACATCACCATACTCTCACTGAATTAAATTTGGATGATGTCTAAGGCTTGTAATTGACTTTTCTGACTCCTCAGTCTTTCCAATATCTAGCAGGCATACCTTAGTAGTGGAAAGATCTCTGGACTTCTCTTCAAATACTGTCTCCGATACTTACTATTTATGTGATCTGAAGCAAGTCATTTTACCTGTAAGGGACTCATCTGTAAAATAAAGAAGTTGGGCTAGAGCTAGATGATGCTTGAAGTCTCTTTCCAATATAAATCCATGATCCCAATAAATCACTACTTCCATGAGCCTTAGTTTTCTCATTGGAAAAATAAGCAGACTTGACTAACTGGCCTTTCAGTTACCTTTCAGCTCTAAACCTACGATCCTATAAATCACCCCCCCCCCCCCAGCCCTGGATTTTCCAGTCTACAAAATGAGAGAGTTTGAGGAGATGGTCTTTGAAGTCCCTACTAGCTATAGATGTAGGAACTTCATGTGTTTAAAACACTGCTTTTATCACTTTGGTTCCTTACATAGAACCTTTAATACTCTTTTGTTTTGCTTACTGATTCAAGTCTAAACTTTATTTTTCCTCTGAGTTTTGAGACCTACCATAACCTAAGCTACACAACTGTAATTTTTGTGTTCAGTACTTCATTTTTTTTATTTTTTCTTCATTAAATTTTTGGGTCCCTTTTTCCATCTGGCTAATTGCAGGACATTGTCTACCTCATTCACTTTTTGTGCCTCTTTTACCATTTAGCCTGTTCTGTTTTTTGATGTGTCATTTTCTTTAGTATTTTTTGTGAATCCTTTATCAAGCTGTTGACTCTTTTTTCATGATTTTCTTGCATCACTCTTATTTCTCTTCCCAATTATTCTTCTACCTCTCTTACTTGGTTTTCAAAATCCTTTTTGAGTTCTTCCATGGCCTGAGCTGAATTCATACTTTTCTTGGAGGCTTTGGATATAGGAGCTTTGACTCTGTTGTCTTCTTCTGAGTGTGTGTTTCGAACTTTCAGCATAGTACCTTTGTATGATCAGAATTGTTTTCTGCTGTTTGGTCCTTATTGCAGTCTATTCTTGTCTTTTAACTCTTTGTCAAAGTAGGACTCTACTTCCAGTGTGGAGGGTACACAGTACCAAGCTTTAGGGGCTTTGTGCAGCTACTTTCAGAGGTAATTCTAGGGATCTGTAAATTTTCAGTTCTTCCAAGGTGGTATGATGTAAGGAGAGGTGTATTTGCTACTCTTCTGGCCTGTGCTTTGGTCTATGAGTGATCACAATCACTCTTTTCTACCCTGGAACTGTGATAAGGTTTCCTGCTCCACTGCAGCTGTAAACTCTGCTATGCTAGTGTACTTCTTAGCTCTGGATTGACACCTTGAACTATGATCCAGATTCTAATATGGGCAAAAAACAACCCAAGTCCGGTGATCTATTTCTGATCAGCTGTTTGACTCCTTTACTGTCACTGGCTTCCAAGGCCAACTCCTGGTTTGCTGGAGCCTGGTCTGCATTGGTGCAGCCTGTACTGTACTGTACTTCACTCTCCCTTAGGTGTGACAGATCTTTCCAGCCAACATTTTAAGTTGTCTTTGACTAGAAAATTATTTCACCCTGTCTTCTTTTGGATTCTGTCCACAACTCTCAAGCAATTGTTTAACGGCATTATTTAAAGGTATGTGAAGGAGTTTTAGGGAGTGCTCAGGCAAGTCACCTCCTTTTCTCTGTCATCTTATCTCTGCTGCTCCACAACCATATTTCTTACAACCATGTTTAACCTCACCTCTGTTACTTAGAGATATTTGCCCCTGCCTGAAGTCCTCTGTCCTCCCTGCTCCAGGGCAAATCATTTTCTGCAAATCCTTTAAAGCACAGCCCACATCCCAAGTGCTTCATGAAGTCTTCTCAGACTATTGCAGTCCTTCTCTTATCTCTCCCTTTTCTGGGTTCCCATTTTACTTAGAGTCAGTAGTTATAGTTAAGCACTAAATTATATTCTAAATCTTTTCATAAGTCTTGAGCCTCCAAGTGGATTGTAGTTCTCTGAGGGCAAAGAGCATATTCTGTCCTCTTATAAATCACAGAGATCATAAAATAAATATTTGATAAATACTAATTGACAGCCCCTGTCAAGGAGTCAATTGATGACCACATATTCTGTTCACTCAGAAGGCTGCCTTTCAAACCAGAATTATAAAACATTAAAGCTGAAAAAGAACCTTAGAGGTTCTCAACTAACTGCCTCATTTTGGAGAGAAGAAAATTAAAATTCAGAGAATTATATAGCCCTGCCTCTGGAATCAGGGAACCTGTGTCCAAATTGCACCTCTGATGCTTACTCCCTGTTTGATCTTGAGTAAATCACTTTAGCGCTCTACTCTTCAGTTTCCTCATCCGCAGACTTTGAGAGATGGCCGAGAGACTTGAACTTTCTGGCTCTAGATCTATGATCCTATAAGTGAATTAAATTATATGTGGTCACACAGAAAGTTTGCAAGAAAGCCAGCTTTAGAGACCAGGTATCTACACTCTGGACAACATACCAGCAAGAGCCGATAAATTTGGGATATTTACTGCTTAAGCATCTCAAAGGAGGATTTTCTGAGTTAGAAATCCTTCTCTATTGTGGTCTGACAGAGTCCCAATGAATTGAACATTGGAGCTGTTTTCTAAAATGCCCTTTTAGGTCTTATGTCACAGAATCCACAATGAGTAGGGGCTGGAAGGGACCTCCAATCTTATGTTTGCCAAACCTTCATTTTGTAGATGAGGATGCTGCAATAAAGAGAAGCAAAGACTTGTTAAAGCTTCCGTGGTTAGTAAATAATCTATGCTCTGACCTTAGTTATTCTGATGCCCAATCTAATCCTTTTTCCACTAGCTCATGATCTCCCTCACGTATCTGTACAAGGAAAGCTGCTGATGTGCTTTGTTTTTTCTAATGGATCCTTCAAAGATTAATATTGCTTTGTGGTTTCCAGAGAAGGCCATCATTTTAAAAATTAATTAAAGAAATAGCTTCATTTTATAAGGACTTCTAGAAAACTTTCTCTTCATTCCCTATTAAATGGACCTTACACAGGAGATGTGTAAGGATATGTGGGCCAAGCCAGTCTCTTTCCACAGCAGCGCAACAGGTAAATAAAAAGAACTCACCTTATAGACATTGCATCCTGTGGTGACATAAGTAAAGATACCATTATGAGAGAGATAAATAGCAACAGAACAATGACAGATAATTTTTCCCCCTTTAACCTCAATTGGGAATATATTTTATAATGAATAATAACAAAAAACTACTAAAAAGTAACTGTTAAATTTGGTCCTACCATCATTGTGGCATAAGGGCAAGCCCACTTGGGCATCAGGAAACCTGAGTTCTAATCCCACCAACTAATAGCAATGCTTGACCATAGATAGCTTGCTTGATTTCTCCAAGCCTCAGTTTCTTCCTCTGTCAAATGAATGGATTAGATTAATGGTATCAAAACTCAAAGAGAAACAGGAGCTACTAAGTTGTATATAAGGATCCTACATATTGACTTAGAAAGTGATGTAAAAAATTATCTATGTTTTATTGTACCTTTTTTTTATTTTGTTAAATATTTCTCAATTACATTTTAATCTTATTCAGGCTGAATTTGGGAGTGTTACAGTTTTCGGGTGACTCATTTATCCCATCCAACTCAGATATTCTAAGAGCCTCTGATCTTGCTCTATCCTTTGCATCTTCCCATCTCCCATCACCCTACTGTTGAAGCACCTTCATTCTATCCAACCTACATAAAATCAGCTCCAGCCCCTTCACTTCTCTCCCCCTATATGGGTACTGAAAATCAGTGCTAGAATATGGAATGGAACTATTTCCAAACTCCCCACCTAGGCTCCCAGACCACTGGTTTGCACAGCTTGCTGTCTCTTAGATTAAGCAGATAATCTTCTCCTTCTCTGAATGAGAAGTGGGATTTGGGGATGTCCTTCCTCACAGTATTTCAAATCATATGAAACTGAAGCAATACAGTGGGGATACTTTCAGGAGATTGATATCCTGGGTAAAAAGCTGACTAAGTTAATTTGTGCATGAAATCGCAGGATACCATGGGGAAGACAAGCAGTGAGAAAAGGGAAGAGAAGAGAAACAATGAGAAAAAATAGAGAATTTAAAGAAAAGAAAATGAAGGGACATATTAGATTAGAGGAGAAAGAGAAGAGATAAAAGGCAGGAAACACTGCACAAATGTCAAAGTGAAGAAGTAGAAACAAAAGAAGTAGCAACAACAATGCCTGGGGAGGGAACTTGGTGTACAAGAAAAGCCTAAAGATCTTAGGAATATAGTTATAACACTGAAAGGAGCCTGAGTGGCCATCTTCAGCTCCCTCCTTTTTACAGATAAAGAAACTGAGATCTGGGGCACTTAAGTGATGTGTCCAAGGTTACACAGGTCATTAGCCTCCTGTTGGAAGTATTCGAACCCACAGTCTTTGACTCTAGAGCTACTGTCCTTTCTCCATGAATTCCCCTTTTCCCTTCTCATTAGATTATTTGTCAGATATAACTCAGCCAACAAATATAAAATTAGGCCTTCTTCCTGTCCTTGAGAGGTTCTTTTACTTTTAGATTTCTACATTCTAAAGACTGAATTGTTCAAAAGAAAAAAATATATATCATACTTCTCTCTCTAGCTTCACCTCTTTTCCATACTTTCTCTTGCACCCTCCCCATTTACCCTTCCCTTTGGAAATAAGTTGAAGTGGAAATAAGGTAGGCAAGAGAGATCTGATGAAGATTGCTTTGACCCTCAGGTCACTTTACTAATGAAGTAAAACGACGCTACTGCCAGAGGGAAGAATATGAGAGCATCCCAACAGTGGAAGATGCAAAACTGATCATTTGTTGCTCCTTTGAAAAACACAATATATCGCCCTACAAGAATGTCCTAAAACACTCCAACGGATTTTGGTAACACAATTTAGATAATGGGCAAATGATTTCCTGCTTCCCTCTTTGCATGTAGCCAGTGAACTATGGTCAGATAGGAGGAGGGTATTTATTATTTTGTTCTGGAGCCAAATGTATATAATTCTTTTGCCTGGACCTCTGCCCCATTTGAGGAATAAAATTTTTGTGTGACTGTGGAAGCTGACTCAGATTGTGGTTCCGAGGCGCCCTCTCATGGACAGTAGGTTCATTGCCGGCATGAATTCAAGGGCTTTCAACTGAGAGCATTTTAAAAGATTTGGGGTGGTTGTTGGGGCAGTTAGCATCGAAATCCTGAAAGGTCTGAAAGATCGCCTGATCCACTTCCCTGGTTTTACAGAGGGTGGGGAAGGGAGGTCCAGTGAAACGAGGTAACTTGCTCAAGGTCCTATCATAATAGTTGGGACTAGAAAAAGGGAAGGGGGACCGGCACCCTTACAGTCGCATGTGGCCCTCTAGGTCCTCGAGTGTGGCCCGTTGAAGGAATCCAAACTTCACAAAACAAATCTCCTTAATAAAAGGATTTGTTCTGTAAAACTTGGACTCGGTCAAAAGGCCAACGACCTAGAAATCCACGTGTGGCCTAGCCAAGGTTCCCCACCCCTGAAGTAGAACCTGAGGCTTTCCGGACTCCAGACTTGTTATTATCTCTAAGACACCTTCCCTTCTGTGCTTAATAAACAATAGAGACTCAAACTTCACCAATTATTCTCCCATCTCATGCTCCAGGCTATTTAGCTACATCGAGATTACCAGAGATAAGGGCAGAAAATTAGTCTGGGTCATTCTAAATGGTTCACAAAAGTCCTAAATACTCCAAAATTCCTTTTTGCCTTGCCCTAAGCTTTCCAACTTTTCTTTCTATACCCTGAGGCCATGACTTTTAGCTTCACCTGTTTCCCACACTTTCTCCTTCCCCTCCTCCCTGTCCTTCCCCTTAGGAATCCATTGAAATGGAAATAAAATAGGAAAGAGAAATCTGACGAAGATTGCTTTGCCCCTTAGGATACTTTATTAGTGAAGTAAAACATAAAATAATACCTAGCATTTACATATTGCTGTAAGGTTTGTGAAGTGTTTTTACAAATAATACCTCATTTTATTCTTACAATAGCAATGAGAGGTAGTTGCCATTTCTTATTAATCCCCATTTCACAGACGAGAAAACCGAGGTAGGCAGAGGCTATGGGACTTGCCCAGGAACACTGGGTAATTTTCTAATGACAAATTTGAATTTAGGTCTTCCTGACTCCAGATCTAGTGTTCTGTCCTCTGCACCACCTACTTAGCTGCCTATACACTCAATCGTCTGCCCTTCCACCAAGTTATGTCCTAAGATAATACTGGTAAACAGATCTTATTTTCTTTGCCATACATTCTCCTTTACTTTTTTTCTCCCAACTATGCCAGGATCTTCACTGCTCCAGAAACCATCATAGTCATCACAGCTGCTTCACCTGTCCATGAGTTGTTCCTTTATCTGCTAAGCTATCTGTTGGCCTTTTGTTCAAAAGAGAATTTGAGTTCTGTCTTCTCCATGAAGCCTTCTTTGACTGCTCCATGGCTCCCCAAACTTCCTTTCTTCTACACTTCAAAAACCCCTGTAGACTTTACATATTGAGCACTCTGTCATAGAGGGCAGCTAGGTGGTGCAGTGGATAGAACACGAGTGCAGGAGTCAGGAGGACCTGAGTTCAAATCTCATCTCAGACACTTGACACTCACTAGTTGTGTGACCTTGGGCAAGTCACTTAACCCCAAATGCCTCATCTTGGGTTGTCTCTAGTCATCCTGATGGACTCAGGTGTTCTGGAGGAGAAGTGAGGCTGGTGACCTGCACAGCCCTCCCTCATTCAAAACAAAGTCAAGTGGAAGTCATGTCATTATTTCTCTGATGGCATGGTCTTCTTTTGCAGCAAAGGAGGAACACACATGCCCAAGAGGGAATTTGAACACAGTTTTTCCTGACTGCAAGCTTAACACATCCATCACACTGTAATGTCTCTTTATACCTACAGTACTATTTTTAAATAGATCACAGGTATCATCATAGAATGCAGCTTGAAATATCTTGAAGAACACTCATTCCCAAAAGCTCTTAGCATAATTTTCTTTATTTGGATAAAAGCTTATAGTTATAGTTGCAGTATGATCCCAGTGAAGATCCTAAAATATCAAGACAATTTGGGCATTTAGAAGATACTAAAGACAGAGTGCTATAACATATAGAGGCTTGTGCTCAAAACCCAGAAAGACCCAGGTTTAAGCCCTTCCTTTGACACATATTGGGGGTGTGATTGTGGCTAAGTCACTTAACCTCCTAGTTCTTCAGGTACTTCTCCAGGACCATTAGTAGTAGAGAAGATCCCAATCTGTACTTATAGAGGGTGATTGGTCCTCCAGGTTTGATTTCTAGCCTTGTACTTGATTAAAACAAATAAACAAATCTAGTATCTGGCCATCTGGCTTACCCCATCTCATTTTTCTCTGGCTCTGGCTCTCTGACTGTCTTTGTTTCTCTCTCTCTCTGTGTATCTCTCCTTCTGTTTCTGTGTCTCTGTCTCTATCTGACCTATGTCTCTGTCTGTCTCTGTTTATCTCTGTCTCTGTCTGTCTGTCTGTCTCTCTTTCTCTGTCTCGCTCTCTCTCTCTGTCTCTCTGTCTCTGTCCCTGTCTCTCTCTGTCTCTCTCTCTCTCCCTCCTTTTCTTTTCTCTACTTCTTCCCTCATGTTTCTCTTGCAGATTCACAGGCAATAGTCAAGAGTAAAATTGAGTCCAGCCTTGAGTGGCACCCCTAGTATTCTAGCACAGACAAACTTTATGCATGTATCCTGATAAGAAGGGGAAATGATTCAAGACTCTGGTCACACTTCATTTCCATCTAAGGTGTCAACCTTCTCCCTTGTCCAGGTTGACCATTTGTCTATTCTGATGTGTCTTCTTTCTAAGCTTGACTAGAGAAAATTATATATTCTGGCATCTCAGCACTGCAAAAAAGTCTTGGAAAGTGCTTCCTTCACTTTCTCCCTTCTAACATACATACACACATACAACACACACACACATATATATACATACACACATACATATGTATATGCTCACAATTCATATGTGTGTGTGTATAATTTCTCTTTCTGATCATCTCACTAATATTCCTTGTAGTCTGTTAAAATGTGAGAGGTATCATGGGATAATGGACTAGGCACTGAAGTCGGAGTTAAAAAGACTTCAATTCTCATACACTTCCTTAACTACTTACTATCTGTGCAATGTAAAGGAAGTTATGTTTAACCTTTCTGTACCTCAGTTTCCATATCTATAAAACAAGAGCATTGGATGTGATCACCTCAGAGGTCCCTAATAGCTCTAAATCTATGTTCATCTCAATTTTATTGCCCTCCAGCCTCCCAAGGTAAAGCCTGTTGGTGAATTATCTTTGGCATAATTGCTGTGGTAATCTCTGTTTGGAATAGGGCACAAGGTACCATTTATCTGAAATTCAGGATGCTCAAACTTTTTGAACCATCATGAATATGGAAATAAACAGAGTCCGTAACTGTCATAAGAAGCTGGAGAAGTAAGTTATAATATAGAAACAATGTGACTCTCACCATTCAGGTTTTTTTTTTAATATTTTCCAGGCTGGTTGAGTATAAATGTCAAGCTCTACCACAGGGAAGACTGAGAAGCATTGGGGAAATGTAAAAGCAAAGAGACAAGAGAAACAGCAAGTTAGAAAAAAAATAAGACAAAAAACATAATAACAGAGGACTACTGTTTGGTGCTTAGTATTCAATGGGAGTGAGGGTGGGGGAAAGTGACATAGATATGCCCTATATCAAAAATTTTCCTTCCAATTTCCCTACCATGCTGGGGGTTGCTGCAAGGGGAAATAAGCAAATTAAATTTTCTTGCTGCAAATTGGAGCATCAGGAATTGACCTCAAAGATTCTTCTATCACAGCATGAGTCAGAAAATGGGAGGAATTTTAAGTATTCAGGATGATATTCTTTTGGGCAAAGAAGGGAGGAGAAATGAATAAGACTTCTCCAGTGCTAATGTGTGTGTGTTTGGGAGGGAGGGGAGAGGGGATCTGATGGTCGTGGTATCTGGTGGTAAAAAAGAGATTGTAGTGCTCTGGAGTACAGACTGAAATTCAAGGCTTCATCTTGAGTGGAAATACCTGATGGTGTTAGTCCTTCATTTTCAGAGAGGAATGAGAGAACCAATGACATTGCTAGGGTGATGTCTTGTATTGTTTGTGAGTTGGACAGAAGAGAGGCAGAACTGTGCAAAGTTGTCAGCCTTTCTCTCTTCTTCTTCAGAGTCATCTAAATCCAGTAGAAAAACAAAAGTCAAGAAGATCGGTGATGTCCCAGGATGCAGTGGGTGACCTTGGCCTTTCTAAATTAAGGACTTTTCCAAGTCTCAGTTTTTCTGAGTTTTTAGCCCATTCAATGGGTAAGGGCAGAATAAGAATTGAGACAAAAGATGGCTCACTTTACCATCACTGAAGATAGCAATCTGGGAGGGAAAGACCTTCAAAGTTTCTGGTGAGAACAGAAAACAATCATTAATTACACTCATTCTAAGTCAGCACAACCTAAATGATAAGCCACAGAGACTTGGGTTGGGGACCATTATTGGCTGCTCAAAGAAAGAGTGATTTTAGAGGCATAATCAAGTAGCTCCATTTAAAATACAGTGGACTTTTTAAAAATCTGTTTTTTTTTCAGAGCTATATTTCAAGAAATCATAAATGAGAACTGCATGAGACAAAAAAAGTAAACTGTTCTAGATTTCTAAAGAAAACACAGTAAGATAAATTAATTAAAATTAAGAAAAAGAGGAAGAGGATGAACAACAGGAAGAAAACGAGATAAATAACAAGAAAAAAATGGCAGCATTTTCCAACTTCTGCCCAATTTGGCAGCTTGGGTCCCCAGAGGGCAGGCAGCTACTACAACTACTCTCAGATAACACAGTAAAAACAGTCAACACAAACATTCTCCTAAAAATCTTGTTCACTTCTTCCTACAAATATATACAGCATGCATTAGAGGAGTAAGCTTCAACTTAGACCGTAAGAATAGGGTGGCACATGTGTAAGAAATACATGTGAAAAAGTTTAACTCACATCACCTGATCTGGAAATCCTTCTCTCTGTTTAGAGACCTCTGTAGAAGCCTTTGTTGTTTGTCCTTCACTCTCAGAAAGGACCAATGACATCATGAGGGTAATGTCTTGACTTGACAATGAATTAGAATTAAGTGAGGCAGAGCTGCACAGTCATCAGTCTCACTCTCTCCTCCACCCCCAAACTCCACCCCTTTTCCACCCTCCACTCCTCTCTCCAGACTCACTGAAGTCCAGTGACAAGACGACAGTCAAGATGACTGCAACGGCCCAGGATACAGTGGATTACTTTGGCCTTATTAAATTAAGGTCTTTCCTGGGGAAAGACCTGAGTAAGAATACAATGAAGGCACTGTCCTCAGCACTACTCAGCTGCCTTGGAGAGCAGAAGAGAAGATGGACATAAAGAATGTTGCATACATATTGGGAAAAGAGAAAGTCAGACAAGCTAAGAAGTAGCAAGGCATTTTTGTGGACTATAGACAGAGCTAGAAGGAACTGGTACATCTCCTTTAAAGAAGAGGAAGTTGATTCCCAGAGAGATGAAAATGACTTGTCCTAGGTCACAAAGGCAGTAATTGAAAGAAGCAGAATTTCAATCTAGTTCTTCAAACCCCAAATTCAGTATAATACCACACTGCCTTCCCCCTTTCTAAAGGAACATTCAAAGCAAGATCTCATTCCACTAGAAGAGGAGAATAGACCTTAGAAAACGAGTTACTTTGATGGAATTGGGATACTAAGGATTTAAGAGAAAGAGAAAAAGTAAAACAAAGATGTCGCATCTTAGAATATTTCCTCCCTATCTCCCACCATTTTGATGGTAGTTGCAATGGGAAATAAGGTTTTTTTGTTTTGCTTAGGTTTTTTTTAAATTTTGTGAAGGAATTTGGGAACATCAGTGAAGGTTCATTTGACATATGATTGGAGAGACTCACCAAGTAGCTATAAATGCGGTAGCATGGAAAGAGTCCATAGCTGTGGTGAGTCTACTTCCTGGGAATGTATTCATGTTAAAGAGTTAGAGAATCAATGCAGGCAAGTGCAGATGTGAAAGGGAATTTAGGACAAGGCGTGGGAGCAATGGGACTGACCTGAAAGCAAGTGCATCTGGGAGCATAAGCAGCTGTGAAGTGACCTGAGAGGGTGAGTGGGCATGAAATAGGAAGTGTCCTCCAGGATAATAAGACTGTGACCTTGATACTGTACCAAGACAGAGTGAGCAAGGGCAAAATCCAATAATATTATCATCCTAATGATAACAATATAATAATATTATGCTATTAATAACATTATCATATTATCCTATAATAGTTAATATTATATTCCATGATGTTATTATGTATTGCATATATAATTATGCATACTCTTTATTATGTACATGTGAATAGCATAGATTTTGAACTAGAAGTCACCTCAAGAATATCAAGTCAGTCCAGTCCTGTAATTTTGCATATAAGGAAACTTAAAACCCAGAAAGGATAAATGACTTTCCCAAGGTCAAACTATTCATTGACAGAAGGAGGATTTGAATTCATTCTATCCATCCCAACATTGCTGAATCAAGGGGATCCGAGATTCTGGTTTATAATTCAGAAGGAGATTGCCAAGGTAAAGACTGGGTGATGGAGCACTGGGTAGCACAAGTATATAGCATATGTAATAGGATATAAAGAAACAGCATAAGAGAGGTGGAAGTATTGTGGAAATTAGAGTGCAAAAGGAAGAGTTACGAGAGCTGTGTTAATATTACAGGAGAAAAGGAGCATGATAATAAATATTAATAGTATCCAATATTTATATAGTGCTTATTAAGTTACCAGTGCTATGGTAAACTCTTCATAATTGTTAGGTCATTTTATCCTCACAACAATCATGTGAAATAGATATTATTATCCCCATTTCACGTATGAGGAAACTGGGGCAATCAGAGGGTAAGTAAGTTGTCCGGGGTCATACAGCTAATTGTTTAAAGCTGGATTTTCACTGAGGTCTTCTTGACTCCAGGTCCAGCTTTTATCTGCTGTACCACCAAGCTGTCCCCTAAGATTTGAACATGACATTAAAGATCATGACATCAAAGAATATTTTGCTAAATTAATACACCTTGGGTTAATAAAGAGTATGTGACATAAAGTTCCAGAAAGAACCAGTTGGTCAATTTCCTTGCAGGTTCTTGGTAGAGCTAAAAATCTTCGGAACCTTACCACTGAATATATGTATGTGCATATATGTATGTGTATACATGGATATGCCTGTGTGCGTACATGTGTATATGTGTATGCATATATATATACACACATGCACATATATGTGTGTGTAATAGACACACATACACACACATATATATATGTATAAAACAGTTAAAATTTCAAATGATCCTGTCTCTTTTCTAATGCTTATAAAAAGGCAATGTACATTCATTTATGTGTGTGTATGTGTATGTATATGTATGTATATATATACACATATATAATGTTATATATTTTCTCTTGAATCAACTGAATTTGAAAATACATATAACTCAATATACTCATATACAAGAATGTGTATGTGTGTATGGTTTGTATAGTTATAAACATTATTACATGGAAAGGAAAGAATGACTCATTAACTACTTACTATTCTCCAGACACACACCCTACAAATATCATTTTATTGGAACCTGAAAACAACCACGTAAGAGGTAGGTGCTATTATTATCCCCATTGGACAGCTGAGGAATCTAAGTTAGGTGGAGGTTAAATAACTTGCCCAGGATCACCCAGCTAATAAGCAGATGTGGTTGGATTTAAACTCAGGTCTTTCTGATTCTAGGTTTAGCTCTCTATCCCTTAAATAGACTGGCTATCTTTATAGTGATGTATGTGTGTGTGTGTGTGTGTGTGTGTGTGTGTGTGTGTGTGTGTGTGTGTGTGTCTAGTTTAGCAATCAAAGGGAGTTGATTGAGCCATATGTATCTTATGTATATTCAGAAGGGTTATTATAGTGTTAACGTGTGAGATATGTTGAAGAGAAAATAATGACTAAATTAGCAGAATATTTTCCAGACAATTTCTGAAAAGTCATTTCAGAAGCCAGTCTATTCCCTGATCAGTTTTACAATGCTCGTGAAATTGGTGAGGCTTACTATTACTTTAGCACGTACCTGTGAATCAAATGCCCTTTGGTTTAAGTAGAAAAATCAGTAGGCTTTTATTACATGAACTTATACTTCAGAACCCTTTAAAATAAAAATATTTAGCAATTGAATGAGTTAATCATGATAAATTTCTAAAAAAATTATCACGTATCATATAAAAAGGGTGAAGGCTCAAACGTGGATGGAAAAAAGGTATTTTTTTTTTATTTCTTATTGGTTCCCTTATATCTATGTATTTGAAGCGAAAACACTTTTCAAGATCATAAGTTTACCTGAATGTAGCAAAACTACCTAATTTTAGGAAGCACATTTAGTGTCTCACATTTTGCACATCTTCCTGCTTCTTGGTGTTAATGCACCGTTTCAAACGATGGCCCAAGTTCTATTAACATGTAAGATATTATTACAAAGACTTCATGAGGTGGTCAATTCATCTTTCATGCAACATACGTAGCTTTCAGCTTCACAAAACATTAAAGATGAACTTCTTAGTGTAACTTTATATCTGGAATTTTGTTAAAAATTATCAACTTAGGAGTACTTACATCAGAGAGACAAAAAGTTCCATGCATTCAGAAGCATATTTTTCTGGTGATGATGATGACGATAAAAATGAGAGACTTTGGGAAAAGCTCTACCCAAAGCAGTCTAACACTAGTTCATAAAACAGTCCAAGTTACTCCTTCACAGTCCATTGACAAACTTAGAACAATTGAAATGGAAAAGGAGGCATGGACGGACAAGCTTTTTGTGAAGAATTTTTAGGATACCCAAATGAGAACCAAAGTTTCAAATGTTCTTGACAAGTCAAAAGACACTGAAAATAACACTGAAGAGGATTTCTTAGAGGGTCATGAAACCACTTAGGAGAAGGCTGCTTGTGGCTTGGAGTTACTATGCCACCCTATTATACTGCGTGGAATTCATGAATCTACATATACTTCACTGGACTGTTATGAGGAAGATGCCAATGACCCCAAAGCATCTGAAATTAGGAACTTCTTATTTATTTAGTATTTTATTTTTCCCTAATTACATGCAAGAATTTTAACTTTTTTTAATTTTTGTGTTCTAAATTCTCCCCCTCCCTCCTTTCTCATTGAGAATGAAAGCAATTTGATATAAGGTTATACATGTGCAGTCAAGCAAAACAAATTCCAAGTCAAGGAAAATAAATTCTATATTGGCTATATTGTGAAAGGAAACAGAGGACCCCCCTCTAAAAAAAAAACCCAAGAAAAATAAGTTTAGGGACTTTTAGAAATAAAATCTGAGGTGTCTCTTGGCATTCAAATAGTGAACCTTATTTCCCATACTATTTGTTTATTTTAAAAATATTTATTTTTAGCTTTTAGCATTCACTTCCATAAGTTTTGAGTTCCAAATTTTCTCCCCTCCACAAGTCAGCATGCAATCTGATATAGACTCTCCATATATACATCCATATTAAGCATATTTTTACATTAATTATGTTGTAAAAAATAACTACGTACAATGAGAGGAAACACAAGAAAGAAGAAACTAAAAAAAAGAGAAAGCACAAATATTACACTTCATTTTGCACTTAGATTCCATAGTTCTTTCACTAGATGAGGATCCCATACAATTCATATTTACACTAAAAGCTACACTATGATCACAAGATCATAGCACTGAGAATTGAAAGTGTTATTAAAGTGTTATTAAAACATTTAATCAAACTGCTTCATTTTAGAGATTAATAAACTGATGCCAGGTAGGAAAAAAAAAACTAGAATTCACAAATACCATGCAAGTCATAAAGAAAAGTCTGAATGTCCTATGTATTCTATTAATTTAGGCAACTACACAATACATTTTAAAAATACTTTAATACATATGTACATGTCTTTTAAATGTTTCTATATATTTCTTAATATTCTTTTTTACTTTCCAGTTTTTACCATTGACTTTACGTTACCTGGAGAACTTAACTGTCAAGAATACCATGTCCACAGAATATTCTAGATGGCTGAAGTTTTATTGCACAAAAAACCACTAACACATCTTCTTCATTACGACAAGTGTGTATCTTTATGTTACACTTTGAATTTGTGCCATATAAATTGACATTTATGAGGACTTGTTGAGCATATAGCACATTGTTAACCAAACAAGGATGGGAAAGAGATGGGAAATATTCTCAAGGATTTTACAATCTAATTAGAGAAGACAGAACACTCATGTCAAAGTAACTTAGAAAACACAAGTTTTACTGCTACTCCCCGAACCTTAGAGTCTGTCTGAGTTAAGCCATGGCATGGTTGCAAGTTGGTTGGTCTTTTCAATATGTAAAATATGTGGCATTTGGATTCAAACTAGCAAAATACTAGCCAAAAAAATGGTAGAATAATTCTCAGGAGAATAAAAGGTCAAAATAATGCAGCCACTGTCACCATGTGGTAGAAATTCAATTAATCATTGATTGTTACCACAATCAGAGGAAGACACATCTTTCAACTTCTCCTGTCCCTTCCCACCCTAAAGGTACTGTATCTGAGTTCATCATCATCATCATCATCACCATCATCACCACCACCACCACCACCATCATCATCATCATCATCATCACCATCATCATCATCATCATCATCATCATCATCATCACCATCATCATCATCATCATCATCATCATCATCATCATCATCATCATCATCATCATCCCTGTCATCCTACCTATACCTGGAGTTGTCCATAATATTAGGAAGAATTTTGAATGTCAGGGAGTAGAGTTTGGACTGGTCTTAAGAGCTAATGATTGGCAGCTTTGCGTAGTATATTTTGAAATAAGGAGAGTCAAGAGAATTTGGCCAGTAAGGCTAATGAAACTGTGAAGGAGTGATGTAACAGAGTCTTGAATTATGGTCAGGTCACAAAGGATAGAAAAGAAGGGATAAAATCATGAGAAGTTATTAAGAAACAAAAGCATTTGCAGATGAGGAGAAGAGGAAGAAAAGTCAATGTTAACCTCTAAATAACTTAAAGAATGACGGTGATGTTGATACAGTAGGAAAGTTAGGAGTAAGGAGTAATTTGGGGAGGAGATTATTGTCCAGTTTAGGACATGCTGAGTTTGAGGTAAAGGAGGGACATCTAGATGGAAATATTAAGGCAGCCATCAGAATTTCTTAGGAGAATATACATGTATTTCTGTGCATATAGTAAATAAACCATATGCTGTACTTTGTATAGTAATGACATGAACATATACATATACAAACTCATGAATATTATTCTGTATTCATATATGCACATATACAATACATGTATGTACATACGTATACATGCATGTTTATATGTACATCTATACATACATACACAGCACCATGAGGCAGAGGAAAGTCCATTGGGTTTTGAGTCAGAAGTTCAAGTCTAATCTAATCTTAGCTCTACAACTTACTGTTTTCCTGTGAGTTAGTTCTCTGTGGAACTCAATTTTCTCCTCTGTAAATTAGACTATATATTTTATGTCCATCCCACAAAATACTATGAAAATAGCATTAGTACTGACTAAACAAACATAATATGAGCTTAGCATAACATTTTAATACTTTCCCACTACAATGTCAGATAATTAAATCAGCTGAGGAAGAGAGAGATTAATGAATCATTCATTCATTCATCCATGCAAGATATATTTGCTACCAGTTTGCTATGTGCTCTGAGGGACAATGGCATTTTCTCAATGTCCATTCTCCTTGACCCCTCTACTGCCTTTGACATAGTTTATCACCCTCTCCTTCTTGAAACTCTCCTATCTCTAGGTTTCTGGGACACCTCTCTCCTTTAGTTCTCCTAGCCATCTCACAGCTCCTTCTCAATCTCCTTTGTAATACCTTCCTCCAGATCATGCCCTCTAAGCATAGGTGCCATTCAGAGTCCTGTCCTGGATCCTTCTCTCCTTATAGTACTTCACTTGGTGATGCTACCATGTCTCATGGATTTAATTACCATCTCTATGCTGACAATTCTCAAGTCTAGGCCTTTTCCTTCAGTCTCTCTGTTGAACTCCTATCTCATATGTCTAATTGTTTTTCAGACATTTCTAACTGGATTTCCAAAAGTCGTCTTAAACTTAACATGTGCAAAACAGAACTTTTTTTTTGTTTTCCCCTAATTCTTCCCACTTCCCACCTTCTCTATGACTATAGATGGCAACACTATCCTCCCAGGCTTGACTCTTCACCAACTCTTATTTCCCATATGCCAAAGTCTGCTGATTTTACCTTTGCATCACCTCTCTAATTCACTTCCTTCTCTTATCTGATACTGACACAATTCTGGTGCAGGCTCCCATCACCTTACACCTGGACTATTGCAATTGCCTGCAGGTGGGTCTGTGTACAAGTTGCTCTAGACTCGAATTCATTCTCCATTCAGCCTCCAAAGTGATTTTCCTAAAGCTCAGGTCTAACCATATGGCTCCTCTAGACTCAATAAACCCCAGTGACTGGCTAATGCCTTCAAGATCAAACACAAAATCCCCTTTTTGGCATTCAAAGCCCTTCAGAACCTTGCCCCCTTCTATGCTTTGAGTATTCTTACACCTCATACTCTTTGATTCAGTGACATCGACCTTCTGACTCTTCCACAAACAAGACGCTCCATCTCAGCTCTGGGCATCTTCTCTGATTGCCCTCCATGCCTGGAATGCTTTCCTTTCTCACCTCTACCTACTGACTAAGTCCCAGTCAAAATCCCATTTTCTACAAGAAGCCTTTCCCAAACCCTCTGAATTCCAGACTTTCTTCTGTTAATTATTTCCTATGATGCTGTATATGGCTTGTATATACATGCTAGTTTGCTTATTGTCTCTCGTTTGCTTGTGAGCTCTTTGAGGGAAGACTGTCTTTTTGCCCCTGATTTTATCCCCAGTGCTTAGCATAGTGCCTGGCACATAGTAGGCATTTAATAAGTCTTTGTTTGTTGATTGATTGATTGGCAGCCTTGAAAATACTAATGATCTAATGATTTAGTAACTTTCAGATGTCTAGTTTTTTACTCTTCCAAAAGGACTGTCAGAAGTTTAATGAAAAAAAAATAAATGAAGGGAGGGGGAAATCTTTGAACTTTAGACTTCACAGAGGAACATATTAGCCAATTGAAACATGAGATCAACATACCCTCTTTCATTTCCTCTTCTTTCTCATTAGAGCTCAGCACTCCCAAGAACTTTCTACAGTGCAAACATACCTCTGGCCAGAGGATGGCTCTATTGTTCTACTTCTGCTGAAAAGCGACCAGGATTAATGATTTTGAAAAGGAGACAGCATTGCCTTCCATAGAACAGTAGCAAAAAAAAAAAAAAAAAAAAAAAAAAAAAAGCAAATATGTGAAAGCTCCCACAGAGGGGCCCAAAACATTTAGAAGGAGAATGTGAAAAAAAATTTTTAATGACATTTCATGTATAAACCTATAACCCAAGAGCCTTTGTGTGATGAAGTGTATTAGGTTTACATAGCAAACATTATGACTTTCAGATTCTCTCCATTTGTGTGGGCTGGTTTAATAAACAGTTTTTCTGTCATTTTAAAGACCCAGTAGACTTTTCCCCTGTCTGTTAAAGGGATAGGTGGCCATGTTGGCATTTTGCAGCCTATTTGGCAAGGGTTTTACTTATTTTGTATTTGACTTCAAGTATCCACTTAGAAGAAAGTGACAGTTTATGTCAGGAATACATATTTTTTTCCCTCTTTGTGTGAATCTGCATTAATTTCCTGAAGATTCATCATCCCGTATGCACAGAGTAAAACTGAAGATGTTCAGGTATCATCTCAAGTCAAATCATTATCAGGTCTCTACATTATTTAGATAGACACATCCACAGGGCAGTGAAAGGTTGTTTGGGATGATGTCACTCTTCATTCAGTATATCACATTCTTTCCATCCTCATGACTTCAGAAATAATAATAATAATACTGAGCTACTTAAGACTGATGAGAATGGAAGAAAGACTGTCCATTTCCTCAGAATATTTTTTTCATAACTGACAGTAAAATAGAGGCTGACTTGAACATGGGGTAGCTATATGATAAAGGGAAGAGAGTGCCACCTCTGGACTTAGGAAGACTCATCTTCCTGAGTTCAAACTTGACCTCATCAGATACTTACTAGCTGTGTGACCCTTGGCAAGTCACTTTACTCTGTTTGCCTCAGTTTCCTCATCTGTAAACTGAACTGGAGAAGGAAATGACAAACTACTCCAGTATCCTTGCCAAGAAAATCCCAGATGGGGTCACAAAGATTCAGACATGACAGAAAAAAGGCTGAAAATAAGCTTGAACTGTGAACAATCTGAAGAGTTTATGAACACGTTCCTTTGTGAGATAATTATTTGAAGTTCAAATTTAGTCCAATAATTTCAGTTCAAGAAATATGTATTTAGTGTCCATTGTGGACAAAACATTTTTAAATAGGAACAATGAAATAAGAAGCTTTGGGTTATTGTGGCTAGCTCAAAAAATATCATTTAATATCTAAAGTAACTGACCTACAGTACTAATAATGTTACTTTTGTTTCTGAAGTCTGGGAACAAGACACTAGACAGTAGGAAAGGAAACATAAGGAAGATGACTTCAACCAGCTTCCTTTCAGTCAATCAGTAAGTATTTATTAAGCACCAGATGCGTGCCAGAAAAGATAATAAAATGAAACAGTCCCTTTTCTCTTGGGGCTTATATTCTATTGAAAGAAACAACATATACAATTAAAAGACTGTGCAAAATACATAAAAAGTAAACATAAGTAAATTATGGGGTTCATGAGGGATCAGAGAAGTCCTCATACACAAGATGATATTGGAAGTGAACTTGGAAGAAAGCCAGGGATTCTAAGATATAAAGATGTTTTTATTTTTTGTCCATGTTTGAAGAGCACCAGTGACATCATAGAGTGATAGCTTGACTTCTGTGTGAATTGTATTTAAGTAAGGCAGAGTTGCACAAAGTCATCAATCTCATTCTCTCTTCCAGAATCACAGAAGTCCAGTGGCAAGATAAAAGTCAAGAGGGTTCACAATGCCCCAGGATGTAAAGATGAGGAATGAGTGCATTGCAAGAATGGAAAGGATAGATGGTACAAAGGTATGGGAATAGGAGATGAAAGGTGACAAACAGCCAGAAGTCCAGCTTGACTGGATCATAAGCTTTCCTAAGTATGGAAGTAGCCCTTGGTAAAATTTGAAATAGACAAAGCTTGTCTTGGATACATACCTTTTTCCCTTTCCACATCCCTCTCCCTGTATGTGTGTTCTCATTGCTTTCATGCTGTTCCATGTCTCCTACTGGGTCACCTAACTCAGGCCTATGTTAGCACCTAAGGGCAGGTAGGTGGTACAATGGATAGAGTACCAGTGCAGGAATCAGGAGGACCTGAGTTCAAATCACACCTAAGACTCACTAGCTGTGTGACCTTGGGCAAGTCACTTAACCCCAATTGTGTTATCCTGGGTCATCTCCAGTCATCCTGATGAATATCTGGTCACTAGATTCAGATGACTCTGGAGGAGAAGGGAGACTGGTGACCTGCACAGCCCTCCCTCACTCAAAACAAAGTCAAGTGCAAGTCATGTCATTATTTCTCTGATAGCATGGTCTTCTTCAGCAACGAAGGACAAACATGCCTTAGCACCTAAGGCATAGGACTTTTAGTTATACAAGGAAGTACCATTGTTAGGGGAGAGAAAGAAGTTCAGACCTGTGATTTCACTGGTATAGAGGACTTCAAGTAAGGAAGCTTTTTCTACCAAAGAAGACTGTGAACTCTGGTGAACTTAGAAAGTTGCCTGGAGATAGAGAGAAGCTGAGACTTGCCTAGGGTCATATAGCAAAAGGTAGAACCTACCTGACTCTGAGGAAAGTTTTCTACTATGGCATACTAGAATTCAAATAGTCTTATTTTATTGTCAAAATAATAAAAATATAGAGTTTTAACCTGTGAGGCAAGCCAAAACCATAAGGTTCAAGATAGTAGTTGGGAACCTAGGCAATAGGAAGGAAATTTATCTCCATTGCAGGACCATAGATATTTCCAGGTGAGTTATAGCTCTTCTTTCTTTTTTATTTATTTTTTTGATAAATAAAAATCCATTTTTTCTTGTCTCCCACCTGAATCTCACCATTAAAAAATAAAAGCAAAACCTTTGAAACAAACACAGATCACCAAGCAAAACATTGGTCATGTCCTCCTGCCAACAGAAGCTTTCTGGCTTTTGAGGTGATCTCCTACACTTGATACTCAGGGGCTTACCACCCACAAAAAAAGAAAAGAAAAGGAACAAGAGCCTTAAAAAAGTTTTCCAAATTTACTTCACTCTCTTTCCAATTTTACTAAGAATCTGCAAGATTAAACAACCCTTCAAATTCATATGACACCACTGAATTTAACTCTAAGTATATGCTGTTAGAACCAGCATCTTTGTATTTCAAATTCAAAATTTTGGCTCTGGAATATCTAGAAGGAAATTAGAGCTATGTGACGAATCAAAAATTCAAGAGACATAGTTTCTGGGTAATTAAAAATTGTATTAATCATGACTAGAAGATAATTTATAAAACGGTCATTTGGCTTTCTCTCTTAAATCTAAGACAAATCATGGAGACTTCTCAGTGCTTATATGCCCTTGGAAGAGTGTGTTCCCTACAGGCAGATATCAGTTTTGATTTGTTAACAATTGAGAGAATGAATATTGTAAGGAAAGGTAGACCAGTTCTAAGGAGGGGCTGTGGGCAAGACTTTGATTAAGTTACTTCTACTCCAGACCACCCCTCACCTCTGGCAATCTAGACAAAGGGATCTATCTCCAGGCAAGGTTGTCTGAGTAGAGCACAAAGGGCTAGAATTCACCTAGATTAGATTCTCTTTGTAACTGTTTTCTAGTTAGGTGAAAGACCCATCTAGAAAGTGGGGTCCCAACTAGTATGCATTCCTAGGATTTGGGCAACATCAACAATCAGCAATGTCCTTCAAAGACTGGCTGTATAACCCACAAGGGTTTATTTCTGAATGACAAAATAAAAAGGGACAACCTTAATCTCAATTAATAATTTATAATTAATATGAGAGAAATAATCATTTCTCTCAGATATAGAACAATAGATATAGATAGATTTGGAAGCTATCAATGTAGAGTTTATAGCTGAAGTAATAAAGCAGAAATTGCACAGAAAAATCTGAAACATAGGGATTGAGATTTGGAGAGCACTTCAGTTAGGAGGTAGGAGGATGAAATAGAATCATTAAAGGAAATAGGGAAAGTGATAGTGAAGAGCTCAGCAGAGATCCAGAACCATAGGTTTAAATGGAAGGCAAGGGGGCAAGGAGTACCAAGAATGAATGGATAATCAGTAGTGTCACAAGTCACAGAGTGGTCAAGAAAAATGAAGCCATGATCTCTCCCCATGCCATAATTATTCTAACTTCAGATTCCTCATCTGTGTAGAATGATTCCCCCAAGTCTATTCTCCAAGGCAGTTCTGTTATAAATTGCTGCCTCTCAGTACTGCGTTGTGGAATGACCTCCTTAGGAGGTCTTTAAAATAAAATAGACCACAACTCACAAATTATGTGGCTTCCACTCAAGTGTTTTCAGATATATGTTGAGTTTTTAAATGTGCATATTTTCATGTGAATGGAAGTTTGGCTTTCAAATGTCAGTTTTATACAGAGCAAGGACATATTCTCTTAGAAAGTCATTGTATCTTAGTGAATAATGTGTGTTCCCTAGACAAGGAACCAAATCCTGAGGTTACCACTACCCCAGGACTTAATCATTGTCATAGTAGCTCAATTTTCATGAGTCTCTCTTAGTCACTTCCTACGAACTGTTACTCATTATAAAACTATAATACATATGACAATATGCATTATACAATAACACATTATAATATATAATACAGTATATCTTATACAACATACATTATACAATACAATATACACTATTAAAACAATACTACATTATAATATAATAATACATCATATAATATATAATAGACTCATATAGTAATTTCATGTGAGTCATAGAATCATATAAAATATTAAACACTTTGCATGCTGTATTTTGTAATGTATTATAATAATACATATTTATATTATGGTAATGATTACTGATTAATTTTAATGAAAACCATTCACATATATAACATGCAACTATTTACTGAATCGCTTCCATTTGAACTGTCTTGGGAAGATTCTGAGGATCACCTGGTAGGATAAGGTACCAGATACTGAAGTCCTTGCTCGAGCTGAACTACCAAACATTGAAACTATGCTTCAGAGAATGCAACTCCAATGGGCTGACCATGTTGTTTGAATGCAAAATGTACTCTTGACAAAAAGACTATTTTATGGAGAACTCACATGGGACAGGTGATCACATGGTGGTCAGAAGAAGTGATACAAGGATACTCTCAATGTCTCTCTCAAGAATTTTAGATTTGATTGTGCAATATGGGAGACACTGGAACAGGACCACTCAGCATGGTGTGCCCACATCAGAAAGGGTGCTGTGCTCTATGAGCAAAGCAGAATAAGATGTGCAAATTTGGGGTGTCCACCCCAAATATTCACATGGACTATCTGTGCCCACTCTGTGGTAGAGCATTCTGAGCTCATATTGGTCTATCAGTCACATTCGGACTCACTGAAATTTCACTTTATCATGGTGATGCCATTTTGGTCCTCTTTGAGAGTGAAGGACAACAACCAACCAACCAATCAATATATTATCATTTGGTATTATACATAGGATATCAGATTTAATACTAATCTAATATTAATTTTATTTTTAAAATCAATATGTAATAATATATAAGCTATGTGAGTATATTACAATAATCCATGTAAAACACTTCATGTACCATATTCTGTATGTGAACAGAGATATGGCAGAGCTATGGATAGAGAGAGAGTCAGTAAGACCCAGAGTCTAATCCTGTCTCTGAAACATTATGCCTTGTATCTATGAACAGCTCATCTAAACTCTCAGTATTCCCAGATAATTTTCTAACCCTACAAGGAACTGATCTTTCATGTCAGTGGTAAAGAGTTTTCCTGTCTGGATTTTCTCAGGTCAATGAAATTATAAATCTAAATCTTTTTTTTTTTAACTGTGAGGAAGAGAGAAGACACAGAGATTCAAACTGAGTGGAGGTGGTATGATCAATGACAAGTGCAGGGCCTGGCGCAAAGTAAATGTTAATATAATGTTAACAAGACTTGGATGGGTTAGTATCAGGACTACAGGGAGCACTCTTGAGGTGCAAGGAGATATATTGTGGACAACAATTTTTTTAAAGGGAACATGTAGAGATAGAAGGAGGGAGAAAAGGAAGGGCCATAGGCTCATAAATTTAGAGCTAGATATTACCTCTTAAGTCAGCATGTCCAACCTCTTCAAGTGACAAATGAAGAAACTTAGACCAAGGAAAGTTAAATGTTCTGCCCAGGATCATACAGTTAGCATGTTTATCAAGTGAGAATATCCTTACTCCCAAGTCAAGCACTGTATCCATTATGCTGCTCTTACTTTAAAGACTGCCAGAGGCAATGAATAAAATAGACTGGGAGGGGGGGGAGGGAGAGAATGTGAGAGAGAGAGAGAGAGAGAGAGAGAGAGAGAGACTGAGAGAGAATCTTAGGGGAAAAATGCACTAAAGTTTATTCTTCCTATGAAGGTGAAAAACTCTTCTGTTTTGTGCCAGAAAAATCAGAATAAAAACTGGCACATTCTCTTTCTCTCTTTCTTTCTTGCATTCAAGCTCACAACTGGTTCAAAAGAGACAGAGAATAAAAGTCAGTGCCCTCTACAATATTTCTCCTACTGCTGTACCACCCTTAGGCCTGGAAGCATCCAAATGGAAGTTGGATACACACTCTCTATTTCATCTCATCTTTGCAATCAGAATTCTACAGAGCGGAATAATGGCATTAGGAGCCAGACTCAAAGGAATTAACTCTGTTAATACAGGGATTTGGAGCATGTGTATGAAATTCTCTCTAAAAGAAAAGGTACTTTTAAGATACATGTAGGCATACAGTGGTCAGACCATCTCTTATCAGGAGAGAAGGTGAATCTTGGTAATGGGAATGGTGATGAGGAGTACTGTTATAGACGTTTTGAGCCTAGTTAGCTAACATATGTTTTAATAGGAATGATGACACATGGAATTTGTGTATTGCTTTTTCAGGTTATTGATGGATGAATGTCAGAAAAATTAGACGTTTGATATGAATAAGTACACAATGCTTCACTGACATATTTATTCAACATGAAGTGGGCACTATGGACAAAGTGGTTTATTCAAGATCCATAGCCAGGTTGTGTTAGGCTGGAGATAGACTTTTCTGTGAAATGTCATAGGGTGATTTTTCCCTAGGAAACTATCCTGGGTTAAATTCCTCAGCCTAACTGGGGCCAAAGGTGTTACAAAATCATCATCCAGAAAGTCAGCTAAAAAATAGTTAGTTAGACAAGAGGAGACTTTTTCCTGATCTCTGTGTGAGGTGGAGACACAAAGGGTGGACCTCACTGTCTAAGGGACAGCTTCTGCTCCCCAGGGCAAAGAGAACGTGCATTAAAATAGGCAGAACCCCTTATTACATTGCATATTTTGGTGCAGCAAAATTCTCATGAGAAACAGTAATAGCAAGAAAGCCATCTCCCTCCAGTGGCCCATAAGTAATAAGCCTTTTGAGATATCTGAACTAGCCTGAAATTCATCTCATTACTTGCACCAAGTGGAGCAGCAAAGGGACACTGGCCACCTGAGAAGAAGCCAAGAAATCCCTTGGTGTTGACCTGTCTTATTAAAAGAGATGTGTCACATCAGAGGACTTAGCTAACTGAGACTGTTACAAACCATGTCAAAGCTTTTATAATAGTAATTGGGAATGGAAGAATGATGGGCACTGAGTGCCCTTAAGAATGGGTATGTCTTGGAGACTTTCAACGGGGGAAAAGGGGGCAAAGTATCAGAACAAAGGAAAAGATGGGAATGAGCTCGACTTCTTTCCCTTGCAGTTCCCCTCCTTTCCCAGACATGATCCCTTTGGGAAGGTGATTTCTATTCAGACACAAAGCAAAGACTATTGAGGTATTTATATTCTTATAAATGAAATCTTTTATGTTTGCTTCTAGAGAACATAGATGAAAGAAGAGACAAAGAAAGAACCAACAATAAAACTGAATAATTTACCCAGTATTTTTAGTGCCAAGTCATTTCATACCAACTGCTGACATGGGTGAGTGTGAGTGTGTGTGTGTGTGTGTGTATAGAGGGGAGGGAGAGGAGTGTATGTATACACTATATATATATGTATATATATATATATATATATATATATATATATATATATATATATATATATATATGTGTGTGTGTTTGAAAAGCATTTTACATATTTAATGTCATTTATAAAACAATCCTGTCAGTCATAGATTTTGTTTTGTTTTATTTTGGGGTGAGGGAGAGGGAGAGAGAGGAGGTGCCAGACTTGTTTGTTTAGGGCACTCCCTCTACCAGTGCAAGTCGGTAGCTGCTTTGCCAAGAGTTGTCTGGGTGTATCGAGAGGTTAAGTGATTTGTCTGGATTCACACAGTCAGTATTTGTCCAAGATAGGATTTGAGCCCTTGTATTTCTGCATCAAAGGCAGAATCTACTATGCCATGCTGTCTTTCAAGAGCGGTATTACAGGGATTATCACCTCCTATTTTTCAGCTGAGAAAACTGAAACTCAGAGAAGTAACTTGCCCAGTGTTAACACAGAATCACAGTCATTGAGAGATGAAAGATAACTCAGAGATCATCAAGCCCAACTTCCATAAAAGGATACCTTTTGTATTTTTCCTAACAATAGGCATCCAGACTCTCCTTGAAGCCTTTGACTTAAGGGAGACTCATTGCCCTCAAATGCAGAACATCTACTTTTAAATGATTATTTTTTGGGGAAAATTCACATGACATCAATCTAAGCAGCAGGATAACTGCTTGTCCTCAGGACATTTCTACCTAAACTCTTAAAAAGATAAAAACAAGTTAACAATGTCATCAACATCAACAAGAAGAGTTGACACTTATATAACACTTTAAGGCTTGTGAAGTGCTTCGCAGGTAGTATCCTATTAAATCTTCACAAGAAGGCTGTGGAATGGGTACTAATTGTATTGTTACACTCATTTTAAAGATGAAAAAAGTGAGGTTCAAATAGGCTAACACACTTGTAGCTGGGCTAAAGCTACCTGGATTTTCCTACCACAGTTTTCCTTCCACAGTTGGTGGTAGGACTAGTACACAAATCCACGTGATCTGCTTCCTAGTCCATGGCTATATTGTCCACTATATAACACTATCCAGGGATCCTCATCCAAATAATGGACAATATAGAGTAATACGAGAACCAAGTACCACGGTTACCTGGGCCTCCTATGCCTAACAAACTATTGTATTATCATGATCACTACTGGCTGCTCACCGTGAAGCATGGCTGAAGGTATGCTCATAGCCTTGTTTCCTTTTTCTTTGTTTTGCTTTGCTTTATTAGTTTATTTGGAAACTTTAGTAATCAGGAGGGGTAACTCAAATATGCTCTATTTAACTGCATAAAAGGGAATCTTCCCTTACCCATCAAAGTTTTGAAATACATCATCCCCAATTAAATTGCTTAGATTTTCTGGCTGGAACCATTAAGTTAAAGTATAAAGAGGCATGCACACTTTAATCCTAGAGTGGTGTAGAATGTCCCTGCTGGGACATTCACTGGCTATGTGGCTTTTAGTAAGTCATTTAGCATCTCTGGCCCTCAGCGTTTTCTTCTGTGGGCTATCTCATAGGGTTATTGTCAGAAAAGTATCTTTTTTAAAAAAATTAAATTCTTTCCAAATATGATCTATGCTGATGAAAGAGGTAATGTCCTTGTAGTCACAGAAGAGAGATTGAGAATGACCTCTGACAATCACAGAACTGACCTTTCTAGGCAACTACTTTTGGTAAGAGGAAAGAATGAGTCAGGCATGTTGGCACACACCTATAATTCCTGCTAGTGGGGAGGTGAAGGCTGGTGGACTGCGTGAGCTTGGGAGCTCTGAGCTGAGGTAGGGTTAAAGATTTTCTGGTGTCTGACTATGGGTAGCTGACAGATAGGCTGCCATGAGACAGGGCCATCCAGCCCAATTCATGAGTGGCCTCTTTCTTCCATTTGAGGTGAGGAAAGAGAGAAATGTAGAGACAGGGGAGACACAGAGACAGAATCAGGGAGGAAAGAATGACTAGCACACAGACATCACTTATACATTTCAAGGATAACTATTTAAAAAGAGGAATTCTTACTCTATTGGAGATCCCATGAAGGCAAGGACTGGGTTTTGTTCGACCTTTCATCTCCTCTAGAGATCCATTAATAGCAAGGGAGTTATAAATATTTAGTGAAATTAAAATAGTTTGGGGTGAGGGGAAAAGATATGCATGAAGCTTTCCTCTATTCAGCAAGGGCATTAGGAGTGAGTTAATTATTGATTTAATAAGCATATGTTGCATTCCAGATGGATGGCAAAATTGTCCTCAATCTTCTAGATGTACTACTCTTTACATACTACTATGAATTCATGTGTTGCTGGTACCCAAAGGATAAGGTGAAGCAATGCTACAGTTCTATGGCCAAGGTGTTGAGGGGAAAAAAATGAAATCTCCTCTTAAAAGGAATTTACATATCTTTTAGTGTAGCTCATTCATTCCTGACAAAATAGGTGAGGGAGGGAAAAGGAAAAGGGAAAGAGAATTACACTTAAAATGCTGAGTATGGAAAAAGTACTAGAAGTGAAGTGTTTTCATAGTTAGGAGACTCAAGCTAAAAACCATCTTTGTCACTAGTTCCATGATTCTCGGTCACTCAATGTCTTTGATTCCTGGCTTCCTCACCTGTAAAATACATTCAAATATGTATATGTATTTGAGCCAATTATTATTATTTTTATTATTGCTATGACATGAGGAGAAATAGAAATAGTACAGACACTTGTGATATAAATATGATTTGAACCTTCAAGGAGAATCTAGAGTGCTTCTACAACTCCATTATTTTACAGACCTAGCATTTGAGCCCCCAAAAGTATAACTCATTTTTGTAGTAATAACCACTTAATACAATTTCTTGTAATGATTAAGAAAATACATGAAAAGTTATTTGAAAAACCGTGTTATCTGATAATAGGTGCTTTAAAGATCAGTTATAAAGCTAGGGACTAGACCTATGATTTCAGTGAGGTAGGTAATTCTTGGGTGAAGCAATATCTTAGAGGAGGTAAGATTTGAACTTGGATCCTCTAGCTTAATCTTTAACTCTAACAGCAGTCTTTCTAGTGAGTAATCCTGTAGCCATAGGCATACAGAGATCTTGTTCCACCTGTGCTGGCATACCTCGGAGGAAGGAACAATGAGGCCTCCCACTTGTGCCCCCCTATGCTTCACATGAGGGTATTCCACCACACTCTGCCCTGGTTCAATGCAAGCCTATGACTGGCTCCCAACTTTAGCATCAAAGGGTCTTATCTTCCTGAGTTTCAGTTCCTCTGAAATATTTAACAATTCTTCTAGGCATTTTTTGCCTCCCCCCATATTTAACTGTCTCAATGTAACATACACACAGCAAAGAATTATTGAAGGTCTTTCATCCTATGTATACTCGAGTAGGCTTTTAACCCACCAACATTTGAATTGAAAATGAAAAGTCTCTCTGAGCTAAGTCATGTCAAAAGAACTAATGCTAAGTGGAAAGTACTGTAACTGCCACCAACCTCAGCCTCCGGAGTGTTCTGTACCCTGTGGTACTTAGTAAATACTGGCTGTCTGGCTGACTGCTGGATAATTTCCAATCCTGAAGGATAATATCATCACGAAGTATGTATCATCACTAAGTATGTCAGGAGAGAAAGAAAACCCATCACGTAGAACCTTAAGCAATGTAGAGGCACTGAATAACATAGTATGATTCGAGGAGTACAAGCAAAAAGGCTGACCCTCCCCCAAATCTCCCCTACAATTCTGTCACTATCCAAAACTGCGTCATCCGAAGTTCATTCTTGGTGGAGGTGAGGTTTGCTGGGTCCAGATACCTTTTAAAAAATGTAAATACCTTTGATCAAAGGAAATAACTGTGCATTCAGCTACCATTCATTCATACCTACCAGAGCTTCCTTTGATTGATTTCAAATGCGCTAGCCAGCTTAGATGAAAAGAGGCGAATTTAAATCATGGGTAAGTTTTTAACGAGCGTAGAGAAGACACAAGATTCAAGAAAAATATCTGAAGAATAAGGGGCCATCCAGGTAGGGTCAATGTATAGAGTGCAGCCAAGATGCCATTTTGCCTATCAGGGAGCATCAGGAGGAAGTGGGCTACAATAGGAGTGCTAATAAGGGTGAGAAGATCTGTGTCACCATTTTGCCAAGAATTGTACCTTAAAATACATAAAAATTATTGTTTATTAAATTATACTTACATACATTTATTAAATTAAATTTTAAATTATTAAAATTCATGAGAATAGGGAAACTTTCACAGATAGGCAAAATAGGACAGCCTGGGAGTCAAAGAAACATTCCATCTGATTTCCTTGGCTGGTCAGAGGGAGTATTTTAAAGGCTGATTGTATCCATCTTAGGGGAAATCAGAGGATATTTTTTATGGTGGATAACTTTCCTGGAAGTTAGCGAGACTGGGGTTCAGGTCCGACTTTTTATATATACTAGCTTTGTGACCTGTGGCGAGTGATTTCATGTCTCTTTACCCTAGGGTAAAGATAAAAGTTGCAGAGAAGGTATGTGTCTATATATATTCTTCCACCTTCAGGTGTCCCTTATGTTATGTCTCTTCTATCATTGAAATAACAACACCTATATCTGTGCCTATCAAATAAAGTATTAAAAAAATAATTAATCGATCATGCACTTAATAAGGTCTGCTATGTGCTAGGTGCTAGAGATAAAGGGATAAAAATGAAGTATCTCCTTCCATCAAGAAGACTATATTTCACTGAGGTGAAGCAGCTACTTCATACCTAGCATACCCCAAAGTATTTTCATTTTTCTCCTACTAGCACAAAGACTAGTATGGAAAAGTCTTTTCAAAACTTCAGGGCAATTACCCAAATTCACCATTCCTGTAGGATGATCTTATGTTTTCTACTTACACATAGTACATAGTACAGAATCAAGAATTTGATCTGTAGAAAAAGGATTGTCTTTTACTGTTGTTTTAACCATCCCATATGTTTGTGACATTATGCTCATGAGCTATTAAATATGCCTCTTGACAAGTGACCATCATCAAACATGTATTCTTTGTGATATAAAGAAGAAGAAAAAACTGTATAAAAAGCATACATTCTAATAGGAGTGGGATGTTTGGGTGAGGATACAGGACATGCGGGAGTGCCCTAGATCAGTTCATACTGGCCTCTAAGAGGTAATTGTTAAATTTTCAGCATGAGTGTCTACATCTTGGAAATTGACAAATGCAACAAACAAGGGCTTGATTTTTTTGTTTTGTTTATTGTTTAGATTTAAGAAAAGTGATGGAGAAAACACTGACAATGCAGCTGGACAAAATTTACTGCATGGACTTTTTTAGTCCAGGAGTCAATTGTTAAACAGTTTTCAGAATACTTCTGCAGGATAGACACTTAAGTAAATGTGTATATATATAAGTATATATAATACATATATATATATAATACACACACATTTATACATATATATTTAAGTATTACACACACATATATGCATGTGTATATATATATATGTCTATGTCTATATGTATGTATGTATATATCTATATCTATCTATCTATCTATCTATATACACCTATCTATACATATATACATCTATATATATATATGAAAAGAACAGGAGGGCAGCCAGAAAGAGCCACAGATAAGGAGTATGGCTTTGAAATCTACTTATTGATCTTATTATATGCTTAATCAGAAAAGCAAGCTCTATGTAATAGAGACTTCAATTTCCTATTCTATTTGGCATTTAAGTTCAGAATATAAATAAATGTGGGTGTTCGTCCTTCGTTGCTGAAGAAGACCATGCCATCAGAGAAATGATGACATGACTTGCACTTGACTTTGTTTTGAGTGAAGGAGGGCTGTGCAGATCACCAACCTCACTTCTCCTCCAGAGCCATCTGAATCCAGTGACCAGGATGACTGGAGATGACCCAGGATGAGGTAATTGGGGTTAAGTGACTTGCCCAAGGTCACACAGCTAGTGAGTGTCAAGTGTCTGAGGTGAGATTTGAACTCAGGTCCTCCTGACTCCTGCACTGGTGCTCTATCCACTGCTCCACCTAACTGAATAAATAATACATATGTGAAAGATAATTTTAGGAGGGAAAGTACCTTGACTACTGGAAAATTAGGAACCTTAGGGTGTGGTGCCAGAAGGGTGCATGGACCTCTGTTGTTCAGTTGTTTCAGTTGTGTTCAACTCTTCATGACCCCATTTGGGGTTTTCTTGGTAAAGATACTGGAGTGTTTTGCTATTTCCTTCTCCAGCTCATTTTACAGATGAGGAAGCTGAGGCAAATGGGGTTAATGTCTTGCCCAGGGTCACATAGCAAGTAAGTGTCTGAGTCCACATTTGAGCTCCAGAAGATGACTCTTCCTGATGCTAAGCCTGGCACTGTGAATTATGGCACCACCTAGCTGCCCAGCTAAGCATGAATCTTAGGGAAGTCTTCTGGGCCTTAATTTCCTCATCTATAAAAGGAAGGAGTTGTATTACCTAGTCTTTAAGGTTCTTTGTGGTTTTTATCATGTCTTCCTAAGACTTTAAGGGATAGAGCATTTCAGGGATAATGGATGTGGTATAGTGGAATTCAGAGAAGTGATGTATGAGAGTCCCTCTTTCCTATACAATATAACATTTAAACCTCCTCCATTTATCCAATCACATCCCATTAGCTGAGGAATCAGATGCACGCTTCAGCATTTACATTCTGGTCTTTTGTTCTACATTTTGATATTTTGTGACAGTTCTAGGGGAGGAAAAGAAAAAGAAATGACAAGAGTAAAGAAGTCTTAGTGGGAAAATATACCAGAGTTCTTCATTTAGCAGACAGGAATTTTTAGGTAAGTTTAAATTATATAGTTGCTAAAGGGCTTCATTTTAAGAAAGAAAAAGGACAAACCTTCCCTTACTTTGCTAAATGAAACAGATGTGATTCTAAAAAGTTAGGTGTGTCCTATTTTAATAAAAGGAAATGCCTTCTAAATGTGCCAAGCGATCTAATGACTGAAAGAATCCAATGGTGAAATCTTTTGAAAGGTAAACGCTCACCCTGTCATTTACCATTGTTAGAAATCTGTGTTAATATATTAAATGTCCCTAGAGGAGAACATACTTGCAAATCAACAACAGCAAAGTCAGGACTGGGAAGTTATCATTAGACCATTATTTAGATTTTTCCCTCTTCCCATGAGTTTTTAATTAGTTCCCAGTTTACAACATGTGCCACCCCCTCAGGAAGACCAATTCATGGGTTTGACTTCCCCTGAGTCTTTGTGTATTTAATTGGATGGTTTAGTGCCCAATTTATTATAAAAGAGTAGATTCTATAGTCAAATATAGATCAGTCAAGGACGACTAACAAAACAATTAGCTGTTGTTGCAGTGGTTTCTGCTTCATGACCATCGTTGGCTTGCCAGACTCTTTCCCTTATCCACGTCCTTTGATGGAAAGTCTCAAAGATGAGATCCCTCTGGCTTTCCACAGATGTAGTCCATGATCACCAAGAACAGGCTTTCCCAAGCTATTTTACATCCCCAAAGGGAATCTAATTAAGAAATCCATTAACTCTAATAAGCATTAAAGAAGCAGTGAAGTGTAATGGATATCTATCTGGCCTCAGGGTCAAGAAGACCTGGATTCAGATTCTTCCTCTTACACGCATGAGCTAAGCTGTGTATCTCTAACAAATCACTTAACTTGTTAAAACTTGAGGCAACTTCTGCAGACTTCTAGTGGCTGAGTATCTGCCCACCTATATCTGTAGAGGAAGTTACCTTGCTGGGGAACGTAATAGTAAGTCCAGCATTTATTAAGTACCTAATGTGTGAATTGTTGTATCATAGACTAGAGGAAGAGATGAAATCACTTTGGTATTAAAAATAATAATAATAATGATAATAATGCAAAATACTATGCTAGTCACTGAAGATGCAATGACCAAAAACTCCTTACTTTCTTTTAGGGAGCTTACATTCTATTAGAGTAAATGACTATCTCTGAATTGAAGTAGAATGAATGTTTACAATAAATGACAATTTACTTCCTTGGTGAGTGATCATCTCTTTCTTCTGCAATTTTTTTCTTTAAAAGCTACAGGAGAGATGGAGGGAGGGAGAAAGGAAAAGAAAGACAGAGAGAGAGAGAGAGAGAGAGAGAGAGAGAGAGAGAGAGAGAGAGAGAGAGAGAGAGAGAATTTGGTAATGCCAAAGCAAAGATTTTGAACTATTATACAAGAGAAAGACTGGAATTAGAGTTAAGAGATGTGTCTTTAGGGCCTACCACATCACGGGGTTGTTTTAAAGAATCATCTAGGTAATAAATGGAATGTAATTTATACCCTGAAAGTGCTACACTAATGTAAGCTTTTATTATTTTTCTTTTCCTTCACCAGGCAAAAAACAAAAAAACAAAAGATTATATGTTAACTCCCTAATGCATGACTTTCTTGAGAGCCAGACTGATCAGGTGCTGGCTAGCAGAGAAGTTCCAAAGGCCTGCAGTGTGGCCGTGAAACTGATTAAGTGTTCTAAGGCCCAGGGCACAGTCCAGCACTAATGACTCAGAAAAAATATGAAAAGCAACTTTACCAAACCTGTATCTTTTGATTAAAACCTCTTCTGAAGTCGCCGGGCCTTTCTCTTCCAGGTGTCAGTGTCCTGTATAATTCTCCAGATCTTGCCTTTAGGGCCAGGAATTACTTTGTCCCTAGCAAACAATTTTGTTTTTCCATTGTGTCCTCCAGGTCTGTGACTTTGCCACCGTTTATAATTGTGGAAGTGTTTCTGTATATAGTTTCTTATTGCTACCAAAGGCTATAGCAGAATTGGATAATAGCTTCTGAGAGGCCTTAATAAATGAGGAGGGCTGCTGCCAGCATATTCCTGGTAGTCACCAGAGGATGGGTGCATTCTCTCCTTTCAGAAGCTTCTTCCCTGGAATGATTTATGGGGGACATGCAGAGCATAGCAAAAAGATATTTCATGCTTAAAAGGTTAATTCTTGATTTGATTTGTTTTAAAAGAATGGAAGATTTCATAGAGGACAAAGAAGACAGGGAAAGAGAGATTATAGGGCCCCTAATCTACAAAGAGAATGATAACAGAGAGATACAGAAATGTATGGGGAGAATTATTTGGTTCTCCCTGCAAATTTATCTGTCTGATTTTCTCATAATCCTCTTTCTATGATTCCTCCATTCTGCAAATCGCTCACTTTCAACTATTGAATGACTTTCTCCGTTTGTTTCCTCTCCTCTTTCACAGGTTTTGAATACATTTTTCTTGCTTTTTGTGGAGAGGGAAGAAAAGAAAGGGTTTCCACCAATTAGAGAAGAGGAGAAAAGGGTGAGAAAAGACTGAAGAGATGAATCTTATGAAACTTACCATACAAAAAACAGCCTTTGAATTATGGCTAAAACTAATTTAAATGCGTTACTCTAAATTAAAGCTGAAATGTAATGCAGATAGATGACTGAGTAGGAACCTTTGACAGATAGAAATAGGTTGCGAGTATACAAATACCTTTTGTAAATTTCAAAATGCATAGCCAAATCCATTTAAAATGCTAAACACTTTTTATTTAATAGAAGCTATCATAAATATAATATACCATTTATTTGCTTAATCCCTAAGGACACAACTCCCTTACATGATGATGATGATGATGATGATGATGATGATAAGCTATCATTTATATTGTGCTTCAAGGTTAGTAAAGTGCTGTAATAAATACCATCTCATTTTATCTTCACAACCACTCTGGGAAGTAGATGCTAATATTATCCCATTTTTGCAAATGAGGGGACTGAAGCAACCAGAGGTCAAGTAACTTTCCTAGGGTCACACAACTAGAAAATATCTAAAGCCCAATTTGAACTCAGGTATTCCTGACTGCAGGTCCAGTACTCCATTGATTGTACCACCTACCTGGCTTAACCATTTTCCCCCAATTAATATACTACTATGATTTATCAAAGACATATGGTAATAACCATACATATTAAAAAAAAAAAACCAGAGGGTGAGATCAATAGGCATCAGATGACTTTATTAGCCAAAGGATACCTGCCTTCATGGGAATTGCATGGAGCAGAAACAGCATTTCCTTACATGGAGTATAGTTGTAGACAGGAAAGAAGAAGAATGTCTTACCTAATTGAAAGTGCAGGAAGAATTCATATGGGGAACCAAATGGAATTAACTCACTTAGATTTTAGTCAAGATTCCAGGGCAGGTTCCCTGGTGCCTTCCCTCACCTCCCAATAATTCTTATGGAAAGTGTCACTGGATACTTAATGGAAACAAGTGACCAGGATCCTAGTTTGACATCTCACTTGAAAGATCACTGTCAGGTACAATTTGAAAAATAGGTTTTACTCTCTTTTTTTTTTTAAATTTACTCCCCATTGCTTATAGAAACCAACAAGAAACTGGAAAGCAATATTTCTTTCTCTCCCCTTTTTGTCCTTTTCCAGTTAGCAAATGTAAGCTAACATTTCTCCTCAGAAAGGAAAACTAACATGGCAGGTTTAGGTTTGCTCTCTGTTGGTACATCAGGATCAGAGTTTCAGGGTCACGGTTAGAAACATCTTTAGTTAACTGGGCACGTTCTCTAACATGGATGTAGCAAATCTATTTGAACGAGTTATTTAGGGCCCTCCCTGTGGATAGGTACCCTTTCACCCAAGTCCAACAAATGCCAACATCCCACACCACATATGATCCAGGCTGCTCTGCTCAAATTGCTGTCTATATTCTTAAAAAGGATATTTAAAGAAAAAGATGAGTTCCTTAATTTTTCAATCTTTACTCATTTTGGATAATTCTTAACACTGATTTTATGCTTGCTTTGACTTACTTATATTTCCCATAGGAAAAAATAAATATTTTATCTGAGTGACATCAAGAGATATCCTATCACCTTGACTAATTTTTCTTTTATTGTCCATATCTATAACTTCATCAATATATCATACTCATACTCTTTCAATTTCAGAAACTTAACTAGACCAAGGTGACCGGGACTCTGTCCTGGAATGGATAATTTAGAAGGCATCAATAGCACCATGGTGGAAAGACTTTCTCCCTCTTTAATAAACACATGATGTTATCCTGAAGCATGCCTCCTCTTGTGGCCATCTTACAAACAAGGCTATTCTGACCATTTGATTGCTTTTTATGTACAAAGTAAAGTTCTAGTTATGGCTCTGGCCTTACATTATTTAAGTCTATCACTGTAAACAAGTATTATTATTCTTTCCCTAACACTGTCACCTTGCATGTATTCCTGGCAAGTACAGAAGCAACACAGCATTGTTTAACCAGATGTATGAACTAACCGATCAGAACTATGCTGCAGAAACACTAGGACAAATTCAGAAACATGGGCCGTTTTTTTGTTGTTTAGTCATTGTTCAGTCATGTCCAACCCTTTGTGACCCCTTTTAAGGTTTGCTTGGCAAAAATACTTTCCTTCTCCAACTCATTTTACAGATAAGGAAATTGGGGGACAGAGCCAAGATGGAATAAAACAGAGACCTGCTAGAGTTCTCCCCTCAAACCTCTCAAAAAACCTATAAAAATGACTCTGAACAAATTCTAGAGCAGCAGAAGCCATAAGATGACAGACCGAAGCAAATTTCCAACCCAAGAGAGCATGGAAGACAGGCAGGGATAGACTGGGAGTAGAGCACTTTGGCGTTGGCTAAGCCAGTGTGAACAGAGTTGGAGCAGGCCTTAGGGGATTGAATTGTTGGTGGCTGCTCCTGTTTCCATACTTCTCAACCCACAAATGCTAAAGACAGCTTCTAAGGTCAGAAGGAAGGGTCTCTCATCTGTCTGTGAAGGGAGCATGGTCCAACCCCAGCCCCAGCCCTGCACCCAGGGTGGTGGCAGCCACTGTTGAAGGGGAGGCTGCTTCTGGAGCTCTTCACATAACAGAGAGCTCAAAAGCTGAGTAATTAGCTGAGGAAATGAGCAAACAGAAAAAGAAACTGACTACAGATTCATACTTTCTCAATGAAGAGGTATTTTCTTATGTCATTGATAAGGAGGAAGATTAAAACATACAACCAGAAAAAGACAACAAATTCAAAGCTGCTGTATCCAAAACCTCCAAGAAAAATATGAACTAGTCACAGGTCATGGAAGAGCTCAAAGAGGATTTTGAAAATTAAGTAAGAGAAGTAGAGGAAAAATTGGAAAGAGAAGTGAGAGTGATGCAAGAAAATCATGAAAAATGAGTCTACAGATAAGGAAATTGGTGCCAAGAATGACTTTTCCAGGGTCCCACAGCTAATAAATATCTGAAATTGGATTCAAATTCAGGTCTTCCTGACTCCACACCCTGTACTGTATCCACTGCAATCCATACAGTATAAGATTAAAAGATCTGACATCATACTGTGGCTTCACCTTTCCTGTCATATGACCACATTTCCTCATTTTAAAAATAAAATAGTTGGACTTGATAATGCCTAATTTCCATTATAGTTCTGAAATTCCATGATTTTATAAATGTTGTATCTAGAAGAGAACTGGAAGTAATTATTCCCATACCCATTTTAAAGATAAGAAAAGATGCTCAGTGTATTGCTCGAGGACTACAAAGGTGGTGACTATTTAAAAAAATATCTTAGATGGGACATTTGGCATCAATTCGAGATGAATAGGGTGATTACTTCCTTATTCTCTCTTCCTCCTTTCCTCAATAATTACTCCCCCTGGGTTCAAATTTTATGTCATAGAGGGAAGTGTTATAATGCTCTAACATCCTTTAGCCATGAAAGGTAACATAGAGTCCCAGAAGGAATATTTAATATGAAGTCAAAAGAACTGAGTTGATATCTTAGCTTTGTCAGTAACCAGCTTTGTAACCTTAGGCAAACTTTTTAAACTGTACCTTATGGATGACAGTGCTTGAACTAACCTATTCACGAGTTTTGTGAGCATCAAATAAGGTAAGAATTATAGGACCAGAGACGCAGGGCTAAAAGGGAACTTGGAGGTCATCTAGTACTGCATCCTCATTTTACAGGTAAGGAAATTGAGGCCCAAAGTGGTTAAGTAAATTGCTCAAGGATAATGATCATCCAATGTTCATCTGGACTATTTGCGCCCAACCTGCGCTAGAGCCTTCTGAACTTGTATTGCTCTGATCAGCCACAGTGAGACACACTGTACGTCGACTCCAACATTATGATATCATTTTGGTCCTCTCTGGTTATGCAGAAACACAACCAACAATAACCAACCAATAGTACCAAAATTCAAATCCAGGTTTCTGATTCCAAATCTAATGTTATTAAAATAACTTGTATTCATCACTTAGAAATACATATATGTACATATATGTATGTATATACACATGTATATGCATATACACACATATGCATGTATGCATACATATGTATTTTATATTAAAAACTGCTCTGATCAACACTAACTCACAACTAAGTTACTAATGCTCAAAATAATTTTCCATTCATCTGCCATTTACACTACATAGTATATTGAAACACTATCCAAATCCAGTCCCATAATGTATGGATTTGGACAACCTGGATTCAAAACCAGCTTTTGACACACTTACTTGTGTGGTCTTGGACCAATCACCTAATTTCCTTCATCTGTAAAATGATGTAGTTGAATTAGAGAGATTCTAAGACCCCTCACAGATCCATGATCCAGTAAGCCATCCTTTCCTATTCCATCAATTATCATTATCTAGATGAAGGTCCACTCTTATGTTGGAGATAATGAGTCTCATCCCTACCATTTCAACGAAGAAAAGGAGGGACTTACTCCCTTCTTGGGATATTCCACTGTGGTGCTGGAGGCCTGAGGTTTGTTCCTGACAAGAAGAGTAGACACGGAGCAGGAGGGGCAGCCTCCTCTAGACCCCAACTGTTGAAATCCTCATTAGACAAAAACAAAAAAAGATAGAAAAGCCAGTGATATAAATCATCCCTCTCCTCTCTTCCCTAGCTTCCTTCAAATGCTAGCTAGAAATCCACTTTCTACAAGAAACCTTTCCCAATCCTTCTTAATTATTATTTAATAATTATTTATTAATTGTTAATAATTAATTTTTAATTAGTCATGTGCCTCTATTAATTATTTCCTGTTCATCTTGTACATATCTTGATCATACACATTTATTGACATGTTTTCTCCCCCATTAGATTTTGAGTTCCTTGAGGGCATGACTGTCTTTTACCTTGTTTTGTATCCCCGCTGTTTAGCACAGTGTCTGGAACATAGTGTACACTTAATACATGCACATTGACTAAATGACTGATATTATAGTCCCTTTCTTGTGGGCTTGCTTTTCTTCTTCAGCTCTCTCAATCCTCGTGTCATCTGCTCCAAAAGTCGCTGTGCCCATTCCACAGAACATTGAGCTAGACATGCATGGGTTCACGACAAGTCAACTTCCCTCCCAGATTGGTGGAATCGCAGGTTTAGGAAAAATCCTTCTGAGTGAATTAGTTCAGACCCCTGCTTCTGTTGGGACTTCAGCTGGTCACAGAGGATGGAAGGGAGATGTTTTTGAGCAGATGAGTCTCTCCTAAGTCACCCTAACATTCTAGGTTGGTGTTGTTTTTCACCTACCTGGGAAAGATGTAAAGAAAGGCCAACCTGGCATCTGTACAGGCTGATGTCATATGTCCCATTTCAATGAAGCAGATAAAGTATTTGTCGCAGTGCATGGAAAAATACAGTGTGAATTAAGCTTGCAAAGTGAGGAAACTGGCTGAACTGATCTGAACTGAAGAGTAACTGCTATCTCCCTCCCTTGTGATGTATATCTAGTGCATGGTAAAGGAATGCAGGACTGCAAACACTGTGCTCAGCTATTAAACACCAGTGGCATTTGGCTCTGTGGCCTCATTATGGCAGTAAATTACAGCAAGGTGGGAGCCCATTCACAGCCTCTCAGAATTGGCTTCATGTTACCACCCTTGTCACAGCTACCCCAATTAGTCACCAGCTGAATGGCGAGGCAACCACAAATTTAGATTAAAAAGCAGTTTTCATCTCAAATGCAATTCACAGTGAGAAATGCTCCCTGCCCCCTGACCTTTCTGAATGCCATCACTGAACACTGAATAGCTCAGGGTAGTGCCTTTATTGAACATTGATTGCACCCTGGATTTCAGGATAAGATTTCTGGAAAGAAATTCATATAGCCTTTCCTCTGGACTCCTTATTTCTACATTCTCTCTTGCATTATGGTTATTTGTTACTGCTTCTTATCCCTGCCCCCATTCCCAGTTAGGTTGTAAGCACCTTCAGGAAAGAGACTGCATTTCATTATTTTTTTTTCATCTTCAGCATCTAGCATAGTATCTTGACCTACAGGACAGTTAATAAATATTAATTGAATCAACTGAATCAATTCAATTCCTTTTTGAATTCAATTCAACTAAATATTTTTTCCATTGCAAATCTAATTTTGGCTCTCCAATCAGTGCAGAGGGGCATGGGATCAGCATGCCTCAGCCCAAAGGAAATATCTAGCTGAAAGATCAGTGTTTGCATTCTGTGATCCCATTGACTTTCCCCAACAATGCAGGTCATAGCCCATCCATGCCTACCCAGCCAAGGCAACTCTGACCCATATGTATTGTCTCCATATTAACATGTAAGTTATTTGAGGGTAGGGATTGTCTTATTTTTGCTTTCATATGCCCAGCAGGAGTGCTATGGGAATTGTTAATCAATGCTTTCACAAATTATACAATAGCGTAGATCTGGATTAATACAAGGAGTTTCCCTATGGAAGTCCCCTATGCTGAGGAAATCACAGGTCCAGAGAAATACATATATAAGTATAGCAACATATATACACATATATACATGTATAGATACATATACATATATACATATCTATGTACTTGCAAATAATGTTGTGTTGGACATGTTTTAATGTTGCAGAAATTTTGAAAATGAATATCATCAAAACAATGCAATAAGTAGAAGCTCTTTCTTCTTATCCTTCAGTCTGGTGCCTTAAACACTGTTATTACTGATCAATATTGCTGAGGAGATGATTGGGAAAATAACAATAGAGTCAGGGTAGGAAAAACAACCTTTTAGTGTGACTGCCAGAAAACGCCTTTGTATTTCACGTTTTCTCTTTAGGTAATAAAGATAATAAACCTTTTCCAGGAGTCTCAGAGGGGTGACTGCATGAATTAATGAGTTAATATTTGTAAAGAGCATTGGGATTCTTAGATCAAAAGGCACTCACAACCTAAGAACAAAGTATTACGTTACTTTTGTCAGGGAGCCGGTAGCTCAATAGTGACAAGACAATATGGTTTTATTTTTCCTTTTTAATAATAGCATTGCATTATATTAGCAAAGAACAGAGCACTGGCCAGGAATGACACTGAGACAATTAGTGAACATATACCCTAGGAGAGGAGAAACAATACAGTACCAGGATTCATCATGTTGTACATGGTCTCTGTGTGTTCCGAAACCCACAGACACCTTTTCAGATAGAAGTCAATACCTTGAGTTGTATACTGATTTGGGAATTGCTAGTGGAGCATGTGTAAACCCAGGCATTCCCTGACCTTTCCATAAACACAAGAGATTCACTAGATGCTGCCCTTGCTTCTCCAGTTTCCCAGAGACTTTTAAAGATATCTTCCAGGTCAGCTCACTACACTAACAAAGCTGAAAGACCACAAAAGCTACTGACTACTTTGGCAGAAGCTGGACCAGAGACTAGAGTTTGCAGTTTTATGTCAAATTGAGATGCTACTGTTCCTCACTATAGCCATCACTAGGTATTCTAAAAGAGATTAAGAACTGGGAAAGAAGCATACATTTTTAATCTTTCTTTCATTGAACCACCACAATTATTCATTCTCATGACTTCATCTAACATGATACATAATTATAAGGCAGACCCACTCATTCTCCTAAACTCTATACCCTCATCTGCGGTGCTGCAGAAAAAAAAAAAAAATCAGAGTTGGAGTCCAAGAATCTGCTTTTTTCTTTGTGTGTGATTTGTGACAAGTTACTTGGGTTCCATAGGCCTCAATTCCATTTTCTTTTTAAGGATGAGGGATTGGAATAGATTAACCCCACCTCCAGCCTATTTTCCTATAATCCTGAACTGTCTACTAGACATATGTCCCTCTAACATGATGGGACCATGGAACTAGAGCTAGAAAAGACAGAAGAGTCCATCTAGATCAACCCCCTCATTCTAGAGGAGAGCTAACTGAAGTTGAAAAAGGCTAAGGAACTTGCTTGTGGTAACACAATTTCCTTTTCCAGATCATTCTGTAGGTGAGGAAACTAAGGCAAGCAGGCTAAAGTGACTTGCCCAGGGTCACCCAGCTAATAAGTGTCTGAGGCCAGATTTGAATTCAGGAAGATGAGTCTACTCTTCTCATTTTTATAGATGAGGACATTAATGCCTTGCACTCAGGTCTTCCAGACCCCAGACCTGACATTCTATCCATTCTATCCACTGCACCACATAGCTGTCATCCTATTCTGGGACTCCCTCATTAGAATGTGAGCTCTTTGAAAGCAGGAACCATCTTCCTTTTTTCTTTGTATCCCCAGCACTTAATAGAGTACTATGTACATTGCAAGTGCTTAATAAATGTTTTCATATTCATTCATTCAGAGGGAATAGAAATGGAAGCCTTCTGATTCTAAACTGGAATTTTAGTCATTCACCTCCTCTTGATTTGTGACTTAGATTGTAAGTAGCACAAGTGATATCATCTGTGACATTTACCCAAGTCCCTGGCACACTCCAAAGACTAATAATAGTGATATTTAGAAAACTAACTTAGTACTTGTGATAAAATAGCACATTAAATATATGAACCTTTACTGACCTGTATTATTCTATGTTTTACTGCTATTATGCACTCAAACCAAGTATGTGTGTGTAGATGGGAAGGGGGGTGTTGAAAATCTCCTCTTATTAATGTTATTGCTTCTTCCAAAGAAGCTTGTTCTCAAGGTATAACTGGCACCTTTCTGTGCCCTGAGAATGTCAGTGCCTGTTGATCAGGCATGCCTTTTCATTCAAGTGATGCCTACCACCCAGCTCATCAAATAGCGCTGTCAAGGTCTGGGTCATTAAACAGCAATAGATGACAATAAAAACACCACTTGAAACAAATGAAAATAGCAATACCTGTTATTACCAAATATGTTCCCCAGCTTCTGCTGCTGTTGAGTGAAATGCTCAAGATGTTGAGTGACACAGGGCCAGTTGAGAGAGTCCTTGCATCAGCAGGCAGTGACGATCAAAGACAGCAGCAAAGAGCTAAAGAAGCTAAACCACATCCCGGGAACACATTAGCTATGAGTAAAACTCCCAAGATGTGGATTGTTTTGCTTTTTTTTTAAGTACTGTATGTTTTACAGAGTAGTATAATCAAAAATTCCTGCAGCATTATTTCTTTTTTTGAGAAACAAAACAAATGCTACATCTGAAAATGGAGTTAAATATAAATGTTCACATATATACATACATACACACGTTTACTTATAGATGTGTGTAAATGTCCAATGAGTAGGGCTGAAATGAGATCAGGAGACTGAGGTTTACATCCTCATCCCTCCCCACCCCAACACACTTATTAAACATTTGACCATTAATCTAGTTTCCTTACACTTTACTGTCCTCCATACACTTTACAATCGATCCAGTCTAGCCATCTTGATATTCCTTGCATGCATACACACACACACACACACACACACACACACACACATACACACAGACATATACACTTTTTTACATGTGTATATGTGTGAATGTGTATTCTAACACTACTATCCCCTCCAGCAAAATAGGATTTTAGGAATTATAGCTGGAGAAGACCTTAGAGGTAAATATAGAAGTCTGGATAAATTTACTGATCTTAGAAATAGGAAGATGGGTTTAAATACTGCTACAGTTACTTAATAGTTACATGACCCTGGATAAGTCACTTAACTTCTCTGATCCTCAGCACTGGTTTCATGGGGATCAAATGAGATGGTAAATGTAAAGCCCTTTACTTAAAGACTATGTGTATGTCATCTATTATTACCATACAGTCAAACTCCCTCATTTCCTAGATAAGAAAATAGACACTCGCAGTTAGCTTAAGCAGAGACAGATTACAATTCCAGGTCCTCCCTCGCTAAATTCATTATGCTTTCTACTACACCAAACTGCTTTTCTTGATTTCCACTTGGTAGCTGACTTCAGTGAACTGTTTCAACAGATATTTAATTCTGTACAATAGTTAAAAAAAAAAAAGAAAACATTACGACTTTGAAGTGAATGCTGCTTTTGCAATACCATGGAAATCTAAGTTTTGCATGCACACGTACATATGCGTATATATGTGCATAGAGTGCAAAAATTTCTTTATATAGTTTTTTTAAAGCATATATAATCACATGTATTCACATAATTACATACATATACATATACACACATATGTTGTTGTTCAGTCATTCAGTTGTGACTAACTCTTCACGACCCCATGGACCACAGAATATTAATATTGGTCATGGGATTTCCTTGGAAAAGATACTATTTTTGCTGCCATTTCCTTCTCATGTGGATCAAGGCAAACAGAGGTTAAGGGACTTGTCCAGCATCACACAGCTAGTGAGTATCTGAGGGTGGATTTGAACTCAGGGCTTCCATACTCCAGTTCCAACTCTATATCCACTGAGCAAACTAGCTATGTATATATGCATGTATATATGCATGTTTATATGTGTAGTATACATTATATATATATCATAAATACATATTATATATAAGTAAATATCACATGCACAGATGTGTTTACAGTACATATGTGTATATGCACATACTTGTATACTCTACTTCTTTTATTTCTAGTGGCAGAGAAGATCATTCTTTTTATAAGGGGCCAATATAATACTATATATTATGTACTATAATTCTCTCCTGAGCATAAATATATTGACTCCTTAAAGAAGAAATATAGTGGGGTGGAGCCAAGATGGTGGAGTAGAAAGATGCACATACTCTAGCTCTACCTCCATAGCCCATAAAATACCTGAAAGAGTGACTCTCAACAAATCCTAGAGCAACAGATGCCACAGAATGATGAAATGGACAAGATTTCCAGCCCAGGCTGACCTGGAAGGCTGACGGGACAAGTCTGTCACACTACACTTGGAGTGGAGCACAGCCCAGCCTTGGCCATGTGGCTTGGTGAGGACCAGGACTTGAGCAGGCCTTGGGGGTTGAATCCATAGCAGCAGTGGAGGTTCCCAGACTGTTCAACCCACAAGCACCAAATAAAGCTTCAAAGGTCAGTGAGAGGGCTTTTTCACCTCAGTGACAAGGAAGCAGGGTTCTCCCCTAGCCCAGGTCCCACATAGCAGCATTGTCAGCAGCAGCGGGTGGCTGCATTGCGTGGCAGTGGCAACCAGAGGCAGCACCCAGCTGCCACTGGAGACAGCAGCCAGGAGCACTCAGTTTAAAGCCTCTGGGGGAAATGAGCAGCTGATCTGAATCTCAGCCTTGAGCATGGTCCTGGGGTGTGGGAGATCTGGAGGCCCCTGAGGAGTAAAGTCATTTCCCTTGACTGTGCCACCTTGGAGGAACTGAGAACTTACAGGTCCCCAGAGTATACCCTAATCTGACAAAGACCAAAAAGTCAAGTAACTGGTTGGGAAACTGCCCAAAAAAGGGGGAAAAAAATAAAACTATAGAAGGTTACTTTCTTGGTGAACAGATATTTTCTCTTATCCTTTCAGATGAGGAAGAACAATGCTTACCATTATGGAAAGACATAAAAGTCAAGGCTTCTACTTCCCAAACATCTAAAATAAATACTCAATGGTCTCAGGCCATGGAAGAGCTCAAAAAGGATTTTGAAAATCAAGGAAGAAAGGTGGAGGAAAAATTGGAAAGAGAAATGAGAGCAATGCAAGAAAATCATGAAAAGTGAGTCAACAGCTTGCTAAAGGAGACCCAAAAAATGCTGAAGAAAATAACACCTTTAAAAATAAGCTAACTCAATCGTAAAAAAAGACTTCCAAAAAGCCAATGAGGAGAAGAATGTTTTAATGAAAAGAATTAGCCAAATAGGAAAGGAGGTTCAAAAGCTCACTGAAGAAAATAGTTCTTTAAAAATTAGAATGGAATAGATGGAGGCTAATGATTTTATAAGAAACCAAGAAATTATAAAACAAAACCAAAAGAATGAAAAAATGGAAGATAATGTGAAATATTTCACTGGAAAAACAACTGACCTGGAAAATAGATCCAGGAGAGACAATTTAAAAATTATGGGAGTACCTGAAAGCCATGATCAAAAAAAGAGCCTAGACATCATCTTTCGTGAAATTAAGGAAAACTGCTCTGATATTCTAGAATCAGAGGGCAAAATAAATATTGAAAGAATCCACAAATCACCTCCTGAAAGAGATCCAAAAAGAGAAGCTCCTAGGAACATTGTAGCCAAATTCCAGAGTTCCCTGGTGAAGGAGAAAATATTGCAAGCAACTAGAAAGAAACAATTTGAGTATTGTGAAAATACAATCAGGATAACACTAGATCTAGCATCTTTTACATTAAGGGATCAAAGGATATGGAATAAGATATTCCAGAAGTCAAAGGAACTAGTATTAAAACCAAGAATCACCTACCCAGCAAAACTGAGTACAATACTTCAGGGGAAAAAATGGTCACTCAATGAAATAGAGGACTTTCAAACATTCTTGATGAAAAGACCAAAGCTGAAAAGAAAATTTGACTTTCAAACACAAGAATCAAGAGAAGCATGAAAGGTAAACAGGAAAGAGAAATCACAGGGGACTTACTAAAGTTGAACTGTTTACATTCCTACATGGAAAGAAAATATTTGTAACTCTTGATACTTTTCTCAGTATCTGAGTAGTTGGAGGAATTATACACATACACATACACACACACACACACACACACACACACACACACACACACATATATATATATATATATATATATATATATATATATATATATATATATATATATACACACATACATATGGAGAGAGACAGAGAGCACAGGGTAAGCTGAATAGGAAGGGATCATATCTAAAAAAATAAAATTAAGGGGTGAGAGAGGAATATTGGGAGGAGAAAGGGAGAAATGGAATGGGACAAATTGTGTCTCATAAAAGAGGGAAGAAAAAGCTTTTTCAAAGGAGGGGAAAAGGGAAGAAGTGAGAGGGAAAAAGTGAAGCTTTCATCACATTTGGCTCAAGGAAGGAATAACATACACGCTTAATTTGGTATGAAAACCTATGTTACATTATGGGAAAGTAGGGAAGAAGGGGATAAGTGGGGGTGGGGGGGAGATGGAAGGGAGGGCAAATGGGAGGAGGGAGCAATTACAAGTAAATACTCTTAGGGAGGGACAAGGTCAAAAGAGAAAATAGAAGAAATGGGGGGCAAGATAGGATGGAGGGAAATATAGTTAGTCTTACACAACATAACTATTATGAAAGTCATTTGCAAAACTACACATATATAGCTTATATTGAATTGCCTGCCTTCTCAGTAAGGATGGGTGGGGAGGGAGGAAAGAAGAGAAGTTGGAACTCAAAGTTTTAGGAACAAATGTTGAAAATTATTTTTGCGTACAACTGGGAAATAAGAAATACAGATAATGGGGTATAGAAATTTATCTTGCCCTATAGGACAAGAGAGAAGATGGGGATAAGGGAAGGGAGGGGTATTAGAAGGGAGGACAGATTGGTGGAAGGGGTAATCAGAATGTAAGGTGTTTTGGGATAAGGAGAGGAGAGAGATGGGGAGAAAATTTGGAACTCAAAATTTTGTGGAAATGAATGTTGAAAACAAAATAAATTTTAAAAATCTATGGAAAAAAAGAAGAAATATAGTATTATATATTATATATTAATTATATATTATGTATATATTATGCTATTATAATATATGCCATATACCATAACTCTCTCTTGAGCATAAATATATTGTCCCCTTAAAGAAGGAATGTAGAATTATATACTATATATTATGTATGGCATACATTAGACTTTTATAATATATGCTCTATACTGTAATTCTGTCTTGAGAATAAATATATTGGCTCCTTAAAGAAGGATTTATCTTCTTTGTCACAAGAGACAAAAGAAGTGCTGTAATTGGAACAGAAATTTGGACACGGATTCTATTGGCAGACATGTCAAGATTGCAAAAAGGAGAATGTAATGAGAATGGATAGTAAAAAGAGTACACAAAAGATTTTTTTTTTAAATGAGGCCTAACTAGCAACAGAATCATTATCATCATCATTGCTGTTACCCAACACTTTGCAACTCTACTCTGTGATACACTGGAAAGAGCAGTGGATTTTGAGTTGGAGGCCCTGGCTTCCAGTCCTGGCTTCTACATTTACTGCCTGTGTGACTCTGAGCAAATTACTTCACCCTTCTAGTCCTTACTCTCTTCATCTGTAATATAAAGGGATGGATCTGATTGTCTCCAGGGTCCCTTCATGCTCTAAGATTATGATCCAGTGTGTAGAAGCCAATGGCAGAAACCACTAGAAGCCTCCTTGCCCTCGATGAATGTACAATCAAGTTTGAAAAATAGGTTGTTGTTCGTTAGTCAGTCATCTCTGACCTTTTATAGCCCCCTTTGGAGTTTTCATGGCAAAGATATTGGAGTGGTTTGTCACTTCTTTTGCCAGCTCATTTTACAGATAAAGAAACTGAGGCAAACAAGGTGCAGTGACTTGCCTAGGGTTGCACAGCCAGTAAGTGTTTGAGGCCAGAGTTTAACTCAGGTCTTTCTGACTCCAGGCCTGGCACTCTATCCAATGAACCATCTAGCTTGTATGAGAAAAACAGGCCAAATGCATAAAGAGGTACACAGTCTAAGAGTATTCAAGAACTGATTTTCTACTTGAAGGAACGCTGCCAATGACTGAAGTGTATCCCTTTAAATAAAGAAAAATATTATTTTCAATAATTTATTAAAATATTTCTAAAATATATTATGTCTTCCCCTGCTTTTTTGGACATAGTACACTAAAAATAACCATAATTTAACCTTTTTGATGACCCAAGGTCATCATTATCATAAAAAGCAATTATGACACTGTGACATCCTCAAGGATAATTGAGATATATAGGGTTAGTGGGCTCAGGCTGCATTGCTTAGCAACTTCTTTCATCTTGACGCTGATGTTAGTGTTTGTTAATTTCGTATTGTCTCCTCTCTCACTCTCCTGCTGTCATATGCCACAGCTTGTTCTTGTCTGTGAATCTGGCATGATGCTTGGCATGTCACAGGAACCTGGTACATTTCTTGTCAACTGAGTGACTATAACGTGCAGACCCTTGTATATGCTCCCCCATTTTTCATTTACTTCTGATGTAACCCATAAAATAAAATAAAACAGAACAAAATAAGAGATAAGATTATTAGAACAATATCAAATAAGAACAGTTTCTAAATGAAGTTGTAAAGGACTCTTCAAAGAATACTGCATGAGTTTTAGTTCACAGATTTCATTTATTTGTGTTCTGTGGATGCTTTTAGATCTCTTTTGTTTATCTCCTCATTCTCAGACATATCCAGATAAGTAAGGCTTTTGCACAAGTGACTTCTAGGGAAATAAAATATGCCACAGTGGACAGGGCACTGAGCATGGAGTTAAGGGGACCTGGGATTGAATCCTGCTTCAGAGATTTAATAATTGGATGATCCTGGGCAAATAGATTCGACCTCTCTGTGCTTCCATTTCCTCATCTACAAAATAATAGGAAAGGGGACTGAACTGGATGGACTTTATGGTTCCAACCACTCAATATATAAGATCTTGTGAACATGATATGATATGATATGATATAATATAATGTAATATAATAATTACCAAATAAGTGATAGGTACATTGTAGAGGAAAGCAAAATCATTTTGGATTTATATGGTAGAAAATAGCTTTCAGGAAGATGTGAGGGTTAGGAACAAAGGATTTCAAACAGGCAGGGATCTGTAAGACCCCCCCCCCCCCTTATTAATTCCCAATTCAATGCATCAGGAAATTGTCCAACACAGTAAAGTGTCTTGTCCAGGTCACACAAATATTAAGGAGCAGAGTGGGGATTTGAACTCAAGTCCTCTGAATCTAAATCCAGACCTCTTTTGACTAGTCTGAACTCTAAGTCCAATACTCTATGCAAATTAACCTTCAAATCTAGCCTTGGAAACTTAATAGCTGTGTGGCCCTGGGCAAGTCACTTAACCTCTCTTTGTCTCAGCTTCCTCATTTATAAAATGGTGATAATAACACCTACTTCCCATGACTGTTCTGAGAATCAACTGAGATAATATTTGTTAAGCACATGGCATAATTCCTGTGCAGAGTAGGCTCTTGATATTTATTTCCTTCTTGTTCTTCTCCCATAAAGGATTTTGCAAAACCTTAAAAGTCATCATTGCTGTTATGTTCATTATTTTTATCTACTACACCACAAAGCTGTTTCTATATTATTCCAAAGTCAAAGTAAAAAGAAAAGATATCTAGAAAAGAAAAAACACAGCAATAAAATCAAAATCACAAGGCAGATAAAGAATGCCAACCCAGACCCTCACTCTTTTCTTTTTTCTCTTTTCTCCATACCCCAAAAGCTTCTGGTCCCCTCCTCTTTCCTCTGCCTTCCAAGACAACCAATATTCTCATGAATCTTCATGGTTATATGAGCTCATGATAGTCAAGAAATGGAATCACAGACATCAACTTTAATGCCCTGTTTACATTGTAAACTTATTTCAGAGTTTAGAGAAAGGCTATATAGGATCCCACACCATAAAATTGGACAGGTAGGGTCACCTTAAGAGGGATAGGATGTGTTAAAGAGAAATGGGATGCTCCCAAGAGTGAAATTCTAATGACTCAAATAGAAGCAATTTCTTTAAAAAATGCATTGAGAAGCTGCCTAAAGACACATATGTGTGTAGGGAACTCATCAACCAACTTAGATTTAAACAAGACATATACAGAAGGTAAAACCAAGGTGAAAATTGAAAATAAATACAAAGAAATGATATGGTTCAAAAAGTGTTAAGATAATTTGAATTTTGGATAGACTGAGACTGATGATGAATGTTACAAAAAAAATTAAAAAGTGATTTTCTAATACAACCAATGTGGGAATTTATTTTGTTTGACTATCCATATTTATTACAAGGGTTTCACTTTTCTTTTCCTAGTAATTGGGATGGGGATGGCAGAAGAAGGAAGGTGAGAGGGATATAAGAAGGAAAGAAAGACAGAAAGAAGGAAAGGAAGGAAGGAAGGAAAGAAGGAAGGAATGAAAAGAAAGAAAAGACGGAAGCTCATTAAGGCATCTTTTAAAAATGCTGAAAGGAATCTAGAAGGAAGGCCAGAAAGGATAAAGAAGCAAGAAAACTTTAAGAACTTTGGGCTGAGGTTATTACATAATTGAAAAGCAATCATTACAAATCCTGAAGTTTCATGTACAGCAACATATTTATGTGTGTATGTGTATATATGTATTTATACAAATATATACACATATACCATTACATGTATACATATATGTATACATATACATACATACATACATATATAACTATTTCATTTGGTGCTTATTAAGTTCAGGATAAAAAAGATATCAAATATACACATTTGAAAGATATCAATAAAATATATTTTTGAAAAGGAACTAAGCTAGCCCACACGAGCCCAGTACCAGGATACATACAGAATTTATGGATATGATTCCATGCTGCTATTGCTGAAAAATCTTGTAGAGTAAAAGGAGCTTGAAAAGAGTATAGGGCAATGAAATTCCAGAAAATTTGCTACCAGTTACAAACACATGCAAAAACATGAATTTGAAACAAAAGATTGAGGTACAGTATGATGACTTTTTGCAGGGCAACCTGGCTTTGGTAGTGCTGTGTTCTGTTTGTTGTTGGGTTTTTTTTTAAATGACCTTCCCCTTTTACTTTCATATTCTTGGGAGACACAAAAGGGAAGAAAACTGCAGGGCCTCAGATCCAGACATGTCTTGGTAATTCATTGAAAGCAGATCCCCTAAAATGATTCTGAAAGGTTGCAAGTTGGTAAATTATTCATTCATTGATTAATGTATTAAATTTTATTAATTATTCATTAATCAGTTTATTCATTCAACAAAATGTATTTAATTCTTACGGTGTGTGTAATTAAGGAGTGATGAAAATTAAAGTGAACTTTATGACTGTAAGTCAGAAAGAAGCTTGACTTGGGACAGAGATATTGTTCATGCTTAGGTAGAGATCAAGTTTCAATGACACATTAAGGATCTATGGTCTCTACTTAAATCACTAGTTGTTCTGTTTCCCACCTGGCCCTGGGAGACTAAAATTCTCTCTCTATAGAGAAAAGCCATAGGTATTTAAAACTCTGGAAATCCATAGATCCTTCTCCTTATAGATGGAAAGAACCTAAGAATTTTTCCCTAGTTTAGTGAAGGTTCTGACCCTGAATTTTAAACTTCTGGGACCTAAGTTAAAAGACATGGAGAAATCCATTCCTTTAGGGAGCATTGGCACCCTTCGTGATACTCCTGACAAAACCAGAAGCTGAGAGCAAAGACAGAGAACCTCTACAACTCCTGGGAACTAGCAGAAAAAGAGAGTAGTGGCATTTAGCAGTGACCACAAGATACCAATAGGAAACAATGCCAGGGTTGAAAATACATGCCATGTCAACTTAATGACACCACTAGAAAACATCGATAGCCATAAAGATTTATAGACATGATTTGCCTTTCCATTTGTGTGTACAAGTCATATGTGTCCCTTGCATGTTTTTTCCCACTCCACATGAATTTTGGTCCCATGTATTCCCTATTCAAAGAACAGAATGATGTATTAAGACAAAGAAATCACCAATATTTGTGTACATTTGAGTATATATCCTGAAGTAATTTGATGTTAGGCATTGAGCCTCGAGGTGTAGATCACGGGAGGGTTTTGGAACAGAGATAGCGTGAAATCAGAGTATGGTTTATATGCTTTATTGGCACTTCTAGACCTGACACTGAATGTATGCCAGACCCCTATGGAATCACATCAGCTTTATAGGGACAGTGATGATGAAGCTCTGGGAAATGTAAGCCTCTGATAAGCAAAGCTCTGAGTCCCAAGTAATCACAGGAAAATAGAGTTCAGAAGAGTCTTCAGGGTCTGGATATCTGTGTCTTTGTGGTATGTTTGCATGTAATTTCCCTGGAAATATGTTTCATAATTCTTCACATCCACTAATGAAGCTAGACTATAGAATTTGTTTTCTACATACATTGATTGACTGATGCCTCAGTACTCCCCAACATAGTCTGCAGGATGTTGAGTGACCACAGAGAGAGGAGAAAAAAAAAATGAGACATTGGCAAATCTTAGATGATTTATCAGGCTAAAAGAATGATAAAAAGTAAATGTTAAAGAAATGGTTAGCACAAGTAATCTTTTTCCTACCTCTGAGGCCAGCTATATACCCACAATACCATGCTGCTCACATACAAATTTTACACACATACACACACACACACACACATCTTTCACATTTGTATCTCATGTATATACACTAGCCTTAACCTAAATTCCCTTTACTTTGTGTATAACCTGACCTCCTGGGCTTTAAATTTGTGACTTAAGATTGCATTGTTTATTTAATTACATGCAAAAATATGCTAATGTATCATTAAGACTGAGATTATAATTGCATAGACATCAAGAAATTTATATTTGAGGTTCCCAAAGTGATCATAATTCTTTTTTAGAAATATCAATGAAAATATATATTTTTTAATTTGTTCTCCTGTGGAACTGGAAATCTAAGCACAAAGCCTTGAGCATGCACCTAAGGAGAAAGAAGTGAAATGGAATAGGAAAACTGCTAAAACTTTCACTATCTTTGGTGGCTCGTACGAACAAAGTCAGCATACTGTGAGATGATGGAAAGCTCATTTGGATGTAAAATGTCTTTAAATTTCAATAATGCAAGGTGTTAATAACTTGTGAAAGATTTTTCTAAAATATATAATTTTGATCTTTCCAGTGTCCCCTTGGCTATAGAGTTGCTATGGCAATGCTAATAAAGGAAATTAATGTTTGTAATTAGACCAAACCTTTAATGCCATAAATCCCATGGAAGTTATTTATTTTCAAACGGTTAAGGGTCTGCAGCTATTTTCAGGAGTCAATGATTTATATTGATAATTCCTATGCTCCAGGTCCACATTTCTGGGCAATATTGGAAGCTGTCCAGTTCACTCCAGTTCAACAAAGTCATAATTCCTTTGAGCCAGGCCTCTTTAGAAATTGCACAAAGCAAACTCAAAATGAATTTGGAGGAAAGGCTGAAATCAACAAGTTCTTAATAGTTTTCTGGGAAATAATTAGGGTGTCACACCAAAGCAACTCATTTTAGTTTTAAAAATATATCCCTCAAACTATAGGAAAATCTTAGAAGTCTTTTTCTGTGACAGACAATATAATTTAATATAAAGAATGATAATCCTGTTGACAGGAGACTTAGATTTCAATACTGGCTCTGATGTTTTCTGACCATGGGACTACAGACAAGACCTTTACCTCCTTGTGTCTCATTCTTTGTCCTTTAAATAGGTACAAAAGTACTTAACACTAGCTACCAGAAGGATCTAGCATATGGCCCCAGAGCTAGTGTAAGTAGGAAGGGATTAAACCATGGTGTGAAGGGAAGACACCTAGACTATGACCTTTGTTACTACTCTGAGTTCTTTAGATGGCAAACGGGTTGTCTTTCTATTAACTCTATGTTTCTTTCTATCATAAAGAGAATTCCCAACCTTTGAGTAGCACAGGCTGGAGACCCAAAGAGCTTCTGGGATAGGAGTGCAGGAGATAACTGAAGTATACTGCAGTAACAAGAGACTGACTCTCGAACAACCCGAAGTTTATTTCTTCCCCAAGGGGAGTTTTCTTCTCCAAGGGGAGTTCTTAGGGTAGTATCATATGCCCAGAGCCTTATAATGATCCCTGGAGTCCAAACAGGGACCCAGCAGAAGAAAGGAGAATAACTCGATTTTCATGGCCTTCTGTGGTTTTGATTGCATTCTTTCTGTACAATAAACCGCAGATTGTCTGGTATCTATTATACATTATTACCTTGATTGTTCACAAAGAATCCCTTTTACAAACATTTTGGGAGACCAAGAAGAAACTGGATGGCAATAAAATGAGCCAAAGAAGTACTATTTTGAGAAGTATCTCGAATTCAATCTTATCCATGTGAACCCAGAATTGGGGTTCTGGATCAAAAGATGTCATATCAGGAAAGCATTATGTAAAAATTAAATCTTTATATAATGGAAGTTTTTTTTTTTCCCAAGTTGGTTCTTAGGATAATGATATATAACTCCAGACTTAGAAAACAGACATGTATCAGCCACACTTCTTATGCCGTTTTATGTAGACATAATGACTATTACAACACAGGGAAATATAATATTTATCCATTCCACTATATCCTAAGTTTAGAGAGTTGAAAATGAGGAACAAATGGCAATACAAGCAGCACTTATAAAAGGAGTGGTCAGCTAAGTGAGATAAACAGGAGTCAAAGGAATCTCAGCGCAAAAGAAAACTCCAACTTCATCAGGTACTTTCCTCAAAAGAATGTAAATACAAATCCATTTCAGTAGCATATACATATCATGAAAGAGAAGTTGAACACTAGGGTAACAGTCATGAAACTCCTATATAGATAAATGAATCATCTTTTCCCACCATAAAATCTGGATAGAACCATCTTTTTTTCAAGAATAACAATTATAGAAATCATTTGGCTTTGGATACACACATTATAAGTCCTGTCAATCACCGTACTGTGATAGATGATGGCTTTCTGTGAAACAGTAAGAAGTAGATAATAAATATAGGTATGTAAGCAAATTTTGCAGTCTTTCTTAAAACTCTCAGTAAATGGTCACTTAGCTGCTGTTGGAATTTCAAGACCATGACCCAGAGAATCTAAGTTAATGTGGGTAGAAAGAAATCCTAAATTCACCCACTCAGGTTTTTTGTTGAGATGCAATAAATAATCAAGAACTGTAACATAACTGTAACTGTAACTGATTGAGGACCAGGAATAGATGGAGAGGAATAGACAGATAGCAGAGCAGGTACCTTCTTTCCTTTAAGAACTCTGACTTTTCTTCAGTGAAAACAAGTATAGTAAAAGCAGGAACAGCAACTTACCTACAAAAAAAGAAAGAAACATGTCAAAAACAACTTTCATAATTTTACATATGTGTGCATACATATATGTGTGTTCATCCTTCATTGCCGAAGAAGACTATGCCATCAGAGAAATAATGACATGACTTGCACTTGACTTTATTTTGAGTGAAGTAGGGCTATGCAGGTCACCATCCTCACTTCTCCTCCAGAGCCATCTGAATTCAGTGACCAGATATTCATCAGGATGACTGGAGATGACCCAGGATGAGGCAGTTGGGGTTAAGTGACTTGCCCAAGGTCACACAGCTAGTGAGTGCCAAGTGTCTGAGGTGAGATTTGAACTCAGGTCTTCCTAACTCCTGCACTGGTGCTCTGTCTACTTGCACCACCTAGCTGCCCCACATACATGTATATGTGTGTATGTGTATGTATATACATGCACACCTACATACACAATATATACGTATGTGTGTCTGTGTATGTGTGTATAATTGTGTTTAATGGTAGACCTCTCTGGGGTAGGGGAGTATTGAGGGAAGGAAAAAAAAAGAAATTTACGTGATAACTTTATTATATATTTAAAAGGAATTGCAAGTTGTTCATAATAGATTTTTATTTTCATGTGAAATCATATTTTTATTATACTATGTTATGGAAATGATGTTTTTGTTCCATAAATTAGAGATAAAATACAGTGAAAAATAACTCTTAAAACTTTTAAATAACATAATCATTACTCATATTGATAGGCAGGACTAGATATTAAATCAATGGGAAATTCAGATCTGAATGGACCTCTCTTCTTTTTCCTTAGTCCTTTTCCTTTGCAGACATACTTACCCTTCCTGACCCAATGATCTCAGCTACCTAAGACCACCCTTCAGGAAGACAACTGCAAGTTTAAGTCACTAAGTAGTATCATTGGTTTCATGCATAATCCCTGTTGGAAGTTTGTATATTTCGAAAGATACTGATTGGAGGTCACCAGGTTAATTCAAGGCAGTGCTTCTTAATGTGGAATTTCTGACAGTGTAGCCTTGGATTGGGACAGGGTTGTTGGGAAGTTCAAATGGGGAGATGCTTATAAAGTACGTTGCAAATCTTAAGGCTTTGTGAATATAAATGCCAATTTGTTGCTGATACTCTTGTAATTTAGTATAGTCACCACACCTGTGGTAAGGTGATGATTTCATTCCCAGAATAACATTCCCGTTGAGCTCAACCAACATTTACAGTGCATTTCCAGAGTATACAGGAAACCAGGTGGCACAGCGCCTGGTGCTAAGCCTAGAGTCAGGAAAACATCTTTGAGTTCAGATTCAGTCTAGCAGCTGTGCAACCCTGGGCAAATCACTTAACCCCATTTGCCTCAGTTTCCTCATCTGTAAAATGAACTAGAGAAGGAAATGGCAAACCACTCAAATATCTTTCCCAAGCAAACCCAAAATGGGTTCACAACGAGTTAGATACAACTGAAAATGACTGAACAATAATATATATATACCAGAGTATACTGGTAAATATTTAACAACTGGGCTTTCCAGAAGAATCACACACACGCGCGCGCGCACACACACACACACACACACACACACACACTTCTATTTAATTCTGGATTGTAAACACTTTTTTAAGTCTTGAAATCAAGAGTAAATTAAATCCTGATTTCTGAGGTATAAATGTTGATTTCTAAGGTATTCATACTCACATGGAAAATTTAACACTCTTAGGTTTCAGCCTACCCATGGACTTGTAGAGGGAAGGAGGATTGGTGGGTGGAAAGGGCTTCCCCATTCCTTCCAAAGTATATGGTATAAATGACCACCTACTTTCCAAAGATATTTCGCTTTACTTGCCAAAAGGTAACTTTCTAGTCAGTGCTGCTGACTTACAAAGAATCTGGAAAATAGTCAGTTAGATGACTTGGTGGATAGACCACTGACTCTGGTGTCATGAGGAATTGAGTTCAAATCCATACTCAGACACTTACTAGTTATGTTACTATGGGTAAGTCACTTAAACTTCATGGCCACCCCGCCAAAAACAACCCTGGAAAAGTACATTAGAATGAGGGTTCTAGAACCTTGGTAGATGTGCAAAGGAAGCAGGAGTAATAGTAGTAGTGATCTAGCAGAAAGAGCTTGGAATCCAAAGGACCAGTTCCTGGTTCTGCCTCTCCAACTTGTTGGTCCCATGGTCATGGGCAAATCACTTACCATCAATAAACTCAGGTTTCCCCACTTGTGTAATGAGGACCGTAATACTTTTCCAGACTAAATGCATTTGGAGGAAAGAATGAAATCAATAGATTCTCTGTATTGGCTTTTGGAGGGTCACACCAATATAAACAAACAGAGACATCACACAATGTTAAGAACTCATAAAGCCATTGTCAGAATCATGTTGCATTCTATTAGCACCTAGGTAGCACTTTAAGATTTTCTAAGTACTTTTGGTATGTGATTTCCTTTGCTCCTCATAGCAATCCTAAAATTCAGGAATAGAGATTAGGGGGTGTTGGGATTGGAAGTTCAATTCCGTGTGGACGGTCTCGGGCGGGTAAAGGTGGGAGCTTCTAAATCTTAGAGCTCTCACGAGACCCTCCCAGGAAACGGCAGGGGATCGAGGTGAACCGAGCTAGCTCGGGTATTTCCGCCTCTCCCCGGGAGATACGTGATGGGTGGAGTCTCCCTGCCCTCGAGGTCATCCCGGAACTGGGCACACTATTGTTATCTAACAGCATGGTATTGAGATGCAAACTGTGTGGCTGAAGGTTAAGTAGGATTGAGGAAGCCTGAAAGCTCTCTTAGCACGTAAGGAGCCAAGAGGACAGTAGGCTCTGCTTTCTTCTTTCCTCTCTCCCCTCCCCCTCTCTCCCCGCTTGTACTTCTACTTCCAATCCCTTAAGATCCTAGCCTCCTTAGGAAATCTCCCCCTCTTCCTCCTAAGGAAGACCCCCCTGCACTTGTAACCTAGACCCTGAAATAAAGCTCAACCCTTGTTCGACTCTGGAACGTCCTTTCTCTCATATGAGCATCCGGTTTTGGCCAACCGAAGACCTCGGAGGTGAGGTAAGTAGACTCGGGTAGGCCACACAGGCCTCTAGGCCTGGCAAGGGGGTCTTTGTCTATGTCTGTGATTTCATTAGTTTAGAGAATTCCCAGTGAGGAAACTCCATCTACCACTGCAGGTTGGCAGCTGTCCTGCAAACCACAATCTCAGAAATTGTGGGATTCTTAGAGCTGGGAGTCTTAGAGCTGAAGTAACTTGTCCAAGAACTTCCCAGCTACATGGACTTACTATACCATACTGCCTTCCCATGGAAGCATTTTAATGTTTATTTTAGAGATGAGGACACTGAGACTCTCAATAGTTAAATGAAGTGTTCAATTTCACACAGCTAGGAAGTGACAAAGACAGAATTTCACCTGTTTCTTGAGTCTACCTCCAGTATTCTTTATGCTCCCCCACACGCAGAGAATCAAACAAGATAATGGATTTGAAAACATTTGATCAGTATGTAAATACCTATACCACTAGCAAAGGATGACAATGTTGAAGGGGAATCCAGACCTATGATTTCATGATGGCAAGGTCATGATAGGCATTTAACTCTCTTTATTCATTAAGATGGACAGTTGATCTATAACCTATAGCTTTACAGATATGATATGCCCATTGTCAATCAATTGGCATTTATTTTACAAAAGACTAATCTTCCTGACTCCAAGGTTAGCCCTCCCACCATTATACTGGACTGCCTCTATCACCATCTAGGGCAGGACTTCTGAAACTTTTTTCTACTGGGATACCTATCAGCACTTTTTAAACTGTGGGTCACAACCCATCTAAGGAAGCTAGGTGGTAGAAACTAGTTTGAGAGCAAGACTTGGAGTCAGGAAGATCTGAGTGTGAATTCTATCCTGGACACTTAGTGGTTGTATGATCCTGGATTATTTACCTAGCCTCTCTGTGCCTCCATTTTCTCATCTCTAAAATAGGAATAACAATAGCACCCACCAGATCCAGTGTTGTGAAGATCAAATGAGTTCATATGTATAAAGTACTTTGCCAACCCTACAATGCTATATAATGTCAGCTATTGCTATTATCATCTAAATAAGCATTTATTAAAGTACTTGATATGAGTGAAATCGGTGCCTACTCTCAAGGAGTTTACATTGTACTCTCATTACTACTATTGTTAAAATCATATAGGATATAACAGCCAGGACCCCAGCATACACAAGAGGGCCTGCTGTACAGGTTCTTAGATCTGCTTTTCCAAAAGGAAAGCAACTTTCAGGGTGTTAACAACCTACTTTAATCAAGCACATGTATCATTCACTTAGTTCAGGGAAAAAAGTCAGCACCCTGAACTTCAGAGAAAATACAAGCAGAAAAATAAAGACCAACAGACAGGGCTTCCAACTGTCTGACCATAAGCAATACATACATCACAGATCAACAGGCAGATCCAGCTGTCTGACCATTACATACATACGTGGCTACCAAAGAGACAAGCATGAACATCTGGGTTTTCAAAGCCAGGGGACTCCTTAGTAGCTCTCCAAATTCTCCTCTAGCCAAACAAATACTTCCAATCAATAAGCCCCAAAACAAAACCTCATCTCAGAGTATATATACACTTTTCAGAGCCAGAGGGCGTCATGACCCTTGAGAACCAGAGCCTCATTAGAAATTAACAAAAGGTAAGAGTCTTCCTACAAAACAAATCTTCCCTAATCAAGCTTCCCTTAATGGGCAGGCCCATTAATGGGTGGGGAAGGTCTTTAACTCCCACTAACATAATTAACATTACACAGGACTTGGCTAAATGAGTTCTTTCTTCCACACAGCAGGTGTTTAGGATGCAGTGTCCCCAGGATCTGAAGAATGTACATAAATAATTTCGGCCCTTTGTTCCAGAGAAGAAGCCTGATTTTTTTTCTTTTTCTTTTATAGGTTGTTAACAGTATCCTATTATAAAATCTGGGTTGAGTATTTGGCCATAGGTTATATTATAGAATACTATTCATATATTTTACACGTTTCTGAGTGTCTAAACTTTTTCTGTATTGCCTACTGGCCTTCATATGTCATCCGCAACTTCTGTAAAACTCCCCTAAAATTCCCATTTAATTTCCTATGTTGACCCATGGTATATGGAAACAGCAATGGGGAAAGTCATGATGTGGAAGGGATAAATGTGAAGAGTTACCAAGCATACATCACAGCTGGCTAATTTAAATGTGAAAGAGAATGGATACTCAGATGACACATCAGGGAGTAGAGCCAATGCACTTTCAGACTTTGCTATAGGAGTAGGCTGGGGGTTAAGGGTAGTAAGGCGGGTGCAGAGTTATCTAAGCCCTGCCAAAACTCTTTTCTGCTTGATATCTCCTCCATTTTTCTAGAATCCAGCATGGAAAATTCTCTTCTAGGTGTACCATCTTAACATGTCTCCTGCTGCAAGATCAAGTGTTCATTTTATGCAGTGACTAATTTATGAGTTTAGTGAGAAATTCTTTATAAAATAAATTTGAAAAAAAATAGAAAGAACTTGAAAATGAGTTCCCTTTGCACACCATGTGTGTACAGTCCCATTAGCAACCGCACAGTGGGCAATCGATTAGGGAGGGAAAAATGGCTTTTTTTATGGTAATGGATTTTGAGCCTCCTGGTGATAATTTATTTACTAGGAATTTTGCAGAGCTGGCTAGCACACTGATGAAAACCCTCTGAACATGTTCATTTAAAAAAAGGGGGTTGGGAAGCAGCTTGGCTTACTTTTGAGAAATATTGTTATTAAATCATTGGAAACATATTGATAAAATATGCCCAAGAGCTCCACTACTATAATTTATAATACAAATTGCACTGCTATTGACAAATAGCAATTTAATCCTGCAATTAGCTTTAACAATTTGAATTTCTCCATTGCCTTTTTTCCAAGCTTTGATAGACAGTTGGAAAGGGTGTTGCAGAACAGTAAGGGACCCTGGCTGATTTCAAATGTTTCTTCCGCCCCCTGTGTATTTCTGTGCATAGAAATTTATGCTCCTCGTCTATTCAATAAGAAATAAGACCAGAGGCTCTTCAAATGACCTTAATACCCTTAGATGAAAAGGTGACCATGATGTTCCTGACTAAGTTCAAGGTGAGTCTAATAGCTCTGTGTTCATTACATAAATGCTAGGCTTCCTAATCTCCTTAGGAGCCATCTTCAACCATCCTCACCCTACAGGGGATTCTCCTTCCACAGCACTCATTTTCTGAGCCTACTCATTTGACACACCAGGCACTGCAGTTGCATTATTCTTTTCTCATCTTTCCTTACGGACTGTAAACTTCTTGAGGACAGAAATTGTGTCCTATACTTTGCATCCTTCCCATTGCCCAACCTAGCGCCTTGCAGTTGATCTCAGGAAGGCAGATGGAATAAGGAGCAAGTCAAAGTAGCCATTCTATTTGGACAACTGCAAGCAAAATGATTTCTGAGGTCCCTCCCAGTCCTAAATAGGTAATCCCATGACCTGGGTTTGAATCTCCCCTCAGGAACATTACGGCCTGGGTAAGGGACAACCTCTAGACTTCTATTGCCTCCCCTGGAAAATGGAGATAATAAAAAATCATAAAATACTTTACAAGACCATTGCAAGGTCAAATGATACAATGGAGAGAAAGCACTTTGAAAGCTTTAAAACAGCTAGAAAAGACAGCAATTATTATTTACTGTGATATGAATTGAGTCACTAGGCATGTCTGTATCCCTCAGGCATAGCACAGTAACACCTGAGCAAAGCCCTGCAGGCTTTGGTGGTTAATACATGATGACTGAATTGAATGAGAGTGGTGAGAACACCTTTTCTGTACATGTTGCTCTGGAAAGGGGGTGAGGTGATGGCCTAGATACTAACTGTGCACATCCCTATGTAGGCTCCTGTTCTCCTATGGGTATCTGGCTCTTTAAAAGCTATCAATAATAGAATTTTAATTTTTAAAATACACATGAAAAATGAAAGGCTTTTGGCAGATTTACTGAAATGCTATGTAAATGCAATGCATATTTAATGCAAATGTGCATGTGACTCTCTTAACTGTTCCCAATACTTCATGGCCCTCCCCAACAGAATGTGATTTAGTCCTGGTTCCCCTACTAATAACTGATGAAATGATGCTGTGCAATTTATTTCACCTCTCTGAGCCTCGGTTTCCTTTATATGTAAAATTAAGTGGATTAGTCACTAAATTCCTGTAATCCTAGGAATCAAACACTCTGTAAGAATCTATTGTGTCTTTTTTTGTGTTTTTTGGTGAGACAATTGGGATTAAGTGACTTACCCAGGGTCACATAGCTATTAAGTGTGAAATGTCTGAGGCTGGACTTGAACTCAGATCCTCCTGACTCCAGCACCACCTAGCTGCCCCAAGAATCTATTATTGTTGTTCAGTCATGTTTGACTGTCCCTGATCCCACTTGGGATTTTTCTGGCAAAGATGCTGGATTAGTTTGCCATTTCCTTTTCCAGATCATTTGATAGAGAAGGAAACCAAGGCAAATAAGGTTAAGTGACTTGCCCAGGGTCACACAGCTAGTAAGTGTCTGAAAGATTAATGTTCCACACTCCAGGCTCTGCACTTTCTCTATTCACCTAGCTGCCCCAGGAAACTATTCATGTAGCTCTATATATTGGCTTGGAGAAAGGTGAGGTGTCGCTGAAGGGAGGTTATTTTAAAAGAAATAGAAAATCATGGAACCTGCTCTCAATGATCTCATGATCTAGACTGGGGGGTGGTGGTGGGGATGTAGAGAAAAAAGGTGTCTAAGACAATTTATTAGCAAGTGTCAAGGCAGACAGAGTATTGTAAAGCAATGTAGGAGCTGAGGGAGTTTTGCTTAAGAGGAGGATCACTGGAGCATGCAATGAAGAAAAGATTCTCAGGTGGGGAGAGCCTTAGGTAAGACCTGGAAGAAAAAAAATTAGATGGATGGTTTGGGAAGAGCAAGGAAGAATCCCCAGGTGGGGAGTAACACCTGAGCAAAGGCCCTCAGGCAGAGGAAAGGGAATATGGTGCTGTGTTTGAAAGAGAAAAGAGAGCTCAGTGTGATCAGGAGCTCAGGGCCTATGCTCAACAATAAAGTGATGCAGGGTGGACGTCAAACCTTGTAAAAGGACCTTATAAGTCAGCATGACAAATTTGCACTGAGCCAGAAAGATGAGGAGTAAGTTCTTGAGCAGTGAAGGAAAGGACAAAGGCTGTGTTTAGAATGTGCTGATAAATAAAGGACTTGACATTGACCTTCCCATCTTTGTCACTTACTACCTGTATTACCTTGGCCAAGTATGCCACAGTAGCGTCATCTATAATATGTAGAGAGGACACTGGATGACCTTTACAAATCCTTTCCATCTCTAATACTATGATCCTACTCCTGATATCTGCCTTTTTGAGAGGCAGCATGTTGAAATGGATAGGGTGCTGGACTTGGTTTTAGAAAGACTCAAGTTCAAATTCTGACTCACAAACTTATTAGTTGTGAGCCTAGGCAAGTCATTCACTTCTTGATGCCTCAGTTTTCTCATTTGTAATTTAAAGGAGTTGGATTTAATGTCCTTTACGGTCCCTTCCAGTTCAAAATCTATGATCCTATCACCTGACGTTTCCTTAAGACAGAAATTCCTTCTAGTTTGGCAGATCACTACTAGCCTCTCATTTACAGTCTTACTCTCTAATTTACAGTCTTGCCTCAGTCTCAGACAGGTTAATTGATTTACCCATTAAAACATAGCCATTAAGTGTTAAAAGCACTATTTGAATTGGATTCATTTGGACCCCAAATCCAACACTCTATTCAACTGACCATGTTGCTTCTCTATATGTTAGAGAAATTCCCTGACCACATTTCATTTGTGACACAGAGTGGCCTTGGCTACACTGGAAATGATGACACTAGCAGAGAGTTATGCTTAGAAAGGGTTCATAGCCATCGATGTGCCCAGGAATCACTTTTCCAACTCTCGGTTCTGGAGCCTTAGGGGTGTTTATGATGAATAATCGTACCCAGCAGGGCCATGCTACAGATGTGGGGAGAAAGTAGAAACTGTCATAATAAACTAAACTTCAGGGGGAAAAAGGAAGGTAAAAAATAATTTCCCAGGTGGAGTCTAAATGAGACTTGAATTTCAATGACAAAGATTATAGGATCTCAAATGGCCACAAGTGGTTTTCTTGACTTTTGCATTTCGCAGCACCAGGTGCAAGGTATTTGAGTATTAAATTCAAATATAAGAATATTTACCTAGCAAGGTATCAGAATACTAAATTAGAATAAAAGCACTAAATCCTTGTTTATCTAATGATCAAAATATCTCAAGGAAACAAATAGAGATTTGGCAAGTATCATCAGGCTATGAATTTGAACATTCTTATTGCAAGCTTCTGGCCTGAGCCAAGAAGGACTTGAAAATGTTGCTTTGATTGGTTGACTGACTAATGACCCATTATTTCAAGTATAAAAACTGTTGGAGCAAATCTTTTCCTGAGATATCAAAATTCTCTTTCCATGCAACTATCCCTGATAATATAGAACATATCAAAGAGTATGTAAGAAGCACAAGAGAAAAAAAAAAAGGTTTCTGTCTTTCAACCTTGTACTCAGTAGCCTTTGAGCAATATTGCATAGTACATAGAGAGAGGGGCAACCACGGAACTGGTAAGATCTGGAATTCAAGTTCCACTTATGATTTGTTGTTGTTTTGCCATTTTCAGTCACAACAGACTATTCAAGACCCCTTTTTGGGGTTTTTCTTGGCAAAGATACTTAGAGTGGTTTGCCATTTCCCTCTCCTGTTTTGTTTTTTCTTACAGATGAGGAAACTGAGGCAAAGAGTTAAGTGACTTGCCCAGGGTCACACAGCTAGTATGTGTCTAGGTCAGGTTTGAATTCAGGTCTTCCTGCCTCCAAGCCCAGCGTTCTATCCACTGCACCCAGTTATTATACGTATTAGCTATGTGACCATGAGAAAGTTGGTTAACTTCTCAGTGGTACAGGAAACACGTAAATATTAGAAGTTTATCATGGAGTATTCACAATGGGAAATCAGATATGTATACCCCCCAAAAAAAATTTTTTTTAAATTAAGGGGTAAGAAGGAACTAGCAGGTAGCTTAGTATGTGGGAAAAATTCCGTAGACTATCTTTATTTCTTCGAGATAGTAAACCTGAAAATGGCATATATCTATAATTTATATTTATTTTGTCTTTATACATATATAATATCTACTTATTAAAAATATACTTGTTTATTAAAATATTTATTTTATCTAATCATAGTTATATGCTATGTTTAATATAAATATAATGTATTATACATTTATATTCTGTGAGTTAGAACATGGTTTGGTAGAAACTGAAGAAGAAAAAGGCAGTATAAAAGATGCAGGAAACATCTTTGTATTCCTCCAGGCTTCAGATAAGTTGAGCAGCTCTGAAAATAATATGCAAATATAAAAGTACTTTCTGTGGGGGCATGCCATTTAGCTGGGGCTTTAAACACCTTGAAAGAAAGCCTGAACAGAGTCAAAGCAAGATAAGATGAATGAGACTTATTTGCACTTGGTGGAAAAACAGAGCACAGGCAGTTGTACCAAAGACCTCTACCTTCTTCTACCCCTCCAAGATAATCATACAGATGTTCCCTTTTGGTCATGATATAGCATTTCTAGGATTTTTTCCTCTGTCTTCTAGCCTCTCTCAATCACTTCCTCCTATCCCCAACTGGCACATAAGAGAGAAATAATGCCAGACCATTCATTTCCACAATCTTTACAGTTCACTTGGCTTGCTACAGGAGAAGTGCCAGCATGGTGTAGTAGAAAGGAGACTGGAAGCTGGGCTGGAGTCTCAGCTCAGGAATTTAAGTATACACTATTTTTGTGAAGTTACTCTCTAAGTTTCAGTTTCCTCCTCTGTAAAATGGAGGTATATATCAGTACCTGCCATATGGTATTATTGTGAGGAAAATGTTTTATAAACTATTGAATAGTCTAGCAATATGAACTAATGTTAGAAGCAGAGGATGTATCATTTGGGGATAGTAAGTGACAAAAATGAACAAGTCAATCATGAACCCTTCTCTTTCCATTCTCCTCTCAAAACCTTAATGATAACAATCTCATTCTGTAAGTACAGACTCATTCTCTGTCATGCTAGTTGCAGATTTCAAAGATGGTGACTTCTATGGTATATGATTGTGATAGAATATTATTGTGCTATAAGAAGTGATGAGCAGGCTGATTTCTGAAAAAACTGTGCAAACTTATACGAACAGATGCAAAGTGAAATGAAGCAGGAGATCACTGTACACATTAAGAGCAATATTGTATGATAATCAACTGTGATCTAATATAGTGAGCCAAGAAAATCCCAAAGGATTCATGATGAAAAAATGTTGTCCACTTCCAGAGAAAGAACCAATGGCGTCTGATTACAGACTGAAGCATATTTTTCACTTTCTTTACTTTTTCTTTTGGTTCATTTTCTTCTACAAAATAACAAATATGGAAATATGTTTTACATGATTGCACATGTATAACCTATATCAGATTGCTCGCTATTTTGGGGGGTAAAATAGGAAGGGGAGGGAGGAAAGAACGGAACCTGAAACTCAAAACTTTAAAAAGATTAGAATGCTAAAAATGTTCATATGCAACTGGGAGAAATATTATTTTAAAAAAATAGTGACTTCCTCAGTGGGAATGATGTGACATATATATGTATATATATATATGTATATTCTTTCTTATGACTGTTATGAATGCTAGAAACAGAAATTTAAAGCTGACTTGCACCATAGAGATCATCTAGTTCCATATTATCATTGAACAGACAAGAAAACTGAGTTTAAGTGGTTTTCTTGAGGTTACACAGTTACTTAATACAGAATAAGTTCTAGAATTCTGATCTCCTAGCTCTAAGTCAAGCTTTCTGAGTACTGATATGGAGTATCAAAATATTAAAAATTTAATAAATAATGATTTAGTAACAATAAATTAAAATATTAAAATATTCACAATCATCATATTTGTATAGGATTTTAACATTTACAAATTCCTTTCCTTATAACAACATTATGACAAAAGTTGCGAAAATATTATCTCTACATGATAGGTGGGGAAACTGAGATTCACTGAGTGTAAGTGACTTGACTAGGATAGCACACAATTAACTCATTTGTCAGATTACGAACCCAAGTTTTCTGATTGTCACGAATCCCAGGGCTCTTTCCAATGCATGACACTACTTCAACTTATCTTACAGCAATTTTATCATGTGGAATAAGCGTGCTTTGAAGCTAAAGGTTTCACCGTGTTTTATAGATGGACATGACCATTTTTTCTCCTGTTTTATTCATCTTTGATGGAACAAGAGGCCTCTACTACCAAAATGTATTCATGAGTGTTTCTTTTTTCCTGTTATGTATTACCCAAAGGCCTATAGTTAGTAATTTTGGGATAGGAAGAAAATTCTGGCAGATTGGGCAGTTTTTCTTTCTTCATCTACTGTGTTGAAATTCTTATCACAAGACATTCTCATTAGCTTGACTTTCCTACTTAAGGTTGTAAAGATAAAATGAGATTGCTAATGTGGAACAGCACTCTTTTTTTTATGTAACACACTGAAATACATATTTATAAATATATATATATGTTTTCTAAGTACTTGCTTTACAGCTACCCTACGTTAGCGCTAGTGATAGTGAAGTGTTGTCATTATTGTTTTTTGCCTATTTTATAGGCTGGGCAACTGAAGCTCAGAAAGTTTGCGACCTGTCCAACATCAAATACCTAGTAAGTAAAGAGAGCTAGGATTTGAACCCAAGTTCAGTTTTGTTTTGTTTTGTTTTATTTTGCTTATTTGTTTTTTCTGCTGTTCCATGGTGGGTTTCACAGTCAAGCATTCTGGTCCTCATATCAGGATTATTTATGCCATGATTCTTACTCTAGCAACATAATTGACAAAACAAAAGTCCAATCCAATGTATTTCAACTTTGTACCTATAATACCTAAAGTTAGAAAATCCTGAGAGAATCAGATTTTGTTGATTTGACAAATTTCACAGGTTCCAGAATTGCAGGCAATAAATTTCCATACATCTTTGAAAAGAAGTACTGATACGGTGGTGTTCTTAAAAGATTGAAGGTGTAGGGAAATCAAACATCTTTAGTGCTCTCCATATGAAATTACTTACAGGCTGGCAAATATATTGCTGACAATAAATTACTTTATCATGGTTTTTTTTTCAGTAAAAATGACTTGCTCTAAATTGCATCTTGTAGAGATAACTTAATGCAATTAATCATTTGTCTCCAATAATTATTTACCTAAAACTGGAATTTGTTTAAAAAAAGTATCATATAATTTTTTACTAGTGTCAAATAAAGTAATTGTATGATTATTAACTAACTGGTTTACAAAAAAACCAGTTTTCTCATGATACTAATGCCCGATATGGAGGGATAACCCATGCCTAAATAGTATGGCCTGTTTAGAAGGAATCATTTCAACAATTCAATTTAAAGAGTCTTTATTAAATCTCTACTATGTGCACATCACTGGTAGGTGATCAGGCTTCAAATATGAAAAACATGAAAAAGGGTATAGGAAGAAAAAGGAAGGAAGAGTTCCACAAGGAGCTAACACGTTACTTAGATAAGCAAATACAAAGTATAAAGAGAAGGTTTTTTGTTTGTTTATTCAACTTGAAATTTCATTAGCATAGAAAAAAATCCCACTGCTAGAGCAAATAATAACCTGCTCTACAACATCCATATTGGAAAGAAGTCTAGGGAAACTTGGAGAGTAAGTGACTGACTTTGGATCACAGCCAGTATGTTTCAAAGGCAGGACCTGAACCCAAGCCTAGCTAGCGGGGAGGACAGCTCCCAAGAAAGCCACTGCACTGCCCTGTCTCTTATAAGCAGTCAGGAAACTCAATTTCACAAAGCAGAGAGCACTAATAAGTAACTGAGGAAATCAGAAGTCTTCTGTAAGTGTGGATTTGAGCTGCACTTTATTTTTATTTACTTATTATGGATTTTTAAAATTCTGAGTTCTCAGTTCTCTCCCTCTCTTCAGCCCTCCCTCACCCATTAAGCAGGCAAGCAATAATATTTCCATATTAGCCACATTGAAAAAAGACAAGAAAAAAATCAGTGAAATAATTATACTTCAATTTGCAACATGAACTGTACTGAAAGGAAGTTCAGAACTCTGGGAGATGGAAATAAGGAGTGTCATAGAGGCGGACTTCCTATTCATGGATGTGGAAAGTGGAATATTGTCTACTAAAAATAACTGACAGGCTATTTGGACTGGAAAAGAGTGTGAGAAGAGGGAATTATATGAAATAGGGATTCCAAAGCACTTAATGGTAATTTTGAAATGGTCAAATTTACCAGGATTAATTCTGCCTCTTCTCTTACTTAACTTTACATCTATGGGCATGCACTCATGTACATGTACTCTCTTCCCCCCCTCTCCCACAAAATGCAAGTAGCTCATTTTAAAGAGATTTCATTTAAAGTTATGTTGCATCCAGCAGGGTTTATATTAAATGGCCTAACCAGTACCAGAATAACTCCAGAAAGGAATCACTCCACTGGAGTGTAATGCAGAAAACTTTATCCAGATGCCCAACAACAATTGATCCCAGTTGAAGTACAGAAATAATGAATGTCACCTCCAATTAAATCTACAGGAAGGATTTAGCAGCAAAGAAAAGAATTACTCATTTGGATTTCAGCCAAGACCCCAGGGATAATACTCTCAGCACTCTAACACTTTCAGATTTTAAAAATGTCTAGAACTTCAGAAGAAAATCTCATGTAAATCAGGGCTTAAATTGGAGAGTCCCATCGGTCTTGACTATCACTTCCCCTTAGTTCTGTTGCAAATTTAGCCTTTGGCAAGGAGGGGAAAGAAAAGAAAAGAAACTAAGAGAGAGGGAGAATGAAAAGGATGGAAAGATACACAGACCTGGTCTGCACTCACTCCGAAGACAGAGAGAAGAATTAAAGTCATTAATTAGAATGAAAGACTTTGGGATCTTTCCCTCAGCCCCATTTCAAAGGGTGATTTAAAGAGAAAACAACTGGTAATGTCTATAACTACGGTGCACAGATCAGACAAAATGAATTGTTCTGTTTAGTAGGGGAAAACAATATGGCAGGTATAAGCTACTCTATCACTTAAAACTATTTTAACTTACACTGAATTTTCTGAATTACACAGAGCCCTTTCTTGGGATGAAGCTTGGATAAATGATGAAAGCAATCACCCTTCTCTCTTATTATTTTTAGGATCAAAAACCAACCCTTCTACCCTCTAAAAGCAGATGGTGGCGAGAACATGAATACACAAAGTGACAAAAGGAATAAATTGGAGAGAAACATTCATAATAACTATGATTAGAAGAATTGAGCAGAGGCTGTAGGGAAACTCATGCCTGCCAACTGCAACCCTACTTTGACTTCCAGCTCCCCTCCCACCTTCCTCTCTCTAAAGCACAGGCTCCTTAAACACCGGCTTGGAATTCAAATGGGTTGATCCTTGCTGCTCACATGTAGGTTCATTATATTGACCCCTCCTGAGATCTATGTATGGCTCCTGTTGGCCCCAAGTCCTGATAGGGAAGCCCATTTTAGAAACAATAGGCTGCACCATGAACAGACTGTGCTTGTGTGAGTCATCTCAATTCTGATCCACGTGTGGACTATTCTTCAGTCTACCCCATTAGACTCTTTCCTGGTTTTAATAAGAAATCTCTGCATTTAGTTATCCTACTGATAGCAACAACCCTGGGATTCAGGCCTCTTTGCTTCTTCGATTTAGTTTCTGTCAAGTCTCCCTTTGCCTCTGCCCATCTTCTCTAAATGCTGTGATGGTTGAGTAGAGTTTTAGAACTGAATAGGGATAAGTACTGTATTATATCTGACTGCAGCAGCTGCTAGCAATTTTCCAACCTCTGTTTTAATGCAAGGAGGAACAAAAACCATTCTTGCATCTGGCCCCACACAATTGATCAGGGATGCAATGTGATTAGGGTGGAATGTGATAGGCACAATGTCACTGATGTACCACTGCAACAGAAAGGGTGGAGGGAAAGCAGTTCAGAATGTCAGGGAGGCCAGCATTCCCCCTGGAAAATAAGAGCCATTCTTGTTTAACTGGAATTGTATCCAGCAAGGCTCAGCAAAAAGGTGAGTGATAATGATAGAGAAGTCAAGGTTTTGAGGTTGTGTCCTGATTGAAGGGTGCTCACGACAGAGAGATTACCGGGCAAAGGTTAGTTATAGAAGTTCCTGTATATTTGTGAAGGATTACACACTTTGTTGAAGGTATTAAAAAGGAAGGTTCACCAAGTTGCAGGAAAGGAATGAAAACTCCAGCCATTTCCATATGTTACCTGGAGTATACAGTCAATTCTACACACTATCTGCCTTGTTTCTTCTTCTGTAAATCAGGGATAATGAATCAACTACCTCCCATGGTTTTTGTATAGATAAAATGAAATGATATTTGTACAGTGCTTTTGTTGGTAGTGGTGGTGGTGGTAGTAATAGTAGCAGTAGCAATAGCAGTAGTAGTAGCAGTAGCAGTAGCAGTAGCAGTAGCAGTAGAAGTAGCAGTAGCAGTAGCAGTAGCAGTAGTAGTAGTAGTAGTAGTAGTAGTAGTAGTAGTAGTAGTAGTAATAGTAGTAGTTTGGAATTGAGAAAAAGAAGATAAGGATAGAGATTGTTTATAACTGAGTCTTTCAGTGTAGAGAAAGTGTCCACTCAGGTGTAGATATTAAGTAGGTAATTTCTGATACATATGAATGGATGGCCTGCAGAATAGGGGTAGAGAGAATTTATCTCCTTTAAATCATTCTGAGACAGAAAGGAGAAAAATATGTTTGTACTAAATTAGTTGATACTGCAAGAGTAGGCTGCTTCCAATAAATTCCAAGAAAATATCAAAAGGTGTTATTCTCAACTCTGCCTATAATTGTGAAAAGGCAATTTATTCTGAAAAGTGTTTGGGAATAATATTCTGAGAGATGACAAAAAGACAAAATTACTTTATGAAAATATTTCTCTGTACGTCCATGTCTCTTTTGTCCTTACACCTGCATTCTGTTGTCCCTGATTACTCTCTAGATATCTCTGATGAACTTTGGAATTAATTATGAGACATGGGAGACATTGGCACAGGACCGTTCAACATGGCTTGTCCGCATCAAAGAAGCCACTGTACTCTGTGAGCAAAGTAGAATTGCTGTAGCTCAAATGAAATGTGAGATGTGCAGATTTAAACATCTCCAACCCAAATGTTCATATGGACTATTTGTTCCTGACCTATGGTAGAGCCTTCTGAGCACTTTGGTCTGATCAGCCACAGTCAGACACATTGTACTTGATGCAACAGTGATATAATTTCGGTCATTTTCAAGAATGAAAAGTAACAACCAACCCCCTATCAATTCTTCAGTGCCAAGGTATTAATTATATATATATCCATTTCCATTATTTCTTTCCAGTCATAGGAAGGTAAAGAGAGACATTATTTTGTTTGTTTGCTTTAAGATAAAGCACAAAGATTGAATTTGCTAAAGATTCACACCTGTGATAAAATATTGATGGGAGAGGAACTTGGAATTACAGGATTAGGTTGTTTTGGTTATATGTGATGGAATTTTGCATTGCCTCTAATAGCTTCTAAGACAGAAGAATCTACAAGTTTTCTTTGAATGTCTTCCCTAAAACTAAGCAAAAAAGGGACTTTTCTATTGTTCATTCTGTGACTGTGACTCTGGAAGTACCCCCATTCTGAAGTCTGCTCTCCCATCTGTGATCCTGAGTTTCTAACTACCCCTCTCCATCTGCTCAATTCTCTCTCGGCTCAGCACTGACTATAGAACCAAACAGCAGGGAGAGCCAGTATTCTGGGCTAAAGCTTACTGTGCCTTACAATGAATGCAGCTTCCCTGCTGCAGAATCATCTGTGTTTGCTGATCTAACCCCATTAATCTCCAGGGAAAGAGGGAAAGAAGTATTTCAAGGGGCAAAGGAAAAAAATTAATTGGTTGAGAATAGTCTAAAAGTCATCCCACTTTTCCCATGTGTGGGAACAGCTTGTCAGGAGTGGAAATCATTCACATCATTACCCCCACCACCTCTCACACACACTTCACTATACCTGCAACATATATACCCAAAGACCCCAAACTTGAACCCAGAAAATTGTTTAAATAGAGAAATGTTCTCCGCTTGACAGATAATTGGCTGTTGTGTGTGGGATGATAAGAGGAGGTGAGAAGAGGGGGAAGATATAGCAAGAGATAATCAAACAACATCAAAGAATCATTTGCCATATCATTGCTCAAAAAAAATAACCCAAAACCCTCTAGTTTGAAATGCCTTCCCAAACAGTTGAATGTCTTATTAATTAAAGGCTCAGGATGTATCAACATTTTCCCATAGTCTTTTGCAGCTACTTGACTTTTTAAAGTTTTAAGTTGTTCCTTTGGCATTGCTATAGGAAAAAAAATTCTATACAGCTTGAGGAACACATATACTTCCCCACTTCTGTCACAGAACTTTTCACACGGAGTATATTTCCAAAAAACAAAAAGAAAAGAACCTTTATTTTCCAATGGAAGGATAAATAGACTGGAAATCAGAAATAGCACAAAGCCTTAGAAGAATATACTTGGTCCAAGACTAAGTCTTTCAAATAGATAATGTGGCTCTGTGGAAAGAGCCCCAGATCTGGAGTCAGAGGGCCCAGAATGAGAATTACACCATTTATTACGTCATGCTTTCCATATTTGTATCCCCAGGGCTTAGCACAGTGCCTGACACCTGAAACATGCTTAAAAAACGTCTTGACTGACAGTGTGACACTGGGCAAACCATTTATGTTTTTGGGGCCTCAGCTTCCTTATCTATAAAATGCCTTCCATATCACAAAATATTATAAAATCACCCAGACAGAATTGAATACAATACTACAGTATTCAACGTGATGATGGATTTGTTCTTGTCAGTTGTTTTTTCCTGCTCTGCTTCCACTAAATCTAACCTTTCTTCATCCAAACTGCCACAGAACTATGAAACATATAATTTTATGAAGTTACTTTTCAGCATATTTTTCCTCAGGATGTCTTCCTTCTTCTTTACCATCCCCCTCCCATGGTCACTTGCTTCCAGGAGATCCTCCACAATTGTATGACTTATTTTGTAAAATGCTTTGACCGAGTTGTAGACCTCCTCTTCCTTCACATCAGCATATTATACTAAAGACTTAAAATTATTTAGGATTCCACATACTTTCTTGCTTTCTCTATCACTTATTTCTAGACCAATCAATTCACTCTTTCCAGGCAAATGCTTTCAGCCCATGCTCTCTTTCTTTTTTCATTCCTAAAAGTTATACTATGTAGCATCTTCAGCCCAGAGAATCTTCTCAATCCTTGTTTATTGTGTTTTCTCCTCCCCTGATTCACAAACTCTGCACTGTCCTAATTAACTGGCCAACCCTTTGTTCCCTGTTGAAAATATAACCCTCATGTCTTTCTTCATTTCTTTAGTCCTCATCGTACCAGCTACACTTATACCATAATGATAGTATAGTCTATATGTTACAACAAAATTTTGTTTGTGCTATAAGTTTTTTTTAATAAATAATTTTGTATCAAAGATCTCTTCAGTCCCTTCCAGCTCCAAGATACTATGATTCCTCTTGTAGACCTACTTCACAATTGTCAGTGTCTCTCTAAAAATGCTGGACTCAGACAGAAGTGAACACAATATTACAGACGTGGTCTTCCCTTGGTAGATTATAGAGAGAAAGTTATTAGTATCCTGATTTTAGGTATATTACTTTTATCAATGCAATGTAAGATAGCATTAGGTTTTTGGTTTGCATTGTCTTTGCCTTCCATATCACATCATCAACAATTTGTTGCTGTTCAATCATTTCATCCTTGTTTGACTCTTCATAACCCCATTTGGGGTTTTCTTGGCAAAGATGCTGGAGTAGTTAGCCATTTCCTTCTCCAGATCATTTTGCAGATGAGAAAACTGAAGCAAATGTGGTTAAGTGGCTTGCCCAGGATCCCACAGTTAGTAAGTGTCTGAGGCCACATATGAACTCAGGAAGATGGGTCTACCTGACTCTAGGTCCAGTACTCTATCTAGCTACTTAACTTAGCTGCCCTACCAACAATAAGAAATTCTGGGCATATAAGTTCTACCAAACTAAGAAGACATTAGTTTTCATTTGTTTTGTTTTTGCCTTCTATATTGTACTGACAACCTAAAATTGAGCTGTCAATTAAAATCCCCAAGTGTTTTTCATTTGAACTACTTTCTGCTACAATCTACCCTGTTCTGTACTTTTGTATTTGATTATCTTGAAACCAAGAGTGGAAGTTTGTATGTATCACTCTTAAATTTCATGTACTTAATTTTGTGACTTTTTTCCCATTTGAAATATAATCTTTTCATTGAGAAATAGTTGACATTTTTACTCTTATATCAATGTACTTGTAGACGAACTGATTCATTAATATTGACATTCTCATCATATATGGAATTAGAAGTTAATAGGAAGTTATACATACATGGAAGTAAGGGTCACAGGTTTTCTTTATAGAGACAAATAAAGATGTTGATTTAAAACTGTGGCAAGATGAAAGATTTTTCCTTCTGGGACATTTGGCCATTTCTTGTTGAAATACTCATAATGGATATTTACAATATGATTATCATGAACTTAAATGAAACATACACAAACATCTGTTCTGGAACATGTAGATCTAGAATTTTAAAATTATCATTGATAAAGCCCTCCAAATTTAATCAACATATACTTTCATAATTGACAGCTTCATTTTCTACCTTCATAGTTCCTAATATTCTGTATAAAAAATTAAACATGGCACTAGAAACCAAACCAAAACAAATATGGGAAAAGCAGCTGGAGTAGATGGAGTACCAGAGGAGAACCATGATGAACATAATAGCTTTGAGGTCTTCGAGAAATTAATGCTCAAAAGAGTTGAAAAGAGAGGAAAATGCTAAATACTTCAGGAAAACATCACAAACACTGTCACTACCTAAAAAAACCTGAAAAGAAATAATGATCAATATTCACTTTTTTTCTATTTCTACAGAGTCCTTTTGAGAATAATCTGTGGGCATATCTAGCGACTCCTTGAAAACATTATCTAAAAGGGATAAATATACTTTTTGCAAATGATGTACCATGATGTACCACATCTTTAAAATTCCACAACTGACTAGAAGTACAATAAAGAATTCAGGACCTGACTGTGCTAATTTATTTTTTAATTAAAAATAAATTGACATGATACAACAAAAGTGTTTTCTTAACATCTCCTTTCTAATAAGGTATCTCCCTACATACATTAAAATTATAGAAGATTTGTGAAAGTTAACTTTGATCTTTGATCCTATGATTCTTGATATCAATCAAATTATAAAACAGAAACCCATATATTCTCACCAAAGGCTTTGGTCTGTCCTTTAGAGAGTATTTAACAAAGTGTCTAAATTGGAGAAAGACTTCCTGTAGATGGTGGAGTCCTCCAAATTCATAGAAGATTCTCTTAAATGAGATCCCAAATCATTTAAAAACACTTTTGCCTAGTGATCAAGACGGAAAAAGCAAATGGAGAATATCTATTGTCCAAACTTTGATATGGAGTTGGACTGACAGCTCAACTTCTTTATCCATATACATAGCTTAGACAGTTCCTGTTGAACAAAATGGAAGAATGGATAGGATTTCCTTTGGGATACTGCACAGACATTTAAATTTTAACATGATTATTTTTCCAGTGACGTGCTATGGCTGAGAATGATGGAATATGCCAGTGTACAAAGATTCAGAATTTCAAGTCATCCAAAGGGAAATGGATAAATTCAGAATGGGCGCAAATATTTTCAGAGGAGAACATCACCCAAACGACCCAAATAAAAACTAAAGCACCATAAACAGATCTGTTTTAAAATGGGATAGACTTGCATTGATAAACTGATAATTTTTCTGCTTAATTGATGGCCAAATATTATCGGGAGGGAAAGAGGAAATGGACAAGCATTTATTAACTACTATGTGCCTACTCAGCATTTTACTGAGCATTTAATACATATCTCATTTGAGTTTTTCAGGAAGACCCTCAGAAAGTTGGACAGACCCTTTGTGAAAGATTTTTGGGGAGGACATGGACAACGATGGCACAAAGTCAAAAGGTGTATATGGGCTATTATATGCATTACTGGAATGTCTCCTTTTTGATGAAATCACAAATTTGGTGAGGTATCAACGTCAGATAATAAATATGTATTAAGTGCCATGCACTGTGCAAAGGGCTGAGGATATAAAAATGAGTAAGAATCAGTCTCTCAAGGACCTTACAGCCTAATGGGGCCCATAGTATACAATAAATGCCTTACCTGATTCACTTTATTTAATTCATTCTGTGATTGCAACCTTGCTTTTCTGTTTTTCAGTTTCTTTGAACTCTTTGTTAATCTCTGACTACATGATTCAAAGTTAGATATTGAACCAGGTTCATACCTGCCACAAATTGGATAAAAATGTCAATTGTTCCTTCATCCAAATCATTGATAAAAATTTTGTAAAGAATAAAATCAAGGAAAGAACCCTGGGAAGCTCCATTAAAGACTTCCCTTCATGTTGACTGATTCATTAATCACTGTACTTTTGGTCCATTTGTTCAACTAGTCCAAAATCTAATTAACTATACTTGCTATCATCATGACAGATGTGGTTAAATGATTCACCAGTTCACGTTTCTAATACATACATACATACATACATACATACATACATACATACATACATATATATATGTATGTATGTATGTATGTATAGTATTCCCTTGACCTACCAGCTCAATAACTCTTCTAAAAATAGAAATGAAGCATATTTTTTTTTCTTGCTGAACTTATACTGCCTTTTAGTAATCATTGCTTCCTTATCTAAGTGCTCAAAAATTCTGAAACAACACATTTTAGAATTATGGCCATAACTGATGTGCAACTCACTGGCTTATTGTCATATTATCATGACGATCATTGCCCAATTGAACAATACTTTTCCAGTTATCCATTATATTCTGCAACTATATTACAAAATTCTTTTAGCATATAACCTTATTGATTTATACTCATAAAGGACAGGTTCTTTTCTCATACCCCCCTCACATATCTTCATAGAAACATTGACTAAAGGCTAGAAGGAACCCAAAGCCTATATAGTTCAATGCCCTCATTTAATAGATGAGAAAACTGAGGCCCAGAGAGACTAAGTGACTTACTTAGGTAAGTCGAGTAAGGTCACCTGGTTAGCAGCTAGCAGAGGTGGTATTTGAATTCAGGTCCTTTTAGCTTTCATGCCACCATGTTTCCATAGCACTGTATTTCCTCTCAGTTTGACTTTCAATTCATAGTTACATCAAAGATTTTCTCAGTTCATTCATATATCACTATAATGAAGCTTTCACTGAGATGTGAAAGAACGCATTTTGGTAAGTAGCTGCCAACTTTGGTAAAAACGACTATCAGCTTATTTCTTTTCTTTCTTTCTTTTTTTGATAAAAATACCATCCATGAGCTTTCCCATTTTTCTATCCCTATTTCTTTAAGATATCTTAAAAATCAATACCTAATTACTTTTAGAATTTTGTTGCCTGCTGTATATACTTCTTTTCTATGTTTTTGGGAAGTCCTGTCACACTTTATGACTTTATCTATTTAAATGTTTTCACCTTTTCAACATAATTCATAAGTTTTGAGGTAGTAGTCCAGTTCAAGTATGATGGATCTGTCCCACAGTCAATGAAAATGGATTACTACCACAAACTCTGGATGAACTTCCTATTTGTATCCATCTGCTGCCTCCTGGTCTTACCTGCAAATAATCCTGGGCTGATCTGGCTTAACTAAACTTTCTGAAGAATCAGTTTCTTCTGATCTTTTCTCAATGCTTTGTGAGAAGATAACCTTTATAGTTTTCTGTCATTATCCTCAGTCATTTTTTTTTAAATGACCAATGACCTTGTATTTCAAATTGCTATAATCCTTGTTTCCTCTTCCCTCTGTAAAGGAAATGAAGTATCTACTGGGTGATACAATTTCAGGAATCTTTCTTGGTCCTTTTTGGCAACTCTTTTTTATCAGTGAAATATCTTGAAAAAATGGTATTAGATTCAGTAAAAAAGGCAGTGATAGTTAATGCCTTTACATTTGTCCCTTTTCCATTTTTCAGAGTCTAAAGTTCTGAATCAGGTTGTTTCCACTGCTATTATTTCACACTGAAATATACCACTGAAGTGCAACTTTGATGCCTCATTATATCAGGGAAATGACCCTAGGTTTTGAAAGGCTATGACAGTAGATTTCAAGCTCTGACAGATTCTACCAGAATAGAAAGGTTTTCTGTAGAAAACTCATGATGTGCTTTCTGTCTCTTGTACAAAGGTCAGATCCACTAAATTGGAGACAGATTGGCCACAGAGATGAATTTTCTGGTCATGCTTCTCTTGAAGAACCTCTATTAAATTAGAGAAAGGCCACAAACTATGCCAGTGAAGGAAGTTCCCCCACCCACCCACCCACACAAAATACATACATACATACATACATACATACATATATATGTATATATGACAGATCCTTTAAGTAATCAGTCATGTAGCTTCTCATCTTTTTAGTTTCTTTCAGAGATATGCCAAGTTACTGAAAAAGACTGCACAAATAAGAGTGAATGACTGAATGAGTAGAAAAAGAAATGAAAAACATTTTTAAAATACTATGTACCAGGTGCTATTCCATATCACTAAAAAAATTAGGCAAAAATCAGAGTGAATTAATATAAAAGGCTTTTTAAAGTATTTGCTGTATACTAGGTAATACACTAAGCAGAAGAAGAAAGGCTAGCTTCAGGAGACAATTTTAATAGTTCAGGAGAGGGAAAATGTCTGCCTGGATAAAGGTGGTTTTGTTATTTGTAGAGAAAATGGCAGGGATGAGAGAGTTGCAAAATTGCTAAATCATGGAAATTAATTATGTAATTGGGTGGGGGTTGTCTGTTATATCAGCTGTAAAATGTTGGGGGTGAGGTGAGAGCTTGGTACAGTGGACAGAAAAAGAAGGCTGGCCTCAAAGTCAGGAGCCTCTGTCTTCATGTTCGGCCTTTGACACATACTGGCTGTGTGACCTTGAGTAAACCACATAAATTCTCAGTACCCAAGGCCACTCCTCAAGATTATAAATTGTAAATCTTTTCATTGACAGAGAATACTATTCACTTCTTTATACAAGTGAAACCTTACATCTCATTAAAAAAAGAAAGAGATTGAAGACTCTCACTTCTAAGATCACTTCCAGATCTAGAGCTGTGGAGACACAAATAGAAGTTTGAGAAAATGGTATGATCAAAAGCACGGAGATAGGAATGAACATGCCTAGTAGATTGAGGAAGCAATTTGATTGGAATAGATGGTATATGCTAGAAATTCTGAAGGAATAAGAATGGATAGATTGGATAAGATCAGATTACCAAGAGGACAAAGTCAAGAAGAGAAGTTTTTACTTCATTTCATGGGTATTTTAAGGTTTAAGTAAGAAGATGATTTGATAAGAGCTCTTTAAGGAAAATTTAATTCATTACAGTGTATAGCTTATATTATGATAACATTTAATATCATTTTTTGGACTTTAATAAGGGTCAGAACCTGAGATTATCAATCAGACTGCTTTGTTTTGCTCTAAAACTACCCTTTCTTGTGTCAGCAACTTCAAAGATCTGTTTATGACAGGATGCCTACAACCAGAATGGTGGGATTTTTTTTCTTATCTTGATGTGCAGAGATAGAGGAAACAGACATCCTTGGATCTTAATCTCCAACTGACTCTACCTTGTCAGTTGTCTTGTCTCACTCTATTTACAACTTATACAATTAAGAAAATACCTTTCTCATGGTAAAGTGTATTTCAGCCTAGTCGTTTTTCTATCAGGCAGTCAGAGGTTTTCCTTCTGATGATCCATGATCATGTAGCCACTAGTTTTAAGGGAATAAACCATATGCATTTAGCCTGTTTGCCTTTTTAAACCAAACTTCCAGGTCAACAATTGGAACTAGGGAATGATGGAGATAAGAACAAGAACTGGATAGCTATTACAGCAATCCTCCAATTCATGCATGAGCATAAGGTGGTAAGTACTTAGATGACAATGGAAGCAATTGAAAAAGTGAACAAGGGACAGATAAGGAAAGAAGAGTCAGAAGAATTGCTACTGTGAAGAGAGTAATTTCTGCACAGTGGTGGGGACAGATGGCTGATTTCCAGGGATCAAGCAGGGAATGGGAGTAGAGGCAGAGGGCATATAATTGAGAACTTTGGCAGCAAAAGGAAGAAACAGGACGATAGCTAGAAGGGATAATGGTGTCAACATAAAGTTTTATTGGTTTCATTTTTTAAAAAGGGAGAAGAACTGGGTGTATTTAGCAACAACAAAAAGAAAAGGAAGTTGTAGAAAGGGAATGAACTGGGAAAGACATTGGAGAGGGGAAAAAAGGAGAGAATAATCTTAGGGGAAATTGCTAGTGAAACTTGCTGTTGGAGTGTTGGAGACCAGAGGAAAGATGGAGAGGTTAAGTATGGAGGAACTAAAACCCCCTCCTCTTAAGACTAAAGAAAAGGAGACTAGAAGAGATGTGAGAGGATAGAGATGTGTAAAAGTAACACCTGACATATATACAGGCGATCATATCACTTGGTCTCAGTTATCTCCATAATATACAAAGCAAAAGACATACTTTGCACAAGAAGGCAGGAAATAATGAGGTTACAGAACAAAAACAATCGTTCTGGGGAATTTGCTAGGGAGACACAAAAGGAACAAGAACTGATAAGCAGCCATCACAAAAAATGTTTCCCTGTCTATTTTGTAGGTTTCAAGATTTGTGTTTAACTGAACCTAAACTTGAAAGTTAAGAGAAAATGTTAATTTGAAATATAAAATACCAGCCACTGGGGGTTTGGGAGTAAATACTTTCTTGACATATTTCATCAGTTGCTTTCTTAATAACAGCTTCATCCATCCCACTCTCAGCCTCAGTCTTTCTGTTAGATGCTCTCAGTACCTTCAGTTCAATATAAATAGATCTGATTAGTCCTTCCTCCAATAGCTATTTTGCACTTGCCCTCGGTGAATTTCATTGCATTGATTTTTACCCATTTCTCCAATTTATTCAAATCCTACTATATGCTGATCCAGTCCTATTGCAGTCCCTCCCCAATTTGTTCCATCTGTCAATTTGTGTAACATTTTTCTCTAATCTAGCCTCTGAGCTGTTAATGAAAATATTGATTAGTATTGGATCTAGAGGAGACTTCTTTGGGACTCTGTTTGATACATTCCTCCACCTTGATATTTAATCATCAATAATTACTAGAAATGCTACATTCAATGATTTTTGTTGTTGTTGTGCCATCCAAATGGTGGTCATGTCTTTCAAACTGATAGTTATATTTTTCTTCTGATAATACCTTTAGACTAAATCCATTATCTGACTTCTTCATTAAACTTTTTATTATTGCAGGAGACAAAAATTATCTTTATGGACCTATTTTTTGAGGAAGGATCAAATTTATTTGAAAAATGGCATTATAGAGAGATTTTAAAAAATCATTTGCTGTACATTTCTACTAATGTATATACTCAAGATTTTAATAGTCCATTTCCATCACTAACAATATCACAAAAGAGATGCATTTGCTTGCCAGTAATATTATTAGCCTATAGATATGATCATACTATAACGGACCAGAATTTTAATTTGTGATTAAAACTGTACCTTGCTAGGGTATTCCTTTTTGATCTTCATTTCACATTTTGAATTCCTGTGGTTGTATGCTAAAGTGATCTACAAAGATATGTCTCTAATAATGAAGCATTGTCCTGTCATCAATCAATTAGCATGCCTTTATAAAGCACTTACAATATGCCTGGCACTATGCTAAATGCCAGGGATACAAAGGAAGATCCTGCCCTCAAGGAGTTTATATTCTAATGGAAGAGATAATATATGAATAAAGAGCTTTTAAAAAGATGCACATAGAGAAAGTGGAAGATAACTTTAGAGGGAAAAGCTGTCATAATTATAAACATAGGCCCTACTGAAAGGATGCTGCAAACTATTAAACTGGTAGATTGTTGGAGCCAACTGGTCACCAAAAGCTTCTAGACCTTTCATCCTTTATGACTGGAATTGATTCTACTGAATAAATCTTGAGACAAAGTCTTGAGATTTGTCTTATCTGTTTCCATCTATATTTTCCGAAAGAAACCAAAATATCTCCTTGATGTTATGCATACCACTCAGTCTTTACCTCTTCATCTGTTTTACCACAAGCATGAGTCAATTAGGAATTTGTTTAGGTCAATCAAGGGAATTTCCTACCATTATAACTGTGTTACCATATTATCCAAGGTACAGAATGCAGATGAATCAACTTTGAAAGTAATAATGTTAGAGTTATGTTGCATTTTATTTTTGGCTCAATGTACTGAAGACTAATTGTGGCTATTTCACCAAGTAAAATGGAATCATTTGGTATTTCTGCAATCCATTCTGTGATAGCTAATTTATAAATAGTCTCCACATAGAAGATGATTTTAGATTGCTGGGTTTGTGGTCTGATTATCTGGGGTTGAAGTCCCAACTCTCCCACTTAATACTTGTGTGACCGTGGGCACATCACTTAACGCTCTTTGTAACTCAGAGTTTCCTCATCTGTAAAATGAGAACATTGGACTGAATGAAGCATATTGTCCCTGAAAACGCTGTATTTATGGTCCTATGATTATCTTGATTGATGATAAGTCCCACTTCAGCTTCTATGTGACCTTGAGTAAGTCATATAACTATTGTCTCCCTCAGTTTCCTTATCGTAAGGGGAAAAACCTAAATCCTGGAGTTATTATAAGGATAAAATGAGATAGTATTTGTAAAGTGCCTTGAATAGCTTAAAGTACTATAGGACTGCTATCTAATATTGTTGTTCTTAAGATTATATAATTTGTAGATGTTACTTTTTGCATTTTGAAGTCTAGTATGTTCTATGATTCAGCATACTAGATTTCTCTTTAAAAATTTTATTTTTATCAAAATAATTTGTTCTTAATTACCTTAATGGTAATTCCTTAATGGCCACATAGTCAATGAGCTGTCCCTTGTAACCCAGTTTTTTGCTACTGTTTTTTAAAGTAGTTGACACTGGCATAATGCTTTAAAATGTTTAAGTATTTTACAGGTATTATCCCATTTGGTCCTCACAACCACCCTATACATTCGGAACTATCATTTTTATGACTTTTAGTTGAGGGAACAATCTGAGGGAAGTTAATCAAGATTATATTCCATGTACTTTTTATGTATCTTATATGTCAAGGGTCACAAAGCTAGTAATTGACAGTGCTAGAATTTGAACTCAGGTCTCCCTGATTCCAGCTCAATGCTGTCTCTCACCCCACATCCCCCCTCCAAAACCTGAAGAAAGTCACTAAGGTGTAGGGATTTCTAGAATAGTTCCTGGAAAAATAAAGTGTAAGTATGATGAAAACCTCCCTATCCCTTTGTTGTTCATAGTTACCTAAAACAAGAGTAAAAAACTGAGATTCTGACATTGTTCCATGATTTAGTTTGTATCTCTGATGAGAGTGTATCTAATCATAATATCACCTTATAACTTTCATGCTTCTTTCAACTCTCAGACTTTTAATGATCTTTTTTTCTTTCTACAATTACTACCACATGATTATATCTCTTGAAATAAAAAGGTCTTGAACACCTAGAAAAACCAACAGTAGTTAAACCTAATTTTAAGGTGATAGTTTCAATCTTCTTCATTATGTTTTAATTTGTAAATCATAGCTGTTAATGAAAACCCAAATGATTTCAAATTCATTCTTTTTCCTCCTTACCCTTGCCCATTGTTGTTAAAGGTGATAATTACCAGCGAATATATTTACAAGAGGATAGTAAGAGCAAAAAAGATATCTTGGACAATAATTATTCGGGGCCATGTTATTGGGGCCAGAACAGAATACCTGCTCAGTGCTGCAGTGGGCACTAGATAGTACTCTAGCTTCAGCCTGCCCTCTTAAGTCCTCTTAAACAGTATAATACTTCTATTACCTATTCAGGAAGTCTGAAAGTATTTCCGGAAAGTATGAAACTAGGTGTCCAGAAGGCCAATGATTTACTGGAATTTCTGGAGCAAGTCTTCAGTTCCTCAGATCCCAATATGGCAAATCTGGAAATAAGCCTTCTTTTTACCTTTTGGCCTTTTATGTGGCAGGTATGAATAAATATTTATGAAACCAAATATTGGTGATGTCTTACTTTGATAAGATTTCAGCCTTAATTTTCTTATACGTAAAATGGAAATAGTAATAGTACCTACTTCCCAGAGTTTTGTGTGTGCATGTGGGTGTATTTTGCAGACATCAAAGAGATATATAAATATGTATTATTAATTTAGTACTTAGCTACATTATCCTTAATATATTAAACATCACTGACAGTTAATGAATACAATACATGCATATTTTGGGGTGGGGACAGATTATGATTGTATGGCGATGGGAAACTTCCACTGTAGGAAGTCCCTGTTCCATCAATACAGTGCAATATAAAGGGTGATATTCCTCTGGGGACACTCAAAGGCTAAATGATGTACCTGGAAGCACTCAGCTATTATATGTTGGAAACCAGGTGTGAACCTAGATTTTCCTAAATTCTAGTCCAGTTCTTATCAATCATTTCCTTTTGAGTTATATATGATAGGCATTTAATAAAAAATTGTCAAAGTGCATATTATTGAAATACCTCATTTTGGCATGGAGGATGTTAACAGAACGAAATATATCAGAAACTACTGACTCCTATTCTTTGTTACTCATCTCTGTGATAATCTTAATGCAAAAGATTCATGAATGAACTGAGTAAACTTGCTGAAAATATGTGAAGAATGTAAGCCTTGGAACGAAGATGATCTGAATTCCAGTCCTATCTCTGACACATAATGGTTAGGATATTGAACATTTCTATTTTCTAGGTAATTCTACAAGACTTTCAATTGAAGAAGCCAACCTGGGTTGGAAGAGAGATTTCTGCCCTTGGGAAGTTCCCTATACCAATGAAATCAAAGGTCTGTTCCTTAACTTCATCCCAAACAAAAGAAAAATTCCCTATAAATATTTAACAAACATTTAAACATGTAAACAAGCTTGACAACAAAGATTTTTAAAAATCACTTCACAGTTTCCTTCTCATTTTAGCTACAGTGATTTTGTTTGTGCGAGCACATTTAGAAATTTTTATAATCAAAATTGTCTCCTTTTTTTGTCTTGTATCTAGCTACATTTTTTTTTCTGAAATGCAAAGCTTGAGGGATATAACCTCCCATTTTCAATTTTAAATGACATGACTGTGACATATATATGTGTATGTATACATATATACGTGTATATTTTGCAGATTTAAAATTCATTTTGGAATATGGAATAAGATGCTGATCTAAATCTTTTTTTCAACCGAATTGCTTCCTAATTTCCCAAGGAATTTTTTTTACATATTTGTCTTTCTGTAGTTTATCCTTCTCTATAGATTGAATTCTCATTTGCTTTATATATTTCATTTTAGGTCTTGCTATGATTCAGAAAAATGATTGTTGAATTTAATCTAGAAAATCCTTGAGTGAAAACTCCTTGTAGTGGTAACTGGTCTATAACTTATGGTCTTGATTAGGGCACTGAGAAGTACAGATATATACCTAGTAGGTATCAGAGACAAGATATGAACCTAAGTCTATTCGACATCAGCTTTTGCTATCTATTCACTGTACCATCTTGCCTCATGAAAATGTACATGCAGGTGATTTTTGACTCTTCTTTGGTTATGCTAATTTTCCTAATTTTCCTTCCATCCCTCCTTATGAGTAGGATTTCTAGCATACTGTCAAAAATAATAAAGATATTGTACATCCTGGTTTCACCCCTGTTTTTATTATGAAGCCCTCAAACATTGCTCTATTTCAAATAACACTTGTAATTATATATAAACGCACTTGATGGTAATGAAGTCCTTTTTTTTTTTGCTTCCTAATGTCATTAAGATAAATGAGCATTGCAATTTATCAAAGGCTTTTTCTGCATCTTTTAATATAATTATGTGGTTTTAAAAATCTTTATTAACGTGATTGATGACAGCAGCGGTTTTTTCCTGATGTTAAATAATCCTTGGATTTATGGCATAAATCTAACTTGGACATAATTAGTAGTTTTTATATATTGCAGAAGCTTCTTTGTTAATATTGTATTTAATATTTTTGCATCAATATTCATTAGTGATATTGCTTTATGGCTCGTTTTTAGTATGTTTAAACTACATTCTCTGACTTGTTTGGGTATCTGAACTATATTGTATCATAGATTAAATTTTATAGGTTAACATCTTTATTTTTTAGATGTTTATATAATATATGAGCTAACTGATCTTTAAATATTTGATAGAATTTTCTTAAAAATCTTTCAAGAAAAACAGGGGATTTTGAGATAAGTGTTCACTTATGCCTCACTCAATTCTTTTTCAGGAGTAATTTAGATTCTCTATTTTCATTATTACTAATGTGAATGACTGTTTTTTAAATTTCTTCATCTATTTCATTTAAATATTTATTTTTGTAAGCACATAATGAAAAATAGCCATTTGTAACAATTTGGTTTTTCCTTCATTTCCTCTTCATTTATTGTGAATTCTTTTCTCTTTTCTTAAAAAAATCTTTATTCCCTCCTCCTCCTTTCTCTTTCATCAGGTTGGTGACTTACCAACTTGATTTGTCTTTTTTTTATATAAAAACTATACTTTTATTGGATCAATTTTATTGGTCTTTACACTTTCCATTTTGTTTATATCTTCATTGATTTTCAAAATTCCTCCTTTTGTCCTTGCTTTGGGATTACTAATTCATCAACTTTCTAGATTCCATAATTTCATCCTCAATTTATTAATCTTTCTTTCTCCATTGTTAATAAATATACATTTTATCTAAGGATTGTTTTCTTCTATTCCATATATTCTGATATGTTGTTTCATTATCATTTTCTTTACTGTTATTATTTGTTGTTTTATTATGTATTCTTCAGGCACTCATTGCTTAAGATATACTGGTTTCTTGTTAGGATTGCATCTCTATTTATATTATTTTATTGTTTATATTACATTATAGTCAACAAATGATATCTTTATTTCTGCTGTTGTACATATATTTATAAGTTCTTTATAACCCCACAAAGCATAGTGGATAGAGCACCAGATTCGAAGTCAGATGGACCTAAGCATGAATTTTGGGTTTTCTGCTCTGTTGCTTTCTTTCCCTTATATGCACTACATAATACTCATTTACTGCATTAGGGTCTATTTTGCAAGTTATGAGGAACATCACACTCTTTGAAGAATAAAAATATCAGCTACTGCATGGCAGAAAGAAAGGGTGCTTTCCTCAAAGAATGACACTGTCACATAGGGATACAGCTATGGATGGAAAACAGATGCCAACTGGGAGCATCATATATGAGCACTACCAGTGTTTCCTACTCCATGAGAACACTTCATTACCAAGTAGTGAATATTCTGGTGATTATTTTTTCTTTTTTTTAAACAATATTTTTTAAAATGTTTATTTATTTATTTTTAATTTTCAACATTCATTTCCACAAAATTTTGAGTTCCAAATTTTCTCCCAATCTCTCCCCTCCCCCTACCCCAAAGTGCCATGAATTCTGATGACCCTTTTCCCAAATCTGCTCTCCCTTCTATCACACCCCTCCCTTCCCTTATTCTCATCTTCTCCCTTTTCTTGTAGGGCAAGATAGATTTCTATAACCCATTATCTGTATTTCGTATTTCCCAGGTGCATGCAAAAACAATTCTCAACATTTGTTCCTAAAACTTTGAGTTCCAACTTCTCTCCCTTCTTCCCTCCCCACCCATCCTCACTGAGAAGGCAAGCAATTCAATATAGGTTATATATGTGCTGTTAGGCAAAAGATTTCCATAATAGTCATGTTGTGTAAGACTAACTATATTTCCCTCCATCCTGTCCTGCCCTCCATTTACTTTATTCTCTCTTTTGACCTTGTCCCTCTCCAAAAGTGTTTACTTCTAATTATTCCCCTCTTCCATTTGAACTTCCTTCTATCATCCTCCACCCCATTTATCCCCTTATCCCCTACTTTCCTGTAGTGTAAGACAGATTTTCATACCAAATTGAGTGTGCATGTTATTCCCTTCTTAAGCCAAATGTGATGAGAGTAAGCTTCACTTTTTCCTACTTCTCTTCCCGCTTTTTCCCTCCATTGGAAAAGCTTTTTATTGCCTCTTTTGTGAGAGATAATTTGCCCCATTTCATTTTTCCCTTTCTCCTCCCAATATATTCATCCCTCACTCCTTAATTTTATTTTTTTAGATATCATCTCCTCCTATTCAATTTACCGTGTGCTCTCTGTCTGTCTGTCTATGTATCTATCTATGTATCTATCTATGTATCTATGTATCTATCTATGTATCTATGTATCTATGTATCTATCTATCTATCTATCTATCTATCTATCTATCTATCTATCTATCTGTCTGTCTGTCTGTCTGTCTGTCTGTCTGTCTGTCCGTCCGTCAGTCCGTCCGTCCGTCCGTCTGTCTGTCTGTCTATCTGTCTGTCTGTCTGTATAATCCCTCCAACTACCCAAATACTGAGAAAAGTTTCAAGAGTTACAGATTTTATCTTTCCATGTAGGGATGTAAATAGTTCAACTTTAGTAAGTCTCTTATTTCTCCTTCCTGTTTACCTTTTCATGCTTCTCTTGATTCTTGTGTTTGAAAGTCAAATTTTTCTATTTGGCTCTGGTCTTTTCATCAAGAATGCTTGAAAGTACTCTATTTCATTGAATGACCATTTTTCCCCTTAAGTATTATACTCAGTTTTCCTGGGTAAGTGATTCTTGGTTTTAATCCTAGCTCCTTTGAATACTGGAACATCATATTCCTGATTGTATTTCCACAGTACTTGAATTATTTCTTTCTAGCTGCTTGCAATATTTTCTCCTTGACCTGGTAACTCTGGCATTTGGCTACAATATTCCTAGGAGTTTCTCTTTTTGGATCTCTTTCAGGAGGTGATCAGTGAATTCTTTCAGTAGTTATTTTACCCTCTGGTTCTAAAATATGAGGGAAGTTTTCCTTGATAATTTCTTTTTTTTTTATTTTTTATTTTTTATTATTTTTTAATGTTTAACAATCACTGCCATATAATTGAGATTTTATCCCCCCCACACTTACCCCCGACTACCCCCCTCCCTCCCCACAACTGCATACAATTCTGTATAGGTTCTACATATACTTTCCTATTGAGTATATTTTCACTATAGTCATGCTATGTAGTCAGACTAAGATAAATGAAAGAAATCGTATAACAAATCAAAACATGATACACAAACACATACACATACACAAACATGATCTGCTACATTTTGTGAATGACTTCCATATTTCTTTCTCTGAGTGTGGAAGGCATTTTGCCTTGAGAACCACCTTTGGGATTTTTTTTTTTTATAAGAAGTTTTTGCGTTATTACAAAATTCCAAGTCTACCAGAAAAAACTCTCGCACACTGTGGTCGTTGCTGTGCACAAAGTTCTCCTGGTTCTGCTCCTTTCACTCAGCATCAGGTCATATAAGTCCTTCCAGGCCTCTCTAAAGTCTTCTTGTTCATCATTTCTTATGGCACAATAGTACTCCATTACATTCATATACCATAATTTATTCAGCCATTCCCCAATTGATGGACATCCCCTTGACTTCCAGTTTTTGGCAACTACATAGAGTGCTGCTATAAATATTTTTGTACATGTGGGACCCTTTCCCATTTTTATGATCTCTTGGGGATATAGTCCTAGTAGCGATATTGCTGGGTCAAAGGGTATGCACATTTTTGTAGCCCTTTGGGCATAGTTCCAAATTGCTCTCCAGAATGGTTGGATGCACTCGCAGCTCCAGCAACAATGAATTAGTGTTCCAACTCTTCCACATCCTCTCCAGCATTTATCATTTTCTTTTTCTGTCATGTTTGCCAATCTTATAGGTGTGATGTGGTACCTCAGAGTTGTTTTGATTTGCATCATGCTAATCAATAGTGATTTAGAGCATTTTTTCATATGATTATAGATATCTTTAATTTCTTCCTCTGAAAATTGCCTGTTCATATCCTTTGACCATTTATCAATTGGGGAATGACTTGTATGATTATACATATGAGTCAATTCTCTATATATTCTAGAAATGAGGCCTTTATCCCCGAGCTTAGCTGTAAAAATTCTTTCCCAATTTACTACATCCCTCCGGATTTTGGTTGCATTGGGTTTGGTTGTGCAAAAACTCAGTTTAATGTAATCAAAGTTATCCATTTTGCATTTCATAATGTTTTCTATCTCTCCTTTAGTAAAGAATTCTTCCCTTCTCCATAGATCTGATAAATACACTATTCCTTGCTTCTCCAGTTTATTCATGGTATCAATCTTTATACCTAAATCATGTACCCATTTGGACTTTATTCTTGTGTATGGTGTCAGGTATGGGTCTATGCCTAATTTCCGCCACACTGTTATCCAGTTTTCCCAGCAATTTTTGTCAAACAATCAGTTCTTATCCCAGAAGCTGGGGTCCTTGGGTTTATCAAACAGAAGGTTGCTATATTTCTTGCTTACTGCATCTTGAGTGCCAAGTCTATTCCGCTTGTCTACCTCTCTGTTTCTTAGCCAATACCAAGTGGTTTTGATAATTGCTGCTTTATAGTACAGTTTGAGGTCTGGTAGCGCTAGGCCACCTTCCCAAGCATTTCTTTTCATTAGTCCCTTTGATATTCTGGACCTTTTGTTTTTCCAAATGAATTTTGATATTATTTTATCCAGCTCTAGAAAGTAATTGTCTGATAGTTTAATTGGTATGGCACTAAATAAGTATATTAATTTAGGTAGAATTGTCATTTTTATTATATTAGCACGGCTTACCCATGAGCAACTAATGTTTTTCCACTTACTTAAATCTGACTTTATTTGTGCAAAAAGTGTCTTGTAATTGTGTTCATATAATCCCTGGGTTTGTTTTGGCAGGTAGACTCCTAAGTATTTTATACTGTCTACCCTAGCTTTAAATGGGATTTCTCTTTCTATCTCTTGCTGTTGGACTTTGTTGCTAATATATAGGAACGCAGAAGATTTGTGTGGGTTTATTTTGTAACCTGCAACTTTGCCAAAGTTGTTTATTAATTCAAGTAATTTTTTACTTGAATCTCTGGGATTCTCTAGGTAGATCATCATATTATCTGCAAAGAGTGATAACTTAATTTCTTCTTTGGCTATTCTTATTCCTTGAATATCTTTATTTTGTCTAATTGCTACAGCTAACATTTCTAGTACCATATTGAATAATAGTGGTGATAATGGACAACCTTGTTTCACCCCTGATCTTATTGGGAATGCATCTAGCTTATCCCCATTGTATATAATGCTTGCTGAAGGTTTTAGATAGATACTGCTTATTATTTTAGGGAAAGTTCCCTTTATTCCTATGTTCTCCAGTGTTTTTAGTAGGAATGGGTGTTGTATTTTGTCAAAAGCTTTTTCTGCATCTATTGAGATAATCATGTGGTTTTTGTTAACTTTGTTGTTGATGTGATCGATAATGCTAATAGTTTTGCTAATATTGAACCAGCCCTGTAATCCTGGTATGAATCCTACCTGATCATAATGTATTAATCTCGTGATAAGATGCTGTATTCGTTTTGCTAAAATCTTTTTTAAAATTTTTGCATCTATATTCATTAGGGAAATTGGTCTATAATTTTCTTTCTCTGTTTTGTCTCTTCCTGGTTTGGGTATCAAAACCATATTTGTGTCATAGAAAGAATTTGGGAGGACTCCTTCTTCCCCAATTTTCAAAAATAGTCTATATAGTATTGGAATTAACTGTTCTTTAAATGTTTGATAGAATTCACTTGTGAATCCATCTGGCCCTGGAGATTTTTTCCTAGGGAGTTCATTGATGGCTTGTTCAATTTCTTTTTTTCAACTTCCTCTTCTGTTAATCTAGGCAATTTGAATTTTTTAAAATATTCATCCATCTCGTTTAGATTATCGAATTTGTGGGCATAAAGTTGGGCAAAGTAGTTTCTAATTATTGTTTTAATTTCCTCCTCATTGGAGGTGAGTTCACCCCTTTCATTTTTAATATTAGTAATTTGATTTTCTTCTTTCTTTTTTTTAATCAGATTGACCAAAAGTTTATCAATTTTATTAGTTTTTTCATAAAACCAACTATTGGTTTTATTTATTAATTCAATAGTTTTCTTAATTTCAATTTTATTAATCTCTCCTTTGGTTTTCAGTATTTCTAATTTGGTATTTACTTGGGGATTTTCAATTTGTTCTTTTTCTAGCTTTTTCAACTGCAAGCCTAAGTCATTGATCTCCTCTTTCTCTATTTTATTTATGTAAGCATTCAAAGATATAAAACTTCCCCTAATAACTGCTTTTGCAGTATCCCATAAGTTTTGGTATGTTGTCTCACTATTGTCATTCTCTTGAATGAAATTGTTGATTGTTTCTATGATTTCTTCTTTAACCCAACCCTTCTTTAGAATTAGATTATTTAGTTTCCAATTGATTTTTGGTTTCTCTTTCCATGGCCTTTTATTACATGTAATTTTTAATGCATTATGATCTGAAAAGGATGCATTGATTATCTCTACCTTTCTGCACTGGATTGTGAGATTTTTATGTCCTAGTACATGGTCAATTTTTGTAAATGTTCCATGTACCGCTGAGAAAAAGGTATGTTCCTTTCTATTCCCATTTAATTTTCTCCAAAGATCTATCATATCTACCTTATCCAGAGTTTTATTTACCTCCTTAACCTCTTTCTTGTTTATTTTGAGGTTAGATTTATCGAGTTCAGAGAGGGGGAGGTTGAGGTCCCCCACTAGTATAGTTTTGCTATCAATTTCTTCCTTCAACTCCCCCAACCTCTCCTTTAAGAATTTGGATGCTATACCACTTGGAGCATACATGTTTAGTAATGATATTGCTTCATTGTCTATGGTGCATTTTAGCAGGATATAGTTTCCATCCTCATCCCTTTTGATTAGATCTATTTCTGCTTTTGCTTTGTCTGAGATTAGGATTGCTACTCCTGCCTTTCTTACATGAGCTGAAGCACAATATATTCTGCTCCACCCTTTGACCTTTATCCTATGTGTATTCCCCCATTTCAAATGTGTTTCTTGTAAGCAGCATATTGTTGGATTATGGCTTTTGATCCATTCTGCTCTCCGTCTCCGTTTTATGGGAGATTTCATTCCATTCACATTCACAGTTATGATTACAATCTGTGTATTTCCCTCCAACCTCTTTCCCACCATTTGTGCTTTTAGCTCTCCCGTCTCCCTTCCCCTCCCCAATAGTATTCACTTTTCTCCCCCTCCTCCTGCAGCCTTCCCCTCCTTCTTTTAGCCCCCCTCCCTTTTACTCCCCTTTACTCTTATTGCTTCTTTCCTCCCTTTTAGCCACCCTCCCCTTTCTTCCCCCTTCCCCTCCTACTACCTATAGAGCTAGTTAGGATTATCTACTTAAGATTATTGTTCCCTCCTTTAAACAAATCAGATGAGAGTACCTCTCAAACAATGCTCATCTCCCTCCCCTCCTTCCCTCTACTATAGTTTTGTACTTCTTCCTGTGATATAATTTGCCATTTTCTGCTTCCCCCTTTTCACACCTCCTATTACAATCCCTTCTCATACTTAAATCATATTTTTGACATGACATCATTTACTTTATACCCGTTCCCTCTACATATATCCCTTTTATCATAATAGCTGCACAGTTCTCAAGATTAACAGGTATCATCTTCCCTTATAGGGAGGTAAACAGTTTGCCCTAATTGAGTAGCAAGTTTTTGTTTTTGTTTTTTCCCCCCTGTTTACCTTTTTATGATTCTCTGGAGACCTGCATTTGAAGATCAAATTGTCTATTGAGTTCTGGTGTTTTGGTCAGGAAGCTCTGGAAATCCCTTATTTCGTTGAATGACTTTCTCCTTGCCTGAAGTGTTATGCTGAACTTTGCTGGGTAGTTGATCCTTGGTTGAAGTCCCAACTCCTTTGCCTTACGGAATATTGGGTTCCAATTCTTTCGATCTTTTAATGTAGAAGCTGCAAGGTCCTGTATGATCCTGACTGTATGTCCTTGATATTTAAATTGTTTCTTTCTGGCTGCTTGTAGTATTTTCTCCTTCACTTGATAGCTCTGGAATTTGGCAACGATATTTCTTGGGGTTTTGAGTTTGGGATCCCTTTCTTGAGGGGAATGGTGGGTTCTTTCGATGACTATTTTGCCCGCTGGGTCTAGTACTTCTGGGCAGTTTTCCTTGATGATTTCCTGAAAGATATTGTCCAGACTCTTTTCTTCATCATGGGTTTCTGGCAGGCCAATAATTCTTAAATTTTCTCTCCTGGATCTATTTTCCAGGTCAGTTGTTTTTCCAATTAAATATTTTACATTTTCTTCTATCTTTTCATTCTTTAGATTTTGTTTGACTGATTCTTGTTGCCTCATTGAGTCATTAGTTTCTACTTGCCCAATTCTAATCTTCATCGTATTGTTTTCTTCAGTTAACTTTTGCATCTCCTTTTCCATCTGACCAATTTTTCCCTTTAAGGAGCTATTTTCTCCATTTAATTTTTGTACTTCTTTTTCCATTCGACCAATTTTCCCAGTTAGGTTTTGTGTTTCCTTTTCCATTTGATCAATTTTCCCAATTAGATTTTGGATTTCCTTTTCCATTTGATTAACTCTTCCTTTTAGGGAATTATTCTCTCCAGTTAATTTTTGAACTTCCTTTTCCATTTGTTCAATTTTCCTTTTCAGAGTGATGTTCTCATCAGTGAATTCTTTCTTTATAATTTTAAAATCATTGGCCAGTTTTTCTTTTATTTCCTTCTTCAGCTGTTCCAGGTAATCTAGTTGAGCTTGCGAGAAATTCATAGTCCCTTCTGAGGTTTCAGATGGAAGTACAGTCTCAGCTCTGACCTCTTTGGTGTTTGTGTTTTGGTCCTTATCCCCATAGAAAGATTCTATGGTTTTTTCACTTTCCGTCTGCTTTTTCCAGTTCATGATGTTGGCTGAGTGTTGTAGCTTCTGGTTCTTTCAGTCAGAAGGTACAGATCTTTGTGTTGAGCTGATGTGTGTCAAGGCTAAAAGCAGGTTTTTGTTTTTTGTTTCCCAGATCAACACTGGGGTTAGCTTGTTAGGTGTGTGGCAGGGGTGGTCTGGTCTCAGGAGATCTCCTCAGCTGACCTGAGGCAAAGGCAAGGTCAGGGGATGGTGATCCCAGCTTCCCTATTGTCTTCCCTTTTCCCCTGAAGGGCTGGGGCACGCCTAGATGCTAATGCGTGTTCCCGCCCCTCCTGGGGCTCGTCTCCCGGTGCTGAGGCTTGCCTGGGTCTCAGTGCGAATTTTCTCTGCCCTGGGTCATCTGTCCTTCCAGATCGCCTCCGCCACAGTAGGAAGAATCCCCCTTTGCTGTTTTTCTAGCCTCTGGTGTTATGAGACTATTTGCCCCCTTCTGCTGTTCCCGCTGATCCAGGATTTATCTAGGGAAATATTTTATGGTTCTTTCATGGTCATCAGCGGGGAGGAGAGAGCATTTACTGATCACTCCGCCATCCTGGCTCCCGGAAGTTCAAGTAGGTGACTTACCGAAGTTTAGTCTTCAGGCTGAAGGTTTCAAGGGCTGCTGCACTGATATCTGGTGCTCAGCGGCTCTCACAGGCTCGATTTGGTTTGTCTCCTGCTCCACTGGTTTCGCCCGCCACTCTTGGGCTTCTCAGGTCCCTTCTGCCCTGCTGCGCTGACCGCGCTGCGCTGTGCGCTGGGGGCTTACCCCCGTGGAACAGATCCTTCCTGTGGACCTTCCAGTCTAACCTGGGCTCCGAATCTGTCAAAGTCTGTCACCCACTGGATTCCACACCTCCAAAGTTTGGTCAGATTCTCCTTTCAGAGATATCCAGAGGAGTTTTTCCAGGAGCTTAGGTGAGTCGTTGCTTTCACTCCGCCCTTTCCTTGATAATTTCATGAAAGATGATGTCTAAGCTCTTTTTTTGATCATGATTTTCATGTAGTCCTATAATTTTAAAATTTTCTCTCCTTGATCTATTTTCCAAGTCAGTTGTTTTTCCAATGAGACATTTCACATTATCTTCTATTTTTTCATTCTTTAGGTTTTGTTTTGCAATTTCTTGGTTTCTCATAAAGTCATTAGCTTCCTTCTGCTCCATTATAATTTTTTAAAGAATTATTTTCTTCAGTGAACTTTTGGACCTCCTTTTCTATTTGGCTAATTCTATTTTTTAAAGTATTCTTCTCCTCATCGGCTTTTTGGACTTCTTTTGCCAATTGAGTTAGCCTATTTTAAAGGTCCTATTTTCTTCAGCATTTTTTGGGTTCTCCTTTAGCAAGCTGTTGACTCACTTTTCATGATTTTCTTGCGTTGCTTTCATTTCTCTTCCCAATTTTTGCTCCACCTCTCTTACTTCATTTTCAAAATCCTTTTTGAGCTCTTCCATGGCCTGAGATCATTACATATATATTTTGGAGGTTTCAGATGCAGAAGCCTTGACTTTTAGGTCTTCCTCTGATGGTATGCATTGTTCTTTCTCATCCCAAAGGATGGAAGAAAATACCTGTTCACCAAGAAAGTAATCTTCTATTCTATTCTACTCTAGTCTTATTTTTTTCCCTTTTTGGGACATTTTTCCCAGTGAGTTACTAGACTTTTGAATCCTTTCTCAAGAGAAGGGTATACTCTGGGGACCTGTAAGTTCTCAGTTCCTCCAAGGCAGCATAACAAGGGAGAAGAGTTCACTCCTCTCCCAGCCTGCGCTCTGGTCTGGGAACAACCACAAGCACTCTTCTTCCCAGGATCTGCAAGTAGGGTTCCCTCTCTAGAGCTTCCACCAGCTCCACCATGCCAGCCAGAGCTCCTTGTCACCCCAGAGTTGCCACCCATAGCTGAGAGCCAGATCATTCACTCAATTCCAGTAGGATCTTTAAGTGGAGGGTTCCAAAAATGGATGCTGCCAGGGCAATGGCTGCTGCCAACGGAGACAGACTGTGTTCCCTTCTCACCCAGGTGAAAGAGCTTTCCCACTGACCTCTGAAACTGTCTTTGACATTTGTGGATTGAGCAATCTGGGAATTGCTGCTGCTGGTGGTTTCGTGAAGTTTGCTCTGGTCCTTTCCATGCCACACTGTGAGGCCCATTCTAGGCTGTGATCCACTCTGAGCCTGGTGCGATAGACCTTTCCTGTTGGCCTTCCAGGTTGTCTTGGGCTGGAAATCTCCTTCATTATGTCATTTTGTGGCTTCTGAGCTTGTGATTATTTTTTTTTAAACACAGGCTGGCTAGCCCTTAGAAAGTAAAATCCAATTTTTTCTAGGATCATACTCAATGCTTTTCCAATACTAAATCATTCCACAGGTGTCACTTTGCTGTTATATGTTTCAAGATCACAAGATCCCCCTGATGAAATGATGAAACTTCTTAATGATGGTTATCATCACTCACACCAATCACCACCACCATCATCATCATTCATGTATGTTACATTAAAAAAAATTAATCTTGGACTTGGTGCTATTGTAGATTTTTCTGGTATCTAGAAGACTGGATTTAAGCTCAGTACACAAGATATTACTTTATGATAATATTATTTCCTTGAAAATATTTAAAGAAAAAGATGCTACTTAATGTAATTCATTTTTTAAAATAAATAGTCACTTATGTCAAGTTATAAAGTTGTGCGAATACAGACATTCAATTTTCTTTGAGCTGTTCCTTTATGTTTAATGAAAATCAAGCTTTGTTGTTTTTCCCTTAATAATTTCCTTAGGGAATTGTTTTGTGAGCATTTTTTAAATACAAAATGAATAAACTAAACAGAGTAATTCAATTTAAAAATTAGTTTTCTAGAGAGAAAACATTGTTAAATTGCTTTCCTATTTCAGTGAGTATACAAGGTAATTTTCTGATTATTGATCTCTTCCAGAAAGAATTTCCTCATGATGATTTCCCCTTTCCCCCAATGGAAACTTCATGAAGATTTTTTTCTTCCTATAAAGAGCTCCCTTGAGTTTATTGTCTTCTTTCTCTTCTATTTCCCACACCAGTCTATTCTGCTAGACTCTGGAAAGCTGACTAAGCAATGATCATCCTTGTACATTGGAAGGCTTCTCCTGGGGAAGATTAGATTGCAAGTTCTACATCACAATCTGTAGGCAAGGCTCATAGTAGCTGGCTCCTCAAAAGTAGAGTGTTTGATTGTGCTGTTTACTTAGTGCTGATAGCTACAAAGGGGTTTATTATCTATCTCTTTCCAATAAAGTTTTAAAATCACCCTACTTAATAGGCTGCAGTGTAGCAGAAAGAACGCCATGTGCAATCAGAAGACTAGTTCAATTCCTCACTCTACTATTCTCTAGTAGTGGGACCTTGGCCAACTTATCCAGTATCACTGGGTCTCAGCTTAATCCCAGAAAATGGGGATAATGATATGTACACTATTTATGTCAACAAGTAGGAAGAGTGATTTTTAAAAACAGAATAGGATAAAAAGCTTTTATTAAATATTTATTTATGTGAAGCATCATGATCAGTGCTAGGAATACAAATAGAAAATTGAGATAACTCCTGATCAAAAGGAACTCACATTCAAATTGGGAGAGATGATATATACAGAATGGTTCAGTTCACTACAGATAGAAAAGCCATATATTACTTATGGAGGAAAAATAGTTATGTAGATGTCAAGGCCCGAAGGACTATAGTGAGTAAAGAAGATAATGAGTCCATGAGTTAGAGTAAAGTGAAGTTCTGGAATAACTCCAGTTAGTTATATTTGTGGATTTCATCATCCAGCTGACAGTCAATGTTCTGCAATTGCTGGGAACTGGCCAATGATGTAATGAGGGTTGTTTGAGTAATTACTGTAAATATATTATACATACACAATACATATGCATAATATAATGCATATACTTGTATTTATATATATGTATTTATGTACAAGTGTATATCTCTGTGTGTATATGAGCTACAAATTCTAAGCCTGCTTGTACAAACACAGCTCTGTAATCTAGTTTTGTGTCTCTTTTCTGCTCTTTATGATATAAACCCTATAAATATACAAGGTAGGATGTATTTTGAGGAATCAAAGATTTTCATCATATGGATCCCATGGTAAATATAATCAACTGAACCAAGGCAACCCCAAAAAGAATAATTCCAAGAGGAGGCATTTTTTTCTTATTGACATTAATATGATATCATGATATTTGAGAGAAAATACAAAACTAAATTTTACGGAGTTTTAGTTGCATCTCCACTGTGTTCTAGAAGGGTAATTTAAATCAGAACTTCTCTGAGCTTCAGTTCTCTTGGTAAGAAATGCTAATGTGAAATGGGGTTAATAACATATTCACTATCTTCCTCATAGAATTGTTGAGAGAAAAGCCTTTGTAAGCCTTAAATCATCCTACAAATGTGAGTTATCAGGAGCAGCACTACCACTATCATCCTCATGACCGAAGAGAACAAAAATAATAGGTGTTTTTCAAATGCTCTCTGGACATTGTTTGGGAGGGAGGGCAGAGAGAGAGAATGGAGGAGGATGACATTTGTGTATTTGTTTTATAAAAATGTAACCAAGAGGGGCTGCTTTTGTCTCTGTGCTAGTTGAACGTAATGTCTCCTCCTTTAGAGTGTAAGTGCCTTGAAGGCAAGGAGTGTTTTGTTTTTGCCTTTAAATATCCAGTGTCTAACAAAGTACATAACACATTGTAGCCACTTAGTGAATGCATGTTGAATGAATGAATTAAACTAAAAACGGTCTGTTATAGAACCACTGAATTTCTATACTAAATTAGATAACCAAGGAAGATGATCAATTATAGAAGAAAGTGGTACAGTATTTAGTAAAGATTTCTCCAAAGAGAATTCAGGATACTCTTCTTTGAATAGCCTTGAAAGAAGAATTTGTAAGGAGAAAATAAGATCAGGGACTTTTATCAACCTGGATGCCAGCAGAAAGTTGTTTTAAAAAAAGGTATTTTGGCAGAAAACAGGTAACAGTCACTCTTCTTTATAATCTTAAACAAAATAATAAATGGTTTATAGTATAATGGGTAATGAACTTAAACATTAACTCTCAATGAACTTTTTGCAGCATTGAATTGAAGACTTTCTGTAGATATTTCCCAGGCTTAGTTATGATAGAGCGAGCCCAATGATGCAGACCGTCAGAGAGGCATAGAATGGGAACAAAGCGAAAGAAGTAACATACCTGGGCTTTGGGTGGGAGAAATATGATATTAGAAAGGAGGGAGAACTCAAACTTTCTAGTCGACCTCAGTGATGTTCTCAGCTGGCTGAGCAACTGCCAATCACATTTAGCTGATGTCATTGGCTTTGAAAGGCAGGCAATGACCCTCAGGGCATTTCCTTAACTGAGTCCAAAGTGAACAACAGTCACAACTGTGGAGAGATTGGTCCTGGGAGATCACTAACCTGCTTCAATTTCAGAGACACCCCAGAGCACGTGGGAGGCAGTAACTGTGCCTGAGGCCAAGCAGGGAAACATAGATAAGTTAGAGAAGGAACTCATTAAGTAATTTAGTCCAACTAAATTCCACTACAATACCCACTGCAATAATTCCCTGTACAACATCCCTGACAAAAGGTCAACAAGCTTCTGTTTGTCACTTCTCATGCCACAAAACTCTCTGTGTCACAACTAATCCAACCCAAATCTGGATAGAGGTAGGGCCTGGACAAGTGATCTTATTGATATGGTGATTTCTGAGGAGAAGAAATATACCCTACCAATTCCTGCTGTCCTCTTGTAGTTTGAGAGAGCTGCCTAGAACACAAAGGTGCACACAGCCAAGGTATCTCATTAGAGGCAAGACTGGAAGTTAGATCATCCTGCCTTCAATGATAACTCTCTACCCACTATAGCTACTTCCTCTTAACATTTGCAACTAGATGTCATAATGTACACCATTCTAGATTTGGAGAGAGAGAGACCTGAGTTCCAATACCACTTTATTAATTAGGTGGTATTGGAACATTTACTACCTGTGTGATGTGGGCTAAGTCACTTAATGTTTTTTTCAGTTTTAGTTTCTTTATATATAAAATGGGAAAAGTAATAGCCCCTACCTGGTTGTTGTGAAGATCAAATGAGGTAATTCACATGAAAACTTTATAAACTTTAAAGTCCTATATAATTGTTACTATTACTACTACTACTACTACACTGGATAGTTTTTAATTATTAAGAAATTCTTCCTTCATCTTTTACTTGCTTTTCCCCTGCTTACTTCAATGTTTCAGCAAATAATAATGCCAGAATAGAACTATATCAACTATAGAAAAGGGTACAGGAAGTCATATTGAAATATTTTTGAAAGGAAACAGATTTTTAATTTGTACTACTAGCTTCAGCAAGTGAATAGGTTAAAAGTAAAATATATGAGCAGAAAATACCCAGATGGCCTTGAATTCCAAAAGAAAGGATTGTGTTATATAACACAATCCAGGGAAAGAATTCATAAACATTCCACTAATATGGCCACGTGCATTATATGAAAATATGATTCTTAAGATATACAACCTGGGACTTTAAATACCTGTCATTCTTAGTTATGTATGCATTAGTGTGAGCATGCTGCATATGGGCATATTAAATACTAAGGTTTCATAGTGTTTTAAGAAGAATAGGGATAACAGGATATAGACTGCACTCTGAGTTTTAGAAAGAACTAAAGCCATTATGCCATTGTTATGGGACCAAGCTAAGGGTACACCCTCGAGATCTGAAAGACAGATTTCAAAATCACACTCTATAACAGGACCAAAGTTATCAACCCTAATGTTCCTGTGTATCTCCCTCACAATTAATAAGGGAAGATATTTGGGAATTGAGCTATATTTTATACACAGCGAATTTAGATATTGTCTCTGGACATGTTCATGGACAGTTGAAATAATACACCAAAATTTATTACATTTCTATTTAGGCTCAAACTTTGCAAAGATTAGTGGAAACATTTTTAGTTAAGATTACCAAGTATAAAACTGTTCTCTCGTATTAGTCAAAATCCAAAGAAAACACATGATGCTGTCTTTGAGAAGAATCGTAAAATTTCAAAATTATAGGGGACCTCACTGCTCAATTAATACAAACTGTATCTAGTCAGGGATCCTCTTTACAACATCACCGATTCAATCAAACTGCTTTTACACTGTCTGACACTGTGCTAGGTGACAAACTACAATCAAACAAACTTTGACTTCAAGAAACTTGTGTTTTGTCAGGAGAGACTGGATGGATGGATGGATGCATGCATGTATGTCCATATGTATTTTGTATGAAAATATGCACATGTATACATGTGCATATGCACATAAAACAAATATTATCTATGTATATGTGTGTGAAGACAGACTTTATGTAAATATAACTTCATATAAATTAATTATATATAAGTTTATACTTTGTATGACTATAAATATATGTATATACATGCATAAAGTTACATATAAGGTTAGATTTTATATATTTAAAGTCTGTTTCCTTATAACCTCTAATCATTGATTACAATTTTATTTCCTGATGTCAACTGAAATGGACTAATGCCTTTTTGTTATGAAAGCCCTTCCAGGAATTGAAGATTACTGAAAAATTTTTGATTACCACCATGACTCTTTCAAATTTATCTTTTTGGGGTAAATATCCCTTGAAAAGTTACTTTCTATCTATTTCATATGTATTTATATGTGATTATTTATACACACACACACTGTATATATATATATAGCCTCCCCTTCAGTTTTAGAGATTATTTTTGCTTTTCTTTGTATCCTAAGCTCAGTGGTAGGAAAACTGCCGCCTCAAGGCCACATATGGCTCTTTAGGTCTTCAAGTGCAGCCCATTGACTGAATCCAAACATCACAGATGGAATTTGTTCTGTGAAGTTTGGATTTGGTCAAAGGCCACATTTGAGGATCCACAAGGCCACATCTGGCCTCAAGACTGCAGGTTCCCCACCCCTGCCTAGTGCTCAGCTCAGTGCTTAATACATAAGTACTTAATAAATGTGTATCGATTGATTGGCTATATGTTAGTTATTTCTGTCAGTTCTCATCCAACACTTAGATTCTGTGATTCCTACTTCAAGGTTCCATTTTTTCTAAAGGAATGGAGTATTCTACCAAGCAAACATAGTTAAATATATAAAAGGTCATTGTTCTTACTTTATACTGGTCTTCATATGAGAATCCTTTGACATCCTTTATATAGATGCTGGTTAATGGTACAAGAGTGGGACAAGACTGAATGAAATGTATATTTGATTCCTTGAGTTTCTAGTAGTGTTTTGCTGGTAAGTATTGCCGAGTTGCTTAAGAACAGTAATTAGTGTCATAATCTATAAAAGGCTTTTAATCACAGATTCTTCATATTTAGTGACTCTTAGTCTACCAATGTCTAGGTTCACACTCCCATTGAAAACAGACAAAAGTTGCTAACATCAAAGGGTAAAGGAAGTCATAGTGAAATATTTGTTTGGGGACACAGATTTTTAATTTGTACTACTAGATTGCACAAGTAAAAAAGCTCAAAATAAAAGACATGAACAGAAAATGCCCCGATTTCCTTGAATTTCAGAAGAAGAGAATGTGTTATGTAACACAATCTAGGGAAAGAATTCATAAACATTTCACTAATATGGTCACATGCATTCTATGAAAATATGACTCCTAAGATATACAACCTAGAGAACAGCACCCCTGGTTTTAATGTATGGGAAATAAAAAGAGGCACCAAAAAAATAGTCAATGACATCTTGTAATGTAGATACAATAAAAATGGTATTGGAAAATGGAATATGATTTTTCATAAATTAAATACATCATTTAAAGCATATATGTAGGTAAATCAAGCAACTTAACACATAAAATTTTTTAGACAAAACCTTCGAAAGTACAATGCATTAATTTTTTTAAAATGACACCTACAATATAATTCATTTAAGCAGTATGAAATACTCATTTCAGCCAGTTCGATCTATAACTATGGTATAGGATAAAGCATCCAGTGTAATTTCTCTCTATTATCTTTCCATAATACTATTTTAAAAAACAGATATTTAAAACTTATATACATATATAATTACTTTTTTTTACATTCCCCACATTTCCCCCTAAATCATCCTTACTCCAGATATCCATCCCTAATTTAAAACACACATGCACACACACACACACACACACACACACATATTGAAAGAACAAGTTAAAGAATTTTTTAGTCAGCAAAATCAATCAACCTATTGAAAATTCTAATGTCATATACGATGTTACACATTCTGAAGTCATGAACCATGTCCTCTGCAAAGAAGCAGAGCACCCATCCTACTACTGATATAGTTCTCCAAATGCTCACAATAGCGATGTGATAAGAGAACAAATAAACAATCACAATAGACATGAAATTCTCTTTCTTTCAATCTGACACAATAGTAAACCTTAGAAAACCACAGAAAATCAGAAAAGATACTGATGAATATTACTAAGAACTTCAACAAGATTGCAAAATAGAAAATAAGTACAGAAAAAATAATATTCAACATTTTTGTGTAGTACTAACAAAAATGTAAAATAAATAAGAGAAATTCCACTTAAAGTAACTATAAAAAGCATATAGGAGTTAATCTAACAACATATTCAGGATTTATAGAAGTATAACTACAAAACTCCTTGCAGAAATGGAGGCAAATGACTGCAGAGAAGTTTTGCTCATGATCAACTTATGATAATAAAATAATAATAATAAAGATAATTCTTTGTAAATTATTTTAAGTTTTCTTTAATCCTATGATAATTAAATTAACTATGAGCAACTTTATAGAAATAGACAAAATAATAATAAAATTGATTTGGAAGAACAAAATATCTAGAATCTTAAGGGAAATAATGAGGAAAAATATTAATGAAGGATCCATAATATGAAATTCAAGTTATATTATCTAGCAGTAGGCATTAAAACCATTTAGTGAAAATTTAAAAACAACAACAGGAAAGTAGATCAATTAAATGAACTAGTTAAACAAGAAATGAAACTTAGAAAACAAGCAATTCCATGTTTGCTAAACACAGTAACATAAATTATTGAGGGAAAGGCTCCCTTTTTGACAGAAAACAATCAAAAAACTTAAAAGCAGTTTGAAAAAGACACAGTTTAGACCAACAACATACAATAAGCACAATTTGCATATTTGATCTTAATATAAGAAATCACAGAAAAAAATAGAGGAGAATCAGACAAGGTATGTTTCATAACTATGACTGGAGGGTAAGTTTTTAATTAAAGTAAAAGAAAGACATTTAAAAATAGCTAATTTTGACTTAATAAAACTTTAAAAGCCTTTATATTACTAAATGACAGTGATGACAGAATTAAAAGAGAAATTGCTGAGTATAAACATGTTACAGCAACTATTTCTGAAAAATCTGATATCTAATATATATGGAACATTGACACAAATACATGGAGATATTTTGAAATTAGATAAATGGTCAAAAGATATGAAATCTTTATAAGATTTCCAAACTATAAATAATCATTCGAAAACATCTTCCAAATCACAGATTAATTAAAGCAACTCTCAGGTTTCATCTCACCCCATGCATATTGGCAGTGACAAAAATAATAATATTCAGTGGTACAAGGGCTATGAGAAGGCAACCACATTAAAATACTAAAGGTAAAACTGGGAGTTTGTCCAACTGTCCTGCATATAAATTTGGAATTATGCTAGAACATTGACTAAATTACTCGTATCTTTTTATCCTTCCACCTCCTATTGGAATTACACCCCAAGAACATGACAAACAAATACTGAGGTCCAACATGCACCAAAATATTCACAATGGTGTGCTTTATGGGAGTTAAAGAAAGGTTAGAAACAAAGTGGGTGCTCATCAATTTGGGAGAGGTTGAAAAAGCTACGATACATGAAAGTAAAGGAACTTTATTGTGCAGTAAAAATGATGAATACAATTAACTTAGAAAAAAGCAGGAAGATTCATGTCTGATGGAAATCAAAATTAATAGAATCAATTGAGAAACATGTACAACGACTATAACAGTGTAGGCATCTAAGTGGCACAGTGGAGAGAGTTCTTGATCTGGAGTCAGGAAAACCTGGGTTCATATTGCCCCAGTCCAATGTCTTTGAAAATATGTAATATTGCCACTCTAGTAATTGTTAGAACACAGGAATTGACTATAAGTAATGAGATTCATATATGAAGAGAATAAATAAAACTCCAATCAACTGTGAGTTCATTCATATTTTCTAACATTAATATTCTTCCTTCTCATGTAGGAAACCAGTATGGTATAGGAGAAAGAGCAATGGATTGAGAATACAGAAAATGTTCTAACAATTCAAACAATTCCAAATTAGAATGGGCTGTTTAAGGAGGCAGTAAGTTCCCCATCACTAGCAATCTCAGTAAAGACTAGATGACCATTTGTTGGAGAAATCCTTGCCCTCTGCAGCATGACTTTTCCAATGAGAGTTGAGTTAAACTAAATCTTTAAGCCCCTTCTGATGCCAAGATCTCATAAATCCCAAGAAATCATCTATGAAAACTGGATTCTACTTTTTGTCATCCTCTCACTATGTGGCCTTGGGCAGACCATAAACCTTCTCTTGAGTTGTCATATACCCTCTCGTAGGTTCACTTCTCTCATTTATTAAATAAAGGATTTGGATTAAATGATTTATAATGTTTCTTCTAACTCTAAAATTTCGTGACTATTTTTTCCCCTCTAGGTTCCCTTCCCCTTCCTCAGTATTAAGGTTCTGTTCTTTTGTACTTATATAAATTTTTATTTTCCTTATTTTCATCTCTCTCTTCTGCTTCCACCTGAATTGAAATCCAGTCTCAGACATTTATAGCTATGTGATTATGGGCAACTCACTTACCTTCTCTCTGTCTCAGTTTCCTTGATTGTAAAATGGGGACAGTAATAGCACCCACCTCAGAATTGTTGTGGAGATAAAATGAAATAATATTGGTAAAACATTTATCACATTTTCAAGACAGGCATATGATAAGTGCTTAAAAAATGATAATTCTCTTCCTTTCTGTACTTTCATGTCAAGTAGGAATCTGAAACTCATTATTTCCAAAACAGAATTCTTTGTCTGTTTCCTCAAAACCATCTATTCCTCCTGAATTCCCTATTTTTCTCAAGGGTACTATAATCTTTCCAGTCACCCTGGTTCCCAACTTCAAAGTTAGCAATTCTCCACTCTTCTTTGATCCCAATCTCACACTCAAATCAGTTGTCAAGTCATGTCATTTCTAACTTTGTAACATCTCTCACTGCCTCCTTCTCTCTACTATCCTTATTTCAAATCCTCGTTACCACTCACCCAGATCATTGTAGTAGCCTCGTAAGTGATATTCCTGATTCAAGTTTCTCTCCTTTGCAATCCATCCACCATATAACTGCCAAATTGATATCCTTAAAGCACAAGTTTGACCACACTAAAACATCGCAAATAAAAAATAAAATAACCTACAGTGGCTTATTACACATTGTTCCCCTTCCAGACAAATTGGCCTACTTGGCATTGTTGCTGTCATGTCCCATGACATTCCGTTTCCTAACCCCATACCTTGTCATGAGCTTCCTCATCTCCCTAGCTTCCTTTGAGGCTCAGTTGAGCTGCTATTCCTTCTATTTCTAACACTCTGATTTCTAATTATGCCATGTATTCAATAGGAGTTTAATAAATAATAGTGATAATAAAATGTGAACTCATATTCCCATGGAAAGTAGAATGTTCTATAATTACCCCCTTGTCTCTGTCCAATGCTGTTGATATGCTACTGGTTGCTCTGTGCTCCCCAAAGAAGGTTTATTTTTCCTAACTCAATAATGGCTGGGAGAAAATGGAAGTGATAATGTTTCTGGCGCATCCATTCCACCTTTGGTCCTAATGCTACTATTAAATAAGAATGTTCTATACTCTAAAAATATCATACATATTCAGTTCTTGGTGCCATATTTTAAAAGACCACCAAATAAATGGGAAGTATCCAAAAGAGGACAAGTAGGCTGGTGGAAGGACTTGATTCTGAGGTGTTTAAGTCCCTTTGACTTTATGCCTTTTTCTGTAGTGGACACAGTAGTGGCCAGAGTTGGGATAGAATAAACATCTCCCTGTCTCTGAGATGAGGGACAAGGCCATCTGTGGGTATTATATTCTGGCCTGTGTAATCCCACTTGCTTTGCTGTAGATACTCAAGCTTTTCAGAAATGTTATTTCCTGCAAATATCATAATCACTCTAATAAAATGACTGCACTATGAACAAAATACCAAGAGTATCAGCTGAAGATTTGGCAATATTAACTTGGAAAAGAGAATATTTAATTGAAAGTGGGTGGGGCAGCTAGGGAATGAAAGCTATCTTTAAGTGTTAAGAGTACAGAAGAGTAATTAGGCAGGGGCAGCTAGGTGGCATAGTGAATTAGAGCATTGACTCTGGACTTATGAAGACCTGAGTTCAAATCTGGCCTTAAGCACTTGACACTTACTAACTGTATGACCTTGAACAAGTCACTTAACCCTGATTGCTTCACCTTTCCTCTCCAAAAAATGAAAAGAAAAAAAAGCAGAGCAATTAGGTTTTTATTTCAATTTCTACTTTCCGGAGAAGCAAAACTGAGCATAATACTCATAGCCTCAAAATATCATCATATTACACATGGGTATGCACATATATGCATGCATGTACACATAGGAGTTCTTCATTAGTTATACCTTCATAACATCTTTCAGTACACAATCTCTGGCATGAGATTAAGGAAAGCAAGCAGCCAGAAAGAATCAAAGTTTTCCAATCCAATGACATTTTCTTTAAAAAAAAACTCTTAAAATGAGACAAACTCCAAAAAAAAAAAAATAATTATACAAATGCAAAAAGCAATTGCCTTAGCTAGTTATTTTCATAAACATCTCTGTTATTTAAGCACTAGGTTAGTAAACAACTTCCTTCTTTACTCTCTGCTTTCATTTTATGCTAGATACTAAAGTCAAGATATAATAACATCCAGGATAGCAACAACCACAACTGAAAATTGGAGTGTGTTTCTATTGACCTAACCTAGTGATCTCCAAGACGTCTATTAGAACAGAGAATCTCAGATCCCTAATGATGGAAAGGATGATAGAGTTTATCTAGTCCCACTTCCTCCTGTTACAGATGAGGAAACTGAAGATTGGAGATGTCAGCAAGGAGTTGAATGTCAATAGTTAAGCTGCAGAAATTCCAAACCATTCACAAATCTCTCAGACATTTAGAAGACAGTAAAGAAAACTCTTTTGAATTCAATATTTGAACAAAATACAGAAATTTCCACATTGAGTCATACTTGTAGGTCATCTGCCCAAAATAGGAATCTGGGTCTGACTCTATTACCAAGAGTTATTTTCTGGCAGTTCATGGTTGTCTTTCAGATATCATCTTCAAAAGGTTAGGGATATATCTCTCAGTAGTCCCATCTTCCCAAAATAATCCGTTATAGATAATAGCCTGTTTCAAAAATTATGATTAGGCATCAAATTTTTAAAAGGAATACAATATAGGAAGAAATAAGGATATGAGAAGAAAAATTTATGACAATGAATTCTCATTATGATGTACATATAACTTATGGAGGATGCATATTTTGCTTCATAATGAGAGGAATTTTTATTCAGAAAATGCAAAGGAAAAAAGAGAAATAGCAATAATGGAAAATTTTAATATTATAATAATATCTGAGAAGAAAATGTGTTTCAATGACATGTTCATCTAAATCTGAGGATTTTTAAACTTTTTATGCTTTTATATACTTATATACTTTCGAAAGTATATACTTTTGTACTTTGTACTTTTTATATTTATATACTTTCGAAAGTATATAAGTAGAATACTTCATAAGAAATGGTACACATTTTACATGTATGAATTAGCACTGCTTCTTTCATAGGCTATACTGTTATTCAGTTTTTCCCCTTTGACTAGTGCACATTGATAATGCCCATATCCCCAATGGTATTTTTGACACATCATGTCTCATAGATATAGGGCAAATGTTTCCATCCCTGTAGGTAGAGGAGAATAGACAAATTAGGGTCCACAGAGGTGCGGGGGTGCTAGAGGTTATCTAGTCAAGGTATGATACATATAAAAAGTAAACCTTCCTCCTCACTAAAGGGTGAGGAGGATACTTAAATCCTGTAGCAGACCCACAAACACACTGAGGAGACAAGGAAACTCACCCAACAATCATGTTCCCTTCTCGAAACTATCTCAGTCACAATACTAACATTTTAGGGAGCTCCACTGTTATATTTTTGACCAGCACTCTTAAAATGTAAGTCAGATACTCCCCACTTCATCAATAACAACTCCTCACAACTGGAAAGTCACAAGCTCTTTCACCCCATTTCACTCTGTAAAAATCCCTTTCCTTTCCTCTTTTGGTTGGGCTACTGATGTGCCCCCTCCCCAATTTCTTGTTTCTCTGACAGTCAAAAAGCCTCATAAAACCTCCTTTTTTCTCTACCTGCTGCTCTGGTCATCCGAATCTATATCTTGTCACAGAGCCCAGACAGCTCCAGAGGAGAAAGTGAGGCTGATGACTTTGCACAGTCCTCCCTCTCTTAAATCCAATTGACTTGCATGTCATGGCATCGCCTTCCTGGTGTCATGGTCCTCTTCAAGGACAAACAACAAGAATGAGAATAGTGTCCAAAATGGAAGGAAAAGGAACTTAAATAACTATGTAAGAGGAACTATTTCAACTAAAGTTTTTTATTCCTTCAAAAATAAAGGGGATATTCTGAACAACTTGGGGTTAGGGAGGAATCACAGCTAGTATTATCATGAAAAACAAAGAGAGACATTGAGAAGACTACTAATCTATACATCTAGAGAAAGCTCTTTTCTGTAAAAACTTTTAAAAATTAGCTTTCATTGAATAAACAAACTTTTTTTTGTCTATCCTGGATTTAAAAACTCAAGAGGAAGAAAAGAAGAAATCATTGTAAGAAATATGAATGGTCAAGCAAAATTTTTATGAGAATTATCCACACAGATATTTAAAGATATCCCTGATGAAGGCCTAAGAAAGTGAAGTGAGCTTTGACAAGGACACACTGCATCTCTCAAGGAGACCCATTCACTATCCATACCTAACTACGTTGAGGGCAGTAGGCATGGTAAAAATCTAAGTGACAGAATAAACGAGGGGAGAAAGAAAAACAAGGCTATGAAGTATAAAGGGAACATAGCTCAAGTCTGGAGACCTTGTTTTAACTACTGCACAACTGCAGATCCACTACTCCAGGTTGATACAACATCTAGCATTTGGGGATAAAAGCCATTGTAGATACCAATCAATTAATTATTTAATTAAGGATAGATTGAAAGGAGTAGATGTGGGAAAACCTATCAGTAATTGAGGTATATGGTAATGAAGTCCTAAATTAAGGCTCCAGCGGTGAAAACTTAATCAGGAAAATAGAGCAAGGCACTGACTAAAAATGTTATAGGTCTGAATCTTATGTATCCTTGCCTTGTGATTCACAACTGTGTCCTTATAAATTAAATCCTTATGTATGTATATATATATATATAATGTATACATATATGTGTATGTATGTGTATATGATAAATATATACACATATACATACACACACACACCTTGCTTGTGTCAGGCCAATCATTTTCATCATCTTGACATTTGAGGAAAGGATGACTTCCTCAGCCTTCTAAAATAGAAGGCAATAGGTGTAGTTTTGCAAACAATATTGTACAGTAGACAGCATCTTGACAGTCACACAAGTCACTAAAAAGCTGAGACCACAAGAACACAGTTTGTTGACTATGAAACAAAACAAAATATAGCCTTAAATCCTCCTCTAAAACAGGATCACTCATGCATATTTTAAAATCATATAGGATTCCTTGAAAGATGTCAAGAAAATTACAAGGTTATTTTTATCCAACAAAGCATAAAATAGAAATATTCTCACCAACAGCACTTGGCACTCTTATGGAAGATGTTCAGCATGGAGACCAAATGGAAGAAGAATTTTCTCTAAGTGGCAAGGTTCTCCAGATGTTCTTGACTGCAAATAACCTTATGCTAATTTTATCAAACTCCAAAATATTAGAGTCTTCTATGTGATATACTGAAGCACTTGGGAGAATTCAGGATCAAAGAGAAAGCAAATCATTAAAGAGTGCCTATTGTCCAGACTATGATGAGTGATCATAAGAACAATTCAGTGAGTTGACCCATCAGTCCATGTATCTTGGGATGACATTGGTGATGGACCATGAACTGGGTGCAAAATTCAGTAAGAGAAAAAGGGTAAGCTGAGTCACTTTGAAAATTTAGCAGTGACTTCAACAATTACAATTGCTCCCTAAAATATAAACACATCTCTTTAACACAGTAATGTTCCAGTAAGTTTGTAGCTATAAGACTGAAAAATCATAGAATACTACAATCTGTACAGAATTAAAACTGCTGATGGTAGAAAATCAATGGAAAATTATATATGAAATATAAAGAGGCCATAGCATATTGCCAACAATGATTTATATGCCAGACATAACCTAAAAGAAATCACTGAGGAGAAATAGAATTTGAAAAGGGGTATTTAGTTTAAAAAATAAGTGCTGAAAAGGAGTAATAATAAATGTACAGGCCAACTATTTCATGATGCTCAAGTCATGCAAAAAGACTCAGAGAAAGTCTCTCAGAATAACAAGGAAACCCCAAAGAAGAAAGTAGAAGAGACATGAACAAGGCGATGTGAAGGTATGGGTAGGCATATACCCAAGTAATAAGATCATAGATCCATTAAAATATTCAAGTATCCTTAGATAAAAATATGGATAATTTCAATTGATTAAAATAATAGAATGTGAAATTGGAAAGAACTTCAGAGGTTACTATATGCAACTAGTTCAACTGCTTTGTTACAAATAAAGAAATTCAAACCCAGAATGGTGAAATGAATTGCTTAAGGTCACATCAACAGATACACATGTTCGTTAAATTGACTTCAGTTTTATAGTTCTTATTCCATTCTATTATGGGCCTCCTTAGTAACAATAATTGACATTAACTAAAGGATATTTATAGAATTTAAAATATCAGTTTTTAAATGAATAAGAATTTTTCAGAACAAATAGTTTATTTCTATTTGAAAGTATATGTCCATTTGTCTATTTTTGCCATGGTTTGTGGCCCATAACCAAGTCTTGCCACCTTTTGAAACTGACCAGCTCTGACTAGGTTAAAATTACCCCAGTGGTATGATGGCATAATTCTTTTTTTCTCCATCAGAATCAAGAACAAGGCTAAATGGAGCCTGTATATCCTTTTACAGTAAATGGCAAAGTAACAAAGCAGGTCAAATAACATGGTATAATGGAAAGACCACTTGTTTGGGGGGTCAAGAGATTTGGGTTCTAGTTCTAGCTTGGCTGCCAATTACCTACCTGTGTGACTTCGAATAAATCTCTGAGACTTAATGTCTATATAAATATGATTGGTATCTAGCAGGTCCCTTTCAGCACCAAAAATATGGGGTTTTAAATATAGATCTTAACTGGCAAAAGTTTTGAATGTCTAGCTTGCTCTTCTATCTTGTACATCAATTTGTGATCTTACATAAATTTTTTAAGCACTTTAGTAATGTCTGCTAAGAAAAAGATGGGAAAGGGGATATACATTTGAGCATCTCAGTCCTGTCCTTTTGGCACTCTGATCAACCATCATTAATCTTTAAGAGTTTTAAACATTTACTAAAGAATCGTGGTGAAGTTAATGGACATTGAATTCTAACACTGCTTACTCCTTTCAAAAGTCGCTGCTTTAAACAAGACTTTGTGTGTGGCTGAGAATGAGGAACAGAATAAAGGAGAAAAGGAAGTAATTGGCAAAGAGATTGAAAACTGTTACTGACACTTACGATTTCTTTTCCTTTCAAGTTTCAGGTCTGGAGCTTTGGACCAAGGGTAGAAGGACCAGGAAACTGCTACAGCTCCAGGTCATTGCCCCCTTCTCATCACAGGGATAAAAAGACACAAATCTTAAACTGCTGGTTCCAGAGAGAAAGAAGGGGGTCAAAGACAAAGAAATAGAAGAGTTGCTAATTCTATTGTCATTCTATTTTAGGCAGGGGCAGAAACTCAACTGCCTTTTTTGTATTAAATGTATGTCACCCCTAGCAAGGACAAGTGTATTGTAGCTACAGAAACTTCTGCCTATAACTATGGTTCCTGTTGCAGGGCCAGAGGAGAAATAGGTAAGATAATTACATAGGGAGAACTTTTTTTCTTAATTTTCTTTTCAAAATTATGAAAATGAGGGAAGTATGTGAACACTTTTGCACCATTAGGTCTTAGAGAGCTATGGTTATAAAAAGCGTTATGAAACTTAAAAAGTTCAGTATAACCCTGATATAACACTTGACAAGGATACCACCTGTGTTCTTTAATTACCATGTTATATTTAGAGATGTACATTATAAATCATCATATTCTGGAGGTGTGTGATTTGGAACCCACATATAACCAAATCTGTGGTATAATGAGGCACTTTATAATGAGGTTTTTACTGTATTTTAAAAAGTATAACATTTAAAAAAAATGACTTTATTAACCAAAGACAAATTAAGTCTACGTGTATATGCATATATTAGTAACTGCCAGACACACATTTTTCAAAGAAAAAAAATGCTCCAGAAATAGGCAGATTGCTATCCGTGCCCCACAAATCAGATTTGAGAGGAATGACTTAATGAATGCATAGACTTATTTATTCTATTTTGAATTTCTGAGCCTTTTAAAGACGATTTCATATCTGCCATCAGCAATGTGGATTGTTATGATGGTGATTATGTATAAAATCTTGCAGATGCACATAGTACTTTGTGAATTTAACACAGAGATAAGACAGGCCCTTGCCCCCAAATACATGTGATCTTTAGGACAAATTGTACAAGGATCAAATAATAGAGAACACTAACGGTGATGTATTTTAGCAGCTGAAAACTCAAAGCAAAAGGTAAGGTTTAGGCAGTAATTTTAAATCAGAAAGCAAAAGAAATTAGATTTTTAAAAAGTAAAAACAAATTCTGACTGATAACATTGCTAATCTCATTTTAAAATGAGCCTACGGGTTTGATTGTGCTCATCCCTCAAATACAAAATTTCACTCATAGAAAGCCTCCATTATCTACAGAGGAAAGATTATCTGCATTTTGTGGTCGATTCTGCTTTTATAGAAATATCTCCTTTGCTTCTTTATCTAGCATGCCTCTTGTTTCTAACTTCCCAGTGACATTATTAACTACTCTGTTTAAGTAACTCTTTTGTTTATTCCTAAGGTCCCATACCCTTTGCAGAGGGATCTAGTTTTTATTTATCTGATGTCAAAAGATCATGATGCTGATGTGGGCAGGGAAGAAGCTGATAACTGTAATTGTTAAGGGGGTGGGAAAGGAATCAGTGCCTCTCCAAAACAGGGAGCCAGCCACCAGCCCTGTAATTAACTGGGTCAAGACTGACCAATGGACAATTGACCCCTTAGTAAACCCAGGTTTATATTATCATCACTTCTCTTTATAGCTCAGCAGAAACTCAAAGGATGAAGGTCCAAGGTTATCTCCTTTTAAGCTAAAACATTTAATTGCATCCTTTTACCCCCAGGAAAGGTATGAGTCAAGCAGAAAGCAAACTCTAAGAGAGATAAAGAACAGTTTTGTTTAAGTTGGTTTACGTTTGCATAAATTTGAGAAATGACATTGCCCCTACTCAATAGTTGTTCCCTACCTCATCCTTTAATTAAAAACAAAACAACTTTTATTATTGCTTTTATGTCACAATCATTTCTGGAAATACCCAGATCCTCTGCCTCTGTCCCTGGAATTGAATCTTCCCTTGTAATAAAGAGGAATATTAAGACAAAAGCAACCAAAACAGTGACGACATCTGCAAATGTATACATTATTCTTTCCCCATAGTCACCCCTCTGTCTTGTGAGAGGAAGGAGATACATCTTATTTTCTGTTCTTTGGAAAAAATATTCTACTTCCATTCTTTATGCTTTGGGTGTTTTCTATATATCTGACCAGATTCATCTCCCTAATATTAATATGGGGTTACATCATTCTAATGCTGAGAAGAAACAAAGAAGAATTTCAAATAGATTCCTACCTACTGATCATTAAACTCCTTAGCCTGTCATGAATTCCAAGGTTTCAACATTAGCAATTCAATGCAAACATATCCACATTTTTCTCTATGTTTGTAGTGTAGTGTGGGTTTGCAGCCAATACTCAAGAAATTATATTGGGTTATTAAAAACAAAACAAACAATATACTACCTAATGTTAATAATCATTAAATATGTAAAATATATACACATGTGTAATATGACAATATCTACTGCAGATAAAAACAAATTTAGCAAGATTAAACTGGACTGTTAGTTGATTCAGTTGACCAATAAAAAGGAAGTATTTTAATGGCATAGATTATTAAATATAAGCTAATAATTTGCTATTTGTAAGAAGTACATCAAAATTAAAGAAAGAATTTATAGCTAAATAAGAGACAGTGAACATTATTCAATGTAAAATGGATAGTTTTTAGCAAAAATTAAGATAAAGGTTTTGCAAAACCAAAACCAATGCAGCCAAGATAAGAAGGAAAGCAGAAAATGGTAATTTATTTTTTTATAGAGAGTTTCTCAGGGTTCTTCTCATATGTAGAGAACTGAATCAAATTCATAAGAATATGAGTCATTTCCCAATTTATAAATGGTCAAAGAATAGGAGCAGGTGATTTTCTAATGAACACATCAAAGCTATCTATTTTTGCTTTAAAAAATGCTCTAAATCGTTACTGATGAGGGAAATTCAGATTAAAACAATGCTGAGCTGCCAATTAACACCTATGAGATTAACAAATAAGACAAAAAGAAAGTGACACATGTTGGAAAGGATGTGGGAAAATTGGAACACTAATGCGCTGTTTGTGGAATTGTGAACTGATCCAACCATTCTGGAGAGAAATTTGGAACTATACACAAAAAGCTATAAAACTATGCATGCCCTTTGACCCATCAATATACTACTATGTCTGTACCCCAAAGAGATGAAAAAAAAATATGGAAAATTACTTACAAATGTATTTATAGCAGTGCTTGTTGTGTTGGCAAAGGATTATATATTGAGGGGATGGCCATCAATTAGGGAATGGTTGAACAAGTTGTTGTATATGATTGTGATAGAATACTGTTGTGATATAAGAAATGCAGAGCAGAATACTTTAAGAAAATCTTGGAAAGATTTACGTCAACTAATGCAAAGAGAAGTGAGCAGAACCATGAGAATATCTGACACAATAACAGCAACATTGTATGATGATCAACTGTGAATAATTTAAATATTTCAGCAAGACAAAGGACTTGACGAAAAATATTATCCACCTCATGAGAAAAAACTGATGGAATCTGAATGCATATCAAAGCATACTTTTTTACTTTCTTTTTTCTTTTTTTTTTTTGGTTTGTTTTCTTTTACAACTTGACTAATGTGGAAATGTGTCTTTCATGACTGCATACATATAGCCTATATAAATTGCTTGGAAAAGGGAGAGGAAGGAGGGAGAGAATTTGGAACTCAAAATTTTGAAAAAATATATTAAAAATTATTTTACATGTAATTAGAAAAAAATAAAATTCTCCTCATCAATAAAAAAGAAACACATCAAAATAAAAATTCATACAAATATAGAGAAGTATTTCATTCATTTATGAGATCTTTATTCCCATATGTGATAAATTTTTATCTAAGTCTCATAGAAGCCCAATATGTATGTATGCATATATATATCTGTATAACACACATACATATATACACATTTGTATGCATATATGCATGTATACATGTGTGTACATCCATATATGAGTGTATATATGTACATTGTGTATGTACATTTTCTAAGGGAATGGGAATTCGAGAGTCTCCATAGGTTCATCAAATCCAATTTTCCAAGCATTTTGTTCATTTTCAATTTTCTCCTTATTTAGTTTTCTAATGAATTTACCCATCTGTGACAGAATGTTACAGTTTCTAGACTTGTTATTTTATTTTTCATGTCTGCTTCATTTCAATTAGTTTTTCCTTTAATAACTTGTTTGCTACATCACTTGATTCATATATATACTTATGTGGGTGAGTTTGTGTATGTGTCTTTATATATACACATGTATGTATCTATATGTGTTTATATAGATAGATATAACTATATCCCATGTCTAGAATATGTCCTCTCTTAATCTGTGCTTCTCCAGCTCTCTTCAAGGTTCAGTTCAAATGTTGTTGTTCAGTCATTTTAGTCATGTCTAACTCTTTGTGACCCTATTTTGGGGTTTTCTTGGTGAAAATAATGGAATGATTTGTCATTTCCTTTTCCAGTTCAAGCATTATCTCTTAAAAACAAGTTTTCCTGATTTCTCCAATTATTAGAATTTATTCCTTCAAATTATTTTGTATTTTTGAGTACTGGAAGGAGAGACAGAAGTATGAGTTCAAATCTTGATCAAGACACTAATCAGCTATTTGAACTGAGGTGAGTCAGTCTCTATATGCCTCAGTGTTCTCAGTACAAAATGGAGATACAAACAGCATCTATCTTACAAAACTGTTTTGAATATAAATTGAGATAGCATAGAAGATGCTCCACAAGCCATAACATGTCATACAAAAGCTTATATCATTATGGTTTTCATTATTTTATTTGTGTTATTTCACCATTACCAGTGCATTTAAATATGAACTTCTTAATTGAAGGAAAGTGTTCACTTTTGCCATATTCCCAGCACCTAGCATAATGCTTAGAATACAAAAGTTGATTATGACTGCTCATTGAATTTAACTGAATTAGACACCTTTAATTATATTGTATTCTCCCGGTTTGCCTGTTTTAATAGTATCTATCATGTTTTCTATAGGTTCTATTTGAAATCACAATGGCAACTCCTGATTTTTGGATTCACTGAAAGTATTATGGAACTATATGAAACACTGTCACATAACTTAGTAATTGCCTTGGCCCACAGTTGAAAAGGAAGTAAACTATTTCTATTATATGGCATGTTGGTCTAAACTGGTTTTCCTGTGAGTGTAAAACCATGCCTCACTGTTGAAAGCTGTGATTCGGTATGTCTTCTGTGCAGCCTATTTATAGCTGTCCCATTTTAATTCACCATATAACAGATGCCTGGAAATGCTATTCTCCACGTGTCCAAAACAGGACAGCTGAATTACAGTAAACCAGTACTTCAGAAATTGTAGCCTGGCTGCCTCCCAAAACTTTGTATAAGGTCACTGAATACAATGACTCTACCTTACAAAATTTTTCACCATCTCTCCATAGTACTACATACTGAGTAGACACCAAATCAGTACTGGTAACTGACTAATGCTGACAAAATACCTTAAGTTGCCACTTTTGATAGGACCAATCCTTATATCCACAAAGAATGATATAACTACCTTGACCCTCCAAAATGTCAGTTTCACTGGTCACTCATGTGATGTTGATATCACCTTGTAACAGAAAGTACCCAGACATGCACAGGGGGGCTGCTATCACAGGTTCTTAGGTCTGCATTTATAAAAGGAAAGGCAACTTTTGAGGGGTCAACAATCACTTTAATCAAGCTCATGTTCAGGGGAAAAAGTCAACACCCTGATCATCAGAGAAAATACAGAGAAATGAAAATCAACAGATATGCTTCCAAATGTCTGACATAAGCAATACATACATCATAGATCAACAGACAGATCCAACTATCTGACCATAGTTACTAGAGAGGGAAGTACCCACATCTGGGTTTCCAAACCCAAAGGGCTCCTTAGTGGTTTCCCAAAGTCCCCTCTGGCCAAACAAACACTTCAATCAGTAAATCCCAGTATTAATACATTTTTAAAAGCCAGGGGCATCACAACCCTTGAGAACCAGTGCCTCATTAACAAAAAGTGTGGGCCTTCCTACAAATCTTCCCAGGTCCAATAATGGGTGGGGAAGATCTTTAATCACATTAAAATAATTACCAATACAAAAACATATACTGTTTCTAGTTTCTGTACTTTACTCCTAGTAAAGACTCCTGGTTGATAAAGGCAAGCACTTGATTATACTAAAATAAAAACAGCAAAAGATCCTACTTTGCTTGTCATCACATACTTCACTAATTTTTTCTAAAGGACAAGCTGACCCTGGTGATTTGGATTTCTATTCCTGGTGGCAAAATTGTACGCTTTTTAAATTATTTTTTGAAGAATTGATATAAAAATTGATATATGATAATATATCTCGCATCACTCTTCAATTTTTCTTCAGACTGATTGCTAATTTGTGATGTTGTGCTAATTCTACAAAATGTGATGTGCTGAAAAGAGGATGGAAACAGAAGCAGCAAGAACCAGGTTCCGGTCCTGTCAATGCTCTTATCTCATTGTGTCATCTTGAGCAAGTCACAGAACCTCTCAGTCTTGTTTTTCCACTGGATTTCAATGACTCTGGAAGAGAGATTTGAGACTGACAACTTTGTGTAACTCTTCCTCACTTATTCATGCACAAGTCATCAACCAACATCATTGGTCCTCTTCCCAATGAAAGATGGACAACCCGACACATAGTAATCCTTATTGATTGATTTTCCTGAATCACAGATCTAATGTTACCCTCCTATTCAATAAGCTCCAGAGTCTCCCTATTAGCTCCAAGATCAAATATAAAACTCTCTCTTTAGCATTTAATGTCTCTCACAACCTAGCTTCTCCCACCTTCTCCACCTTCTCATGCTTTAATCCCCCCACACTCCTTGACCCTTGTATACTGGCTCTCCTGTTGTTCTTCACACATAACACTCTATCCCCCATCTGTTTTCATTTGCACTTATGGTCCCCAAATGCCTAACTTCACTGTCCTGCTTCAAGGATCATCTCAAATTATAACTTCTGCAGGGGTCCTTATATGGTGTCTTCCCCCTGTTTCCCATGTCCTTTCCCTCTAACATTACCTTCTATTTACCCTCTTTGTGTTTATAAACAAACACACACACATACACATATATGTACATAATTGCATAGTTACTTTCATGTTTTCTTCTCAACTTGAATTTGATTTAATTTACTACTTGATTTTGAAGAAACAAATTTGTTTCTGTTGGTAGTGGTGTTAGTAGTAATCATTTATTTTTCCTTTTATTGATATCCCTGGATCTTAGCAGAGAGCCTGGCAAAAAAAAAGTGCTTAATAAATGCTTTTTGACCAATCAAATTAGAAAATAATAGAGAATAACCAAGTACTAAATTGCAAAACACATACAATAAGTACAATTTTTAAAATATATTTGAAAATACTTTGAAAATTTTTAAAGGAGGCAACAATGTAAATGTTTCATATCCTCATTATCATTACAGAAATTTATGATATTTTGTCTGAGCTCTTTTTCTTACATTAGCTTTGAGAATGTAGTCACCAGCACTGAACATTTCCTAGATGATTAAATATCTACTTAGCTTCTAGAATCTTGTCATTTTCACCAATCTTACAGGTCAACCAGACTCAAAATTTTAGATGCATTTTTTATGCTTCCCTTTCATTTATTCCTTTTATAGAATAATAATAACAATCATTTTGCATTTCATATGCCTATTAGGAAAAATGTATTATCACATATGTACTTTGTCCAACCTATAAAAGATGAGAGAAAAAAATGCTTTAAAATTTGGGGGCAGGGAGCCAAAAAAAATCATACATTCCATAATTTAACATTTCATTAAACTATCATCACATTGGAATCTGATCAGTGTAGGGTCAACCAAAACTTCTTTGGAGTCAAGCACTGAATGACATATTAGTGGGGTTAACAATTTAGGCATTTGTAGGATTGCAACTTGAGTCTCTTATGTCAATGCACCCATGCCTTCACTACTGAGTGACTAAAGAAGACCAGGGAGGGGGAAGAGGCATTGTAGCTCAAGTACACTGCCATTTGAAGACTAATTCAGTTATTGTTCTCAACTAATATAAACACTCAACTAGATAAAATCCATTGTCATGCTCTTACCTTATAGGCATAAGGAGCTGAAACGAGTCAAAAAATTATCGCTCTACTAAGATAGAAAGACTTCAAAAGCAAAGACTGTTGTCAACAGACCTCAGCCCTATGAAGTATGAAAAAACTCATTCTCAAGAACTTGGCCAATTTGGGAATTATTTGGTTATGATGACACATAGAATACACATAAATGCAAGTTGATCCACATACAAATGAGATCAGAGACTTACCAAAGAATTTACATATATGATAGTCTAAATGATAGAATAAAATTTCATTAGGAAATGTCATAAATATAATTACTAAAGGGCTTTCTTTGGTAATAAAGTTCTTCATAGCAAAACAAATACACATATAAAAACAATAACTCATAAAGCAGATAGAAAGCTGCCATCAGAGTTAGGACCACCTAGGTTCAAGTTCACTTCTTAGACATATTAACTTTATGCCCGTGGATAATCACCAATCTATGGATACCTGAGTGCCCAGAGACAACTCCCTAATACTAAAAGTTTTGGAAAAGTTGCCAGTCTATATTGATAGATGGAATTTCTTAGCATGTTTCCTACACAAATGAAATCCAAAGATCTGCTCCCACTGCCCCCCAAAAAATCAAATTAAATAGAAAAGAAAAGGGAGAAATTATTTACTCCCTAAAAGCAGTCTTCTCTTTGCAAAACATTGGTCTTGATGTTCTTTTATTTAAGAAAGATGATAAATCTGACAGGAAGACAAGTAGAAATCAAGAATCTCAAATAAGCAATTCTTTTAGAAAACATTTCATTCAGCTTCAGCCTTCTACTCCTCTTAGGTGCAAGTTGTGTGTTATGGTTTGTCCTTCTTTTGAGAAGAAGACCATGACATGAGGGAGATGATGATATGACATGGCTTTCATTTGAATGAGGGAAGGTTGTGCAAAGTCACCAGCCTCACTTTATCCTCTAGTGTCATCTCGGCCAGATACCTATCACAATGACTGGAGATCATTGCATAGGATGCAGTGGGAGACCTTCGTCCTTTATAAGAACCTTAGTCTTTTCAGATTCTCACTTTGAGTGAGGCAACCATATTTAGTGAATAGGCCTGTTTAAGAAGGGCATCACGAGATGGCCTTTTTAATAAAAAAAAAAAAAAAATCAAACTAGGAACAGAAGACCTTCAGGGTTATTGGCCAAAAGAAAAACAGTTACTATTTACATTCACTCTGAATCTCATAGGTGCAGAGAGAAATGGTAGAAGGGACTAGAGAGATAAATTTGTTCATCTTCCTAATTTAGCAGATGAGAAAAGCAACCTCTAATAGGTAAATAGCTTTTCCAAGTGGCAGAGCAAGGCTTTGAACTAAGGTCCTCTGATTGCAAAGCCATTTCTTCTGTATCAAATGGGGGTATAATTTTACTTGTGAATACCACAAATAGCTAGGCATTTAGGTGGTGCAATGGATAATGCACCCCTCCCAGAGTGAGGAAAACATCTTTCTGGGTTCAAATCTAGTCTCAGATACTTGTGTGACTCTGGATAAGTCACTTAACTCTGTTCACTTCAATTTCCTCATCGATAAAATGAGCTGGAGAAGGAAATGGCAAACTACTCCAGGATCTCTGCCAAGAATACCTCAATCAGGGTCCTAAAGAGTCAGAAATGAGTGAATAACAAAGGCAAAAATATAATAAAATATCTCTGCACACACTGTTTTCCCCCTAAACAAAATCCTTTAGAATAGATAAGGTCACTCATAGTTTAGTCATTTTTTTCCTTGTATGCCTGCTTTGAGAATGTTGTCACTTGCAGTGGTCATCCTCTTTTTTTTTTTAACAAAATTTATTATATTTTTAATTTATAATCATCTTCTCTGCATGTCAACTCAAGTCCTATCATATCAACAACATTACCAGCTACCTGGGATCAAAACCTTAGTCATTATTTTCTCTTTCTTTCCATTTTTACTAAATCCTTCAATACTGTAATGTTAGGTGTGTGTTCATCCTTCGTTGCCTAAGAAGACCATGCCATCAGAGAAATAATGACATGACTTGTACTTGACTCTATTTTTGAGTGACCGAGGGTTGTGCAGGTCACCAGCTTCACTTCTCCTCCAGAGCCATCTGAATCCAGTGACTAGATATTCATCAGGATGACTGGAGATGACCCAGGATGAGGCAGTTGTGGTTAAGTGACTTGCCCAAGGTCACACAGCTAGTGACCGTCAAGTGTCTGAGGTGAGATCTGAACTCAGGTCATCCTGACTCCTGCACTGGTGCTCTATCCACTGTATGGCCTAGCTGCCCCATAATGTTAGGGAAGTAAGCTAAAGCAGTTAATTCAGAGTAAAGTGTGAATGATTAACCTAAATACATCCTCAAATATAGAACTTCCATTATTATAGTGTGTGTTTGGGGAAGAAGTATGACTGTTTCTTTAAAATTCATCATCTTTTTCCTTTCATCCTCTCTGCTCCTCCAATTCCTTACTCTCAGGTCCTTTTCATGATAGACAGAGGAGTCAATCAATGCTTTCCTTTATAGATTTTTATGTGCTTTCTTCAACTTCATGCTGAGATCCAATCTTCCCTCTCCCCTCCTTAGGCCTCAATGAAGGACATCTCATCAAAAATGGGAGGACACACTTTTACCATAAAGCAAACAAAAGAAAAAATTAAAAAGAAAAGACACCACTTTCCACTTTGCCTTGGCTTCCCAAAACTGGAGGCAGACTTATCTGTGAGCTGGCAGCTTAATTTCTTTTTACCAGAAAGAGGGAATATCAGCCACCTATATCTTCCTGGATAATATAACAAAAGCATAAGAAAATCTTCCTCTTCTCTACTCTTTGATTCTTAATTTTTTGAGCTGATCTCAGAAATGTTTGAATTAACATTTAAATTAACATGTAAAAGTTAAAAAAATTTATGTGAATTTACTTGATCTTTGTCTAATCACTATAGCATGGCACCACAGACAGACGGATAGATAAAATTATGCCAGATTAACTTTACTGTAGGTTATGTTTTATTTCAATATAAAACTACCTTCACATATGCTCAGCTCTTCCATGGTTTACTTTTAGGTAACATTTAAAAAAAATAAAGACCATAACTTGTGAGAAAACTGAATTCTCTACAGCTTGGGCATTAGTATACCAATCAGTTTAAAGAGGGGTGCATCATGGGGGAAAAAATACTGATCTGATTCTGCATGAGGGGAGAGGGACAACTTCAAACAAAAAATAATTACACAAAGTTTTTGGTTATACAGAATATGAAATTTTTGCAAATAGTTAAAAGATAAATTTAGCAAAATTGTTTTACTCCTCAGAATAATTGGTCTCATTTCCCAAAATATGAAATGTGTGTTGATTGCACTTAAAAGCTCAGATCTGTTTTAAAGTTTTATATAATGCTTGTTTGATCTATGTTATAGCTGTTATATGCAGAGATGTATAGAAATGTACTTGTTAAAAAGACTTCACCAGCTTTGTGCTACTGAGAAGAGAACTGGTTCAAAGAAAATTTCTTGATTGGTATTTTATAATGTTGGAGGGAAGGAAGGAAGGAAGGAAGGAAGGAAGGAAGGGAGAGAGGGACAGAGAGATGGAGAAAGGAAGGAAAGAAGGTATTTAGGAAATTATGTTCTAGTAGGAATTCCTTTAAGTATGATAGACTAGGTGAGGTCCTTCCAACTCTCAAATTCTGTGATTTTGAGAATTAAAAAGAGACAAACAAAAAGAAAACAACCAGAAATCAGGAAATTTTCCCCCTTGATAAAATCCTAATGGACTCACTTTTTCATTACTCAATCTTGCAACTATTAACAAAATACAAAAGAAGAGAAACATTTAATTATGAAAAACCAATTGCTGTATAGGGCGTGGCATAGAGTCTAGGGAGAAAAAGGAGTAGTTGCGTTTTTTTTTATTATTGATTTGAGTAAAACCTGCACAGTAATAACCATCTGTGACTTCCAAGTCTTGTTGATCACAACTGTGTCATGAGACACACCAAGAAAGAACAAGAAAAATAATCCACAGGTTTTTTTTTTCCTTTTTCTACCTTATGGTTTGATGATCATTAATGGTTAGTATATCCTATTTTGTATTCATTTAATTTTTTGGAATGCTAAATTATCATCCCATTATGAAGAAGCACAGTACTTGCTCTGAGGACTGAACAAAAAGTATATGAACTTGGAGTTACTTGATCAGTTTGAATCCCAGCTGTGCTACTTAATAACTGTGTGACCTTAAATCATTTAGCCTTTCTGGGCCTCAGTTTCTTTCTTTGCAAAATGAGGCATTTGAATTACATGACCTTTTTACTATTCCTTCTAGTTCTAGACCTATGATCCTCTGATTCAATATAGCATTCATTTAGTCTGAAGACCTTGAAGATAATTTTGAAATTGGTATCACCTTAGGAAGTCCCTTGGTCACAAGAAGTTGTGTTCATCCTTCGCTGCCGAAGAAGACCATGCCATCAGAGAAATGATGACATGACTTGCACTTGACTTTGTTTTGAGTGAGGGAGGGCTGTGCTGGTCACCAACCTCTCTTCTCCTCCAGAGCCACCTGAATCCAGTGATCAAATATTCATCAGGATGACTGGAGATGACCCAGGACAAAGAAGTCAAAGACACCAGGGCAAAGACGTGCAGATGCTTGTACTGTGCTTTGATCTGCTTAAGTAAGTCAGCAGTCTTTTCAGGACCAGACCATGTGTCCCCCAATGCCAGGACCACGTTGGTCCTTGATGCTGTATTTAGAGACCTCGTAGAAAGAATAAACAGCTAGGTGGCTCCCAGGAGGTATAGTAGAAAGAACAGAGATCCCTATGGATCTGTCACCAAGACTAAAACTGCCAAGGAAGTCACAGGGAGGAACCTTGGTGACCAATAGCTAGGACTGATGTACGATCTATATGATTCATATGCCTTGTGGGAAGAGAGACCGACATCAACATATCTGACTATATTTAACATCCTTAGGAGTGATTCTTTGGACTGCTGCACTGTCTGATACCCGCTGAAGAACTTTTACCTTTCCTTCTAGTTGCCAGTCTTATTGGCAAACATTTGTTTTCTGTCTCTACTCAAAAGCAAGAAAGCCAAAGGATAGACACATAAGAATTTTTTGTTATTTTGTATCATTTTAATTTCATAACCATTTTAATCATATCACCAAGATTTTCATCTCATATAGGATTATGTGTCAAGGGTCACTGGGAAAAAATGGTTAGGGAGAACTGAAGGGAAAGGCATAACTCAAATTAAATATAAAAGCCAGTCTCATTTTACTAGGAGTCCTATTAGTAACGAAGTTTTTGTTTTTTTACACAAAAACAGATATACATAGAAAATTCAAAGAAAGCCATGATATAGTCATATGTCTGGTAGATAGTTATATATGCTGTGGGTCCTTAAATGCCTCTCATTGAACATTATTATTTCCTATGCTAAAGAAGATTTATTTTTGGAATGGTCTTAAACAGAAATGTGTGAGTGCCATAAGCAATTTTATCCTTGGGTTTCCTGGTTTGCTTAAAAAGAGGAATACTTTGTATTGTGTGTTTTGGGGGAAATAACTCCAAAAGAAATCGGATTTGTGGTTTGGCTCTTTTCACTTTACTTTCCAGTTTTCACCCTTGGAAAGCTCTATACAAGTTGATCTTCTTAAGTGGAAAAAGATACCCCTTGAGAAATGAAAGACTTTTCTAGTGAATGTTTCAGGTTAAGATTAAGGAAAGTGTTGATCTCCTGGTCTTGCTCAGGAAGATCTAATACAGAGAGTAACCTTGTGAGAGGCAATCACTTCCTATATTCAACATATTTACTGCATTTCGTACTGTACTCAGCTCCCATTCCCCATTATCATCTATCTATCTATCTATCTATCTATCTATCTATCTATCTATCTATCTACCTATCTATCTATCTGTCTATCTATCTATCTATCATCTACCTATCCATCTATCTCTCTGTCTGTCTGTCTGTCTGTCTATTTATCTATCTGATACAATATGCGGGGCTTAGAGTCAAGAAGATCTGAATTCAAATTCAGAATCGGATAGTGGCTATCTATTCGATCCCACACAATTCACTTAATGATTGTGTGCCTCAGTTTCATCATCTACAAAATGAGGATAATGATAGCACTTCTTCCAAGGTTTGTTGTGAGGCCTGAATGAGATTCTATTTGTAAAACACATGGCACAGTGCGCATATAGTCACTTAATATTTCCTGGTTTAATTTAGCTCTATTTTTACTTATATTTAATATATTCATTCAATAAGTGTTGAACTAACATTTCTTATGTGATCTTTGTTATACTAAAGATTTACAGCAGTTGCAGTTCCTGGCCTTGATAATAGTAATAATTTATAATTTAATAGTATTTTATACTTTACAAAACAGATTAACATACGTGCAATTGCGGATATAGCTCTAGACTTGTTATCAGGAAGGTTAGGATTAGAATCCTACTTCAGATAATTTCAAGTCTTGCGACCCTGAGCAAGTCATTTCACATCTCTTAAGGTCAGTTGTTTTAATCTGTAAAATGGAGACACACTAGAGAAGGACATGACAAGTCACTTCAGTATCAACACCAAGAAAACTCCCAAAACAGTCATGAAGAGTTGGGCAGGACTGAATCATCATCATCATCGTCATCATCATAGTCATCGTCATCTCACCTAATCTTCACAATATTCTGGTGAGACAGCCCAAGAAGTGATAATAGCCCCATTTTATAGATAAGAAAAGTGAGACACTGGTGATGGAAGTGTTTGACCATGGTCACATAGCAAAAAAGTAGCAGAACAAAATCTCAAGTCCCTGTCTTTTGGTCCCAAGTCTAAGCCTCGTGTCACCTTATTATTCTACTGTTTCTCAACTATTTTGTCACAATCTGGAAAACCAAGGTGAAGGCTAATGCAGTTAGATTCAGGAGTACCAATGTGCCCGGCAATGTATCATTATGTGGTAGGGTCAACTAGAGAAGAGGTTTTTGTGTATGTATGTCTGTGTTTGTAACATTCCATAGCACAAAATTCATCATTCAGAAGTTAAAGATATGCTGTATAGGAAACGATATTATGGAAACATGCCATTCTACTGTGTGCTATAGAGCTGAGTTCATCGTAGAGTGGAGATATTTTGGACCCGATCCAAGAGAGTTTAGTTCCTGAAGTATGAAAAGGACCTCATTAGAAGAAAGTTTTCAAAATAATGCAGTCCCATGGCATGGATCCCCAGGGCATTGTTACAGCAAGGCTCCAGTGTAGCAGGTAATAATGCTCTAAAAAGATGCCTCTAGGGAAAATTGTCATAAAACCAGTAAACCCTGACAGTGAAAAGGGCTAAAGATCTACTGGCATCAACAGGATGAAATACTGTTATGGAATCTGAAGACATGACAGCAGCCTTAGGAGACCATCTGGTATAATAAAGAAAGCTCTAGATTTGGATTCAGCAGGCTTGGGTGGCAATATCTTTCTCTACCAGTCAATATTTGTGAGACTTTGAGTTAGTCATTCACCCTGATCCTCAAGTTCCTCATCTTCCCCAAGGGTAGTCTCCTATCTCTCTGTCCTTGAATAGGTATTCTATTTACTTCATGGAGTTGTTATAAGGAAAGTACTTGGTAAACTCTATATACTATATAATTGTGAGTTGATGTCCTTATTATTTTTCAATGCAACAAACCTTTAAATGTCTACTAGGCCCAAGGCACCAAGGTAGAGAAACAGTGACAAAAATAAAATACTCCACCCACTCAAAGAAGCTATATTCAAAAACATATAGGAGAGAGAGAGAGAGAGAGAGAGAGAGAGAGAGAGAGAGAGAGAGAGAGAGAGAGAGAGAGAGAGAATATCATGAGGAAAGTCCTAAACCCTTCTCCTGATTCATTAAGTTTCCAATACTCAAGTCCCATCATGGCCATCTTTCTGGCTGCGCAGCGAAAAAGCCTCACTGAATACCTTAGGGATCATTTCAAACATTCTTGCTTCTACTTTCTCAACCTTTCTAAAGTCATCATTCATTACATTTCATTCCCTACTATGTGTTCAGTCTGACATTTAAAGCCCTTCACACTCTGCCCCCAAACAACCTTGTCTAGGCTTATTTACACTGATACCTTACATGTACCATATGTTCCAGGCAAACTTACCTACTTGTTATTTCGCAAACTTGCAATTCTCACCTTGATAATTCTTGCCTTGATAACTTTGCACAAACTTTTTTGTATGCCTGGAATATACTAACTCCTCACTTCAGTTCTTAGAATCCTTAGCTTTTTTTTCTAGGCTCAACTAAAGTACCATTTTTAGAAGAATACTTTCCTCTTGTCCCTACTTGTTATTATTCTCTCCATCCTAAAATGATGTTGTATTTATCAATGACAACTGGTATATCAAAATGTCTCTCCTATATCCAAAGGTATTGTAAGTTCTTTGGTGAATTGTCCTGGATTAGACTGAAGTTGGGGACTCTAATACCCCCAAACTCAACATAACACTTTCCATATGGTGGGCAATCAATAAATGTGTATTTTTTAATGGACATGCTATTCCTCCTACTAGACAGCAAAGAGAACTCATTGTGTCTCCTTGAAATAAAGAAACATGCCAAATTTCTGGATTTTGCAGACCATAAAAAATTCCCAGTCTATGACTTCTTGATAAGACCTGTGGATTTTCTTGAGGAACATAAAGTTTCAGTGACTTAGACAAGGTCATACAGCTATCCTATGAATAGCAGTGGGAGCACTTGAACACAATTCTCCTTCACTTTGACCTCAGGGTGCTCACCTGCCTCATAAAGAATAAGATAAAAATAGAATGGTAAGCAGAACTTTTTTTCCCTCTTGTTCAAATAGTTGTATGTATGTATGACTGCAAGGAATTTAGTGACTTTGTGTTTTATCTTTCTCTTCCCAATTCTGTGCCCAGATCTAATTGTTATTTGATATCAAACCAAACCTCTTGTAGAAATTCAGGAATCTGAATCATGATCAGAACCAAGTAATCAATTCTCTTTCTGTCCTGCTATATGACATGCATTTGATAACAATTGTTTGTGATTATACTGTATATATAAATACAGCCCTAAAATAAAAGTATCTGTTTATGGATTTTACACTATTGTTGAAAGCCTAAGATTTTAGTAAAAGATAAATGACTATGTAGCCCTCAATGTTTAATATAATAAGCTATGCATGTCAGCTACAACTAAAAGACAGAGAATATAGCATATAGCTAAGAAGCATAAGAATAAAGAGCTTCAGTGAAGTTCAGGAAATCAGAAGGTATAGAGAGACTTGCTTTTGAAAGAGGAGCCAAGACAGTGGAGTAGAGAAGACACACAGATGAGCTCTCCCAACATTTCCCTCCAAACAATTTAAAAATAGCAACTCATATTGAATTCTAGAGTGGCAGAGCCAACACAAGGTCAGAGTAAGACATTGTTCCAGTCCAAGACAACACTGGAGTTCAGGAAGAGAGATCTGTGATGGAGGAAGGAAGTTGGCCAGCAGCCCTTGTGGATGAAACACTAGTGGTGGGATTAAGTGGTTAAGACAGAAGCAGCAGCAGCTTCAGGAGTTTTCAAGCCAGAGACAGTAAGGGGACCTGTCAACTGGTCAGAAAGAGATTACAGGCTATCCCTGAACTAGCACTGGATATAGGACCAGACATTGTTTGCAACTCCATTACCTATACCCATTTCTGGGTCATAGTTAAAAGGCAAGTAGTTGCACTTTCAGTCAAGTGGGAGTGGAAGCCATGTGAGGCAGTATCACTTCTGGCCACAAGGGATCATGCACTGTGAGAAACAGTATAAATTGTAATCCCAAGGGATCAGGGCACTTCATGAGAAAGAACCAGAGTAAAAAACCAAGAAAGCAGTGACCATATTTCTCCCCAGATCACACTACCTTGGAAGCACTCAATACTTCGAAAATCCCAGAACTAGCTCTGAAAGAAGCAGTACAAAAAAAGGCAAAAGCTTGGACAAGAAATCCCCCAACCACCCACACCATGACAGGAACAAAGTCCAACATTAACATAAAGTTCCAAATCAAGAAATGGGGTGGAAAATAAGTAAAAAAACAAAACAAAACAAAAAATACCTGATCATGTAAAGGTACTGTGGTGACAGGGAATATCAAGACAAAAATTCAGAAGAAAACAATGAATTCAAAACAGCTACAATTAAAGAATCAAAGGAAAAAAATGAATTGGACACCAAATCCAACAAGAATCTTGCAAGAAAAAAATGCTTTTTCAAAATCAAGTAATAGTAGTAGAGGAAAAAATAGGTCAAAAATGAAAGCAAAGGAATAAAATCACAATAAAAAAATAATAGCTTTGTAAAAAGAGTGACAAAAATACTGAAGAAAATAACATTTAAAAAAACAGAATTGGCCAAATGAAAAAGAAATTTAAAAACTTAATGGCTGAAAATAACTCCTAAAAAAGTAGAATTGGCCAAATAGAAAAAGAGATACAAAAATTGACTGAAGAAAAGAACTCCTTAGTAAATAGAATCAGACAAGATGAAGCTAATGACTATGATACATCAAAAAACAATATAATAAAATCAAAAGCATGAAAAAATAGAAAAAAGATGAAATATCCCATTAGAAAAACAACTAACTTGGAAAATAGATTAAGGAGACATAATTTAAGAATCACTGAACTACCTAAAAACCAAAATTTTAAAAAGAGCCTAGATACTACTTTTCAAGAAATCACTAAGGAAAATTGTTCCAATGTCCTAGAATCAGATGGCAAAATGGGAGTGGAAATAATAGACCAATTTCCACCAGGCAGAGATCCCAAAAGGGAAACTCCAAAGAATATTATAACCAAATTCCAGAGTTCCCAGGTCAAAGAGAAAATACTTCAAGTCGTTAGTAAGAAACCATCCTGACACCATGGGGCCACAGTCAGGATCATACAATATTTAGCAACTACCACATTAAAGGAGGATAGGGCTTGGAATAAAATATTCCAGAAGAAAAGAAAGCTACAATTACATACAAGAGTAACCCACCATGCAAAACTGAGTATAAGTCTTCAAGGGAAAAAAAAAGAGATATTTAATGAAATAGAGGACTTTCAAGCATTCCTGATGAAAAGACCATAGCTGAATAGAAAATCTGACTTTCAAATACAAGACTGAAGAGTAGTATTAAAATGTAAACACTAAAAGCAAATCATAAGGGATTCAATAAGATTAAGTTGTTTACCTTCCTATATGGGAAAGTGAGACATTTATCTTCTAAGGATTTTATCATTATCAGGGCAAATCAAAGAATTGTACGTAGACTGTGCAGGAGTGAGTCAATTATGTCAGGATGATATTTTTTTAAAACAAGTAGGCAAAAAAAAGAGAAGCCCTGAGAGAAGGGGAAGGGAGAGAAAAAGTGGCAGAAATTACCTCATATAAAAGAGAATACAAGGAAGAGGTTTTACAATAGAGGGGGAAATGGTGGAGGAGGGAGATAATTGCTTGAACCTCACCAACTTCTAGATTGGTTCAAAGAGGAAACTATACACACACAGAGTAAACTGGTAATAGAAATATGTCTTATACATCTCACCTCACAGGGAAGTAGGAGGGGAAGAGGGTAAGAGAAAGTGGGGAGAGATGCAAAAAGGAAGTGCAGATAAAAGAAAGCAGTGGTGAGAAATAAAACATACTTTAGAAGAGAGACAAGAAAAAAAGATAAAAAGAAAGATAAACAGGAAAAAAAAACATAAGATAGAGGGAAATGTATAGTTAGTAATCATTATTGTGACTGTAGATGGGATGAACTCATCCATAAAATGGAAGCAGAAAGAAAAATAGATTAGAAACCATAACCCAATAATATGTTATTTATAAGAAAAACACTTGAAACAGAGAGACACACACAGAGTTAAGTGACAATCTAAGTGAAATGAATGAATATTTACAAAAATATAAATTGGCAAGATTAACAGAAGAGGAAATAGAATACTTAAATAACCCTATCTTAGAAAAAGAAATTGAACAAGCCATAAACGATTTTCTGAAACAAAAATCTCCAGGACTAGATGAATTCACAAATGAATTCTGCTAAACATTTAAGGAACAATTAAGCCAAATACTAAATAAACTATCTGAAAAAATAAGTAAGGAATGAGTCCTGCCAAGTTCCTTTTATAATAAAAAGACTATTTTGATACCTAAACCAAGGAGAGCCAAAACAGAGAAAAACAATAAGAGATCAATTTCCTTAATGAACGTTGATGTAAATTAAAAAAAAATTAAATACTAACAAAAATATTACAACAATATATAAGAAAGATCATATACTATGACCATGTAGAGTTTATACCAGGTATGCAGTGTTGATTTAATAATAGGGAAACTGTTGGCATAACTGATCATATCAATAATAATAACAAAAAATCATATGTTCTATCAATAGATGCAGAAAAAGCCTTTGGCAAAATACAATATCCATTTCTATTAAAAGCACTGGAAAGCATGGGAATCAATGGAGCCTTTCTTTAAATGATAAATAGTATCTATTTAAAACCAAGAGCAAGCATTATCTGTAAACTTGAAGTCTTGCCAATGAGATTAGGAGTGAAGCAAGAATATCCATTAGCACCACTATTATTCAATATTGTACTAGAAATGCTAGCTATAGCAATAAGACAAGAAAAAGAACTTGAAGGAAACAAAAGTCATTATTTGCGGATGACATGATATATGCTGAGAGAACCCTAGAGAATCAACAAAAAAACTAATAGAAACAATTAACAACTTCAGCAAAGTTTCAGAACATAATATATATATATATATATACATATATATGTATATCATTAGCATTTCTGTACACTGCCAACAAAATTCAACAGCAAGATATTTATAAAAAAGAAATTTCATGTAAAATAACCATAGACAATGTAAAATACTTGGGAGTCTACCTGCCAAGAAAAACCCAGGGAATATATGAGCACAATTACAAAATACTTTTCACACAAATAAAGCTGGATCTAACTAATTGGAAAAAAATATCAGTTGCTCATGGGTAGGCCAAGCTAATGTCATAAAAATGACAATTCTACCTAAATCAGTTTACTTATTCACCGTCATACCAATCAAACTACAAAAAAAATATTTTGTAGAGCTGGAAAAAATAATATCAAAATTCACCTGGAAAAACAAAAGATCTAGAATTTCAAGGCAATTAATGAAAAGAAATGCTAGGGAAGGTGACCTAGCTGTACCAGTTCTCAAACTGTATTATAAAGCAGCAATCATCAAAACCACTTGGTACTGGCTAAGAAAATAGAGGAATAAGTCAGTGGAATAGGTTAGGTACACAAGAAATAGTAGTCAATGATTATAGCAGTCTACTGTTTGATAAACCCAAGGACCCCAGCTTCTGGGATAAGAACTCACTATTTGACAAAAACTGTTGGGAAAACTGAAAAATAGTGTGGCAGAAACTGGGCATAGACCAGTGCCTGACACCATATACCAGAATAAAGTCCAAATGGGTACCCAATCTAGGTATAAATGCTGATACTATAAACAAACTAGAGGAGCAAGGAATAGTTTATTAGTCAGATTTATGGAGAATGGAGGAATTTATAGCCCAACAAGAGATAGAGAGCACTATGAAATGCAAAATGGATAATTTTGGTGATATTAAATTGAAAAGTGTTTGCATAAACAAACCCAATGCAACCAAGATTAGGAGGGAAGCAGAAAACTGGGAAAGAATTTTTACAACCAGTCTTTCTGATAAGTGTCTCATTTCTAAAATATGTAGAGAATTGAATCAACTTTACCAGAATACAAGTCATTCTCCAGTTGATAAATGGTCAATGGATATGAAACAGGCAGTTTTCAGAGGAAGAAATTAAAGTTATCTATAGTCATATGAAAAAAATGCTCTAAATCATTATTGATTAGAAAGATGCAAACTCTGAGGCACTACATCACACCTATCAGACTGGCCAACATGACAAAACAGGCAAATGGCAACACCGGAGAAGATGTGGGAGAGTTGGAACACATTCATTGTTGGTGGAGTTGTAAGCTGATCCAACCATTTTGGAAAGCAATTTGGAACTATGCCCAAAGGGCTATAAAAATGGTGCATACCCTTTGACCCAGCAATATCACTTCTAGGGCTGTATCCTAAAGAGAGCATAAAAATGGGAAAATGACCCATTGTGTACAAAAATATTCATAGCAGCTCTCTATGTGGTGGCCAAGAACTGGAAATTGAGGGCATACCCATCAATTGGGAAATGGTTGGACAAGTTGTGGTATATGAATGTAATGGAATACTATTATGCTATAAGAAATGATGAACAGGTGGACTTCAGAAAATTCTGGAAAGACTTCTATGAACTGAAGCTGAGTGAAAGGAGTAGAACCAGGAGAACATTGCTCATGGAAACAGCCACAGTGTGTGAATACTATTTTTCATAGACTTAGTCCTTCACATCAATGCAAGGACCTAAAACATTTCCAAAAGACTCGTGATGCAAAATGCCATCCATATCCAAAGAAAGAACTATGGAGTCAGAATACAGAATGACTCAGACTATTTTCTCTTCTGTTATGTTTTGTTTTTCTCATGGTTTCTCCCATTCATTTTAATTTTTCTATGCAACATGACTAATGTGAAAATGTGTTTAATAGGAATGTATGTATAGAGCCCATATAAGATTGCATGCCATCTTAGAGAGAGAAGTGGGAGGGAGGGGAGAAAATTTGGAACTTATGGAAGTGATTGTTGAAAACTGAAAACAAATAAATTAATAAATTTTTAGAAAAACCTCTTTTCACACAAATAAAGACAGATCACAATTGGAGAAATATTAATTGCTCCTGGTTTAGGTTGAGTCAATATCATGAAAATGACAGTCCTAACTAATTTACTTATTCAGTGCCCTACCAATCAAATCACTAAAGAATTATTTCACAGAGTGAGAAAAAAATAGTAACAAAATTTACACGGAATATCAAAATTTCAAAAATATCAAAAGAGTCAATGAAAATTAAAATGTTAAGGAAGACAGCCAAGCACTTCCAGATTTCAAACTGTATTACATAGTGGTAATCATTAAAACAGTCTGGTACTGGCTAAGAAATAGAGTGGTGGAATAAATTAAGTACAAAATACACAGTAGAAAATGATTATAGTAATCTAGTGTTTGACAAATCCAAAGATCCAAGCTTCGGTGGTAATAATTCAACATTTACCAAAAATTTCTGGGAAAACTGAAAAGAAGTTTGGCAGAAATTAGGCATAGATCAACCTCACAGCACATACCAACATAAGGTAAAAATGGATAAAAGATTTAGACATAAAGGCTAATCCTAAGTAAATCAGGGAAGCATGGAAAAATGTACCTGAAATATCTATGGATAAATGAGAAGTTTATGACCAAACAGGAGATAGAGGGCATTATAGGAAATAAAAAAGATATCTTTTATTACATGAAATAAAAAAAAAATAAGTTTTGCACAAACAAAACTAATGCAACCAATATTAAAAGGAAGACAGGAAACTAGGTGGAGAGGAAGGATTTGCAGCAAGTTTCTCTTATAAAAGCTTCATTTCTCAAATATCTAGGGAACTGAGAAAATTTATAAAAGTGAGAGCATTTCCTTAGTTGTGAAATGATCAAAGGATATGACTAGGAAGTTTTGAAAAGAAGAGATAAAAGCTATCAATAGTCACAAGAAATAAGTGCTCTAAATCACTATGGATTAGAGAAATGCAAATTAAAACAGTTCTGTTCTTACACCTATGAGATTGGTTAATATGACACAAAAGTGAAAATTACAAATGCTGGTGGTGATGTGAAAAAAATGGAGTACTAATGTATTATTGATGGAGTTGTGAACTAGTCTAATTATTCAGCAGAACAATTTGAAAGGATACCCAAAGAGATATCAAATTATGTATGTGTGTGTGTGTGTGTATTAATACACACACACACACACACATATATATATACATATATATATATATATGTATATATATATATATATATGCCCTTTGACTCAGCAATACCATTATTAGGTCTATATCCCAAAGATATCAAGAAAAAGATAAAGGAACTATTTGTACAAAAAATATGTATAATAGATCTTTTTGTGGTGGCAAATAATTGGAAATCTAGGGGATGCCTATCAATTTGGGAATGGCTGAACAAGTTGTCATACATGATTGTGATGGAATACTATTGTGCTATAGGAAATGATGAACAGGGTGCTTTCAGGAAAACTGAAAGACTTACATGAACTGATGCAAAGAGAAGGGAGAGAACCCAGAGAACACTGTACACAGTATGATCAACTGTGAGAGATTTAATTTAGTAAAGAAAATGATCCAAGACAATCTCAAATGAGCCATGATGAAAAATGCTATCCACTTCCAGAGAAAGAACTAATGAATTCTGAATGTAGTTTCAATCATATTTTTTTGCTTTTTATTCTTTAACTTTGATTGTTTTCTTTTGCAATGTGGTTAATGAAAAAAGCATATTTTACACGGCCTCAAATATGTAATTTAAATCAAATTGCTTGCATTCTCAAGGAAAGGGAGTAATGGAAGGGATGGAGGTTATTTGGAATTAAAAATTTTTTAAATGATTGTTAGAAAAAAATTACATATTATTGGGATATAGCTAACAAAATAAAAATAATAAAAAAAATAGAGAGACTTAGTCAATCTGCTACAATAGTCCACTATTTTCTGACCTTACTTCTCTGCCTAGGAAACAGGGATAAAAAATAGGGACAGAACTAGGAGAGACGTCATCAAGTAATGGGTAGAAGGAGGCAGTAGAGTCAGGAAAGAATGGTCTGATGTCTGATATTTACTGGTTATATGACCCTAAACAAATCATGTAACCTCTCAGTAACAAAGCAACCCTCTCAAACTCTAAGTTGGAGAATAGTTGTCCATCCTCATTGATGAAGGAGTTTTCTCACCAAGAGTTTTGTACTCCAGTGCAATCACAGCTCTAGACCAAATGCTAAGTCAACAAGTCATACTAAACGTCTATGATGTTTCAGGCACTGTGCTAAGCCTTGAAGAATACAAAAAAAGGCTGAAACATTCTCTGCTCTTGAGAACCACACCATTAGTGAGAGAGAGACCCTGCAAACAACTATGTACAAGCAAAATAATTTGGGGACAATTTCAGTGGGAAGGCATTGGCAATAAACAGCCATGGATAAAGTTTCTTTCAGAAGTGGGATTAAAGTAGAGACCTGAAAGAAACCAGGAGACAAAAATATAGGACATTCTAGGCATGGTGGAGAGACACTAAAAATGGTTGGAATTTTAGAGATGGAGTATCTTGTATGGAGAAGATGGATCACAAAGTAGGTGATGGAGAGAAACATGTAAGAAGATTGAAAAGTTAGGTGGGGGGCAAGTTTTGGATTTTAAATGCGAAGCAGAATATTTTCCATCTTATCCTCAAAGTAAAAGGGAGCCTCTGAAATTTAATGAATAAGGGGTGATATGGTCAGACTCATCCTTTATGGAGATCACTTTACTGAATGGAGGATGGACCAGAATGAAGAGAGACTTGAGCAAGGAAATCAACCAGGCTTTTTGCAATAGTCTAGGCATTGAAGCGGCATATACAAGAGAAGTTAGGGGCAGCTGGGTGGTGCAATGAAAACTCAATTTCAAGAAGGAGAGAGCACTAATAAGTAACTGGAGAAATCAGAAGTCTTCTGTAAGTGTGGATTTGAGCTGTACTTTATTTTTATTTACTTATTATTGATTTTTAATATTATGTATTTTTTAAATTTTGAGTTCTCAGTTTTCTCCCTCTCTTCAGCCCTCCCTCACCCATAGAGGTGAGTGCAGTGCAGTGGATAGAGCACCAGTGCAGGAGTCAGGAGGACCTGAGTTCAAATCTCACCTCAGACACTTGACACTGACTAGCTGTGTGACCTTGGGCAAGTCACTTAACCCCAGTTGCCTCATCCTGGGTCCAGTCATCCTGATGAATATCTGGTCACTGGATCCAGATGGCTCTGGAGGAAAAGTGAGGCTGGTGACCTGCACAGCCCTCCCTCACTCAAAACAAAGTCAAGTGAAAGTCATGTCATTATTTCTCTGAAGACATGGTCTTCTTTGGCGATGAAGGATGAACACACATACACAAGAGAAATTGTAAAAGTACAAGGTGTGTGTGTGTGTGTGTGTGTGTGTGTGTGTGTGTGTGTGTGTGTGTGTGAGAGAGAGAGAGAGAGAGAGAGAGAGAGAGAGATTTTGATAGTAAAAATATGATTTTCACTAATGTCATTGAAATTTTACATTTCCTAAATTATTTAAAATTATTTTTCTCTAAGCATTGCATAGGCTTCCACAGAGTCCATAACTCACAGTAAAAAAAAAAAAAAAAAAAAGAAGTTAAGAATTTCTGTCTTAGAGAACTGCCTGAATAGCCCTGAATGGTTAGGTGACTTTCCCATAGTCATAGCCCCTAGTGCAAGCCCAAGGCAAGACTAGAATCTGCATCTCCTAACAATGCCAATGACTTGCTCAGGGTAGCACAGCCAAATACTCTGATCTTAAGACTTTGATTCAGAAATCAAAACCCACTCAGATACTTCTTATCTAGGTGAATCAGTTGATCTCTAAGCCTCAGTTTCCCTTTCTGTAAAATGAAGATAATAGCACCTCTCTGTCAGAGTCATTAGGAGGATCAAATGAGGCAATACACATAAATGTTGTAGTAGTAATAGAAGTGATAAGGGCAGAGATTTCCTATTAAATTGAACTCCTATTAGTGTCACAGAAATGCTTAAATAAGTGCTCTATTCTATAGGCACGAAATTGATGCCTCCGGTGCTTTTGAAGTACTATATAGTTCCGCATTTTTAGAAGATAAAGGTAAAGCAGGAAGTGCAACAAACTTTTAAAACTAATATATAGAGATATGTTAATTTCTATATATACATATATGTACATATATATATATATATATATATACACTCCTATGTAATTTTCAATTATAATTAAAAGTCTGAAAGCACTCTCATTCCATTTTAATGACTGGGAAAATGATGCCCAAGGAAAATAAGTGACTCAAATAAGGAGTACAAAATGAACCATGTTCTGATAAAAATCTCAGTCCCTTTCACGTTTAACACCTTAAATATGTCTCGTTTAGATAGCACAGAGCTCATAAATATGGCTAATAGCAGTATAGGCACTCTTTAAAAGAAACCTTATGAGCCCCATCTGTCTTGATGTTTTAGGAGATAAACTGGAAGGTCAGAGAGAAAATTAACCCCTGGATATAGTATCACATCTCCCACAAATGTTCTCCTCTGATGACCCATGGTGGCCAGGAGATGATTATGAATTTTCAAAGGTGTTAGCAACAGAGTGCAAGCTATGTCATGTTTTGCTAAGCTGGAAAGGTTTGAAGTGGGAGCCTGATGTTGGACTGCTTTCTTTGTCCTTTATCTGGGGACAAGGGTAGTCAAATTAGGAGGGGCTCACCACCAGAAAGCAGACACCAATCAATGCATTTTGGGGCTCAGAAACATATAGAGGGGGGGCTTTCACAAAGAGAGATGCCTTTAATAAGGCACAGGAAGGTCTAAAATCTATGTCAAGGACATATCTCTGCTGAGGATTGAACTATTGAAGTGTATTTGCATATACTACTCTTAGGATTTTACAGGCTTCTTTCATGAGTATTCTATATTATTTGTAGGTCCCAATCATTCTGGCTTCACATAAATACACTAATTTCTGATGAAGATCTCAACATGTATCAGTTTGAACTGGTAAAGTTTCTTATAAACTGAATTTTCATTTGAAACTAGCAGTCTTTTCTCATCATACACACACACACACACACACACACACACACACACAACTAGTGACTGGAGCTCAACTATAAACATTTTATTGCCTGGACAATTGAAAGGTTTTGCAACATACAGTATTGTGTGTGTGTGTGTGTGTGTGTGTGTGTGTGTGTGTCACAAGACAGACACAGAGAGAGAAAGGAAGAGAGACACAGAAACAGAGGGGCTCCTAAATGCTTAAACTTACTCTCCAAAATCTGAGGTTGTTTGATACAACTGATCTTTTTCTGATGATCCTCTAGCAATGGAAATAGGGGTGAACGTAGAGTTAAAGGCTCTGAATTTGAATCATGACTATGCCTCTTACTGTCTATCTAGTAACAGGCAAATCTTTGCATCTCAATTTCTTCCTCTGTCTAATGAGGGGGTTGAACCAGTTAAAATCTAAAGTTTCTTCTGATTTTAGCCCTTGTTTAGTTCATTCCTGAGAAAAATCTGCAAGATTCAATAGGATAGGGACAGCACCTATAATTTCACTGGTACAGGGAACTGCCTTGTAAAGAAATCCTCCCTGCCAATGCAGGTCAGCACCTTCTTTGTGATTTCTAGTTTTAGAAAGTTCTCTCTCTGTGACTGACAGTCTCGAGTGGTTTGCCTAAGTCTAAGATGTGTGACAGACAGAGACAGTACAAGTGGAGCCCACATGTTCTTGGTTTGGAGGAGAGCTCTCTATTTCCTCCACCAGCACACCAGGAATGCACAGTCTCCAGTTCTGAGAGGAATTAAGAGAAGCAGCCAGTAAGATGGCCAACTCACTTTCATAAAAGTTTACGCCTCTACGGTAACACTAAGGTATCAGCCTGCCTCAAACAAAAACTTAGGTTCTGTTTAATAACTGAATACAATCTGAATTTTACAGGCTTTCGATTGCTATGTGAGGACTGCCAGAGAAGAGAACAGAGCCTGACCCAGTTCTCAACCCTGCCACTGCCCTCTGAAGTCCCCAGCTCCTTCACTCCTTCTGCAACTCCCTTGGAAATGCTGCAGTCTGTAACCTTTCTACCCTGCCTCCCCCACTTCAGGCCCCCTGACTGTCTGTGGAAAATAAGATGAATGATTCTCAATCTCACTGCTGCACTGCCCACTGTCAACACTGTCAGCTAGTCTTGCTACAGTCCAAAGTTGTAAAAGCCCTCTGGCTCACCTGGGGCTTTAAATGGCTGACTGACAGGATGTACCACAAGTGATGCAAGGAAGCCCTATAGGATATTTGTTTCTTAGGGGTGAGATGCAGTGTAGTAAGATGGGGGATATGTCCATTGAAACAAACAGGATGGCATTTATTCTGGGTGGTCAGACACAGCAAAACGGGCCAATGCCAACATTGGAGAGTACAGAAGACAGCAGGCTAGTTGAAACTTACAATAGAATAGCACACACACGCACACACATGCAAACACATGCACACACACACACACACACACACACACACAGCCAGCAGAGAGGAAGCCACAGCAACGGGCCTGTTAGTGGAGGCAGCAGAGTGGAAGGAACTAGAAAAAAAAGGCCTTAAGAGCTTGACTTTGTTAATGTGTTCCCCTCAGGGATAGGCAGCCTTGGGCTGGTCCAGTGGGAAATGATTCCAAATGCCAGGACTCTGTGGGGCTAGCTGGAACTATAGAGATTTCTAATAGGAAGCAGAGGGAAAGGGGAAAGCAGAATGTGAGGAAGAACCCCAGGAACAAGAGATGGTTGCTAAGCTCTTTCTCAGTTCTCTCCCTTAGCAGGCCTTTAATTATGGAAATCAGAAAGATCTTCAGGGTATAACTAGGTCTTTCCTGGCAGTAGCCAGTGATGTGAAAAGCTCATTGGAAAATAACAGGAATATTAAAGTGTTTAAGGCTGAGTCTGTGTGTATAGAATACTTTTTGGGGGGATAGGGTAAACCAAACAGAAAGGGCCTGCAGCATAATGCATGAATAACCTGAGGAGAATGGGGATTTGCCCAAGGTTATCTAAAGGGGTGTATGTGTGGCAGGAGCATCAAAGTGGGTGGGGGGGATTGGTGGTAAGGCACATTTCTTTTCAACCTGAATTCCTGTACCATCAGTAATTATACAGTCATTATATGGTGTGTCTATCAACCTTTAGGCCACCTTCCTCCCCCAGGTTTTATCACCTTCTTATCTCCTTTATAGAAAATATTTCTCCCTCCTTATAAAGTGGGTAAGGGTAGAATGACCTACCTTAACAGGCACAACCATATCTATAAGTATGACACTGAGGGTACTAAGTATGTACTCTCTAGCTCTATGATGATGAAAAAGTCCCTTAACCTGTCTGTATCTCAGTTTCCTCATCTGTAAAATGAGGGAGATGAAGGCCTTGCTGGCTTCTAGGTTCTCTTCCAGGTATATATTTATGGTTCTATGATCTTAGGATCCTCTGTACCTTAGGAGCTACCTGTTTTTACCCAAGGTGAAAATATTCTCTAGTTAGATATCTGCTCATAAAGAAGAACTCTTTCAAGGCACAGAGGAGGTGGCTGATGATAACAAATAGGAGAGGGAGAGAAGGGGAGAGAGAGACAGACAGAGACAGACAAAGAGATAAAAAGAGAGACAGAGAGGAAGAGAGAGATGGGGGGAGCGAGAACAAGGGGGAGAGGGAGGGAGGGAGAGAGAGAGAGAAAGAGAGAGAGAGAGAGAGAGAGAGAGAGAGAGAGAGAGAGAGAGAGAGAGAGAGAGAGAGAGAGAGAGAGAGAGATTGTTGATGGCCAGGGCATTTTCTTTTGGAAATGTATATTTCTTCCAAACTAGTAAAACAAACTGATAATCTTTTAAACAGAAAACTATCAAGGCAGAAGAGGAGAGGCAAAAGGGGGAAATTATATTCCTGAGTCCACTTGAAAATACAGCAAGACTAGCCCCAAGAAAGATCTCCAGTAGACGCCTTCACAAACAAAGGGCACATTTCAATAATCCCTGTACAATTTCTAACAGCACTTCATTCAGATTATAAAGAATTTTCAGTCCCTTTAGACAGACTTTATAATAACTGAACCTGAACATCTGTCCATCTTCCATTCATGAATTATACACAGGAAAACTAATGAAGCCCGGCGTAGCACTGTGTTTGAAATCTCAGAATTTCACATCTTAAAAACAGCCCGTGGCCCAAAGTATCAAGGATATGGAGAGCCTGTGGAACTGGCTCCGTTCCCTTTCCTGGCCCTCTGCCTCCACCCCAGTAAGAAAGATATGGAACTGGATTTCTTCTGTAGACCTGGGAATCAAGGTCTTCCCCGTCCCGTCCACCTCCCTGGGTCATTGACCCTATCTTCTCCATCCCATCTGACTTTGCTCTCTGCCTCTTTTCCATTTCATCTCAGTCTTCAGTGATTGGTTGCTGTATCTTGCTGCAAACAACATCTTGTGCTTGTATTCCTTGCTATTGTCATTATTTACCCTGCAGTCTCTTCTCCCCTCTCCCTCTCTCTGAAGCACAACTTATGTGCATGCACAGTACACATACAAATACACACAGCTGTCCTCACTTCTTACAGACACTCTCAGGAACGGACACTTCCAACATTTAGCACAGCATGCTGTAATGTTGATGTGAAAATGAGAAGCCTTCACCTGCAATGCTAATTAATCGTAAACAAGCTCTTTCCTAGAGGAGTGCTGGCACAAAAGCCAGGAAGGGAGTAGAAGTCTCTTGCGAGAAGGCAAGCAGTAGACTAGAATGGGCACTAGGTGGCAATGTTCACCCACTCATTGACAGGCACCTTTCAAAGATCGCTGTTCATTTAATCTGGTACTTAGGCAAGTGAGAAACTAAGAGTCTGGCTGAAATCAGAAGCCCAAGCATATGGCCAAGGGGAATGAAATAAAGGACATGGTGGAGGGGTAGACGTAAAACTGAATTTGGAGTGAGAAGACTTTGCTCAAGTCCTCGCTTTGCTTTTTAATACCTTTGTTTCCATGGGAAAGTCATGTTGACCTCTCTGAACCATTCAAGGTACTAACCTACAAAAAAGAAAGGCCCAGAACACATGATCTCTGAAACTGCTTGCTGCTCCATCCAGGTCTTATGAAATGTCATAATATCCTAGACTTAGAGTTATGCACAACCTTAAACGACATTGAGTCCAACACTCTCATTTTACAGATGAGTAAGTTGAGGTACAGAGAGTTGAAGTGACTTGCCCAGTATCACTAAGTGCCAGGGAGTAGGATTGGAACCAAGTTGTTCCTGACTCCACATCCCATGCCCTATGGCATGCTGCCAGTCAAAGATGATACCAGCTTCCATGAAGGAGTTCACTTAGCGCATATGGTGGAGGGAGTTGAGGTGGAGATATTCCTTTATTTAAAGCATTGTTGCAAAAGAAAGCTACAACTTCAGTTCAATTCAACAAACATTTATTAAGTACCTACTAGATGCAACGCATTGTGTGACATGCTGGGGATTCAAAGGGAAGAAAGCAAAGCAGTTCCTCCCCTCAGAGCTTTCATACTACTTGTTGTATGCGTACATGCATCTGCATATACGTATGGAGAAGGGGGGATGATAACAAGCATATTAAAAATATGCAGAAAGTCATAGAAAATAAAATCAAGAGAAGAAGCATGCAATAACTGGGGGCAGAACATAAAAAGCTTCTTTTAGGTGGTCCCCACCCTAAATTATGCTCTAAAGAAAGATAGGTAGGAATTCTTGAGACTGTAAAGAGGGAAGGCATTTCAAATAGGGGAGGATTGTGTATGCAGAGGGAGAAGATGGAATATCCAATACTGGGAACAGTTAGCAAGTAAAGTTCATTGGAGAGTCCAGGAAGCAGAAGAATATGAAAAATGAGAGAAAAGGTGTATGAGAGTCATACTGTGAAAAGCTTTAAATGTCACATTTTAGCACTTTACCATGTGGTTTCTGGATCCTTAAGACTTCATTCTATTGTAAGCTATCAATACACAATGAAACCACATAGGACTGTTTGAAGATATTTTGATGGACTTTTAAAATTTTTCATGGTATTATATTATTAGGTTAATACAAAAAAAATGATCCTAGAAAAACTGAATCAAGGGATAATCCTGACTTTTTTAATGTCATGGTCCAAACTGAAAAACTAGCTTCCACAGAGGAGGCTAAGAATAGTAGAGAAAAAAAAAAGTTGTGGATTTGCAGTCAGAGGATCTGAATTAAAACTTAAGCTCTACTTATTTCTTGTGCATCCTTGGGCAAGTCATTTAACTTTTCTGTTTCCTCATCTGTAAAATGCAGAGTTTGAATAAGATGAGTTTGGGGGGTTTGAAATCTATGATTCCATGATTCTTTGTGTTTGTGACTATTTGTCCATGAGGAGAGTATTTGCCCACTGCCAATTTTATCCCAGTACATCACTGGAATATGTCTTGATCGTGATGAATAATTAATCTGTTTGCAATATAACATATTTGAAGGAAGATATGGTATATGTAGTATGGCAGAAAAGACACTAGACAGAATTGGAGGACCTGAGTTGGAGTCCTGCCTTCTAATAGCTTAAAAAAGTCATTAAAACTCTCTGCCTGGGTTTTCTGACTGTATAGTAGAAATGTTGAGATTTAGACGACATTACCTCACAAGATTGGGGATTATTGAAAACTGAAAACAAATTAATAAATTTTGGGGAAAAAAGGTGATTTGTAAACTATACAAGGGAGATAAGTGTCTCCATGGTTCACAGAGTGCTGGGCCTGAAGTCAGCTAGACTCATCTTTGTGAGTTCAAATCTGACCTCTGACACTTCCTAGCTGTGTGATCCTGAGCAAGTCACTTAACTCTCTTTGCCTCAGTTTCCTCATATGCAAAATGAACTGAAGAAGGAAATAGCAAACCAATTTAGTACCTTTGCCAAGAAAACCTCAAATGGGGTCAACAAAGAGACCAGTAGGACTGAAACAACTGAACAAAGACAACAAAAAAAACCCTACTCAAATACTGTTACGTTTCTAATAGCATTCTGAGTATCTTAGGGGATTCCATTTTCTTCTTTGTAAAATGGAGAATCATATTACATCATCTGACGTAGTCCTCCTTATCAAATTCACATTATTCAAAACGATAATTATACAAAATATGGACATTGCTTCTAGTCTAATGGAAATAGGCAATGTCTCAGATGTAACCACTTTGTGGGATTCATTTTTCACACTAATCAGGCCCTCACTATAGTTTTCTTAAGGTCCCTTTCTAGTGGATGGGTTCTATCTTCCTCTCTATTTCTGAATCCTTTGTATATAATGACTGTCTCTCATCTTCCAGATCAAACTGCTAGATGTTACCCAGATTCTGCTGCAAATATATATTACCCATGATGTTCATGAATGAGATGTTTCACTTTGTGTCCTACAACCATCTAGAATTTTTACAGAATGTGTGCAGCCTGCTCTCAAATTTGCCAAGTCTTCTTTGCCAATATACACCAAAGGGATTTCCTGGCTGCATGTGCCAATCTTTAAGCCATTGCATTGCACCTGCATAGCACACACATTAACTTTGATCATATATTCTGATATTGATTTTACATTATTTTCATAGAGATATATTCAAATTAATCAATTTATTTTAATGCCTTAATCAATTAGCTATTTCTGTTCTATATGTAGTGTTTAGTACAGTGCCCTGCACATAATAGGCATTTAATAAATCAGTGATGGATGGACGACTGAATTTTCACATGAGTATGTTTGCTGCTGCTGGTTTTTTTCAGACACAAGGAAGAAACTTATCACTCAGGAGTCATCTGTCATTCTATTGTGATCTAGAGTCCATAACAAACTGAAACTCTGTTTTGGGCAAATTCACCTGGGGGGAAAATGTTACTGAGGTGAAAAAGAGAATCCTATCATCTGTGCAGCTGACGCAGGGATGAAAGGTAGGAACCCTGGGAAAGGAGCACTTGAAGCAACATGAAGTGATAGTGGCTCCATAGAAAAGGAAGTGTGCCCTTCTGTCAGCAGCCTAGGATAAAGCTCCTTTCACTTCATGCTTGTTACAACTCTGCTATCCTGTGCTGTATCAGTAATCACCCCAACTACACAGGAGGCTTGCTATCACAGGTTCTTTGATCTGCTTCCCTAAAAGGAAAGCAACTTTTGAGAGGTTAAGTATCACTTTAATCAAGCACATATATCATTCACCTAGTTCAGAGGAGTCAGCACCCTGAACTTCAGAGAAAATACAGAGAAATCAAAGATGAACGACATGGCTTTCTCTGTCTGAACATAATCAATACATATATCACAAATCAACAGACAGGGTCAACTGACCATAGTTAGCAGAGAGAGAAGCACCAACATCTGAGTTTTCTAAGCCAGGGGACTCCTTAGCGACTTCCCAGAGTCCTCCACTGGCCAAATAGACACTTCTAATCAGTAAGCCTCAAAGTCAAACCTTACCTTCAGAGTATTCATACACTTTTCAGAGCCAGAGGGCATAACCCTGTGACCCAGTGCCTCAATAGAAAAAAATCAAAGGTACTTGGGACCCTCCTACAAGACAACTCTCTTAATCAAGCTTCCCTCAATGGGCAGGCCCAGCAATGGGTGGGAAAGATCCTCCTTAATCACATTATTCAGAGGCATTATACTTCTTGGTATAAACAAAACAGCAAAAAGATCCTACTTGGCTTACCCTCACATCTGCTTATTACCAGGACATGAATCTGGCTTCTAACTTTTGTGAACTACTGAGTCAAAGCCAGAATTTTGTTCTAGTTTCAATAAATACAGAAACAGCATGAAGAAATGGCTAGAGGATTAGCCAGGAAGACCTCCATCACAGGTCATGCCTCTGACATATAGGCAAGTAACTCAAGTTCTCGGTGCTCTAGAAATTCTCAAAGATTATAAGTTGCAAAGAAGGTGCCAACCTGGGTGGGGAGAGAAACATTTCTATACTTAGGAATTCCCTAAACCAGAGAAATCACAAGTCCATCCTCCAGAACTCTCAATAAGTTTAAATACTGGATAAAATTGAAGAGTAGGAATATTAATTTCCAACTAATGCAAAGCCTTGATATTCCAGAGGTTCCTTGCGAAAATGCAAAAGTGCTTATCCTAGGAACTACTTACTTCAAGATAGAATATGGCACCTTATACGTTTCAAAAGCATTACGGTTTTCTTTCTTCTTTGAAAAGAGAGGCTCTTTCTCAGTGGAAGAAGTAGATAGCTTTTGAATACATTCCAATTCAAGATGTGCTTCCAAAGGAAGTATATCAGTAGAAAGAGTAGAAAGGGAGATGGGGAGGGAGGGCAGTGTTGAGAGAGTACAAATATGAAACTGATGACTGCTTAGAAGCCAGATTACAATTCTGAAAGGAGGTATAAGCAAAAAGCAGCTCCAAGTACAGAGAAAAATACAGGAATAACCTGAGAGGAGGGGAGGGGAATGACTTCATTAGCAGTAAGTGCCAGTCCTTCAGAATGATTGATAACTTTAATAGGAAAAAAGAAAATCTGGGCTAAAGGGATTCCCTCTAATGAGGAAAGAGTTGTATCTAGCATTACTGTTGATTTAGGCAAAAATCAACAGACTTGTGTTACTGGCCCAGGTAGAAAGGAAATTATCCTTTTGAAAGCAGTTCAAATTTGAGCTTGTATGGAAGTTGTGTGAAATCCTTAAGTGTTGGCTCACCACAGATATCAGTTTAGTATCCTGTGCCATCCAGCAAAGTACCGGGAAGGGAAATTGGGCATTTTCCCTTTGGAGAGATGTACCTTCCTTCCAGCCGTTGAGGCTTATTACCTGTATGAGCTTGGCCAAGACACACTGACTCTCTCAGGCTTAGTTTCCTGATCTGTAAAATGAGGGAGGGGTTAGAATACAGGTGCTTTCTGACTCTAATTCAGTTATCTTGTGATCCTATGATTTTTATATGTGAACCTCCACCCCAAATATAAGACTAGCTTTGTACATAGACAAGATTACTGTAGGAAATAAATATTTTCCTTTCTCAGGGATTCTCAGCACAACCTGTTGTCTATTTCTCCCACTTTTCAGCAACGGCTTCAGAGAACATCCAGTTGTCCTTTCCTGTTCTCTCTTCCCTCCTGCTACTTTCTGCCTTCTTCTAACCCCCTAGGTTGTCATTCACTGCCTTGTACCACCATAGAGTGAACTCTCAGTACCAGCCTTGGGCAAGCTGCAAGCAGAGGGAAGAAGGTTCACCAGAGCCCCATACCCACAGCCCTCATGCTACCAACAGCACCTGAAAAGGAGAGGGAAGCAAAACTGTATATACTCAAGAAAGCCCCCATGGTGACAGCTTAATGACTAGACCTTTACACATACTAGGTTCTGCCATCCTACACACCAATAATATGCAATGCAAATAAATATCTCTGGATGCACGCTCCTCTACCCCCAACTCTGTAAATTCTGCCAATGTTGCTTGTGTTCTACACGTAAAGGTAATTAAAGGAATGAAAGGAAGAAAAGGAAAGTTCTCTCCCCAGGGAAAGGCTCATAGGCTGTACATATACCGTAGATGTTCCTAGGGAGTGAGCCGATGGCCTGCAGCTTGCATGGTAAACAATTATTACAGAGTCTTCCCTTATTTTCCCTCAGCCCTGGCATGGTGCTCTCTGAGAGCACCTTCATTAAATGCCAAAGGCTTAAAGCTAATAAATCTTGTTCCCTGTCTTTCGTAAAAGGCCTCTGTTTATTTTTCCAATAGTCCAGCGCTGGTAATAACACCAGATTGGGAGATACTGGGCGAAGGGGAGGAGAAACCAAACAAGAGGGGGAAAGGTCATGGATTTTTTAAACTATGTGGGGTTTTTTTATTATTATTGTTATTTTTGAAGTGTGTTTAGCACGGAGACAAATTGTACATTTACCGCGAGTCACCGGGACCTAACGAGCTCCTAATGTGCCCCATACTTCAAGGTTTTTCAGAACAGGCCAGTAACTTAGCAACGGCAGCTAAACCTTGACGGGAATAATCAGTATTTGTGTTGCAGCTTCAGGCTTCCCCACTACAGAAGGTTGGGTTTTGTTTTTTTCTTTCCTCTCTCTCTCTCTTTTTTAAAGAATCCCACAACAAGGAAGAACAACCATGGCTGGGAAAGGACCATGATTCCTCTTTCTGGATCACATAAGGCATGACTATCAACCCTTGTGTCATGGTGAGAGGCCAGTCCTGAAAGAAGGCAGCTTTCGAGGAAAGCCAAAGAAGGGAAGAGAGGTGAGAGAGGCTGATACAGTCAGTTACTGCAGGATTTGCAGGGCAAAGTACTTCCTCCCCCTCCCAAATCCTTCAAGAAAGTGTTTATTTTGGAGCCACAAAGACATCAAAGGACAGAAGATCTTATGGATCAGTGAGAGCAGAGGTGAAGAAACCTGAGAAGAAAGTTCAATAAGTTGAATGATTTCTGCCTCTGTACTTTGATCCTGGATGGCTCAATACCATTGCATCCCAAAAAGCAGATGCAAAAAGGTGATACAGGCAATGAAGAGTCACTTCATCTGTTTGCATGTCAAGACTTGAGCATTTAAATCATCTTTTCCCATCTTTTAAATTATGGCTTTTAATTGTTGTTTTTGAGTCATAGGCATTTCCCAATCTAGTCTATTCATAGACATCTTCAATGTTATAAAACAAGAATTAGGGGGCAGGTAGATGGCACAGTGAATAGATTACCAGCCCTGGAGTCAGGAGGACCCGTGTTCAAATCCTGCCACAGACACTTGCTAGCTGTATGATCTTGGATAAGTCATTTAACTCTGATCGCTTCAAACCCTCCCCATTCTAATTTTTTTTTTTTAAATCAGATGGGTATAAAGAGATCAATAATCATAGAAACTACCTCTTGCAGTGACATTCTAGTCCTGTAGTACCTTCACTTCTCTACTGAAAGGAGACATGTAATTACATACACTCATCTTTAGAACCAAATAATTTCTTGCAATAACTCTGATTTAAATTGCCTATTAGTCGGACTGTTTTCATTTACATTTTTGTAGTCACTGTGAATACTCTTCTCTTGGTCTTTCTTCATGCTGCATTATTTTGGACAAGTCTTCCCATGTTTCCCTGCATTTGCCACTTTTGTTTACTTTGGTACAATAATAGTCCTCTGCATTCACATACAAATTTTCTAAGCCCTTTCTCATTAAACAGTTTGTTTCCAGTTTTTGGCTACCGACAGCAGTGATGCTGCAAATATTTTGACAACTTTAAGACCTTTCTCTCAGCAATCACTCCGTGAATATCTAGGTTAAAAGGAAAACCCATGAAGTGACTTATCTCACAGAATTCCCAATTGTTTTCCTGACCAATTGGACCAGTTCACATCTCCAGAGGGGCATTTGAACACTTAAGTAGTGACTTAAATCTAACTTTAGGAGGACTGAAAGGATACTCAGGAGACTTGGGGAGGTCTAGGTTTGGCAGTCATAAGCTTTGTAGCCTTTGGGTACTTTTTCTTCTCTAGAAATCAGTTTTTCATATGAAAATTAAAAGAAGTCATCTCTAAGATCTATTTGGGGTGTTGCATTCTATGAATCTCTGCCCTAGAAAAACCTGGCACAACTATAACACAGAATATACTATTATTTTTACAATCTACTTTGTCCCTTCTCTCCGAAATGGGGATTATTCTCATATTTCCAGCACTTTACATGTGTTTGTGTGAACTAGCAACTCTGAGTAATAGGCTTAAACTCTCTGAAAAAAGAAAAATTAATTTGCCATTAATAACAGGAAAGAAGATATAGTCTTGTTAATTTCACTTAGACATAAAACTTCTGGGGCAACACCCAAGAAGTCGCTGTCTATCAGCTCTTTATTTTTAAAATTACACTTTTAATGTAGTCATACTGATTTCCTCAATGGACTGTATTATATGCTTAATAAGTAGTTGTTAATGAGCAGAGAGGAGATGCTTCTCTCTTTCCCAAGAGATGCCAAATACCCCAGGTTGGGAAAATAATCAATGAAAGTCAACTGTGGCATCTGAATGAGTAGGAGAAAGGAGTTGGAAAAAAAAATGTTACATTTGATATGGTTGCTTCTGTTGTGTGGCAGAAAATGAAGGTATCCTTCTCTTGATCCTGGCAAATTAGGAACATTCAAGATTAATAATAATTATAATAATAGCAGCTAGTATTTAGTTAACACTTTAATATTTGTAAAATACTTTATAAATATTTTCTTATTTGATCCTTACAACAACCCTGGGAAACAGGTGCTATTATTATTATTTTGCCTATGAGGAGACTTGAAGCAGACACAAATTAAGTGACTTGCCCAGGGTAACACAGCTTTTAAGTATCTAAAACAGGATTAGAACTCAGATCTTCCTGACTGTAAGTCTAATGCTCTATCTACTCTACCACCTACATATCTCTGAGAATTATATGTAGTCAGAGAAATATATGGCTGGGAAAAAAAAAAGGATGGTTACACAGCAAGAGTAATTAGTTATTGATGGATATACTCTGGCCTCCACAAAAAAATGTTACAAAAACTGGAGGATATTGCCCAGAACATAGGATCAACTCCCTAGGGCAGACCTAGAAGAGTGTGTTGATAGGAGGTCCATAGGATGGGCAGGTATGGATGGCTTACAATGTTTTTCTACTCTTATTTATGAAACTACAAAACCATAAAAATGTCAAAGTAGCTGAGGCTTAAGATATGCAAAGGAAACACAGAAGGTAGAAATGAGAGACTCAAGCCACACTGAAAGGAGAATATAGACTACAGAGAGACTGACTTCCTCTCAAATACTCTAACAAAAAAAATAATGTCCTTGAAAAGTGAATCATGGAATCCAGATTACAAGATAGTAGGAAGAACTGATTCCTAAACTGGCCACAGTGCAGTTCGTGTTCTCGTTCTCTCTCTCTGTCTGTCTCTCTCTCCCTCTCTCCCCTCCTCTCTCTCTCTCCCTCTCTCCCTCACTCCCTCTCTCCCTCTCTCCCTCTCTCCCTCTCTCCCTCTCTCTCTCTCTCTCTTTCTGTCTGTCTGTCTCTCATCTGTTTGTCTGCATGTCTCTGTCTCTCTCTTTCTCTTTCCATCTCCATATGCATGTGTGTGTAATTCCATTCCTCTTCACAGTTTGTGCTTTAAGAATATCCTCACACTCCTCAGAAAAGTAGATGGTGTAGCACTCAAGAAGGTGGCCTGAGTGTGTAATCTAATCATGATGACTAAAAAAGAACTACAAGTAAGAGTAGACTGGGGCTTAAATTCCTGGTCCACAGTCACAAGAAATATCAGGGCTTACTTTACATGTCCTACAGCAAGATTAATTGCCTAGTCTTGTGCAATGCCCATAGTTGAAAAAACCTACCTGCTAGCCATCCATGTTAAAAACACCTTTTCAGGGTCATAGCGTGGTATATTTCCCTTTGGAAATAAGATATTGTTTAGCTGGCCACATACAATTCCCCTAGCAGAGAAGGTTTCTGGAGGCCATCAGTTAGGAGATTAGAGGTCAATCTCAAAGTCCAGTTCTGTCATTATTTAACCACTGGACTCCATTAAATTTCTTATGAAATAGGGGAAGTACAGAATTTCAAATTTCTACAGATACTATGATTTTAAATTAATGTTTGTGAAAATTCTCTGAGTTTAAAATTTTTCCCAAAAAAGAGAGGGTCATTAGTCAATCTCTTTAATTAATTCACCTTTGCGATATTCAAAACTTGCACAGCCACATGCAATATTAAATGGTGCCTTCAAAGGATGCACATAGGGACAGAAGGGAGATTTCATTATTTCTGCCAGCCAGTCAGCCTTTCCTAGGGGTCAGGGAGAACAAGGGGCAGTGTTGACACAAATTACTTCCAGTATTTGCCCAGAAGCTGAGAAATTCATGGTCAGATCTCAAGCCAATACCTGGAGACAGGCAGTTGACTGCTATGTGCATCGGCCTATATGTGAATACAGATGATATGTCTGTGGTTAGCTGGGGATAATAGGTTTCTCAGTTGTTTGTTTAAAGTTTTATACTGGATTTCCCAAGGTAATCCCTATTGGTTAGAACATGAAATGGTGCACACTCACTGAATCCTACTTCTGAAAGGCAGCTAAAATTAGGACAAGGGCAATCTGACATTGTTTTCTGTTTATCAGGCTGAGAAAAGGAAAAAAAAAAGGGAAAGCAGTGTCATGCCCTGGGGTCCACAATACATTGCATAATATGCCATTCTGGTTTAATGATGGAGCATTTTATCAAGCTTCTAGAAAACTGCCTAAGCAGAATGACTTCTGGTCGGGGTGCCAAAAATTTGCAACCAATCTGATTGACAGTGCTCCCAATACAGTCACTTCTACAAAGAGCCAAGGGAAAGAAAAACTTACTTTATCTTACTCCTACTACTGTTATCACCATCAATATATACCTAACTTTGAAGGAAGAGGGGAAGTTAAATCACAGAGTCCTTGGGAGGCAATGAGTTAATTGACACAATACGGAAGTTTGACTGATACTTCCTAAGTTACAGAAATGATACTTCTCAGAAAACTTGAGGGAAAAAAAAATCCATGATAATGTTAATGCTGACATTCAAATATGAACTCAAAGAAGTCAGCAAGATGTATTTGTCCCCTCCCACTGCAGTGACTTACCCAGGGTCATATAGCTAGTAAGTATCTGAGGCCAGATCTGAACTCAGAAAGATGAACTATTTTGACACCGGGCTAAATGCTCTATCTACTGTATCACCTAGCTGCCCCACTATGACAATGGAATCATAAAATATTTGAGTTGGGGGACCCTTAAATCAAGGGTTGTTAACCTGCATAAATTTAGCATGGTATTATATACTTTCTGAGAAGATATCTACAGACTTCACCAGACTATTAAAGGGGTTCATGAAGCAATAAAAGTTGAGATCCTCTAAGGCTTGGCTTCTATCTTGTCCAGACAATCTCCCCCTCCTCACTTCTCAGAGAGATTAAATGACTTGCTCTGTTCTACACTACTATATAGCTGTGGACTAGAATCCAAGGCTCATGGCTCCCTCTTCACTAATTCAGTGTTCTCTCTTGATGCAATGCTGCCTCATTACAATGCTGATGGGGGTTTTGATGATCCACTAGAAAGCCCTGGAATAGGAAACTGAATTATTAAATTTCTTAATACCCCAAAGAGGCAGGGTAGTAAAAAAAAAAAAGGACTTATCAACATATAATTATAAAAATTTAGGCAAATGAGACAATCTCCCTTTTCTTTAAAAGCTGTTGTCGGAGTCAACAAATTGAGCTACACAGTTTAAGTACGTTGGGCACCTGTTCCTCATTGAGGGGATATTTTAGACATCAAATGTAAATTGAAATGTTCTACAGATTCCAGACAGAGAGAAATTCATAGAAACTACACAACATAGTAAGCAAATCTCAGAGCAACTCTTTTCATTTTCAAGAGACAAAAATCTCATTGTTAAGATTGTTCTGAGGCTGAACCTCAACCATCCCCCAATATGGCTCTCTGTGTAATCTTAGTTCCATAAATTTATAATAATTGAATATTTGAGCTAGACAAGATTAAATGAATGACATGGATCATTTTCTTCAACCAAGAACATGTGGAAATTTTAATTCTGCATAGTCAGATGACTGAAGATTAAACCTTTCACCTATACTTAATACCCGAAGGACCTTAGAAAAGTTAATTATTCTCTGTCACCCTCAGTTTTTTCATATATAAAATGGGGATTTTAGATCACCTTTAGGGACTTTTAGAGGTCCCTTTTAGCTCTCAACCTATGATCCTATTAATTCAACAACTACTTATTGAGTGAATTCTGCTTAAGATAAAGGTTAGGTCTTTACATTCAGAAGTGCTAGGTATCAATCCTGCCCATGAAATACGTAAGCCGTATGACCACAGACAAGTCACTTAACTGTTCCTTGTCCCAGGCATCTCTTTAAAACATAGGATCGCTATTTGCATTGGTAGAAGGAGTCTCCAGTGGGACTGAGAGTTCAGAATGTTGTTCAGATATAGCAGATATAGACCAAAATAAAAAAGTGTGAAATACTATACTAGAGGATACAAATAAAAGAACAAAACTGAAATTGTTCCTACCCCTCAAAGTCCTTCCATTTTAATTAATGGATGAAGGGCAAGGATGGCAGGTAGATCAATAAGTAAACACAGGATAATTTTAAAGTGGGATGGAGCACTGGCCATTGGGGGCATCATGAAAGGCTTCTTAGAGGAGGTGGCCCTGAGATGAACCTTGAAAAAAGTGAAGGAAGAATTGAGGTGAAAAGGACAAATGTATATTATAGATAAGGTGAGTCTGGGATTAGCTTTTGTCATTGTGAGGAGGTAAGAGACTGAACATGGATTACCAAAAAAAAAAAAAAATCTAGTCATCCAGTTGGGCTGGAACATAGCATGTTGTAAGGGGGAATAACATGAAATATGTCTGCAAAGGTAAATTGGGGCCTGGTTGTCCAAGTCTGTAATGTCAAACTGAAGAGTATGTAGCTATCCCAGAAATAATAGGGAGTCACTCTCAGCTTTTGAGCATGGAGTTCATTATATTGTATGAAATGAGATGCTCCAAAGGGAATTTTCTATTCAAATCAGGAGTTCTAAACTTTTAGCCAAAAAAATACTCTTGGGTCTAATTCCTAAGATGAGTTTTACTCAGAAATGGCTTCGAGAATTATATTATGCATTTCAAATTGTAGATTTAAGATTTCTGGCCATGATCAGATGATATAATAGAATGTGCACCTAACTTTGCAAATGAAACCAAGCAAGGTTGAAGAGGGCAGTACCTTGGTGGATAAGATTAGAATTTAAAATGACACTGGCAAATTAGAGAACTAATCAGAAATCAACAAAATGAAGCTGAGCAGGGACAAAGGAAAGTTACAGAGGGGGAAAAAACAAATGGAATAACTTGAGTGAGGACTGACTGACTTTACATGAGGAATACAAGAAAATAGCTGGTATTCAAATATTCACCAGCTTAGAATCACAAGCACTGATTTCAAACAGAGCTGACACAATACAAGATTGCATAAATAGATGTAAGAAACAGCAGGGCTATAAGGTAATCCTTTCATCATACAAAGCATGAGCACATGCAAGGCTGTTTCCTGGTCTGAGCCCTGACAACTCATTGTGCAACATGGGGCATTTGAAGTGAGTTCAGAAGACAGTAACAAGGAAGAATAAAAATGGATTGTAAAATAAAGCCCATAAGGGAAAATAAATGGGATTCTTTCTTTTAGATTAGAAAAGCTCTAGAAAACGAAATAACGGCATTTGAGTGAATGTTTGTTATACTGATGAGATTGGCATTCACCTCCACCAAAGCAGAACAGGAAGAGATGTTCTTAAAGGGTTATATGAAAGATTTAGGTTGCACATAAGGAGAAAGCATCATGACCATCCTACATATGCCTCCACTCTTACCCTATTCCAATCATACCAACTCTACCCAATTCATACATAACCTTTCCCATTCCAAGAGTTATTTTGTTTGTTTGTTTTGGCACATCTGCTCTATTATCTAGAAATTCTCCTGCAAGGGTACATTATTCAGCTGACCTTGCAGATGCATCCATCAAAGTTCCATTTGGGCTACCCGGTGGAGATCAAATTACCACTGGGACTTCTAGCTAACGACTCCTATGAGTCTAGGCAATTGGAGGTGAAAGTCTAGAGCCCAGAAGAGAGGTCAAGATTGGAAATACAAACATCACAGTGACTTATATAGAGATAGAAGTTAAAGTTGAGAGTGAATGACATCGACAAGAGGAGAGTATAAAAATTATTTGTCTCTTCCTTCAGGACAAAAAAAAAATTCTTTCCAATTGGAGATCATTCATTCTCCCATTCCTCCAGGTGGAAGGGTCTCCTTGTTATTTCCCACTGTCTCTTCCAGACTATTTCTCTTTCACTAACCCTCAGTGACATTTCTTCCTGTGAAGACTACAAAATCTATTAATACTAGTGTCTTTAGTCATGTTTCTGTCATATGCTAACCTGAAGGTCATTCTGGAGAGTCAGTGATGTATAACGTAGTGGGAGAAATTAGGACCAGCCTGTCTAAGTTCTCTCCTCTTTTTTTCAGCACTTCTGAGCAATATCAACTCCTTTTTTTTCTATTTACAGAATAAGATAGACCTACTGTTAATTAAAGGGGCAGCTAGATAGTGAAGTAGATAGAGTACTGGACCTGGAGTCAGGATGATCTGAGTTCAAATCTGATGTAGGACGCTAGCTGTGTGACTTTGGGCAAGTCACTTAACCCTGTTTGCCTCAGTCCTTCATGTGTAGAATCGGGACACACTGGAGAAATGAATGGCAAACCACTATACCATCTTTGCCAAGAAAATGCCATGGACAAGTCTATGGGGTCAGAAAGAGTTGGAGGCAACTGAACTACACCTCTTGACTAAGTATTTCCTTTGCTTTGGCACTTCATCCTCCTCTCTTCCCCCTCCTACAGGATTTATTCCAACAATTATGGCAGTCATTCTCTCATGAGTGAGTGACTAGTGAGAGAGGAAGCAGAATTTATTAAAAAAAAAAAAAAAGAGGGAGTCCCTGAAATTTCACTGATGCTTGTTCTGCAAATCTGATTTGCATTTATCTTCTAGGGAGAGTGTAAAAAGAAAAGATTAGTACCATGAGTCCAGGAAAGACTGTGGGGGTGGGGAGAACGAGAGAGAGAGAGAGAGACAGAGAGAGAGAGAGAGAGAGAGAGAGAGAGAGAGATTTCTTAGACAAGTCCAAGAGTTTCCTAAACAGTGACATCGAGTTAAATTCCTTTCTTAGGGGGAACTCAGAGGTTATGGTGAGTCCTTTACAAGTTGTTGATATCTGTTTATGGGCTTTTGTGAATCATCTCAGTGCCTTCTGTGTTTTAGTATCTGTCTATGGACTCCTCTAAGCCTTTGGCAACTCTGTATTTTTTTATGGAGTAAAACGTAAGTTGTTCTCTACCCATACACATTTGTCACCTCCAATGTCTTTGTAGTTGCTGAGGACCCAGTTATCCATATATGTGGAGACTTAGACACAAGTTATGCCTTTGATATATTTAGAGATTTTCCCAGGTCAAACACTAGGTGGAGGGAATGAGCCAATGATAGGTAATTATGCTTTGAGAGGATTGGACCCAACCTACGAAAGCACACTGTTGTAGTGGGAAAGGGTAACTGGGCCTTGGGTTACAAATGGGATCTGTCAGTGTTTCTACTCTCAAATACTTTATATTTACTTTTTACATATTTTTTGTTTGCATTTACATGTCACTGTAGTTATTGCTTCGCTGTCCTCTCCCCATATACAACGTAAGCTTTTTGAGGGGAGGCTCTATTTTTATTTTTCTCTTTGTGTCAAAAGACTTTGTGTCAAAATTTAGCACAAAGGTTAGTATACAGTAGGTGTTGTTTTTTCCTTTAATTTCTGCTCTATTGAACTGGATTAAATTGAATTTTTAGTCTCTCTCTTCCCAGTGGTTCTTTTCCATTTATTCACAAACATGCTAAACCAACGAACCAACCAACAAAAAAAAATCCTGTCCTTGACCTATCTATTCCACTGAGCTACCATTCCATTTCTCTATTCCCCTTAGATACCATAATCCTTCAAAATAAACAGCTCTTTACAACTCAATGTCTCTAATACCTCATCATCTTCTTTTCCCTGATCCCCTTGTAATCTGGCTTCCAAACCTGCCACAATATTTAAACAACTTTCTGAAAGATCACCAATAACTCCACTAATCACCAAGTCCAATAACCTTCATTCGATTTTCACCCTTCTTGTCCTCATTACAGCTTTGAGACTATTGAAGAAAACACAATATGGCACAGTGTCACAATGGATAGAATTCTGGACTTGGAGTCAGTAAGACTGAGTTCAAATCTGGCCTTAGAGACTTACTAGCTGTATGACCCCAAGTAAATCACTTAACCTCGGTTTACCTCAATTTCCTCCTCTACAAAATGGACTTAATAATAGCACCTAACCTCCAGGGCTGTTGTGAGGACAAAATGAGATAATAATTATTAAGTGTTGAGCACAGTGGCTGGTACACAGTAAGTTCTATGTAAATATTGACTATTATTACTTTTTTAGAGTCAAAGGACTCTAAGGATTTAAATTCCACATCTTATATTTACTTATCAGAGAAGTGTACTGGAGCCAGCTTTAACCTACTTAAGAACCAAGTGCTAAATTTTCAGTGCGAACATATACACCTCAGAACCTAAAATCGAAGCATCATGTATCATTTTGTTGACTGAACTTATGAAAGTGATGGAGGGAATGTTAATAATGCAAATTAAAGTTAACATTGTATCTTAGATACATTCCCTACATGCACGCGCACACGCACACACACACACACACACACACACACACACACACACGAGTTGGTTATGTAAGTACCTAATTTCCCTGAGCCTCATTTTCTCCACCTGCAAAATGAAGAAATTGGTTGAACTTCTACTTATAGATCCATGAACACCTTTTCTCAGACATTTTCATTCCTCTTGACTTCAGAGAAAACATATTTTCCCGGTTATGCTATGACTCATCTCTTACACTAATTTTCCCCTCCCCACTCTTTTTTTTTTTTAAAGGCTCCCATCTCACCTAGACTTGATGTATAGGAGCTACACATGGACTCAATACCACCGCTGCTCAGCCTAGGAGCAAGTGCCCTGATTCCGGAACTGAAGGGTACCATCATGCCCAACTTGGTGTGGGTACCTGATTAACATAGCCAGTTACAGCTCAGAATTCTGGAGTTCAAGAGATCTGCCAATCTCAGCCTCCTGCTATCTGGAACTGGGATTACAGGCATGCCTTCCTTGACTCCTGTTTGATAACTAAACATTTGTTAAATATCAACTATGTATAAGGCACTGGGCTAAATGATGAGGATACAAAATTAGCAAAATATAGTACCTATCCTCAGGGAGCTTACCATCTAATGGGAGAAACAACACAGAAACAAGTCTACACAAGGCAGGTTTTAAAGAGGAAATGATTAACAGAAGCAAGACAGTAGAATTAAGAGGAGTGGGAGAAGGCTTTCAGTAAAAGATGGGGTTTTGGTTGGGAGTTAAAGGAAGTTAAAGACAGTCAGTAGGCAGAGTGAAGGAAAGAGCATTCTAGGCATGAGTGACAGAGAAAATGCCTGAAGCTGAGGAGTCCTGTCTTGTTCAGGACTTGAACTCCAGAACTCCAGAATTCTGAACTGTAACTGAATGAATGAGGAACTCCTAATTATGGGGTATAGTTGATGCTGCAGGGTTTCATAGGTGAGGTCATTTTAATCTAATGGATTCACTCCCTAATGTAGATGTTCCCCAAGGGTTTACCCTTGGCCGTCTTCTCTTCTTTCTCTGGAAATCTCATTCTCTTTTCTTGCTTCAATTATCACCTCTATACAGGTGATTCCCATATTTGTATTTCCAACCTGGACCTCTCCTCTGAGCTCCAGAACCTTATGTCTCATTACCTACATGGAAATCTTCACCTGAATGCTTCAGTGGCACTTGAAACTCAACATATGCCTAGCTGTATTTATTAGATTAAAATTGTTCCTCTTGATGGTTTAATTATTTCTGTTTTTCTCACTGTTTCTTACTCAGTTGCCCATGTCTGAAATGATGGGATTATCCTTTACTCTGTGCTCAGTTCACTTCTCATATTCAATCAGTCATTAAATTCTATCCATAATATCTCTAACATCTGAACCTTCCTCTCTTTTCTCACTGCTAGCATCTTAATTCAAGACCTCATTACCATCTACCTCCATTATTGATAGGCTTTCCCAAATCTACTCCTTTCAATCCATCCTTAATTAAATAATTAATTAATTGATTTTTTTTTTTTAATTTAGCAAGAGCTACTCTATGTACAGCATTGTGGTAGGCATTATAGAAGTTATAAGACTTAGATGACTCACAATCTACCATCATACTCATACCCTTAGTGAAAAGATCTGTGGTTCCCAAACTGCCTACTATTTAAAAGTCAAATTGGAAGACATTCAAGTCTCTTCATAATCCAATACATTCCTACCCTCATAGTTTTAGCTCATATTATTCCACTCCATTTCTTCTATGCTGATTACAAAGAGTTCTGAAGCCTGAGTCTATGAATTTGTTTATTTTCAAATATTTTGATAACTGTCTTTCAACCTAATTGGTTCTCTTTGTGATCCTACACATTTTATGTATTTTAAAATATCATTTGAAGAAGGGGACTATAGGCTTCAATTGATGATCAAAACACACACACACACACATACACACACAGACACACACACGCACCCATACACACATGCACACACATAAACACACACATACACACATACACACCCGTATACACACACACATACTCACACACACACACACGCACACACACACACAGTTAAGAATCCCCAGTCTGTGGGAGCAGCTAGGTGGCACAACAGACAGAGGACAGGCCTTGGAGTCAGAAGGACCTGAATTCAAATATAGCCTTAGACACTTGACACTAGTTGTGTGAACCTGGGCGAGTCATTTAACCCAAATTGCTTAACCTTCCTCCCCCCAAAAATCCCCCCAAAAAAATCCTCCTCTAGGCAAATAGAAATTGTATTTAACTTTTCCACCTCCTTGCCTTTGGTCATCCCATTCCCTGTGTCTAGACAATGTCCTTCCTTCTCTTTGCCTTTGAAACGCTATAAAACCTTTAAAAATCCTACTCGATTGACAACTGCTACACTAAGTTTTCCTAAGGCTCCCATAATAATCTTCCCCTTCCAACCTCAGATATAACTATTTTAAAACTCTAATGTAATTTACTACGAAATATGTATATCTGAATTTGTCTCATACCTCCTAATAGTCTAGTAACTCCTTGAGGGCAGGGACTGAGTCTTTGCTATGCATAAAATCTTTGTTGAATGAATGAGGAACTCCTAATTATGGGGTATAGTTGATGCTGCAGGGTTTCATAGGTGAGGTCATTTTAATCTAATGGATTCACATCTGTCAGAAATCTTTAATCCACCTCACTGCCTTCGGGTAGTGATACTGATACCTTGATTAATGATCTTACTGGTGTAATTACTGAAGACTTTTCTGCCTAAGGGTGGCAGAAGTTTTGAAGTGTTTTAGCAAGGGAAGTTTCTGTTTCATTTGCAGAGCATCTTTGACTTTGGCATCAGAGGAAAATCCCACTTCATTGACCGCCAGATGTCAGGGGAAGGAATGGGGGGCAATGAGCTAATAACCACTTTCCTCTTTGTCCTCTCTGCTTCTCACTTTCCTTTTTTCATTCTTTCCCTTTCCCCTCATACTTTCTCTTTCTCCTTTCACTTTCTGTACCTTCTTCTCCTCTTATGGTTTTCTTTCTTTTCTATAGTCCCTTTCCATCAAAAAGCTGTGTCTGGTCTATCCCTGAGACATCAAGCAGAGGGAAGAGGAAGAGAATTATGAATATGCTCACTCCTGGTTTTTGGTTGGGAAACCAAAATTACTGACACTTTACCCCCAGAGATCTGCTCGAATAAAGGAAGAGGCTTTGATGTCTGAGAACCTCATCGCAGCCTAACAGACAAACATCGGTCATCTTTGTCTTCCAGACTCAGATATCCTGCTTGGAGTGTTGGAGAATAAGATGACCAGGCTGTAGTCAAGTCTATCTGTTGTCCCATCCTGGCCCCTTGTCTAACATCCCATCCGATGGGGATTGCTAGTTTTTATTTTCCTGTTAAATATGTTAGTACTTTGACATTTTTCTCCCATCTTAGAATCTCTATGCCTTGTTTGTTTACACATTTTTGCCTCTGATAACCTGACACATGGTAATCACTTGAAAAATGTTTGTTGACAAAGTTTCTAAAAAACATTTTTCCATCGAACACAGAATTTTTGCTATTGTTAGTATTGTTAATAAATAATACATAAAGCTTCACAAGTCTTAAAGTTTCATAAAAATGTTGGCCATCATTATAACTGCATATGAACCATTGCTCTTTGATACTCCACAAACCCTCTGCTCTTCAAACATTTCTCCCAACTAAAGTCCTTATTCTATATTTTTAAACTTACTTTATGAAAAAATGTGCTTTATGCAGATTCGTATGTTTCTACATGCATGTATGGATATATATATATACAAATGTGTGTTTTATGAGTATACGTATGCACAGATATGTGTATTAAATATACACATATAACAGGGACAGCACAAAGTGAATATGTTCATTGTATACACAGGCATTTTGTGAATATTTCTTATTGGTTACTACAGGATAACCAAAGGCATTTTAATTAGAACTGAGTGTCTATACGGAAAGCACTAACCTGCTAAATTGAACTCTTTCTATTCTGGTGGAAAATGAGTCAAGAACTGCTGTAGTTCTGGAGAGGGGCCCGGGAAGAGGCCTAGGGCTGTCTCTCCTTGCTGTCACCACATGGCCCATCATTATGTGGCCAATGTTATTGTGTTTGTTTTCATTAAATCTTTTTCTTTCCTGTATTTAGATGAAGGATTGGAGAAGAAGAATTATGAGCTTAAAAATGTTGGAAGAGCCAATAGAGTTTGCCAGCAGCCAAAGCCATTAGAACCCTGAGAAGCAACCTGATTGACATAACCGGGGTGGATCCATTGGACAATTAACACATCATGTTCTGTCAGCAATCTTCCATTAGGTGGGCTACGAACCTGGTGTGGCCAGTGTTTTGTTGTAATTGCTTTAGATCCGAGTCCATTCTCCCTAGAAACTGAGAGGAAAATATGCCCTCTACATCAAGGGCATATTTTCTTCTAAATATATTCTTAGTAAATAAAACTTTATAAAAGTTAATTGATTTTAATTGTTTAACGAATATAGAGAAGAGAAATGGTTTAAATTGATAGAAGTATATCATCAAATGGCTTCAATGACATTGAAGAGATATTAATTTGTTATTGTTGGTAAGTCACTTCAGTTGTGTCTGACTGAGGTTTTCTTGACAAAGATACTGGAGTGGTTTGCCATTTCCTTCTCCATCTTATTTTATAGATGAGAAAACTGGGGCAAACAGTGTTAAATAATTTGCCCAAGTTCACATAGCTAGTAACTGTATGAGGGAAGATTTGGACTGAGATTTTCCTGACTCCAAGGCCAGAACTCTATCCACTGTGCCACCTAGCTTCCCAGGTCTTAATTAATCACTTATTATTAGTATGGATAGGGGATACATTGAAATGATGGCTCACATTGATAACATTAGAGAAAATTTTGCCCCTAAAACCCTAAAGGGGAGTTGTAGCTACCCTCTGGGGACTAACCTGTTAATATAGGAAGGGAGAGTAAGTCCAGAGTCTCAATTCATTCACATTCTTGTCACTGAATCCTTCTATAAATTTATTAACCATGAATAAGTGAGAGGGACAATGCCATACTGCCTCAAACAAGTAGAAACTTGGGTCAATGACTTTCCTCAAAGAAAGGAAGAAACAGTTTTTATTCCATCATATCTCTGTTGGCATGACCAATCCATGAGAAAATATTTATAAAAGTACTTTGCCAACTTAAGATTGCAAAATAAATATCAGTAACATTATTATATTTTCATAAGATTTTTGTAATAGTCTATAGTAAAATGTTAACATCAAAGATAGATGAGAAAATGGGGAAGGCTATGTGTGTTATTATGGGGCCATGGTATAAAAAAATTGGTAATAAGAGAAATACAGGTTTATTACTAACAACTATTATTAATATACCATATTTCCCCAAAGAGTTCAGAATCCTTCTTAGGGCAGTACCTAATTAATCCTCACAACAGCCATGGGAGGTATGTAACAAGCAGATATCATTCTCCACATTTTTTAAGATGGGAAATGGAAGCACAAGGGGTTTTAAGTAATTTGGAGAAAATCACACAGCAAGTCAGTAGTGCAGCTAAAGTCTCCTAACTTTTCAAGTTTAACTGCTTAACCTACCAGGACCACATTCTCCCCTACCATCACCATGCTTTCATTCTGCATTCACATTTTATAGACAAGAAAATAAATACCTAGTAAAGTTTTGCATTTCCCCTCAAGGTCACAGAAGTATATAGCAGGATAACCATTTGTTAGCTTTTGTGATAACCATTAAGTTCATGTGTCAGAGATATCCTTAATCATCCCTCAATGAACTTTGCAGAAGACACTGGAAATTATATATCACTAAAATATTAATATTAAGTTAGCTTACTAAGAAATAGCACAATGGTACATTTCTCCTATGTTCAAATTGTCTCCCTTCCTAGTTCTTTTCTAAAGGGAACATATTTCAAATTTTTAAAGTATTAATGGAGGTTAAAAAGTGTATGCTGGGAAAAATAGGTGTGTGAGTGTTTTAAAAATTTATAATTTTAAGTTTTAATTGTAAGAGCTAAGAAGGGAAATGGGCCAACTCTCAAGAGGGAACTCATCTTGTCCTGGTTCTGGTGACCAGCTAAGCTGTTGATTTGACATTCCAGGGAATTGGGATATAGGTCTCCTCACAGGAGTAGTCCCTAACTGCATGACAAAACTCGAAGTGTTTGACCTTTTCAGCCTTACTTCTTTCATTATAGAAAATGAAAAGAAAAAAAAAAGGGAAATGAAAGTTTGAGCAAGAGCTATGCCAACATTTGCTCAGCAGATCCCATCTCTTTAGCCTCCCAAAGCTTTTCTAAGCTCTGATTAGAATCTCTGAAAAGTGAGAAAGGAAACCCAACCCAGATTTTGCTAACATGGGGGAAGGGGTATCTATTCTTTCTCTCTCTCTCTCTCTCTCTCTCTCTCTCTCTCTCTCTCTCTCTCTCTCTCTCTCTCTCTCTCTCTCTTCCCTCTCCCTCTCCCTCTCTCTCTCTCTCTCTCTCTCTCTCTCTCTCTCTCTCTCTCTCTCTCTCTCTCTCTCTCTTTCCCTCTCCCTCTCCCTCTCTCTCTCTCTCTCTCTCTCTCTCTCTCTCTCTCTCTCTCTCTCTCTCTCTCTCTCTTCCCTCTCCCTCTCCCTCTCCCTCTCCCTCTGTATATAAGAATATATATTCCTCTCTCTCTCCCTCCTCTCTCTCTCAACTCCTCTTTCTCCTTCCATTCTCTCCCTCCATCTCATCTCTCTTTCCCTTTCCCTTTTCCCTATCTCTCCTTCCCTCTTTCCCTCCATATCTTTGTCATTGTTTCTGTTTCTCTCTTCTCCTGTCTTCTCTCTCCTCCTCCTTATCTGTGTGTATATACATAAACACATGTATGCATATATTGTGTGTCTATATAGTATATGTACATGTGTAATATATATGCACATATATAGACATAGAAGTATTATAATCGCTTCCTTTGTAATCCTATTTTATTTTATGGATTTAAAAACATTATTCTGAGAAGAAATCCATGTATTTTATCAAACTTTCAAAAGAGCCTATGACACATAAAATAATGTTAAGAACCCTATTTTTTAGGGATGGTTCATTTTGTTAGAAAGGAACTAAATGTGTTGTCTTCAAAACCCTGTTCTACTTCTTAGCTTCCCCCTTTCCACTTGTGATACTAATATTCTCAGTGATAGAGTAGAAAGGACAGCAGAGAACCAGGGGAATATGTGTTCAAAACCTCCCTCAGGTATTAATTGGTTGGATGATGCTAGACAATTCAAATGACTAGAGAGACCTTAGAGGTTATCACATCAAAAATCTGTCACTTTTCAAATGGATCAACTGAGGTTGAGAGAGGCTCAGTGAATTGTCCCCAGTGAAAGGATCACCCAGCTATTAAAAGTCAGAAGTGGGATTTGAATGGAATTCTTTCTGGCTCCAGGTCCAATGCCCTATTCATACTATCACTTAAACTGTAACTTCCATTTCATCCTCTTCAAAATATCAAGGGATAGAGTGGGCTCAATATACTCTAAGGTGGGATTTCTGCTCTTGTCACTTGACATGGAGATATCTCACTTGCTCATTCCCTCTCTCAGGATCATCAATCTAGAGATGGAAGGAAGCTCTGGGGGCTGCTGAATGCATACCATTTATTTCAGAGATGGGGTCACCCTAGGTCACCCAGGTAGTCAAAAATAAGATCTGAATTTGAATCCGGATCCTGCGGCTTTAGTACTGGTACCATGCTTCTTCTAAGATCACCTTCTAATTGGTCCTTTAAAAAAAAATTTCAGTTAGGGTTGTTGAGTTTTGTTTGTTTGGGTGAGGGTGTGGTCAGTCAGTTCTGCTTCATGGCTGCAGGTAGTAAAAGGGTAGAAGTAGGATCTGAATTCAGGCCTTCTGATTCTAGAGCCAGAGCTTTTTTCCATGTTACTGCACTACTTCCTATTCACTGTGCCAGCTAGAATCCAACCTATTAAGGGACAGGCCTGACACTGACACCCTCTTAGTTTATTTTCGATGTTGTAACAAAATGAGCCATTCTAAAATAATGGAATCATTAACAAATGTAGACTTTTTTAACCCTTCTTAAAAGAGCAAGGATTTTCAAAAAGGTAACTCTTAGCATTGGTAGCTATGCATCATTATTTCCATATGAAAGGAAATACCTCTGGTCAGCAAGAGAAGGTAGGATAACTCAGTGCTCTTGGGATATACACCAAATATGAAGAATATCAAACACATGTACATAGGCCCTTTAATCTTTTAGATGACCAAAATACCACAACAATAAGGAAGAACCACTTGAGGTCAATTAAATTTTTACATTACCTTTTAGGAAAAAGTTATCCTAATCCAAGTGATGGGAGGAGGGAGCAGGTAAGGAAGAACTCTGGAATATTAATCCTATCATAATATCCTACCCTCTAATTACCTTTTCCCCATACCCTCTCCCCCCCAATCTCTACCTATTGAATCCCACCCCTCCTTCTAGGAAATTCAATACTTTAATCAAGCCTTCCCTGATCCCCTGGGCTAAAAGTGGCATTTCCCACTGATTCCCTAATAGTATTTAAGTATTCTTTCTTGAACATGACTCTTTTTTTTTAATTGTAGTAATTGTTCTTAATAATACAATAATCTACCTTGTCCTTAAAAAACCTTCACTTGCCCTTACCATCCCCTCAAGCTCTCTCTCCCTTTCTTACTTTCATAATTAAAGTCCTAGAAAATGCCTTGTAGGCTCATTGTCTCCACATTGTCTCATTAACTCTTCATCATTTTATTCTGGTTTTCTACCTCACCACTTACCTGAAATTTCTTTCTTCAGAGTTATGAATCGTATTTTAATTGTCAAATGTAATGACCTTTTCTCACTCTTCATCCTTTTTGACCTACATGAATAATTTGATACTCTTGAACACTTCCTTCTCCTGAATTAGATCTACTTCTTGGGTTTTTGTGATAGAATTTTCTCTTGGTTCTCCTCCATCCTGCCTTGGCTTGATGACGATCCACTCGCTGCCTCAGTGTGTACTTCATAAGATTCTATCCTGGCCCTTTCCTTTTCACCTTCAGTGATTCCAGCAATGCCATATTTCAGTTCTCAGTCTAAGCAGACGAATCTCAGATCAATATTTCTTTCCTCAACTCCAATCCAGCATCAGCAACTGACTATTGGATATTTCCAAATGTATGTCCTATAGATATCTCAAATGCAACATGTCCAAAACAGAACCAAGTTTTTCCATATTCCTAATTTCCCCATTTTTGTGGAGAGCACTATCACCCTTCTAGTCACTGTGTTTCCTGGATTCAGACTGAGCCTCTCCTCTTTACTCCTACGATTCCCCTCCAACATCCAAACAGTTGTCAAGACTCAGCAGTTCTTCCCCCAAAACATTCCTCTTATTGGTTCCCTTTTTTCTACTTTCTTAGCTACCACATTAATTCAGGCTCCCCCAAAATCTCTTGTCAGCACCTTTTCCCTAGTCTTCTAATTGTTTTCCTTGCCTCTCATCTCTGTTCCTGTCTATATCACCCTCCATGTAGCTGACAAACCAATGTTCCTAAAGTAGTCCTGACCATAAAGGATATTAATTTGGATTATACCTATATGATCTAATGCTTTCCCCTACTTCCTTCAATATAAGTTTGAATTTTTGCAACAAGAAACCAAAGATAAAAAAAAAAAACCAACCCTCAGATCATGACAACTGGCCCCATCACCTCCTGGCAAATAGAACTAGACAAAATGGAAGCAGTATCAGATTTTGTATTCTTGGGCTCAAAGATCATTACAGATAGAGACTGCAGCCATGAAATACAAAGACACTTGCTTCTTAGAAGGAAAGTTACGGCAAATATGGACAGCATACTAAAAAGCAGAGACATCACCTTGCCAACAAAGATCTGTATAGCCAAAGCTATGTTATTTTTTCCAGTAGCAATGTATGACCATGAGAGCTGGACTATAAAGAAAGTGGAGCACAGCAAAATTGATGTTTCCAATTGTAGCGCTAGACGAGATGTTTAAGAGTCTCATAGACAGCAAGGAGGTCAAATCAGACAATACCTAAAGAAATTAATTCAGACTATTCATTGGAAGGTCAAATACTGAAGATGAAGTTTAAATACTTTGACCATATAATGAGAAGGCAAGACTCACTGGAAAACAAAACAAAACAAAACAAAAACAAAACAAAACAAAAACCTGATGTTGGGGGAGATTGAAAGCAAAAGGAGAAGGGAATGTCAAATGATGAGATGGGTAGACAGTGTCACAGAAACAATGAATATGACCTTGGACAGTCTTAGAGAGACAGTAGAGGATAGAAAGGCCTGGTGCGATTACTCCGTGGAATTATGAAGAGTTGGGCACAACTGAATGATTGAACAAGTCCTCTACTCAAAAAATGCACAATTAAAGAAAGTCCAGTGGCTCCCTCTAGAATAAAATATGAATTTCTGTTTGGCATTCAATGTCCTTCATGATTTGTTGCTTGACCATCTTTTCAGGGTTATTGTACATTATTCCCTTTTATGTATTCTATGTCCTAGTCAACTGGTATATCAATAAAAATTTATTAAGTGTCTCCTAGGTCCTAAGAAATGTGCTAAGTGCTAGGGATACAAAAAGATGCAAAAGTCAGCCCCTGCTCTCAAGGAGCTTATAGTCTAATGGTCTACTTGTTTTTTTTTCTTCTTTTTTCCAGACACAATATTCTACACATCTTACCACTGTGTCTTTGCATAGGCTACCTCTCCCCTCCACCTACCAAAGACACACACACGTACTTCCACTTCTTAGAATCTATGATTTCTTGAAAAAAAATCTCATGAGACTCAATTTTCCTATCTTATTAGAAGCCTTTCCTGATCCCAAAGTTGCTAATGCCCTCCCTCCTCATAATGTGCCTCCTCCTCTCAAACATAACTCTGAATAGATTTTATGATTACTTATTTTAACATATTATTTTCCTTTAATTAAATGCAAACTCCTTGAGGGCAGAGATAATTTCATTTTTGGTTTTGTATTTCCCTCACCTAAAATACTGTCTGGTACACAGTAGGTGTCTAATAATGCTTCTCAATTGAATGCTTACTTGTTTGCATACTTCTCTCTCCTGCTATAGAAGGAGCACGGAAACCTGCTTTATTTGTCTATTAATCTCTCCTAAAAAGAGATAGCGAGGCATAGTAGACAGATGGATACACACTAAAGTTAGAAGGAACTGAATGAATGTGCTGTTTCTGATGCTAGTCAAGTTACAACAGTCCAACATTTATCCCCCTTGCAAATGTAACACTCAAGTTACAAATTGCTGACCTTCATTGTTAGGAGTTTCCATACTAGAAACTTCCTATATTGTCTAAACCACTGGTCCACACAATACACAGATGTATATTTTCTAGCACCTAGGACAGCAACAACACATAGTAGATATTTAATAAATGTTTGTGACAGTATTGAAATATCTGGTGTAAGAAAAAATTAGGCTCCAAATGTCTAGGTGTATTAAGGCCAGACTCATAGTGTTGCTGTACGGAAAATCACTTAACATTTCTGCATCCCACTTGACTCCCATGTAAAACAGGATGTTCTACTCCAGAGAAAAGCTATAAGGCAGAACTAAAATAATAATATAAAATGCTAAGGAAATATGTACTATAAAATGCCACAGTTTATGATTCCAGGTGGAAACCTTACACACTCAGTAGATTAAATTCAGAAAAAAATCGATAGTTTTACGTAGTGTATCTCAGAGTTAAACTAAGAAATAATATGACCCTCGTTAATTGTCTAGTTTCTTTGGATTGCTGTGACTATTGAGTCCTGCCTTCTATAATTTCAATTTTTTTTTAAGGTTTGTTCAAAACAAGATGAAAGGCAGTGTCAATGTGGGCGTATTTCAAGCAAACAAACAAACAAAATCCTCCCTACTGTGAACTGAAATATATTTTTTTTATTCTTCTGACTTTGGGGAAAGTATCTAATTGGGAAGGAAATAAATTATAAACTACTGAAGGAAAAGTACTCTATAGCCATTTCCTATGTTACTCTACATAACAACAAGGGGGTTTTGTATCCACTAAGCATATAATGAAAGTGAATGACTTATTTAGTCACACTGTATCATTCCCTGTTGGAAAAAAAAAAACCAACTATCCCTACCCTCTCTTTTGTTTAACATTTCCTTGTTTTGGGAAGTAGGTTGCAAATAATCTCTTTCATAAAAATCACTTCTATAAAAAATATGGTTCAGAAAACAGTGTTGAGTTATTGCCAAAGGTTAGAAATCACTTTTATGAAAATGACACCTAGTCATTCATTTATATGTATTCATATGTATGTATGTATATATGTATAATATTTCATATATATACATACACACAACTGTTAATGCTTGTCCAGTAAAATTATACATACATTCTGATCTATCTATACCACTACTAGGTCTGTGTCCCAAAGAGATCAAAAGAAAATATAAAGGTCGGGGAGAAGAAGCTATTTGTACACAAATATTTATAGCAGCTCTTTTTCATGGTGGCAAATAATTGAAAACTGAGGGGATGTCCATCAATTGGGGAATGAGTGAACAAGTTGTGGTATGTGATTGTAATGGAACACTAATGTGCTATAAGAATTGATAAGCAGGGAGCTTTCAGAAAATAAAAAACCTAGAAAGATTTAAACAAACAGATACAAAATGAAATGAACAGAACCAGGACAACATTGTACATGGTAACAGTAATATTGTATGATTATCAACTGTGAATGATTTAGCTATCTTCAGTAACACAATGATCCAAGACAATTTTGAAGTACTCATGATGAAAAATGATATCCACCTCCAGAGAAAGAGCTGATGGATTCTGAATGCAGATCAAAGCATACTATTTTCCCCTTCATTTTTTCATGTTTTTTTTTCTTTTAGTCTGTCTTCTTTCATGACATGACTCATATGGAAATACATTTTGCATGATTGTATAGATATATCAAATTGTTTACCATCTCAAGGAAGGAGAAACTGAAAGAGGGATGGAGAAAATTTGAAACTAAAAATTAGAACCAAGAATCTTAAAAATTATCTCTGCATGTAATTGAGGGAAAAATAAAATATATAAAGAAAAAATACTTATCCAAACCATGATTTTTCATTTCATCTGCCTAATGATCATTTCCATCTGGATATCCTTTCATCTGGACCCCAAAGGTGTCTAAAATCAAACATCTTCTTCCCTTTCCTAACTTTCCCACGTGACTTTAAAATTTATATATATATGTACATATATATATAGTTCATATTTTCTAATCCCACATCTGCCTCTCCACTATATACTAATTGAGGTACTAGTATCTGTAAGCCTTTTTACTGGTAATAAGGGGCATATAAAATGAATGTTTCCTGCAGACAAATAAGGAAGATAAAACATACACAAATATAATTTAAAGTTAACTGCACTGTTATGGTGCTGCTCTCTCAATTAAACAAGCTGTAAATCTTGGAATCACTTTGGATTTTTCCCTCTCCACTGTTGCCTCTCTGGATAAAGAGCCAGTTCTCAGTCTGGCATTCAAGGTATTCCACAAACTAAGTGCAATTTACTTTCCTATCATTATTTCATGCTACACTCTTCACGAAGATTACCTTCTAGATAAATCACATGACTATTTATTATCCTCACAAATAGATTATTTCTCCTTAGCTTCTGCCCATGAGCCAACCTGTCTCACCATTTTTGGAATATCCTACATCCTCATCTCTTGCTCTCAGAATACGTCTTACTTCAACGCTTATCTCAAGAGTCACTTCTTATACAAAATCTTCCTTGATCTATGCCTTCAATTGGTTCTCCAGTTTTCATTAATCCATCATCTATATTTCCTTATCTTTGGATACATTATAATCCACCTCTCCTCCCTTGGAATATAAGCTCCTTGAGAACAGAGTTTCATTTTTCTTTTCTTATCCTTAGAGACCAGTATAAGGTATTTAAAACCATAGAACTCATGAAATTTATTGAAGTAGCGAAATCTTATCAGCAACAATAATCTTCCTTCTAAATCTCTCACATTAGCTCTTTTCTTTTTCCTTCCTTTTTTCCTGCATTTCTTCCTTCCTTCCTTCTTTCCTTCCTTGCTTCCTTCTTTCCTAAGATGATGTGGCAATGGGGAGCAAGGCACATTCCAACTCTTGTACCTCGATGACTGAGCTAAGGAAAATGAGTGAAAATGCAACCATTGCTGGAAAGGGTGACCTAGGAGGCTGTATCATCTAGAAAAGGCCAGATTTCAGTAAGAGTTAGTAGATGGAAGGGATAGATATTAAATGAAGAAAAGTTTGTTGCCTATGCAACAGGCATTCCAGAAGTCATATTGGAAAGGGGTAGGTGAAGTTCAGATGAAATTTTGGGGTAGGAGGGTTGAGGGGGATAGGAATGAAGAAACAGGTGGTAGGGGGTATGGAATGGGGTTTGGGTGATGATCTCTAGAAGTTCAGAATCATTTGGTTGTGAAGGTTATGTCCAGGTGTGAGAATGTTCATCATTTCATGGAGGATGCCACTCCTCTTCCCTGAAAGGACAGGTGCAACAGGAGATGGGAGACCTGAAGCCAAAGGATGGATTCCTTTTCTTTGTACTAGAGTTTCTCTACATCTCAGGTGGGATACTAGGCTGGCAGCACGAGAAGGAAGATGCCTTTTGCTGGTACAAATGAAAATGACTGCTTTGGGGTAGAGTTTCACCCCACTTATAAAAGAACATTATTTTGTACTAAGTACACAGAAACTGTTGGCAAAGTGAACTAGAACCCAAATCACATAGCACTCCTTCCAAATTTGGTTCCTATTAAGATTTTGTCTCTCAAAACTCTTAGAATTCATAAGCTTCAAATAAAAAAATGTATAATTGAACCTCTTATGCTGAGGGTCTCCCAACATATTTTGAGGGTTCACTAGATATTTTAATTATCCCTTTCCCTTACTCTACCTCTGAAACTACTCAGTGGAAATGGCTCCTAGGCAACTCCAAGGCTAACAGCCTTGTAGTTGCAGGCTTTAAGTGAGAGGGAAAGGACAAAGAAAAAAAAGGAAAGAAAAGAGGAAGATGGACGGGGAGAAGTTGAATGATGGCTGACTTATTCTCTTCTCTCTCTCTACAAGCCAGGGAGAACTAGCTAGATGTTCCTCTAATTTAGACCTTTGTTTATCCTAGTGAAATATGTTTGATTGCCTGATTTCCCTTAAAGCCATAAAGAGCCTCTGGTAGAGAAGTATGGTTCATGTTTCAAAAAGGAAATGATGATGATGATGAAGGTAATTTCACCTTATGCTTGAATAGTGCTTTACCCTTCACAAAGTGCTTTGTAGACTTCCTCTCATTTAGGAAGATGGTCAATATGTCTGTACACCAAATGACTTAGGAGTTTGTCACTGCGGGAATTCCTTCCACTAAAGCAGGTTGAAACTCATCTCCATCTAACTTAGAGTATTAGGCAGTTGTTCGAAACTTAGTGAAATAATCTGACATGACCATGATTATTACATCAGCTTGTAAATATCAGATGGAAGATGGAAGACTCAAGATTGGCAATATTTCTACTATGCAGTACTGCCTCTTTAGGAGATCAAGGGAGAAATGTTTTCTCTGATTTTCTTCTTAAACTGGACATAGGACAAAGATGGGAACTGGGGGGAGATATAAAAAGAAAAAAAAATCACAAAAAGTAGGCTATTGTTCAGTAGCAGAACTTTAGTTAAACACATAAAACATTTAAACTTTTGAATTTAAAATTACTTTCAGTAGCACTACAAATTCATTTTTTCTACTTACTTATCTACGTAGTATCTAAGCAATGAGCAAATGAATTAGACTAGTTTCAATTACTGGTGCAGGGAAAATACATATTTCTTCTCACTTCTATTTTCACCAAAAACTGATATTGATTGGAGTAGACATTAAAGATCAGCTTCCATGGCACAGTATATAGAAAGAGTGCGGACCTGGAATGTTGAAGACTGTCTCTGACTTTTACTATCCTATGATCCTGAATAAGTCACTGAATTTCTTCCAGCCTCAGTTTTCTCATCTGGAAAATGAGAATAATAGTAGAGGACTCTTGTGAGGATCCAATGAGATAAAACACTTTATAAACTCCTAGCATTATATGAATGCTAACTATTGTTACGATTTTCTCCATCACAAGGGACTCTAGAGACTCAACTTTTAGTGTCAAGATAAGGCCAAACATTGTGAGTAATTTAAAACTCTATAACCAGAGTGAGGAAACTGAAGCCTCAAGGCCATATGTGGTTTTCTAGGTCCTTGGGTGTGGCCAGGATTTGTTCTGTGAAGTTTGGATTCAAAGGGCTGTGCCTGAGGATCTAGAGGGCCACATGTGGCCTCGAGGTTGCAGGTTTCCAACCCCTCCTCTGTAATATTTATAGCAAGTATCCAGATATCTAGACATTTGTCTAGAGTATGGTAGGTAGTAAAGTGAATAAAGCATTGTGTCTGGAATCAAGATGTGAGTTCTAATCCAGCCTCAGAATCTTATTAGTTACGGGATGTTGGGCAAGTTGTTTCACTTCTGTTTGTCTTAGTTTCCTCAAAGGCAAAATGGGGATCATAAAAGTCTCTTATCTCTCATGTTGTGAGATTAATGAGATATTCGTAAAGTGCTTAATATAGTCCTTGGCACATTGTGTAAATGCTAGCTATATTACTATGTGTCTGCACATGTGTGTGTATTTTAAACTATAACATCCCTATATACTATTCGAAATATTAAAGGAGAATCTCATATTAGAACTGGCCTGATTCCACCTCTCCAATTTCCCAGGCAATCTTCTGGCAGTGAAATTCAACTATTGCCACAATGTTATTCAGTAGTTTCAGTCAAGTCTGATTTTTCTTGACCATATTAAGGATTTTCTCGGCAAAGACACTGAAGTGGTTTACAATTTCATTTTCCAGCTCATGTTTTTTTATAGATGAGGAAACTGAGGCAAACTGAGTTAAGTGACTTGCCAAAGGTCACCGTTAGAAGTATCTGAAATTGGATTTGAATTCACATCTTCCTGACTCCAGGCTGGGTACTCTATCCACTCTGCCACCTCCCTGCCAGATAATCAATATCCTTCCTAATTTGCAAACCAAGAACTGAACACAACACTCCTGGCATGGTCTGGTGGTCTGGCCAGCTCCACCCAGCTCTGCCTCCATCAACTCAAGCTACTTGTACATTCCTAAATCATTAAAATTGTCAGAAAATGTCATTTTAGATATTCAAACTCCTGATTCCTGCTATTCTCTTGGATGTTGGGAAAGATGCATTTACCGATTCAGGTTCTTGATGTTCTTATTTATAAAAAGACAGAAAGGAAGGGAGTTCAACTCAGTCAAATTCATTAAGCCCTCACAAGCGACAAGACAGTTTGCTAAGACACAGGTATTTAAAGACCAAAATGTCAAATGTTCTTCATCCTCTGGAAGCATCTTCTAGAGGACACATCCTATTTTTAGATACTTTGATGAAGGTAATTAGGTGAATGAAACACTAGCAACTGGGGGTCAATCAGGTAAAGCCTCAGAAAGGAATAAGAGCCCAAGAGTCAAGGGAAGATTAAAAAGATAGTTTGAGCATATAGACTTTGTAACAGAATATTTTTGAAATTTCCTAATCAACCACTTTAGAAAAAAAATAACAACAGAAGGTATAAAAGAAAGAAAACAAGTGAGAGGAGCCCTTCTTCACAGACATAGTGTAAGACAGAGCATATGTATTGAAGTGATTTTCTATTGCTTTGTTCCCAGAATAAGTGAGATAAACTTCTTACTTATATCCTTTAATTAGAATTACCCATCCTTGTATATAGCTAGATCTGTGTTCAGTCCCTTGGTTCTTAACAAACAAAAAAAAATCTATTTCCCTAGGCTGACCCATTAATTGAAGTCTATTCTTCTGGTTGTGTTTTGGTTTGTTTTTACATATGCAATTTTGTCACTGTAAATTTTAATTTCCCAAATGGCAAAACATTTCAGAATATCTCTAGGTTCTTCCAACTCAGGCACAACCTAAGAGGTACTGCAAATGCAGCCACACCTCCTTTTGAAAGTCTATCAAGGCCCCTTCTAATTAGCCTTTTGCCACATGACATTCAGCCAGCTTTAATGCTTTAATGCTGTTAATCTCCATTGGTAATTACATTACTAAAATGGCTAAGCTTGGAGACCACAAATAAGTCAAGTATTCAGTACAAGTCCTATTTGGAAGGTACACACTTAATGTTGATGAATATGGTCTATTTGTTGGATAATGCCAGAATCAAGAGTTGAAATTTTAAGATTTGATAGCTACTCTAGATATGTTTTTTTTTCCCTTCCTCCCTCCTTCCTTCTTCTTTCAATCCCTTCCTTTATCTTTTCTTTCCTCCTTCCTTCCATCCATCCATCAATCTCTCTTCTTTCCTTCCTTCCTTCCTCCCTCCATCCCTTCTTCCTTCCTTACTTCCTTCCTCCCTCCCTCCTTCCTTCCCTTCTTTCCTCCCTCCCTTCCATCCTTTCTTCCTTCCTGTCTTCTTTCCTTCCTATCTTCCTTGCTCCCTTCCTCCCTCCCTCCCTTCCTCCTTTCCTTCCTTCCTTTCATCCTTCCTTCCTGTTTTCCTTCACAGGTGGCTGAAAGTCTATGTATGATTCACTGATGTAAAGAAGACCCAGTGCTTTGCACATAGCAAGTACTTAATAAATATTTTACGTATTTATTATTGTTGCTGCTATTATTACAAACTGACTTCTTGTGTAATACATTTTGGTCTAACTTATCAATGTTTTAACTACAATACATTTTTTTTGTGAGGAGACAAATTACATCAGTATAATTAATGTAATAAGTATACCACACGCTGAAGACAGAATGATAACTGAGCCTTTAATGTTTCCAAGGTGCAGGTCATTCTTTAAAAGACAAAAAAATCCCGCACTTCTCATTTTTCTCAGAATTCACTGAGGCCCAACTCTTCAATGCTAATACACTTTCTCTGGAACTTACTTCAGGTCACAATGACATATGCAGCAAAGAACCTTCTTGTTTCTAGAAAGTCAGTTGAATCAGTTTCATTTTTCTCCCTCTTCATTGGAATTAGAAATATCTTCAGTTTTTTCTAGATCCTCAATATTTAATTCCTATTTTTTCAGAACATAGGAATAATAAACACTGCTTTATTGCTACTGTAAAATAGCACAATCCACTGAAGAGTTATTGAATTGATAAACTATGTATTTCTCATTTATTTGCCTCATTCCTTTCTCTAGGCTCCTACTGCAACATTGTATTTCCCTGGGGTCCACCTGAGATTTTATTCTCATTTTGGGGCCTAACTTATTTACCAGCTCTTTTTCCATTTAGCAGGTATTTGTTTAAAGCTTTTGCTCTGCCCATTTGATCAAAATAAATTGGTTTGGTCTCTGTTGTCTGTTTAAAACCATGTATAATCCATAATGGCGACTTCACATCAGTTTCCAAGATAAGAACAAAGATCCACAACTAAAGTGTTTAAAACAGTCAACTTGGCATTCCTTTCCCTAATCTTTTGAAAGTAAAAAGGGGAGAGATGGGAGGCATGAAATTGCTTGCCACTGTGTTATAATGGCTCACTATTCAAAGGAAGTAAATGACAATTCTTTAAAGTCTTCAGTGCTCTCACCCAGAGAGCTAAAATTCATAAGTTACTGTATTTTGTTGCATACTAGAGTAGTCTAGGTACATGCGAGCCTCCAAATGGAGGTCTTTGTGCGAGGACACCAGGGAATTTTCAGGTTATGGATGAGGGCATCTTAAAGAGCTACATCAAATTCTTATTCCTATGGCTGGAAGAGAGCAGGCTGTGCAAAAAACCCCTTTCACCAGAACCTTAAGAATGCAGCATTAATAGACAGTTGGAGGCAGAAGTAGCACCATCTAGCTGCTTTAATTCAGGACTGTTTCTAAAAGGCTCTTCAGACAGAAGCCTCACTACCACACAAATGATTCCCTGTAGCTAGAGGGAGGAATATAATACAGAATATCAGAACTTGCAGATAAAGTATTTCCCCAGAAAAACTTGGAAAGTAGCTGTTCATACTAAAAGACATTGGAATTCAGATTAAATTTATATACTGATCTTCACTATAAAAAACTAAGGATGACACATACATACATCTATACACATATATACATACGTACTTCCTCTTCATAAGGGGATGATGGGTGATAGGTGTGGATTGTGTATATATGCACTGTCAGATATCATTTAACTGCTTTGTTTAATCTACTTTCTTTTTCATAAGGAAAACTTCACTGTGAAATGCAGCATCTTAGGAAATGACTTGTATAATTTTAATCATTTTTTTTCTAAAGACTGTGGGACAAAAAGGAAAATGGTAAATCATAGAGAAGGAAAAGCCTTGCATCCCCAGGTCATTTAGACTTTGGCTATGGGAGTAGGCTATGGAAATTGGAAGGTATGGGGCCAAAACATGAATATCAAGAGTTTCCTCCCCTCACCAGCATGAAACAATCAATGATTTCCACCCAAGTTATTTTTAGTGTATATAACCCATTAGTTTAGAAGCTTGCATTAACTCCCTATGTCTCTGTCTCTATATGTCTCATTCACTTTTTCTGTAGGTTTCTATCTCTGTTGGTTTCTCTTGTCTTCCCCCCCCTTATTCAGCCAACTAGAAATTGTACTGGGTAAATAAATTGATCATTCAGTAGGTGAAGGATTTGTGTTTAAATGTTTCAATCAAGTTTGCTGGGATACAAAGAAATGTTACTAAGACTTTACATGATTATTTAATTAAAAATCATATTTTTAAAAGCTGTCTCAAAGCTCCTTTAAATGTCAAAGAATATGATTTGTGTAGTTCTTCAATTGAAAATTATTTTCACTCCAATAACCCCTCCTCCTGCCCTCTTACCCCCCCCAAAGCCTCTAAACTTTCTCTGAATGTTTTATTTCACTTACATAGATAAAATATCCACTAAAGAAATCTCCTGTTCAAGACTCAAAATTATATACTTCTCCAAATTTAACTGTATTCTCATATACATATATGTGTCTAATGGTGACCATCTCTAGCATTGGTTGAGGAGGGAAAAAAAAGAAATTTACATGATAATTTTGTTGTATATTTAAAGAAACAGCAAGTTGTACATAGTAGATTTGCAGTTTTATGTGCAATCATCTTTTTATTATACTATGTTATGGAAATGCTTGCTTTATTCCACAAAATAAATGAATAAAAATAAAATAAATGTGTTCTAATATATTCTATGTACTATAATGGTAACTGTCTTACTTGAAGAACAGACAGGTATCTTTAAGAGAAACAGATTTCTAAGATCATATCAACAACAAAAGCAAAAAATGTATCAATGCCCCTCAACTTTGCGGAGTACAGCCACAGAACCTTCTTTTGTGCTTTTAGATTGGCTTTCTCCTATGTTCCAGAAGATGGCATTAGTCTCTAAGCAACATTTCCAATTCTATATTACTCTCCTCAGGCACTTAGCCTAATTAGATTTATTACGGTTCTTCACACAATCCATTTAATGCCTCCACACCTTAGCACAAATATTGCCATGTCTGGAATGGACTTCCTTCTCACCGCCACCACTTTGATTTCCTGGTTCAAAGCTCAGCTCAAGCACCATCTATTACATGAAGCCTTTTCCCATCTACCCAGTTGATCTCCTCCCCTTCCCCTGTATCACTTTCTATTTTTTCTGTATTCATTCTGCATGTTCTTATATATTTTATCTCCTTCAATAGAATATAACTTCTATAAGGTCAGGGACTATTTCAGTTCTAGCCTCTAGCATTGTGCTTGGCACATAATAAGCACTTAATAAGTATGTCTGACTGATAGACTCTTTAGCACTGCTGCTTAATGAATATTTTCGATTAATTGATCCTAACCGCAGTTTTCCACTTAAAATCAGTTCAGAAAAATAATTCTATGTTTCCAGAGAAAAAGGCCCCAAATGTCCACTGATTATGTGGTCCAAGATCTCACAATACCTATTGTCTACTTTAACTCCTAATCCTATGCCTAATTCTTATTATGAAGAAAAGGAGTTGGTACAGGCCAGCATCATGTCAGAAAGATTTGTTTGTAAATGTATAAATGGAATGTTAGTATATGAATTAAGTAACATGAACAACTTTGAATATATGGGGGATAGAGACAGGGATGGGCATAAAGGTGGAAAGTGAACCTATGATTTCATTGGTACAGAGAAAATCTGGTTGAGAAAACACCTTCCACTAGTGTGGGTCTTTATTTTCTGTACAACAAATAGTTTTACATAGTAATCTAGAGCACTAGGAGGTAAAGAGACTTGCCCAGGGTCACAAAGTAAGCATATGTTAGAGGTCAATTTCCTTCTACTTCACCATCTGCCTTAGAATATACAGACATACATAAGCACCTGATCCAAAAGGCAATTTTTCACATTCTCTGAATCACTGGAGCAAATAGGTTCATTCTTTGCTTCACTTAGCTTATGGACATGTGTCCCTCTTTTTTAAATCTTTTCCTTATTTAAATGACACCTCTGAATTTTCTGTCCAGTTGTCTGCAGGAAGAGGAAGAGAAAGATTAGGGAATGAATAGCCCATTAACACTGATGAACATTTTCCCAAAGTCTACCCAGTGAGGGAGATCAGACTCCAACGGGCTGCAAGGTGAGTTTCAAATAAAAACTCATTACTTTCCAAAACATAGCTCAAAGAGCCAGAGGGGGTGGCAGTGGTGAACTTCACCTAATTATCAATTAGCCTGTCTCTTCCTTCCCTTCCTCTCTAATTCAACCTCCTGAATGTAACTTTTGCAATGATGACAGACTGAACGTTTCTGATCAGAAGCACAATCAACCATACAATTTTAAGTGAGATGGGTAAAAGATAAACTGTCCAAAAGAAAGCTTCATTATGTAAAATGATCTCTGATGTGTAATCCGAGGAGCCTGGAGATTACTAGGAAATCAGAATGAAAGATAGCCTGGCAGTATGCTCTGTCTACAATCACACCCTGCGGGTAGGCTCCATTATCTCGAATGCATATATGAGGTTCGAAATGCAAACCATAAAGGGAAAAAAAAGGAGTAAATACTTAAGAGATGTTTCACCAAGGGGGAGGAGAAGGAAAGGAGGTCGTCTCTCTCTCCCTAAAACAGTATTAATCCCATCTTGATAGGTATAGGGTGGTGGGGTATGATTTTATGAGCTAAAGGGCAGCTTTGTAATTCTCAGTAAAAGTTCCACCCCTCATCAGCTTCCCCTTCTCAACCTTGTGTGTGGTTTATTTTATTTTTGTTTTGTTTTGTTTTGTTCTGTGTTTTTGTTTTTTAACTGGGACTTCCTTAGGAAACAGGAGTTCTGATGAGATCCTGTGATCTCTCAGTGGTACACCTTAGCAATCTCATGTATTGTGTTTACCCATTTCTTAAAGAATAAACTTTTTCAGAGTGGCGAAAGGGAGGAATGTAACACAGAATTTTAGAATATCAGAACTAGAAGGCAACAGAAAAATTCATCTAGTCCAATGTTTTACTAAAGAAATAAACTTGGACAGTTACTTATCTAAGATTCCAAAGCTAAATTCCACATGGAATTGTAACTTGAAATCTTATCTCCTAAATTTTAGTCCTTTGTTTTCTTCACACCATGTTAAACCAGCTGTTCTATACCATGAATGGAATAGTTCTGCTGTGATTTGTAATAGAACATAGAACTTTTTTTAACAATATGATTTTCAAGATGAATTTTCTTGTATATATGAGTAGAATCCAAAAATTCATTCACACATCATCCCTATTTAGCAACAGAATTAGTATCTCTTGAAGAAGCACCAGGATAATGCATATTAAAATACTTAGACTCTTCTCAATAGAAAAAAGAAAGAAAATAAATGAAAAAAAAAGCACAACAACAAAAACCAAAAAAAGAAAAAAATCAAAAAACCCCAAAACTCTAGAGATTAAACAGGTGCTCATTAATTGGAGGAATGACTGAATAAATAGTAATACATAAAGGCATTAGAATATTATTATGCCACAAGATGTCACAATAGAGGAATTCAGAGAAACATGAGAAGACAGGTATGAAGCAATGCAAACAGGAAAAAAGGAGAAACAAAAATAACGTAGCAATAGCTCACATTCTTATGATGCTTTAAGGTTTTAAAAAAATATTTGATGTAAATGATCTCATTTCATCTTCATAACAACCCTTTGGCATGGGCATCATTATGCCACTTTAATGAATTATAATGAATGATCTCTGTCCTGGAGAACTGATGAAAAACCACCCTTCTCTCTCTCAGAAGGGGATGGGGGGAGGAGGCCAGAAGGGAAATATGCTCCATATAGTTAGGTAGTATGGTTGTGTTAAGAGGAAACGGAGAAAGCTTTTTCTTTGTTGAGAGGAAGAATTCTTGGAGCAGGTGGTGTTGGAAAGGAAATGATTGCCTAGTAAAAAACAAAAGACAGTAAAATAAAAAGGAAAGTAACTGAGCAGCATTGTTTTTAAAGAAGCATTGGGACAGTCTGCAATCAAGTGGACATATATATTCTAAACTCTAAACCAATTCCCCTTGCCATCCTGCAGTAAAAGCCACTGGCTACTCTCTTGCAATATGATTAGTGCACAGCAGATGAAAAAGCAGTCTCTGGGCACACCTGCTGATGCCTTGAGCCTTACCCTGACTGTAGAGGCATGTTAAGTTACTTCCAGGGCCCTAGTTAGAGCTGAGTTGAGCCTGACAGGAATGAGCCCCACTCCCCAGCTACCCCATAGAAGGAAAACACTAAGATTCAGTAAGAACCTCCAGAAATAGTCTCATACTAACTCATGTCTATCCTGACAGAGCAAAGATTCCGGGTCCCCAGAAATGTGAATATTCCTCTTTCTCTTCAAGTGCTTCTGGCAGTGCCCATCAAAGGAAATATACTGAAATAGTGGGTTTACTGTGGATATGGAATTTCTGGGGCTTCCAAGTCTGCATGTTCCGTGAGTGTGGCTACTGGGGTATGTCTCCTTTCCTTAGATCAACAGCACTAAGGCACTCCACACGGTCTCCAATAACTTCACTAGAACATAGCTTTCAGCCTGAGGTGCCTCCAGCTCCAATTTCCAGCTCACCTTCTGAGCTAACAGTAATTGCAAATTAAATTTTGGCTTACTGAAAAGTGCCTGAGACCATCAAATAAACACTAGCAAACACTTTAATAGATGAGTGTAATATCTGCTGCTGTCCTATTAAAGCCATCTTGTAGCTTTTCCACTATATCCCTAGTTGGTTATAAGAGTTGGAAGGAGGGCTTTAGGCTATCTAGTCCATATCACTGCTGGGTAATTCTCTGTTTCCCAACATTGCTGTGTATATCTGTGTTTGAAGAGAATGTTATTAGGCATCTGGAAGAAAGTTAGGAAAAACTGCCCCTATGCTCATCCTCAACGCAGATTCAATTATACCCGCAATTCAATTCAATTCAGCAAATATATATTGATCACCTACTATGTGTCACCCATTGAACTGGTTTGATGTTGGTAATACTAAGACCTAGCTGAATAGAGAAAGCTTGCAGACAGTTGAAAACTTTCTCTCAGTTACCTCTCTAGTCAAATATGGAGGATGGCACCTGGCCCTACTACTTAAATAAGACAAGCCAGAATAAATTCATGTTAGTAAATTTTGACAAAAACCCCTCTCTAGTTGATGTTATGTCTGTGTGTGTGTGTGTGTGTGTGTAAGTGTGTATGCTGTCTTCCTTTAGAAAACATGTTCCTAGAAAGCAGCAAATTTTTTGGCCTTATTCTCTAGCAGACAGTGTTAAAATACTACTCAAGGGCATCCTCCAGTTTCCCTCTTGGTTCCTGGGCAAAACTATCATCCTGACAGCTATTTAAACCTGGACTCAGTTGTGTCTCTAGGCTCTAAATGATTTTCCCTGAATAATTTGCAGTTAAAAGCTTTCTTCTTTAGGAATGGTTCTTAGGCACAGAACATTTTGCTTTTCCCACTCTCTCCAGCCCTCAATTGTCCTACTTTTCTCAGTTTCTTGATTCCCTCTGAGCCCCTACCACTTTCCCAGATCTGATTTCCTGAATCATTCTCAGTCACCACTCAAGACTTCTGGGAGTCTGTAATGCCACCTTTTAAGGCTTGGCCATTGTCTCTTCAAATAAACAGCGTAGGGCATTAACACATTTACGACTCAATTAGATTTAAATTTCTTTGTCCCCAGGCAAACGGGAGGTTCTTAATTCACTCCCGATTTTAGAAGAGGGGCTTTTTTTTTTTTCCGATTGGTTGTTTTGTTCTGCTCTATTGTTTACTATACGGACGTAACTTAGAGTCAAATAAACTTTGAATGATTAGCAACTATTATGGAATTTAAGTGATGAGTCTTCACTTTTTAACTGTCAGAACAGCCTAACAATCCTATTATACTTTTACCGACTTCCTATCTCTTTCCATAGAAATAAATAGGAGGGGAAAATGGATAAGGTTGTCTTTTCATGACACTAAATTTCTCCCCCGAACTGGACTTTAGCCCACCTTTTTAAAAAAATAATATTCTTCCAATGATGATATTTTGCTGCATGGTTGAGAGTCATGAAATATCACAATCTCCCGAGAATTAAAACCAAGGGATACCCGAAGGGCAATGGAGAAGACCTTGGCGATCACTGAAGTTGCCCAAGTGGAATTGTAATAGAAATCAAGGGAGAATTCCACCCAGCATGTGGCAAAGATAAAGGATAGACATTCCAAGTACTCCTTTGGTAGTCATAAGATCTAGATGGAGAGAGATCCAGAGAATTTTGATTAGGTCCCTGAGGAACTTTTCTAGGAAGACATACTCAAGAATAGCACAGGATGATTCATGGATGAATAATAATCTTCATTTTTGACCTAAGGTACTATCACAGTATTTTTTTCATTACAATCACAGTTCCAAACCTTTTTCTCACTCCTTACACTTCCAACTCCACCCTCAAGACTCACATTTATAGCCAAAGACTTAGCAAGTTACTTTACTAAGAGGGTGGAGATAATCCGACATGAACTCCCTTATATTAGTCTATCCTTCAAAATGCCTTAGGATCATCCTCAACTCTTTTCCTCCTTCCTTGAGTTAGTCCATACTAAGACTAATAAATCCCTCTCTCTATGCCCTGAGTTCCATTCTTTTCAACTTCATCTAAGTCCTTGCTTTAGTAATATTTTCCTTTCTCACGCACATATTCAATATCTTCTTTTTTATTGTCTCCTTGCAACTCTTCCACAAACATGCTCAATTCTTTCTTGGTACTAAGGTACTATTATTCCTTTGATCCATTTACCCTGCCCTGACTTTTCCCCTTCACTTTCAACCAGCCAATCAAACAAACAAACAAAATGTATTAAGTACATGCTATATACCAAGCAAAGTGATAAACACTGAAGAGGAGCTGGATCTAGTACTGGACCTAAAGTCAGGAAGACTCATCTTCTCCAGTTCAAATCTGGCCTCACACACTTACTAGCTGGGCAATTCACTTAAACCTCCACGCCTCAGTTTCCTCATCTGTAAAATAAGCTAGAGAAAGAAATGTAAAACAATTCAGTATCAAAACCAAGAAAACTTCAAATGGCCTCAGGAAGATAGACACGACAGAACAACAACAAAACACTGAGAATATGAAGAAAAATAATACTCTCTACTCTCAAGGAATGTAGTAAATCACTTCTGAATGCAGTAAACCATATATGGATATATACACAAGAGATAAATACAGAGTAGGTGGAAAGTAACCTTAGGCTCTAGCAGCTGGGAGGATAGGAATGAGGAAATAACTAAGACAGGCTTCCTAAAAAAGGAAGCAATTTGACCAGAGTCTTGAAGGACATCAGGGATGCTAAGAGACATAAAAGAGAAGGGAGAGCATTCCAGCTATTTAGGAAAGCCCAGTATATTACTTGGAGATGAGAAATAAAATATAATATGTGAGGAACAGAAAGTAGGCTAGTATGGTTGGTCCTTGGAATCCATGTAAGGGAATAGTCTAAGAAGACAGGAAAGATAGGAAGGGTCCATGGGGGAATAACTTTAAATGGCAAAAGACTTTAAAATTTAATTTTGGAGGTAGCAGGGAGCCATTAATATTGTGCAGAGAGTGATGTAGGCTATCCCATACTTTAGTAAAATCACTTTAGCATATATGGGGATAATGAGTTAGAGTGGGAAGCAACTTGAGGCAAGGAGACCTATTAGAAGGTTAAGACAGGATTTAGGTGAAACATGATGAAGGCCTAAACCAAAGTGGTAGTTATGGGAGTGGAGAAAAGGCAAAGCATATGAAAGATGTTGTGCAAATTGAAACAATGAGGTATGACTGCTGATTAGGGGGTGAATAAGAATAACAAGGTCAGAATGAACACTATGACTGGGAGGATGGGGGTGTTCTCAACAGTAATTTGGAAGTTCAGAAAAGGAATGGGTTGGAAGAGAAAGATAATTGAGTTCTATAGGTTGAGTTGGAGATGCTCACGGGAAGCACAATGCAAAATATCCAAAAAAGGAGTTGATATTAAACTTTATTCAAACAATAGTCTTCAGCTAATGCAATTACTTTCTCACCCCCCACTTTCTTCCTCTACCCTTTACAACCAGGTTTTGGTCATGACCATTCCACTGTACCTACTCCCAAAAATTGACTAATTTACAAAGTCTGTAATGTTAATGGCATTTTTTAGGCCTCATGAAAGGTCTTCCCATTTCCACTTTCTGGCCTTTCCAATTAATTCTTCACCTTCAACCAGACTAATCCTTTGAGATAGATAGATAGAAAGATAGATAGATAGATAGATAGATAGATAGATAGATAGATAGGTAGATAGATAGGTAGATAGATAGACAGACAGTTGATAGATTCACAGACAGACAGACAGATGGACAGACAAACGGATGGACAGATGGATGGATAGATGGATGAATGGATGGATAGACAGGTAGACAGACGGACAGACAGACAGACATAGATAGATAGATAGATAGATAGATAGATAGATCTATAGATAGATAGATGATAGATAAACAGAGATTTGGTATGCTTAAAAAATCATCATTAACTCTTTTTTGAATAAAGCTAAATCCCCTTTGGCTAGCAATTAAGACCCTGTAAAATCTTTCCATTCTAGTCTCATATTTCTTCTCTACTGTATGCTCCAACCAAACTAGAATATTCTTTGTCCTCCATATACTTCCTTTACTTTTTAATCACGCTTTTTGGACATGCTTTTTCAATGCCAGAAATTTCCTCCCCCACATCATGTGATGAATTTGAGGGAATTGCAGAAACCTCGCTGACTCCATCTTGCGGCAATTCTGAATTGAACTTATTAGTTCCCTTTCTATGGGTCTGGTCTAATTTCTGTCTTGTGAGAAAACTTTATTCAATTATAGGAATTGTGAGAAAACTTTATTGCATTGTTTTGACCTAGCCCTGCATGTCTGGGGAGCTGGACCACCTCCACCTGCTGCTTAGAGACCCTTAACTAAGGACTTAGGTTATGCCAACCAGAAACCCAGTCAGACTCAAAGATTGTTACAAGCAATTTTCTCCTAATTTTACATCTCAAGCAACCCATAGGTCTTATCTGAAAACTGTCCTTATACTGATCAATTAGTGTTATTTCTTCCTTTAACTGAATACAGACATTTGACAGGGAGTGGGATACCTCTTTTTCTGATTTCAGGGAATTGCATCTCTTCACTCTCCCCCGCCCAATTTGGAAAGCCACTAATCTTTCCTTTAATTAGAAATCATATTATCTAACTTTGTATCTTGGTTTATGTCCTGTTAGCTATTTTCTTTTAACGCATAAAAATCTCTTTCCCCCTGTATTTGGGGTCCATATGAAGTTGAGGAAACCTGGTCCTGATTTGCTATGGAATTGGTATGCATTGCTTAATAAATCAATATGCCTGGGAACCGTTTCCTCAATTGTTTCAGATTTAAAATTCCTACCCCTACCCCCTACCTCAAAGCCCAGTTTAATTACTGCCTCCTAGAGGAAGTCTTTCTGAAAGTTTCAAGCATAATCATCACCCCACTACCCCTTTCCCGTTAACATTTTCTAATGCATAATACTTTACTTTCATCTCTTTGATGAACATATCGTGTTTTGTTTTGGTTTTTTTTTGTATTTTTATAATTAGGTATTTGTCAGGTTCTTTACTAGACTACATAGGTTCCATAAGGGTGGAAACCACTCTGCAGTTAAACTTTGTAGCTAACACAAGATTCTGAAAACGGGAAATGATAAAACTTTTTCAATTTCATTGTATCAAATGTAAGTGATCAGGTCAGGAATCCACAGCCTTTTGAAGGAGAAGAAACATTTTTTTGTTTGTTTTGTAACTTTTTAAAGAACAATATTATATTTTGTTCATATAGTTTTCAATTGATGGCCAAAATATTTTACACCCACTTCATCTGCACTCAATTGTAAGCTTTATTGTTTAATTGATTTACTCATATTGATGCAACATAAGGACTAAATAATAAAAGTGCTGATTGTCTTTCAAATTTTGATGAGGTCTTATTCTGATGCCTCTTTCTGGTGTGGAGATGATTGTGGGCTCTCAAAGTTTTTGCCAGAGTACAAATTATGATAGATATTACCAAGCTGAAACATCTTCAATTATAAGCACAGAAATGAATTATAGTTTGATGCTAAGTTTTGAAAACTTCCTTGGCAGAGAGCTGGCTCCAAAGTGATAAATTTTTTGATCAGAAACACTGAGCAGAGGATGGTGATGATCAGTTTTGATAGAGCATCATGGAATACAAAGCATGACTGTCTTAGGATAACCTGAGTTCAAATAATGACTCTATTTCATGTTTATGTAACTATAGGCAACTTATAACCCCTCTACACTTAAAATATCTTATCTTTAAAAGCTGACAATAACACCTAAGTCATGGTGAATATTGACCCTCACAGAAGGTTAAATGTGCTATATAAATGCCAGCTATTATTGTTAATATTATTACTTGAAATCTCAGAAGTGCTATATCTAGAAAGTCCTTGAAGAGGCAAAATCAGAAGGCTTCTTTCTAGGGGCACAGAGAATGACTGCTGAGTTCAAATCCTGCTATCAGATATTTATTAGCTGCATTACGATGGGCAAGTTACTTAACTTTTCAGTCTCAGTTTCCTCATCTGTAATAGAACCTGCCTCACAAGATCATCGTGAGGATCACCTGAGATAATACATACACAGTGGTTTGGGAATCTTAAAACCTGATATATTTGCTCACCATTATTTTAATAAGCCTACCCTAGAAATTGAAAGAAGGGTCCTGGGCAGCTCCAAAGTCTTCTCTTATGAACCCTTTAACTACACTAAGTTTTGCAACAATGGATAGAGTGGTGGGCCTGGGAGTTAGGAGGACTTGAGTTCAAATTCAGCCTTAGACACTGACTAGTTGTGTTACCCTAAGCAAGTCACTTCACCCTGTTTGCCCCAGTTTCCTCCTCTGTAAAATGAGTTGGAGAAGGAAATGGCAAAGTACTCCACTGTCTTCACCAAAAATCCCCAAAAAGGAGTCATAAAATGTGGGACAGGATTGAAAGATAACTCTACCACAATGAAGTTGTCAGATTAGGTAATCTCTTCCTTGGAAGAGAGTGGGAACCTGGCCCCTAAAGGATTTAAAGGAGACTGGGGTAAAGGAACAGAGGGTAGAAGGGTAGAAGAAAGAAACTGGATCAATGGCAGCAAGAAATCATTGGAGTGAGGAATTCCAAATATGGCTTCTTATGGAGGGCAGATCCAAGAACACAGTGCTTTGGGGAGTAAGAGTAAGATAGATGGTGAAGGCAGGGAGAGCATTATACCTCTTAACCCTGAGCTCTACTCAAGGGTAGTTAGTCATGGTTTACATCCAGTAGCCGGGTTGCACATTAATGTCATGATCAACACAGATACAGCTCCTTTCATTCATTTTGTCTACAAGGACTTCAAGTTTTGTAGAGTCACATTGGACTTGCAATATTCTAGTTGTTGAATCTTAGTTCACTGGAGGAAGGAAACAAGCATTAAGTATTTTGCTTTTAATTTTTGGGTTTTTTTAACTTATGGAATAAAACAAGCATTTCATGACATACTATAATAGAAAATATGGCTGCACACAAAATTGCAAATCTATTGTGTATAATTTGCTATTCCTTTTAAAAACATAATAAGGTTATCATATACATTTATTTTTTATCTTTCCTTTTCTTTTCTTTCCTCTCTTGTCCCATCCTAGACATGGCTACTATTAGACTCTCTCTCTCCCTTTCTCTCTCTCTTTTTATGTTATATGTAATATATACACACGTATTATATATATAGTTTCTCTCTCTCTCTCTCTCTCTCTCTCTCTCTCTCTCTCTCTCTCTCTCTCTCTATATATATATATATATATATATATATATATATATATACATATAGGTATATACTTCTATTTAAGTACTTTACAAGATGATCACATTTGATTCATCCTTACGAGGCAGTTACTACAATGACCCCTAAGTTATACCTGAAGAATTTGAGGCAGAAGGAAGTTAAATTAATTAGACCAAATATGAACTCAGTTCTTCCTGACTCCAGGCCCAGTACTCTACCTGCTGTACAAACTAGATTCTTCCTTGTGCCCAAATGATGTGTACAACTTGTTCCAGTCTGTTTTAATGAGACCAGGTTTGTCATTTCCTTCTCCTGTGCTTTGCTATGATACTTACCCACAACTGGCTATGGTTACTGATGGTCAAGTGGTAAGGTGGGGTGGGAGGTGGGAGGGCAGCTTCCTGGATCTTTGCTAGTACAGGCCAAATCTCCAATTACTTGAAATCTTAAGCTATGTCCTTAAGAGTTAAAATTGTTCATGTGGATTATTAATTTTTATTCCCCTAGGTTCTCAGTAACTTCAACAAACTGAATATTTAGGCACCTGACATTCCCTTTGACCAGTGACATGACTTTTGAGCTCTTTTCGTCCCATTCCTTTTCTCTTGGATTTAGCCCTAGCTCCTTAAATGCTCCTTTCTCGTTTCTGCCATGGCTGCTGCCTTCGTTAGAGAGAATTTCAGCTTTGATTAATTATTGAGCCCACAGTGCTGAGGGTTCTCCACTCTCCAATTCTCATTATGGATGCCTTGCAGCCTGCCTGCTTCGCTGATCTTGATACAGGATTTGATGGATGCTGAGTCTAGAGAGGTTTTCCTTGTATTCATAACCAGTCTCTCCCCCACCCCCCCACCCCCCCCCCCCATAGTTCTTTTAGGAGAACCAAGAAAGGACAGGTTTTTGTACACATTTATGTCAAGAAATATAACATTTCCACTTGCAAAAATAAAATCTGACTCTGTAGGGATGCCTGGTATACTAATCCTAACTAGACCAAGTTAGTGTTTGCTGTCTTAGAAAAGTCTGAAAATGAGGCTGTTGACCCATACACAAGGCTTTGATTACATGCAACAACTTTGCTGCATTTCAAGCTTTTCTATTCAATTGTATGTGCCAATATTTTGAACACTTCTAATCAAGAGACACAAAAAGGAGATTTTTAGGTACTTATAAACTGAAAAAGTTTTTGCATTCTTTTGTGGACTCACAGGATCCTACTAGTTTATCCAATGGTATGGTGCACAGCACCCCTTTGATGTTTTGGCCACATCAAAAGAATAATCCATGTGGCTGGTTTATTTGTTCATTCACAATTTTAACTCCAATTTGTTTTCACTCTCTTCTGTCTCTACCTATCTTAGAAAAGAAAGGAAAAGAAGCTTATGTGTGTGGAGGAAATCTATTTATTCAATTAGACGAAACTGACAAAGAACACAAAAAACTATAGGTAGTAGATGAAATGAGGACAGGTTTATCAAATGCATTGGAAAATCCAGGGTCAAATTCTTACTTCCAGATGTTACTTAAGAGGCATGAAAAATGAGGAAAGAACTAGAAAAATATAGATACTCACTGATTGGAAAATGTCCAGACAAGATGTGGATCCCCATGTAAATATTACTGCATTAAGAGAAACAGTGAATATGAAGAATGCAAAATTATACAGAAACAGGAAAACAAAACTGAAGCAATTTAAATGGGAAAAGCAACAAATGAATGCTATGGAATTATAGTGAACAGACTTGGCCCCCAAAAAGAGAAAAAGTGAATACTCTATTTGCAGAGTTGGAAAGGACATTAGGTATGTGACACTGAAAATACTGTCACTCAGTTTTATGTTGCTTATTAATGTTGAATTATTCTTTTTTCCCCCTTCTAATTTGTTAGATCAGGACAGAGTTGAAATCATCCCACCCCATTTAGAAATATTTATAAGCCGTCTTGATGGTGTCAATAGGCAATAGCAACTTCAAGAAATTTATGTGAAAACTAGGTTTATTACAAAAGAAATGAACATGCAAGTGGAATTCAAAGAGTTCACCATCCGTACAGAAATCTGTATTTTTATAACAGCAGGATCAAAAAAGAGAGAAACCAGGAAGGCACATGGCATGGGAGGGGGAAAGATGGAGTAAAGTTGGGAAAAGGACAAAACCCCTCCCCAACAGGGAGGAGCAAAGTGATGGCAAAAGCCACATTCTTTTCCCTTGGGAACTGCTAGACTGTGATCTTATAATGGTCTACAAATCTATAAGAAATTAGATAGGCTCGTGGAATCCAATGAGTCCACAAAAGAATGCAAAGACTTTATGAGTTTAGAAGTAACTGAAATATCTTTTTTGTGTCTCTTGATTAGAAGTATTCAGAAGATTGGCACATATGATTAAAATTAGAAAAGAAATTTCTATAGCTTAGTGCAGACAGACTGGCACCCATCTTGACTCCCAAGGACACACAAGGAATCCAGTTTGGGATTCAGACAACAAATTATGTCAGCTCAGCTGGATTACTTATGAGCAAGAACTGGATACTTCCCTAGGTACAACTGGAAGTCTTATCCAAGTGGTTGAGAGCTGGTTGGGAGACTAAAAGAAGGAGTAGGACATCAAGAGCTGAACCTCAGCAGAAAATAGAAGAAGATAGGACTAAATGGTGGGACAAAAGGGAGGCATCTAGAAAAGTCATTGGTCCAACAGGCATCTCTGAGCAGAAGACTTGGGATGACAATATCAGTTATCCTGTCCTTCTCAAGGACTGAGGAAAGTTTCAAGGAAAATAATTTGTTCTTTCTCCAATTTCCCCTCAATTTCTTCCTAATAATAGACATTTAAAAATATTCTGCTGCTTCTTGACCCAAAAATTTCAGTTAACCTGAATTTTGCCTTGAACCACAAAGGGGCCAAGGGCTAACTAGAGATGACTATAAATGTAAATTAAGTCAGAGAGCCCAACTTCTGCCTAAATATTAATAATATTCCTACCTGGAACCTCAGAGAGATTGTGTTGTGATCCTTTTTGTTTAACATAAACTTTCCAAGGCCCACAAGGAGTAAGCCAGGTAGACATGAGGGTCAATTATATTGACTTTAGCCTTAAAATCAGTTAATTATTGTAATGAAGTTACAAAAGCAAGGCTGTCCTGAGTGGTTAAGGGAGAAGATATATATTTTTAGAAAAAAATTATGTAGATTCAAAAGATACTATTCAAATCAAAAGATAAAAAAAGTTTTTAATAGTCAATTACTCATTTTTTTTAATGTGAGAATTTCAGATGATCAGAAAAATTTAAATACCTTATGAATGCTTTTGTTAAAGTGAATGGCCCATCTGTATAAACCCTCAAATTGTCCTTGATTTTGCTAATGAATCAAGAGAGATTCGTCCTGCCAGACCTCCCTCTTGGAAATCTCAGTGGAGGTGGAAGTGTGTAAAAGACCACAATTACTGCCCAATGTACTCAGCTAAATCTCCTTTCTGAACCCTTCCAATGAACAAAGAGAAGAGTAAGGCTTCTGCTTGTTCCAAACCTATTAATGATCTTGAAGTTAGCTCATGGTAGTTTTCAGCTCAAGGACTAACAAGCTCCATAGGCCAAGGGTGAGTCACTTTAGTTTCCTAAGTCTCAGCATCTCTGTCTATAAAATAGAGATAATTAGCTTCCCTCCCCTAACCTCCTTCACCATGATACTATGGAAATTAATGAGCTAATATATCTAACATGTTTTGCACCCTTGGACCAAAGGTGTGACCAGAGTACCAAGAATAATCATTAGAGTTGTTGTTTCTGAGGCCTTGGTTGAGTGTGTGTGTGCGTACGTGTGTGTGTGTGTGTGTGTGTGTGTGTATGTCTACTCTCCCACACAATGAAAAGGTACTTAATATGTTTGATACAGAGTAGAGGAATTTTACCTGCCATGGTGTGATTCATACAATACCTGTTTTCACTAACAAGAAAATAAGTCTCCTACAAACTTTTTTTCCCTATATCCATATATATCCTCCTTTCATCATAATTTTTATTTAAAAGGCTAGAGAAAATGCATCCTGGTCTGAGATATACACATTAGTCTTTTTGCTTCATCCCCCTAATGCCCCTCGCAACAGCTCACATGGACAGACTGTGCTGCACAGGAAAGGCTGGTAGGCACAAATCCTCAGGAAGGCCAGGGCTGCCAGGCACGAGCCTGTACATATGGACAGGCAGTACACAATATTACTATGTGATTTGGCAGCCAGAAGGACCAGTGCTATTTTGAGTAGTACATTCAAATTTGGTGCATGATGGTCATTCCTTCTGGGGACGGCTCTGGTGAGACTGCCTCTAGAATACTGCTCTTAGTTCAACAGACCTAGATGCAGAGACACAATTAAGTTGGAAGCAATTCAGCAAAGAGCAACAACAATGATGATGAGAATGGAGAGATTTCTTAATGAGAAAAGATTAAAAGAGCTTAAAATGTGCAACTTGGCTGGGTGACAGAGTTAGGGGCAGCAAGAGGAATGATTACAGCTACAAATAATTGAAAGCATAAACAGGCAGTGGAGAAATGATTTTGCTAAGAAAATGAAGGTAAAATAGGAGAAAGAAACTTGAGAAGGGGGCACAGTCTGAATAGTCAGAAAACTTTTGTCATTATGATGATCATTATGATGAAAAATGCTAAATGAAGCAAGTCTCCAAATATTAAAAATTTCTACCCATATTATATAGATAATGTAAAGAGCCCTGTGGAAAAATCAATGATATTCACTCTCTCTAAGTCCCAGCACCTATGTTTCCCTTCCTATTGGTCTCTTTAATAGAGTACCATGAACTTAGAGACCTACATCTCTTAAATGTTAGAAATAACAGGCCATTTTAAATGTTTAATAATTACCGGTAAGGTGACCAAGAATGGGAAATTGAGGGAATGCCCCTCAATTGGCTGAACAAGTTGTGGTATATGAATGTAATGGAATACTATTGTACTATAAGAAATGATGAACAGGTGGACTGCAGAAAAACCTGGGAAGACTTATATGAAATGAGCAGAACCAGGAGAACATTATACACTGTGATAGCCACAGTGTACAAGGGCTGTTTCTGATAGACTTGGTCCTTCACAGCAATGCAAGGACCTGAAACATTCCCAAAAGACTCTTGATGCAAAATGCCATCCACATCCAAGGAACTGTGGAATCAGAATGTTGAATGAAGCAGACTGTTTTCTCTTGTGTTACATTTTGTTTTGTTTTGCTTTTTCTCATGGTTTCTCCCATTCATTTTAATTCTTCTGTGCAACATGATTAATGCAAAAATGTATTTAATAAGAATGTATGTGTAGAATCCATGTAAGATTGCATGCCATCTCAGGGGGAGTGGGGGGAACTTGAAACTTATGGAAGTGATTGTTGAAAACTGAAAACAAATAAATTGATTAAAAAAGAAGAAATATTATTAATAGCAAAAAATATAATAATTTCCAATGGGGAAAACAAAAGCCATATACATATAAGACTGTTTCTCCTCTACTTTGTTAAGACAACATGTAAGATTTCTTTCCCTCAATCCTGTCACAAGAGCTTCTTATCCAGCTTTTCAAGTCAGGACAAAGGGTGAACCATCAAAAAAGGAGATACTTCTAGTTTAAAAAAGGAATATTTTAAAAGATTCTGCTAGCAAATAGAACCATCTCTATTGTCATGGTGGAATAAGGAAACTGAGTTTTATCCAGACAAATGATTTATTTAGCAATGTGTGTGGTTGTAAAAACAAACAGGGTATAAGGTTTTTGGCAAACCAAGGACCCTGAAGCTTGGTTAATCTACAATTTAGAGGGAATGGAAAAAAACAGGAAAAGCAGGGTTATAGGGATTGAAGTATCTGGTTCACATTAGTGGAAGGTATCAGGAGACACTGAGATGAGAGGAAGAGGGGACAGTTTTGTGACATTCCATAAGTCAAGTGACCTTTGGGTGGAGTAGTAATTTTGTGATTTGCAAAATAGCTGAAATTTGGCTTCAGAAAATAGTGGATAAAGGCAAAATGGAGTCACTAATATTATTTTTAATGTAATACTCCCCTAGCCCCCTTTGATTTGGAGTTTTTCAAGTCACACAATTATTTAAATGTTTTATCTATTAGGGATTTCTGGACAAAATGATAGTCTACCTTAAAGGACATTAAAAGGATAGGGTGAGAGGAACAAGGAATACAAGCTGAATCATAATCTCATATATATCTTCTAAGGAGACAAAACTTATTGAATAGATTCTGTAGGTAAACTAAGTCAGGCTACAGATCAAACTACTTTGGGGGCTCACCATGGACTAATTTGAGAGAGGAGATTTACATGGTACCAACGTAACTAAGAAAACTGAACATTTTTTAATGTAACACTATACTTTCTTACTTAGTGATTTCATTGATTAAGCATCTTTTTGGAGGTTTCCCAGATCTATGTATCTAGCCCTAGTCTCTCTTCTGAACTATCAGGTATTTCCAAATGAATGCTCCATGGGTATCTCTGCCTCAGTGTATCCAGCACTGAATTTATTTTCTTTCCACTCAAACTTAAACTTCTTCTGAATTTTCCTATTACTGTGTGGGATACCATTGTCCCTTCAGTCCCTAGTATTATCTGTAACTCTACTATCACTAACTCTAAATATCCAATCAATTCCAAAATTTGCTGTTTCTGCCTCTATAGTATCTTTTGTATACATTTGTAGTAAGAATAACTTCATTTTCTTGACATAATTGACTTCATTTTCTAATAACCCACCATTTTGTAGTAAAGGGTTTTGATGTTTGGTAAAAAGCTTGTTGTGTGGTATAGTATGGTAAATAGCATGTGTGTGTTCATAAACAAATGATAAACATATGGGATCCCTAGAAAGGATCAATGGGAACATTTGGTAAGCAACCTAGTCATTAGCTTAGGTCATGAGGAAACAATCACATTCATTGTTAAATAAATTGGGCCACTGGCCAACAACAAGAATTTGAGTTTAGCAATCTAACATCCATACCCTCAACTATAAAACCTCAGCCTGCTCTTGGCTTCCAATTAACTCTGGCTCTTGCCTTCCCTCCACCTTCCACTTGAGACTCAATCAATAGGGCAATGTTGATTAACAGAGGGATACTTGCCAGGCAGAAACAGAGGAAAACATATGGCTTCCAGCTGTGCAGAATGGGAGTCTTGCTGGTGGAGTACCAGTATGAGAAACATGTTCTGGGAAACTCAAGGAGATCAGTTTGTTATTTTGTTACTAGTGGGGTTAATGTTTATAGTCTACTAGATAATACATACTAAGGTTTGCACACATTAGATCAATAAAGTTTGATTACTAGCATTAACAAGTCTAAGTCTAATGCATGTTTCAATTGCACTAGTTAGCATATCTAGCAGTGAATCAATTTCATGTGTGTACTGTGTGTTACAATAATCCCTTCTCTCTACTCCCGTGGCTACTCCTTAGTTCAGTCCCTCATTGCCTCTCACCTGGACTATTGCAATAACCTTCTAAATGATTCCTTTGCATCAAATCCAACTCCAATGTATCCTCTACTCAGTTGCCAAAATAATTGCCCCAAAGCATAGGTCTGAACATATCACTACCATAGCACCCTTCTCCCAACACTCAGTATAAATTACTGTGGCTTCCTATTACCTCTGGGATCCAAAACACCCTTTTCTGTTTGTCATTTAAAGCACTCCGTATTCTTTCTTATCTTTCCAGTCACTTTTTTACACATTTACTATCTTCTATGAGCTCTATAGTCCAGTCATAATGGACTACTTGTGCCTCCCAATAAAACTCTATCTCCTACTTTCTTGTGTTTCTATGTTCCCCATACTTGGAGTGTTATTTTTCTTTTTCTTTAATTTTTATTTCTTTTACTTTTAATTTATATAATTGCCAAGCCTAGAGGCCTGTATTGGGCTACCCGAGTCTTTCTTACCTGTCCAGGTCTTCGGCTGGCCACGCCGGATGCACGTATGAGAGAAAGGACGTTCCAGAGTCAAACAGGGGTTGAGCTTTATTACAGGGTTTCGGTTACAAGTGCAGGGGGTCTTCTTTCTTAGGACGAAGAGGGGGAGATTTCCTAAGAAGGCTAAGCTTAAGGGAATGGAAGTAGAAGTACAAGCAGGGAGAGAGGGGGAGGGGAGAGAGGAAAGAAAAGAAGCGGAGCCCTACTTTTCTCTTTGGCTCCACACGTGCTAAGAGCTTTCTGGCTTCCTCAATCCTACTTAATCTTCAGCCACACAGTTTGCATCTCAATACCATGCTGTTAGGTAACTAGGTGTGCTCCAATCCGGGACGACCTCGAGGGCAGGGAGACTCCACCCATCAGGTATCTCCGGGGGAGAGGCGGAAATACCCGAGCTAGCCGAGCTAGCTCGGTCTGACCTTCTCGAACCCCCGCTGTTCATGGAGGGCCTCGTAAGACTCTAAGATTTAGAAGTCCCACTTTTACCTGCCCGAGACTGTCCACACGGAATTGAGCTTCCAGTCCCAACATATCCCCTTCTTTGTTATGCGCGGAGCGCACCTGGCTCTAGAGCAAACAGTGGCTGGAGGCTGAGCGGATTAGGAAGGCCTTTAGCATATGAGTACCTTACAACAAGACTTCATTCACACAGAAATCTGCAGCTAGCACAACTGACAAAGGGAGGCATCAAATAAAACAAAGATGAAACTAAATGGCTGAGTTACAACTGGGGAAGTGCAATCAACTAAAATCCCAAAGCATATTTTAAGAGAAGCAGGTGGTGTAGGCGCCTTACACCACCACTCCCTTAATCTTGCAAATGGATCTATACAGGTGGAAAATTGGTCACCTCCTCCCCACCCAAGTGTCCTGGGTTTGTGATATCAAAGTCCTCATTCAGCTGGCGAAAAAAGGATGCCTAGATGGGAAGCTGTCAGCAGCAGTGTCTGCGGTTGTGATGAGGGCTGCTTCCTCTCTGGGCAGCAAGGTTAAAGCTGTCAGCAGCAGGCTCAGGTGGTGTACGATCCTTCTCCGGGGTCTCTGGGCTCTCCGCCTCCTGCGTCTCCGCCGTCTCCGACCTCGGTTCCCACCTACGGATCCTTCTAATGGGAATCCACGCATTCCCTTTTCCTGTGGAGACACAAACATACCCTGGACCCCATATTAGTATCTTATACGGACCTTTCCATTTCCCTGAGGCCATATCCTTTACCATGGCCCATGTGTCTTTATATCCAGCCTGGGTATTACTTTCCTTGCGGGGTTGTCTTGGAAAAGTCACAAAATGTCTCATAGCTGGAGTAGTATGTGCGCTCCTTGAGACAGCTGTATCAAGCTCTGATTGTATTAGGCCTCTTGATCTTAGCTCTGATTGTATTAGGCGACCTTTTCCCCTTCTTTGTTTAGCGAGGATCGCCTTTAAGGTAAAGATGATAAGAATGCATAGTGGCTCTTTACTTAGGTATAGCTGCTGCCAGGAGCTTACAAATGCTTGATTAACATCTGTAAGGAACCTGAACTTTACTGATTTTTTCTTTATAACAAACACAGAAGCATTCCAGGGTGCTAATTGCTCCTTAACCAGTATTTGTAATGCCTGGAGTTTTTCTGGAGTCAAGGCCCAAATCGGGGTGTCTGACTTCCAATTCAAGGGTGGGAACTCCAGTACAACAGCAATGGCCCTTACTAAAAATTTGATAGCTTCATCCCGAGGCGGCTCATAATGTCCCTGCCCCAGATGTTAAAACTAAGTCCTGGAATCACCAACGGCCATACGGTCCTTTGGCGATCCTCTGCCTCCCACTTTACTGGGTGCATTGTCTCTAAGGTATTTTGGCACCCTCCTATTCCCCACACTGGTCTCTGGCTTTCTTTGAGCTTCCAGTGCCTTAAGGGAAGGGCAATAGCTATGGGAAGCTGATCCTGGCCCCTCCCTGTACTTATTTCTTTCTGCCCAGGGGTAAGGCAGGCTCTGGCTAAGCTTTTCCAGTCATTAGGAGTCAGAACGAACTGACCGCTGAGAGTTTCAAGCATGGCTATAACAAAGGGTGAATTAGGGCCATGCTTGGTACAAGCCTCTTTAAGAGTCGCCACTCTCTTCCACTCTATGGGTATGTGGCTCCTCCGAACCCCACCGGGGACACTGGGGTCCGCTATTTCTAACACAGGAAATGTCCCTACATCTTCTCCATTCTCTATAGCCTTTCTTATTCCTTTTTCCAAACTGGATTGTGGCCCTGAACTGTCTGACCAATGGAGCAGGTTATAAGGAGGCGCGGAGGGAAGGCACGGCGTATTCTCCCCTGCCTCGCCTTTCCCATCCTCTAGATGGAGCTCCGAACCTATTTTTTCTCTACACTCCTTAACTTTCTGCTCGCCAGGGTTCTGCTCGCCAAGGTCCTCCCCTCCCCTCTCTCCGCTTCCACTCTTATTCCAATCCCGCCCTGGCCTCTCCGGCCCTTCCTTACAAAATTCTCGGAGGTCGTTTAACTCTATTGTGACCCCCGCCTTCCTGCATTCCCTGTGAAGTGTCTCAGCCCAGACCTCCTGTTCCTCTGGCTTTATTACTGGCAATTGATTCCTCATCCCTGCCCTTTTCCCAGGGGTTTGGGAAGCTTCTCTCCCCTTTCTCTCCTTCCGAATCTAGGATTCGGGACTCGCTTCTTTCACAGCCCCTTCCGGGTGTACCCCAAAAGCACCCAGGATTATCTACGCTCCCAATCCCTGTTGGGACGCCAACTGCCAAGCCTAGAGGCCTGTATTGGGCTACCCGAGTCTTTCTTACCTGTCCAGGTCTTCGGCTGGCCACGCCGGATGCACGTATGAGAGAAAGGACGTTCCAGAGTCAAACAGGGGTTGAGCTTTATTACAGGGTTTCGGTTACAAGTGCAGGGGGTCTTCTTTCTTAGGACGAAGAGGGGGAGATTTCCTAAGAAGGCTAAGCTTAAGGGAATGGAAGTAGAAGTACAAGCAGGGAGAGAGGGGGAGGGGAGAGAGGAAAGAAAAGAAGCGGAGCCCTACTTTTCTCTTTGGCTCCACACGTGCTAAGAGCTTTCTGGCTTCCTCAATCCTACTTAATCTTCAGCCACACAGTTTGCATCTCAATACCATGCTGTTAGGTAACTAGGTGTGCTCCAATCCGGGACGACCTCGAGGGCAGGGAGACTCCACCCATCAGGTATCTCCGGGGGAGAGGCGGAAATACCCGAGCTAGCCGAGCTAGCTCGGTCTGACCTTCTCGAACCCCCGCTGTTCATGGAGGGCCTCGTAAGACTCTAAGATTTAGAAGTCCCACTTTTACCTGCCCGAGACTGTCCACACGGAATTGAGCTTCCAGTCCCAACATATAATGAAATAAGTATTTCTATAACATAATATAATAAAAATAATTGCACATGAAGATGCAAATCTATTATGTACAACTTACTATTCCTTTTAAATATATAATAAAATAATCATGTAAAATTTTCCTTGCCTCCTAAAGATGGTTACTATTAGACATAAATATGTATACATGTGTGTATGCATGTATGTATCTGTGTGTATATGTTTGTGTATGGGGGGTAAAAATCATTTTATACATACTTCTATTTATCAGTTGTTTCTTTGTATACAGAAAGCATCATCCTTCATATGTTCTTTGTAGTTAATTAGGACATTTATGGTGGAATGCTCTTTTTCATCTCCATTTCTTAGAATTCTTGATTTCTGTCAAGACTGAGCTCAAATTCAATTCTTTGTAGGAGGGTTTTCTAGGTCTCCTCACCTGTTGGTATCTTTCCCTCTAGGATTACTTTGAATTTAATCTTCATGCTAATTGGGAAATGACTGTTGACATACACCTCCCCAATAGGATACAAGCTCTTTGAGGGCACAGAGTGTTTCCACTTGTCCTTTGTGACCCTGATGTTTAACACAGTGCCTGCTCAGAGAAAATTAATTACATAAATTAATAATTAATTGGTGATTGATTGATTGATTAATATATGTCATATGAGGATTGGTTAAAGTAATTGAAAATACTTAGGATGGAGAGAAGAGAATACTCAATGGGGCCATGCATGATAACTTCTTTTTGTGTTTGAAGGGCTGTCACGTGAAAGAAAATTTCAATTTATTTTGTTTGTTTCCAAGGGACAAAATCAAAATCAAAATCAAAATCAACAAAGAGGCGTATTTAGGTTTTGAGTTGGGAAGAAATTCTAACAATGAAGCTATCCATAAGTGAGATGGTCTACCTAGAGAGTTAATGGATTGTCTGTCATTGCATGGTTCACAACTACTCATCAGATATATAGATAGATAGATAGACAGACATATAGACAGACAGACAGACACAGACAGACAGACAGACAGACAGAAAGATAGATAGATAGATAGATAGATAGATAGATAGATAGATAGATAGGTAGGTTCATAGATTTTAGAGGAATAAGGGGCATTAAGGATCATTTGGTTCAACCTGTTTATTTAACAGAAGAGAAAATCTAGTACAGATTAAGGAAGTGACTTATTGAAGGCCAATCAACTCTCAAGTAAGTTCAAAAGGATTTGGATAGTCCTTTTCCCAGAATTTAAGAAGTGGAAGTTACTTCCAGAGTCACCCAGTTCAACCCACACCTAAGAAGGAATCCCCAATGAAACAAGTGTTCATCAAGCCCCTATTTGAAAGCATGCAATGAAGGAGAACTCATTACCTTACTAGGTAGCCTATCTCACTTGCTTTCAATTTTGGAAATAGGAAACACACCAATTGAAGTTGATAGTTGGAGAGTTTTAGATTTAGAGTTAGAATGCCAGCCTTTGAATTCCAGATCAATAAATCAATTAACCATTTCTTAGGTATTAGAGAATTCAAGGCAAAAGTAAACAGTCCCTGCACTCAGAGATCATTCCATCCAGGTAGACAAGCATGTACATATTTAGGTATATTCATAGCAAATGCAACAGACACAAGGGAAATAGGGTAGAGGATCAGAAAAGGTAGCATTTGAAAGTATCACTTTTGACACTTAAAATTTGTGTGACCCTTGGCAAGAGATAGTCCCACTGGGTCTCAATTTTCTCACCTGCAAAATGAGGGGACTGGGAAAACTGATCTCCAAGGTCTCTCAACTCTAAATCTGGAATCCTCATACATATTATAAACTTCAATTTGTGTCTTTCCTACTTTCAAAATTGAAAGTAAACTCTTTAAAGTATATATTCCACATTGATGGGGTTTTTGCATTTTTTTTTTCATTTCTTTATAAGCTGTTTTGTTGTTCAGTGGTTTCAGTTGTGTCAAACTCCATTTGGGGTTTTCTTGGCAAAGATACTAAAGTGGTTTGCCTTTTCCTTCTCCAGATCATTTTATAGATGAGGAAAGTGAGGTAAATGAAGTTTAATGATTGCCTAGATTCATAGAGCCAGTAAGTATTTGATACCAGCTTTGAACTCAGGAGAAGTTTTCCTGACTCTAATTCGAGCATTCTATCCACTGCACTGTGCAGCTGCCCTAACAGTTGTATGTTTCCACACCTGGAACGTCTTCCCTAGTTCTGGAAGCTTCTAGTACAATGTATTTGTCATTCATTGGTTTATTCAACAAATATATTAAATGCCTATTATGTTCCAGGCATTGTGCTAATTGCTAGAGATAGAGAAAGAGACAAAAGACAATCCCTCCTGTCAAGGAAGCTACAAGCCAAATAAATAAATGAATAAATAAATAGACAGATAAATAAATAAATGAGTGAATGAATAAATAAATGCATACAAACAGATAAATGAATGAATGGATGAATATTTTTGCATATGTGTATACATATATGCACACATATATGCATACATATATACGTGTGTGTATACAAAATAAGCTATATAGAAAATAAATGGGAGAGAACTAGCAGAGGAGAGGCAATGGAATTAAGAAGGAACAGGGGAGATTCCTATAGAATGTTAGACTTTTAGTTGGGACTTAAAGGAAGCTAGAGTTGTAGATAGAGTGGATAAAAAAGACTTGTATTCAGCAGTATAGGTGGAAAGAGCCTATACTTAGAGTTGAGAGAAACAGATTTAATCCTGACCTTGACCACTTATAAGTTTTGTGATGTTGGGTGAGTTACATAACTCCTCTGAGCCTTAGAACCCACATCTATAAAGTCGTGATAACAATCCATTGATTACCTACCCCATAGAAGTGTTGTTTAGGAAAGTGCTCTGAGCATCTTAATGTGCTGAACAATCTGATTTATTTTTATTGTATACAATAATGTCGTGAAGTAGAAGCATATGAAACTTGAAAATAATTTATAATTTGTTTTAGGATCTTTTAATAGCTTACGTTTGTAGATTATTTACAGGTCTCTAAGTGCTTTCCCCTATATAATTTTATTTGTCCTTCACATTAACCTTGTGAAGGTAGTGAAGCTTTAATTACAACCCATTTTTATAGATGAAGAAACTGAGGTTGGAGAAGTTAGGTGATTTGTCCAAGTTCAAGAGTGTTGTAAGTGGCAGAGTAAGTGGCATGCTGATTCCTTAGGCTCTTTCCATTCTATTATGCAGCTGGAGCATAATACAATTGAATATTGGGCTGCTTGAATGCTCTGGGAATTCATTTCAAAGAAAAGATATGTTTTGAAGAGCTAATTGAGAAGACTGGGGAACTAGATTCTTCACCCAGACTCTTGGTTGATTCCTTGTAGCCCATTCTATCCTGAGAATGTGCATTTCATCTTGTTAAAGCAAAGTTCATTCTTTGGGACAAGTATTGGACCATTTCAAGGGAGAAAGTTTGTGTAATCTCTTATGCCAATAATTTTTTATATATGTGTTAAGCAATGGTAGCTTATTCCATAAGGATTAATGGTGACTGAGTAAATAGCTCTGCTTTCTGACATATCTATCCATCAACCAAAAAAAAAGACAGTGTGTCCATCAAGGCATATCTCTTGGACAGACATTGCAAATATATAATGAATATATAGGGGGAAGAGAATGAGCTAGATTGCTTTTGGAAAATTGTGTATCGCTTTTAATGACCCCTCACATCTCCCTGAAACAATGGTGTTCGTATTAACAACAGTCGTCAGGTGATGCTTGTGATTATGGGTCAGGAAATACCACCATCTCTGAAGAATTAAAGTTAAGGATCACCCAAAGGACAAGTGTGATGCACATGATGGTTGTCAGTCAATTAAAAGACATTACCCGTGAAAAATTGTAAAGGAGTAGCGGCTTAAGGGATATCATCAAAGAGATCTATGACTACAGAAGATGGATCCATTTTATACAAATGAGAAGGGTAACTACTGGAAAGCTTGCATGTTCCATTGGTATCCACACATTGCTAAGAAATGTAGAGGAAGGCCCCCAATATCCTAAGTGGGTCTCTTGTAAAGGATTTATGGGAAGATATTTGTAGGCATTATGTAGAATGGTGGGACATTGCTTGATAACAATCTGTAATATTGGAGGGATTTTTCGTATTGATGAAAATCAGATCCATCAACAAAAGATAAAATTTTGGTTAAGTTAGGAAATAGTAGAGCAAAGAAAAAACAGGCAATGGTGTGTCCAGTTTCAAAACAAAGTCCTACTACAATTTATATACTAGAAGTTAGGGAAAAGAAGAGACATGCTACTGTACAATGGTGGAAGCAAACTGGACCACATAGAAATGAGACTTACTAACTCTCCCTTCAGTGTCACTCTACTAGGGAGGTAGGGATAACAATTGGAATCAAACGCTATAAGTAGTCTACAGAAAGCTCATGATTCTGATACTGGAAGGATTTTCCTATAAAATACTAAATTTGAAATTATATATAATCAAAAGTACTTTGTATAGCATTTTTCTTTATCTTCAACTGTATTCTTTTTCCCTATCTAACCTAGGATTGCATACATGGGTTCTATCGATATATTTCAAGTTCAGTATAAATTCTTGTCCAAAATTTAAAAGAAGAAGAAGAAGAAGAAGAAGAAGAAGAAGAAGAAGGAGAAGAAGGAGAAGAAGAAAGAGGAGGAGGAGGAGGAGAAGGAGGAGGAGAAGGAGAAGAAGGAAAAGAAGGAGGAGGAGGAAGAGGAGAAGAATATAGGAGCTAGGGTCTAGACTCAGATTATTAGAGAAAGTAATGTGGGAAACCAGCAATATTTACTCAATTCATTTTACTTCAATTCAGACCAAATATTTACCCAGCAGTTGATCTATGGAAATCATTTGACTTACTACTTCTCTCTTAAACTGGATAAAGTAAAACAGTATCAACCATAAATTCTTGTAATTTTCTATCCAATATTCTTATAATTTCTCACCACCAGCATCAAAGTAGTTTCTTTTCAGTCTTGAAGACTGGCCTGGGAGTGAGTTAAGGCAGCATAGCATATTTCTGAGATCACTGGTCTTAGAGTGAGAAAGATGTGTCTGCCAAGTCTTGTCTCAGACACCTACTGGATCTCTCACCCTGGTGAAATCACCCTTACTTTCTCTGTGCCTCACTTTCTTTATGTAAAAAAAAATGAGGTTTAAATTGATGGCTTCTAAGGTCTTGTCTACTTCTAAATCTACAATAATAGGAGAAGAGGCATGGAAAAAAAGAGGGTGAGGATTGAAGTTAGAATGAGTTTTATATTCTTAATAAGGTAAAGGGGGAATATTTGTGCATTTAGCAAACCTGGCTCTTTTTTCTTTTAATCTATTTTGTGATTGAATTGTTTTTCTATAGGATGTTTTTCAACAGTAAGATAAGCACTTGTGTGATATGATACAGTAAAGAATATGCATATGTTCATAAGTAAGTTCAAAGTGTGTGTGGACCCTCTTATTGGACAGATCATCAAGTGAGAAAAAAAGTTATCAACAATTGTATCAGCAGCTCATGCAATTACCTACCAGTCAAATCAGGTGGGAAGCAAATTAGGAATACCCACAGAACTATAAGAAACCCACTGGAGTCCCTAGCCATTAGCCTGCTCCTGGTTTGCAACTAGGACAGATTGCTGTGCTTTGACACTTGAGACTCAGCATGAGATTCCACAAGCCCATGTTGGCTTGAGGGCAGTGCTGACTAATGGAGGCCACCTTGGAGAAACTTACACAGCCTCCAACTGTGTAGACAGGGAACCTTTTCCTGAACACACCTGTACCTTTAAGAAGCAGGTTGGTGATGTTTTGTTTTTTCCTTAGAGAGCTTGCTGTTTATATTGGCTGCCCCTATCGATAAGTAAAGTTTGATTCCAGGCATTAAGAAGGGTAAGTATAATGAGTGTTTTCTTAGCGTAGGTAACAGTAAATCAAGAGTGAGAAATATATATGTAATATATATGGTGCACTGTGTACCATATATTACAGGGGAAGGGCAGTGTAACTAAAGATGAACTTCTTCAAGCCTTAATCTGGCACACAAGGCACTATCCTGTCCTAGTATTCTAGATGCTCTCTCAAATCTTCCTAAAGAAAGAGACTTGGTAAAGTGTTTGGGCTTCAGAGGGCTTTTCTGCCACCGTGGGAGATGCAATGTCAACAAAGCTATGAATAGACAGATTAGGTATTGTCAATAAAGAGTGTCTGAGAAGATAACAAATCAAGTAGTTAAGGAGTAAGTCCTGTCAATGAACTTGAAAGGAAGATTTGCACATAAGCTGCATTTTCAATAATTCACCTGAGATTCATTTATTCACCAAATATTTATTGAGTTCCTACTATGTTCGTAGTACTCTGCTGGGTGCTTTAGGATACAAAGAATTACACTTAAGCTCCAGTCCCTGCAAGAGAGGTTCTTAAAATCTAGTCAAGTATAGAACACACAAAACAGATGAGTTAACAAAAAGAAAAAAAGAAAAGGCTCCATGTAATGGAAGTGCTGAATGAGTAGTTCACTATATGAGATCAGAGCAGAGAAAGATCACCATGGATTAAAGATAGGAAAGACCCCTCTAAGATGAAGGCACAATGGAGGTGGGGAATTCCACTCAGACTTAAAGATCATAGGAACAAAGATTCAAAGGTAAAAGGGACCTTAGAGGTCATTGAGTCAAACCCCCTCATTTTACAGATGAGAAACGGAACTGGTATGGGTGGCCCATAGATGGATGTTAACAGGGAGGACACTTCAGGAGAGGGGTATAGAATGAGAAAATGCTTGGAGGTAAGAATGTATTTGGAACATTTACAGGGATGTTGAGAGGTCTCCTCTCTCTCCAGAAGAGGATTCCCATTGCAGACTATTGTACCGCAGAGTTGGAAAGGTAAGTTAGGGCCAGACTGTAATAGAGAGTTTAATTTCAGGATGAAGAGTTTAAAGCTTTTAACCTGTAGTTAATGGGGACCTAGTGAATGTTTTGAGAAGAAAATTGGTGTGATGTTTTTACCTATGGTGGGTTGAAGGGTGTAGCAAATAGAGAGACCTGTTAGAAGGCAATTGAAATAATTCAGACAGTAGATGATGATGACCAAAACCCAAAGGACTTTATATAAACATAAAGAAGGGTATAGATCTAAAGATGTTTCATCATATCAGTTGGTAGGGTGAAGAAATTCTGAAGATGAAAGAAAAGAAGGAAAACACCAGGTATTCTCCAAGGACACTCGCTATTTGGGAGGGGAAAAAAAGATGGGGTGAGGTGGTAAGATAAATTCCTGGCGTTTCCATCAGGAGCTATAACCAGTCAAGGTTTTTAAAAGAATCAGAATGAGGTCAGAGAGGGAGTATAGGATGGATCAAATCTGCCTTTATATGGAGAGAAGAAAAGAGCATATAAGAGAGTGGAAGAAGAAAGATTAGGTGGGCTGAAAGGAGAAGTTAACAGTAGCATCTGTTGCCTTTAGGGTTCCTGGTTTTTTCACATCCTTCAGTTATTGTTGGGGGATAAAGGGGAAATGATAGTTGGCAAGTGGTTGTTCATCTGGATACCTGGTACATGCTGATCTCAGATAGGGTGTAAATCAACACAGCAGGAGTGAGTGATGTTGAGTATACTATGTTCCAAGTCCAAGAACTAGGGTTCTTTTCATTTTTTTTCACTGACTCTAACTCCATTGGATCCTTTCATCAATATCTACCTTACTCTTCTTCTGTTTCAATCTTGAATCATTACAACCAAATTCTTCTTATTCTCTCTCCTTTCTTCATGAGTCCATATAGAAGAATGAAATTTGTAATCCAAATGAAAAATGCTCAATAGTAAAGGAAGACTTAGGTTGCCAGAAATTGTTCTAAGAGCCCCATGTATGGAGGTTACAGTGCCTTTTAATTATGTGATCCAACTTTTTAGCTGACCACCAGAGCAACAGAACCTAATACAGTGGAAGGATAGGGAGGCCTTGGAGAGATGCAAAGGGGAGTGAGGAGTTATCAATCACTAACAAAAAGAGTTCAAACTTTGTTGAACTTCTCAGAACAATTATGAGTTCCTTTAAGGAAAATCCCTAAGGTCAAGTTCAAGAGATCATAGCATTGTAGATATGAAGCTGGAAGAGAACTTAGAAGCTATTAAACTCAACTCATTTCATTTTATAAGAAACTGAGGCACATGGAGACTAAGTGATGTACCCAGGACTGTACAACTACTAAGTGTATGAGGCATAATTTGATCTGGTCATCTGAACTCTGTCCAGTGCCATATCCACTAAGTCATACTACATCATATCTATTTCATACAATTGAAATAGATTTGAAGAAAACTCAGTTGAAAAGAGAAGAAACTTTGGAAATAAATGGTATCTCACATATGCATTTCTTTAGTACTTTGTCATCCCTCACAAGATATCAAACTGTCCTTACATTCCCTGGGGAAGCCTAGGACTGAGGGTACCACAGATCTCTGGGCCACCTTGTAGGCCAAAACAAATAGCGCATCTCTGAAGTATACCTCCAAATTGCAGGCCAGGAATGCATGCCATTGTGAGGACAGGACTTTAGGGATAAATTCTGGCAAAGGTCCAGTCTGACCCTGGAAGCCCAGAAGGTCATGTGGTCTTAAATCATTGAGGAACAGAGTTAAAGTGTTCTTAAACTATTCTTAGGTCTCAGTAGCTTCTCAGTTATTTGCAAATAAGACAGACCATCTCTTGACTACCCAAATCTAAACACATATTCTTTTGTGTTACCACAGTCCCCAGAACCAGGCTGGGCTCCCAATAAGAATATATCAAACAGCTCAGCAAGCTTCATCGTGGCTTTTATTCAAAATAAAAATCACTGGGCCATTTCTGGGCCTCCTAGGAGTTCTGACTTGTCAAGTCACTACTGTGCACTGTTCATTTAGAATAGCAAACTAGTCAACTGTGAAGATTCAGGGAAAGTGATGGACATTTCAAGGCATCAGACACAGAAAATGAGACTGTTTAAGGTAGGCAGAAATCATTCCTTCATTGCCATGGGTCCTGAAAAGATCCAGAAGCAGGTGGTATTGATAACTAACCAAAAATTCCAGTCAATGTTTTGAATAGAGTTGTGTATTATAGGTGTATCAAGTGTATCAAGGACAACCTATGGAACATGTTATTGTTCATCTCCATTCAACTTGTTGAGTCATTTTTCAGTTGTGTCCAACCCTCTGTGACCTCGTTTGGGGTTTTCTTGGCAAAGATACTGGAATGGTTTGCTATTTCCTTCTCCTGCTCATTTAAAAATGAAGAAACTGAGGCAAACAGGGTTAAGTAACTTATCCAGGGTCACACCGCTAGGAAATGTCTCAGGCCAGATTTGAACTCAGGAAGGTAAGCCTTTCTGACTCTAGACTCAGTGATAGAGATCCACTGTGCCACTTAGCTGCCCTATCTAATTAACATTTATTAATCACTAGCCTTCAATTAAATTAGGATTTATTAATCACTGTTTACATGCAAGGTACTGGCTTATGTTTGGAGTATGCAAAGAATAAGCTCTCATGTTATTTACCTTTTGGGCATCATAGATTTAGAATTGGAAAGGACCTTAGAGGTCATTTGGAGAAAATAAGTTTAGTGACTTGTCCCACATTGCATAAGTAGTAAGTGACAGTGCTGGATTCTCTATCTCCAGACCACATTCCCTTTCCACTCCATCAGGAAGATCTTAGAGAAATTAAATTTTAGGCTGGACTTGCTCTAGAGGACAAACTCATTTTAACTCATTCTTAAGGTTTCATCTATACCCCAAAGCGGAAAAATCAGTACAGTACTGGTTTCTCCATTTTCTCACATTTCTGCCTGGTTTCTCTGTTTCCCCACATTCAGGAAAGAGTATGTTCTCTTATAAAGTACACTGAATGAAGACTAAACATACTTGCAAAACTCTCAACCAGGTTCACCTCTGTCCAGTACTCCCAGATCAGAATCAGCTGCCTTGGAACTGAATTTAAGAGAATGAGACATAGATACTTTTGTAGGGGAGGCAGATATCTGTGGTAATTATCTGACCTTTTTTTGTTATCTAAACACATAGTTTCCTTTTGAATTATGCAGAGTAGCACATGAAGCATGGTAATATCAGCTTTTTGTGCAGATAGACCTTATGGTTTACTGGTACCTTAAATATCTATTTTATTACGGCTTTGACATGTGCGTTGGGCATAGACTCATAGAGAGTGAGCCACAGGTAGCTGTAAGCTAGCTTCCCCAGGCCTGCTGGTACACAGATGTAGACTGACAGTCATAAGCGGCACATGGTGACCTGCCTCCTGCCTACCGTCCTTCATTATGAAAGATGCTAGTCATTTCCCCACTAAATGTAGAATCAGCTCACGCAGATCTCTTGTGGTCCTGATACTAACACTGCAATTTATTTATGGCATTTCAGGAAATTTGTCATAGAAACTGAACACAGAACACATCTATTGTGTGTGTGTATATATATATATATATATATATATATATATATATATATATATATATATATATATATATATATATATATATATATATATATATATATATATGCATGCATGCATGCGTGTTCCCACAGGTGAGGGAGCTACTGTTATTCTTTTGTCTTCTCTTCACAAACATAGACCATGACAGGTTAAGAGGTTTGTGCAAGGATGTGAAGGGTGATACCACACTCGTAATTTCATAGTTGTTTCCTTTAATGAGCCTAAAGTTTTCAGTGTGACCTCCCTTCTTTCCTTCCCCTTTTCCCTTTTCCCTTTTCCCTTTTCCCTTTCCCTTCCCTTCCCTTCCCTTCCCTTCCCTTCCCTTCCCTTCCCTTCCCTTCCTTTCCCTTCCTTTCCCTTTCCCTCCCTTCTCTTTTCTCTCTCACCCTTTCCCTCTTCCTTTCCACTGATTGTTCTCTTGTAACAATGAAAAGTACTTCAAAGGAAGCACTGGTCCAGGAACCCTGCCTGACAGCAACATTGGACACCCAAAGACTCTCCCACTTTTCCTTTGGAAAGTGGGAGGTGCATTTTCTCTTTCATTCATCAGGGGAAAGCTTAGCATGCACTTTTGTATTAGATTATTTTTTGAAGGTGGTTTCACCTGAGCATAGCTGATGAATATTGAATTGCTTTCATTAACAACTAGGTGCACGGTGAATAGAACCCTGGACCTGGAGTCAGGAAGACTTGAATCCAGGTATGACCCCAGAGACTTACTAACTGTGTGGCCCTGGCCAAGCTGTCTATATAATTTTCCTCCTTCAGAAAACTGGGGTAACAATATTATTGTGAGGACCAAAAGAGATAATTGTAAAGTTTTACCATAATGCCTTGCACATAGTAGGGCGTTTAACAAATGTTTATTTCCTTCTTTCTTTCCCTTCCCACATTTGCCTCCTTCAAGATATTAGAATGGGGTCCAAATTGCCTAATAGTTTCTACTTTTTCCTTCAATCTTCTTTGTTTTTACTAAGCAGATTACTATTTTTAAAACAATATCTTGGTCCTTTTCTTATTTATTCACAGGGTTTATCAAGCCAACTTTCTCTTCTCTCTTTTTCTGAAGATCTAGAGAAGATTGAAATTCTCAAACAGAAAAAGAAAAAAATGCACTCTGTACCAAAAGCATAATTTGATTTCAAGGAGCTCCCTCAAGTTACTCATAGATAAGAGCTATAATTTCTCTCAATTATGCAACTAAACTTACAGTTTTCAAACAATTCACCTGTACCTGAAGTGACCAATCAGTATGCTTGGTCTTAGCATGGACTAAGCATTTACTGTATGGGGCAGCCAGGTGATACAATGGATAGAGTGCAGATCCTGAGTTCAAATGAGCTCTCAGACACTTCCCAGGTTCCTGAGCAAGTCACTTAACCCTATTTGCCTCAGTTTCCTCATCTGTAAAATAAGACGGAGAAGGCAATGGCAAACCACCTTAGTATCTTTGCCAAGAAAATCCCAAATTGGGTCACAAAGAATCAGACACTACTGAAAACGATTGAATAACAACTAAACACTTATTGTATACAAGCTAATGGGAGTTTTCTCTCATATATCTCTGGGGTTCCTTATAATGACGAAAGTATAGGTGCCACCAGTAGGTTGGCATTCCCTAGTTGTCATAATGCAGCCACCTGGCCTGATACTTCTGACTGCAGCCAGAACTTGATAAAATGTAGTTAGAAAATGTTTAACAAAATAAATTAAAATACAATATATTGATACATTCATATCATGTTACTATGTGATTTTCTAAGTCAATGTGTAGCCCACAGGGACCCTTATGAATGGTTTAGTGGTCATCCTTTCCATATGGTTTATGCCATTCTGTAAGTGTATGTACTGGTCATCCTTAAAAGCACTATGTTTGTCATGAAAATGTCATTGGGTTGGGTGGGAAGAAAGGGAAATGTCTGGACACAGGATTCAAAGGGCAACTTTAGTCTCTCCTAGAGTGTTATGACTATACCATATCTTTATCCACAATGTGCTCTACATACAGACTTTCCTGTTATTTTTTTCTTTTGAAAATGTATCCTTCTTTCATGTTCCAACTCAAATATCAGCTCCTACATGAAGTTTTTGGTTTATAAATTCAAAGCTGTGGGGATCTTAGAGGTCAGTTGGTCCAATTCCCTCATTTTAGATGTAGTTAGGAAAACTGAGACCCAGACAGGTTAAGTAATTTGCCCAGGATCACCCAAGTAATAATTTGTAGAGTCAGGGGTTGAATCCAGCTTCTTCTTACTCCAAATCTAAGGCCCTTTCTGCACTCTCTATCAAATATAATCTCTCCCATCTTCCAGATCTCTCATAGCACTATAATATCTATTCAATGTACTCCTATTTCACATTGCCGTTATTAGTACACATAATCTTCCTCCAACAGATTATAAGCTCCTTGAGGACTAGTCTTATTTATCTCCCTTACCTCCCATGTAGCACGATGTTCTGCACATATTAGGTGTTTATTATTTAGTTAAACTGATCTCAGACAAGGAAAGAGAAGAAAAGTCAGAATAGTAAAGAAACCTCAGCCTTACTCTGTCCCCCTTGGCATTAAAGAAAGGATACACACACACATGTGTGTATGTATGGGTATACATGCATGTACATATAAACACATATGTAGACACATATATGTGTATATAAATATACATATACAATGTATATATTTATAATATATATGTGAGTATGTATGTGTGTGTATGCATGTGTATGTGTATCTTTTTATTCTTCTACCCCCACCTTGGATTCAGAAAGGCACATAAACCCTCTCAGGAGAAATCATTTTCTTGTATTTCTGCTTGTATGCCTTTGTCTTACCAGTTAGTTCAGACAGAAATTTCTGCTTCACATTTGGATCTTGATCAAAGCTGCTTCAAGCCAGGTGGTACCTCCGTGGCCAGAAATTGTCCCCATTTGCATCTATCAATGTCAAGTCAATGCCAGGCTCACTCTGAGTATTAAACACTGCAGGCTCCTTCTTTCTCAAGCCCTTACTATTCTCACTAAAGACCACTTTTATGAGGTGATTTTCAGAAAACCCTTTATACACATTCCCTTAGGAATAGGGTGCTTTTGAAGTGGACCTAAAACAAAGCCAGAGCCTCAATCCTGCCCCTTGGATTTTGACTAAAGAAGAGAGAGAATGAGGTAGCGGGGAGAGGAGAAAGAGTTCCTACTATTCAGAGTCAGAAATTGATCTCTCTTTTGTCTCTAGGGAAACTATTATGAAGTGGGGAACTGCAAAGGTCACTGACTTCCTTCCCTCTTTATACACAGCTCTTTCTCTCATGGACATATTCCAGGGGTAAGGGGTGTTCAGTAGTCAAAAAGTAGTTGGCTGGTAAAGGATAGTTGGTGTGCGGACAACCAATACTATTCAAACACAGACTTTTATAGTTTAATATAACAGTGAAATATTACATTTGGCTAAAAGAAATAGCTTCAGATAACTCTTGTTAAATTTAATTAAAAAAGGAACTTCTATAAACATGGTCCTGGCAGTCCAAAGATGGATGATCTTTCAGGGAAGCTGCCTATTACAGCACAGTTAATGGTTGGCTCACCTGCAGGTGAGTCTTATTGGAGCACCTGAGAAAATTATCATGTCTTCAACCCAAGGCATCAGAAATGTACAAAGATGGACACAGGCAATCATTTGAACTCAAGGAGATGACGATGAAATGATTACAAGTGGTGCTTTTTTTTGACTTCCTATTACAAATTTAGTTGTTGGAAAAGTGTTTAATGTATTTCTTTTTGGTCAGAAATATTGACAGAGAATTTATTTTGATGTGTAGAAGAAACCCCTCCCCAAAATTATCCACCTTTTAATCTCTCTCTGTGTCTCTGTGTCTCTGTCTCTGTCTGTCTGTCTGTGTCTATGTCTGTGTCTGTGTCTGTGTCTGTGTCTGTCTCTCTGTCTCTGTCTCTCTCTGTCTCTCTGTCTCTCTCTCTGTCTCTCTCTCTCTCCCTCCCTCCCTCCCTCTCTCTCCCTCTCCATTCTGGAACCAAAATAAAAACAATGTAAGATTCAGTAGCCAAACGTGGCCCTTAGTAGTAGTAATCAAGGTAGAACGTGTAATGAATTTTAGAACCCCAAAACTGAAGAGAAGGATATGTTTATGCTTGTTTCTTTATATGGTAAGCTCCTAGAAGGGTTAGTCCATTATTCTAACTGGAACTTCCTCCGTCCTCAATTACACACTGCTTATTGGGGAACTATTACTAAAGCCCATGGATTCTCTGATTGGCCAACTCCTTGATACTTTTACCCAGCCATTCAGTTTTCCCTTCATTTTACCTCCATCTATGAAAGGTAAGGGTTCAGGGGGGAAGACTGTAGTGGTTGCTGTAGAATATTTCATATTACTTTTTAATAAATTAAAGTTTTTAATTATGTATTTATCCAAACAAATACTCTAGTAACATTAAAACCTTTTCTGGGCAACTGCCATATATCATACTATTATTTTCTCCATGGTATATTTCAAAGGAAAAAACAAACATGTTTCACATGAGAAAACATATATCTATATCTTATTTCTTGTTATAACATGAACCTAAATGTTGCATTTTTTTAAAAAAAATGTTTTTAATTTAGATACCTTCCTGATTCCCTTGTGAGAGATAGCTGTATTCTGGAATAAAACAAAGCCCTTGACTCAGAGTCAGATTTGAGTTGAGTGCAGACAATGTAACATGCTGGCTATGTGACTCGAGGCCATTCATAGATTCCCTTTAAGCCTCAGTTTCTTTATTGATAAAATAGAAAATAAAGGTAATTGCAAAATCTGCCAGCAAGTGCTGAATGTCCTAATTAAATAAGGTAATTTGATTCTACTGTGCAATCTAAGAAGTTGGCACTGGCTGTTATTATTCTTAAACTATCTTTGTGTTTACATGTATTTAATCCTACGCTATTAATACAATGCCTGATACATTAAAAAATGTTTGTTGACTTGATTTGACTTAACTGGAACAGTCCCCTTGGTGGCCCCTTTCTTTTCCTCCACACTTATTTTACTATGACTACGATGTATAATGGGCAGGAGATTCTATCAGTTCTTTTTTGGCCATTACCATCAGAATTCCACATCTGCTCACCTTACTGAGTATCACCTGAAGGGCTGCATATTCTATCTGTATTCAATAGCTGAATAAGCTTTTTTCCACGAGCTATAGACTAAGGAGAAAAGATGTCACTTTCCAGCTAGCCCAGTAGCCTCTTCAACAAGGAAGGGATTGGTCTGTTTTCAGAGATTCCTGAGGCTTTCAGTGGAAGAGATAACACAAGAGTCACAGGATTGTGATTACCAACTTCATCTGAAAAGCTTGAGAAAGCAAAAGGAAAAAGAAAAATGAGGAGGAGGAGCAGACATGTAGAATGGCACTGTGTGGCACGGTGTGCTAACAGGCTTCTGGCTCTGCTGGTTAGAGCTGATAATCCTTCCTCTGCTTGCTTGGTCTCTTTTCTTTGAAGTGTATCATAATGCTATCCAGGAAAGTGTCAAGGGGGACAAAGGAAGGTTATTGTTTTCATGTTTGTTTCTGCATTATTTATGTTGTAGAGAACAGAGACAGACATCTGGAGGACAGTCTTGGGTCACACATGAATCCCTAGAAACCCAGTTCCCTCACTCTGCCAGAGAAGAGGAAAACACAGCAGGGTATTCACAGAGGTGGCACTGTTGGGCAGCACTGCCAGGTACTTGACAGCATGCTCATTTGAGGAGCCTGGCAAGTCCCTAGGTATTCTGGCAATGCTTCCCAACCACACCATCCCACTTCCTATAGCCTCTTGCTTTCTCTACTCATCAGTTCCACCTGTATTACTTATAGGACATTTCAGCCATTTCAAGACATATTATTCACAATAGCCCTTTGTGGTAGCTAGTGCAAGACTATTTTTTTATGTATATAAAATAATAGAATCAGAGAATCAGATTATAACAGATCTAGAGTTGGAAGGGACAAGAGAAGATCCAGTTTTAGAGATGAGGAAATAGACTCAGGGAGTGTAAGAAACTTATGTAAGGTCACAGGGGTAAACAGGAGTGACAGGATGAAAAGATAAAACTAAGGATTAAAGAAGTAAAGTGACATTTCTATGGTCCCACAGCTAATAAGTGATGGAAATGAGGATAAAATTAAGTCTTTTTTTTTGGAGGGGAGATGGCAAGGCAATTGGGATTAAGTGCCTTGCCCAAGGTTATACAGCTGGTAGGGGTCAAGTGTCTGTGGCTGGATTTGAAGTCAGGTCCTCCTCACTCCAGGGCTGGTGCTCCATTCACTATTCCATCTGCCCCTAAAATTAGGTCTTTTAATTCTAAGTTGAAATCCAGTCCTTTTTTGTCCCTATCTCTAGTACATAACTTCACCTAGGAAACTTTTTTTAAAGTATTCACAAAATGTCCTTTCATTTTTCCATCCCCCTCCCCAAAGTTGTATGGGCAGTTTGTCAAATTCAAGAACATCAGTGCAGTGACATCATGCGATGGTGGCTTTCCCTGCTCCTCCCACCTTGATAAAGAAGACTGTAGCACAGCCAGGACAGTGTGTTGTGCTCCTGAGGTTTCAATGATGTTTAAACTTTGTGAACTAACCACATTTGAGAGTGCAGTCAGTAGGGTTAGGTGCAAGATGTCCTAGAGGAAAAATGAGCAACCACACAAGTCGATATGGGAAATCTTGATTTCAAGAGAATTTTAATTTCCAGTGAAAGAGCTCATCAAATAATTATTCAGAAATGATTTCCAGAATACTGACTACTAAGAAAATCTAAGTTCCTTAGCTTACCCCATTACTTACCATATGGTCAGATTGCTAATTAATTCCCTTTCACATGGCAGTTCTGATTGGGTAATTCAAGGGCTAAAACTAACATATTGCCCTTTATCCTTTAGTTATCATGGTCTTTGAGGTGACTCTGAACTATCTTCCTACATGATAGTCATTCATATTTTAAAATTACACATTGGAGACAAAGTTATTGGAGGCTCAGGATAAGTCATACTGCAATGATGTAGGACACGGAGAGCTGATTCTATGGATCCCTCCTTGACATTTGCATAGATTTGAAATTTGAAATTATGTTACATTTAATAAACAAGAATCAGGCCTTTAATTCAAGTCAGCAAATATTTATTAAGCATTTCATACATGAAAGATACTATAGGTAAAGAAAATGTAAGAATGTCCAGAGCTCAAAGTACTTCCATTCATTCCATTGGAAGGATGTGTACATAAGTAAATCTCCAACATTTGCACCACTCTCTCACACCCAACAAATGTCTTGCCTCCCAGTGGTCTGCCCTGGTGGAGTTGCAAGTTCCAACTGGGGACTCACCTCAAAGTGTGTACTTTTCATGGGGGAAGAAAGTGGGAAGCAGTTCAATCACATAGTGGAAAATTATATTAGAGAAGGCAGGCTGCCACCTTTCCATTTTTTCTGCCTTGAAGTTCTTCTGATATCACTGCCTCTGCCCCTCCTTCTCCAACAAAATGCATATAATCAGAATTATTGCTTTGTTATAAAGATTTGTATGCAGAAAAGTATATTTTCAACAGTCTCTAGTGAAAGATCACAGCTTTTGGTGGTTGCAGGAAACTACTAGCCCCCTATTTTTCTTAGGTTCAATGTATCAACATCTGAATTTTGATTTTCAACCATTTTCTAGAAACATAACCTCGATGGATGTAGAGAACTGACTGTATCTATGAGAGAATCAGTGGGGTGGATGACAAAGAAGAGATGAGACACTAGAAATGTCTGAGGAGTGAAAGCATTGATAGCCGGATGGATCAAGACAGGTGATATGGAGGAGGGAGCAACTAAGCTGATCTTTGAAGTATGATAAGAATCTGAAAAGCAGAAATGAGGAAGGTATGTATTTCAAGTATGGAGACAGCTGTGTACTGACATGGAAGATGTAATACTGAGTTCATGAAGGAGTTAGTGGTTCAGCTTGTCTGGAATATTGAGTATAGAAAACGGCTTAATGTGAAATTAAACTGGCAAGTAGTTTGGAACCAGATCATAAAAAAAAAAAAAAACAAAACCATAAGGGGTAAGGCTGAGGCAATAGGAAGCTAACATTGTTTTTTAATAAGGGACTGTTGCGGTTAGACCATGGTCAAAGGATTATTCTGGAAGCTTTATGGAAGATGGAATGGAGAGGGAAAACTGGAGGCAGAGAGACCAATTAGGATGTTATTACAATATTTCAAGCAAGCAAAATGGGGGGGACTGAACTAGGTTGACCAAGTAAGTAGAAAGAAAAGGACATTTGACAGATACATGAATGAATCCAAAAAAATGGAAAAAATTCAGTCAGTGAAGTGGGCACATAAAATGAGGGAGGAAGTCTCAGCTGTTTTGCTCTCATCATGGTGGGAAAGTTTACCAGATAATTTCATGTATAGGAATCATCATCAACTTCTCCTCCTCCTCCTCCTCCTCCTCCTCCTCCTCCTCCTCCTCCTCCTCCTCCTCCTCCTCCTTCTCCTCTTCCATTGGCTTTATCCCTTTTTCTAACCTAAGTCTTCCTCCATTGACTGACTTGCTAAACCAATGTTCAGGGTCTTAGCCTCAGGTAAAGGTCCAATTTACCACATCCTAGAAATAACTGAGAGGACAAGGAATCTCAACTCAGCAATCATAGGATCATAGATTAATAATGATGGTGATGATAACAATAATAGCTAACATTTAATAACACTTATTATGTGCCAGACAGTAGGTTAAGCACTTTACAATCATCTCATTTGCTCCTCACAGCAACTCTGGGATGTAGGTGCTATCTACTATAATATCCATTTTTACAGGTGAGGAAAATGAGGACTCTGTTCTGATCTAAATTCACAGCTTTACTCTGTTTGGAGTTACTTTGGAAACTTAAATATATGACCATATCATCTATTATGTGCTTTGATTTTTGGACAAGCCTGATACCAAATTCACTGCCAGTCAAGCTCCATAATGACAGCCAGGGAAAATAACGTGAAAATAGGGAGTAGAAAAATGGGGGAAAAAGGACCTTTTGGTAAATGCAAAGGAAGGATAGCTAACTCATTCTTCAATCCTGACATTGACAATCTTGCTGTGACTTTGAATTAAGTTTCAGCATGCTCTTTCATTGATAAAGCCCATTATATTGTACCTGAAAAGCAGCTCCAAAGAACTTTTTTTTTAGGAAAAGGAAAACATTTTAAGCTTTACTTCCATATTTCAATCTAGAGCAGAGTTTCTTAATCTGAGGTTCATGTAATTTAAAATATATATATGTATATATATATATATGTATTTCAATATAATTGGCTTTCTCTGTAATCCTATGTATTTTATTCAATGAATTTAAATTTTTATTCTAAGAAGGGATTTACAAGATTGCCAAAGGAATATATGACCCCTCCCAAACTCCATCCCCAGTTTGGTTTAAACTCCAGTTATGAAACTGATGCTATAAAATACCCTTAGGAGCCTCTGTTGGTAGCTTAGGTTACAGTTTCAAAAAGATTTGGAGGGAGAGAATGTATAGATGATGCAGTGTAGACTTGATTTTCTAGTTGAGATGAAAAGAATTAAATGAATGGAAAAACATGAAACATATGTGGTAATGCTATGCTTGTGCTAGTAAATACTATTAACATATATCTAGCGACTTAAATGAAACATCATATAAGAGCAAGAAAAATTCCAGACTTATAGGTACTTTCTCTTCTTCTTTGAAACCCTTTGTTTGATAGGTTTTGTCTAATTATAAACCAGAGACAGTATGGTTAGTGAATGTGATCATTAGTATATACTCACTGACTGATGAAAGAAATTCTTATAGTTATAAAAATGGATTTAGGAATTCTGTAATCCATTCCCTAGTGGGGAATGTTGGTTGTAAGGCAATGCTTTGGGTTTCCCCCCCAACTATTCTTTGTAACAGTTCCTCAATTTGGCATTTGTGTGTTCTTAAACAAGCTTTATAAAATATACCTCCAGGGTTACAGGAAGACAAATACTCTAACATACTTTTGAAAGTGCTACGAATTGGTCTGACTATTCTGGAAGTCAACTTAGAATTATGTTTTAAAAAGGGGGTAGGAGTAGGTAAAATGTGTTATATTCTTTCACTAGACATATACCAAAAGGAGCTCTAAGATAGAGTAAAAAAGGAAAAAAAGATTCAACATATACCAACATAGTCATTGCAGCACTTATTGTGGTAGCATGTAGGAGGAAACAACGTAGTACCCATCAGTTGAAGAAGTCACACAAATTATGGCATATGAACATGAAAGAAATGACTATATCATAAGAAATGACAAAGATGAAGATTTCAGAGAATCATGGAAGACTTCTAGCGACTGATGAACTCTGAATGATGTAGAACCAGAAAAGACATATACACAATATTAATAATAATGTAAATGGAAAAACATGAAGTGAAACAGCAGCATGTATCCATAATGGCCAAGGCTGGTTCCAAAGCAGAATTCAGAAATTTGCTCTCTCCCTTCTTTTTAGAGGTGGATTTGGAATTGTGAAACTACATATGTTGTGTGACAAGGTGAATGTCTCTTGTTTTGTTTTGTTTTCTGAAATTTCTTTATGCTTTTTTTTCTTGAAATGTAGTTATAAGAAAAGATCAAATGAGAAGGGGAGAAAAGAACAAGTAATAGAATATGTTAAAAACAGGATAGTAAGTATAAAGTAAAACAAGTCAGAGCTGTCAGATTCATAACTTAGAGATTTGCCCGCAGAATTTATGGTGGTAGCAAGAAAAAATGAAAAAGGAAGAAGTTAAAGGAAAGGTCATTCAATTCAGTCATTTTTTGGAAAAATTAGGTAAGAGAGCAGTTTTTTTTTCTTATTTTTTTCCAGATTAACACAGAAAAAGGTAGTTTTGTTTTCAGATCTTCAATTACCATCATTCACAGATTTGCAGAATCATAATATTTTTATATTTTGAAATTCAGAAGAGTGAGTGAATTCCAGGCACTGGAGACACAACATCTATACAAAAGGCCCAGAACCAGCACAGTGTTCTCCAATGGGTTTATCGATAAATCTTCAAGTGACTGACAATTTTCTCTTCCCTTCTCTGTCCTTTCCCAGCTAAGTCATCGTTTAAGTTTTGTAAATTTGTCTGTATCACTTCATTGATGTGATCATTTTTTATCCATCTCTGTAACCAATATTTTGGTACAGTGGATATAGACCCCAATCATTTCACATGTGAATGAATGGAGGTGTCTCAACTAACTTTCTGAAATATACAGTCTTGCCTCATTCAAAAACTGATAATAGAAATTGACTTCATTTACACTGGAATATTCTCTTCCGGGGAAATCTTGAATACTCTCCAAGCTACATCAAATATAAAACCTGTATTTTAAAAGTCATCTATCCATTCCATTCTCTGCTCCTCTAATTTCACAATTTCACAGTTCAATCTTGGGTAAGAACTCCTTATGTAGATGCTGGAATCAGAAGACATCTGGATTTAAATTATACCTCTGGCTTTAATGAAGTGTATGACCGTGTGCAAATCAGGTAAACAGTGTGAGCTTCAGCTGTAAATGAGAATAACATCTTTATAATTAAGGAGCTACAGTAAAAATCAAAAGAAGTGAGGTGCTTTATAAAAACTTAAATCAGAATATAAATGCTGATGTTATTGTTAGTTTTGATATTGTCATTAGAAGAAGGCAATGACAATAATTGTAAGTTCCTTGAAGGCGGGGATCGTCATATTCTCATCTTTTTATCCCCAGTACCTAACATGGTACCTTGAACGTGATTTTTGCTTACCGGATGTTTGTTGAGTTGATTTGAATCTAAATCATATAAATCTGCTTGTGTAAGAGTATGCTTATCAGTATGTGCAGAACTCATTAATACATATACCAAAAAAAATTGTAGAAAAAATTATTTCTTAGTTAGCTATTCATATATACTATATGTTTATACAAATCGACTAAAAGAATATGCTACAACAAATTCTAAACACTGGCTATATAAATTAGGGGTCAGTAAACTATGATTTACGGTCCAAATCTGGCTCACCACCTGTTTTTGTAGCTTAGAATAATTTTTATGTTTTTAATAAAGTTATAAAATTTTACAATGAAGTAATTTTACATGCAGATAAAGTACAATAAAGTTTACAACTTCATTTTAAAATGTAAAAACCATTCTTAGCTCCTGGTCATACAAAAAACAGGTGGCAGGTTGAATGGTCTGTGGGCCCATTTCTAGTGGACAAATGATTAGCTTTAAGTACTCAATTAAACTATAAAACTCATGAACTGCTTTCAGTCCCCAGAGGAAGCATGCTACAGTTAATTTGCCCTTGGACTTGGAGTCAAGAGACTTGAGTTTGAATTCTGTCTTTGAAATCTGCCATTTGTGAGATCATGAGCAAGCTACTTCAAATCACTTTTCTACAAAATGAGGATAGGTCTTGTCCTATGCACTTCTCATGGATTTTTTTCCCTTTTGTGAACACTCCTCTAAAATGAAAGTGTTCTGTAAATGTTATTGCTATTATTATTACAGAAGTCCAAGCAAACATTTAAGGTTGAAGATTTTCTACATCTTCAAGTACCAGTCTCCTAAATAGAGAAATACATTCAACGGTATTGGCTCAACTATCATCACCTCACAATGTCGTCATTAATAGTAGAAATACTCCATAATTCTGATGGAGTGTATTTGGGTGATACCATACCAAGGAAACACTGGCTCCGGCCTCCCACATACCACCCTATGCATTCCCTGTCCCAGCCACAACTACTCAGCTCAGCTGTAGTCCTCAGAATTAACTGTCCCTTTAATATTCTTTCAAATGGCAAGTTTTCGTGAAACCAACAAGATTAGATGAAATATGCTTATTTTTGGCATCAGATTCAGTCTTATTGAGGACACATGGATACAGGATATAGATCATCCCATAAAATCATTTCGGGTCAAGACAACTAAATTAAAAGAGGAGGAAGGGGAGGGAATGTAACAGCTTCATTCTTCTGCAAATGCCTTGCTCATTTCTTTCTCTAAATGTGTCAATGTGTCATTCTTCTCGTTTGAAAATCTCTTTCCTGAAACACATTCTTACCCTCTAATGGTATTCTTAAAATTCACCTCCTACCTAAAGTTTTCTCTGATTAGCCTATCCTGGCTTCCATTTCTCTATTAACTTCCAGCCTCTGGCACTTACCTATATGACCATGAAAAGCTACAATGTGAATTGCATTTGACTGTGCGCTCTCAGTTTTTTTTTTAATGTATTCTCCATGCATGCTGGTCCTCCTTCTCCCTTTACATTATAAATGTGTATAGGTAAAGAAACTATTTGTGCTATTTCTGTTTCATTTTATCACAATACCAGTACAATAACCAGGTTCAATATGAGTTAAAAGGATGGTATGTAAGTCAAAAAAGCTAATTCAGTTTTAGGCTAAATTAATTAGAGCTGTAGTGTCCAGAAGGAGGGTGATAATAGTCCAGTTTTACTAATCAGAACATATCTGAATTCCTATGTACAGTTAGGGGATTACATTTTAGGAAAGACATGAACAAGTGAAAGCTCTCCTAGAAAAGGGTAATATAATGGGGAAGGGAATTAGAAAGAGATATACAAATCTTTTGAAGTAAGTGGGAACAAAGAGCCTGGAGATGAGGAGGGGCAGGGGGCAGAGACTGTGATATTTTTTATACTTATTTGAAAGGCTGTTTTATGGGAAAGGAATTCTGATTGTTCTGCTATCCTCAGAAGGCAGACTTAGGACCAGTAAATGGAAGTTACAGAGAGGTCTATTTTGGTTTTGTAGAAGGAAAACCTTCTTATCTATTAGATCTACCCAGGATCATAGAGAATCAGAGTTAGAAAAGACCTTAGAGACCATCTATTCCAACTTGTCTGTACAAAGAAATGTGTTCTATAATATTTCTAGGAGGATCTGTCTCAGGAGGTAGTGATTGCCTCATCTCTAAAGGTCTTTATGTGGATGACCACTTATGAGAGAGGTTGGGGAGAGGGCATCAGGGATTAGATACCCTCAAGTCCCCTTTTAACTAAGAATCTATGACTCTCCCTTCATATAAACAGCAGATGTTCAACATATAGTTTCCTGAAGTGACTGACTATTGGAGAAATGCAAAGCTTTCAGGTGAAGCATAAAATGGAGCTAGCACTATCTAATAACCATGTCATATAGGTGAATATCTAGTTGATCAGCCATCCAAGGAAGGGAGTAACAACCTGATCAGGACTTATGGTAACAATTTTTTTTCTTGTCTTTTCTTTTTTTGTGCATCAATTTCAGAAATTGCCTTCTCATTCTTTTAGACTCCGTAAGTTTAGTTACTTCTCTTTCAGAGACATATTTTGGCTTTTAAAGCACAATTCCCTTTTAGAATCCAGAATCTTGTATAAATGGATCCACTCAGTATAGGAGAGAATTATTTCTTGTGCTTAGTAGCTATCACTACTGAGCATGTCATCTCTGGTCAGAAGTACATCTCTTCTATGCTCTAGGCCATTTTGCTTGGAGCCAATCCTGTTTACACGAACTTGCTATTTTTTTAATTTGAATTTTAACCCATCCATAAAAGCAAGACTTAGATGAAACAAAATCTATAAACCCACCATATTAACCATGTCTATGGCTGTCCAAGAGATCCCAGGCTTGTTTAGAAAGGAATGATGACCGCTGGGTCCTCAGTCACCAGATCAAGGAAAGACCAACTATAAAGAAATCACTGAGGCCAGTGCTTAGATAACCATGGTCTTTTTGGTTTCTTAACATAAGAGAAGACTTGAAAGTCACTTTCAAGTGGAAAGCACAGACAGTTTAAACTGTATGTAATTAATCACAAAGCTCATTGCATGATTTCAGGAAGTCATTTAATCTCTTTGAGCCTCAGTTCCCTTAAGTATTTGCTCCTTTATTCCATTTTCTACCTCCATTTCTTTACATAATATTTAATGACAATAACCCCACCCCCACCCCATGCCTGGAGGGTCATGTCTGCAATTTTACCTCCTCATAGGGGAAGACTTGCCCAGTGCCCACTTTAATGCTTTCTCCCTTGACAAATGATTGTGCATATTTTTTTTTAAACAGTTTTCATGTTCTTTTCCTTTAGTATATGGGAAGATCCTTGGCAGCAAAAGCTGTTTTGTATCCCTAGTGACAAGTACAGTAGCTTACACATAGTACTTGCTTAATAAATACCTATTGGATCAGACTGAAAAATACAGTATGTGCATACATGTACAGCAGTGGGTGGTGGGGATGTAAGCTCTCTAGGGTCCCTCTAGGTATTAGGAAGTCTCCAATTCAATGAATGTGTTCTATTAGGTACCAGGGGTATCCTAATAGACAAAGAAGTATTTTTGGAATCAGGAAGATGTGGATTCAAGTCCTTCCCATAACACATATTGTTCTCATGCCCCAGGCTGTCTTTTAACTTCTTGGTGCCTCAGACAACTCTAAGACTGTAGGCTGCAGAGAAAGCCCTTATCTATTTTTCCTGAGGAACAGAAGGAAGTTGAAATTCCTCACCAGGAGTCCCCTGCTACTGAATTACAGGTCAAGCAAAATGTGAGTGTGTATGTGTGTGTGTGTATGACACGAAAAAATTGTTACTGTAAATATACATGCATACTGCAGCCCATAATATATTCAAAAATGAGACAACTATAAAATAAGACAATATTTAAATTGTTCATCAATAACATATATCAATGAGTTCAGAAGAAAAACATCAGTATTTCGTCCATAAGATGCACAGCCCAACTGGCCCCAGAATTATATTCATGGATAAATTGTACTTGCATGTATAAAAAAGCAGCACTTTAAAATTGTACTTCATACTTTAAAGTATACATTTCATCAACCTGAATGCTGACCAAGAAAGCTGTTCTAGCTCCATTTCTCTGAATGGACTGATTTCCCCATCCTCTAATTCTTAAAATAATGAAAATTAGTGTTGGACTAAGAACTCTTCTCTTCTCCATAAAGGAACCCAAACCTCTTGGTCCTGCAGTGAGGTCACAGTCCTGTGTTTGTGACATAGCAGTCAGTTGCCATGGAGATGATTGCTTTATCACCAACTCCTCTTTGCAATGACTTCACAGCAAGGTTATGGAGAAGCAGATGGGCTGTGAAGGAGACAAACCCTTTTGTCTAAACACAAATCACATTGATAATTAATTAGCTGAAGCAGCAGGGGAACATTTGAAAATGTGTGAAAGGTAAAAGGATTTCTATTTATTACATATTTGATAGTTCTGTTCCTCTCATCAGAGGAAGAAGAAAAATAATGAAAAATTTATGGAAGGCCTGTCTTGGGCAGAGATAGACTTATAGGATTTTGGAATTGTCTGGGAGCTTAAGCAGTAAACAAGCATTAATTGAGCACCTACTCTGTGCCAGGCATTGTGCTAAACCCTGGAACACAAGAATTCAATTGTTTCATTTTGCAGAAATGAAAAATCAAGGCCCAGGGAGGTGAAGTGGTTGGTTTGAAATGATAGATAGCTGTAAGAAGAGAAAAGATCAAAGATACCTGTGTATTTAAGATGGGGAGAACTGGAGATCACCAAGTGGAGGAGAGGGGAAGGAGCCGGAGCTCTCTTTCCATATTTACCAGCGATTTGCTTTGTGAGACTAGGAAAGCTGGATGATTCAGTTTTTCCAGCTTCACAATGGGGATGATTATAAAAATCCCACTTCAAGGTTACTACGAAATTTATATAGATGATATTATAAATCACTCAGCCCTCCCTCATTCAAAAAACAAAATCAAATGCAAGTCATGTCATTATTTCTCTGATGGCATGGTCTTTTTCGGCAATGAAGGACGAACACACACATATTATAAATCACTACAAATTAACAAAAGAAAACTTTTAGGCCTGTTATTAATAATATAACTGATGTCTTTCACATAGTAGATAATTGATTAACATTTATTGAATTAAGTGGGCTTCTAGCTATTTAATGGCTGCATCTGTGCCATTAGGCACAGATATAATTTAGGACTGTGAGATTATAAATTTAGAGCTGGAAAGGGGACTTTGGAGTTTAGGTAGTCCAATTCCAAGTGATTATCCAAAATCACACAGATTGGAAATGGTGGAATTAGAATCTGAACTCAAATCCTCTGACTTCATATTCATCATTCTTTCTACTCCTCTACATTCTCTTCCCCAAAATCTGAACTTGTTGCAAAAACATTTTCTTCCTAATGAAGATGGAATATAAGATGAGACTTTTTCCAGGTCAGACTTTTTGATCAGAGCTTAAAACTCTTGCTTCACCACTGGTGAGAAAGGAATGGGTGAAGATTTGTTTCTGAGTACCCTTGAAATCACACCACTTAGGTCCTTACTTAATCCTCCTATAGGTTGTCTAGAAGTTTATAATTCGAGCACAAATTCCATAATATCCACATGAAAATGTGCTGACGTGCAGTAATGGCGAAGTGAAGACTAGAACCCTGGGCTCCGGGTTTCAAGAGGGATGCTCTTCCTACTGCAGCAAATGAATACCTCAAAGAATTATTCAATAAAGTACCTGTTATCTTCCAGGTAATGTGCCAGATGATGAAAAAAATAAATGCAGAAAAATGGAATAGCCACTATGCCTCATCTCCTTTGTTTTTTTTAAAGATATTTCTTAAAGTCTTTAGATGATAATAACAATATAAATGACCATTTAAATACACTTATTGTGTGCCAAGGCACTGTGCTTTATAATTATTATCTCATTTGATCCTCACCGTAACTCTGAGAACTAGATACTATTATTATCCCCATTTTATAGATTAGGAAACTGAGGCAAACAGCAGTTAAGTGGATTACCCAGGGTCACATAGCCAGTAAGTTTCTAAGGCTAGATTTGAACTCTGGTTGTCTGTCTTCAAGGCGCAGATTTCTATCCACTGCCCAACCTAACTGCCCCATATATATACCATGGAAATCTAAGTTATCTTACTTTTCCAGACAATAGATTTATATCTTTATGTCTAGTCTTTTCTCCAGATTTTCTTTAAATGAATCTTCATTTTAATGAAAGGGGGTTAATAAATATTCTCCATCTAAATTCTTCTTTTAGCTATAGCCTTGATTTTAGAACTTTTACTATAGAAATCTCTGGTAAAAATCCAGATTCCCTTCTGTTACTAACAATTATTGGGGTGCTCAGCCAGGTTTTAGTCTCAGATACATAGTTTGTCAGTATTCTTTACCGATCTACCACTTCTCCCTTTCCAAATCCTCTTTTTTGGGTGTCTCTATAACAGGATCATAAAATGTGAGGAAGAGAAATCCTGGTGCTGTAGGTGTTGTTTTAGAGATTCTTGCTTTTTCTCTATCATGGTCCAGTTTGAATGTCTGGTTAAGCTTAGGGATCCCTTCTCAGAATAATATTTTTCAATGTACAATATTTTTTAAAAAATAGGATTATAATGGAAACCAATTGTATTGAAATAAAGAAACAATTTGTTTTCTATCCAATTTCTCAGATGCCCTCTAGTCTATCTATGGAGGAAGTTTAGAATCCTTGTTTATGCAGAAAACTGTCTATAACTAATGTGAATATATTCACTCTTCACAATAAATATATGATAATTTTTGCAAAGTTAAAAATAAAGTACCCTGAGATCGTCTCAAATAAATAACATGGAGATCAACAGCTCTATGTCTACTATTTATTTCCCCTCTAAGAAAATGACTAATTTGTCAAAACTGTAAACAATCAAAAAATGAAATAAACAATGAAATGTTAAAGGTGAAGCAAAAGCCTTTATCAGCAGCAGCCTCTTTGGCCTGAGTTAACCACCCTATATTTAACCCTTCCATCTGTGAGCTGAAACTATGAAGGGTAGAAAAGAAATTACATCTGGCCTGTTAGCTGGGTAATTTGATTTCTGTGTATTTATAAAGCCAGTGAGGCATGTTTGTCTCCCTGTGTGTGTAAGCATAGATGTTGGCAATTAACCCTGAGGTGTCTCCCTTCCCTTAAGCAATCACAGTTGTTCTCTGGGACCCATGCACCAACCTCCTCTGAACCTGGCATTATGCTAATGTTCTATGCCGTGAAGGAAAGTTCTTCCTTTGCTGCCTGAAATGCCTTTATTTAGAATTAATTAGTCTGCCCAGTTGAACTTCAGAATGTGAAATTATGATAAAGAATGTATCAAAGTACCTTCCTCAGTATGGGAAGATAGAAATTAAGAGTAAAATAGAAGAGACAAATAGAAAAGGGTTGAGATTTTAAAAGGTTTATGATAATAAAGAAAATATACAATACCCCCAAATGCAGTTTTATTCAAGAGGCAAAGCTATCAAAGGGATCTCATTGATCTCTATCAATGGGAGCTCTTAGTAGTGGAAACACTGTCTACTGATGTATGTTGGCACTTTCAATGCACTTTATATTTCATTGATTTGCTCAGAGTCATGCAGCCAGTATGTGGCAGAGGCAGTAGTTAGAGCCAGACCTTGCTAGCTCCAAAGACAGTTTTCAATCCCCTATGCCATGACTGCCTCTCAAACTCATCTGTCAGGGGAAGAAGCCAGCTAGAAGCAGCTTAATTCCAGAGTCTCTTGCCTCTACTCTCCTTTCCTCAAGTCTCTCCCTGCTGTCATTCACATGATGATGATCTACATTGTGGGCTTTTTCTGAAATGCATTATATTTTTTCTCACTGTGCTTAGAACAGAGGTGGGTGTTGGGGGCTCCAATGAATACAAATGAGCTGTGACATATTCCAGTACCAGCTATGGTCTTCACTGAGTGACACCCTATATGCTTCCTTGTTCTCATCTGGCATGGGAAGGAGAGAGAATGAACTGCTAGCTATCAAGGATCTCTGCCATCTGGACCAATTTCTCGAGCTCACACCCCAAAAGTATTCTTAAAAATCTCCCCATCCCACAGACTTATGTCTCCCTCACAGAATGTCAGTGAAGGTGGTGAAGGGTGTATCAGTGCCAACATGATATTGATCTCCTTTCCCTTAAATAGGGTAGTAGGCCAAATGTTTCATTACACCTTGTAATTTCCACAGCAATATGGCAATCTTCTTTGATTCCCTTTTCCTTAGTAACTGTAATTGTTAATAGAGAATCTGATGCTCTGTATATCTTTAAATATTTGAAATTTCATGAAAATAGAGATAAAGCATTTGATTTTCTTCAGACTAAGTCTTTTTCTCTTACATGCAACCAAGATTAGTTAAATCTTATTAATATGCACATCTTCCATGCTTCTTCTGGGCACCAGTCTTGAATTACCTTCTACCTCCCAGATGTCTCCACCCAGATGGTCCACAGATATCTCAAACTCTATATATCCAGAAAAGAACTCATTCTCTTTCCCCCTCTATCCAAGCCCCTTCGCAAGTTCCCTTCTAGACAGACTTGCTACCTTGAGATCATCCTTGACTTTTCCCTCTCCTTCATTCCCCACATCCAGTCAATTGAAAAGTCTTGACAATTCTCCATTCTTAGGATCTTCTGCATGCATTCTTTCCTCCACTCACATAGCCACCAGCCCATAAGAACCTCAGGTTCTTATTACCTCTTGGCAACAGTCTCCAGATTGGTCTCCTTACTTCTGGCTTCTCTCTTCTCCACCCTCTATCCAGCATTCCTATAGCAGAGGTGTAATCTTACCATTTCCCTGTTCAAGAAACTAGCATTTTTGTTTAGCATTTAAAAACCTTCCCATCCTATATCCTACTTGTCTTTCTGGATTGAAATCACATTATTCTTCATTACTCAATATTCCATTCAAATTGACCTACTCATTGTACGCTCTACATGATGGTCCATCTTCCACCTGCATTCCTATTACTTTCAACCTCACAAACCTTTTGTATATATCCCTTCTCTCCACTCACACAATCATCAACTTAGTTCAGGTTCTTACTACCTCTTGCCTGAATGATTTCAATAACATTTTTATTGGTGTCCTTACTTCCTTCCAGTCTCTTCCCTCTCCAATGCTCTTTCTGCATAGCTACCAAGATGATCTTCCTAACCACAGATGTCAGAAAGCCCTAGGTTCAATATCTGCTTCAACAACAAACAAGTGACTTAGACACTCAATGTTTCAGACAAAAAGTTATAAATGAATCACACATCCATCCACATTAATGGGGAGAGTTTCCACTTCAGGGAGATCCCACATTGATAAATCACAGGTTTTACCAAACCAAAACAAGTATTTAGCTTTTTCTTATCTGTGAACAAGTTGTTTCTACCTGGGGGCAGGGATTGTGGAGTGTGTATGTGTGTGTATTTGTGTGCGTGTGTGTATGTGTGTGTGTGTGTGTGTGTGTGTGTGTAGCCCTAGTACCTAATAGAGACTTAACTGCTGAACTGAATATCTCACACAATCAGACTGTCACGTAATAGATAATTCCTAGGGAGCCTATTTAATTGGAGGTCGCAGAGCCTTCAATTGAAAGATTTATGGGAGAATATGAATGAGATCCCTAATGGATGAGAGAGAATGAATGAATAGATCATTCTCAATACCATTTTTTACAGTTGAGGAAACTGAGGCCCATAAAGTTCACATAGGTAGAAAGTGAAGGAAAAATTTGAACACAGATGAGTCTTTATGTGCACTGTCTGGAAGGGGACCCCCATTGATCAGATCACAAAGCTTAAAATACCTAAGCCTTCTTTGTCTCTTTCCTCTTTTATTAACTGCACACAGTCTCATTTCTATAGATGTTAAAATCACCATTCTTGAAACTCCAATCCCTAAAATAGATTGTCATTCTTCCTGTTCTTTTTCTCTGTCATACTTTAAATCAAAGAGAAAAAGGAAAAAAAAACCTACAACAAATTAATGAAAAAATCTTCCTTTTCTTTTTGCCTAAGAAACTCATTATTTTTTTCATTTTTTCTTCACAACCATCTGGCCCAGAATGTGTATCTCATAAAAAAAATCAGGAGAGTTAGCTTAATTAACAGATACTATGAAAGTGAGATTATATTCTGAACATGTAAAACCTGCCCATAATCTAGGAATACATACATATTCCACATATCTCATAGGCCCATGGAATGACGTTACTGTCATAGAAGATGGAGATATGTTCCTTATAGTATGTTTAACTTGTTCCCCAAGATCTTCAGAGGGGATGGATGACCACATGTGGCTTGATATCCTGTCTAGCAAGGTTTTTCAGAGCCCTCAAACATTCTTTAGAATTAGAATTAAACAATATGGGTAGGGGGAACCCCAAGTCATCCCCATGACCCCTGCTCAGCCCCAACTTTTTATGCTACTGTTACTAGATAGGAGGTCGTATACTACTATAGGAAAATCACAGACTACAAAGGACCAATCCCACCTGTATGACCCTGTACAAGTCATTTAACCTTACTGGGTCTTGATTTCTTTAACTTTAAAATGAGAAGGTCGAACAAGATGGCCTCTGAATTTTCTAATAGTTCCATGTTTATGGTGCTAATAATAAAACTCACTTATATGAGTTTTCAATAATAAAATCCATTTGATTGTAAAGCTCTTAACATATCTCATCCTCACAACTAACCTATGGAGTATTATTATTATTATTATTATTATTAATTATTTTATACATGAGGGAACTGAATGGTGTTTTGCACTGTAATAATCAAGCCCATGAAAAGGAAGGAAGAAGTTACTATATTGTGGATCATTTTCTAGTCATTTATTTGGATGCCACAAAGCTGCTTCCTTTCCTTTTATTGCTGGAACTGTTATGACTCTACCTCTGGTGGGAGAGAAAGGGTTTATGTGTCTTCCCCCATCCTCTACCACATTTGTGATTTCATCAGTATGAGAAATTCTTCATGAGCAAACTCCTTCCATTGAGGCAGGTTGTCAACTCATCTGTAATATAAAGTGGTGTGTGGCAATGATGGGTTAAGTCATTATCCCAGAATTAAAGAGCCCTATGTGGGGTTGAGGCAAGACGTGGGTCTAAGGTCATCTTTCTGTCCATAAACTAGGCTGCTTCTTGACCCATTGAGGAGGAGGATGGTAATGATGATGATTATGGCGGTGATGATGATGATGATGATGATGATGACTTTAATTGTGATAACGATGATGATGATAATTATAATGGTGGTAATGATGATGATGATGATGGTGATAACATTTCTAAAGGACTTGAGGAAGACAGTAAGAAAGTGAGTGATGCTACATTGGTTGTCTTTAATATTCCATTCCATGAGTTACAGAGCAGAAAGACAAAGCAATGAATGGAGTGGCAAAGTAAATCTCCCTTGAAGACAAAGGAAAGAGGGAAGGAGAAAAATAGCTGAATCATATTGATAGTTCATATTTATATAGGAAAACACTTTATGTCCTTCAAAGCATTTTCCCCCAACAATCCTATGATTTAGGCAACACAATTATGATTATCCATATTTTATAGATGAGAAAACTGAGTCAAGGTTCAATTTCTTGTCCATGTTTACACAGCTTGTGTTCAAGACAGGACTTGGAACACTGGTCTCCTATTGCCAAGACTAGTCCTTCTTTGGCTTTATCATATCTCCTGGAGAGATAGAGGAAAACAGTGAGAATGTAAATGTGTAAGAACTGGATATACTATAGGAAACCTGGTATATAATCAGGGGAAAAAATGACATTTAGAGTCAGAGGACATGAGTTCCAATTCCAGTGTTGCTATTTAATTTTTTTTGTGAATTTGGAAAAGTTATTTATTATCCCTGGCCCTTGATTTCCTTAAATATAAAAATGAAAGATATGGACCAGATCAGGGGTGGGGAACTTGCAACTTCCAGGTAATATATGGATGGCCTTCTAGGTCCTTGGGTGCAGCCTTTTGACTGAGGTCAAGTTTTATAGAACAAATCCTTTTATTAAAGGGATTTGTTCTGTGAAGTTTGGATTCAGTCAAAGGGCCGCACTTGAGGACCTAGGGGGCCACATGTAGCCTCAGGGGCACAAGTTCCCCACCCTTCCATTCTGATATTCTTTGAAAGAAAAAGAAGATAATGAGGCACAATAGAATGGGGGAGAAGAAGGTAGGACTAAGGCAAGAAAACAACACAGTAGAAGTAGGAGGAAAACAAAATTAGTTTGTCTCCTTTAGCTTTCTCCCCTAGATTGCTGTGGCTACCAGCTGTCATGGTTAAGTCTCCAGGGCTTCCCTGAGCTTTTCAGTGTGTCCATCCATTAAATAGCACTAGAGATTCCTTTACTGATGCAACATTACTCATTGACACTTTATCATAGATTTCTACCTGGAGTTCGATGACCCTGGTGGTAATCTTTGCCTAGATGTGCTCTTGCCTGAGAATATTTTACTCAATACAGTACAAATATCTGGTCATGAGACAGGACTCACCAATACTATGGCCAAATAAATGTTATGTGGTACTAGGTATGTAAGACAATAAGGACTGTTTCATTTTCATCTTTGTAAACCCAGCACTTAGTATGACACTTGGCACATAGTAGGTGACTGATGGCTGATTTCAAACCCACAAGTCCCTGGGTAGCCAGTGACATAAATACAGCTCCCCTCTGTTCATGTAAGTCCTTAGCTAGCATGCTTCCTCTATGAATAGTTAAACTTCAGGAAGGTAATACAGGAAAAGAGGGAAAGGGAACAGGGAACCTAAATAAACAATATTTGCTTGAGTGAAAGAATATGTAGTAGTCATAAAAATGGTAATTAGCACCCAGCAAGAGATAGATTCTTTATAATAATAATGATGATAATAATAATAACCCCTTAAGACCTATCATTCTAGAAGAAATAATATTTGCTATTTTTTTATTATTATTGTATTATCACTAAGAATAATAGGTGTCTTGTTAAGGAATTGTGCCTTTCGTGTAACTAAGTAAGCATGCTTTAAAAGGGCTTCCCTGAAGGTATTTCTTCAATTAATAAAGGAGACTGACAGATCTTCTTACAGCCTACTGCAAGGTACCCATTGATTGCTTCTTTTTAATAACTGTTTAATTTGCTTTCCTGTTCTAATCATGCCATGCAAATTGTTGGCCTCTGCTACGTGGTGACAGAGTGACTGGTGTTTGAATAGTCTGTATCCTTCCCTCCCCCTTTGCCTTATGGAGACCCTCATCATTCCCCCTCTCAGACTCCCCACCACCATTTCATCCTACCTATCTTGCCCCCTGTCCCCTCCCCTTCCTCCTTCCATGCAGAAGCCAATGCATTTCTTTGTTGACTTTTCTGGAAAACTGTTTGGTGGCAACAGGAAAGTAAATTGATCAGACCTCAGGAGCAGCGGTTGCAGGAGGAAAGAACCACCCCTAACCATATCTTGGTGACCTCTCCCCATGCTTAAAGAAAACTCATAAGCTCTCAGCACGAATTAGCATGGCCTCATTATAGAAACAGAATTGAGGTCAGGAAAAGCCCCAATGGGTAACTGCAGGGAAAAAAAAAATTCAAAGCAACATCTTAGACTCTACTGTCCGCATACAGTGGGAGGAGGTCAAGGAAAGTGAGAGAGAGAAGCAGAATAAATAATACTGGGAAATCTGGGAGGAAATGTGGATGTTGAAATCAGAATATTGAAATGTCTCATTACCTACAGTAGGTGTCTCCCACTGATGGAGCATGTGATCACAAAGCTAGATATGACAAATTTGAGGCTAGTAGCTTCTACTGTATAAGCCCTCCTCCTAGCTCCCCAAATCTTACCACTTATAAATGTCAGCTGGAAGTGAAGCAAGGCAACAGCTTCTGGCCCAGCTTGCCTTCCTTGGGCTTCAGTGAAAAGGTCCTGGCAAATCATTTAACCCCACAGTGCCCCTGGTAGCTCCCTAAGGCTACATAAATTACAGAGCCAATACTAAAGGAACTGCATTAGGAAAAGGAACTTTCTTACCATGAGTTCTCTGTGCCAGCAAAATCACAAGGGTGGTCCAAAAAAATGTCTTAAAATGTTACATACTTAATAAGCTATTAGTGTTCTTGGCCATTGAGCATCCATTTTCTCTGAGTTCATCATGCTAAGAAAAACCTTTAAAACTTAAAGAAGATGATTTTTTTTAACGGTCCCTTCCTTGCCTCACTGGCATGAGGGCAGCACCCCACCTGGTAACTTTGAACTGCTTCTTCCTCTCTGGTTAGTCAGTCTTGAGACTTAAGGATGAAGATCAGAAGAAGTTTTCATTCCCCTTTCCCTCCAAAAATGGGTGGCCCTTAGAGCTTTCAAGACTGCCAGGGAAGCAAAGGCCAAAAGGGCAGATTCTGGCAAGCTGGATAGGCATCTAGAACAAGCCCTATGGGGTAGGCACCTGTCATTTAAAGACCTCACCTAACTAGGTTGAGATCAAAGGAAGTTGGCTACCAGGTGATGACTTTTTTTGGTCCACTATAGCTGTTAGAGGTAGAGCTATAAGTATGGAATATTGTTCAATATATTGTTTGGCTTTGCCAAATTGCTTTATTTTCTCTGTTTCTAGAAGCTCTCTCTTAAGTAATGCTTACTGAAGGAGAAGAGGGAAGAGAGATGTATTTGTAATGAATATGATATTAAACCAAAAATTGTACTGATTACAAATTATGTATATCTATGAATGCACATATAAATATGCTGGCAAATATGTATATACATGCATGACATATACACATATGCATCTACAAAAGCATGTGTATTAATCCATATGTACATATATGCATATATACAGGGATACACAAGTACACAAATATACAACTTACACACATACGTATATATATGTATACACACATATGCAATGCCATTTACTAGGATGTGAAAGGGTGTACTATGCATTAGTGGGTATTATACCCACATTAATGAAATAAAAGGTTGTTCTAGTTCTAGAGTAAGAGAGGTTCTAGGTATCCAAATACCAGGACCCAATCTTTATTTTTTTAAGTTTGTGAACTAAAATAAGCATTTCCTTAACATAGTATTAAGCAAAAAAGATGATTGCACATGAAACTGCAAATCTATTATGTACAATTTACTATTCCTTTTAAATATAGAATAACATTATGTAAATTTCTTCTTTTCTTTATTTTTTTCTTCCCTCCTCCATCCCCTCCTCCCACCCTAGAGATGGCTAACATTAGCCATATACTACACATACATATATATAATATATATGTGTGTGTGTGTGTGTGTGTGTGTGTGTGTGTGTGTGTGTGTGTGTGTGTGTGTGTGTGTAACATGTAAACAGATTCTAGACATACTTCTATTTATCAGTTTTTTTCCCTGGACATAGACAGTCTCTTCCTCCATTGGTCCTTTGCTGTTTAATTTTGGTATTTGCTCAAAGTTGTCCTTAAAACAACATTACTGTCACTGTATACAATGTTCTCTTGTTTCTGTTTACTTCACTCTTCATTGTTTCCTACTAGCCTAGCCATATTTTTCTAAGATCACTGAGTGCATCATTTCTTATAGCCCAGTAGTAGTCCATCACAATCTTGATAATAAGGTACGTTGGAGTACTGGTTAAAGCATTGAAATTGGATTCATATCCCACTTCAGATACTAGCCCTGAAATTCACTTAGTCTCTATTTCTTCATCTGTAAAATTAGGATAGAAATAGCATGTATCTTATAGCATTGTTGTGAAACGCAAAATAAGTTAATGAATGTGAAAAGCACCTTGCAAGCCTTAAAGCACAAAGTAAATGGGAGCACTTATTGACTTACAAGAGGATAGATCTCTTTAGATAATACTTGGATGGCTCTCAGAATGCTGTTATTTTCATCGTTAACTTGGAATTGTCAAGAGAGTTGCACCTTCTGGAAATGTCTCATTGGGAACGATGTGTCCTTATTGGGTTCTACATGTAGCTTTCATTTTTGGTGGTGGATTTATGGTCCCCAAACTCATCCCCCTCTTCAGTACCATTTACATATCTGGCATTTGGAGCTAGTGTTTGTGACCCAAATAAGATATATCCACAAGGGAGCTTCCCAAGGAATTGAAAGGTTAATGACTCTGGTTGGTGTTCAATTACTCAACACATGGTTCCTCCTCAGAGGCTCCATAGGAGCAGCACTGACACTGTATGGAAACTTAGATCTCTAAACTCAGCAAATTCATATTGAAGGGCAGTAAAAAAAGATGGAAACAAAATCCTATAGTACTGCAGTAACTACTTCAATTTTGTCATTATATCCACAGTGCTTGGCACTTATCAGCTGCTTAATAAATGCTTGTTGATTGAAAAATAAACCTGACCTTGAGTTTGGGGGTTGATCCATGCTTGGCTCAGCTGGAGTCAGGATTTAGGTTAGTAAAAAAGCCACTGTCACCATAATTTAAAATCCTAGTATTATAGATCTAAGAAGGATCTCCAAGATTATCTTTTCTTAACCTCTCATTTTAGAAACGGGGATCCTGAGACCCCAAGAAAGGAAAGGACCTCTTTAAGGTCACACCAAATTAGCAGCAAAATTGGGAATAGAACCCAGGTTTCCCACCTGACTCTAGGCCAGCGTTTCTTCAACTCTACTGAATTGCTTATAAAAAACATGATTATGCCCAAACTGGGATCTTATACTCAGTATCCAAAGGACTTTTTATATAATAAGAGATAGTATTAAATCTTGGACAGTATTTCTCTTAATTCTCTTTGAATGTTTTAGATTCCCTTTTCCCAGACTCAGACAACAGAAAGACTCTGTCTGAAACTGTGAGATCCTTTCCATTTTCACATCTGAATTCTGAAATGCCACCATCACCCACCCCATCCAGGAGCTGGGATCATTAATATTAATGTTTGGAAGTGCCTGCAGTGTGGAAACAGGGTGATTTAAAGAGTGGAATTATCAGGGACTGCATCTGAGTAAATAAATCCAAAGTTCAATTTGTTTAGTCTTTCACACAAATTTTTAAAGGGAAATTAATATTAAAAAAAAAACAAATCAATATATTCACTGAGCTGCTGACTAAGTTAAAAAGGGAAAATGTTTCCTTCTTTGTTGGCAGCTTCTCACTATTATTCCCGCCTCCAGTCTCTTTCTGTTCAATTCTAATCCATCCTGAAACAGCTGCCCAAATAAGCATTCTCAAATATCATTCATTCAGACATAGTGTATTAAGCACCTACTCTTTGTCCAAACCGATACTGACAGTAGTCAGCAATTAAGAAAAATAAATAAATTAAAAAACATAGTCCCTGTCCTCATGGAGCTTACCACTCAGATATGACGATGGACCACATACAGAATTGAAATACTGACTCACATTTAACACTCTAAGGTTCGCAAAGCACTTTTTATGTACTATCTTATTTTATACCCATATCAACCCAACGAGGTTATTGTGCCCCTTTTACATATGAGGAAACCAAGATTGAGAAAATTTAAGTGACTTGCTCAGAGTCATACAACTTTGTTGTCATTGTTGGTTTTTGTTGTTCAGTCCTTCCATCTTGTCTAACTCTTTGTGATCCTGCATACAGTTTTCTTCTTGTTCAAAGACCAAGCCTTACACCCAGTTCACTCTGGAGCTCATAGTTTGGACAACAGGTCCTCACTCACCTAGCACAGAGTGAATGTAAATACTAAATAGTAACTGTGTCTCTTTTACCCAGGAACCCTGAGAGTCTTCCCCTCCCAATTTGATTTTTTATCATTTTTATTAATAAAAGGGGCCATCCCTTCAGTAACTACTTAAAGAGGACTATTCATTGAATGGCTATATCTCACTCAAAGTGAAAATGTGATAAGGCATTAGCCCAAAATACTCAGGGTCTCACATTGCATCCTGGACCATCTCCAGTTGTCCTGATGAATATCAGGGCACTGGACCCAGAAGTCTCTGGAGGAGAAAGTGAGGCTGGTGACCTTGCACAGACATCCCTCACTCAAATCAAAGTCAATTGTAAGTAATGTCATCATCTTGATGTAATGGTCATCTTCTAGAATGAAGGACAAACATGGGGGATGTTTGCCATTTTCTTCTCCAAGGAATTAAGGCAAGCAGTGGTTAAGTGACTTACACTTAGCTAGTGAGTATCTGAGGTCACATTTGAACTCAGGTCTTCCTGACTATAAGCCTACTTCCCAACTCTCTCTATTGAGCCACCTAGCTGCTTGTTTCACACTACCAGTAAGTGTCCAAGGCTGGATTTGAATTTACATTTTCCTCGAAGTCTTGTCTTCTATCCAACATGTCACCTAGCTGCTAGAAAGAAATGGCTAGAACAAAGGATATGAAAAGGCAATTTTCAGAGGAAGAAATTAAAGCTCTCTATAGTCATATGAATAAATGCTTTTAGTTGACTATTCATTAGAGAGATTCAAATCAAAACAACTCTGAGGTACCATATCACACCTATCAGATTGGTTAACATAACAAAACAGGAAAATGATAAATATTGGAGAAGATGTTGGAAAGTTGGAACACAAACTCATTGTTGTGGAGCTGTGAGCTGTGAGCTGATCCAAGCATTCTGGAGGATAATATGGAACTATGCCCAAAGGACTATAAAAATGTGCATACCCTTTGACCTAGCAATATTGCTTCTGGGGCTGTATCCTAAAAAGATAATAAAAATGGGAAAAAGACCCCTTGTGTACAAAAATATTCATAGCAGCTTATTCGTGGTGACCAAGACCCGGAAATTGAGCACATACCCATCAACTGGGGAATGGCTCAATAAACTGTGGTATATGAATATAATGGAGTAGTATTGTGCTATAAGAAATGATGAGCAGGCAGACTTCAGAAAATCCTGGAAAGACTTAAATTAACTGATACTGAGTGAAGTGAGCAGAACCAGGAGAACATTGCTCACAGAAACAGTCACAGTGTGTGATGACTGACTTTGATAGGCTTAGCTCTTCTCAGTAAGGACATAAAACAGTTCCAAAAGGACTCATGGAAAATGCAGTCCACATCCAGAGAAAGAACTATAGAGTTAGAATACAGAGCAAAGCAGACTAGTTTCTTTTTTGTTTTATTTTATTTTTTTCTCATGTTTTCTCCACTTTAATTCTGCTATGCAACATGACTTATGGGAAAATGTGTTTAATAGGAATGTATATGTACAGTCCATATCAGATTGCACGCTGTCTTGGGAAAGATGTGGAGGGAGGTGGAGAAAATTTAAAACTTATGGAAGTGAATGTTGAAAACTAAAAGTAAATAAATTGAGGGAAAAAGGAAGTGACTAGAAGATCATAGAAAAATTGATGAGATAAGTATATAAAATGCATTCATTTTGCTCTTCTACCACCACCTCAGCTACTCCCAAAGTAAACTGAACTACTTTGGAATGTACAATCCCAGAACTGTAGAGTTGAAAGGACCATCTAGCCCAGCTGTAGCTCACTTTATAAGAATCCCCTACAATAATTTACATGACCCATGGTCATCTGACCTCTGCCTGAAGACCGTATATCCAATAAGTTCACCCATTACTTCCAAAACCAAGGCATTTGCCTTTTGAATTGCTCACAGAACTTATCCCAGTGCCTATTACACAGGAGGAACTTAGTAAATGCTTATTGACTTGAAATGTTTGTTGATTCTAATTGTTAATAGGTAATGGAAGCTGGACCTGGTGTATGATAAAGGAGATGCTATTTAGGTTAGGGTTAGACTTCTGAGTTCCCATCCAACTTCTGTCATTCTGATTGCTTACTCCTTTTCTCTGAGTCTCAGCTCCTCATGTCTACGATGAGAGGATTGGACTAAATGATCTCAAATGTCTCTTCTCAATCTAAATCTTATTGAGCATATACCCTGAATTACACAACTAAAAAATGCAAGAACTGATGATTCTCAAATCTCATGCTAAAGCATGAATGAAAGAAGTAACAAAAGAACCCGAAGTGAATAGTCAGGGAAGAGAGGGAAAGAGAAAGATTCAAGATAGAAAGGATGGTTAGTTAACAAAAAAACAAAAGAATGGTGAAAAAATCAGGGGGTGAGAAAAGAGAGGAGAATATTGGATTTGGTCACAGGTAAACTTGAACTTGAAGAAAACAGTTTTGATTGTGTAGAGAGAAGAAAAATTAGAATGGAGGAAATTGAGCAGTGAGTGGGCAATGTATGGAGATCATTATTTCTGTAAGTTTCAAAGTGAAAGTGAGGAGAAAGGAAGACAGAGCAGCAAGAGGGTGAAAGTTATATGAATGTATCTGTTGGGGATTTTGTATTTTAAAGACAGAAAAAAACCTTAGCATGTTTGAAAGCAGAGAGGAGAGAGCCAGTAGAGAAGGGGAGATTAAAATTGGAGGGAGTCTTGGGGCAGAGATGAACTCTGTCCTGACATCTCAGAGGAAACCTGAAGGGATGGGATCTAAGTCATAAGTAGAAGGGTTAGCCACAGCAAGAAAGAAGGCCCATATGCCGATGGTATTTAGAACTCAGTGTTAAAGCAGTATGAAGTGGTTACAAGTATTGGATTTCAAAATAAATGGCTAAGAGCAAATCAGAATTTGAAAGGAATAAGAAACCCTGGAGTTTAAGTCCAAAAAAGATACAGATATGGACCTTAAGTAACACTGCAAAGACACTCAGGTGATACTCTCTTCAGGAACTGTCATAATTTTCTTTTAAATTTTGACTTTTATTGAAAAGAAAAAAAGCTTCTTTTCAGACACTTACTAGAATATAACAAACGAAAAAAAAACATCCATGCAGCAATTCTTTTCTAGTTTCAGTGAAGGGAAGGGACAGAGAAAGAGAGTATAACTGATTAAAATCTTTCCTAATTTTGATTTTGTGGGTACAATCCCTCTCAGCATCACCAAAAAACATTGACGTTGTTTAGCAAAGGTCTGTAAGGTAGGTCACTAAATATAGTTTAGGCAGGACATATGTGACTTCTCCGCCTAGACTGAAATTTCCTCTTTCCCATCAGGCCTTGGAACTTATTCTCCACCATACACCTACAAAACTCATCCTTGGGAAATATCACGTTGCAAAAAACGCAATCAGTCCTGGTACTCATACTTCATCAGTATACTCTGTCCATCTGATTGGAGGGTGGAGTCATGAACTCCTCTACTCAAGAAGAGGGAACGGTGACATCTCCATAACTATCTCCTTATTTCCCCCCTGGCCACACTCATTTTAAACTTTTTGAGCCTGTCCAACATTCTCCACCCACCCCTACCCCCACCACATTAGTACTCCCCACCCCCACCTTTCCAGCTGCATTTTGTGTGTTTGCGTCACCTTTTAGATTGCAAGCTCCTTGAGGGCAAGGCTTCCTTTTTCCTTCCTCCTCTCTCTCTCTCTCTCTCTCTCTCTCTCTCTCTCTCTCTCTCTCTCTCTCTGTCTTTCTCTCCTTTATCAATGATCCTTTGAATATAAGGCATTGATTTCTTTGTTAGAAGAAAATTTTCTATTGGAGATTCACTGGAAAGTGATAAAGTTTTTTAATAAGATATCATTAAGATTTATTTAAGAATAAAGGGATCTGAGAGAACTCATGGCTAAGCACTTCCATTAGTTTAAAAAAAAGAACAGTCATACATAAAACAGTCAATCATACTTCATGGTTTATCTCTTGGAGACTGGGAAAAATTTCTTCTGACTGGTGCTAAAGTAACTCCTAATAAGCATTACAGAAAGGGTACCTGCAAATACCTCAACAACCTGTTCACTTCAACAATCAGTATGAAGATGTCAGGTGCAACTTGAGATGGCATCAATTTATCTGTGATCAAATAAGTCCGACACTGCAGTCGCTGTGGTTTTTCTGTATTCTAGCATCACAATTACTTTGTCTCCTTTTGTTGTTTGGGGCTCAGGATGCCAAGTCCCTTGTTTTGGCCAATTTGATGATGTTCAAGCTTTCTCTGCTTCTTTCAACTAATCTGCAGCCCCTGGATTCTTCAAGTCTCAATTTCAGGCTGACCTTTTCTAGGCTGCTCTCCCTTATTAGACCTATCACGTTCCAAGCCTTCCTTTTCTTTTTCCGCTAGGCACCTTCAATACTTAGCATATCTCTTCAGTCTTATGCCCCAGCCTTTGTGCAAAGACACGTTTCAAAACATACATCCCTTGTAAGTGGAGGGAAATGAATGCTGGATGAACTTAGGTTCAAATTTCTGCTCTCATGTTATTAACAAGATGCAATGACCTTGAGCAAATCACAACCTTTCCGATACTCATTTTCCAAATCTATAAAATATGGATAACATTAGGACCTACTTCACATGGTTGCTTATAGGATCTAATGAGATCATGAATTCTAAGTATGGGGCAAATCTTTAAGTGATATAAATAGTGGCTATTATTAATATGAGGCAATGTGGCTTAGTGGATAAGGAGCTGGCCTCAAAGTCAGTACAGGATTTGAGTTCAAGTTACAGCCTTCACACATGCTGACTATATGATCCTGGGAAAGTCACTGAATCTAGGCAGCACTCTAAGATGGTTGTCAGGCATGTAACAGTCATGGGAAGCACTAAACTTTATTATTGGGAAATAGCTAACTAATGAGCAAAGGAAGGAAAGGATAAATAAATGAGTGAAGGAATGAATGGATGGATGGATGGATGGATGGATAAATAGATAGATAAAGCATAGATAACATTACATTTTAAGAGTAAGTCAATATGCAACCTGCTGGGATAGCTATATGTGGATTAATCCTTCTTCCCAACCCCACCCCACCCACATTTCTACTTTAATTTGATTGCACTGTTCTAAGACTATACAATTAGAGCGGCAGCTAGGTGGTGCAGTGGCTAGAATTGTGGGCTTAGAATCAAGTTAGACTCAGAGTTCAAATCTGACCCCAGATAACCTATTAGCAGTGTGACACTGGGCAAGTCACTTAACCTCTGTTTGCCTCAGTTTTCACATCTGTAAAATGGGGCTAATAATAGCACCTATGTCCTAGGGTTCTTGTGAGGATTAAATGAGATAGAAATTACAAAGCTCTTAGTACAGTACCTGGCATATCATGAGTGCTTTAAAAGTGTTAGTTATTATTATTAAATGAGATAGTAATGGTGAAACATTTAATACAATGCCTAGCACATAGCAAGGGCTATATAAATGTTAGTTATTAACATTTATATAATAAATGTTAATATGTGTATAATAGCATTAGTTAATAAAATTGCGAGAGAAGTGATCAGCCTCCAATGGTAAAAGAAATTTCCTCATCTGGGAATTCCCTGCACCAATGAAATCACAGATGCAGTCCTTATCCCCTGTGACGCCTATAATGATCCTGTTACAAATAACTCACATTTATATAGCACATGAATCTGTGAAACACCAAGTATGTTAAACCAAGAATCTATTCTCTCCCCTTTTTTGAGCACATGGGAGATGAGGTTACACAGATAAATTATATTCTTTCTCCAAAACCTCAAGAGAGGGAAAACAAAGAAATGAGAGTAGGTCTTCTCTCTTTCCTGAGAACAAGAACCCCAATATTTCTTCTCTGAGTGTGAAAGTTCCCAACCTGTGTTCCCAATGGAAAATCAAACAGAGTTAGCTAGAGTCATGTTTGAAAATGATAATGAAGCAAAGCTATGCTCTGCTAAGCTTGATTTGGGAAAGTAGATTTGAGATCACTCCTCCTATCAGGGGGATAAGTCTGGTTTGTGAGCATAATGACAGCTGCGTCAATCTTGGAGGGGGTCTGATTTTTTGCATTGGATTCCTAGGGCTCTTTCTTTATTTCAGTTCCCACCCTTGGAGTTTTATTCTAAACTTCTCTTCCCCACACCCAACATCTCAGAATGGAATTCAATCAGAACCACCAAATTTAGTCCTCATTTCAGGTCACAAAAGGAAATTGGGTTTTAATGCCAAGATTGCCTCGGGCTCGGCAGATGGTTCCCAAACATCACAAACAACAGTTTGCCCTGTGTATACTAATGGGGTGGTGATACCCAAGCTTAAAAAAACTGTTGAGGAAGAGCACCCTGTCAAGATCTGCCCTGCCTACCCTTCCCCCCCTCCCCCGCCCCCGCTTATCTGTTACTCTATGACTTTCTTTGATTTTGGAGAACCAGCTCCATGTGGTCTTTTTTGACTACATGCCTCGAAAGTAGAATTTAGGGTAGGTGGGTAGGATTATTAAAATACTATGCTTAACTAGTTTGGAGAAAACATTAGCATGCACTACAACACATAGCATATTGATAAGTATGCATAAATATATATGTATATGTACACATAGATTACACAAAGATATATTTGTATATATATTATAGATACACACATATAAAAATGAATTTATATTCATATTCTCCTTTAAGAAAATTTGGGTCAAAGAAAAGGAAAAACAAATTGAATTTTAGATTTATTTACTCTCATGCTGTCCCTGATAATTCTCCTGTTTAAATCACCCTTCTGCAGCACTACAAACCCTTCCGGACATCAATATTAATGTTCCCGACTCCTGGCAGCGGGCTGGTAGAGGTGGCATTTCATAATTCAGATGTAAAAATTAAAAGCCAAGTGCTAGAGGGAGTACATGGTAGCAAAATACATTCAAGTTCCTGATTGAAAATCCTTCAGAAATCATGCCTTTCTTCACCAACCCTGAGCAAAACAAAAGCAGGTCCAACAGGTGAGTTAAAAAGGACCCCCAAAATATCTATTCTTCCCTGGAAGAAGAGAGACTATGGAAGGAGGCTAAATGATTCCAGGAGTTTTGTGTTTTTTTCACCCAGAAGATTTATTCACGAGGTGTCATTTTTAAAGGTTTTAATGGTTCTCTACTGAAGGGGGTACATGAAAGCACTTGGTGATATTCCACTGGAAAACTCCCAGCAAGAGTCACCTACATGTTAATGATAAGTCGTTATGGACAGAGCATTCAAGAAATATGTTTGCCTATACTATGTTTTAAAGAACTCTCCAGATTCCCTTAGGAAAGTGACTTGCTCCAGTGTTTACAGATAATGTGAAGAAATAAATTGCAAACTGTAAAGTGCTATATAAATGTTAGCTCATATTGCTTCCCACTGGATTTGTTTTTATAGCTTTTGGTTACAATGTTGGCCATCATATCTGTTATGATTCCTACCCATGTCCTTATTAATTTTCTATGTAGAAGGATGTAGAAAAGCATTGTTCTCTCTAAATGAACCATTTCTTTGTGTGAATCTGTAATGTTCTACAACTTAAAAGAAAATGCAAATATCTTGGAAAGAGGTTAGAAGAGGACTTTGACAGCAGTTTTAAATGGGAGAGTGAGCCAGTGTATACTCTCTGTGCTCCATTGATCAACATTTACTCTCAAAACATCTAGAAGAAGGCCCCCTGCATATTGGAAGAGCTCCTTGTTGAAAGGTGTTATAGGAGGACGTACACAAGAGTTGTTTAGGATGAAGAATGTATGGGTTGCAATCTGAATCAATGGAGGGATAGAAAACCTGTTCTGACCTACTTGTTATTCTATACTCTAACATCACTCATCTTGATGGCTTTGCAGTGGCTGCCCCCCATACTTGAGACACCCTCCTTCTTCACTTCTGTCTCTTTGAACTGTGGCTGTCTTCAAGACAAGGATAACTTTCTAAATGATGCCTTTCAGGTCTCCTTAGCTACTAGTGCCTTTCCATTCATGGTTACCTCATGTCTGCTTTGCATGTATTTGTATCAGGTACATGTCTCCTAAATTGGAATGTAAGTCCCTTGAAGAAGGGTACAGTTTCACTTTCTTCTTCATATCTCCAGTGCTTAGCACAGTGCCTGGCACGTGCAAGAGCTTGATAAATATCTGTTGACTGGTTGGTTAAAATCACAGATTCATGAACATCAGAAACTGGGTTAACATAATCATAGGATAATTAAATCTGGATGCTTTGTCCAAAACCCAACTACCTCCTTTCTTATCCCCAGAGGCAAGCATTACTGCCTAAACCTCACAAAAGTACCTTTTCCATCAAAGACAAAGGTATTTCTCACTCATTTCGGTATTTCATAGTTTGTTGTTTTGTTTTGTTTTTTTAGTGGAAAATTTGGAAAATTTATTATGTTTTGTTTCACACCTGAATCAGCGCTGCCTAATCAAGCTGGTCTTTTTTATGATCTTTAATGTCTACTCTTCTTCTCCTGCCACCAAAGCTTTGTGCAGGTTCTTTCCATGCCTGAGTAGTCCTCCCTATTAGCTTCTTTCATGTGCCATCTCCTGTGAGAAGCCTTTCCTGATCCCCTTAGTCTTTAAAGCTATCTCTTCCTCTTTGAGTCATCTTGTATATGCTTATCTATTATACTGTATCATTCCCCTCCCCCTCGTAGAAGGTAAGTTCCCTGAGGACAAGGGCACAAGGCTTTTTCCTTTTTAAATTCTATCTTTTTTAAAAAAATAATTTATTTTAAACTTAAATAAGAAATGAGAAAAGAAAAATAAATATATTTAAAACTTCAATACAAAATAGGAAAAGAAAAAGCATTACCATGGGCTCACCAGAACTTAAGAGAAGATTCAAAATATACAGTAATAAACTTCAATTTCAAGGAAGCCTACATAATAAATACCAAGAATTGTGTTCAGAGCTATCCATCTTTTCTTTGCTTCCTTGTAAGTTTTCTTTTGTTCACTGAATTGTATCTCTTTTTCCCCAGTACCTAGGATAGTATATTGTACATTTTAAAAGGGAGAAAAAAACAATAACATGTTGAATTGGTGATTTAATTGTTATAGAGAACTTCACTGGTATAGGAAAGATGCTACCTCCATTCAGGTTGCATTTTATACTCTTAGTTGTTCATATCTCTGAGAAGTTAAGTGACTGACCCAAGATCACAAAGACAGTATTATCAGAGGTAAGAATTCAATTGATGTTGTCCTGATTGTACGGCCTGCTCTTTATCCACCATCCCAAGGTTAACCCCTCACTTATATTTTGCTCATAGTAGGTACTTGGCAAATCAATCAAATATTGGATGCTGTGCTAAGCACTGAATTGTAAGGGACTGGATTAAATTGAATTTAATTGAATTTGATATATAATTTAGAAGGATATGACCCTAAAAGCTGTCCTTATGGAATTCATTCGTTGTACCTGCCATAGTAAAATAACACACTGCCAACCTATTCAGTGTGTTCATGCAGTCTTTGTTATAATCATTGCTAATGTGGCTTTTCGAAAAGAGCAAAGGACTTGCCTTTCTTTGGGTTGGAAAGATTGATTTTTCACTGGTGGGAACGTATCTTTATTGCCTATGATTCCAGGACCCAGGCCCTAGGCAATTTGTGATTCAGACACGGTTACGAACAGAGTATAGGCCCAATTTTCATGAGTTGCGACAATTTCAAGGTCTAGGAAAAAAGATAATGACAACAGGCCGCACATTAGCTACCTTTGCAGGCTGCTGCTTCAAGTCAGTATGGAATGTGTTGTAAAATTTCAGCTTTCTTTATTTTTTCAAAAGAGTTTTCCATCAGTACATTCAGCCTCTCACCACTGAGAAGGAAGCGACCTGGGAAGCTTACAATAGCTGCAGGCAGTATTTGTGCTAACCACAACAGGCCAAGAAGGCAGACTTCTAGAAGCCCTGCAAATATTTATATGGCTCGGAGGGGGAAGGAGATATCCCTGGCTGGGAGCAGGTCCATGGAAAAACATGACTGACGAGCGGCTCACTCTGATCAAGGTACCCAGCACCAGGGAAAGAGAAAACTTGTAGAGCTAGGGGAAGGAAAGATGGCCCAATGTAAGTTCACAGAAACGTTGCCCTTTTCTTGAAAAGGACAATAAGAACACAGACATTCAAAGCCTTCAACATGTTCTTATAACGCCTCAGATCCTGGCCTCCTTCCATGGCTTACCCAGCACCATTTCTAATCTGCCAGCCTCACAGTCCTTGGGCACTGCAACAGCTTACACACCACCTACATACGCCTCTGTGGGGTACAGAAGAAGTGAGAAGTCTTTCTATCTCTAGCAGAATTGAAGAGAGAGAGAAAATACAGCGAGGTCTCCCTCAGATAGATTAGCTTGTCTGCTAGTAAAGTTTTCCCCTTTATTCTGTTTTAGTTTCTGTATTAGTGCAGATTTTAAATGAAGTAAAAGTCACCATTCTCATTACTTGATTAGCTTCATTCACTTAAGACCCTATTTCAGTACACTGTCACATTATAGCAGCTGTCGACAGCAGCCACTCCGTTTGGGTTGTAATGGGTCTATTCTGCTCCCACAATGATGTAAGGCTCCTAGAACTTATTTGTCTCCAGAGTCTACTTGCTTAAATAATGTTCTCCTGCCCTTCCGTACATGCAGTGTGGTATGTAATAACAGCAGCCACCTTGGGGCTATATTTCATGCAGTTGTTATTTCTTATCAACTTTCAAAGCCTTCTCCTCTCTAGTATCCCAAAGGGCCACTCCATGACCATCTGAGTCCAGTTGCAACACTATTTAAGTATATTTTATTTAGTATATTTAGTATGATTTGGGGATATTATCATCAGCCATGGAAACAGCAGACAGAGTGACACTGGCATGCTTTGCATTTCTTGACTGGATTGGCCGTTTTTAGAAGAAGAGCCTTTAGGGTAGGTTTCCAAAATAAATATCATAGCCTTTGTAAAGTAAACTAATTTCACATTCTGTAAAGGAGTTCATCAGAATGTACATTACCACTAAGCAAAAACACATTTTGGTTACCATATGTCTTGTGGCTATGGGGGTGGTTTCAGAATTGGGATTCTATCAGTATGAGGGAACTTCCAGTGTGGAAAACCACATCCACAGATGCTAATCCAGCATAAATTACAGTCTTAAAGCAATAGTCCTTAATCTAGGGTCTATGAACATTAAAAACGATTTTTAATAATGATATAATTGGTTTCCTTTATTTTATGTATTTAAAAATATTCCTCTGAGAGGGGGTTCATAGGCTTCACCACACTGTTGGGGGTGGGGGAAAAGGTCCATGAAAGGATAACAATATCTATTTTAGAGTTACCTGGAAGCCCTAAAAGGATAGATGATTTGCCCCTGCCCCTTCAGTTATATTATACCATATTATATCATAAACTTAGAAATGGAAAAGATCTTAAAAGCCATCAAATCCAACACCCTTATTTTACTGATGAGAAACCTGAGGTCCAGAGAGGTTAGAAGGCTTTGTCTGGGTTGCACAGGTGAGCCGAAGACATGGAATTTGTGCCATGTTTTTCTAGTTCCATGTAGAAGATTCTATCAACTGTCACACTCCCTCGCAGATGAAAGAGAACAAAGCCTTTTCTGTTGTCGTTGTTGTGGCAATGGGGGTTAAGTGACTTGCCCAGGGTCACACAGCTAGTAGTGTCAAGTGTAGTGTAGCAAGTGTCAAGTGCTTGAGGGGAGATTTGAACTCAGCTCCTCCTAACTCCAGAGTCCCTGCTATATTCACTGTGCCACCTAACTGCCTTAAGAGAACAAAATCTTAAGTGTTAGGGAGAAGGATAAAATAGTTGTAAGACAAATAAAACATAGCGCACTTGAGGGCTGCTAGCCCAGGTTCACTCTTAATTTGGTGAGACAGGAAAGACACTAAAAAGCGGGTAATAGTCTTACTTTATTCTAGTCTAGTTCTCCCAGAAAAGGTTGCTGATGGTGAGAGCACAAACTCCTACAGCATTCCCTAATCACCCTTCTCACTGGGGCCAGTGAGAAGGGGGGGCAATGACCCCTACATCTCGATGGGGTCAATAAAGACAGGCACAACTTGTGCTTCCCTTAAATCCCTAAGTCTCAGTGGGGGCCAGTGAAGGCAAATAGATTCCCCTCAAGCCTTGATGGGGCTGATCAAGGCACTCACAGCATCCCAGCTTGTACGTTCAACCCTAAGGTTTCCCCCAAGCTTCAATGGGGGCCAACTGAGGCACACACAGCATTTGTGCATTCAACCCTAAGGGTTCCTCCTAAGCCTCTCAAAGAAGGTCTTCAAGTGGAAACCCAACTGGGAATAGTGGAGAAGAGATACGGGGAGGATGAGATCACCTACAAGATCCATCCCAGCTCTCAGATGCTAGAATTTAACATTGAAAAAGTAACCCAAGAAGAAAAAGGTAAAATGAGTGGGCACCAATCTCTACGTGTGACAATCCTCTGACCCAAATATCAGTTTCTATTTGGATCCTACCCTTGGTTTGATAAACTCTTTCTCTTCATCTTCAGGGCTAAATCTGGTGATTTGTTCATCAAGGAATCGTCCTCTTCTTCTCCAGGCTTTACTCTGTACTTCCTCTACTATCCTGAAGTCTTACTCCATCTCAGACATTCACAAATCAAAACTATTCTCTGCCTCTGAAGCTTCTCCCCTTGACTGCACATGTCCTCCACAAACCTCCATTTAAGGAAGGTCTTCAGATCAGCCATCTGTCATTTCAGGCTGCACTCAGGACTTTTCTACTACTCTCAGAGGGGTATTTTTTTCTTCATCACTTTTTCAGATTTCTTTTATGTGATACCTGCTCCCATTCATTTTTTTCCTTTTTAAAAATTTTACTCTTCCCCTCTCAGAGAAGGCTATAATTAAATGCAAATATATGTAAATATACACAAATATCTATAAACATATATATATATGCATATACGTATAAGACCATACCATGCATATTTCTGTTGGTCAGTTCTTTCTCTGGAGGTGGATAGCATCTTCCCTCAGAGCTTGAAGTCTTTCCATGCTTTTCTAAATCAACCAATTCATTATTTCTTATATCACAGTAATATTTCATCACAATCATAAACACACCGCTTGTTTAGTCATTATCCAAATGAAGGGCAAAATCTATCCCTAGCCAATCTGACAGGTGATATCTCAATGTTCTTTTAATTTGTATTTCTCTAATCAATAATGACTTAGAGAATTTTTTCATTTGATTACATATAGTTTTGATGTCTTCATCCAAAAACTATCTTTTCATACCCCTGACCATTTATCAATTGGGGTACAACGCATTCTTACAAATTTGACAAATTTCTTTATATATTTCTCATTTGAATTTAAGTTCCTTAAGAGCAAGGGCTTTGTTCATTTACTTGTACTTCCAGTGCTTAGCAGTGTTGATCACATAGTAGGTACTTTTTAAATGCTAATTAATTGATTACTTCATCAAGTATTTGAAAGTCTGCTGTATATATGACATAATGAGATACTCTCCCAACCAGAAGAATGGATTCATTATCCATAAAAAAATATAACACTTTCTAAAAATAATTCACAGCCTTCCAAATCTCCAAATTTGGGAGGAAATATCATAAGTATTCTGCATCTCAGGCTTTCTAGAGACCAAAAGATGTGCATCTGAACAAGACTTACTAAGCTATACACACAAACATTTTATAAGAATGATCTGTGAGGACATTTGAAGAAATACATTTTAGGAATTTTTACACCATGCTTGACAGTTAATAACTGTAGCTTGAGCTACTCAACCAAATAATCATGCGCTGACAGGCTTCTTTACTGATAAGTCCTTCTCTTAAAGACCTCCCATATCTCAGTTGTCACTGAAAGCTGATCAGTTCTAAGATTATACATTCTGTGAGGGTCACCTCAAAAGTTTTACAAAAGTGTCTACCTACTTCAGTGGCATGAATGTGACCCCCTTCCTCTGATGGGGGCAGAAGGAAGAAACGAAGATTTATTAACTGCCCACTTTGTGCCAAACTCTATGCTAGGCACTTTACAAATAGTATGTCCTTTGATCCTAACTACAACCCTGAATAGCTGTTACTGTGCCCATTTTACAATTCAGAAAACTGAAGTGTATAGAGTTTTAAAACTACTCTCCTTGAGTTACACATCTAGTATCTGAGGTCAGGTCTTAACTGGGGTCTAATTGGTTCCAAGACCAGCACTTTTATTTACTGTACTACTTCCTTTTGGTAGAGAATTCAGAAAGAGAAAACCTACCAAGGTGCACATAGTGCAATGAACATAACAACTAAAATTCCACATTAAACTATATCTAACTACATGAGAGACTAAATATCAGGAAGGAGTAAAAAATATATGTTTTTTGCTTCATCAGGATTCCACAAACACTCTTTTACATGCACCATCCTTCCTGGTGCCTGTCCATTAAAGAGGACCCCAAAATACACAGGAGGGACTGCTGTATAGGCTGTTAGATCTGCTTTTCTGAAAGGAAATTAACTTTTGAGGGGTCTGCAATCACTTTAATCAAGCACATATATCATTCACTTAGTTCAGGGCAAAAAGGCAGCACCCTGGACTTCAGAGAAAATACAAACAGAGAAACAAAGATTAACAGACAGGGCTCCCAACTGTTTGATCATAAGTAATACATATATCACACAGATCCAACTGTCTTATCATTACATACATACATAGTTATCAGAGAAAGAAGCACCAACATCTGGGTTTTCCAGGCCAGGGGACTCCTTATCGGCTGCCCAGAGGCTCATTTGGCCAAACAAACTTTCCTCCAAAAACAGCCCCAAAGTAAAACCTCACCTCGGAATATTTATACATTTTTCAAAGCTGGAGGGCAGAACCCTCTGAGCCAGTGCCTCAATAGAAATTAACAAAAAGCACTGAAGTGGGAAAAATCTTTAATTCTCCCCCCCACCATTAATCTTAAATTACCATTACACCATCTTCTAATTAAACTTATTTATTTTACAGATAAGGAGACTGTGTCCCAGAGAGGAGAAGTGAGTGTCCCAAAGATGTCAGAATCTGTGTCTCTGCTCTCTGTCCACTAAATCCAATTTCATCTCCTAGGGCAGGAGATATTCCTGCTACTTGTTAAACTGACATGACTCTCACTGATTTCAGGAATGTAAAAAGAATTAAAATGCCTTCATTTTAGAAAACAAAAAGTATCATTTGAACTTAGTTGAAAAGAGAGATACTTTCAAAATTTTACACACACACACACACACACACACACACACACACACACACATGGGGGGAGGGGAGGGAGAAAAAGAGAGAGAGAGAATATTTTCAAAATATTATTACCTGAAATATGAATTGAGAAAGATTTCCCCAAGGTGCAAACAACTCTTGGCAAACCATGTGGAGGATATTTAAAAAGTAATCTATATGGTAAAAGCCAGTGAATGGAAGTTGAATTGCTACCTGTGTGATTTGGGGATAGCCATTTACCATCTCTGAGCCTCAGTTTCCTGATCTGTGAAATTAAGGAATTGGTCCCAGATCAGTGGTTCTTAATGTGATTCAGGTATCCTAGAGTATCCCTGAGATACTTTCAGGGAGTCTGTGAGGTCCAAACCTCAATAATATAAAGATGTTTTCATTTAAAAAAAACAGTAAGTATTGATAGGTATAACCCATATAACCTAAGCTGTTTGAGGGCTCCTCAATGATTTTTAAGAGTGTAAAGGTTTCCTGAGGCCAAAACTTTTGAGAACTACTGGTCTAAATGACCTTCGAGATGCTTTCTAACTTTAAATCAATAATCCCATGACCCTGTGTGTATACTGAGGAGGTGATACAGCAGTCCATACATTAAACATTGCCATGAAGTCAAAACTTTCTTTCTAAAACTCTCTAGATCTGCCCCTATGAAACCATGAGAATCAATTCAGCTCCATGAAATTAATATTTTATATATATTATGTATGTGTGTATATATGTATATACACACATACATATATATATATATATATCCCAATAAGGTAGCTAGATGGCACAGTGGTTAAAGTATCAGGCCCGGAATCAATAAAACTCCTCATCCTGAGTTCAGATTTGGCCTCAGGCACTTACTTGATGTGTGATCTTGGGCAAGTCACTTAACCCTGTTTGCCTCAGTTTCCTCACATGTAAAATGAGCTGGAGAAAGAAATGGCAAACCACTCCAGTATCTTTGCCAAGAAAACTCTAAATTGTGTCAGCAAGAGTTGAACACAACTGAAAATGACTGAACAACAACAATATAGCCTAACATATATCCTGTGATATATCAGACATGGACTTGTTGAAGTAGATGCAAAGACAAAAAAACTTAGAGGTCCCTGCACTCAGGAAACATATATTATCCCTAATAAGGGATAACATTTATTTATGTAAATTTTGTATCCTTCCAGTAAAACATAAGCTTCGTGAGGGTAGGGAATGTTTTTCATTGTGTTTTTATCCCTATTGCTAAATACTGTACCCTACCAGAAATTAGCACCTAATCAATTTATTAATTAATTTAATTCTATTTAATTCTCATGGAGAATAAAACATGTACACAGAGAAGTGAATAGAAAGGAGAAGGAGAAGGAGAAAAGATGAAAAAAAAATTGGGGCAGAGAAAATAAAGGAAGACTTCTCAGAGGAAATAAACCTGAGATGAATATTGGAGAAGAGGCAAGTAGGAGTGCCTAGTATCCTGCAATCATAAGGAAAGATTGAAAATGTTGGAGATGGGAGATGTGATTGGGTGATGAAGGTACTTGTATTCCTTCAACTAATAGGAAAAAAAATCAATTACGCAATCAAAATGTAAGAGTAATTAGTTAAAGGAGGAAGCTACCTGATGATGCACTTCCTTCTCCTCTCCTACCTCTTTTCCTGACTAGCTGATTTGATTAGATTGAGCCTTTGTCAAGATTGCTTGTGGCTAGGGGTTAGCATGAAGACTGAGTAGTGGGAATATACATCACATTCAAGAAATAACAAAAAAACTAAGCAACAAGCATTTTTGCTAAGGGAGAATGAGAAATACCGACTGATATTTTAAAAGCATTTTAAAGTTTTCAAAGTGCTTAAATATCTCCCTTTTTTGGAAGTAATTTGGGGGCCAGATTATAAAAGTCAAACTGAGGAACTTTAATACTATGCTACAGAAAGTGAGAAATAACTAATACCCCCACTCCCCTTGCAGAGGAGTAAGGTGATGAGGAAGATTAATTTACTCATAGTGTATAGGAGGTACTGAAGTTGGGAAAAATCCAAAGAACAACAACAACTCTGTAATTAGAGAAACAAGCTAGGACTTTAATGAAACAATCCAGGAAAAAGGTGAGGCAAACATAGCAATAGGAGTGGAGATGATGATGTATATGAGAATTCTGAATGAAAAAGTGAGCATGATTTGATGATTGACTAAAGATAGGTGAGGAGCGGGATGAGTCCAGTGGAACTATAAGGTGTTTAAGGCTCAGAGACAGGAAGAATGATGGTTGAAATGATAGACCCACATAATGTTACAGGTCTAAGGACCTTTGAGATCACCTGGCACAAACCTTTCATTCTATATCCAAAAAAACTAAATTTCAGAATTTTTATTGTGTAAAAGAGTTAAAGTATTTTTCTCATAGAGGTGAAGTGAATTTCCTAGTGAGTTTATGACAGAATCAAGACTAAAATCAATACAATTCATTGGATTTTTACTGAAAAGAGAGGTTAGGAACTGTTTGGGATTGAGGGTTAAGGTAGGGGTTGGGGATCAATTGATAAATCAACCAACAAGCATTTATTGGGTGCCTATTGTTGTTCATCATTTGTTTTTAAAGACATCTTTGGATGATATTTTGACTTGCACATGAATTGCATTTTAAGGGAGATAGAGTTGCACAAAATCTTCAGCCTTCTCTTCTAGAGCCATAGAAGTCCAGTGGAAAGACAAAAATCAAGATGGCTGGCAGTGTCTTGGGATGCAGTGGATGACCTTGGCGTCTTTGATGTCTGACCAAGCTCTAAGTGTTCCACAATGCCTGCCTCATCTCTTCATTCTTCTGGGGGAAGTCTTCACATGTTTAAGGTTGACATCCCTCTAACACACTGATGGTTTGAAGCCTGTCAGTTACTCCTAACCTGGGTTAGCCTATCTTCTAAGACAGTTTTAGTGGGGTGTGACTGCTGCTCATGCTATAACTTCTTGGAGCCACAGGTGACAGACAGATAGTTGGGTGAAAGGTGGAAGCCAAAAATGGTTGAACAGTCCTGAAAAGGAATCAGCAAGCCCTCATACCAGTGGTGATGATCTTCCTGGAACACTCCAGACTCCTAGTATAATGTCAGGCATTACATTACAATTACAAAGAATAAAACAATCCCTAATAGGGAAAAATGATTTTGTATATTACAAATACCAATCACTCTGTCAATCAACAAGCATATATTAAGTGCTTAGGGGCAGCTAGGTGGTGTAGTGGATAAGAGCACAAGTGCAGGAGACAGGAGCACCTGAGTTCAAATCTCACCTCAGACACTTGACACTCACTAGCTGCATGACCTTGGACAAGTCACTTAACCCCAGTTGCCTCATCCTGGGTCATCTCCAGTCATCCTGATGAATATCTGGTCACTGGATTCAGATGGGTCTGGAGACCTGCACAGCTCTCCCTCACTCAAAACATCAATATTTCTTTGATGACATGGTCTTCTTCATCAATGAAGGACAAACACATACACATTAAGCACTTACTAGATACTAGGCATTGTGCTAAGCATGGGAGGATATAAAGAAAAGTGAAAAACAGTTCTTGTTTATGAAGGAATTACATGGGCAAAAACAGGGACAGAGCAGGTATGTAGGTACCCACATGGAATGTGGAGTGTGACTTTACAGGGGCAGGCACTAACAGCTGGTAGGAATGTGAAAAATCTTGTCTAGAAGATGGCACTTGAGCTATGTATTTCTCATCAACTGCAGGCCAATAATCATGGACACTGGGACAAATTCCAATCTAAAGGTTAATTTAAATAAATACTTCCAGATGTTATGATTACATTCATGGGGGAATTCCATCTATTGATGGAAATTTCAACATCCTTCATGAATGGCTGTGGTCAAAAAGTCATTACGGTGGCCTACTCTGTTGAGTCTCCTTGAGTTTGCTAGACTTGGCTTCTGATAAACTGATAGTCATCAGACCTGATATTGGCATGATCTGTCAGAACTTGTGCTCCATTGGCATAGACTTGGAGAACCTAGTACCCTTTGTATTGGAATGAGGCAGCAGAGTGGAATGTTGGTGAAGACTGAGTATTAACATTCAGTCTAAATCTGCAATGACCTTTGGGAATCTTTCTTGTTTCCTGAATTTATTTACCTTTACATTTTCAAATGTTGTGTCTTGATAAAGTTTATATCTAATTTTTAGTTGAGAGAAAGTATGTTCTAAAAGATATTTATTAGTAGTATGCAAGGGGAAAAGCAGAAAATCAAGGATGAAACAATGCCATTTCTTAGTCCTTAACAAGAAATACAAGCATTGCACTTAAATTTAAAGAGCGTACGTATATTACTGCACGTAAAATGTGTAAATATAAAATACATATAAAGCACATATAAATGGTAATACTAGCATAATGTGTTACAGTGGTACAATTTGCCTTTAGCAAATCACATTCCAACATATTTGTTTCTGATTTTATATGCGCATGGAAGGAACAAACCTCCCTGGGCACTTTATACTGAAAAGTAAAAAACAAATGGGGATATCATTGAAAAATAGTATTCCATTTCCTATCTTGCCTGTTGTGCTTTGGTGGTATGCACCTTCTTTCAGTCCAGAGGTAGCTACATTTCAGTGTTAGCTGAGGGATTACAGGTAAAGTTACTTCTACAGGCCAGTTGGATTGAATTCCGCTCTCCTCAATCAAGCCAACTTCCCACTGATCTCAATGGGAGAGTTGCCTGAGAAAAGATGGCAGAATTAAGCCCTTTAGTTTGTGAAGCCATTGGAATGTTTTTCAAAGTAGCTTTCATTCCTTTCTCTATCACAGTGACTCTTCCTTGTACAAAGCTTTCATTGACTGCAGAAGGAGCACTGCATATGGAAAAGATATGGAAAGCGTGAAGCAGATTGAAGGTCTGGCCGATATCATTATGTGTGAAGGAGTAAATGCTAATGCATTTTTTTAAGAGCAAAGCCTAATGCATGCCTTGACTATTTGCTCCACTGAGAAATTGAATATTGAGAAATCAATCTTGTAGCTTTACGTGAGCTGAGGTTTATGGGATGGGACTGAGCCAAGCTGATATAGCCAGATTTATTTTGCATATAACCTTTTTAATCTCTACACATGTGAAATGCAACATTGAAAGACTTCAATATTCAATAAAGACTTTGCATTGCTTGGAGAAATAAGTCAATAAGCATGATATTCTTTCCAAGACAAGATTATCATATTTTGCCACTGAGACTCATGCCACCCACTCAGGGTTTTGGCACAACTTTTAAAAGTAATTACAAAAATAACTAACAGCTGTAATAATACTGTATATTAACACAATACATAAAAATGCCATGAACATTGCATGGAATTCTTCTTTTGCAAGGAAACAAAAAGGATTCTATTAGGGCAGTATGAAATAGTAAATGGGATAGCTGAAGAAAATGAAAATAATTCATCTGGATAGGAAATCAGAGCAATTGTCTGAGATCATAAGGTGAAGCTGGGTTTGGTGATAGTAACCATACACTATCCAGGAGGAAACGATGTGTATAGATAGATAGATAGGTAGGTAGATAGATAGATAGATAGATAGATAGATAGATAGATAGATAGATAGATAGATAGATAGATAGATAGACAGATAGATAGATAGATGATAAATAGGTAAATAGATAGATAGATAGATAGATAGATATAAATATATACATATAAAATATATGTATTGGTAAGACCTGATCAATGGCTAAGCAAGGCAGATGGCAGGAGAAACAAGATTTATTTTATATATATGTGTGTGTGTGTGTGTGTGTGTGTGTGTGTGCGTGTGTGTGTATTTAATTTAGTGAGAAGTGAGAAAGGCCTATTGGCCTGTTCTGGCTTTTAAGGTGTTAATTTTCTTCAGCATTTTTTTGTGCTTCCTTTACCAAGCTGTTGACTCTTTGTTCACAACTTTTTTGTATCATTCTTAATTTATCAGTTTCCATATTGGCTCCTTAAGTTTTGTCCTGCAAATTATAAATTCCCTGAAGGTAAAAACTGTTCCATTTTTTTTTTTTGTCTTAGTATTCCTGTGCCTTGTACAGAGTGTGGTTCATGGTGTTGCTGTTCAGTCATTCAGGACAATCTGACTCTTTGTGACCCCACTTGAGGTTTTCTTGGCAAAGATACTGGAGGAATTTGTCATTTCTTTCTCCAGCTCATTTTTAGACGAGGAAACTGAGTCAAACATGATTATGCAAATTGCCCAGAGACTCACAGTCAGTAAACATCCTGATGGGTGCTTAATAAACTTTTGTTGAATTAATTTGAAGAAATTAATTTGAAAAGAGAGGCATTTTATATTACTCAATTTCTGAAGACCAAGAAATGTATCATTTATTGATCACCTTCAGAGTACGGAGGTGCTCAATTGCCAAGTACTATTGATTTTTTCTTCATGCTATCTCTTCTTTGCTCTTAAAAAAAATCCAACATCAACATCCTAATCAAGGCCCTTATTAAGACCTTATTAATTAAATATTACAAGTACTTAATAAATACTTTAACTATTGCCTAACCGTTTGTCCCACCTCCTCCCCTTTTAACACCCCACCCCATCCTATCCATCCTTCACAAAGTTGTCAGATTTCAAGGATTTCAGATAATTTAGTATGGGAAAGGACCTCAGAGCTCACTTGTTACTATTACTTCTTTTTTTGTTTGTATTTTTGATTTTTAAATTTATTTAGTTTTTCATTTTTTTCCAAATTAAATGTAAAAACAATGTTTAACATTCATTTTTAAAACTGAGTTCTGAATTCTCTCCCTTCTTCCCTCCACCTTCCTCTGCCCTCCCTCTCAGCGAGAGGGCAAGCAATTCAATATCCGTTATACATGTGTAGTCATGCAAAACATTTCCTTATTAGTCATGTTGTGAAAGAAAACAGACAAAAAATACCCTCAAGAAAAGCAAAGTAAAAAACAAATAGTTCAATCTGTATTCATATACCTACAATTTTTTCTCTGGGGATGGGTAGCATTTTTCATAAGTCCTTCAGAGTTGTCTTGGAGCATTGTATTGCTGAGAGTAACTAAGTCATTCATAGCTGATCATCTTACAATATCATTTTTAATTTGGACATCGTACATTTCACTTTGCATCAGCTCATGTATGTCTTTTTGGGTTTTTCTGAGAGCATCCCAATCATCATTTCTTATAATAACATTTCATCACTATCCGATACCACACTTTCAGTCATTCACCAATTGAAGGGTAGCTCCTCAATTTCCAATTCTTTGCCACCAGAAAGGCTGTTATACATATTTTTGTACATCTAAGTTCTTTTACTTTTTGTTTTGTTTTTCTCTCTTTTGAGATACAGACCTAGGTAAAATGGTATGCATGATTTTATAGCCCCTTGGACATAGTTCCAAATTGTTCTACAGGACAGTTGAATCAGTTCACAATTCCACCAACAGTGCATTAATATCTCCAAATTCCCTCTAGCATTGGTCATTTTCCTTTTCTTTCCTATTAGCCAATCTAATACGTATAAGATAGTACCTAAAATTGTTTTAATTTGCATTTCTCTAATCAATCATGAGTTAGAGTAATTTTTTTCATATGACCATAGATAGCTTTATTTCATCTGAAAACTTCATAACTTTTGATCATTTATAAATTAGTGAATAACTTACTTTTATAAATTTAACTCAGTTCCCTAGGTATGAGAAATAAGGCCTTTATCAGACAAATTTGCTTCCAAAAAAAATTATTTATCACAGTTACTACTGCAAACTGTGTTTTCCTCCATCCCCATCCCGTTTATTCTATTCTCTCTCCTTTTACCCTGTGCCTCCACAAAAGTGTTTTGTTTCTGACTAGCCCCCAATCTGCTCTCCCTTTTATCACCCCCATTCTCTTATTCCCTTCCCCTCTTACTTTCATGTAGGCTAGGTTCTTATACCCAGCTCAGTGTGTATATTATTCCTTCTTTGAGCCAAATCTGATGAGAAAAAGATTCACTCACTCCCTCCTCTCCCTTGCAAAAGCTTTTCCTTGCCTCTTTTATGTGAGATAATTTACTCCATTCTATGTCTCCTGTTCCCTTTCTCCCAGTACATTCCTCTCTCTCACTCCTTAATTTTATTTTACTTTTGACATATCATCTGTTCATATTCAACTCACACCTGTACCTTTTGTCTGCAAACTCCTTCTAAATACTTTAACAATGAGAAAATTTTTATGAGTTACAAGTATTATGTTTCCACGTAGGGATGTAAACATTATTAAGTCCCTTATGATTTCCCTTTCCTGTTTAACTTTTTATGCTTCTCGAGTTTGGGAAGTCAAATTTTCTATTTGGCTCTGGTCTTTTCATCAACAATGCTTGAAAGTCTTCTAGTTCGCTGAATGTCTATTTTCTGCTTGAGGGATTATACTGGGTTTTGCTGGGTAGGTGATGCTTGTTTGTAATCCTAGCTCCTTTGCCCTCCAGAATATCATATTCCAATTCTGATCCTTTAAGGTAGAAGCTGTTAAATCTTGTGTTATCCTGATTGTGATTCTACAATACTTGAATTATTTCTTTCTGGCTGCTTGCAATATTTTCCCCTTGACCCGGGAGCTATGGAATTTGGCTAAAATATTCCTGGGAGTTTTGATTTTTGAATCTCTTTCAGGAGGTGACTGGTAGATTCTTTCTATTTCTATTTTAACCTCTGGTTCTAGAATATCAGGAAAATTTTCCTTAATAATTTCTTGAAAGAGGATGTCTAGACTTTTTTTTTAATCATGGCTTTTGGCTACTTCAATAATTTTTACATGATCTCTCTTGGATCTGTTTTCCAGGTGAGTTGTTTCTCCAATGAGATATTTCACAGTCTTCTTTTTTATTTTTTCTTTATTTTTCTTGATTTCTCATAAAGTCATTAGCTTCCATTTGATTCATTCAAATTGTCAAGGAATTATTTTCTTCAGTGAGCTTTAGTTCCCTCCTTTTCCATTTGGCCAATTCTACTTTTTAAGGAGGTTTTTTTTCAGAGAATTTTTGTGCCTCTTTTTTCATTTGACAAATTCTGCTTTTTAAGGTATTCTTCTCCTCATTGGCTTTTTGTATCTCTTTTGTCATTTGACCTGTCTGTTTTTTAAGGTGTCATTATCTCCCATATTTGTGTGTGTGTCTCCTTTCCCAAGCTGTTGACTCATTTTTTCATGATTTTTTGCATCACTTTCATTTCCCTATCCAATTTTTCCTCTACCTCTTTTGCTTGCTTTTCAAATTCCTTTTGGAGCTCTTCCATGTCCTGAGACCAATTCACATTTTTCTTGGAGTCTTGGGATGCAGGAGTTTTGACTTTATCTTCTTCTGAGTATGTGGTTGATCTTCCTTGTCAACATAGTAACTTTCTATGATCACAATTCTTTCTGAATGTCTGTTGTTTGTTCATTTCCCTAGCCTCTTTTTTGACTTTTAACTCTTTCTTAAGTAGGGCTCTGCTTCCAGGATAGAGGGCATACTGCCCCAAATTTCACGGGTTTTGTGCAGCTGTTTCAGATATACTTCTAGGGATCTATAAATTTTCATTTCTTCCAAAGTGGTAATGGTCTAAGGAGAGATGTTTGCTCCTCTCCTGGTCTGTGCTCTGATCTGTTAGTGACTGTAAATACTCTTTTCTGTCCTGGAATTGTGAGGAGGGTCCTCCACTCCACTGATGCTGCAAGCTCTGCTTTGCTCGTGCTCCTCCTCACCATGGGACTGCCATCCAGGACTGCGATCCAGATATGAGTATGGGCAAAGAGTCCTGGCCCCAGGGCCAGCAAAGAGACCCCTGTAATCTTCTTCTGACCATCAGTGGGTTGAGAACTCTGGAAGCAGCTGCTGCCACTGTTGATTTGGTTACTCCCAAGGCCTGCTCCTAGTTTGCAAGAGATGGGGCTGGGTTTGTGCTGATATAGCCTGGGCTAGACTATGCTCCATGCTCACTCAGGTCCTATATACCTTTCCTGCTGACCTTTTAAGTTGTCTTTGGCTGGAAAATTATTTCACTCCATCCTTTTGTGCATTCTGTCACTTCAGGAATTGTTTTATAGAATTATTTAAAGGTGTCTGGAGGGGTTTTGGAGAGAGTTCAGGTGAGTCCTGCTTTTTCTCCACCATCTTGACTCCATGCCCTCATCACCTCTTCTTAGAGATGAGAAAACCAGAGTCCCAGAGAGATGGTTTTACCCAAATGCATAAAGAAGGTAAGTAGGAAACAGGGAATCCAAAAACTTTCTAATTTTCAGATCCAGTGCTTTTCCCATTATATTACACTGCTTCACTTTGTGCAAAGACATAACCATCAGCAGAACAAATGCTAGCATTTCTATAGCACTTGAAATCAAGGCTCAGAATACGTTTTTCACTTACTTTATTTTTCTTGCTTTTTTGACATGGCTAATATGGAACCACATTTTTCATGACTTCGCATGTGTGTTGTTTTTCACTTGTGTCAACTCTTTGTGACCCCATTTGAGGCTTTCTTGGCAAAGATACTGGAGTGGTGAGTCTTTTCCTTCTCTGGTTCTTTTACAGTTGAGTGAAATGACATGAACAGAGTTAAATGACTCACTCACCAAGGAAGTATCTGAGGACAGATTTGAACTCAGCAAGATCAGTCTTCCTGACTTCAGGCCCAGTAGTCTATCCATTTTGCCAGCTAGTTTCCTCTCACATGTAAAATTGATGTCATATTGTTTGCCTTCTCAGTGGTTGGGAGAGAGACCAGAGGGAGAGAGAGAATTGGCAACTCAAAATTTCAAAGAATAAATGTTAAAATAAGTGAAGTATAATTATTTTTAAAACAAACAAAAAGAAAACCAAGACTGAGGGAAGTCAAGTGACTCTCCCAGGGTCACATAGATAGAATCTAGTATAGAGCTCAATTTTTCCTGACTCCAAGTTCACAGCTCTGTCCACTATGCCATATGTCACTTTTCTGCTCCAAACCCTACATTGACTTCCTATAGCTTACCAGATAAAATCTCAACTCTTTAATCTGACTAATGTTCTCCATGCCATAGCACTAATCAACCTTTTCTTTCCTTGATTTAAATCCTTCTCTCTACCACCGTCTCCATATCTTCTTGTATATATTTTGCATGTGCTTCCGTGGGGTTCATATTGTCTCCCTTGATAGTACATATGTTCTTCAAGGGCAGAAACACTGTGTTACTTGCACTTAGAACAATTCCTGAAACCTAGTAGCCACTTAATAAATGCTTACTGATTGATATACCACCAAATTCAAACTGTGCAAAAGAGAACTTATCACCTCTTACCTGAGCTATGATAATAGCCTTCTCATTTATCTCCAGGTTTCCAGGCTCAATCCTCTTCAATCTATCCATTATCCAACTGCCAAGTTTAATTTTCCTGAGGCAAAGTTCTCACCACATCACTCCCCTGGTACAAATTGTTCGCTTTCTCCAGGACAAAATACAAAATTATTTTTATTAGTAACTCCCCAATTTGGATCTAACCTATTTTCATTCCTGTTTTATATTGTTCCCCTTAAATTATTCTACCTCACAGAATAGGTGGACCACTAGTGCTTCCCAAATCTAGGTGCATTTTTTTCTTTCTATGTATTCATAAATGCAATGAACATTCCACTTCGCTAACCTCCATGCTTGAAACTCACTGTCTACCTCATCTTGGAATTTCAGAGTCTTTATCTTTGTTCTAGCCTCAACTTAGTTACCATCTCCTCTGTGAAGCCTTCCCTGATCCCATTAATTTTGAATGGTCCTCTTTTCAGAAAATGTCTTCTATTTAACTATTTGTGTGCATGCTTTATTGCTTATTAAAGATCCGTGATTGTAGCTAGCCAGACAATAGCAAATCTCAGGAGTCTTGATTGATTCCTTGGCCAGTTTTCTTTAGTGCTAGTAGTGGCAAGTGGGTGACCCAGTCAACAGACAACTGGGTTTAGAGTCAGGAAGAAATGAGTTCAAATCCAACCTCACATACTTACTAGCTATGTGATATGAAACAAATCACTTCATATCTCTTTGGCTCACTCTCAACTATAAAATGGGGATAATAACATCACCTACTTTAACACATTTGTTGTGAGAATCAAATAAAATAATATTTATAAAATAATTAGTACTATTCTTGGTATACAGTAGGTACTAAATAAATGCTTCATACCTTCTCTACCCCCTTTTTATTTTGCTCTTTAGCTCTTGACTATTCTGCTCCAATATCTTCTCTAATCCCCAAACCCACATTCCCTTCTAAAACTGTTCTTTCCAAGGTCACCTATGACTGCCTAATTGCAAAATTCAGTGTCCCTGTAATCCATTCTCTTTGTTCTTGACCACATTTTGACCATAATACCCTTGCCCCCAGAGAGGACTATAGACAATTCTATTATTCATACTAATACATATTTGGGTGCAATTGTGAATGAGAATAAAATTATTTTCAAATGGTTCTCAGGCTACCACCTTGTGGAGGTCTTAATGATATTTCTCTATTTAGAAAGCTCTGTGATGAATTAGAATTTTGAAGAAAGTCATTTGATAACTTTTATACAAATTTCTATTATCCTTTTCCATCATTCTTATTCAGTACCTGTCAGTATAAGCTGGCCCAAGAGAAGTGACTTTTACTGTTTGTGGTTTCTCTGTTGTTTAATCAAATGGTGGGTGGAATCAAGGTTGACTGATCTGAGCAGTAGCCAAGCAGGGACTCTTGGAGAGTAGAAATGTCAGCTGACCTATTGGGAGCTATTCCAAATCCATCTGGAGTTTCCTCAAACACTCTTAATTACCATTTTGTATTTCAAATATACCAGCCGCCTCTTAAAAAATAAAATAATAAATCTAGGTAAGTATAAAGGCAAGTAAATCCAATAAAAATTCATTTCTCTCCAAATTTCATTTGGCTGGAGGGAGTTCTAGCAATTCTCTTCTAAGAATGTGTTGCAAAGGTTTGAGCTAACCCAGAACAGCTTACTAAGGAATACTTTCCCTTAGCTTTTTGTTTTTGGTTTGTTTTGTTTCATTTTTCTTTTGAAAGATAGGAGAAGTGGAGTAACAGGAACAGTGAGTCAAAAATTCAATGATTGTGTCGCCATCTTCTCTTCTGAGACTGCAGGGAGAGGAAGTGATTTGTGGGTGACCTGGGTCTTATTTGACAGTCACATAGTGTATCAAGCTTTGCATCTGGGTTGTCACTCCCACTCACCAGCTGGCTTAGATATGTCTGAATATCCTTCAAGGACATAGACTTAACACAGTGAAGTTCAATTTAAAACAGTACGGAGTGAGTGGATAGAACACTGTACTCACATCCAGACAGACAGGTGTTCAAATACTGACTCAGATATTTTAATAGTTGGGTAATTTTGGGCAAGACACTTAACTTCTCTAATTCTCGGTTTTCTTATCTGTAAAATGGGAGGGGAAGGGAATCCACTATTCCAAAGCTTCCCTTCTAGCTCTATCCATATCTATTGTTCCAATAATTATAGTATTTTGTGGAATTTAAGGCTGCAAGGAACCTTAGAGATCATTTTAGTCCAACCTTCTCAAATTCAGAGGAAGAGGCTGAGGTTCAGAGAAGACAAATGATTTATCCAGGGTCATACCTAGGTAGTAAATAAGATATATCCTTTCTACTCCAAAAAAGTGGTCTTTCCCAATACACCATGCTAGCTTTTAAGTGTTCTTGCCATCCAGATTTCTTTGATCATGACCATATACACCAATGGTCTCTAGTGATATCATGTACCAGTATTATGGAAGTTTTTCTACAAAGAAATAAATCTCAGAAGAAAAATCTGTGGTGCACCACTGGTATTTGTTTAACTTTCAGCAAATATTACTTATAGACAATCACTACACTGGGTATTTATTCATAGGATTATAGGTCTAGACTTGGAAGGGCTCTCAGAGGTCAACTAGCCCAACTCACTAATTTCATATGTGAAGAGATTGAGGTCCAGTGAAATGAAATTACTTTCTTAAGAATATGTGATAAGATTTGGATATAGCTTTTCATATTTCAAATCTAGTACTTTATGAATGCAATTATTTTCATTATCACTATTTTAACAGTATACACAAAAAATGGGGTACTTTTTCCTGTGTTCAACCAGATTAACTAAACATTTAAGTTTATTTTAAAATAAGTTTCTGTGGTAGTGATAGAGCCACCAAGGTTCAAAAGCATGGATAATTTCCAGCACTGGTAGTACTGGCTATGAAACATCCATTCTAGCTTACTCCTACAGAAAGCCATGCATGTCATTGCTTCCATGCTTTGGGGAGTCTTGAAAATGAGCTTATGATAATACACAGATTTTACATAAGTGATTATTTCTGCTAAGGACATCAAAATCCTCCAAGTCACACAGCTTGGCAGTCTTAGAATCGTATTTGATTTTTCTTTCTTTTTCTTTCTCTCACTCACTCACACCCTCTCACATCTAATTAGTTGCCAAGTCTCATCAATGCTTCCTCTACCACATTTCTCTGAACTCACATTCTCTCTGCACAAAACTAAGAAACCTAGTTCATACTTTCATCCCTTCTTATGTGCACTGTTGAAAGTCTCCTAATCAGTTTCCTTGCTTCCAGTTTCTTCCCTCTCCAATCCATCCTCTATCCAATTACCATATTAACAGTCTTAAAAATATAGATCTGATCATGTCATTCCCTTTCTCAAATGTTTTTATGTCTTCCTGCTTCCTCTAGAATAAAAGAATATGCCTCAGCTTGGCAAAGCCCTTTGCCACCTAGCTTTTACCTCCTTTCCATGCATTTCTTATTATGTTCTTTCATTCCAGCCAAACTAGACTCCTAGTTCTTCTAACTTAGTATGCCATCTCTTCTCCTTGACCCTATAGGCTTATAGGGTTTACTCTTTCTTCACTCCCAATTTATCTCTCCAGGTACACCTCCAGGACACCAATTCTGTGAGCCCCAGTTGTTGATACACTATCCAGTGTCCTGTTGTTGTATATCTACTCATCCTTTTATACTTCATATCCCCTCAGTAGAATGTAAACTCCTTGAAGATAGGGATCATTTTTGTTTTGTACTTCTCACAATGAGAGACATGGTACCTTAGAGGCAGGAGGCTTTTAAGAGATATTTGTTGATTTAAATCACAGAATATTAACAAACATATCCCAACTGATAATTCAAATAAATGTCTTCCCACAAATTAATCACCATGACCTGGAAAACGAAAATTAGACATACGTCTTTCGTCTTGGAACAAAGGTGGAGGAGGTTACTAGGGCAAAACATTGCATTCATTGTCAGATGTGGTTAGTATCTTGATTTTTTCTTACATGTTTTTGTTTGTTATAAAAGAGAGGTCAGTTTCATTAGGAGAAAGGAGGAAGGATTTATTTTTTCCCCGGAAAGAAATTATGATGAAAAACAAAAGGCATAAAATAAACATGGAAAAACCTGTAGTCATCACAGGAGGCTACAAACTTATTCCAGTGAGGTTTCCATTTCTCAGAATATTTTGGAAACTTTTCAAACTATCTGCAACAAGTATTATACACATCTCACCCCATCCACTTCTGCCAAAAGAGCCTCTTCATTTACAGTCATATATTATTTTGAAGGAAGAACATTATTACCCAGCTTGATCAACTATCGTATTCCCCAGATTTGGCTTCAAGTGATTTTTGGCTTTTTCCAACTATCAAATCCACCTTTGAGGTACAAACCTTTATTCCCATTGAGGCTATCCAAAAGAATACACTACAGCCTCTGAAGTTAGTTTCCAAAGAGAAATCCCAAAACATATTCCAATGGTTGAAATACTTATACAGCCTCATTTGGATGTCAATGTTCTGATATGTTTTTGTTGAAAAAGCTTCACATTACCACATAGACACTGTTCACATGCTGATAGGAATTAAGATCATGCCAAGAGATTGCTGTGATGAGTTGGAACTTCTATATCCCAAATCTGGAATACGACAAAACACAGACATCTTTGAGCAGACACCAGCCAATTGTTTCATGTGAATTTGGAAGGTGATCCGATCAAAATCTGGGGATTGGCAAACCAATTCAATTTTTTTAATATTAAGAAAAGCAGTTTCCATGGAAAAATGTCTGATCCCTTAGGTACACTGAGATGCAACAATGAGCAATTGTGAGATTGCTGCCACTTAAGCAAATTCTGATCCAATTTCTTTGGTCGACTTCATTTCAACTGTCATACCCATTGACTGCTGTTAGCATTGGGGCCAGGAAAATCTGGCCATCTTCTCTGGGTGGGTATATTTTCCTACATTAAAGGGTGTTATGACAAAAATATATTCATACTTTGAATGTTAATTAGACATTTATGAATATAGCAGAAATGTTGTGATTTATACTCGTGAGAGGACTATTGCTTGGCTTTATTGATTTCTCATGTGATCACACTAATTGCAATATGAGTATAAAAAAGAAGCAGAAATTAAAAATGCAGGAATCACATCTGAGAGTAACATAAGTGGATTTTAAAGTTTCATTAGAAAACAGAAAATGTTACTGAAGCATGGAGATTTTGGAGACTTGAATAAAATATGGAATTCCCAAAGTATACAATTCTTCTAAGATTAGGGAATTAGTTAGAAACAAATTAGATGATGTGTTCAAACTTGTAGCATTTCATCTATGTAAGCAGCAAAAATCACTATGGAATATGAGTAAAATAAATAGGCAGAGTAGAATGTTCTTCCTGTTTTCTGCTTTTCCGTGTATACCACTATTTTACCAGGTATCTGTGCTTACCCTGACTGAAATTTACTACTTATGTGACTATAGGGATGTTGCATAACCTCTCAGGCCATTCTCTAATACTATCTACTAAATGATGGATGAGTTATCTATTGTATAAGTGGAGGGATTTCACACACCAAGGAAATTGCATATAACAATACATGTGCACATGTATGTTCGCTGTGTGATCTTCAAAAAAAAAAAATACAGAAACTTGTGTTATCTCATTTCTATCAACTCTCTTTTTGTCCTCCTTTACCTCCCTAGCCAGTATTGTTTCAATAGTTGGCTACTTCAAATATGATTTCTCTTCTATTCTAAAATTCATTTATTCCTAAGCTTTCCCCATTTCTATTCTGCTAATTTTCAGGACTGGCTAATTACTACCATCCACTTCCCTGACTCCCATTTCCGAGGGACTAAATACAGCTGAAGAAAACAGTGGCATATTGTCTAAATCCACTAAAAATTCTTGTTATTTAACTTCAACCAGGTCCTCACTCCTTTACAGAAATCCTTTTATTCGTTGTTTATCGTCTCTCTATCCCATTCTTTATAGTGACTTTTCTATGCCTTACCCTCTCATTTCAAACCGTCAAATCTACACTCCCTTTTCCCCTTATTATCATACATAATATGACTTTCCCTTCTTTTTTTAGGAGATAACATATGTCCAAATAAACTATTTCTGGTCATTTGAATATTCATCCAAATCTCTCCACATACTCCTTACCTACCTTCTCTTACCTTTAGTTTCTCAGCAAAGGTTGAGAGACCTTTACCAAAGCTAACTCCTCCATCTCTGTTTTAATGCCCATCTGCTACTCTCTTTGTGATCACTCCATCAGTCATCCCCTCTCTTATTTACCTTCAATCTTTCCTTCTTCATAGGCTCATTCTCTTCAACCTAGGAGCCCCATCAGTTTTCTGAAATCTTAGAAATGAGACAATATACTTTTGTCTTTCTCCTACTACTTCCTCAGTCCTCTCATACTACCTCTCTCCACCTCTTCAACATCAACATTCTAAACAAAGAATCAGAGACTTTACTACTCACCACACACTCCTCATTAATCCTCTTTAATCTGGCTTTTCTCCCCACTTTTCTTAAATAGTTCTTAAGTAATCACCTTCTTATCATAAAAGCAAAAGCTTTTATTTTTCTCTCATTCTCCTTGATTTTTGCAATCTTTGATCCTAGTATCTCATGTTATTGGATACTCTCTCTCATTGCTTTAGTTTCCATTATTTTTTCTTCATCTGGACCTGGGATTTCATCCCTGGAGGAGACTCCCTAAAACGATAGAGATTAGTTTATTGCTGTTATTTATTCATTTTAGTCCAGCCTGACTCTCCATGACCTCATTTGGGGTTTTCTTGGCAAAGATACTGGAGTGGTTTGCCATTTCCTTCTCCAGCTAATTTTACAGATGAGAAAACTGAGACATTCAGGGTTAAGTGACTTGCCCAGGGTCACATAGCTTGTAAGTGTCAAAGGCTGAATTTGAACTCAGGTCTTCTTGACTCCAGGTCTAGTGCTGTATGCACTCCACCAGAGAGCAATTACTTATCTGCAAATTATAGGCTTAGAGAACTGGGGAGTCATAGGCATACTGCCAAAACATGTCAGAAGCAGAAGTTGAATCCATGTCTTTGTGACTCTAAATCTTCCCACTATCCGGACATCATGCCACCTCTCATATATGTCTTGCAAGTATATAGATGACAAAACAACAACAAATTGTTGAATTGCAATTTGAATTAAGAAAAAGTACAGTACCCAGATTCTCTTACCTCTAAAATCACAGTTTTTCTGTGTCCATCATTGATTTAGTCCCTTAAGGTAAGTCTCCCCTAAGGTCTTATCTTTGGTCTCTCTCTCCTGTCTTTATATTCTCTCCCTTTGTGATCTCATTCAACGTCATGGCTTTAATTACCATCTCTAAGCAGATGATTTGCCTATCTTGACCATTCTTCTGAATTCTTGAGCAACATTTCTAAATGCTTACAAGAAAATGTTACTTTGATTTCCTACTAGCATCTCAGATTCAATTTGCCTCAAAATGAAATTAGAATCTTTCCTGCTACTCCATTTGAATTCATTGTTGCTATACTATGGTGCTATCATAGTGCTCCTTTAATGAGCTGCCAATGTTTGAAATTTTGGTATTATTGTGAATTTTTCTTCTTTCCCTCTTCTCATATATAATTGATTGCCAAACACACTACTTCCATTCTAACTCTCTCTTTCATTCCTACCTCTTCATCCTCATTTGTTACTATGAAACATTATTACCACCTGTCTGGACTTTTTTTTTTGAGGGGTTGATAATCTCTTTTAATTAAGCACATATATCATTCACTTAGTTCAGGAAATCAATAGACAGTGCTTCCAAACTGTCCGACATATGCAATACATATATTACAAATCAACAGACAGGTCCAGCTGTCTGATCATAGTTGCCAGAGAGGGAAGCACCAACATCTGGGTTTTCAAAGCTGGGTGTCTGGACTTTTACAGTTGCTTCTAGCATGTTTTGCCACCTACCCTCTTTTGTCCTTTCTAATCAATTAATCATACCAAAGTTGGAAAAGCCATCTTTATATACAGGACAATTTATCACATTTTTTTTTTTACTTTTCGTAATCATATGTGACTCTTTTATAATCTATCCTATAAAACTGAAATACCTTTTTTTATGCAAGAGTCACCAAATCTGCAGCCTTCTTCCCTTTTCAGATTCATCTTGAATTAAATGTGTTACCATGTTCTACACATTCTGTGATCAAGCAAACTGGACTGCTTTCTGTACTATCCTTCAGGTCTTTATCTATATTGTTCCTGATTGTACCTTTGAATACCCTGATTCCTTTTCTTTACCTATTAAACTTTTATTCATCCCTTTAAAGCCCAGCTAAATTTCTATCTTACTCCATTGAATCTCCTTTGTGGCATTCAAGATTCTGAACCATCTTTCACCTTCACTTCCCCTTCATCTCTTTTGGTTTCATGATACTTTTTCTCAGCTTTCCTTTTCCCTCTTTGAAAGTTTATTCTCTATTTTCTATAGACTCAATCTACTTATCTAGCCTTCCTTTATTCTTTACTTCCTCTGCTTCCTGCTACCTTTTCTTCCTCCTAATTCTTCAACACAGTTGTGAACTAAAATTCTATTCTTTGCCCAACGACTACACTCTATGTCTTGGTAATTTGTTTTACTCTCATGCCTTAAAATATCACTGTATGATTTCCAAATCTATATTTCTAAACCTAATTTCTCATCAATTTCTCTTCACTTATATTTTTAACTGCTAATTAGGTATCTCTGTCTTTGTAAATCTACCTAGTTCTTTAAACTCAACATATCCAAGACAAAAATCATCTTCCTCCTAAGACTTTCACCTTCCATTAATTTCTCTATTTCTGTTAATGGCACCACCTTCCTCCCAGTCATAACCTTTCCCTCGCTCCTTATTCAATCAATTCCCTAGTCCCCTTGATTCTACCTCATAATATATTTTATATCCCTTCTCTTTACTCTGATTGTAAACATCCTGTACCAAGAGCAGGATTATAACAATTTAATCATCACATTAGATTACAGTTTTCCTCTTTGACAGTGTTATGATTATATCAAATGTCAGACATTATCTCAAGCCTTAAGTTGTTTTCTAAATGCATCACTTCTTGACAAGACTAACTTATTAGCTGACCTTCCTAACTTCTGTCTATTCTTTCTCTAATTCATCCTCCACAATGCTGCCTCAGTAATCTTTCTAATAATATAATATGCTGATCACTACATGGTTTTTCCTCTACTGGGAAAACTTCAAGGGCTCCACATTGCCTACTGAAGAATATTTAAACTCCTAGTCCTGATGTTTAAAGCCATCTGTAGCCTGGCTCCAATCTATCTATCTAGCCCAGGGGTGGGGAATCTGCAACCTCAAGGCTACATGTGTACCTCTAGGTCCTTGGGTTTGGCCCTTTGACTGAATACAAATTTCACAGAACAAATCCCCTTAATATGAGTATTTGTTCAGTAAAACTTGGACTCAAGCAAAAGACCAAACTCAAGGACCTAGAAGGCCACATGTGACCTCAAGGCTACAAGTTCCCCACCCTGATCTAGCCTCATGTAATTCTGTGCCTTGCTTTGTACTCTACTTTCCAGGAAAATTGAGCTACACCTTTATTCTGACCATTCCCAAAGCTGGCATGGACTCTTTCCAATTCTCTAATTCCTTCAAGACCCAAATTATCTACTTTATGTATTCTCTGATCCAATCCTCAAGGTGAAAGTAATCCTTTTCTCCTTAAATTTCCCTAGGATTCTGCAGACTGTCTTTATCTTACTTATTTGCATCATAATCATGTATGCATGAATGTTTTTCTTTCCATTAGATTTTAAGCTGCTTCAGAGCAAGATCCATGCTATATCTCTCTTTGTGTCCCCAGTGATTATTATAATGACATATATAGTAGAAACTTAAAGAACATTAACTGAATGGTGGTTACCATTCCTTTTTAAATAAACTTGCTTTCTTAAGTTCTGTACTCCTAGACAACATCATTTTTTTAATCAGATAATAATTTTTCCAATTAAATGTGCATACATTTCATCAAAATAACTTGTATATGTCTTGATTTCCAGTTGATGATTTGAATCTGTAAGCCTTAATAATGAACAGACTGCCCTTATTTTATGTGTCATTCATATGTGTGCCCAGGAGCTACTAAGTGATGAGCATATTCAGTAAACAGATGAACAAACACAAAATAGCAACAGAATGTGGGATTCAGGCAAATGGGGATTCTTTCCATAAAATTGACAGATGCAATAGAAGCCTGGTATTATAATTGAGATATAGAGTTTGGAGATTCTGAGCTGAACTGTTGACTTCCTTACCTTTTGCATTGGCTCTTTTTTGACATTTATGGCCTGTTTGGAATCGATATTAAATAAATGTATGTCTCCACCTAATTTCTGTTAAGAACTGATGAATGTATATCATAAGAGATTGTACTTATCAGAGATATAACTAGTACAGAATTGTCTGAGATTTGTAGAAGGGTACCAGGTTAGTAGGAGGGCCACCATTAAAGGGTGAGGACACCCTCTCCCCAGGAAGAATTTTCCCCATAGCTATCTTTCTGTCCCTCCTTAAATGGTCTTCCACCAGAACTGGTTGCTATAAGGTAAAGGTGCCACGTTTGGACCACTTAACTCCCATAGACTCCTATTACTACCCTTTCTGAGGATATCTTTCCCCAACAATGAAAGCTGGATTATGTCCTCTGAGACCTAGTATCCATGGTTTGAATCCCAGGTAAAAATATTCCTAGTTACAGTTGGGTATAAGAGGCAACTAAATATTTCAGGGCATAGAATGTTGGATTTTTATTAGTAAGAACTGAGTTCAAATCCTGCCTCAGACATTTAATGGCTGGGCAAATCACATAATCTGTCTCAGACTCAGTTTCCTCCTCTGTGAAATGGAAATTACAAGACCATCTCTCTGACTGGATGGTTGTAAGGATAAAATAAGATTAGATGAGTAAAGTTATTCATAAAGGTTCAAGCACTATATAAATGCTTGCAATGTCACTTAGGTTAAAGAGAGTTGAAGCTCTTCCCCACTCGTTCATGGGCCTTCTCATTAAGGGAAGCTTGATTAGGGGAGATTTGTTTTCTAGGAAGACCACACTTTTTGTTAATTTCTAATGAGGCACTGGTTCTCAAGGGTTGTGATGCCCTCTGGCTCTGAAAAATGTACAAATACTCTGAGATGAGGTTTTGTTTCAGGGCTTACTCATTGGAAGTGTTTGTTTAGCCAGATGAGACTCTGGGTAGCTACCAAGGAGCCTCTAGGCTTTGAAAACCCAGATGTTGGTGCTTCTCTCTCTGGTAACTATGTATGTAACGTTCAAACAGCTGATCTGTGATGCATGCTCATGGTCAGACAGCTGGAAGCCCTGTCTGTTGGACTTTCTGTTTGTATTTTCTCTGAAGTTCAGGGTGCTGACTTTTCCCTCTGAACTAAGGGAATGATATATTTACTTGATTAAAGTGATTGTTGACTGCTCAAAAGTTGCTTTCTTTTTAGAAAAGCAGATTGAAGAACTTGTACAGCAGGCCCTGCTGTATATGTCGAGGTCCTTGCTGTTATAATGCTAGATGTTATTTTTTTTTTATTTAAAGGCATATTTATTAGAAATACCATAGGAAGGAAGTAAACATCCTGCTATCATCATCGACAACCTCCTCAAAAGCCAGGTGTTGGATGCACTCTGGAGACTGGCTGGAAACTGTTTTGCACTAATAGACCCTGTCACATATATTTTCAGTGCAGAGTTGCCTTTCTCCAGGTCCAACTGCTCAACTCATTTCCTCAGCATTGGACTCACTTTCATCATTTAAATTTTAAGTTCATTTATTATTTAATAAGTGTAACCTCTGTGGTATGATTAAGATGCTATGGCATTAACTTGCTTTCAGGGAATGGCAAGGTAATTTTTGCTGCATCAGGAGAGTACTTCATTTGTACTCACCACCTGGCTCATAGAGTTTTTATTAAAATTGACTGTTAATTTTCACTGTTATAAACATTCAATTATTAGTGCCAATGGCAAGAAATGGCATAGAAAATTCCAAACTCACAGACTGTGTTCTTGTACGTATATGTACATGTGAGCATCTATAATGTTATGCTCACTCATAAAACTTTAAACCAAATAGTGGAGCCATGCTGTGAAAACCTGAGTTAAAGGAGACAGAATCATGTCCAGTTTCTTTCAAGTTTCCCAATCAGCTCTTCCTTGCCGTTTTCCTATCTAAAAATACTTCTCATTTCAATTCAAAGAACTTCTGGGTCTTAGGTTACTTGTCTACAAAATGAAGAAGCTGAACTAACTGGAAACTAAAACTATTTCCACTTCTGAATTCTATGAGCAAATAAGAAACCTAAACTTTGCCATCTCCTCGAATTTAGAGCTTCCTGATTTGAGAAAGTTATTTGTTTGCTTAAAGACCCCTTCGACGGTCTTTGTTTGGACAGCATAGGAGCATAAATGTAAATTAATGTTAATGACGGATGTCTCTATTTCTGCTTAATTATATTAATTATTATTTTAATTAATTAATTTTATATAATTTATTCAATTATATTAATCTTTTAATAATTTAGTGGTTCTTTGATCTCATCAACTTGTCTACTCCTTAGAACAGAGCTGATTACAACCCAGCTGTAACATCTCAGCCTGTGTGGTTCTGACTCACCTCTTCCCATAAATCCTCCATAAATGATACACCCTGTTTGTTGGTGTTTTTCTTCCAGGACCTTTAACCTTGTATCTGTACAGCATATGAGATGTCCACCTCTTGCCCTTAATGAATGATTGGTTCACCTCTATTTCAGATCGTATGTGTCCATCATGACGCCTTTTGTGCACAGGTACTCTGGTAAATGTCTCAATAAGCAGGGTTCAGGAAGAAAGAGGACACACAGACACAGACACACACACACACACACACGTGTATATATTTTGCCCATATCATTGTCAATAGGGGAATAATACGGTGAACTTTCACCCTCCATTGCCCTTTATGTCACCCACACTTTTGATTCTTTAAAGATCATGGTACTCTATGATTCCTAACCATATAGCATTAGTGATAGGGTTAGGGAGGGGATGGGGATAGGGATGAGGATAAGGTTAGGGATACGGCCAGAAATCAGAATAAGGATATGGACAGGGATGGGATGGTGGTTTGAAATAGGGAATTTCTAGATAAGAAAACTCCCTCTATGCAGGTTGGCAACTTCTCTGCAACTGATAGTCTCAGACAGTTGCCCAGACCACTATAAGGTTTCTTAGGGTCCCAAGTCAGTATATCTCCCAGGGTAGGAGTTGAATCTATGTTTTTCTGGCTCCAAGGCAAGCTCTCTGTCTACTCTATCACCTTGCCTCTCTCATACAGCTGTTATAATGATTATTTTTGTGCCAGTGAGTAACTTGGGGTCAGTGTAAGCATTGTGCTATTTTCTAAATGTAATCTAACCCACTCTTTCTCTGATTCAGTTGTGGAACCAGTTCACTGCCTTTCTGTGTGCCTGTCCAAGATATATATATATATATATATATATATATATATATATATATATATATATATATATATATATATATATACTGATAACTGACTGAACGTCATATTTTAAGCAATAAGCAATGTCATCCCATTGCTTTTTCAAAATTTTGGCTTATAAGTCCCATCTCTTATTAATAGAAATTTTAAAATATTACAGAGATGACCATGTTCATCAAAGCTACTCTCTAAATATGTAGTCCTAGGTAGATGCACAGCTCTACCATGCTTCCAAGATTTCAAGAGCTGATGATTGTTACCCCCCAGTTCAATAAATAGCAGTGATTTCTTATTACTTCCATGATCAAATATAAAATCTTCATTTTAATTTTAAGACCTTTCTGTCTTGGTCCTTTCCTGTCTTTCCAGCCTTTCTCATATGTTACTGCCCCCACTCAATGTACTGTGCTATCTAAGGACACTGGTCTCCTTGCTGTTCCTCACATAAGACGCCCCATCTCCTAACTTTCGCCATTTTCACTGGCTCATCCCCAAACCTGAAACTCTCTCCTTCCTCATTTCTGCCTCTTGCCTTCCTTTAAGTCTTTCCTGAAGATTGACCAACTGCAAGAAGCCATTCTCAGTTCTCTTTAGCACCTTCTCTTTGAGATTATTTCCAATTTATCCTGTATACATCTTATTTGCACGTAGTTGATTGAATGTTGTCTTCCACAATAGACTATGAGATCCTTGAGAACAGGGATTGTTTTGTGTGTTTTACTGTTGTATCCCTAGAGCTCAGAATGGTGTTTAGCACATAGCAGAAACTTAATAAATGTTTACTGGCTGAGTGACTGCCTTACTGGTATGGTAGGCACTTAGCAAATGCTAATTCACTTAACTTGACTATGATTGACCTTAGAAAGGGTCTAGTAATATTAAAAATATGGTAAAGGGTGGTAGTGGGAGTCAGGGTGGAGGGAGGTCTCAAGGTATTGATAAAGAAAAGGAGTCCACTCAATCAGATTGACAAAGTCATTGTAGAGAATAGTACTAGTAAAATAAAATGAAAAGTACACAGAAGAGAACATAAGAAAGTATAGAAAAAAAGGAAGTATAAAAAAGATGGGTTGCTTTGAAAACAATGTGTAGGATTTATTATATAGGTTTTCATGAAATGGAAACTAATTGTTTTATATTGAAGATTCTCTTATGTTCTGCTGTGCACATGGAAATTGTTCTTTTTTCATTTTGTATTTAAGTTTAAAATGAATAAAATAAACCCCTAAAAACAAAAACACAATAGTACTAGGAAGAACAGAAAGAATGAAAGTTGATTCAATGTGTGAGGGAATGAGAGGACCTTGGGGATGCCAGGGGTTTGTATGTGATTCTGGTGAGTATCTGTAAAGAATGAGAGCAGGTAAATTGAGATTTAGTATTAGATGAGTCAAAGGAGAAGGTTCAAGATGGCTGTAGTACCAGATATAAGGGCATTAAAGAGGAGAGGGAATGGTGGTGGGGGGTGCTGTCCTTTCTCTGCCTTTCTCTCTGTTAGGTAGTGATAAAGTATCAAGAAGTCTTGATAAATGCCTGGTTAGATGATTTATTGCATATATTTTTGAATGGCATATAACTGAGCTCCCTATCCTTTCTATAAGGAGAGCAAATGCCCAGGAAGCACAAGGTGATTTAGAAGTCAAGCGTTCAGTAAGATCACTCTAACTATGAACTGAATCCATAACATCATAGGTATAAAACCAAATCATAGAATATTAGAACATCAAAGGTGGAAGGGACCTCAAGGATCTTCAGGTCAAACCAGCTGTGACCCACAGGGGAAAAGTAACTAGACAAAGTCACACAGCAAGTTAGATTGAATAGAGCTCTGTCTCAAATGATTAGCAATGATAATCATGATGATGGTGAAAATCCGTCATATTTGTATCACATTTTGTAGTTTACAGGCTGTTTTCATATCCATCATCTCACTCGACCCTCATCACCCTGCCAGACAGCTCAGCGATTATCAGAGGTTAAGTGATTTACCCAAGGTCATAAAGAGAATTAGAAGTCCAGACACTTGATTTTAGTCTGTCTTCCTCCAGGGTTATTATGGGGGAAACTCTATGTAAACCTTAAAGTGTTATATAATTGTGAGTTATTATTATTTTCAGTCTGGCACTCAGTCCACTACACCATTATGCTGGGAATAATTATACACTTGTGAATTATCCTGGACCTTAGTTGCTTCCCTTTCTCTTTCCTTTAGGCTAATATACTGCTTATAAATACTTACTGCAGAGAGTGGGGAAGAGAAATAAAAGGGGATGAACTGAAACCAATTCTCAATTCAATTCAACAAGCAAAAAAAAGATTCTTGCTTGTATTCTGGGAAATATTGTGGTGGGGAAAAGGGTGAAACCATTGCCTAAAAGGCAGCAAGGTAGGGTAGCATAGAGGATAATGTACTGAATAAAGTAGTAAAATACTCCTAAATGGAGTTTGGAAAACTTGAGTTTGAATCCAGCCTCAGAAACATGCTAGCTGTGTGATCTTGGACAAGTCACTTAATTTTTCTTCCTCAGTTTCCTTGACCGTAAAATGGGTACAGTAATAACATGGACAGTACAGGGTTGTTTGAGATATTTCTAAAGCACCTAGCACAGTGCCTGGCACATAGTAGGCACTCAGTAAATACTCGTTCCCTTCTGACGTCCCTGCTACAATGAAATGAGGGGATTATACATGGGATTTCAACTATCTATTGTCATTTTTCTCCCAAAACTATAGAGATTCAATAATTGACTGAAATCAATAGTTACAGAAGCCTAGACTGCTAGTACTGAAAGAGAGTTGACTGTCTTATTTTATAAGATGAAGAAGCAAAGGTATATTTTGTCCTGTTTATGTAATGTTTGTAGTAGAGCCAGGGCTAGATCCCTTACATTCTAAAGGCTTCCCCACTGCTTTCTTCAATACCACTCAGTTTTGTTTTCTTGCCCAATTTGTCTAAAAGGGAAAAAATTGTTTTTCAAAAAATGAAATAAGAGGTGTTTAAAAAGAGTCTATGCCATTCAAAAATTTTAATTTATTCACATTCTACAATAATGTTTAAACATAAACATATGTAACTTTCTTCTACATTCTGTCCATTCTTTATGAAGTCTGGGATTTAACCTGCTCTATTCTCTGAAACAGTTTTCAAATATTTTGGTCTCAGGTCTCCTTTACACTCTTAAAGAGTATCTCAAAGAGTTTTGTTTGATTTGATCCTATCTATACTATGTGAGAAATTAAAAGTGATACCATTTTAAATATTCAACCATTCGTTCATCTAGAATAACAATAATAAGCCTATTCCATAGGAACATACTTTAGTGAAAAGAAATCCATTTTCCAAAAAAAAAGTAAAAAGAAAAGTGGCATTGTTTTACCTATATTTGCAAATTTCTTTAGTATGAGGCAGGTGAATGGCACAGCAGATAAAGTACTCAGTCTGAAATTAGGAAAACCTGAGTTCAGTAACTGTGTAACCTTGGGCAATTCACTTAACTTTTTTTGCCTCAGTTTCCTCAACTGTAAAATGGGGGTAATAATAGCTCCCACCTCTAAAGGTTATTGTGAGGATTAATTGAGATAGTATCTAACCACAGCGCCTAGCACATATTAGGCATAATATAAAAGCTAGCTACTATTACTTTTATTAATGTCTGGCTTAATCAAATACAGTTAGATTCTCATATTTACTTCTTCATTCAATATGTTATGGTATGTTTTTTGGTTAAAGTATATGAAGAAAATCTATTCTCATGCAGATATGTAGTTGGATAAAGGAGGAGTATTTAGTAGGCAAATGATTTCTTAGTATTTTTATGGCAATAGTTTTTAACCTTGAGGACACTCTGAAAGGGTTTTGAGCACCCAAGGGTTCCGCAGGTCGTCCTTTGAGAACTGTCATCCTCAACCTTAAACTACTTTTCACTGGGGCAAGTCAAAATTGAGTGTAACTGACCCACTTTTCTCATGTCAGCTGCCTACCACCTCTGAAAGATTATCACTAAATCTGCTCCAAGAAAAGTTCAATATTTTAAGTGGTTTGGGAAAACACATTTATCCCTGCAGGATACTCATAGTGCAGCCTGGCAACTATGCCAGTTCACACACAGAACAATATCCAGAATGGGATTTTTAATTCCATGAAGATCCATACTTAGCAGTGTTATCTATATACAGAGGGATGCCTATGATGACTATTCTGAAAACATAAGTCACCGGTGTTGTCAGGCCAAAGAGCACACATTTATCTGATCAGCAATAATTTGTTAGGAAGAGGTTGATACTTTCAACATCTCTTTGTATTATACTGTCAAGACTCTGGTTTGGAACTGTACATTCCAAAGTTCACCCATGGAATTAGATTGTCTTCATCAATTTAGACATTTAATGGAGATAAGAACCCCAAAGGGTGGCTTCTTTTCCAGGTTATCCAAAGAACTTTTGTCTTCCAAATTAAGATAAAAGGACATCCCTGGCAAGATTTCAGGTATAGTATTTTCAGCTTCCTGTC